>NC_067248.2:165966450-168853935 GCF_019359855.2 Lolium perenne
ACGGTTCGTGAACTATGCGGACATGGTTGAGTACTCACTCCGACCAATAACCAATAGCGAGATCTGGAGATCCATAATGGCTCCCACATATTCAACGATGACTTTAGTGATCGAATGAACCATTCACATACGATACCAATTCCCTTTGTCACGCGATATTTTACTTGTCCGAGGTTTGATCTTCGGTATCACTCTATACCTTGTTCAACCTCGTCTCCTGACAAGTACTCTTTACTCGTACCGTGGTATGTGGTCTCTTATGAACTCATTCATATGCTTGCAAGACATTAGACGACATTCCACCGAGAGGGCCCAGAGTATATCTATCCGTCATCGGGATGGACAAATCCTTTGTTGATCCATATGCCTCAACTCATACTTTCCGGATACTTAATCCCACCTTTATAGCCACCCATTTACGCAGTGGTGTTTGGTGTAATCAAAGTACCTTTCCGGTATAAGTGATTTACATGATCTCATGGTCATAAGGACTAGGTAACTATGTATCGAAAGCTTATAGCAAATAACTTAATGACGAGATCTTATGCTACGCTTAATTGGGTGTGTCCATTACATCATTCATACAATGACATAACCTTGTTATTAATAACATCCAATGTTCATGATTATGAAACTAATCATCCATTAATCAACAAGCTAGTTTAAGAGGCATACTAGGGACTTCTTGTTCGTCTACATATCACACATGTACTAATGTTTCGGTTAATACAATTCTAGCATGATATATAAACATTTATCATAAACATAAAGATATAAATAATAACTACTTTATTATTGCCTCTAGGGCATATCTCCTTCAATTTTTAACAATTTATTAAGATGAAAACAAAGTAATCATTTTCCTTAATCATAGTATTAATGATAAAGCTATATTTATATTAATTTTTCCACCTTGATATTGGTATAATTTCAATCCCTTTAATTTTAGTGTCACACCTTCTTGTTTGCATTCCATTATGCCATATATTAAATGCTATTTTTCTTCCCTGTATTTGTTCTTATCGGTGGAACACAGGCCCGAGGTACAGATCGACAACACATAAGATCGGTACTCATCCATAAAAAAACAAGGCACAATGCACATTTGTGCCAACTTTGGGCACAGTGTCACTTATAACTATGTGTGACTTTTGGCTGAAACTAAAAAAACTCACAAAAAACCACACAATTTGCTCTCCATTTGCATTAATAAAATGGAATATTATTTTTTATAAAAAATATACTCTATTATGTTTGTCATGAAAATCCGCACATCTGCGCCTAAATTGGGCTATATCACTAAGGTTTGTTCTTCAATTGATTTTGCAATCAACATGGTAACTTATGCACAAAATCAAGTCAACTCATACACAATAGCACTTTTTTGAAGGTTCTTATTTCAAATTATTTCATGGTTAGTTTTATATTTTTGTAGCAACTAGATAACTTACGGTTACTCCAAGGCACGGGTTCTGTTTTCTTGAATTTCCCTTGGTTCAATCCAAATTTACTTGGAAACTAGATCTATCATTCATACAAGGGGCTAAAATTTTGAATTTTCATCAAGTATTCTTCATAGAGCCCAACCAGGGTACCTTTATGTATTTTCTTCCAGAATTTAGGAACAATATTTACAATACATACAATTCAAAATTGAAAATTGGCCAAAAATTAATAATTCTAAATGTAACTAAAATTAATGATACACCGTCATCTACATAAGTTGACCATCTTATAAGGTCTAATATGTATGAAAATTAAAATGGTGCCGGTGTGCATCTTATTTTTGGTAGGTACACTTCACAAAAAGCACACATTTTTCTCTCGTTCCTTTTGCACTAATAAACTAGAAAATCATTTTTATGAAAAAGGCTGGAAACTCAATTCAGCAATGATGTTTGTCATGATAATATGCACATATGTGCAAAATTGGGATGATCATCACTAATTTTTCAATTGATATTGCAATCAAAATGGTCACTTCCGTAGAAAGCCAAGTTAACTCATACATGATAGCATTTCTTTGTGAAGGTTTATTTTTTCAAATTACCATATGGCAGGTTTGATATTTTTGCTAGTGTTAGACTGAAGCCTAGCTGAAGACCACTTCAGTCTCTATCCACGCGTGCATGCAGCGCATGCACATAGTGATCAACACATAGTGATCAACGTGCCACCCTAATAGCTAGAATCTGCTAACTATCAAGCGCAATGTGTGTGGCGTGCGTTATCTCTTCTCATCCCCTGATGTACCTCTATAAATACTTGTACACAGCTTCAGATTAATATACAACACAATTGCAGGTGTGCATACACACCAACATATATGTCTCATTCTTTACATGGTACTGACGATCTGATGTCTCAAGGCGCACCAACGCCCGTCGTCTCCGACGCCTCGGCGTCCGCCGTCACCGCTTCGACGGCGCCGACCTTCTCCGCTGCGACGTCGCCGGTCTTCTCCGACAATATCACATACAATGACTCCTTGCATGCACAAGTTTTTCATTTTTCAATGTAGTTTTTGAATTTCATTTAGTTTAATTCAAATTTGCTTTGAATTTTCTGACTGTGCTATTCGTACAAGGGGGCTGAAGATTATCTCAATTCATTTTCTCCCAAAATTTACGATCAATATTTAAAATATCTAAAGTTCAATTTTGTGTACAATTGACCAAAACTCAAAAATAAATTCAATTATATCTATAATTAGAGATTAATCGTCATCTATAGGATAGGCCATGGTATGTGTAAAAACTGAAATGCTGGTATTGTCCGCCTTATTTTGGTAGTTCCTTCACAAAGAGGCACATATTTGTCACCATCTTTGCACTTATAAAGTATATAAATCAATTTTTACAATAAAAATACAGAAACTCTATTTGGCCACATTGTTTGCCAAGAAAATATGCACATCTATAGCAAAATTAGGGGTAACTGTCACTAAGTTTGCAAGTAATTTTGCAAGCAACATGGTGACATACTTAGAAAGTCAAGTTAACTCATACATGATAGAATCCTTTGCGACGGTTTTTTTTGTTCAAATTACCATATTGATGGTTTGATATTTTTTGTAGTAACGATATCACATGCAATGACTCCATCGCGAGTTTTTCATTTTTATTTATTTTCTAAATCTTATTTGGTTCATTCAAATTTGGTTTTGAATTTGACGGCTCTCCCATTCGTACAAGGGGATGTAATTTTGATGTTCGGTCAAGCATTCTTCATATCACCCTACCAGAGCACCTAGATGTATTTTCTCGAAAATTTAGGACCAATATTTAGAACATCTAGCATCCAAATTTAAGTAAAATCATTCAAAATTTTAAAAATAAAATCCAAATTTCAAGATAAATCGTCATCTATACGAATTATCCATTCTATAAGGTCTATTATGTCTGAAACATGAGATAGTCAGTGTGCACCTAAATTTTGGTAGCTCCTCCCGAGAAGTGTAAGTTATGAGGGGAAATACCCTTAATTCGAGTAAAGTAGGGTCTCTTTTCCTTTGAATTGGTCTCCTTGACCTGTATATCGGTAAAGAATAGGAAAAACACAACATTCTGCTCTGTTTTTTCGATAATAAAATGGAAAGTAATTTTTATGAAATAAGTTGAAAAATCTAGTTGGCAATGTTATTTGTTACGACAATATGCACATTTGTGCCAAAACTGAGGTGATTATCTTTAAGTTGTAATGCATTTGCAATCAACATGTTAACTTGGGTAGAAAGCCAAGTTAACTAGCATTTTTGTGAAAGTTTCTTCTAATAAATTACCCTATGCCTAATGTTTTATTTTTCTGTGCAAATATATAACATCCAATAACACCATGCATGAGTTTCTTTTGAATTTCCTTACGTTGAATTCAAAATGCTTTAAACTTAAAATTTTCATTATCTTCGTGATTAAAGAAAAGGTTCATTTTTTAAAAATATTAAAATGATTATTAACATTTTTTAAACATGCATGAATTTTGCATAGCTCACAGCGGGAATTTTGCTAAACATTTTGATCTGCTATGCATAATTGTGAGGCAAAATGAAATAACACTACCATTTACAAGTTTAAATAATTATCTAGAATAATATTAAAACAAAAGCATTTTTTGTGAGAGGGCCTACTAGCCGAGCTCCACGTTTGCAGCCACACCAGTAAACCACAACCCATTTCCCATCTTTCCCATTTTATTTTACTTATTTCCACGCTGGTGGAACCCACATGTCAGGCATCACGAGGTGTTGGGTAGCTGCAACTGGCGGCTAAGGCCGAGATAGAGACGGCATCGGCAGAGGCGGAGGATGCAGCCCAATCCTCGCTAGACCCTGCACCTCTTCATCCTTCCTTGTCCCGCCCCTACACCTCAACAGCTTTGCTACCGGCGGCTTGCTGCCACCTATCCCGTTGTGTCTCTTCTATGCGTAGCGCCGAGCCGAAGGTGTCCCTGACCTCGTACTTTCAGGCGCACAAGAAGAAAAACGGCAGCCTCGTGCTCAGTGTTGTACGAAGATGATGATAATTGTGGCCACAACGGAGATGAGAGAATTGAGAGGCTCCCTCGACTTCGATTTGGGCGGAGAAGAGGGAGCGGTAGCGGAGAAGATGTCCGGCGGTCGCTGACCGGACTCGAAGAAGATGTAGTGGACAGTGCAAAAGTTGATAAAGATAAGGATAGTGCTGAGCGTCCCCCGGGGGATCAGAACTTTTGATCCCCCGCCTTGCCATCCGTTGGATGCGGGTCAACCTAGTGTGTGTCCGTTCGATCTACTACAACATGGACAGAAGCCCACACGGAGGACTTTTCTCCACCTCCCCACGTGGGCGGACCCCACATCCACATCTCCGCCCACATCCACATGACCCCGAAGAGTTTGCAGGAAAAAAGAAGCAAAAAGATTCCGCCGTCGTCTCCCGCGAGCACATAGCTGCTGCAACTAGTAAAATCCAAAGAAGTCCGGCGAGACTGTCGTCGCTCGCAGTAGCGCCGCCACGCCGCTCGCAGTACCTTCGCCGCCACGGCCGCTCCCAGTACCGACACTCGTAGCACCTCCAGCAAGGGCTAGTAGCAATTCCGCTTGCCGCTTGCATCTTCGCTGTTGTCACCGTCGCCCACAACACCTTCAGCCATGGCTCGCCGGTCACTTGCAGTAAGTCCGGCGACTCCCCTGTAGCAAGGCCGGCCGCCTTTTGTAGCAGGGCCAGACTCCATTGGCAGCAACCGCCTCCGCCGGCGGGCAGCAGAGCCGCAAACCCCTTGTAGCAAGGTCGGCTACCTTTTGTAGCAGGGCAAGACTCTGTTGGAAGCAACTACCTTCGCCGGCGGGCAGCAACGCCGCCAACCTCTTGCAGCAAGGTCGGCCGCCCTTTGTAGCGAGGCCAGCCGCCGCTGGGAGCAACCGCCTTCGACGCTGGCAGCAACACCCCCAACCGCTTGTAGCAAGGACAGCCGCCATTTGTAGCTGGGCCGGCCGTCGCTGGCAGCAACTGCCTCCGCCGATGGCAGCAACGTCCATCTCCGACCGCCCACGTCTACACCATGTCCATGGCGCGCGACCGTCTTAACGAGATGTACGCGGTGGCGGGATTCGCAGCAGCGTCCAGTCGCGCGACTCGCAGCAGGGACCGGCGGCGCTCGCAGCAACACCTTAAGGAGGATTAAAGAGGGGGGATTGGAGACGGGATGCTCGCGGAGGTGGAGACTAGCGGCGGGGCGGGGTGCTCACGGAGGTGGAGACCGGCGGCAGGGCAGCGCGCTCGCGGAGGTGTATGCCGGAGGAGGAGCCATGGTGCGCTCGTGAGACGGACGAATATGGGTGAGGAGGAGGGACGGCGGCAGCGTATCGCCGGCGGCGGTACAAAAGATGCTGAGCAAGGCAGGGAAAATTTGGGGAAGGAGAAGACGTCGTGTGGAGAAGACGATTCGGGAGGAGATAAGGTGTGGTGGGCCCCATCGTTTTGGCTGTGCGTGGAGGGACATATGTCGCGCGTTGGAGGCGGACGATGCAAAGGCTCGATCCCCCGGGTGATCCTCAGGGTGGGGGAAGTGAAAAACTCAACTACCCACACTTTTTATTTGCCTAATTTTCGTCAAAATGCCTAAAATTTGTTTTGAGGGTAAATACTTCAAATTTGGCCCTCTAGTAATTGACTCATGGACATTACAAATAACTTCTACTCCCTCCTATTCAGTCTATAAGGCACGCATGTAGATTAAGAAAGACTTTAACCATTAATTTAGTTAACAAAATTTGAATTATATGTCACAAAAAATATAACGTTTCAAACTTCTCTTGAATATGAATCCAACAGTATAACTTTTGTGTGGCATATATCTTATACTTTGTTAACAAAATATATAGTCAAAAAATTTATTAAACGAGAATACTAGATGCACGCCTTATAAACTGAATCGGACGGAGCATCACATTTGATCGACTTTGGACCCCTAGTCCACTTTGTCGTTGAGCCCACCACACTAGACCCACTCCACCACCGCCGCCCGCAGCCTAGATGGCTTGATTGGCTAGCAAACGCTAATTTTGAGAGGAGCAAATTTGAGAAGTTAAAAGATACTCTCATGCTAGTTCTAGGTTAACCGACAATTGCGTTAGTTCTAGGTAAACTCCAAACTATTTGATTTTTTTTTGAGAAACACAGTACAAACGCAGGCGCTTACATACACGCGCATACACTCACCCCTACGAACGCACACACGCACACTCTACCCATATGAGCACCTCCAGAAGACTGAGCCGGCGGATTGGATCTTGAAATTGACGAAGTCACCACAGGCGCCTCGGTATCGACGAGAACGTCGCCTCCCACTATTTAATTTTGCGTTCATGTTTACGTGAGAACCTCACTGCAGATGTTGCCACGGACGAGGAGACTGAGGCCAAACCTTAACAAGGGTGAGGAAGTCTATCTCTCTCTGCGTAAATTCTCTTTCAGACATCTCGATCTGCTTGAGATGGGATCGTGTAGACAGTGCGTTAATGGGTGGATTTACCCCAATATCATTGTCTCATCTTTCAGGTTTATGGTGTGCAACATCCATTAATTACTTGCCTGCCAATTGCTCGATAGCTAGAATGCCCCAATTACTTGACTGCCAAATGCTCGATAGCTAGAATGCCCCTAACGATCGGCCAGGGGCTATCTCCCATTTCAAAAATATGCCCCCAACCTTGGTAGATTGTCCTGGACCCCTGTTGTGGGCTGTGAGATTGGTACGAAAATCTTGATCGATTTTGCATATTTTTTAATGCACATTCCATCCACCCTAAAATATAAGGCGTATAAGTTTAGTCAAAAGTTAAACCCTACTAAGTTTGACCAAATATTTACAGAAAAATGTCAACATCTACATTATTGAATAGACATGTTGAGAAAATATAGTTTATGGTAAATAAATATTAATTTATATTATAGATGCTCGTATTTCTTTTATATAAACTTGCTCAAACTTAGAAGATGCTGAGTTTTGAGTAACATTATATATGCCTTTTATTTTAGGATGGAGGGAGTAATTCTCATCACATTTGTGTACATGAATAAGAACGAATCATTTATTATTCTTTTATCTATCCATGCCAAAAGTTGGCATATTTCTTAAGCTAGACATGATTCATGATATATATTTAATAGATTTATACATTTGTTTGCCAGAAAAAATACCTCTAGGAGTTGATTGGTTTTCTTAACATCCCGCGAAGTAAACATTTAGTGGGCGCACTACTTTGCTATTTAGCAGATCGCATTTTAATTATATTTAAGTATAGTTGGATTGCTATATCACATATGATCCTCGAAACATGGGTTTTCATGTGTAGAATACAAACCCTGTGGAACCAAATACCTTTTGCATAATTGTTTGCTATTAGCGTGAATTTATCAAAGGAAAACCATGTTACATCTTAAGTATTATGGCATTTATAATCAAGTTAATTGGTGCATATGGTGTTTTACTTCACTACCTCATAATTTTCTAATTTTCATGTCACATTTTCTCTCCTCAAGCTTGGATGCCTTTCTGCCATCTGTTTTCGATATCTAAAAACGAGGTACATGTAGAGTTGGTTGTTCAATCATATTTATGTGGCCTCTAATCTTCTTACATGTTTGAATGTAGAAGAAAGAAAAGTCTTGAGCATCTTCGATCCAAATTAATTGACTCCACTTTGTCTAGATACGGATGTACCGCGAGAAAGTGGAGTGAATTGATTTGGATCGAAGAGAGCATTTTACTTTTTATTGATACTAGCAGTGTGGCCCTCTCAATTGCGAGGGAATCCTCTTTAATTTGTTAAACGTGACAATTTCTATTGAAGGGAATAATATAGTTTCATAGTACACGAAAATAGATAGATAGATGTGAGAACTTCTGGATTGTAGTTTGTGCTATAATTTATTGATATTTTCTTTAATAGATTGCAATCGTTTATTCTAATTTCAATGTGAATATGTCAAGAGTTTCCCTATACCCTTAGTAAAGTTTGCATCCTAGAGCAGAATTAATGTTTTTAAATATGTCTTTCTCTTTATATGTGTTATAACTGAAATTAGAAACCCACTTGTTTTGGCCCATTTGCTCAATCATGCATATTTACGGATCAATATGCCCAACCTATGACAACTGTGCAATAGGTGTATGATACACCTATTGCACAATTTATAATTTGCGACTTGCAAATATTTGCATTTCCACCATGATCTAGCTGACTTTGGGTACAAAGTTTATTTTTTTCTTTTCGTTGATACGCCTACGAAAATGTCCCTTGACCCGTAGTAGTGTTTATTCTGCCTAATTTCCATCCATTTGAAGTAAGATCAAATCTGGTAGATATAGGCGTAGGTTGGTCATTGATGGTGCTCCGTTAATTGAATAATATATTTGGAATTCCCATTAGCTTTCCACCTACGGAAAAATATTCTACATTTAGTCAAGGCTTTGTTTCTCGTTTGGGTAAAATTACCTCTAGCACAAGCTGGTATTTTGCCCAAGATATTCAAAACAAATTCATAAATTCTTTCAAAATTTGCTAAACTTATTTATATTTGAGAAAATCATATTAATATAGGAAAATTTTGTTTGATGTGGAAACTTTTTATGTCAGATCAATTTTTTTTGATGTGAATTTTTTTATGTGAGATCCAATCTGGTAGATGTACATGTAGATCGGCATGGATCGTACCCTATCTTCTAAATAATATATTTTTAATTCATGCTAGAGCTTTTCTCCCGCGGGGAAAAAGTTCTATGGACAATCAAGGTTTTTTCTGTCGATTGGGTGAAATTATCGCTAGACAACGTTATTTCCGTTCTTTAGAATATCAGAAATACTGTCTGGTGTTCCACCCGAGGTATGCAAAATGAGTTCATAAATTCTTTCAAAATTTCCAAAAAGTATTAAAATTTGAGAAAATGATATCAATACCAGCGAATTTTGCGGACAAGTATGAACCTGCATTGAGTACATATATACTATGCAGATAACTACTTATCGGCTTATATTATCACATCTGCCATGTAACCATAGTCTAGCTACAATGCTTAGTTTTCTTTTTGTTGAACGGAGGCACCTACATCTACTTCCTTTGAAAATATCTTATTTGTTTCCTCTTGTGTTGAACTGGACATGTTGCAAGGAAACAAATCAGCTGATTCTTTTTTATTTATATGTTGAACGGATGAGGGCTGCACCAAGTGTCATACGGAAATAAATCATCAACAAACGTTTTTTTATAGTAGACCACATCTATTATTTTGTAAATTAATATATTAGTATGCTGCATAGAAATAACAAAATGAAATGAAATATCTCTTAGGGAAATCGGATGGTATTGAATTATATTTTCTCAAATACATTTAGATAACACAAAAAGCTGGAGTTGCAACAACTACAAAGTATGCTGCAATCTGCGAGGCCTTTACATCAATTAGTGTATGCTCTCTGGTGTAGGTGGTCTGCAGCTCTACGCATATTTATCATTTTACACATAGCTATATGTTGTAATCCAATTTTCTTGTTTGTATCGTTGTTGAAAAAAAAAGTTGGTATATATTTGCTAATTTTTTGCTCACATGTATAATTGGATATATCTATTATATATAAAAAATATTGAACAAACTGATCCATGATCACCACACACTCTTACATGTGTCTTTCACATGTTTTCTTTCACAAAACACTTAAGTTGTGTTGAATTGATGTATTTTTTGCACTTCGTGCATTTGTGTTCCTTAAATTTTTTGTGCTCATGCTCATCTTACACAAGTTGCCCTCAACACTTGTCTGTGTTAGAAAACATAATTATATGTGCATAAAATTTATCGGTAAATTCTATAGAACGCTCGGTTGCATTACTTGATATGGAGTTCTTATGAAAATGAAATCATGTTTTTTTTCTCTCATTTTATGTTTTTGAATTTCAGAGAGGAAATGATGAAAAAAGATAATGTAAATGTTATATAGCTATGGATTAATATGATAGGATTGCACCATTCATCCACCTAAAAAAAGTTTATATAACAGATATATATATTTAGCCTATATGTACAATCATGCTAAATAAATACAACGGTCTTAGTAATATGATAATATTGATGTATAGGGAAATTTATTTTGGCTCCCGAGGTTCAATGAGATTGGTTTAGAAAAAAAAATCAAAAGTTCATTTTCTTCTCGTGAAAAATATGTACATAAATATACGGGTACATATACATGTCTAGTATGTACGACCATGTTTTCATTCAAAAATATTTTCATATGTGGTCTATAAAAAGAGACAGATATTTTTTAAAAGTGGAGTTATTTTTTACCTTTCTAAAGCAACGGTTTTGTGATTTTTGTGTAGCCAAAAGCACAATGTATTATTTGGCAAATCTCCGTATACATGTCGAAAATATGTGCATGTCTCCATATTATTTGTCTAATCTCCATGTAAATACTTTTAGAAAAAAATTAAACATTAAATATCCTTTTTTATTTTTAAAATCCTGAGTTCACTGGAGTCGTAAGCACTTAAAACTCTACACTTATCCTTATATTTCTCATATTCAGGTGTAACGTGTGAGCCATAACCATCGGATATGCAAGTGGTCTAGTATAGCTCGCATATATTGCTATGATCAATTTACACAAAAATCACCCTCACTCCTTTAAAAAAATATATATTAAAACTTGAATCGACCAACATTCTCATGAATATCTTGATGCTCGGCCGGTCGGCATAGTAGGGAGTCTGCTTCTCCCGTCACGATCATTGAGTAGGAATAGCTATTTTAATGGGAAGAGTAGTATTTCCTTTGTGCTAAAATAAGTATCTTACTTTTGTCTAGAAACAGATATTTTTTTGACTTATTTTAGTTATAGATATATCCATATTTATAAAATATATTAAATATATTTTTTAGATAGAGAAGACACATGCCAAGTTTGTTTCATGGCATGTGACAGCAGCATGCGTTATTTCTTTACTTACATGCATGTACGGGTTTATGGTACAGTCAAAAATAATTATGATGATGTGGATTAACGTGGCGTCTCTATTTAAACATCCGCATTTTACTTTTAGTATATAATAGATAGATAGATTTCACCATTTTCTTATTAGTTGCTACAAATGCACTTACTGGGCGTGTAAAAAAACAGCATTCATTCATGTATATATTCCTAGATCGCCAAACTACGGGCGGCCACATGGATATATAGATTGACACCATGGCGTATGATGCATGCCGACCTGGGCGTGCACCAGGCTAGCCGAGCCAGCCAACCTTCCGGTCTGCTTGACCATGCATATGGCACCGGCGCGTTGGAGCCGCCACGCGCAAAGCCCGGATTTTTCAAGCACGTACGCTACGATGCATCCGAGCGCGCGAGTATAAAACTAGACATAGTATGCGCAAAGCTGACCACTCCCATTCAAACAGTCCCACAACGTCGTGCTCTGCTCGCAGCAATGGCGCCCGCCCACGCGCTTTCACTCCTCACCACCATCCTCCTCCTCCTCCTCTTCACCTCCACCCCACCATCCGCCGCCGCAGCTGCCCTCGAGCATCCCCCGCCCCACCACCCCAGCCCCGCAGACTACAAGATCTACATTGTGCTGCTCAAGCCTCGCGCGGACGGCGCCCACCTCACCATGGACGACGACGCGCGCCGCGACTGGCACATGTCCTTCCTCCCCAGCGCCGTCATTGACAACGGCAAGCCGCGCCTCGTAAGCTCGTACGGTACACTGTTCCAGGGCTTCGCCGCCTGGCTAACCGAGGAGGAGCTGGAGGCACTCTCCAGGAATCCCGGCTTTGGCCGGTGGTTCCCGGACGGCGACATGTACCTCGACACGACGCATACACCGGACTTCCTCGACCTCAACACGGTTTCCAGCTACATCTGGGACAGCTCCGGCTACGGGAAGGGAATCATCGTCGGAGTAATGGACACCGGCGTCAACTCCGGTCACCCATCGTTTGACGACACGGGGGTGCCTTCGCCGCCGGCCAGGTGGAAGGGCACCTGCGCGGCCACGGGCGGCTTCCGCTGCAACAACAAAATCATCGGCGCCAGGTCCTTCGTCGACGGCAGCTCCGGCCCAGGGGATGAGAACGGTCACGGCACCCACGTGGCCTCGACGGCGACCGGGAATTTCGTCGGCAACGCCTCCTACTTCCACGGCGGGCAGGCCGCCGGGAAGGCTGCTGGGACTGCTCCATTAGCGCACTTGGCCATATACAAGGTCTGCGATCTCGGCAGATGCCCCTACCGGGCCGTCGTCGATGGATTTGAGGCGGCTGCGAGGGACGGCGTCGACGTCATCTCCGCCTCCCTCAGCCGAAAAGATTTGCCAGCGCCACCATACTACGAGGATGCGGTGACGATAGCCGCGTTCCGCGCCGTCGCAAAGGGCATCATCGTCGTCTCCGCGGCCGGAAACAGAGGGCCAGACCGATCGTCTGTGCGGAACGATGCGCCGTGGCACTTCACCATCGGCGCCGGCACTGTGGACAGGCGGATCTCCGGCGACTTGGTGCTGGAAGATGGCGATCTCGTGGAAGGAGAGGCGCTCGTGCAGGGCGTCAACGTCAACAAATACTTCCCCCTGCACTGCCCCGGCGAGGGTGACCGGAAGTGCTTGGGCGTGAGCGCTGACAGCGCGAGTTCGCACATCGTCATCTGCGATCTCGTAGCCCCTTCGGTTGTCAAGAATCTCTACGACAGAGGCGCGGCGCAGGTGGTGATCGTCATCCCGGAGAAAAAGGGCCACACATCGTCCCTGCTCGACTACGGGGCGTCAACGGTGCAGGTGCCCGCCACCACGGGCCAGAAGATAAGGGAGTACTGCCAGTATCCAGACGCCGCCGCGCAGGTGTCTTTCAGAGGCACGTTGGTGAACGTTGGAGGGGCGCCCATGGTGGCCGCCTTCTCCAGCAGGGGCCCGAGCCCCAACAACCCGTTCATCATTAAGCCGGACATCCTGGCGCCGGGATTGAACATTCTCGCCGCCGGTGTGGAACAGGACATGCCCTTCGTATTCAAGTCGGGGACGTCGATGGCGACGCCCCACGTCAGCGGCGTGGCCGCTCTGCTGAAGAACCTGCACCCGGAGTGGTCGCCGGCAGCAATTCGGTCCGCCATCATGACCACGGCGAGCATCTACGACAACGTGGGAGATATTATCCTGGACGAGCAGCGGCAGAGGGCAAGCGTCTTCGACCTCGGGGCTGGCCACATCACACCCCAGGCCGCCGTTAGCCCCGGCCTGGTCTACGACATGGACGCGAGCGACTACGCTGCGTTCATCTGCAACGCCTTCGCCCCCCACGGCCACGACGACATCCAGGACATAATCGGAGGTCTCGGACTCAACTGCTCCACCTTGCCCGCCGGCGTGCGGGACATCGATCTGAACTACCCCAGCTTGGTGGTGCCGACGAACACCACCGTGCAGCGGACGCTCACCAATGTCATGACGGGATCGGCGGTAGGGGAAATCTACCACGCCTATGTGGACATGAGGGACTCGGTGCAGGTGAACGTGTCGCCCAATAATCTTAGCTTTGTCATTCCGGGCGAGAAGCACAGTTTCCAGGTCTCGGCCGACTACAAAGGGAAGAACACGCAGGTGGAGGGAGTCCTGTACTGGCAGTCTCCCTCCCACCGGGTCAGCAGCCGCATCGTTGTCAACATATGAAGATGATCGTCGGCCACCGAGTCGATCGAGCAGTCGTGCTGCAACCTTAGTACTCATGCACACTACCTGTCACTGTGTCGTGTGTGTCGTATGATAATAAATTCTGGGTTCATTTGCTGATGAGAACATTTTGTGAGCCCATCCCAATTTCCATACCCCTGTTCAGCACCAGAATCTTCAGTAAAGCTCGATTGCGTGGTTGTTAGGGTAACTAATTAAGCAGATGCTGGAATGTTTTAGGTTGTTTTGTATTGTCATTAAACTGCGAATGTAGCAGTCAAATCTGTGGGTGGGGAAAATTCTGGAACTCACAAGGCCACTCGAAATTTGTGAATGTAGCAGTCAAATCTATGTAGTAAAGAGTGTCTAGATACATTTAAATTTAGACGAAACTTTCGACATCAAAAAACGAACAGATTTTGGGGTTATTGGTACCATTGCTTGCAGTAGGCTCTTCATGTCAGAAGCCTATATATATGGTATACATATTTTCAGAAAGCACGAGACAATTCTTTCTAGACACTAACATTTTCCTTCCGTGAAGCTGCGAAGCAGAACATATCTCGGAGCAGCAGGTAAAGTTGTAATGACCTTTTCCATGCCTAGATAGGGATTGCTAATTGTACCGTATTCATCTAAATGACATTGCATCTGGCAGCCAATGTAGTCCTCTGATGTGCTTATATAGTTCAGGCTAGATGAAGGTTATTTCCATCTCGCAATGTTGCAAATCTGCGCCGCTTCGCTCAAAAAGAATAACTAGACTAATATGACCTCCTTAGTACTCAGTGGCCACTGGGCATATGCTTGCTGAATTGGGGCGTAGGACTCTACCATGCTGCCACCATGATGCATTTTTTTCAGTTGCTTGGGAGTGTTTGGCTTTTGAGTGCATTGGTGGAACGAACGCTCATGAATTTTATTTCAGAGATTCACTAAAAGAAACCTCAGTGAGAAAGGGAAAGATTTACAACTTAGAACCTTTTGCATGTTCCTTAGTCATCATAGTTTTTTATGATTATTTTCGGGAGAGGGGATTTGGTGCACATGGGCACCAGTGCTCCATGCACTTTTAGATTTTTAAAAAGTTTAAAACCTCACATTTCGATGTCTCCAAAAATTATGGCTTTAAATAAAAAAATTCTGACAAAAATATATAATATTTTAATACTGTTGTACTACCATTTACTGTTAGAAATTTATCTATTTTATATTTCCAAAAATACAGCATATTTTTTAACGGGGCTTGTTTGCATACATCCCTACTGTATATGTCTACCTATATATTTAACATCATAATTTTCAGAAACATAGAAGTGTGAGGTTTTAGAAATTTCAAAAATCTGAAAGTGCACGTGAAAGGACACGGAATAGAGGGGGGTGAATAGACAGTTTAAAACTTTTTCGATTATGGCTTAACAAATGCGGAATAAAACTAGCATTTAATTTGTCAAGCATAAAAATCTATATAATTAAGGTTCACCTATATGGACCAACAACTTATGCTACGCAATACAAGCAACTATGTGATAGCAAGATATATAACTTCAAGCAAAGCTATCGCAAAGTAAAGTGCATAAGTAAATAGCTCGGGTATAGGAATAACTGAGTTGATGAGGAGACGACGAAGTATCTCGAAGTTCACACTCTTGCGAGTGCTAGTCTCCGTTGGAGCGGTGTGGAGGACAAATCACTCCAAAGGCCCCGAAGGCCTCACTGTATGCTCCTCGACCCTTGCCACCGAAAAGGAAGACCTCGATCCACTGTGGAACCTTAGGGTGGTCACCAAACTCGCACAAAGCTTGGCGCTAACTCCACAACTTAGTTGGAGGCTCCCAATATTCCGCCACAAAGGCCTTGCACTTGAGGAATATCTGCAACTTAATTGGAGGCCCCAAGAACACCACTAAGCCACAAAAAACTTGAGGAAATCTCCACAAGTTAATTGGAGACCCCAAGAACTCCACAAAGACCACTAAGCCGTTTGTCCAAAGGCGATTTTTTAAAAATAATACGATTTTTTTTATTTAAGTGTAGGAATAGAGCGCGATTCCAAAAAAGTTGAAAAGTGTGACCTGGTCGTTCATTACCTGACCGATCGGTCCATAGGAGATCGAGTGAGAGTCGGATGACGGTGCTCTGTCAAGAACTAGTTGGTCGATAGCTGACCAATTGGTCAGCTGTAGACCGATAGGACAGCTACCGACCAATTGGCCATCTAAACCCCAATGGTTTGCATGGATTCTGTTTAGGTTTATTACCAGTGATATCTCCTGGCACTTCTCCCAAATTATTTTCCCGCCACCGCTTTCCCGCCATATTTTTTCCTCTCCCGTTCACACCGTCGTGTTTCCCTCCCGCTCTTGCCGCCACCCTTCCCGCCATCCTTCCCGCCACTCCTTCCCACCATCCTTCCCGCCAGTCCTTTCGGCCACGATCTCCCGCCACTATCTCTCGCTATATTTTCCCGCCACGCTCTCGGATTTTTGCCTATAAAAGAAGCCATCGATAGTCTTCGCTGCACAAGTGTTTCTATCTCTCTCTTTTTTCTGTTTGCTCACCCTTAGCCACCATGAGTGTGTCGTGCTCTGACCAGAAGTTTAGGCCGGTGAAGGCGAAGGCTGCAAGTTTTCCCCCGGGTGTGACTGCGGAGCCGTGTTGGTGCGGCCGTCTTGCTAAGGTTAAGCAGGTGGAGGATTTCTCCGACCAGTTCGGCATGAAATTTTTCATGTGTGTGAGCTATGAGCATGATCCACCCCGTATTTCAGCTTCGTCGTCCACCAGCCCGCCGGTATGTTTCGACATAATTTTATGTAGGCATAAATTTATTTATGAATGTGATTTAATGTTACTGTTTGTGTTGCAGTCTCCCCCACCCCTATGCAAATGGTTTCACTGGATAGACACGGAGAAGCCGGGTTGGGTGCGGCAGGAGGTTGAGGAGAAACGCCAGCGTGAGTGGGCAACGTTCTTTGAGGAGGAGCATCAGGAAAAGGCTCATGCTAATGCTAAAGCAGAGCGAGAGAGACAGATCCAGAAACTTAGGGCGGAACAAGCTCGTAATCGGGAGGTGAATCAGAAGATGTTGGATGATGAGGTTGCACGTAGGTTTGTAGAGAAAGAGGTGCGCAGGGAGGCTCGTGAAGCGGAAAGGAAGAGACTAAGGGAAAGAGCTTCTGAGGCAACAAGTCTGGAAAATGGCCACGGTGGACGCAGGAAAAGTAGTGTGTTGTGTCGTACTGGCTATGTATCTTAATTTCAGTTTTAGTTTGTGGTTGTATCTTAAATTCTGTTGTAGTGATAAGCCTTATTTTAATTTCAGCTTCAATGTATCTTTATTTCAGTTTTAGTATTAATGTGGAATGAATTTGCCGCAAAAATGTTGTGTCCGAAATTTTGGCTCAATTGTTTCCCGCCGAAATTCGCCGCACAATTTTTCCCGCCCATTTTTCTCACCATTTATTCCCACCCAAATCTCTCGCCACTTTTTCCCGCCCAATTTTCGCTCAATCTTCCCGCCGAAAGTTATCCCTTCTAGCCTATAAAAACCTCCCATTTCCTTGTGTTTCAGTGTATTCTGTCAACAAGATGGATCCCCCATGTAAGAATCTCCCTATCTTTTCAACGAATTCATGGCCAAACCTCTTCTAGACGAGGCCCGCAAAGTGATGAGGGAGAGTAAGGTAGATACATTCGAGGAGTTCATCAGTAGCGACGCCTTGCTCCGTAAGGTGGGTAAGGAATTTGAGACTTGGTCTTATGGATGGCCAGTCAAGAAGATGCATGCTCGCAGCCCACGGGAAATAAGGTGTGAGCTTATCAGGTTGAATGAGAAGTGTGAGTCACTAACATGGAAGAATGAAGAAGATAGGGTAATGAATTTGAAATATCCATCACGGTGGACGATTGAGAGTGAGGATGACGATGATATCTTTGAGCCTAGCAGCAAGGCGAAGAGAGCTGCATCGTCGAAGGGCAAGAGTTCCAAGTCCTCGAAGGGCAAGAGTGCTGCACCGCCGGTCGTCGACTCGACTTTGAGCCTAGCACGAAGGCGAAGAAAGCTGCATCGTCGAAGGGCAAGAGTGCCAAGTCCTCGAAGGGCAGGAGTGCTGCACCGCCGGTTGTCGACTCGGACGACGACTTCGAGCCTAGCACCAAGGCCATGAAAGCTGCATCGTCGAAGGGCAAGGGAAAGGGTGTGCTGCGTTCTTAGTTTAAGTTTTAGTTTCTTGATGTATCTTAAATTCAGTTGTAGTGATAAGCCGTATTTAAATTTCAGCTCTATTGTATCTTAATTTTCTACGCTGTTTTAATAAAGTACTATTGATTTTGCACGAAGCGGAAGATGTGAGCGGGAGATAAGTGGCGAGAAATCAAGCGTACATAAATATCTCATACAAAATTCATGCATACATAAATGTCTCATATGTAAGTCATGTATACATAAATGTCTCATATAGGAGTAATGCATACATAAATGCCCCATACATAGGTGATACATCAGCCGGGGGACGGCGTAGTCTGGGCTGTCGTGGGGGTGTCGTACCACAGGGTGTTCAACCGAACCTGTTCGGGGCCCTGACGTTGCTTGCAGGGATCCAGGACCCGGCCTCGGGGTCGTACTGCATCTCCTGTGTGGGCTCTGGTGGAGGAGTCTGCATACCGACATAGTTATGCTGTGTGATGTAATACTCCATGTGCTCAGCATCCTGATCACTGGCTCCCCATGAAGGATTAGACGCATGTGGCAAGAAATATAAGTGATGTCAAACTAAGTGGCGTATAATTTATACGGAACACAATAGTTAGAAAAGTACATACCCTGCGAGTATCCTGCTCCTCCCATGAAAGGAGCATGCTGCTGCTGCCACTCGTCGAAAGCAGCTTGCTGCTGATAGTACTGAAAGTCGTCGAAGGAAGGAGTGTGCTTATGCTGCTGCCACGACGAACCTCCTGCCTGGTCAGGAGGTGGTGGTCTGGGTGTCTCCGTCGGCGTGAGACGAGGCCGTGATCCATGCTGCTGGCCGTGAAAGTCGTCGAACGAAGGAGTGTGTTGTTGCTGCCACGACGAACCTCCTGCCTGGTCAGGAGGTGGTGTTCTGGGTGTTGCCGTCGGCGTGACACGAGGCCGTGATCGTGCCGTGTGGAGGGCCGCGGTGGAAGAAGGTGGCGCTAAACGACGTCAGAACTACGGTTGCACGTGATAGCCGAGTAGATCCCGCGTAGCTTCTCCTCGAGACGCCTCAACCAGGACACCTGCTGGTCGCGTGGCTATAGAAGAGGCCCACTGGACACTTGACGTGTGTACCGAGCGACTTCATCCTGTAAGTCTGAAGTCATCTGGCCCTGCAAAAACATGGTAGATCATGGTAGCATATAAACCGTAGAACCCAATATATAAATGACAAGTATGTTGGTGGAATAGAAAAGTAGTACGTACCGCGTGTTGTCGACTACCAGCTGTGGACTGAGTCGGGTACATATCATACATAGATGCTGGAGGCGCCTCAGCTGGATCTGTCGGCGGAATGAGGCGCACTCGCGCTGCTGCAGTGTACCTCTGCAGATATGCCTCAAACTCCAGTGGATCAAATTGCTCATCGTGACGCCAGAGGTGTGTTTTCGCAGTCAGCCACTCATCAACATACGAGCCAACGCGCTGAAGCCACCATGTCGAGGAGTGGCTCGTACCCTTCCTGTTGTACCTGCAGAAAATTATTGTGTCAGTAAGCTGAACCATGACGAACAATCTTAACCTTAGCGACGCTCTGAACTTACTTGTGGACGTAGGCAGGGAGAGGTGCTATCGTTGGAGGAGGATCGACCAACTGGCGAGAACCGAACTGTCTCATAATCCTCTGCTGGGCCATTACCTCCATGGACACATCGAAGATGATCTTCGATTGTGTCATCCAGTACGCACAATCTCTATAGCAGAGGATTGAGATCCCGCCGCGGTATCTTGCATGCACTGTTGCCGCCGTATATGGCTCCAAGATCACCACCCTATCATCGAGCACGTCGTACTTCTCCGTGAACGCAGGGCAGCAGTTCCTGACCTGGTCGCGAGCAAATTATCTCTGCGGACAGAAAAAGAAATATAGTCAGGTACACACATAGTAGTATAAATTACAAAAGAACTATAGTCATTACATATACCTCGCGACGTGTCCAAAGTATACCGAACGTAGGCATGTCGATGTGGTCTGCATCATCGAAACCGTTTGCCTCAAAAGGGCGTTCAGCATCTATGTCTGGTCGACCAATTGGGAACCTCTCCCACGACCACAGCTGCAACAACAGTGGGCAGCCAAGAAGGCCAGACTTGGGGGAGATAAGTGTACAAGCATTGCACAAACCTTGGTACGTGGCTGCTAGAACCGCGAAACCCCAACCCCACATACCTCTGAACCCAACCGGGGTTTACCTGCCAGTTCTGATTAGCCCCGCGTGTCACCAGTGTGGGAAGGCTATTAGGGCTTGCCTCTATCTTCACCGCACGGTGCGCCTTCTCAAGGTCCCTACTGAGCAACGATCTTCCTGCCATTTCTGTAAACAACAAAATATATTTGCAAAATTCACAGGACATAATACGAATATATATTTAAGTAACATACAGGACCACAATAAAATTGCAAAGTAGTACCACACTTATTAAAAATTCATTGTTCACTACATTAATTACAGTAACATAGTTTCACATTTGAAATTGCAAAGTAGTTCCATACTTATTACAAAGGGATTTCTATTTTCGTGCCCTCAGGTCCTTAGTTGTGCTCAGTTTTCCCCAGCTCGTTAGTTTTTCCTCAGTTTTCCCCTCCCTCTAGTTTGAAACCCCTCGCAGACGCTCGGACGGGAGGGTTACCGTCAGGTCAGAGGCCTTACCATTACCGTTAATCTGACGGGTGGGGCTGCACAGAGGGCAGTTCCTCTCTGACCCATCTCGTGCTGACAAATGGGGCCGCTCTATTGGGCTGCCGCAGCCAATGACCAGTGGGGTCATCTATTTTTCAGGAAAAGTCATATATTGCCGCTCTGAGGGGCTGCCGCAGCCAATGACCAGTGGGGTCGTCTATTTTTCAGGAAAAGACATATATTTGCCGCTACGTGGGGCTGCCGCGGCCAATGACCAGTGGGGTCGTCTATTTATTTATAGAAAATCATATATTGCCGCTCTGTGGGGCCTCCGCAGCCAATGACCGCTGGGGTTGTCTATTTATTTAGAGAATATAATATAGAGCCGCTCTGTGGGGCCGCCTCAGCCCATGGCAGGTGACTATTTTTGTAGCTTAATTTAAAGTGACTCTTATGCTAAACATTGTGCATAATATATAGAAAATAGCTAGATCTCTAAATATATAGAAAATAGCTAGATCTCTAAAGGGCATGGATGCATGGCTTCACGTCGTCGTCACTTTCATCGTCAGTATCTTCGTCGTTTGAGTAGTAGTACTTCCTGCACATTGTTCCGTCGAACACCTTCACTGTGAGCACATCATCGCCTTCATATTTGAAGTGTACGTAGCAGCCGAAATCCACACCGTGCGCGATGGCGAAATTCTCCCAGCCCTTGTCGAGATACATCCGGCCTTGTCCGTCAAATAGGACCTCCACGGTCCAGAGACGAGGACCGCAGTCAGCTGCTCGCAGATACACCTTAGCTGGCTCCTGGCCGTCAAGATAGTCCGCAAACTTTTTTGGGAGTGCCTGCAAAGAGATCGAGCGCCGATCGTTTGAAATTAAAGGTTTTTTAGAACATGCCCATAATTAATCACATGCATCATATATGTGGGAACGCATACGTATCTTCTTGACCAAAGGGTCTTCATAGATGACGATGAAGAACTCCTCTATGATCAATGGCAGTGTTGACGATGGTGGTGGTGGCAATGATGATGATCCACCACCCCGGCCGCCCCTTCCCCTTCCCCTTCCCCTTCCGTTCCGCGTCCGAGACGTGGAAGCCATGGCAATGGATGATCAAGTGTATGTGAACGAAGAAGAGAGAGGCAGAACCTATTGACACAAGGGATGGCCGTTGTGGGTGTTTATAAGGGAGAGATGACCGTTGTAGGGGTTTACACAATAAATTAAGGAGGAGGTGACCGTTGTGGGGGTTTACACAATAATTTAAGGAGGAGATGACCGTTGTGGGGGTATATATCTCAACAAAAAAGTAATGCGGACTATCTTGACGGAAATGGAACTTCGTGATATAGTTTATCATTTTACCGTGAAAAGTAATGCCTAAAAGAAATGGTAATTCGTGATAGTTTATCATTTACCGTAATGGCTACAACAAATCGTTGATGGTTTATCATTTTTTGCGTGAAAAGTAATGGCTACAAGAAATGGGTGATGGTGTATCATTTTTTGCGTGAAAAGTAATGGCTACAACAAAATCGGTGATGGTTTATCGTTTTTTGCGTGAAAAGTAATGGCTACAAGAAATGGGTGATGGTGTATCATTTTTTGCGTGAAAAGTAATGGCTACAACAAAATCGGTGATGGTTTATCGTTTTTTGCGTGAAAAGTAATGGGTACACGAAATGGGTGATGGTGTATCATTTTTTTTGCATGAAAAGTAATGGCTACAACAAAATCGGTGATGGTTTATCGTTTTTTGCGTGAAAAGTAATGGCTACAAGAAATGGGTGATGGTGTATCATTTTTTGCGTGAAAAGTAATGGCTACAACAAAATCGGTGATGGTTTATCGTTTTTTGCGTGAAAAGTAATGGCTACAAGAAATGGGTGATGGTGTATCATTTTTTGCATGAAAAGTAATGGCTACAACAAAATCGGTGATGGTTTATCGTTTTTTGCGTGAAAAGTAATGGGTACACGAAATGGGTGATGGTGTATCATTTTTTTGTGTGAAAAGTAATGGCTACAACAAATCGGTGATGGTTTATCATTTTTTGCGTGAAAAGTAATGCCTAAAAAGAGTTTATAATTTAGCTCGTGAAAAATAATGCAGAAAACCAAACTTTGCGTGAAGCTAACCGACGACAGAGAGAGAGAGAGAGAGAGAGGGTGGTGGCCCCGACCAGAGAGAGAGATAGGGGTTATCCTGCCCGTTAGATCATACGATCAACGGTCGGTGGGCACGATCCGCATGACATGGGCTAGACCAATCAGGGCAATGTTGGGCGTCTGTGAGAGTTTGTGAAGGGAGAGGGCAAAACTGAGTAGTATCAAGAAACCAAGGGCAAGTGAGTAGTAAACAGACTAAGGGATTCAAATATGAGATTTAAAAAATGGAAAATGCGTGTTTTGTACAATGAAACCCATCTTGGCCTACCTCAAACTATTTGCAATACAAATCTACATGAGTGTGAAAATTATGGCCTCATTCAGACAAAGTATGTTTTGGGGAAAGCTGTTTTGGGTAGGGCTTATTATGGAAAACCATGCACCTTCATAGCTACTAGGTGATTTGAGAAGTGGCAATTTGTGGTGAAACTTGATTTATCTAGGATTTATCTATGATTTGAGAAGTGGCAATTTGTGGTAAAGACTCCATGAGTAAGTGCCACTCTTTTTCGGAATTTTTTGCACATTAAATAACTCATTTAACTAGTTAATCCCATTTGTTGACTCTCTGTTGACCAGCCACTTGAGGGTAAAACTGAGTATATTACACTAGCCAGTATTAGCACTCAAGGCGAAAACTGAGCACACGAAAAATGCTAGTATATGACTCGGGGGTATACCTAAGTATATCTAAATTTCCAGGGTTAGACCCGAGGATGCGTGTTGCGGTGCAGAAGTGGTAGACGTGCCTTTGTTGACGCGTGTCGCGGTGCAGACGTGCAAATAGTGGACGCGTAGGACGCCGGTCGCATTTAGGACGCGTAAGCACATCCCTCCTCTGCACACAGTCGTCTCATTCTCGCTCACGCACGAAACCACCCCTCTCACGTCCCATCAACTTCTCCAAATCGAAAAAACCCCAACCGCCGTACGCACGCTACCCTGCCGGCGATGGAGAAGAAGAATGCGCCGGCGGCCGTCGCCTCCGAGCCCGTCGCCTCCGCGCCCGTCGCCTCCGAGCCCGTCGCCGCCGAGCCCGTCACCGCCGAGCGCGTCGCCGCCGAGCCCGTCGCCGCCGAGCGCGTCGCCGCCGAGCCCGTCGCCGCCGAACACGTCGCCGCCGAGGGCGGCGCATCCAAGCGCGGCGCCTCCGTGAACTGGGCCTCTCTCTCGGCTGATGGACCACTTCACAAGATCGGCGAATGCTTACTGGCGAACGAGGAGTACGCCGACACCTACTCTGCTATGAGGCAAGTCTGTAGAAATTGGCGCTCAGGTTTGCCTGAGCCCGATGTGGACCTGGACGAATGGATCATGCTAGACCACGCCCTTTCACGCGTCGCTGAGTTCACCTTCCTCCAACTTGGCACATCACGCTACGTCACCATAGATCTATCGGAAGTTTATACAAGGTTCAAATTCCTCCATATCTACCTTTTTATTTTCAATCTTAAACATCTTAGTGCTGAATGTTATCTTCATCAATATATTTTAGATACTGCTTCGTCGGCTTTTGCCGTGGCGTCATCGTGCTTGCCCAGAAGAATCCGCCGCACAAGATATGGCTGCTGAACCCACTCACAAAGAAATCGAACACTATGTTTGAGGCGCAGATGCCATCTGTTTTTCTGAAATTAGTCGCTGTTATCAAATCCCCGACTATGGTCTTCGTTGCCGCACATTACCCGCCGGAAATTGGTTGGGTCGATGAGAGCACTCCAACTAAGGATATAAATGAAGATTGGGGAGAAGGAAGATTTTCGATCAAGAACCATTGTCTGCGTTGCATTACCCCGTTCAATGGTGAACTGTATGCAGTAGCTACGGACAATTTTGAGATCGGAAGAATAGTGTGCACCAATGTACAGTTGCAGCAGCGCGCGAGCACTGTCAAGATGGAGACACTAATTTCATTTCCAGAACTTGGACGTCAGAAGTTCTACCTTGTGAAGTCGGATGGTGATCTGCTGCTTGTGTTGTTGGTCAGCGAGGCTTTGGCGGGCAAACCATTGGTGTACCGTGTGGACACTCAGAGCCGCTCTCTCCATCCGGTCAGTAACATTGGCAGTAATGCCTTCTTCGTGAATTATATCCGGTGTATCTCCGTCGACACCAGAGTGTACCCGACACTTCAACCTGGCAGCATCTACTACACGGATTTGGGTTATATCAGAGAGTACTCTCATGATACAAAGGCCTGGGATGAGTGGCCACTACGTGTGGATAGAATAGGACTCTACGGTTTGAGAAATAAACACAGGCCATACCGTTTGGAGGATGTATTGGCCTCACACTGCAGACGGAAGGAGTTCAATGCATATTTCCTTGTGGTAATGCACGAATGGAGGGAGGAAGAAATATATGGGGAGGAATGAAGAACAAATTCATTCATCCTGGGGTCCCTATCCTAATCTTCTTTTTGTCCATACATTGCGTGCGTCTTGTATATTTTTCAGCTTAGTTTGTCATGAACATTAACAACGTTATTGGCTGCTTTTGGCTGCTGTATGCAGTTTATGTATTATACTTAGTTTTCTGATTATGCTGTTGTGAATTTATCATATACTAGCTTCTAGATTTGCTGCCATATTGGGCAAAAAACGAGGGCCAAAAGGCATAAATAACCCCAGAGATTTGCTACTAGATTTGCTACTAGATTTGCTGCCATATTGAAGAAAGACAGAAATAGAAGCTTCTTTAGATTTGATACTAATTTGGTGAAAAAGACAGAGAGAGAAAGAGGGGAAAAGGTGCTCTTAAAAATGCCAATTTGGGCCGAGAGAGACAAAACCCAGCTCCTGCTCACGTGCAACCAAACGCTTCTCGTCCTGTCCCACGCGGTCCCTTTCTACCAGCCCCACACGACGCGACCCCACAGACAACGCGGCGCAACACGTCAGCACAGAACGTCCAAAACCCAGCTCCTGCTCACGTGCAACCAAACGCTTCGCGTCCTGTCCCACGCGGTCCCTTTCTACCAGCCCCACACGACGCGGCCCCACAGACGACGCGGCGCAACACGTCAGCACAGAACGTCCAAATAAACGGATTCCTTCCGTCTGAGCTCCTTCTGCGGGTCTTCAGACAAAGGCTAGGGTAAAACTGAGGAAAAACTAAGGGGCTGGGGAAAACTGAGTACAACTAAGGACCCGAGGGCACGAAAATAGAAATCCCTATTACAAATTCATTGTTCAGTACATAAAATTGAAAATAAGTTCCAAAGTAGCGCCTCGCCTCCCCTCCCGCGACGTCCCCTTGTGCCTCGCTGCCCCCTTCCTGCTGGGCCAGTGCCGAAGGTTGTACAATTAGTGTCTGATGTCTACGAGAGCTTCTATTCTTGTAGACAGTGTTGGGCCTCCAAGAGCAGAGGTTTGTAGAACAGCAGCAAGTTTCCCTTAAGTGAATCACCCAAGGTTTATCGATCTCAGGGAGGAAGAGGTCAAAGATATCCCTCTCATGCAACCCTGCAACCACAAAGCAAGAAGTCTCTTGTGTCCCCAACACACCTAATAGGTGCACTAGTTCGGCGAAGAGATAGTGAAATACAGGTGGTATGAATCAATATGAGCAGTAGCAACGGCACCAGAAAAGTGCTTTGCCCAGGACTGGCGTGTGATTGATGGTGGTGATATTGCGGACAGTACAAATGCAGTAGAACAGTAAACAAGCAGCGATAGCAGTATTTAGGAACAAGGCCTAGGGATTATACTTTCACTAGTGGACACTCTCAACATTGATCACATAATAGAATAGATAGATGCTAGACTCTACACCCTCTTGTTGGATGATGAACACCACTTGTGTAGGATTACACGAACCCTCAATGCCGGAGTTAACAAGCTCCACAATATTCAATGTTCATATTTAAATAACCTTAGAGTGCAAGATAGATCAACATAACCAAATAGATCACATCAATACCATCATAGTAATAGTTAACTTCACAATCTACAAGAGATCACAATCATAAACTACGCCAAGTACTACATGATGCACACACTGCCACCTTTACACCATGCAGGAAGAATAGAGTACTTTAATAACATCACTAGAGTAGCACATAGATGAATAGTGATACAAAACTCATATGAATCTCAATCATGTAAAGCAGCTCATGAGATCATTGTATTGAAGTACATAGGAGAGAGATTAACCACATAGCTACCGGTACAGCCCCGAGCCTCGATGGAGAACTACTCCCTCCTCATGGGAGACAGCAGCGTTGATGAAGATGGCGGTGGTGTCGATGGAGAAGCCTTCCGGGGGCACTTCCCCGTCCCGGCGGCCTGCCGGAACAGAGACTCCTGTCCCCCAGATCTTGGCTTCGCGATGGCGGCGGCTCTGGATGGTTTCTCGTACCGTGGCTCTTCCGTGTCGAGGTTTTAGGTCGAGGGGGCTTAAATAGGCGAAGAGGCGGCGTCGGAGGGTCAACGAGGTGGTGTCACCACAGGGGGGCGCGGGCCACCCCTGGGCCGCGCCGGCCTATCACCTGGGGGGCCTGTGTCCCCTCTCTAGCAGCTCTCGGGTGTTCTGGATGCTTCCGGGGATTCTAAGATGTTGGGCGTTGATTTCGTCCGATTCCGAGAATATTTCCTTACTAGGATTTCTGAAACCAAAAACAGCAGAAAACAGCAACTGGCCCTTCGGCATCTCGTCAATAGGTTAGTTCCGGAAAACGCATAAATATGACATAAAGTATGCATAAAACATGTAGATATCATCAATAATGTGGCATGGAACATAAGAAATTATCGATACGTCGGAGACGTATCAGCATCCCCAAGCTTAGTTTCTGCTCGTCCCGAGCAGGTAAACGATAACAAAGATAATTTCTGGAGTGACATGCCATCATAAACTTGATCATACTATTGTAAGCATATGTAATGAATGCAGCGATCAAAGCAATGGTAAATGACATGAGTAAACAAATGAATCGTATAGCAAAGACTTTTCATGAATAGTACTTCAAGACAAGCATCAATAAGTCTTGCATAAGAGTTAACTCATAAAGCAATAATTCAAAGTAAAGGTATTGAAGCAACATAAAGGAAGATTAAGTTTCAGCGGTTGCTTTCAACTTGTAACATGTATATCTCATGGATAGTTGTCAATGTAAAGTAATATAACAAGTGCAATATGCAAGTATGTAGGAATCAATGCACAGTTCACACAAGTGTTTGCTTCTTGAGATGGAGAGAAATAGGTGAACTGACTCAACATAAAAGTAAAAGAAAGGTCCTTCAAAGAGGAAAGCATCGATTGCTATATTTGTGCTAGAGCTTTGATTTTGAAAATAAGAAACAATTTTGTCAACGGTAGTAATAAAGCATATGTGTTATGTAAATTATATCTTACAAGTTGCAAGCCTCATGCATAGTATACTAATAGTGCCCGCACCTTGTCCTAATTAGCTCGGATTACCTGGATTATCATTGCAATGCATATGTTTTAACCAAGTGTCACAAAGGGGTACCTCTATGCCTCCTGTACAAAGTTCTAAGGAGAAAGCTCGCATCGGATTTCTCGCTATTGATTATTCTCAACTTAGACATCCATACCGGGACAACATAGACAACAGATAATGGACTCCTCTTTTATGCATAAGCATTCAATGACAGTTAATTTTCTCATATGAGATTGAGGATGTTTGTCCAAAACTGAAACTTCCACCATGGATCATGGCTTTAGTTAGCGGCCCAATGTTCTTCTGTAACATTATGCATGCTCTAACCATTAAATGAGTGGTAAATCTCCCTTACTTCAGACAAGACGGACATGCATAACAACTCACATGATATTCAACAAAGAGTAGTTGATGGCGTCCCCAGGAACATGGTTATCGCACAACAAGCAACTTAATAAGAGATAAAGTGCATAAGTACATATTCAATACCACAATAGTTTTTAGGCTATTTGTCCCATGAGCTATATATTGCAAAGGTAGAGGATAGAAATTTAAAGGTAGCACTCAAGCAATTTACTTTGGAATGGCGGAGAAATACCATGTAGTAGGTAGGTATGGTGGACACAAATGGCATAGTTTTTGGCTCAAGGATACAAGGCTTAGGCTAGCAAGGTTATTTGAAACAAACACAAGGATGAAGCGGTTCAGCAAAACTCACGTAAAAGACATATTGTAAACATTATAAGACTCTATACCGTCTTCCTTGTTGTTCAAACTCAATACTAGAAATTATCTAGACTTTAGAGAGACCAATTATGCAAACCAAATTTTAACAAGCTCTATGTATTTCTTCATTAATAGGTGCAAAGTATATGATGCAAGAGCTTAAACATGAGCACAACAATTGCCAAGTATCACATTATCCAAGACATTTTAGCAACTACTACATGTAGCATTTCCCGTTTCCAACCATACAACAATTAACGAAGCAGTTTCAACCTTCGCCATGAACATTAAAAGCTAAGAACACATGTGTTCATACGAACCAGCGGAGCGTGTCTCTCTCCCACACAAGCATGAATTTATTCAAACAAAAACAAAAACAAAAACAAACAGACGCTCCAAGTAAAGTACATAAGATGTGACCGAATAAAAATATAGTTTCAAGAGAAGGAACCTGATAATTTGTCGATGAAGAAGGGGATGCCTTGGGCATCCCCAAGCTTAGACGCTTGAGTCTTCTTGAAATATCCAGGGATGAACCACGGGGGCATCCCCAAGCTTAGAGCTTTCACTCTTCTTGATCATATTGTATCATCTTCCTCTCTTGACCCTTGAAAACTTCCTCCACACCAAACTCGAAACAAACTCATTAGAGGGTTAGTGCATAATCAAAAATTCACATGTTCAGAGGTGACACAATCATTCTTAACACTTCTGGACATTGCCCAAAGCTACTGGAAGTCATTGGAACAAAGAAATCCATCCAACATAGCAAAAGAAGCAATGCGAAATAAAAGGCAGAATCTGTCAAAATAGAACAGTTCGTAAAGACGAATTTTAAAGAGGCACCAGACTTGCTCAAATGAAAATGCTCAAATTGAATGAAAGTTGCGTACATATCTGAGGATCACTCACGTAAATTGGCATAATTTTCTGAGTTACCTACAGAGAATTTGGCCCAGATTCGTGACAGCAAAGAAATCTGTTTCTGCGCAGTAATCCAAATCTATTATCAACCTTGCTATCAAAGACTTTCCTTGGCACAACAATGCAACAAAACTAAGATAAGGAGAGATTGCTTACAGTAGTAACAACTTCCAAGACACAAATATAAAATAGAGGTACTGTAGCAAAATAAACACATGGGTTATCTCCCAAGAAGTGCTTTCTTTATAGCCATTAAGATGGGCTCAGCAGTTTCAATGATGCACTCGCAAGAAATAGTATTTGAAGCAAAAGAGAGCATCAAGAGGAAAATTCAAAACACATTTAAGTCTAACATGCTTCCTATGAAAAGGAATCTTGTAAATAAACAAGTTCATGAAGAGCAAAGTAACAAGCATAGGAAGATAAAATAAGTGCAACTTCAAGATTTTAAGCACATAGAGAGGTGTTTTAGTAACATGAAAATTTCTACAACCATATTTTCCTCTCTCATAATAACTTTCAGTATCAACATTAGCAAACTCAACAATATAACTATCACATAAAGCATTCTTATCACGAGTCTCATGCATAAAATTATTACTCTCCACATAAGCATAATCAATTTTATTAGTAATAGTGGGAGCAAATTCAACAAAGTAGCTATCATTATTATTCTCATCATCAAATATAGGAGGCATATTGTAGTCATAATCAAATTTATCCTCCATAACAGGCGGTACCAAAAGACTACTATCACTATAATCATCATAAATAGGAGGCAAAGTATCATCAAAGTAAATTTTCTCCTCAATGCTTGGGGGACTAAAAAGATCATGCTCATCAAAACCAGCTTCCCCAAGCTTAGAATTTTCCATAGCATTAGCAACAATAGTGTTCAAAGCATTCACATTAATAACATTCCCATTAGCATGCATATAAAGTTTCATGGGTTTTTTAATTCTCTCTTCAAACACATCATGTCCTAATTCAAGATAAAGTTCATAAAGATCTCTCATATTTTTGTTGTTTTCCATTATGCCTAACTAGTGTAAACAAGAAACAAAAAGATGCAATTGCAGGATCTAAAGGAAATAGCTTCGAGCACACACACAATGGCACCAGAAAAGTACTGTTACCTGGAACCGGAGTATGAGTGCCTTTTACCTTTCCTCCCCCGGCAACGGCGCCAGAAAAATGCTTGATGTCTACGGAAGCTTCTATTCTTGTAGACAGTGTTGGGCCTCCAAGAGCAGAGGTTTGTAGAACAGCAGCAAGTTTCCCTTAAGTGGATCACCCAAGGTTTATCGATCTCAGGGAGGAAGAGGTCAAAGATATCCCTCTCATGCAACCCTGCAACCACAAAGCAAGAAGTCTCTTGTGTCCCCAACACACCTAATAGGTGCACTAGTTCGGAGAAGAGATAGTGAAATACATGTGGTATGAATAAATATGAGCAGTAGCAACGGCACCAGAAAAGTGCTTTGCCCAGGACTGGCGTGTGATTGATGGTGGTGATATTGCGGACAGTACAAATGCAGTAGAACAGTAAACAAGCAGCGATAGCAGTATTTAGGAACAAGACCTAGGGATTATACTTTCACTAGTGGACACTCTCAACATTAATCACATAACAGAATAGATAGATGCTAGACTCTACACCCTCTTGTTGGATGATGAACACCACTTGTGTAGGATTACACGAACCCTCAATGCCGGAGTTAACAAGCTCCACAATATTCAATGTTCATATTTAAATAACCTTAGAGTGCAAGATAGATCAACATAACCAAATAGATCACATCAATACCATCATAGTAATAGTTAACTTCACAATCTACAAGAGATCACAATCATAAACTACGCCAAGTACTACATGATGCACACACTGCCACCTTTACACCATGCAGGAGGAATAGAGTACTTTAATAACATCACTAGAGTAGCACATAGATTAATAGTGATACAAAACTCATATGAATCTCAATCATGTAAAGCAGCTCATGAGATCATTGTATTGAAGTACATAGGAGAGAGATTAAGCACATAGCTACCGGTACATCCCCGAGTCTCGATGGAGAACTACTCCCTCCTCATGGGAGACAACAGTGTTGATGAAGATGGCGGTGGTGTCGATGGAGAAGCCTTCCGGGGGCACTTCCCCGTCCCGGCGGCGTGCCGGAACAGAGACTCCTGTCCCCCAGATCTTGGCTTCGCGATGGCGGCGGCTCTGGATGGTTTCTCGTACCGTGGCTCTTCCGTGTCGAGGTTTTAGGTCGAGGGGGCTTAAATAGGCGAAGAGGCGGCGTCAGAGGGTCAACGAGGCGGTGTCACCACAGGGGGGTGCGGGCCACCCCTGGGCCGCGCCGGTCTATCACCTGGGGGGCCTGTGTCCCCTCTCTGGCGGCTCTCGGGTGTTCTGGATGCTTCCGGGGATTCTAAGATGCTGGGCGTTGATTTCGTCCGATTCCGAGAATATTTCCTTACTAGGATTTCTGAAACCAAAAACAGCAGAAAACAGCAACTGGCCCTTCGGCATCTCGTCAATAGGTTAGTTCCGGAAAACGCATAAATATGACATAAAGTATGCATAAAACATGTAGATATCATCAATAATGTGGCATGGAACATAAGAAATTATCGATACGTCGGAGACGTATCATTGTCCCAATGGCCAAATTCATTGCATAGGAAACATTGTCTCGTTGGCCTTCCAGCTTCAGATTCATCCATATCATTCCAGATGCACTGTGATGGCCGTCTACCGATGCCTGTCCTCAGTAGCGTCGGGTCTGGGATATATCGTCTTTCACGAGGGTTTACAGTGCTGAAATTTCCCATTGACCGAAATCCTTCCAGCTCACTGGTCCAGGTGTTGAGCATGGCCTCCTTCAGATAATACGGAGAGACAAACGAGATTTCCGACATCCCCAGGGCACCACAAACAGCTAACACATGTGAGCAAGGAAGACGAAGCAACTTTGGTTTGTTACATGTGCACTCGCAAGTCGGCCATTCTTCATTGCCAATTTTCACATCACGTGTGCTGCGGATTCCCACACCCGAACCTATCTGTAGGTAAGCGGACTTCAAATCTTCTTTCCACATTCCCAATTTGAACAACAACGAGATGCTTAGCTTTCTCCTTCTTCTTATGCATGTACTCCATAATCTTCGAACAATATGGTGTGGCTGGTTTGTTCACCATATGCATCCGGGCCTTCTCACGTCTCTCTCTGTAATATTTAACTGTGCCCATGAAAATACCCTCTACTATAGCTGTAAGTGGCAAAGCTCTGTTGTCTCTCAACACAAAGATATACGACTCTGCGAGGTTGGTTGTCATGACGCCGTATCTAGCTCCATGTGTGTCGTGCAACAAAGACCACCTCTCCGTAGGCTCATGCTCTATCCACTCCTCAAAGTTTTTAATCTGCCTTCCATGCCTTCTCGTTCCGGGCGGGTCAAATCCGGGCAAGTCGCACAGACCTTGGGGTGCCTCGTAAACTAGTGCTTCCCGTTGTTGTTCCTGCTGCAACTGCCTGCATATGTGCTGCTATGTTTGCATCTCGAGCTGCTTTCCTCTGCACAACTTGTTGCTTCATGAACTCCTGCAGTTTGCTACGCAAAAAATTATACTTCCACTGCTGGTTTTGGATGCACAGCCTCTTGAAGACATTCATAAGGTTCTTGTTCCTGAATTGTGTGTAAAAATTGGCCCCAGGTGGCGCATGCACCAACGGCTCTCAATGTCAATCCACGGTGTTTCTTGCCCAGGCTCTTTTAGTGTCTTAATAGCTTTCAGTATACCTGCATGCCTGTCATGAAGGATGCAAACATTCGGCTTGTCCTTTACAATTGAAATCTTCAACTGCCTAAAGAACCATAATCAGCTTTCGGTGTTCTCACTCTCCACGAAAGCAAAAGCGAGTGGCACGATTTGATTGTTTCCATCCATTCCAATGGTGGTCAAAATTTGACCCTTGTACTGACCGGTCAGAAACATGCCGTCAACACATAACACAGGCCGATAGTGTCTGAATGATTCGATGCGTACACCGAACGGGAAATAGACTCTATGCAGAACCCTGTAATATGGGGACCCCGGCAAAAACAATTCCTGGATGTTCACATATAGGAATAATTTTGCTAGCAACAATTATAGGCCATACCATTCTAATAATGGTAATGCTTATGGAAATTCTTATGGTAATTCCTACAACAATAATAAAAGTGCACCCTCTGATATTGAAGTCATGCTTAAGGGTTTTCAGAAACATAGAAGTGTGAGGTTTTAGAAATTTTAAAAATCTGAAAGTGCATGTGAAAGGACACGGAATAGAGGGGGGTGAATAGACGGTTTAAAACTTTTTCGATTATGGCTTAACAAATGCGGAATAATACTAGCATTTAATTTGTCAAGCACAAAAATCTATATAATTAAGGTTCACCTATATGGACCAACAACTTATGCTACGCAATACAAGCAACTATGTGATAGCAAGACATATAACTTCAAGCAAAGCTATCGCAAAGTAAAATGTAAATAGCTCGGGTATAGGAATAACTGAGGTGACGCGGAGACGACGAAGTATCTCGAAGTTCAAAATCTTGTGAGTGCTAGTCTCTGTTGGAGCGGTGTGGAGGACAAATCACTCCAAAGGCCCCGAAGGCCTCACTGTATGCTCCTCGACCCTTGCCACCGAAAGGGAAGACCTCGATCCACTATGGAACCTTAGGGTGGTCACCAAACTCGCACAAAGCTTGGCGCTAACTTCACAACTTAATTGGAGGCTCCCAATATTCCGCCACAAAGGCCTTGCACTTGAGGAATCTCTGCTACTTAATTGGAGGCCTCAAGAACACTACTAAGCCACAAAAAACTTGAGGCAATCTCCACAAGTTAATTGGAGACCCCAAGAACTCCACAAAGACCACTAAGCCGTTTGTCCAAAGGCGATTTTTTTAAAATAATACGAATTTTTTATTTAAGTGTAGGAGTAGCGCGGGATTCCAAAAAAGTTGAAAAGTGTGACCTGGTCGGTCATTACCTGACCGATCGGTCCGTAGGAGATCGAGTGAGAGTCGGCTGACGGTGCTCTGTTAGGTGAGAGAACTAGTTGGTCGATAGCTGACCATTGGTCAGCTACAGACCAATTGGTCAGCTGTAGACTGATCGGCCAGCTACCGACCAATTGGCCATCTAAACCCCGATGGTTTGCATGGATTCTGTTTAGATTTATTACCAGTGATATCTCCTGGCACTTCTCCCCCATTATTTTCCCGCCACCGCTTTCCCGCCATATTTTTTCCCTCACCCGTTCACACCGTCGTGTTTCCCTCCCGCTCTTGCCGCCACCCTTCCCGCCATCCTTCCCGCCACTCCTTCCCACCATCCTTCCCGCCAGTCCTTTCCGCCACGATCTCCCGCCACTATCTCTCGCTATATTTTCCCACCACGCTCTCGGATTTTTGCCTATAAAAGAAGGCATCGACAGTCTTCGCTGCACAAGTGTTTCTATCTCTCTCTTTTTCTGTTTGCTCACCCTTAGCCACCATGAGTGTGTCGTGCTCTGACCAGGAGTTTAGGCCAGTGAAGGCGAAGGCTGGAAGTTTTCCCCCGGGTGTGATTGCGGAGCCGTGTTGGTGCGGCCGTCTTGCTAAGGTTAAGCAGGTGGAGGATTTCTCCGACCAGTTCGGCATGAAATTTTTCATGTGTGTGAGCTATGAGCATGATCCACCCCGTATTTCAGCTTCATCGTCCACCAGGCCGCCGGTATGTTTCGACATAATTTTATGTAGGCATAAATTTATTTATGAATGTGATTTAATGTTACTGTTTGTGTTGCAGTCTCCCCCACCCCTATGCAAATGGTTTCACTGGATAGACATGGAGAAGCTGGGTTAGGTGCGGCAGGAGGTTGAGGAGAAACGCCAGCGTGAGTGGGCAAAGTTCTTTGAGGAGGAGCATCAGGAAAAGGCTCGTGCTAATGCTAAAGCAGAGCGAGAGAGACAATCCAGAAACTTAGGGCGGAACAAGCTCGTAATCGGGAGGTGAATCAGAAGAGGATGGATGATGAGGTTGCACGTAGGTTTGTAGAGAAAGAGGTGCGCAGGGAGGCTCGTGAAGCGGAAAGAAAGAGACTAAGGGAAAGAGCTTCTGAGGCACAAGCGGCAGAAGAACGCGGCGACAAGTCCGGAAAATGGCCACGGTGGACGCAGGAAAAGTAGTGTGATGTGCCGTACTGGCTATGTATCTTAATTTCAGTTTTAGTTTGTCGTTGTATCTTAAATTCCGTTGTAGTGATAAGCCGTATTTTAATTTCAGCTTCAATGTATCTTTATTTCAGTTTTAGTATTAATGTGGAATGAATTTGCCGCAAAAATGTTGTGTCCGAAATTTTGGCTCAATTGTTTCCCGCCGAAATTCGCCGCACAATTTTTCCCGCCCATTTTTCTCACCATTTATTCCCGCCCAAATGTCCCACCACTTTTTCCCGCCCAATTTTCGCTCAATCTTCCCGCCGAAAGTTAACCCTTCTAGCCTATAAAAACCTCACACCGTTTCCTTTTGTTTCAGTGTATTCTGTCAACAAGATGGATCCCCCATGTAAGAATCTTCCTATCTTTTCAACGAATTCATGGCCAAACCTCTTCTAGACGAGGCTCGCAAAGTGATGAGGGAGAGTAAGGTAGATACATTCGAGGAGTTTATCAGTAGCGACGCCTTGCTCCGTAAGGTGGGTAGGGAATTTGAGACTTGGTCTTATGGATGGCCAGTCAAGAAGATGCATGCTCGCAGCCCACGGGAAATAAGGAGTGAGCTTATCAGGTTGAATGAGAAGTGGAAGTCACTAACATGGAAGAATGAAGAAGATAGGGAATGAATTTGAAATATCCAGCACGGTGGACGGTTGAGAGTGAGGATGACGATGATATCTTTGAGCCTAGCAGCAAGGTGAAGAGAGCTGCATCGTCGAAGGGCAAGAGTGCCAAGTCCTCAAAGGGCAAGAGTGCTGCACCGCTGGTCGTCGACTCAGACGATGACTTCGAGCCTAGCACGAAGGCGAAGAAAGCTGCATCGTCAAAGGGCAAGAGTGCCAACTCCTCGAAGGGCAAGAGTGCTGCACCGCCGGTCGTCGACTCGGACGATGACTTCGAGCCTAGCACCAAGGCCATGAAAGCTGCATCGTCGAAGGGCAAGGGAAAGGATGTGCTGCGTTCTTAGTTTAAGTTTTAGTTTCTTGATGTATCTTAAATTCCGTTGTAGTGATAAGCTGTATTTAAATTTCATCTCTATTGTATCTTAATTTTCTACGCTGTTTTAATAAAGTACTATTGATTTTGCAGGAAGCGAAAGATGTGAGCGGGAGATAAGTGGCGAGAAATCAAGCGTACATAAATATCTCATACATAAGTCATGCACACATAAATGTCTCATACGATAAGTCATGTATACATAAATGTCTCATACAGGACTAATGCATACATAAATGTCTCATACATAGGTGATACATCAGCCGGGGGACGGCGTAGTCTGGGCTGTCGTGGGGGTGTCGTACCACGGGGTGTCCAACCGAACCTGTCCGGGGCCCTGACGTTGCTTGCATGGATCCAGGACCCGGACTCGGGGTCGTACTGCATCTCCTGTGTGGGCTCTGGTGGACGAGTCTGCATACCGATATAGTTCTGCTGCGTGCTGTAATACTCCATGTGCTCAGCATCCTGATCACTAGCTCCCCATGAAGGATTAGACGCAGTGTGCTGTGTGTATACTGTGGCAAGAAACATAAGTGATGTCAAACTAAGTGGCGTATAATTTATACGGAACACAATAGTTAGAAAAGTACATACCCTGCGAGTATCCTTCTCCTCCCATGAAAGGAGCATGCTGCTGCTGCCACTCGTCGAAAGCAGCTTGCTGCTGATAGTACTGAAAGTCGTCGAAGGAAGGAGTGTGATTCTACTGCTGCCACGACGAACCTCCTGCCTGGTCAGGAGGTGGTTGTAAGGTTGTCTCCGTCGCCGTGAGACGAGGCCGTGATCCATGCTGCTGGCCGTGAAAGTCGTCGAACGAAGGAGTGTGTTGTTGCTGCCACGACGAACCTCCTGCCTGGTCAGGAGGTGGTGTTCTGGGTGTCGCCGTCGGCGTGACACGAGGCCGTGATCGTGTCGTGTGGAGGGCCGCGGTGGAAGAAGGTGGCGCTAAACGACGTCGGAACTACGGCTGCACGTGATAGCCGAGTAGATCCAGCGTAGCTTCTCCTCGAGACGCCTCAACCAGGACACCCGCTGGTCGCGTGGCTGCAGAAGAGGCCCACTGGACACTTGACGTGTGTACCGAGCGACTTCATCCTGTAAGTCTGAAGTCATCTGGCCCTGGAAAAACATGGTAGATCATGGTAGCATATAAACCGTAGAACCCAATATATAAACGACAAGTATGTTGGTGGAATAGAAAAGTAGTACGTACCGCGTGCTGTCGACTACCGGCTGTGGACTGAGTCGGGTACATATCGTACATAGACGCTGGAGGCGCCTCAGCTGGATCTGTCGGCGGAATGAGACGCACTCGCGCTGCTGTAGTGTACCTCTGCAGATATGCCTCAAACTCCTGTGGATCAAATTGCTCATCGTGATGCCAGAGGTGTGTTGTCGCAGTGTTATCACCAGAATTTGACTGGATTAGAGGTGGGCTGCATTCAAGATTGGGCTTGAAGAATATACATGGAAGATATACATGAAGCGGCCTTGTACACGAATTTTGGGCTAGTTTGCCTTGTATCTGTAAATATAGTAGGATACGTGTCGGTTAGTTAGAATTTGGCTCGTACACGGTTGGGATTATTCCCACGTTAGAAAGTCTACGGACTATAAATATGTATCTAGGGTTATTGAGAAAGACAACAGTCACGTTCATCACAAACCAATCTAGGCGCATCGCCAACCCCTTTGTTTCGAGGGTTTCTTCCGGGTAAGCATCATGCTGCCTAGATCGCATTGCGATCTAGGCAGTACACGTTTATTCGTCGTTCATGCGTTGCTCGTGCTGAAGCCTTGTTGATGGCGAGCAATGTAGTTATCATAGATGTGTTAGGGTTAGCATTGTTTTACCACGATACATGCTTTCGTCCATGCAACCCTTAGACGTCTAGCCGGCCTTACACCTATCTTAGGTGTAAGGGCGGCACCTTGCTTGATCATTATCTAGTAGATCCGATCCGTTATGATTGCTCCTTGTTCTTCAAGTATTAGTTTAATATATGCATAGTTAGGCCTTGCAAACGGGTTGAAGGATCCAGTGGCACGTAGGGTGTAGTTTGCTAGCCCTAGACAAGATGTTCCGGGGATCAACTTCATGTTGGTTTTTAGGCCTTGTCTAGGGTTGGTTTATTATCACCGTGCGTGGCTGCCAGGCTCAATCACGCGTAGGATGTTCCGATTATGCGGTGAAAACCCTAAATCGTTGTAGGTCGCTTTAGCTATATATCGATCAAGCAGGACCTCCATGTGATCGTAGACCTCATACGAACCATGGGTGGATCGGCTCCTTGAGCCGATTCACAGGACAACCTGAGAGCCGATCGAGGCTCGTATTTAATGTTTACGTGTATGCCATGCAGGAAACTAAGCGAAGCAAATCCATCACCTTCCTGATCAGGTATAGATCAGGTGGCACGCCCTTGCACCAGCATCAGGACGTGCGTACCAGGAGCTTTGCGGGCCGTCGCTCGGAGGGACCAGGGCCAGCCGCAGCCCTAGGTTGTTCCCGGCTCTTCGTGTTGCCAGCCGTTGCTCACCGGTGGGTTTCGGACGCCAACACATTCTGGCACGCCCGGTGGGACGGTCTTCGACATCAACTGCATCGCCATCTACATCTGAGATGGCGGAAGGTACTCCGGTCACGTATGAGGATCTGACTGAGGAGCTCAAGAAGAAGTATGACGAGGTCAAAGCTATCCTCGAAGCCGACCTCATCGGCTCTTTCCAGAGGACCCTCTCACACGGCATCAGGTGGAAAGGGTTCTCGCCTGAAGGCGCGCTCGATGGAGTGGACCTGTCTACCCCTTCAGAAGAACGCACCAGGTCTCTGCGTCAGGAGATTAATTTCATGGTAGCACATTCGCTACACCGCCATTCTGAGAGCCTGGTGAACACTTTGGAGCGTGTCGCCCTTCGGGTGATCCAGGAAATCATGAGGCATCAGTACTCTCCGTCAGGACCTGCTTTAGGGACTCACCAAGGAGAGATACCACTCCAGTCCCGACCACCGCTGCCATTCGCGTTGGCAGCACCAGAAGTGCCGAGCTCACCGGCATTCGTCGTCCACAAGATCGGTGGTGACCCTAGTGATTAACAGTTCTTGTATGAGGCGCCCAAGGAGATCCCTCACGGATACACGTGCACATACGTACCAGATTGCAGTGGCTGGGCACTCACGAACCAGACTACAACAGCAGGGACTTCCGGAACAGCAGGAGGAGCTTCTGGATCAGAACTTGAGAAGCAGACGTGGCTAGCTAAGTACGCCACTCCGACGAACCTCCGGAACTCAACTCCTGCAGCTGGCTCAGACCGTGAGAAGCAGACGTGGCTAGCTAAGTATGCCACGCCAACAAACCTCCAAGGCTCAACTCCTGCAGCTAGCTCAGAGCTTGAGAAGCAAGCGTGGCTGGCTAAGTACGCCACTCCAGCGAATCTTCAGAGCTCGACTCCTGCAGCCAGCACCGCGGATCAGATCAGTACAATCTTGAGAGACCAGTTCGGCATGGTGCCGAAAAGGAGGGCAATCGGCTATTCCAAGCCGTACCCAACGAGTATGATTTGATCCCACTACCACCCAAATATCGGCTCCCTGAATTCTCCAAGTTTAGTGGGTCAGATGGCTCCAGTTCAATCGAGCATGTGAGCCGATATTTGGCGCAGCTGGGCACGATCTCAGCATCAGATGAACTACGTGTGAGGTTCTTTGCACAGTCCCTCACAGGATCGGCTTTCGGGTGGTACACCTCGCTGCCACCAGATTTAATCCGGACTTGGAAGCAGATGGAAGAGCAGTTCCACATGCAATATCATTCAGAGGCTTCCGAGGCTGGCATTGCCGATCTAGCACAAGTACGTCAGAAGCGTGGAGAAACAATGTCAGAGTACATCCAGCGCTTCAGGACCGTTAGGAACCGATGCTATTCGGCTCGTTTGACAGAAAAAGAAGCAGTCGAGTTGGCGGTGGTGGGTCTCGCATCGCCGATCAAGGATATGGCTTCCCAAGCCGATTACCCTTCACTGGCGCATATGGTTCAGAAACTATCATTATATGAACAGCGCCACCCAGACTTGTACCAGGACAAATTCAAGCGTGCAGTAGTCCTGGTTGAGGCCGATGAAGATGAAGGCTCTGCGGGAGATCAAGAGGTAGCAGTGGCTGAATGGACTCGGGGGGCAAGCCCCGTGTCCTGCAAGTGGGTTAAGCCACAAGGGCCTCCAAGGGGGTTTGACTTCGACGTGACCAAAGCCGAGCAAATTTTCGACCTCTTACTCAAGGAGAAGCAGCTAAAGTTACCCGAAGGCCTAAAAACCCCCACGGCACAGGAGTTGAACGGAAAGCCATACTGCAAATGGCATAACACGTTCACCCATACCACCAACGACTGCAGGGTGTGGCGTCAGCAGATCCAAATGGCGATAGAGCAAGGGCATCTAATCTTTAACCAGTACGCCATGAAAGTCGACACACACCCCTTCCCCGCCGTTAACATGGTGGAGTGCACTTACCCTGGGAGGTGCCAGCCAGGTTTCTCGTTCAGCATTAACATGGTAGGGCCTGGGCACCACTCTGGTAAGGACAGAGACGAGGGCAGCCGCTCTCGTAGCAAGGACAAGGAAGAAGCCGTTCCGCGCGATCGGCTCCGACACGATGGCAAGCGCTACATCATAGAGGGAGAAGTGAAGAATGTGCGATATCAACGACCTCTCTCTAATCATCTCCTCAACAAATATGTGAGTCAGTACGACCAACGCCGACGATACAGCGACGGTGATGAAAGAGATCGTCTAGCTAACAGGGACGCCAGGAGACATCGTCGGCAAGATCGAGACGAAGAGAGATATGAGCGCCGTACCAAGAACGAGTCAAGAGAGCGAGATGACATGGACAAGCACTGGGACTGTCCTTTCTTCAAACACTGCTGGGATTCAGGAATGAGCCGATTGCCTACAATCGGCAACTGCCCAGAATGTAGACAGAAGAAGAGCACAGGAGACGTGTCAGTGTTCAAGCGTCTGGGACCTCTCCCATCTTGGAACGAGCAAGCTGAGTCCTCTCGGGTGGAAGATCTCGAGGAGTTAGAAGATGACGATGAAGAAGAAGAAGATAAGTACCACCAGCCAAGGTGGTGCCCCGATGGACTCAGCCGTTCCCAAAAGCGTAGGGTTCAGCGACTACGTGGCTTGGAGGAAGCCGAAAGGTTATACCTGCACACGTTAAGGAAGGCGCGGCCTGATCTGGCCGCGAAAATTCAACGAACCCTGGATGAAGAGGGTCGACCACAAAAGATGGAGTGGCGTCCCAAGCAAAGGAAAGCCGATGATGAGACATCGGCTGGTACAAACATGGTGTTCATCCTTCCAGCGGAGTTTTGTGCTCCAGGATTAGACGAAGCACCTGTGGCACAACTTGACTGTGGCCCACGGCCAGTCATCTTCGAGAAGCCACGAGAAAGAAGCTACAGACACCTGAAAGCCCTGTACGTACGAGGTTATATCAATGGGCAACCTGTCAACAAGATGCTGGTGGACACCGGAGCGGCAGTCAACATCATGCCATACTCCATGCTACGTCGGTTGGGACGCTCTAGCTCGGATCTGATCAAGACCAACGTTACACTGAGCGATTTCAATGGCCAAGCATCTGAAGCACAAGGTGTTCTGAACGTGGATCTGACTGTAGGGAGGAAAACCATCCCTACAACATTCTTCATCGTTGATAGCAAGAGCACTTATGCTGTCCTGCTAGGGAGGGATTGGATCCACGCCAACTGTTGCATTCCATCCATGATGCACCAATGTCTAATTCAGTGGGATGGAGATGAAGTAGAGGTCGTCCACGCAGATGACTCAGCCGAGATTTCAACGGCTGGCATGAACGTTTGGGAGACGGCAGGCCAAGAGCCACTCTCAGGCATCACTTTAGACGACTGCGAGCGCATCGACGTGACAAAAAACGGGGTGAGGCTGGTCTTATCCACCGGCCTGATGATGGCGTGTAACTCACACGTTCGTTGGGAACCCCAAGAGGAAGGTATGATGCGCACAGCAGCAAGTTTTCCCTCAGAAAGAAACCAAGGTTTATCGAACCAGGAGGAGCCAAGAAGCACGTTGAAGGTTGATGGCGGCGGGATGTAGTGCGGCGCAACACCAGAGATTCCGGCGCCAACGTGGAACCTGCACAACACAACCAAAGTACTTTGCCCCAACGAAACAGTGAGGTTGTCAATCTCACCGGCTTGCTGTAACAAAGGATTAACTGTATTGTGTGGAAGATGATTGTTTGCAGAAAACAGTAGAACAAGTATTGCAGCAGATTGTATTTCAGTAAAGAGAATTGGACCGGGGTCCACAGTTCACTAGAGGTGTCTCTCCCATAAGACAAACAGCATGTTGGGTGAACAAATTACAGTTGGGCAATTGACAAATAAAGAGAGCATGACAATGCACATACATATCATGATGAGTATAGTGAGATTTAATTGGGCATTACGACAAAGTACATAGACCACCATCCAACTGCATCTATGCCTAAAAAGTCCACCTTCAGGTTATCATCCGAACCCCCTCCAGTATTAAGTTGCAAAGCAACAGACAATTGCATTAAGTATGGTGCGTAATGTAATCAACAACTACATCCTTAGACATAGCATCAATGTTTTATCCCTAGTGGCAACAGCACAACACAACCTTAGAACTTTCTATCACTGTCCCAGGTGTCAATGCAGGCATGAACCCACTATCGAGCATAAATACTCCCTCTTGGAGTTACAAGCATCTACTTGGCCAGAGCATCTACTAGTAACGGAGAGCATGCAAGATCATAAACAACACATAGATATAACTTTGATAATCAACATAACAAGTATTCTCTATTCATCGGATCCCAACAAACGCAACATATAGAATTACAGATAGATGATCTTGATCATGTTAGGCAGCTCACAAGATCCGACAATGATAGCACAATGGGGAGAAGACAACCATCTAGCTACTGCTATGGACCCATAGTCCAGGGGTAGACTACTCACACATCACACCGGAGGCGACCATGGCGGCGTAGAGTCCTCCGGGAGATGATTCCCCTCTCCGGTAGGGTGCCGGAGGCGATCTCCTGGATCCCCCGAGATGGGATCGGCGTTGGCGGCGTCTCTGGAAGGTTTTCCGTATCGTGGCTCTCGGTACTGGGGGTTTCGTCACAGAGGCTATTTGTAGGCGGAAGGGCAGGTCAAGAGGCGGCACGGGGGCCCCACACCACAGGGCCGCGTGGCCAAGGGGGGGGGCCGCGCCGCCCTAGGGTGTGGCCCCCTCGTGGCCCCTCTTCGTCTCTCCTTCGGACTTCTGGAAGCTTCGTGGAAAAATAGGCCCCTGGGCTTTGATTTCGTCCAATTCCGAGAATATTTCCTTACTAGGATTTCTGAAACCAAAAACAGCAGAAAACAAAGAATCGGCACTTCGGCATCTTGTTAATAGGTTAGTTCCAGAAAATGCACGAATATGACATAAAGTGTGCATAAAACATGTAGGTAACATCAATAATGTGGCATGGAACATAAGAAATTATCGATACGTCGGAGACGTATCAGCATCCCCAAGCTTAGTTCTGCTCGTCCCGAGCAGGTAAAACGATAACACAGATAATTTCTGGAGTGACATACCATCATAATCTTGATCATACTATTTGTAAAGCATATGTAGTGAATGCAGCGATCAAAACAATGTATATGACATGAGTAAACAAGTGAATCATAAAGCAAAGACTTTTCATGAATAGCACTTCAAGACAAGCATCAATAAGTCTTGCATAAGAGTTAACTCATAAAGCAATAATTCAAAGTAAAGGCATTGAAGCAACACAAAAGAAGATTAAGTTTCAGTGGTTGCTTTCAACTTGTAACATGTATATCTCATGGATATTGTCAACATAGAGTAATATAATAAGTGCAATAAGCAAGTATGTAGGAATCAATGCACAGTTCACACAAGTGTTTGCTTCTTGAGGTGGAGAGAAATAGGTGAACTGACTCAACATTGAAAGTAAAAGAATGGTCCTCCATAGAGGAAAAGCATCGATTGCTATATTTGTGCTAGAGCTTTGATTTTGAAAACATGAAACAATTTTGTCAACGGTAGTAATAAAGCATATGCATCATGTAAATTATATCTTATAAGTTGCAAGCCTCATGCATAGTGTACCAATAGTGCCCGCACCTTGTCCTAATTAGCTTGGACTACCTGGATTATCACCGCAATACATATGCTTTAACCAACTTTCACAAAGGGGTACCTCTATGCACTTTGTACAAAGGTCTAAGGAGAAAGCTCGCATTTGGATTTCTCGCTTTTGATTATTCTCAACTTAGACATCCATACCGGGACAACATAGACAACAGATAATGGACTCCTCTTTTAATGCTTTAAGCATTCAACAACAATTAATTCTTTTCTCATTAGAGATTTGAGGATGTTTGTCCAAAACTGAAACTTCCACCATGGATCATGGCTTTAGTTAGCGGCCCAATGTTCTTCTCTAACAATATGCATGCTCAAACCATTCAACTCAGTGTAGATCGCCCTTACTTCAGACAAGACGAACATGCATAGCAACTCACATGAAATTCAACAATGAAAGTTGATGGCGTCCCCAGTAAACATGGTTATCGCAGAACAAGCAACTTAATAAGAGATAAAGTGCATAATTACATATTCAATACCACAATAGTTTTTAAGCTATTTGTCCCATGAGCTATATATTGCAAAGGTGAATGATGGAATTTTAAAGGTAGCACTCAAGCAATTTACTTTGGAATGGCGAAAAATACCATGTAGTAGGTAGGTATGGTGGTCACAAATGGCATAGTGGTTGGCTCAAGTATTTTGGATGCATGAGAAGTATTCCCTCTCGATACAAGGTTTAGGCTAGCAAGGCTTATTTGAAACAAACACAAGGATGAACCGGTGTAGCAAAACTCACATAAAAGACATATTGAAAACATTATAAGACTCTACACCGTCTTCCTTGTTGTTCAAACTCAATACTAGAAATTATCTAGACCTTAGAGAAACCAAATATGCAAACCAAATTTTAGCATGCTCTATGTATTTCTTCATTAATGGGTGCAAAGCATATGATGCAAGAGCTTAATCATGAGCACAACAATTGCCAAGTATCACATTACCCAAGACATTAGTAGCAATTACTACATGTATCATTTTCCAATTCCAACCATATAACAATTTAACGAAGAAGAAACTTCGCCATGAATACTATGAGTAGAAACCAAGGACATACTTGTCCATATGCTACAGCGGAGCGTGTCTCTCTCCCATAAAGTGAATGCTAGGATCCATTTTATTCAAACAAAACAAAAAACAAAAACAAACCGACGCTCCAAGAAAAAGCACATAAGATGTGATGGAATAAAAATATAGTTTCAGGGGAGGAACCTGATAATGTTGTCGATGAAGAAGGGGATGCCTTGGGCATCCCCAAGCTTAGACGCTTGAGTCTTCTTGATATATGCAGGGGTGAACCACCGGGGCATCCCCAAGCTTAGAGCTTTCACTCTCCTTGATCATGTTGCATCATACTCCTCTCTTGATCCTTGAAAACTTTCTCCACACCAAACTCGAAACAACTCATTAGAGGGTTAGTGCACAATATAAATTGACATATTCAGAGGTGACACAATCATTCTTAACACTTCTGGACATTGCATAATGCTATTCATCCAACATAGCAAAAGAGGCAATGCGAAATAAAAGGCAGAATCTGTCAAAACAGAACAGTTCGTATTGACGAATTTTAAAATGGCACCAGACTTGCTCAGATGAAAATGCTCAAATTGAATTAAAGTTGCGTACATATCTGAGGATCATGCACGTAAATTTTCTTAATTTTCTGAGCTACCTACAGGGAGGTGGACCCAGATTCGTGACAGCAAAGAAATCTGGAACTGTGCAGTAATCCAAATCTAGTACTTACTTTTCTATCAACGGCTTAACTTGGCACAACAAAACACAAAACTAAGATAAGGAGAGGTTGCTACAGTAGTAAACAACTTCCAAGACACAAAATAAAAACAAAGTACTGTAGGTAAAAAAAAACATGGGTTGTCTCCCATAAGCGCTTTTCTTTAACGCCTTTCAGCTAGGCGCAGAAAGTGTGTATCAAGTATTATCAAGAGACGAAGTGTCAACATCATAATTTGTTCTCATAATAGAATCAAAAGGGTACTTCATTCTCTTTCTAGGGAAGTGTTCCATACCTTTCTTGAGAGGAAATTGATATTTTATATTACCTTCCTTCATATCAATGATAGCACCAACAGTTCGAAGAAAAGGTCTTCCCAATATAATGGGACAAGATGCATTGCATTCAATATCCAAGACAACAAAATCAACAGGAACAAGATTATTGTTAACGGTAATGCGAACATTATCAACTTTACCCAAAGGTTTCTTTGTAGAATGATCAGCAAGATTAACATCCAAATAACAATTTTTCAGCGGTGGCAAGTCAAGCATATTATAAAGTTTCTTAGTCATAACAGAAATACTTGCGCCAAGATCACATAAAGCATTACAATCAAAATCTTTAACCTTCATCTTAATGATGGGCTCCCAACCATCCTCTAGCTTTTTAGGAATAGAGGCTTCACGCTCTAGTTTCTCTTCTCTAGCTTTTATGAGAGCATTTGTAATATGATGCGTGAAAGCCAAATTTATAGCACTAGCATTAGGACTTTTAGCAAGTTTTTGCAAGAACTTTATAACTTCAGAGATGTGGCAATCATCAAAATTCAAACCATTATAATCTAAAGCAATGGGATCATCATCCCCAATGTTGGAAAAATTTCAGCAGCTTTATCACAGGCAGTTTCAGCAGTTTTAGCAGTTTCAGGCAGTTTTTCGCGCTTTGCATTAGAAGTGGAAACATTGCTAACACCAATTCTTTTATTAGTATTAGTAGGAGGTGCAGCAACATGTGTAGCATTAGCATTACTAGTGGTGGTAATAGTCCAAACTTTAGCTACATTCTTCTCTTTAGCTAGTTTTTCATTTTCTTCTCTATCCCACCTAGCACGCAGTTCAGCCATTAATCTTATATTCTCATTAATTCTAACTTGAATGGCATTTGCTGTAGTAGTAATTTTATTATGATGATTCTCATTAGGCAAAACTTTTGATTTCAAAAGATCAACATCAGCAGCAAGACTATCGACTTTAGAAGCAAGTATATCAATTTTCCCAAGCTTTTCTTCAACAGATTTGTTAAAAGCAGTTTGTGTACTAATAAATTCTTTAAGCATGGCTTCAAGTCCAGGGGGTGAATTCCTATTATTATTGTAAGAATTCCCATAAGAATTACCATAGCCGTTGCCATTATTATAAGGATATGGCCTATAGTTGTTACTAGAATTGTTCCGGTAAGCATTGTTGTTGAAATTATTATTTTTAATGAAGTTTACATCAACATGTTCTTCTTGTGCAACCAATGAAGCTAATGGAACATTATTAGGATCAATATTAGTCCTATCATTCACAAGCATAGACATAATAGCATCAATCTTATCACTCAAGGAAGAGGTTTCTTCGACAGAATTTACCTTCTTACCTTGTGGAGCTCTTTCCGTGTGCCATTCAGAGTAGTTGATCATCATATTATCAAGAAGCTTTGTTGCTTCACCAAGAGTGATGGACATAAAGGTACCTCCAGCAGCTGAATCCAATAAATTCCGTGAAGAAAAATTTAGTCCTGCATAGAAGGTTTGGATGATCATCCAAGTAGTCAGTCCATGGGTTGGGCAATTTTTAACCAAAGATTTCATTCTTTCCCAAGCTTGAGCAACATGCTCAATATCTAATTGTTTAAAATTCATTATGCTACTCCTCAAAGATATAATTTTAGCAGGGGGATAATATCTACCAATAAAAGCATCCTTGCATTTAGTCCATGAATCAATACTATTCTTAGGCAGAGATAGCAACCAATCTTTAGCTCTTCCTCTTAATGAGAAAGGAAACAATTTTAGTTTAATAATATCACCATCTACATCTTTATATTTTTGCATTTCACATAGTTCAACAAAATTATTAAGATGGGCAGCAGCATCATCAGAACTAACACCAGAAAATTGCTCTCGCATAACAAGATTTAGTAAAGCAGGTTTAATTTCAAAGAATTCTGCTGTAGTAGCAGGTGGAGCAATAGGTGTGCATAAGAAATCATTATTATTTGTGGTTGTGAAGTCACACAACTTAGTATTTTCAGCGTTGGCCATTTTAGCAACAGTAAATAAAGCAAACTAGATAAAGTAAATGCAAGTAAACTAATTTTTTTGTGTTTTTGATATAGCAAACAAGATAGCAAATAAAATAAAACTAGCAACTAATTTTTTTGTATTTTGATTTAGTGCAGTAAACAAAGTAGTAAATAAAACTAAGCAAGACAAAAACAAAGTAAAGAGATTGAGAAGTGGAGGCTCCCCTTGCAGCGTGTCTTGATCTCCCCGGCAACGGCGCCAGAAAAAGATGATGGCGTGTAGTTGACGTGGGAGTCAGAGATCTTTGTGATGTAACTTTTCTTCAGATCCCCAGCAACGGCGCCAGAAAAAGAGCTTGATGGCGTGTAACTCACACGTTCGTTGGGAACCCCAAGAGGAAGGTATGATGCGCACAGCAGCAAGTTTTCCCTCAGAAAGAAACCAAGGTTTATCGAACCAGGAGGAGCCAAGAAGCACGTTGAAGGTTGATGGCGGCGGGATGTAGTGCGGCGCAACACCAGGGATTCTGGCGCTAACGTGGAACCTGCACAACACAACCAAAGTACTTTGCCCCAACGAAACAGTGAGGTTGTCAATCTCACCGGCTTGCTGTAACAAAGGATTAACCGTATTGTGTGGAAGATGATTGTTTGCAGAAAACAGTAGAACAAGTATTGCAGTAGATTGTATTTCAGTAAAGAGAATTGGACCGGGGTCCACAGTTCACTAGAGGTGTCTCTCCCATAAGACAAACAGCATGTTGGGTGAACAAATTACAGTTGGGCAATTGGCAAATAAAGAGAGCATGACAATGCACATACATATCATGATGAGTATAGTGAGATTTAATTGGGCATTACGACAAAGTACATAGACCGCCATCCAACTGCATCTATGCCTAAAAATTCCACCTTCAGGTTATCATCCGAACCCCCTCCAGTATTAAGTTGCAAAGCAACAGACAATTGCATTAAGTATGGTGCGTAATGTAATCAACAACTACATCCTTAGACATAGCATCAATGTTTTATCCCTAGTGGCAACAAAGCACAACACAACCTTAGAACTTTCTCACATCGTCCTGTGTGTCAATGCAGGCATGAACCCACTATCGAGCATAAATACTCCCTCTTGGAGTTACAAGCATCTACTTGGCCAGAGCATCTACTAGTAACGGAGAGCATGCAAGATCACAAACAACACATAGATATAACTTTGATAATCAACATAACAAGTATTCTCTATTCATCGGATCCCAACAAATGCAACATATAGAATTACAGATAGATGATCTTGATCATGTTAGGCAGCTCACAAGATCTGACAATGATAGCACAATGGGGAGAAGACAACCATCTAGCTACTGCTATGGACCCATAGTCCAGGGGTAGACTACTCACACATCACACCGGAGGCGACCATGGCGGCGTAGAGTCCTCCGGGAGATGATTCCCCTCTCCGGCAGGGTGCCGGAGGCGATCTCCTGGATCCCCCGAGATGGGATCGGCGTTGGCGGCGTCTCTGGAAGGTTTTCCGTATCGTGGCTCTCGGTACTGGGGGTTTCGTCACGGAGGCTATTTGTAGGCGGAAGGGCAGGTCAAGAGGCGGCACGGGGGCCCCACACCACAGGGCCGCGCGGCCAAGGGGGGGGGCGCGCCGCCCTAGGGTGTGGCCCCCTCGTGGCCCCTCTTCGTCTCTCCTTCGGACTTCTGGAAGCTTCGTGGAAAAATAGGCCCCTGGGCTTTGATTTCGTCCAATTCCGAGAATATTTCCTTACTAGGATTTCTGAAACCAAAAACAGCAGAAAACAGCAACTGGCACTTCGGCATCTTGTTAATAGGTTAGTTCCAGAAAATGCACGAATATGACATAAAGTGTGCATAAAACATGTAGGTAACATCAATAATGTGGCATGGAACATAAGAAATTATCGATACGTCGGAGACGTATCACCTGACCGTGTGACAAGAGCAAAGACTATAGATGTACGTGGCAAGGCCGGTCCTTGTGATCGGCCCCAAAAAATAAAAAGTAATGATCTTGTCTCAAGCGTGTCACGTAGTCATAGTAAAGCAAGACCATGATTTAAACCTTCATTGAGCAATGCAACCAAAATGGGGGCCGATTCTAGCAATCGGCCCATATTATCCTTACCACACGTTTTCCCTGTGTTCAGTGTCGATCTAACAGGTGACGGAAAGCTAGGGTATGGGTTTACATCGGCTGGTGAGCTAGAAGAAGTCGACATTGGTCCTGGGGATAAGCCACGACCAACTTTCATCAGCAAAAAGTTAGATCCCTATCTCAGGAGCCAGGTGATAGCTCTTTTAAAAGAGTACCCAGATTGCTTTGCATGGGATTACACAGAGATGCCTGGGTTAGACAGGAGCATCATTGAGCATCGGCTCCCTCTAAAGAAAGGATTTCGGCCATTCCAACAACGAGCAGGTCAGATGAAGGCCGAAATTCTCGAAGAAGTCAAGAAAGAGATCGAGAAAATGCTAGCTGCCGGGTTCATCAGGCCATGCAGGTACGCTGAATGGATCTCCAGTATCGTACCTGTAGAGAAAAAGGACGGCCGATGGCGCGTGGCCATAGATTTCCGAGATCTCAACAGAGCCACTCCAAAGGATGAATACCCAATGCCTGTGGCAGAAACATTGATCAATGCAGCTGCTGGCCACAAGGTGTTGAGTTTCATGGATGGCAACGCCGGCTACAACCAGATCTTCATGGCTCCAGAAGATATACACAAGACTGCATTCAGAGTACCAGGGTCGGTGGGCTTGTTTGAATACGTGGTCATGACTTTTGGGCTGAAGAATGCCGGTGCAACGTACCAACGAGCCATGAATTATATTTTTCATGATCTGATCGGCAAGTTGGTGGAAATCTACATCGATGACGTGGTAGTCAAGTCTGTTTCCATGGAGGGACACTTGGATGATTTACGACGCATCCTAGACCGAACTCGGAAGTTCGGACTGAGAATGAATCCAAAGAAGTGTGCCTTTGGTGTGACGGCCGGTCAGTTCCTAGGTTTTCTGGTTCATGAACGAAGAATTGAGATCGGCCTGAAAAGTCAAGAGGCAGTACGTACCATGCAGCCTCCTACCACGAAGAAGGAGCTCCAACGTCTTATCGGCAAGATCAACTTCGTCAGACGATTCATCTCTAACCTGTCAGGACGAATTGAGCCATTCATGGCGTTGGTGAAGATTAAGTCTGATGACGAGTTTCACTGGGGGGCAGAACAGCAGCAGGCGTTTGACGAGATTAAGCGGTATCTAACAACGCCGCCTGTGCTAGTTCCACCCCAGCAAGACAGGCCGTTCTATATCTACTTGTCAGTAGCTGACACGTCCATCGCTTCGGTGGTGGTGCAACTTTACGAGGGTGTTGAAAAGGTCGTATTCTACCTCAGCAGGAGGATGTTGGACGCAGAGACAAGGTATCCTGAGGTCGAGAAGTTATGCCTCTGCCTGTTCTTCACCTGCACCAAGCTTCATCACATCCTTTTGACGGTAGAAATCATTGTCATATGCAAGTCAGACGTGGTAAACCACATGCTGTCGGCTCCTGTTTTGAAAGGCCGACTTGGTAAGTGGATGTTTGCGTTATCGGAATTCGATCTCCGGTATCAGCCTGCGAAAGCAGTCAAGGGACAAGCATTGGCCGATCTCATAGCTGAGCGGATTAATACTAATATAGCAGCACTATCTGTACATGCATGGGCTATGTTCTTCGATGGATCGGCTTGTGACGACGGTTGTGGCATCGACATTTTGCTCGTGTCGCCTAGGGGGGCAAATTATTCCTTCTCCATCAGGCTATCCACCCCTTGCACTAACAATGTCGTTGAGTATGAGGCAGTACGCAGGGGAATGGAGTTGCTTTTGGAAGCCGGGGCAGAAGCGGTGGAACTTTCTGGAGACTCGAAGTTGGTGATCTCCCAGCTCACGGATGAGTACAAGTGCGAGAGCGAGTCACTCTTCCCATATTGGATGGAATGCCGCGAGCTAATGACGAAATTTCGGTACATCAACTTCAATTGGGTCCCAAGATCTCAAAATACCGAGGCCAACGATCTCGCACAGATGGCGTCAGGCTATAAGGATATACCAGACGGGTCAGAAGTTCAGGTGCAGTTCCTAGAACAAGATGACTGGAGAGCCGATATCTTCAATTACTTGAAGGATTCGGCTCGGGGGGCACCTAAACGGATAAGATACAAGGCCATGAAATATGTCCTTATAGGAGATGACATGTTCTACAGGACGTTGGAAGGGTTACTGCTCAAGTGCCTAGGACCAACTGAGTCTAATCGGCTCCTACATGAGGTGCATGAAGGCGCCTGTGGAACTCACCAATCGGCTCATAAGATGAAGTGGCTGATCAGGCGATCAGGGTTTTATTGGCCCACCATGCTTGAGGATTGCTTCAAGTACTACAAGGGATGCCAAGCGTGTCAGATGTTCGGGAAGATTCAGATGGTACCCGCATCAGCAATGAATCCCATCATCAAGCCTTGGCCATTCCGAGGGTGGGGCATGGATATGATCGGCAACATATACGCGGAGTATTTGGGAATTATCGGCTACGGTTCCCCGCTCCGTTTAATTTTGAAGTAGTTCACCCCTGCCATGTTATGCCATGCTAACCAACACTTAAAATTGCCGGTAGAAAATGCAACTCCAACCTAATTTGTTTGTTCGGGGTTCCTATTCCGATTAATTTGGATAAGTTGCATTGCACCATCTTTGCCATGTCATGCATATCATCTTGCTCATGTCGGTTCTTTATCCGTAGTAGTAAGACTTGCATCCGTTGATTGTCCAGCATTTGCTTCTTCTCGGATAGGATCATGAAGTGGTGCGGTGAGATACGACAAGTTCTCCGGATGTTCCTCAGCAATCTTTAACAGGCAAGCATTTCCCTTATACTCCTGCCCCTGCAGAAGTCGCTCACCTATTTTATTTTGCCTTCTCCCTCATGCTATCCTTAAGTTGCGTTCTTGTCACGTGTCCTTTCCACTTGTTACCTCAAGCAGCCCATATTGCCACCACCACCTCCTACAGCTATTGTTTGGTTATCGTGTCTGCCTTGCGAGTCGTAGTGCATGCTAGTGCTGTTTTATCTCGTTACCGTTACTGCTATCTTATCGGGTTATATGTTGGGAAGAATCATGGTTACTTTAGTTGTTGATAATTGTTTAGCGGAGGCATCGGTGGGTCAGCTGCTTGTTTTGTGACGGCTCACTTGTGTTTCCTAAATATCTTAGGACCCCGAGTTCTTGTTATCTGTTCCGAGACTGAGCGCTCTAACCACACGTGGGTATGCTTACCGGGTCTCCCCTCGACCACTGCCGGAATCTACAGCTTTGTCCAGTGGCCACAACTAGTTTGGATGTTTGTTTTGTTTCTTCCGGGCGTGCAAGCTTGTTTCTTTGTGGTCAGATGATATGATGTTACTTTTGGGGAAGCCGTGAGTGCCTTGTATCCCCGTTGTCTCTTGCACGTCCGTAGGTGCGGCACGTATTGTTAAGAGGTCATCCTCTAGTGGGCTCTGATCCTCTTAGCCGTTCTCGCAACAGCTAGGTCCGCGTCGGAGTTTCGATCGGGCTCCGAAATGGGTTTAACTAAGTTAGGTGGCTTCCTGGACATTGTTGTAGTGAAGGAGAGTGCGTGTCGTGATATCCACCTGTCGTAAGTGGGTTGATCGTGCGTGTGGGCACATTTGGGCACCCCTGCAGGGTTACAATCTTATCGATAAGCCGCGTCCGCGGTTATGGACGACTTGGATCTGTATGACTCGATCATAGACAACTTACACCTGTTGTTTCAATACTAATAACTTGCATAGTAAGACAGAACAACTTAAATAATAACTGGTTAAAACTTGTCAACAGTGTGAGTGCCTTTGTAAGTACTTCTTTGCGAAGGGGGAAAGCGTCGGCTGTGTTATGTTTGCAGAGTATAGAACTGTTAGTTACGCTCTCTCACCTTCTCTGATTAGACGACTGTTGTAGAGTGTCTCTATAGGTTTTTAGTGCTTGCGCGCTGCCGCTTAACCCCACCATATTGCCTATGACGTTCCTCTTGCGTCCTCTAAGTCCCATGCGTGCCTCAAGTACAAAGGACGACTGGTTGACGAATGCTTATACGTCTTGAAGTCTTGTTAAGTACGAACCCGTACTTATTGCTGCTTCTACGGGATATAACCGGGCAGGTATGAAGATATGTTCGATGAAGACGACGTTAGCAAGGTGATGCGTGTGGTTGGCACGTCCGTTGGGAACCCCAAGAGGAAGGTGTGATGCGCACAGCGGCAAGTTTCCCTCAGTAAGAAACCAAGGTTTAATCGGACCAGTAGGAGTCAAGAAGCACGTTGAAGGTTGATGGCGGCGAGATGTAGTGCGGCGCAACACCAGTGATTCCGGCGCCAACGTGGAACCTGCACAACACAACCAAAGTACTTTGCCCCAACGAAACAGTGAGGTTGTCAATCTCACCGGCTTGCTGTAACAAAGAGTTAACCGTATTGTGTGGAAGATGATTGTTTGCAGAAAACAGTAGAACAAGTATTGCAGTAGATTGTATTTCAGTAAAGAGAATTGGACCGGGGTCCACAGTTCACTAGAGGTGTCTCTCCCATAAGACGAACAGCATGTTGGGTGAACAAATTACAGTTGGGCAATTGATAAATAAAGAGAGCATGACCATGCACATACATATCATGATGAGTATAGTGAGATTTAATTGGGCATTACGACAAAGTACATAGACCGTCATCCAACTGCATCTATGCCTAAAAAGTCCACCTTCAGGTTATCATCCGAACCCCTTCCAGTATTAAGTTGCAAACAACAGACAATTGCATTAAGTATGGTGCGTAATGTAACTAGTGACTACATCCTTGAACATAGCACTAATGTTTTATCCCTAGTGGCAACAGCACAACACAACCTTAGAACTTTCACATCGTCCTGTGTGTCAATGCAGGCATGAACCCACTATCGAGCATAAGTACTCCCTCTTGGAGTTAATAGCAAAAACTTGGCCAGAGTATCTACTAGTAACGGAGAGCATGCAAGATCATAAACAACACATAGATATAACTTTGATAATCAACATAACAAGTATTCTCTATTCATCGGATCCCAACAAACGCAACATATAGAATTATAGATAGATGATCTTGATCATGTTAGGCAGCTCACAAGATCCGACAATGATAGCACAATGGGGAGAAGACAACCATCTAGCTACTGCTATGGACCCATAGTCCAGGGGTAGACTACTCACACATCACACCGGAGGCGACCATGGCGGTGTAGAGTCCTCCGGGAGATGATTCCCCTCTCCGGCAGGGGTGCCGGAGGCGATCTCTGGATCCCCCGAGATGGGATCGGCGTTGGCGGCGTCTCCGGAAGGTTTTCCGTATCGTGGCTCTCGCATCGGGGGTTTCGTCACGGAGACTTTTTATAGGCGGAAGGGCAGGTCAAGAGGCGGCACGGGGCCCCACACCACAGGGCCGCGCGGCCAAGGGGGCCGCGCCGCCCTAGGGTGTGGCCCCTCCGTGGCCCCTCTTCGTCTCTCCTTCGGACTTACGGAAGCTTCGTGAGAAAATAGGCCCCTGGGCTTTGATTTCGTCCAATTCCGAGAATATTTCCTTACTAGGATTTCTGAAACCAAAAACAGCAGTAAAACAAAGAATCGGCACTTCGCATCTTGTTAATAGGCTAGTTCCAGAAAATGCACGAATATGACATAAAGTGTGCATAAAACATGTAGATAACATCAATAATGTGGCATGGAACATAAGAAATTATCGATACGTCGGAGACGTATCAGCATCCCCAAGCTTAGTTCTGCTCGTCCCGAGCAGTGTAAAACGATAACACGGATAATTTCTCGAGTGACATGCCATCATAATCTTGATCATACTATTTGTAAAGCATATGTAGTGAATGCAGCGATCAAAACAATGTATATGACATGAGTAAACAAGTGAATCATATAGCAAAGACTTTTCATGAATAGCACTTCAAGACAAGCATCAATTAAGTCTTGCATAAGAGTTAACTCATAAAGCAATAATTCAAAGTAAAGGCATTGAAGCAACACAAAAGAAGATTAAGTTTCAGCGGTTGCTTTCAACTTGTAACATGTATATCTCATGGATATTGTCAACATAGAGTAATATAATAAGTGCAATAAGCAAGTATGTAGGAATCAATGCACAGTTCACACAAGTGTTTGCTTCTTGAGGTGGAGAGAAATAGGTGAACTGACTCAACATTGAAAGTAAAAGAATGGTCCTCCATAGAGGAAAAGCATCGATTGCTATATTTGTGCTAGAGCTTTGATTTTGAAAACATGAAACAATTTTGTCAACGGTAGTAATAAAGCATATGCATCATGTAAATTATATCTTATAAGTTGCAAGCCTCATGCATAGTGTACTAATAGTGCCCGCACCTTGTCCTAATTAGCTTGGACTATCGGATCATCACAATGCATTGTTTTTACCAAGTGTCACAAAGGGGTACCTCTATGCCGCCTGTACAAAGGTCTAAGGAGAAAGCTCGCATTGGATTTCTCGCTATTGATTATTCTTCAACTTAGACATCCATACCGGGACAACATAGACAACAGATAATGGACTCCGCTTTTATGCATAAGCATATACCAACAATTAATAATTTTCTCATTTGAGATTTGAGGATTGCTGTCCAAAACTGAAACTTCCACCATGGAGCATGGCTTTAGTTAGCGGCCCAATGTTCTTCTCTAACATATGCATGCTTAACCATATGGTGGTAGATCTCTCTTACTTCAGACAAGACGGACATGCATAGCAACTCACATGAAATTCAACAATGAATAGTTGATGGCGTCCCCAGTGAACATGGTTATCGCACAACAAGCAACTTAATAAGAGATAAAGTGCATAATTACATATTCAATACCACAATAGTTTTTAAGCTATTTGTCCCATGAGCTATATATTGCAAAAGTGAATGATGGAATTTTAAAGGTAGCACTCAAGCAATTTACTTTGGAATGGCGGAAAATACCATGTAGTAGGTAGGTATGGTGGACACAAATGGCATAGTGGTTGGCTCAAGTATTTGGATGCATGAGAAGTATTCCCTCTCGATACAAGGTTTAGGCTAGCAAGGCTTATTTGAAACAAACACAAGGATGAACCGGTGCAGGAAAACTCACATAAAAGACATATTGAAAACATTATAAGACTCTACACTGTCTTCCTTGTTGTTCAAACTCAAAACTAGAAATTATCTAGACCTTAGAGAAACCAAATATGCAAACCAAATTTTAGCATGCTCTATGTATTTCTTCATTAATGGGTGCAAAGCATATGATGCAAGAGCTTAATCATGAGCACAACAATTGCCAAGTATCACATTACCCAAGACATTTATAGCAATTACTACATGTATCATTTTCCAATTCCAACCATATAACAATTTAACGAAGGAGAAACTTCGCCATGAATACTATGAGTAGAAACCAAGGACATACTTGTCCATATGCTACAGCGGAGCGTGTCTCTCTCCCATAAAGTGAATGCTAGGATCCATTTTATTCAAACAAAACAAAAAACAAAAACAAACCGACGCTCCAAGAAAAAGCACATAAGATGTGATGGAATAAAAATATAGTTTCAGGGGAGGAACCTGATAATGTTGTCGATGAAGAAGGGGATGCCTTGGGCATCCCCAAGCTTAGACGCTTGAGTCTTCTTGATATATGCAGGGGTGAACCGCCGGGTGCATCCCTAAGCTTAGAGCTTTCACTCTCCTTGATCATGTTGCATCATACTCCTCTCTTGATCCTTGAAAACTTCCTCCACACCAAACTCGAAACAACTCATTAGAGGGTTAGTGCACAATATAAATTGACATATTCAGAGGTGACACAATCATTCTTAACACTTCTGGACATTGCATAATGCTACTGGACATTAATGGATCAAAGAAATTCATCCAACATAGCGAAAGAGGCAATGCGAAATAAAAGGCAGAATCTGTCAAAACAGAACAGTTCGTATTGACGAATTTTAAAATGGCACCAGACTTGCTCAAATGAAAATGCTCAAATTGAATGAAAGTTGCGTACATATCTGAGGATCATGCACGTAAATTGGCTTAATTTTCTGAGCTACCTACAGGGAGGTGGACTCAGATTCGTGACAGCAAAGAAATCTGGAACTGTGCAGTAATCCAAATCTAGTACTTACTTTTCTATCAACGGCTTAACTTGGCACAACAAAACACAAAACTAAGATAAGAAGAGGTTGCTACAGTAGTAAACAACTTCCAAGACACAAAATAAAAACAAAGTACTGTAGGTAAAAACATGGGTTGTCTCCCATAAGCGCTTTTCTTTAACGCCTTTCAGCTAGGCGCAGAAAGTGTGTATCAAGTATTATCAAGAGACGAAGTGTCAACATCATAATTTGTTCTCATAATGGAATCAAAAGGTACCTTCATTCTCTTTCTAGGGAAGTGTTCCATACCTTTCTTGAGAGGAAATTGATATTTTATATTACCTTCCTTCATATCAATAACAGCACCAACAGTTCGAAGAAAAGGTCTTCCCAATATAATGGGACAAGATGCATTGCATTCAATATCCAAGACAACAAAATCAACGGGAATAAGGTTATTGTTAACGGCAATGCGAACATTATCAACTTTACCCAAAGGTTTCTTTGTAGAATGATCAGCAAGATTAACATCCAAATAACAATTTTTCAGTGGTGGCAAGTCAAGCATATTATAAATTTTCTTAGGCATAACAGAAATACTTGCACCAAGATCACATAAAGCATTACAATCAAAATCTTTAACCTTCATCTTAATGATGGGCTCCCAACCATCCTCTAGCTTTTTAGGAATAGAGGCTTCGCGCTCTAGTTTCTCTTCTCTAGCTTTTATAAGAGCATTTGTAATATGATGTGTAAAAGCCAAATTTATAGCACTAGCATTAGGACTTTTAGCAAGTTTTTGCAAGAACTTTATAACTTCAGAGATGTGGCAATAATCAAAATTCAAATCATTATAATCTAAAGCAATGGGATCATCATCCCCAATGTTGGAAAAAATTTCAGCAGCTTTATCAAAGGCAGTTTAAATGAGTTTTAGCGATTTCAGTGCAGTTTTTCGCGCTTTGCATTAGAAGTGGAAACATTGCTAACACCAATTCTTTTATTAGTATGAGTAGGAGGTGCAGCAACATGTGTAGCATTAGCATTACTAGTGGTGGTAATAGTCCAAACTTTAGCTATATTCTTTTCTTTAGCTAGTTTTTCATTTTCTTCTCTATCCCACCTAGCACGCAGTTCAGCCATTAATCTTATATTCTCATTAATTCTAACTTGAATGGCATTTGCTGTAGTAACAATTTTATTATGATGATTCTCATTAGGCAAAACTTTTGATTTCAAAAGATCAACATCAGCAGCAAGACTATCGACTTTAGAAGCAAGTATATCAATTTTCCCAAGCTTTTCTTCAACAGATTTGTTAAAAGCAGTTTGTGTACTAATAAATTCTTTAAGCATGGCTTCAAGTCCAGGGGGTGAACTCCTATTATTGTTGTAAGAATTCCCATAAGAATTACCATAGCCGTTGCCATTATTATAAGGATATGGTCTATAGTTGTTACTAGAATTGTTCGTAAGCGTTGTTGTTGAAATTATTATTTTTAATGAAGTTTACATCAACATGTTCTTCTTGTGCAACCAATGAAGCTAACGGAACATTATTAGGATCAATATTAGTCCTATCATTCACAAGCATAGACATAATAGCATCAATCTTATCACTCAAGGAAGAGGTTTCTTCGACAGAATTTACCTTCTTACCTTGTGGAGCTCTTTTCGTGTGCCATTCAGAGTAGTTGATCATCATATTATCAAGAAGCTTTGTTGCTTCACCAAGAGTGATGGACATAAAGGTACCTCCAGCAGCTGAATCCAATAAATTTCATGAAGAAAAATTTAGTCCTGCATAGAAGGTTTGGATGATCATCCAAGTAGTCAGTCCATGGGTTGGGCAATTTTTAACCAAAGATTTCATTCTTTCCCAAGCTTGAGCAACATGTTCAGTATCTAATTGTTTAAAATTCATTATGCTACTCCTCAAAGATATAATTTTAGCAGGGGGATAATATCTACCAATAAAAGCATCCTTGCATTTAGTCCATGAATCAATACTATTCTTAGGCAGAGATAGCAACCAATCTTTAGCTCTTCCTCTTAATGAGAAAGGGAACAATTTTAGTTTAATAATATCACCATCTACATCTTTATATTTTTGCATTTCACATAATTCAACAAAATTATTAAGATGGGCAGCAGCATCATCAGAACTAACACCAGAAAATTGCTCTCGCATAACAAGATTCAGTAAAGCAGGTTTAATTTCAAAGAATTCTGCTGTAGTAGCAGGTGGAGCAATAGGTGTGCATAAGAAATCATTATTATTTGTGGTTGTGAAGTCACACAACTTAGTGTTTTCAGCGTTGGCCATTTCAGCAACAGTAAATAAAACAAACTAGATAAAGTAAATGCAAGTAAACTAATTTTTTTGTGTTTTAGATATAGCAAACAAGATAGCAAATAAAGTAAAACTAGCAACTAATTTTTTTGTATTTTGATTTAGTGCAGCAAACAAAGTAGTAAATAAAACTAAGCAAGACAAAAACAAAGTAAAGAGATTGAGAAGTGGAGACTCCTTGCAGCGTGTCTTGATCTCCCTGCAAGAACGGCGCGTAAATTTGCTTGATGCGTGTGGTTGGCACGTCCGTTGGGAACCCCAAGAGGAAGGTGTGATGCGCACAGCGGCAAGTTTCCCTCAGTAAGAAACCAAGGTTTAATCGGACCAGTAGGAGTCAAGAAGCACGTTGAAGGTTGATGGCGGCGAGATGTAGTGCGGCGCAACACCAGTGATTCCGGCGCCAACGTGGAACCCTCACAACACAACCAAAGTACTTTGCCCCAACGAAACAGTGAGGTTGTCAATCTCACCGGCTTGCTGTAACAAAGAGTTAACCGTATTGTGTGGAAGATGATTGTTTGCAGAAAACAGTAGAACAAGTATTGCAGTAGATTGTATTTCAAGAAAGAGAATTGGACCGGGTCCACAGTTCACTAGAGGTGTCTCTCCCATAAGACGAACAGCATGTTGGGTGAACAAATTACAGTTGGGCAATTGACAAATAAAGAGAGCATGACCATGCACATACATATCATGATGAGTATAGTGAGATTTAATTGGGCATTACGACAAAGTACATAGACCGTCATCCAACTGCATCTATGCCTAAAAAGTCCACCTTCAGGTTATCATCCGAACCCCTTCCAGTATTAAGTTGCAAACAACAGACAATTGCATTAAGTATGGTGCGTAATGTAACTAGTGACTACATCCTTGAACATAGCACTAATGTTTTATCCCTAGTGGCAACAGCACAACACAACCTTAGAACTTTCGTCCTTTGTCCTGTGTCAATGCAGGCATGAACCCACTATCGAGCATAAGTACTCCCTCTTGGAGTTAATAGCAAAAACTTGGCCAGAGTATCTACTAGTAACGGAGAGCATGCAAGATCATAAACAACACATAGATATAACTTTGATAATCAACATAACAAGTATTCTCTATTCATCGGATCCCAACAAACGCAACATATAGAATTACAGATAGATGATCTTGATCATGTTAGGCAGCTCACAAGATCCGACAATGATAGCACAATGGGGAGAAGACAACCATCTAGCTACTGCTATGGACCCATAGTCCAGGGGTAGACTACTCACACATCACACCGGAGGCGACCATGGCGGCGTAGAGTCCTCCGGGAGATGATTCCCCTCTCCGGCAGGGTGCCGGAGGCGATCTCCTGGATCCCCCGAGATGGGATCGGCGTTGGCGGCGTCTCTGGAAGGTTTTCCGTATCGTGGCTCTCGGTGCATCGGGGTTTCGTCACGGAGACTTTTTATAGGCGGAAGGGCAGGTCAAGAGGCGGCACGGGGGCCCCACACCACAGGGCCGCGCGGCCAAGGGGGGGGCCGCGCCGCCCTAGGGTGTGGCCCCTCCGTGGCCCCTCTTCGTCTCTCCTTCGGACTTCTGGAAGCTTCGTGAGAAAATAGGCCCCTGGGCTTTGATTTCGTCCAATTCCGAGAATATTTCCTTACTAGGATTTCTGAAACCAAAAACAGCAGAAAACAAAGAATCGCACTTCGGCATCTTGTTAATAGGTTAGTTCCAGAAAATGCACGAATATGACATAAAGTGTGCATAAAACATGTAGATAACATCAATAATGTGGCATGGAACATAAGAAATTATCGATACGTCGGAGACGTATCACAAGGTTACCCTTCCGGCTTGGCCTGGGCAGGGTTATGGACGCCACTAGTTATCTTCAGGACTCTTAGTCCAATTTGTATCTTGTCCGTACTCGGATGTATTCGCTCTTCTGTATGACTTGGATCTTTGTATGTATCTATTTGAATCTTGACTCGTCGGAGTCGTTGTTGTAATATATGTTTCTTGTGGGCTCTATTGTAATCCTGTTGTAATGTTACCGCTCGTGTTAATTCCTCTGGCATCACGTGTGTGATTCGTCGCGCACGTCGTGTCGGAGGGCGTCTCTGGATCGATATCGTGCGGATTTCGGCGGGATCGCTGGAATCCTCATGGTACCGGTTCCGGGTCGTCACAAGTTGGTATCAGAGCATCAGGTTGACGATACCCCACTAGTGCAGCCTATAGGATAACCTTGCCAACAGACGTTGTTGAGTCTAGTGTCAAAACTATTTTCTAAAATTCGTTGGATAGCTCTGATTAGCTCTGATTTTTCTCCTTACCTATATTCTTTCTCCTCTTACCTATGCGAGTTTTAAGTCTTCTATCTTATCTAAGTTTTTTCTGAGTCTTAGGTTCCGACGTGGGTTGGACGATCTTTGCCTTATCCTAGTAGGTCCGATCTTTGGAGTGTCCCGGCGGAAGCGCATCATCAACAGCGGAACAACGACTTCTTGTTAGTGGTGTCGCCCGATCAGCGTGGAGCAACAACTCTTGTTAGTGGTGTCGAGGAGATCGACACGTCGCCAGAAGATCCGATAGCTCCATCTCTCTCCCCCGTACCTGGACGTGGAATCTCGGGGCGAGATTCCTTGTTAGTGGTGTCGATTGTAACGGCCCCGGGTAGTACCCCTATTAGTTTTGCTTGTGCCTTTTCTTTTCTGCATCATCATGCATCATGCATCATATCATCCATGTTTTTATTAAATAAAATTATTTTATAAAACCCTTCCTTGTCTTTCCTTAAATAAAACCTTATCCTCTTCCTCTCATATTCCTTAGTTTATAACTAAGTCTTTCCAACAAATACATTTTGTATAAAATGTGTTTTGCTTTGGGTAAGAAATAAAGTAAATATTTTGAAAACTAATTTTGAATCTATCTCACGCCTTTCCTTAGTTTCAAAACAGGAACATAATTTAAATTCAAAAGGTTTGAATAAAAACAGAAAAAGAAAATAAAAAAAACCCTCTTCCTTTCTTCTCCCTGGGCCCTGCCTCTCTTTTCTCTCTCTCAGCCCACTCCCTTTCCTCTAATCTGGCCCGAGGCCACCTTCCTCTCTTTCTCTCCTCAGCCCACCTTCGGCCCACCCCTTCCTCTCTCCTGGCCCGCGTACCCCTTCGGTGGGGGAAAGGAAACCTCCACGTCGCCCTTGTCGCCATCTCCAGAGACGAGCACGAGAGGAGCGTGCTCGCTTTTTCTCCACCAGCTGCCGTGGTCCTCCCCCCTCCATCGCCCTCACCTGCTCCCCTCCTCCTTATCTCCTCGTTCTGGACCACATCCGTTTCCTCCTCCCCCAAGTTTCCTCTCCTCCCCTTTTTCTTCTTCCTCTGCAAGCAACGGGAGAACCACCCCCACAGTACCGCACCTCCCCGCCGTCGACCGACCGACTCCGGCCACCCCGAGCTGCGCCGCTACCACCACGAGCTCCGCCTCTCTCTCCTCGTTCTCCTCATACCCTCAATCGAGCCGGGGATGCCCTAAATCCTCCCCAGCATCGCCGTTTCTCCTAGTCGGCTGCCGGCGTTCTTCCTCGATTCCGGCCAACCTCGACCTCCTCCGGCCAAACCAAGCAGGCCTGCGTGTTCCTGGTAAGCAGCCGCACCTCCCAGACCCCCTCGTTTCCTTCCTAGCTTCCGGGTTTCCCCTTTTCATCTTGTTTCTGACCGTCGCCGCCGTAGGACCTCACCGCCGCCACTCTCCGATGACCTCTAGCCGGCGGCGCCGCCCTCCCCAGGTCCGCTCCGACGAGGCGAAGCCGAGGCGCCCACTCTCGCTTGCTGGGAGGCCCGAGAACGCCCGCGCGCTCGCCGCCGAACCCCGGTGACCACCGCTACCTGCGACGCGCGCGGCATCCCTCCGTGCACGGAAGGTTTGCCAGCGTGGCGCTGACGTGGCTGCGGGGCCCGCCAGCCAGCCTCACGGCCTAGCTACCCACCCGGTGAGAATCACCTCCAGATCCAGATCTTAGCAGCTTTGCATCCGGGCCCCTGCCTATTTTGTTTTATCAACCCGTAGCCCCTGTTCCATGCCCTTTACAGCATAACCCCCTGCAACTCCTGTAAACTAACCCGGGGTCCTTCCCCCCTTTCTGGAAATTATTTCCAGGCCCTTTTCTATTTAAATAAATCTGTTTCTATATTTTAAAATGCTGAAAAACTATTTCTTTAATAACTTTTAATCTGTAGTTCGAAATAAAAAGTGTTTTATATGAAAATTGATCAGAAAAATGTGATGAACATGAATATGCCATTCATACATCTGTTTGCATCTTGCATCATGTCGTCCGATGATAGTTATGCATTATCACCTAACATATACGCGGAGTATTTGGGAATTATCGGCTACGGTTCTCCGCTCCGTTTAATTTTGAAGTAGTTCACCCCTGCCATGTTATGCCATGCTAACCAACACTTAAAATTGCCGGTAGAAAATGCAACTCCAACCTAATTTGTTTGTTCGGGGTTCCTATTCCGATTAATTTGGATAAGTTGCATTGCACCATCTTTGCCATGTCATGCATATCATCTTGCTCATGCCGGTTCTTTATCCGTAGTAGTAAGACTTGCATCCGTTGATTGTCCAGCATTTGCTTCTTCTCGGATAGGATCACGAAGTGGTGCGGTGAGATACGACAAGTTCTCCGGATGTTCCTCAGCAATCTTTAACAGGCAAGCATTTCCCTTATACTCCTGCCCCTGCAGAAGTCGCTCACCTATTTTATTTTGCCTTCTCCCTCATGCTATCCTTAAGTTGCGTTCTTGTCACGTGTCCTTTCCACTTGTTACCTCAAGCAGCCCATATTGCCACCACCACCTCCTACAGCTATTGTTTGGTTATCGTGTCTGCCTTGCGAGTCGTAGTGCATGCTAGTGCTGTTTTATCTCGTTACCGTTACTGCTATCTTATCGGGTTATATGTTGGGAAGAATCATGGTTACTTTAGTTGTTGATAATTGTTTAGCGGAGGCATCGGTGGGTCAGCTGCTTGTTTTGTGACGGCTCACTTGTGTTTCCTAAATATCTTAGGACCCCGAGTTCTTGTTATCTGTTCCGAGACTGAGCGCTTTAACCAGACGTGGGTATGCTTACCGGGTCTCCCCTCGACCACTGCCGGAATCTGCAGCTTTGTCTAGTGGCCACAACTAGTTTGGATGTTTGTTTTGTTTCTTCCGGGCGTGCAAGCTTGTTTCTTTGTAGTCAGATGATATGATGTTACTTTTGGGGAAGCCGTGAGTGCCTTGTATCCCCGTTGTCTCTTGCACGTCCGTAGGTGCGGCACGTATTGTTAAGAGGTCATCCTCTAGTGGGCTCTGATCCTCTTAGCCGTTCTCGCAACAGCTAGGTCCGCGTCGGAGTTTCGATCGGGCTCCGAAACGGGTTTAACTTAGTTAGGTGGCTTCCTGGACATTGTTGTAGTGAAGGAGAGTGCGGGTCGTGATATCCATCTGTCGTAAGTGGGTTGATCGTGCGTGTGGGCACATTTGGGCACCCCTGCAGGGTTACAATCTTATCGATAAGCCGCGTCCGCGGTTATGGACGACTTGGATATGTATGACTCGATCATAGACAACTTACACCTGTTGTTTCAATACTAATAACTTGCATAGTAAGACAGAACAACTTAAATAATAACTGGTTAAAACTTGTCAACAGTGTGAGTGCCTTTGTAAGTACTTCTTTGCGAAGGGGGAAAGCGTCGGCTGTGTTATGTTTGCAGAGTATAGAACTGTTAGTTACGCTCTCTCACCTTCTCTGATTAGACGACTGTTGTAGAGTGTCTCTATAGGTTTTTAGTGCTTGCGCGCTGCCGCTTAACCCCACCATATTGCCTATGACGTTCCTCTTGCGTCCTCTAAGTCCCCTGCGTGCCTCAAGTACAAAGGACGACTGGTTGACGAATGCTTATACGTCTTGAAGTCTTGTTAAGTACGAACCCGTACTTATTGCTGCTTCTACGGGATATAACCGGGCAGGTATGAAGATATGTTCGATGAAGACGACGTTAGCAAGGTTACCCTTCCGGCTTGGCCTGGGCAGGGTTATGGACGCCACTGGTTATCTTCAGGACTCTTAGTCCAATTTGTATCTTGTCCGTACTCGGATGTATTCGCTCTTCTGTATGACTTGGATCTTTGTATGTATCTATTTGAATCTTGACTCGTCGGAGTCGTTGTTGTAATATATGTTTCTTGTGGGCTCTATTGTAATCCTGTTGTAATGTTACCGCTCGTGTTAATTCCTCTGGCATCACGTGTGTGATTCGTCGCGCACGTCGTGTCGGAGGGCGTCTCTGGATCGATATCGTGCGGATTTCGGCGGGATCGCTGGAATCCTCATGGTACCGGTTCCGGGGCGTCACACAACTCTATGTTGGTTTTTAGGCCTTATCTAGGGCTGGTTTATTATCATCTTGCGTGGCTGCCAGGCTCAATCACGTGTAGGATGTTCCGATTATGTGGTGAAAACCCTAGATCGTCGTAGGTTGTTTTAGCTTAATATTGATCAAGCAGGACCACCATGCTATCGTAGATCTCATACGAATCATGGGTGGATCGGCTCCTTGAGCCGATTCACAGGACAACCTGAGAGCCGATCGAGGCTCGTATTTAATGTTTACGTGTATGCCATGCAGGAAACTAAGCGAAGCAATCCATCACCTTCCTGACCAGGTATAGGTCAGGTGGCACGCCCTTGCACCAGCATCGGACGTGCGTGCCGGAGCATTGCGGGCCGTCGCTCGAGGGACCAGGGCCAATCGCAGTTCTGGGAGCCTCCCGGCTCTACGTGTTGCCCGTCGCTACTCGCCGGTGGGTTTTGGTGGCCAACACATTCTGGCACGCCCGGTGGGACAGTCTTCGACATCAACTGCATCGTCATCCGCATCAGAGATGGCAGAGGATCCAGTCACGTACGAGGATCTGACGGAGGAGCTCAAGAAGAAGTATGACGATGTCAAAGCTCTCTTCGAAGCCGAACTCATCGGCTCTTTCCAGAGGACCCGCTCACATGGCATCAGGTGGAAAGGGTTCTCACGTGAAGGCGCGCTCGATGGAGTGGATCTGTCTACTCCTTTAGAAGACCGCACCAGGTCTCTGCGTCAGGAGGTTAATCACATGGTAGCTCATTCGCTACACCGCCATTCTGAGAGCCTGGTGAACGCTTTGGAGCGTGTCGCGCTTCGTGTGGTCCAGGAAATCATGAAGCATCAGTACTCTCCGTCAGGACCTGCTCTAGGGACTCACCAAGGAGAGGTACCACTCCAGACCCGACCACCGCTGCCATTCGCGCTGGCAGCACCAGAAGTGCCGAGTTCACCGGCATACGTCGTCTACAAGATCGGTGGTGATCCTAGTGATTACCAGTTCTTGTATGAACCGCCTAAGGAGATCCCGCACGGATACACGTGCACATATGTGCTAGACTGCAGTAGCTGGGCACGCACGAGCCAGACTGCAACAGCGGGGACTTCTGGAATAGCAGGAGGGGCTTCTGGATCAGATCTTGAGAAGCAGGCGTGGCTAGCTAAGTATGCCACCCCAACGAACCTTCAAAGCTCGACTCCTGCAGCTAGCTCAGATCTTGAGAAGCAGGCGTGGCTAGCTAAGTATGCCACTCCAGCAAATCTTCAAAGCTCGACTCCTGCAGCTAGCACTATGGCTCAGATCAGTGCGATCTTGAGAGACCAGTTCGGCATGGTGCCGAAAAGGAGGGCAATCGGCTATTTCAAGCCGTACCCCAACGAGTACGATTTGATCCCACTACCACCCAAATATCGGCTCCCTGAATTCTCCAAGTTTAGCGGGTCAGATGGCTCCAGTTCGATCGAGCATGTGAGCCGATATTTGGCGCAGTTGGGCACGATCTCAGCATCAGACCCATTACGTGTGAGGTTCTTCGCACAGTCCCTCACAGGATCGGCTTTCGGGTGGTACACCTCGCTGCCACCAGATTCAATCCGGACTTGGAAGCAGATGGAAGAGCAGTTCCACATGCAGTATCACTCAGAGGCTTCTGAGGCTGGCATTGCCGATCTAGCACAAGTACGACAGAAGCGCGGAGAAACAGTGTTAGAATACATACAGCGCTTCAGGACCATCAGGAACCGATGCTATTCGGCTCGTTTGACTGAAAAGGAAGCAGTCGAGCTGGCGGTGGTGGGTGTCGCATCGCCGATCAAGGATATGGCTTCCCAAGCAGAGTACGCTTCACTGGCGCATATGGTTCAGAAACTGTCATTATATGAACAGCCCCACCCAGAGTTGTACCAGGACAAGTTCAAGCGCGCGGTAGTCCTGGTTGAGACGGAGGAAGATCAAGACTCTGCAGGAGATCAGGAGGTAGCCGTGGCTGAGTGGACTTGGGGGGCAAACCCCGTGTCCTGCAAGTGGGTTAAGCCACAAGGTCCTCCAAGAGGGTTTGACTTCGACGTAAGCAAAGCTGAGCAGATTTTCGACCTCTTACTCAAGGAGAAGCAGCTGAAGTTACCCGAAGGCCATAACATCCCTACGGAGCCAGAGCTGAACGGAAAGCCATATTGCAAGTGGCATAACACGTTCACCCATACCACCAACGACTGCAGGGTGTGGCATCAGCAGATCCAAATGGCGATAGAACAAGGGCGTCTAATTTTCAGCCAGTATGCCATGAAAGTTGACACACACCCCTTCCCCGCCGTTAACATGGTGGAGTACGCTTACCCCGGGAGGTGCCAGCCAGGTTTCTCGTTCAGCATTAACATGGTCGGGCCTGTGCACCACCCTGGTAAGGACAGAGACGAGGGCAGCCGCTCTCGTGGCAAGGACAAAGAGGAGGCCGTTCCGCGCGACCGGCCCCGACACGATGGCAAGCGCTACATCACAGAGGGAGAAGTGAAGAATGTGCGATATCAGTGACCTCTCTCTGATCATCTCCTCAACAAATATGAGCGTCAGTACGACCAACGCCGGCGATACAACGACGACGACGAAAGAGATCGTCGGGCTAGCAGGGACGCCAGGAAATATCGTCGGCATGATCGGGACGATGAAGGATATGAGCGCCATACCAAGGAAAAATCAAGAGAGCAGGATGACGTGGACAGGCACTGGGATTGTCCCTTCTTCAAACACTGCTGGGATTCAGGAATGAGCCGATTGCCCACAATCAGCAACTGCCCAGAATGTAGACAGAAGAAGAAGGGCACATGAGACGTGTCAGTGTTTAAGCGTCTAGGACCTCTCCCATCTCGGAACAAGCAAGCTGAGTCCTCTCGGGTGGAAGATCTCGAGGAATTAGAAGACGAAGAAGAAGAAGAAGATAAATACCACCGTCCAAGGTGGTGCCCTGATGGACTCAGCCACTCCCAAAAACGTAGAGTTCAATGACTACGTTGCTTGGAGGAAGCCGAAAGGTTATACCTGCATACGTTGAGGAAAGCGCAACCTGATCTAGCCGCGAAAATTCAGCGAACTCTGGACGAGGAGGGTCGACCACAGAAGAAAGAGTGGCGCCCCAAACAAAAGAAAGCCGATGATGAGACATCGGCTGGGACAAACATGGTGTTCATCCTTCCGGCGGTGTTTTGTGCTCCTGGAACCGAAGAGGCACCTGTGGCACAACTTGACTGCGGCCCATGGCCAGTTATCTTTGAGAAGTTACAGACATCTGAAGGCCCTGTACATACGAGGTTATATCAATGGGCAGCCGGTCAACAAGATGCTGGTTGACACTGGAGCGGCAGTCAACATCATGCCATACTCCATGCTACGTCGTCTGGGACGCTCTAGCTCGGATCTGATCAAGACCAACGTCACACTGAGCGATTTCAACGGCCAAGCATCAGAGGCACAAGGTGTTCTGAACGTGGATTTGACCATAGGAAGGAAAACCATCCCTACGACATTCTTCATTGTCGATAGCAAGAGCACATACGCTGTCCTGCTAGGGAGAGATTGGATTCACGCCAACTGCTGCATTCCATCCATGATGCACCAATGCTTAATACAGTGGGATGGAGATGAAGTAGAGATCGTCCATGCAGATGACTCAGCCGAGATCTCAACGGCTGGCATGAACGTTTGGGAGGCGGCAGGCCAAGAGCCACTCTCCGGAGTCACTTTGGACGACTGTGAGCGCATCAACGTGACAAAAAACGGGGTGAGGCTGGTCTTATCCACCGGCCTGATTATGTAACAGGAGCAAAGACTATGGACGTACGTGGCAAGGCCGATCCCTGCGATCGGCCCCAAAAAAATAAAAAGTGATGATCTTGTCTCAAGCATATCATGTAGTCATAGTAAAGCATGAACAAGATGTAAACCTTCATTGAGCAATACAATCAAAGTGGGGGCCGATTCCAGCAATCGGCCCATATTATCCTCGCCATACGTTTTGCCTGTGTTGAGCATCGATCTAACAGGAGACGGGAAGCTAGGGTATGGGTTTACATCGGCTGATGAGCTAGGAAAAGTTGACATTGGTCCTGACGGAGCCGATGTTCAGGTACAGTTCTTTGGATGACTACAGAGCCGATATCTGCAGTTACCTGACAGATTCGGCTCGGGGGGCACCTAAACGGATAAACATGTGCGATACATGGACAGTGAAATGTGGGGGCCGATACGACACAAAAAATCGGCCAGTAAAAAAATGTACATACAAATCACAGCCGATGCACAGACATCGACTGGAGAGATATGCGAGACAACAGTATACAAGTATAGCCGATGCACAAACATCGACTTCAGAATAAAAAGGCGATGTATAGCCATCGACTCTAGAGTGTTTATCAGTTACAAAGAAGGCTCTACTGAAGGAACACGTTGAGGGCATGAAGGGCGTCAGCACGGATACGATCCACCTCGGCGATCTTAGCCTCGTCATCCTCGTCTTTGCCCGTCACCAGCTGACTGTTCAGGGCGCGAATTTCAGCCAGATCAGTCTTCAGATCAGCTGTGAGGCCTTTTGCTTCCTCTTGAGAGCGGGCAATAAGAGCTTCCTTGTCTTGGATAAGCTCCTTGGTCACCCTGACCCTCTCTTCAAGGTCCTCCAGTTCCTTACGCAAGGTCTCGAGTTCGGCATTGCTCGCAGAGGTGTCAGTCCTGGTGTCCAAGGCAGCCTTTTTCTCGTTGAGCCGTTGACACTTGTCTGCAATATCGGCTCTCAGTGGTAGCTGGGCGTGGCGAAGGTTAATTATCTGACGAGCCAACTGCACCCTTGACCTGAAGACCGACAGGGTCACAGCTGGCCAAAGTTTCACCTGCAGTGTCACCGGGAGATGGGGCTGAATGTCTTCGAGAATGCCCTTCACTTCCTCAGGGTTTTCAACCAAGGTCTCAACTGAGGAGGAGAGCAAAGCCTTGAGACGCTGGAGTTGACCATGGGTCGTGCTAGGTCTTGGCTCTTCACTTGCTCTGGAAGTAGCTGGTTCGATGGATTCAGGGTCGAACATCAGTAAGCTTGAGAGATCACAACCCTGACAGATGAACAAGAACAACATTAGTATGCAGCAAAAGAAAAGGGAAGAGCCAAGGGAATGGAATATACCTCTCCTAAGACCGGAGGGGCAGCCGATGTGGTGATGATCGGCTTTGCTGTGGGCTTGGCTAGGTTGGCCACCTTGTCAGCCACGATCTTTGAAGTTGCGAGATCCAGGGTGGCGGATGGCATCACTATCTCTTCAACGTCCTCACTAGAGGTGTCATCAGCCTATGAAGGAAATGGTTAGCCGATCCGAGCAGCGATGGGATAGTATGGAATCAACCAAGGGAGGTGATTATATTTGAAACCTCCTGGCTTGATGAAGAAGCTCGCGGTCCTTTGTGAGCCCTCTTGACGCATCGACTCTTCATGCGTACCCCTGCCCTGATCGGAGCTTGAAAAGCAGCAGGCTCGGGAGCTGGCCTTTTTCTTGGAAGCCGACGATGGCGGGTCCGTCTGGCTCTGTGTGGTGGTTCTCCTAGAATCACCTGAGCTCGAGTCCCTGCGACTGGACTGTGTCTCCTCGCTGGGGTTCTCCTCGGTGGAGGTCTGTAAAAGAAATGCAAGCATGTTGCAAAAGCCTGGAAGGACAGACGAAATTAGTCAAGGTATAGATCAGCTTACGTGCAGGCTTTCTTGGGCAGGAGTAGGGGTTTGACGCTTCAAGGTCTTCCTGGCGGCTACCTTCCTCACTGCTTTCCTCGCCTGGATTGAGGCTCGGGGGGCAGCTGTCCCAGATGATGCTTTACTCTTAGGAGCCGATTTGGGTGAAATCGGCTGACCCTGCATCATAACCTTCTTCAGGGGTGGTGAGCTCTGGCAGAAGAGAACCACTGGAGCTGGTGGAAGGAAATTGAAGGGGGAGCCATCAGTTTGCACGGGTTCTGGGCCATCTTGTTGCTACGAGGAAATAAAGCCAGGTTACAAACAATCATTGTGAGCCACTTCAAGAAAATTATGAGTGGTGGTACCTGTTCTGCAGGAATATCGTATTCAGCATCAAGTTGCTTCAGCAATGGTCCTAGAGCTCTCCTGAAGGCGTGGGTCTTCCACATGGACCACCAAGTCTCAAAACCACCGGTGGTAGTGGTGAAGCGAAGGTTGTGGGGGATTGGAATGGCCAGAGCATCGAAGAAGGAATAGCACCTCTGGCCAGTGAGGATATCAGGCAGCTCAGCTCTGCTTTCTGTTAAGTGGTGAAGAAAGAAGTGCGGAGACACTTGCCCGAGACCAAATTGCCGGGCTGCTACCACCGGCTGGTAAGACTCATAACCAGGCTTGATGATCCTGTTTGAGGTACTCATGCCAACTGGAAGGAAGCAAGGACGGATCATGATGGAGTACAAGTGTCGAGTGCTTGGGTCATCGGCAAAGCTGTCCAACCTGAAGGAAACTGGGTTCTCAAAATTTTCAGTTCAGTGTAAGGAAAGAACAGAGGATTGTCCAAGCCTTGGAAGAAAGTTCTGAACCACTCTAATGCTTCCTTAGGGATCAGCCTACTGCCTGGGAGGCTATACAGAGCTTGGCCGTAGCCAGTGCATCGGATTTGCTTCCCACTAGCATTTGGGAAGGTGCAGGTGGCCAAAGGTGGAAAGTTTGGGATCTGGTTTTGGAAGTACAGCTGAGCCCATAGCTGAATAAACCACCAGGGGCCTCCTGTTTTAACTGTCTTTTGGGAGAACAGTTTGACAGACATCAGTTGGAGAGATCAATAGACCTCTCCAAGGAACAGTTTGCCGATGCCAAGTTGAGTGCCTTTGGCGAGTTCATAGGCCAAGGAAAGGTAATTCTTGGTTGGGGCGAGTGAAGGGCCACAGAATATGAAGTGCTCCAACCAGAAGTTCAGGAAGGCCGTGTGTTCTTTCTCTGTCACAGGGCCTTTGGTTTTCATGTAACGTCTGAGGTAGGCACCCCAGCTTGTACACTCTGTTTTGGAGGAGAGGGTGAAAGGAACCTTTGGCAGCATAAAAGCAGAAGGGCATGGGGATGCAATGTCTAGGCCTGTGATCATGGCCACGTCTAGCAGAGTTGGTGTCATGGGGCCATGGCCGAACATGAAGCAATTCAGTGCATCAGACCAGAAGTAGCCGATGGTTTTCAGAATGTTCTCATTCTTTTCAAGAGGAGACAACGATAATGACAAAGCATCGGCAATCCCTATAGTTTCCCAGGTGGCATAATGGGTTTTAGACACTCTATTGTACCATGCCACCCAACCCTCAGGGGGATTAGGCCAGGCTCGCAGGCAGTCGGCCCAGGAAGTCAGATCTAAATTCTGGTTCACAAAGGGGATTCTGTTGGCCTCGCATGAAATTAAATGAGCGGGACTCTCGGAAGAACGGGGGCCAAGACACATGGAATTTGGGAGGGAAGGATGCGGCAGTAGGATGTCTGAAACCTAAAATTAATAACGAAATGGGACATTAATTCAGGTGTTTGCTGTTAATCCTAACATTTACCTGAATGGCGAGGAGCGGTTAAGGATTACCTTCAGACCGGAGACCATAGCGTTGGCGTTGGATGATTCCGCCATTGGGTGCGCTGCGGAGTTGGTTTGGCGCGGTTGAGATCTGGGATTCGTGTGGCCGTGAGCTGGATTTGTTTGAGCGGCGATTTGGGGATCTGAGTTTACTCTCTCAGACGGAGGTCGCGGGTTACCGTTTGAAGAGACAACCGGTTTGGCCTTACTCGCGTTTTATGGTAAAGGCCGATGCGATGCCATCGGCTCTTTGGGAGTTTACTGACTTTGACTATCGGCAAGATTAATTGAAAGCACTTCTTCATTAATAGAAGGGGTTTTTTGCAATGAAGAGCCGATTGCTCAAGGAAGGAAGAACAAAAGAAGAGCCGATTGCTCAAGAACTACTACTAGCCCTGTACTATTAGCTCCTATTCAAAGGGCTGTCACTTGCTTCGTCGTCGGCGTCGTAGCTGCCGTCGGCGCTACTTTCGGCGGGCTCCTCGTCGCTGCTGCCCCAGCCCTCGGCCGGGGCTTCTTCCTCCTCGTCATCATCATCGTCGTCGCTCTCTGACCAAGCTCGAAAGCATTTTGCCGGTGGGTATCCGGCGGAGGAGGAGTCGTCCTCCTCCTCTTCCTCCTCTTCCTCCTCTTCCTCCTCTTCCTCCTCTTCCCCCTCTTCCTCCTCCTCGTCAGAAGAGGCAAAACTCGCCCAGGAGTGGAGGTCTTCCTCGCTCTCGCCCTCCAGTTCCCCGTCGACCAGAAACTGAAGGTCCGCCTCCCCGTCGGTCATTGACAGGTCGTCGTCCGACCCGACGGCGGCTGGGGGAAGGTCGTCGCTGGAGAAGGAGGATTGAAAAGAGAGGCCCGATGAGGCGGAGGAAGAAGAAGACATTGCTACAGGGAAAGAGGGTTTTTTGGTGCCGATGGCTAGAACAGAGCGAGGGGATGAAGAGGTGAACTGTTCGGCGCGGTTAAATAAAGAGGATATAGTGGAAATTTAATGCCGTAGCAGTTTTCGAGGAGGCGATGCCAAAACACTATCAAATCTTGCAGAGAAGTCGAGAAGGCAAGACATCATGATGAAGGATACTGCGACAGTTCTGCTCTACCACGACATGACCCGACGAGGAAAAAACAGAGTGGTTTTGGAATTATCATTACCAAAACCAGGGGGGCATGTGTTATCACCAGAATTTAACCGGATCAGAGGTGGGCCGCGATTAAGATGGGCTTGGAGAATATACACGGAAATATGCATGAATCGGCCTTGTACAAGAGTTTGGGCCAAATTGCCCGTGTATCTGTAAATATAGTAGGATACGTGTCAGTTAGGATTGAAGGAGTTTAGCTCGTGCACGGTTGGGATTATTCCCACGTTAGAGAGTCTACGGACTATAAATATGTATCTAGGGTTATTGAGAAAGAGGACAATCACGTTCACAACAAACCAATCTAGGCGCATCGCCACCCCTTGTTTTGAGGGTTTCTTCCGGGTAAGCGCTATGCTGCCTAGATCGCATTATTCGTTGTTCATGCGTTGCTCATGCTGAAGCCTTGTTGATGGCGAGCAACGTAGTTATCATAGATATGTTAGGGTTAGCATCAGTACTTTCTTGATGTATTTGATTAGCCATGCTTCCCCTAGATATCTAGCCACCCTTGTACCGATCTGAGGTGCAAGGGTGGCACCTTGCTTAGTCATTGTTTAGTAGATCCGATCCGTTACGGTTGCTCCTTGTTCTTCAAGGATTAGTTTAATATCTGCATAGTTAGGCCTTGCAAACGAGTTGAAGGATCCAGTAGTACGTAGGGTGTAGTTTGCTAGCCCTAGAAAAGATGTTCCGGGAATCAACTCTATGTTGGTTTTTAGGCCTTATCTAGGGCTGGTTTATTATCATCTTGCGTGGCTGCCAGGCTCAATCACGTGTAGGATGTTCCGATTATGTGGTGAAAACTCTAGATCGTCGTAGGTCGTTTTAGCTTAATATTGATCAAGTAGGACCACCATGCTATCGTAGATCTCATACGAATCATGGGTGGATCGGCTCCTTGAGCCGATTCACAGGACAACCTGAGAGCCGATCGAGGCTCGTATTTAATGTTTACGTGTATGCCATGCAGGAAACTAAGCGAAGCAATCCATCACCTTCCTGACCAGGTATAGGTCAGGTGGCACGCCCTTGCACCAGCATCGGACGTGCGTGCCGGAGCATTGCGGGCCGTCGCTCGAGGGACCAGGGCCAACCGCAGTTCTGGGAGCCTCCCGGTTCTACGTGTTGCCCGTCGCTACTCGCCGGTGGGTTTTGGTGGCCAACAGATAGATCAAGAGAAAAATCATAATCCTTATCCTTAATGTTTATAGGAGATGTAGCAAATTTAGGATCAGGAGACAGTTTATATCTAACAGTATGTTGTGCAAGGAACTTTTAAATTTTTCTTGCATCAGCAGTAGCATTGCATCTATCAATAAAATCATCATCAAGTTCCACATAATCTTCATCAGGATCATCACTAGAGTATTCAAGCTCAGGCGAATTAACAGGTGTAGCAGTATTTTCATTGGGAGTTTCAGCATTTTCAATTTGTCTAGACCTAGCAATTGTAGCATCTAGAAAAGATCCCAATGAACCACTATCATCAAGCACAACAGAAGCATCATCAATATTATAAGAGTTTTCAGATTCAGCAGAAGTACCAGCAAGTGAAGCTTGTGGTGGTGAAACAAGTTGACCTATCACAGATGGTGAATCAAGAGCAGCAGAGGTACTCAGGGTTGTACCTTTTCTTGTAGTGGTTGGTAATTTGGCGACTTTAGGATCGCGAGATTTACCCATGATGGAGAATTTGCAGCGAACAATATCAATCCAAGTGAACTTCCAAATAAAGCTATGCTCCCCTTAAACGGCGCCAGAAAATAGTCTTGATGGCTGATACGTCTCCAACGTATCGATAATTTCTTATGTTCCATGCCACATTATTGATGTTATCTACATGTTTTATGCACACTTTATGTCATATTCGTGCATTTTCTGGAACTAACCTATTAACAAGATGCCGAAGTGCTAGTTGCTGTTTTCTGCTGTTTTTGGTTTCAGAAATCCTAGTAACGAAATATTCTCGGAATTGGACGAAATCAACGCCCAGGGTCCTATTTTGCCACGAAGCTTCCAGAAGACCGAAGAGGAGATGAAGTGGGGCCACGAGGTGGCCAAACCCTAGGGCGGCGCGGCCTGGCCCCTGCCCGCGCGGCCCTATGGTGTGGGCCCCTCGTGCCGCCTCCTGACTTGCCCTTCCGCCTACTTAAAGCCTCCGTAGCGAAACCCCTAGTACCGAGAGCCACGATATGGAAAACCTTACTGAGACGCCGCCGCCGCCAATCCCATCTCGGGGGATTCAGGAGATCGCCTCCGGCACCCTGCCGGAGAGGGGATTCATCTCCCGGAGGACTCTACGCCGCCATGGTCGCCTCCAGAGTGATGTGTGAGTAGTCTACCCCTGGACTATGGGTCCATAGCTGTAGCTAGATGGTTGTCTTCTCCCCATTGTGCTTCATTGTCGGATCTTGTGAGCTGCCTAACATGATCAAGATCATCTATCTGTAATTCTATATGTTGCGTTTGTTGGGATCCGATGAATAGAGAATACTTGTTATGTTGATTATCAAAGTTATGTCTATGTGTTGTTTATGATCTTGCATGCTCTCCGTTACTAGTAGATGCTCTGGCCAAGTAGATGCTTGTAACTCCAAGAGGGAGTATTTATGCTCGATAGTGGGTTCATGTCTCCGTGAATCTGGGGAAGTGACAGAAATCTCTAAGATTATGGATGTGCTGTTGCCACTAGGGATAAAACATTAGTGCTATGTTCAAGGACGTAGTTACTGATTACATTACGCGCAATACTTAATGCAATTGTCTTTTGTTAGCAACTTAATACTGGAGGGGGTTCGGATGATAACCTGAAGGTGGACTTTTTAGGCATAGATGCATGCTGGATAGCGGTCTATGTACTTTGTCGTAATGCCCAAATTAAATCTCACAATACTCATCATAATATGTATGTGCATGGTCATGCCCTCTTTATTTGTCAATTGCCCAACTGTAATTTGTTCACCCAACATGCTGTTTATCTTATGGGAGAGACACCTCTAGTGAACTCTGGACCCCGGTCCAATTCTCTTTACTGAAATACAATCTACTGCAATACTGTTCTACTGTTTTCTGCAAACAATCATCATCCACACTATACATCTAATCCTTTGTTACAGCAAGCCGGTGAGATTGACAACCTCACTGTTTTGTTGGGGCAAAGTACTTTGGTTGTGTTGTGCAGGTTCCACGTTGGCGCCGGAATCTCTGGTGTTGCGCCGCACTACATCCCGCCGCCATCAACCTTCAACGTGCTTCTTGGCTCCTACTGGTTCGATAAACCTTGGTTTCATACTGAGGGAAAACTTGCCGCTGTACGCATCACACCTTCCTCTTGGGGTTCCCAACAGACGCGTGTTGTACGCGTATCAAGCTCTTTTTCTGGCGCCGTTGCCGGGGAGATCAAGACACGCTGCAAGGGGAGTCTCCACTTCCCATTCTCTTTACTTTGTTTTTGTCTTGCTTTATTTTATTTACTACTTTGTTTGCTGCACTAAATCAAAATACAAAAAAATTAGTTGCTAGTTTTACTTTATTTGCTATCTAGTTTGCTATATCAAAAACACAAAAAAAATTAGTTACTTGCATTTACTTTATCTAGTTTGCTTTATTTACTGTTGCTAAAATGGGTACTCCTGAAAATACTAAGTTGTGTGACTTCACAACCACAAATAATAATGATTTCCTATGCACACCTATTGCTCCACCAGCTACTACAGCAGAATTCTTTGAAATTAAACCTGCTTTACTGAATCTTGTTATGCGAGAGCAATTTTCTGGTGTTAGTTCTGATGATGCTGCTGCCCATCTCAATAATTTTGTTGAACTATGTGAAATGCAAAAATATAAAGATGTAGATGGTCACATTATAAAATTAAAATTGTTCCCTTTCTCATTAAGAGGAAGAGCTAAAGATTGGTTGCTATCTCTGCCTAAGAATAGTATTGATTCATGGACTAAATGCAAGGATGCTTTTATTGGTAGATATTATCCCCCTGCTAAAATTATATCTTTGAGGAGTAGCATAATGAATTTTAAACAATTAGATACTGAACATGTTGCTCAAGCTTGGGAAAGAATGAAATCTCTGGTTAAAAATTGCCCAACCCATGGACTGACTACTTGGATGATCATCCAAACCTTCTATGCAGGACTAAATTTTTCTTCGCGGAATTTATTGGATTCAGCTACTGGAGGTAACTTTATGTCCATCACTCTAGTGAAGCAACAAAGCTTCTTGATAATATGATGATCAACTACTCTGAATGGCACACGGAAAGAGCTCCACAAGGTAAGAAGGTAAATTCTGTTGAATAAACCTCTTCCTTGAGTGATAAGATTGATGCTATTATGTCTATGCTTGTGAATGATAGGACTAATATGTAGGATAACGTTGCATAGAAAACAAAAAATTTCCTATCGCGAACACGCAATCCAAGCCAAGATGCAATCTAGAAGACGATAGCAACGAGGGGATGATCAAGACTAACCCTTGAAGAGATTCCAAAGCCTATAAGAGTAGGCTCTTATTGCTGCGGTAGACGATCACTTGCCGCTTGCAAAAGCGCGTAGAAGATCTTGATCACGATCGCTTCCGGCGCCACGAACGGGCAGCACCTCCGTACTCGGTCACACGTTCGGTTGTTGATGAAGACGACGTCCACCTCCCCGTTCCAGCGGGCAGTGGAAGTAGTAGCTCCTCTTGAATCCGACAGCACGACGGCGTGGTGTCGGTGGCGGTGTAGAAGTCCGGCGGAGCTTCGCTAAGCTACGCGGGAAATATGAAGTGGAGGAGCAAAGCTAGGGTTTGGGAGGGGGTGGCCGGCCACTCAAGGGGGGCGGCCAAGCTATGGTCTTGGGGTGGCCGGCCCCCTCCCTTGGCCCCTCATTATATAGGTGGATCCCAAGTGTTGGTGTCCAAGTCTTCGAATAAGACCCGAAACCAAAACCTTCCATAGGAGGGGGCAAACCTAGCCCAACTAGGACTCCCACCCAAAGGTGGGATACCCACCTCCCATGTGGGGGGGGGCCGGCCCCCTATGGTGGAGTCCACTTGGGACTCCACCCCCACTAGGGCTGGCCGGCCATGGAGGTGGAGTCCCTTGTGGACTCCACCTTCCTTGGTGGTTTCTTCCGGACTTTTCTAGAACCTTCTAGAACCTTCCATAGAACCTTCCGCGACATTTTATTTCACATAAAATGACATCCTATATATGAATCTTATTCTCCGGACCATTCCGGAACTCCTCGTGATGTCCGGGATCTCATCCGGGACTCCGAACAAATATTCGAACTCCATTCCATAATTCAAGTGCTACCATTTCAACATCCAACTTTAAGTGTGTCACCCTACGGTTCGAGAACTATGCGGACATGGTTGAGTACTCACTCCGACCAATAACCAATAGCGGGATCTGGAGATCCATAATGGCTCCCACATATTCAACGATGACTTTAGTGATCGAATGAACCATTCACATAAATTACCAATTCCCTTTGGCTCACGATATTTTACTTGTCCGAGGTTTGATCTTCGGTATCACTCTATACCTTGTTCAACCTCGTCTCCTGACAAGTACTCTTTACTCGTACTGTGGTATGTGGTCTCTTATGAACTCATTCATATGCTTGCAAGACATTAGACGATATTCCACCGAGAGGGCCCAGAGTATATCTATCCGTCATCGGGATGGACAAATCCCACTGTTGATCCATATGCCTCAACTCATACTTTCCGGATACTTAATCCCACCTTTATAGCCACCCATTTACGCAGTGGTGTTTGGTGTAATCAAAGTACCTTTCCGGTATAAGTGATTTACATGATCTCATGGTCATAAGGACTAGGTAACTATGTATCAAAAGCTTATAGCAAATAACTTAATGACGAGATCTTATGCTACGCTTAATTGGGTGTGTCCATTATATCATTCACACAATGACATAACCTTGTTATTAATAACATCCAATGTTCATGATTATGAAACTAATCATCCATTAATCAACAAGCTAGTTTAAGAGGCATACTAGGGACTTCTTGTTTTCTACATATCACACATGTACTAATGTTTCGGTTAATACAATTATAGCATGATATATAAACATTTATCATAAACATAAAGATATAAATAATAACCACTTTATTATTGCCTCTAGGGCATATCTCCTTCAGTCTCCCACTTGCACTAGAGTCAATAATCTAGTTTACATTTGTAAAGATATAACACCTTGGCCTTCCGGTGTTTTATCATGTATTGCTCATGGGAGAGGTTTTTAGTCAACGGATCTGACACGCTCAGAAACGTATGTATTTTGTAATTCATTTGCGTCTCAACGCATCACTCATTTCCAAATGAATCGGCATTAAATATGTTTGGTCTTCTGGTGGAACCTTAATTCCGTGATCTGAAATATGTCACTAATATTGTCATACACAATATAGCTTCAAAGTTCTGATTCCGTCGGAACTACACCATGTTCTCAAAGAACCTCTTGACTTAACATCCTTTGTCATTGTCAAAACAATGACATACTCTGCCTTCTTTTGTAGAATCCGTCACAATATTTAGAACTCTTCTAAATCTAGCATAGACAACTTCTAGCTCATTGTGCTACCTTTTAAACAACACTTAGTCTAATTTGAGATTGAAATTATATTTTATATGTGACAAAACCAATATCGGTGTAACACCTTACAGCGATTTGTTTGTCATTTCATACAAAAAAATATATATATATCCTTAGTTCTTCTAAAGTACTCAAGGATATTCTTACTGTCGTCCAATGATCATCATATGAATCATTCTGGTATATGCTCATAACACTTTATAGCACATGATATCTGATTGTGTACATATTATTCGTGATCTATAATCACTCATGTGTTTTTACTCATTGAGTGTCAGATACACTCAAGTTTTGTTAAACCTTCACATGACAAGAACATTTTCTTAATATTTCTATATTGAACTACTTCAATATCCATCATATGTACTTTGACTTAAACTTATTTATGTGTTTCAATCTATCTTCATGGATCTTGACACTAAATTTGTTTCAGTCCATATCCTTTCATTGAAGTTAATTCTCAATGAAACCTTTTAATCAAGTATATAATTACATCATTTATAACCAACTATATGTCACCTACATAAAGTATTATAAATGTGTCTTAGCGCTCCCACTTAATTTCTTGCAAATGCAAGCCTCTTCATCGTCTCTGATGAAATCAAAAAACTCTTTGACTATTTCATCTGGTGAAGATTCCAACTCCGTGATACTTACTTCATCCAATTGAAGCTTGTATAGCTATCTAGTATTCCACGGACCAGCAAAACTCTTGGTTGTATCTTGTATACATACTTCTGTTAAGTAGTGTATTTTGCCATCCTACTAGCATATCTCATAAAAGAAATATGTAGTGATTACTAGAATAATCCACATAGACTATAAGCATTGCTACGGAAGATCTAATCTTATCGTATCCAACTCTTTGAATTTTGTCGTAAACAATTTTTCGACAAGTCAAGCTTTCTTCAAGGATATTTCATCCAAGTCTATCAATTTCATAGATCTATTTACTTTCATAAAGTATTCATCTATCTTGGATTTCATGGCGTATAGCCATTTTAACGGAGTCAGGGCCCATCATAACTTCTTTGTTTGTAGTTGGTTTATCATTGTTCAAAATCAATCCTTTGTTCACAAATCATTTATTTGATCACAAAGTAAACCATACCTACAAGGTTCAATATGTACTTCGATCTCCATGGCTAAAACACTTTGTAGTCATGGGAGCCATGATCGTCGTGGCTGCTTCCGAAACAAATTCCGATGCTGCGCTACTCTGATCATTATGCTCAGGTTCATAAACCTTATCAAACTATATTGTCCTCCCACTCAAAAACTTCACTAGAAACAATTTCTTGGAAATAAGAAAACATTGACAAACACTTTTGTCTTTGTCTCCATAGTGGGAAGAATTCCCAATCAATTCTCTGGGATAACCAACAAAGACATTCATCCGATTTTTGGTTGTAAACTTATTTACTTATGCTATGCATACCAAAATTTAAGAAAAGACTATCAGGTTTCTTACCTATGCCATAACTCGTATGGTGTCATTTCAACGGATCATGATGATGCTCTATTTAGTGTAAAAAGCGGTAGTCACTAAAGCATAATCCACAAAAATATAATGGCGTCATAATATATTTATCTCATCATTAATCCAACAAGGTTTGGATACATATCTTGGATACTATATCATCATTATGATACTCCAAGAAATGTGAGTTGTAGAACAATTTCATAATTCTCTTAGATGTTCGCTAAAACTCGTAATTCAAATATTTCCACCATGATCCAATCATAGATATTTGACTTTTCTATTACGATGATTTCCACTTCATGCTGAAATTTATTTGAATCCATTCAAATGTTTCAAACTTTTTCCTTATTGAATATATCCACATATATACTCAATTCATTGTTGAAAGTTTTCATGAAGTAGGAGAATCTCCCGCACACAACTATGCCCATAGGAACCATATACATCATCATGTATTTTTCCACTAAGTTAGTTGCCCGTTCAACTTCTTGGCCTATGAACGGTATTTTAATCATTATCTTTAGAAAAGATTTGCAAGCGCCAAATGATTCAAAAATCAAATGACTCCAAAAATCCATTTACATGGAGTTCCTTCATGCGTTTCTTTCTAACATGACCTAAATGGCGGTTCCACAAATAAGTGGAATTCAAATCATTTGCCTTATGGCATTTTAGCGTCAGTGTTATGTATGTGTGTTTCACCATTAAGATTTATAATAACTTATCCATCGTACATGGAGTAATGTCATAATTTGAACAACTCATTGTTTTCATTTGACAAGAGCAAAATAACAATTTATTAAGTTCTTTATTATAAATTCTAAGGGCTAGATAGAATGCCAACGATGAACATAATAACACTTTATTTTTGTTCCAGACGTGCATTCCTATCATATTCCTTGTCAGTCACTTAGGCCATTGTATTCTTGTATTGCGTTGTTTTGTATGACACTTCATACCAACCAATATGGTACAAATACCCAAGAATTTCATTGGACCAAATGAGGAATACATCCATAACATGTATATCATTGATATACACCTGAGCTAGACTTTCTAGTCTTTTCTTTTCTTTCTGCCAAAATATCTTTTGTAGTTTCTCTTTTTAGCTTTCCTCATTATTCAGAAAAACACTTCAATATCATTAACTTCTAGGTTTGTTGGTCAAATACCAATAACCTTGAGGTTCTTACTTTGAAGTTGATCATCATATGACAAGTGTATCAGATTTCACTATTAGTAACTTTGTAATATGATGAACAATTTCACTCATAGTTTTATCCATCATATCATGACGACTTTCCGAGGCCATGTCTGTACATGCTAGGCTCGTAAAGTTTTAACCTTGGTATTTGCATGTGCAAATCTAGCTTGCACCCGTTTTATGCACACGTAGAATCTATCACACCCGATCATCACGTGATGCTTCGAAACGACGAGTCTTAGTAACGGTGCATATTTAAGGATGGTCACTTCATGGATATGCGAATATCGTTAGTGCCCCAATAGTTGGAGGATTGTGACGCCTTGCGTCTTCAACCTTCGTACATTCCCATAAAACTTATGAGTTTATGTAGTCTCACCAAACTTTATTCTATCATCTTGCAATAAGGTCTTAGATATCACATATATCTCATACCTTGATTATTTCTGAAAACTAAATTTTTAGCTCCTTACTTTTCAAACAGATTTGAACTTCAAGTTTCACGGAGACAAGATAACTTTAGGTACCAATTTAAACCATAGCTCTTTGAATCAACAATGTGAGGTTTACTAAAAGTTTGCAATAGGACTTAATCAATTCTTGATTCTTTAACAATACGGTACCAATCCGTAAAGTTTCTTGTCAGATTTTAACAGTATTTCTATCTCAATTACAAGACTAGCGCATGGTAGAAAACGGATGCCAATACTACAAAATTAATTCAAAATACTACTCAGACTATGTTTATGATAATTAGTTCATGTTTTAATCTAATTACTAATGAACTCCCACTTAATACAACATCCCTCATAGTTGTTAAGTGGTACACGATCCAAATTCACTACACCAAAAACCGATCATCACGTGAGATGATGTAGCTTCAATGGTGAACATCAACATGTTGATCATATCATCCATATGACTCGTGTTCAACCTTTCGGTTTCCGTTGTCCCGAGGCCATGTCTGTACATGCTAGGCTCGTCAAGCAAACCCAAGTATTCCGCGTGTGCAACATGGCTTACACCCGTTGTATGTCGAGTTTATCACACCCGATCATCACGAGATGCTTCAAAACGTAGAACAATGCAACGGTGCATATGAGGGAAGAACACTTTATTATCTTGATATTAATGTGAGGGATCATCTTATAATGCTACCGTCGCGATCTAAGCAAAATAAGATGCATAAAAGGATTAACATCACATGCAGTTCATATGTGATATGATATGGCCCATTTGTCTTTGCGCCTTCGATCTTCATCTCTAAAGCACGGACATGATCTCCATCATCAACGGGCATGATCTCCATCATCGTCGGTGTAGCGTCAAGGTTCATGGCGCCGTCTTCATGGTTGTTCACCTCATGTAGCAACTATTACAACTACTTTGAAATACTACTCAACATGAAAATTAAAGACAACCATAAGGCTCCTGCCGGTTGCCACAATACAATAATGATCATCTCATACATATTCATCATCACATTATGGCCATATCACATCACCAAACCCTGCAAAAACAAGTTAGACGCTCTCTAATTTGGTTTGCATATTTTACGTGGTTTAGGGTTTTCGATATAGATCTAATCTACCTACGAACATGAACCACAACGTTGATACTAATGTTGTCAATAGAAGAGTAAATTGAATCTTTACTATAGTAGGAGAGACAGACACCCGCAAAGCCTCTTATGCAATACAAGTTGCATGTCGAACGAGGAACAAGTCTCATGAACGCGGTCATGTAAAGTTAGTCCGAGCCGCTTCATCCCACTATGCCATAAAGATGCAAAGTACTCAAACTAAAGATAACAAGAGCATCAACGCCCACAAACCATTGTGTTCTACTCGTGCAACCATCTATGCATAGACACGGCTCTGATACCACTGTAGGATAACGTTGCATAGAAAACAAAAATTTTCCTATCGCGAACACGCAATCCAAGCCAAGATGCAATCTAGAAGACGATAGCAACGAGGGGATGATCAAGACTAACCCTTGAAGAGATTCCAAAGCCTATAAGAGTAGGCTCTTATTGCTGCGGTAGACGATCACTTGCCGCTTGCAAAAGCGTGTAGAAGATCTTGATCACGATCGCTTCCGGCGCCACGAACGGGCAGCACCTCCGTACTCGGTCACACGTTCGGTTGTTGATGAAGACGACGTCCACCTCCCCGTTCCAGCGGGCAGCGGAAGTAGTAGCTCCTCTTGAATCCGACAGCACGACAGCGTGGTGTCGGTGGCGGTGTAGAAGTCCGGCGGAGCTTCGCTAAGCTACGCGGGAAATATGAAGTGGAGGAGCAAAGCTAGGGTTTGGGAGGGGGTGGCCGGCCACTCAAGGGGGGCGGCCAAGCTATGGTCTTGGGGTGGCCGGCCCCCTCCCTTGGCCCCTCATTATATAGGTGGATCCCAAGTGTTGGTGTCCAAGTCTTCGAATAAGACCCGAAACCAAAACCTTCCATAGGAGGGGGCAAACCTAGCCCAACTAGGACTCCCACCCAAAGGTGGGATTCCCACCTCCCATGTGGGGGGTAGCCGGCCCCCTATGGTGGAGTCCACTTGGGACTCCACCCCCACTAGGGCTGGCCGGCCATGGAGGTGGAGTCCCTTGTGGACTCCACCTTCCTTGGTGGTTTCTTCCGGACTTTTCTAGAACCTTCTAGAACCTTCCATAGAACCTTCCGCGACATTTTATTTCACATAAAATGACATCCTATATATGAATCTTATTCTCCGAACCATTCCGGAACTCCTCGTGATGTCCGGGATCTCATCCGGGACTCCGAACAAATATTCGAACTCCATTCCATAATTCAAGTGCTACCATTTCAACATCCAACTTTAAGTGTGTCACCCTACGGTTCGAGAACTATGCGGACATGGTTGAGTACTCACTCCGACCAATAACCAATAGCGGGATCTGGAGATCCATAATGGCTCCCACATATTCAACGATGACTTTAGTGATCGAATGAACCATTCACATAAATTACCAATTCCCTTTGTCTCACGATATTTTACTTGTCCGAGGTTTGATCTTCGGTATCACTCTATACCTTGTTCAACCTCGTCTCCTGACAAGTACTCTTTACTCGTACCGTGGTATGTGGTCTCTTATGAACTCATTCATATGCTTGCAAGACATTAGACGATATTCCACCGAGAGGGCCCAGAGTATATCTATCCGTCATCGGGATGGACAAATCCCACTGTTGATCCATATGCCTCAACTCATACTTTCCGGATACTTAATCCCACCTTTATAGCCACCCATTTACGCAGTGGTGTTTGGTGTAATCAAAGTACCTTTCCGGTATAAGTGATTTACATGATCTCATGGTCATAAGGACTAGGTAACTATGTATCAAAAGCTTATAGCAAATAACTTAATGACGAGATCTTATGCTACGCTTAATTGGGTGTGTCCATTATATCATTCACACAATGACATAACCTTGTTATTAATAACATCCAATGTTCATGATTATGAAACTAATCATCCATTAATCAACAAGCTAGTTTAAGAGGCATACTAGGGACTTCTTGTTTTCTACATATCACACATGTACTAATGTTTCGGTTAATACAATTATAGCATGATATATAAATATTTATCATAAACATAAAGATATAAATAATAACCACTTTATTATTGCCTCTAGGGCATATCTCCTTCATAATATTGATCCTATGTGAGAACCGGAACTTAACATTCCGACCCCCCTGTGTTACTCGTCAATCCAGGATTAACTTGACGACACAGCGAAATAAATATCATTGCAGAACGTGCAAAAAATAATTATTACAAAGTTTGAGCCACAAAGTGAAATGTCTTGTGACATTTATTACAACCAGAAAGCATAGCGGATAATAAAATGCGAAGTAACTCCATCTCAGCCACAGGCAGTCGATGTAGTCCACGAGGCCTCACTCCTCAGCATCGTCATAGTCGCCATAGTCTTCACCATCTTCATAGTACTCTGAATATCAACAAAAGTTTTGCCATGAGTACATTTCGTACTCAACATGCCCCCTCGTGCAAACCTACTAAATCTACATGAGGCTTCAAAGAAAGGCTATATGGTTCTTTTGCAGAAAAGCCAATTTTATTTGCAATAATACACTAGATTTGATAAAAGCAGTTTTAGACGAAAACATGTTTTATATTCAGTGTAATATTTCTCATCAATGTGACTGTCCACGACAACTCACATATATCATAGGATTCAGATTCCAAGGGAAGGATGGAGGCAAAGAGGGAAATAGCAAAACAGGTTCCTTTATGTCAAGAAGGATTCATGTGTCGTCCATGACCGTGGACACGGCTATTCGAATAGGTTTAACTCTGCAGAGGTGGTACACTTTCACCACATGTCACAATCTCGCCTTGTTGCAACCAGCCGTCGCTAGCATAGCACTAGGGAGTTTGTGACGAGGTCTTTTAGCTAAATCCCCCAAAGATGTGACATGCCCACCGGGTATGGCGCACGGAACTGAGAGTACGTCCCCAAACCGGTCCCCCCATCTGTGCCGAAGGTTCCCCCGTAGGCAGACACCTCATCAGCGGTACAGCGACATCGACACCTAAGGCTGACTAACATACTCAACCAAGCCAGTGCCCATATAGCATGTGGTTGTACGGTTGTCACAATCTTCAAATCCAAGACTTGTTAGGATCCTTATGGGGCACGGACGACGGATTGCCCCCTCCAACAAATGAAGGGCAGCCAACCGCTCCTTCAATATCTGATCCAGCTGTCGCCCGCGCCATGTTTAGATGGTAAGTTTCACCCTGAGTAGCATAGAGTAGAGGAAATAACAATGGCTAACTAGCCCAGCTCAACGAGCTCAACAACTTTCAAAGGGGTATTTGACCCGTAGGTCGATCAATTCCTCCGGAGAGACAACATGAAGTTTCCTATAGATTATTTAGCATGGCTAAGCATTCTACTCTATCAGGATTATATATAAGCACTACTCAGGGTATCAAGTAAAAGGCGACAAGCAGATCAAGTTGGTGTGTCAATCGACACGCTAGCTACTGGAATAAAATAGCATATATTTGTAAAACATAAAATAACATGCAAGTTGTAAAACTGGGAGAAATATGATGAGAGGGCATGCCTTCGTTGTCGTCGAAAATCCCTCCTTCGTAGTCTTGGTTCGACCCGTTCCCGTCACTCCCTACTCGTCATAACGATGAACCACAATAAATACCGACTTCGAATAAACACCAATAAAATCCAAATAGAAACTCCAACTAAATAATATGTGTGGGTCGTGCGGCATAAATAGTACATAGTACAAGAACGGGACTGGAATGACTCGTACTGGATTTGGGTTAACTAGGGTACAACGCATGATGATCGCTCTATATTAGGTAACCAAATATTTTAGAAAACATGTTGAGCGTATGTGAATAGATAGCATAGATTTAAAATGCAACATGCAAGCAGACTACATGCTACTAGTCATACTCAAGCATATGTAAATAATCCAGGACTAAAACAATTTATACATGCAACCAGAGTAGCAACTAATATGCATGAATCAATATGATTTTAATAGTAGCATGGCACGGTATTAGTGCGACATCTAACCTGGTGATGCCCTAACCAAAGAATTGCATGTTAAAATAATATGCAGAGGCACATGCAATTATATAAAACCTATTGTGACTCTAAACTACTGACATATTGAGTAACTGTATTTACATATGATCTAATATGTGCTACTGGTAACAACTTAACCAATCAACGTAACATGTTGAATAACTGTATTAGCCAAATCTAACCAATAACTGAACATGCATAGCCAATTCCAAAAGCTGTGATTAAACTAGACACGCACGAATACAGAAATAGCTAGCACTACAACAGGAAAGGCTAACAGCAGTACATGCATGTTTATATGCGTATCATGGTGCAACGAGTTCAGTTTAGCTTTTAGGAAATAGATTGAGAAAAACGTTGTATATAGACACCACTAACCGCACTACTGGTTTCCTGGAGCAGATTGGTATATCATGGGTTGAAAACAAAAGCAGAAAACGTATTCTAGATAGGCTAAACTGACGATGCCACTGGATGGCATTCGGTTCACCGGTAACTCGACAAACTGTAAAACTAAGGCTGGAAACCATGTCTAGGAGGTAGGCATATAGATGTGTAGCGCGTGTGTGTAAGGATTTCTGCTGGTTCTCACCGAGCTCGTCGCAGTCCGTGGTTGCAGTCGGTGGCCAGAGTCGAGGGCGTTGCTGTGGGTGCCGTTGGTGGTCAGCAACTCGGCCTTCTAGCTCCGTGGATGAACTCCCCTCGTCCCGGTGATCCTCCTGGCGCAGCAGCTCCGGCCCTCGTGCCCCGAGTCGTCGGGAACGCGAGCGGCGTTCGGCGACGGCCTCGCGGAGCTTCGCGAGATTAGATCGGTTTGAGCCGCTAGGGCTTCGGGTGGCGGCGTTGGGAGGAAAAGACGAGCCAGGGGCGCATGCCTGAGCCTTTATAGGCAGCTGGGAGAGGCGGTATCGTGCCGAGAGATTCGGACCAGTTGTTTCGACGCACGGCGCTACGCGTGCACAGCATGAACTCCTCCGCGTGGGCTTGCCTCGGGGCTGGGCTGAGTCTGGCTCGCTCGACCGTGCCTAATAAGTTGGCTCAACCATCGGATGGGTGCGACCCTGCAGCTAGTGGAACAAATGAAAAACCACGAACTGCACTTTCGGTGATGCATTGGTACAAAAGCAAAGAAGTATTACGTGCAAGGAAAAGGAAAGGGGAGGGTGCAGGCTGGTAGGGTATCCATGCACGTGTATGTGAAAAACCAATAAAGAAGCAAATTGGCAAATGAAGCTCGGATCTAGATATAACAACTACGAGCTTAATCTATTCCTCCATTAATAAATTAAATCCAAATAATCAATTTCAAGACTTCAAATAAAATATTTCATTATTTTATTTTGCTGCAACATCCGTTCCTAAAAAAAATTTCGGGTCACAAAAAAAATCCGGATGTTACATCCTAATAATGTTCCGTTAGCTTCATTAGTTGCACAAGAAGAACATGTTGATGTAAACTTCATTAAAAATAATAATTTCAACAACAATGCTTACCGGAACAATTCTAGTAACAACTATAGGCCATATCCTTATAATAATGGCAACGGCTATGGTAATTCTTATGGGAATTCTTACAATAATAATAGGAACACACCCCCTGAACTTGAAGCCATGCTTAAAGAATTTATTAGTACACAAACTGCTTTTAACAAATCTGTTGAAGAAAAGCTTGGGAAAATTGATATACTTGCTTCTAAAGTTGATAGTCTTGCCTCTGATGTTGATCTTTTGAAATCGAAAGTTATGCCTAATAGGGATATTGAAAATAAAATTGTTACTACAACAAATGCCATCCAAGTTAGAATTAATGAGAATATAAGATTAATGGCTGAACTGCGTGCTAGATGGGATAGAGAAGAAAATGAAAAACTAGCTGAAGAGAAGAATGTAGCTAAAGTTTGGACTATTACCACCACTAGTAATGCTAATGCTACACATGTTGCTGCACTTCCTACTACTAATAATAAAAGAATTGGTGTTAGCAATGTTTCCACTTCTAATGCAAAGCGCGAGAAACTGCCTGAAATTGCTAAAACTGCTGAAACTGCCTGTGATAAAGCTGCTGAAATTTTTTCCAACGTTGGGGATGATGATCCATTGCTTTAGATTATAATGGTTTGAGTTTTGATGATTGCCACATCTTTGAAGTTATAAAGTTCTTGCAAAAACTTGCTAAAAGTCCTAATGCTAGTGCTATAAATTTGGCTTTCACGCAACATATTACAAATGCTCTCATAAAAGCTAGAGAAGAGAAACTAGAGTGCGAAGCCTCTATTCCAAGAAAGCTAGAGAATGGTTGGGAGCCCATCATTAAGATGAAGGTTAAAGATTTTGATTGTAATGCTTTATGTGATCTTGGTGCAAGTATTTCCGTTATGCCTAAGAAAATTTATAATATGCTTGACTTGCCACCGCTGAAAAATTGTTATTTGGATGTTAATCTTGCTGATCATTCTACAAAGAAACCTTTGGGAAAAGTTGATAATGTTCGCATTACCATTAACAATAACCTTGTCCCCGTTGATTTTGTTGTCTTGGATATTGAATGCAATACATCTTGTCCCATTATATTGGGAAGACCTTTTCTTCGAACTGTTGGTGCTACTATTGATATGAAGGAAGGTAATATAAAATATCAATTTCCTCTCAAGAAAGGTATGGAACACTTCCCTACAAAGAGAATGAAGTTACCTTTTGATTCTATTATTAGAACAAATTATGATGTTGACACTTCGTCTCTTGATAATACTTGATACACACTTTCTGAGCCTAGCTGAAAGGCGTTAAAGAAAAGCGCTTATGGGAGACAACCCATGGTTTTTACCAACAGTACTTTGTTTTTATTTTGTGTCTTGGAAGTTGTTTACTACTGTAGCAACCTCTCCTTATCTTAGTTTAGTGTTTTATTGTGCCAAGTAAAGTCGTTGATAGAAAAGTTCATACTAGATTTGGATTACTGCGCAGTTTCAGATTTCTTTGCTGTCACGAATCTGGGCTAAATTCTCTGTAGGTAACTCAGAAAATTATGCCAATTTACGTGAGTGATCCTCAGATATGTACGAAACTTTCATTCAATTTGAGCATTTTCATTTGAGCAAGTCTGGTGCCATTTTAAAATTCGTCAATACGAACTGTTCTGTTTTGACAGATTCTGCCTTTTATTTCGCATTGCCTCTTTTGCTATGTTGGATGAATTTCTTTGATCCATTAATGTCCAGTAGCTTTATGCAATGTCCAGAAGTGTTAAGAATGATTATGTCACCTCTGAACATGTTAATTTTTATTGTGCACTAACCCTCTAATGAGTTGTTCTAAGTTTGGTGTGGAGGAAGTTTTCAAGGATCAAGAGAGGAGTATGATGCAATATGATCAAGGAGAGTGAAAGCTCTAAGCTTGGGGATGCCCCGGTGGTTCACCCCTGCATATATCAAGAAGACTCAAGCGTCTAAGCTTGGGGATGCCCAAAGCATCCCCTTCTTCATCGACAACATTATCAGGTTCCTCCCCTGAAACTATATTTTTATTCCATCACATCTTATGTGCTTTGCTTGGAGCGTCGGTTTGTTTTTGTTTTTGTTTTGTTTGAACAAAATGGATCCTAGCATTCATTGTATGGGAGAGAGACACGCTCCGCTGTAGCATATGGACAAGTATGTCCTTAGGCTCTACTCATAGTATTCATGGCGAAGTTTCTTCTTCGTTAAATTGTTATATGGTTGGAATTGGAAAATAATACATGTAGTAATTGCTATAAATGTCTTGGGTAATGTGATACTTGGCAATTGTTGTGCTCATGTTTAAGCTCTTGCATCATATACTTTGCACCCATGAATGAAGAAATATATAGAGCATGCTAAAATTTGGTTTGCATATTTGGTCTCTCTAAGGTCTAGATAATTTCTAGTATTGAGTTTGAACAACAAGGAAGACGGTGTAGAGTCTTATAATGTTTACAATATGTCTTCTATGTGAGTTTTACTGCACCGGTTCATCCTTGTGTTTGTTTCAAATAAACCTTGCTAGCCTAACCTTGTATCGAGAGGGAATACTTCTCATGCATCCAAAATCCTTGAGCCAACCACTATGCCATTTGTGTCCACCATACCTACCTACTACATGGTATTTCTCCGCCATTCCAAAGTAAATTGCTTGAGTGCTACCTTTAAAATTCCATCATTCGCCTTTACAATATATAGCTCATGGGACAAATAGCTTAAAAACTATTGTGGTATTGAATATGTACTTATGCACTTTATCTCTTATTAAGTTGCTTGTTGTGCGATAATCATGTTTCTAGGGACGCCATCAACTATTCTTTGTTGAATATCATGTGAGTTGCTATGCATGTTAGTCTTGTCTGAAGTAAGAGAGATCTACCACCTTATGGTTAAGCATGCATATTGTTAGAGAAGAACATTGGGCCGCTAACTAAAGCCATGATCCATGGTGGAAGTTTCAGTTTTGGACATATATCCTCAATCTCATATGAGAAAATTATTAATTGTTGTCACATTCTTATGCATAAAAGAGGAGTCCATTATCTGTTTTCTATGTTGTCCCGGTATGGATGTCTAAGTTGAGAATAATCAATAGCGAGAAATCCAATGCGAGTTTTCTCCTTAGACCTTTGTACAGGCGGCATAGAGGTACCCCTTTGTGACACTTGGTTAAAACATGTGCATTGCGATGATCCGGTAGTCCAAGCTAATTAGGACAAGGTGCGGGCACTACTAGTATACTATGCATGAGGCTTGCAACTTGTAAGATATAATTTACATGATACATATGCTTTATTACTACCGTTGACAAAATTGTTTCATGTTTTCAAAATCAAAGCTCTAGCACAAATATAGCAATCGATGCTTTTCCTCTATGGAGGACCATTCTTTTACTTTCATTGTTGAGTCAGTTCACCTATTTCTCTCCACCTCAAGAAGCAAACACTTGTGTGAACTGTGCATTGATTCCTACATACTTGCATATTGCACTTATTATATTACTCTATGTTGACAATATCCATGAGATATACATGTTATAAGTTGAAAGCAACCGCTGAAACTTAATCTTCCTTTGTGTTGCTTCAATGCCTTTACTTTGAATTATTGCTTTATGAGTTAACTCTTATGCAAGACTTATTGATGCTTGTCTTGAAGTACTATTCATGAAAAGTCTTTGCTATATGATTCACTTGTTTACTCATGTCATATACATTGTTTTGATCGCTGCATTCACCACATATGCTTTACAAATAGTATGATCAAGGTTATGATGGCATGTCACTCCAGAAATTATCTTTGTTATCGTTTTACCTGCTCGGGACGAGCAGAACTAAGCTTGGGGATGCTGATACGTCTCCAACGTATCGATAATTTCTTATGTTCCATGCCACATTATTGATGTTATCTACATGTTTTATGCACACTTTATGTCATATTCATGCATTTTCTGGAACTAACCTATTAACAAGATGCCGAAGTGCCGATTCTTTGTTTTGCTGTTTTTGGTTTCAGAAATCCTAGTAACGAAATATTCTCGGAATTGGACGAAATCAACGCTCGGGGTCCTATTTTGCCACGAAGCTTCCAGAAGACCGAAGAGGAGACGAAGTGGGGCCACGAGGTGGCCAAACCCTAGGGCGGCGCGGCCTGGCCCTGGCCGCGCGGCCCTATGGTGTGGGCCCCTCGTGCCGCCTCCTGACTTGCCCTTCCGCCTACTTAAAGCCTCCGTCGCAAAACCCCCAATACCGAGAGCCACGATACGGAAAACCTTACTGAGACGCCGCCGCCGCCAATCCCATCTCGGGGGATTCAGGAGATCGCCTCCGGCACCCTGCCGGAGAGGGGATTCATCTCCCGGAGGACTCTACGCCACCATGGTCGCCTCCGGAGTGATGTGTGAGTAGTCTACCCCTGGACTATGGGTCCATAGCTGTAGCTAGATGGTTGTCTTCTCCCCATTGTGCTTCATTGTCGGATCTTGTGAGCTGCCTAACATGATCAAGATCATCTATCTGTAATTCTATATGTTGCGTTTGTTGGGATCCGATGAATAGAGAATACTTGTTATGTTGATTATCAAAGTTATGTCTATGTGTTGTTTATGATCTTGCATGCTCTCCGTTACTAGTAGATGCTCTGGACAAGTAGATGCTTGTAACTCCAAGAGGGAGTATTTATGCTCGATAGTGGGTTCATGTCTCCGTGAATCTGGGGAAGTGACAGAAATCTCTAAGATTATGGATGTGCTGTTGCCACTAGGGATAAAACATTAGTGCTATGTTCAAGGACGTAGTTACTGATTACATTACGCGCAATACTTAATGCAATTGTCTGTTGTTAGCAACTTAATACTGGAGGGGGTTCGGATGATAACCTGAAGGTGGACTTTTTAGGCATAGATGCATGCTGGATAGCGGTCTATGTACTTTGTCGTAATGCCCTCTTTATTTGTCAATTGCCCAACTGTAATTTGTTCACCCAACATGCTGTTTATCTTATGGGAGAGACACCTCTAGTGAACTCTGGACCCCGGTCCAATTCTCTTTACTGAAATACAATCTACTGCAATACTGTTCTACTGTTTTCTGCAAACAATCATCATCCACACTATACATCTAATCCTTTGTTACAGCAAGCCGGTGAGATTGACAACCTCACTGTTTCGTTGGGGCAAAGTACTTTGGTTGTGTTGTGCAGGTTCCACGTTGGCGCCGAAATCTCTGGTGTTGCGCCGCACTACATCCCGCCGCCATCAACCTTCAACGTGCTTCTTGGCTCCTACTGGTTCGATAAACCTTGGTTTCATACTGAGGGAAAACTTGCCGCTGTACGCATCACACCTTCCTCTTGGGGTTCCCAACGGACGCGTGTTGTACGCGTATCAATGACCCACAAGTACAGGGGATCGCAACAGTCTTCGCGGGAAGTAAAACCCAATTTATTGATTCGACACAAGGGGAGACAAAGAATACTTGAAAGCCTTAACAGCGGAGTTGTCAATTCAGCTGCACCTGGAAACAGACTTGCTCGCAAGAGTTTATCAGTAGTAACAGTTTATAGAAGTAGAAGTGGTGAAATATCAGCAGCAGTGTAACAAAGACAGCAGTAGTGATTATAGTAAACAGCGGGATTAAAATACTGTAGGCATAGGGATGGATGAACGGGCGTTGCATGGATGAGAGAAACTCATGTAACAATCTAAGCAGGGCATTTGTAGATAATAATAAAGCGGTGTCCAAGTACTAAGCAATCCATAGGCATGTGTTCCATATATAGTCGTACGTGCTCGCAATGAGAAACTTGCACAACATCTTTTGTCCTACCAGCCGGTGGCAGCCGGGCCTCTAGGGAATCTACTGGAAATTAAGGTACTCCTTTTAATAGAGCACCGGAGCAAAGCATTAACACTCCGTGAACACATGTGATCCTCACATCACCGCCTTCCCCTCCGGTTGTCCCAATTTCTGTCACTTTGGGGCCTCGGGTTCCGGACAGCGACATGTGTATACAACTTGCAGGTAAGATCATAAAACAATGCATATCATCATGAAACAATAACATGTTCAGATCTGAGATCATGGCACTCGGGCCCTAGTGAAAAGCATTAAGCATAACAAGTTGCAACAATATCATCAAAGTACCAATCACGGACACTAGGCACTATGCCCTAACAATCTTATGCTATTACATGACCAATCTCATCCAATCCCTACCATCCCCTTCAGCCTACAGCGGGGGAATTACTCACACATAGATGGGGGAAACATTGCTGGTCGATGGAGAGGCGTCGGTGGTGATGATGGCGATGATGTCCTCCAATTCCCCGTCCCGGCGGAGTGCCAGAACGGAGTTTCTGGAACCGAGACGGAGTTTCGCGATGTGGCGGCGTTCTGGATGGTTTCTGGCGACTTCGACTTCTCGTCTCGCGTTTTTAGATCGAAACCCTTAAGTAGTCCAGAGGAGGGCGTCAGAGGCCAGCCAAGGGGGCCACACGCTAGGGCGGCGCGCCCCCCTACAGGCCGCGCCGGCCTAGTGTCTGGGGGGGCCTGGGCCTCCCCCAGGTCTGCCCTTCTGGCTCCGTGATTCTTCTAGAAAAATAGGCCCTTCGACATAAATTCCGGGGATTTTCCTGAAAGTTGAATTTCTGCACAAAAATGAGACACCAGAGCAATTCTGCTGAAAACAGCGTTAGTCCGTGTTAGTTGTATCCAAAATACACAAATTAGAGGCAAAACAATAGCAAAAGTGTTCGGGAAAGTAGATACGTTTTGGACGTATTAGCGGAAGTGTTCGGGAAAGTAGATACGTGTTAGTTCTATGGGAACCTTGGGTTCAACTTTTTCTTCTCTTAAGTTTAAGGAGAAAGCTTATGTGGGTAAGGAGCAAAAATTCATGTATGTCTCTAAGGTGCCTAAGCCAAAAAACTATTACAGGCCTAAAATTGATAAAGCTCTTAATACCACTATAGATAATGGAGCATCTAAGATACCTAATGTGACAAGTTGTGAAAATTATGATGTTGATGCTTCGTCTCTTGATAATACTTGATTCACACTTTCTGCGCCTAGCTGAAAGGCGTTAAAGAAAAGCGCTTATGGGAGACAACCCATGATTTTACTTCTGCACTTTTGTTTTATATTTGAGTCTTGGAAGTTGTTACTACAGTAGCAACTTCTCCTTATCTTTATTTTACTGCATTGTTGTGCCAAGTAAAGTCTTTGATAGTAAGGTTCATACTAGATTTGGATTACTGCGCAGAAACAGATTTCTTATTGTCACGAATTTGGGCACTGTTCTCTGTAGGTAACTCAGAAAAATCTGCCAATTTACGTGAGTGATCCTCAGATATGTACGCAACTTTCATTCAATTTGAGAATTTTCATCTGAGCAAGTCTCGTGCCCCAAAGAAATTTGACTTTACAGACTATTCTGTTTTTGACAGATTCTGCCTTTTATTTCGCATTGCCTGTTTTGCTATGTTTGATGGATTTTTTTTATTCTATTAACTTTCAGTAGCTTTGTGCAATGTCCAGAAGTGTTAAGAATGATTATGTCACCTCTGAACATGTGAATTTTTGATTATGCACTAACCCTCTAATGAGTTTGTTTTGAGTTTGGTGTGGATGAAGTTTTCAAGGATCAAGAGAGGAGGATGATACAATATGATCAAGGAGAGTGAAAGCTCTAAGCTTGGGGATGCCCCCGTGGTTCATCCCTGCATATTTCAAGAAGACTTAAGCATCTAAGCTTGGGGATGCCCAAGGCATCCCCTTCTTCATCGACAAATTATGAGGTTCCTCTAGTGAAACTATATTTTTATTCCGTCACATCTTATGTGCTTTACTTGGAGCGTCTGTTTGCTTTTGTTTTTTGTTTTGTTTGAATAAAATTGGATCCTAGAATTCATTGTGTGGGAGAGAGACACGCTCCGCTGTTGCATATGAACACATATGTTCTTAGCTTTATTCTTAATGTTCATGGCGAAGGTTGAAACTGCTTCGTTAATTGTTATATGGTTGGAAACAAAAAATGCTACATGTGGTAATTGGTATAATGTCTAGAATAATTTGATACTTGGCAATTTTTGTGCTCATGATTAAGCTCTTGCATCATATACTTTGCACCTATTAATGAAGAAATACTGTAGAGCTTGTTGAAATTTGGTTTGCTTGATTGGTCTCTCTAAAGTCTAGATATTTTCTGGTAAGGGTTTGAGCAACAAAGAAGACAGTGTAGAGTCTTATAATGCTTGCAATATGTTCTTATGTGAGTTTTGCTGTACCGGTTCATACTTGTGTTTGCTTCAAATAACCTTGCTAGCCTAAGCCTTGTATTGAGAGGGAATACTTCTCGTGCATCCAAATCCTTGAGCCAAAAACTATGCCATTTGTGTCCACCATACCTACCTACTACATGGTATTTCTCTTCCATTCCAAAGTAAATTGCTTGAGTGCTACCTTTAAAATTCCATTCTTTATCTTTGCAATATATAGCTCATGGGAAAAATAGCCAAAAAACTATTGTGGTATTAAATATGTACTTATGTATCTTATTTCTTATAAGTTGCTTGTTGAGCGATAACCATGTTCCTGGAGACGCCATCAACTATTTCACCTTGTTGAATATCATGTGAGTTGCTATGCATGTTTGTCTTGTCTGAAGTAAGGGCGATTTATCATGAGTTGTATGGTTTGAGCATGCATATTGTTAGAGAAGAACATTAGGCCGCTAACTAAAGCCATGATCCATGGTGGAAGTTTCAGTTTGGACAACAATCATCAATCTCTTATGAGAATATTATCTGTTGTTGAATGCTTATGCATTAAAGAGGAGTCCATTATCTGTTGTCTATGTTGTCCCGGTATGGATGTCTAAGTTGAGAATAATCAAAAGCGAGAAATCCAATGCGAGCTTTCTCCTGAGACCTTTGTACAAGCGGCATAGAGGTACCCCTTTGTGATACTTGGTTAAAAAATTGTTGGCGTCCGAAACCCACCGGCGAGCTACGGCTGGCAACACGAAGAGCCGGGAACAACCTAGGGCTGCGGCTGGCCCTGGTCCCTCCGAGCGACGGCCCGCAAAGCTCCTGGTACGCACGTCCCGATGCTGGTGCAAGGGCGTGCCACCTGATCTATACCTGATCAGGAAGGTGATGGATTTTCTTCGCTAAGTTTCCTGCATGGCATACACGTAAACATTAAATACGAGCCTCGATCGGCTCTCAGGTTGTCCCGTGAATCGGCTCAAGGAGCCGATCCACCCATGACTCGTATAGGGTTTACGATTGCATGGTGGTCCTGCTTGATCAATATGAAGCTAAAACGACCTACGACGATTTAGGGTTTTCACCACATAATCGGAACATCCTACTCGTGATTGAGCCTGGCAGCCACGCACGGTGATAATAAACTGACCCTAGACATGGCCTAAAAACCAACGTTAAGTTGATCCCCGGAACATCTTGACTAGGGTTAGCAAACTACACCCGACGCGCTACTGGATCATTCAACCCGTTTGTAAGGCCTAACTATGTAGATATTAAACTAATCCTTGAGGAATCAAGGAGCAATCATAACGGATCGGATCTACTAAACAATGATCAAGCAAGGTGCCGCCCTTACACCTAAGAAAGGTGTAAGGACGGCTAGACGTCTAAGGGTTGCATGGACGGAAGCATGTAGCACGGTAGAACAATGCTAACCCTAACACATCTATGATAACTACGTTGCTCGCCATAAAAAAGGCTTCAGTACGAGCAACGCATGAACAACGAATAAACGTATACTGCCTAGATCACAAGATGCGATCTAGGCAGCATGATGCTTACCCGAAAGAAACCCTCGAAACAAGGGGTCGGCGATGCGCCAAGATTGGTTTGTGATGAACGTGATTGTTGTCTTTCTCAATAACCCTAGATACATATTTATAGTCCGTGGACTTTCTAACGTGGGAATAATCCCAACCGTGCACGAGCCAAACTCTAACTAACCGACACGTATCCTACTATATTTACAGATACAAGGGCAAACTGCCCAAACTTCGTGTACAAGTCCGGTTCACGTATTTCTTCCATGTATATTCTTCAAGCCCAATCTTGATCGCGGCCCACCTCTAATCCGGTCAAATTCTGGTGATAACACATGCCCCCCCTGGTTTTGGAATTGATAATTCCAAAATCACTCTGCTTTTTCTTCGTCGGGTCATGTCGCGGCAGAGCAGAACCGTCGCAGTATCCTTCATCATGATGCCTTGCCTTCTCAACTTCTCCGCGTGATTTGACCGTTGTTTTTTTTTTCTTTCGGGCACCACCTCCTCGGAAACTGCTGTGGCATTGAATCTCCACTATATCCCCTTTTATTTAACCGCGCCGAACAGTTCACCTCTTCATCCCCTTGCTCTGTTCAGGCCACCGGCACCCCAAAATTCCCCATCTCCCGTGGCCATGTCTTCCTCTTCTTCCTCTTCCGCCTCGTCGGATCTTTCTTCCCAGTCCTTCTCCTCTTCATCCTCCTCCAGCTCGTCGGTATTTTCCGATTCTTCCTCATCTCGTGAGCCGACGCCGGAGTGGGGCTCGTTGGCGGCGCACGGCATCCTCGCCGCATCGGAGTGGGACAAGGAGGACCACGAGCCCTACGTCTGGTCCGAGGACGACAAGTCCTTGACCAGTGGCGACGACGACCTTCAGTTCCTCGCCAATGGGGAGCTGGAAGCGACGAGCGAGGACGACTCGTTCTCGTGGGATGGCTACACCTCCTCCGAAGAGGAGGAAGAAGAAGACGACGACGACTCCCTCGAGGACTATCTGCCGGCGAAGCGCTTCCGCGCCGGATCGGATGATGACGACGACGACGACGACGACGACGAGGAAGAGGCTCCCATAGAGGGCTATGGGAGCAGCGACGAGGAGCTCACCGGCAGCAGCGCCGACGAAAGCTCCGACGACAAGGGCAGCGACGGCCCGTAGAGTAGGGTCTACTAGTATAGGTCTAGTAGTAGTAATAGATTGGCCAATAGGCCCTTCTTTTGTTCTTCCTCCCTTGAGCAATCGGCTCTTTCCTTGTAAGAAATCTCTTATTAATGAAGAAAATATTTCCCCATTAACTTTGCTTCCTTGTTGATTTTGCCGATTGTCAAAACGAAGTTGCTGCACAAAGAGCCGATGGCAGAGCATCGGCTCCTACCATAACACGCATTTCAATGCCCAAATCGGTTGCTTATGCAGTCAAACAGATCCCATCCGTGTCCATGCCATCCTCAAATCTCAAACGCACAGATTCAAGAAATCCAACGAGAGAATCATCTCAAATGCCATGGGTTCTGGCTTGGAACTGATCTGTTAACCTGCTCAATTGAGCTTGTTCTGTCTAGAGTCGATGGCAATGCATCGGCTTTAATTACTCTGAAGTTGATGTCCGAGCATCGGCTGTGGTTTGTATATAAATTTTTTTTTTACTGGCCGATTTCATGAATCGCCCCCCATATTCATTTACTGGTCATCCCACATGCTTGTGAAATATTTCTTGAGATGTTGACCGTTGATAGCTACTGGGAACTTAGCGCCGTCCAGCTGCTCTAGCATGTATGCATTACCCTTCAAGGCTTGAACGACTTTGTATGGACCGTGCCAATTAGGAGACCATTTGCCATATGCTTTATCCTTGGTTCCTAATGGCAACACTGCTTCCCATACTAGATCACCAACTTGGAACTCCTTTGGTCTCACCTTCTTATTGTATGCACGAGCTACCCTGGCTTTGTTCTCTTTAATCTTTTCCAACGACCAAAATCTAAGTTCCGTTGCATCCTCAATAGTGTCACTCATCAAAGCTGCATATTCTTCAGCTGTTAGGTCATTCTGAAACGTGACACGTCTTGATCCAGCCGTAATTTCCCAAGGCAATACGGCTTCCTGCCCATAGACAAGCTGGTAAGGCGAAGTCTTTATGACTCCATGGCATGACATGCGGTAGGCCCACAAAGCTTCTGACAGTGTTTCATGCCAAACCCTAGGGTTCTCGTCAATCTTCCTCTTGATCAGCTTGATCAGGCTCTGATTAGACGCTTCAGCTTGCCCGTTGGCTTGAGCATAGTATGGAGATGATCGGATCAGCTTAATCCCCATGTCATCGCAGAATTTTCTGAATTCTTTAGAAATAAAGACCGAACCTCCATCGGTCGTGATTGTTTGGGGAATCCTGAACCTATGAATGACGTGTTCTTTGACAATTTTGATAACATCTTCTGATTTTACCTTCTTCATAGGAACGGCCTCCACCCATTTGGTGAAGTAGTCTGTAATGGCCAGGATCCACTCGTGGCCTTTGCTTGACGCAGGATGGATTTTGCCGATCATATCCATGCCCCAACCTCGGAATGGCCAAGGCTTGATGATGGGATTCATTGCTGATGCGGGTACCATCTGAATTTTCCCGAACATCTGACACGCTTGGCATCCCTTGTAGTACTTGAAGCAATCTTCAAGCATAGTGGGCCAATAAAACCCTGATCGCCTAATCAGCCACTTCATCTTATGAGCCGATTGGTGAGTTCCACAGGCGCCTTCGTGCACCTCACGTAAGAGCCGATTAGACTCAGTTGGTCCCAGGCACTTGAGTAGTAACCCTTCCAACGCCCTGTAGAACATGTCATCTCCAATAAGGACATATTTCATAGCCTTGTATCTTATCCGTTTAGGTGCCCCCCGAGCCGAATCCTTCAAGTAATTGAAGATATCGGCTCTCCAGTCATCCTGTTCCAGGAACTGCACCTGAACTTCTGACCCGTCTGGTATGTCCTTGTACCCTGACGCCATTTGCGCGAGATCATTGGCATCGGTATTTTGAGATCTTGGGACCCAATTGAAATTGATGTACCGAAAATGTGTCATCAGCTCTCGACATTCCATCCAATATGGGAAGAGTGACTCACTCTCGCACTTGTATTCGTCTGTGAGCTAGGAAATCACCAACTTCGAGTCTCCAAAAAGCTCCACCGCTTCTGCCCCAGCTTCCAGCAGCAACTCCAGTCCCTTGCGTACTGCCTCATATTCAGCGACATTGTTTGTGCAAGGGGTAGATAGTCTGATGGAGAAGGAATATGTTGCCCCCCGAGGCGACACGAGCAGAATGCCGATGCCACAACCATCGTCACAAGCTGATCCATCGAAGAACATAGCCCATGCACGTATAGATAGTGCTGCTATATTAGTATTGATCCGTTCAGCTATGAGATCGGCCAACGCTTGTCCCTTGACTGTTTTGTAGGCTGATACCGGAGATCAAACTCCGATAACGCAAACATCCACTTACCAAGTCGGCCTTTCAAAACAGGAGCCGACAGCATGTGCTTGACAACGTCTGACTTGCATATGACGATGATTTCTGCTGTCAAAAGGATGTGATGGAGCTTGGTGCAGGTGAAGAAAAAGCAGAGGCCTAACGTCTCGACCTCAGGATACCTTGTCTCTGCATCCAACATCCTTCTGCTGAGGTAGAATACAACCTTTTCAACGCCCTCGTAGAGTTGCACCACCACTGAAGCAATGGACGTGTCAGCTACTGATAGGTAGATATAGAACGGCCTGTCCTACTGAGGCGGAACTAGCACAGGCGGTGTTGTTAGATACCGCTTAATCTCATCAAACGCCTGCTGTTGTTCTGCCCCCCAGTGAAACTCGTCATCAGATTTAATCTTGACCAACGCCACGAACGGCTCCATTCGTCCTGAGAGATTAGAGATGAATCGCCGGACAAAGTTGATCTTGCCGATAAGACGTTGGAGCTCCTTCTTCGTGGTAGGTGGCTGCATGGTACGTACTGCCTCCTGACTTTTCAGGCCGATCTCAATTCCTCGTTCATGAACAAGAAACCCTAGGAACTGACCGGCCGTCACACCAAAGGCACACTTCTTTGGATTGATTCTGAGTCCGAACTTCCGAGTTCGGTCTAGGATGCGTCGCAAATCATCCAAGTGTCCTTCCATGGAGACAGACTTGACCACCACGTCATCGATGTAGATTTCCACCAACTTGCCGATCAGATCATGAAAAATATAATTCATGGCTCGTTGGTACGTTGCACCAGCATTCTTCAAACCAAAAGTCATGACCACATATTCGAACAAGCCTACTGATCCTGGTACTCGGAATGCAGTCTTGTGTATATCTTCTGGGGCCATGAAAATCTGGTTGTAGCCGGCATTGCCATCCATGAAACTCAACACCTTGTGGCCAGCAGCTGCGTTGATCAATGTTTCTGCCACAGGCATTGGATATTCATCGTTTGGAGTGGCTCTGTTGAGATCTCGGAAATCTATAGCCACACGCCATCGGCCGTCCTTTTTCTCCACAGGTACAATACTGGAGATCCATTCAGCATACCTGCATGGCCTGATGAACCCGGCGGCTAACATTTTCTCGATCTCTTTCTTGACTTCTTCGAGAATTTCGGCCTTCATCTGACGTGCTCGTTGTTGGAATGGCCGAAATCCTTTCTTGAGAGGGAGCCGATGCTCGATGATGCTCCTGTCTAACCCAGGCATCTCTATGTAATCCCATGCGAAGCAATCTGGGTACTCTTTTAACAGAGCTATCATCTGGCTCCTGAGATGTGGATCTAACTTCTTGCTGATGAAGGTTGGTCGTGGCTTATCCCCAGGACCAATGTCGACTTCTTCTAGCTCATCAGCTGATGTAAACCCATACCCTAGCTTTCCGTCACCTGTTAGATCGACGCTGAACACAGGCAAAACGCATGGCAAGGATAAAATGGGCCGATTGCTGGAATCGGCCCCCAACTTGATTGTATTGCTCAAGAGGTTTACATCTTGTTCGTGCTTCACTATGACTACGTGACATGCTTGAGACAAGGTCATTACTTTTTATTTTTTGGGGCCGATCACAAGGATCGGCCTTCCCATGTACGTTCATAGACTTTGCTCTTGTTACACGGTCAGGCCAGTGGATAAGACTAGCCTCACCCCGTTTTTTGACACGTCGATGTACTCGCAGTCGTCCAAAGTGATGCCTGAGAGTGGCTCTTGGCCTTCCCTCTCCCATTCGTTCATGCCAGCCGTTGAAACCTCGGCTGTATCGTCTGCATGGACGACTTCTACTTCATCTCCATCCCACTGGATTAGGCATTGGTGCATCGTAGATGGAATGCAACAGGTTGCATGGATCCAATCTCTCCCTAGCAGGACAGCGTAAGTGCTCTTGCTATCGACAATGAAGAATGTCGTAGGGATGGTTTTCCTCCCTACGGTCAGATCCACGTTCAGAACACCTTGTGCTTCTGATGCTTGGCCGTTGAAATCGCTCAACGTAACGTTGGTCTTGATCAGATCCGAGCTAGAGCGTCCCAACCGACGTAGCATGGAGTATGGCATGATGTTGACTGCCGCTCCGGTGTCCACCAGCATCCTATTGACAGGCTGCCCATTGATATAACCTTGTAAGTACAGGGCCTTCAGGTGTCTGTAACTTCTTTCACGTGGCTTCTCAAAGATAACCGGCCGTGGGCCGCAGTCAAGTTGTGCCACAGGCGCTTCGTCTAATCCTGGAGCACAAAACTCCGCTGGAAGGATGAACACCATGTTTGTACTAGCCGATGTCTCATCAACGGCTTTCCTTTGCTTGGGGCGCCACTCCATCTTTTGTGGTCGACCTTCTTCGTCCAGGGTTTGTTGAATTTTCGCGGCCAGATCGGGCCGCGCCTTCCTTAGCGTGTGCAGGTATAACCTTTCGGCTTCCTCCAAGCCACGCAGTCGCTGAACCCTACGCTTTTGGGAATGGCTGAGTCCATCAGGGCACCACCTTGGCCGGTGGTACTTGTCCTCTTCTTCTTCGTAGTCATCTTCTAACTCCTCGAGGTCTTCTTCCCGAGAGGACTCAGTTTGCTTGTTCCTAGATGGGAGAGGCCCTAGACGTTTGAACACTCACACGTCTGTTGCACCCTTCTTCTTCTGTCTACATTCTGGGCAGTTGCCGATTGTAGGCAATCGGCTCATTCCTGAATCCCAGCAATGTTTGAAGAAAGGACAGTCCCAGTGCTTGTCCATGTCTTCTTGTTCTCTTGACCTTTCCTTGGTACGGCGCACGTATCTCTCCTCATCGCGATCATGCCGACGATGTCTCCCGGCGTCCCTGCTAGCTAGACGATCCCTTTCATCGTCGTTGTTGTACCGCCGGCGCTGGTCATACTGACTTACATATTTGTTGAGGAGATGATCAGAGAGAGGTCGTTGATACCGCACATTCTTCACTTCTCCCTCAGTGATGTAGCGTTTGCCGTCGTGCCGGAGCCGATCGCGTGGAACGGCTTCCTCTTTGTCCTTGCTACGAGAGCGGCTGCCCTCGCCTTTGTCCTTACCAGAGTGGTGCCCAGGCTCGACCATGTTAATGCTCAACGAGAAACCTGGCTGGCACCCCTCGGGGTAAGCGTAGTCCACCGTGTTAACGGCGGGGAAGGGGTGTGTGTCGACTTTCATGGCGTACTGGTTGAAAATTAGACGTCCTTGTTCTATCGCCATTTGGATCTGCTGACGCCACACCCTGCAGTCGTTGGTGGTATGGGAGAACGTGTTATGCCATTTGCAGTATGGCTTTCCGTTCAGCTCCTGTACCGTGGGGATTTTGAGGCCTTCGGGTAACTTCAGCTGCTTCTCCTTAAGTAAGAGGTCGAAAATTTGCTCAGCTTTAGTTACATCAAAGTCAAACCCTCTTGGAGGACCTTGTGGCTTCACCCACTTGCAGGACACGGGGCTTGCCCCCCGAGTCCATTCAGCCACTGCTACCTCTTGATCTCCTGCAGACCCTTCATCTTCCTCTGTCTCAACCAGGACTACTGCACGCTTGAATTTGTCTTGGTACAGCTCTGGGTGGCGCTGTTCACTACAAGAAAAGTTGCCATGGCCGACGAAGTTGAAGTCGCGCCGTGGTTGCTGGTGTACCATGGCCGACGATTTTGGGTCCCTCCGTGGTGCATGTCAAAACTTTTTTTTTCTCGTTTTTGAGGCCACCTAGCCCGACGAAAGCGGCCAAAACGTCGCGTATGGTGGCCCGGGACGTGGTGCATCTCGAAATCTCGGGTTCGCCGGCCGAGTCGACGCAAATCCGCACCGCCGAGGGATGTAGGGCCCAGATGGCAGCCTCTCTGGCATTGTTTTTTTTCTCGATCGCGCCATCTCGTTCAACGTTCTCCGATCGAGCCGTTTACGATGCAGGATCATGGGTCCCGCATGTCATCCTCTATGAACCAAAATTCTTTCTATTCTTGGATTTTTTTGACCCCGATTTCTGGCTACTTCCTTTTCTTTTGATCCCTTGCCGCCTTGGAAACGTTGAGACCGCTGCTGCTAAATGGGACCCGCATGTCATCCTCTATGTGCAATCAACTTTCTTTTCTTGGAGTTTATTTTGCACCTCATATTTTGTCACTTGCCTTTTTTTCGATCCTCTGCCGCCTCTCAAACGGTGATACCGCTGCTGCTAAATGGGACCCGCATGTCATCCTCTATGTACTATAAAACTTTCTTTTCTTGGATTTTTTTGGCACCTAATATTTGTTCACTTGCATTTTTTCGATCCTGCCGCCTCTCAAACGGTGATACCGCTGCTGCTAAATGGGACCCGCATGTCATCCTCTATGTACTATAAAACTTTCTTTTCTTGGAGTTTTTTTTGGCACCTCATATTTGGGCACTTGCCTTTTTCTTTCGATCCCCTGCCGCCTCTCAAACGGTGATACCGCTGCTGCTAAATGGGACCCGCATGTCATCCTCTATGGACTATAAAACTTTCTTTTCTTGGATTTTTTTGGCACCTCATATTTGGTCACTTGCCTTTTTCTTTCGATCCCCTGCCGCCTCTCAAACGGTGATACCGCTGCTGCTAAATGGGACCCGCATGTCATCCTCTATGTACTATAAAACTTTCTTTTTTTGGATTATTTTTGGCACCTCATATTCGTTCACTTGCCTTTTTCTTTCGATCCCCTGCCGCCTCTCAAACAGTGAGACCGCTGCAGCTAAATGGGACCCGCATGTCATCCTCTATGAGCAATCAACTTTCTTTTCTTGGAGTTTTTTTTCACCCCCTAATTACTAGCTACTTTCTTTTTCTTTTGATCTCAAGCCGCATTACAAACATTGAGACCGCTGCTGCTAAATGGGACCCACATGTCATCCTCTATGTACAATAAAGTTTCTTTTCTTGGATTATCTTTTGCTCCTGATATTTTGTCACTTGCCTTTTTCTTTCGATCTCATGCCGCCTTTGAAACGTTGAGTAAGCTGCTGGCTCATGGGTCCCGCATGTCATCCTCTACGAACAATAAAAGTTTCCTTTCTTGGAGTTATTTTTTACCCCTAATTTCTGGCTATTTGCCTTTTTCTTTTGATCTCCTGCCCCTTTGAAACGATGAGGACGCTGTTGGCAGGTCGGTCCCACATGTCATCCTCTATGAACAATAAATGTTTCCTTTGATGGATTTATTTTGAACCCCTAATTAATTTCTGGATATTTCCCCTGCCGCCTTGGAATCGTTGAGGATGCTGCTGCCTCATGGGTCCCGCATGTCTTCCTCTCAGAACGGTAAATGTTTATTTTCTTGGATTTTGTTGACCAAACGATTTTTGGCTTATTTTTTCTTTCGATCACCTGCAGCTTTTAAAATGTTGAGGACGCCGCTGGCTCACGGGTCCCACATGTCAACCTCTATGAACAATAAACGCGAGGATGCGGTGCCTCATGGGTCCCGCATGTCATCCTCTCAGAACGAAAATGTTTCTTTTCTTGGATTTTTTACCAACAGATTTTTGGTTTATTTTTTCTTTCCATCCCCTGCCGCCTTTAAAACGTTGACGACGCTGTTGGCTCATGGGTCCCCGATGTCAGCCTCCCCGTACAAGAAACATATGATATCTTGATTATTTTACGAGACAATAAACAATGTATTGCGCTACGAGCTATTTCAAACGGATAATTAAATCTTTATTTTTACATAAACAAACTTATATGTTGAATCTCCTTGTTTTTTGTCTTTGCGAAGCATAGGACTTTCCTGTTTTTTTAGAAAATTCGGAACTTTCTGTTTTGGAGTGGGCTGAAATTGTACGAGTCAAAAGGCCAAGCGGGATAGTTCGAAGGCCCGGATGTCCAGATGCAGCCCAATTGAAATCTTTCTTCTTGGATTTTTTTCACCCTGATTTACGGCTACTTCATTTTTCTTTTGGTTCTGCCGCCTTGGAAACGTTGAGACATGCTGCAAAATGGGACCCGCATGTCATCCTCTACGTACAATAAAATTTCTTTTCTTGGATTATTTTTGGCTCCTGATATTTGGTCACTTGCCTTTTTCTTTCGATCCCGTGCAGCCTCTCAAACGGTGATACCGCTGCTGCTAATTGGGACCCGCATGTCATCCTCTATGTACAATCAAGTTTCTTTTCTTGAATTATTTTTGGCTCCTGATATTTGGTCACTTGCCTTTTTCTTTCGATCTCATGCCGCCTTTGAAACGTTAAGTAAGCTGCTGGCTCATGGGACCCGCATGTCATCCTCTAAGTACTATAAAAGTTCATTTTCTTTGTTTTATTTCACCATACGATTTTTGGCTATTTCCTTTTTCTTTTGATCCCCTGCCGCCTTGGAAACGTTGAGTAAGCTGCTAGCTCATGGGACCCGCATGTCATCCTCTATGTCCATCAACTTTATTTTCTTGGATTTTTTTGACCCCCTAATTTCTGGCTACTTTCTTTTTCTTTTGATCTCAAGCCGCATTTGAAACGTTGGGACCGCTGCTGCAAAATGGGACCCGCATGTCATCCTCTATGTAAATAAAGTTTCTTTTCTTGGATTATCTTGGGCTCCTGATATTTTGTCACTTGCCTTTTTCTTTCGATCTCATGCCGCCTTTGAAACGTTAAGTAAGGCTGGGCTCATGGGTCCCGCATGTCATCCTCTACGAACAATAAAAGTTTCCTTTCTTGGAGTTATTTTTACCCCTAATTTACGGCTATTTGCCTTTTCTTTTGATCTCCTGCCCCCTTTGAAACGATGAGGACGCTGTTGGCAGGTCGGTCCCACATGTCATCCTCTATGAACAATAAAACTTTCCTTTGATGGATTTATTTTGAACCCCTAATTAATTTCTGGATATTTCCTTTTTTTCTTTTGATCCCCTGCCGCCTTGGAATCGTTGAGGATGCTGCTGCCTCATGGGTCCCGCATGTCATCCTCTCAGAACGGTAAATGTTTATTTTCTTGGATTTTGAATACCAAATGATTTTTGGCTTATTTTTTCTTTCGATCTCCTGCCGCCTTTAAAATGTTGAGGACGCTGCTGGCTCATGGGTCCCACATGTCAGCGTCTAACATTAAACGCTGAGGATGCTGCTGCCTCATGGGTCCCGCATGTTATCCTCTCGAACGAAAATGTTTCTTTTTCTTGGATTTTGTACCAACAGATTTTTGGTTTATTTTTCTTTCCATCCTGCCGCCTTTAAAATGTTGACGATTTCTTTGGCGCATGGGTCCCCGATGTCGACCTCCCCGTATAAGAAACATGTGATATCTTGATTATTTTGCAGACAATAAACAGTGTATTTTGCTCTGAGCTATTGCAAAGGGATAAATTAAATCTTTATTTTTACATAAACAAACTTATATGTGCTTTCAAAAAAAAAAAAAAACTTATGTGCTGAATCTCCTTGTTTTTTTTTGTCTTTGCGAGGCATAGGACTTTCCTGTTTTGGAATGGGCTGAAATTGTACGAATCAAAAGGCGTCCAGCGGGATAGTTTGAAGGCCCAGATGGCCAGAAGCAGCCCAATTGAAATATTCCTTTTCTTGGATTTTTTGACACCCTTATTTCTGGCTACTTCCTTTTTCTTTTGGTCATGTGCCGCCTTGGAAACATTGAGACCGCTCCTGCAAAATGGGACCCGCATGTCATCCTCTATGTACAATAGAAGTTTCTTTTCTTGGATTATTTTTGGCTCCTGATATTTGGCACTTGTCTTTTTCTTTCGATCTAATGCCGACTTTGAAACCTTCAGACCGGTGCTGCAAAATGGGACCCGCATGTCATTCTCTATGCACAATAAAGTTTCTTTTCTTAGATTATTTTTGGCTCCTGATATTTGGTCACTTTCCTTTTCCTTTCGATCTCATGCCGCCTTTGAAACATTGAGGAAGCTGCTGGCTCATGGGTCCCGCATGTCATACTCCATGAACAATAAAGTGTCCTTCATTGGATTTATTTTTTACCCCTAATTTCTGGCTATTTACCGTTTTCTTTTGATCCCCTGCCCCCTTTGAAACGATGAGGACGCTACTGGCAGGTCGGTCCCACATCCTCTATGAACAATAAAAGTTTCCTATGATGGATTTATTTTTGACCCCTTTTGACCCCTGCCGCCTTGGAATCGTTGAGGATGCTGCTGCCTCATGGGTCCCGCATGTCAGCCTCTCAGAACGGTAAATTTTTCTTTTCTTGGATTTTTTTACCACCAGATGTTTGGCCTTTGTCTTTCTATCTCCTGCCGCCTTTAACACGTTGGGGACGCTGCCGGCTCAGGGGTCCCACATGTCAGCCTCTATGAACAATAAACCTTTTGTTTGATTTATTATTGACCCATAATTTCTTGGTATTTGTCTTTTTCTTTCGATCTCATGCCGCCTCACGAAACGTTGAGACGCTGCTGGCTCATGGGTCCTGTCGGCCTCTATGAACGGTAAAAGTTTCCTTTGTTTGATTTATTTTTGACCCTAATTGCGGCTATTTGCCTTTTTTATCCCCGCCGCCTTTGAAACTAAGAGGACGCTGCTGGCCCATGGGTCCCACATCTCAGCCTCTCTGAACGATAAACCTTTCCTTTCTTTTTTTTCGATCCCGTGCCGCCTTGGAAAATGTGAGACCGCTCCTGCAAAACGGGACCCATATGTCATCCTCTATGTACAATAAAAGTTTCTTTCCTTGGATTATTTTTGGCACCTGATATATGGTCACTTGCCTTTTTTTTCGATCCCCTGCCGCCTTTGAAACGTTGAGGACGCTGCTGGCTCGTGGGTCCCACATGTCAGCCTCTATGAACAATAAACATTTCATTTCTTGGATTTATTTTTGACCGCTGATTTACGGGAACTTTGCTTTTCTTTCGATCCCTGCCGCCTTTGTTAAAGTTGAGGACGCTGCTGCAAAATGCGTCCCACATGTCAGCTTCTCTGTACGATAATTGTTTCCTTTCTTGGATTTTTTTCCACGGCTGGCCGATGGGTCCACGATGTCAGCCTCTATGTACAAGCAGTATGTGATTTCTCGATATGTTTTAACCCGAGATATGTAGGATACTTGCTTTTTTCGATCCCTTTTGTTTGTCTTTACCTTCAAATGTTGAGGGACGCTACTGGCAAATGGGTCCTGCTCTAGCATTCTCAACTGAAGGAAATATTGCCTATTCATTTGTTTTTCGTACTCCATGCACATAATCCATACTAACTGTTGATCCGGGTTTTAGTTCAACTTAATTAGTTCAAATTTGATCTACGAGGAAGTATGTAATATATTTTGGGTTCACAACACTACACTTGTTAACAACAATTTGATGAAGAGGTTTGTCATTTTTTTTAAACTACAAATACACTCTAAGATCTTGCAAACTGATAGAATAAATCTTGGAACTTTATATAATTTATGAAATTTTTGAAATCAACTATATGAATATATCAAAATATAGAGCCCATGTAGATGCGCATACTGGCTATGCGCATTTAAAAAAGAATCATAATCATAATTGATACGAAATAAAAATAACTTTATATTTAGAATCTCGGTTTCTTGAGGGCCAATCATAGGATCTCCGTGTTTAAATTAGGAAGGGCCCCAATGGCATGAGTCGGAGGCCCATTAAATGTTTTTGGATTGTTATCAATGAAGCAAGCGTGACAGACAATCACCATGTACATGGCCGGCGGCAGCCCAAAAGTACAAACAATTGGCCCATGAAGGGAAGGTAGTACTTTTTTTTATTGGGAAGGTTGTCTGGGCTAACCCAAAAAAAAAAGTGGTGCTACATGGGGTAGCACTTGAACCCGGAATGAGACCATGAACAGTACAAATGCTACATGCTACAGTACTTAGTTCTTAGCTATCTATTTTCGATCCAACGTCCAAATCTACAAGTCAACCAACTGTTCATCTGTGCTTGCTGATGTCAAGGCACTGGATCCTGGACGCTTGAACCCATGATCATTACTGAGGGTTGCCTATTTGCGCATAATATGTTTTGTCAGCGGGCACTTCACTAGTTTGTGCAAAACATATCCAGCTCAGGATTCGAAAAAACAACACGTTTTTTTCTTTACAGAAACAACAGAACATCTCATGTTCATCACAATCCAGCCAACATAAGCACATAATAATTAATAGTACAACTAGAGAGCTGTACATATAAATAAGGATTGTCAAGCTTCATGCACTAGCCAACGCAACCAAAAGTCCGAACTGATGGAAAGGGCTAGGCAATCCACTTATACATCTGAACACCCCTCCTCACGTGTGACCGGAAGAAGGGAAGAGGTCAACACAAGGAGACTCTCAAGAGGCATATACGTGGACTCCGAGGAGGGCAACGGAGGGCAGCACCAATTTTTAGGATAAATTACGAAAGCCAGGTCTCGAACTCGAGACCTTGGGCTCTGATACCATGCCAAACTTCATACACAAGCCAACGCAACCAAAAGTCCGAACTAATGGAAAGGGCTAGGCAATCCACTTATACATATCAACATCCCCCCCCCTCACATGTGACCACAATCCAGTAATGGTACCATCATGTTCACCACAATACATCATCATTATACTACAGAACATTTGTAAGACAACTTAATACAGCTGTGATTCATTTTGTTGCCCCAGCGATGGGTGATAACCTGAACACCATATAACCTTCTCACAGCAATTGTAACCAAATATGAGCACCTGCAATGATTTGGTGTCAATCTTCTTGAAGGTCAGGAGGTATCCTACCTTCAAGTCATGTGCTTTGACAAACTCTGGCCATCCTGCGTCCATTACAACATTGCCATCTTGTTGCTTCAGGTCCACAATCCAGGTGCATGTAGTGGACATCTTCAGGTTGATGGACTCTGGACACCCACCGTAAAACCAGGGTAGAACACGACTGGGGATGGTAATCACCTCTAACTCCGATGTACATAGTACCTTGCAGAAGCTGTCAGCGGTATTCTCCTCATCGATGCGCCTAAACACCTTGCACACTGGGGCTGGCTCTACAGATGTCTCCTTCCATGATAAGCTCTCTCCAAGCTTGAGCTTCTTGTTTGAACACTACAAAAAAGAGGCCTCAATTAGATAATGCCTCTAGCTTCTGACCGTAATTCCAAGCAAATGCATAATCAAAGGCACCTAGCAAAGTCAGCGGATCATTGTTCTTATCGAACACACAGTCTGAACAATAAGCTTCTGAATCTAGCTAGGCTGATATGTACAACCTTGTATCATCAAATTATTCAGCATAGTGTATCATTGTATCGCAGAAGCCAAATCGATATAAATAGTAGCTATGAGAATAGAAATCAAGCTAGCATGAGCCATGCATGCTTGCTGGCTAGGTCTAGCATCAGAGTAATGCATCTGCAGTTCATCATCCGCCAGTACAGATCGACCAAGCAAACAAAAAAAAAATCAGCGTCGGCCTAAAGAGTCCATAAGCCAGACATGCATGCTCGGTATCCTCATATATGATTATCGGCCGTGGATTGACCAATATCATATTTGAACGATTATTATTGCACACATTAGATCCAGTCCCAACCTAGCTAGCATGCGTGCATGTGTAGCCCGAGTCTTTACCAGAGAATTAATATATACACTGGATGAGAGAAATAGTCTATATCAAACAATGCTAAGCAACCGGCAATCTGACTTAGATATAATAAAGATGTGACCGGCAACCCTAGTGATTCGGGGGAAACATACCGCCATTGCAGCCATGGACCGAGAGAATCGGGGATGCCGCGCCGCCTTAGTGGAGTTTTTAGGTGCGACGTCGCCGCATCCGTAGAGGACGGAGTCCAAGCCGCGTAGTCCGAGCGGTGGTGGACGCCGGTGGTGTAGGGAGAGGACTCAGGGGAGATGGACGGCGAGGGATCTGGGAAGATCTGAACATGAGGGGGCTGTGAGAAACTGAGAATGATACATCAGCAAGGGAATAAATGCGCGTGTCCCCCCGGTCAAAAAAAATGCGCGTTTCTTGGAGGAACGAAGCCAGGTACGCAGGAATCCACACAGAAAACTTCACCCGGCGGTTCACTGGGCCTTATCAGTATCTGGTGGGGCCCGGACCTACATACCAGTGAGACAGGTCGTGTGGGTTATGATCCGATCAGTGTGCACACAGAAATTGCATTCAGAGCTAAGCGCCTCAGACTACGTTGTACTATACAGTATATCCGTTTCTTTTGGTAAAATGAAAACGATACTCCATCTGATCCTCATTACTTGATGATAAAATGGATGTCTCTACAACTAATATGTGTCTAGATACATCTATATGAGAGTGTCTATGTTTGTACTGTTGACAAGGTATCAACTTGTCAATGCCTATGGATTGTAGGCTAGGGTTTAGTTGGAAGTAGAGGGTAAGTAGATCTCGAAGGTTTCAGCCGGAAAGTACTCGACGAATATGAAAACTAGGGTTTGCAGACAATGATTCGATTGATTCTTCGTCCCTCGACTCCCCCTTTATATAGGAGGTGAAGCCGAGGGATTCATGCTATACAAGTTTACAGAGTCCGGGACGGTTTCTAACTCATCCCGCCAGATTACAAACAACACTTCCTATTACAACTCTATCTTTTCTTAGTAAATCTTGGGCTTCCGAATCTTCTTACTCTTCGGGTATTGGGCCTCCAGTAAACCCCGGGTACCATCTTCGGCAGGCCCATTTGGGATGCCTATGTCAGTAGCCCCCGAGATTTTGCTTGAATCGTAGAATCAGGGAAAATCTCCACTGTTTATTTTTATTCGGAAGCTTTAACTTTTTTATACTTCTTCACATAAAATTCTATATTGTACAGGGATAATGGTAGTTGGGGCTAGTTCATCTGACGGATCAGGTACTAGTTAACTGCTCTAGTGGCAATCCGCAAAAACCTACTTCAAAATCACGTCCCTGGACATGATCTCGGGATACTGGTGTAAACTTCGACAGGTGCCGCTTAAGGTCTTACCATTCTGTCGAGTCCCAGTCGATTTTATCGGGTACCTAACGCGTCCGTTAGGATTTTTCTTCGTATCTGTTGATACGGATAAAGGTAGCAGAGCGCAGTCTTTGGCGATGCCACGCCCAGCAGAACGGATCTGGGGTCTTACCTTCGCAAATTTGCGGCATTCAGAAATTGATCGCAACTTCGGCGTTCTGAGAATATATTGTCGAGTGCTTTTCCGGCTGTTGGAATGGCACATTTTATCGAGTCAAATATGACTTTTATTACTCTCCCGATGGGAGTATATGTAGAGTTAATTATAACTCGAAATATACTCTCGTGCTTTTCTATTTTTCCTTTGTTAATTTCATCGGGCACGCGAACAGCGTTCCCGATGGGAGTAGCCCCCGAGGCTACAACCAAGAACTTGTGCTTGGTTGTAGGCTCAACATTTTAGTCCACCTTGTCGCTATATTGTCATTATTTCCCAATATAATCTTTTTCTTCTTCTCTCTTTTTTATCTCTCGGGTGCGCGAACAGCGCTCCCGATGGGAGTAGCCCCCGAGGCTACAACCAAGAATTTGTGCTTGGTTGTAGGCTCCCGCAATTTCTATATTGCCATAGTCGAAATTGTACTTTTTGTCGGAGTAGCCCCCGAGCATTTGGGGAATTAGGATCAACATAAGGTGGTGGTGTAGTCGATTGATTTCTGACAGCATGGCTTTGCGGTTTGGTTCCGAAAAACGCCGCAAAGGTTGTTTGATTGGTCTCGCTAGTGGATCCAAATTTAGGTGGTGCTCGGCAAGTTCCCTGGGTACTCCTGGCATGTCAGCTGGACACCATGCGAAGATTTTCCAGTGCTCACGGAGGAACTCGACGAGCGCGCTTTCCTATGCGATATCCATGTCGTTTGTGATAGATGTCGTCTTTTTTGGGTCTGTCGGGTGAATCTGCACCTCTTTTGAATTTTTCTCGGTACTGAAAGTTGATTCTTTGTTTGGCCTTCCAACGTCTGGCAGTACGTCGTAATCAGTCATGCTTTTTGATGCCAAGTACTCAGCTTGCATCCCGAAAGTTTCTGACAACCGGTGGAAATCCTTGTCGCACTTATCGGCTAAGGCAAAGCTTCCTTTAACTGTGATTGGTCCCTTTGGTCCAGGCAACCTCCACAACAAGTATGTATAGTGTGGCACTGCCATAAATCTAGCATATCTTTGAGTCGTCCCAACAGAGCGTGATATTACGACGGAAAATCCACGACTTCAAACTCGAGCCTCTCGATTCTATAATTTTCTCGGGTCCCAAACTGAACGTCGAGATTGATCTTTCCCAATGGATAACTTGGTTTCTCCGGTGTGATGCCGTGGAACCTTGTGTCTGTTGGTTTCAAGTTTGCTAAGGATATGTTCATCTTCCTCAATGTATCTGCATACATAAGGTTTAAGCTGCTGCCGCCGTCTATGAACACTCGAGAGACATCAAATCCCGCGATAACTGCTGGCAGAATAAGTGCTGACTGCCCTGGTCGAGGAACTTGCTGCGGATGATCTGCTATTGTGAAGCCGATATCTTGTCCTGACCAATTAAGGTACTCAACTGTTGGTGGAGGCATTTTCTCTGCCATAAACACCTGTCGTGAGATTACTTTCTGAGCTCTATTGGACGGCCTTCCCTTCTGAATCATCAACACTGCTCCATTGGAATTAGGATCAACATAGGGTGGTGGTGTGCAGTCTGCCCGCTATTCTGAGCTGATGCCGATTGTCGTCTGTAATCGCGGGAGGAGGCGGCAAGTGAATCTCGCTTCTGGGTTCTCGAGGATTTCTCTGTGCTGCCCGCGCATTAGCGTTCTCTGCATACCGCAACATTGCTTGAAAATTTCGACAATCCTTCTGCAAGTGCCCTGACTGTCTTTTTCCGTTCTTTGTCGAGGAAAAATGCATCCGGCACGGTCCGTTCATCATCTCTTCGGGGGACACGAAAGGTCTTGGGAACCTAGGCCCGCTATTTTGCCTATTGCGTGAATCATCCCTGTTATCACCTCGCTGTTCATCGCTTCTCCGGTAATCATCTCTGTTGCTTCCTCCTGTATTTGTCCGAAAACCTGCCGAAATTTGTCCTGGAGCGTCGTAGTTCTGGTACGTCCGAGGAAATCTTCGCCTCGGTTGATAGTTTCGACCGCGGTCCTCCTCTGGCGACCTGTGTCGTTTGTTGTGGACAGCGTCTTCTCCATCTGCCCATTTATTTGCTATCTCCATTAACGCGGATACTGTCTTTGGATTGGTCCTTCCCAAGTCTTCGACGAAATCTCCACGCCTGACTCCTGCGACAAACGCATCTATTGCTCTCTCGTCAGATATATTTTCTGCCGAGTTTTTAATGATATTCCACCTCTGGATGTACTTCCTCATTGGCTCATCTGGCTTTTGTCGACACGCTCTCAACTCCTCTAACGACGCGGGTTTTTTGCACGTGGATCTAAAGTTCTTGATGAACACATCCTCGAAACTTTCCCAGCTGTCGATGGATCCTGGAGCGAGTTTCTTTATCCAAGATCGTGCGGCTCCACTCAAATGCACCTGGATACTTTGCATGGCTGTTGCCCTAGTTCCTCCTGTGAGCTTCACCGTCTCCAGATAGTCGACTAGCCAATCCTCTGGATCTTGAAGGCCGTCGAACTTCTTGAAATTATCGGGTAACTTGAATCCTGAGGGGACTCGAGTTTTCCGGACTCTCCTCGTAAAGCATGGCAAGCCACACATATCTTCGTCGGTCAATTCCGGAGATTGCCGATGATCCCTTCTGCTTTGCCGCGCTCTGTCGACTCTTGCTTGTGCTGCTGTGTCTCTTGCTCCACTTGACCCTTCAGGTGCTGCCGATGTTGCTGCTGCAGGTCGTGGACTATTTTGCCTTGCCGCTCCTTCGGGAGGCGTTGATACAAATGCTGTCCCCATAGCTCCAACTCCTGCTACCGCCATATTGTACAATGTTTCCCTTGGATCACCTGGAGGTGGTTTAGACGCAAGGATAAAAGCATGTGTCGCCATATACCCAGCCTCTGGTGTCTTAGGGATGATGTTTCCTCTTGTATCTATCGACATGAAGGACATGTCGAGGTTCTGGACCAAGTGCTCTCTTTCTGCTTCGGGTATGTGTTGCAGCCTTGATCTTGCTCTGTTCCGCGCCTCCCGATGGCTATCACCCGTAGTTCTAGATTGTCGACTTAAATCTGCCCTTCTCCTGCTGGATGCAGAAGCTGCCTCCTTTCTCTGTTCAACTCATTGTCTGTTTTTCCAATTCCCTGGCAGCTCGTGCGAGCCTATATTGATATGCTTGCAGTTCTTCTGGTGTGGCCGTGGTAGCCATTGGTTCTGTGCCGTTCATGGCTCTCGCGGCTCTGTCCCATGCTGCTTGTGAAAGTTGAACTCTATCTCGCGGCTCTGGCCCGACGTATTTGTTGCCCAGGCCTTGTCGCAGATTGGAGGGATCGACGTATGGATTTCCCAGACTGTCGAAAGCCTCAGATGTTTCCTCTTGATCTTCAATGGCGTAAATCTGATGATACTTTGTACTCAGATCTACGTTGGGTTTGGTGACATCATCATTGAGATTGATGAAGACCTTGCCCACTGTGAGAGATTTGTCGATGAAGTCGTAACTGTCGACATCGCTTGAGCCATCGCTTATATATGAGTCCGCGGATGACTCAAACGACATGTCGTTGAAGATCTTGGCGAGTTTCTCTCTTGTTCTGGTGCTGACGTAACGTGTCGCCGAGGTTTCTTCTTCTCCTGACTCGGTTGATGATGCATAGCTTGAAAAATCTGAATCGATCACCGACGATCCCGACGAAATTGGAATCTCGACACGATACGATCCTTCCTTCTCGACGCGAAAGTGAAACCTTCCGAACGTCATCTCCATGGGCTCCGCCAGATACGCATATGCATCCAAACGGGAGGGTGGGTGAGGAACAAAATCGACAAGACCAGCAGCGATCTGTTTACCTCGATCCATTGTGTTGCTTGCGGTTGACGATGTCGAAGATCTTGAGCGTGCCATCGAGATCAGCTCCTTACGCCTCTAGTTCCCACAGACGGCGCCAATTGACAAGGTATCAACTTGTCAATGCCTATGGATTGTAGGCTAGGGTTTAGTTGGAAGTAGAGGGTAAGTAGATCTCGAAGGTTTCAGCCGGAAAGTACTCGACGAATATGAAAACTAGGGTTTGCAGACAATGATTCGATTGATTCTTCGTCCCTCGACTCCCCCTTTATATAGGAGGTGAAGCCGAGGGATTCATGCTATACAAGTTTACAGAGTCCGGGACGGTTTCTAACTCATCCCGCCAGATTACAAACAACACTTCCTATTACAACTCTATCTTTTCTTAGTAAATCTTGGGCTTCCGAATCTTCTTACTCTTCGGGTATTGGGCCTCCAGTAAACCCCGGGTACCATCTTCGGCAGGCCCATTTGGGATGCCTATGTCAACTGTGTATCTCAAAAAAAAATGGATCGGAGGGAGCATTAAGAGGTGTCAAAAAAAACTGCAAACAAACATGGATGTAAGCATAGTGATGTATTAAAATACCTTTATATCTCGACCATGTAACAATGAATATGAGAAGTTTTGAGGGTTTGACCATTTGCACTTGTGTTCGCTACAATCGTTCGCTACAATCAGATCAAAAAATTTGGTCACTTTTACACTTCCTAAAATAAAATGTATTTTTCCCTGAGATTTTACAAGCTCGTACAAGAAAGAATTGACTACACATGGGATATATCACATTTACACTTACAAATCTATGAATATTTCAAAATGTTGAGCTCCATGTAGCTAGGTATAATACAAATCATCAGACCGCACATTGAAACTACCGCAGCATATCACAGTAAATTAAAGTAAAATAAAACATGTCTAACATATACTATATTAGCTAATTAACAAAGTCTCATCACAGTGTATCTGATCCCCAGTTCAGCTTAATACAAAAACCAAGTTCAGCATGAACATCAGCAGGGCACTACCCCAGGTCCAAAAGCAGCATCTAGTTAATTCAATAAAATATTGAGGTGTTTCTGATCCCCTCTTCCTAAAAGCACTGCAGATCATGCATGCAACTAAGGGTGATCAGCACAAAATATTACCCTCTGGGTGGAGGTGTTACAGTCGTAGATCAACACATTCATCAAGGAAGTGTCTTTCACCTCGAAGACGAGAATGTCATCGAGCTGCAGTTCATGCGCCTCTGCAAACCCGAACCAACCATCCTTCAAGACCAGTTCACCCTGGTACTCATCGATGTGCACATACCAGGCACAGCCTACGCTCGTCTTGAGCTTGATAGGCCTGGGAAGAATCCCTTTCAGACATTGCTTGAATTCTCTGGGGATGACCAACATATACATGTCATCGTTGCCATCCAGTTGCACATAGAAGCACGAGGGCTGAGGAGGGTCCGCCGAGTGACCAACCCGTTTAGGGCGGCCTTTCCCTCGCCCTTTTAATATAAAACGCTGAATTGCTGCATCACACCTGCCCGTCACCTTTGGCTTTTTGGCTAGTGAGTTTCTTTGAATTCTGAACTCGGGGGGGGTGCAGAGGACATGTACAATCGACAGTCCTAAGACGTAGTTGCTCATTGACGTTGGAACGAGTTTGCTTCTGCATCTAGTTAAGCACGGTATATATCAATCAACAGCATATAAATCAGAACGTAACATACATGGAGAAAATGCATCTAGCTATCTCTTTAATTAGTTTGCACAAAATCTAGCAGCAGCAAGACAATTTGATTTTACAGGTACTGAGTAAGCTTTCAGACTTTCTGAAACAGGTAACATGGAGCATATATTTGTATGTTCAGACTGCCAAACCCTGCTCTGTGATGGATACTATTACTTAACATCTTTTTTTACCAGAACTAGTACTTAACATCTACTGTTTCTCGTCATTAAAAAAACATTTGCAGAAGAATACTAGTTTCCCATCATTAAAGAAAAAAGAACTTGTTTAAAACCCCAACTATCATTGACTACTTACACCTGCATCCTAGTGAGTTCAGGACAACTTACAGCCACTTTTGGTGGTGCCGCCACTGGAGAAGACCGTGCCGCGGGGGTTGGGGTCGGCGCAGCCGGAGAAGCTGGTGCCGCCGCCAGGGAAATCAGTGCGGAGCCAGATGGTGCTTCCAGCGGAGAAGAAAGTACCGCGAGAGATGGAACCGACGCTGCCAAAGGGTAAGAAACGGATGTACTCGTAGATCCTTCTCTAGTCACGATCTGGATAGAAGAGACTGGACGTCCATCAAGCTGCTGGAGGATGCGGTGGATCAAATCGGCTGAGTTCAGGAAATATCGGCAATGTTCATCTGTGTCGGCGGCCGTTACCGCCAGGCAGCTGCCAGTGGAGGGAGGAGGCGAGCCGTTCATGGCAGTCATTAGTGTAAAAGAGGTGAAGTGGGTGGGAGAGATAGAGGATTCGGGACTGAAGTAATTGTAGTCTGCTCTCTCATTTTTACAAGCATGCGTCCTCAGGCAGATTTTTTTTTAGATGCGTACTCAGGCTGCTTTGTCAAACCAGGGCCTCAATGAAGCCCAGTTAACTATTTCTCCGCTAAAAGCGCACTATAGCATATCTAGAGGGTCCACGCTTAGTAATTTTGCACGCTGTGGCGCTATTTGCGAAACAGCATGCTATATCGCCCTACTTCATAGTGTTAGCGCGCTATTTTTTCCAGGCAAGTTGCTTTCACTTTTTCGTGGTGATGAACTACAATCTGTTGGTTCCACTTCTAAGTCAGAAGATAATATCGCTCATGCTAATATGTTTTAATAAATAATTTATACTATGTTGTTGCCTTGTGAAATGTTGATGTTAGCCTTCTAAAATATTTGAGATCTATTTCTATATGTGGTTATGTATGTATGATTCAGTCACTTTTGGACTATATATATCTATTCGCTCTAGTAAAATTATTTATTTTTAGGCTATATTTAGTATTATTTTGAAAATGCTATTTTAAATATACCACACTATTACCACGATATAGCGTTCATATCGTTTGAAGGAGGCTGCCGCTAATTCATTTAACACGCTATTTTAAACATTGGTTAAGATGCGTTTGGCGGCCTGCATCCAGGCTGGTGGGGAAATACCGTACCCAAGTGCTTAAAAGATTGCAACTTTTAGCAGGAAAACATTAGGGCACGTCCAACACGGGCGCTACGCAAGGGGCGTGAAACTCTTTTCACCGAGTCCTAGCTACAGCACCGGAACCAACAGAAGTCGATGCGCCATCGACAATTAGCGCCTGTAAGGAGAGTACGGAGGATTTTACAATCTTTTCACATTCATTTGTTCTCTATTAGCGCCATATAGTATATAGCATTGTAATGCCCTTATACTCCTCTCAACATTAAAAAAAAGGTGTGCATATACTAATAATAGTTGCTGAAATGAAACTAAAAATAAACAGACATGCACGGTTTACGAAGGATGGAAATACAGAGTTTATCACCATCCGTTTAAATAAGATTAGATTACTTCAATGTGGGCTACATACACACTAAAATGAGTAAACAGACACACTGAAATGGGTCAAGGTATATAAGATTCAGAAAAAAGGAAGAGCATATTAAGATACGGAACAGGTTCTTGAATTGTTCAAATATATCGTACAAAAAGATTATTTTCTCCGAGAAAGATTCATGGCTCAGTTTAGGGTTGCATCAACATGCGGATATTTTTCAGACTAGGCTTAAACCACATTGTCGCCTGTCGGGGAAATCCCCAACCTTCTTTTGGAAGGGTGATAACTCCCATGAGCTCATTTTCCCCTTGCTGCAGGTTACAACGACAAATACAACTAAATGATGGTTCCCGAAATGCATAGTACGCGATGTAAACACAATTTGACCTCATGAATGGAGTCAATGTTCCATCAGGAGCATTGCCATCATTTATCTTCAGGTTCATTGGATAATTCAGTCCAATGAACAGAGAGTGTGTGCCAAGGCTGTCAACTCGACTCCAATTGGGTCCAATCAGGGATAGATCTTTCTCAAAAATATGTATGACATGGGCAGGACACTCCCGTAGGATAAGGCCATTACCATCATGCAGAACTTCTGCAGGCTCAAGGTGATCATTGCTACGTATATACCGATCTTCATGGATGATCATCAAGCGCTTGCCATCGGCTGATCGAGCTAAAACCATACGCCAAATGGATCCTCCATCGGTGATGGGATCACGAATGGCAGGGCAAGGTGTGCATCTGCATTGTAAACGGAGACCAAAAAAATTAGTGTTTGAATGGCTCAGGAAGACAATAATACCAGTAGCTGCAACTTCACATTTGTAGGATCAAATGGAAGATGCAGTCATTATACTTGTATAAAAACTCGAAGAAATAAAATTGTTCCCATTTGAGATGTATGTTAATTACACTCATATTCATTGATGGTAGATACATGTCTCAACCTTATCTGATCCATGATTGTAAAGCTTTGAGTACATCGAATATTCAAATAAATTGAAAGTTTGCATGCATCAATTGATGAAGAGGCCAGGGCTAAGCTCCTTATTCATATTCTGACAAGAGCATGCAGTAACTAATTCAGGAATGCATTCATATACTGCAATAATCTGGTTTGGGTTGATGATTAGTGCCGCTTTGCATATAGTACCGTAATTCGTTTGTAGCAATGGTTCGATCAGGTTTGGATAATTAAATGGTGCACAGGCATTTGAAAGGTGAAAAAAATCTTATTGAGCAATTAGTTAATTCAGTTACAATATATCATGAATTCGCTTGATATTAAAATTTATTGCGAAGTATATCATATGGATTAAAGAATTACCGGCCTGTGATTGATCCCAGCAATATGTGGTGCCGGTCCACCCATCCACCGCAACAATGAAGCCGTTGTGCTCGATGGCGTCACTGTAATCTACACCCCAACTAGCAAGAGAGAATAACCTCCACTCCTGGCTACCATTAGCCAGGTAAGCGAGTCCAGAATTGAATAGAGCGATGAGCTTGTAATCTGAGTAATGTCCAGCTTTTGTGGGCACTTCGCAAATTACAATCTTCAACAAAAACATGGCACGCCCATACGTCATGTACCTTTCAGGAGGCAAGTCGGGGAAGCCAATCCATTCCTCCCGAAAAATGTTGCAAGTTTCCGACGATGGTAGGGAGATTTCTTGGTGCGTGTAGATGTTCGCGAGGAACCAGTTCCCACCACTGTCCACGCCGGCGATCCAGTCGCCGTTCATGCCAACCCAGAATCTATTGTCCATGAACGGCAGGATGGCTGTGCGCCGAGGATGGTCGAGGGGCACAACGTGGTACACCGTGTGGTGCGCACTACTATCATCATAGTGCCAATGGGCAGAATCGGGCATCAGCAAGCAGGGTCCATCCCAATGGTGTAGATTCATGTTGTCGGCGACATGGCGGCACAGCGTTTTGGAGCATGCGGCCAGCCGGACGTCGGCGTAACGTCCGGACTGCGGGCAATGAGATTGAACAGCTCGGCGGGAGCTTCCCCGATCGCCATACGGCTGGTCGTCGTTCGATGCCGCCATGGAGACGAGATGGATTTAAGAGGGCGGAAGCAAGTATGTGTGATTGGAGATTTGTAGGAGAGTCGGCGGGAAGGAGGAGTGCTTGTGGTTACATGCGGAGGGGTGAGGAGAGAAAGCTATGCAAATGGGAGATCTAGAGGATGAAAAAATTTACTAGCAGCGCTTGGCGAGTGGAGAACGATGATGGAAGTGGAGAGCCAAGGATGGAAACGATGGAGGTGAAGAGTAGGAGTGGATATGACTTTTTTTATTCTTCAGCAGTTGCATCGATGCGCCGAGTAAAACTTCGGCTAGGATAGCACGCCACTACGTCCTGGTGCAGTTACTGTCCCGTCAAAACAGTTTGACCACAGAAATGGTTTCTTTATTAGTACAGTATAACTTAATTTTTTCGAACAATATATACTAATCCATTTAATATACTCACTCCGATTCATATTACTTGTCAAATGATATGGATGAATCTTGAACTAAAATGTGTCTAAATATATCCATATTATAGTCTACTAATATGAATCAGAGTTTGTTTGGTTCAAAGGATTTCTAAAGGTATCTTGTACGGAGTAGGATTTTTACACATAGGGCTTTTTCCTATAAAGCTTGTTTGATTCAAAGGATTGAGAACCCTCCAAAATACCTATGGATTGCTTTCTCTACAATCCTATCTCTTGGTAATATTGCTATGTGTCTATAACAACTATGAAATGAACTCAATCTCAATAGAAATGTCCTTTGTCTTTCCTAATCAAACAACTAGTTATTTTATGTCTTCGTTTACAAATTAAGATAATTTTTAGGTTATAGGTAATCATCGAGCTTATGTGATCATCTTTTATGATCAAACTTACTTGATCAGCCGCGGAGGCGCAAAGGACTAAAGGAGCAGTGGTGTGCATTAATACGGCCGCATGGGAAGGCACAGCTAGCGACGATGAGACGTATCGCCAGCATTGGCCTAGGGAACCGTCGCCACCATTAATAAAAGCTATCCCTTTGGGCACCATGTCTCCCACTACTCGTGTCACGCGCGCATATGGGTTACGGATGGATGGGCTGGGGAAGCCGGACAGAAAACATGACAACCAGGGGGGAAATGAATAAAAATAATACAAAGTCGAAAATATTTCGAAAAATAAACTTTGTAAGAAACTCCATGCGTTTAGAAAATGCGAAGGTAATATGTTGAAACACGTCTAGACCACGTCTAGAACCACCGTCCCAAAGCTTAAGGATTAAATTGATTTTTCGAAAGTCAAACTAAGTTAAGTTTGACTAAGTTTTTACCAAAAGCATTAATATGCAAGATACAAAATCAATATTATTAGATAGAAAATAAATTATATTTTCATATGGTGTCTACAAAATATTATATGTGCTGATAGATTATTTTAAGAGTTTTGTCGAACTTTACTTGGTTTGACTTTTCAAGATAAATATACTAAGCTTTAAGCATTGGAACGGAGGTATTTTTCAAAGCACCTACATGTCTGTAGAAGACAAAAGAAAACATGGAGTAAGGTTGTTTTTTGTGCAAAAGTTTACGTCAAAATCTGGTTATTTGTGTAAAAAGAATCTCAAATTGTGTTATGTGCAAAAACTGCACCAACAAGTGGTGGTATGTGCAATTTCCTCCGTCACACAAAAGGCAACCCATTGATACATACTTAATTGTGAATAATTACAAAAGTAGTAGGCAACTAATAAGCGCACATGATTAAACTGCTATGCGAGATCTTCAGCCACCAGAAGTCGTTCCCGCGCCTCTCTAGCATTGAAAATCACGCGTTCTACGACTTCCATCAAAGAGACAAGCTGAGCTTTGATCCGTTCTCCCAGATGAATGGCCTCGTCACAACTCCTACGAGCACAGGCCGTGATCTCATCCACTTCTAGGAAAGACACCGCCTGCCTGTACCGAAATATCTTGATCCCTAACTCTCTGTTCTCCTCCCGCATCTTTGGCAAGATCCAACTTCATCCTTCGACAGGATAAGCAAGGGGAGTGATCCTGCCAAAGGTAACAACAAACATATCGAGCGTTACCGGCAAACGAAGGGCACAAATTGGCTGATTAACGAATGTGGTCACAAACATGTAGGACAGACTTAAGTGGTGTCTACATGTCAGTGACTCGAAGTACCCAAAAACCAGCAACCCAAAGTCAGCTAATATTAACCTCCATCTTCAGCTCCTTCATCCTCTTGAACGGCGGGGAAGCTGGCAACTTATCTTCTTCTACGACCTCTCGCTGGAACCTGACGTCGAAGGATGAGAGATCCTGCGAACGGATGTGCTGCGCCTGCGCGTGCGATTCACCGGGCGCTTACGGCGTAACTCGGAGTTCTCGGCGCCGAGATGCGGAAGTTCCGCTCCCGGGGCCTTGTTGACCCTAAGCCGGGATAGCTCTGTGTAAGCCGACGAAAACGTTCAAAATGTTACAGATCAGGCATATCATTACCAGTGCAAACGAGGTAAGTGAATCTCCGGGATCTCGCCCAACGACCGCGGTTGGTCCAATGCCACCACATCTTCTCCGAGATTGACTAACTCCTTTACATCATCTTCTCCGACATTGACTATCTCCTTTACATCATCTTCTGCTCCGAGCTTGACCATCTCCTTTACATCATCTTCTACTGCGAGCTTGATCATCTGCCTCACATCATCTTCTCCGGCGATATCGACACTCTCCTGCGGAAGATAACAGATATAAGTCCTAGTATTAGCAGCAAAACGAAGGTAATTAAAAGAGGCGTAGTAACCCTTGTGTCCTGGCTCATCAACGGCGGGGACGCTGAGCCCGCATCTTCTCCTCCGAGATCTCCCTTCGGAGGCATGATTGTTAGAGACAGTGTACTTCTGGTAGTAGTATTTATGCGTGGGGCGCCAGGGGGTCGAGAAGCTAGGACTGCATCTTCTCCTCCGAGCTCTTCCTTGGTAGACATGACAATGAAACGAGGTGTGAGGGGCGTAAGGTATAAAAATGGCGGACGGCCGCCCGCCTCGGCCCTCCAAGGCTTTTTTTGCCTTACTAAACTAAAAAACATATTTTGCGTCTCACACGTACGCCTAAGAGGGCTGCAGGGTCCCACACTTTAGTGAGCACAAGTCATGTGCGGTAGGTAGGCAAACTTCCAACAATCTTCTTTGTCAAGTACTCAAGTGAAAACACGTCGTCAAGACTCTCTCTCTCTCTCTCCCCCCTTTTGTCATTGAAAAAAAAAGAATATTAGACGGGCGCGTAGCCTGCTGCAGGGGCGATTTTGACAAAGTAACCCTTTTGGCGAAGAAAAACACGAGAATGAGCCACACAAAAAGGTTAGTCCGGTAAAATAGATTGCTCAGACGCTCAGTCCGTGTTTTTCTTTGCCAAAAGGGTTATTTCTGTCAAAATCGCTGCCTTTGCAGGTTTGCAGCATGTGAAAAACCTTGCGTGCCGATCAACATCACTTCCCGGAAAGGTTGAAGCATTTCGAGGCCGTGACTGCTCTCCCTTCCTCTTCTCCTTCCGTGTGACCCTCTTCCACCTTTTATCCTTTGCAACATTTGCAAAAAATTGTCCGTGACTTGTGCTCACTGAAGTGTGGGACCTCACGCATGGGAACCACACGTAAGTGACAGACCTGTTGGTGTAATAATTCGGGTGATCATTATACTGTATTAGAACTCCGTACAAAGTTTCGTATGGATTCAAGGGTAGGAAAGCCAAGTTAACTCATTTACATGACATTATTTTTTCCATGAACCCAAGTTAACTCATCTAACACTTGGTACATTTTGGTTATATATTCAAAATTTTACTTGAAACTTGTTGGTCATGCCATTTTACTACTCGCCTAACACTTTTCCGCGCGTGAAGGGATGGTGGGACCCCAAAAAACTTGCAAATACGAGCCAAATTTGTGGGACCCCAAAAAACTTGCAAATACGAGTGCTTCATCCAAAAGAAACACACTCGTGTCCCCTACCACCACCACCACCCCATGATTTTGACCTAAATTTGAAATCAAGCCAAAGGTGGTTCAAAACCGGCAATCGGAAATCATGGATTGTGCGTCTTTTTTCTATATAGCTAGGGAAAATAGCAGGCATGCCATACCAATGTTTTAGAAAAGAGAGCTTTTACTTGTGCATTTTGGGTTGTCGCGCAAAAATGTGCTTTTACTTGTCTGCCACCAATTAATCCAATTCTCATTTGTGGGGAAACATGACACTAGATGGCCATTTCCAAAGTTTCATGAATTATCTCAATGTGAATCCATATATGTACCATTTTTGGGGGCTAAATTGCTTAAATGCAAATTTGAACAGTGCATAGATGAAGTACATATCAAACAAATAACTGAAAAAAATACAGAGGTGTGTGACCCGAATGTCTGGAGCCATGGTACAAGAGATATAATGGCTAACCACACGAGCCCCTTCGTCCAACTAGCTAGCACAAAACAAGGGTGAGCGTCATGAGATTGATCGACATCAATTTCAGAACATGCCAAAGTTATTGTGGGGCTCGATATAAAAAAGCTCGAAACAAAGCATGCATATTGAGTCATATCATTTGTGGTTTACATACTACCTCTATATATATATGACAATACCAAATGAACATGTGGCATATATATACACACTTATATATCCTCTTTTAGAGCAACCCTGCACAGTTTTCGGCACCACATGTGTGTTTGAGTACAAGTTCCACTCACTTCCCAAAAGTGTGTGAGCATTGTATTATGTACTACAAGAAAACAATGGCAAACCTTTGAATCCCATGACTGATTTTTTGTTGTAGTGATATATAGATTTATAAGTGTTTAGGGTTAGGGGGTTAGGGTTTATAGAGATGATGCACATATTTTCATTTCACGCTTGTGATGTACAATACTACATAAGTAAGAAATTAATTAAACAAGCATGACCTTTGTTAGAATAACATTTAACATGTTCTCTCACCATTCATATATGTTGGAGTTTGCCTTGCTTCTTCAATTTCCCACGTGCACATGTTACTACGAGAACCAAGGCAAACTTTTAAATCATTGTTGGGACTAGCTAGATGCACCACCATGCCCAATTTGGGCACATTATAATAAAATATGTCACAAATATGGCCATATATAACTATATATATTATTCGGCTTGAAACCCATGAATCTTCATACACGATAGTCCATTTTGTGAAGAAAAAATGTTTTTTATTACCCTATCACGGGTTTCTTATTTTCCCTGTCCACTAGTACACCTATATATGAGCACTCAATGCGGAAGGGTTTCATTTTTTTATTTCAAAACCAGATCAAAATGGTCAACATGATTATCCATTCAAAGGGGTTGAATATTTCAGTACTATCACTGGTTTATGTATATAGTGTAAGTAATATGAATCTAAAAATGATTTTGGGGGATTTCTATGACCAAATTATAACACACCTACATTTCAAATTTGAATTACTTCCAATAAATCAGCATATAGTCATTTAAATGTGTGAAACTAGCTAAAAACACTAAAAATCGTAAAGAGTTGGGAATTGGCACTAAAATATGGCCTAGTTTATCTTAAAAATGTAGAGGCGCCATTTTGACCCGTATCTTATGTACCCCACTCGAAAATGATAAACTATCATGAATTACCATTTATTGTAGGCATTACTTTTCACGGTAAAATGATAAACTATATCACGAAGTTCCATTTCCGTCAAGATAGTCCGCATTACTTTTTTGTTGAGATATAAACCCCCACAACGGCGGACACAGATCATGTGACATGCACCTTTTGCATGTCAGTCTAAATTCAAATTTAAACATTGCGAAAAAATCTGGAAAAATCATGCATGTTCACAGCACATATTAAGATAACCCCTAAAAATTTCATATCAAAATTCGAAACATACATCGAGAAACAAAAAAGAGAAACTCAGATGTGAATAGTGTACAGAGAAACTTAGATTTCTCTTTTCTGTTTCTCGATGTATGTTTCGAATTTTGATCTGAAATTTTTAGGGGTTGTCTTAATATGTGTTTTGAACATGCATGATTTTTTTCAGATTTTTTCGCAATGTTTAAATTTGGATTTAGGCCGCATGTCCCACGGGACATGCAAAAGGTGCATGTCACCTGATCTCTCCCACAACGGCCATCTCCTCCTTAATTTATTGTGTAAAACCCCCACAACGGTAACCTCCTCCTTAATTTATTGTGTAAACCCCTACAACGGTCATCTCTTCCTTATAAACAACCACAACGGCCATCCCTTGTGTCTATAGGTTCTGCCTCTCTCTTCTTCGTTCACATACATCCATTGCCATGGCGTCCACGTCTCGGACACCGACCAGAAGGGGAAGGGGAAGGGGAAAGGGAAAGGGAAGGGGAAGGAGCGGCCGGGGTGATGGATCATCATCATTGCCACCACCACCGTCAACACTGCCTTTGATCATAGAGGAATTCTTCATCGTCGTCTATGAAGACCCTTTGGTCAAGAAGGTACGTACGCGTTCCCACATATATGATGCATGTGATTAATTATGGGCATGTTCTAAAAAGCATTTAATTTCAAACGATCGACGCTCGATCTCTTTGCAGGCTCTCCCAAAAAAGTTTGCGGACTATCTTGACGGCCAGGAGCCAGCTAAGGTGTATCTGCGAGCAGTGGTGCGGTCCTCGTCTCTGGACCGTGGAGGTCCTATTTGACGGACAAGGCCGGATGTACCTCGACAAGGGCTGGGAGAATTTCGCCATCGCGCACGGTGTGGATTTCGGCTGCTTCGTACACTTCAAATATGAAGGCGATGATGTGCTCACAGTGAAGGTGTTCGACGGAACAATGTGCAGGAAGTACTACTACTCGGACGACGATGATACTGACGATGAAAGCGACGACGACGTGAAGCCATGCATCCATCCTCTTTAGATAAGGGGATTATGACCAAGAATATATATGTAGCTTCATATGCATCGATTTTAGAGAGAGAGAGAGAGAGAGAGAGAGTCTTGATGCGTCTTCTCTTGACAAAGAAGATGGGAGTTTGCCTACCTACCGCACATGACTTGTGCTCACTGAAGTGTGGGACCTCACGCATGGGAACCACACGTAAGTGACAGACCTGTTGGTGTAATAACTCAGGTGATCATTATACTGTATTAGTACAAAGTTTCCTTTGGATTCAAGGGTAGGAAAGCCAAGTTAACTCATTTACATGACATTATTTTTTCCATGAAGCCAAGTTAACTCATCTATCAATTGGTAAATTCTGGTTATATTCGAAATTTTACTTGAAACTTGTTGGTCATATATGCCATTTTACTACTCGCCTAACACTTTTTCCGCGCGTGAAGGGAGGTGGGCATGATGCTACCCTGAATTTTTGTGACCCCCAAAAACTAGCAAATACGAGAGAGGCATCCAAAGAAACACACTCGTACCCTACCCCCCCCCCCCCCAATTTGAAATCCAGCCAAAGGTGGATCAAAAAAGGCAATCAAAAAGCGTGGATTGTTCATCTTTTTCTATATAGTTAGGGTTAGGGTTTATGGTTTATAGAGATGCACATATTTTCATTTCACATTTGTGATGTACAATAATACATAGGTAAGATTCCAAGCATGACCTTTGTTAGAATAACCTTTAACGTGTTCTCTCACCTTTAGATTCAAATGGGCATAAACATTCAGAAAAAATCAAAAAAATGAAAAACCAAAGCACATAGTCTTCTTATGTCATATAGTAAGAATTGAAGTAGATAAACAAGGTCTAGACATATTCAAACCAGTCAAATCATGTATCTACACCTAACCCTAAACTTTATCTTATGAAGTCAAGCATGAAGAGAAATGGTTTTGGGTTTCAAACATGGAAATTTCAAAAACCTCCCAAAAGCTTCATTTTAGAGTGACTAAGAAGGATACAGGCTTACCTTTTCATTTTCATGTTTTAAACTTGTTTAAATCCTGGTCAAAACTAGGATTTGAACGAGATTCAAATGGGTATAAAAAAATAAAAAACGCACATAGCCTTTTTATGTCATATAATGCATGAGCACTCAAGTTGATAAACATGGTCTAGACATATTCAAACTAGAAAAATCATGTATCTACCCTGGCCCTAACCTTAAACTTTGTATTATGGAGTCAAGCATGAAGAGAAGTGGGGTTTTGGGTTTCAAACATGGAAATTTCAAATTGATGAACAAGTTCTAGGCATATTCAAAATAGAAAAAGAATGTATCTACCCCCTAATTAAGCATAAAGTCGGTCGATCTTACGAAGTCTATTGGTTTCAAACATGGAAATTTCAAGAACCTCCCAAAAGCTTCATTTTAGAGTGACTAAAAAAGATCCATGCTTGCCTTTTCATTTTCATGTTTTAAAATTGTTTAAATCTTGGTCGATCAAACCTAGCTAGTATTCAACCAAGATTCAAATGGGCATAAAATAAAAAAAAATCATAAAATGAAAACCAAAGCACATAGCCTTCTTATGTCATATATATATAGTAAGAATTCAAGTTGATCAACAAGGTCTAGACATATTCAAAACAGAAAAAAGCATGTATCGATCTACCCCTAACCCTTAACTTTGTCTTATATATGAAGTCAAGCATGAAGAGAAGTGGTTTTGGGTTACAAACATTATATTGAGATTTCAAGATCGACCCCCCCAAAAGCTTCATTTTAGAATGACTAAGAAGGATCCAGGCTTGCCTTTTCATTTTCATGTGTTTTAAACTTGCTAAAATCTTGGTGAAACCTAGGACTTGACCAAGATTCAAATGGGCATAAACATTCAGAAAAAATCAAAAAATGAAAACCAAAGCACATAGCCTTCTTATGTCATATATATATAGTAAGCATTCAAGTTGATCGATATGAACAAGGTCTAGACATATTCAAAACAGAAAAAGCATGTATCTACCCCTGGCCCTTAACTATATATGTCTTATGAAGTCAAGCATGAAGAGAAGTGGTTTTGGGTTTCAAACATGGAAATTTCAAAAACTTCCCGCCAAAAGCTTAATTTTAGAGTGAATAAGAAGGATCCAAGCTTAATTACCTTTTCATTTTCAGGATTTACATGCTTGTTTAAATCTTGGTCAAACATAGGATTTGACCAACACACATATAGTCTTCTTATGTCATATAGTAAGCATTCAAGTTGATAAATAAGCATGCATGTCTAGACATATTCAAATTAACCCGACAAATCATGTATCTAACCCTAACACCCTAAACTCTGTCTTATGAAGTCAACCATGAAGAGAAGTGGTTTTGGGTTTCAAACATTGAGATTTCAAGAACCCCCAAAAGCTTCATTCTAGAATGACTAAGAAGGATCCAGGCTTACCTTTTCATTTTATGTTTTAAACTTGTTTAAATCTTGGTCAAACCTAGGATTTGACAAGATTCAAATGGGCATAAACATTAATTCAGAAAAAACCAAAAAAATGAAAATACAACGCACATATAGTCTTCTTATGTCATATAGTAAGCATTCAAGTTGATAAACAAGCATGTCTAGACATATTCAAACCCGACAAATCATGTATCGATCTACCCCCTAACCCTAAACACTTTGTCTTATGAAGTCAACCATGAATAGAAGTGGTTTTGGGTTTCAAACATTGAGATTTCAAGAACCCCCCAAAAGCTTCACTTTTGAATGACTAAGAAGGATCCAGACTTACCTTTTCATTTTCATGTTTTAAACTTGTTTAATTAAATCTTGGTCAAACCTAGGATTTAACCAAGATTCAATGGGCATAAAAATTCAAAAAACCAGAAAATGTAAAACCAAAGCACATAGCCTTTTATGTCAGATAATGAGCATTCAAGTTGATAAACATGGTCTAGACATATTAAAACAAGAAAAATCATGTATCTACCATATGTCCCTAACCCTAAACTCGATCTGTCTTATGAAGTCAAACATGAAGGGAAGTGGTTTTGGGTTTCAAACATGGAAATTTCAATAACCTCCCAAAAACTTCATCTTAGAGTGACTAAGAAGGTTCAATGCTTACCTTTTCATTTTCATGTTTTAAATTAACTTGTTTAAATCTTGGTCAAACATAGGATTGACCAAGATTCAAATGGGCATAAACATTCAGAAAAAATTTAAAAATAAGAAACGAACGCACATATAGTCTTCTTATGTCATATAGTAAGCATTCAAGTTGATAAACAAGCATGTGTAGACATATTCAAACCCGACAAATCATGTATCTACCCCCTAACCCTAAACTAGATTTGTCTTATGAAGTCAAGCATGAAGAGAAATGGTTTTGGGTTTCAAACATGGAAATTTCTAGACCCCCTCCCCCAAAGCTTCATTTTAGAGTGACTAATTAAGAAGGATTCAGGCTTACCTTTTCATTTTCATGTTTTAATCTTGTTTAAATCTTGGTCAAACCTAGGATTTGACCAAGATTCAAATGGGCATAAAAATTCAAAAAACCAGAAAATGTAAAACCAAAGCACATAGCCTTCTTATGTCATATATATAGTAAGCCTTCAAGTTGATGAACAAGGTGTAGACATATTCAAAATAGAAAAAGCATGTATCTACCCCCTAACCCTTAACTCTGTCTTATGAAGTCAGGCATGAAGATAAGTGGTTTTGGGTTTCAAACATGGAAATTTCAAAAACATCCCAAAAGCTTAATTTTAGAGTGACTAAAAAGGATCGAAGCTTACCTTTTCATTTTCATGTTTATGCGTGTTTAAATCTTGGTCAAACATATGATTTGACCAAGATTCAAATGGGCATAAACATTCAGAAAAAAATAAAAAGTAAAAAACCAACGCACATTAGTAGCCCAAAATCGAACCAGTAGTTGGATATTTTTGAACTTGATCTGTAGTAGTGGGCAAAACCCTAGATTAACCTATTTAATCATAGATTTGTAGGTCGATTTTTCTACTTTTTTATTATTACTATGCAGCACATGTGTGTTTGCCCGTCGAGTGAAACTCGAAGGAAAAAGAGGGATCACTCGGAAGGAGTGAAGAAGGGAGTGCATTATGGTGTCTCCCCTTTTTCGGGTGATGATGTTGACTGTTGTGCAGGTTTTGTCAGTGAGCAGGAGGTGCGAGCGAGCGAGCGAGTCGAGCGAGGCCGAGAATGAGAGAGAGGTTTTTTTTTGTGAGAGGGACAACCGAAGGATCCTGAAGGACCCAGAGACTTCCAATACGCATCCTGATGCGTCTTCTCTTGACAAAGAAGATGGCTGGGAGTTTGCGTACCTACTGCACGTGACTTGTGCTCACTGAAGTGTGGGACCTCACGCATGGGCACCACACGTAAGTGACAGACCTGTTGTGTAAAAACTCAGTTGATTATTATAGTGCATTAGAACAAAGTTACCTATGGACTAAAGGGTAGGAAATCCAAGTTAACTCATTTACATGACATTAATTTTTCCATGAAGCAAAGCTAACACATCTATCAATTGGTACAGTTTACAACAAGACACAGAATAAACAGGAAATTTCATCTAAATCCCTAACTTTTACATGGAAGACCCCACGCTGAAAGCAAGAAATGCGATCGGGTCCTTAACAGCCACCGCCCAGATTGATCCTCGTCGCAGCCGGGGACGAACCACTTAGCGCGACCAAATCGCCATGGCCTACTGTGCGTGCACACCATGGCCTCCGAGCTGAGGTAGAAACGCAATGCCAAAACCAGCAGCCAGCGGAGGTGGATAACTGGAGAGAGAGAGAGAAGGGGGGGAGTTTTGATGCGTCTTCTCTTGACAAAGAAGATGGGAGTTTGCCTACCGACCGCACATGACTTGTGCTCACTGAAGTGTGGGACCTCACGCATGGGAACCACACGTAAGTGACAGACCTGTTGGTGTAATAACTCGGGTGATCATTATACTGTATTAGTACAAAGTTTCCTATGGATTCAAGGGTAGGAAAGCCAAGTTAACTCATTTACATGACATTATTTTTTCCATGAAGCCAATTAACGCATCTATCAATTGGTACATTCTGGTTATATTCGAAATTTTACTTGAAACTTGTTTAAATCCTGATCAAAACTAGGATTTGAACGTGATTCAAATGGGTATAAAAAATAAAAAAACGCACATAGCCTTTTTATGTCATATAATGCATGAGCACTCAAGTTGATAAACATGGTCTAGACATATTCAAACTAGAAAAATCATGTATCTACCCTACTGGCCCTAACCTTAAGAAGGATCCAGGTTTACCCTTTTCATTTTCATGTGTTTTAAACTTGCTTAAGTCTTGGTCAAACCTAGGATTTGACCAAGACTCAAATGGGCATAAAAACTCAAACCCGATAAACATTCACCTTTTTCTATATAGTTAGGGTTAGGGTTTATGGTTTATAGAGATCGATGCACATATTTTCATTTCACATTTGTGATGTACAATAATACATAGGTAAGATTCCAAGCATGACCTTTGTTAGATTCAAATGGGCATAAACATTCAGAAAAAAATAAAAAAAAATGAAAAACCAAAGCACATAGTCTTCTTATGTCATATAGTAAGAATTGAAGTTGATAAACAAGGTCTAGACATATTAAAACCAGTCAAATCATGTATCAACCCCTGGCCCTTAACTATATATGTCTTATGAAGTCAAGCATGAAGAGAAGTGGTTTTGGGTTTCAAACATGGAAATTTCAAAAAATTCCCGCCAAAAGCTTAATTTTAGAGTGAATAAGAAGGATCCAAGCTTAATTACCTTTTCATTTTCAGGATTTATGCTTGTTTAAATCTTGGTCAAACATAGGATTTGACCAACACACATATAGTCTTCTTATGTCATATAGTAAGCATTCAAGTTGATCAATAAGCATGCATGTCTAGACATATTCAAATTAACCCGACAAATCATGTATCTAGCCCTAACACCCTAAACTCTGTCTTATGAAGTCAACCATGAAGAGAAGTGGTTTTGGGTTTCAAACATTGAGATTTCAAGAACCCCCCAAAAGCTTCATTCTAGAATGACTAAGAAGGATCCAGGCTTACCTTTTCATTTTATGTTTTAAACTTGTTTAAATTTTGGTCAAACCTAGGATTTGACAAGATTCAAATGGGCATAAACATTAATTCAGAAAAAAACAAAAAAATGAAAATACAACATACATATAGTCTTCTTATGTCATATAGTAAGCATTCAAGTTGATAAATAAGCATGCATGTCTAGACATATTCAAATTAACCCGACAAATCATGTATCTACCCCTAACACCCTAAACTCAGTCTTATGAAGTCAACCATGAAGAGAAGTGGTTTTGGGTTTCAAACATGGAAATTTCAAAAACATCCCAAAAGCTTAATTTTAGAGTGACTAAAAAGGATCGAATCTTACCTTTTCATTTTCATGTTTGTGCGTGTTTAAATCTTGGTCAAACCTAGGATTTGACCAACAAGATTCAAATGAGCATAAAAATTCAGAAAAAATCAAAAAAAAAAAAAAAAAACAAAGCACATAGTATTCTTAAGTCATATATATAGTAAGCATTCAAATTGATAAACAAGTACTAGACATATTCAAACCCGACAAATCATGTATCTACCCCTAACCCTAAACTCTTTCTTATGAAGCCAACCATATGAAGAGAAGTGGTTTTGGGTTTCAAACATTGAGATTTCAAAAACCCCCCAAAAGCTTCATTTTAGAATGACTAAGAAGGATCCAGGCTTACCTTTTCATTTTCATGTGTTTTAAACTTGCTTAAATCTTGGTCAAACCTAGGATTTGACCAAGATTCAAATGGGCATAAACATTCAGAAAAAAATAAAAAATTGAAAACCAAAGCACATGAATCTTCATACACACTATAGTCCGTCTTGTGAAGACATTTTGTTTTTTACTACCCTATCACATGTTTCTGTATATAGTAAGCAATATGTATCCAAAAATGATTTTTGGGGATTTATAGGACGAAGTTATAACACACCTACATTTCAAATTGGAATTACTTTCAATAAATCAGCATAAAGTCATTTAAATGTGTGAAACTAGCTAGAAAGCACTAAAAACGTAAAGCGTTGGGAATTTCCACTAATATGTGGCCTTATTTATCTTAAAAATGCAGATGCGCCATTTTGAGCCATATCTTATGTACCCCATTCACAAAATAAACCTATTTTTTCATCTAGAAATTGATAAATGAGTTTTATATACCGAAAAGTTGAAAAGTCTAGTCAGCAACATTGTTGGGAATGGCAAGATGCACCACCATGCCCAATTTGGGCACATTGTAACAAACTATGCCACAAATATGGCTATAACTATATCATTTGGCTTGCAAACCAGGAATCTTCATACACGATAGTCTGCTTTGTGTGAAGACATTTTGTTTTTCACTACCCTATCACGTGTTTATTATTTTCCCTGTCAACTAACACATACAAGCACACTCCATGCACAAGGGTTTCATTTTTGAGGTTTTCTTCATTTTCATTTATTTATTTCTAAACCAGGTCAAAATGGTCGACATGATTATCCTTGCAAAGGGGTTGAATATTTTAGTACTATCACTGGTTTCTATATATAGTAAGTAATATGTATCTAAAAATGATTTGTGGGGACTTGTAGGACCAAGTTATAACACACCTACAATTCAAATTTGATTTACTTTCAATAAATCAGCATACAGTCATTTAAATGTGCGAAACTAGCTAGAAAGCACTAAAAACCGTAAATTTGGGAATTGACATTAAAATATGGCCTAATTTATTTTAAAAATGTAGATGCGCAATTTTGACCCATATTTTATCTACCCCATGCACAAAATAAACATATTTTATCATCTAGAAAATGAAAAACGATTTTTTATACCGAAAACTTGAAAAGTCTAGTCATCAACAGTGTTAGAAATGGCAAGATGCACCACCATGCCCAATTAGGGAACACTATAACAAAGCTGTCCAGGGAGAATCAAACTTGGTAATATTAACTATGAGATTGAACAAAACGTTATATTTGGTTTACCCTTTGAACCTCCTAACTTACCACAACATTGACTTCTTAATTTTATTTACAAATAGATATTTTAATATCCCATTGTTGTGCAATAATATATGTTTTTATCTCAAATCAATTAGCATTTGATTTTAAAAAACTACCATAATAATTTATGAGAAAGCGTTGAACAAGTTTCAGAATGTAATTTTATACTTGATATGACCAATAATAGACTTAAATTAAATTGGATTTCAAAGTTCAGATTTTATAAGCGAATAGAGTTTCATGTTGCAGACTATGTATTAGCTTGACGGGCACCCCTAGAATAAAGTAGGCCGGTCACTTACGTGTGGTTCCCATGCGTGTAGGTCCCACACATCAGTGAGCACAAGTCACGTGCGGTAGGTAGTTAAACTCCCAGCAATCTTCTTTGTCAAGTAAAGACGCATCGTCAAGACTCTCTCTCTCTCCCATTTGTCGCTGAAAAAAAAAGAATATTAGACGGGCGCGTAGCCTGCACTGCAGGTCTACAGAACTGAAACCCTGTGTGCCAGTCAACATCACTCACCGAAAAAAGTGAAGCATTTCTTTTCACCATAAATAACAGCGGCCCCGTGAGGCACTGCTCTCCCTTTCTCTTTCTCCTTCCGTGTGATCCCTTTTGCACCTTTTATCCTTTGCACGAAACTCCACTTATTGTTGTCATTGTTGCACAGAACACTCAGTTAACCTGTTCTTTTGCACATATCACCAACTCATGTATTTGTTGCACAAAGGTCTAAATCTCTGGCTAAGCTACTTTTCTCTAAGGGCTCCTTTGATTCAAAGGATAGAAAAAGCATAGGAATAGGAAAGTCATAGGATTAAATGGCATGTCTATTTGAATCCCATAGGAAGATGAAGTATGTTTGATTGAAGCAAAAAGGAATTTTTCATGAGGTATGAGCTAATGTTTTTTTCCTATAGAAATTACACTACAAGATTTCCATAGGAATTTTTCCTATAGGATATATTCGTATGAATCAAACAACATGTATAGGAAAATTTTCCATAGGAACCAAATCCTACACAATTCCTATGCAAATCCTATGAATCAAAGGAGCCCTAAATCTGATGGCCGGGACCTAGAAGGTAGTGGTAATATCCATTGTCATTGTGTAGTGTGTTTTTAGAACTCTAAAAGAATATGAAAATATTTTAGCAATTGAAATAATATAAATTAACTAATATGGGATATTCATGAAATATATTTTCTACTATCCGGCCAATAGCGAGTGTCATGAAATATATTCATTGTAAACTTAGTGATAATCACTCGAGTTTGATATGAATGGCCTAGCAAGCTATGGGCATCTCCCACTATATATGTTGTCCACACGACCAACCAACAAGCAAAAGGTATTCCATGAGGAAAGTTCTCTTATGGGTGACTTTCGTCTCTGCCGCAAAACACGCGCCGAAATTGTTGGCGCGTCCCATTTTCAAGCTACCCCAAAACCTGCGGTTTGCCCGTCGGCCTATAAAACTTCGGTCAACAGAGGATATTTCCCTGCAGAGCACAATTCGAACACCACATCTTTCTCATGCTTCTACCAGGCACACTCCCACGACGACGGCCGTGCCTACCGCCCCTCCTCACCATCACTGCCTCCTCACTGGCCACCGTAGTGACCGACCACGTTTTACCGGCGGACCTCCCTTGCTGTCTAGCAAGCCGGATTTGCTTCCTCGACGCCGACGTTGACCGCGCCATATCTGCTCCGGATCTGCTTCCCCGACTCTGTAGTCCACCTCACTGGAGATCGAGATGGGCAAAAAATGCGGCCCCAAAGTCGACCACCCCCAACCAAAGAGTAAATCCGCCCTGGCCTCAGACGAAGGTTGATGAATACTTTACATGTCCTCTTTTGTTATATGCATTTGATTTCTGACACTAGTTTTCATTGCTTTCTTGCAATGCATTCTTGCTGATATTAGATCAGTGTAGATAGTTGTTTGCCGCGTAGCTATATGAGATCTCAACCTTACATCTGCTGATCGAGAGGAAGATCGAGGTTATGTCCGCTTTCGCTATGCATTTCTTTTCCGAGAATCACTTCTGTGTGATATGTTTTGGGGGTTTGAAGTATGCATTTTACAAAGGTTATGATAGCAGTCAAGCTAGCAGAGCAATTTGTTGATAGTATTAAACTGCCTGTATTTTTTTTTTCTCAGAACTCTGCTGATCGTAACCTTACATCTGCTGATGAAGAGGCAGAGCTTATGTCCGCTTTCGTTACGCTTTTCTTTTCCAAATATCACATCTGTGCGGTACTTTTTTGGGGTTTGAAGTATACTACCTCCACCCCAAACCTGAAGGCTTATTTATAAAAGTCAAACCAAGTAAAGTTTGACCAAACTTTCAGAACAATCTATCAAGAAATATAATATTTCGTAGATACTGTACGAAAATATATTCGTTATCTATTTAATGATATTAAATTTGTATTTTGCATGTTAATAATGATTTTTGGTAAAAACTTCGGGATGGTGGTAGTACGTTTTACAAAGGTTATGATACCAGTCAAGCTAGCAGAGCTATTTATTGATAGTATTAAACTGCTTGTATTTTTTCTATTTGCAACTCTTTGTGCGCCATGTGGAATTGCATGCTCTAGCCAGTTCATCCAATGAGGTTTTATCACTTAACACCAGAAGTTCGGGATTTTATTTTATCACAGAACCACAACCCTATAAATTTGTATCACAAAACACCAACATTTGGGGTAATTGTTTCGCAGAATACATGATCTCTGTTTGATAGCCCATTAGTGACTTCAGGCCACCGTCAGTTTAAGAGTGACAGCAGGTGAAAGACAATTAGACTTTATTTTGTGGTATTTTCTGTTAAACGCTAAATACAAAGCTGTTTGTCAACACTAGTAGTTTAATCTTATGTCCAGACAGTTCAAAAAAATCTTATGTCCAGGGTAGTTGTATTGGTACACATTATCAAAACCTTATGCTGGTCTGAGAATATATTACCCAAATCTCATGTTCTTGTGTGGTTATAATTTCAATGAATATTTGTCATATGGTAATTCATTTTGTGTGTAGCATATGTAACAAGTGTGACTCATATTCTCATTTCCACAGAGTGTCTACAAAATTTCACACCAAAATTCATTTGTTTGTAGCAAACATGCTCACGTACTGTAAATTGGTGTCACGCTGTAGGGTGATGCTCTTGTCAAGCCAACTAATAACAAATAATGTGTTATGTGAAATAATTTCCCCAAATGTTGGTGTTTTGTGATAAAAAATCCACAACTTGTGGTGCTAAGTGATAAACCGCTCATTCAATAGACCGAGCCTTAGGCATGTATCATTAGATATTTTTTTAGGAAGGCTGGAAATATTTATTTTGAATACTGCGTTGCTACTTGCTAGGATTTGAACTCGGGACCTTGTAGGTGCGATACCATTTCGAATTGCATGCTCTAGCAAGTTCATCCAATAGACCGATCTGTTGGAACTTGGAAGACCCTAGGCAATTATATTAAGCACACGCCATTCCATATGGTTAACCATTGGCATGAAATGACACTTATATGTGTTTGAGTGTATATGTGGATTGCTTAGCCCTTTCCATCAGTTCGGACTTTTGGTTGCGTTGGCTCTTTGCATGAAGCTTGACATTCATACTTATCCTAAAAATTGTTGCTGCTGCCCTCTGTTGCCCAATGTAAATTATTTTTGAGCCATAATTTGTTTGCCCTTTCCATCAGTCCGGACTTCCGGTTGCGTTGGCTAGTGCATGAAGCTTGACAATATGAACATCAATTATTTTTGAGCCATAGTTTGTTTGTCATTACACCTTTTGAGCAGTCTCACTGCTACTATTAATTTGTTCTTACATGCACCGTTCCATGATAAATCTCATCTGCATTTCTCGCCAATGCATGTTAGGTCTTCCACTCGAGAATGAGTACGAAGAGCAACGGAGGCAAACTATCCTACATAATAGCCGAGTTGCAGCCTCGTTGGGCCTAACACTACATCCTTCTACAAGGTCTAGTGCAAAAACGCCACCCACGTCCCTCACAAAGGATACGGAACATTCCTGCGATTCGAGAATTTGATCCTGCTGATTGTGATGGCGAGCTGACTCAGGAAGATGCCCTGGTCGACTATCCTCTGCAACACAACAAGGTGAGTTTTCTCTGTCCTGTCATCGAATTTTTTGTCCCAACTTCCATTTGTTGTATCCTAGTCCTACCAAATATGTTACCCATGCCATGTTCAATCTCATTACTACATTTTTCCTGCTTAGTTAACGCATCATATATGTTTTTGCATATGTTGCCTTACTGTTTTTCCATTCCATCTGCATATCATCATCATATAATATTGTACATTGAAATATCATTTATGTGTGACAGGCATCTGCAGATTCGGGCAAGAACTTTTCAAGAACGAACAGGAGGAAGAACACTCAACAGGAACCTCGGTGATACCGGAGGATGGGTGACAGTGCGTAATAAAAAAAGGTTAAGCACGATGCTCGTGCTGCTCCTCCTATTACAAGGTCTAACAAAAGCTGACACGAGGTGGCGAACAGGCCGAGAATGATAACGATAAAAGGTCTCGTAAAAACCACAAACCATCGAATCAGACGAAGTAGCCCCGACATGTACCAGCCCACACATTCCACAACCACCGGTTGCCAATCATTTCTCAGCAACAATTGCCAACAGAACCAGTTTCCACAGCAAATTCGAGCCAACAATTGGCATCATCAGGAGTAGTGGTAGGTAATAATGGCCAAGGACACATGATGCTAGTCCCAGATGATACAGCCTCAAATGTCCAAACAGTGCTACCACAACACCAGCGAACTGGTGATGATCTCCCTCCGACCCTTAGTCATGCGAAAGACAACTCCTCTCCCGATGACGAGACCCACGCCAAAAAAGGTAATACTTTTTTCAAGACTTGTAGTTTAATGCTCCCTTATGTATCTATATACCATGATAGCTTGATGTAATGATTAACTTGGTAGGTTCGCCACGATCAATAAAAACGAGGGGGCCAACGGTAGGAAGAAAACTTGCAGCTAAGATTTCCGGAATGGGTTCAAGATTTCGCATCACATCTATTGTAGGTGGCAGAAGGCCACTTCATCCGCATGAATCTTCATATCTTGTATCACATATTGGCTATTTTATCAGGAATGACCTTTCTACCTTCCCATTGTGGAAGCAGCACGTTGACACCCCTTCACAGTTCGAGAGTTTAGTGCATAATTTACATGTAAGTCATGCTTCTCCTGGTAATGATAAATTATTCCACATTGATCTGTCCCATTTCTTGTAGCTTACTGTTGTTTCTATGCTATATAACTCACCAATCATTCCACCGTTACGAAGCGATTAAGGTTTGAATTCGACGAGGATAATGAGGATGTAAAGTTTGTCATCGCTTCCATATTCAAAGAATTGTTGCGCCGGCACCGCTATAAGCTTAAGGCGACATACTTCAACGGCAGATTACGCCAATGTTCGAACAAAGTCTCCTGCACCTGTATGGTGACGAGCGGTGGGGAGATCTTGTCAAGCACTGGTCTGATCCAATGAATGTGGTATGGCTTATGAGGACCGTGAAACCAGATTAAATTCCGAATACTTATTTTGCGCCAGTGTCTCACTAGTCTCTTTTTGCAGACGTTGTCTAAAAGGAACCAGGCTAACTGCTTGAAACAACGTTTACCAAGCCGTACAGGATCTCATCACTTGGTTGGGCATCTCTGGCAAAAAGTAATGCCCCGCTGGTCTGTACTACTACATATGTTACTCGTAAATTGTGTAGAACTCCATGTGCATGTTATATTTCCATCCTCCATTTTAACCACGTTATTTGATTTCTATATGATTGTACAAAAATGCAAAAAGTAGATCATGCAAACAACATGCAACCAGGACAAAGAGATGACTACGCGGAAGCGATTCGAGCCATGCGAGAAGATCAATCATACTGTGATAGGAGAACTCGCAGAAAGTGTTATTGTAAGTCTTCTTTATGATTTAATTTTTTTAACGACACACTTGCCAATTTGTAGGAGCAATAATGGGCATGTCAATATGATCTTTTAGGCGTTTTTGTGAAAATGCATTTGATGTGTAATCAGGCATACCAACTTGTAGGATTAAAAGTAGTTCATACACATTAAATCTACCGTCTGCATGTTTCTCTGTAATAACTTTAATTTTTACACGACTGAAATTTTTTCAGGCAAATATGAAATTGGAGATGGCAAAACCCGGGAAAGACGGTATGGAAAAAACTCTAGAAGAATGTATGGAGACATTTACCATGGTACTTAAAAATAAAGATATCACCAAAAACACTTTCTGCGAAATGCTTTGGGTTTTTGCGGTCAAGTCAAGTCCAAGTCCAAGTCTTTCTCTGCACAAGTTACGGAGGAACAACTCCAAATAGAACGAGCTGCGGCAGATGTGTTAAGAAACCAAGTTGATATGTTGAGATCGAGATCAGAAGCATGTGATGCCCTCGGAGGAGGCCAATCAAGTTCGTTATAATCTCTCAAAGACTAATAAAATGCCATAGATAATTGGAGATGAACAACGACATTGACATGTGAGTACCTTGGTATTGTGAAATTTTCACAGAGGCGAGGCAATGTTCCTATTTTGTTGGTGGATGCATTTATCTGCGGCTGGGATCAACTCTGTGGATGTTTTATAAATTGGTTGCCTAGCCTTTTCAATCAGTTTGAACTTAAATGGTATTAGAGCCAAGGTCTCGAGTTTGAATTGTTGATGGTGTGGTTCAATTCATCCTTAATTTGTTGGTGCCCCATTGGCCCTTGTAAAGCTTCATGTGCCTACCTCCGAATCCAGTGTTGAATTTCTCTTGTCACACAGGAGGATGGCTGTTAATGTGTGTATAAGTGGGTTGCATAGCCCCTTTTATATAAGTTTGCAAGTTTCCGTATTGTGTTGTGCCTTTGGGACTCAGCTGCACTTCGACTTTTGGTTGCGTTGGCTCTTTGCATAAGTTTAATATACTAGTTCCATGTGGTTTTTGTTGAGATCTATAATAAGTGGATTGCCTAGCCCTTTCCATCATTTCGGACCTGTGGTGTGCTATTCTCTTTTCCACGTGTTAGACCTCCTCTTCTTAACAAGACTCCATGAGTAGGAGGCACTATGATTTTATTTTTTTTGCGCATGAAATTACTCAATTAGACAACTTAATCCCATTTGTTGACTCTCTGTTGACCAGCCACTTGAGGGTAAAATGGAGTATATTGCACTAGCCACTATACTCGAGGGGAAAACTGAGTACGGAGTACATATATTTTTCCAGTGTAAGGCTCGACGGTAGAACTGAGTACACGTAACGGTGCAGACGTGCAGTACCACGGACGCGTGTCGTGGTGCGCAGCGGTTAGGCGGTGCGCGTGTTGAGACCAAACGTCTAGCTTTTTTGAGAAACTGCCGAGACCAACCGTCACGTTGCCTGTACAGAGCCCCTCTGTCCCTCCCTCTGCACACAGTCTCATTCTCACTCACGCACGCAACCACGCCTCTCACGTCCCATCAACTTCTCCAAATCGAATGAAAAAACACCAACCGCCCTACGCGCGTTCCCTGCCGGCGATGGACAAGAAGAATGCGCCGGCGGCCGTCGCCCCCGAGACCGTCGCCTCCGAGGGCGGCGCATCCAAGCGCGGCGCCTCCGTGGACTGGGCCTCTCTCAGGGCTGACGGACCACTTCACAAGATCGGGGACTGCTTACTGGCGAACGAGGAGTACATGGACACCTACTCTGCTTTGAGGCAAGTTTGTAGAAATTGGCGCTCAGGTTTACAAGAGCCCGACGTGCACCTGCATGAATGGATCATGGTAGAACACGTCCTTCCACGCGCTGCTGATTTCACCTTCCTCCACCTCCGCACATCCCGCTACGTCACCATCGATCTAACGGAAGTTCATGCAAGGTTCAAATTCCTCCATATCTATAGAGTTAATCTATTTTTATTTTCAATCGTAAACATCTTAGTGCTGAATGTTATCTTCATCAATATATTTTAGATACTACTTCGTCGGCTTTTACCGTGGCGTCATCGTCCTTGCCCAGAAGAACCAGCCGCACAAGATACGGCTTTTGAACCCACTCACAAAGACATTGAATACTAGGTTTGAGGCGCATATGCCATATGTTATTCTGAAGTCAGTCGCTGTAATGAAGTCCCCGACTATGGTCTTCGTTTCCAAAGATTACCCGGCGGAAATTGCTTGGGTCGATGAGAGCACTCCAACTAAGGGTATAGATGAAGACTGGGGAGAAGGAAGATTTTCGACCGAGCACCATTCTCTGCGTTGCATTACCCCGTTCAATGGTGAACTGTATGCAATAGCTGTGAACAATTTTGAGTTCGGAAAATTAGTGTGCACCAACAATGTCCAGTTGGAGCAGCGCGCGAGCAGTGTCAACATGGATACACTATTTTCATTTCCAGAACTTGGAAATAACAAGTTCTACCTTGTGAAGTCGGATGGTGCTCTGCTGCTTGTGTTGTTGGACAACAAGCATTTGGAGGAAGGTCAACCATTGGTGTACCGTGTGGACACTGAGAGCCGCTCTCTCCATGCCGTCAATAACATTGGCAGTCGTGCCTTCTTCGTCCATTATATCCGGTGTATCTCCGTCGACACCAGAGTGCACCCGACACTTCGACCTGGCTGCATCTACTACACAGATTTGGGTTATATCAGAGAGTACTTTGATGATATAAAGGCCTGGGATGAGTGGCCAATACGTGTGGATAGATTAGGAAACTATGGTATGAGAAATGAACAAAGGCCATACCGTTTGGAGGATGTATTGGCTGCACACTGCAGACGGAAGGAGTTCAATGAATATTTCCTTCAGATCAGAGAATGGAGTGACGAAGAAACATATGCTGAATGAAGATCAGATTCATTCATCTTGGGGTATCCTAATCTTCATGTTGGCCATACATTGCATCTTGTATTATTTTCAGATTAGTTTGTCGTGAACATTAACATTGTTATTGGCTGCTTTTGGCTGTTGTATGCAGTTGATGTATTATACTCCGTACTTAGTTTTCTGGATTTATTATGCTGCTGTGATTTTTCGTATACTAGCTTCTAGATTTGACTGATTTTGTTTGTAATGATGATGGCTTGATGTGGCTGCTGGCCTTGACTGCCGGAGCAGAGCAATTAGTACTTAACCAGGTGTACCGTCTTTATATTAGTATTATATTATATTACTTGACCATAGCCATATTCAAAATCAAATCTCAGTTGGGCGGCAAAATCTCCCGCCAATCCTGAAATATTTCAGACGGGTTTTTGAATGGGATAACAAGATAGATCACGATGATAGTAACCGGTATTTAATGTGATGATGATTTGATTTTGCACTCGGCCTTGAACAGAGGTACTAGTACGGTGTCACAATTTTTTATCATTATACTTGGACGGTAGCCAAATTCAAAATCTCATAGCGGCAAAACTTCCCGCCCACAAAATACAAAAATTTCACACGCTTCCAAATTCCCATTCTACCCCTGTGGAGATGGCAGCAAAGTCGGTTGGTGGGGGGGGTATGCCCGTCATTTTTTGGATCACCACCTCCCTAGCCCGGAGACCCTCCCAAAAAAAATTCATTTCCCTCACTCTCTCCTCTGAGACCACCCACCGGAACTTCCCAAGTCCCTCTCTCCCACCTCCACGACCACCGCACCGGAACATCCCCGCCGGACTTCCCTGGTCTACCCGAGCCCTCGCGATCCTCGTCAGCCGGCTGCCTGCCGAAACCGCTTCATCGACGCCGTCATCAACCGGACCGGATCATCCCCGCCGTACCTCGAAACCATATGCTCATCCAGCAGTCTACCGCAGTCGCTTCAGCTGAGCCGCTTCGCCGGATCCGTCGTCCACCGCATCGGATCTTGCTCACCGACACCGCTATGCATGAACCGGATCTGCTTCACCGGCGCTGTGCATGATCTAAACTCTTCTACTGTCGCTTTTCTATTGCTTGCCTGCAAGTTCTTGTTTAATCTTGGGGGAACCTGTTTGTGCTAACGATGCGCCGTTACATTTTTGCAGATGAGATGAGTAATCATGAAGTGTAATGGCCGTCTCTCCAACCCCAAGTAGCACATGTAGCGTACTTCATCACCGGATCTATCAACCCCAGGAAGATCTGTTGTGACTCCCACAGAGTGCTTCTCCTAATGTAAGTCCCTTGTTTTAGCGCCATGTTCTAGGTTCAGATGCTTGTTTGTCTGAAGCTCTTTTAGTTCATTCCTAGCTATGACCGTAACACGTTGCTATTTTCTACTTCATTGCTAACTTTAAGCGATTGAACATTTTGGTTTGCATTCCCTGCTCTGTAGATGTAGCCATCATAACTTCTATCTTGCTTGTGATCGTTGTTACAAAAATTATAGGTATTATAGTAACATCCTGCTATTATTTAGTTCATGGCCAATTTTAAGTAATTGCACATGTTGGTTCGCATTCCCTGCTCTATAGCTTTTGGCATCGTAACTTCTATATTTGGTTTACATTCCCTGCTCTGTAGATCTAGCCATCATAACTTTATCTTGCTCAGTCGTTGTTACAAAAATTATGGCCTGCTACTATGTTGTTTGTGCCAATTTTTTACTCCATGAACATGTTGGCTTGCATTCCCTGTACTACAGGTGATGCCATTGTTTTGTATCTAGTTCATTGTAAGCTAACAAAGTAAGGACTTAGTTTGGCATGCTATCACTCTGCTATCTAGCATGTAGTACAAATAAACTTGTCATACTACTAGATAATAATTTTGCGTGCCATCTTGTTCTTCAAAAGCTGCATTATTGACTTGTTTCTCTGACTTGGCATGACGCTCACATATGGAAAGCTGAACATATTGGTTTGCATTCCCTCTTATACAAGTTCACAGGTGATCCCACTATATTCTGTAGCTGGTCCATCCTAAGCTCCAGCATTAACTATCCTCTATGTGTTGCTCATTACAAGTTTATATCCCGAAACATCTTGATTTGCATCCCCTTCACTATAAGTTCAGGAGTATTATTTAGTTCACGGCCAAAATGAAGTAATTGCACTTGGCACATGTTGGTTCACATTCCCTCCTCTTTAGCTTTTGCCATCGTAACTTCTATTTTTGGTTTACATTCCCTGCTATGTAGATGTAGCCATCATAACTTCATCTTGCTCAGTCGTTGTTACAAAATTTATAGCCTGCTACTATGTTGTTCATGCCAATTTTGTACTCCCTGAACATGTTGGTTTGCATGGGACTCGACAGTAGTAAGTCTGCTGTTTCATTCTAACATGCTCTGTTATATTGGCTGTTGGTATGCGGCATGCACTCTTTGTTTGCTTATTGTGCGCATTACAATGATCTTGTTATAACGACGAAATGATGAGTTCCAAATTCTTTGGCAAACAATATTGTAGTGTCTTTGCCTTTCCATTGTTGTTGTCTTAACTTGTAATGTCTTTGTTTCAGATATAGGTGCTGCATGGACAACTTAAAAGATTTGCCGGATCCCTTCATTGTATTGCTAGGTTTAATTACCATTCAATTTCTCTGGGTTCTGTAATATTTTTTCAATGCCTTGCAGCTGATGTAATATTTAGTTAGTTTTTATAGTTCTTTCGCGCATTTTTTCTTTGGTGCTTGTGGTAAGTGAGGCTATCAGACAGAAATCAATGCTGCGTAAATATTCTCAGTAGCTAAATCACGAATTCCCATCCCTTAAACGGCCCAATTAAGCGAAATCACATATGTGCCGGCCCGCAAAATCCTAAAGCGCCTATTACGCCGGCATATAAACAGCAACTAAACGGGCTGGCCCACTTACTTATTGGGCCAGCCCACTTGATTTACTGTGGACCCCACACTTTTATTGGGCCGGCCCACTTGCTTTAAGGTGGACCCCACCCACTACTGGGCCGGCCCACTAACTAGTTGGGCCAGCCCAATTGCTTTTGTGGTGGCCCCCACATACTAAATGGGCCGGCCCTTTAAGACGAAAGTGGGACCCACCTGTGTTTTTGGCCCGGCCCACTATCTTGTTGGGCCGGACCACTTGCTATATGGTGGACCCCACATACTAAATGGGCCGGCCCTTTAACAGGAAAGTGGGACCCACCTGTGTTTTTGGCCCGGCCCACTAGCATGTTGGGCCGGCCCACTGGCTATATGGTGGACCCCACATACTAAATGGGCCGGCCCTTTAACAGGAAAGTGGGACCCACCAGTGTTTTGGCCCGGCCCACTATCTTGTTGGGCCGGCCCACTTGCTATATGGTGGACCCCACATACTAAATGGGCCAGCCTTTTAACTGGAAAGTGGGACCCACCATGTTTTTGGCCGGCCCACTATCTTGTTGGGCCGGCCCACTTGGTAGATGGAGGACCCCCCAGACTTAATGGGCCAGCCCTTTAACTGGAAAGTGGGACCCACCTGTGTTTTTGGCCCGGCCCACTATCTTGTTGGGCCGGCCCACTTGCTATATGGTGGACCCCACATACTAAATGGGCTGGCCCTTTAATAGGAAAGTGGGACCCACCGGTGCTTTTGGCCCGGCCCACTGGCTTGTTGGGCCAGCCCATTTGATCAAATGTGGACCCCACGTACTAAATGGGCCGGCCCTTTTGCCTGTTGACCGGTCAACGAGTGCATTCGGCCCGGCCCACATGCTTAGTGGGCCGGCCCATTAAAGTTTTGATCAGTCAACCTTAGAGGTTAGGCCCGGCCCACGTAACTAATGGACCAGCCCAGCTATATAGTTGACCGGTCAAACTAAGTCAGCTGGCCCGGCCCGCAAACTTAATGGGCCGGCCCGCTTAAGACGTGGCAGGCCTCGTGTGGACCTACCATCTACCACGGGGTTTCAGCCGGTTAACGCCGTTAATCGCGATTAACGGCGTACGCCACGTGTCGGTTGCATGACGTCAGCAGTCAACGGGCTCCCGGAAACACTTGGGCAACGGTCCGATTTTCCGTGGCGGAAGGGCGCCCAAGCGCGACGGACCGAAAAAATCGTCGTAGGACTTTGCCTGACGCAGTTTCCACAACAGAACCCATATCGTCGGGTTAGGCCCATAGGCGACGAAAAATACCCCTTAGCGGACGATTTTGACACGTTGTCTATCAGAACTTTTCTTGTAGTGGTTCATACAAAGACAGTTTCTGAACCATGTGCGCCAGTGAAGGGTAGTCTGCTTGGGAAGCCATGTCCTTGATCGGTGATGCGAGACCCACCACCGCCAACTCAACCGCTTCTTTTTCAGTCAAACGAGCCGAATAGCATCGGTTCCTAACGGCCCTGAAGCGCTGGATGTATTCTGACACTGTTTCTCCGCGCTTCTGACGTACTTGTGCTAGATCGGCAATGCCAGCCTCGGAAGCTTCTGAGTGATACTGCATGTGGAACTGTTCTTCCAACTGCTTCCAAGTCCGGATCGAGTCTGGTGGCAGTGATGTGTACCACCCAAAAGCCGATCCTGTGAGGGACTGTGCAAAGAACCTCACGCGTAGTGCATCTGCAGCTGAGATCGTGCCCAGCTGTGCCAAATATCGGCTTACATGCTCGATAGAGCTGGAGCCATCTGACCCACTAAACTTGGAGAATTCAGGGAGCCGATATTTGGGTGGTAGTGGGATCAAATCGTAGTCGTTGGGGTACGGCTTGGAATAGCCGATTGCCCTCCTTTTCGGCACCATGCCGAACTGGTCTCTCAAGATCGTGCTGATCTGATCCGCAGTGCTAGCTGCAGGAGTGGAGCTCTGAAGATTCGCTGGCGTGGCATACTTAGCTAGCCACGCTTGCTTCTCAAGATCTGAGCTAGCTGCAGGAGTTGAGCTCTGGACGTTCGTCGGAGTGGCATACTTAGCTAGCCACGTACGCTTCTCAAGATCTGATCCGAGAGGCTCCTCCTGCTGTTAGGAAGTCCCCGCTTGTTGCAGCCTGGTTCGTGAGTGCCCGATTCGCCCATGCAGCACGTATGTGCACGTGTATCCGTGAGGGATCTCCTTAGGCGCCTCATACAAGAACTGGTAATCGCTAGGATCGACACCGATCTTGTAGACGACGAATGCCGGTGTACTCGGCACATCTGGTGCTGCCAGTGCGAACGGCAGCGGTGGTCGGCTATGGAGTGGTAGCTCTCCTTGGTGAGTCCCTAGAGCCGGCCCTGATGGAGAGTACTGATGCCTCAAGATTTCATGGAGCACCCGAAGGGCGACACGCTCCAAAGTGTTCACCAGGATCTCAGAATGGCGGTGTAGCGAATGAGCTACCATGAAATTGATCTCCTGACGCAAGGACCTGGTGCGTTCTTCTAAAGGGGTGGACAGGTCCACTCCATCGAGCGCGCCTTCAGGTGTGAACCCTCTCCACCTGATGCCGTGCGAGCGGGTCCTGTGGAAAGAGCCGATGAGGTCGGCTTCGAGGATAGCTTTGACGTCGTCATACTTCTTCTTGAGCTCCTCGGGCAGATCCTCGTATGTTACTGGAGTACCTTCCGCCATCTCAGATGTAGATGGCGCTGCAGTTGATGTCGAAGACTGTCCCACCGGGCGTGCCAGAATGTGTTGGCGTCCGAAACCCACCGGCGAGCTACGGCTGGCAACACGAAGAGCCGGGAACAACCTAGGGCTGCGGCTGGACCTGGTCCCTCCGAGCGACGGCCCGCAAAGCTCCTGGTACGCACGTCCCGATGCTGGTGCAAGGGCGTGCCACCTGATCTATACCTGATCAAGAAGGTGATGGATTTGCTTCGCTAAGTTTCCTGCATGGCATACACGTAAACATTAAATACGAGCCTCGATCGACTCTCAGGTTGTCCCGTGAATCGGCTCAAGGAGCCGATCCACCCATGACTCGTATAGGGTTTACGATTGCATGGTGGTCCTGCTTGATCAATATGAAGCTAAAACGACCTACGACGATTTAGGGTCTTCACCACATAATCGGAACATCCTACTCGTGATTGAGCCTGGCAGCCACGCACGGTGATAATAAACCGACCCTAGACAAGGCCTAAAAACCAACGTTAAGTTGATCCCCGGAACATCTTGTCTAGGGTTAGCAAACTACACCCTACGCGCTACTGGATCATTCAACCCGTTTGTAAGGCCTAACTATGTAGATATTAAACTAATCCTTGAGGAATCAAGGAGCAATCATAACAGATCGGATCTACTAAACAATGATCAAGCAAGGTGCCGCCCTTACACCTAAGAAAGGTGTAAGGACGGCTAGACGTCTAAGGGTTGCATGGACGGAAGCATGTAGCACGGTAGAACAATGCTAACCCTAACACATCTATGATAACTACGTTGCTCGCCATCAAAAAGGCTTCGATGCGATTTAGCAACGCATGAACAACGAATAAACGTATACTGCCTAGATCGCAAGATGCGATCTAGGCAGCATGATGCTTACCCGGAAGAAACCCTCGAAACAAGGGGTCGGCGATGCGCCAAGATTGGTTTGTGATGAACGTGATTGTTGTCTTTCTCAATAACCCTAGATACATATTTATAGTCCGTGGACTTTCTAACGTGGGAATAATCCCAACCGTGCACGAGCCAAACTCTAACTAACCGACACGTATCCTACTATATTTACAGATACAAGGGCAAACTGCTCAAACTTCGTGTACAAGGCCGGTTCACGTATTTCTTCCATGTATATTCTTCAAGCCCAATCTTGATCGCGGCCCACCTCTAATCCGGTCAAATTCTGGTGATAACAAAAATATGTATTGCAATGATAATCCAGGTAATCCAAGCTAATTAGGACAAGGTGCGGGCACTATTGGTATACTATGCATGAGGCTTGCAACTTATAAGATATCTTATACATAACACATATGCTTTATTACTACCATTGACAAAATTGTTTCTTGTTTTCAAAATAAAATCTCTAGCACAAATATAGCAATCTCTGCTTCCCTCTGCGAAGGGCCATTCTTTTACTTTTATGTTGAGTCAGTTTACCCACTTCCTTCCATATTAGAAGCAAACACTTGTGTTAACTGTGCATTGATTCTTACATACTTGCTTATTTGCATTCATCATATTACTTTATGTTGACAACTATCCATGAGATATACATGTTACAAGTTGAAAGCAACCGTTGAAACTTATATCTTCCTTTGTGTTGTTTCAAAATTTTCTACTAAGAATTTATTGCTTTATGAGTTAACTCTTATGCAAGTCTTATTGATACTTGTCTTGAAAGTACTATTCATGAAAAGTCTTTGCTATATGATTCAGTCGTTTAATCATTGTATTTACCATTGCTTCGAATCACTTCATTCATTACATATGCTTACAATAGTATTGATCAAGATTATGATAGCATGTCACTTAAGAAATTATCTTAGTTATTGTTTACCTACTCGAGGACGAGTAGGAACTAAGCTTGGGATGCTTGACACGTCTCAAACGTATCTATAATTTCTTATGTTCCATGCTACTTTTATGATGATACTCACATGTTTTATACACACTTTATGTCATATTTATGCATTTTCCGGCACTAACCTATTGACAAGATGCCGAAGAGCCAGTTGTTGTTTTCTGTTGTTTTTGGTTTCAGAAATCCTACAAAGGAAATATTCTCGGAATTGGACGAAATCAACGCCCAGGGGCTTATTTTTCGACGAAGCTTCTAGAAGACCGAAAGGGTTACGAAGTAGGGCGACGAGGCGCCGCCACGCCAGGGCCGCGCGGCCAAGGGTGGGGCCGCGCCGCCCTGTTGTGTGGGTGCTTGTGACGGTAAAGCACACGTCCGTTGGGAACCCCAAGAGGAAGGTGTGATGCGTACAGCGGCGAGTTTTCCCTCAGAAAGAAACCAAGGTTATCGAACCAGTAGGAGTCAAGAAGCACGTTGAAGGTTGATGGTGGTGGAGTGTAGTGCGGCGCAACACCAGGGATTCCGGCGCCAACGTGGAACCTGCACAACACAACCAAAATACTTTGCCCCAACTTAACAGTGAGGTTGTCAATCTCACCGGCTTGCTGTAACAAAGGATTAGATGTATAGTGTTGATGATGATGTTTGCAGAGAACAGTAAGAACGAGTATTGCAGTAGATTGTATTCGATGCTAGTGGTGTCTCTCCGATAAGAATAAGCATGTTGGGTGAATAAATTACAGTTGGGCAATTAACAAATAAAGATGGCATGACAATGCACATACATGTTATGATGAGTAGTGTGAGATTTAATTGGGCATTACGACAAAGTACATAGACCGCTATCCAGCATGCATGTATGCCTAAAAAGTCCACCTTCAGGTTATCGTCCGCACCCCTTCCAGTATTAAGTTGCAAACAACAGACAATTGCATTAAGTATGGCGCGTAATGTAATCAACACAAATATCCTTAGACAAAGCATTGATGTTTTATCCCTAGTGGCAACAGCACATCCACAACCTTAGAACTTTCTGTCACTGTCCCAGATTTAATGGAGGCATGAACCCACTATCGAGCATAAATACTCCCTCTTGGAGTTACAAGTAACGACTTGGCCAGAGCCTCTACTAGCAATGGAGAGCATGCAAGATCTTAAACAACAAATATATGATAGATTGATAATCAACATAACATAGCATTCCATATTCATCGGATCCCAACAAACGCAACATGTAGCATTACAGATAGATGATCTTGATCATGTTAGGCAGCTCACAAGATCCAACAATGATAGCACATTAGGAGAAGACGACCATCTAGCTACTGCTATGGACCCATAGTCCAGGGGTGAACTACTCACACATCGATCCGGAGGCGATCATGGCGATGAAGAGTCCTCCGGGAGATGATTCCCCTCTCCGGCAGGGTGCCGGAGGCGATCTCCTGAATCCCCCGAGATGGGATTGGCGGCTGATGTCTACGGGTGCTTCTATTCTTGTAGACAGTGTTGGGCCTCCAAGAGCAGAGGTTTGTAGAACAGCAGCAAGTTTCCCTTAAGTGGATCACCCAAGGTTTATCGATCTCAGGGAGGAAGAGGTCAAAGATATCCCTCTCAAGCAACCCTGCAACCACAAAGCAAGAAGTCTCTTGTGTCCCCAACACACCTAATAGGTGCACTAGTTCGGCAAAGAGATAGTGAAATATAGGTGGTATGAATAAGTATGAGCAGTAGTAATAGCGCCAGAAAAGTGCTTTGCTGCCCAGGACTGGCGTGTGGTTGATGGTGGTAATATTGCGGACAGTACAGATGCAGTAGAACAGTAAACAAGCAGCGATAACAGTATTTGGGAACAAGGCCTAGGGATCATACTTTCACTAGTGGACACTCTCAACTTTGATCACATAACAGAATAAATAGATAGATGCTAGACTCTACACTCTCTTGTTGGATGATGAACACCACTAACTGTGTAGGATTACACGAACCCTCAATGCCGGAGTTAACAAGCTCCACAATATTCGATGTTCATATTTAAATAACCTTAGAGTGCATGACAGATCAACATAACCAAACCAAGTACTAACATAGCATGCACACTGTCACCTTCACGCTACGAAAGGAGGCATAGATCACATCAATACTATAATAGCAATAGTTAACTTCGTAATCTACAAGAGATCACAATCATAACCTACGCCAAGTACTACACGATGCACACACTGTCACCATTACACCATGCAGGAGGAAGAAACTACTTTAATAACATCACTAGAGTAGCACACAGATAAATTGTGATACAAAACACATTGCAATCATAAAGAGATATAAATAAGCACTTCACTATGCCATTCATAACAGTGAATAAGTATTCTGTGAAATATAGCCTAAGAGACCCACACGGTGCACACACTGTCACCTTTACACACGTGGGATAAGGAGTCTCCGGATATCACATAAGTAAAATCCACTTGACTAGCATAATGACATCTAGATTACAAGCATCATCATATGAATCTCAATCATGTAAGGCAGCTCATGAGATTATTGTATTGAAGTACATAGGAGAGAGAGATTAACCACATAGCTACCGGTACAGCCCCGAGCCTCGATGGAGAACTACTCCCTCCTCATGGGAGACAGCAGCGGTGATGAAGATGGCGGTGGTGTCGATGGAGGAGCCTTCCGGGGGCACTTCCCCGTCCCGGGGGCGTGCCGGAACAGAGACTCCTGTCCCCCAGATCTTGGCTTCGCGATGGCTGCGGCTCTGGATGGTTTCTCGTACCGTGGCTTTTTCATATCGAAGATTTAGGTCGAGGAGGCTTAAATAGGCGAAGAGGCGGAGTCGTAGGGGCGACGAGGCGATGACACAATAGGGGGGCGTGGCCCAGGCCCTGGCCGCGCCACCCTGTCATCTGGGGCCCCTGTGGCCCCCCTCTGGCGGCTCTCGGGTGTTCTGGAAGCTTCATGCAATTCTAAGATGCTGGGCGTTGATTTTGTCCAATTCCGAGAATATTTCCTTACTAGGATTTCTGAAACCAAAAACAGCAGAAAACAGCAACTGGCCCTTCGGCATCTCGTCAATAGGTTAGTTCCGGAAAACGCATAAATATGACATAAAGTATGCATAAAACATGTACATATCATCAATAATGTGGCATGGAACATAAGAAATTATCGATACGTCGGAGACGTATCAGCATCCCCAAGCTTAGTTTCTGCTCGTCCCGAGCAGGTAAACGATAACAAAGATAATTTCTGGAGTGACATGCCATCATAATCTTGATCATACTATTGTAAGCACATGTAATGAATGCAGCGATCAAAACAATGTAAATGACATGAGTAAACAAATGAATCATATAGCAAAGACTTTTCATGAATAGTACTTCAAGACAAGCATCAATAAGTCTTGCATAAGAGTTAACTCATAAAGCAATAATTCAAAGTAAATGCATTGAAGCAACACAACGGAAGATTAAGTTTCAGCGGTTGCTTTCAACTTGTAACATGTATATCTCATGGATATTGTCAATGTATAGTAATATAACAAGTGCAATATGCAAGTATGTAAGAATCAATGCACAATTCACACAAGTGTTTGCTTCTTGAGATGGACAGAAATAGGTGAACTGACTCAACATAAAAGTAAAAGAATGGCCCTTCGCAGAGGGAAGCATTGATTGATATATTTGTGCTAGAGCTTTGATTTTGAAAACATAAAGAGAGTATAAAAATAAAGTTTTGAGAGGTGTTTGTTGTTGTCAACGAATGGTAGCGGGTACTCTAACCCCCTTGCCAGACAAACCTTCAAAGAGCGGCTCCCATTTTATTTTTATTTTTGGGTGGCACTCCTTCCTACCTTTCTTTCACAAACCATGGCTAACCGAATCCTTCGGGTGCCTGCCAACAATCTCATACCATGAAGGAGTGCCTTTTTATTTTTAGTTTTATTATGATGACACTCCTCCCCACCTTTGCTTTCTCAAGCCATGGCTAACCGAATCCTTCGGGTGCCGTCCAACAATCACATACCATGGAGGAGTGTCTATTTTTGTTAATTAATTTGGGACTGGGAATCCCATTGCCAGCTCTTTTTGCAAAATTATTGGATAAGCGGATGAAGCCACTAGTCCATTGGTGAAAGTTGCCCAACAAGATTGATAGATAAACACCACATACTTCCTCATGAGCTATAAAACATTGACACAAATCAGAGGTGATAAATTTTGAATTGTTTAAAGGTAGCACTCAAGCAATTTACTTTGGAATGGCGGAGAAATACCATGTAGTAGGTAGGTATGGTGGACACAAATGGCATAGTGGTTGGCTCAAGGATTTTGGATGCATGAGAAGTATTCCCTCTCGATACAAGGCTTAGGCTAGCAAGGTTATTTGAAACAAACACAAGGATGAACTGGTGCAGCAAAACTCACATAAAAGACATATTGTAAACATTATAAGACTCTACACCGTCTTCCTTGTTGTTCAAACTCAATACTAGAAATTATCTAGACCTTAGAGAGACCAATTATGCAAACCAAATTTTAGCAAGCTCTATGTATTTCTTCATTAATAGGTGCAAAGTATATGGTGCAAGAGCTTAAACATGAGCACAACAATTGCCAAGTATCACATTATCCAAGACATTCTACCAATTACCACATGTAGCATTTTCCGTTTCCAACCATATAACAATTAACGAAGCAGTTTCAACCTTCACCATGAAAATTAAAAGCTAAGAACACATGTGTTCATATGAACCAGCGGAGCGTGTCTCTCTCCCACACAATCATTTATTCAAACAAAAATAAAAACAAAAACATACAGACGCTCCAAGTAAAGTACATAAGATGTGACCGAATAAAAATATAGTTTCAAGAGAAGGAACCTGATACTTTGTCGATGAAGAAGGGGATGCCTTGGGCATCCCCAAGCTTAGATGCTTGAGTCTTCTTAAAATATGCAGGGATGAACCATCGGGGCATCCCCAAGCTTAGAGCTTTCACTCTTCTTGATCATATTGTATCATCCTCCTCTCTTGACCCTTGAAAACTTCCTCCACACCAAACTCAAAGCAACTCATTAGAGGGTTAGTGCATAATCAAAATTCATGTGTTCATAGGTGACACAATCATTCTTAACACTTCTGGACATTGCCTAAACTACTGGAAGTCAATGGAACAAAGAAATCCATCCAACACAGCAAAAGAGGCAATGCGAAATAAAAGGCGGAATCTATCAAAAACAGAATAGTCTGTAAAGACGAATTTTATTGAGGCACCAGACTTACTCAAATGAAAATGCTCAAATTGAATGAAAGTTGCGTACATATCTGAGGATCACTCACGTAAATTGTCATAATTTTCTGAGTTACCTACAGAGAATTAGGCCCAGATTCGTGACAGCAAGAAATCTGTTTCTGCGCAGTAATCCAAATCTAGTATGAACCTTACTATCAAAGACTTTACTTGGCACAACAATGCAACAAAACTAAGATAAGGAGAGGTTGCTACAGTAGTAGCAACTTCCAAAACACAAATATAAAACAAAATTACTGTAGTAAAATAAACACATGGGTTATCTCCCAATAAGTTCTTTCTTTATAGCCATTAAGATGGGCTCAGCAGTTTTAATGATGCACTCGCAAGAAATAGTAGTTGAGGCAAAAGAGAGCATCAAGAGGAAAATTCAAAACACATTTAAGCCTAACATGCTTCCTATGAATAGGAATCTTGTAAATAAACAAGTTCATGAAGAGCAAAGTAACAAGCATAGGAAAATAGAACAAGTGTAACTTCAAAAATTTCAGCACATAGAGAGGTGTTTTAGTAACATGAAAATTTCTACAACCATATTTTCCCCTCTCATAATAACTTTCAGTAGCATCATGAGCAAACTCAACAATATAACTATCACATAAAGCATTCTTATCATGAGTCTCATGCATAAAATTATTACTCTCCACATAAGCATAATCAATTTTAGTAGTTGTAGTGGGAGCAAATTCAACAAAGTAGCTATCATTATTATTCTCATCATCAAATATAGGAGGCATATTGTAATCATAATCAAATTCATCCTCCATAACAGGCGGCACCAAAAGACCACTATCATTATAATCATCATAAATAGGAGGTAAAGTATCATCAAAGTAAATTTTCTCCTCAATGCTTTGGGGACTAAAAAGATCATGCTCATCAAAACCAGCTTCCCCAAGCTTAGAATTTTCCATATTATTGGCAACAATGGTGTTCAAAGTGTTCATACTAATATGTTCCATGGGTTTTTTAATTTTCGGATCAAACCATCCATGTCTTAAATCAGGAAATAGAATAAGAAGCTCATTGTTGTCCATTATGCCTAACTAGTGTAAAACAAGAAACAAAAAGATGCAATTGCAGGATCTAAAGGAAATAGCTTCGAGCACACACACAATGGCGCGAAAGAAAATCTGTTACACAGGAACCGGAGTATGAGTGCCTTTTACCTTTCCTCCCCGGCAACGGCGCCAGAAAAGTGCTTGATGTCTACGGGTGCTTCTATTCTTGTAGACAGTGTTGGGCCTCCAAGAGCAGAGGTTTGTAGAACAGCAGCAAGTTTCCCTTAAGTGGATCACCCAAGGTTTATCGATCTCAGGGAGGAAGAGGTCAAAGATATCCCTCTCAAGCAACCCTGCAACCACAAAGCAAGAAGTCTCTTGTGTCCCCAACACACCTAATAGGTGCACTAGTTCGGCGAAGAGATAGTGAAATACAGGTGGTATGAATAAGTATGAGTGTAGTAATGTGGCGCCGAGAAAAAGTGCTTTGCTGCCCAGGACTGGCGTGTGGTTGATGGTGGTAATATTGCAGGCAGTACAGATGCAGTAGAACAGTAAACAAGCAGCGATAGCAATATTTGGGAACAAGGCCTAGGGATCATACTTTCACTAGTGGACACTCTCAACTTTAATCACATAACAGAATAAATAGATAGATGCTAGACTCTACACTCTCTTGTTGGATGATGAACACCACTAACTGTGTAGGATTACACGAACCCTCAATGCCGGAGTTAACAAGCTCCACAATATTCGATGTTCATATTTAAATAACCTTAGAGTGCATGACAGATCAACATAACCAAACCAATTACTAACATAGCATGCACACTGTCACCTTCACGCTACGAAACGAGGCATAGATCACATCAATACTATCATAGCAATAGTTAACTTCGTAATCTACAAGAGATCACAATCATAACCTACGCCAAGTACTACACGATGCACACACTGTCACCATTACACCGTGCAGGAGGAATAAACTACTTTAATAACATCACTAGAGTAGCACACAGATAAATTGTGATACAAAACACATTGCAATCATAAAGAGATACAAATAAGCACTTCACTATGCCATTCATAACAGTGAATAAGTATTCTGTGAAATATAGCCTAAGAGACCCACACGGTGCACACACTGTCACCTTTACACACGTGGGACAAGGAGTCTCCGGAGATCACATACGTAAAATCCACTTGACTAGCATAATGACATCTAGATTACAAGCATCATCATATGAATCTCAATCATGTAAGGCAGCTCATGAGATTATTGTATTGAAGTACATAGGTGAGCGAGATTAACCACATAGCTACCGGTACAGCCCCGAGCCTCGATGGAGAACTACTCCCTCCTCATGGGAGACAGCAGCGGTGATGAAGATGGCGGTGGTGTCGATGGAGGAGCCTTCCGGGGGCACTTCCCCATCCCGGCGGCGTGCCGGAACAGAGACTCCTATCCCCCAGATCTTGGCTTCGCGATGGCGGCGGCTCTGGATGGTTTCTCGTACCGTGGCTTTTTCGTATCGAAGATTTAGGTCGAGGAGGCTTAAATAGGCGAAGAGGCGGAGTCGGAGGGGCGACGAGGCGATGACACAATAGGGGGGCGCGGCCCAGGCCCTGACCGCGCCACCCTATCATCTGGGGCCCCTGTGGCCCCCCTCTGGCGGCTCTCGGGTGTTCTGGAAGCTTCATGCAATTCTAAGATGTTGGGTGTTGATTTCGTCCGATTCTGAGAATATTTCCTTACTAGGATTTCTGAAACCAAAAACAGCAGAAAACGGCAACTGGCCCTTCGGCATCTCGTCAATAGGTTAGTTCCGGAAAACGCATAAATATGACATAAAGTATGCATAAAACATGTAGATATCATCAATAATGTGGCATGGAACATAAGAAATTATCGATACGTCAGAGACGTATCAGCGGCGGTGGCGTCTCTGGAAGGTTTTCCGTATCGTGGCTCTCGGTACTGGGGTTTTCGCGACAAAGGCTTCTTATAGGCGAAAGGGTAGGTCAGGGGGCGTCACGAGGGGCCCACACACTAGGGCCGCGCGGCCAGGGCCTGGGCCATGCCGCCCTGGCGTGTCACCGCCTCGTCGCCTGATGCTGGCGCGCAGTCGACGTGCCCGTTAGGAACCCCAAGAGGAAGGTGTGATGCGTACAGCGGCAAGTTTTCCCTCAGTAAGAAACCAAGGTTTATCGAACCAGTAGGAGCCAAGAAGCACGTTGAAGGTTGATGGCGGAGGAGTGTAGTGCGGCGCAACACCAGGGATTCCGGTGCCAACGTGGAACCTGCACAACACAACCAAAGTACTTTGTCCCAACGTAACAGTGAGGTTGTCAATCTCACCGGCTTGCTGTAACAAAAGATTAGATGTATAGTGTGGATGATGATGTTTGCAGAGAACAGTAGAACGAGTATTGCAGTAGATTGTATTCGATGTAAAGAATGGACCGGGGTCCACAGTTCACTAGAGGTGTCTCTCCCATAAGAATAAGCATGTTGGGTGAACAAATTACAGTTGGGCGATTGACAAATAGAGAGGGCATGACCATGCACATACATGTTATGATGAGTAGTGTGAGATTTAGTTGGGCATTACGACAAAGTACATAGACCGCTATCCAGCATGCATCTATTCCTAAAAAGTCCACCTTCAGGTTATCATCCGAACCCCCTCCAGTATTAAGTTGCAAACAACAGACAATTGCATTAAGTATGGTGCGTAATGTAATCAACAAATATATCCTTAGACATAGCATTGATGTTTTATCCCTAGTGGCAATAGCACATCCACAACCTTAGGGGTTGCTGTCACTCCCCCAGATTTAATGGAGACATGAACCCACTATCGAGCATAAATACTCCCTCTTGGAGTTACAAGCAAAAACTTGGCCAGAGCCTCTACTAGAAACGGAGAGCATGCAAGATCATAAACAACACATATATGATAGATTGGTAATCAACATAACATAGCATTCACTATTCATCAGATCCCAACAAACGCAACATATAGTATTACAGATAGATGATCTTGATCATGTTAGGCAGCTCACAAGATCCAACAATGATAGCACAATTAGGAGAAGACAACCATCTAGCTACTGCTATGGACCCATAGTCCAGGGGTGAACTACTCACACATCACTCCGGAGGCAACCATGGCGGTGTAGAGTCCTCCGGGAGATGATTCCCCTCTCCGGCAGGGTGCCAGAGGCGATCTCCTGAATCCCCCGAGATGGGATTGGCGGCGGCGGCGTCTCTGGAAGGTTTTCCGTATCCTGGCCCTCGGTACTGGAGTTATTATCGACGAAGGCTTCTTATAGGCGAAGAGGTAGGTCAGGGGGCGACGCGAGAGTCCCACACAATAGGCCGGCGCGGCCAGCGCTTGGGCCGCGCCGCCCTAGCGTGTCGCCGCCTCGTCGCCCCACTTCGTATCTCCCCCGGTGTTCTGGAAGCTTCGTGGAAAAATAAGATCCTGGGCGTTAATTTCGTCCAATTCCGAGAATATTTCCTTACTAGGATTTCTGAAACCAAAAACAGCAGAAAACGACAAGCGGCTCTTCGGCATCTCGTTAATAGGTTAGTCTTGCGGAAAATGCATAAATATGACATAAAGTATGTATAAAACATGGAGGTATCATCAATAAAGTAGCATGGAACATAAGAAATTATCGATACGTTGGAGACGTATCAGCATCCCCAAGCTTAGTTCCTACTCGTCCCAAGTAGGTAAACGATAACAAAGATAATTTCTGAAGTGACATGCCATCATGATCTTGATCAATACTATTGTAAGCATACGTAATGAATGCAGCGATCCAAAGAAATGGTAAAGATAATGAGTAAAGAACTGAATCATATAGCAAAGACTTTTCATGAATAGTACTTTCAAGACAAGCATCAATAAGTCTTGCATAAGAGTTAACTCATAAAGCAATAAATTCATAGTAAAGGTATTGAAGCAACACAAAGGAAGATTAAGTTTCAGCGGTTGCTTTCAACTTGTAACATGTATATCTCATGGATAGTTGTCAACATAAAGTAATATGATGAATGCAAATATGCAAGTATGTAAGAATCAATGCACAGTTAACACAAGTGTTTGCTTCTTGAGGTGGGAGGAAATAGGTAAACTGACTCAACATAAAAGTAAAAGAATGGCCCTTCAAAGAGGGAAGCATCGATTGCTATATTTGTGCTAGAGCTTTTATTTTGAAAACAAGAAACAATTTTGTCAATGGTAGTAATAAAGCATATGTGTTATGTAAATTATATCCTACAAGTTGCAAGCCTCATGCATAGTATACCAATAGTGTCTGCTGATGTCTACGGGTGCTTCTATTCTTGTAGACAGTGTTGGGCCTCCAAGAGCAGAGGTTTGTAGAACAGCAGCAAGTTTCCCTTAAGTGGATCACCCAAGGTTTGTCGATCTCAGGGAGGAAGAGGTCAAAGATATCCCTCTCAAGCAACCCTGCAACCACAAAGCAAGAAGTCTCTTGTGTCCCCAACACACCTAATAGGTGCACTAGTTCGGCGAAGAGATAGTGAAATATAGGTGGTATGAATAACTATGAGCAGTAGTAACAGCGCCAGAAAAGTGCTTTGCTGCCCAGGACTGGCGTGTGGTTGATGGTGGTAATATTGCGGACAGTACAGATGCAGTAGAACAGTAAACAAGCAGCGATAGCAGTATTTGGGAACAAGGCCTAGGGATCATACTTTCACTAGTGGACACTCTCAACTTTGATCACATAACAGAATAAATAGATAGATGCTAGACTCTACACTCTCTTGTTGGATGATGAACACCACTAACTGTGTAGGATTACACGAACCCTCAATGCCGGAGTTAACAAGCTCCACAATATTCGATGTTCATATTTAAATAACCTTAGAGTGCATGACAGATCAACATAACCAAACCAAGTACTAACATAGCATGCACACTGTCACCTTCACGCTACGAAAGGAGGCATAGATCACATCAATACTATCATAGCAATAGTTAACTTCGTAATCTACAAGAGATCACAATCATAACCTACGCCAAGTACTACACGATGCACACACTGTCACCATTACACCGTGCAGGAGGAATAAACTACTTTAATAACATCACTAGAGTAGCACACAGATAAATTGTGATACAAAACACATTGCAATCATAAAGAGATATAAATAAGCACTTCACTATGCCATTCATAACAGTGAATAAGTATTCTGTGAAATATAGACTAAGAGACCCACACGGTGCACACACTGTCACCTTTACACACATGGGACAAGGAGTCTCCGGAGATCACATAAGTAAAATCCACTTGACTAGCATAATGACATCTAGATTACAAGCATCATCATATGAATCTCAATCATGTAAGGCAGCTCATGAGATTATTGTATTGAAGTACATAGGAGAGAGAGATTAACCACATAGCTACCGGTACAGCCCCGAGCCTCGATGGAGAACTACTCCCTCCTCATGGGAGACAGCAGCGGTGATGAAGATGGCGGTGGTGTCGATGGAGGAGCCTTCCGGGGGCACTTCCCCATCCCGGCGGCGTGCCGGAACAGAGACTCCTGTCCCCCAGATCTTGGCTTCACGTTGGCGGCGGCTCTGGATGGTTCCTCGTACCGTGGCTTTTTCGTATCGAAGATTTAGGTCGAGGAGGCTTAAATAGGCGAAGAGGCGGAGTCGGAGGGGCGACGAGGCGATGACACAATAGGGGGGCACGGCCCAGGCCCTGGCCGCGCCACCCTGTCATCTGGGGCCCCTGTGGCCCCCCTCTGGCGGCTCTCGGGTGTTCTGGAAGCTTCATGCAATTCTAAGATGCTGGGCTTTGATTTTGTCCGATTCCGAGAATATTTCCTTACTAGGATTTCTGAAACCAAAAACAGCAGAAAACAGCAACTGGCCCTTCGGCATCTCGTCAATAGGTTAGTTCCGGAAAACGCATAAATATGACATAAAGTATGCATAAAACATGTAGATATCATCAATAATGTGGCATGGAACATAAGAAATTATCGATACGTCGGAGACGTATCACCTGCACCTTGTCCTAATTAGCTCGGATTACCTGGATTATCACCGCAATACATATGTTTTAACCAAGTATCGCAAAGTGGTACCTCTATGCCACCTGTACAAAGGTCTAAGGAGTAAGCTCGCATTGGATTTCTCGCTTTTGATTATTCTCAACTTAGACATCCATACCGGGACAACATAGACAACAGATAATGGACTCCTCTTTAATGCTTAAGCATTCAATAACAAATAATATTCACATAAGAGATTGAGGATTGTTGTCCAAAACTGAAACTTCCACCATGGATCATGGCTTTAGTTAGCGGCCCAATGTTCTTCTCTAACAATATGCATGCTCAAACCATTCAACTCATGGTAAATCGCCCTTACTTCAGACAAGACGAACATGCATAGCAACTCACATGATATTCAACAAAGAGTAGTTGATGGCGTCCCCAGGAACATGGTTATCGCACAACAAGCAACTTAATAAGAAATAAAATACATAAGTACATATTCAATACCACAATAGTTTTTAGGCTATTTGTCCCATGAGCTATATATTGCAAAGACTAAGGATAGAAATTTAAAGGTAGCACTCAAGCAATTTACTTTGGAATGGCGGAGAAATACCATGTAGTAGGTAGGTATGGTGGACACAAATGGCATAGTGATTAGCTCAAGGATTTGGATGCACGAGAAGTAATCCCTCTCAATACAAGGCTTAGGCTAGCAAGGTTATTTGAAGCAAACACAAGCATGAACCGGTACAGCAAAACTCACATAAAACATATTGCAAGCATTATAAGACTCTGCACTGTCATCCTTGTTGCTCAAACCCTTACTAGAAAATATCTAGACTTTAGAGAGACCAATCATGCAAACCAAATTTCAGCAAGCTCTATGTATTTCTTCACTGATAGGTGCAAAGTATATGATGCAAGAGCTTAAACATGAGCTATAACAATTGCCAAGTATCAAATTATTCAAGACATTCTACCAATTACCACATGTAGCATTTCCCGTTTCCAACCATATAACAATTAACGAAGCAGTTTCAACCTTCGCCATGAACATTATGAGTAAAGCCTAAGGACATATTTGTCCATATGCAACAGCGGAGCGTGTCTCTCTCCCACACAATGAATGCTAGGATCCATTTTATTCAAACAAAACAAAAATAAAACATACAGACGCTCCAAGCAAAGTACATAAGATGCGATGGAATAAAAATATAGTTTCACTAGAGGAACCTGATAATGTTGTCGATGAAGAAGGGGATGCCTTGGGCATCCCCAAGCTTAGATGCTTGAGTCTTCTTGAAATATGCAGGGATGAACCACCGGGGCATCCCCAAGCTTAGAGCTTTCACTCTCCTTGATCATATTGTATCATCCTCCTCTCTTGATCCTTGAAAACTTCCTCCACACCAAACTCAAAACAACTCATTAGAGGGTTAGTGCATAATCAAAATTCACATGTTCAGAGGTGACATAATCATTCTTAACACTTTTGGACATTGCACAAAGCTACTGAAAGTTAATGGAACAAAGAAATCCATCAAGCATAGCAAAACAGGCAATGCGAAATAAAAGGCAGAATCTGTCAAAACAGAACAGTCCGTAAAGACGAATTTTGAAGAGGCACCAGACTTGCTCAATGAAAATGCGAAAATTGAATGAAAGTTGCGTACATATGTGAGGATCACTCACGTAAATTGGCAGAATTTTCTGAGTTACCTACAGAAAATTCAGCCCAGATTCGTGACAGCAAGAAATCTGTTTCTGCGCAGTAATCCAAATCTAGTATGAACCTTACTATCAAAGACTTTATTTGGCACAACAATGCAACAAAATTAAGATAAGGAGAGGTTGCTACAGTACTAACAACTTCCAAGACTCAAATATAAAACAAAAGTGTTGTAGTAAAATCATGGGTTGTCTCCCATAAGCGCTTTTCTTTAACGCCTTTAAGATGGGCTCAGCAATTTTAATGATGCTCTCGCAAGAAGTAAGAGTTGAAGCAAAAGGAGCATCAAGAAGCAAATTCAAAACACATTTAAGTCTAACCCACTTCCTATGCATAGGAATCTTGTACAAAAATAAATTCATGAAGAACAAAGTGACAAGCATAGGAAGATAAAACAAGAGTAACTTCAAAATTTTAAGCATATAGAGAGGTGTTTTAGTACCATACAAATTTCTACAACCATATTTTCCTCTCTCATAATAATTTCCAGTAGCATCATGAACAAACTCAACAATATAACTATCACATAAAGCATTCTTATCATGAGTCTCATGCATAAAATAATTACTACTCCCAACATAAGCATAGTCATTTTTATTAATTGTAGTGGGAGAAAATTCAACAAAGTAGCTATCATTATTATTCTCATCACTATAATCATCAAATATAGAAGGCGTAGTATAATCATAATAAACTTTATCCTCCATAGTAGGTGGCACCAAAATACTACTATCATCATAAATGGGAGGCAAAGTATCATCAAAGTAAATTTTCTCCTCCATGCTTGGGGGACTAAAAATATCATGCTCATCAAAACCAGCTTCCCCAAGCTTAAATTCTTCCATAGCATTAGCAATAATAGTATTCAAAGCATTCATACTAATAACATTGCCATTAGCACGCATATAAAGTTCCATAGGTTTTTTAATTTTCTCTTCAAACACCTCATGTCCTAACTCAAGATAAATACTATAAAGATCTCTAATACTTTTGTTGTTTTCCATTAAGCCTAACTAGTGAAATAAAAACATGCATGGAATTAAGTAAAGTAAAACAAGTAACTAATTTTTTTGTGTTTTTGATATAAATAAAGCAAACAAAACAGAAAATAAAATAAAGTAAAGCAAGACAATAACAAAGTAAAGAGATTGGAACTGGGAGACTCCCCTTGCAGCGTGTCTTGATCTCCCCGGCAACGGTGCCAGAAAAGTCTTGATGCTGGCGCGCAGTCGACGTGCCCGTTGGGAACCCCAAGAGGAAGGTGTGATGCGTACAGCGGCAAGTTTTCGCTCAGTAAGAAACCAAGGTTTATCGAACCAGTAGGAGCCAAGAAGCACGTTGAAGGTTGATGGCGGAGGAGTGTAGTGCGGCGCAACACCAGGGATTCCGGCGCCAACGTGGAACCTGCACAACACAACCAAAGTACTTTGTCCCAACGTAACAGTGAGGTTGTCAATCTCACCGGCTTGCTGTAACAAAGGATTAGATGTATAGTGTGGATGATGATATTTGCAGAGAATAGTAGAACGAGTATTGCAGTAGATTGTATTCGATGTAAAGAATGGACCGGGGTCCACAGTTCACTAGAGGTGTCTCTCCCATAAGAATAAGCATGTTGGGTGAACAAATTACAGTTGGGCAATTGACAAATAGAGAGGGCATTACCATGCACATACATGTTATGATGAGTAGTGTGAGATTTAATTGGGCATTACGACATAGTACATAGACCGCTATCCAGCATGCATCTATGCCTAAAAAGTCCACCTTCAGGTTATCATCCGAACCCCCTCCAGTATTAAGTTGCAAACAACAGACAATTGCATTAAGTATGGTGCGTAATGTAATCAACGAATATATCCTTAGACATAGCATTGATGTTTTATCCCTAGTGGCAACAGCACATCCACAACCTTAGGGGTTCTTTGTCACTCCCTGCATTTAATGGAGACATGAACCCACTATCGAGCATAAATACTCCCTCTTGGAGTTACAAGCAAAAACTTGGCCAGAGCCTCTACTAGCAACGGAGAGCATGCAAGATCATAAACAACACATATATGATAGATTGATAATCAACATAACATAGCATTCACTATTCATCGGATCCCAACAAACGCAACATATAGTGTTACAGATAGATGATCTTGATCATGTTAGGCAGCTCACAAGATCCAATAATGATAGCACAATTAGGAGAAGACAACCATCTAGCTACTGCTATGGACCCATAGTCCAGGGGTGAACTACTCACACATCACTCCGGAGGCGACCATGGCGGTGTAGAGTCCTCCGGGAGATGATTCCCTTCTCCGGCAGGGTGCCGGAGGCGATCTCCTGAATCCCCCGAGATGGGATTGGCAGCGGCGGCGTCTCTGGAAGGTTTTCCGTATCGTGGCTCTCGGTACTGGAGTTATTATCGACGAAGGCTTCTTATAGGCGAAGAGGTAGGTCAGGGGGCGACGCGAGGGGCCCACACAATAGGCCGGCGCGGCCAGCGCTTGGGCCGCACCGCCCTAGCGTGTCGCCGCCTCATCGCCCCACTTCGTATCTCCCCCGGTGTTCTGGAAGCTTCGTGGAAAAATAAGATCCTGGGTGTTGATTTCGTCCAATTCTGAGAATATTTCCTTACTAGGATTTCTGAAACCAAAAACAGCAGAAAACAGCAACTGGCTCTTCGGCATCTCGTTAATAGGTTAGTGCCGGAAAATCCATAAATATGACATAAAGTATGTATAAAACATGTAGGTATCATCAATAAAGTAGCATGGAACATAAGAAATTATCGATAAGTTGGAGACGTATCATCGCCCCACTTCGTTTCCCTTTCGGACTTCTGGAAGCTTCGTGGGAAAATAAGACCCTAGGCGTTGATTTCGTCCAATTCCGAGAATATTTCCTTACTAGGATTTCTGAAACCAAAAACAGCAGAAAACAGCAACTGGCTCTTCGGCATCTTGTTAATAGGTTAGCGCCGGAAAATGCATAAATATGACATAAAGTGTGTATAAAACATGTGAGTATCATCAATAAAGTAGCATGGAACATAAGAAATTATAGATACGTTTGAGACGTATCAAGCATCCCCAAGCTTAGTTCCTGCTCGTCCTCGAGTAGGTAAACGATAACAAAGATAATTTCTTAAGTAACATGCTATCATAATCTTGATCAATACTATTTGTAAGCATATGTAATGAATGCAGCGATCCAAAGCAATGGTAAATACAATGGTTAAACAACTGAATCATATAGCAAAGACTTTTCATGAATAGTACTTTCAAGTCAAGCATCAATAAGTCTTGCATAAGAGTTAACTCATAAAGCAATAAATTCTTAGTAAAGGCATTGAAGCAACACAAAGGAAGATTTAAGTTTCAGCGGTTGCTTTCAACTTGTAACATGTATATCTCATGGATAGTTGTCAACATAAAGTAATATGATGAATGCAAATATGCAAGCATGTAAGAATCAATGCTCAGTTAACACAAGTGTTTGCTTCTAAGGTGGAAGGAAATAGGTAAACTGACTCAACATAAAAGTAGAAGAATGGCCCTTCGCAGAGGGAAGTAGGGATTGCTATATTTGTGCTAGAGCTTTTATTTTGAAAACAAGAAACAATTTTGTCAACGGTAGTAATAAAGCATATGTGTTATGCATAAGATATCTTATAAGTTGCAAGCCTCATGCATAGTATACCAATAGTGCCCGCACCTTGTCCTAATTAGCTCGGATTACCTGGATTATCATTGCAATACATATGTTTTAACCAAGTATCACAAAGGGGTACCTCTATGCCGCCTGTACAAAGGTCTAAGGAGAAAGCTCGCATTGGATTTCTCGCTTTTGATTATTCTCAACTTAGACATCCATACCAGCACAACATAGACAACAGATAATGGACTCCTCTTTCATGCATAAGCATTCAACAACAAATAATATTCTCATAAGAGATTGAGGATTGTTGTCCAAAACTGAAACTTCCACCATGGATCATGGCTTTAGTTAGCGGCCCAATGTTCTTCTCTAACAATATGCATGCTGAAACCATTCAACTCATGGTAAATCGCCCTTACTTCAGACAAGACGAACGTGCATAGCAACTCACATGATATTCAACAAGGGTGAAATAGTTGATGGCGTCCCCAGGAACATGGTTACCGCTCAACAAGCAACTTATTAAGAAATAAGATACATAAGTACATATTCAATACCACAATAGTTTTTAAGCTATTTTTCGCATGAGCTATATATTGCAAAAACAAAGAATGGAATTTTTAAAGGTAGCACTCAAGCAATTAACTTTGGAATGGCAGAGAAATACCATGTAGTAGGTAGGTATGGTGGACACAAATGGCATAGTTTTTGGCTCAAAGATTTGGATGCACGAGAAGTATTCCCTCTCAATACAAGGCTTAGGATAGCAAGTTTATTTGAAGCAAACACAAGTATGAACCGGTACAACAAAACTCACATAAGAACATATTGCAAGCATTATAAGACTCTACACTGTCCTCCTTGTTGCTCAAACCCTTACCAGAAAATATCTAGACTTTAGAGAGACCAATCATGCAAACCAAATTTCAACAAGCTCTACAGTATTTCTTCACTAATAGGTGCAAAGTATATGATGCAAGAGCTTAAACATGAGCACAACAATTGCCAAGTATCAAATTATTCAAGACATTATACCAATTACCACATGTAGCATTTTCTGTTTCCAACCATATAACAATTAAAGAAGCAGTTTCAACCTTCGCCATGAACATTAAGAATAAAGCTAAGAACATATGTGTTCATATGCAACAGCGGAGCGTGTCTCTCTCCCACACAATGAATGCTAGGATCAATTTTATTCAAACAAAACAAAAACAAGAACATACAGACGCTCCAAGTAAAGCACATAAGATGTGACGGAATAAAAATATAGTTTCACTAGAGGAACCTGATAATTTGTCGATGAAGAAGGGGATGCCTTGGGCATCCCCAAGCTTAGATGCTTGAGTCTTCTTGAAATATGCAGGGATGAACTACGGGGGCATCCCCAAGCTTAGAGCTTTCACTCTCCTTGATCATATTGTATCATCCTCCTCTCTTGATCCTTGAAAACTTCATCCACACCAAACTCAAAACAAACTCATTAGAGGGTTAGTGCATAATCATAAATTCACATGTTCAGAGGTGACATAATCATTCTTAATACTTCTGGACATTGCACAAAGCTACTGAAAGTTAATGGAACAAAGAAATCCATCAAACATAGCAAAACAGGCAATGCGAAATAAAAGGCAGAATCTGTCAAAACAGAATAGTCTGTAAAGACGAATTTTTCTGGGGCACCAGACTTGCTCAAATGAAAATGTTCAAATTGAATGAAAGTTGCGTACATATCTGACGATCACTCACGTAAATTGGCAGATTTTTCTGAGTTACCTACAGAGAACACTGCCCAAATTCGTGACAGCAAGAAATCTGTTTCTGTGCAGTAATCCAAATCTAGTATGAACCTTACTATCAAAGACTTTACTTGGCACAAAAATGCAATAAAATAAAGATAAGGAGAGGTTGCTACAGTATTAACAACTTCCAAGACTCAAATATAAAACAAAAGTGCAGAAGTAAAATCATGGGTTGTCTCCCATAAGCGCTTTTCTTTAACGCCTTTCAACTAGGCGCAGAAAGTGTGAATCAAGTATTATCAAGAGACGAAGCATCAACATCATAATTTGTTCTAATGATAGAATCAAAAGGTAACTTCATTCTCTTTCTAGGGAAGTTTTCCATACCTTTCTTGAGAGGAAATTGATATTTAATATTACCTTCCTTCATATCAATAATAGCACCAACAGTTCGAAGAAAAGGTCTTCCCAATATAATGGGACAAGATGCGTTGCATTCAATATCCAAGACAACAAAATCAACGGGGACAAGGTTATTGTTAACCGTAATGCGAACATTATCAATCCTCCCCAAAGATTTCTTTGTAGAGTTATCAGCAAGATTAACATCCAAATAACAATTTTTCAATGGTGGCAAGTCAAGCATATTATAGATTTTCCTAGGCATAACGGAAATACTTGCACCAAGATCACATAAAGCATTACAATCAAAGTCATTGACCTTCATATTAATGATGGGCTCCCAACCATCTTCTAACTTCATAGGAATAGAAGTTTCAAGTTTTAGTTTCTCTTCTCTAGCTTTAATGAGAGCATTTGTAATATGTTTTGTAAAGGCTAAATTTATAGCACTAGCATTAGGACTCTTAGCAAGTTTTTGTAAGAACTTTATAACTTCAGAGATGTGACAATCATCAAAATCTAAACCATTATGATCTAAAGCAATGGGATCATTGTCCCCAATATGTGAAAAAATTTCAGCAGTTTTATCACAAGCAGTTTCAACAGTTTTAGCAGTTTCAGGCAGTTTTGCAAGCTTTGCATTAGGAGTAGAAACATTGCCAACACCAATTATTTTACCATTTTTAGTAGAAGGTGTAGCAATATGTGAAGCATTAGCATTACTAGTGGTGGTAATAGTCCAAACTTTAGCTACATTATCATCTTTAGCATTTTATTCTTTTTCCCACCTAGCACGCAATTCGGCCATCAATCTAATATTTTCATTAATTCAAACTTGGATGGCGTTTCTGTAGCAAATGACTTAATATCTTTATTTTCATTAGGCATAACTTTCGATTTCAAAAGATCAACATCAGCAGCAAGACTATCAACTTTAGAAGCAAGAATATCAATTTTGCCAAGCTTTTCTTCAACAGATTTGTTAAAAGCAGTTTGTGTACTAATAAATTCTTTAAGCATGGCTTCAAGACCATAGGGTGTATTCCTATTATTGTTGTAAGAATTACCATAAGAATTACCATAACCATTATTATTATGAGAAGGATATGGCCTATAGTTGTTACTAGAATTGTTCCGATAAGCATTGTTGTTGAAATTATTATTTTTAATGAAATTCACATCAACATGTTCTTCTTGAGCAACCAATGAAGCTAACGGAACATTATTAGGATCAACATTAGATCTACCATTCACAAGCATAGAAATAATAGCATCAATCTTATCACTCAAGGAGGAGGTTTCTTCAACAGAATTTACCTTCTTACCTTGTGGAGCTCTTTCAGTGTGCCATTCAGAGTAATTAATCATCATATTATCAAGAAGCTTTGTTGCGGCGCCTAGAGTGATGGACATAAAAGTACCTCCAGCAGCTGAATCCAATAGGTTCCGCGAATAAAAATTCAGTCCTGCATAAAAGGTCTGGATGATCATCCAAGTAGTCAGTCCATGGGTTGGTCAATTTTTAACCAAAGATTTCATTCTTTCCCATGCTTGGGCAACATGCTCATTATCCAATTGCTTAAAATTCATTATGCTACTTCTAAAAGATATAATTTTAGCAGGAGGATAATATCTACCAATGAAAGCATCCTTACATTTAGTCCATGAATCAATATTATTCTTAGGCAAAGATAGCAACCAATCTTTAGCTCTTCCTCTTAAGGAGAAAGGAAACAATTATAATTTTATAATGTCACCATATACATACTTATATTTTTGCATTTCACATAGTTCAACAAAATTATTAAGATGAGCAGCAGCATCATCAGAACTAACACCAGAAAATTGCTCTCTCATGACAAGATTCAGTAAAGCAGGTTTAATTTCAAAGAATTCTGCTGTAGTAGCAGGTGGAGCAATAGGTGTGCATAAGAAATCATTATTATTTGTGCTAGTGAAGTCACACAACTTAGTATTTTCAGGAGTACCCATTTTAGCAGTAGTAAATAAATCAAACTAGATAAAGTAAAAACAAGTAACTAATTTTTTTGTGTTTTTAATATAGGGAACGCAAACAAGATAGTAAATAAAGTAAAGCAAGTAACTAATTTTTTTTGTATTTTTGATATAATGCAGAAAACAAAGCAGTAAATAAAATAAAGCAAGACAAAAACAAAGTAAAGAGATTGGAAGTGGAAGACTCCCCTTGCAGCTGTTGACGTCCGAAACCCACCGGCGGGCAGCGACGGGCAACACCGTAGAGCCGGGAACAACCTAGAGCTGCGGCTGGCTGAGGTCCCTCCGAGCGACGGCCCGCAAAGCCTTCTGGTCACACGTCCGATGCTGATTGCAAGGGCGTGCCACCTGACCTATACCTGGTCAGGAAGGTGATGGAGATGCCTCGCTTAGTTTCCTGCATGGCATACACGTAAACATTAAATACGAGCCTCGATCGGCTCTCAGGTTATCCTGTGAATCGGCTCAAGGAGCCGATCCACCCATGATTCGTACGAGGTGCACGAATATATGGTGGTCCTGCTTGATCAAGATAAAGCTAATGAGATCTACGACGATTTAGGGTTTTCACCGCATAATCGGATCATCCTACTCACGGTTGGGCCTCGCGGCCACGCACGGTGATCGTAAGCCGATCCTAAACAAGGCCTAAAAACCAACACGAGGTTGATCCCCGGAACATCCTGTTTAGGGCTAGCGAACGACACCCTACGTGCCGCTGGATCCTCCACCCCTTTGTAAGGCCTAACTATTGCAGATATTAAACTAATCCTTGTAGAACAAGGAGCAATCGTAACGGACCAGATCTACTAAATAATGATCAAGCGGGGTGCCGCCCCTACACCTAAGATAGGTGTAAGGGCGGCTAGACATGCAAGGGTTGCACTACGATAGCATGTTACGCGAAGAACTATGCTAATCCTAACACATCTATGATAACTACGTTGCTCGCCATCAACAAGGCTTCAGTACGAGCAACGCATGAACAACGTGGAGCTTGTGCTGCCTAGATCGCAAGATGCGATCTAGGCAGCAAACTAGCCCAACTTTGCATATAAGGCCGATCCACGTATTTCTTCCGTATACAATCTTCAAATCCATCTTGATCGTGGCCCACCTCTGACTCGGTCAAATTCTGGTGATAACACATGCCCCCCTGGTTTTGGAATTGGTAATTCCAAAATCACTCTGCTTTTCCTTCGTTGGGTCATGTCGTGGCAGAACCGTTGCAGTATCCGTCATCATGATGCCTTGCCTTCTCAACTTCTCCGCGTGACCTGGCAGTTTTTTTTTCTCTTAGGCACCACTTCCTCGGAAACTGCTGTGGCATTGAATTTCCACTATATCCCCTTTTATTTAACCGCTTCGCACAGTTTATTTCCGCATCTTCTTCGCATTAGCACTCCAAAAGCCCTCCTGCGCCACCATGTCTTCTTCCTCCTCTGCTTCATCGGATCTTTCCACCCAGTCCTCTTCCTCTCGCGAGCCGACGCCGGAGCCAAACCCGGCAGAGGTCCACGCAGCCAACACCCGCCGCGCCATTGAGGCCGGGGAGGAGTCTAGCCATGACTTCTCCATCTGGTCGGAGGACGACCAATCCCTGACCGACGGGGAGAGCGACCTCTGCTTCCTCGCCGACGGGGAAACAGAGGAGGAGAGCAACGACGATCGCTTCTCCTGTGACTTCTCCTCCCCCGAGGAGGAGGAGGAAGAAGAGGAGGAGGAGGAGGACGACACCTCCTCCGACGAGCCGCCGGCCAAGCGGTTCTGCCCCTGGCCGGGCAACCTCAGCGACTTCGACAGCGACGACGACGACGCTGACGAAGAGGACGAGGACAACGAGGGCCCAGTCGGCGGCCATTGGAGCGACGACGAGCCCGCCGGGAGCAGCGCCGACAGCGGCGACGATGGCGACGACGAGGGCAGCGATGGCCCGTAGATAGGACCTCTAGTATAGGACCAGTAGCAGTAGATGGGGCAATGCATCCCCTAGTACTTCCTTTTGAGAGCAATCAGCTCTTTTATGTAAGAAATCTCGCCTATCAATGAAGAACTTTTCCCAATTTGATTTTGCCGATTTCCTCTGAGCTTAATTTAGCCGATTTCCTCTTCTACTGACCTTGCCGATTTGTCCCCTTTGCCAATGCGTAATGAGCCGATAGCAACGCATCGGTCCTTTAAAATTTACCCTTCCATTCTTCAACTGATGATTTTGAAATCTGGTTGATAATGTAGAATCTTCAGGGAAGCCTTTGAATTCTTCCAACCAAACCTAATGGACCTTTTAACACTCATCATTTTGTGAAGAAGGTTGCGACGAAAAATCAGCCGATGGTGCCCCAATCGGCTCTTAAACAGAGCATCCACCAGGCCTGCTGCCCCCCGAGCCTTACTCGAGGCGAGAATGTCAGAGAGGATGCACCAAAGCCGATCACCTTTCCTCCTTAGAAAGCCGATATACTCCTTCTGTCAACATGGCTGAACTAGTACCAAAGGTTGAGAATCCTCGACAAGAAGGTTCAGGAACCCGGATCGGCTCAAAGCAGCTGAAGGAGTCCTCATTGTTTTACGCCCACGCAGAAGCAGAGGGCCCCACAGCTGAACTGGATTTGGTGGAGATCCGGTAAACCTCGTATAATTGCACTAGAGTCGATGGCTGCACATCAGCTTTGTTTAGTTCTAAGTCGATGCCCTTGCATCGGCTGTATAAAATTTTTTTACTGGCCGAATTTTCTCCTATCGGCCCCAATATTTCACTGCACACATGTCCTCCTGCACCTGTTCCCATGTTCATTGTGCACCTGTTCCCATGTTCATTGTGTTTAGGTGCCCCCCGAGCCGAATCTGTCAGGGAATGGCAGATATCGGCTCTGTAATTCGCACGTCGGCTCCTGATAGGATCAAGGACGAACACAAGCAGAACATGTGGTGAGGATAATTTTGGCCGACATCGGGATCGGCCTCCATAATGATTGAATCGGCGATTTGAAGGTTACGCAATGTCCCTTCATAGATTTTTGGGGCCGATCACAAGGATCAGCATCGTCACGTTTGCTCATTGCTTCGCTTCAGCTACATGGTCAGGCCAGTGGATAAAACCAGCTTAACCCTTCCCTTCGTCACGTCGATGCGCTCGCAGTCGTCCAAATTGATACCTGAGAGGGGTTCTTGGCCTGCTGCTTCCCATGCGTTCATGCCAGCCGTTGAAATTTCGGCTGAGTCATCAGCCTGGACGACTTCTACCTCATCTCCATCCCACTGTATTATGCATTGGTGCATCATGGAGGGAATGCAGCAGTTGGCGTGGATCCAATCTCTTCCTAGCAGAACAGCATAAGTGCTCGTGCTATCGATGATGAAGAACGTTGTAGGGATAGTTTTCCTTCCTACGGTCAGATCCACGTTCAGAACACCTTGTGCGTCAGACGCTTGGCCGTTGAAATCGCTCAATGTCACGTTGGTCTTGATTAGATCTGAGCTAGAGCGTCCCAGCCGACGTAGCATAGAGTACGGCATGATGTTGACTGCCGCTCCGGTGTCCACCAGCATCTTATTTACAGGCCTCCCATCGATATAACCTCGCAAGTACAAGGCCTTCAGATGTCTGTAGCTTCTTTCTCGTGGCTTCTCAAAGATAACCGGCCTTGGGCCGCAGTCAAGTTGTGCCACAGGTGCCTCGTCTAATCCCGGAGCACTGAACTCCGAAGGGAGGATGAACACCATGTTTGTGCCAGCCGATGTTTCATCATCGGCTTTCCTTTGCTTGGGGCGCCACTCCATTTTCCGTGGACGACCCTCTTTGTCCAGGGTTCGCTGAACTTTCGCAGCCAGATCAGGTCGTGCCTTCCTTAGCGTATGCAAGTATAACCGTTCGGCTTCCTCCAGGCCGCGTAATCGCTGAACCCTGCGCTTTTGTGAACGGCTGAGTCCATCAGGGCACCACCTTGGACGGTGGTACCTGTCTTTTTCCTCTACTTGTCCCTCGTCTTCGGAATCCTCGAGATCTGCCCACCGAGGGGACTCAGCACGTTTGCTTTGTGGCGGGAGAGGCCCTAAGCGCCTGAACACGGACACGTTGGCTGCCTCCTTCTTCTTCTGGTTGCATTCTGGGCAATTGCCGATTGTGGGCAATAGGCTCATTCCTGAATCCCAGCAGTGTCTGAAGAAGGGGCAGTCCCAGTGCCTGTCGTTGTCGTCTTGCTCCCTTGATTTTTCTATGGCACGGCGCTCGTGCTCCTCCTCATCGCGATCATGTCGACGATATCTTCTGGCTTCTCTAGCCAGACGATCTCCTTCATCACCATAGCTGGACCGTCGGCGTTGGTCATACTGACTTACATACTTGCTGAGGAGGTGATCAGAGAGGGGTCGCTGATATCTTATGTTCTTCACCTCTCCCTCTGTGACGGAGCACTTGCCATCATGATGGAGCCGATCGCGTGGAGCGTCCTCCTCTGTGTCCTTGCTACGAGAGCAGCTGCCTTCGTCTACATCTTTGCCAGAGTGGTGCCCAGGTCCTACCATGTTGATGCTGAACGAGGATCCTGGCTGGCAACCTTCAGGGTAAGTGCATTCTACCATGTTAACGGCGGGGAAGGGCTGGGTGTCGACCTTCATGGCGTACTGGTTGAAAATTAGACGCCCTTTTTCTATCGCCGCTTGGATGTGCTGACGCCATACCCTGCAGTCGTTGGTGGCATGGGAGAGCGAGTTATGCCGTTTGCAGTATGGCTTTCCGTTCAGCTCTTGCACCGTGGGGAATTTGAGACCTTCGGGAATTGTCAACTGCTTCTCCTTGAGCAGGAGGTCGAAGATTTGCTCAGTCTTGGTCATGTCAAAATCAAATCCCCTGGGCGGGCCTGGTGGCTTTACCCATTTGCAGGACACGGGGGTTCCTCCCCGAGTCCATTCAGCCACTGCTACCTCTTGATCTCCCGCAGAAACTTCGTCTTCCTCTGCATCGACCAGGACTACTGCACGCTTGAATTTGTCCTGGTACAGGTCCGGGTGGCGCTGTTCATATGCTGACAGTTTCTGAACCATGTGCGCCAATGAGGGATAGTCTGCTTGGGAGGCCATGTCCTTGAGCGGTGTTGCAAGGCCTGCTACTGCCAACTCGACTGCTTCCTTTTCAGTTATACGAACCGAATAAAATCGGTTCCTAAGATTCCTGAAGCGCTGGATGTATTCTGTCACCGTTTCTCCACGCTTCTGACGTAATTGTGCTAGATCGGCAATGCCGAACTCGGAAGCCTCTGAGTGGTACTGCATATGGAACTGCTCTTCCAACTGCTTCCAAGTTCGGATGGAGTCTGGTGGTAGCGAGGTGTACCACCCGAAAGCCGATCCCATGAGGGACTGTGAGAAGAGCCTCACGCGTAGTTGATCCGACACTGAAGCCGGTCCTAGTTGTGCCAAATATCGGCCTACGTGCTCGATGGAGCTGGAACCATCTGAACCACTGAATTTGGAGAAATCAGGGAGCCGATATTTGGGTGGTAGCGGGATCATCTCGTAGTCGTCGGGGTACGGCTTGGAATAGCCGATTGCCCTCCTTTTCGGCACCATGCCGAACTGATCTCTCAGTATGGTACTGATCTGATCCGCTGTGCTGGCTGCAGGAATTGAACTCTGAAGATTCGCCGGGGTGGCGTACTTAGCCAGCCATGTTTGCTTTTCCAGCTCTGAGCCAACTGCAGGAGCTGAGCTCTGGAGGTTCGTCGGGGTGGCGTACTTAGTTAGCCACGTCTGCTTCTCAAGCTCTGTCGCTGACGTCCCTCCTGTTTTCCCAGAAGTCCCTGATGTTGTGGCCTGGTTTGTGAGTGCCCAGTTACCACAATCTGGCACATACGTGCATGTGTACCCGTGAGGGATCTCCTTAGGCGCCTCAGGCAAGAACTGGTAGTCACTAGGGTCACCACCGATCTTGTAGACGACGAATGCCGGTGAAGCCGGCACCTCTGGTGCTGCCAACGCAAATGGCAGCGGTGGACGGGACTGGAGTGGCAACTCTCCTTGATGTGTCCCGAGAGCTGGTCCTGACGGCGAGTACTGGTGCCTCATGATCTCCTGGATCACGCGAAGAGCGACACGCTCCAACGTGTTTTCCAGGTTCTCAGAGTGGCGGTGTAGCGAGTGAGCCACCAAGTAGTTGATCTCCTGCCGCAGGGACCTGGTGCGTTCCTCCGACGGGGCAGAGAGGTCTATCCCATCGAGTGCACCATTAGGCGAGAACCCCTTCCACCTGATGCCATGTGAACGGGTTCTGTGGAAAGAGCCGATGAGGTCGGCTTCGAGGATGACTTTGATCTCGTCATACTTCTTCTTGAGCTCGTCGGTCAGATCCTCGTACGTGACTGGCGTGCCGTCCGCCATCTCAGATGTAGATGGCGATGTGGTTGATGTAGAAGCTCGTCCCACCGGGCGTGCCAGAATGTGTTGACGTCCAAAACCCACCGGCGGGCAGCGACGGGCAACACCGTAGAGCCGGGAACAACCTAGAGCTGCGGCTGGCTGAGGTCCCTCCGAGCGACGGCCCGCAAAGCCTTCTGGTCACACGTCCGATGCTGATTGCAAGGGCGTGCCACCTGACCTATACCTGGTCAGGAAGGTGATGGAGATGCCTCGCTTAGTTTCCTGCATGGCATACACGTAAACATTAAATACGAGCCTCGATCGGCTCTCAGGTTATCCTGTGAATCGGCTCAAGGAGCCGATCCACCCATGATTCGTACGAGGTGCACGAATATATGGTGGTCCTGCTTGATCAAGATAAAGCTAATGAGATCTACGACGATTTAGGGTTTTCACCGCATAATCGGATCATCCTACTCACAGTTGGGCCTCGCGGCCACGCACGGTGATCGTAAGCCGATCCTAAACAAGGCCTAAAAACCAACACGAGGTTGATCCCCGGAACATCCTGTTTAGGGCTAGCGAACGACACCCTACGTGCCGCTGGATCCTCCACCCCTTTGTAAGGCCTAACTATTGCAGATATTAAACTAATCCTTGTAGAACAAGGAGCAATCGTAACGGACCAGATCTACTAAATAATGATCAAGCGGGGTGCCGCCCCTACACCTAAGATAGGTGTAAGGGCGGCTAGACATGCAAGGGTTGCACTACGATAGCATGTTACGCGAAGAACTATGCTAACCCTAACACATCTATGATAACTACGTTGCTCGCCATCAACAAGGCTTCAGTACGAGCAACGCATGAACAACGTGGAGCTTGTGCTGCCTAGATCGCAAGATGCGATCTAGGCAGCATGTTGCTTACCGGTAGAAACCCTCGAGACGAAGGAGTTGGCGATGCGCCGAGATTGATTTGTTTGGTTGAACGTTGGTTGTTGTTTATTTCATAAACCCTGGATACATATTTATAGTCCAGGGGACTTTCTAATTTAGGCGTGCACCTAACTGTGCACGGGTAAAACTCTAACTAACCGACACGTATCCTAATATGTTACCGATGCACGGGCAAACTAGCCCAACTTTGCATATAAGGCCGATCCACGTATTTCTTCCGTATACAATCTTCAAATCCATCTTGATCGCGGCCCACCTCTGACTCGGTCAAATTCTGGTGATAACAGCAGCGTGTCTTGATCTCCCCGGCAACGGCGCCAGAAAAGTGGCTGCTTGTGACGGTAAAGCACACGTCCGTTGGGAACCCCAAGAGGAAGGTGTGATGCGTACAGCGGCGAGTTTTCCCTCAGAAAGAAACCAAGGTTATCGAGCCAGTAGGAGTCAAGAAGCACGTTGAAGGTTGATGGTGGCGGAGTGTAGTACGGCGCAACACCAGGGATTCCGGCGCCAACGTGGAACCTGCACAACACAACCAAAATACTTTGCCCCAACTTAACAGTGAGGTTGTCAATCTCACCGGCTTGCTGTAATATAGGATTAGATGTATAGTGTGGATGATGATGTTTGCAGAGAACAGTAAGAACGAGTATTGCAGTAGATTGTATTAGATGTAAAGAATGGACCGGGGTCCACAGTTCACTAGTGGTGTCTCTCCGATGAGAATAAGCATGTTGGGTGAACAAATTACAGTTGGGCAATTGACAAATAAAGATGGCATGACAATGCACATACATGTTATGATGAGTAGTGTGAGATTTAATTGGGCATTACGACAAAGTACATAGACCGCTATCCAGCATGCATCTATGCCTAAAAATTCCACCTTCAGGTTAGCGTCCGCACCCCTTCCAGTATTAAGTTGCAAACAACAGACAATTGCATTAAGTATGGTGCGTAATGTAATCAACACAAATATCCTTAGACAAAGCATTGATGTTTTATCCCTAGTGGCAACAGCACATCCACAACCTTAGAACTTTCTCACACGTCCTGCATTTAATGGAGGCATGAACTCACTATCGAGCATAAATACTCCCTCTTGGAGTTACAAGTAACGACTTGGCCAGAGCCTCTACTAGCAATGGAGAGCATGCAAGATCTTAAAAAACACATATATGATTGATTGATAATCAACATAACATAGCATTCCATATTCATCGGATCGCAACAAACGCAACATGTAGCATTACAGATAGATGATCTTGATCATGTTAGGCAGCTCACAAGATCCAACAATGATAGCACATGAGGAGAAGACGACCATCTAGCTACTGCTATGGACCCATAGTCCAGGGGTAAACTACTCACACATCGATCCGGAGGCGATCATGGCGATGAAGAGTCCTCCGGGAGATGATTCCCCTCTCCGGCAGGGTGCCGGAGGTGATCTCCTGAATCCCCCGAGATGGGATTGGCGGCGGCGGCGTCTCTGGAAGGTTTTCCGTATCGTGGCTCTCGGTACTGGGGTTTTCGCGACGAAGGCTTCTTATAGGCGGAAGGGTAGGCCAGGGGGCGTCACGAGGGGCCCACACACTAGGGCCGCGCGGCCAGGGCCTGGGCCGCGCCGCCCTGGCGTGTCGCCACCTCGTCGCCCCACTTCGTTTCCCTTTCGGACTTCTGGAAGCTTCGTGGGAAAATAAGACCCTGGGCGTTGATTTCGTCCAATTCCGAGAATATTTCCTTACTAGGATTTCTGAAACCAAAAACAGCAGAAAACAACAACTGGCTCTTCGGCATCTTGTTAATAGGTTAGTGCCGGAAAATGCATAAATATGACATAAAGTGTGTATAAAACATGTGAGTATCATCAATAAAGTAGCATGGAACATAAGAAACTATAGATACGTTTGAGACGTATCAGTGGGGCCCTCGCGTCGCCCCCTGACCTACCCTTCCGCCTACTTAAAGCCTTCGTCGCGAATACCCCAGTGCCGAGAGCCACGATACGGAAAACCTTCCAGAGACGCTGCCGCCTTGATACGTCTCCGACGTATCGATAATTTCTTATGTTCCATGCCACATTATTGATGTTATCTACATGTTTTATGCACACTTTATGTCATATTCGTGCATTTTCTGGAACTAACCTATTAACAAGATGCCGAAGTGCCAGTTCCTGTTTTCTGCTGTTTTTGGTTTCAGAAATCCTAGTAACGAAATATTCTCGGAATCGGACGAAATCAACGCCCAGGTTCCTATTTTTCCCGGAACCATCCAGAACACACGAGAACCGACAGAGAAGGGGGACAGGGCCACCAAACCACACCCCGGCGCGGCCAGGGGGGGCCGCGCCCCCCTATAGTGTGGGCCCCCCAGAAGCCCTCCTGCGCCGCCTCTTCGCCTATATAATGCCCCTGGATCGAAAACCCTGATACGTTCGACGAAACCAGAGAAAACCTTCCAGAGCCGCCGCCATCGCGACGCCAAGATCTGGGGGACAGGAGTCTCTGTTCCGGCACGCCGCCGGAACGGGGAAGTGCCCCCGGAAGGCTTCTCCATCGACACCGCTGCCATCTCCACCGCCATCTTCATCACCGCTGCTGCTCCCATGAGGAGGGAGTAGTTCTCCATCGAGGCTCGGGGCTGTACCGGTAGCTATGTGGTTCATCTCTCTCCTATGTACTTCAATACAATAATCTCATGAGCTGCCTTACATGATTGAGATTCATATGATGATGCTTGTAATCTAGATGTCATTATGCTAGTCAAGTGAATTTTACTTATGTGATCTCCGGAGACTCCTTGTCCCACGTGTGTAAAGGTGACAGTGTGTGCACCGTGTGGGTCTCTTAGGCTATATTTCACAGAATACTTATTCACTGATGAATGGCATAGTGAGGTGCTTATTTATATCTCTTTATGATTGCAATGTGTTTGTATCACAATTTATCTATGTGCTACTCTAGCAATGTTATTAAAGTAGTTTTATTCCTCCTGCACGGTGTAATGGTGACAGTGTGTGCATCCGTGTTAGTACTTGGTTTATGCTATGATCATGATCTCTTGTAGATTGCGAAGTTAACTATTGCTATGATAGTATTGATGTGATATATTCCTCCTTTCTTAGCATGAAGGTGACAGTGTGCATGCTACGTTAGTACTTGGTTTAGTCGTATTGATCTATCTTACACTCTAAGGTTACTTAAATATGAACATTGAATTGTGGAGCTTGTTAACTCCGGCATTGAGGGTTCGTGTAATCCTACGCAATGTGTTCATCATCCAACAAGAGTGTAGAGTATGCATTTATCTATTCTGTTATGTGATCAATGTTGAGAGTGTCCACTAGTGAAAGTGTAATCCCTAGGCCTTGTTCCTAAATACTGCTATCGCTGCTTGTTTACTATTTTACTGCGTTACTACTGCTGCAATACTGCCACCATCAACTACACGCCAGCAAGCTATTTTCTGGCACCGTTGCTACTGCTCATATATATTCATACCACTTGTATTTCACTATCTCTTCGCCGAACTAGTGCACCTATTAGGTGTGTTGGGGACACAAGAGACTTCTTGCTTTGTGGTTGCAGGGTTGCATGAGAGGGATATCTTTGACTTCTTCCTCCCTGAGTTCGATAAACCTTGGGTGATCCACTTAAGGGAAAACTTGCTGCTGTTCTACAAACCTCTGCTCTTGGAGGCCCAACACTGTCTACAGGAAAAGGAGGGGGGCGTAGACATCAAGCTATTTTCTGGCGCCGTTGCCGGGGAGGAAAGGTAAAAGGTACTCACACTCCGGACCTCGGCTACCAAGCTATTTCCCGTCGTTGTAAGTACTCAAAGCTATTTCCTTTAGATCCTGCAATTGCATCTTTTTGTTTCTTGTTTACACTAGTTTGGTATAATGGACAAGAATGATCTTCTTATTCTATTTCCTGATTTAAAACATGGATTGTTTGATGCGAGAATTAAAAAACCTATGGAATCTTATTTGCATGCTGGTAGTAATATTAGTATGAACGCTTTGAACACCATTGTTGATAATGATATAGAAAGTTCTAAGCTTGGGGAAGCTGGCTTTGATGAGCATGATATTTTTAGTCCCCCAAGCATTGAGGAGAAAATTTTCTTTGATGATACTTTGCCTCCTATTTATGATGATTATAATGATAATGGTCTTTTGGTGCCACCTACTATAGAGAGTAAATTTTGTTGTGATTACACTATGCCTCCAACACTTGATGAGAATAATAATGATAGCTACTTTGTTGAATTTGCTCCCACTACAACTAATAAAATTGATTATGCTTATGTGGAGAGTAATAATTTTATGCATGAGACTCATGATAAGAATGCTTTATGTGATGGTTATATTGTTGAGTTTGCTCATGTTGCTACTGAAAGTTATTATGAGAGAGGAAAATATGGTTGTAGAAATTTTCATGTTACTAAAATGCCTCTCTATGTGCTTAAATTTTTGAAGCTACACTTGTTCTATCTTCCTATGCTTGTTACTTTGCTCTTCATGAACTTGTTTATTTACAAGATTCCTTTGCATAGGAAGCATGTTAGACTTAAATGTGTTTTCAATTTGCTTCTTGATGCTCTCTTTTGCTTCAAACACTATTTCTTGCGAGTGCATCATTAAAACTGCTGAGCCCATCTTAATGGCTATAAAGAAAAGAACTTCTTGGGAGATAACCCATGTGTTATTTTGCTACAGTATTTTGTTTTATATTTGTGTCTTGGAAGTTGTTTACTACTGTAGCAACCTCTCCTTATCTTAGTTTTGTGTTTTGTTGTGCCAAGTGAAGCCTCTAATCGAAGGTTGATACTAGATTTGGATTTCTGCGCAGAAACAGATTTCTATCTGTCACGCATCTGGGCTGTTTACTCTGTAGAAAAATCAGAAAAATATGCCAATTTACGTGCGTGTTCCTCAGATATGTACGCAACTTTCATTAGTTTTGAGTTTTCTGATCTGAGCAACGGAAGTATTTATTAAAAATTCGTCTTTACGGACTGTTCTGTTTTGACAGATTCTGCCTTTTATTTCGCATTGCCTCTTTTGCTATGTGGGATGGATTTCTTTGTTCCATTAAACTCCAGTAGCTTTGAGCAATGTCCATAAGTGTTAAGAATGATTGTGTCACCTCTGAACATGTGAGTTTTTGATTATGTACTAACCCCTCTAATGAAGTTTATGAGAAGTTTGGTGTGAAGGAAGTTTTCAAGGGTCAAGAGAGGAGGATGATATACTATGATCAAGAAGAGTGAAAGCTCTAAGCTTGGGGATGCCCCGGTGGTTCACCCCTGCATACATCAAGAAGACTCAAGCGTCTAAGCTTGGGGATGCCCAAGGCATCCCCTTCTTCATCGACAAATTATCAGGTTCCTTCTCTTGAAACTATATTTTTATTCGGTCACATCTTATGTGCTTTACTTGGAGCGTCTGTATGCTTTTATTTTTGTTTGTGTTTGAATAAATTGGATTACATCATGCTTGTGTGGGAGAGAGACACGCTCCGCTGTTGCATATGAACACATGTGTTCTTAGCTCATAATATTCATGGTGAAGTTTCTTCTTCGATAAATTGTTATATGGTTGGAATTGGAAAATGATACATGTAGTAATTGCTATTAATGTCTTGGGTAATGTGATACTTGGCAATTGTTGTGCTCATGTTTAAGCTCTTGCATCATATACTTTGCACCCATTAATGAAAAAATACATAGAGCATGCTAAAATTTGGTTTGCATATTTGGTCTCTCTAAGGTCTAGATAATTTCTAGTATTGAGTTTGAACAACAAGGAAGACGGTGCAGAGTCTTATAACGTTTACAATATGTCTTTTATGTGAGTTTTGCTGCACCGGTTCATCCTTGTGTTTGTTTCAAATAAGCCTTGCTAGCCTAAACCTTGTATCGAGAGGGATTACTTCTCATGCATCCAAAATACTTGAGCCAACCACTATGCCATTTGTGTCTGATACGTCTCCAACGTATCTATAATTTCCGATGTTCCATGCTTGTTTTATGACAATACCAACATGTTTTGTTCACACTTTATATCATTTTTATGCGTTTTCCGGAACTAACCTATTGACGAGATGCCGAGAGGCCAGTTGCTGTTTTCTGCTGTTTTTGGTTCCAGAAAGGCTGTTCGGGCAATATTCTCGGAATTGGACGAAATCAACGCCAAACCTCCTATTTTTCCCGGAAGGCTCCAGAACACCGAAGGAGAGTCGGAGGAGTGCCAGGGGGGCCCCACACCCTAGGGTGGCGCGGCCCAAGGGGGGGGCGCGCCCCCCTATGGTCTGGTCAGCCCAGGCCCCCTCCGACTCCGATTCTTCGCCTATTTAAGTCGTCGTGACCTAAAACTTCGACACCAATTGACGAAACTCCAGAAAGACTCCAGGGGCGCCGCCGCCATCGCGAAACTCCAATTCGGGGGACAGAACTCTCTGTTCCGGCACCCTGCCGGACGGGGAATTGCCCCCGGAGCCATCTCCACCGCCGTCTTCACCGCCATCTTCACCGCCATCGCTGCCCCCATGATGAGGAGGGAGTAATTCACCCCTGAGGCTGAGGGCTTCGCTGTAGCTATGTGGTTCATCTCTCTCCCATGTACCTCAATACAATAATCTCATGAGCTGCTTTACATGATTGAGATTCATATGAGTTTTGTATCACAATTTATCTATGTGCTACTCTAGTGATGTTATTAAAGTAGTTCTATTCCTCCTGCACGTGTGTAAAGGTGATTAGTGTGTGCACCGTGTGGTTCTTGTCGTAGGCTATGATCATGATCTCTTGTAGATTGTGGAGTTAATTATTACTATGATGGTATTGATGTGATCTATTCCTCCTACATATGCATGAAGGTGAAAGTGTGCATGCTATGTTAGTACTTGGTTTAGTCTGTTGATCTATCTTACACTATAAGGTTACTAAATATGAACAAATTGTGGAGCTTGTTAACTCCGGCATTGAGGGTTCGTGTAATCCTACTCAATGCGTTCATCATCCAACAAAAGTGTAGAGTATGCATTTATCTGTTCTGTTATGTGATCAATGTTGAGAGTGTCCACTAGTGAAAGTGTAATCCCTAGGCCTTGTTCCTAAATACTGCTATCACCGCTGCTTGTTTACTGTTTCTTTGCGTTACTCTGCTGCAATTCTACCACCATCAACTACACACCATCAAGCTATTTTCTCGGCACCGTTGCTACGCTCATATATATTCATACCACCTGTATTTCACTATCTCTTCGCCGAACTAGTGCACCTATTAGGTGTGTTGGGGACACAAGAGACTTCTTGCTTTGTGGTTGCAGGGTTGCATGAGAGGGATATCTTTGACCTCTTCCTCCCTGAGTTCGATAAACCTTGGGTATCCACTTAAGGGAAAACTTGCTGCTGTTCTACAAACCTCTGCTCTTGGAGGCCCAACACTGTCTACAGGAAAGGAGGGGGAACGTAGACATCAAGCACTTTTCTGGCGCCGTTGCCGGGGAGGAAAGGTAAAAGGCACTCATACTCCGGTTCCAGGTAAAGTACTTTTCTGGCGCCATTGTGTTTGTGCTCGAAGCTATTTCCTTTAGATCCTGCAATTGCAACTTTTTGTTTCTTGTTTACACTAGTTAGGCATAATGGAAAACAACAAAAAAATTGGTGAGCTTTTTAGTCTTTTTCCTGATTTAGAATTGTTTGATGCGAAAATTAAAAAACCTATGGAACCTTATTTGCATGTTAGTAGCGATGTTATTAGTATGAATGCAATTACTGCTAATGATATGAAGAAGTCTAAGCTTGGGGAAGCTAGTTTTTGTGGTCTTTTTAGCTTCCCATCTTTAGGGGAGAAAATTTGTTCTGATAATGCTTTATCTCCCATATGTGATAACTCTAATAATGCTTCTGATATTTTAAATCCACCTGCTGAAAGTATTCCGTATAAAATACCCATGAAAATTATTGAACGTGTTATGGACAACCACTATAAGGGGGATGGAACTGTCCATCCTAGAGATCATTTACTGTTTTTGCACGAATTATGTGGGTTATTCAAGTGTGCAGGTATCTCTATGGATGAAGTGAAGAAGAAGCTATTCTCCGTTTCGCTGTCTGGTAAAGCGGCGCATTGGTATAAATTGTTGGAGAATAGGCATTCTCTTGGTTGGGAGGAAATTGCATCTCTCTTTTATTCTAAATTTTATCCTCCGCATGAAGTGCATATTGATAGGAATTATATTTATAACTTTTATCCTCGTGATGGAGAGAGTATTTCTCAAGCGTGGGGGAGATTGAAGTCTCTAATGCTCAAATGTCCCATTCATGAGCTCCCCCGTAATGTTATTGTTAACAATTTTTATGCGAGACTTTCAGGACAACACAAGGACTATCTGGACGCGTGTTCGGAGGGATCTTTCACAAGCAAGGAGGTGGAAGCTAGGTGGGATCTCCTTGATCGGATTGAGGACAACGCTGAAGGATGGGAGAACGACAAAGGTAAAGAGTCAGGTATAAATTATGATTATGAATGCATTGAAGCTTTTATGGATACCGATAAATTTCGAAATATGAGTGCTACTTATGGTCTTGACTCTCAAGTTGCTGCGAATCTTTATAAAGCCTTTGCTTCTCATTTTGAATTACCTAAAAACAATTTTGATAAGTATCATGAACCTTTTAAAGAGGCTTGCATGAAGAATGAAATTGTTGTTAATTATTGCAATAAGCGTGCTCAAACTCCTAAGAATGCTATTTCCTATAAGCATGTTAATTTTTGTGGAATACATAGACCTTGTGGAATTAATCAAATCAAAGATGAATATTGTATCCATCATGCTAATGAAAAAACTAGAAAGTGGTTTAGGGCTCTAGATGATCTTGGTAAAAAAGTTTGTGCCCTCTATCCTTTTATTTGTGAAGTTTGCCATGAAGTGGGTCATTTTAATTTTCAATGCTCCTCCAGTGATATATTGAACCCAATGAGTGCTGCAAATTTGTATTGTGATGATGAAATTACTCCTAATCAGCATGATGAACTTACTTTATTTTTGGGGTGTGAAGAATTGTCGAGAAAAATCTCTTTGTTACATATGAGTGATCTTGATATTGATGATGTCCTGCATGGGTGTTTTTCTTATTGCATTGATAATAGCCATACAAATACTTACATACAAAATATCTTAGAAGATGACACCTTGCCAAAATATGATAGGACTGCTGTGTGTTTTCAACTAATTAATGAAAAGGAGGGATTCTCCCAAGTTTCTTCTATTGTTTCTGAAAGTAAATCAGGTTATGCGTACAAGCCACCCTTCAAGCCTCTTCCACCTAAAAAAGGGAACGAGGAGAAGGAAGAGAAGAAGAAGAAGGGAACGAAGAAGAAGAAGAAGAAGAAGAAGAAGAAGGGGAATAAAAAGAAAGAGGTAACATCATATCCCCGCGTATATGAGATAACAATAGGTAACCGTAAGTATGTTGCTCCTAATGATTATTGTGATAATGAATCTGAATATGATGATCTTCCTATGCCCTTTACATACATTAGCAATCATGATTTGAACGAGCACACCACTTTTGATATTGCAAATCTCTGGGAAATTAATTCTGAAAATGATGATGATAATAATTGCCATAGTGTCAGTGCTATCCATGCTTCCTCCCATAATGATATAGAAAGCTCTAAGCTTGGGGAAGAGGTGTTTGCAAATCCTTTAGCTACTGGTCATTATGTTCTTGATACATCTCCTTCTAATAACAATAATGGTGTGGACACAGATAAACCGATTGTGAAGGATAACTATTCTATTTCTTATGATGACACTATGCCTCCGGTCTCTAATGATTATTATAAAGAATGCTATGATATAGGTTCTAATTATCCTTATGAAACTTGTCATAGTCATGATTGGATTACCAAAAACAATCCCCTTAATAGGCAACTTGTTTACCATGTTCAAATTCTGGATAATAATCTTGCTCCAATTACTATTAATGAGAATAACTCTTCTTATGCCAAATTTAATGATACTTCTATGCATATGAACCATGATAAGAATGTTTTAAGTGATGGGTATATTGTGGATTTCATCAATGATGCTACTGAAAGTTATTATGAGAGAGGGAAATATGGTTATATGCATCTTAATAATATTAAGTTTCCCCTCTTTATGTTGAGAATCTTGAAGTTACTCGTGTTTTATCCTCTTATGCTTGTCACTTTGTTCTTCATGAATTCATTTGTGTACAAGATTCCTCTTCATAGGAAGCATGTTAGACTTAAATTTGTTTTGAATTTGCCTCTTGAAGCTCTCTTTTGCTTCAAATACTATTTCCCACGAATGGATTATTAAAACTGCTGAGCCCATCTTAATGGCTATAAAGAAAGAACTTCTTGGGAGATAACCCATGTGTTATTTTGCTACAGTACTTTGTTTTATATTTGTGTCTTGGAAGTTGTTTACTACTGTAGCAACCTCTCCTTATCTTAGTTTTGTGTTTTGTTGTGCCAAGTGAAGCCTCTAATCGAAGGTTGATACTAGATTTGGATTTCTGCACAGAAACAGATTTCTATCTGTCACGAATCTGGCATTTTCTCTCTGTAGAAAAATCAGAAAAATATGCCAATTTACATGCGTGTTCCTCAGATATGTACGCAACTTTCATTAGTTTTGAGTTTTCTGATCTGAGCAACGGAAGTATTTATTAGAAATTCGTCTTTACGGACTGTTCTGTTTTGACAGATTCTGCCTTTTATTTCGCATTGCTTCTTTCGCTGTGTTGGATGGATTTCTTCGTTCCATTAAACTCCAGTAGCTTTGAGCAATGTCCAGAAGTGTTAAGAATGATTGTGTCACCTCTGAACATGTGAGTTTTTGATTATGTACTAACCCCTCTAATGAAGTTTATGAGAAGTTTGGTGTGAAGGAAGTTTTCAAGGGTCAAGAGAGGAGGATGATATACTATGATCAAGAAGACTCAAGCGTCTAAGCTTGGGGATGCCCAAGGCATCCCCTTCTTCATCGATAAATTATCAGGTTCCTTCTCTTGAAACTATATTTTTATTCGGTCACATCTTATGTGCTTTACTTGGAGCGTCTGTGTGCTTTTGTTTTTGTTTTTGTTTGAATAAATTGGATTACATCATGCTCGTGTGGGAGAGAGACACGCTCCGCTGTTGCATATGAACACATGTGTTCTTAGCTCATGATATTCATGGCGAAGTTTCCTCTTCGTTAAATTGTTATATGGTTGGAATTGGAAAATGCTACATGTAGTAATTGCTATAATGTCTTGGGTAATGTGATACTTGGCAATTGTTGTGCTCATGTTTAAGCTCTTGCATCATATACCTTACACTTATTAGTGAAGAAATACATAGAGCTTGTTAAAATTTGGTTTGCATGAGTGGTTTCTCTAGAGTCTAGATATTTTCTAGTAAGATGTTTGAACAACAAGGAAGACGATGTATAGTTTTATAATGCTTGTAATATGTCTTTTATGTGAGTTTTGCTGTACTAGTTCGTGCTTGTGTTTGCTTCAAACAACCTTGCTAGACTAAACCTTGTATCGAGAGGGAATACTTCTCATGCATCCAAATCCTGAGCCAAACAACACTATGCCATTTGTGTCCACCATACCTACCTACTATGTGGTATTTCCTGCCATTCCAAAGTAAATTGCTTGAGTGCTACCTTTAAACAATTCAAAATTTATCACTTCTGATTTGTGTCAATGTTTTATAGCTCATGAGGAAGTATGTGGTGTTTAGCTTTCAACCTTGTCATTTACTTTTGACGGACTCTCATATGGACTAGCGGCACATCCGCTTATCCAATAATTTTGCAAAAAGAGCTGGCAATGGGATTCCCAGTCCCAAATTAATTAACAAAAATAGACACTCCTCCATGGTATGTGATTGTTGGACGGCACCCGAAGGATTCGGTTAGCCATGGCTTGTGTAAGCAAAGGTTGGGAGGAGTGTCATCATAATAAAACTAAAATAAAAAGGCACTCCTTCATGGTATGAGATTGTTGGCAGGCACCCGAGGATTCGGTTAGCCATGGTTTGTGAAAGAAAGGTTGGAAGGAGTGCCACCCAAAAATAAAATAATTCATGGGAGCCGCTCTTGGAAGTCCGGTTGGCGAGGTAGTTAGTGTACCCATTACCATTCGTTGACAACAACAAACACCTCTCAAAACTTTACTTTTTTATGCTCTCTATATGTTTTCAAAACCAAAGCTCTAGCACAAATATAGCAATCGATGCTTTCCTCTTTGAAGGACCATTCTTTTACTTTTATTGTTGAGTCAGTTCACCTATTTCTCTCCACCTCAAGAAGCAAACATTTGTGTGAACTGTGCATTGATTCTTACATACTTGCTTATTGCATTTGTTATATTGCTCTGCATTGACAACTATCTATGAGATATACATGTTACAAGTTGAAAGCAACCGCTGAAACTTAATCTTCCATTGTGTTGCTTCAATACCTTTACTAAGAATTTATTGCTTTATGAGTAATCCTTATGCAAGACTTGTTGATGCTTGTCTCGAAAGTACTATTCATGAAAAGTCTTTGCTATATGATTCAATTGTTTACTCATTGCATTTACATTGTTTTGAATCGCTGCATTCATCTCATATGCTTTACAATGGTATGATTAAGATTATGTTGGTAGCATGTCACCTCAGAAATTATCTTTTATCGTTTACCTACTCGAGGACGAGTAGGAACTAAGCTTGGGGATGCTGATACGTCTCCAACGTATCTATAATTTTCGATGTTCCATGCTTGTTTTATGACAATACCAACATGTTTTGTTCACACTTTATATCATTTTTATGCGTTTTCCGGAACTAACCTATTGACGAGATGCCGAGAGGCCAGTTGCTGTTTTCTGCTGTTTTTGGTTCCAGAAAGGCTGTTCGGGCAATATTCTCGGAATTGGACGAAATCAACGCCAAACCTCCTATTTTTCCCGGAAGGCTCCAGAACACCGAAGGAGAGTCGGAGGAGTGCCAGGGGGGCCCCACACCCTAGGGTGGCGCGGCCCAAGGGGGGGCGCGCCCCCCTATGGTCTGGTCAGCCCAGGCCCCCTCCGACTCCGATTCTTCGCCTATTTAAGTCGTCGTGACCTAAAACTTCGACACCAATTGACGAAACTCCAGAAAGACTCCAGGGGCGCCGCCGCCATCGCGAAACTCCAATTCGGGGGACAAAACTCTCTGTTCCGGCACCCTGCCGGACGGGGAATTGCCCCCGGAGCCATCTCCACCGCCGTCTTCACCGCCATCTTCACCGCCATCGCTGCCCCCATGATGAGGAGGGAGTAATTCACCCCTGAGGCTGAGGGCTTCGCTGTAGCTATGTGGTTCATCTCTCTCCCATGTACCTCAATACAATAATCTCATGAGCTGCTTTACATGATTGAGATTCATATGAGTTTTGTATCACAATTTATCTATGTGCTACTCTAGTGATGTTATTAAAGTAGTTCTATTCCTCCTGCACGTGTGTAAAGGTGATTAGTGTGTGCACCGTGTGGTTCTTGTCGTAGGCTATGATCATGATCTCTTGTAGATTGTGGAGTTAATTATTACTATGATGGTATTGATGTGATCTATTCCTCCTACATATGCATGAAGGTGAAAGTGTGCATGCTATGTTAGTACTTGGTTTAGTCTGTTGATCTATCTTACACTATAAGGTTACTAAATATGAACAAATTGTGGAGCTTGTTAACTCCGGCATTGAGGGTTCGTGTAATCCTACGCAATGCGTTCATCATCCAACAAAAGTGTAGAGTATGCATTTATCTGTTCTGTTATGTGATCAATGTTGAGAGTGTCCACTAGTGAAAGTGTAATCCCTAGGCCTTGTTCCTAAATACTGCTATCACCGCTGCTTGTTTACTGTTTTACTGCGTTACTACTGCTGCAATTCTACCACCATCAACTACACACCATCAAGCTATTTTCTGGCACCGTTGCTACTGCTCATATATATTCATACCACCTGTATTTCACTATCTCTTCGCCGAACTAGTGCACCTATTAGGTGTGTTGGGGACACAAGAGACTTCTTGCTTTGTGGTTGCAGGGTTGCATGAGAGGGATATCTTTGACCTCTTCCTCCCTGAGTTCGATAAACCTTGGGTATCCACTTAAGGGAAAACTTGCTGCTGTTCTACAAACCTCTGCTCTTGGAGGCCCAACACTGTCTACAGGAAAGGAGGGGGAACGTAGACATCAGTGTCCACCATACCTACCTACTGCATGGTATTTTTCCGCCATTCCAAAGTAAATTGCTTGAGTGCTACCTTTAAACAATTCAAAATTTATCACCTCTGATTTGTGTCAATGTTTTATAGCTCATGAGGAAGTATGTGGTGTTTATCTTTCAATCTTGTTGGGCAACTTTCACCAATGGACTAGTGGCTTCATCCGCTTATCCAATAATTTTGCAAAAAGAGCTGGCAATGGGATTCCCAGTCCCAAATTAATTAACAAAAATAGACACTCCTCCATGGTATGTGATTGTTGGACGGCACCCGAAGGATTCGGTTAGCCATGGCTTGTGTAAGCAAAGGTTGGGAGGAGTGTCATCATAATAAAACTAAAATAAAAAGGCACTCCTTCATGGTATGAGATTGTTGGCAGGCACCCGAGGATTCGGTTAGCCATGGTTTGTGAAAGAAAGGTTGGAAGGAGTGCCACCCAAAATAAAATAAAATGGGAGCCGCTCTTTGAAGGTTTGTCTGGCAAGGGGGTTAGAGTACCCGCTACCATTCGTTGACAACAACATACACCTCTCAAAACTTTATTTTTATGCTCTCTTTATGTTTTCAAAACCAAAGCTCTAGCACAAATATAGCAATCGATGCTTTTCCTCTATGGAGGACCTTTCTTCTACTTTTATGTTGAGTCAGTTCACCTATTTCTCTCCACCTCAAGAAGCAAACACTTGTGTGAACTGTGCATTGATTCCTACATATTTGCATATTGCACTTATTATATTACTCTATGTTGACAATATCCATGAGATATACATGTTATAAGTTGAAAGCAACCGCTGAAACTTAATCTTCCTTTGTGTTGCTTCAATGCCTTTACTTTGAATTATTGCTTTATGAGTTAACTCTTATGCAAGACTTATTGATGCTTGTCTTGAAGTGCTATTCATGAAAAGTCTTTGCTTTATGATTCACTTGTTTACTCATGTCATATACATTGTTTTGATCGCTGCATTCACTACATATGCTTTACAAATAGTATGATCAAGGTTATGATGGCATGTCACTCCAGAAATTATCTTTGTTATCGTTTTACCTGCTCGGGACGAGCAGAACTAAGCTTGGGGATGCTGATACGTCTCCGACGTATCGATAATTTCTTATGTTCCATGCCACATTATTGATGTTATCTACATGTTTTATGCACACTTTATGTCATATTCGTGCATTTTCTGGAACTAACCTATTAACAAGATGCCGAAGTGCCAGTTCCTGTTTTCTGCTGTTTTTGGTTTCAGAAATCCTAGTAACGAAATATTCTCGGAATCGGACGAAATCAACGCCCAGGTTCCTATTTTTCCCGGAACCATCCAGAACACACGAGAACCGCCAGAGAAGGGGGACAGGGCCACCAAACCACACCCCGGCGCGGCCAGGGGGGCCGCGCCCCCCTATAGTGTGGGCCCCCCAGAAGCCCTCCTGCGCCGCCTCTTCGCCTATATAATGCCCCTGGATCGAAAACCCTGATACGTTCGACGAAACCAGAGAAAACCTTCCAGAGCCGCCGCCATCGCGACGCCAAGATCTGGGGGACAGGAGTCTCTGTTCCAGCACGCCGCCGGAACGGGGAAGTGCCCCCGGAAGGCTTCTCCATTGACACCGCTGCCATCTCCACCGCCATCTTCATCACCGCTGCTGCTCCCATGAGGAGGGAGTAGTTCTCCATCGAGGCTCGGGGCTGTACCGGTAGCTATGTGGTTCATCTCTCTCCTATGTACTTCAATACAATAATCTCATGAGCTGCCTTACATGATTGAGATTCATATGATGATGCTTGTAATCTAGATGTCATTATGCTAGTCAAGTGAATTTTACTTATGTGATCTCCGGAGACTCCTTGTCCCACGTGTGTAAAGGTGACAGTGTGTGCACCGTGTGGGTCTCTTAGGCTATATTTCACAGAATACTTATTCACTGATGAATGGCATAGTGAGGTGCTTATTTATATCTCTTTATGATTGCAATGTGTTTGTATCACAATTTATCTATGTGCTACTCTAGCAATGTTATTAAAGTAGTTTTATTCCTCCTGCACGGTGTAATGGTGACAGTGTGTGCATCCGTGTTAGTACTTGGTTTATGCTATGATCATGATCTCTTGTAGATTGCGAAGTTAACTATTGCTATGATAGTATTGATGTGATCTATTCCTCCTTTCTTAGCATGAAGGTGACAGTGTGCATGCTACGTTAGTACTTGGTTTAGTCGTATTGATCTATCTTACACTCTAAGGTTACTTAAATATGAACATTGAATTGTGGAGCTTGTTAACTCCGGCATTGAGGGTTCGTGTAATCCTACGCAATGTGTTCATCATCCAACAAGAGTGTAGAGTATGCATTTATCTATTCTGTTATGTGATCAATGTTGAGAGTGTCCACTAGTGAAAGTCTAATCCCTAGGCCTTGTTCCTAAATACTGCTATCGCTGCTTGTTTACTGTTTTACTGCGTTACTACTGCTGCAATACTGCCACCATCAACTACACGCCAGCAAGCTATTTTCTGGCACCGTTGCTACTGCTCATATATATTCATACCACCTGTATTTCACTATCTCTTCGCCGAACTAGTGCACCTATTAGGTGTGTTGGGGACACAAGAGACTTCTTGCTTTGTGGTTGCAGGGTTGCATGAGAGGGATATCTTTGACCTCTTCCTCCCTGAGTTCGATAAACCTTGGGTGATCCACTTAAGGGAAAACTTGCTGCTGTTCTACAAACCTCTGCTCTTGGAGGCCCAACACTGTCTACAGGAAAAGGAGGGGGGCGTAGACATCACGCCTCTAATCCCATCTCGGGGGATTCAGGAGATCGCCTCCGGTACCCTGCCGGAGAAGGGAATCATCTCCCGGAGGACTCTTCATCGCCATCTCCCGGAGGACTCTTCATCGCCATGATCGCCTCCGGATTGATGTGTGAGTAGTTCTCCCCTGGACTATGGGTCCATAGCAGTAGCTAGATGGTCGTCTTCTCCTCATTGTGCTATCATTCTTGTGAGCTGCCTAACATGATCAAGATCATCTATCTGTAATGCTACATGTTGCGTTTGTTGGGATCCGATGAATATGGAATACTATGTTATGTTGATTATCAATCTATCATATATGTGTTGTTTATGATCTTCCATGCTCTCCGTTGCTAGTAGAGGCTCTGGCCAAGTTGATACTTGTAACTCCAAGAGGGAGTATTTATACTCGATAGTGGGTTCATGCCTCCATTTAATCTGGGACAGTGACAGAAAGTTCTAAGGTTGTGGATGTGCTATTGCCACTAGGGATAAAACATCAATTCTTTGTCTAAGGATATTTGTGTTAATTACATTACGCACCATACTTAATGCAATTGTCTGTTGTTTGCAACTTAATACTGGAAGGGGTGCGGATGCTAACCTGAAGGTGGACTTTTTAGGCATAGATGCATGCTTGATAGCGGTCTATGTACTTTGTCGTAATGCCCAATTGAACTTCACACTACTCATCATGATATGTATGTTCATTGTTATGCCCTCTTTATTTGTCAATTGCCCAACTGTAATTTGTTCACCCAACATGCTTATTCTTATTGGAGAGACACCACTAGTGAACTGTGGACCCCGGTCCATTCTTTTACATCGAATACAATCTACTTCAATACTCGTTCTACTGTTCTTAGCAAACATCATCTTCCACACTATACATCTAATCCTTTGTTACAGCAAGCCGGTGAGATTGACAACCTCACTGTTACGTTGGGGCAAAGTACATTGATTGTTGATATGTCTCCGACGTATCGATAATTTCTTATGTTCCATGCCACATTATTGATGATATCTACATGTTTTATGCATACTTTATGTCATATTTATGCATTTTCTGAAACTAACCTATTAACAAGATGCCGAAGAGCCAGTTGCTGTTTTCTGCTGTTTTTGGTTTCAGAAATCCTAGTAAGGAAATATTCTCGGAATTGGACGAAATCAACGCCCAGGGGCCTATTTTCACACGAAGCTTCCAGAAGACCGAAGAGTCAACGAAGTGGGGCCACGAGGAAGCCAGAGGCTAGGGCGGCGCGGCCCAACCCTTGGCAGCGCCGACCTGTCTCCTGGGCCCCTCATGACGCCCTCTGACCTGCCCTTCCGCCTACAAATAGCCTTCGTCGCGAAACCCCCAGTACCGAGAGCCACGATACGGAAAACCTTCCAGAGACGCCACCACCGCCAATCCCATCTCGGGGGATTCAGGAGATTGATACGTCTCCAACGTATCGATAATTTCTTATGTTCCATGCCACATTATTGATGATATCTACATGTTTTATGCACACTTTATGTCATATTTGTGCATTTTCTGGAACTAACCTATTAACAAGATGCCGAAGTGCCAGTTCCTGTTTTCTGCTGTTTTTGGTTTCAGAAATCCTAGTAACGAAATATTCTCGGAATCGGACGAAATCAACGCCCAGGTTCCTATTTTCACCGGAAGCATCCAGAACACCCGGGAAGGACCAGAGGGGGGGCACTGGGCCCCCAGACCATAGGCCGGCGCGGCCCAGGCCCTGGCCGCGCCGCCCTATGGTGTCGTCGCCCCTTCAGCCCTCCTGCGCCGCCTCTTCGCCTATATAAAGCCCCTGGATCGAAAACCCTGATACGTTCGACGAAACCCACAGAAACCTTCCAGAGCCGCCGCCATCGCGAAGCCAAGATCAGGGGGACAGGAGTCTCTGTTCCGGCACGCCGCCGGAACGGGGAAGTGCCCCCGGAAGGCTTCTCCATCGAAACCGCTGCCATCTCCACCGCCATCTTCATCACCGCTGCTGCTCCCATGAGGAGGGAGTAGTTCTCCATCGAGGCTCGGGGCTGTACCGGTAGCTATGTGGTTCATCTCTCTCCCATGTACCTCAATACAATAATCTCATGAGCTGCTTTACATGATTGAGATTCATATGAGTTTTGTATCACAATTCATCTATGTGCTACTCTAGTGATGTTATTAAAGTATTCTAATCCTCCTGCATGGTGTAAAGGTGACTAGTGTGTGCACCATGTGGTTCTTGTCGTAGGCTATGATCATGATCTCTTGTGGATTGTGAAGTTAACTATTACTATGATGGTATTGATGTGATCTATTTGGTTATGTTGATCTATCTTGCACTCTAAGGTTACTTAAATATGAACATTGAATTGTGGAGCTTGTTAACTCCGGCATTGAGGGTTCGTGTAATCCTACGCAATGTGTTCATCATCCAACAAGAGTGTAGAGTATGCATTTATCTATTCTGTTATGTGATCAATGTTGAGAGTGTCCACTAGTGAAAGTGTAATCCCTAGGCCTTGTTCCTAAATACTGCTATCGCTGCTTGTTTACTGTTTTACTGCGTTACTACTGCTGCAATACTACCACCATCATCTACACGCCAGCAAGCTATTTTCTGGCACCGTTGCTACTGCTCATATATATTCATACCACCTGTATTTCACTATCTCTTCGCCGAACTAGTGCACCTATTAGGTGTATTGGGGACACAAGAGACTTCTTGCTTTGTGGTTGCAGGGTTGCATGAGAGGGATATCTTTGACCTCTTCCTCCCTGAGTTCGATAAACCTTGGGTGATCCACTTAAGGGAAAACTTGCTGCTGTTCTACAAACCTCTGCTCTTGGAGGCCCAACACTGTCTACAGGAAAAGGAGGGGGAAGTAGACATCAAGCTATTTTCTGGCGCCGTTGCCTGGGAGGAAAGGTAAAAGGTACTCACACTCCGGATCTCGGCTACTGATGTCTACTTCCCCCTCCTTTTCCTATAGACAGTGTTGGGCCTCCAAGAGCAGAGGTTTGTAGAACAGCAGCAAGTTTTCCCTTAAGTGGATCACCCAAGGTTTATCGAACTCAGGGAGGAAGAGGTCAAAGATATCCCTCTCATGCAACCCTGCAACCACAAAGCAAGAAGTCTCTTGTGTCCCCAACACACCTAATAGGTGCACTAGTTCGGCGAAGAGATAGTGAAATACAGGTGGTATGAATAAGTATGAGCAGTAGCAGCGGTGCCAGAAAATAGCTTGCTAGCGTGTAGTTGATGGTGGTAGTATTGCAGCAGTAGTAACGCAGTAAAACAGTAAAGAAGCAGTAGTAACGCAACAGTATTTAGGAACCACTACTAGGAAAAAGGCAATCAGTGGCGCACCACATATAGCCTTCAGTGGCGCACTAGTGGTGCGCCACTGCTATCACGCCACTGCTAACTCCTAGTAGTGGCGCACTAGGGGTGCGCCACTACTAGCCTGGATAACAGTGGCGCACTGCGTGGTGCGCCATTGACATGTCCAGCAGTGCGCCACTATTACTCCAAAGTGGTGCGCCACTGTTGGTCAGTGGCAGTGCGCCACCACTGTCTAGACCAGGTGCGCCACTGCTACCGTTTTGCGTGCGCCACTGTTTCAGCGAGGTGGTGCGCCACTGCTGCGTGTGGACGTGCGCCACTGCTGTCTCCAGGACGTGCGCCACAGATGAGATTCCTGGTGCGCCACTGCTAGTCTCGGAGGGGATCACAGGGCAGTGCGCCACTGGATCCCGCGCAGTGCGCCACTACTACTTAGTGGAGCTGCGCCACTGATGGGCCACTAGTGCGCCACTGCTACGAATTTCGAATTTTTTTTTTGTATCCTGGCAGGTATTTATACAGGTTGTATATCACAAGCACAATACAGGATATAACACATATAAACAACAGCACAGCTTATCCATACATAGTTCTTCACATTAGCCCCACATGATTCACAAGATTTCACATTAGAGAAGTTACGAGGTTACAATGCAAGTTATGGGGTTACAAAGTCGCAAATGAGCTAGTGGTTACACAAGATCGATCATCTAAAGTACAATCACATAGAAGAGAGCTAGAGTCACTACTAGCACCATCCCGATGATAGTGGTCTTCATCCGGTTCCTCCTCCGCTCCCTCCTCTCTCCCGCCAAATAGCGTGCGTATCTATCTTCGGCCTCCGCTCTAGTGGTGTACCCTTTGTAGCTGTTACCGCTAAAACGGTGAACCTGTCTCCGACACTCCTCCCAGTCGTTGTAGACTCCGGGAACCTTGCCCTTGTACACGACATACCACGTCATATCTGCACATATATGAACAAGCCAAAGAAACATTAGTGCACGCTCATAGATGTTTGCAACGAATAAGAGCAAACTCAAAAACGATCCAAGTAGTATGAACTAAAAGGCATGCGTCATACATTGTTGGTCGGAACAAATATCAACATTTAGGGAAGGGGTTAGCGAAACCAAGTAGGATGCACAAGAGATTGATACTTGTGTCATCGCACCAGGTTCACTAGCCCCTCCCCCAAGTGTACAAGTGACCAAACATTCTAATCATCGGCATTTTAAAATACGAAAGCAAATGGAAGAATGACAAGGGCCTCATACTTTGTCGGTCGAAACAAATATGAACATCCCGGGATGGCGTTAGTAAGGCCAGGTAGGATGCACAAGAGATTGATATTTGTGCCATCATACCAGGCTCACTAGCGACACCCCGGAGTGTACAGTTGACCGAACATTCTAATCATCGGCATTTTAAAATACGAAAGCAAATGGAAGAATGACAAGGGCCTCATATTTTGTTGGTCGGAACAAATATTAACATTTAGAGAAGGGGTAAGTGAAACCAAGTAGGATGCACAAGAGATTGATACTTGTGTCATCGCACCAGGTTCACTAGCCCCTCCCCCAAGTGTACAAGTGACCAAACATTCTAATCATCGGCATTTTAAAATACGAAAGCAAATGGAAGAATGACAAGGGCCTCATACTTTGTCGATCGAAACAAATATGAACATCCCGGGATGGCGTTAGTGAGGCCAGGTAGGATGCACAAGAGATTGATATTTGTGCCATCACACCAGGCTCACTAGCGACACCCCGGAGTGTACAGTTGACCGAACATTCTAATCATCGGCCAAATGCAATTAAGAAGTGCCAACTCAAACAAGAGATAAGTAGCTACTATGAACTAAATGGAATGCCTCATACATTGTAGGTCAAAACAAATTTTAACATTCAGGGATGGAGTGAGCGAGGCCAGGTAGGATGCACAAGACATGGATATTTGTGCCATCACACCAGGCTCGCTCGCTCCACCCCGAGTGTACAAGTGACCAACCATTCTAATCATCGGCATATGCAAACAAAATTAACGACCAAATCAAGTGCGGAAAACGACAGAGCCATATATATAAGTTCACAAACATAGCCGAACTAGTAATTAATAGCAAGTAAAGTGCTGGATAAAGTTTATTACAACAGAAGCTCGTCTTTAGTTCACAACTACATAACTAGGCTCGCACATCAAGACTTTCTCGGAGCGTGGATAAAACCGCCGCCTTTCTTCAAGCACATCCATGAGCGGTAGTCGTCACCCTGCATTTGGAGCTTTGTGTCTATGTCACTGTTTGACGGCTGATAGCCGGCGAAGAACTCCCCCGCGCTTCTAACGACATCTTGATGGATGATTTCACAAATCTCTACTTGGATGCGGAAGAAGTCTTGCTTGATGCCGTCGTCAGGGACCCGCGCCAATTTGTTGGCCCGCCTCCGAGATGCTCAGGTAGCGTAAGCTGCTGCTGGTCCCGTATGAACTTATCCATGTGATAGAGGGCGTAGTAGGCATCCTTGTTACTAGAAGGCGGCTTCTTGACGCAGGGAAACTTTGTTTGGTGCTTGAACACATGCTTCCCGTACCTAACATTTGGCCTCTGCATGTTGCCTTTCGCTTTGACGTAGCCATTGAGAGCATCATCAAGTACGGCCTTGACATTCGTGTAGTCCGTGGTTGACTTACCGTCCGCATCGAGGTATGTGGCCACGGAATGCTTCGGGGTTATGGAGATGAGTGTGCAGGTTTTGTCTCTGCGTAGAACACATAATGTTTAAGAACATGACGATTGAAATCTAAAAAATCACGAGTTAAGAACGGTACGGTGAGGGCCGGGGTGACTTACTCGGGAAATACAGTGCAGGAGGATGTTACACTTCTTCCGGTTCGCTAGAAAGAAGTCTTTGAGGTATCCACTCGCGACTGCCCGGTCTCCGGCGGTGGCCAAGTGGACGGCACGCATGTAGAAGGGGTCGGCTATCGCGATGTCCGGGATCTTGTTTCTAATGATCCGCATCGCCTTGCTGAGCGAGTATAGGCGAATGAAGGTGTAGTGCAGCGGATAAGCTGTTCAGCATGGCGAAGATGTCATCATACCGCAGGAAGATATTCTCCGCGAAGCCACTATCGACAAAGCCATGGCCCGAGGGCACCTTGGCAACATACACTGGGTATCCATTATCTTTCTCCCTGAGACGCCGCTCCTCCATAAACATAACACCGTCAACCGAGAGATCGCATAGGACCGGGTGCAGCATCGTACAATCTTTGAACTAGCATCCGCTCACCCGACACATGCACCCTCGCCTCTATATTCTTGGGCACTGGTGGCCCGTCCCGAGCACGGATAGGTAACGGCTGGTGGCAGACTTGTCATCCTTCTTCTTTCTTTTCCATCCCTTCGGCTTCATTTTTACCGGGACTGCATTCTCCTCTTCGCAAGCCTTCTTCAGTGTGTTAGGACTGATAACACTTCTCACCTCAGCTATCGGCTCAGTCTCGGTGAAATCGGCAGGTGGAGGCGTCTCCGAGAACAGAATAGGCGCCGCTTGTTGCAATAGGTTTTCCCCTCGGCGGCAGCTTGAGAGGGTTGGCTACTGAGATCGTAGTCCATCACCCCAAAATCGAAGTTGCGGTCCAGGTTGGCGAACGTGCGTCCTCGTTCGGATCCCGTGCCATCCGCATGTCCACATCAGCTGATTGCGGCACCGTTGGGGTGGTCTTGCCATGGCTTGGCACCGGCACGGCCGGGGGTGCTGTACGTGGGGTGGTGTCCCTCGCCCCCAAACGAATCTGGCTCTTTGGCCAAACCATGGACCAATTGAAGCAATGCTGGAGGGTAAGGACCTCATCTTCGTCGGCACCATGGGGTTGAAAGGGAGGTAGCATGTCGTCGTAGCCGCTAAGCACCCGAACCAGTTGAATCCTATACACGTCGGGTTGCATGGGTTTACCGTGTAACTGACGGTTGCTCGGTTGAACGATTTTGGCCTTGGCAACATCGATCAACTCGCCGTTCACAAACTGCAGGAGAGTGCATGGGACGTCGACGGCGGAGCTCTGCGGAAAACATGTAGGGCGTTAGGGATGGCTAGCTAGTCAAAGGCAAGGATATATATGGAAGTCATTGGCCAAGGGTTGGTTACCGTGATGGCGTCCAGCTCGGCTAAGGTCGAGGCACCGCCGGCGGCGGGCGTGCAATTGATGGAGTGGCCGCTTGTTGGCGCGGTGCCGGGCGGCGTATTATCCGCAGCGACGGGTGCATTGAGCTGAAGTAATGGCGCCGCGGGAGACACCAAGGTTGGCGCCGCGGGAGCCACCACGGTTGGCGCCGCGGGAGCCACCAAGGTTGGCGCCGCCGGAGCCACCAATGTTGGCGCCGCCGGAGACACCATTGTTGCCGCCTGCGGACTCACCGATGGCTCCACGCTGTGGGAGTTGCTGCCCGTGAAACTGGGAACCGGGGGAGGCCCTTTTTTCCTCCCTCATACCACGCGTCCAGACCGGCAACCAAGGTAGGGATGAGGGAGCTAAGCGTCGTGCCCACTTGGTCCTCCACTTGCTGTCTTTGCGTCCTCTCGTTGGGTCTCCACGATTTGTTGCACTTGTTGCCGCACTTGCTCCTCGACCAATGTCGGGATCTGCGCAACTTGTGCCTTGAGCTGTGCGACCTCCTTCTCATCGATGGTGGCCTTTCTCTCCTTTTTCCCCGACTTATAGTATTCGCACATTTCATAGAGCATCCTTCGCCGACCACACGACCAGCCGACGTCGGCTTACTCAATGGATCCCTCTTCTTGTGGGCATTCAACGCCCTATTTAAAGGGTTGTCCCAAGGGGCACACTGCGAGGAGCTCGTGGACCCCGCGCCGCTACTAGCTTCCTTTTCACTTTCGATCTCCTTAGCCTACGGGAGGAACATGCATGAACCATTTAGAAATTTGGATTCAACAATAAGAATGCAACCATAAAGGAGCTAATTAAGCGGGTGCATTCCTTACCAGAAGAGCCTCAAACTCCTTCACATCCGGAGTGGTGGTGAGCTCCTTTGTTTTCGGGTCAATACGGTACCGGGCCAGGAGAAAGTTCCTGGTTTGCTTGTTTGTGTATTGCGGGAGGAGGGGCTCGAGGCCGTTCTTCACACGCTCCTCATCCGCGGCGTCCCATTTCGGTTGCGCCACCCTAAAACCGCCAGGACCAAGTTTGTGGGTGCCTAAGTTCAGTTTTCGCATGTCCTTCCCCCACTGACTAGAATCCGACGTTGACTCGCTCTCGCACTTGATCTTGAAATCAGCGTAGTCTTGCTCGGTGATCGAGGGATTTGACTCCTTGATCTTCTCGTAACTCTCACCATTATTAATCATTTTCTTCACTCGGGTCCTCCAACTAGCGAGGGCGGTGCTCATCTTCGTGAGGGCGGCATTGTGCACTTTGTTCCGCATGAGACGCTTTTCTGAGCAGTCCACCGGGAACTCGTATCGTTCGTGTAGCTTCTTGAAGAGGAGGGTGCGCAAATTCGCTCGGTCAGGATGCCTGAGGTTCTCGGTGTTGATCGAGACCGTGCTCCGGAGGATGCACCCGAGTTGGGCAGAGTACCCTTTGACTAAATCAGGCGGCGCCGTTGGATGCCCAGTGGCGTTCACTTCGGTGAATGCTTGCTTCACGGTGCTGAGCACATTCGGGCGACGCTCCCTCCGTAGCTTCTTCGGTGCGCCGGTGTCATCCTCGGTGGCACCATCCGTGGTGTCATCCTCGGCGGCACCATCACTGGTGTCATCCTCGGCGGCATCGTCCGCTCGGTACTGGATCGGGGCCATCATCCTCGCCGTCGTCGCGGCGAGGTTGTGACTCCATCACCTCAATTTCATCGGTTAGCATCCAGAACGGCTTGCTGCCGCTGCCGCCGGCCTCTTCGTTGTTGGCCATGTTCGAACTAAGTAGGAAAAAATGCATAAAATTAGCGCAAGATTTCACGGAAAAATTGGGCATGACCTATGCTAATTTATGGACATATGAGTGCCCCATTTTCGCCGAAACGGAAATGAATCAACATTTCGGCGATAATGGGCAACTCTGTCGATCCCTGCACAAGAATATGACACAAAAATACACCATAGGTGCACGACAGGGGAATCACATCACAGAAGCAGCAGCTAGCAGCACCAGCAACAGCCACCAGCCAGCAGCAGCAACATCAGCCAGAAGCACCAGCCAGCCAGCAGCACCAGCCAGCCAGCAGCACACCAGCACTTACCAGCAGCTAGCATCAAGCACCAAGCTAGCACAGCAACAAGCATGCAATAGCTAGCAGCACCAAGCTAGCACAGCAGCACTTACCACTAGCAAGCAGGAGAGGTGAGGTTTTGCTCACCGTGAGTCGCGGGGAGTCGCCGAGAGGTGAGGTGTTGCTCCGGGTCGAGAGGTGAGGTCTTGTGCAGCGGCGTTAGCAGTCGAGGGCGGCGCGGCGTGCTTCTCCTGCTCCCGCTCCAAGTCTCAGCCTTGCAAATGTTGAAAATAAAAAAGTCAGTAAGCTTTGAACTCTAAAAATAAAGAGCTACCTAGCACATGCACCTAGCAGCACCTCACCTCTAAAAATAAAAGAGCTACCTAGCAGCAGCCTAGGTAGCACCAGCAAGCAACAGCACTAGAGCACCAGCAAGCAACAGCACCAGCAAGCAACAGCACTAAATGAACACTGTGAGCATCAACAGTTAGAACTAAATTAGTGTGTATGAACCAAATTTTCAAACAACTAAACCTACTGTCAAGAGATAACATTTCCAAATTTCCATTTCAACAGAGAACATTTCCAAATTTTTAGAGAACATTAGCTAGTAGCTAGTACCTAATTAACAGAGACTATGGCCAGAATCAGATAGCATCAAGCAATGTTCAGTATGCCAATTTTCCCTTATCTGTATGTCATACCCAATGTGGCATATAAACCATACTGTACATGATACATTCATCATGATCACAAACCACTTGGCATTTTGAAGGTTTGCCAATGGGCTCTATAACAAAATGAATGATTTTACAATGCATTTGTTCTAAAAAATAGAGGATATGTAACCTAACAGCAGCAGCACCTAACAAGACAACCTATCTAGCAGCAGCAACCTATCTAGCAGCAGCAACAACACCAAGCAGCAGCAACCTATCTAGCAGCAGCAACAACACCAAGCAGCAGCAACCTATCTAGCAGCAGCAACATTAACATGATATAGTATATCTAAATAACATTAACCTGATGGTGAATAACATTAACAATATCTGAATGGACTTTTATTGCTTAAAGTGTACTTTACATGTAACAATGCTCTTAATAGCATGTAATTGTGAGTTACTAAGCAGCAGGCTTGCAGTTCAAGATGTTCAAATTTCACTTGTGAGTTACTAAATCAATTTTTAGCAACAACACTTGCAGTTCAAGGTGTTCAAATTTCACTAGATATTTTACTACTGCTCCTAAGCAGCAGCAGCAATTGTGAGTTACTAAACAACAACCTAACAGCAGCATCACCTAAGCAACATCTAGGAACCAGAACAACATCAGCAAGCAAGCAACAACATGCATGGTTGAACAACATCATCATGCAAGCAAGCAAAAAACTACTGCACTACCAAGAGTCCAAGATCAATGGAAATGCTGCTGCCTTTATGATATGCATATAACCAGAGACATATTCATATTCATTTTCATTTTCAAAATTACAAAGAGCATTCCTATGAACTCCTTTTGTGAAATCAAAATTACAGAGAGCATTCCTATGAACTCCAATGAACTACAAAGAACTACATTTGCTCTCAGCAGAAGGAGAACCACCTTTTGTGAAATCAAAATTCCTCATTTGGTTTGCATAAGGTGCATAGACTAGCACATAGTGAAGCATACAGAGTTACAACAAGTAGAGTTTGTGTTCTTTTTTCCCCTTAAATTGAACAAAAAAGGAACAATGTATGTGCACCAGTTAGGTTAGAGAGGGAGGGAGGGGAGAGGGGCCTCACCTGCGGCGACGGTGATGGTGGCTGGAGGCGGTCAGAGGTCGAGGGCGTGCGGCTCCTCGGCGGCGAGGTCGAGGACGAGGTCGCCCTCCACCTGGTGGTGCTCCTCCTCCTGGTCCTGGACGTGGGGGGCGAGGCGAGGCGAGAGGCAGCTGTCGAGGGCGTGGCGGAGTGCTCCTCGTGATCCTGCTCCGCGGCGTGGCGTCGAGGGCGTGGCGGCGTGCTCAGGGGGCGCCGGTGGGAGGTGGATCGAGGGACGGGGCGGCGTCGCGAGGCAGATCGAGGGAAGGGGCGGCGTCGCAAGGCAGAAGGGGCGGCGTCGCGAGGCAGAAGGGGAGGGCGCAGTGGGCGAGCAGGTGGCTTCGGAGATCCAGGAGCAGTGGTGAATGGGCGTCGCCGGCGGAGAGGAGGGCGCAGGGGTGAATGGGCGTCGCCGGCGGAGAGGAGGCGCGAGGGGTGGTCAGGTGGTCAGGTGGGAAGAAGGGGAAATTTCTAAGTCCCCTGACGCCTTAGCAATAGCGCACCTCTCGGGGTGCGCCACTATGAGGCTTAGCAATGGCGCACCTCTAGGGGTGCGCCACTGCCTCTTTATGTCTGGGTCAAAACAATAACGCGGGGGGGGTTGACATATCCCGCTTAGTACCTCACTGGCTCTGTCCCTGGTTGGTTTGTGCCAAACCCCTGCCGGCCAGGTTCGAACCCTGGCGGCCCCATTTTTTTTCCTTTTCTTTTTAAATTGATTCAACACTATAATAAACATCCAAAATAGCATAATACACCAAAATAAAAGGCATAAATAATTATAATTATGTAGAATATTAAAAATACTAGAGAATCTAGAAAATATCCAAAAATATAAATTATATGTCTATTTTGATAGGTACAATGTGTAGATTAACAATATGACATCCATTATTCATACAAGAAAATGATACATAATTATCTTTTCACAATCTTCTTGCCCTTCTTTCTCGCGGTTGAATAATTTAGCCCCGGAACTCCTAGACTTCTTCTTGTTGTGTATGGTTCTTCATCATCGTCGTCGTCATCTTCCATCTTCGGATCGCCGTACTGGTCAAAGTCTAGCTCGTTGGCGGCTCCATCCATTCCGATGATGCTCCTTTTGCCTCTCCTCACGACAACACGGCTGGGCTTTTGCGGGTCGGTAATGAAGAAGCATTGGTCCACTTGGGAAGCTAGTACCCATGGCTCATATTTCGCGGTGACCTTTGCATTTCAAATCCCTGCAAACAAACACATGCAACACATGTGTGGATCGGAGGCTTTCCATATACAACACATGTGGAGGCTTCGCATACAACACACATGCACGTGATCGAGACGATTTTCGCGCATGCGCACATATGTGTGTGTGCAAGACGATCGGAACCGGTCACACACAAAGCATAAAACCAACAAAGTTACCGATACGGCGAGACCTAGAGTGTTGGATGAGGTAAAAAGTTGAGATTGAGTAGGGTATTAAGCTAAGAAAGCTTCACCATTACTTACCTATTAAGCTAAGACATAGCAATGGCGCACTACTCGCCTCTCATCTCTAAAAAGGGGCTATGGCCACCCCCTAGCAGTGGCGCACCTAATGACATGCGCCATAGGTAACCTATGTAGCAGTGGCGCACCACAGCAGTGCGCCATTGCTAAGCCTATCATCTCTAAACGGTCTCTGGACACCTCCTAGCAGTGGCGCACCTCTACAACGTGCGCCATAGGTAAGGAATGTAGCAGTGGCGCACTCCATAGACGTGCGCCACTACTAGGTTGGGGGAGGATCTGGCCTCCTGTCACCACTTACTTATGGCGCACCAGAATCAAGGTGCGCCACTACTACTTTTGTAACAGTGGCCCACCGTTTTGTGGTGCGCCACTGCTAAGTAGTAGTGGCGCACGGCAGACATGGTGCGCCACTGATGGCAGTCTTACGGCTAGGCCTTTTCCTAGTAGTGAACAAGGCCTAGGGATTACACTTTCACTAGTGGACACTCTCAACATTGATCACATAATAGAATAGATAAATGCATACTCTACACTCTTGTTGGATGATGAACACATTGCGTAGGATTACACGAACCCTCAATGCCGGAGTTAACAAGCTCCACAATAATGCTCATGTTTAAGTAACCTTATAGTGTAAGATAGATCAAAGGACTAAACCAAGTACTAACATAGCATGCACACTGTCACCTTCATGCATATGTAGGAGGAATAGATCACATCAATATTATCATAGCAATAGTTAACTTCGCAATCTACAAGAGATCATGATCATAGCATAAACCAAGTACTAACACGGTGCACACACTGTCACCTTTACACACGTGCAGGAGGAATAGAACTACTTTAATAACTTTGCTAGAGTAGCACATAGATAGTAGTGATACAAAACTCATATGAATCTCAATCATGTAAAGCAGCTCATGAGATCATTGTATTGAGGTACATAGGAGAGAGATTAACCACATAGCTACCGGTACAGCCCCGAGCCTCGATGGAGAACTACTCCCTCCTCATGGGAGCAGCAGCGGTGATGAAGATGGCGGTGGAGATGGCAGCGGTGTCGATGGAGAAGCCTTCTGGGGGCACTTCCCCGTTCCGGCAGCGTGCCGGAACAGAGACTCCTGTCCCCCAGATCTTGGCCTCGCGATGGCGGCGGCTCTGGAAGGTTTCTGTGGGTTTCGTCGAACTTATCAGGTTTTTCGATCCAGGGGCTTTATATAAGCGAAGAGGCGGCGCAGGAGGGTCGAAGGGGCGACGACACCATAGGGCGGCGCGGCCAGGGCCTGGGCCGCGCCGGCCTATGGTCTGGGGGCCCAGTGCCCCCCCTCTGGTCCTTCCCGGGTGTTCTGGATGCTTCCGGTGAAAATAGGAACTTGGGCGTTGATTTCGTCCGATTCCGAGAATATTTCGTTACTAGGATTTCTGAAACCAAAAACAGCAGAAAACAGGAACTGGCACTTCGGCATCTTGTTAATAGGTTACTTCCAGAAAATGCACGAATATGACATAAAGTGTGCATAAAACATGTAGATAACATCAATAATGTGGCATGGAACATAAGAAATTATCGATACGTCGGAGACGTATCAGCATCCCCAAGCTTAGTTCTGCTCGTCCCGAGCAGGTAAAACGATAACACAGATAATTTCTGAGGTGACATGCTACCAACATAATCTTAATCATACCATTGTAAAGCATATGAGATGAATGCAGCGATTCGAAACAATGTAAATGCAATGAGTAAACAAGTGAATCATATAGCAAAGACTTTTCATGAATAGTACTTTCGAGACAAGCATCAATAAGTCTTGCATAAGAGTTACTCATAAAGCAATAAATTCATAGCAGAGACATTGAAGCAACACAATGGAAGATTAAGTTTTAGCGGTTGCTTTCAACTTGTAACATGTATATCTCATGGATAGTTGTCAATGCAAAGCAATATAACAAATGCAATAAGCAAGTATATAAGAATCAATGCACAGTTCACACAAATGTTTGCTTCTTGAGGTGGAGAAAGATAGGTGAACTGACTCAACAATAAAAGTAAAAGAATGGTCCTTCAAAGAGGAAAGCATCGATTGCTATATTTGTGCTAGAGCTTTTATTTTGAAAACATGAAACAATTTTGTCAACGGTAGTAATAAAGCATATGTATCATGTAAATTATATCTTACAAGTTGCAAGCCTCATGCATAGTATACTAATAGTGCCCGCACCTTGTCCTAATTAGCTTGGACTACCGGATCATCACAATGCACATGTTTTAACCAAGTGTCACAAAGGGGTACCTCTATGCCGCCTGTACAAAGGTCTAAGGAGAAAACTCACATTTGGATTTCTCGCTTTTGATTATTCTCAACTTAGACATCCATACCGGGACAACATAGACAATAGATAATGGACTCCTCTTTTAATGCTTTAAGCATTCAACAACAATTAATTCTTTTCTCATTAGAGATTTGAGGATGTTTGTCCAAAACTGAAACTTCCACCATGGATCATGGCTTTAGTTAGCGGCCCAATGTTCTTCTCTCACAATATGCATGCTCAAACCATTCAACTCAGTGTAGATCGCCCTTACTTCAGACAAGACGAACATGCATAGCAACTCACATGAAATTCAACAATGAAAAGTTGATGGCGTCCCCAGTAAACATGGTTATCGCACAACAAGCAACTTAATAAGAGATAAAGTGCATAATTACATATTCAATACCACAAAAGTTTTTAAGCTATTTGTCCCATGAGCTATATATTGCAAAGGTGAATGATGGAAATTTAAAGGTAGCACTCAAGCAATTTACTTTGGAATGGCGGAAAATACCATGTAGTAGGTAGGTATGGTGGACACAAATGGCATAGTGGTTGGCTCAAGTATTTTGGATGCATGAGAAGTATTCCCTCTCGATACAAGGTTTAGGCTATCAAGGCTTATTTGAAACAAACACAAGGATGAACCGGTGCAGCAAAACTCACATAAAATACATATTGAAAACATTATAAGACTCTACACCGTCTTCCTTGTTGTTCAAACTCAATACTAGAAATTATCTAGACCTTAGAGAAACCAAATATGCAAACCAAATTTTAGCATGCTCTATGTATTTCTTCATTAATGGGTGCAAAGCATATGATGCAAGAGCTTAAACATGAGCACAACAATTGCCAAGTATCACATTACCCAAGATATTTATAGCAATTACTACATGTATCATTTTCCAATTCCAACCATATAACAATTTAACGAAGGAGAAACTTCGCCATGAATACTATGAGTAGAAACCAAGGACATACTTGTCCATATGCTACAGCGGAGCGTGTCTCTCTCCCATACAAGCATGATGTAATCCAATTTATTCAAACAACAACAAAAACAAAAACAAACCGACGCTCCAAGAAAAGCACATAAGATGTGATGGAATAAAAATATAGTTTCAGGGGAGGAACCTGATAATGTTGTCGATGAAGAAGGGGATGCCTTGGGCATCCCCAAGCTTAGACGCTTGAGTCTTCTTAATATATGCAGGGGTGAACCACCGGGGCATCCCCAAGCTTAGAGCTTTCACTCTCCTTGATCATGTTGCATCATACTCCTCTCTTGATCCTTGAAAACTTCCTCCACACCAAACTCAAAACAACTCATTAGAGGGTTAGTGCACAATATAAATTGACATATTCAGAGGTGACACAATCATTCTTAACACTTCTGGACATTGCATAATGCTACTGGACATTAGTGGATCAAAGAAATTCATCCAACATAGCAAAAGAGGCAATGCGAAATAAAAGGCAGAATCTGTCAAAACAGAACAGTTCGTATTGACGAATTTTAAAATGGCACCAGACTTGCTCAGATGAAAATGCTCAAATTGAATGAAAGTTGCGTACATATCTGAGGATCATGCACGTAAATTGGCTTAATTTTCTGAGCTACCTACATGGAGGTGGACCCAGATTCGTGACAGCAAAGAAATCTGGAACTGTGCAGTAATCCAAATCTAGTACTTACTTTTCTATCAACGGCTTAACTTGGCACAACAAAACACAAAACTAAGATAAGGAGAGGTTGCTACAGTAGTAAACAACTTCCAAGACACAAAATAAAAACAAAGTACTGTAGTAAAATAACACATGGGTTATCTCCCAAGAAGTTCTTTCTTTATAGCCATTAAGATGGGCTCAGCAGTTTTGATGATGCACTCGCAAGAAATAGTATTTGAAGCAAAAGAGAGCATCAAGAGGCAAATTCAAAACACATTTAAGTCTAACATGCTTCCTATGCATAGGAATCTTGTAAATAAACAAGTTCATGAAGAGCAAAGTAACAAGCATAGGAAGATAGAACAAGTGTAGCTTCAAAAATTTCAGCACATAGAGAGGCATTTTAGTAACATGAAAATTTCTACAACCATATTTTCCTCTCTCATAATAACTTTCAGTAGCATCATGAGCAAACTCAACAATATAACTATCACTTAAAGCATTCTTATCATGAGTCTCATGCATAAAATTATTACTCTCCACATAAGCATAATCAATTTTATTAGTTGTAGTGGGAGCAAATTCGACAAAGTAGCTATCATTATTATTCTCATCATCAAATATAGGAGGCATATTGTAATCATAATTAAATTTATCCTCCATAACAGGCGGTACTAAAAGACCAATATCATTATAATCATCATAAATAGGAGGCAAAGTATCATCAAAGTAAATTTTCTCCTCAATGCTTGGGGGACTAAAAATATCATGCTCATCAAAGCCAGCTTCCCCAAGCTTAGAATTTTCTATAGCATTAGCAACAATAGTGTTCAAAGCATTCATATTAATAACATTCCCATTAGCATGCATATAAAGTTCCATGGGTTTTTTAATTCTCTCTTCAAACACATCATGTCCTAATTCAAGATAAAGTTCATAAAGATCTCTCATATTTTTGTTGTTTTCCATTATGCCTAACTAGTGTAAACAAGAAACAAAAAGTTGCAATTGCAGGATCTAAAGGAAATAGCTTCGAGTACTTACAGCGCCGGGAAATAGCTTAGTAGCCGAGGTCCGGAGTGTGAGTACCTTTTACCTTTCCTCCCCGGCAACGGCGCCAGAAAATACTTGATGCTGTCCAGGACTGGCGCGTGGTTGACGAGGGAGGAAATTCCTGTTGTGTAGCTTTCTGGTCCCCGGCAACGGCGCCAGAAAATAGCTTGATGTCTACTTCCCCCTCCTTTTCCTGTAGACAGTGTTGGGCCTCCAAGAGCAGAGGTTTGTAGAACAGCAGCAAGTTTTCCCTTAAGTGGATCACCCAAGGTTTATCGAACTCAGGGAGGAAGAGGTCAAAGATATCCCTCTCATGCAACCCTGCAACCACAAAGCAAGAAGTCTCTTGTGTCCCCAACACACCTAATAGGTGCACTAGTTCGGCGAAGAGATAGTGAAATACAGGTGGTATGAATAAGTATGAGCAGTAGCAGCGGTGCCAGAAAATAGCTTGCTGGCGTGTAGTTGATGGTGGTAGTATTGCAGCAGTAGTAACGCAAAGAAACAAATAAACAAGCAGTAGTAACGCAACAGTATTTAGGAACAAGGCCTAGGGATTACACTTTCACTAGTGGACACTCTCAACATTGATCACATAATAGAATAGATAAATGCATACTCTACACTCTTGTTGGATGATGAACACATTGCGTAGGATTACACGAACCCTCAATGCCGGAGTTAACAAGCTCCACAATAATGCTCATGTTTAAGTAATATTATAGTGTAAGATAGATCAAAGGACTAAACCAAGTACTAACATAGCATGCACACTGTCACCTTCATGCATATGTAGGAGGAATAGATCACATCAATATTATCATAGCAATAGTTAACTTCGCAATCTACAAGAGATCATGATCATAGCATAAACCAAGTACTAACACGGTGCACACACTGTCACCTTTACACACGTGCAGGAGGAATAGAACTACTTTAATAACTTTGCTAGAGTAGCACATAGATAGTAGTGATACAAAACTCATATGAATCTCAATCATGTAAAGCAGCTCATGAGATCATTGTATTGAGGTACATAGGAGAGAGATTAACCACATAGCTACCGGTACAGCCCCGAGCCTCGATGGAGAACTACTCCCTCCTCATGGGAGTAGCAGCGGTGATGAAGATGGCGGTGGAGATGGCAGCGGTGTCGATGGAGAAGCCTTCCGGGGGCACTTCCCCGTTCCGGCAGCGTGCCGGAACAGAGACTCCTGTCCCCCAGATCTTGGCCTCGCGATGGCGGCGGCTCTGGAAGGTTTCTGTGGGTTTCGTCGAACTTATCAGGGTTTTCGATCCAGGGGCTTTATATAGGCGAAGAGGCGGCGCAGGAGGGTCGAAGGGGCGACGACACCATAGGGCGGCGCGGCCAGGGCCTGGGCCGCGCCGGCCTATGGTCTGGGGGCCCAGTGCCCCCCTCTGGTCCTTCCCGGGTGTTCTGGATGCTTCCGGTGAAAATAGGAACTTGGGCGTTGATTTCGTCCGATTCCGAGAATATTTCGTTACTAGGATTTCTGAAACCAAAAACAGCAGAAAACAGGAACTGGCACTTCGGCATCTTGTTAATAGGTTAGTTCCAGAAAATGCACGAATATGACATAAAGTGTGCATAAAACATGTAGATAACATCAATAATGTGGCATGGAACATAAGAAATTATCGATACGTCGGAGACGTATCAGCTACTAAGCTATTTTCGCCGTTGTAAGTACTCGAAGCTATTTCCTTTAGATCCTGCAATTGCAACTTTTTGTTTCTTGTTTACACTAGTTTGGCATAATGGACAAGAATGATCTTCTTATTCTATTTCCTGATTTAAAACATGGATTGTTTGATGCGAAAATTAAAAAACCTATGGAATCTTATTTGCATGCTGGTAGTAATATTGGTATGAACGCTTTGAACACCATTGTTGCTAATAATATAGAAAGTTCTAAGCTTGGGGAAGCTGGTTTTCATGATCTTTTTAGTCCCCCAAGCATTGAGGAGAAAATTTTCTTTGATGATACTTTGCCTCCTATTTATGATGATTATAATGATAGTGGTCTTTTGGTGCCACCTACTATGGAGAGTGAATTTGATTATGATTACAATATGCCTCCTATATTTGATGATAGCTACTTTGTTGAATTTGCTCCCACTACAACTAATAAAATTGATTATGCTTATGTGGAGAGTAATAATTTTATGCATGAGACTCATGATAAGAATGCTTTATGTGATAGTTATATTGTTGAGTTTGCTCATGTTGCTACTGAAAGTTATTATGAGAGAGGAAAATATGGTTGTAGAAATTTTCATGTTACTAAAATGCCTCTCTATGTGCTGAAATTTTTGAAGCTATACTTGTTTTATCTTCCTATGCTTGTTACTTTGCTCTTCATGAACTTGTTTATTTACAAGATTCCTATGCATAGGAAGCATGTTATACTTAAATGTGTTTTGAATTTGCCTCTGGATGCTCTCTTTCGCTTTAACTACTATTTCTTGCGAGTGCATCATTAAAACTGCTGAGCCCATCTTAATGGCTATAAAGAAAAGAACTTCTTGGGAGATAACCCATGTGTTATTTTGCTACAGTACTTTGTCTTATATTTGTGTCTTGGAAGTTGTTTACTACTGTAGCAACCTCTCCTTATCTTAGTTTTGTGTTTTGTTGTGCCAAGTGAAGCCTCTAATCGAAGGTTGATACTAGATTTGGATTTCTGCGCAGAAACAGATTTCTATCTGTCACGAATCTGGGCTGTTTTCTCTGTAGAAAAATCAGAAAAATATGCCAATTTACGTGCGTGTTCCTCAGATATGTACGCAACTTTCATTAGTTTTGAGTTTTCTGATCTGAGCAACGGAAGTATTTATTAAAAATTCGTCTTTATGGACTGTTCTGTTTTGACAGATTCTGCCTTTTATTTCGCATTGCTTCTTTCGCTGTGTTGGGTGGATTTCTTTGTTCCATTACCTTCCAGTAGCTTTGAGCAATGTCCAGAAGTGTTAAGAATGATTGTGTCACCTCTGAACATGTGAGTTTTTGATTATGTACTAACCCCTCTAATGAAGTTTATGAGAAGTTCGGTGTGAAGGAAGTTTTCAAGGGTCAAGAGAGGAGGATGATATACTATGATCAAGAAGAGTGAAAAGTCTAAGCTTGGGGATGCCCCGGTGGTTCACCCCTGCATATATCAAGAAGACTCAAGCGTCTAAGCTTGGGGATGCCCAAGGCATCCCCTTCTTCATCAACAAATTATCAGGTTCCTTCTCTTGAAACTATATTTTTATTCCATCACAGCTTATGTGCTTTGCTTGGAGCGTCGGTTTGTTTTAGTTTTTGTTTTGTTTGAATAAAATAGATCCTAGCATTCACTTTATGGGAGAGAGACACGCTCCGCTGTTGCATATGAACACATGTGTTCTTAGCTTTTAGTATTCATGGCGAAGTTTCTTCTTCGTTAAATTGTTATATGGTTGGAATTGGAAAGTGATACATGTAGTAATTGCTATAAATGTCTTGGGTAATGTGATACTTGGCAATTGTTGTGCTCATGTTTAAGCTCTTGCATCATATGCTTTGCACCCATTAATGAAGAAATACATAGAGCATGCTAAATTTGGTTTGCATATTTGGTCTCTCTAAGGTCTAGATAATTTCTAGTATTGAGTTTGAACAACAAGGAAGACGGTGTAGAGTCGTATAATGTTTACAATGTGTCTTTTATGTGAGTCTTGCTGCGCCGTTCATCCTTGTGTTTGTTTCAAATAACCTTGCTAGCCTAAACCTTGTATCGAGAGGGATTACTTCTCATGCATCCAAAATACTTGAGCCAACCACTATGCCATTTGTGTCCACCATACCTACCTACTACATGGTATTTCTCCGCCATTCCAAAGTAAATTGTTTGAGTGCTACCTTTAAACAATTCAAAATTTATCACCTCTGATTTGTGTCAATGTTTTATAGCTCATGAGGAAGTATGTGGTGTTTATCTTTCAATCTTGTTGGGCAACTTTCACCAATGGACTAGTGGCTTCATCCGCTTATCCAATAATTTTGCAAAAAGAGCTGGCAATGGGATTCCCAGTCCCAAATTAATTAACAAAAATAGACACTCCTCCATGGTATGTGATTGTTGGACGGCACCCGAAGGATTCGGTTAGCCATGGCTTGTGTAAGCAAAGGTTGGGAGGAGTGTCATCATAATAAAACTAAAATAAAAAGGCACTCCTTCATGGTATGAGATTGTTGGCAGGCACCCGAGGATTCGGTTAGCCATGGTTTGTGAAAGAAAGGTTGGAAGGAGTGCCACCCAAAATAAAATAAAATGGGAGCCGCTCTTTGAAGGTTTGTCTGGCAAGGGGGTTAGAGTACCCGCTACCATTCGTTGACAACAACATACACCTCTCAAAAACTTTATTTTTATGCTCTCTTTATGTTTTCAAAACCAAAGCTCTAGCACAAATATAGCAATCGATGCTTTTCCTCTTTGAAGGACCATTCTTTTACTTTCATTGTTGAGTCAGTTCACCTATTTATCTCCACCTCAAGAAGCAAACACTTGTGTGAACTGTGCATTGATTCCTACATACTTGCATATTGCACTTATTATATTACTCTATGTTGACAATATCCATGAGATATACATGTTACAAGTTGAAAGCAACTGCTGAAACTTAATCTTCTTTTGTGTTGCTTCAACACCTTTACTTTCAATTATTGCTTTATGAGTTAACTCTTATGCAAGACTCATTGATGCTTGTCTTGAAGTGCTATTCATGAAAAGTCTTTGCTATATGATTCACTTGTTTACTCATGTCATAAACATTGTTTTGATCGCTGCATTCACTACATATGCTTTACAAATAGTATGATCAAGGTTATGATGGCATGTCACTCCAGAAATTATCTGTGTTATCGTTTTACCTGCTCGGGACGAGCAGAACTAAGCTTGGGGATGCTGATACGTCTCCAACGTATCGATAATTTCTTATGTTCCATGCCACATTATTGATGATATCTACAAGTTTTATGCACACTTTATGTCATATTTGTGCATTTTCTGGAACTAACCTATTAACAAGATGCCGAAGTGCCAGTTCCTGTTTTCTGCTGTTTTTGGTTTCAGAAATCCTAGTAACGAAATATTCTCGGAATCGGACGAAATCAACGCCCAGGTTCCTATTTTCACCGGAAGCATCCAGAACACCCGGGAAGGACCAGAGGGGGGGCACTGGGCCCCCAGACCATAGGCCGGCGCGGCCCAGGCCCTGGCCGCGCCGCCCTATGGTGTCGTCGCCCCTTCAGCCCTCCTGCGCCGCCTCTTCGCCTATATAAAGCCCCTGGATCGAAAACCCTGATACGTTCGACGAAACCCACAGAAACCTTCCAGAGCCGCCGCCATCGCGAAGCCAAGATCTGGGGGACAGGAGTCTCTGTTCTGGCACGCCGCCGGAACGGGGAAGTGCCCCCGGAAGGCTTCTCCATCGAAACCGCTGCCATCTCCACCGCCATCTTCATCACCGCTGCTGCTCCCATGAGGAGGGAGTAGTTCTCCATCGAGGCTCGGGGCTGTACCGGTAGCTATGTGGTTCATCTCTCTCCCATGTACCTCAATACAATAATCTCATGAGCTGCTTTACATGATTGAGATTCATATGAGTTTTGTATCACAATTCATCTATGTGCTACTCTAGTGATGTTATTAAAGTATTCTATTCCTCCTGCATGGTGTAAAGGTGACTAGTGTGTGCACCATGTGGTTCTTGTCGTAGGCTATGATCATGATCTCTTGTGGATTGTGAAGTTAACTATTACTATGATGGTATTGATGTGATCTATTTGGTTATGTTGATCTATCTTGCACTCTAAGGTTACTTAAATATGAACATTGAATTGTGGAGCTTGTTAACTCCGGCATTGAGGGTTCGTGTAATCCTACGCAATGTGTTCATCATCCAACAAGAGTGTAGAGTATGCATTTATCTATTCTGTTATGTGATCAATGTTGAGAGTGTCCACTAGTGAAAGTGTAATCCCTAGGCCTTGTTCCTAAATACTGCTATCGCTGCTTGTTTACTGTTTTACTGCGTTACTACTGCTGCAATACTACCACCATCATCTACACGCCAGCAAGCTATTTTCTGGCACCGTTGCTACTGCTCATATATATTCATACCACCTGTATTTCACTATCTCTTCGCCGAACTAGTGCACCTATTAGGTGTGTTGGGGACACAAGAGAGTTCTTGCTTTGTGGTTGCAGGGTTGCATGAGAGGGATATCTTTGACCTCTTCCTCCCTGAGTTCGATAAACCTTGGGTGATCCACTTAAGGGAAAACTTGCTGCTGTTCTACAAACCTCTGCTCTTGGAGGCCCAACACTGTCTACAGGAAAAGGAGGGGGAAGTAGACATCAGAGATCACCTCCGGCACCCTGCCGGAGAGGGGAATCATCTCCCGGAGGACTCTACGCCACCATGGTCGCCTCCGGAGTGATGTGTGAGTAGTCTACCCCTGGACTATGGGTCCATAGCAGTAGCTAGATGGTTGTATTCTCCTCATTGTGCTTAATTGTCGGGTCTTGTGAGCTGCCGAACATGATCAAGATCATCTATCTGTAATGCTATATGTTGTGTTTGTTGGGATCCGATGAATAGAGAATACTATGTTATGTTGATTATCAATTTATGTCTATGTGTTGTTTATGATCTTGCATGCTCTCCGTTATTAGTAGAGGCTCTGGCCAAGTTTTTGCTAGTAACTCCAAGAGGGGGTATTTATGCTCGATAGTGGGTTCATGTCTCCGTGAATCTGGGGGAGTGACAGAACCCCTAAGGTTATGGATGTGCTGTTGCCACTAGGGATAAAACATTGATGCTATGTCCGAGGATGTAGTTATTGATTACATTACGCGCAATACTTAATGCAATTGTCTGTTGTTAGCAACTTAATACTGGAAGGGGTTCGGATGATAATCTGAAGGTGGACTTTTTAGGCATAGATGCATGCTGGATAGCGGTCTATGTACTTTGTCGTAATGCCCAACTAAATCTCACTATACTCATCATAATATGTATGTGCATGGTCATGCGCTCTCTATTTGTCAATTGCCCAACTGTAATTTTTTCACCCAACATGCTATTTATCTTATGGGAGAGACACCTCTAGTGAACTGTGGACCCCGGTCCAATTCTCTACACTGAAATACAATCTACTGCAATACTTGTTCTACTGTTTTCTGCAAACAATCATCTTCTACACTATACATCTAATCCTTTGTTACAGCAAGCTGGTGAGATTGACAACCTCGCTGTTTCGTTGGGGCAAAGTACTTGGTTTGTGTTGTGCAGGTTCCACGTTGGCGCCAGAATCCCTGGTGTTGCGCCGCACTACATCTCGCCGCCATCAACCTTCACGTGCTTCTTGACTCCTACTGGTTTGATAAACCTTGGTTTCTTACTGAGGGAAACTTGCCGATGTACGCATCACACCTTCCTCTTGGGGTTCCCAACGGACGCGTGTCGAACGGAAAGACAATACGTCAACCACGCGCATCAAGCAAATTTCTGGCGCCGTTGCCGGGGAGATCAAGACACGCTGCAAGGGGAGTCTCCACATCCCAATCTCTTTACTTTGTTTTTGTCTTGCTTTACTTTATTTACTTATTTGTTTGCTGCACTAAATCAAAATACAAAAAAATTAGTTGTTAGTTTTACTTTATTTACTGTCTTGCGCTCTATATCAAAAACACACAAAAATTAGTTACTTGCATTTACTTTATCTAGTTTGCTTTATTTATTGTTGCTAAAATGGGTACTCCTGAAAATACTAATTTGTGTGACTTCACAACCACAAATAATAATGATTTCTTATGCACACCTATTGCTCCACCTGCTACTACAGCAGACTTCTTTGAAATTAAACCTGCTTTACTAAATCTTGTTATGCGAGAGCAATTTTCTGGTGTTAGTTCTGATGATGCTGCTGCCCATCTCAATAATTTTGTTGAACTTTGTGAAATGCAAAAGTATAAAGATGTAGATGGTGACATTATAAAACTAAAATTGTTTCCTTTCTCATTAAGAGGAAGAGCTAAAGATTGGTTGCTATCTCTGCCTAAGAATAGTATTGATTCATGGACTAAATGCAAGGATGCTTTTATTGGTAGATATTATTCCCCTGCTAAAATTATATCTTTGAGGAGTAGCATAATGAATTTTTAACAATTGGATACTGAGCATGTTGCACAAGCATGGGAAAGAATGAAATCTTTGGTTAAAAATTGCCCAACCCATGGACTGACTACTTGGATGATCATCCAAACCTTTTATGCAGGACTGAATTTTTCTTCGCGGAACCTATTGGATTCAGCTGCTGGAGGTACCTTTATGTCCATCACTCTTGGCGAAGCAACAAAGCTTATTGATAATATGATGATCAATTACTCTGATTGGCACACGGAAAGAGCTCCACAAGGTAAGAAGGTAAATTCTGTCGAAGAAACCTCTTCCTTGGGTGATAAGATTGATGCTATTATGTCTATGCTTGTGAATGATAGGACAAATGTTGATCCTAATAATGTTCCGTTAGCTTCATTGGTTGCTCAAGAAGAACATGTTGATGTAAACTTCATTAAAAATAATAATTTCAACAACAATGCTTACCGGAACAATTCTAGTAACAACTATAGGCCATATCCTTATAATAATGGCAACGGCTATGGTAATTCTTATGGGAATTCTTACAATAATAATAGGAACACTCCCCCTGGACTTTAAGCCATGCTTAAAGAATTTATTAGTACACAAACTGCTTTTAACAAATCTGTTGAAGAAAAGCTTGGGAAAATTGATATACTTGCTTCTAAAGTCGATAGTCTTGCTGCTGATGTTGATCTTTTGAAAGTTATGCCTAATGAAAATCTTAATAATAAAATTGTTACTACAGCAAATGCCATCCAAGTTAGAATTAATGAGAATATAAGATTGATGGCCGAATTGCGTGCTAGGTGGGAAAGAGAAGAAAATGAAAAAGAAGATAATATAGCTAAAGTTTGGACTATTACCACCACTAGCAATGCTAATGCTCCACAAGTTGCTGCACCTCCTACTATTACTAATAAAATAATTGGTGTTAGCAATGTTTCCACTTCCAATACAAAGCGCGAAAAACGGCCTGAAACTGCTAAAACTGCTGAAACTGCCTGTGATAAAACTGCTGAAATTTTTTCCAACATTGGGGATGATGATCCCATTGCTTTAGATTATAATGGTTTGAATTTTGATGATTGCCACATCTCTGAAGTTATAAAGTTCTTACAAAAACTTGCTAAAAGTCCTAATGCTAGTGCTATAAATTTGGCTTTCACGAAACATATTACAAATGCTCTCATAAAAGCTAGAGAAGAGAAACTAGAACGCGAAGCTTCTATTCCTAGGAAGCTAGAGGATGGTTGGGAGCCCATCATTAAGATGAAGGTCAATGATTTTGATTGTAATGCTTTATGTGATCTTGGTGCAAGTATTTCTGTTATGCCTAAGAAAATCTATAATATGCTTGACTTGCCACCACTGAAAAATTGTTATTTGGATGTTAATCTTGCTGATCATACTACAAAGAAACCTTTGGGGAAAGTTGATAATGTTCGCATTACCGTTAACAATAACCTTGTCCCCGTTGATTTTGTTGTCTTGGATATTGAATGCAATGCATCTTGTCCCATTATATTGGGAAGACCTTTTCTTCGAACTGTTGGTGCTATCATTGATATGAAGGAAGGTAATATTAAATATCAATTTCCTCTCAAGAAAGGTATGGAACACTTCCCTAGAAAGAGAATGAAGTTACCTTTTGATTCTATTATTAGAACAAATTATGATGTTGACACTTCTTCTCTTGATAATACTTGATACACACTTTCTGCGCCTAGCTGAAAGACGTTAACGAAAAGCGCTTATGGGAGACAACCCATGTTTTTTTTACTATAGTACTTTGTTTTATATTTGAGTCTTGGAAGTTGTTTACTACTGTAGCAACCTCTCCTTATCTTATTTTTGTGCTTTGTTGTGCCAAGTAAAGTCGTTGATAGTAAGGTTCATACTAGATTTGGATTACTGCGCAGAAACAGATTTCTTTGCTGTCACGATTCTGGGCAAAATTCTCTGTAGGTAACTCACAAAATTATGCCAATTTACGTGAGTGATCCTCAGATATGTACGCAACTTTCATTCAATTTGAGCATTTTCATTTGAGCAAGTATGGTGTCTCAATAAAATTGGTCATTACGAACTGTTCTGTTTTGACAGATTCTGCCTTTTATTTCGCATTGCCTGTTTTGCTATGCTTGATGGATTTTTCTATTCCATTGGCTTTCAGTAGCTTTGTGCAATGTCCAGAAGTGTTAAGAATGATTATGTCACCTCTGAACATGTATATTTTGATTGTGCACTGACTCTCTAATGAGTTGTTTTGAGTTTGGTGTGGAGGAAGTTTTCAAGGATCAAGAGAGGGAGATGATACAACATGATCAAGGAGAGTGAAAGCTCTAAGCTTGGGGATGCCCCGGTGGTTCACCCCTGCATATATCAAGAAGACTCAAGCGTCTAAGCTTGGGGATGCCCAAGGCATCCCCTTCTTCATCGACAACATTATCAGGTTCCTCCCCTGAAACTATATTTTTATTCCATCACATCTTATGTGCTTTGCTTGGAGCGTCGGTTTGTTTTTGTTTTTGTTTTATTTGAATAAAATGGATCCTAGCATTCATTGTGTGGGAGAGAGACACGCTCCGCTGTTGCATATGGACAAGTATGTCCTTAGGCTCTACTCATAATATTCATGGCGAAGTTTCTTCTTCGTTAAATTGTTATATGGTTGGAATTGGACAATGATACATGTAGTAATTGCTATAATGTCTTGGATAATGTGATACTTGGCAATTGTTGTGCTCATGTTTAAGCTCTTGCATCATATACTTTGCACCTATTAATGAAGAAATACATAGAGCATGGTAAATTTTGGTTTGCATATTTGGTCTCTCTAAAGTCTAGATAATTTCTAGTATTGAGTTTGAACAACAAGGAAGACGGTGTAGAGTCTTATAATGTTTACAATATGTCTTTTATGTGAGTTTTGCTGCACCGCTTCATCCTTGTGTTTGTTTCAAATAAACCTTGCTAGCCTAAGCCTTGTATCGAGAGGGAATACTTCTCATGCATCCAAAATACTTGAGCCAACCACTATGCCATTTGTGTCCACCATACCTACCTACTACATGGTATTTCTCCCCATTCCAAAGTAAATTGCTTGAGTGCTACCTTTCAATTTCTATCCTCTACCTTTACAATATATAGCTCATGGGACAAATAGTTTAAAAACTATTGTGGTATTGAATATGTACTTATGCACTTTATCTCTTATTAAGTTGCTTGTTTTGCGATAACCATGTTCCTGGGGACGCCATCAACTATTCTTTGTTGAATATCATGTGAGTTGCTATGCATGTCCGTCTTGTCTGAAGTAAGGGCAATTTACAACCTTTATGGTTAGAGCATGCATATTGTTAGAGAAGAACATTGGGCCGCTAACTAAAGCCATGATCCATGGTGGAAGTTTCAGTTTTGGACAATATCCTCAATCTCATATGAGAAAATTAATTGTTGCTACATGCTTATGCATAAAAGAGGAGTCCATTATCTGTTGTCTATGTTGTCCCGGTATGGATGTCTAAGTTGAGAATAATCAATAGCGAGAAATCCAATGCGAGCTTTCTCCTTAGACCTTTGTACAGGCGGCATAGAGGTACCCCTTTGTGACACTTGGTTAAAACATGTGCATTGCGATAATCCCGGTAATCCAAGCTAATTAGGACAAGGTGCGGGCACTATTAGTATACTATGCATGAGGCTTGCAACTTGTAAGATATAATTTACATAACACATATGCTTTATTACTACCGTTGACAAAATTGTTTCTTGTTTTCAAAACCAAAGCTCTAGCACAAATATAGCAATCGATGCTTTCCTCTTTGAAGGACCATTCTTTTACTTTTATTGTTGAGTCAGTTCACCTATCTCTCTCCACCTCAAGAAGCAAACACTTGTATGAACTGTGCATTGATTCCTACATACTTGCATATTGCACTTATTATATTACTTTACATTGACAATATCCATGAGATATACATGTTATAAGTTGAAAGCAACCGCTGAAACTTCATCTTCCTTTGTGTTGCTTCAATGCCTTTACTTTGAATTATTGTTTTATGAGTTAACTCTTATGCAAGACTTATTGATGCTTGTCTTGAAGTACTATTCATGAAAAGTCTTTGCTATATGATTCAGTTGTTTACTCATGTCATTTACATTGTTTTGATCGCTGCATTCATTACATATGCTTACAATAGTATGATCAAGGTTATGATGGCATGTCACTCCAGAAATTATCTTTGTTTATCGTTTACCTGCTCGGGACGAGCAGAAACTAAGCTTGGGGATGCTGATACGTCTCCGATGTATCAATAATTTCTTATGTTCCATGCCACATTATTGATGATATCTACATGTTTTATGCATACTTTATGTCATATTTATGCATTTTCTGGAACTAACCTATTAACAAGATGCCGAAGAGCCAGTTGCTGTTTTCTGCTGTTTTTGGTTTCAGAAATCCTAGTAAGGAAATATTCTCGGAATTGGACGAAATCAACGCCCAGGGGCCTATTTTCACACGAAGCTTCCAGAAGACCGAAGAGTCAATGAAGTGGGGCCACGAGGCAGCCAGAGGCTAGGGCGGCGCGGCCCAACCCTTGGTCGCGCCGACCTGTCTCCTGGGCCCCTCATGACACCCCCTGACCTGCCCTTCCGCCTACAAATAGCCTTCGTCGCGAAACCCCCAGTACCGAGAGCCACGATACGGAAAACCTTCCAGAGACGCCGCCGTCGCCAATCCCATCTCGGGGGATTCAGGAGATCGCCTCCGGCACCCTGCCGGAGAGGGGAATCATCTCCCGGAGGACTCTACGCCGCCATGGTCGCCTCCGGAGTGATGTGTGAGTAGTCTACCCCTGGACTATGGGTCCATAGCAGTAGCTAGATGGTTGTCTTCTCCTCATTGTGCTTAATTGTCGGGTCTTGTGAGCTGCCGAACATGATCAAGATCATCTATCTGTAATGCTATATGTTGTGTTTGTTGGGATCCGATGAATAGAGAATACTATGTTATGTTGATTATCAGTTTATGTCTATCTGTTGTTTATGATCTTGCATGCTCTCCGTTATTAGTAGAGGCTCTGGCCAAGTTTTTGCTAGTAACTCCAAGAGGGGGTATTTATGCTCGATAGTGGGTTCATGTCTCCGTGAATCTGGGGGAGTGACAGAAACCCCTAAGGTTATGGATGTGCTGTTGCAACTAGGGATAAAACATTGATGCTATGTCCGAGGATGTAGTTATTGATTACATTACGCGCAATACTTAATGCAATTGTCTGTTGTTAGCAACTTAATACTGGAAGGGGTTCGGATGATAACCTGAAGGTGGACTTTTTAGGCATAGATGCATGCTGGATAGCGGTCTATGTACTTTGTCGTAATGCCCAATTAAATCTCACTATACTCATCATAATATGTACTTGCATGGTCATGCCCTCTCTATTTGTCAATTGCCCAAATGTAATTTGTTCACCCAACATGCTATTTATCTTATGGGAGAGACACCTCTAGTGAACTGTGGACCCCGGTCCAATTCTCTATACTGAAATACAATCTACTGCAATACTTGTTCTACTGTTTTCTGCAAACAATCATCTTCCACACTATACATCTAATCCTTTGTTACAGCAAGCCGGTGAGATTGACAACCTCGCTGTTTCGTTGGGGCAAAGTACTTGGTTTGTGTTGTGCAGGTTCCACGTTGGCGCCGGAATCCCTGGTGTTGCGCCGCACTACATCTCGCCGCCATCAACCTTCACGTGCTTCTTGACTCCTACTGGTTCGATAAACCTTGGTTTCTTACTGAGGGAAACTTGCCGCTGTACGCATCACACCTTCCTCTTGGGGTTCCCAACGGACGCGTGTCGAACGGAAAGACAATACGTCAACCACGCGCATCAATTGTGTTGTGCAGGTTCCACGTTGGCGCCGGATCCCCTGGTGTTGCGCCGCACTACACTCCGCCACCATCAACCTTCAACGTGCTTCTTGACTCCTATTGGTTCGATAAACCTTGGTTTCTTACTGAGGGAAAACTTGCTGCTGTACGCATCACACCTTCCTCTTGGGGTTCCCAACGGATGCGTGCTGTACGCGTATCAGCGGGCGCGGATGAAGAACCATTCCGCGCCCGCGACGAACAAGCTGGCCCGCCCAGGGCAACCAAACAGCGTCTGGTGTTCCGCGGCTTCTCTGAAGAGACGCCTCCGGCCGCCGATACACAAGAGCCATCCGTCGCAAACATCTTCAGCCCTAATACGCTAATCAAGAAGGTCAACAAGCAGTTTGAAGCGTCAGGGGCCGTTGCTCCGAAAAAAGCCCCGTAAAAGACCTAGTAAGAACAACAAGGACAAGTTTGCGAGCCAGCCACCTCCGACGATCCGTCATCGGGACTCCATTGTACCTCCCAGCAAGGATGGCTTGACTAGAATGCATGAAGCTGGCAAACCAATAATGGGTCCGGAGCTGCGCCACCTCGCTTCCGGACCTATGCTGCGTCTGCAGGACAGTGTCCTTCACCTAGAGCGAGAGTGTCCTTCTTAAGGACAAAGATCCAAATTACCCGGTCTTCACGGTCAGGGTGCCAAGAGATGTGGGCTTCGTCACTGATGCCCCCGCGGATATATTCTTTATAGCGTACGAGGACGTCTTCAAGCTATTCCACACGAGAAGGCTGGACTATAACTTGGTCCGCCTATTCACGCTCAATCTGGCGATGAAGATCAAGAGAGAGAGTACCCCAGACGCCGCGATAGCGGATCCCTACTACATGCGTGAAAGCTAGTTGGCCTTATCAGCGGTGCGGGTCCGGGCTTCGTTGTGATGGGATTCGTAGCATAGAAAACAAAAAAATTTCCTACCGCAAGAACGAAGAACAATCCAAGATCCAATCTAGAAGATGGTAGCAACGAGAAGATCATGAGAATAACCCTCGAATATTTCCAAAGCCTAGGCGATTAGATCTCGTTGTTGATGTAGTCGATCACTTGCCGCTTTCGAAAGCGCGTAGAAGATCTTGACGGTGCCACAGTCGGGCAGCACCTCCGTACTCGGTCACACGTACGGTGTTGATGACGACGTCCTTCTCCCCGTTCGCGCAGGCAGCGGAAGTAGTAGATCCTCCTCGGAATCCCGGCAGCACGACGGCGTGGTGGCGGTGGTGGTGGAGAACTCCGGCAGGGCTTCGCCAAAGCGCTACTAGAGGTGTATGAGGAGGAGGGGCGGCTAGGGTTTTGGGGAGAGGGGGGCACCGACCTTGGTGCCTCTAGGGCTGCGGCCAAGGTGGATTGAAGTGGCCGGCCCCCTCCCCTTTGTCCCTCATTATATAGGTGGATCCCCAAGGGTTTGTCCAAAGTCTTCGAATAAGACCCTAATTAAAAAACTGCCATATGGACGAAACCTAGAGGGACAGGGACTCTCCCCTTCCCCCCCTTGTTGGTCGGCCAAGGAGGTGGAGTCCACCATGGAATCCACCCTCCCACTTGGTTGGCTGGTTGGGGTTGGTGGAGTCCAACCGGGACTCCACCTTCCATAGTGATTTCTTCCGGAAGGTTCTAGAACATTCTAGCGCCTTCCATAAATGCACCGGATCATTCCAAACTTGGAAAGTGACTTCCTATATATGAATCTTATTCTCCGGACCATTCCGGACCTCCTCGTGATGTCCTGGATCCTATCCAAGACTCTAAAAGAAAACTTCGAACTCCATTCCATATTCCATATCTACTTAAAACGACATCAAACCTTAAGTGTGTCACCCTACGGTTTGTGAACTATGCAGACATGGTTGAGACTTCTCTCCGACCAATAACCAATAGCGGGATCTGGAGATCCATAATGGATCCCACATATTCAACGATAACTTAGTGATCGATTGAACCATTTAGATACGATACCGATTCCCTTTGTCACGCGATATTTTACTTGTCCGAGGTTTGATCATCGCTATCTCTATACCTCGTTCAACCTCGTCTCCGACAAGTACTCTTTACTCGTACCGTGGTATGTCATCTCTTATGAACCATTCATATGCTTGCAAGCTAATCAGACGACATTCCACCGAGAGGGCCCAGAGTATATCTATCCGTCATCGGGATGGACAAATCCCACTCTTGATCCATATGCCTCAACTCATACTTTCCGAATACTTAATCCCACCTTTATAACCACCCATTTACGCAGTGGCGTTTGATATAATCAAAGTACCCTTCCGGTATAAGTGATTTACATGATCTCATGGTCGAAGGACTAGGTAACTATTTATCGGAAGCTTATAGCAAACTGAACTTAATGACATGATCTTATGCTACGCTTATTTGGGTGTGTGTCCATTTATATCATTCACTCAATGACATAACCTTGTTATTAATAACATCCAATGTTCATGATCACGAAACCATGATCATCTATTAATCAACAAGCTAGTTATACAAGAGGCTTACTAGGGACTCCTTGTTGTTTACATAACATACATGTATCAATGTTTTGGTTAATACAATTTTAGCATGGTATGCAAACATTATCATAAACACAAAGATATATTATAATAACCATTTTATTATTGCCTCTTGGGCATATCTCCAACACGTTGTACCTACAGAAGTGCTTCTTGGACAACAAGAGGAAGGACAACATCCTTTTGGCTTACTTTCCCGAGTAAGTACACATCTGCTAGCCCTGTAATAAATTTCTTTTCCATTGCTCATTTCCAACATCGATCTTGTTCCAAATTTGTGTTGCGCAGAGACACGTACTGCGTACTCATCTCCATCGCCCCGAAGTATTCTCTTGCCACCTATTTCGACTCGGGGAGTGCGAAAAAGAAGAACTACGCCAGAATAAGGGGTGTGCTAGATGATGCTCTCGAGGGCTACTTCAAAAAGGGAGGCGCCTTCAAAGAAAAGGCGGAATGTTTCAGGGATGATGGTAAACACAAGTTCAAGCACGTGTTCGAGTTCCCCTGTGTCAAGCATCTGGAAAACAGCACTCTGGAGGCCTTCTATGTCATGCATCACCTAAAAGGGTTTGTCCGGGATAGTCAGAACTTGTTGCTGCCATCTGCTCTCCGAGGATGGGCCAAAAAGTTGGCGCGGATCAACGATGATGACCTCAGAGAAGACTTCCATGCTACCCAGGTCAAGTTATCACATATCATCCTTGAAGACGTCATCACAGGGGAGGGCTCTTACACCAGGGTAGAGCGTTATGCAAGAGGGACATCGAACAGCGCCTCAAAGTGCAGGGTGGCAGGAGGACGTGGAATACGAAAGATTTGTACAAGCTGTTCCTGGAGCCCTGCAAGCCTTGACTTAGTGTGTGTGGATCATAAACTCTAAGTACTAGCTATCTTCATTGGTTAGTTTGTATATATTGATGGACTTCGTCTTTTGTGTGTGTCGTAATTAAACTCTAAGTACTATGTTCATCGGTTTAGGTGTATCGATGGACGTCGTCTTGTGTGTGCGCCTCGCAAACTTATTGTTGACGTGTTCAACTTTACTATATGCTTTGCTCTAATATTTATCAACATATATATATGCATGATGTACTAATATGATATACTAATATGCCTTGTCAATAGAGATGCCGACGTACGTTGTGTACAAGGGTCGGGTTCTAGGTGTCTACGAGGAGTGGCAGGACTGTCTCGAACAGGTGCACAAGTTCAGCGGGAACAGCTACAAGGGATACGCGACTAGAGAGGAGGCGGTAGCACAGTGGAGGGCACACGTGGGGAAGAAGAAGAACCGGTTGAAGTTCTTGGTCCCCCTCTTACTCACCGCCACCGCGGTTGTACTCTACTTTACTTTGGTCTAGGTGACCGGTGACGATGCATGTGTATACGACGATGAACACATTTGTACTTGTGTAATAATTTGGATCTAAATGATGTAATGATGAAGATTTGTGTGTATCATGTCATTTGTGAGTATTTCTGTTATTTCTGGAATGTCCTATGTATTTCCTGTATATACACCAGTATATTTCCTGTCAAATACCAGTATATACTGCAGCAATGGAAAAAATTCGTAAATCCAAAAATTAAAATTGTGTGGCGCATGCACTGGTAGTGCGCCATAAAAACTTGTTAACATTCTGTGGCGCACGGAAGTCCATGCGTCACAAAATCTGGCGCCAAATTCTGTGGCGCATGTGCGCTGGTGCGCCACAGAATTGTCTAAGATTCTGTGGCGCACCAGCCCGCATGCGCCACAGAATTTCCAACTTCTGTGGCGCACCCAGCACTGCGCCACCGAATTTTAATACTAGTCGTGTGGCAACTGTGGCGACGGGCTCGTGCGCCACAGAAAGTGAATTCCGTGCGCCACAGTTAGCCATTTTTCCACTAGTGGAGGGTTGAGGACTATGTTCATAGGATTGGGAGAACAGGTGTCGCATATACATTCTTCTGTGGCAACAATGCAAAGTATGCTTCAGATCTTGTGAAGATTTTGGAGGGTACAAACCAAACTGTCTCACAACAGTTACGAGATATGGTTGGCCGCGGAGGGTACGGTGGCAGGCCGCGGGGGCGTTGGGCATCTTCTAATGATTCCTTTGGTGGCCAGGGATCTTTTGGCGGCCAGACTTGAGATAGCTCAAGATTTCAGTCAAGGTGTGTATAATTTTCTATATGAATCAAGACTGACGTGATCATTATCTGCAGTTCCTATATGCTTGTATGCAATATTCTCATGGTTTCATCGCCTGAAATCATTCATTTCTCTATTTATTAGTGATCTGACGCAACATTTATTTTCTTGATGCATTTTGTCAGGTTTGAAATTTCCTTCACTGGCAGATTTTGCACATAATGTTGTGGAATGCTGGCAGCAACTCATAGAAGCAACCATATATAGATACAATTGCACTCATTACCTATAGAATCTCACAATTAACACGGGCAAACATGTGTAGGTTGCTAGCTGTCAGGTTTCTCTTAGAGCTATAGCCCATAGACAGCCTGCTAAGTTCAGTGTCCATTTTCACTCTATCACAAGAGCATGTTTAGTGTTTCCACTATCTATGTTTATGATGTTGCTGCGCAGTTAGCAATACACTTTCGTACTTGGTAGTATCATTTATGTGTTGTAAAGATCCTGTAAGGAATGGTCCCTAGAAAATAAGAGAAGCCAGTTTTCTCTCCGTAAGTGCTTTTGGCTTCTAAACTTCGGTGGTATAGCTATTTAAAGAAAAACTTAAAAGGCCTTTTTATAAGTTACTAAAAAATCTAAAAATAATTTTGAAGATTGTCAGTAATACATCTCACAATCATGTAAAATCTCAACCCAAAATTCCTTTTATTTTGTGCTAGACAAAAATAATAAAAATATAATATGTTTTGAAGATTTGAAAATGTACTAGTTAGATCTCCACTTTTGTCATTTTTATGTAGCTTAGAATATAAAGTATTTAAAATTAATATTTTGCACATTTGTGAGATCATGGACTATATGCGAATTTTAACTTTTTAAAATAACGAGATCACGGGTGCCTATTTGCACCAAATTTCGATCTATTTTCTCCATTGTACCATAGGGTTCCTTTAGCAACATAATTTTTTATTCCCTCCAATCTAAATTAATTAAGTCAACTTTGTCTTGGGACGTATTTATTTAGAGCTAAACACGTCTAGATACATCCATATTTTAATAAAATTAAATCAATTATTTTGAATAGGGATGAAGTATCAAAATATAATTAATTCTCATTAATTACGGAAGATAACGACAGGAGATAATGCAATATACCATAAATAAGTTTATGTATATTTGTATGTTTCCTTCGAAGCTATTAAAATTTAATTAATTCTTATTAACTACAAAATATAACAATAGGAGATAATGCAATATATAAGTTTATGTATATTTGTATAGTTTTTATAGATGAGGTGCCATTGTCCCTTGCCCTCACACGCCAGACGCGCCGCCTCGACGCACGCGGCACGCGGCGACGCAGGAGGGAGGACTGCCGTGCCACGCGGCGACGCTGGCTGCTGGCCCGCCGATCCCCCCGCCGGCGACGAGCTGCAGGCTGCCGCGCTCCCGCTGCTGCCCGCGACGAGCCGCCGCGCTAGCGCACCACCGCGACCTCCAGCTCCAGGGATCCAGGCTCCAGCTCCACCCCCGCGACAGTGAGAGTGAGTTCATTCCCTTCCCCTTCCCCATTCTGCTGCATTCTTGACGCTTTCTGTTGAGATCTAGGCAGTTAATGATTGGGTCATACTGCTCTCGGTTGGGAGTACATCTTTTGTTGATATTTTGCCACTAGCACTAGGTGTGATTATGATTGTGCTGTCACGATTCAGGAATGTCTAGTGTTCGTATTATTCTCAGATCATGATAAATCAGTTCAAGTAGTTGAGAGTTTGAGACTTCAATTGAATAAATGTTTGTCGACCATCTCAAATGCTACATATATTAATCAACTCACGCTGATGCTCAGTAAATTAAAGAGTTGCTCTGATCTGTTCATGATATTATGATTATAGCATGCATCACTACTCATAGTTTGTGTAAATTTTAATCAAAGAGGTTCTTTGAGTTGTACACTTGTATTATGACGATCAATTACATCATTCCCCTCCCCCCCTTCCCTGATTACTGATTAGTGCTTTCCATGCTTTTATCCAGTACATGGCCCACAAAGCAATTGCAATACAATTTACTGCTTTTATAATTTAATATGCATTATTATTTATTAAAAAATATGTTTCTGAAAATATGTAGTTTTTGTTCATTTGGTTCTTCAACTATGATTAACCTCCGTCACTCATCGACGGTATGTTAAACAGTTAAAGACTTTGTTAAGTGGTACTCCCTCCGTGCCGGTTTATTAGGCTAATACGTACTCTGCGAAGAAACTTTGACCATTAATTTTGTCAACAAAATATGAGATATATGCCACAAAAATTATACCATTGGAAAGTTTTTTTCCATACGAATCCAGTGGTATAATTTTTGTAGCATATATCTCATATTCTGTTGACCAAACTACTGATTAAAGTTTTTTCTTGAAATATGCATTAGCCTAATAAACCGGTATACGGAGGGAGTACTTATTATCTATTTGTTTATGCACTACCGTTTTGATGTCGCACTGTTTTGATGTTAGTCCTCGATAGATGTACCCACAGTTAGGGGTGGGTGTTCGGTTCCCCCCAACCATTTGGGCCTTCCGCTGTCGTTCAATTAATTTCGATTTTGGAAAAGTGTGCACCGATCAGTCAATGATTTTGTAGCTAACCGACAGTTCGGTGGCCTGACAAATCGGTCCGGTCCACCGATCTGAGCGATCCCATGTTCGGCCGGGCTGGCCTAGAAGAGATGTCATTTTTATGGGCTTGGATTGGCTGGGCTAGGAGATATACAGTGATCTGTAGGGGTTGAGCTGATCGCCTAGGATAGCTGCTCTCCTCGTTGCGCTAAAAAAAGAAATTGCCCTGCTCGTTCAGCTTGATGTAACATTGCGGCTTGCAGCCTAGTAGCAGCAATGGCGATAGCACTAACCTTGTAGCTTGCAGCCTAGCAGTAGCAGCAGCGTTTAGTGAGGATGTCTTCCACGCCAGCCTAGCTTGGTCTTCCGATGTGGGATTCCGTAGGCGCCGTCGCATGTGACCGTGGCTAGCATCAGCACTGGATCGGATCATGGCTTACCTCATATGAAGAACTAGGGAGGAAAATGATCGGTTGATTTAGGAGTAAGAGCACGCTCACGCGATCGAGTCCATCGGGACGCTTCATCTGCAACTCTCGTTGTCTCGTTGTTAAGGGTAGGTGTCGGTTTCTGGTTCAGTTTAGTGGATCGAGAGGTTGGACTGAAGTCACCTAAATTACTTCGGTTTTCTAGACCTGCTAACCGAGGGCCGAAGCCGAATTGACCGAAACCGATTTAACTTCGACCGAAACCGAATTGACCGAAACCGAACCGAAACTTTGACCGAAGTCGAAGTTAAATCGGTTCGGTGATTTGGTTTCGGTTTATATGCCCTCCCACACAGTTCATGCCTAGAGTAGTTGAATCTAACCATGCTTCATCGTCTCAAAGTTAGCTGTCTTTATGTCCTGCCTAGTAGCCATGCCAACTAGCCAAATCTCAGCGCTAGGGCAAGCGTGAAGGCGGCCAGCCTTGTGGCCAGGGGAAAGACCACCCCGCTCCTTGCCTCCTCTCGGATCTCATAGTGGGATTCTAAAGGGTATGGAAATACTAGGAGGGGTAGAGGGTGGCCAAAGTTAACATGGGAGGAGGCGGTAAAGAGGGATTGGAATGTACCTAGAGGCTAGAGATTTGTCTTTTGATAGGGCTGCATTGAAGTCGGCAATCCATGTGCCGGAATCTTAGTTTACTCGTACTTTGTTTACTTCTTTTCTCTTTGGTCTCCATATGTTTCTGTTGGGTTTTGTATATAACCTACCCCCAACTTTCTTGGGACAAAGGCTTTGTTGTTATTATTGCATAGTATTTGCCATTTCATGTTGTAGTAACTCTCAACAGGACTCACCTAATTCATTTGTCTTTCTCAATGAAATGTTGTTCTATCTCCTCTGAACAAGTTTTATGGCCATTCTTTGCTTCAGTCACTAGTTCATAGAACTGTGTTATGGTCTGTACTTTTACTCCAGAACATATTTCTGTCAAAAAGAAATTATGGCATATGCCCTTTTTTGGGTTTAACTATCTCATGCAACAATCTGATAATTTATCACCGAGAAGAACTATTTCTAAATATGCATTTTTCCTAATTCATATCATTGCATATGCTCAGTAAATATAAATTTTGTCTTAATCATGATTTTGAATAATTTGACTAATCTGCATTTGTTTACTGATGAATCTTAAATTTGGTGCTCTAGTGGACAAGTGGATTTGTTTTCTTTTTGTGTGTGTGTGCGTGTGTTTGTTTCAATTATGGTTTGCACCAGCAGATTTGACAATGTGTTCAGGTTGTCAGTTGGTAGATGAGATGTCGTACCTAAGATTAAACTGATATTTAAAAGTGATTTATTAACATGGCAGGATACTGAGAATTAGGGATTGTACCATTGACTATATCTTGAAGCTTTTTTTTTTTTAATTTAGTAAACTTCACAGTGATAAATATCGTTTTTAATTAGAGATAAGCTTGAGCGACAGAGATAGCGGAAGAACATGTGATCATGTAGTGGTAGTGTAGGTTTTACAAGTACACACTGCATCCGGTTGCACTATAAAGAGACTTAATAAACGAACTTTGATATGTCAATTGTGTTGCATAACCAGCAAATTATTGCATGCGTAATATTGTATTCCTTTTTAGTTTCATGTAAGCTCAACTACAAAGTATTCTCATTTAGTTGTGACTGCTTGTTTATTTCTGTAGCCTTTTCTATCTACTTTATACCTAGGTTAGGGTACAGTTAACTTGAACTGATTTTATGGTAAAATTGCCAGTCAAATTGTCATTCTCAAATAGTAATTAATATAAATAAATATAGTTTTACCAACTTCTTCTGCTTAGTTATATTTTGTTTTCAATTCGAATCTGGTATGTTTATTCTTGTCAGTATTCCTGCTGAGTTCTCTTCTATATTACAATCTGTTTGATTATTGTACCTATTATATGTATGACAGGTTCTGCAACATCCGACTGGTCTTGGTAGTTGGCCGACACATTGAAGTAATGGCAAAGGCATTCTACTATATAGTGGCTGCAGTCTTGCTATGCTCCACCACCCATTTCCTCACACATGCATCTTCTTCATCATACAAGAGCTACATCGTGCTCCTCGAGCCACCTCCAGGAGCTGATACCATGGACGATGGTGCCCGCAACAGTTGGTACGAGTCTTTCCTCCCTAGCAACCTAACCGACTCTGGTGAACCACGCATGCTCAGCTCTTACAAATTCATATTTCACGGCTTTTGTGCCTTGTTAACCGAGGCTGAGCTCGAAGTCATGTCCAAAAAGCCTGGCTTTTGCCACTGGATCCCAGATGAATTGATTGAACAAGATTGGGATTTGGAAGGTAGTACTCCTAATTGGACTGACCCAGGGTTGGAGTAGGAATGTACAAAATATTGTATGCTCCCGGGTGGTGATTGACAATAATAATAATAAGTTGATCTGGTTTCTAGCACAGAATTGAACGGGCTATATATCTAGCATGAATTACTTACCTACAATGGCTTCATGTCAACTTCGCATATGAATTTGAATCTTTGTTGAAAGTTAGATAGAATTACAGGAGCAGTCGCTCGGCAGGGATGACTGTAAGAGTACCTCCAGCCGTCTCCCAGACGAGGCTCCCGGTACCTTTTTTTTTTTCATCCGGACAACGTTATTCGGTCTAGCCACGCTGGTTCCTCGTCCTCTTCCTCGTCTTCCCCGTAAAAGGTCCTTAATCCATCTGGAGAGCCCAGACCATTCTTGGCCTCCTGAGGCGCGCTCGAGGACTCTGGACGAGACAAAAAACGCGCGAAACATTGAGCGGGCCCGCGGTGTCGGCCATAGAAAGGCCATAGAAAGCGTAGTTCCCTTCATTTATTTCGTTTTCCCTCTAAAATGCGCCGTATATCCTCATTTTCCTCGCCGAATTTTGGAAGAGCTACCGCCATTCCCCACAGTTGCATCTCCTCCTTTTCCCTTCCACCACCATGCCACCGAAGAAGATCGCCGACGATGGCGCGCCGAATGCGAGGAAGCCGCAGGCGCCAAAAGAGAGGCCACCTGGTTGGTCAAACGCAAGGTGGGTGGCCGATGTAGAGCGGCGCAGACCGAAACTCGCGGCAGAGCGGAGAGGGAGAAGAAGCTCGCGACGAAGAGGACGACGGCGGATGAACATGTGAGACAGATCTCCATGTCCATGAACATGGGCCAACCTCGCGTCGGCCTATTCCCCGGTCCATGGCCAATCCAAGGTACGATCGGCTCTCTTTCGACCTTCTCGCCGATGTCACCGGCCATGTTCCACGATAGCTACGTCACCGGCGTATCGAGGTTTACGCCGTCGCCGTCAGAGTACAACGACGACCACTACGAGGGCATCTCGACTGCCCTGCGTCGAGGGCCGCTCTCCTTCTCCAACCCCGGGATGCCACCGCCGAACGACGGTGTGATGCACGAGATGATCTGTCGTCGTGGTGATACAACAGATGCCATGGGTAGGCTTATCTTGGGGCCGAATGTACGCAAGGGGATCCGAAAAAGGGGAGGATTAAGGAGAGAAGCACGAACAAGAAGATCTACACTCCAGCATGCTTAATATATCTGATCTCAACAGGGAGCTACAAGGTTTGAACTTAGCCTACGGCCAGAGGTCGAAGATGAAGTGTACAGTAAACTAGCCAACCAGAGCTCTCTCTATGTATTCGATCGACCTTCCGTCCTGCACAAGGGAGCCCCTCCTCTCCTTATATAGGGGAGAGGAGGCTTACAAGGGAAGGAACCCTAAGGGAATAAATATGCTCCTACCTAAGCCTACTTTATAAAGCTTCTTTGGCTTAGATGCTTATGTTCTCCTCTGCATCGCTTGTCTGGTGACCCTCCTCAGTCGGCCTACGTTAAACGCTTGGTTCGTCACTTTCTGCTTTGGCTCCGGGCATAAAAGGCATCTGGAATTAAAAATCCGGGTGTTGACAAGTTGGTATCAGAGCCATTGTTTGACCTTAGGAGGCCCTAGTTAGAATGGACGTCTGAAAAAGGTAGTTTCCAAAACAAATGAAGTGAATATTTATGAAAACTTATTCTCACTCTTATCCTTGAGATCTTTTCAAAATGAGAAATCCATGCTCTACTTTTCCTTGTAATTCTACATAAAATTTTGACATACTTGCTCACTTCTCTAACTTACTCATCCTAACGGCTTATAGATGGAGCTGCTCAACCACACCAAGTTCTATCAGCTGGGCAAAGGAGGAAGCCTGATCTTCGAGAGGGACTTGGAGGCCTTGTCTATTGAGCTAGAGCACCCGCACCTGGAGTTCTTTGGAGCACAAGTCAACGATCAGCCTGGAGGAGAACTGCAGTGGGTCGTAATTGCAGATCTGAGGGGAAAGCTGGAGCCACCTATGTCCTAGAGAATCCAGTTTTCCGTGAGGGAGAACAACTGGGTGGATGGACTAGCTCGAGCCATGCAGGAAGCACTTGCCCGTCTATGTGGGCAGAATGTGAACCAGATCAAGGGAACCCGCTTTTCCCACCTTGCAAGACATGACTCAATGGGAGAGCCAATGGACATGTCACCGCACCCAGAACTGAAGTACCATGTGGAGCACCTGGACTTCATGCTGCACGAGACTCGCAAGGAGTTGGACAACTCCCGTGCCTATGCCAACCAGACGCACCTCCACCAGTCAAAGCAGACCGAGACCATCAAGATCCTTGCTAAGGAGCACAAGTCACTTCGCCATCAGCGTGCCAAGAAGGACCACATCATTGCTCGCCTCCGCGTGAGGATAGCATCCCTGGATGAAACTGTCAAGACACAAGAGACCCAATTGAAGGACCTCGAATGAGAAGGTGAAGACATCCAGGGAGATGGTACATCCTACCCGAGCGAGGATGATGATTTTGAGGAAGACGAAGACCTGGATTTCCACACAGATCTGGAGGACTATGAGTTCATGGATGCCGGAGTGGATGACTTCATTCCGATAGAGGATGACGAGGAGCCCATGCATGGGTCCAGATGAGGAGTAGTATCACTAGAGCACTTGCGTAGGTGTGAGTTTGTATCCGTCCCCTTTGTATTGTAGAACGAGGAAATGGTTCTTAAAACCATTGGTGTGTTAGCTTGTAATGGTTGTTTGGAATGAATGAAAGTGTTGTTTGATTTCAATCTGACAAGTACTCAAGTTTTAAACTTTTTAAACTTTACCCAAACAAGTCATAGAAAATTCCTTCTTATCTTATGATCTATCTCACTGTTCAGATGGCCCTCCAACACGCAACAACCACCCATATGTCGTGCTGCAGATTCTACAAATGTTGGTGGCAGATAGAGAAGTCGAAAGAGCTGAGCGGCAAGCCAACCTTGCCGTACTACAGCAGATAGCCCAGAACAACCAAGGACATGGACCTCATGATCATCCTGGATCTAAGTTGAAGAATTTCCAGAATATCCCCCAATGTTTAGCAAGACTGAAGAGCCCTTAGATGCAGATGACTGGCTCCAATCAATGGAGAACAACCTGGAAGTTGCAGGTGTTGAAGTTGCTGAGAAGGTGTTGTTTGCCACCCATTATCTGTCAGGACCTGCCAGAGCCTGGTGGAACAGTGCCCGTGCAATGAATGAAGGACAAATGATGACTTGGGAGGAATTCAAGCTCAAGTTCAGCAGATACCATGTGCCACCGGGTTTGATCAAGAAGATGAGAGATGAGTTCAGAGAGCTCAAGCAAGGAAGAATGTCTGTGGTGGAATACCGTGACAGGTTCCTTACTCTGTCTAGGTACGCCCCGGACGAGACAGACACCAATGAAAAAAAGAAGGAAATATTCCTGAATGGACTGCATGATGAGATGCAGACAGTGCTAGTGAATATTCAGTTTGTTGACCTGGAAGCCCTAGTTGATTCTGCCATCCAGATGGAAGGAAATCTCCACCAGGCCAATGAGAACCGCAAGCGCGGAATGATGAACTAGAGTGGACCCAGCAATACATCAATGTATCGCCCCAACTCAAGTGGAGGATTTGCCTCAAGACTCAACAAGCCCCCAGTGCCGATGTCACGTCCGAATTTCCCCAATCGTAGTGGAGGACACCCAAGGCCAGGAGGCAACAACAACAACCAGGCCAACAACAACCACTTCAACCGTGCCCCAATGAGAGCTACCGACAACCACAACAACACCAACACTGCCCCAAGGTCTGGAAGCAATGTTGTCCCCATTGCCCCAAAGGACAAGTCAACTGTGACCTGTTATGAATGTGGAGTTACCGGGCATTACTCCAATGGGTGCCCCAAGAAATTGATGAAGACAACACCCAATGCCACTGCACCTGCCCAGCAGCAACGCCGTGTCTCAACTGGAATAAAGTTTGCCCCAGGCAACCCGAACAACCGCAATGGCCGCCTCTTTCACATGAATGCCGAAGAAGCACAGGAAGCGCCAGATGTCGTGCTGGGTATGTTTTCTATTAATTCGGTACCTGCAAGAGTTTTCTTTGATTCTGGAGCATCACACTCGTTTGTTACTAAAGATTTTGCATGCACTAGTAAGATTCAACCAATCAGTTTGAAGCATGGTATGATAGTTCAAATACCTGGTTCAACCACAAAAGCTAGAAAAATTTGCAAAGCCGTGCCTATCAAAATACATGGAATAAATTTTTATGCAAATTTGATAGTTCTGAGAACAAAAGGTTTGGAAGTAGTGCTGGGTATGGATTGGATGTCGAAACATCATGGATTGATTGGCTGTGCCAAGAAGGCCATCAACATGACTAGTAGCACTGGTGTGTTAGTAGAACACGTGTCTGAAAGTCTGCCCAGGCAATTCACCTGCAATAAAAGTTTAGCCCAGCCAACCTTGGATCAAATCAGGATAGTCTGTAAATACCCCGATGTGTTTCCTGATGAATTACCCGGTATGCCCCCATATCGGGATATCGAGTTTATCATTGAGTTAATTCCTGGAACAGGACCCATAGCTCAGAGACCCTATAGTATGAACCCGACAGAACTAGTAGAACTGAAGAAGCAACTGGATGATATGCAAAGCAAAGGTTTGATTCAACCAAATGCCTCGCCTTGGAGATCACCGGTTTTGTTTGTGGATAAGAAGGACGGTGCCACTCGTTTGTGTATGGATTACCAAAAACTGAACGATGTCACCATCAAGAACAAATACCCCCTGCCAAAGTTAGAAGACTTGTTTGACCAACTGACCGGTGCCATAGTGTTCTCTAAGATTGATCTTAGGATTGGTTATCATCAACTAAAGATTCGCGCAACGGATATCCCCAAGACTGCCTTCACCACCAGATACGGACTGTATGAGTACAATGTCATGTCATTTGGATTAATCAATTGTAACACCCCAAATTTTAAAACAAAGAGAAAATGAATTTCCTTTTTCCAAAAATGAGAACCAACAAAAACTTTTCTTAAATAGAGTGATATGCTTAGTGCTCATACCTATTACTTGTGTTTTTGCCATGATGAGTGTTATTATGCTTATGTGATAAACCCTAAAACCCTAAAGTGATCAAGTGAAGATCACAAACCAAATAAAATTAAAAGAGAAAGAAATCAAATAAGAAAAGAACCTAAACCCTAACCTTCTCACAAATCATTGGATCTATTCTGAGAAACCTAAATTAAAGAAAAAGACATATGTGGGCCTATAGCCCTAATATGGAGGTTTTGAACTCTACTTTTCTTACTTTGCTAAAATGGTGGTGAACCCTTGCAAAACTTACTAAACCCTAAACCTCATCCCTCTTGTCATCAATCGTTGAAAAATAAAATAAAAAGAAAAGATCTTATTTAAGAAAAAGGCATATGCAAGCCTATGGATACTTGTTGAAAATGATGAGCTTTGCCTTGTCTACCTTGAGTAGATGAATTGAAATACCTCAACACACTCAACAAAGCACTTACCAACCAATTCAAGTGTGAAACAAAATAAAATCAAACATATGCATAGAGGCATATGTGCCTATGGCTATTTTTGTAAAACTTTACCCTAGGCCTTTCTACTTTATTTAGAGGATTGGAAAACCTTCATAAACCTTATCTAGTACTTCTCAAACCCAATCCAAAGTGAAACAAAAGATTTTAAAAAGAAAGTAATAATGCCATAGAGGCATATGAGAGCAAAATATCCAATTTGTGAAATTGAGGATCTTGACCCTAAGACTTGTAGTGAATGGTTGGATCACTCCTATATACCATTTCAACACTCAACAACATCAATTGGGTCAAGCCTAGTCAAATTAAAAATCAAATGCCACATATGCATAGAGGCATATGTGACACATAGCCATAATACCCAATTCTTGCCCTATGACTCTAAACCTTGACCAAATGAAGTGAAACCATCTCTAAATCTAATCTAATACTAAATTGACCCTAACCCATGCCCAAGTAAAGCAAGATGAACAATCTACAAAGAATAATGAAAATTGACACATCACCTCTTATGTGTTAGGGCCATTTTTGCAAATCTTTGAACAAGACCATTTGAAATGGTTTCAATGGTTTGAAAATGTTTCTAAACTAATAAGAATCACATTAGAGTCAAGAAAAGTCAAATCAAATGGAGAGAAATCAAATAGTGAGAAAATCCCAATTTCACTCACATACACATAAGGCCAATTTTGCAAATCTTCACCAAAGGCCACCATTGCTTGATCTATTGCTTGGAGAATACTTATATATGATAAACAAACACAAATGCCTCAAAGAAACAAGAATCAAATCAAAGGAAATCTCAAAATCAACTTACATGTGATAATGGTCAAAATTGAGTTCTATAAAATGTTCCCCACTTTACCCCCTGGTTTTTGACTTTTCTTCAACCAAAATTGGTCAACACTTGCCATGTCATCCAAGACCTTGTCAAGGTGAACAACTTTCATGTTGACCACACATGCTAACTTTGACCAGGTTGACCAGAATAGAATTGACAAGTGGAGACTTTGAAATAAAGTGAAGATAACCCCAAATTTGAAACTTTGCAAAACAACACCAAAATGAACACCACCACCACCATTCCATCACATGAATTATATAAATGAACTCCACCAAAAAGAATTGCAAAATTCAAACATTTTCTTCTTTCGGCCATTATAGCAAACACCTTGTGAGCAAATCTTACCCAAATCCAATTTCACTATTTTGCAATAGTGTATGGCCAAATTCTGGTCACCACTTGCCCAGGCCTTGTCCCCTGGTCCCCTCCAACCCCAATGCCACCTGCTCACACCTCTGCCCGGGCGTTCGGTTTGTTCGGTTTGCTCGGTTCGGTCTTTTCGGTCATTGAAAATTTCGGTCATCCAAGAATGCTACCCATATTACCTTCGGTCTTTTCGGTCTTTCTGTATTCGGTCTTCGGTCTTTTCGGTCCGGTCTTCGGTCATGACCATATAGACCAAACAAATAAAATGGCAGCTCAAATATATAGAAATTGGCATCACACCAGGATGATCATTTCAGGCATTTAACTTCACAATTTGCAACACAAATGGAAGCACACTATCATACGTTAGCACTTGCCAGCACAAAATAACAAATAATAAGTTTCAATCTCACATTCTCAAACAAAGTTGACAAATAACAGTTGACAAGTGCACATAGATAATAGAAGTTGCTGGGACGTGCGCAACCATTCATCAAGCAACCTTGCTTGACTTGCCCAAGGCCGCGGATGCATCGGCAGCTGAACCATCGGCCTTGCGCTTCCCTCTCGCGCTTTTCACCAAACTTTTGAAGCAATTCTGTCCATGAAGCATATATGCATATGTAACATGGTTAATTGAGTGTATATAACATGGGCAGGAACAAAGAACTAGATGATCCTGATGGATCGGTTGCCGAGTAGATGCCATCGCCTCAAATTCTGAAACGCAAAACAACTCTGATTCTTATTAGACTCGGTAAGAAAGCAGCCCAACTATCTTAGCCTTTTACGGAGTACATATGACGTGAACCACACAAGGAAATAAAACTAAAAGGAAAATAAGTAAGATTCTAGGACAAATAAACTAGGTGATCAGACTCAATGTGAAGAACTAATTCTAGAGCAAGGCCAAAAGCAGATCGACATATGCACTAAAAAGTAACTAGCAGCATCATCGATCTCCCATTTTTAACAGCGATTTAGCAGGAGCAGAGTAGTAGCACCATTACAGGAGGCAGGGGATGGCTCGGTTTCTTACATCGCAAACACAGGAGCAGAGGAGCCACGGGCAGAGCTGCATCTGCGTGGTGCTGTGGCCTGTCGCAGAGGTCCGGCGGCAGCGCCCAAGGTCGGAGATACGGCGTGGTCGCGGCCAGGTGGTTCGGCTCGCTGCCGGCGGCCAGGTCGACGGTTTGCTGGCGGCGAGGCAGTGTGGCCGGCGACCGGGGATGGAGAGGCGGGCTGATAGATGTGGCTGTGGTGGGGTCGAATTGGGGTGTGGCGGCGCTAAGGCATGTCCCCTCCTCCGCTGTTGGCAGGTCAACAAGAACAGAAGTGAGATCTAAAGAGGGGAATCTAGAGAAACATTGGGATAATCCATGCGCTCGGGAAGAATGGCCGGTCTCTTCGGGCAATTCGGTCTCTCCTGGCAGTGACGACCGAACAGCTCGAGATTATTTCGGTCACTGCAAGCACAAGACCGAGTTACTAACCGAAGACCGAAGTTTTGCTCAGTTCGGGTTCGGTCTCGGTCAGTTCGGGTTCGGGCTTCGGGTACGGTTTTTTATGCCCAGCCAGACTCACACCCTAGGAACTAGGCAGACATGGCAATGCCATGCCATGTCGGCCATGTCCCCCATGGACATGCTTCCCCTCTCTCCCCACCTATCTAGCTTGGCCGACCATGTCCCTCTACTTCTCCACACTCTACTGAGCCTGCCTATCCTAGCCACGGTCGAAGAGGAACCCTGCACCGCCGGGAACGGGTCGTGCCCGACGCGGCCAGAACGCGCCAGGCGCGCGCCCGACACGCTTTGGACACGCCCGTGCGCCGACCAGCGCCGTCGACCCAGGCCTCCTCTCGCCCTGTCCCTTCTCCCACGCACTCCCCTGGACGACAGCAGCCGCCAGACACGCTCCCGTGACCGGCGCACGTGCCGGAACCATCGATGTCGCGCCATGGCCTCCACGCCGCGTTCCCGCCCCTGGACACTATATAAACCCTGCCCCTGCTCTTGGACAACACCACACCACCTAGCAGCATCCTCCTCTCCCTCCTAGAGCCTCCCTCTCTCCCTCCCTGCCGCACACCGGAGCAAGAAGCTCGCCACGGCCACCGGCGGCAACCCTCAAAACCGCCCAAACTTTCGCCACCCTAGCCTCCAACACCTATACCACTTTGAAGCCCTTGGAAAGAGCTTCCCAACGCCACCAACCCCACCGCAATCCGAGCTCTGAGGTGAAAGTTGTGGCCCCCGCAAGTTGGCAGCATCGGGAGGAAGACGACGGCCCAGTGCCGTCGGATCCTGATCCGACGCTCCGCGTGCGTCGCCCGCGCCCGACGTGCATGCGCCATGCACGCGTGGCCCAGGCCGCAGTTGGGCCGGCCCACTTCTTCTCCCGCCCCCAGTTTGAATTCAAATTTCCTTATTTCTTTTTCAGTTAAATTGCAAACTGATGCTGTGTTTAAAATTGAATAATTCCAAATCTACTTGGACAAATTTTACAAATTTTATATGTTTGGAAAGATTAGAGTTTTCTCTACACAATGCCATTGGATTCAAACCCATATATGTTGTAGAATTAATGTAGCAAAATAAACAAGACAGGGACTTTTCTGCCTTAGAATAATTATTAAAAATCAACCACAAATGATTTTAAGTTAATTCCAACTCCTATAAATCACATTACACTGGTAATAATTGTTTATGCAAAAAGATACCATGCTTACTTTGAATGATCATGGCCTAGATTAATTAAAGAACTATATGGCTATTTTTGGTCAAAGATATTGTCCAAAACTATTAATAAATCATGGGGGAGTTTTTCTCTCACTTAAATCTTTTCATGAACAATTCAAAATGAGGTAGAGACTCTGGTCATATATGTCTCAAATGAATTGTTGATGATATTAAATCACCTCAATAGTAGTTGTTAACTTAGTTACAACTAGGTGTTAAATCATATGAGAGGTATTCCTCTCATTTAAATCTTGTTCTCAAGTAATTCAACATGAGGTAGTGACCATGGTCCATAAAATATCATATTGAGTTATTTGGTGACATTAAATCACTATCATGTTAGGATTAAATTGCATGAGGTATGGAACCTCATTTAAATCATTTTCTCAAATGATGAGTATGAAGAGGTTGACTTTGGTCAACCTAGGTCATATATTGTTCATGAGAGAAATTAAATCTTAATAAGATAATGAGAGGAAATTATTTCTCTAAGTAATTGAAAGTAACACCTAAGTTAGTATGAGAGGAAATTATTTATGTTAAAATAAGAAAGGAACACATCCACCCACTTAATAGTAGTGTGTGATGCTAGTTTAAGTGGTGTAAATCTTGTGTGTGCTTAGTTTAGTATGTAAGTTTGGTATGATGATTGTGTACCCCGTATTCGTATTTTAGACGCTAGTACCAGAGACTATCAGGAGGAGGAGGTCTTCTACAAAGAGGAAGGAGAAGAGAACTTTGACCACCACCTCAACCAAGGCAAGCTAATATTCTTGCAAAGTGCAAAGCCCCTTGGGGCAAGGCACCATGAATCTTATCTTTTCTTACATAAGCCTATCCCAAGTTTATATCTTACAAGTTTTTACTTGTTTTCTCAAGAAGTTACTTTTGTAGTTAACTTGGGTCAAAGTAGAGAAATTTACTAGAGTAGTAAAGTTAGTCTCCCTCAAGCAAAGCAAGATAATACTCTTGCAAAGTGCAAAGCTCACCATGAGCAAGGCATTACCCCATTTACTTTATGCTTATGATCCTACTTCCCAGTTTTACTTTACAAGCTTTATTTACTTTTGTTTTATCAAAGTACTTTTTGATTCGTGATTCACTTGGTTAGTATTGGATTAGTACAAGAGTATCAAAGTTAGCATAGAAGCAAAGCAAAGCACTTAGCACCCCTCATACATAGATGCTAGTGCTAAATTGAAAGTGACTACTCTAGTTGGGAACTTGTGAAATGAAATGACTTTGAAAACCTTGGAATGATGAGTCATTCTATTGAAAGATTTTGAAGGTGAATATGATCTGTGAATGACTTGGTGAACTTTAGAAAAACTGATGGTTGGGTTCGGATGCGATACCATTCCAATTTTTCAAGTACCCCCACAATACCTGAATCTGGGTAAGGCTTAGCTGGAAATTTAGGTGTCTTAGTATGGGTTTCCTCTGAACAAGCGTCATAGGGGTTATGCCGAGGCTGCCTCCGTTGAAAGTGAAATGACGTGAACTGAGGAATTGTACGGCCAAGCCCTGTGCAGTTCCCGGGATAACAGTTGGCTATCACCAGGAGGCCAAACTCATGGGGAGAGGTGCCTATACTAGGGTATGTAAATGAAAGGTTAGGATTGGTAGTTCGCGTACTGCGTACGATAAATCAGGGCCAGTTACCCCTGACGAACTATTGCAATTGTTGTGGCACAAATGTACAAACTTTGCAGAGTTAAACCTATTCGAATAGCCGCGTCCGCGGTCATGGACAGTTGGGAAGGCCATACTGTTCCATCATCAGAACTTTTCTAAAACTATGAATGGTGAATGGTGACTTGTGAATTTGAACTTGAAAGGTGACATTGACTTTGAATCACAACGGAGTTGTGGGAATGACACTAATGTTCCCACTTGAGTTAGTTAGCACATGAAGAGTTGTTTACTAAAATGTTTGTGAACTAAAACTGGCTTTATGCAAATTAAACTAGAGCTTAGCACCCCTTACTAGAATTGTTAGTACTTACATTAGTATTAGTTTGCGAGTACTTTAAAGTACTCACGGCTGTGTCCCTGGCTATTCAAATGGCCAGACTATGAAGAAGAGCAGAACTATCAAGACGACGACCAGCAGGACGCCTGCGACAACTAGGGAATCTTCTGACGTCAGACGTTGGCCTGTGAACTAGAGAGTCCCTTCTACTTACGCTTCCGCTATGAAACTATGAACTTTGTGTCTGTTGATCAATAGATCAACTATTTGTGTAATATTGGATCATGTGATCTCTATTTGTAAGACGACTATGGTATGTAATGGATGATGACTTATGATATTCAACTGTTATGTCTCGCAACAACAATATTCCTGGGATTGCGATGTATGGCATAACAGGCACCTGGACTTAAAAATCCGGGTGTTGACAAGTTGGTATCAGAGCCATTGTTTGACCTTAGAAGACCCTAGTTAGAATGGACATCTGAAAAACTTAGTTTCAAAACCAAAGAAGTGAATACTTGGAAAAACTTATTCTCCCTCTCATCCTTGAGATCTTTTTCAAAAAAAAAATGAGAAATTCATGCCCTAATTTTTCCTTGTAGAACTACCTAAACCTTTGCACACTTGACTACTTCTTTAACTTACTTATCCTAATTGCTCACAGATGGAGTACCAATGGGAGTTCTATCAGCTTGCTCCCGGAAGCGACCTAAGGTTCGAAAAGGATTTGAAGCAACTAGTGGAATATCTAGGACACCCGTATCCCGAGTTCTTCGGAATACCCCTCAACAACCACTCCGGAGAAACACCTCGGTGGGAAGTTTCTACTGATCTACGAAGAAAGCTTGGAGCCTCGGTATGGGAAACCATCTGGATTTCTGTAACGGGAAGCACTTGGAAGGAAGGACTAGTCAGAGCTATGCAAGAAGCAATTTCCCGTCTGTGTGGACAAAATGAGAACAAGATCAAGAACACTCGCTTCATCTACTACCCAAGACATGACTCCATGGGACGATCGATGACCATGCCCCCACACACGGAGATGAACCCCTATGTAGCACACCAGGACTTCAGGCTGTACAAAACCCGCAGGGATTTGGACAACGCCCTCGCCTCTCGCCAAGCACATCACCCGTGAAGACGAAGAATCCACCCGGAAGAGTAGTATCACCCCAGCACTTAAGTAGGTGTGAGTTGTATCAGGATCCCCTTGTATCGTAGAGCGAATCAATGGTTCTTCAAACCAACGGTGTGTTAGATTTGTAATGTGTGATGTTTGGTATGAATGAAAAAGTGTTGTTGGTTTTTACCCCCTCAACACTACTCAATTTTCAAGTTTTGAACTTGTGAACTTTAATTCAAACAAACCGTAGAAATTTCCCTCTTATCTTATCATCTACTCCGATACTCAGATGGCCCCACCAACCCGCAGCGCCACCCAGGACGCCATGCTGCAGATGCTAGAGATGATGATGGCCGACCGAGAAGCCGAGAGAGCTGAACGCCAAGCCAACATTGCGGCACTGCAACAGCTCGCTCAGAACAACAACGGCCATGGGAACCACGACCACCCTGGGTCAAAACTGAAAAACTTTCAGAACACCAACCCACCTATCTTCAACAAGACCGAAGAGCCCCTCGATGCCGATGACTGGCTCCAGACGATAGAGAATAACTTGGAAGTAGCTGGAGTGGAAGCCAATGAGAAGGTCTTGTTTGCAACCCACTATCTTGCCGGACCAGCCCGCGCTTGGTGGACAAGCACCCGTGCCATGAACGGAGGTCAGTTCATGACTTGGGAGGATTTCAAGCTCTCAAGTTTAGCAAGTACCATGTGCCCCAAGGACTGATCAAGATGATGAGAGACGAGTTCCGCGAACTCAAGCAAGGCAGGATGTCCGTGGTAGAATACCGCGACAGATTTCTTACTCTGTCAAGGTACGCCCCGGACGAGACCGATACCAATGAGAAGAGGAAAGAAAGATTTCTGAACGGACTCCATGACGAGATGCAAACCGTACTGGTCAACATTGCCTTTGCTGACCTAGAAGCCCTGGTGGACTCCGCTATTTAGATGGAAGGGAAGCTTCACCAAGCCAATGAGAACCGCAAGCGCCGGATGATGAATCAGCATGGGTCCAGCAATACCCAGAAGTACCGCAACAACTCATCTGGAGGATATACTCCAAAGTACAACAAGCCCCCTGCTCCGAACTATCGCCCAAACTACACCAACAACCGCGGAGCACCCCCGAAGCCCGGAGGCAACAACAACAACACCAATCACACCAGCAACAACAACCCAACAACAACAACAACACTGGCCCTAGGACTGGAAGCAACGCCATCCCCGTCGCCAACAAGGACAAGGCCACCATCACTTGTTATGAGTGTGGTGTGGTTGGGCATTACTCCAATGAGTGTCCCAAGAGGCTCGCCAAGCTCGCCGGCAACACCGCTGCACCTGCTCAGAACCAACGCCGCTTTGCCGCAAGAAAGAACCAGAACAACAACGGCCGCTACTACAACATGACTGCCACCGAAGCCCAAGAAGTACCTCAGGCCATGCCAAGTATGTTTCCCTGTTAAATCATATCGCCCAATCTCTCTTAGGAACCTAACTTTTCTTAAAATCTCGGGACGAGATTTGTTTAAGGGGGAAGGGTTTGTAACACCCCAAATTTTAAAACAAAGAGAAAATGAATTTCCTTTTTCCAAAAATGAGAACCAACAAAAACTTTTCTTAAATAGAGTGCTATGCTTAGTGCTCATACCTATTACTTGTGTTTTTGCCATGATGAGTGTTATTATGCTTATGTGATAAACCCTAAAACCCTAAAGTGATCAAGTGAAGATCACAAACCAAATAAAATTAAAAGAGAAAGAAATCAAATAAGAAAAGAACCTAAACCCTAACCTTCTCACAAATCATTGGATCTATTCTGAGAAACCTAAATTAAAGAAAAAGACATATGTGGGCCTATAGCCCTAATATGGAGGTTTTGAACTCTACTTTTCTTACTTTGCTAAAATGGTGGTGAACCCTTGCAAAACTTACTAAACCCTAAACCTCATCCCTCTTGTCATCAATCGTTGAAAAATAAAATAAAAAGAAAAGATCTTATTTAAGAAAAAGGCATATGCAAGCCTATGGATACTTGTTGAAAATGATGAGCTTTGCCTTGTCTACCTTGAGTAGATGAATTGAAATACCTCAACACACTCAACAAAGCACTTACCAACCAATTCAAGTGTGAAACAAAATAAAATCAAACATATGCATAGAGGCATATGTGCCTATGGCTATTTTTGTAAAACTTTACCCTAGGCCTTTCTACTTTATTTAGAGGATTGGAAAACCTTCATAAACCTTATCTAGTACTTCTCAAACCCAATCCAAAGTGAAACAAAAGATTTTAAAAAGAAAGTAATAATGCCATAGAGGCATATGAGAGCAAAATATCCAATTTGTGAAATTGAGGATCTTGACCCTAAGACTTGTAGTGAATGGTTGGATCACTCCTATATACCATTTCAACACTCAACAACATCAATTGGGTCAAGCCTAGTCAAATTAAAAATCAAATGCCACATATGCATAGAGGCATATGTGACACATAGCCATAATACCCAATTCTTGCCCTATGACTCTAAACCTTGACCAAATGAAGTGAAACCATCTCTAAATCTAATCTAATACTAAATTGACCCTAACCCATGCCCAAGTAAAGCAAGATGAACAATCTACAAAGAATAATGAAAATTGACACATCACCTCTTATGTGTTAGGGCCATTTTTGCAAATCTTTGAACAAGACCATTTGAAATGGTTTCAATGGTTTGAAAATGTTTCTAAACTAATAAGAATCACATTAGAGTCAAGAAAAGTCAAATCAAATGGAGAGAAATCAAATAGTGAGAAAATCCCAATTTCACTCACATACACATAAGGCCAATTTTGCAAATCTTCACCAAAGGCCACCATTGCTTGATCTATTGCTTGGAGAATACTTATATATGATAAACAAACACAAATGCCTCAAAGAAACAAGAATCAAATCAAAGGAAATCTCAAAATCAACTTACATGTGATAATGGTCAAAATTGAGTTCTATAAAATGTTCCCCACTTTACCCCTGGTTTTTGACTTTTCTTCAACCAAACTTGGTCAACACTTGCCATGTCATCCAAGACCTTGTCAAGGTAAACAACTTTCATGTTGACCACACATGCTAACTTTGACCAGGTTGACCAGAATAGAATTGACAAGTGGAGACTTTGAAATAAAGTGAAGATAACCCCAAATTTGAAACTTTACAAAACAACACCAAAATGAACACCACCACCACCATTCCATCACATGAATTATATAAATGAACTCCACCAAAAAGAATTGCAAAATTCAAACATTTTCTTCTTTTGGCCATTATAGCAAACACCTTGTGAGCAAATCTTACCCAAATCTAATTTCACTATTTTGCAATAGTGTATGGCCAAATTCTGGTCACCACTTGCCCAGGCCTTGTCCCCTGGTCCCCTACAACCCCAATGCCACCTGCTCACACCCTAGGAACTAGGCAGACACGGCAATGCCATGCCATGCCGGCCATGTCCCCCATGGACATGCTTCCCCTCTCTCCCCACCTATCTAGCTTGGCCGACAATGTCCCTCTACTTCTCCACACTCCACTGAGCCTGCCTATCCTAGCCACGGTCGAAGAGGAACCCTGCACCGCCGGAAATGGGTCGTGCTCGACGCGGCCAGAACGCGCCAGGCGCGTGCCTGACACGCTTTGGACACGCCCGTGCGCCGACCAGCGCCGTCGACCCAGGCCTCCTCTCGCCCTGTCCCTTCTCCCACGCACTCCCCTGGACGACAGCAGCCGCCAGACACGCTCCCGTGACCGGCGCACGCGCCGGAACCGTCGACGTCGCGCCATGGCCTCCACGCCGCGTTCCCGCTCCTGGACACTATATAAACCCTGCCCCTGCTCTTGGACAACACCACACCACCTAGCAGCATCCTCCTCTCCCTCCTAGAGCCTCCCTCTCTCCCTCCCTGCCGCACACCGGAGCAAGAAGCTCGCCACGGCCACCGGCGGCAACCCTCAAAACCGCCCAAACTTTCGCCACCCTAGCCTCCAACACCTATACCACTTTGAAGCACTTGGAAAGAGCTTTCCAACGCCACCAACCCAGCCGCAATCCGAGCTCTGAGGTGAAAGTTGTGGCCCCCGCAAGTTGGCAGCATCTGGAGGAAGACGACGGCCCAGTGCCGTCGGATCCTGATCCGACGCTCCGCGTGCGTCGCCCGCGCCCGACGTGCATGCGCCATGCACGCGTGGCCCAGGCCGCAGCTGGGCCGGCCCACTTCTTCTCCCGCCCCCAGTTTGAATTCAAATTTCGTTATTTCTTTTTCAGTTAAATTGCAAACTGATGCTGTGTTTAAAATTGAATAACTCCAAATCTACTTGGACAAATTTTACAAATTTTATATGTTTGGAAAGATTAGAGTTTTCTCAACACAATGCCATTGGATTCAAACCCATATATGTTGTAGAATTAATGTAGAAAAATAAACAAGACAGGGACTTTTCTGCCTTAGAATAATTATTAAAAATCAACCACAAATGATTTTAAGTTAATTCCAACTCCTATAAATCACATTACACTGGTACTAATTGTTTATGCAAAAAGATAACATGCTTACTTTGAATGATCATGGCCTAGATTAATTAAAGAACTATATGGCTATTTTTGGTCAAAGATATTGTCCAAAACTATTAATAAATCATAGGGGAGTTTTTCTCTCACTTAAATCTTGTCATGAACAATTCAAAATGAGGTAGAGACTCTGGTCATATATGTCTCAAATGAATTGTTGATGATATTAAATCACCTCAATAGTAGTTGTTAACTTAGTTACAACTAGGTGTTAAATCATATGAGAGGTATTCCTCTCATTTAAATCTTGTTCTCAAGTAATTCAACATGAGGTAGTGACCATGGTCTATAAAATCTCATATTGAGTTATTTGGTGACATTAAATCACTATCATGTTAGGATTAAATTGCATGAGGTATGGAACCTCATTTAAATCATTTTCTCAAATGATGAGTATGAAGAGGTTGACTTTGGTCAACCTAGGTCATATATTGTTCATGAGAGAAATTAAATCTTAATAAGATAATGAGAGGAAATTATTTCTCTAAGTAATTGAAAGTAACACCTAAGTTAGTATGAGAGGAAATTATTTGTCTTAAAATAAGAAAGGAACACATCCACCCACTTAATAGTAGTGTGTGATACTAGTTTAAGTGGTGTAAATCTTGTGTGTGCTTAGTTTAGTATGTAAGTTTGGTATGATGATTGTGTACCCCGTATTCGTATTTTAGATGCTAGTACCGGAGACTATCAGGAGGAGGAGGTCTTCTACAAAGAGGAAGGAGAAGAGAACTTTGACCACCACCTCAACCAAGGCAAGCTAATATTCTTGCAAAGTGCAAAGCCCCTTGGGGCAAGGCACCATGAATCTTATCTTTTGTTACATAAGCCTATCCCAAGTTTATATCTTACAAGTTTTTAATTGTTTTCTCAAGAAGTTACTTTTATAGTTAACTTGGGTCAAAGTAGAGAAATTTACTAGAGTAGTAAAGTTAGTCTCCCTCAAGCAAAGCAAGATAATACTCTTGCAAAGTGCAAAGCTCACCATGAGCAAGGCATTACCCCATTTACTTTATGCTTATGATCCTACTTCCCAGTTTTACTTTACAAGCTTTATTTACTTTTGTTTTATCAAAGTACTTTTTGATTCATGATTCACTTGGTTAGTATTGGATTAGTATAAGAGTATCAAAGTTAGCCTAGAAGCAAAGCAAAACACTTAGCACCCCTCATACATAGATGCTAGTGCTAAATTGAAAGTGACTACTCTAGTTGGGAACTTGTGAAATGAAATGACTTTGAAAACCTTGGAATGATGAGTCATTCTATTGAAAGATTTTGAAGGTGAATATGATCTGTGAATGACTTGGTGAACTTTACAAAAACTAATGGTTGGGTTCGGATGCGATACCATTCCAATTATTCAAGTGCCCCCACAATACCTGAATCTGGGTAAGGCTTAGCTGGAAATTTAGGTGTCTTAGTATGGGTTCCCTCTGAACAAGCGTCATAGGGGTTATGCCGAGGCTGCCTCCGTTGAAAGTGAAATGACGTGAACTGAGGTGAATTGTACGGCCAAGCCCTGTGCAGTTCCCGGGATAACAGTTGGCTATCACCAGGAGGCCAAACTCATGGGGAGAGGTGCCTATACTAGGGTATGTAAATGAAAGGTTAGGATTGGTAGTTCGCGTACTGCGTACGATAAATCAGGGCCAGTTACCCCTGACGAACTATTGCAATTGTTGTGGCACAAGTGTACAACCTTTGCAGAGTTAAACCTATTCGAATAGCCGCGTCCGCGGTCATGGACAGTTGGGAAGGCCATACTGTTCCATCATCAGAACTTTTCTAAAACTATGAATGGTGACTGGTGACTTCTGAATTTGAACTTGAAAGGTGACATTGACTTTGAATCACAACGGAGTTGTGGGAATGACACTAATGTTCCCACTTGAGTTAGTTAGCACATGAAGAGTTGTTTACTAAAATGTTTGTGAACTAAAACTGGCTTTATGCAAAATAAACTAGAGCTTAGCACCCCTTACTAGAATTGTTAGTACTTACATTAGTATTAGTTTGCGAGTACTTTAAAGTACTCACGGCTGTGTCCCTGGCTATTCAAATGGCCAGACTATGAAGAAGAGCAGAACTATCAAGACGACGACCAGCAGGATGCCTGCGACAACTAGGGAATCTTCTGACGTCAGACGTTGGCATGTGGACTAGAGAGTCCCTTCTACTTACGCTTCCGCTATGAAACTATGAACTTTGTGTCTGTTGATCAATAGATCAACTATTTTTGTAATATTGGATCATGTGATCTCTATTTGTAAGACGACTATGGTATGTAATGGATGATGACTTATGATATTCAACTGTTATGTCTCGCAACAACAATATTCCTGGGATTGCGATGTATGGCATAACAGGCACTGATGTCTACGCCCCCTCCTTTTCCTGTAGACAGTGTTGGGCCTCCAAGAGCAGAGGTTTGTAGAACAGCAGCAAGTTTACCCTTAAGTGGATCACCCAAGGTTTATCGAACTCAGGGAGGAAGAGGTCAAAGATATAACTCTCATGCAACCCTACAACCACAAAGCAATAAGTCTCTTGTGTCCCCAGCACACCTAATAGGTGCACTAGTTCGGCGAAGAGATAGTGAAATACAGGTGGTATGAATATATATAAGCAGTAGCAACGGCACCAGAAAAGTGCTTTGCCCAGGACAGTAAACAAGCAGTAGTAACACGGCAGTAGTAACGCAGTAAAATAGTAAACAAGCAGCGATAGCAGTATTTAGGAACAAGGCCTAGGGATCATACTTTCACTAGTGGACACTCTCAACATTGATCACATAACAGAATAGATAAATGCATACTCTACACTCTTGTTGGATGATGAACACCATTGCGTAGGATTACACGAACCCTCAATGCCGGAGTTAACAAGCTCCACAATTCAATGTTCATATTTAAATAACCTTAGAGTGCAAGATACATAAACACAACCAAACCAAGTACTAACATAGCATGCACACCGTAACCATCACACTATGAAAGGAGGAATAGATCGCATAAATACCATCATAGTAATAGTTAACTTCACAATCTACAAGAGATCATAATCATAGCCTACGCCAAGTACTAACACGGATGCACACACTGTCACCTTTACACCGTGCAGGAGGAATAAAACTACTTTAATAACATCACTAGAGTAGCACATAGATAAATTGTGATACAAAACACATTGCAATCATAAAGAGATATAAATAAGCACTTCACTATGCCATCCATAACAGTGAATAAGTATTCTGTGAAATATAGCCTAAGAGACCCACACGGTGCACACACTGTCACCTTTACACACGTGGGACAAGGAGTCTCCGGAGATCACATAAGTAAAATTCACTTGACTAGCATAATGACATCTAGATTATAAGCATCATCATATGAATCTCAATCATGTAAGGCAGCTCATGAGATTATTGTATTGAAGTACATAGGAGAGAGATGAACCACATAGCTACCGGTACAGCCCCGAGCCTCGATGGAGAACTACTCCCTCCTCATGGGAGACAGCAGCATTGATGAAGATGGCGGTGGTGTCGATGGAGAAGCCTTCCGGGGGCACTTCCCCGTCCCGGCGGCGTGCCGGAACATAGACTCCTGTCCCCCAGATCTTGGCTTTGCGATGGCGGCGGCTCTGGATGGTTTCTCGTACCGTGGCTTTTTCGTATCGAGGTTTTAGGTCCAGGGCTTTATATAGGCGAAGAGGCGGCGTCAGGAGGTCGAAGGGGCGACCACACTATAGGGGGGCGCGGGCCCCCCCTTGGCCGCGCCGGCCTAGGGTTTGGTGGGCCTGTGCCCCCTCTCTGGCGGTTCTCGATGGTTCTGGATGCTTCCGGGCAAAATAGGAACCTGGGCGTTGATTTCGTCCGATTCCGAGAATATTTCTTTACTAGGATTTCTGAAACCAAAAACAGCAGAAAACAGCAACTGGCCCTTCGGCATCTCGTCAATAGGTTAGTTCCAGAAAACGCATAATTATGACATAAAGTATGCATAAAACATGTAGATATCATCAATAATGTGGCATGGAACATAAGAAATTATCGATACGTCGGAGACGTATCAGCATCCCCAAGCTTAGTTTCTGCTCGTCCCGAGCAGGTAAACGATAACAAAGATAATTTCTGGAGTGACATGCCATCATAACCTTGATCATACTATTGTAAGCATATGTAATGAATGCAGCGATCAAAACAATGGTAATGCAATGAGTAAACAATTGAATCATAAAGCAAAGACTTTTCATGAATAGTACTTCAAGACAAGCATCAATAAGTCTTGCATAAGAGTTAACTCATAAAGCAATAAATTCAAAGTAAAGACATTGAAGCAACACAATGGAAGATTAAGTTTCAGCGGTTGCTTTCAACTTGTAACATGTATATCTCATGGATAATTGTCAATGCAAAGCAATATAACAAATGCAATATGCAAATATGTTGGAATCAATGCATAGTTCACACAAGTGTTTGCTTCTTGAGATGGAGAGAAACAGGTGAACTGACTCAACAATAAAAGTAAAAGAATGGTCCTTCAAAGAGGAAAGCATCGATTGCTATATTTGTGCTAGAGCTTTTATTTTTAAAACATAAAGAGAGCATAAAAATAAAGTTTTGAGAGGTGTATGTTGTTGTCAACGAATGGTAGCGGGTACTCTAACCCCCTTGCCAGACAAACCTTCAAAGAGCGGCTCCCATTTTATTTTATTTTTGGGTGGCACTCCTTCCAACCTTTCTTTCACAAACCATGGCTAACCGAATCCTCGGGTGCCTGCCAACAATCTACCATGAAGGAGTGCCTTTTTTATTTTAGTTTTATTATGATGACACTCCTCACAACCTTTGCTTACACAAGCCATGGCTAACCGAATCCTTCGGGTGCCGTCCAACAATCACATACCATGGAGGAGTGTCTATTTTTTTGTTAATTAATTTGGGACTGGGAATCCCATTGCCAGCTCTTTTTGCAAAATTATTGGATAAGCGGATGAAGCCACTAGTCCATTGGTGAAAGTTGCCAAACAAGATTGAAAGATAAACACCACATACTTCCTCATGAGCTATAAAACATTGACACAAATCAGAGGTGATAAATTTTGAATTGTTTAAAGGTAGCACTCAAGCAATTTACTTTGGAATGGAAGGAAATACCATGTAGTAGGTAGGTATGGTGGACACAAATGGCATAGTGGTTGGCTCAAGGATTTGGATGAATGAGAAGTATTCCCTCTCGATACAAGGTTTAGGCTAGCAAGGTTATTTGAAACATACACAAGGATGAACCGGTGCAGCAAAACTCACATAAAAGACATATTGTAAACATTATAAGACTCTACACCGTCTTCCTTGTTGTTCAAACTCAATACTAGAAATTATCTAGACTTTAGAGAGACCAATTATGCAAACCAAATTTTAGCAAGCTCTATGTATTTCTTCATTAATAGGTGCAAAGTATATGATGCAAGAGCTTAAACATGAGCACAACAATTGCCAAGTATCACATTATCCAAGACATTATAGCAATTACTACATGTAGCATTTTCCAATTCCAACCATATAACAATTTAACGAAGAAGAAACTTCGCCATGAACATTAAGAGCTAAGAACACATGTGTTCATACGAACCAGCGGAGCGTGTCTCTCTCCCACACAAGCATTTATTCAAACAAAAACAAAAAACAAAAGCACACAGACGCTCCAAGTAAAGTACATAAGATGTGACCGAATAAAAATATAGTTTCAAGAGAAGGAACCTGATAATTTTGTCGATAAAGAAGGGGATGCCTTGGGCATCCCCAAGCTTAGATGCTTGAGTCTTCTTGAAATATGCAGGGATGAACCACCGGGGCATCCCCAAGCTTAGAGCTTTCACTCTTCTTGATCGTAGTATATCATCCTCCTCTCTTGACCCTTGAAAACTTCCTCCACACCAAACTTAGAACAACTCATTAGAGGGTTAGTGCACAATCAAAATATACATGTTCAGAGGTGACATAATCATTCTTAACACTTCTGGACATTGCACAAAGCTATTGGAAGTCAATGGAACAAAGAAATCCATCCCACATAGCGAAAGAAGCAATGCGAAATAAAAGGCAGAATCTGTCAAAAACAGAACAGTCCGTAAAGACGAATTTTAAAGGGGCACCAGACTTGCTCAAATGAAAATGCTCAAATTGAACGAAAGTTGCGTACATATCTGAGGATCACTCATGTAAATTGGCATAATTTTCTGAGTTACCTACAGAGAATTTTGCCCAGATTCGTGACAGCAAATAAATCTGTTTCTGCGCAGTAATCCAAATCTAGTATGAACCTTACTATCAACGACTTTACTTGGCACAACAAAACACAAGACTAAGATAAGGAGAGGTTGCTACAGTAGTAAACAACTTCCAAGACACAAATATAAAACAAAGTACTGTAGCAAAATAACACATGGGTTATCTCCCAAGAAGTTCTTTCTTTATAGCCATTAAGATGGGCTCAGCAATTTTAATGATGCACTCGCAAGAAATAGTATTTGAAGCAAAAGAGAGCATCAAGAGGCAAATTCAAAACAAATTTAAGCCTAACATGCTTCCTATGAAAAGGAATCTTGTAAATAAACAAGTTCAAGAAGCATAATGCAACAAGCATAGAAAGATAAAACAAGTGCAGCTTCAAGATTTTCAGCAAAAAGAGAGGTGTTTTAGTAACATGAAAATTTCTACAACCATATTTTCCTCTCTCATAATAACTTTCAGTAGCATCATGAGCCAACTCAACAATATAACTATCACATAAAGCATTCTTATCATGAGTCTCATGCATAAAATAATTACTCTCCACATAAGCATAGTCAATTTTATTAGTTGTAGTGGGAGCAAATTCAACAAAGTAGCTATCATCAAATATAGGAGGCATATTGTATTCATAATCAAATTTACTCTCCATAGTAGGTGGTAACAAAAGACTACTATCATTATAATCATCATAAATAGGAGGCAAAGTATCATCAAAGTAAATTTTCTCCTCAATGCTTGGGGGACTAAAAAGATCATGCTCATCAAAGCCAGCTTCCCCAAGCTTAGAATTGTCCATAGCATTAGCAACAATAGTGTTCAAAGCATTCATATTAATAACATTCCCATTAGCATGCATATAAAGTTCCATGGGTTTTTTAATTCTCTCTTCAAACACATCATGTCCTAATTCAAGATAAAGTTCATAAAGATCTCTCATATTTTTGTTGTTTTCCATTATGCCTTACTAGTGTAAACAAGAAACAAAAAGATGCAATTGCAGGATCTAAAGGAAATAGCTTCGAGCACAAACACAATGGCGCCAGAAAAGTACTGTTACCTGGAACCGAAGTATGAGTGCCTTTTACCTTTCCTCCCCGGCAACGGCGCCAGAAAATAGCTAGCTGTCTATGCCCCCTCCTTTTCCTGTAGACAGTGTTGGGCCTCCAAGAGCAGAGGTTTGTAGAACAGCAGCAAGTTTTCCCTTAAGTGGATCACCCAAGGTTTACCGAACTCAGGGAGGAAGAGGTCAAAGATATCCCTCTCATGCAACCCTGCAACCACAAAGCAAGAAGTCTCTTGTGTCCCCAACACACCTAATAGGTGCACTAGTTCGGCGAAGAGATAGTGAAATACAGGTGGTATGAATATATATAAGCAGTAGCAACAGCACCAGAAAAGTGCTTTGCCCAGGACAGTAAACAAGCAGTAGTAACACAGCAGTAGTAACGCAGTAAAACAGTAAACAAGCAGCGATAGCAGTATTTAGGAACAAGGCCTAGGGATCATACTTTCACTAGTGGACACTCTCAACATTGATCACATAACAGAATAGATAAATGCATACTCTACACTCTTGTTGGATGATGAACACCATTGCGTAGGATTACACGAACCCTCAATGCCGGAGTTAACAAGCTCCACAATTCAATGTTCATATTTAAATAACCTTAGAGTGCAAGATAGATAAACACAACCAAACCAAGTACTAACATAGCATGCACACCGTAACCTTCACACTATGAAAGGAGGAATAGATCGCATCAATACCATCATAGTAATAGTTAACTTCACAATCTACAAGAGATAATAATCATAGCCTACGCCAAGTACTAACACGGATGCACACACTGTCACCTTTACACCGTGCAGGAGGAATAAAACTACTTTAATAACGCACATAGATAAATTGTGATACAAAACACATTGCAATCATAAAGAGATATAAATAAGCACTTCACTATGCCATCCATAACAGTGAATAAGTATTCTGTGAAATATAGCCTAAGAGACCCACACGGTGCACACACTGTCACCTTTACACACGTGGGACAAGGAGTCTCCGGAGATCACATAAGTAAAATTCACTTGACTAGCATAATGACATCTAGATTACAAGCATCATCATATGAATCTCAATCATGTAAGGCAGCTCATGAGATTATTGTATTGAAGTACATAGGAGAGAGATGAACCACATAGCTACCGGTACAGCCCCGAGCCTCGATGGAGAACTACTCCCTCCTCATGGGAGATAGCAGCGTTGATGAAGATGGCGGTGGTGTCGATGGAGAAGCCTTCCGGGGGCACTTCCCCGTCCCGGCGGCGTGCCGGAACAGAGACTCCTGTTCCCCAGATCTTGGCTTTGCGATGGCGGCGGCTGTGGATGGTTTCTCGTACCGTGGCTTTTTCGTATCTAGGTTTTAGGTCCAGGGCTTTATATAGGCGAAGAGGCAGCGTCAGGAGGTCAAAGGGGCGACCACACTATAGGGGGGCGCGGGCCCCCCATTGGCCGTGCCGGCCTAGGGTTTAGTGGGCCTGTTCCCCCTCTCTGGCGGTTCTCGGGTGTTCTGGATGCTTCCGGGCAAAATAGGAACCTGGGCGTTGATTTCGTCCGATTCCTAGAATATTTCTTTACTAGGATTTCTGAAACCAAAAACAGCAGAAAACAAAGAATCGGCCCTTCGGCATCTCGTCAATAGGTTAGTTCCAGAAAACGCATAATTATGACATAAAGTATGCATAAAACATGTAGATATCATCAATAATGTGGCATGGAACATAAGAAATTATCGATACGTCGGAGACGTATCAGGCACCTGGACTTAAAAATCCGGGTGTTGACATCAATGCCCCAGCTTATTTCATGAATCTCATGAATAAGATCTTTATGAAATTTTTGGACAAGTTTGTCGTTGTCTTTATCGATGACATTCTAATCTACTCCAAGTCAGAAGAAGAGCATGAGCAACATCTGGGAATTATCCTGGAAACCCTTAGAGAGCATCAGTTGTACGCCAAGTTCAGCAAATGTGAGTTCTAGTTAAAAGAAGTAGGATTCCTGGGACATATTCTGTCCGTAGGAGGAATTGCTGTCGATCCCGAGAAGATCAAGACAATTGAAGAATGGAAAGCCCCAACCACTCAAACTGAAGTCCGTGCATTTCTTGGATTAGTGGGATATTAGCGCAGGTTTGTTGAAGGATTTTCAAGCATAGCAAGACCCATGACTCAGATGTTGAAGAAAGACAAGAAGTTTGAATGGACTGATAAATGTGAAGAGAGTTTTCAGAAGCTCAAGAAAAGATTAACCTCATCCCTAATATTGATCATGCCTAACATTACCAAACCATTTGACGTCTATTGTGACGCCTCCAAGATTGTTCTTGGATGTGTGTTGATGCAAGAAGGCAAAGTGATATCATATTTGTCTAGGCAACTGAAGGTACATGAGCAGAATTACCCAACCCATGACTTAGAGTTAGCAGCAGTAGTTTTAGCCTTGAAGGTATGGCGTCATTACCTCATGGGTAATCGTTGTGAGATCTATTCAGATCATAAGAGCCTGAAGTACATTTTACCCAAAAGGAGCTAAATATGAGGCAAAGAAGATGGATAGAGTTAATTAAGGAATATGACGTCATTACCTCATGGGTAATCGTTGTGAGATCTATTCAGATCATATTTAGATCTTGTGAGTTGCCTATCATGATCAAGATCATTTATTTGTAATGCTACATGTTGTGTTTGTTGGGATCCGATGAATATGGAATACTATGTCAAGTTGATTATTGATCTATCATATATGTGTTGTTTATGATCTTGCATACTCTCTGTTGCTAGTAGAGGCTCTGACCAAGTTGATACTTGTAACTCCAAGAGGGGGTATTTATGCTCGATAGTGGGTTCATGCCTCCATTGAATCTGGGACAGTGATAGAAAGTTCTAAGGTTATGGATGTGCTGTTGCCACTAGGGATAAAACATCAATGCTTTGTCTAAGGATATTTGTATTGTTTACATTACGCACAATACTTAATGAAATTGTCTGTTGTTTGCAACTTAATACTGGAAGGGGTGCGGATGCTAACCCGAAGGTGGACTTTTTAGGCATAGATGCATGCTGGATAGCGGTCTATGTTCTTTGTCGTAATGCCCTAAGTAAATCTCATATTAGTCATCATGATATGTATGTGCATTGTTATGCCCTCTCTATATGTCAATTGTCCAACTGTAATTTGTTCACCCAACATGCTATTTATCTTATTGGAGAGAGACACCACTAGTGAACTGTGGACCCCGGTCCATTATTTTACATCTGAAATACAATCTACTGCAATCATTGTTCTCTGCTGTTCTTTGCAAAAAAACATCATTCTCCACACCATACGTTTAATCCTTTGTTTACAGCAAGCCGGTGAGATTGACAACCTCACTGTTAAGTTGGGGCAAAGTATTTTGGTTGTGTTGTGCAGGTTCCATGTTGGCGCCAGAATCTCTGGTGTTGCCGCACTACACTCTTTCACCAACAACCTTCACGTGGCCTTCATCTCCTACTGGTTCGATAACCTTGGTTTCTTTCTGAGGGAAAACTTGCTATTGTGCGCATCACACCTTCCTCTTGGGGTTCCCAACGGACGTGTGCATCACGCGCCATCAAGACTGTTTTCTGGCGCCGTTGCCGGGGAAATCAAGACACGCTGCAAGGGGAGTCTCTCACATCCAATCTCTTTACTTTGTTTATTGTCTTGCTTTACTTTATTTTATTTTCTGTTTTGTTTGCTTTCTTTATATCAAAAACACAAACAAATTAGTTACTTGCATTTAATTTATTTTGTTATCATGACTAGTCCTGTACTTGTTACTCTGTCACCTGAGGAATTGATCTTTACTTTTAAACAAGGGGATGAGGAGAGTTTTAAGGGAGCTTGGTCTAGAATTTTTGATTCTTATGGTAAAACTGAACCTAAAATGACTCTAAGCCTGCTTCTTAGTAACTTTTATTTTGGGCTTATTCTTCGCTATAGATATGCCTTGAATGTTGTAGTGGGAGGAGATTTCCTTCACTGCGATGGGGATCAAGCTTTTAATGCTATAAAAAAATTGGTTACATCATCTAGCTCCGCTAATAATTTTGATTCATCTCTTGCTAGTATTTATAATAGATTAAACACTCTCGAGACAAATATATCTTGTTTAAAAGAAGGATATAGTCAGATTCGTGAGCATTTTGATTATGTACCAGTAACCTTTGAACCTTCAATGTGGGACCCTACTATTAAAGTTGCTATTTGTGGTGAAACTTTTTATGCCCGTTGTGATATTATGTCTGAGTTTTGCCTTATGCCTAAAAGTATTTATGAATCTTTCATACTTTGGGCACTTACTGAAGGAGGAGAAGGAATAACTCTTACTGATAACTCTGTTATAATTCCTAAGGGAATAGCTGAAGATGTGTCCAAAACCTTTCTTGGAAGAACGGTATCCACTGATTATCTCGTTATTGAATGTGTAGGGACAGGACAAATCACACTTGGAAGATCCCTGCTGAATCTCCTGGGAGCAACCATAGATGGGGGGAAAGGCACTCTAAATTTTACCTCTACACCCAGATGCGGTCATATATTCCCTAAACCAAAGAGTAAGAATAAGAGTAAGAAGGGTAGGCGCAAAGCCCCTGGTAATAATGTTAATGCTTCCTCTTTTGATAATAGTTGATTTACACTTTCTGCACCTAGCTGAAAGGCGTTAAAGAAAAGCGCTTATGGGAGACAACCCATTATTTTACTTCTGCAATTTTTGTTTTATATTTGAGTCAAGGTGCTTGTTACTACTATAGCAATACCTTTGTATCTTTACTTTATTGCATTGTTGTGCCAAGTAAAGTCTTTGATAGTAAGGTTGATACTAGATTTGGATTTCTGCGTAGAAACAGATTTCTAGCTGTCACAAATTTGAGTAGGTCTCTCTGTAGGAAACTCAGAAAAATCTGCGAAAATTCATGAGTGATCCTCAGATATGTACGCGACTTTCATTCAATTTGAGTTTCTTCATCTGAGCATGTTAAGTGCCTCTAAAAAAATCGTCTTTACGGACTGTTCTGTTTTGACAGATTCTGCCTTTTATTTCACATTGCCTCTTTTACTGTGTTGAGTGGATTTCTTTGCTCCATTAACTTTCATTAGCTTTGGGTAATTTCCAGAAGTATTGGGAATGATTGTGTCCTCTCTGAACATGTGAATTTTTGATTATGCACTAACCCTCTAATGAGATTGTTTTGAGTTTGGTGTGGAGGAAGTTTTCAAGGATCAAGAGAGGAGGATGATATAATACGATCAAGAAGAGTGAAAAGTATAAGCTTGGGGATGCCCCCGTGGTTCATCCCTGCATATTTCAAGAAGACTCAAGCATCTAAGCTTGGGGATGCCCAAGGCATCCCCTTCTTCATCAACAACTTATCAGGTCACCTCTAGTGAAACTATATTTTTATTCCGTCACATCTTCTGTGCTTTACTTGGAGCATCTCTATGCTTTTATTTTTGTTTTTGTTTGAATAAATTCGGATCCTAGCATTCCTTGTGTGGGAGAAAGACACGCTCCGCTTTTTCATATTGAACACTGGTGTTCTTAGCTTTACTTTTAATGTTTATGGCGAAGGTTGAAAACCGTTTCGTTTATTGCTATTTGGTTGGAAACAGAAAATGCTTCATGTGGTAATTGGTATATTATCTTGAATAATTTGATACTTGGCAATTGTTTTGAGCTCTCAAATAGATCATGTTTAAGCTCTTGCATCATGTAGTTTGAACCTATTAGTGGAGAATTACTGTAGAGCTTGTTGAAATTTGGTTTGCATGATTGGTCTCTCTAAAGTCTAGATATTTTCTGGTAAAAGTGTTTGAACAACAAGGAAGACAGTGTAGAGTCTTATAATGCTTGCAATATGTTCTTATGTAAGTTTTGCTGTACCGGTTCATACTTGTGTTTGCTTCAAACAACCTTGCTAGCCAAAGCCTTGTACTGAGAGGGAATGCTTCTCGTGCATCCAAAACCTTGAGCCAAAACCTATGCCATTTGTGTCCACCATAACTACCTACTATGTGGTATTTCTCTGCCATTCCAAGAAAATTGCTTGCGTGCTACCTTTAAAAATTTCATTCCTTGTCTTTGCAATATATAGCTCATGGGAAAGTAGCTTAAAAACTATTGTGGTAAAGTATATGTCGCTTATGTATCTTATTTCTTATAAGTTGGTTTTTGTAACATCCCAAGTTTCAACAATAATAATCAAGAAAAAACAAGTCCCCAAACTCAAAATTTGCAACAAACAAAAACTTTTTCTATGCATATAGTGCCACATATAGTTTCATGCATATGAGTGATTTTTCTTTTGTGCAATTGCCATGATGAGTGTTAGTATGTTGATCAATTGCTATTAAACCCTAAACTAAGATCACCTAACCCTCATTTGAGAAAAATAGAAGAATTGGAAAATAATTCCAAATTCCCTCACATACACATAAGAGCAAAATTGCAAATCTTCATTATAGGCCACCTTTGCTTGACCTATGGTTTCTAAAACTCATATATAACAAAAACAAACACAAATGCATACAAGAAACCAGATTCAAATCCAAGGAAATTTCAAAACTTACACACATATGATAATGGTCATATGTCACCTCTTTATTTTCTTCACCACTTTGCCCCTCCTTATCTTTTTATTCCTAAACCAGACTTGGTCAACTAAGGCCACCTCATCCAAGACCAAGTGATGATGAACAATGTTAGTGTTGACCACCAGGGCTAGAGTTGACTAGGTTGACCAGAAATGATGTGCCAAGATGGAACCCGAAAATGAAAACAAGATCATCTCACTTTTGAAATTTTTCAAATCTTCTTCAAAATGAATACCACCACCACCAATCTTTCACTTTAATTATATAGGGATTTCTATTTTCGTGCCCTCGGTTCCTTAGTTGTGCTCAGTTTTCCCCAGCTCCTTAGTTTTTCCTCAGTTTTCCCCAAGACCTTGTCTGAAACCATCACAGATGCTGTAACGGCCGGTTGCCCGATGGTTGACCGTTATCTTCTGACTAGTGGGGCCACGTAGAGCCCGCAAAGACACGTCAGACCATCCATCTTTGTTTGACCGTAAGCATCCCTGTATCCCTGACCAAAACACGCACGAGTGGGGCTTCGGTATATCGAATGACAAGTGGACCATGGCGCTAATACAAGGGGCAATACACGAGTAGGAATAGATTTTTAAATGGAGCTATACAGCGATGGCACGGAGGAGGTGGCCTGAGGGTGCCGAGATGAGATCGACATCCACAAAGAACTGCATGAGGCGAGACCAGACGCATTAGATAGATATGAACTAGACGCGTTTAACCATGCAAAGAAGAGAAGAAATGGTCGACGACATTGACGACTACCTCAAAACTTTGACTGACCGTGTCCGACACGAACGCGAGCAATGTAGAGAAAACTAGTGTCTTTCCTTTCTGACGTGTATAGATGGGTGCTAGAAGAGTGTGGTGGCGAAGGGAAAGACCTCGCGGTGGTCTGTGGCGTCCAGCATAGCGGGGCGGCATGGCCGTGCCCACATTGGCGTGGATGCATGTTCGGCATTGGCATCAGCATGTACGTTCGGAATTGGCCTCGGCGGTATCTCTGGTGTGTCAGTGATCGGATGAGGGGACGGGATTGAGGGTGCATCCTGACGGTGACCTAGCAGTGGCGTCGAACATAGCCGTTCTGACCATGCCGATATCGGCATCGGCAAAGTTTGGAGGCTGTGGTGCTCGAATCAAGGAGGGATTTGTTTCTTGTACACCAAAAGTGATTTGAAACAAGTTTCGTGTTGAAGGTTAGGTAACGAAAGTTTGTAACTAAGCCCAAAATTATACTAGCGTCATGGTGAGGTTCTTTTTGATAGAGCTATACGGTTGGGCAAACTTTTTTGACACTTTTTAGATAGGGTTCCTTGTTGTTACACGTATGGCATCATGTATGGCAAATTTGGGATCATTTGGAGATGTTCGAAAAAATCACTTTGCTTAAACGCATGCCGTTTCGTCTCACTGAAACCAGCTTTTCTAACAAGGTGATTTATTCTACCTTCTCTAAATGACCTCAAATTTCATATAGCTGATCTTCTATACATAGATAGATTGTTTCGTTTTTATATTTTTCGAACTTTTTATTACCCTTTATAATATCCAATTGATTTTCAGGTCAAAACCTCGAAAACCAGCATCATGTATGGCATCATTTTCGCCATAAATTTCAAATTTTGTGAAACTTTCCCTTTTAGATATTCCTTGTTGTTATAGATATGGCATAATGTATGCCAAATTTGGTTAGGTCTCACTGAAACCAGCTTTTGTAACAATTTAGGTTTTTTCGACCTTCTCAAAAGGGATTTTTTTCTACCTTCTCTAAATGACCTCAAAAATCATACAGACGGTCTTCTATACAAAGATAGGTAGATTGTTTCGTTTTTACATTTTTTTGAACTTTTATTTCCCTTTATAATACCCATTTGTTTTCAGGTCAAAACCTCGAAAGTTAACATAACTAGATGGTGAACCCTTCCAAACTTCAAATACAGAGATAGATAGATTGGTTCGTTTATCATTTTTACCGTGAATAGTAATGGCTACAAGAAATCGGTGATAGTCTATCATTTTTTGCGTGAAAAGTAATGGATACAACAAATCGGTGATGGTTTATCATTTTTTGCGTGAAAATTAATGGCTACAACAAATCGGTGATGGTTTATCATTTGGGATTTTCGTGAAAATTAATGGCTACAAAAAATCGGTGACGGTTTATCATTTTTTGCGTGAAAATTTATGGCTACAACAAATCGGTGATGGTTTATCATTTTTTGCGTGAAAAGTAATGCCTAAAAGATTTTATAATTTTTAGCGCGTGAAAATAAATACAGAAAACCGTCCTTTAGCATACTTAGAGAGTGGAAGGTAACCGCCGACAGAGAGAGAGAGGGGTTATCCTGCCCGTTAGATCATACGATCAACGGTCAGCGGGCATGATCCGCGTGACATGGGCTAGACCAATCAGGGCAATGTTGTACGTGTGAGAGAATTTGTGGAGGGAGAGGGCAAAACTGAGTAGTATCAAGAAACCAAGGGCACCTATGTAATAAACAGACTAAGGGATTCAAATATGAGATTTAAAAAATGGAAAATGCGTGTTTTGTACAATAAAACCCATCTTGGCCTATCTCAAACTATTTGCAATACAAATATACATGAGTGTGAGAATTGTGGCCTCATTTAGACAAAGTATGTTTTGGGGAAAGCTGTTTTGGGAAGGGCTTATTGTGGAAAACCATGCACCTTCATAGCTACTAGGTGATTTGAGAAGGCCTTTGAGAAGTGGCAATTTGTGGTAAAACTTGATTTATCTATGACTTATCTATGTTTTGAGAACTGGCAATTTGTGGTAAAGACTCCATGAGTATGTGCCACTATTTTTCGGAATTTTTTGCACATTAAATGACTCATTTAACTAGTTAATCCCATTTGTTGACTGTCTGTTGACCAGCTACTTGAGGGTAAAACTGAGCATATTGCACTGGCCAGTATTAGCACTCAAGGGGAAAACTGAGCACACAAAAAATGCTAGTATAATGCTCGAGGTTATACCTGAGTATATCTAAATTTCCAGGGTTAGACTCGAGGACGCGTGTTGCGGTGCAGAAATGAAAGACGTGCAATTGTTGACGCGTAGACGCCGGTCGCGGTGTAGAAGTCGAAGGCGTGCAATCGTGGACGCGTGGCGCATTGCAGAAGTCCAAGACGTGCAGACGTGCAGCGGTGGACGCGTAGGACGTGGGTCGCATTAACCACCCCTTGCCTTTATAGACGCCTCCTCCCACTATCTCTGTCACTCTCACTCGCCTACGCAACGCCGCCTCTCTCACGTCCCATCATCTTCTCCAAAGCAAAAAACCCTCTCCCTCTCCCTCTCCTCTGCCGGCGAGATGGACAAGGAGAATGCCAATCCCATCGTCCACGGCGCCGTCGGCTCCAAGCACGACGCCTCCCTCTTCGACGCCGTCCCCTCAACGGACGTCGCCGCCGTCCCCTCATCGGACGTCGCCGCCGCCTCCGCCGGTGCATCGGAGGCTGCTGCCGTCGGTCGCGGTCAGATCCCGCCGGGATGGGACCCCTACGAGCCGGTGCCGTACGTCCCGCCCCTGAACCGCTACGACACCTCCATAGAGTACCCATGGAACGAGGTAACTACGGTTTGCTTCCTTTTTTGTTCCCCATTCCTTTTTGAACCCTATTTGTGCTGGTGTAGATGGATCTGTGGATGGATGAGTATTGGGCTAATATTTGCGCCGATTTTATTCCATTTTGCTTTGATCCCTCCTTGATTTCGTTTAAGATTTGGGGTTCGGCCGTTCGGTTAATTTATGCAAGTAATAATGGGATCTCAATCAGTTAATTTATGCAAGTAATCATTGGATCTCAATCAGTTATTTTATGCATGAATCAAAAGATATCAACCGTTTAATTTTGCAAATAATCTGGAATGTGTTCAAGTTCAGATCTGGAATCTGTTTCTTTGCCTAGGATGAATCGGTGGGCACAGATTTTTACAGGGAGGGTTCAGCGAACCATTTATGTGTACAAATCTGTTGTGCATGAGCTTTTTGGTTCGCTTACACCGTCCCTGTAGACATATAATCGTGTCCACTCTAACTGAGGCTGCCTCTGTTTTTCCTAACTTTGTTATCATGCACGTTTGCAACTCATTCACTAATAAATTCCTGTTTGATATGGATCAGCTGTCTGGCAGCGACTTCGGCAGCGACGACGAGCACCATGACGTCAAGATTCGCCAGGTGCTGCGGAGGCTGCAGGTCGGCCAGTACGTCTCCTACCTCGACGTCGCCAAGGGTGTCTACAGGTGCCCCTTCTGCACTAGGAGGCTCGGCGGCACTGACTTCAACTGCGTCCTCACGCATGCCGAGAACATCGGCCACACCAACCCCAAGGTCGGCGCGTCGGTGAATCCCAACTCCTTCCGCGCCAAGCACTTGGCGCTCGGCATGCACCTCCGCAGCATCCAGCGGGGGGAGATCTCCGACGGGCGCATGCCTCCGCTCAAGCCCAAGGCTCCCAAGGGGAGCAACAAGTGGAGGCAGAGGCAGATGGGGTAGGCGGAGTCCTGGACGTGTGCTGCTGCTGCCTCCTCCATTTTGTTGTTGGGATCCCTTTGTTGTTAGCTAGGGATCCCTCGTTGTTATGTTGTTAGTATGATGGTGCTGTACTGCTGTGAAGAACCTCGAACCCTACTATGTTTGGCTGCTGAATGCAGCTTATTATCTATATTATCTATCCCTATTCTACTATATGACCTTGTGAATTTATCATACATTCCCTGTAGATTTGCTTCTAGATTTAACTACATACATATGGACCAGATGGAGTACTAGATTGGGCTCCCTACTAGATTTGCTGCCATATTGGGCAAACAACGAGGGCCAAAAGGCACAAATAATAATTGAAGAAAGACAGAAATGCAAGCTTCTCTAGATTTGATACTAATTAGGTGAAAAAAGGCAGAGAGAAGGAGGCAGAAAAGGTACTCTTAAAAGGGAAATGCCAATGGCCGAGAGAGACAAAACCCAGCTCCTGCTCACGTGCAACCAAACGCTATCTCGTCCTGTCCCACGCGGTCCCTTTCTACCAGCCCCACGCGACGCGGGCCCACACGACGCGGCCCCACACGTCAGCACGGAGCGGTCAACTTAACGGGAATCCTGCCGTCTGAGCTGCTTCTGCGGGTTTCAAACAAGCACTTGGGGAAAACTGAGGAAAAACTAAGGAGCTGGGGAAAACTGAGCACAACTAAGGAACTGAGGGCACGAAAATAGAAATCCCTACTATATAACATAAGAAGACCTTTTTTTGTTTTTTCTAATTTTTATACCATTTGAATCTTGGTCAAATCTTTGGTTTCACCAAGATTTGAATAAGTTTAAAACATGAATATGAAAAAGTAAGCATGCATGTATGCTTCTTAATTAATCATTTCCAAATGAAGCTCTTGGGAGGGTTTTTGAAATTTCCATGTTTGAAACCAAAAACCACATATCTTCATGCTTGACTTCATGAGACAGAGTTTAGGGTTAGGGGTAGATACATGATTTCTCTGGTTTGAATATATCTAGACCTTGTTTATCAACTTAATTGAATGCTTACTATATGAAAAATTAAGCATCTATCCTTCTTAGTCACTCCAAAATGTAGCTCTTGGAAGGGTTTTTGAAATTTCCATGTTTGAAACCAAAAACCACTTCTCTTCATGCATGCTTGACTTCATAAGACAGAGTTTAGGGTTAGGGGGTAGATACATGATTTTCCTGGTTTGAATATGTCTAGACCTTGTTTATCAACTTAATTGAATGCTTACTATATAACATAAGAAGACCTTGTTTTTTTGGAATTTTTATACCTATTTGAATCTTGGTCAAATCCTTGGTTTCACCAAGATTTGAATAAGTTCAAAACATGAATATGAAAAAGTAAGCATGTATGCTTCTTAGTCACTTTAAAATGAAGCTCTTGGGATGGTTTTTGAAATTTCCATGTTCGAAACCAAAAACCACATATCTTCATCCTTGACTTCATGAAACAAAGTTTAGGGTTAGGGGGTAGATAGATGATTTTTCTTGTTTGAATATATCTAGACCTTGTGTATCATCTTAATTGAATGCTTACTATATGACATAAGTAGACCTTGGTTTTTCATTTTATTTTTGATTATTTTTGAATTTTTAGGCCCATTTGAATCTTGGTCAAATCCTAGGTTTGACCAAGATTTGAACAAGTTTAAATCGTGAATATGAAAAATTAAGCATCTATCCTTCTTAGCCACTCCAAAATTTAGCTCTCTTGGGAGGGTTTTTAAAATATCCATGTTTGAAACCAAAAACCAATTCTCTTAATGCATGCTTGACTTCATAAGACAGAGTTTAGGGTTAGGGGTAGATATATACATGATTTTTTCTGGTTTGATTATGTCTAGACCTTGTTTATCAACTTTAATGCTTACTATATGAAATAAGAATGCTATGTGCTTTGGTTTTTTATTTTTTAATTTTTTTTGAATTTTATACCCATATATTTGAATCTTTGTGAAATCCTAGGTTTGACCAGGATTTAAACAAGTTTAGAACATGAAAATGAAAAGGGAAGCTTGTATCATTCTTACTAACTCTAAAATGAAGTTTTTGGGAGGTTCTTGAAATTTCCATGTTTGAAACCCAGAACCACAGGATGCATGAAGAGAAGTGGTTTTTGGTTTCAAACATGGAAATTTCAAAAACCCTCCCAAGAGCTACATTTTGGAGTGACTAAGAAGGATAGATGCTTAATTTTTCATATTCATGATTTAAACTTGTTTAAACCATGGTCAAACCTAGGATTTGACCAAGATTCAAATGGGCATAAATTTTTTAAAAAATCAAAAAAAGAAAAACCAAGGCACGTAGTCTTCTTATGTCATATAGTAAGCATTCAATTAAGTTGATAAACACGGTCTAGACATATCCAAACCAGGAAAATCATGTATCTACGCCCTAACCCTAGCTAAACTCTGTCTTATGAAGTCAAGCATGCATGAAGAGTAGTGGTTTTTGGTTTCAAACGTTTAAGCCAAAAGCCCCTTTTCAAATATTTCAAACTTATTCAAATTTGGTTCAAATTTGGAAGACATACAAGTTATAGCACACATAGTGCATACATTTTCACACATACTGCACTAGATGCTAACCCTATAGTTTGAGGCCATTTGGATGAGGTCGAAAAAATTCTTGGATTAGAATCGTGTTGTTCGAACCCCGTAGTTGGATTTTTTTTAACCTTGATCTGTAGAACTGGGCAAAACCCTAGTTTAACCTATTTAATTATAGATTCGTATATCGATTTTTCTACAGTACCTTTTTATTATTACTATGCAGCACATATGTGTTTGCCCGTCGAGTGAAACTTGGAGGAAGAGGGATCGCTCGGAAGGAGAGAAGAATGGAGAGCATTATGGTGTCTCCCCTTTTTCGGGTGATCATGTTGACTGTTGTGCAGGGTTTGTCAATGAGCAGGAGGTGCGACCGAGCGAGTCGAGCGAGGCCGAGAATGAGAGAGATTTTTTTTTGTGAGAGGGACAGCCGAAGGATCCTGAAGGACCCAGAGACGTCCAGTACGCATCCTGATGCGTCTTCTCTTGACAAAGATGATGGATGAGAGTTTGCGTACGCTAAGTGGTTCGTCCCCGGCTGCGACGAGGATCAATCTGGGCGGTGGCTGTTAAGGACCCGATCACATTTCTTGCTTTCAGCGTGGGGTCTTCCATGTAAAAGTTAGGGATTTAGATGAAATTTCCTATTTATTCGGTGTCTTGTTGTAAACTATGTTCGGGTGTGTATTGGAAGTATGAGTCCTTCAGGATCCTTCGGTTGTCCCTCTCTCTCTCAAAAAAGGAAAAAATATCTCTCTCATTATCGGCCTCGCTCGCTCGCACCTCCTGCGCACTGACAAACCCTGAAAAAGGTCAGACACCATAAATAAGAGGGCCCCCCTCACTTCTCTCCCTTCGTCTCCTTCCGTGTGATACCTCTTCCTCCGAGTTTCACTGGACAGGCAAACACATGTGCTGCCTACAAATATTCGACCCCTTTGCATGGATAATCATGTCGACCATTTTTACCTGGTTTTGAAATAAATAAAATGAAAATGAAGAAAACCTCAAAAATGAAACCCTTCCGCATTGACTGCTTATAGGTGTACTAGTTGATAGGGAAAATAAGAAACCTGTGATAGGGTAGTAAAAAACAAAATGTCTTCACAAAACGGACTATCGTGTATGAAGATTCATGGGTTTCAAGCCAACAAATGGCATAGTTATGGACATATTTGTGGAATAGTTTGTTATAATATGCCCAAATTGGGCATGGTGGTGCATGATGTCTACGCACGCTTATATTCCTGTAGACAGTGTTGGGCCTCCAAGAGCAGAGGTTTGTAGAACAGCAGCAAGTTTCCCTTAAGTGAATCACCCAAGGTTTATCGAACTCAGGGAGGGAGAGGTCAAAGATATCCCTCTCAAGCAACCCTGCAATCACGATACAAGAAGTCTCTTGTGTCCCCAACACACCTAATACACTTGTCATATGTATAGGTGCACTGGTTCGGCGAAGAGATAGTGAAATACAGGTAATATGGATGTATATGAGTGGTAATAGCAATCTGAATGAAATATGGCAGCGAGTAAACATGCAACAGAACTTGTTGGAAACGGTGTTTCAATGCTTAGAAACAAGGCCTAGGGATCATACTTTCACTAGTGGACACTCTCAACATTGCAATCATAAAGGAATATAAATAAGCACTTCACTATGCTATCCTGAATTACTCTCTGGCAAGATAACGAACTCTAATTCATCATGTAGGCAAACCTTAAAGATGTATTCCCAAGTACTAATAAACACCCCACGCTGTCACTGTGAGCATTCATAGGAGGTACTAACACACCACAATTTCATAGAGACATCCAACTCAAATCATAACTCAGTGAATAAGTATTCTGTGAAATATAGCCTAAGAGACCCACACGGTGCACACACTATCACCTTTACACACGTGGGACAAGGAGTCTCCGGAGATCACATAAGTAAAATCCACTTGAATAGCATAACGACATCTAGATTACAAAGCTCATCATATGAATCTCAATCATGTAAGGCAGCTCATGAGATCATTGTATTGAAGTACATGGGAGAGAGAGATTAACCACATAGCTACCGGTACATCCCTTAGCCTCGATGGAGAACTACTCCCTCCTCATGGGAGACAGCAGCGGTGATGAAGATGGCGGTGGTGTCGATGGAGATGCCTTCCGGGGGCACTTCCCCGTCCCGGCAGGGTGCCGGAACAGAGACTCATGTCCCCCAGATCTTGGCTTCGCGATGGCGGCGGCCCTGGAAGGTTTCTCGTACCGTGGCTTATTCGTCTCGATGTTTTAGGTAAGGAAGGCTTAAATAGGCGAAGAGTCGGAGTCGGAGGGGGTCTGGTGGCTCCACACACAAGGGGGCGCCCCCCCTTGGCCGCGCCGCCACCATGTGTGGGGCCCACCAGGCTCTTCTCTGGCCCCTCTTCGGTGCTCTGGAAGCTTCCTTGAAATATAAGATACTGGGCGTTGATTTCGTCCAATTCCGAGAATATTTCCTTACTAGGATTTCTGAAACCAAAAACAGCAGAAAACAGGAACTGGCACTTCGGCATCTCGTCAATAGGTTAGTTCCAGAAAATGCATCAAAACGATGTAAAGTGTGAACAAATCATGTAGGTATTGTTATAAAACAAGCATGGAACATAAGAAATTATCGATACGTTGGAGACGTATCAGCATCCCCAAGCTTAGTTCCTACTCGTCCTCGAGTAGGTAAACGATAACAAAGATAATTTCTGAAGTGACATGCTACCAACATAATCTTGATCCAATAATGATGTAAAGCATATGAACTGAGATCAAATCACTCAAAGCAAATGTCTATATTGATATAAGGGATGATTGACGAGGCGGTTCCTCGGCAATGCCCACCATGAGGGGCTTGGGTTTTAGAAAAAGGCGAAGACGGAAGTTCCGGGAGCGAGGCGGTACACGACGTACCCAGGTTCACGTCCCCGCGGTGGAGGATCGCTACGTCCTGCTAGCAATCCAGTATATGAATATATGGGTACAGGGGGCCGCCATAGGCGGAGTTGTTGGATCTAGTCTAGTTCTAATCCGCGGGTTGCGGTGTCTAGGCGTGTCGCCTCTATGATTATGCTTCAGATTGTGTGTGTCCTAAGGGGTGCCCCTGCCTGGCTTTATATATCAGCCAAGATAGGATTTACAAGAGTCCTAGTAGGATTCGTGTTGGAGTCTTCTTTCCTTGTAGTCCAAGTTGAGGCGCGTGCAGGTCCAGCTTGTCGAGTCCTTGTGCTGGTCCACCTTGATAATTGCACTGGGTATGGCAATGTTGAGTACCCGAAGGGTTATGCCCACGTCAGTAGCCCCCGAGTGTCTGGTCGAAGTGAAGCTTCGAGCAGGGAGTAAAGTTGTCTTCACCGAATGTCTTGATCATCTGTTGAATCTTGTGCTTGATGTAGAGTCGAAGTTGCTTTCTGTCAGGTGTGCGAAGCGCTCCCGATTGTCTTCGCTGAATGTCTTGATCATCTGTTGAATCGTGTGCTTGATGTAGAGTCGAAGTTGCTTTCTGTCGGGTGCGTGAAGCGCTCCCGATGGGAGTAGCCCCCGAGTCTATGGGCGGGTGCTTGCAGCCACGCATAGACTCAAGTTGTACTACTCGAAGATCTTGATGTTGATGTCGACGAGGCTTCCATTTTTTTGTTGGGTGCGTGACTAGCTCTCCCGATGGGAGTAGCCCCCGAGCCTGTAAATAAATATGAAATAGTTATGTATAGGGTGTTAAAAATGCTAAGTCAAATACCGTACATGTCCTCGAGTTCCGTGAACATGATGTCGATGATTCTAATGATGTCATTGATAGAGGAGTTGACGATTTGGATGATATCCCAGAAGAGCCGATGATTTGGACGATGGCCCAGAGGATTCGATGATTTGGATGATGGTCCAGAGGAGCCGAGGATTCGGATGATGGCCCAGAGGAGCCAATGACTCGGATGATGGCCCAGAGGAGCCGATGATTCGGATGATGGCCCAGAGGAGCCGATGATTCGGATGATGCCCCAGAGGAGCCGATGATTCGGATGATGGCCCAGAGGAGCCGATGATTTTTATCGGGTGCGCGTCCAGCGCTCCCGATGGAAGTAGCCCCCGTGTCTGGGCACTGATGCTTGCAACCGTGAATAAACTCAAGTCGAAATAGGTATTTTGGCTACTTCATCCAAGTGTTTGGATTGCGTAGTCGAGACCTTTTGTTCGGTAGATACATGTATATGTACTTTTACCGTGTTAATGCCGTTGGCAAATTTTGAAGGAGCAAATCTTAATTGCCCGTTTAGACGTATGTGTATTCGTTGCTCAGCAAATTATTTGAGTGATCAACTCGTGTTGCGGGTCTTGCTAAACCCGTTGTATGTGCAACTTTGCTTTCAACCGATGCATGTCTTGACCGTTGGTCATTTTCGTACGTGTTTCATGATCCTTGCTATCTGCGGCACTCTTTGAGGCATCTATAGCAAAGGAAAAGAGTAAGGTTCCCGCTGTTTCATGATCCTTGCTATCTGCGGCACTCTTTGAGGCATCTATAGCAAAGGAAAATAGCAAGGTCTTCGTTGCTTCATGATCCTTGCTATTTGCGGCATTCTTTGAGGCATCTATAGCGAAGGAAAAGAGCAAGGTCCCCGTTGCTTCATGATCCCTGCTATTTGCGGCACTCTTTGAGGCATCTATAGCAAAGAAAAAGAGCACGGCCCCCGTTGATTTTGCATCATAGCACTCGTAATTTCAGAGGCTTTCTCATGATCCTTGCTATCTGCGGCACTCTTTGAGGCATCTATAGCAAAGAAAAAGAGCACGACCCCCGTTGATTTTGCATCATAGCACTCGTAGTTTCAGAGGCTTTTTTAGAGTGCAATCTCTGGGCGTATTTTCCATTGCACCGACGTTCGTTGAAATATACGAACAAGGTTCCTGACGATGTAGTTCGGGTGTCCCGAATTACTGCAATTCTTCAAAACTTGAGTCTTCATATCTTCTTAGGTTCCAGCGAACCGGCGCTCCCGATGGGAGTAATAGTCTTCATATCTTCTTGGGTTCCAGCGAACCGGCGCTCCCGATGGGAGTAATAGTCTTCATATCTTCTTGGGTTCCAGCGAACCGGCGCTCCCGATGGGAGTAATAGTCTTCATATCTTCTTGGTTCCAATGAACCGGCGCTCCCGATGGGAGTAATAGTCTTCATATCTTCTTGGGTTCCGGCGAACCGGCGCTCCCGATGGGAGTTATAGTCTTCATATCTTCTTGGGTTCCAACGAACCAGCGCTCCCGATGAGAGTAACCGCAATAGTTCGAAGATATTCCAAGAGCCCCCGAGCAATTCCAGCGCTCCCGATGGGATCGCATTGGATCGATATTAAATAAGATGATATCCATTGAATATTCCAGATGATGAATCCACCAACCCGAGATTGCATCGGGAGAAGATATATCTAGAGCCGAAGAAGATAAATCCATCGAGTAATCATAGATGATGGAGAAAATAAATCCACTGATTCAGGGAAAATAAATCCACCGAGTAATCGAGAGTACTGGAGGTAACGATGTAATGGCGCCTCACCAATCATTAGGTGTGGCGAAAGAAAAAGGAACACTTAGTTCCGCAGGCGCAGCCAAAATAATTGCGCCATCCAAGATAATTCATGCGGCGGGCGCCAGACAAACGTGGTCGATGAAGATGATGCAGTCGATATGGCCGATCCGCGGCGGGTGAGCATCCGAATATATCGGGTCCGTAATGTCGGGCCCACGGCAGGCGAGCCCCCGAGTAAGAAGAGTGTGCGATGGCGGGCGCGGTCAGCCGAGCCGGGCAGTCGACGGGCGAGCTCCCGAATATATCAAGTCTGTGATGCAACGAGCGAGCCTCAAGCGTGGCGACTATGCACGGTGAAGCAGTTGAAGCTTGTTCCGATCTGCAGTCATATTACGGAGCAAAAACGATGCACAAATAATAGTACGAGCCAAAAAATACTTTGGCGAAATAAATTTTGCAAGTAGCAATTAATTAGAAATGTACCACCTGATATTTCGTCGCTGATAAATTTGATGGTTTGATCCATATAGAGGAGTAGCAGTCGACGAAGAGTCGGCGAAGAGGACGAAGCATCGGTGACAAAAGCCAATATTTTTAGATACGTAAAAGCTTTGCCTGACTTCCAGCATATTTCCGAATCTTTTATGATCCCGTGAGCTCACGCGCGATTGAGGCCTCCAAACCCCATTGATCAGCGCCTGGTGATGATCCTTGATATAGCTCCCTTGCGAGAATAATCAATGTAGCTGCCTATCTGGTTCAATCAATTGTTTCCTTTTTTCTTCGGGAGTAGCTAGTTTAACGTCACTTGAGGATTCGGAAAAAGTAGGCTGCACGTGGTGTACAACGATCATCTGACGGATGACTTTTACTTGTAGCTTTCCACTTTCGCCTGCTGGTTTGATTGATCCATAAAACATCAGGGTGAGACTCGAAGAGCACCTGCCCAAACCGATTTGTACACCTGATATTCGCCTGCTGAACGGCCGCATCGGCCGTAAGATTGGGTCTGTCTTCTTCTAATTTCTGATCTCGCACGGTGTTAATGACGAAGCTTGGAGAATTCCGTTCAGTTCGACATTCAAATATGCAGTGGCGATTATACGCAGCCAAGTGAAAATTCCACCCGATTGACCTTGTTATATCTTCTTGTCCTCAATCTAATTGATAATGTTGATGATGAATTTGAAGGATCCCGCCCGGATGACAAAATCCAGTCGTCGCTTTCCCACAGACGGCGCCAATTGACGAGGCGGTTCCTCGGCAATGCCCACCATGAGGGGCTTGGGTTTTAGAGAAAGGCGACGACGGAAGTTCCGGGAGCGAGGCGGTACATGACGTACCCAGGTTCATGTCCCCGCGGTGGAGGATCGCTACGTCCTGCTAGCAATCCAGTATATGAATATATGGGTACAGGGGGCCGCCATAGGCGGAGTTGTTGGATCTAGTCTAGTTCTAATCCACGGGTTGCGGTGTCTAGGCGTGTCGCCTCTATGATTATGCTTCAGATTGTGTGTGTCCTAAGGGGTGCCCCTGCCTGGCTTTATATATCAGCCAAGATAGGGTTTACAAGAGTCCTAGTAGGATTCGTGTTGGAGTCTTCTTTCCTTGTAGTCCAAGTTGAAGCGCTTGCAGGTCCAGCTTGTCGAGTCCTTGTGCTGGTCCACCTTGATAATTGCACTGGGTATGGCAATGTCGAGTACCCGAAGGGTTATGCCCACGTCAATGATAATGCAAGAGTTAAACAAGCTAGAAGTTTTCATGAACTATTGCTTTAAAGACATGAAACGGTACAAACTTCATTAAAGATGTGTTAAGTATTCAGCGTAGAAGTTCTATCCTTCATTCCAAGCATCAAGTAAATTTTCACAACATAAGAAGGATTCAGTCAAGTAAACATAAACATGAACGTCATGAATCAACTGTTTCGAAGTCTACTCAACCGGTGAGCGCAAGCATTTGGTATTAGCACCAGGATGTTATGACATAAAGAACGTTAATGGGGGTTTGGAAGACCAAATGGAAGAAAGTCTTACAAAGCTATAAGTGATCATTAGACAAGAGGAAGTCTTATGATCGAAGCTATGCAAGGAGTAGTGATTGCCATGCAACGGATGCACATAGAGCTATATGTGTATGAAAGCTCTCCAATGGAACTAGTGGGGGTGCATCCAACTTGGTTGCTCACGAAGACCTAGAGCACTTTTGAGGAAGCTCATCATTGGAATATACAACCCAAGTTCTATAGTGTAAATTCCCCACATAGTTATACTAATAAAACATGAAAACTCTCTCATATGGAGTGTAGGTACTAAACATGAGCACAAATGATGACTATGAATAATGCAGGTGCTAAAACATAAGCACAAGTGTGGATAAAAGATAGTAATGCTGCCCCCTTTTTCTTTATTCTCTTTTTTTTCTTTTTATTTTTCTTTTCTATTTTTTTTTCTTTTCTTTTTCTCTTTTTGATGGCCTCCATGGCTCTTTTCACTTTTAGGGGCAACATCCTAATATGACAACACACTTTTTGGTGCAAATAACTCATAATGAATAAAACATGATGTATGAAACTGTATGCCTCTGCCAGTGTAGCAGGATGTGCAATGATCTAGCGTAACATGGGTAAACCACACATCAGTTGTATAGAATCATGCAAAGCAATATGTAAATGATAAATGACAACATGTAATGTAAAATGGAAGTTGCATGGCAATATATCTCGGAACAGCTATGAAAATGCTGTGGTAGGTAGGTATGGTGGCTGTTTTGAGGAAGATGTATGGCTTATGTGTAGGAGAACAAGACAAAGCCCTCCCACGGGTTTGGATGTACTGGCGAAGTATGCACAATTCTCAATGTGAGCAAAAGGCAATGCACAGTACCGAAGAGGCTAGCAAATTTGGATGGTGGAAGTGCCAAAAACCGTAGCTTAACATTAGTCAAAAAAAGAACTCACAAGCTTACTGCAAACATCTAGCAGGTTCAACACTAAGAGCATGATTAAAATTTACTCCAAGGAGGGCCGTTCACGGTGGCACAAGTACCCCGCTAGCTCCCTCGATCTTCAGCACAACTTAGTTATTACGATGAACTCTCAGACATGGAAAGCTATCAATTCCAACTATACCTTCAACTATTTAAATAGAGTTTTTAGTACGGCACAAGCTTAAAGACAACAATCCACTACTGATTTTAACTTATTTAAACAACAAGCCTTACCATCTGAATACCTCAAAACGTTTGCAAAGAATCAAGTTATCAAAGCTCAATGATCTACAAGATTATGCAAGTGTTTCATTATACCACTACCACATGCAACATTTTCTGTTTCCAACCATATAACAATGAACGAAGCAGTTTCAACCTTCGCCATGAACATTAAAAGTAAAGCTAAGAACACATGTGTTCATATGCAACAGCGGAGCGTGTCTCTCTCCCACGCAAGCATGAATTTATTCAGAGAATGAAAATAACAAAATGAAAATAAAAGCACACAGACGCTCCAAGTAAAGCACATAAGATGTGACGGAATAAAAATATAGTTTCACTAGAGGTGACCTGATAAGTTGTCGATGAAGAAGGGGATGCCTTGGGCATCCCCAAGTTTAGATGCTTGAGTCTTCTTGAAATATGCAGGGATGAACCACGGGGGCATCCCCAAGCTTAGACTTTTCACTCTTCTTAATCATATATCATCCTCCTCTCTTGACCCTTGAAAACTTCCTCCACACCAAACTTAAAACAAACTCATTAGAGGGTTAGTGCATAATCAAAAATTCACATGTTCAGAGGTGACACAATCATTCTTAACACTTCTGGAAATTACCCAAAGCTACTGAAAGTTAATGGAACAAAGAAATCCATTAAACATAGCAAAACAGGCAATGCAAAATAAAAGGCAGAATCTGTCAAAACAGAGCAGTCTGTAAAGACGAATTTTTCTGGGGCACTAAACTTGTTCAAATGAGAAAACTCAAAACTAATGAAAGTTGCGTACATATCTGAGGATCACGCACGTAAATTGGCAGATTTTTCTGAGTTACCTACAGAGAACCCTGCCCAAATTCGTGACAGCAAGAAATCTGTTTCTGCGCAGTAATCCAAATCTAGTATCAACCTTCTATTAGAGACTTCACTTGGCACAACAATGCAATAAAATAAAGATAAGGAGAGGTTTCTACAATAGTAACAACTTCCAAGACACAACAAAACAGTAGCAAAATAAAAACATGGGTTATCTCCCAAGAAGTGCTTTTTTTATAGCCATTAAGATGGGCTCAGTAAATTTAATGATGCACTCGCAAGAAATAAGAGTTGAAGCAAAAGAGAGCATCAAAAAGCAAATTCAAAACAAATTTAAGCCTAACCCACTTCCTATGAAAAGGAATCTTGTGAATAAACAAATTCATGAAGAACAAAGTGACAAGCATAGGAAGGCAACACAAGCTCAACTTCAAGATTCTCAACATAAAGAGGGGAAACTTAATATTAGGATGCATATAACCATGTTTCCCTCTCTCATAATAACTTTCAGTAGCATCATTGATGAAATCAACAATATAACCATCACTTAAAACATTCTTATCATGGTTCATATGCATAAAAGTATCATTAATTTTGGCATAAGAAGAGTTCTTCTCATTAATAGTAATTGGAGCAAGATTATTATCAAGAATTTGAACATGGTAAACAAGTTGCATACTAAGGGAATTGTTTTTGGCAATCCAATCATAACTATGACAAGTTTCATAAGGATAGTTATAACCTATATCATAGCATTCGTTATAATAATCATCAAAGATTGGAGGCATAGTGTCATCATAAGAAATAGAATAGTTATCTTTCACAGTATGTTCATTTGTGACCATACCATCATTGTTACTAGAAGGAGATGTATCAAACATATAATGATCAGTAGCAAAAGGATTTTCAAACACCGCATCCCCAAGCTTAGAGCTTTCTATATCATTATGGGAGGAAGCATGGATAGTACTGATACTATGGCAATTATTAACATCATCATTTTCAGAATTAGTTTCCCAGAGATTTTCAATATCAAAAGTAGTGTGCTCTTTCAAATCATGATCACTAATGTAGGTAAAGGGCATAGGAAGATCATTGTACTCAGATTCATTATCATAATAATCATCAGGAGCAACATACTTACGGTTACCTATCGTTATCTCATACACGCGGGGATATGTTGTTACCTCTTTCTTTTTATTCCCCGTCTTCTTCTTCTTCGTTCCCTTCTTCTTCTTCTTCTCATTCTCCTCGTTCCCTTATTTAGGAGGGAGAGGCTTGATGGGAGGCTCCTCCACATAACCTGATTTATTTCCAGAAACAATGGAAGAAACTTGGGAGGATTCCTCCTTTTCATTAATAAGTTCAAAACACACAGCGGTCCTATCATATTTTGACAAAGTGTCATCTTCTAAAATATTTTGTATGTAAGCATTTTTATGGCAATTATTAATGCAATAAGAAAGACACCCATGCAGGACATCATCAATATCAAGATCACTCATATGTAACAAAGAGATTTTTCTTGATAATTCTTCACACCACAAAAATAAAGTAAGTTCATCATGCTGATTAGGAGTAATTTCATCATCACAATACAAATTTGCAGCACTCATGGGGTTCGAATTATCATTGGAGGAGCATTGAAAATTAAAATGACCCGCTCTATGGCAAAGTTCACAAATAAAAGGATATAGGGCACAAACGTTTTTACCAAGATCATCTAGAGCCCTAGACCACTTTCTAGTTTTTTCATTAATATGATGGATACAATATTCATCTTTGATTTGATTAATTCCACAAGATCTATGCATTCCACAAAATTTAACATGCTTATAGGAAATAGCATTCTTAGGAGTTTGAGCATGTTTATTGCAATCAATAACAACAATTTCATCCTTCATGCAAGCATCTTTAAAAGTTTCATGATACTTATCAAAATTCTTCTTAGGCAATTCAAAATGAGAGGCAAAAGCTTTATAAAGATTTGCAACAACTTGAGAGTCAAGACCATAAGTAGCACTCATATTTCGAATTTTATCAGTATCCATAAAAGTTTCAATGCATTCATAATCATAATTTATACCTGACTCTTTACCTTTGTCGTTCTCCCAATCTTCAGCGTTCTCCTCAATCCGATCAAGAAGATCCCACCTAGCTTCAACCTCCTTGCTTGTGAAAGATCCCTCCAAACAGGCATCTAGATAGTCCTTGTGGTGTCCTGAAAGCCTTGCATAAAAATTATTAATAATAACATTGCGGGGGAGCTCATGAATGGGACATTTGAGCATTAGTGACTTCAATCTCCCCCATGCTTGGGAAATACTCTCTCCATCACGAGGATAAAAGTTATAAATGTAATTTCTATCAGTATGCACTTCATGAGGAGGATAAAATTTAGAATAAAAGAGAGATACAATTTCCTCCCAACCAAGAGAATGACTATTCTTCAGCAATTTATACCAATGTGCCGCTTTACCAGACAGCGAAATAGAGAATAGTTTCTTCCTCACTTCATCCATAGAGATACCTGCACACTTGAATAACCCACATAATTCATGCAAAAACAGTAAATGATCTCCAGGATGGACAGTTCCATCCCCTTCATAGCGGTTATCCATAACACGTTCAATAATTTTCATGGGTATCTTGAAAGCAGTACTTGCAGTAGGTGGATTTAAAATATCACAAGCATCATTAGAGTTATCGCATATGTGAGATAAAGTATTATCAGAGCAAATTTTCTCCCCTAAAGATGGGAAGCTAAAAAGATCATAAAAAACTAGCTTCCCCAAGCTTAGACTTCTCCATAGCATTAGCGGTAATTGCGTTCATACTAATAACATTGCTACTAGCATGCAAATAAGGTTCCATAGGTTTTTTAATTTTCGTATCAAATAATTCATGTCTTAACTCAGGAAATAGATTAAAAAGCTCACTAAATTTTTTGTTGTTTTCCATTATGCCTAACTAGTGAAAATAAAAACAAGAAACAAAAATATGCAATTGCAGGATCTAAAGGAAATAGCTTCGAGCACTCACACACCGGCAACAATGCTAGGAAATAGCTTAGTAGTCAGAGGATGTGAATACCTTTTACCTTACCTCCCCAGCAACAGCGCTAGAAAATAGCTTGATGTCTACACACGCTTCTATTCCTGTAGACAGTGTTGGGCCTCCAAGAGCAGAGGTTTGTAGAACAGCAGCAAGTTTCCCTTAAGTGAATCACCCAAGGTTTATCGAACTCAGGGAGGAAGAGGTCAAAGATATCCCTCTCAAGCAACCCTGTGATAGCGTGTAACTCACACGTTCGTTGGGAACCCCAAGAGGAAGGTATGATGCGCACAGCAGCAAGTTTTCCCTCAGAAAGAAACCAAGGTTTATCGAACCAGGAGGAGCCAAGAAGCACGTTGAAGGTTGATGGCGGCGGGATGTAGTGCGGCGCAACACCAGAGATTCCGGCGCCAACGTGGAACCTGCACAACACAACCAAAGTACTTTGCCCCAACGAAACAGTGAGGTTGTCAATCTCACCGGCTTGCTGTAACAAAGGATTAACCGTATTGTGTGGAAGATGATTGTTTGCAGAAAACAGTAGAACAAGATGTGCGGTAGATTGTATTTCAGTAAAGAGAATTGGACCGGGGTCCACAGTTCACTAGAGGTGTCTCTCCCATAAGACGAACAGCATGTTGGGTGAACAAATTACAGTTGGGCAATTGACAAATAAAGAGAGCATGACCATGCACATACATATCATGATGAGTATAGTGAGATTTAATTGGGCATTACGACAAAGTACATAGACCGTCATCCAACTGCATCTATGCCTAAAAAGTCCACCTTCAGGTTATCATCCGAACCCTCCGTATTAAGTTGCTAACAACAGACAATTGCATTAAGTATTGCGCGTAATGTAACTAGTGACTACATCCTTGAACATAGCACTAATGTTTTATCCCTAGTGGCAACAGCACATCCATAACCTTAGTGGTTCTTGTCACTCCTCCAGATTCACAGAGGCATGAACCCACTATCGAGCATAAATACTCCCTCTTGGAGTTACTAGCATCAACTTGGCCAGAGCATCTACTAATAACGGAGAGCATGCAAGATCATAAACAACACATAAGCATAGCTTTGATAATCAACATAACAAGTATTCTCTATTCATCGGATCCCAACAAACGCAACATATAGAATTACAGATAGATGATCTTGATCATGTTAGGCAGCTCACAAGATCCGACAATGATAGCACAATGGGGAGAAGACAACCATCTAGCTACTGCTATGGACCCATAGTCCAGGGGTAGACTACTCACACATCACACCGGAGGCGACCATGGCGGCGTAGAGTCCTCCGGAGATGATTCCCCTCTCCGGCAGGGTGCCGGAGGCGATCTCTGGATCCCCCGAGATGGGATCGGCGGCGGCGGCGTCTCTCGGGAAGGTTTTCCGTATCGTCGTTCTCGATCGGGGTTTTCGTCACGGAGACTTTTTATAGGCGAAAGGGCAGGTCAAGAGGCGGCACGGGGGCCCCACACCACAGGGCCGCGCGGCCAAGGGGGGGGGGCCGCGCCGCCCTATAGTGTGGCCCCTCCGTGGCCCCTCTTCGTCTCTCCTTCGGACTTCTGGAAGCTTCGTGAGAAAATAGGCCCCTGGGCTTTGATTTCGTCCAATTCCGAGAATATTTCCTTACTAGGATTTCTGAAACCAAAAACAGCAGAAAACAGAATCGCACTTCGGCATCTTGTTAATAGGTTAGTTCCAGAAAATGCACGAATATGACATAAAGTGTGCATAAAACATGTAGATAACATCAATAATGTGGCATGGAACATAAGAAATTATCGATACGTCGGAGACGTATCAGCATCCCCAAGCTTAGTTCTGCTCGTCCCGAGCAGGTAAAACGATAACACAGATAATTTCTGGAGTGACATGCCATCATAATCTTGATCATACTATTTGTAAAGCATATGTAGTGAATGCAGCGATCAAAACAATGTATATGACATGAGTAAACAAGTGAATCATATAGCAAAGACTTTTCATGAATAGCACTTCAAGACAAGCATCAATAAGTCTTGCATAAGAGTTAACTCATAAAGCAATAATTCAAAGTAAAGGTATTGAAGCAACACAAAAGAAGATTAAGTTTCAGCGGTTGCTTTCAACTTGTAACATGTATATCTCATGGATATTGTCAACATAGAGTAATATAATAAGTGCAATAAGCAAGTATGTAGGAATCAATGCATAGTTCACACAAGTGTTTGCTTCTTGAGGTGGAGAGAAATAGGTGAACTGACTCAACATTGAAAGTAAAAGAATGGTCCTCCATAGAGGAAAAGCATCGATTGCTATATTTGTGCTAGAGCTTTGATTTTGAAAACATGAAGCAATTTTGTCAACGGTAGTAATAAAGCATATGTATCATGTAAATTATATCTTACAAGTTGCAAGCCTCATGCATAGTATACTAATAGTGCCCGCACCTTGTCCTAATTAGCTTGGACTACCGGATCATCACAATGCATTGTTTTTACCAAGTGTCACAAAGGGGTACCTCTATGCCGCCTGTACAAAGGTCTAAGGAGAAAGCTCGCATTGGATTTCTCGCTATTGATTATTCTTCAACTTAGACATCCATACCGGGACAACATAGACAACAGATAATGGACTCCTCTTTTATGCATAAGCATATAACAACAATTAATAATTTTCTCATTTGAGATTTGAGGATTGTTGTCCAAAACTGAAACTTCCACCATGGAACATGGCTTTAGTTAGCGGCCCAATGTTCTTCTCTAACATATGCATGCTTAACCCTATGGTGGTAGATCTCTCTTACTTCAGACAAGACGAACATGCATAGCAACTCACATGAAATTCAACAAAGAGTAGTTGATGGCGTCCCCAGTAAACATGGTTATCGCACAACAAGCAACTTAATAAGAGATAAAGTGCATAATTACATATTCAATACCACAATAGTTTAAAGCTATTTGTCCCATGAGCTATATATTGCAAAGGTGAATGATGGAATTTTAAAGGTAGCACTCAAGCAATTTACTTTGGAATGGCGGAAAATACCATGTAGTAGGTAGGTATGGTGGACACAAATGGCATAGTGGTTGGCTCAAGTATTTTGGATGCATGAGAAGTATTCCCTCTCGATACAAGGTTTAGGCTAGCAAGGCTTATTTGAAACAAACACAAGGATGAACCGGTGCAGCAAAACTCACATAAAAGACATATTGAAAACATTATAAGACTCTACACCGTCTTCCTTGTTGTTCAAACTCAGTACTAGAAATTATCTAGACCTTAGAGAAACCAAATATGCAAACCAAATTTTAGCATGCTCTATGTATTTCTTCATTAATGGGTGCAAAGCATATGATGCAAGAGCTTAATCATGAGCACAACAATTGCCAAGTATCACATTACCCAAGACATTTATAGCAATTACTACATGTATCATTTTCCAATTCCAACCATATAACAATTTAACGAAGGAGAAACTTCGCCATGAATACTATGAGTAGAAACCAAGGACATACTTGTCCATATGCTACAGCGGAGCGTGTCTCTCTCCCATAAAGTGAATGCTAGGATCCATTTTATTCAAACAAAACAAAAAAAACAAACCGACGCTCCAAGAAAAAGCACATAAGATGTGATGGAATAAAAATATAGTTTCAGGGAGGAACCTGATAATGTTGTCGATGAAGAAGGGGATGCCTTGGGCATCCCCAAGCTTAGACGCTTGAGTCTTCTTGATATATGCAGGGGTGAACCACCGGGTGCATCCCCAAGCTTAGAGCTTTCACTCTCCTTGATCATGTTGCATCATACTCCTCTCTTGATCCTTGAAAACTTCCTCCACACCAAACTCGAAACAACTCATTAGAGGGTTAGTGCACATTATAAATTGACATATTCAGAGGTGACACAATCATTCTTAACACTTCTGGACATTGCATAATGCTACTGGACATTAGTGGATCAAAGAAATTCATCCAACATAGCGAAAGAGGCAATGCGAAATAAAAGGCAGAATCTGTCAAAACAGAACAGTTCGTATTGACGAATTTTAAAATGGCACCAGACTTGCTCAAATGAAAATTCTCAAATTGAATGAAAGTTGCGTACATATCTGAGGATCATGCACGTAAATTGGCTTAATTTTCTGAGTTACCTACAGGGAGGTGGACCCAGATTCGTGACAGCAAAGAAATCTGGAACTGTGCAGTAATCCAAATCTAGTACTTACTTTTCTATCAACGGCTTAACTTGGCACAACAAAACACAAAACTAAGATAAGGAGAGGTTGCTACAGTAGTAAACAACTTCCAAGACACAAAATAAAAACAAAGTACTGTAGGTAAAAACATGGGTTGTCTCCCATAAGCGCTTTTCTTTAACGCCTTTCAGCTAGGCGCAGAAAGTGTGTATCAAGTATTATCGAAGGGTGGTACTTCTACAGCGGGGTGTGGGGTTTTCTCAACTAGGCATAGTATATTGGATACATAAGTTTCAGCATCTCCCTTTTCATTAGTCTTAGGCGTGCTATTCTCATCAAACAAATTTTCAGGAACTAGCCAAGCATAGTTATTTTCTAGTGCATCATTCATAGCCAGGAGCTTACATGGTATTGGTGCTTTGATCTCCCTCTATCATCAATATTATTAGTGAATCTTATTCTATCCATATCCATCTTTTCAAGGAGACTAACAAAATTAGTAGGAGAACCAAGCATATTGAATTTAGCAAACACCTTTCTAGCTTCTCTTGCTAAACCACCAAATTCTCTAAGAAGGGTTTCTAATACAAAATCTTTCTTTTCCCCTTCTTCCATATCGCCAAGTGTGAAGAACATGTGTTGGATTATAGGATTAAGATTAACAAATTTAGTTTCCAACAAGCGAACTAAATGTGCAGCAGCAATTTCATAAGTAGGCGCAAGGTCTACCAAGTGTCTATCTTCAAAATTTTCAATAGTACTAACATGATTGAAAAATTCTTCTATATTATTTCTCCCAACTATAGACCCACGTCCTACCGGTATGTCTTTTGTGGTAAAATTAAAAGGAAACATGATGAAATAAGTAAAGTAAATGCAAGTAAACTAATTTTTTGTGTTTTTGATATAGCAAACAAGATAGCAAGTAAAGTAAAACTAGCAACTAATTTTTTTGTATTTTGATTTAGTGCAGCAAACAAAGTAGTAAATAAAACTAAGCAAGACAAAAACAAAGTAAAGAGATTGAGAAGTGGAGACTCCCCTTGCAGCGTGTCTTGATCTCCCCGCAACGGCGCCAGAAAAATATGCTTGATGGCGTGTAACTCACACGTTCGTTGGGAACCCCAAGAGGAAGGTATGATGCGCACAGCAGCAAGTTTTCCCTCAGAAAGAAACCAAGGTTTATCGAACCAGGAGGAGCCAAGAAGCACGTTGAAGGTTGATGGCGGCGGGATGTAGTGCGGCGCAACACCAGAGATTCCGGCGCCAACGTGGAACCCGCACAACACAACCAAAGTACTTTGCCCCAACGAAATGTGCTGAGGTTGTCAATCTCACCGGCTTGCTGTAACAAAGGATTAACCGTATTGTGTGGAAGATGATTGTTTGCAGAAAACGAGAACAACAGTATTGGCAGTAGATTGTATTTCAAGAAAGAGAATTGGACCGGGGTCCACAGTTCACTAGAGGTGTCTCTCCCATAAGACGAACAGCATGTTGGGTGAACAAATTACAGTTGGGCAATTGACAAATAAAGAGAGCATGACCATGCACATACATATCATGATGAGTATAGTGAGATTTAATTGGGCATTACGACAAAGTACATAGACCGTCATCCAACTGCATCTATGCCTAAAAAGTCCACCTTCAGGTTATCATCCGAACCCCCTCCAGTATTAAGTTGCTAACAACAGACAATTGCATTAAGTATTGCGCGTAATGTAACTAGTGACTACATCCTTGAACATAGCACTAATGTTTTATCCCTAGTGGCAACAGCACATCCATAACCTTAGTGGTTCTTGTCACTCCTCCAGATTCACAGAGGCATGAACCCACTATCGAGCATAAATACTCCCTCTTGGAGTTACTAGCATCAACTTGGCCAGAGCATCTACTAATAACGGAGAGCATGCAAGATCATAAAAAACACATAAGCATAGCTTTGATAATCAACATAACAAGTATTCTCTATTCATCGGATCCCAACAAACGCAACATATAGAATTACAGATAGATGATCTTGATCATGTTAGGCAGCTCACAAGATCCGACAATGATAGCACAATGGGGAGAAGACAACCATCTAGCTACTGCTATGGACCCATAGTCCAGGGGTAGACTACTCACACATCACACTGGAGGCGACCATGGCGGCGTAGAGTCCTCCGGGAGATGATTCCCCTCTCCGGCAGGGTGCCGGAGGCGATCTCCTGGATCCCCCGAGATGGGATCGGCGGCGGCGGCGTCTCTGGAAGGTTTTCCGTATCGTGGTTCTCGGTACTGGGGTTTTCGTCACGGAGACTTTTTATAGGCGAAAGGGCAGGTCAAGAGGCGGCACGGGGGCCCCACACCACAGGGCCGCGCGGCCAAGGGGGGGGCCGCGCCGCCCTATAGTGTGGCCCCTCCGTGGCCCCTCTTCGTCTCTCCTTCGGACTTCTGGAAGCTTCGTGAGAAAATAGGCCCCTGGGCTTTGATTTCGTCCAATTCCGAGAATATTTCCTTACTAGGATTTCTGAAACCAAAAACAGCAGAAAACAGCAACTGGCACTTCGGCATCTTGTTAATAGGTTAGTTCCAGAAAATGCACGAATATGACATAAAGTGTGCATAAAACATGTAGATAACATCAATAATGTGGCATGGAACATAAGAAATTATCGATACGTCGGAGACGTATCACCCTGCAATCACGATACAAGAAGTCTCTTGTGTCCCCAACACACCTAATACACTTGTCAGATGTATAGGTGCACTGGTTCGGCGAAGAGATAGTGAAATACAAGTAATATGGATGTATATGAGTGGTAATAGCAATCTGAATGAAATATGGCAGCGAGTAAACATGCAACAGAACTTGTTGGAAACGGTGTTTCAATGCTTAGAAACAAGGCCTGGGGATCATACTTTCACTAGTGGACACTCTCAACATTGCAATCATAAAGGAATAAAAATAAGCACTTCACTATGCTATCCTGAATTACTCTCTAGCAAGATAACGAACTCTAATTCATCATGTAGGCAAACCTTAAAGATGTATTCCCAAGTACTAATAAACACCCCACGCTGTCACTGCGAGCATTCATAGGAGGTACTAACACACCACAATTTCATAGAGACATCCAACTCAAATCATAACTCAGTGAATAAGTATTCTGTGAAATATAGCCTAAGAGACCCACACGGTGCACACACTGTCACCTTTACACGCGTGGGACAAGGAGTCTCCGGAGATCACATAAGTAAAATCCACTTGAATAGCATAACGACATCTAGATTACAAAGCTCATCATATGAATCTCAATCATGTAATGCAGCTCATGAGATCATTGTATTGAAGTACATGGGAGAGAGAGATCAACCACATAGCTACCGGTACAGCCCTTAGCCTCGATGGAGAACTACTCCCTCCTCATGGGAGACAGCAGCGGTGATGAAGATGGCGGTGGTGTCGATGGAGATGCCTTCCGGGGGCACTTCCCCGTCCCGGCAGGGTGCCGGAACAGAGATTCCTGTCCCCCAGATCTTGGCTTCGCGATGGCGGCGGCTCTGGAAGGTTTCTCGTACCGTGGCTTATTCGTCTCGATGTTTTAGGTCAGGAAGGCTTAAATAGGCGAAGAGTCGGAGTCGGAGGGGGTCTGGTGGCTCCACACACCAGGGGGCGCCCCCCCTTGGCCGCGCCGCCACCATGTGTGGGGCCCACCTGGCTCTTCTCTGGCCCCTCTTCGGTGCTCTGGAAGCTTCCTTGAAATATAAGATACTGGGCGTTGATTTCGTCTAATTCCGAGAATATTTCCTTACTAGGATTTCTGAAACCAAAAACAACAGAAAACAGGAACTGACACTTCGGCATCTCGTCAATAGGTTAGTTCCGGAAAATGCATCAAAACGATGTAAAGTGTGAACAAATCATGTAGGTATTGTTATAAAACAAGCATGGAACATAAGAAATTATCGATACTTTGGAGACGTATCAGTGCATCTTGCCAGTCCCAACAATGTTGCTGACTAGACTTTTCAACTTTTCGGTATATAAAAACTCATTTTTCATTTTCTAGATGACAAAATAGGTTTTTTTTGTGAATGGGGTACATAAGATACGGCTCAAAATGGTGCCTCTACATTTTTAAGATAAATTAGCCACATATTAGTGAAAATTCCCAACTCTTTACGTTTTTAGTGCTTTCTAGCTAGTTTCACACATTTAAATGACTTTATGCTGATTTATTGAAAGTAATTCCAATTTGAAATGTAGGTGTGTTATAACTTCATCCTATAAATCCCCAAAAATCATTTTTAGATACATATTACTTACTATATGTCTAGACCGGCCATGTTCATCAAGTTGAATGTTGCTTACTATATATGACATAAGAAGGCTATGTGCTTTGGTTTTTGATTTTTTTGATTTTTTTGATTTTTTTTGAATTTTTATGCCCATTTGAGTCTTGGTCAAATCCTAGATTTGACCAAGATTTAAACAAGTTTAAACATGAAAATGAAAAGGTAAGCCTGGATCCTTCTTAGTGATACGTCGCAAACGTATCTATAATTTTTTATGTTCCATGTTGTTTTACACCAATTACTATATGTTTTAAGGGACTAACCTATTAATAGTTGCAAAAGTGCACAAGTTCTTGGTTTCAACTTTGTTGTGCAGGAAATAGGCAAATATGGAAGGAAATAGCTCATTATGGTGAAATCTGGAATTTCCCGGAATCTGTCCCTGCTGAACACTTTTCAAAGATCGCTTTGAAACTCCATCAAGACGACGTCCAATGGGAAAGTCGTAAACTACAAAGTTGTAGAGAATTTCAAACCGAACAGTTTGTACATCTTATTCGTCCAGAACAGACAACGGATGCATCCGGCAGAGCAGAATTACTGCGGAGGTTCGTGCAGTCTCGGGACTCCAAAAGTTGGTGACGTATTTGACACAAACTATTTCCATACCTGGATATTTCGGCCCATCCACGAGTTGTGAGGCTCATGAAGGACATAGGGGAGTCCTAGGAAGGTTCTAGAGGTGCCCAAGAGCCCTTGGATCAAAGGGTCATCCATCCCATGGCCTAGATTGCATCTCCAACACTATATATTGATGGGAAACCCTCTTTTTGGAGGCCCCCAAGCATTGTCACGAAAATCCTCCTCCTTGGCAGCAGCACCAACTCAAGGAAGAAGGAGGCTAAGGGGCGGCGCGCTCCCCCATGATGCCGGCGGCGGGGAAGGAGTCCCCTGCGCCGCCGCCGCCCACGCCTCCGCCTCCTGGCGCTCCTCGCCGAGCCCCTCTCCGACGTCTTCACCGCCATCTCCATCACAACCTCCTCAGTGTATTCAGTGTTCCATCCTCTCACAAACCTCTGTACCGCCCTATGTAAACATGGTGTTTGATGCTATAAGTTATAATCCTATGATCTATGTCATGTTGTCATAGTTTATTTGTTCTTTGATTAATTGGTTGTTTCTCTTTGGTTCATTAGAGTTGTATGTTGATATGTTACCGTCCTTGGTGCCCATTATATTTGTGCGCGCATGGATCAAGCACCATAGGGCTGGTAGTACTTGTATACTAGAAGGGGGAAGTTCTGCCGGAGTGACAGAAACCTAAGGACGCGAACCGGATAGTTGCATGTATGGGAGTAAGAGGACCATTTACTTAAGTCTATTGTTGGGGAAACCTTAATGCTTGCTAGTATTTACGGATGTTTGCTAGCAATCCAATCATATAGTACTTGTAATCCCGGAGGGAGAGCATGTATATTTAGCCTCTCCTCCATAGAAAGCTGCACCGAAGACATTGAACCCAAGATCTTCACTAATTGATCTTGGACAAAGCCACCACTATTACCACCGCCTTTCCACACTCATGGTACTGTTAGTTTAGTTTGTTTTATTGCTGCAGCACTAATATTTATTCCGTGTATTTTATTGTTCTGCAAAGTCACCTCTCATACCCGTTATCACTCTAGTTTTATTTCCTAGATATTACAAACGCTTAGTGTGCGTAGAGTTGTATCAGTGGTTGATAGAACTTGAGAGAATGTTTATCCTACCTTTAGCTCCTTGTTGGTTCGACACTCTTACTTATCGAAAAGGCTACACACGATCCCCTATACTTGTGGGACATCAAGACCTTTTCTGGCGCCGTTGCCGGGGAGCCATAGCGTAGGTGAATATTTTCGTGTGCACTTGTTTGCTTTATCTCTAAGTAGTTTTACTTCATGTATCTAGTTGTTCTCTATCTCTTGTATGGATAGAGAATGCGAATTACAAAAAAAATTAGTTGTACTTCTTATATAAAAAAATAAAAAATGTTTTCAGAAAAGAAAAGTGATTGGAAAGATGAGTAATGGTGAAGTGGGGGTCGACCTTGAACACTTGTGTTCATGCCTGCGAAACCAAAACAATTCTTTCTATGGAATTTTTTCATTAAAAACTTGTAAATAGTGTATATAGTGTATATAATGTACATATCCCACTGTAAATAGAATGTATAGATAACCCCTAGTTTGTTATGCAAGTTTGTCACTATGCTGCCTAGAAAACAGATTTCCTGTGCTCCACTGTAGAAAAATTTAAAAATCACCAGAACATGATCTTGATCTGAAATTTCTTGAGTGCATAGTAGTGCTTGCTATCTAACTTTCGTTAGTTCTGACTTTTCTGATTGGAGGTACGTAGACAGATCTAATAATTCAATCTTTACGGACTGATTCTGTTGAGACAGATTTCCTGTGATGTGCTGCAAAAATTCGTGAAAAATCTCAGTATGGCATTTTGATCAGAATTTTTGTGTGCATAGACCTGAGGTTATGATCTGTCTTTCATTAGTCATGAGTTTTTCGATTTGAGCTACGTAACTATCTCATTGAGTGACATCTTTACAGAGTGTTCAGTTTTGACAGATTTCTATTCTCTATGTTTAAATATTGTACTTAGGATTCAAAAGTTTCCTTCGTTTTCGACGTACGATTGAAATAATAAGAAATCTCAGTATTACAGTGGCTAAATATTTGATAAATTTTATAGGAATTAGGGATACTTGAACACTTGTGGATTTTATTTAATGAGTACTAACCTACTAATGAGTTTTGTGAAGCTTTATGTGGATGCAGTTTTTAAGTTTCAATCAATATGGTGATATGAGATGAGCAAGAGGATGCAAGAGCTCAAGCTTGGGGATGTGTAGATGGATCCCAAGAGAATATTCAAGAAGATGCAAATATCTAAGCTTGGGGATGCCCAAGGCATCCCCCTATTCATCAACCAACATGAGGTTGTCTCCTTCAAACTCAATATTACCCATCCACATGTAAGCATTGTATATAGTTGCTTTTATTATCTTTGGTTTTATCCTATTTAGTTTTATTAGGTTCTTTATTTGGTTCTTATTTGTTTGTCAGTTTCACTTATAATTGGAAAACAACAACAAAAAAAAGGGGTTTGAGAGCTCCATCAAATAATCATGCCCATCTTAAATGGCTATAAAGAAAGAGCTTTATGGGAGACAACTCAATATGTTTATATTTCTGTTATTTACTGCTTTGTTGAGTTTTGGAAGTCATTACTACTGTAATGACCTCTCCTTATCATGTTTGTTTTGTTTTTATGCCAAGAATTGCCTCTAATGGTAAGAAAGTGGTATTTGGGAGATTTGCAATCTTGTTTACAGTTTCTGGTTAATCACGAGAAAAATCGCCAGAACGTAAGTTTGATCTGCCAATTTACGAGTATCTTCCCCAGGTATTTATCTAAATTTCATTATTTCAGAGTTTTTCTAGTTACAAAGCGTAACTATTTTTCAAAAATCAATTTTTACGAACTGTTCTGTTTTGACAGATTCTTGCACTGTTTTGCATTTGCATCTTTTTGCCCACCTTTTTGAGTTCTCTTGATCAAAGAACCTTATTGAAGTTGTGTTACAGTAGCTAATGCTTATTAAAATGCTTTTCATATGTCATACTGAACTTTGTAGATTTGATTAATATTATCATTGCACTAACGCTGCTAATGAGATTTGTGATGAGTTTTGTATGAAGGAAGTTTTCAAGTGTAGGAAAGAAGAATGATGAGATGAGATGAAGAATGGACAAAAGCTCAAGCTTGGGGATACCTATGTCACCCCAAGATATATTCAAGAAGTACAAGCGTCAAAGCTTGGGGATGCCCAAGGCATCCCCTTCTTCATCAATAAAAATATCAGGTCCTGTTTATCTTCACTATATTTTTATTGCTTCATATACTATGTGTTATTCTTGGAGCGTCTTTATTTTCTGTTGTGTATTTTATTTTCAATAAAGTCAGCACCATCATACTGTTGCGGTCAGAAACCCACCGGCGAGCAGCGACGGACAACATAGTAGAGCCGGGAACAACTTAGGGCTGCGGCTGGCCCTGGTCCCTCCGAGCGATGGCCCGCAAAGCCTCCGGCACGCACGTCCGATGCTGGTGCAAGGGCGTGCCACCTGACCTATACCTGGTCAGGAAGGTGATGGAGATGCCTCGCTTAATTTCCTGCATGGCATACACGTAAACATTAAATATGAGCCTCGATCGGCTCTCAGGTTATCCTGTGAATCGGCCCAAAGAGCCGATCCACCCATGATTCGTACGAGTTGTACGAATATATGGTGGTCCTGCTTGATCAAGATAAAGTTAAAATGATCTACGACGATTTAGGGTTTTCACCGCATAATCGGATCATCCTACTCACGATTGGGCCTCGCGGTCACGTACGGTGATCGTAAGCCGATCCTAGACAAGGCCTAAAAACCAACACGAGGTTGATCCCCGGAACATCTTGTCTAGGGCTAGCAAACTACACCCTACGCGTCGCTGGATCCTCCAACCCTTTGTAAGGCCTAACTATTGCAGATATCAAACTAATCCTTGAAGAACAAGGAGCAACCGTAACGGATCGGATCTACTAAATAATGATCAAGCGGGGTGCCGCCCCTACACCTAAGATAGGTGTAAGGGCGGCTAGATGTCTAAGGGTTGCACTACGACAGCATATGATACGAAGAACAATGCTAACCCTAACACATCTAAGATAACTACGTTGCTCGCCATCAAAAAGGCTTCAGTACGAGCAACGCATGGCAACGAATAAACTTGTACTGCCTAGATCGCAAGATGCGATCTAGGCAGCATGATGCTTACCCGGAAGAAACCCTCGAGACGAAGGAGTTGGCGATGCGCCTAGATTGATTTGTGTTGAACGATGATTGTTGTTTATTTCATAAACCCTAGATACATATTTATAGTCCAGGGGACTTTCTAATTTAGGCGTGCACCTAACCGTGCACGGGTAAAACTCTATCTTTTAATCTAAGATGCGATCTACCATATTACAGATACACGGGCAATCTAGCCCAAACTCTTCGTGCAAGGCCGCTTCAGAGATCTTCCACGTGTAATCTTCCAAGCCCATCTCCCTTACGGCCCATCTCCTGATTTGGCCAAAATCTTGTGATAACACATGCCCCCCTGGTTTTGGTAATGATAATTTAAAACCACTCTGTTTTTCCTTCGAAGAGTCATGTCGTGGCAGATCAGAACCGTCGTAGTATTCTTCATCATGATGACTTGCCTTCTCAACTTCTCTGCGCGATCTGACAATTTTGGCTCCACTTCCTCGGAAACTGCTCGAGCAATAAATCTCTATTCTATCCCCTTTTATTTACAGCATCGAACAGTTCACCTCTTCATCCCCCCCTGCTACCCTCTCCTTCCATAGCCATGTCGTCCTCTTCCTCCTCTTCCATTTCTCTCCAATCCTCTTCCTCAAGCGAGTCGATCCCAGGGCACAACCAGATGGAGGCGTACAATAGGCGCGCTCCCAAGCATTGGGACGAGCGGGAGTGGGACTTCGATTTCGTGCCAGAGGGCCTACCCGAGGACCTCGTCTGGTCAGATGGGGCCATGCCCCTGACTGACGGGGAGGATGACCTCCAGTTCCTGATTGACGGAGCACTGGAGGCGGAGAGCGACGACGACGACCCTCCCTTCCGGGGTAAATTCACCTCCATCACCAAAGAAGAAAAAGAGGATGGCGAAGACGAAGACATCTCCTCCGACACGAAGAAGGAACAGGAGGACGACACCTCCTCTGACGAACCGCCGCCAAAGCGCATCCGTGGCTGGGCTTGGTCAGATGAGGACGATGATGATGACGAGGAAGAAGCCTCCGGTGAAGGTTACTGTAGCAGCAACGAGGAACCCGTCGACAGCAGCAATGACGGCAGCTACCCCAGCGACGGCGAAGACAGCAACAGCCCTTAGAATAGGGACCTACTAGCATAGGATTAGCAGTAGCAATCTGTTCCTTTTGTTGAAACAATCGGCTTCTCTTTGTAAGAAATCTTATTATCAATGAAAAACTTCCTTTGATTTTGCCGATGTCCTTTATGCTGATTTAGCCGATTTTTCCTCATCTGACTTTGTCGATTGTTAGCCTAACCAATGCTCAATGACCGGTGGCAACGCATTGGTCTCTCACGATAATCTGCGAGACAGGCCAATTCAGTCATCCCTCCAAGTTAGCCAGCTCCGCCGATGATGATAGCACTTGGTACAGCTGATCGCAGCAGGCCGGCAATTTGGTCTTGAGCGGGCGTCTTTAAGAGAGCCCTGGAACTGTTGCTGAATCAGCTTGGATGCTGAAACTGATAACTCTGTAAACAAAAGCACCACTCTTCAGAACAGTTCAATGTAGAGCCAGCCGATTCCAACCAAATCGGCTCCCCAGAGCCAAGAACCTTTTGGGCGAGTTGCCCCCCAAGCCTCATCCAAGGCGAGAACAGTAATAAATCAGCCAAATGTGTCACCATCGGCTTCCAAGTTATAATGCAGAACCAGCCGATTCCAACAAAATCGGCTCTCCAGAGCAAGGATTTTTTAGGGCGAGCTGCCCCCCGAGCCTCTTCAGCTCCCATCAAAACGTGGCAGGAAAACTTACGCCCAAAGGACCGACGCACTGAAAGGGTTCGGAAAGATCAGCAAATCCGTTCCTTGAACTAAGAAACCTCAAACGGCTTTCCGACTCCTCTTAGTTCAATCCTTTGCGCCTTGCTGATCAGATCGGCTCATCATCTTTGGCAGGCTGATGCAACTTCCGGTGAGGATGTTTTGAATTTCTGATGCCCTCCAAGACTCTGGACGTAACAACCTCTGAAAGTGACATCGACCAAGCCGCCACCTTGGTCCACGCCAGGCAAAAACGCCATAGCCGCTTGATTCGTCATCGGCTGTGCTCATGCTCCTAGGATAGGTATGCTCCCTTTGTTGGACTCACCCTTAACCTGATCTGCATGCTTACACTGGCACTGCTGAACTTGAAGACTTGCAGAAGGAGTTGGAGGTTTTGAGAAGGAATTCATCCAGTAGGGCCTCTCCTTGTAACTCAACAACTGCTTACATCAGATGTACCTCTTGAGTCGATGGCCATGCATCGGCTTTCTATTCTAAAGTCGATGTCTGCGCATCAGCTGTATACCCATTATTCTATACCCATTTTTTTTACTGGCCGATTTTTCTATCGGCCCCCAATATTTCACTGCACACATGTCCACCTGCACATGTTCATCTGATTTAGGTGCCCCCCGAGCCGAATCTGACAGGTAACTGCAGATATCGGCTCTGTAGTTTAGCCAAGGCACTGTATTTGCACGTCGGCTCTGGTAGGACCAATGTTGATTTTCCCTGACTCATCAGCCGATGTAAACCGCTGCCCAGTAGATCGACGTTGCATACAAGCAGAACATGCGGTGAGGATAATTTTGGCCGATTGCTGGAATCGGCCTCCATATTGATCGAAGCGCTCAATGAAGGTTTTGTAATGTTCCTTCATAGATCTTTGGGGCCGATCCCAAGGATCGGCCTCGCCACGTTTGCTCATCGGTTGGTTCTTGCTACATAGTTAGGCCGGTGGATAAGACCAACCTGACCCCATCCTGTGTCGCGTTGATGTGCTCGCAGTCGTCAAAATTGGGTGCCTCGTGTAATCCTGGAGCACTAAACTCCGTCGGAAGGACGAGCACCATGTTTGTGCTAGCCGATGTCTCATCATCGGCTTTCTTTTGCTTGGGGCGCCACTCCATTTTCCGTGGTCGACCCTCTTCATCCAGGGTTCGCTGAATTTTCGCGGCCAGATCAGGCCGCGCCTTCCTTAGCGTGTGCAGGTATAACCTTTCGGCTTCCTCCAAGCCACGCAATCGCTGAACCCTACGCTTTTGGGAACGGCTGAGTCCATCAGGGCACCACCTTGGCCGGTGGTACCTGTCTTCTTCTTCTTCTTCTTCTTCGTCTTCCAGATCCTCGAGATCTTCCACCCGAGGGGACTCAGTGTGTTTGCTTCGAGGCGGGAGAGGCCCTAAGCGTTGGAACACGGACACGTTGGCTGCCTCCCTCTTCTTCTGGTTACATTCTGGGCAATTGCCGATTGTAGGCAATCGGCTCATTCCTGAATCCCAGCAGTGTCTGAAGAAGGGACAGTCCCAGTGCCTATCTTCATCGTCTTGCTCCCTCGATTCTTCCTTGGCACGGCGCTCGTACTCCTCCTCATCGCGATCATGCCGACGATGTCTCCTGGCGTCCCTAGCCAGACGGTCTCTATCATCATCGTCGCTGGATCGTCGGCGCTGGCTATATTGACTCACATACTTATTGAGGAGATGATCAGAGAGAGGTCGCTGATATCTTATGTTCTTCACTTCTCCCTCTGTGACGTAGCGCTTGCCATCGTGACGGAGCCGATCGCGTGGAGCGGCCTCCTCCGTGTCCTTGCTACGAGAGCAGCTGCCCTCGTATCCATCCTTGCCAGAGTGGTGCCCAGGTCCTACCATGTTGATGCTGAACGAGGATCCTGGCTGGCAACCTTCAGGGTAAGTGCACTCCACCATGTTAACGGCGGGGAAGGGTTGGGTGTCGACCTTCATGGTGTACTGGTTGAAAATCAGACGTCCTTGTTCTATCGCCATTTGGATTTGCTGACGCCACACCCTGCAGTCGTTGGTGGCATGGGAGACCGAGTTATGCCATTTGCAGTATGGCTTTCCGTTCAGCTCCTGTACCGTGGGGATTTTGAGGCCTTCGGGTATCTTCAACTGCTTCTCCTTGAGTAAGAGGTCGAAGATTTGCTCAGTTTTGGTCACGTCAAAATCGAACCCTCTGGGCGGACCTGGTGGCTTAACCCATTTGCAGGACACGGGGGTTGCCCCCCGAGTCCATTCAGCCACTACTACTTCTTGATCTCCCGCAGAGCCATCGTCTTCATCTGCCTCAACCAGGACTACCGCACGCTTGAATTTGTCCTGGTACAAGTCCGGATGGCGCTGTTCATATGCTGACAGTTTCTGAACCATGTGCGCCAGTGAAGGGTAGTCTGCTTGGGAGGCCATATCCTTGATGTGTGATGCAAGGCCCACCACTGCCAACTCGACTGCTTCCTTTTCAGTCACACGAGCCGAATAACATCGGTTCCTCAGATTTCTGAAGCGCTGAATGTATTCTGTCACTGTTTCTCCACGCTTCTGACGTATTTGAGCTAGATCGACAATGCCGGCCTCGGAAGCTTCTGAGTGAAACTGCATATGGAACTGTTCTTCCAACTGCTTCCAAGTCCGGATCGAGTCCGGTGGCAACGAAGTGTACCACCCGAAAGCCGATCCCGTGAGGGACTGTGCGAAGAACCTCACGCATAGTGGATCCGACGCTGAGGCCGTTCCTAACTGTGCCAAATATCGGCTCACATGCTCGATGGAGCTGGAACCATCTGATCCACTGAATTTGGAGAAATCAGGGAGCCGATATTTGGGTGGTAGCGGGACCAATTCGTACTCATCAGGGTACGGCTTGGAATAGCCGATTGTCCTCCTTTTCGGCACCATGCCGAACTGATCTCTCAGTATAGTACTGATTTGATCCGCGGTGCTGGCTGCAGGAGTCGAACTCTGAAGATTCGCCGGGGTGGCGTACTTAGCCAGCCATGCTTGCTTTTCCAGCTCTGAGCCAACTGCAGGAGCTGAGCTCTGGAGGTTCGTCGGAGTGGCATACTTAGCTAGCCACGTCTGCTTCTCAAGATCTGTCGCTGACGTTCCTCCCGCTTTTCCAGAAGTCCCTGCTGTCGCAGCCTGGTTTGTGAGCGCCCAGTTACCGCAGTCTGGCACATATGTGCACATGTACCCGCGAGGGATCTCCTTAGGCGCCTCATGCAAGACCTGGCAGTCGCTAGGGTCACCACCGATCTTGTAGACGACAAATGCCGGTGAATTCGGCACTTCTGGTGCTGCCAACGCAAATGGCAGCGGTGGACGGGACTGGAGTGGCATCTCTCCTTGGTATGTCCCGAGAGCTGGTCCTGACGGAGAGTACTGGTGCCTCATGATCTCCTGGATCACCCGAAGAGCGACACGCTCCAAAGTGTTCACCAGGTTCTCAGAGTGGCGGTGCAGCGAGTGAGCCACCATGTAGTTAATCTCCTGACGCAGGGACCTGGTGCATTCCTCTGACGGGGCGGACAGGTCTATTCCATCGAGCGCACCATCAGGCGAGAACCCTTTCCACCTGATGCCATGTGACCGGGTTCTGTGAAAAGAGCCGATGAGGTCGGCCTCGAGGATAGCTTTGACCTCGTCATACTTCTTCTTGAGCTCGTCGGTCAGATCCTCGTACGTGACTGGGGTGCCGTCCGCCATCTCAGATGTAGATGGCGATGTGGTTGATGTCGAAGATAGTCCCACCGGGCGTGCCAGAGTGTGTTGCCGTCAGAAACCCACCGGCGAGCAGCGACGGGCAACACAGTAGAGCCGGGAACAACTTAGGGCTGCGGCTGGCCCTGGTCCCTCCGAGCGACGGCCCGCAAAGCCTCCGGCACGCACGGCCGATGCTGGTGCAAGGGCGTGCCACCTGACCTATACCTGGTCAGGAAGGTGATGGAGATGCCTCGCTTAATTTCCTGCATGGCATACACGTAAACATTAAATACGAGCCTCGATCGGCTCTCAGGTTATCCTGTGAATCGGCCCAAAGAGCCGATCCACCCATGATTCGTACGAGGTGTACGAATATATGGTGGTCCTGCTTGATCAAGATAAAGTTAAAACGATCTACGACGATTTAGGGTTTTCACCGCATAATCGGATCATCCTACTCACGATTGGGCCTCGCGGTCACGTACGGTGATCGTAAGCCGATCCTAGACAAGGCCTAAAAACCAACACGAGGTTGATCCCCGGAACATCCTGTCTAGGGCTAGCAAACTACACCCTACGCGTCGCTGGATCCTCCAACCCTTTGTAAGGCCTAACTATTGCAGATATCAAACTAATCCTTGAAGAACAAGGAGCAACCGTAACGGATCGGATCTACTAAATAATGATCAAGCGGGGTGCCGCCCCTACACCTAAGATAGGTGTAAGGGCGGCTAGATGTCTAAGGGTTGCACTACGACAGCATATGATACGAAGAACAATGCTAACCCTAACACATCTAAGATAACTACGTTGCTCGCCATCAAAAAGGCTTCAGTACGAGCAACGCATGGCAACGAATAAACTTGTACTGCCTAGATCGCAAGATGCGATCTAGGCAGCATGATGCTTACCCGGAAGAAACCCTCGAGACGAAGGAGTTGGCGATGCGCCTAGATTGATTTGTGTTGAACGATGATTGTTGTTTATTTCATAAACCCTAGATACATATTTATAGTCCAGGGGACTTTCTAATTTAGGCGTGCACCTAACCGTGCACGGGTAAAACTCTATCTTTTAATCTAAGATGTGATCTACCATATTACAGATACACGGGCAATCTAGCCCAACCTCTTCGTGCAAGGCCGCTTCAGAGATCTTCCACGTGTAATCTTCCAAGCCCATCTCCCTTACGGCCCATCTCCTGATTTGGCCAAAATCTGGTGATAACACATACCATGTTTGTTTGGGAGAGAGACACGCTCCGTTTTAATTGTATGAACACTCTAGTTTTCACTCTTATTGTTCAACGAGCGTTTTATTTTTGCTAGTACTGCGTTTAGCTCTGGTTTTTCACTCCTATTTTGTTCAGAGCTTGTTAGTATGCTTCAGTTATATATGATTAGCTCACTGATATTTAATAAATATTATAAATGAGAGTTGTTTCAAATAAGTTGATTGGTGTTGGATACGAGTAAAAATGTTTCATATTAATAGTGATGCAAATGGAAGATCTCCTCTGATGTTTCAATTGGGTTGAATTGATCGTTTAGTTTAGACTTTTAATATCACCATATGCTTTAATTAATAAGTTTTGTCGCTATGCATGATTATGACCATTATTGCTCTCTTAGTTGGTCGCTATCTTTCTTTTTGCTAGCCTTCATTCTGTACTGAGTATGATCTCTACTCGTGCATCCAACCACCAAAAACCAAAATATGCCAAAAGTGTCCACCATAACTACCTATATGTGGTATTTCACCGCCACTCCAAGTAAATTTACATGTGCTACCTTTAAAACCTTCAAAATAATTCCTTGTTTTTGCAATACATAGCTCATGGGAAAGTAGCCTAAAAAAATATTGTGGTGAGGAATATGTCACTTATGTATCTTAGTTCTTATAAGCTGCTTGTTGTGTGGCAACCATGCTGACATGGGGACACCATCATCATATTTTTGATAAATATCATGTGAGTTACTATGCATGTCCGTCTTGTCTGAAGTAAAGGAGATAACCATGATAAAAGGTTAGAGTATGCATATTGTTAAAGAAGAATATTGGGCCGCTAACCAAAGCCATATTTACATGGTGGAAGTTTCAGCATGGACATTAAAACCTCAAAAATATCTTATGAGAAATTTATGTTGCCAAAAGCTTTAAGCTTAAAGAGGAGTCCATTTGTCTGTTGTCCATGTTGTCCCGCTATTGATGTCTAAGTTGAGAATAATCAAAAGCGAGAAATCCAATGCGAACTTTCTCCTTAGACCTTGTACAGGTGGCATGGAGGTACCCCTTTGTGAAACTTGGTTGAAACATATGTAATGCGATGATAATCCATGGAAATTCGGGCTAATTAAGACAAGGTGCGGGCACTATTAGAATTCGATGCATGAGGCTTGCAACTTATAGGAAGTTTTATACATAACCTATATTACTTATTGCTACCGTTGACACAATTGCCTCTCTTAAAATTTTATATCTCTATGTTTTCAAAATAAAAAGCTCTAGCACATGTTTAATCTCTGCTTCCCTCTGCGAAGGGCCATTCTTTTACTTTTATGTTGAGTCTTCATCATCTAAGTTATATGCACCGTCTTATGAGAGCATAGTTATCATTCTTAGTTCTATGTGCATGGTCCCAAAATTATTATTGATTGAATCATGAATGTGTTATTAATTATTCTTAAATTATTTGTATCTAGTCATCCTTTGAACTTTGAAGGTGCATGTCACCTCAAAAATTATTCTTTTTATCACTTACCTACTCGAGGACGAGCAGGAGTTAAGCTTGCGGATGTTGATACACCAATTATTCTTTTGATGTTCCATGCTTGTTTTACACCAATTACTATATTTTTTAAGGGACTAACCTATTAATAGTTGCAAAAATGCACAAGTTCCTGGTTTCAACTTTGTTGTGCAGGAAATAGCCAAATATGGAAGGAAATAGCTCATTATGGTGAAATCTGGAATTTCCCAGAATCTGTCCCTGCTGAACACTTTTCAAATATCGCTTTGAAACATAATGAAGATGACGTCCAATGGAAAAGTCGTAAACTATGAAGTTGTAGAGAATTTCAAACCGAACAATTTGGACATCTTATTCGTCCAGAACGGACAACGGATGCATCCAGCAGAGCAGAATTACTGCGGAGGTTCGTGCAGTCTCGGGACTCCGAAAGTTGATGACGTATTTGACACAGACTCTTTCCATACCTGGATATTTCGGCCCAGCCACGAGTTGTGAGGCTCATGAAGGACAGAGGGGAGTCCTAGGAAGGTTCTAGAGGTGCCCAAGAGCCCTTGAATCAAAGGGGCATCCATCCCATGGCCTAGATTGCATCTCCAACACTATATATTGATGGGAAACCCTATTTTTGGAGGCCCCCAAGCATTGTCACGAAAATCCTCCTCCTTGGCAGCAGCCAAGGAGGGGGAAACACTCATCTACACCAGCACCAACTCAAGGAAGAAGAAGGCTAAGGGGCGGCGCTCCCCCATGATGCCGACGGCGGGGAAGGAGTCCCCCGCGCCGCCGCCGCCCACGCCTCCGCCTCCCGGCGCTCCTCACTGAGCCCCTCTCTGACGTCTTCACCGCCATCTCCATCACCAACTCCTCAGTGTATTCAGTGTTCCATCCTCTCACAAACCTCTGTACCGCCCTATGTAAACATGGTGTTTGATGCTATAAGTTATAATCCTATGATCTATGTCATGTTGCCATAGTATATTTGTTCTTTGATTAATTGGTTGTTTCTCTTTGGTTCATTAGAGTTGTATGTTGATATGTTACCGTCCTTGGTGCCCATTATATTTGTGCGCGCATTGATCAAGCACCATAGGGCTGGTAGTACTTGTATACTAGAAGGGGGAAGTTCTACCGGAGTGACAGAAACCTAAGGACGCGAACCGGATAGTCGCATTTATGGGAGTAAGAGGACCATTTACTTAAGGCTATTATTGAGGAAACCTTAATGCTTGCTAGTATTTACGGATGTTTCCTAGCAATCCAATCATATAGTACTTGTAATCCCGGAGGGAGAGCATGTATATTTAGCCTCTCCTCCATAGAAAGCTGCACCGAAGATATTGAACCCAAGATCTTCACTAATTGATCTTGGACAAAGCCACCACTATTAGCACCGCCTTTCCACACTCATGGTACTGTTAGTTTAGTTTGTTTTATTGCTGCAGCACTAATATTTATTCCGTGTATTTTATTGTTCTGCAAAGTCACCTCTCATACCCGTTATCGCTCTAGTTTTATTTCCTAGATATTGCAAAAGCTTAGTGTGCGTAGAGTTGTATCAGTGGTTGATAGAACTTGAGAGAATATTTATCCTACCTTTAGCTCCTCGTTGGGTTCGACACTCTTACTTATCGAAAAGGCTACACACGATCCCCTATACTTGTGGGACATCACTTAGTCACTCTAAAATGAAGCTTTGGGGGGGTTCTTGAAGTTTCCATGTTTGAAACCCAAAACCATTTCTCTTCATGCTTGACTTCATAAGACAAAGCTAGTTTAGGGTTTTAGGGGGTAGATACATGATTTTTCGGGTTTAAATATGTCTAGACATGCTTGTTTATCAACTTGAATGCTTACTATATGACATAAGAAGACTATATGTGCGTTGGTTTTAATTTTTTAATTTTTTCTGAATGTTTATGCCCATTTGAATCTTGTTCAAATCCTATGTTTGACCAAGATTTAAACAAGCATAAATCCTGAAAATGAAAAGGTAAGCTTGGATCCTTCTTACTCGCTCTAAAATTAAACTTTTGGGAAGTTTTTGAAATTTCCATGTTTGAAATCCAAAACCACTTCTCTTCATATGCTTGACTTCATAAGACATAGTCAAGGGTTAGGGGGTAGATACATGCTTTTCTGTTTTTGAATATGTCTAGACCTTGTTCATCAACTTGAATGCTTACTATATATATATGACATATAAGAAGCTAGGCTATGTGCTTTGGTTTTCATTTTTTTATTTTTTTCTGAATGTTTATGCCCATTTGAATCTTGGTCAAATCCTAGATTTGACCAAGATTTAAGCAAGTTTAAAACACCTGAAAATGAAAAGGAAAACATGGATCTTTCTTAGACTTTCTAAAATGAAGCTTTTGGGGGGGTTCTTGAAATCTCAATGTTTGAAACCCAAAACCACTTCTCTTCATGCATGGTTGACTTCACAAGACAGAGTATAGGGTTAGGGGTAGATACATGATTTGTCGGGTTTGAATATGTCTACACATGCTTGTTTATCAACTTGAATGCTTACTATATGACATAAGAAGACTATGTGTGTGTTGGTCAAATCCTATGTTTGACCAAGATTTAAACAAGCATAAATCCTGAAAATGAAAAGGTAAGCTTGTATCCTTCTTATTCACTCTTAAATTAAGCTTTTGGGATGTTTTTGAAATTTCCATGTTTGAAACCCAAAACCACTTCTCTTCATGCCTGACTTCATAAGACATAGTTAAGGGTTAGGGGGTAGATACATGCTTTTTCTGTTTTGAATATGTCTAGACCTTGTTCATCAACTTGAATGCTTACTATATATATATATATATATATATATATATATATATATATATATATATATATATATATATATATATAGAGCTGAACTATTCTCGAACCCCCTTAAGAGTGGTTCTAGAATAGCTATTCTAGAACCCCCTAATCCCACTCGGTTTCTTCCCCCGTCCCGACCGATACCCAACCGAACTTCCCACGTCCCGACTCCCGACCGATACCGATTCGTGAACGAGCGAACTTCCCACGTCCTCCTCGTAAAAACACCGCGCCCCGCCTCGAGCGGAGATCAACCAGCTCCGCACCTCCACCTCCTACCTCGTCGGCGCGGGCGAGCGAGCGGCGGCGGGAGCCGACGCGAGGGAGCTCGCGACGGACACGAAGACGTTGAAGCCTTCTACCTCGTCGGCGCCGGCCAGCGAGCGGCGGCGGGAGCCCACCCGAGGGAGCACCCGACGGAAGCGAAGACGTTGAAGCCTCCTACCTCGTCGGCGCGGGCGAGCGGCGGCGGCAGCCGACGCGAGGGAGCACGCGACGGAGGCGAACGGCGGCGGTAGCTGACGCAAAGGAGCCAGCGGCGGAGAACAGCGAGATCCCGCCTCGTTACTCGCCGCAATTCGTCTATAGCCCGACGAGATCCAGATTCCCTACAGCAGTTAATGGCTCCAATTAGAGGCAGATCATCGGAACATGCTTCAACATCAATCCGACCAAGCTCCTTCAAGACGCTAGCACTGGAGGAAGATAAGGTACAAAACCAGAAGTTCACATAACTCATATACTGCTTTGTGCTCACTGCAAAACCAAAAAAAAAGGAGCACTTTAGATTCTAGTGAAAAGAAAGTTCATAATGATTCATAATGGAAGTTCACATAACTCATTTACAAAAAACGACCAATTTAGATTCTCCTTAAAAGGTTCATATGAATTTATATTGGAAGTTCACATAACTATTTAACTGCTTTTCCTGTACATCAGTATAAACAAAAACCAAAAATAGACTGGAAGTTCACATATTCTCCTGCAGAGTCTATTGTAGGAAAAAGAAAACTTATGTCTTTTACTGGGAAGTTCTTAAAAACAGTTTCCTGGAGTTCACTTCAGTTATAAAAAATAAAAACAGCAAAATGAAAAAATAAGTATGCAGGTGCATGTATGCTGGAAGTTCATATTACATTGTTTAGCGGTTAACTTTACTTGTTTTAGTTTTTTGAAGACATCAGACAAAGTTTTATGTATAAAAGTTCTAGTCCAAATGTTCAAGAAGTTCGCATGTTAAAAAACTTACCTTGTTCTGCTACTGCAGGGCAAAGAATCAGGAACAGGCAGTGACGACGAGATAATCAGCTGGTCAGGCCCTAAAAAGCCTCCAATGACTCCCATATGCTGTGATGAGCCAGTTTCATTTATCCAGCCAGTGTTCCGCAATCCCAAGAGAAAGACAAATGCTGCTGCCGTTGAAAGGAATTTCAATCAGAAAATCCAAGAACAAGATGACATGGATAACAGCAAAAGGAAGCGGGATACCACAACATCAACAGATGATGATGAGGATATTATGTGTTGGTCAGGTCCACCAAAAAAACCCCGTTCACCAATAAAGTGCACTGAGGAGATATTTGCTAGTAATGCAACGTTCCGTCAGCCACGAAAACGGCAATCTACAAGTACATCTACAACAAACACAGCTGGAAGCAACAATGTGAACAGGGACAGTGGCCAAAAGTCGTCTTCTAGCAGTGATGCTTCTGAACAGCAACGCAGTTATGGGGATGGTCAAAGTGACAGCATACACCAAGATCGTCGAGGCACTCAATCAAGTCATATGCCGCCTCGAGATCCACTCTGCCATGTACCAAAAGTCACACCGCCATGCCCCATAGTACCAGATGATAGAGCCACCCCTGCAGAGCTGCGAACATACACACACGTAAGTTCAATTTATATATTGCTGATAAAAATTTCACTCTTACACACACATTTATTTAGACAAATTTGCATGGAAGTTCACATGCTATATCTTTAGAAAAAACAGTTGATATGATTTGGAAAGATCGTGAACCCTATATCCATGATAAAAGTTCAGCTGATTTTTAGGAAGTTCACATGCTCAGTTTATTATATGAAATGTGTAGTTGATATGTTCTCGATATTCATGTGCAACAGTTTTCCTGTGAAAAAAAGTTCAGATGACTTTAAGAAGTCCATGTTCTTATTTTTTATTAAATTTTAGGAAGTTCACTTGACCTATTCCCTGAAGTTAACATACAAATAAAATATGTAAAAATAAATAAAAAATAATGCAATAACAAAACCGTGGCAATTTGCAGGCTGCAGATCTTGATCCGGACATGATACCATCCATTGGTCAAGAATTTAGTACATTCAAAGACGCATATGTATTTTACAATACATATGCAAAGCACACAGGGTTTGGGATAAGGAAAGGACAGCACAACAAGAGCAGGCGTTACTTGAGATGTGTACGAGAAGGTACACACCGCCAAAGTGTCAACGAGGAAGACCGACAGCGTGACAAGATGACCAAAAGAACTGGGTGCAAGGCCTTTATGAGATTGAAAGAGAGGAGTGATGGTACCTGCATTGTCAAGGACATTACACTTCAGCACAACCATACCCTGCTGTTAAGCCCATCAATGCTAGTTTTCATGCGTTCTCACAAAAAGGTGGATCCAACATTGAAGGGGTTGGTAAAAGACCTTCAGTTCAGCAATATAAAACATGTAAACATAATGGGCCTGCTTACAAGGCTGCATGGTGGCCGTGATAAGATTGGCTGCCACAACAGAGACATACTAAACATGTAAGTACTCCCCCGCCCCCCCCTCCCACCCCCCTCCTTTATATATAAAATGAAAACTTACATGAAAAACAGGGGAAAGAAAAAAGCAAAACAAAAAAAAGAAAAATAACAACAAATTTCTTTTTGCAGGAAAGCAGAAAACACGAGGAAGGAGTCCATGAATGAGGTGCAGAATATGTTCAAATTCTTTGAAGACATGAAGAAGGAGAATGAAAATTTCTTCTATGACTACAAGGTTGATGACGAAAACAGACTGGAAAATGTTTTCTGGTCTAATGCTAGCTCGAGGGCAGCATATGCAGATTTTGGAGATTGCATAACTTTCGATACTACTTACAAGTCGAACAAGCACCACTTGCCCCTTGCAGTATTTGTCGGCGTAAACAACCACTTGCAGTCAACAATCTTTGGTGTTGCGTTGATGGGAAACGAGTCAGAGGAGTCCTTCAAATGGGTATTCAGCAGATTCCTTGAATGCATGGGCGGTAAACAACCAATCTGCATACTTACAGGTTTGCAGAAAAATCAGAATCTATACTCCTGTTTGTACCTTCAGTTGTAGTTCATAACAAAAACACACAGAAGTTCACATGTTTACACCCCTGCAACACGAAAAAATAAAAGATATTTAATTTGCTGAAGTTCACCTTTGTTTTGTTTTTTGTGAAGTTTGCTTGCATTATACCTGATGTGTTTTTTCCTAATAATTGTTCAGATCAATGCCCAGCAATGGCAAAAGCAATACCTAAAATTTTCAAACGGACTCTACATAAGTTCTGTAGATGGCACATAATGAACAAGCATAAGGACCCGCTGAAGAAGCTTTATAAACTATTCCCTGACTTGAAGGATAAGCTGACTGCAATTTTGAACCATCCCCTAATGCCATCTGAGTTTGAAGATGCGTGGAAGGCTTTGATTGAAGAGTACAATCTGCATGATATAAATGTCATGATTAACTTATGGGCTGAAAGGAAATTGTGGATATCAGCTTACTGGAAGGAAGTTTTCTGTGCACGCATGACTTCAACACAGAGAAGCGAGAGCATGAACTTTGTGCTGAAAAGGGGTTTTGTCACTGAACGAGACAACCTACACATTTTTGCTAAGCAAGTTAACAACTGCATACAGGCAAGGCATGAAGCAGAGAATGCAGAGGCAAATGCATCAACGGTGAGTGATCGATTTCCTTTTTTATGTTAATGAAAAAAAATATGCTTCAATAATTTGGAAACACATAGGATGAGAACATAAAAAAAAGGAAAAAGACTATGCAGATGTTATGGAAGTTCACAACTGTTTGGTCAGGGGTTCTTCTGTACACAAAAAAGTGTCATCTGTTTTCGAGAAAAAAAAGTATGCACATGTTATGGAAGTTCACATCTGTTTAGTTCTGGGGTTCATATATATATATAAAAGTTATCTTATGTTTCATGTTCAAAAAGCAAATGACTTTTCCACCGACAAAAATCAAAAATGCAGGGCTCAAGGAAAACAGTCACCAGGTATGGCTTCGAGGCACAGGTGATGGATAAGTACACACGGGCAGTGTACTCAGTTTTCCGGGAGCGGCAATATCACAGCACAGCTTTCCGCATTAAGACTTCCCAGGATAATCCCAACATTTACCTTGTGCATCACTACAATCAGAGTAAAGAATTCGCTTGGTCAAGACATGAGTTCAGAGTGCTAGCAGATGAAGTTGAAGGCCGCTATGAATGCGAATGTAAACTGTGGGAACATACAGGTAAAAAAAAAAAGCCTCTTTCATCAGTTGCTTTTGGTTGTATTACACTACAGATGCATATAAAAAAAGTAATCGTTGACACGAAAAAATAAAAAAATTAACCGAGCTAATGTTAACTTTATGCACACACGGGGTTGTTACGCCACCATGTCATAGCTGTCTTTGAGCACCTACGCCTGGATGAGATACCAAGCAAGTATATACTCCAGAGATACACCAAAGATGCAGTGACAAACCCTGATTACAACCGCAGAGACTACAGGACAACAACAGACGATGGGACTTCAATTGAATACAGACGAACAATCCTTTACAGTGAAGCAGTTAAAATTATAAACAAAGGATGCACTTCGGAAGCAAAATTCCAAATAGCATTATCTGCCTTCAGAGATGCCAATACAAACCTGGACAATGAGGATGCAGAGCCGGAGAATAATGAGGATGCAGAGATGGAGAATAATGAGGATGCAGAGATGGAGAACAATGAGCAGTCATCGAACCAAGAAAACACAACACGAGAAACTGGCGAGCACAACGACATTCCTCAGACTGAGGACAATGATCCATATGCAGATATACAGCCTCCACTACTTGCAATAACAAAAGGAAGCAAGACTACAGATGCTGCAAGGAGGAATGGAAAATGCAAACCCTGCACCTGCCCGTCCGGAACCAGAACTAGATGAATACGGGAGACCGAAAGGTACAAGATTATGCGGAACATGCAATAAAATTAATGGCCACAATTCCAGAACCTGCAAGGCAAGGCAGCTGGCTAAAACACTCTTGGAAACACATAAGAAGGTGTATGGGCCTACAGCATCTTCAGCAAATATCAAGGTCCGCATAAGAAACTTGCTTGCTCGCCAGCACATTCCAGAGAATGATGAAGAGGAAAAACTGGACACAGATGAGGGTGAATGCTTCGAAGATGAGACGGATGATGAAGAATATGAGCAAGAAGATGAGGATGAAGATATCACTGAGCAAGAAGATACACAGAAAACACCAGATGTGGAGAGCAAACTGCAAAACTTAAATAAAACGGGAGGACAAAGGAAATGCAGCGTGTGCAACCTAAGGCTAGGACACTACGCGTCAACATGCCCCAACAGGGAAAAGATACTACAACAACAGATTGTTGAACGACAAAGAAGTGATGGTGCAACAATGAAACCAAAAGGGGTGAAAGCTTGTGGTACATGCAATAAGATAAGGGGACACAACTCTAGAACTTGCGCAAGAAGGCAGCTTGAGGAACAGCTATTACACACAGGTCAACAGAAAATGATAGCAACACAATGGAAGATAGAAGCAATGAGAAGAACAAGGAGAAAACACAAACTACACCAGCACCTATAAGAAGGAGTACCAGGAAGAGGTAGACACAAAAAAGGAAAAAAAAATAGAATAGTTCATACTGAAAACAAATATGTAGTTGGTTACATTGTGTAGAATAAATATACTGCTGAAGTTCACTATTTGTTCATGCTACTGCTGATCCAAAATGTAAAGAACAGGAATTTTCATAAAAATCATTTATTTTAAACCTCTACACAGGATGTTGTGAGAATAAATATATCGTAATTCAACTGCTAGACAGTTGTTCACGTAAAATGTGGATTAAAAAAAAACATCAGGAAGTTCACAGCCGATTATCCGCGAAGTTCACTATGTATGACGGTGTGAAAAAAAAGTTCGTATAAAAATTAAACAGGAACACACATGCAAGAAAAAAAGGGAGATCAGATATCAACAGCTGCGAAGTTCTCACATACTATTCATACGTGAATGATACTGAATTGTTAAAAAAATGAACAGACAACATATAGGATTGCAAAAAACAGTAAAATAGGGACATCTTCATTGTATTATAAAATGAATAAAAGGGAAGGGAAACACAAAGTAAAAAGAGAAAATTATGACTGCGAAGTTCAGATCTAGCCAACTAAGGAATTCTCTTAAACATAAAACCTAAAAGAAAGTGTAGGTAAATTAAACGATTACAATCTGATCATAGAAAAAATAAAAATAAAAATGTCCCTACAAAACTAAAATCTTCACCAATCCCTGCCACGCTTCTTCTCGGGATGTTTGAATAAGGAGAAGAAGCCCCTCTCAAACAAATCCAGCCTTCGATAAACCTCGTAGGTTGCATATGCATCCCGTGCAGCATATTCCAAATGCTTAGGCGGTAGAGGCGGCGGATTAGCCCACATCCTGTGCTCTGCCCTTCCAAAACCATCCTTCATCTCAAAATAGATTGGATCTATAATAGCTCCAGCAACATCCTTCAGGCCTTGAAGTTTCTTCTTTTTGTCCGGATCTCTCCATATTTCCTGGATATCCTTCAGATTATGAACATAGAGATTTGAACGTGAGAGAACTTTGCAGTCTTCTGTGGTGCAAAAACCAGCAAAAATGTACCTAAAGCCATGAAGAAACTCAACCAAACTTTCACTCCTCTCATCAGCATGGCATATGTGGTACACAAGAACATCGGTGCCAACACATAGCTGGATCACAGCAGCTTTCTTCGGATTGAAATAGGTACCACTGAGTTTGTCATACTCAACATCAAGACCAACAATCTTCCTAGCAGAAGAATCGAGGGAACCTTCAGCATTGGTGATCCACTCCTCAACACTAGCTGCTGAATTCGTGTACAGAACCTTCATAGTGGTTGTGCCATGGCAGGGGAATGTGTACTCGTGGGAAAAAGGAGCGTTTGCCATGCAAAATCGGTGGACAGAAGAAAAGAAAGAAGAAGCAATTGGTAATTCACGTGCACCGAGCCAGAAAAAGAAAAGACCTGTATTTATAGATTGAGATGTAACAAACACGTCGTGATCCACGAATTCAGGAAACAAACAGTATATATCCAAAACAAATAAATAGAACAGCCGATGGAGATAACAAGAAAACAAAAATTCTGCGGGATAACAGAAACAAAAATGACCTTATCCGCGTAATTCAACTGCTAGACAGTTGTTCACGTAAAATGTTGATTAAAAAAAAACATCAGGAAGTTCACAGCCGATTATCCGCGAAGTTCACTATGTATGACGGTGTGAAAAAAAAGTTCGTATAAAAATTAAACAGGAACACACATGCAAGAAAAAAAGGGAGATCAGATATCAACAGCTGCGAAGTTCTCACATACTATTCATACGTGAATGGTACTGAATTGTTAAAAAAATGAACAGACAACATATAGGATTGCAAAAAACAGTAAAATAGGGACATCTTCATTGTATTATAAAATGAATAAAAGGGAAGGGAAACACAAAGTAAAAAGAGAAAATTATGACTGCGAAGTTCAGATCTAGCCAACTAAGGAATTCTCTTAAACATAAAACCTAAAAGAAAGTGTAGGTAAATTAAACGATTACAATCTGATCATAGAAAAAATAAAAATAAAAATGTCCCTACAAAACTAAAATCTTCACCAATCCACCACGCTTCTTCTCGGGATGTTTGAATAAGGAGAAGAAGCCCCTCTCAAACACATCCAGCCTCCGAAAAACCTCATACGTGGCATATGCATCCCGTGCAGCATATTCCAAATGCTTAGGCGGTAGAGGCGGCGGATCAGCCCACATCCTGTGCTCTGCCCTTCCAAAACCATCCTTCATCTCAAAATAGATTGGATCTATAATAGCTCCAGCAACATCCTTCAAACCTTGAGTTCTCTTCCTGTTGTCCGGATCTCTCCATATTGCCTGGATATCCTTCACATTATGAACATAGTACTTTGAACGTGACAGAATGGTGCGGTCTTCTGCGACACAAAACCCAGCAAAAGTGTACCTATAGCCATAAAAGAAATCATACAACTTTTCACTCCTCTCATCAGCATGGCATATGTGGTACACAAGAACATCAGTGCCAACACATAGCTGGATCACAGCAGCTTTCTTCGGATTGAAATAGGTTCCACTGAGTTTGTCATACTCAACATCAAGACCAACAATCTTCCTAGCAGAAGAATCTAGGGAAGCTTCAGCATTGGTGAGCCACTCCTCAACACTAGCTGCTGCGTTTGTGTACAGGACCTTCATAGTGGTTGTGCCATGGCAGGGGAATGTGAACTCGTGGGAAAAAGGAGGGTTTGCCATGCAATCGGTGAAACAGAGAAAACGCACAGAAAAAAGAAAAAGGAAAGGGAGAAGAATCGGTGATTGATATGCACCGAAACACAGAGGGAAAAAGACATGTATTTATAGTTCCAGAAATGTAACAGGAGACGTCGTGATCCACAAATTCAGGGAACAAACCAATACATATCCAATAAAACAAAACAGAAACAGCCGAGAGATAACCACAAAAAAACAAAAAAATCCTGCGGGATAAAAAGGATCTTATCCGGGGCCAGTTGTGAGCTCACGTGCAAGCACAAAACAAAAAAGCATAAAAAGACTACAAAGAAGTTCACGTGATAACAGTGCAGACGTTCGCACAGAGTAAAAACACTGAAAAAAATAAAAAGCTGTTCCACACCAACCAACCACCCCCCACCCACCAAACCACGCCCAACCCACTAAAAACCACCACTCGGCGCAAAAAAAAAGTCAACCACTGCCTGGTGTTCCGCCGGAAGAAACATCCCACGGAGAAGGAGTCGAAGGAAGAGCAAAGGGAGAACAAAAGAACAGAGAAAAAGAAGAAGAAGAAGAGAATTCTAGCAAGATCTACAGAAAAGTAATCCAGCATCAGAAAAGCGAAGGGATTACCTAACAAAAAGAAGGTGCGTCTAACCCATCCCCATCCCATCTACTCATTGAATCGCCGTGGATCTTCCTCTCTTTCATCCTTCATGGCCGTGATTTTGAATCTAGACTAGTATAAAAAACAAAGATCTAACAACTTAACAAAATAAATACTTTAGAGATTACTTAAAAAATGTTTTGCATACGATAGATCTATCAAAAAAATCAAATAAAAACATGTTAGGCAGAGGGTTGGGGGGGGGTGGAATAGACACTAATGAACAAGAACAGGAGTTCAGATAAGAACTCCCGAGAAGCTCACTTGTGAAAATAAATGGAAAACAATATACAAAAAATAAAATAAGTTGGAGGGTTTTAAAATCTACAAACATGTATCCAGCCGGCATTAGTATACTGTGATTGGGAAACTTAAAAAATATATAATAAAAGAAGTTGGAGTTTAAAATGTAGACAACACAAAATGCAGACTAGAAGTGGAAGTTCAGTTCAAAAAAGTGATGAGGTCCTGTTAGTACAAAAAATGTTTTATGCTGGAATATTGTGACAGGAATGGCTGCTGGTCCATCGTACGTCATCCTCAGCGACAGCGAAAGCGATGAAGAGACCTGTAAAAGAGGTAAAAAAAGATAGAAATGCTTTCAAAAATACTTTATGGAACTAAAAATGTGCTTATTTTTTATGCAGGTCCAACTATTCATGGATTTGAAATCTTTGACAAGCACTGTCACTTCGGAAATGAAGTTGAAATGACCAAGGAAAATCTGGATCATCTCAAAAGGCAAGTACTTGACTACAAGCCAACAATCCCATATTATGTATGCAAGATGGGGAAGACAACGAACAACATCACGAGAGGCAAAATGGTAATACCAAAGACGCCAACTTACAAAACTTTATTTTCGTACACTAACTGTATTACATATGATGTTTTGGCTGAACCAACATGTATTACTAACTTTATTACAGTCTTCCGATATTTAAATGTTTACTGAAGTCCAGATAAAAGAAACTGTGAAGTTCACTTACAGAATACACTGAACATGGATATGATATTCACTTTCATGTGTTTTCATGCAGACTTTCGATAAGGAATACACTGAAGAACACCTAAAGAATTATCTAACGGAGCCAACAACAATTCCAATAACCTCCAACACAAATGCCTGGGTTGGTACACGGGTAAGGATAAACAAAATTGCAACTGGAAATGCAGTGATGACAACAAATTGGCCAGATGTAGTCATGGGTGCAGAAATAAAAGATGGAGATATCTGCATGTTCTGCTTCTACGACGGAACAAGAGAACTCGGCTGCTTCGTGACACGTCTTAGCAACTGAGTCTGAAAAACTAACTATGAAAATAAAATTATGTACCAGTTTACTTTATTGAACCTTATGTTTTGTATCAGCACCCCGAGAACAAATTATGGTTGTGTTTCAGTATTGTTGATGTAATAAGAATGCTTATGAAGAAGTTCACATAGAGTGAGTACGAAGTTCGCTTATAAATGAAAAAAAGATTAGCAAGTTTATGTTCACAGAAGTTCCTACATGAAAAATCATTTCTGAATATACGGGAATAAAAAATAGTACAGTTTGCATTGAGAAAAACGAATGGATATGGGAATACTTTTACACTGTGATGACAGAGAAGTTCACTAATAACAAAAAAAAAACAGCACATATTTTGTACAGCTTGCTGTTTTGAAAAAAGAAAGACCATATCCTCACTAATTACATCTGTATCCTGAATTCAATCACATAATGAGAAGTTCAGTTCAATAAAACAACAAAAATAAAAATGTTGAATATCCTATCAACTACTAATTGCGAAGAAATTGAATCAGATCATCATCATGCAGATCCCAATGATCGCTGGGTTGTCTGCGAACATAGACCAATAAGCAGCATGAGATCTTTCAACATACTAGGCCACTGCTCCGCCAGAATTTCATTCTTGGGATGAAATAGGAGCTGATACATGTACTCAGCTTTCCAATCCTCAACACGCCGCTGGTAGACAATCAGGAATGCAAAAAAAAAAAACATATGAAAAACAGTAAAAAATAAGACAAAAAAGCTATACAGCGAAAAAAACACAGCACTACACTTACATCCTGGTTTTTTATATTATCAGCAATCTTATCACCACCGTATGTAGCACAAATTCTTAGAGCATAGAAGCCACACTCATTAGCCCCTTGTGCCGGAGTCTTTGGATAAGAACACCTGTCAGCAACAACATCCCACTGTATATTACCATTATATTTGTTAAATTCTGCAACACCATACACCTGTTTTAACAAGGCCACCATCCTATTAATCTGCAAAAACAAAAAAAGAACAAAAAGTGAATGGTTTCAGCAGTTTAAAAACAAAAAAGGAAAGAAAAAGCTGGGAAGTTCACATAGTACTGATATATCAGTTCACACACACTACATATAGTTTTAGCAGTTTAAAAAACATATAAAAAGCTGGGAAGTTCACAGTGTACTAACATATCAAATTAACACACACAGTCAGATGGTTTCAGCAGTTTAAATAAATATAAAAAATAGCTAGGAAGTTCATATTGTAAAAACATATCAGTACAGACAAAAAAGTTTGAATGGTTGCAGTAGTACACATAAAAAGAAAAAAGCTGGGAAGTTCACATTATATTAACAAATGAGTTCACATAAAAAAAGTAAAAATGATAGCAGTGAAAAAGTAAAATAAATAAAATGATGAAAAGAAAATCACGTACAATCTCAACACGATCCTCATGGTGCCGACTCCTTGAAGTATGTGCCAGACCAGTATACCTCCTAGTGTCAAGGATGTCCAACGTACCAGTGTACTTGTTCATAACATAAACAGAGTGATGATCATGCATGAAATGAGGGATGATGATCTGTTCAGCAACAACCGAAATTAACAAAAAGGAAGTACGCACGTGAAAACAAAAAAAAAACAAAGGGAGTTCACTACAGCAAAATATGAAGAGGTTCAGATTAAAAAGCATACCAACTTTGCTTTCAGCAAATTTTCATTAGGCCGAACATAACGCTTGAACATTTTAGCAGCAGACCTCACATCAAAAGGTTGTCTCGGTAATGGATTACCATTGCTGTCCCTTAGCTTGAATGGCGCAAAATCAAGCAAGTACTGCACAAAACACAAACAAAAAAAAAAACTATACAAAGTAAGTATATGCATACAAAGGTATATCTGAAAAAATTAATTTTCAATGTTTGAAAAAACCTACAGGGATAGTATGAGGTGACATCAAAACACGAGAGCCAGATTCAAAAATATATTTCATCCCTGGATCATCCTTCCAGTAACTGATGATATGATCCATCATGTCGGATTCCAACATTTCACTGACCAAACAGTTTATACATGTACTTGGCATCAACTAAAACAGGATCATCAAAATCATTGCAGAACTTCACCAGGGGGACACTGCACACACATTAAAAAAGAGAAAATATATATATATAAGACTAGGGAAGTTCACTTAGCATATAAAAAAATAAAAAGACCTAGAGAAGTTCACTCAGCACAGTATATGAAGTTCATATGCCACAAAAAAAAACTAACTAAGTAGTAAACGAAAAACATACCTTCCATGAGCTTTGATGTACTCCTTGCTTAGAATTAACTCCATCATCTGCTTGGCCTTGGATAAATGAGGAAACACATATGGTACAAAGTTTGGGACTTCTTCCCTGAACTTATTGGACAATTTAGTAGGCCTTTTATTCGAAAGAACCAGATTTTTAGCACTAGACTGCCTGGGCTTCTGAGTTTCAAAATCATCACTGCTAGTCGGAGAACAGCGCCGAACATCCTTTGTAATGGGCTTCGCAGTAAGCTTCTTACCAAGCTGAGTGACAAAGTCATCAGAATCATCATCGTCGTCGAGCAAAACTACATCAGCCTTCCCCTTCTCTGCAGTGTCAGGAACCTTATTCCTAGAAGATTTTCTGGTATTGGAATGCAGCCTCTGGATAATCTTCTTTGACTTGCTTACAAGACTATCAAAATTCTCTTCAGGGATAATCTGTACTTCTGGTGTGAATGACTGAGTCTCGAAAAGTGAGAAATTATCTTCCTCGATACCAAGAGATGGACCTGCATGAAAAGAATACAAAACCAGGAAGTTCACTTCTGAATCAAAAAACAAAAAAGAAACAAAAACAGTGCAGTCCAAAAAAAACATGTGTTATAGAGCATAACCAGCGATATATTTTGCGAAAAAGTAAAAATCATACCAGGATCAACACCTAAAACATCTTTCAGGTCGATATTGAAATCTCCACCTGTCAGCCAGCTATATAACATGGTCATCCTGATGTTTAGAATATCTTTTTGACTGAACAAGCACATGCTTTCCCCATCATAAGACTGGAGGATCTGTAGCATGAAGAACCCGCAATCATGGCTGCAAAAAAAAAACACACAAACAAAGAATAAGAATAAAAAGAAAACAATTGTATTAGTTAAAAAAAAAACCCTGTAGTCAATGTATACAGAATAAAGAGCAAAACAAAAGAAAGGGGAAAAAACGCTTACGCAGTTGCCTGTCTTGGAGAATTAACATAGTGAAGCTTGAAGTGGTCGATGGATTTTGGATGAAAATGATCACCCTTTGAATTCCCTGCTAACGACCATAACTTCTTGATACCAGATGCCATTGTATGTAACAGCTTCTTACCATCTGGATCATTTATATCGCGTAACGAATCAAGCAATTCAAAACGCTCTTTCTCAAGGTTCAAAGCAACAACACAGAAGTGACCAGGAACGTGTGGTGCACATGGATCAGGAGGATCAAAACAACCAAAAAGAATCTGCCATTAAAATGATAAAAATAAAAAAGGACAGGTTAGAAGTATGAAAGGTAGACTATTTCCCCAAATAAGAAATCACATTTAACTTTACTACTGAGTTATTTTAGTAACATGTACAACAGGGGAGGGAAAAAAAAGGTAGGAAGTCCACATGCCATAATTAGTGAAGTTCAGATGTATAGAAAAGAAGAAAAAAAGACAACAGCCAGTACCACTTTCTTGTGGTCCAAACGTTCCGGAGCATCGACGCTGAAAATATTGCGAACAAGCCGAGAACTCAGATTTCTTTCAAATATCTGCCTCTGCAAACATGACAATGAAACACAAAGAAGGTTAAAAACATAAAGGAGGAAAAAAACAAGCACCTACATTAACAAAAAAAAACTAAAAAATGATAAAAAGAACGGAGAAATAACTTACAGAACAATTGTATGGCACCACCATTTTATCAGAATTCTTGTACTTCTGACCAAGCAAGTATGTTCCAACAGAAACAGTTAGAGAACAAAGAAACCCGTTGGGTTTAAAAGCTTCAGCAATTTGTCCGATCGTGCAATCACATTGATCATTCATGAAAAGGGTCTTCTTACTGCAGAAAAAAACACAAAAATTAGAGGACAAAACAAAAATTTAATAAAAAAATAAAAAACAAAACAACAAAAAAAGAAAAAAGCCTAAAAAACAGATATAACCTTCTTATGGGATCTTTCCTCAACTTGCAAACGCTTTCATATACTTCTTTGATTTTAATCATCATAGGTTGAAGAGACAGTGGAGGCGTCGAACATAAACTCGAGTCTGCAAAAAATAAGGAAACACAGACAAAAATGTAAGAACAAAAAAGGAAGTTCAGATGATGATATTCCAGAAGTTCACATATTCAAGAACGTGGTGCAGGAACTGGAATGTCCAGAAGACCCACAGTTCATCAATGAAGGCTACCATCAAAAAAAATACACACACACGATATCACTCACCCCCCCCCCCAGTCAGTCATATACATGCAGAAAATGAAAACTACGACATGAACTCATGCCGCATTACATAGCATTAGGAAGTGTCTTACATGGAACATGATGCCAAACAGCGAAAAACAAAATACATATACAAAAGCACCCCACCACACCCCTCCCCCCATAAAAAACCAAAAAAAAAAAGGGAAAAAGGTTTTAGATAGAGATATATGAGGAGTAAACATAAAGAATAAAAAGGCGGGCTAGCATTAGGGGAGGGTGTGTGGGGTAGGAGAACTGTATGTTCCCCATTCAGATATCCTTGCCTAAGTCTTGCGGGGATTCTTCAATAGAAGCGCTCAAGTCATCTGTTGATTCTTCAAAGAATGAGCTCGACTGCTCAATCGAATCAGATGCATCGCGTCCATGGTTATCTCCAGCCTGAAACTCATTATTGTCATCATCATCAGCACCAGTGCTGCGCTCTATATTGGCTTCAGTACCCGGCAGTTCTCCCCGTGCAGCAGCAACACCTACTTCCTCACGACCATGCGCAACAACAGACTTACAATCCATAGCAGCTGGTAATACACCAACATCATCAGCAGCCTCAGCACATGTTTCGGAAACAACTGCAACAATGCCAGGTAGTTGGGCAGCATCCTTCGCATCATTTCCATCCTGACATGTTACAAGATCTTCAGGAATTGAGAAACCTTTTCCAGTAACTGCACAATCTTCAACATGGTGTTCAGCATCTTTGTCTCCATCAGAATGTGCAACTATCTCGGGAAATAAATTCCCCTTTCCAACAGAGTCTAACTCAGAATAATGATCAGCAACTTTGTCACCGGCACCACCAGAATTACCATCACTGTCATCTAAAGGAGGAGTTACAGGGGTTGCCGGATGTACAAAATTATGCTTGACATAATAACGATCAACAGATGAATTGTCATCACTGTCATCTGGAAGACCATCCTTCTCAACACACTTTTCATTTACCTACCAAACAAATAAAAAAACAGAAGTTCAGATGTAGAAGATGGAGTAGTCCATATACACACAAACAAAAAACAAAACAAAAGCCCAACTATAAAAAAAAAATAAAAAAATACCTCAGCTAAAGGAGGTGATTTATCAAAAACTGCATCTTCAACATGATCACCAGCAAAAGCTGGAGGACATTGAGGGGTTGGCGGACGAACAAACCCATCATTCACAGGTGCATGATCACCATCTCCTGAATTCTGAGGTGCATTTTCCTCAGCAATCCTAGCATCTTCCTGCAAAAAATAAGAGGATAACAAAAAAGAAAAAGGTAAGGAAGTTCACATGAAAAAACAAAAGAAGTTCACATATGTGTAGTAACACAAAACAAGAGATAAAAAAAGGAAGTTCACATAAAAAGGGATGGACATAAGTTCAAGAATGACTAATTATACCTCAGCTTCAGCAGCTGACTGACCAAGTCCTGCATCAACATCTTCAACAGAAGAAGAAATATTCTTACGAACATTACTTTCAACACTATTATTGCACGATACATTTGCACGGCTCTCAAACTGCTTGCACAAAGAGTCTGATTCATACCAAAATCAAGAAAACCTGTGCGCATTAGAGACAAAGCCCCCCTCAAGCTATCAAGGAGCGATGTTTCACGCTTTGACTGCTCATCCAGTGCTTCAACACTGGGGAAATTACCATCAGCAAGCCGACCTTGAAATTGTTTCAGACGATCAGCTGTAGTCGGAATCGTACGAGAGAGATGCTCAACTTTCTGCAACAGTGATCCAATCTGATCAATAACACCAGCAGAAGGCATCCCAGCACTAGTTGAAGCAGACTGGTGATTGTCTTTCGTCTTGACATTAGCAATTTGCGAAATTGGAATCTCGCAATGACCTCCAGCAGGATGTTCATTGGCATTACCAGCATCAGGCTCACTACGATGGGTGCCCTCATTAAGATTGACAATTAAATCTTCAACACGATACCGATATGAATAAGCAATTTGGTTGCGGCCTTTCCACTGCATTGTAATACAGGAGTTCACTTAGCAGATATTATGAAGTTCAGATGATACATAAAAAGTAAAAAAAAATATACAAAACTATGTAAGTTCACTTGGATATAAAAAGTAAACCTCATATGCCACATAAAAACATTAAAAAAAAGACATAAGGAAGTTCACATGCGACGTAGTATGAAGATCAGATGCCACATAAAAAAAGGGTTACAGTTTGAAAAAACTAACCACAATTCTGCCAAACTTGTACTTCATCAACTCTGGTCCACCATTCTTTTGAATGTCCATTTTGTAAATAGCCTTCAGAGGTTTCTCATGAAGAAAGTTTGCGCGAGGAGTTTGAGTATGCATGACAGAATGTGGTGGTAGAAAGATGCTGTCAAGATACATAACAGTGGGGATAACAGCACACCCTTCTAACCCAGCCTGAGGGATATCAGGGTCTTGATATTTAGTAGCAGCTCGTTTCAACTCATCAACAACAAGCTGGCAATAATCCATCTTTGCCATCTTATCATAATCCATGTTCACAAGCATTGCAGCTTCCCTACCGACACGGGTAGCTGAACCAGGACATATGAGCTTGCTAAAAAGAATGGCAAAGAAGACCTTAACAGCCAAATCTTCCTTCTCGGGGTCTTCAACAAAATCAGATAACAATTGACGCAGATCTTTAGGCTCAATACTAGCATTGCTTTCGAACCCAAGCTCTTGTTTCAAAAGAGCCAATGACTCGTCATGTCCAGATTCTGCAGGCAGTATAGGAGTATCGCCTCCTATAGGAAAACCAAACACCTGATGAACAGTGTCTCTATTAACCTCTAGAACTCTGCCAGATCCACAAGCCAACTTCATGGTAGAAGTGTCAATAGTCTTCATCAAATAACACATGAGAACACGTGATACGTTACCCTCCAGGACCCACTGAAAAACACAGCCAAAACCAGCTTGCTCAACCTTCAATCTGTGTTGCTGTTTTAACATTGCTGCAGCCGAACGAACTTCACCGAGAGAACAGCGAACAGTTTGCTGAAAACGTGTCTTCTCACCATCAAGATCTTCATCTGCCTTCCTCTTCCTAGCCATGGTTTTCTTTGTCGGCCTTTTCAGAACTTTCTTCGAATCACCTTCCAAAACAACAGGTTTAGAAGGACCTGGCTTCCTACCAACTTTCTTCCCCTGGTATAGAAAAAAAACATTTAAAAACCCACAAAAAAATTAATGAGAAGAGGAAGTTCACACCAACATGAACACAGAAGTTCACACTACACTAACCTTGGCAGGAGCTTCAAAGTCTGATTCATCGCTAACCAATTCTGTACGACTCTTCTTAGCATTGCACTACATAAAATGAGATGCATAAAAAGGGAAGAGTTCAGATTCAATAAACAAAGAAGTTCACAGTGGAAGAATTATGTAAAAATGAAGAAACAAAAATAACCTTGCCAGCAGCAACACCATCTTCAGTGGAATCTGGGACATATGTCTCATCGACATCAATCTTACGTTTACGGCGACCCAGACGTGATTTCCCAGGAGATGAAACTCGTTCCGAAGCAACAGTGGGCTGGACAGTAGCAGCAACACGAGGGCTGCGCCGCACAGGATTTCTAGCCTGGACAGAAGCAGCAGATTTATTTAAAAAAAATAGAGAAGTTCACAATGGTACACATATGTAAAAGTGAACAAAAAAGGAATTTAACAGAATAAACAAAATAAGAACATAAAAAGAAATAAACCTTGTCAGCAGCAACATCTTCTTGAGTGGCACCTGGGGCGTATGTCTGCTGCAAAGGATCTCTGGGCTGGGCAGCAGCAGCAGCAGCAGCAGCTTTCCCCATAGGTGAATTCTCTTTTATCTTCCTGCAAACAACCCTTTCTTTCCTCACTTTAGGAGGAACATCATTGACAACAGCTTTACCCTTAACAGACTTTGCTTTCGCAGGGTATTTCCGGTAATATGTAGTCAATTTCTCCTGGTGCTGAGCTAATTTAGCAGCTTGTCTCTCCTTTTCCTTCGCAAGCTGTTCTTCAACCATATAATCCTGAGTAACTATTTGAGTACCAGCCACAGACTGAGATTGAGTTTCTTCCATCACAGGTGTAGCTTCAACTGTTTCAGACTCAAGAACTTGCCGCAGAGGAGTATAATCAAAAACAGGGCTGCCCATGTTACCCTTCTCAACAGCAGGAGTCCTATCAAATGCTGGGGGATCTAAGAAACGCGGTAAACTGTCAGCAGAATATGCAGCAAAATCCTGGTTCAGCAAATCCAGAGATTCTCTTATAGTCTTGTCAGCTGCATAACACAAACAAAATAACACAGAAAAAGAGTAAAAATGTAATCAAGAAAGCTTGTATGGATTGCAGGAAAAGGAAGTTCACTAGAAAATGTTAGTGAGGTTCACATATGTATGTTCCTAACTTTGATTCATCGGCATCATCTGTCATATTAGAAGATAAATTCCCCAAACCAGAAAACACAGCATCACCAGAATCATCAACATGATCAAATACCTTCCCTAAAAAATACAAAAAAACAAACAAATTCAATGTCAGAAACATAGGAAAAAAATTCATGTTCAGACTTATACTTCCTATGTGCAGCAAAATGTTAATTTCATGATTCACTTTTTTTAAAAAACAGCCTGTACATGAAAAATAAACATTATACATAGGAAGAATGAACATAATTAATACAGTGAGTTCAATTAAATGACAAGTAGTTCATAACATGTGCTATACAGAAACACAGATAAAAAGATAGAAATCCTAAAATGGTGACCACGGGGAATTATAACACAGAAAAAAAGCCTACAGAAAAGCAAACCCTAGAACAAAAAAAAAATGGACCAGTCATAGGACAGAACAAAAACATGGATATTTCATTTTTGACAACGCAAGAATAAAGCATGAATTTATGGGTAGTAAAAATACAAATCCGAAAAACAAACCTCCACCACCATTCGAAGCATCCTTATCCATCACTCACAGAGAAATAAACAGAGGAACGGACTCCCAAACCAAAAATTGAAGCCGACCAGCCCGTCTGGGACGAACTAGAACCACCGCGAAGGAGAATCAGAGTAGCGCCGGAGTTCCAACCGCCGGCCGAACGGGGAAATATCGCCGGCAAACACCGAAGACGGCGAGGAAGAGCAAACTGCAGCGAACCTAGGGTTTAGACCAAAGGGGAAATGGTGGATTTCGAGTAGAACGAAGGAATATCAACAGGGGACGGGGGATAGCAAACGAATCGGGAGCAGCAGTTACCTAGAGCGCCGCCGCCATTGCAGAGAGGATGTAGCAGTTTCGGGATGTCCGCCTGCGAGTGGGGGAAGTGGGGAGTGCGAAGGAGAAGCCGCAGACAAGAGGAGTAAAAAGAGGAGTTGAGAAATAACTGCACCAGATTTATATTAAAAAAAAAAGGAGGCAACAATAAAAAAAAACACTGAAACGTTACCTTTGTCAGTAAGATATAAACAAACAGGAAGTTCACATTTAACTGCGACTGCGATTCACTTTGTCTAAAAAAAGAAAGAAAAAATATAGGATGGGAGGGTCACACCCGCACTGTCCCCACAACCATTACGAAGTTCACTTGAAAAAAACGTCAGGAGTTCACTCATCTTGAAAAAGGGTATTTGGGTATATTTTAAAAACATTAATTGATTCCCTAATATAGCGGGTAGGAGTTCCCCACCACAATTACGGAGTGCACTTCTGTAAACGCAAGGAGTTCACCAATCTTAAAAAAAATGTATTACACTATATTTTAAACATTTATTAAAAAACCTTTTATTCATTTCCTAGTATGGGGGGGGTCCCCCCCCCAACCCCCCCCCCCCCCTTTAATGGTACAAGAACAAAATAAATTAACACTGGTTAATTTATGCACGGAGTTAAAGAAAAAGAATACCAAAAGTAAACTGACAGCAGTTCACGTAATAAAGTAACAGCAGTTCATTTTCAGATTTCAGATAAAAAAAGATAAAAACATGCGTATGAATGGAAAAACAATAATAGAAAAAATTGGATACTACATTAAAGGGAAGTTCACAACTTACAAACAGATATATACATACATGCTCGATGTGGATTTACATGTGAAATGGAGGCCACAACTTATCTGAAAGATGAAAATCAAACATGCAAATGACAAAGTTCATGCATTCCGGTAGTTCAAATCATAAAATTAAAGAAGTTCATTTGTTATAATACCAACAAACATGCACTGCTGGTAATGAAAAACAGAGCAGAGACTTGTAAGCTACGAAAAAACCCACAGATAACAAGCATTATCTGGATTACATTACTACATCAAAGTGTAAAGCATGAACACCACCGCGTCATCACTGCATCATCTGAGGAAAAACATAACTACACAAGCATAGGCAAAAATACCGAACTAAGCAAAAGAACATAGATCTGTGAAAACAAAATTCGTGGATAAGGATCAAAGCAAAACCTATCAAAACAAAGCGCGAGAATATAACGGCGGAGCCATCAACCTCGAGGATTTCTGAAGCTGTGCGACGGCCATCTGAAAAAACAAATCTGCAGATCAAAGATAAAAAAGATAAGAGCAATGTCCGGATAGCATAGAAGAAAGCGTGCCGCAGAGACATCAACGATCTGCGATGCACCAGTGGAGAACAAATTCGTCGATGGAGCGTCGGGCACGAGCACGGAGATGAGCCGCCACCGTCGCCGAACTTCTAAGAAACGCATCGAGTAAAAGGGAGGAGCTCGGGAGCGAGCAAGGGAGGAAATCGCCAGGGAGGAGCTCGGGAGCGAGCAGGGAGGAAAACGCCAGGGAAGACCTCGGGAGCGAGCAGGGAGGAAATCGCCATGGAAGAGCTCGGGAGCGAGCAGGGAGGGGTGGGGAGCGAGCACGGAGGAGGTGGGTAGCGAGCGGGAGGTGGGACACGTAACGGTTCGCTGTCTCGTAGGAAGTTCACACGCGCGGAGGCGGGACGCGAGCGGGACGTGAGACGAGAAAATATGAAGACTCACGGGAAGTTCGCATGCAATAAGTTAGGAAGTTCATAAAGGGTTCGAGAATAGTTATTCTCGAACCGGTTCGAGAATAGCAGACCTATATATATATATATATATATATATATATATATATATATATATATATATGTATATATGACGTGGTTTTGGTACGTAACCTAACCCCAGCGCTAGCTATCATAACCGTCCATATGCTTTGGGATTGGTGTTTCTTTTCTCCTATTAGTATGTAGTGTGATTCATAGAAAAGGAGTGAAAGGGATTTCTCTCTCCTTGGTCCTTGCACGTGGACCTAACATGTGCAGGAATTTTGAATTTAGTTGCTGTTTTGGTGCATGTTGTGGTGATAGGTTTCATACTGAGTTCAAATTCGACCTATTTCTAATAAAGGGATGTGCAGATTCGTTGGGCCAAGAACATGCAACGCAATTCAAACCAAAGCGTGCAGGCAACCAGCGCCAGACTTCTGGACTATAGCAGGCCTATCTAACCGACTCAATTTCCGGTTGGGGTAACTTATCATTCAAATGGTTCTGGTTTCTCGGTTGTTTTGGCTGAGCTTGTCTACGCTTGGTACTGAGGCTCGTACGGAGTACATTGCAAGGTACGTGCCGTGGATGTGTAAGTGAACTAGCTCGCGTTTTAGATTAAAAAAAGAACTAGCTCGCGTTTAATCTGTCACAGGTGTGCAATCATCTCAATAGAAAAAATATTGCGTGCCTTGCACGGGGGGATTTATCGTGCCGCAACCAGGGCCACAATGAACAGGGTTGCATGCTGATGAGTTAATCAATTTGAAAACCAAAACTGTCACGTGGTTCGAGCAGCGAGAGATGTGGCTAGAATTTTGTTCATATTGATTGATAGTGTGCTCTTATTCTTATAAATATTATAATTCATGACTTCTTCCTTATTATTTGTTAACGAAAATTTGTTAACGAAAATTCTAAAGGCAGAGCCCACGTTTGCCAATTAGCGTGACTGAAAAAACAACTTGCTAACCGGATGTTAGAGGTGGCGAGCGCAGAAAACAGCCGCGAAGACACTGCGCGTGGGTAACAACCGCGTCCTTCTCGCTCGCCACCGATTTCTTGCCACGTCCTTGTCGCCCATGCCATCGCTTTCCTGCCTAGACCGCCACGCTACAAAATGAGCTCGCCGAGGACTCGAGCAGGGCCACACATCCATAGTCATGGCTCCCCCCCCCCCCCCCCCCCACCCGCCCACCCACCACGTGATCAGCGAGGCCGCCTTCAAGAGATACTAGCGGCGTGCGGCAAGGACGAGTGGGGTGGGGGGGCTTCGATGACGAAGACGTCCGGCGAAGACCATCTTCGCGTCCATCTTATAAATTGGGACTTACGAATTGGGACTTGCATAATGTCAGACACCACAACTTAGTTTTTCAAGCACCATCTTATAAATACATATGGCACCTCGGTTAAAATTGTCAAGTACCCAGAAAAACATGAAAAAGGACCAAACATGCATATCGGCAATTTGATGTCGCAATTCGTAAGTCTTGCAAAAATTAGGGCACCACATGTCATATTTTCAAAAAACCTCTTAGAAAAACATCTTCACCTTGCTTGAGATTTGTAAGAACCTACAAATATACTAAACAATCATACATGTAAATCGGGAGGGGGAGGGGGGTCGGTGATGTCGCAAGTCATAGGTCTAGCAAAAATAAGCACTAGAACTGAACTTTTCAAGCACCCTCTTATAATTACATATGGCACCACGGTTAAATTTTCAAGTGCTTTGAAATAGATTAAAAAATTATAACTTGCAAATCGGGACTTGCATCAATTCTGGCACGACTTAGTTTTTCAAGCACCCTCTTATAAATACATTTCGCACCTCGGTAAAAATTGTCAAGTACCTACGAGCACCTACGAGTAAATCGATAGAGATTTTCCAATCATCCGTACTTAGAATTTTTTGGTTTGAGTTGGACATATACAAGCACCCATGTTAAGAAAAGTTGCACCTACGTATGATTATGTCGTACCTCGCTAGCAGATCATTCGGTACTTGAGACTTAGTGGTTTGGATTGCTCAACAAGCACCTACGCCAAGGTCAACCGCACCTTCATTATAAGGCTATCGGTACCTCGAATATATTTCAACGCTGATCGGCAAGTCGTACCCTAATTTATTACATTGCTATTAGTACCTGTACAAAACGTACCTAAAGTCAATGTAAGTTGTACCCCGCTAATATAACATTCGGTACTCAGTAATTAGGGGTTTGGATAGCTCTACAAGCACCTAAGCCGAGGTTAGCCGCACCTCCATTATAAGCCTATCGGTACCTCGAATATATTTCAAAGCTAAACGGCAGGGCTACCAGTTCTAAGTTTTATTGGTAACATGGAACACTCATGCATCAACGCCTACCTTAGGATTATGTGGTACCCCACTAAAAGATAATTTGGTACTTAGGATTTAGAATATTGAAAATGTTATTCAGGCACCTACATCTTTGTAAGTCGTACCTTTACCTTTATTACAGGGATATTAGTACCTGCACAAAACGCACCTAAAGTCAATGTAACTCGTATCCCGCTAATATAACATTCGGTACTTAGTTTAGGGGTTTAGATCGATCAGTAAGCACCTACGTCGAGGTCTGCCGCACCTTCATTATAAAACTATCGGCACCTCGAATATATTTCAATGCTAATTCGGTAGGGCTACCGGTTCTAAGTTCTATCAGTAACACGGTACCTACCTTACGATTATGTCGTACCCCGCTGACAAAGCATTTAGTACTTAGGACTTGAGACTTTTGAAAATGTTGTACAGCGGTACATGATTTTTATTTTGCTTAAAAGCATAATTTGCATCTTCAATCAATGAGAATACTTGGTTAGTTCAGAGTTCAGGACAACTGGGAGATCAAGATGACCAATCAGACCAGAGTTATGCTTAGTTGCACTTGGTGCAAGGATTGGGATCAGGAACCATAAGGGATGTTCTTAGTCAGGTTGGTGCAAGCTCTAAATGAAAATTTCCATCCGTAAAAAATCACAAAATAATAACATTGTTTATATTATAGTGCTAGAGGGGGAAAAAACGTCATGAGTCAAATAGCAAGCTGACATTATTTTCCAACAATTCTCTTTACGAAGATACAAATTTGTATAGATGCTAATGAATCAATTCTAACCATACAAGCACATAAAATTCAGTTTCTCATGTGGCCATCACACCTACATACAGTCCTTTCTTTTAAGTTCAGTGCCTTTACCACTGCACCCATTCAGCTATTCTTTACAATACACATGTATTTTCAGTTCAGCTCAGTCAAATTTTAACAAAGTAAGCACACGACCTTCGCCTTCATTCACTGCAATCTTCCAACTTGATTTGGACAGCAGTGCCGAGCCTCCATCTCTCCTGGAGATCTTCAACTCTTTAAATTCCTCATTGTCCCACTACAACCAACACGACAGCAACAAAGGAGATAGGGGTGGAGGTGAGCCAGATTGAAAATACAGTCAGCACATGAAAGAACCAAGAAGACCAGGAAATGGGATGAGTTCAAGCAGGAATATAACTTCAACCCAGATCAAACCAAAGCCAAGTTCCAGTAAAAAACAGTGCCAAGAAGGAGATGCTCGCAGCAGCACAGCTAGGAATGGCAACGGGTCTGCCCCTGCGCGGGGATTGCCTTTTCTTCCCCGTCCCCGCGTTTGTGAAATTCCCCCATCCCCATTCCCATTCCCCACCTTGGGGACTATTTTTCCCCGTCCCCATCACCCACCGGGTATAGCAGATCCACGGGTTCCCCACCCCCATTACAAACAGTAGACAAATCATGAAAATATCTCAGAAATTCAAGCTCAAAAATAACTTAATACGTGCAGACTGCAGAGTCACAGAACCACACACTGACACACATAAGACATAACGAGTACTTATGTTTGACTCACATAGTTCACACGACGATACCACCGAATCAGGTGATTACCATAAGGTAAGCAAGCATTAGTGACGGGCGTAAATGCGTGCTTAGCTGAAATTAAGCAGGACAAGCTAAATTTGTGGGATATTACCGATACATGCGGGGCTCCGCGGGGTTCGGGTATGGGGACTGCTAGAACGCCCCCCGCCCCGCTTTTCCCATCGGGGAGCATGTCTTGCCGTTAATACCCCCATGGGGATAAATTAGATACCACACCCGGCCCCTAATAGAGGAAAACCCCGTCGGGTTTCGGGTAAACGGTCCCCGTTGCCATCCCTAAGCACAGCGGTGTACCGTTCGACAGTTCAAAGTTGCGCCTGTCAGGCAGGACCACGGTGCATGATCTACTTCGGCAAGCGCGCAGCAGCCAGCAGGTTGACGGGGCTATGGAGCCAGGAAACCTGGACGCGGAGTCGTCCAAGCACCCAGTTCAGTCGGTCGATGGAGCGTGGATGCCTAGTCCATATCCAATGCCGAGATGGAAAATGTTAACCCGCGCCGCCACGCAGTCCATCCTCGTCACCGCTCCATGGTCCAGCGCCGGCGATTGGAACCGTGCCGCGATGCCCCGTGCTCCTGCCTAACGCCTCATGGTATCTGCAGCCGGCCGTGAGCCCTCCGCCACACTGGCTACTCCGAACAAATGGTCTCTGCACGATGAATTGACATGAGATTTGACCAGTTAGAAAAAAAAGTACTATAATACGGAGTACACAACTTCAATAGACACTTCAACCAATCAACCCTGCTGAACCCATTGCTGGCCAAGGAAAAAAGTCGCGGCAGAACTGATGGTGCCTGCTCGCCAAATTGACACATCAACCAAATCAGTTACAATGAAAAGGAACTACTACTACAATTAGTTCTACGAGGCAATCTTCAACTAAATAAACAAATCGGGCATAAGATCTTTCACTACAATTAGTGCCCTGATTGGATTTCCCTCTACAAGATCTCTGCCGACGAGCTGCTTGTGGAGATGGATAGGGGGAGAACGGGTGGAGGCTGGAGCTAGCGAACCTTACACAGGAGCCCCGGGAGGAGCGGCCTCAGGTACGGCGGCGGCGTCCCCATCGACGGTATCGGAGCACCACGAACTCGGTGAGGCAGATGAAGCCATGGGCATCCGCATCAGCCATCATGAGGGACATCTCGTCGTTGGTGGCCTTCTGGCCCAGGATCTCGAACAACATATGGCCATGTGGTGGGGTGGACCGGCCGGAGGTCATGCAGGGGAGAAGACCTTGTGCTCGCGCGAGCCAATGGAGCCCGTGGGCGTGGAGAAATTGCAGGAGACGAGGAACAGCGGGGCGCGGAGGAGAGGCAGGAGGGGATGTCGCGGGATGTGGACGCTGAGAGCAACGACAGAGCGGCTCGGAAATCCGCTCGATGCAGGGGAGCTGCGGGGCGCCACCGGCCGCCGGGAAGTGCCTGGCTCCTCCGGCAGGTCTTCGGGGATCGATGCGCGGGGTAGATGCGCGGGGTAGGTGGAGCGGGGCGGAACGGCAGGCCGAGACCGGAACCCGCGCAAAGCAGGGAACTGCCGGGGCGCCGCCGGCCGCCGGGATGGTACCATGGCAGATATCCGGATCGATGTGCAGGGAGGGGGAGGGTGGAGGTTGGGGAAGGCACAGAAGATAAGTGTCACGACGCCTGGGCGATACATGCGCTTCCAGGAGCAAACTGCCAAGCCCAACGGGTTGGAAAGAAACAGACGGCTCCTCTCTGCGTATCTCAGACTTCTGCCGGTCTGATGAAAAGGCAGAACCGGGTGCAGTCATAGAGCCATTAAAAAAGGAAAGATGCTTATTTGGAAAAAGGAACTGACTATTTTTAGCACGAATCTTGGCACAAGGTAGACGGTAATGATAGCATGCACTGCAGTTTGGTTACATACTAAAACTTTTGTCATAAGAAGGCTATGTGCTTTGGTTTTCATTTTTTTGATTTTTTTCTGAATGTTTATGCCCATTTGAATCTTGGTCAAGTCCTAGGTTTGACCAAGATTTAAGCTAGTTTAAACACATGAAAATGAAAAGGCAAGCCTGGATCCTTCTTAGTCATTCTAAAATGAAGCTTTTGGGGGGTTCTTGAAATCTCAATGTTTGAAACCCAAAACCACTTCTCTTCATGCTTGACTTCATAAGACAGAGTTAAGGGTTAGGGGTAGATACATGCTTTTTCTGTTTTGAATATGTCTAGACCTTGTTGATCAACTTGAATGCTTACTATATATGACATAAGAAGGTTATGTGCTTTAGTTTTTCACTTTTCTGGTTTTTTTGAATTTTATGCCCATTTGAATCTTGGTCAAATACTAGCTAGGTTTGACCAAGATTTAAACAAATTTAAAACATGGAAATGAAAAGGCAAGCATGCATGGATCTTTTTTAGTCACTCTAAAATGAAGCTTTTGGGAGGTTCTTGAAATTTCCATGTTTGAAACCAATAGGACTTCTCTTCATGCTAGATCGACTTCATAAGATCGACCGACTTTATGGTTACAGGGTAGATACATGCTTTTCTGTTTTGAATATGCCTAGACCTTGTTCATCAATTTGAAATTTCCATGTTTGAAACCCAAAACCACTTCTCTTCATGCTTGACTCCATAATACAGAGTATAAGGTTAGGGCCAGGGTAGATACATGATTTTTCAAGTTTGAATATGTCTAGACCATGTTTATCAACTTGAATGCTCATGCATTATAATATGACATAAAAAGGCTATGTGCGTTTTTTATTTTTTATACCCATTTGAATCTTGGTCAAATCCTAGTTTTGACCAGGATTTAAACAAGTTTAAAACATGAAAATGAAAAGGTAAGCCTGTATCCTTCTTGGTCACTCTAAAATGAAGATTTTGGAAGGTTTTTAAATTTCCATGTTTGAAACCCAAAACCATTTCTCTTCATGCTTAACTTCATAAGATAAAGTTTAGGGTTAGGTGTAGATACATGATTTTTCTGGTTTGAATATGTCTAGCCTTGTTTATCAACTTCAATTCTTACTATATGACATAAGAAGACTATGTGCTTTGGTTTTTCATTTTTTGATTTTTTCTGAATGTTTATGCCCATTTGAATCTAAAGGTGAGAGAACACGTTAAAGGTTATTCTAACAAAGGTCATGCTTGGAATCTTACCTATGTATTATTGTACATCACAAATGTGAAATGAAAATATGTGCATCTCTATAAACCATAAACCCTAACCCTAACTATATATATATAGAAAAAGATGAACAATCCATGCTTTTCGTTTGCCTTTTTTGATCCACCTTTCGCTGGATTTCAAATTGGGGGGGTGGGGGTAGGGGACGAGTGTGTTTCTTTGGATGCCTCTCTCGTATTTGCTAGTTTTTGGGGGTCACAAAGATTCAGGGTAGCATCATGCCCACCCCTCTCCCTTCACGCGCGGAAAAAGTGTTAGGCGACTAGTAAAATGGCATGAACAACAAGTTTCAAGTAAAATTTTGAATATAACCAGAATGTACCAATTGATATATGAGTTAACTTGGCTTCATGGAAAAAAATAATGTCATGTAAATGAGTTAACTTGGCTTTCGTACCCTTGAATCCATAGGAAACTTTGTACAAATGTAGTAGTATAATAATCAACCTAGTTTTTACACCAACAGGTATGTCACTTACGTGTGGTGCCCTGCGTGAGGTCCCACTCTTCAGTGAGCACAAGTCAAGTGCAGTAGGTACGCAAACTCTAAGCCATCTTCTTTGTCAAGAGAAGACGCATCAGGATGCGTATTGGAAGTCTCTGGGTCCTTCAGGATCCTTCGGTTGTCCCTCTCACAAAAAAATCTCTCTCATTCTCGGCCTCGCTCGCTCGCACCTCCTGCTCACTGACAAAACCTGCACAACATTCAACATCATCACCCGAAAAAGGGAAGACACCATAATTCTCTCCCTTCTTCTCTCGTTCCGAGTGATCCCTCTTCCTCCGAGTTTCACTCGAAGGGCAAACACACATGTGCTGCATAGTAATAATAAAAAAGTACTCCGTAGAAAAATCGACCTACGAATATATGATTAAATACATACATCCATATTGAAGTCAATCGGTGAGATGTTAAACTAGGGTTTTGCCCACTACTACAGCTACAGATCAAGTTCAAAAATATCCAACTACTGGTTCGATTTTGGGCTACTAATATAAAGTTAAGTAAGTTGAACTAGTATTCCTCTAAAAAATCATTTTGGTATGCATTGTTTTATACTTTTCATAGCTATAGTGCATCACAAATTCATGATTTCATGCTTTGCTTTGCCAATTTCGATTTTTTCTAACCACCTTCTCTTAGATTTCAAATTTAGGTCAAACTATTGGTGCCTGGTATGTGTTCTACTTGAATTGGATGCTACGTGCGCACATGTTTTGCCATTGTTTTGGGCTTCCATACATTTTTGGGGCATCCAAGTATTTAATTAGTTACCTTGTGTTTTCTTGAATTGTAATTCATGTACCATTCCTCCCAATTTTTATGCCCATTTGAATCTTGGTCAAATCATAAGTTTGACCAAGATTTGAACAAGTTTAAAACATGAAAATGAAAAGGTAACCATTTCTCTTCATGCTTGACTTCATAAGATAAAGTTTAGGGTTAGGGGTAGATATATGATTTTTCTGGTTTGAATATGTCTAGACCTTGTTTATCAACTTGAGTGCTTACTATATGACATAAGAAGGCTATGTGCTTTGGTTTTTCTTTTTTTTTTGAATTTTTATGCCCATTTGAATCTTGGTCAAATCCTAGGTACGGTTTGACCAAGATTTGAACAAGTTTAAAACATGTAAATAAAAGGTAATCTCGACCTGGATCCTTTAGTCAATCTAAAATGAAGGTTTTGGGAGTTCTTCAAATTTCCATGTTTGAAACCCAAAACCACTTCTCTTCATGCTTGACTTCGTAAGATAGAGTTTAGGGTTAGGGGTAGATACGTACATGATTTTTCTAAGTGTTTTTATGCCCATTTGAATCTTGGTCAAATCCTAAGTTTGACAAAGATTTCAACAAGTTTAAAACATGAAAATGAAAAGGTAAGCCTGGATCCTTCTTAGTCACTCTAAAATGAAGCTTTTGGGAGGTTTTTGAAATTTCCATGTTTGAAACCCAAAACCACTTCTCTTCATGCTTGATCGACTTCATAAGACAGAGTTTAGGTTTAGGGGTAGATACAAGATTTGTCTGGTTTGAAAATATTTAGACATTTGTTTATCAACTTGAATGCTTACTATATGACATAAGAATACTATGTGCTTTGGTTTTCATTTTTTCCATTTTTTGCTGAATTTTTATGCCCATTTGATCTTTTGGTCAAATCCTAGGTTTAACCAAGATTTAATTAAACAAGTTTAAAATTACATGAAAATGAAAAGGTAAGCATGCATCCTTCTTAGTCACTCCCAAGTGAAGCTTTTGGGAAGGTTTTTGAAATTTCCATGTTTGAAACCCAAAACGACTTCTCCTCGTGCTTGACTTCAGAAGACAAAGTTTAGGGTTGTTAGGGGTAGATATATGATTTTTCTGGTTTGAATATGTCTAGACCTTGTTTATCAAATTGAGTGCTTACTATATGACATAAGAAGGCTATCTGCTTTGGTTTTTCATTTTTTTGAATTTTCATGCCCATTTGAATCTTGGTCAAATCCTAGGTACGATTTGACCAAGATTTGAACATGTTTAAAACATGAAAATAAAAGGTAAGCATGGATCCTTCTTAATTAGTCACTCTAAAATGAAGCCTTTAGGAGGTTTTTGAAATTTCCATGTTTGAAACCCAAAACCACTTCTCTTCATGCTTGACTTCGTAAGATATATAGAGTTTATTAGGCCGGGTTAGGGGTAGATACATGATTTGTCTGGTTTGAATATGTTTAGACGTTGTTTATCAACTTGAATGCTTACTATATGACATAATAATACTATATGCTTTGGTTTTCATGTTTTGATTTTTCCTGAATTTTTATGCCCATTTGATCTTGGTCAAATCCTAGGATTAACCAAGATTTAAACAAGTTTAAAACATGAAAATAAAAGGTAAGCCCAGCCCGGATCCTTCTTAGTCACTCTAAAATGAAGCTTTTGGGAGGTTTTTTAAATTTCCATGTTTGAAACCCAAAAACCACTTCTCTTCATGCTTGACTTCGTAAGGTAGAGTTTAGGGTTAGGGGTAGATACGTACATGATTTTTCTAAGTATTTTTATGCCCATTTGAATCTTGGTCAAATCCAAAGTTTGACAAAGATTGAACAAGTTTAAAACATGAAAATGAAAATGTAAGCCTAGATCCTTCTTAGTCACTCTAAAATGAAGCTTTTGGGAGGTTTTTGAAATTTTCATGTTTGAAACCCAAAACCACTTCTCTTCATGCTTGACTTCGTAAGATAGAGTTTAGGGTTATTTAGGGGTAGATACGTACATGATTTTTCTAAGTTTTTTTATGCCCATTTGAATCTTGGTCAAATCCTAAGTTTGACCAAGATTTGAACAAGTTTAAAACATGAAAATGAAAAGGGTATGCCTGGATCCTTCTTAAGTCACTCTAAAATGAAGCTTTTGGGGGGGGGGGGTTTTGAAATTTCCATGTTTGAAACCCAAAACCACTTCTCTTCATGCTTTACTTTACAAGACAGAGTTTATGGTTAGGGGGTAGATACATGATTCGTCTGTTTTAAATATTTCTAGACCTTGTTTATCAACTTTAATGCCTTACTATATGACACAAGAAGACCATGCGCTTTGGTTTTTTTTGAATTCTTATGCACATTTGAATCTGTTGGTCAAATCCTAGCTAGGTTTGACCAAGATTTAAACAAGTTTAACACATGAAAATGAAAAGGTAAGCTTGTATCCTTCTTAGTCACAACAAAATGAAGCTTTTGGGATGGTTTTTGCAATGTCCATGTTTGAAACCCAAAACAACTTCTCATCGTGCTTGACTTCATAAGATAGAGTTTAGGGTTAGGGGGTAGATACATGATTTTTGTGGTTTGAATATGTCAGACCTTGTTTATCACCTTGAATGCTTACTATATGACATAAGAAGACGACATGCTTTTGTTTTTCTTTTTTTTTTTTTTGATTTTTTTGAATTTTTATGCCCATTTGAATCTTGGTAAAATCATAGGTTTGACCACGATTTAAACATGTTTAAAACATGAAAATGAAAAAGTAAGCCTGGATCCTTCTTAGTGACTCCAAAATGTACCAACAGATAGATGAGTTAACCTGGCTTCATGGAAAAAATAATGTTATGTAAATGAGTTAACTTGGCTTTCGTACCCTTGAATCCATAGGAAACTTTGTACAAATGTAGTAGTATAATAATCAACCGAGTTTTTACAACAACAGGTCTGTCACTTACGTGTTGTGCTCATGCGTGAGGTCCCACACTTCAGTGAGCACAAGTCAAGTGCGGTAGGTACGCAAACTCCCAGCCATCTTCTTTGTCAAGATAAGATGCATCGGGATGCGTATTGGAAGTCTCTGGGTCCTTCAGGATCCTTCAGTTGTCCCTCTCACAAAAAAAAACTCTCTCATGCTCGGCCTCGCTCGACTCGCTCGCTCGCACCTCCTGCTCACTGACAAAACCTGCACAACAGTCAACATCATCACCCGAAAAAGGGGAGACATCACAATTCTATCCCTTCTTCTCTCCTTCCGAGTGACCCCTCTTCCTCCGAGTTTCACTCGACGGGCAAACACACGTGTGCTGCATAGTAATAATAAAAAAGTAGAAAAATCGACCTACGAATCTATGATTACATAGGATAATCTAGGGTTTTGCCCACTACTACAGATCAAGTTCAAAAATATCCAACTACTGGTTCGATTTTTGGCTACTAATATTACATTAAATAAGTTGAACTAGTATTCCTCTAAAAAAATCATTTTGGTATGCATTGTTTTATACTTTTCAATTTTCATAGCTATAGTGCATCACAAATTCATGATTTCATGCTTTGCTTTGCCAATTTCGATTTTTTCTAACCACCTTCTCTTTGATTTCAAATTTAGGGCAAACTATTGGTGCCTGGTACGTGTTCTACTTGAATTGGATGCTGCGTGCGCACATGTTTTGCCATTGTTTTGGGCTTCCACACATCTTTGGGGCATCCAAGTATTTAAGTTACCTTGTGTTTTCTTGAATTGTAATTCATGTACCATTCCTCCCAATTTTTATGCCCATTTGAATCTTGGTCAAATCATAAGTTTGACCAAGATTTGAACAAGTTTAAAACATGAAAATGAAAAGGTAAGCGTGGATCCTTCTTAGTCACTCTAAAATGAAGCTTTTGGGAGGTTTTTGAAATTTCCATGTTTGAAACACAAAACCACTTCTCTTCATGCTTGACTTCATAAGACAGAATTTAGGGTTAGGGGGTAGATACATGATTTGTCTTGTTTGAATATGGTTAGACCTTGTTTATCAACTTGAATGCTTACTATATGACATGAGAATACTATGTGCTTTGGTTTTCATTTTTTTGATTTTTTCTGAATTATTATGCCCATTTGATCTTGGTCAAATCCTAGGTCTAACCAAGATTTAAACAAGTTTATAACATGAAAGTAAAAAAAAGGTAAGCCTCCATCCTTCTTAGTCACTCAAAAATGAAGCTTTTGGGAAGGTTTTTGAAATTTCCTTGTCTGAAATCCAAAACGACTTCTCTTCGTGCTTGACTTCATAAGACAAAGTTTAGGGTTAGGGGTAGATACATGATTTTTATGGTTTGAATATGTCTAGACCTTCTTTATCAACTTGCGTGCTTACTATATGACATAATAAGGCTCTATGTGCTTTGGTTTTTCATTTTTTTTGAATTTTTATGCCCATTTGAATCCTCGTCAAATCCTAGGTACGGATTTGAACAAGTTTAAAACTTGAAAATAAAAGGTAATCCTGACCTGGATCCTTTAGTCAATCTAAAATGAAGCTTTTGGGGGTTCTTCAAATTTCCATGTTTGAAACCCAAAACCACTTCTCTTTATGCTTGACTTCGTAAGATAGAGTTTAGGATTATGGCTAGATACGTACATGATTTTTCTAAGTATTTTTATGCCCATTTGAATCTTGGTCAAATCCTAAGTTTGACCAAGATTTGAACAAGTTTAAAACATGAAAATGAAAAGGTAAGCCTGGATCCTTCTTAGTCACTCTAAAATGAAGCTTTTGGGAGGTTTTTGAAATTTCCATGTTCGAAGCCCAAAACCACTTCTCTTCATGCTTGATCGACTTCATAAGATAGAGTTTAGGTTTAGGGTAGATACATGTTTGTCTGGTTTGAAAATGTTTAGACCTTGTTTATCAACTTGAATGCTTACTATATGACATAAGAATACTATTTGCTTTGGTTTTCATTTTTTTCATTTTTACTGAATTTTTATATATGCCCATTTGATCTTGGTCAAATCCTAGGTTTAACCAAGATTTAATTAAACAAGTTTAAAACATGAAAATGAAAAGGTAAGCATGCATCCTTCTTAGTCACTCTAAAATGAAGCTTTTAGGAGGTTTTTGAAATTTCTATGTTTGAAACCCAAAACCACTTCTCTTCATGATTGACTTCGTAAGATATATAGAGTTTATTAGGGTTAGGGGTAGATACATGATTTGTCTGGTTTGAATATGTTTAGACCTTGTTTATCAACTTGAATGCTTACTATATGACATAAGAATACTATATGCTTTGGTTTTCATGTTTTGATTTTTTCTTAATTTTTATGCCCATTTGATCTTAGTCAAATCCTAGGTTTGACCAAGATTTGAACAAGTTTAAAATATGAAAATAAAATGTAAGCCCGGTCTGGATCCTTCTTAGTCACTCTAAAATGAAGCTTTTGGGAGGTTTTTGAAATTTCCATATTTGAAACCCAAAACCACTTCTCTTCATGCTTGGCTTCGTAAGATAGAGTATAATTAGGGTTAGGGGTAGATACGTACATGATTTTTCTAAGTATTTTTACGCACATTTGAATCTTGGTCAAATCCTAAGTTTGACCAAGTTTGAACATGTTTAAAACATGAAAATGAAAAGGGTAAGCTTGGATCCTTCTTAGTCACTCTAAAATGTAGCTTTTGGGAGGTTTTTGAAATTTCAATGTTTGAAACCCAAAACCACTTCTCTCATGCTTGACTTTACTATACAGAGTTTATGGTTAGGGGGTAGATACATGATTTGTCTGGTTTAAATATGTCTAGACCTTGTTTATCAACTTGAATGCCTTACTATATGACATAAGAAGACCATGCGCTTTGGTTTTTCATTTTTTTAATTTTTATGCCCATTTGAATCTCTTGGTCAAATCCTAGCTAGGTTTGACCAAGATTTAAACAAGTTTAACACATGAAAATGAAAAGGTGAGCTTGTGTCCTTCTTAGTCACTCCAAAATGAAGCTTTGGGGGGGTTCTTGAAATTTCCCGTTTGAAACCCAAATGTCATATAGTAAGCATTCAAGCTGATAATGCCATGTAAATGAGTTAACTTGGCTTTCCTACCCTTGAACCCATAGGAAACTTTGTACTAATACAGTATAATGATCACCCGAGTTATTACACCAACAGGTCTGTCACTTACGTGTGGTTCCCATGCGTGAGGTCCCACACTTCAGTGAGCACAAGTCATGTGCGGTCGGTAGGCAAACTCTCATCTTCTTTGTCAAGAGAAGTGATGACCCACAAGTATAGGGGATCGCAACAGTCTTCGAGGGAAGTAAAACTCAATTTATTGATTCGACACAAGGGGAGACAAAGAATACTTGAAAGCCTTAACAGCGGAGTTGTCAATTCAGCTGCACCTGGAAACAGACTAGCTCGCAAGAGTTTATCAGTAGTAACAGTTTTATAGCAGTAGCAGTAGTGAAATAACAGCAGCAGAGTAACAAAGACAGCAGTAGTGATTTTAGTAAACAGCAGGATTAAAATACTGTAGGCACGGGGACGGATGAACGGGCGTTGCATGGATGAGAGAAACTCATGTAACAATCATAGCAGGGCATTTGCAGATAATAATAAAACGGTGTCCAAGTACAAAGTAATCAATAGGCATGTGTTCCAATTATAGTCGTACGTGCTCGCAATGAGAAACTTGCACAACATCTTTTGTCCTACGAGCCGGTGGCAGCCGGGCCTCAAGGGAAACTACTGGATATTAAGGTACTCCTCTTAATAGAGTACCGGAGCAAAGCATTAACACTCCGTGAACACATGTGATCCTCACATCACTACCATTCCCTCCGGTTGTCCCGATTTCTGTCACTTCGGGGCTATCGGTTCCGGACAGCGACATGTGTATACAACTTGCAGGTGTTGACTGTCAGAAACCCACCGGCGGGCAGCGACGGTCAACACGGTAGAGCCGGGAACAACCTAGAGCTGCGGCTGGCTGAGGTCCCTCCGAGCGACGGCCCGCAAAGCCTTCTGGTCACACGTCCGATGCTGATGCAAGGGCGTGCCACCTGACCTATACCTGGTCAGGAAGGTGATGGAGATGCCTCGCTTAGTTTCCTGCATGGCATACACGTAAACATTAAATACGAGCCTCGATCGGCTCTCAGGTTATCCTGTGAATCGGCTCAAGGAGCCGATCCACCCATGATTCGTACGGGGTGCACGAATATATGGTGGTCCTGCTTGATCAAGATAAAGCTAATGAGATCTACGACGATTTAGGGTTTTCACCGCATAATCGGATCATCCTACTCCAGGTTGGGCCTCGCGGCCACGCACGGTGATCGTAAGCCGATCCTAAACAAGGCCTAAAAACCAACACGAAGTTGATCCCTGGAACATCCTGTTTAGGACTAGCAAACGACACCCTACGTGCCGCTGGATCCTCCCCCCTTTGTAAGGCCTAACTATTGCAGATATTAAACTAATCCTTGTAGAACAAGGAGCAATCGTAACGGATCAGATCTACTAAATAATGATCAAGCGGGGTGCCACCCCCACACCTAAGATAGGTGTGAGGGCGGCTAGACATGCAAGGGTTGCACTACGATAGCATGTTACGCGAAGAACTATGCTAACCCTAACACATCTATGATAACTACGTTGCTCGCCATCAACAAGGCTTCAGTACGAGCAACGCATGAACAACGTGGAGCTTGTGCTGCCTAGATCGCAAGATGCGATCTAGGCAGCATGTTGCTTACCGGTAGAAACCCTCGAGACGAAGGAGTTGGCGATGCGCCGAGATTGATTTGTTTGGTTGAACGTGTGTTGTTGTTTATTCCATAAACCCTAGATACATATTTATAGTCCAGGGGACTTTCTAACGTGGGAATAATCCCCACCGTACACGATACAAACTCTAACTTTCAATCTAAGATGCAATCTACTATAATTAAAGATACACGGGCAATCTAGCCCAAACTCTTCGCACAAGGCCGCTTCAGAGATCTTCCACGTGTAATCCTCCAAGCCCATCTCTCTTACGGCCCACCTCCTGATTTGACCAAAATCTGGTGATAACACATGCCCCCCTGGTTTTGGCAATGATAATTTCAAAACCACTCTGTTTTTCCTTCGAAGGGTCATGTCGTGGCAGAGCAGAGCCGTTGCAGTATCCGTCATCATTATGCCCTGTCTTCTCAGCTTCTCTGCAAAATTCGATAGCTCTGGCGTCATCTCCTCGGCAACTGCAATGGCATTAAATTTCCACCAGGCTTCTCATTATTTAACTGTGCCGATCAATTAGCCCTCTTCATCACCTTCCTCTATTCTAGCTATCGGCACCAAAAAACCCCCTCCTCCTGTAGCAATGTCTTCCGCTTCCTCTTCCCTCTCAGGCCTCCCCCTCCAATCCTCGCCGAAGAGGAAGAACGAGGACAACCTTCACTCCGAGGTGAACCCCCTCTACTCCGACAATGAGAAGAAAGAAGGAGAAGCAGCGAAGGCCAAGGCCTCCCCCTCCACCAAGCTCCCGCCGAAGAAGCGCTCCCGCATGTGGGCGGACAGCGAGGACGAAGATGACGACGAAGAAGGAGAAGAGGAGGAGGAAGATGAATCTTCCTCTTCCGCTGGGTACCCGCCGACGAAACGCTTCCGCTCTTGGGCGGACAGCGAGGATGATGATGATGACGAGGAAGATGAAGCTCCGACCAAAGGCTGGGGCAGCAGCGACGAGGAGCTTCCTGGGAGCAGCGCCGACGACATCGACGGCGGTGATGACGAGGACAGCGATGACTAGTAGAATAGGACTAGTAGTAGCAGTGCACTAGGCACCAGATCCCTCTTTTGAGAGCCATCGGCTCTTTCTTGTAAAGCCGCTCCTTTGAATTAATGAAATTGTTCTTTCAATTCATCCTTCAATTACTCCAATTTCATTCCTTCCGCCTGTTATGCCAAGACCGATAGCAACGTATCGGATTTCTTTTCTTTTGGACGCCCATGAAGCTGGACTCTCATGTCGATTAGCCCGTCGGTCAAGCACTTCTCAATTTCAGGCTGCGATTTGATATCTAACCATAATTCTTTGCAATCCCTTAGCCGATGACTACTCATCGGCTATTTTGAGAATCCAGTCCCTTTCCTTCTCTTTGCAGCGACAGGACGGTCCAAAATCTGTAAAAGCCGACGGCCTCCTTTTCCGATTCCTCTCCATAGCTTCAGCAATCTTCTTTCGCAACCTGAACTGCTTTCAGAGAGGATCACGATGCAGGGTCAGTTGATGCAACTCCAATCGGTTTCTTAAGAACCAAATATCTATGTAGTCCGTTGCCCCCCGAGCCTTCATCAAGGCGAGAACAGTAGTGAGCCACCTACATGTGCCACTATCGGCTTCCGAATCGTAATGCAGAACCAGCCGATTTCAACGAAATCGGCTCCCAAAGCCAAGAACCTCTCGGGCGAGTCGCCCTCCGAGCCCCATCCAAAACGAGCCAACTGCGTCGCCATTGGTCTCCACGTTGTAATGCAGAAACAGCCGATTCCATCAAAATCGGCTCTCTAAAGATATTTTAGGGCGAGCTGCCCCCCGAGCCTTAATCAAGGCGAGAATACCGGCGAGGATGCACAGGTCGCTGATCAGCTTTCTTCTACTGAACGTCGACGTTGATGTAAACTTTGAGCACATAGCCAGTAGGTCTTGGTCTTGTGTAACTGTACTAGAGTCGATGGCTGCGCATCGGCTTCGCTTCTTGCGCAATTTTTTTTTTATTTGGCTGATTTTTCTTAATCGGCCCCCAATGTTCCACTGCACGCATGTTTACACACGTTTATCTGCACATGTTCATCTGACTGTATGCCCCCCGAGCCGAATCTGCCAAATGACTGCAGATATCGGCTTCTATGGTTAGCCAGGGCACTGCACTTGCACGTCGGCTCCGTAAGGATTCGTGCTAACTTTCATCTGCCGACGTGGCCGCTGCCCAGTGGATCGATGCTGAACACAAGCAGAACACGTGGTGAAGATAATTTTGGCCGATTGCTGGAATCGGCCTCCATATCCATTGGAGCGCCGACTGAAGGTTCTGTAATGTTCCTTCATAATTTATGGGGCCGATCACAAGGATCAGCCTCGCCCCGTTTGCTCATTGGTTTAATCTTGCTACTCGGTCAGGCTGGTGGATAAAACCAGCCCAACCTCTGACTTGATGTGCCTGCTGTCGTCCACCTTGAGTGCATCGTAGAATCGTGGGGCACCAAGTTCCGTCGGAAGGACGAGCACCATGTTTGTGCCAGCCGATGTTTCATCATCGGCTTTCCTTTGCTTGGGACGCCACTCCATTTTCCGTGGACGACCCTCTTCATCCAGGGTTCGCTGAACTTTCGCAGCCAGATCAGGTCGTGCCTTCCTTAGCGTATGCAAGTATAACCTTTCGGCTTCCTCCAAGCCGCGCAATCGCTGAACCCTGCGCTTTTGTGAACGGCTGAGTCCGTCAGGGCACCACCTTGGACGGTGGTACCTGTCTTCTTCTTCTCCCTCGTCTTCTGAATCCTCGAGATCTGCCCAACGAGGTGACTCAGTGCGTTTGCTTTGTGGCGGGAGAGGCCCTAGGCGCTTGAACACAGACACGTTGGCTGCCTCCTTCTTCTTCTGGTTGCATTCTGGGCAATTGCCGATTGTGGGCAATCGGCTCATTCCTGAATCCCAGCAGTGTCTGAAGAAGGGGCAGTCCCAGTGCCTGGCGTTGTCATCTTGCTCCCTTGATTGTTCCGTGGCACGGCGCTCGTGCTCCTCCTCATCGCGATCGTGCCGACGATGTCTTCTGGCTTCTCTAGCCAGACGATCTCTCTCATCATTATCGGTGGATCGTCGGCGTTGGTCATACTGACTCACATACTTGTTGAGGAGGTGATCAGAGAGGGGTCGCTGATATCTCATGTTCTTCACTTCTCCCTCTGTGACGTAGCGCTTGCCATCATGACGGAGCCGATCGCGTGGAGCGGCCTCCTCTGTGTCCTTGCTACGAGAGCTGCTGCCCTCGTCTCCATCTTTGCCAGAGTGGTTCCCAGGTCCTACCATGTTGATGCTGAACGAGGATCCTGGCTGGCAACCTTCAGGGTAAGTGCACTCCACCATATTAACGGCGGGAAAGGGCTGGGTGTCGACCTTCATGGCGTACTGGTTGAAAATTAGACGCCCTTTTTCTATCGCCGCTTGGATGTGCTGACGCCATACCCTGCAGTCGTTGGTGGCATGGGAGAGCGAGTTATGCCATTTGCAGTATGGCTTTCCGTTCAGCTCTTGCACCGTGGGGAATTTGAGACCTTCAGGAATCGTCAACTGTTTCTCCTTGAGCAGGAGGTCGAAGATTTGCTCAGTCTTGGTCACGTCAAAATCAAATCCCCTGGGTGGGCCTGGTGGCTTTACCCATTTGCAGGACACGGGGGTTCCTCCCCGAGTCCATTCAGCCACTGCTACCTCTTGGTCTCCCGCAGGAACTTCGTCTTCCTCTGCATCGACCAGGACTACTGCACGCTTGAACTTGTCTTGGTACAGGTCTGGGTGGCGCTGTTCATATGCCGATAGTTTCTGAACCATGTGCGCCAGTGAGGGATAATCTGCTTGGGAGGCCATGTCCTTGAGCTGCATTGCAAGGCCCGCTACTGCCAACTCGACTGCTTCTTTTTCAGTTATACGAACCGAATAACATCAGTTCCTAAGATTCCTGAAGCGCTGGATGTATTCTGTCACAGTTTCTCCGCGCTTCTGACGTAGTTGTGCTAGATCGGCAATGCCAGACTTGGAAGCCTCTGAATGGTACTGCATATGGAACTGCTCTTCCAACTGCTTCCAAGTCCGGATGGAGTCCGGTGGCAAAGAGGTATACCATCCGAAAGCCGATCCCGTGAGGGACTGTGAGAAGAGCCTCACGCGTAGTTGATCCGACACTGAAGCCAGTCCTAGTTGCGCCAAATATCGGCCGACGTGCTCGATGGAGCTGGAACCATCTGATCCACTGAATTTGGAGAAATCAGGGAGCCGATATTTAGGTGGCAGCGGGATCATCTCGTAGTCGTCGGGGTACGGCTTGGAATAGCCGATGGCCCTTCTTTTCGGCACCATGCCGAACTGGTCTCTCAGTATGGTACTGATTTGATCCGCTGTGCTGGCTGCAGGAGTTGAACTCTGAAGATTCGCCGGGGTGGCGTACTTAGCCAGCCATGTTTGCTTTTCCAGCTCTGAGCCAACTGCAGGAGCTGAGCTCTGGAGGTTCGTCGGGGTGGCGTACTTAGTTAGCCACGTCTGCTTCTCAAGCTCTGTCGCTGACGTTCCTCCTGTTTTCCCAGAAGCCCCTGATGTTGTGGCCTGGTTTGTGAGTGCCCAGTTGCCACAATCTGGCACATACGTGCACGCGTACCCGTGAGGGATCTCCTTAGGCGCCTCGGGCAAGAACTGGTAGTCACTAGGGTCACCACCAATCTTGTAGACGACGAATGCCGGTGTAGCCGGCACTTCTGGTGCTGCCAACGCATATGGCAGCGGTGGACGGGACTGGAGTGGCAACTCTCCTTGATGCGTCCCGAGCGCTGGTCCTGACGGCGAGTACTGGTGCCTCATGATCTCCTGGATCACGCGAAGAGCGACACGCTCCAACGTGTTGACCAGGTTCTCAGAGTGGCGGTGTAGCGAATGAGCCACCAAGTAGTTGATCTCCTGCCGCAGGGACCTGGTGCGTTCCTCCGACGGGGCAGAGAGGTCTATCCCATCGAGTGCACCTTGCGGTGAGAACCCCTTCCATCTGATGCCATGTGAACGGGTTCTCTGAAAAGAGCCGATGAGGTCGGCTTCGAGGGTGACTTTGATCTCGTCATACCTCTTCTTGAGCTCGTCGGGCAGCTCCTCGTAGGTGACTGGCGTGCCGTCCGCCATCTCAGATGTAGATGGCGATGTGGTTGATGTAGAAGCTTGTCCCACCGGGCGTGCCAGAATGTGTTGACTGTCAGAAACCCACCGGCGGGCAGCGACGGTCAACACGGTAGAGCCGGGAACAACCTAGAGCTGCGGCTGGCTGAGGTCCCTTCGAGCGACGGCCCGCAAAGCCTTCTGGTCACACGTCCGATGCTGATGCAAGGGCGTGCCACCTGACCTATACCTGGTCAGGAAGGTGATGGAGATGCCTCGCTTAGTTTCCTGCATGGCATACACGTAAACATTAAATACGAGCCTCGATCGGCTCTCAGGTTATCCTGTGAATCGGCTCAAGGAGCCGATCCACCCATGATTCGTACGGGGTGCACGAATATATGGTGGTCCTGCTTGATCAAGATAAAGCTAATGAGATCTACGACGATTTAGGGTTTTCACCGCATAATCGGATCATCCTACTCCAGGTTGGGCCTCGCGGCCACGCACGGTGATCGTAAGCCGATCCTAAACAAGGCCTAAAAACCAACACGAAGTTGATCCCTGGAACATCCTGTTTAGGACTAGCAAACGACACCCTACGTGCCGCTGGATCCTCCCCCCCTTTGTAAGGCCTAACTATTGCAGATATTAAACTAATCCTTGTAGAACAAGGAGCAATCGTAACGGATCAGATCTACTAAATAATGATCAAGCGGGGTGCCGCCCCCACACCTAAGATAGGTGTGAGGGCGGCTAGACATGCAAGGGTTGCACTACGATAGCATGTTACGCGAAGAACTATGCTAACCCTAACACATCTATGATAACTACGTTGCTCGCCATCAACAAGGCTTCAGTACGAGCAACACATGAACAACGTGGAGCTTGTGCTGCCTAGATCGCAAGATGCGATCTAGGCAGCATGTCGCTTACCGGTAGAAACCCTCGAGACGAAGGAGTTGGCGATGCGCCGAGATTGATTTGTTTGGTTGAACGTGTGTTGTTGTTTATTCCATAAACCCTAGATACATATTTATAGTCCAGGGGACTTTCTAACGTGGGAATAATCCCCACCGTACACGATACAAACTCTAACTTTCAATCTAAGATGCAATCTACTATAATTAAAGATACACGGGCAATCTAGCCCAAACTCTTCGCACAAGGCCGCTTCAGAGATCTTCCACGTGTAATCCTCCAAGCCCATCTCTCTTACGGCCCACCTCCTGATTTGACCAAAATCTGGTGATAACAGCAGGTAAGATCAATAAATAATGAATATCATGATGAAGCAATAACATGTTCAGATCTGAGATCATGGCACTCGGGCCCTAGTGACAAGCATTAAGCATAACAAGTTGCAACAATATCATCAAAGTACCAATTACGGACACTAGGCACTATGCCCTAACAATCTTATGCTATTACATGACCAATCTCATCCAATCCCTACCATCCCCTTCGGCCTACAGCGGGGGAATTACTCACACATGGATGGGGGAAACATGGCTGGTTGATGGAGAGGCGTCAGTGGTGATGATGGCGATGATCTCCTCCAATTCCCCGTCCCGGCGGAGTGCCAGAACGGAGACTTCTGGCTCCCGCGACGGAGTTTCGCGATGTGGCGGCGTTCTGGAGGGTTTCTAGCGACTTCGACTTCTCCCCGTGCATTTTTAGGTCGAGGCCGATAAGTAGTCCGAAGGAGGGCGTCGGAGGCCGGCCGAGGGGGCCACACCTTAGGGCCGCGCGGGCCCCCCCTAGGCCGCGCCGCCTTATGGTGTGGGGCCCTCGGGCCTCCACCTTATTTGTCCTTCTGGCTCCGTCGATTCTCGGGAAAATAGGGCCTTCTGCATAAATTCTGAGGATTTTCCCGAAAGTTGGATTTCTGCACAAAAACGAGACACCAGAACAATTCTGCTGAAAACAGCGTTAGTCCGTGTTAGTTGTATCCAAAATACACAAATTAGAGGCAAAACAATAGCAAAAGTGTTCGGGAAAGTAGATACGTTTTGGACGTATCAACTCCCCCCAAGCTTAGCTTATTGCTTGTCCTCAAGCAATTCAGTTAACAACTGAGCGATAAAAGAACTTTCACGAACACATTTGCTCATATGATGTATATGTTCTCATGCTATGGCTAATACTTAAGCAGTTCATAATGAGGTACATGCAAATAAAATCATCTAACAGCTATGTCAATCATGGGGAGGTACCAACAATTAATAATAAGCATCATGAATCATGTATATAAGCAGGATTGCAATGTTCATAAGAGAGTATGATAAAGTGGTATCTCGCTTGCCCGTATTTGATCGGCAAAACATAAATGCCCAGGCACCTCTGGAGTTCATAGAAAGACTAGAAGTAGTGATTGTCAAAGATAAAAGCATCAAAGTTGTACCACAATCAATCATATTTTGAGACAAGCATATTATACTAAGAATGACAGTTGTGCTCTAAAGATAGTGCTCAAAGAAATAATGGAGACACAACATAAAAGTAAAAGATTGACCCTTCGCTGAGGGAAGCAGGGATTAACATGCGCTAGAGCTTTTCATTTTTGAAATCAGGAGTAAAATTATTTTGAGAGGTGTTGGTCGTTGTCAACGAATGGTAATGGGTACACCAACTACCTCGCCAACCGGACTCCCAAGAGCGGCTCCCATGAATTATTTTTATGTTTATGCGGCAATCCTTCCAACCTTTCTTTCACAAACCATGGCTAACCGAATCCTCGGGTGCCTGCCAACAATCTCATACCATGAAGGAGTGCCTTTTTATTTTAGTTTTATTATGATGATGACACTCCCCCCAACCTTTGCTTACACAAGCCATGGCTAACCGAATCCTTCGGGTGCCTTCCAACAATCACATACCATGGAGGAGTGTCTATTTAAGTTAATTAATTCGGGACTGGGAATCCCATTGCCAGCTCTTTTTGCAAAATTATTGGATAAGCGGATGTGCCACTAGTCCATATGAGAGTCCGTCAAAAGTAAATGACAAGGTTGAAAGCTAAACACCACATACTTCCTCATGAGCTATGAAACATAAACACAAATTGAGAAGCATTTTGAAGGTTTTAAAGGTAGCGCATGAGAATTTACTTGGAATGGTTTGAAATGCCATGCATAGGTATTTATGGTGGACACTCTGGAATAACTTGGTTTTCATGTGTTTGGAAGCACGAGCAGCGTTCCCGCTCAGTACAAGTGAAGGCTAGCAAAAGACTAGGGAGCGACAAATCAAGAGAGCAGTAACTGTCATAATCATGCTCGCGGCAAAATAAATTAACAGAGGCATAAAAATGATACAAGAACTCTGAAGCAATATAAATCATCGAGGCTTAATTGACTTTGGTTCAGTCTTATGCATGCGTGAGCATGTGCCAAGTCGATATAAATGAATTATTCAGAGGAGGATACCACAATGCCATACCTACTTATGAATAAAACAATGCAAGCAAACATCCATGACATGCTACTCATATTAATAAATTGGAGCTAAACATGAGAGATCATAAACTACTAGACTTTCTCAAATAACATATACCTCACATGAACCAACTAAGCATGCTCACATGGATGAGTATATGTACAAAAATGAAAACAAATAGAGTTCATACCAGCCTCTCACCACAATCCAATTGTCGTAGATCGTCATTATTGCCTTTCACTTGTGTAGCTTGGATAATATGAAATGAAAACCACACTCCAGCCACCGAAGACCATTGAACTCATAATGAACTTTACAAACCAAAGAAGAACAGCAAATATTTTTGGTGTTTTCGAATTAGAAACAAGAACAAAAGGAAACAAGCAAACAAAGCAAAATCTTTTTGGGTTTTCTTATAGCAAACTAGCAATAGCAAATAAAGCGAAACAAATGCAAGAAACCAAAGCAAACAAATGATGAAGAGAAACAACATAAATATTTTTGGTCTTTTTGTGTTTTAGGAAAGAAACAAAGCAAGAACAAGAAAATGAAAACTAAAAGAAACACAGAAAAGCGAGATGGCAGAAATCTGCCAAAACCTGACAGCAGTACAGAAATCGATTTTTACAAAAATCTTACGTTGCTCAGCTCGAAAAGTGTTCAACTAATGAAAGTTAGATAACAACCTGGGGAACCTTCATAAAAATTGGCAGCTCAAAATAACGTTCTGGCTGTGCGCACGAATTTTTCTAGTAACAGTCCAGAATCTGTTTTCAGGCAGCACTTCCCCAAATATCATCTCCCTCTCATTAGAAAACCACTCAAAGAGACTAAACAAGTATGTACAAGTATCCAGCAACCATAATATGCAAAGAATGAGTGATGCCGGTATACCTCCCCCCAAGCTTAGGCTTTTGGCCTAAGTGGAGTTCAACCGCAAAGAGGGTCGCTGTTCCTCGCCGGTGGATAATTCATGGCGTAGTCATAGTAAAGTTCCTGTGCAGAAGAAAAGCGTGGAGGCTCCACATACCCAACATGTTGATGCGAGGAACTTGCTGCATCGGATGATGAGTCGAGGTGTTCCTCAGTCTCCTCCGTGTTGTCTTTTGCATGATGGCCTCCTCCCTCTATGTGTGCATTCAGTGCACCTTCTGTGACCGACCAATCTTCCCTGGAATCAAGGTTAAACAGAACAGGCGCAGACAATCTTACTAGTTTCTCAGTTTTCTTAGTTATTCTCCAGACTTTCTTATAAAATGTCATCTTGTAAAACAGGTTACCCAAGTTGGAGGAGTCAGAAACAAATTCATGTCTAATAATAGAGACTATGTCAAGTTTTTCTATGGAAAGTGGAATGTCAAGATGATGAGGTTCTACATTATGCAAAGCTAGTAAACGAGAGGCGATGAGACCTCCACAAATTCCACCTTTCTCACGGTTAGTGGCAAGTCTATAAGCTATCAATGCCCCCAAATTATAAGTCCTACTACTTTGCAGTGCCGCAGCTAGAAAAGCTAAATCCGGAATAGATAGTCTACCACCAATCCTTCTAGCAAGAACGCATTTAGTAATGAAATAAGCAAAGTAGCGGATAGCTGGGAGCTGAATGCTAGTGATTTTACCACTATCCTCTGAGAAACTCCTCCCACAGCAAATCATCTTGAAGAGGCTTAAAAGTTCTTGCGGCGATCCCCTTATCTTCTCGCATGATCCCCATTGCGGTACTCTAATTGCTGCACAAAAATCACTGAATGGCAAGTTGACAGCTTTATTGTAAATTTTATACTGAACCGTGGGGTTAGATCGCGACCAATTGAACTTAAAGTCCTGCACAACAGACATAGTTAATTTTGCATATTGGCTTGGCTCTCCTTCAACAAAATTACTCAGCCCTGCACGAGAAATTAGACTCCGAACATCTTCCAATATTCCCGCGCTTCTCATGAAATCCACGCACGGGTAGTAAGAGGGGTATACTCCCTCTTCACGGTTCACTCTCATAACTTGTTGGACCTCCAATTCTTGTTGGTTAAGTTGATATCTATTCCACTCCATTTTCTGAAATTTTCAACAAATAATATAAAATTTGATTTGGTGACATATAATCAAGGGGAACTACTATAGGAACTTGCTAGAGTACTAATCATGCATCAAAACTAGTTTATACAACTTAGAACAAGCATGCAAGCTCACTAAACATGTTACCTACAGCAGCAAAATATTCAAGATATACTCAACCAAACAAAATTCTACTTGGATAGGCGGAGGAGTCACATACCGGAGAGCAAATGTGCCAAATTTCAGACAGAAATCTGGGCTGAGCAAAGAGATCGAAAAATCCTGAGCTCTTGAGCAAAAACGCGAGTGAGAGAAAGCTGGTTCGAGTTTTTTCGGGAGAGAGAAGATGCTGGGAGAAAGAGATGAGATAGTGGGGCAAGGAGGGGCCCACACCACAGGGTGGTGCACCCCCCTCCTTGGCCGCGCCGGCCTGTGGTGTGGCACCCTGGGGTGCCCCACAGGTCATCCTCTGGTGCTCCCAGGTGCCTCTTCGAAAAATAGGACCAACGGTATAATTTTTGTGAATTTTTGAAAACTTTGAAAAATGCACATTTCTGGGTATTTAGTTTATTATTACTCGACAGGAAATTTTTTGAAAACTCTAATTAAGTAAGGAAATTTGCAAATCAAAAGTGCTATAGCAAATAAGACAAGTGGAGTGAGAAAGAGATGTTGTTTACCTCCTCTATGCATATAAAAAATATTCGTTAACAAGGTTGATCAAGTCTTGTCACCGAATAGTTTTTACATAACATAAGAAGAAATAAACCTCAAATCAATCATGTTACCTTGAATTGTATTGATATGGATCCAATCATAAGATTTTGATAACCTTCTTTAGGCTCATATATAGGACAATCGATAGTTCCAATTTTGATAGTTCTCACATTAGAAATAGTATTGACTCCACATACTTTATCAATCTTCTTGGGGAAATAGACGGTATGCTCTTTATCATCAACATTGAAAGTAACCTTTCCTTTATTGCAATCAATAACAGCCCCTGCGGTGTTAAGAAAGGGTCTCCCAAGAATAATAGACATATTATCATCTTCAGGCATTTCCAACACAACAAAATCAGTTAATATCAAGCAGTTAGTAGTAACTTGAACAGGAACATCCTCACATATACCAACAGGAATAGCAGTAGATTTATCAGCCATTTGCAAAGATATATCAGTAGGTATCAACTTATCTAGATAAAGCCTCTTATAAAAAGAAAAAGGCATAACACTAACACCGGCTCCCAAGTCACATAGAGCAGTTTTAACATAATTATTCTTAATAGAACAAGGAATAGTAGGTATACCTGGATCGCCCAACTTCTTTGGAACTTTGCCATTGAAAGAGTAATTAGCAAGCATAGTGGAAATTTCCTCATTGGGGATTTTCCTTTTGTTAGTAACAATATCTTTCATATACTTTGAATAAGGAGGCTATTTAATAGCATCAGCCAAAGGGATTTGCAAGAATAAAGGTTTCATCCAATCGCAAAATTTATTATAGTGTTCTTCTTCCTTTGATTTTAGTTTCTTAGCAGGAAAAGGCATTTGCTTTTGCACCCAAGGTTCTCTTTCATTACCATGTTTCTTAGCAATAAAATCTTCTTTAGTATACTTTTTATTTTTAGCATGCTTTTCGGGTTCATCTTCTACCTCTTCTTTATCAGAAGCATCATTCTTATCATTATCATTACCATTATCATGTTCATTTCCACTTTCAGTTTCAGCATCGGAAATAGAAATACTATTAGGATCATTAGCAGGTTCAGAGGATTCTACAACATTTGTATGTTTCTTCTTCTTTTTCTTCTTAGAAGGAGCACTAGGTTCAATGCGTTGAGAATCTTGTTCAATTCTTTTGGGATGCCCTTCAGGATATAGAGGATCCTGGGTAGAGACACCACCTCTAGTTGTTACTTCATACGCATGTTTCTCTTTAGAATTATTCCCCAACAAGTCATTTTGCACTTTAGTGAGTTGATCAATTTGAGTTTGAACCATATGAAAATGTTTAACAAGCATCTTAACATCATTGGAGGTTCTCTCTACAATATCATGCAATTCACTAATAGCTCGAGAATTTTCCATTAAATGATTCTCTACTCTCATATTAAAATTTTCTTGCTTAACAATATAATTATCAAACTCATCTAAGCATTGTGCAGGAGGTTTCGAATACGGAATATCTTTCCTAGTAAAGCGTTGAAGGGAGTTTACCTCAATCATGGATGAAGGGGGAATTATCTCACATATATCTTCTATGGGAGGAAGATTCTTCACATCTTCAGATTTAATACCTTTCTCTTTGAGAGACTTCTTGGCTTCCCTCATATCTTTATCATTCAATTTAATGAAACCCCTCTTCTTCAGTATTGGTGTCGGGGTTGGTTCAGGTGTAGACCAATCATGATGATTCCGGCCTATTTTAGCCAATAATTCTTCAGCGTCGTCTGGAGTTCTTTTCCTGAAAACACAACCAGCACAACTATCCAGGTATGCCCTAGACTCAATGGTTAGTCCACTATAAAATATATCAAGTAAATCATGCTTTTCCAAATCATGATCAGGCCGAGCTCTAATAAGAGAGCAAAATCTCGCCCAAGCCTCAGGCAATTTCTCTCCATCTTCCTGGTCAAAATTATAGATTCTCTGCAAAGCAATATGTTGAGCACTAGCAGGAAAGTTTTTACGGAAGAAAACATCAAGCAATTCTTTTGGACTTTAAATAGAATTAGGTGGCAAACTATTATACCAAGTTTTAGCGTCATCCTTTAATGAGAATGGAAAGATTTTAGCAACAAAGTAAGTACGCTTCTTAACATCATCAGAAAACAAGCTACTCAGAGTAGATAGCTCAATCATGTGTTCAACAGCACTTTCTTTTTCAGTACCACAAAAGGGTGTTTTCTCAACAATAGCTATATGAGATAAATCAAGAGAAAAATCATAATCTTTATCCTTAATGTTTATAGGAGATGTGGCAAACTTAGGATCAGGAGACAATTTATATCTAATAGCATGTTCTGCAAGCAACTTTTTAATTTTTCTTGCATCAGTAGTAGCATTGCATTTTTCAATAAAATCATCATTAAGCTCCATATAATCTTCATCAGGATCATCACTAGAATAATCAAGTTCAGGTGAATTAACAGGTGTAGTAGCATTAGGAGTTTCAGTATTTTCAATTTGTTTAGACCTAGCAATCGTAGCATCTAGAAAGGATCCCGATGAACCACTATCATCAAGCACAGCAGAAGCATCATCAATATTATAAGAATTTTCAGATTCAGCAGAAGTACCCGCATGTGAAGCATGTGGCGGTGAAACAAGTTTATCAATCACAGATGGTGAATCAAGAGCAGCAGAGGTACTCAGAGTTGTACCTTTTCTTGTAGTGGATGGTAATATGGCGACCTTAGTATCGCGAGGTTTACCCATGATGGAGAATTTGCAGCGAACAATATCCAAGTGAACTTCCAAATAAAGCTATGCTCCCCGGCAACGGCGCCAGAAAATAGTCTTGATGACCCACAAGTATAGGGGATCGCAACAGTCTTCGAGGGAAGTAAAACCCAATTTATTGATTCGACACAAGGGGAGACAAAGAATACTTGAAAGCCTTAACAGTGGAGTTGTCAATTCAGCTGCACCTGGAAACAGACTAGCTCGCAAGAGTTTATCAGTAGTAACAGTTTTATAGCAGTAGCAGTAGTGAAATAACGACAGAGTAACAAAGACAGCAGTAGTGATTTTAGTAAACAGCAGGATTAAAATACTGTAGGCACGGGGACGGATGAACGGGCGTTGCATGGATGAGAGAAACTCATGTAACAATCATAGCAGGGCATTTGCAGATAATAATAAAATGGTGTCCAAGTACAAAGCAATCAATAGGCATGTGTTCCAATTATAGTCGTATGTGCTCGCAATGAGAAACTTGCACAACATCTTTTGTCCTACCAGCCGGTGGCAGCCGGGCCTCAAGGGAAACTACTGGATATTAAGGTACTCCTTTTAATAGAGTACCGGAGCAAAGCATTAACACTCCGTGAACACATGTGATCCTCACATCACTACCATTCCCTCCGGTTGTCCCGATTTCTGTCACTTTGGGGCCATCGGTTCCGGACAGCGACATGTGTATACAACTTGCAGGTAAGATCAATAAACAATGAATATCATGATGAAGCAATAACATGTTCAGATCTGAGATCATGGCACTCGGGCCCTAGTGACAAGCATTAAGCATAACAAGTTGCAACAATATCATCAAAGTACCAATTACAGACACTAGGCACTATGCCCTAACAATCTTATGCTATTACATGACCAATCTCATCCAATCCCTACCATCCCCTTCGGCCTACAGCGGGGGAATTACTCACACATGGATGGGGGAAACATGGCTGGTTGATGGAGAGGCGTCGGTGGTGATGATGGCGATGATCTCCTCCAATTCCCCATCCCGGCGGAGTGCCAGAACGGAGACTTCTGGCTCCCGCGACGGAGTTTCGCGATGTGGCGGCGTTCTGGAGGGTTTCTGGCGACTTCGACTTCTCCCCGTGCGTTTTTAGGTCAAGGCCGATAAGTAGTCCAAAGGAGGGCATTGGAGGCCGGCCGAGGGGGCCACACCATAGGGCCGCGCGGGCCCCCCTAGGCCGCGCCGCCTTATGGTGTGGGGCCCTCGGGCCTCCACCTTATTTGTCCTTCTGGCTCCGTCAGTATTCTGGGAAAATAGGGCCTTCTGCATAAATTCCAAGGATTTTCCCGAAAGTTGGATTTCTGCACAAAAACGAGACGCCAGAACAATTCTGCTGAAAACAGCGTTAGTCCGTGTTAGTTGTATCCAAAATACACAAATTAGAGGCAAAACAATAGCAAAAGTGTTCGGGAAAGTAGATACGTTTTGGACGTATCAAGAAGACGCATCAAAACTCCCCCTCTCTCTCTCCAGTTATCCACCTCCGCTGGCTGCCGGTTTTGGCATTGCGTTTCTAGCTCAGCTCGGAGGCCATGGTGTGCATGCACTGTAGCCATGGCGATTTGGTCGCGCTAAGTGGTTCGTCCCTGGCTGCGACGAGGATCAATCTGGGCGGTGTCTGTTAAGGACCCGATCGCATTTCTTGCTTTTAGTGTGGGGTCTTCCATGTAAAAGTTAGGGATTTAGATGAAATTTCCTGTTTATTCTGTGTCTTGTTGTAAACTGTGTTCTGGTGCGTATTGGAAGTCTGAGTCCTTCAGGATCCTTTGGTTGTCCCTCTCTCTCTCAAAAAAGGAAAAAACATCTCTCTCATTATCGGCCTCCCTCGCTCGCTCGCACCTCCTGCGCACTGACAAACCCTGAAAAAGGTCAGACACCATAAATAAGAGGGCCCCCTCACTTCTCTCCCTTCGTCTCCTTCCGTGTGATCCCTCTTCCTCCGAGTTTCACTGGACGGGCAAGCACATGTGCTGCCTACAAATATTCGACCCCTTTGCATGGATAATCATGTCGACCATTTTTACCTGGTTTTGAAATAAATAAAATGAAAATGAAGAAAACCTCAAAAATGAAACCCTTCCACATTGACTGCTTATAGGTGTAGTAGTTGACAGGGAAAATAAGAAACCTGTGATAGGGTAGTAAAAAACAAAATGTCTTCACAAAACGGACTATCGTGTATGAAGATTCATGGGTTTCAAGCCAACAAATGGCATAGTTATGGCCATATTTGTGGCATAGTTTGTTATAATGTGCCCAAATTGGGCATGGTGGTGCATCTTGCCATTCCCAACAATGTTGCTGACTAGACTTTTCAACTTTTCGGTATATAAAAACTAATTTTTCATTTTCTAGATGACAAAATAGGTTTATTTTGTCAATGGGGTACATAAGATACGGCTCAAAATGGCGACTCTACATTTTTAAGATAAATTAGCCACATATTAGTGAAAATTCCCAACTCTTTATGTTTTTAGTGCTTTCTAGCTAGTTTCACACATTTAAATGACTTTATGCTGATTTATTGAAAGTAATTCCAATTTGAAATGTAGGTGTGTTATAACTTCGTCCTATAAATCCCCAAAAATCATTTTTTGAATTTTATGCCCATTTGAATCTTGGTCAAATACTAGCCAGGTTTGACTAAGATTTAAACAATTATACAACATGAAAATGAAAAGGCAAGCATGCATGGATCATTTTTAGTCACTCTAAAATGAAGCTTTTGGGAGGTTCTTGAAATTTCCATGTTTGAAACCAATAGGAATTCTCTTCATGCTAGATCGACTTCATAAGATCGACCGACTTTATGGTTAGAGGGTAGATACATGCTTTTTCTATTTTGAATATGCCTAGACCTTGTTCATCAATTTGAAATTTCCATGTTTGAAACCCAAAACCACTTCTCTTCATGCTTGACTCCATAATACAGAGTTTAAGGTTAGGGCCAGGGTAGATACATGATTTTTCTAGTTTGAATATGTCTAGACCATGTTTATCAACTTGAATGCTCATGCATTATAATATGACATAAAAAGTCTATGTGCATTTTTTAATTTTTTATACCCATTTGAATCTTGGTCAAATCCTAGTTTTGACCAGGATTTAAACAAGTTTAAAACATGAAAATGAAAAGGTAAGCATGCATCCTTCTTAGTCACTCTAAAATGAAGCTTTTAGGAGGTTTTTGGAATTTCCATGTTTGAAACCCAAAACCACTTCTCTTCATGCTTTACTTCGTAAGATATATAGAGTTTATTAGGGTTAGGGGTAGATACATGATTTGTCTGGTTTGAATATGTTTAGACCTTGTTTATCAACTTGAATGCTTACTATATGACATAAGAATACTATATGCTTTGGTTTTCATGTTTTAATTTTTTCTTCATTTTTATGCCCATTTGATCTTGGTCAAATCCTAGGTTTAACCAAGATTTACACAAGTTTAAAACATGAAAATAAAAGGTAAGCCCGGCCCGGATCCTTCTTAGTCACTCTAAAATGAAGCTTTTGGGAGGTTTTTGAAATTTCCATGTTTGAAACCCAAAAACCACTTCTCTTCATGCTTGACTTCGTAAGATAGAGTTTAGGGTTAGGGGTAGATACGTACATGATTTTTCTAAGTATTTTTATGCCCATTTGAATCTTGGTCAAATCCTAAGTTTGACAAAGATTTGAACAAGTTTAAAACATGAAAATGAAAATGTAAGCCTAGCTAGATTCTTCTTAGTCACTCTAAAATGAAGCTTTTGGGAGTTTTTTGAAATTTCCATGTTTGAAACCCAAAACCACTTCTCTTCATGCTTGACTTCGTAAGATAGAGTTTAGGGTTAATTAGTGGTAGATACGTACATGATTTTTCTAAGTATTTTTACGCCCATTTGAATCTTGGTCAAATCCTAAGTTTGACCAAGATTTGAACAAGTTTAAAACATGAAAATGAAAAGGGTAAGCCTGGATCCTTCTTAGTCACTCTAAAATGAAGCTTTTGGGAGGTTTTTGATATTTCCATGTTTGAAACCCAAAACCACTTCTCTTCATGCTTGACTTTACAAGACAGAGTTTATGGTTAGGGGGTAGATACATGATTCGTCTGTTTTAAATATTTCTAGACCATGTTTATCAACTTGAATGCCTTACTATATGACATAAGAAGACCATGCACTTTGGTTTTTCTTTTGAATTCTTATGCCCATTTGAATCTCTTGGTCAAATCCTAGATAGGTTTGACCAAGATTTAAACAAGTTTAACACATGAAAATGAAAAGGTAAGCTTGTATCCTTCTTAGTCACTCCAAAATGAAGCTCTTCGGATGGTTTTTGAAATGTCCATGTTTGAAACCCAAAACAACTTCTCATCATGCTTGACTTCATAAGACAGAGTTTAGGGTTAGGGGGTGGATACATGATTTTTGTGGTTTGAATATGTCAGACCTTGTTTATCACCTTGAATGCTTACTATATGACATAAGAAGATGACATGCTTTTCTTTTTCTTTTTTTTTTTGATTTTTTTTGAATTTTTATGCCCATTTGAATCTTGGTCAAATCATAGGTTTGACCACGATTTAAACATGTTTAAAACATGAAAATGAAAAAGTAAGCCTGGATCCTTCTTAGTCACTCCAAAATGTACCAATTGATAGGTGAGTTAACTTGGCTTCATGGAAAAAATAATGTCATGTAAATGAGTTAACTTGGCTTTCGTACCCTTGAATCCATAGGAAACTTTGTACAAATGTAGTACGATAATAATAATCAATCGAGTTTTTACACCAACAGGTCTGTCACTTACGTGTGGTGCCCATGCGTGAGGTCCCACACTTCAGTGATCTCAAGTCAAGTGCGGTAGGTACGCAAACTCCAAGCCATCTTCTTTGTCAAGAGAAGACGCATCAGGATGCGTACTGTAAGTCTCTGGGTCCTTCAGGATCCTTCGGTTGTCCCTCTCACAAAAAAAATCTCTCTCATTCTCGGCCTCGCTCGACTCGCTCGCTCGCACCTCCTGCTCACTGACAAAACCTGCACAACAGTCAACATCATCACCCGAAAAAGGGGAGACATCATAATTCTATCTCTTCTTCTCTCCTTCCGAGTGACCCCTCTTCCTCCGAGTTTCACTCGACGGGCAAACACACGTGTGTTGCATAGTAATAATAAAAAAAGTAGAAAAATCGATTTTTGGCTACTAATATAAAATTAAATAGGTTGAACTAGTATTCCTCTAAAAAAATCATTTTGGTATGCATTTTTTTATACTTTTCATAGCTATAGTGCATCACAAATTCATGATTTCATGCTTTGCTTTTCCAATTTCAATTTTTTCTAACCACCTTCTCTTTGATTTCAAATTTAGGTCAAACTATTGGTGCCTGGTATGTGTTATACTTGAATTGGATGATGCGTGCGCACATGTTTTGCCATTGTTTTGGGCTTCCCCACATCTTTGGGGCATCCAAGTATTTAAGTTACCTTGTTTTTTCTTGAATTGTAATTCATGTACCATTCCTCCCAATTTTTATGCCCATTTGAATCTTGGTCGAATCATAAGTTTGACCAAGATTTGAACAAGTTTAAAACATGACAATGAAAAGGTAAGCCTGGATCCTTCTTAGTCACTCTAAAATGAAGCTTTTGGGAGGTTATTGAAATTTCCATGTTTGAAATACAAAACCACTTCTCTTCATGCTTGACTTCATAAGAAAGAGTTTAGGGTTAGGGGTAGATACATGATTTGTCTTTGTTTGAATATGTTTAGACCTTGTTTATCAACTTGAATGCTTACTATATGACATGAGAATACTATGTGCTTTAGTTTTCATTTTTTTGAATTTTTCTGAATTTTTATGCGCATTTGAATCTTGGTCAAATCCTTGGTTTAACCAAGATTTAAACAAGTTTAAAACATGAAAATGAAAAGGTAAGAATGGATCCTTCTTAGTCACTCTAAAATGAAGCTTTTGGAAGGTTTTTGAAACTTCCATGTTTGAAACCCAAAACCACTTCTCTTCATGCTTGACTTCATAAGACAAAGTTTAGGGTTAGGGGTAGATACATGATTTTTCTGGTTTGAATATCTCTAGACCTTTGTTTATCAACTTAAGTGCTTACTATATGACATAAGAAGGCTATGTGCTTTGGTTTTTCATTTTTTTTGAATTTTTATGCCCATTTGAAACTTGGTCAAATCCTAGGTACGGTTTGACCAAGATTTGAACAAGTTTAAAACATCAAAAATAAAAGGTAATCCCGACCTGGATCCTATAGTCACTCTAAAATGAAGCTTTTGGGGGGTTCTTCAAATTTCCATGTTTGAAACCCAAAACCACTTATCTTCATGCTTGACTTCGTAAGATAGAGTTTATATATTAGGGTTAGGGGTTAGATACGTGATGTCTACGCACGCTTCTATTCTTGTAGACAGTGTTGGGCCTCCAAGAGCAGAGGTTTGTAGAACAGAAACAAGTTTCCCTTAAGTGAATCACCCAAGGTTTATCGAACTCAGGGAGGTAGAGGTCAAAGATATCCCTCTCAAGCAACCCTGCAATTACGATACAAGAAGTCTCTTGTATCCCCAACACACCTAATACAATTGTCAGATGTATAGGTGCACTAGTTCGGCGAAGAGATAGTAAGATGCAAGTGATATGGATGAATATGAGTGGAAATAACAATCTGAAATAAATATGGCAGCAAGTAAACATGTAACAGAACTTGTTGGAAACGGTGTTTCAATGCTTAGAAACAAAGCCTAGGGATCATACTTTCACTAGTGGACACTCTCAACATTGATCACATAACTGAATAAATAAATGCTACTTTCTACACTCTCTTGTTGGATAACAAACACCATTCATTGTGTAGGGCTATAAAAGCATACCTCAAGCCGGAGTAAACAAGCTCCACAACATCCGTAGTTCATATTAAAGTAACCTCTAGAGTGCATAATAGACCGTTGCAATTTAGACCGAGTACTAACATAGCATACACACTGTCAACAATAGCTATGAAAGGGGGAATAGATCGCATCAATACTATCATAGTAATAGTTAACTTCATAATCTACAAGAGATTACAATCATAACCTATGCCAAGTACTACATGATGCACACACTGTCAACATTACATCATGGAGGAGGAATAGACTACTTTAATAACATCACTAGAGTAGCACATAGATTAATAGTGATACAAAGCTCATGATCACATAAAGATCACACCATGGGAGAGAGAGATGAACCACATAGCTACCGGTAGAGTCCTTAGCCTCGGGGGAGAACTACTCCCTCCTCATCATGGAAGACAGCAACGGCGATGAAGATGGCGGTGGTGTCGATGGAGATGACTCCGGGGGCAATTCCCCGTCCCGGCGGCGTGCCGGAACAGAGACTTCTGTCCCCCGAAATGGAGTTTCGCGATGGTGGCGGCGTCCCTGGAGTCTTTCTGGAGTTTCGTCAATCGGGATCGCGTTTTTAGGTCGAAAGGGCTTATATAGGCGAAGAGGCGGTGCAGGAGGGGCACCAGGGCGCCCTCCCCACCTGGCGGCGCGGCCAGGCCTGGGCCCGCGCCCAGGTGTGGTGTGGTGGCCCCCTGGCCCGCCTCCGACTCTCCTTCGGTGTTCTGGAGCCTTCCGGGAAAAATAAGATATTTGGTCTTCGTTTCGTCGAATTCCGAGAATATTGCCCGAACAGCCTTTCTGGAACCAAAAATAGCAGAAAACAGGAACTGGCACTTCGGCATCTTGTTAATAGGTTAGTTCCGGAAAACGCATAAAAACATTATAAAGTGCGAGCAAAACATGTAGGTATTGTCATAAAACAAGCATGGAACATCAGAAATTATAGATACGTTGCAGACGTATCAATACTTACATGATTTTTCTAAGTATTTTTATGCCCATTTGGATATTGGTCAAATCCTAAGTTTGACCAAGGTTTGAACAAGTTTAAAACATGAAAATGAAAAGGTAAGCATGGATCATTCTTATTAGTCACTCTAAAATGAAGCTTTTGGGAGGTTTTTGAAATTTCCATGTTTGAAACCCAAAACCACTTCCCTTCATGCTTGATCGACTTCATAAGACAGAGTTTAGGTTTAGGGGTAGATACATGATTTGTCTGGTTTGAATATGTTTAGACCTTGTTTATCAACTTGAATATATGCTTACTATATAACATAAGAATACTATGTGCTTTGGTTTTCATTTTTTTGATTTTTACTAAATTTTTATGCCCATTTGATTTTGGTCAAATTCTAGGTTTAACCAAGATTTAATTAAACAAGTTTAAAACATGAAAATGAAAAGGTAAGAATGCATCCTTCTTAGTCACTCCAAAGTGGCTATCAGATTATTAATAAAGGGATGCAAATCCTTCTTTGCAAATCCTTCTTCGTGCTTGACTTCATAAGACAGAATTTAGGGTTAGGGGTGGATACATGTTTTTTTCTGGTTTGAATATGCCTAGACCTTGTTTATCACCTTGAATGCTTACTATATGACATAAGAAGACTACACGCTTTGCTTTTTCATTTTTTTTGAATTTTTATGCCCATTTGAATCTTGGTCTAGTTGTAATTTTCTATTTCCTATGGGTGCTCTTTGTAAAGCCTGTTTATCGCAGAAACTAGGTCCTTCTAGACCATACTCCCATTTCAATAACAACAAAAATAAATGACGAGGATGCCAAATTTTTAAGTACTCGACATTGGCCTTCTTTGACTAAAGCTTAGGCGTCTGCAAAGTGTGGCACCCTAAAATTAGCAATACGTAACCAAGCGTGTGGGTTGTGCGGCCTCCTAGTTAGCTAGTAGGACGAATTAAGCACAACCAGAGAAGTTAATTAATTTTGAGCCAGTTTTGAAATCAAAACGAAACGAGGTACAAAAATTCAAAAAGAAAAAAAACTTAACCTACGTACGCGACCACCCAGTACGCATGCCGCACACCGAAAATTTGACCCAAATTTGAAACCAACAAAAAAAGGTTTTAAAAAATGTAAAATTGTGAAACACGCGCATGGAGCCATCACATGCCATCTTGCTAGTATATTGTAAAAACACCAAAGCTTACATATACTCTTGGAATACTGTTTTGGGTGATTTGTCATTCAAAAATTTGGTATCATTCGGATCGGAGGAAGTATAGTTGGAGATGAATGGCCCACCAAGTCTCTGCCTTGAAGTTTGCTCTTTGACCAGATAAGTATTACTACTACTCGCGAGGAGCCGAGGAGACGGGGAGGCCAAATTTAAGGACTAATCTTTGCTCTAGCCGTCTTCCTCAGTTCACCACTTTGTTTACCTCTTGGAATACTACTTCACCACCATGACCGGGAGCAAGTCTCACGACAGAAGGGCTCGTGCGGTTGCGGCGAAGCTGAGGGAATCCCAGCAATGGCGTCCCTGTGCTGCTGTCAAGGTGCCTTCTGCGCAAGAGTCTTCAAGGGCGTCGTAGCCCGCGACTACTAGCTTCAGGCGATCCTCCGTTCTTGCGCATCTTTCTATGTCTTTCACAACTTATCATCCCCTCCTTTTCTTACCTTCTCTCAATCGTATTTTCAGGTCGGGCGGCCTTAGTTTTCCCGCAGCCCTCCTGCCCGCGGAAACATCTTCCACGGAGCCAACTTCTAAAAGCAGCGAGGTATAGACATTCGTGCAAATTGGGATTCCCATTCTCTCTTTCTTGGTAGTTCTCTGGGTACACTTCTGATTTTGTGCTCCATCCCCATCTGATAGAAGCCCCGCTACGAGATCGGAACCATGTTAGAAATTGTTATGGGTGATTTCTGCGTCGAGACGGTGGACAGAAGCGCCCTCACCGATGAGTGCATGAGACTTTATTCTGAGCTCGCCACTGAGAAGATCTGGATTCGCATTCTCGATGTTATTGCCATGAAATCGTTCACTGAGAGTAAGGAGATCTAGCGGCGGAGCCTCGGCCAGGCGGAGACCATGGACAAACTCGCCGGACTGATCCTGAACCTCACGGTTAGGACGGACAAACTAGAGGCCGAGCTGTCACACGAGAAGGCTCTCAACTCCAAGCTGAAGCGTCAAGCAGGCTCAAGGTAGATCTTGACCAGGTCACTGTGTACCACTAGCTACAATCCTTGATGACTGCTGTGTCACCTGGCTTCCGAATTTCTGAAGGTTAATTTTCGAAATTTTGTTCGTAAAATTGGCCTATGGAAATGTAAACAAACTAGTACTCTTACTTTATTATATTAGTACTTGTGTCCATGTATGGACTAGTATTATTATTATGGTGGTGTACTTGTGTTCATGTACTTGTTTCAGACATGTATTGCTGTTTTGGTGAAGGAGACATGCGTCACCCTTTTTTGGTGGGGTTAATTGGTTCTATGCCACACCCCAATTCACAAGTTGTGTTTATGCCATTAAAAAACTGAAGTTGTGTCTATGCCACTCTCAATTCTCAATACCCCTTTCTATGCCATTTTCATCAATACAACATCATATACTGCCTATGTATCCAGTATTTGTACCCTATACTACAGTTTGTACATACTCTCAGATAATCTGGACCGTACTTTGCACCTATGTTTAATGGATCATATGTGCCCAGAAATGGCTCATATTAGAATAGTAGACTCATATTAGTGTTCTTGACATTCTGTAAATTTTTCAGATTTTTCGAAGAAGTTTGATTTTTTGGACAAAATTTTACCAATTTCTAGACTGAACAACTTGTGAATTGAAGAGTGGTATAGAAACAATTAACCCTTTTTTGTGATGTCGTCATGTAGCCCTTGTCAAATTAAATTCCTCTGATACTGATGGGAGGACTTACTCACCCCACAGGTCAGGAAGAAGTGGAGAGAAACTACCCGTCCCTTGTTGGACACGGGACCATTGGAAACTTGTTTTTATGCCCTTTTCAATCTTGGTCAAATCCTTGGTTTAACCAAGATTTAAACAAGTTTAAAACATGAAAATGAAAAGGTAAGCCTGCATCCTTCTTAGTCACTCCAAAATGAGGCTTTTGGGAAGGTTTTTGAAATTTCCATGTTGAAACCCAAAACCACTTCTCTTCGTGCTTGACTTCATAAGACAGAGTTTAGCGTTAGGGTAGATACGTACATGGTTTTTCTAAGTATTTTTATGCCCTTTTGAATCCTGGTCAAATCCTATGTTTGACCAAGATTTGAACAAGTTTAAAACATGAAAATGAAAAGGTAAGCCTGGATCCTTCTTAGTCGCTCTAAAATGAAGCATTTGGGAGGTTTTTGAAATTTCCATGTTTGAAACCCAAAACCACTTCTCTTCATGCTTGATCGACTTCTTAAGATAGAGTTTAGATTTAGTGGGTAGATACATGAGTTGTCTGGTTTGAATATGTTTAGACCTTGTTTATCAATTTGAATGCTTACTATATGACATAAGAATACTATGTGCTTTGGTTTTCATTTTTTTATTTGTTCTAAATTTTTATGCCCATTTGATCTTGGTCAAATCCTAGGTTTAACAAAGATTTAAACAAATTTAAAACATGAAAATGAAAAGGTAAGCCTATATCCTTCTTAGTCACTCCAAAATGAGGCTTTTGGGAAGGTTTTTGAAATTTCCATGTTTGAAACCCAAAACGACTTCGCGTCGTGCTTGGCTTCATAAGACAAAGTTTAGGGTTAGGGGTAGATACATGATTTTTCTAGTTTTAATATGTCTAGACCTTGTTTATCAACTTAAGTGCTTACTATATGACATAAGAAGGCTATGTGCTTTGGTTTTTCATTTTTTTGAATTTTTATGCCCATTTGATTCTTGGTCAAATCCTAGGTACGGTTTGACCAAAATTTAAACCAGTTTAAAACATGAAAATGAAAACGTAAGCCTGGATTCTTCTTAGTCACTCCAAAATGAAGCTTTTGGGAGGTTTTTGCAATTTCCATGTTTGAAACCCAAAACCACTTCTCATCATGCTTGACTTCGTAAGATAGAGTTTAGGGTTAGGGGTAGATACGTACATGATTTTTCTAAGTATTTTTATGCCCATTTGAATCTTGGTTAAATCCAAGATTTGAACAAGTTTAAAACATGAAAATAAAAGGTAAGCCTGGATCCTGCTTAGTCACTCTAAAATGAAGCTTTAGGAGGTGAGGTTTTTGAAATTTCCATGTTTGAAACACTGATGTCTACGGGTGCTTCTATTCTTGTAGACAGTGTTGGGCCTCCAAGAGCAGAGGTTTGTAGAACAGCAGCAAGTTTCCCTTAAGTGGATCACCCAAGGTTTATAGAACTCAGGGAGGAAGAGGTCAAAGATATCCCTGATGGCGTGTACAGCACACGTCCGTTGGGAACCCCAAGAGGAAGGTGTGATGCGTACAACGGCAAGTTTTCCCTCAGTATGAAACCAAGGTTTATCGAACCAGTAGGAGCCAAGAAGCACGTTGAAGGTTGATGGCGGCGAGATGTAGTGCGGCGCAACACCAGGGATTCCGGCGCCAACGTGGAACCTGCACAACACAAACCAAGTACTTTGCCCCAACGTAACAGCGAGGTTGTCAATCTCACCGGCTTGCTGTAACAAAGGATTAGATGTATAGTGTGGATGATGATTGTTTGCAGAAAACAGTAGAACAATATTGCAGTTGATTGTATTTCAGTATAGAGAATTGGACCGGGGTCCACAGTTCACTAGAGGTGTCTCTCCCATAAGATAAACAACATGTTGGGTGAACAAATTACAGTTGGGCAATTGACAAATAAAGAGGGCATGACCATGCACATACATATTATGATGAGTATAGTGAGATTTAATTGGGCATTACGACAAAGTACATAGACCGCTATCCAGCATGCATCTATGCCTAAAAAGTCCACCTTCAGGTTATCATCCGAACCCCCACCAGTATTAAGTTGCTACAACAGACAATTGCATTAAGTATTGTGCGTAATGTAATCAGTAACTACATCCTCGAACATAGCACCAATGTTTTATCCCTAGTGGCAACAGCACATCCATAATCTTAGAGGTTCTTGTCACTCCTCCAGATTCACGGAGACGTGAACCCACTATCGAGCATAAATACTCCCTCTTGGAGTTACTAGCATCAACTTGGCCAGAGCATCTACTAATAACGGAGAGCATGCAAGATCATAAACAACACATAGACATGAATTGATAATCAACATAACATAGTATTCTCTATTCATCGGATCCCAACAAACGCAACATATAGAATTACAGATAGATGATCTTGATCATGTTCGGCAGCTCACAAGACCCGACAATTAAGCACAATGGGGAGAAGACAACCATCTAGCTACTGCTATGGACCCATAGTCCAGGGGTAGACTACTCACACATCACTCCGGAGGCGACCATGGCGGCGTAGAGTCCTCCGGGAGATGATTCCCCTCTCCGGCAGGGTGCCGGAGGCGATCTCCTGAATCCCCCGAGATGGGATTGGCGGCGGCGGCGTCTCTGGAAGGTTTTCCGTATCGTGGCTCTCGGTACTGGGGGTTTCGCGACGAAGGCTATTTGTAGGCGGAAGGGCAGGTCAGGGGGCCACACGAGGGGCCCACACTATAGGTCGGCGTGGCCAGGGCTTGGGCCGCGCCGCCCGATAGTCTGGCCACCTCGTGGCCCCACTTCGTCTCCTCTTCGGTCTTCTGGAAGCTTCGTGGCAAAATAGGACCCTGGGCGTTGATTTCGTCCAATTCCGAGAATATTTCTTTACTAGGATTTCTGAAACCAAAAACAGCAGAAAACAGCAACTGGCACTTCGGCATCTTGTTAATAGGTTAGTTCCAGAAAATGCACGAATATGACATAAAGTGTGTATAAAACATGTAGATAACATCAATAATGTGGCATGGAACATAAGAAATTATCGATACGTCGGAGACGTATCAGCATCCCCAAGCTTAGTTCCTGCTCGTCCCGAGCAGGTAAACGATAAACAAAGATAATTTCTGGAGTGACATGCCATCATAATCTTGATCATACTATTTGTAAAGCATATGTAGTGAATGCAGCGATCAAAACAATGTATATGACATGAGTAAACAAGTGAATCATATAGCAAAGACTTTTCATGAATAGTACTTCAAGACAAGCATCAATAAGTCTTGCATAAGAGTTAACTCATAAAGCAATAATTCATAGTAGAGGCATTGAAGCAACATAAAGGAAGATTAAGTTTCAGCGGTTGCTTTCAACTTATAACATGTATATCTCATGGATATTGTCAACATAGAGCAATATAATAAGTGCAATATGCAAGTATGTAGGAATCAATGCACAGTTCACACAAGTGTTTGCTTCTTGAGATGGAGAGAGATAGGTGAACTGACTCAACATAAAAGTAAAAGAAAGGTCCTTCGAAGAGGAAAAGCATCGATTGCTATATTTGTGCTAGAGCTTTGATTTTGAAAACAAGAAACAATTTTGTCAACGGTAGTAATAAAGCATATGTGTTATGTAAATTATATCTTACAAGTTGCAAGCCTCATGCATAGTATGCTAATAGTGCCCGCACCTTGTCCTAATTAGCTTGGACTACCGGGATCGTCGCAATGCACATGTTTTAACCAAGTGTCACAAAGGGGTACCTCTATGCCGCCTGTACAAAGGTCTAAGGAGAAAGCTCGCATCGGATTTCTCGCTATTGATTATTCTCAACTTAGACATCCATACCGGGACAACATAGACAACAGATAATGGACTCCTCTTTTATGCATAAGCATGTAACAACAATTAATTTTCTCATTTGAGATTGAGGATATTGTCCAAAACTGAAGCTTCCACCATGGATCATGGCTTTAGTTAGCGGCCCAATGTTCTTCTCTAACAATATGCATGCTCTAACCATAAGGTGGTAGATCGCCCTTACTTCAGACAAGACGAACATGCATAGCAACTCACATGATATTCAACAAAGAGTAGTTGATGGCATCCCCAGTGAACATGGTTATCGCACAACAAGCAACTTAATAAGAGATAAAGTGCATAAGTACATATTCAATACCACAATAGTTTTTAAGCTATTTGTCCCATGAGCTATATATTGTAAAGGTGGAGAATGGAAATTTAAAGGTAGCACTCAAGCAATTTACTTTGGAATGGCAGAGAAATACCATGTAGTAGGTAGGTATGGTGGACACAAATGGCATAGTGGTTGGCTCAAGTATTTTGGATGCATGAGAAGTATTCCCTCTCGATACAAGGTTTAGGCTAGCAAGGCTATTTGAAACAAACACAAGGATGAAGCGGTGCAGCAAAACTTACATAAAAGACATATTGAAAGCATTATAAGACTCTACACCGTCTTCCTTGTTGTTCAAACTCAATACTAGAAATTATCTAGACCTTAGAGAGACCAAATATGCAAACCAAATTTTAGCATGCTCTATGTATTTCTTCATTAATAGGTGCAAAGCATATGATGCAAGAGCTTAAACATGAGCACAACAATTGCCAAGTATCACATTATCCAAGACATTATAGCAAGTTACTACATGTATCATTTTCCAATTCCAACCATATAACAATTTAACGAAGAAGAAACTTCGCCATGAATACTATGAGTAGAGCCTAAGGACATACTTGTCCATATGCTACAGCGGAGCGTGTCTCTCTCCCACAAAGTGAATGCTAGGATCCATTTTATTCAAACAAAACAAAAACAAAAACAAACCGACGCTCCAAGAAAAGCACATAAGATGTGATGGAATAAAAATATAGTTTCAGGGGAGGAACCTGATAATGTTGTCGATGAAGAAGGGGATGCCTTGGGCATCCCCAAGCTTAAACGCTTGAGTCTTCTTGATATATGCAGGGGTGAACCACCGGGGCATCCCCAAGCTTAGAGCTTTCACTCTCCTTGATCATGTTGTATCATCTCCCTCTCTTGATCCTTGAAAACTTCCTCCACACCAAACTTAGAACAACTCATTAGAGGGTTAGTGCACAATCAAAATATACATGTTCAGTGGTTACATGATCATTCTTAACACTTCTGGACATTGCACAAAGCTACTGAAAGTCAATGGAATCGAAATATCCATCGAACATAACAAAACTGGCAACGCGAAATAAAAGGCAGAATCTGTGAAAAACAGAACAGTTCGTATTGACGAATTTTATCGAGGGACCAGACTTGCTCAAATGAAAATGCTCAAATTGATTGAAAGTTGCGTACATATCTGAGGATCACTCACGTAAATTGGCATAATTTTCTGAGTTACCTACAGAGAATTTTGTCCAGATTCGTGACAGCAAAGAAATCTGTTTCTGCGCAGTAATCCAAATCTAGTATGAACTTTACTATCAACGACTTTACTTGGCACAACAAAACACTAAACTAAGATAAGGAGAGATTGCTACAGTAGTAAACAACTTCCAAGACACAAAATAAAAACAAAGTGCTGTAGTAAAAACCATGGGTTGTCTCCCATAAGCGCTTTTCTTTAACGCCTTTCAGCTAGGCGCAGAAAGTGTGTATCAAGTATTATCAAAGGGTGGTGCATCGTTATCATGAGCTCCCCCATCCGTAGTGGTACTAAGGGCTTTGTCAATTTTAGGCCTATAATAATACTTCTTTGGTTTAGGCACTTTAGAGACATACATAAACTTTTGCTCCTTACCCACATAAGCTTTCTCCTTATATTTAAGAGAAGAAAATGTTGAACCCAAGGTCCCCATAGCTTTTTCAAGTTCGTCAATCCTATTGATTTGATCATCATGGACAGCACAAGTTCCTAGGACACTAATTCTTTCATCAATTCCTCCTAAGGATTTATCGAGTTCATCAGTTTTATCAAGTAACATTTCCAGTTTAGTTTCAATACTTGGAAAAAATTTCTCTATGGTTTCCAATTTTTTCATAATATCTTCAAGAGAGATTTCAGTTTTAACTTCATCAACAGGGGGTATTCCAAATAGGCTCTCAATAATGCAGCTAGCTTCTAATGCAGGAGTATTTAGGAAGTTACCTTTTGTGAGACTATCAAGAACATACCTATTCCAGCTAGAGATACCAACATAAAAATTCCTGAGTAGGATAGTGGTGGAGTGTTTCTTAATGCACCTATTATGGGCATCACTAATTCTATACCAAGCATCTCTTAAACATTCTCCCCCTCGTTGCTTAAACGTACGAACTTCAACTTCAGGATTACTCATTTTAGCAGTAGTAAATAAAGCAAACTAGATAAAGTAAATGCAAGTAACTAATTTTTTTTGTGTTTTTGATATAGCAAACAAGATAGCAAATAAAGTAAAACTAGCAACTAATTTTTTTGTATTTTGATTTAGTGCAGCAAACAAAGTAGTAAATAAAACTAAGCAAGACAAAAACAAAGTAAAGAGATTGGGATGTGGAGACTCCCCTTGCAGCGTGTCTTGATCTCCCCGGCAACGACGCCAGAAAAATTGCTTGATGGCGTGTACAGCACACGTCCGTTGGGAACCCCAAGAGGAAGGTGTGATGCGTACAGCGGAAAGTTTTCCCTCAGTATGAAACCAAGGTTTATCGAACCAGTAGGAGCCAAGAAGCACGTTGAAGGTTGATGGCGGCGAGATGTAGTGCGGCGCAACACCAGGGATTCCGGCGCCAACGTGGAACCTGCACAACACAAACTAAGTACTTTGCCCCAACGTAACAGCGAGGTTGTCAATCTCACCAGCTTGCTGTAACAAAGGATTAGATGTATAGTGTGGATGATGATTGTTTGCAGAAAACAGTAGAACAGTATTGCAGTTGATTGTATTTCAGTATAGAGAATTGGACCGGGGTCCACAGTTCACTAGAGGTGTCTCTCCCATAAGATAAACAGCATGTTGGGTGAACAAATTACAGTTGGGCAATTGACAAATAAAGAGGGCATGACCATGCACATACATATTATGATGAGTATAGTGAGATTTAATTGGGCATTACGACAAAGTACATAGACCGCTATCCAGCATGCATCTATGCCTAAAAAGTCCACCTTCAGGTTATCATCCGAACCCCCTCCAGTATTAAGTTGCTAACAACAGACAATTGCATTAAGTATTGCGCGTAATGTAATCAGTAACTACATCCTTGAACATAGCACCAATGTTTTATCCCTAGTGGCAACAGCACATCCATAATCTTAGAGGTTCTTGTCACTCCTCCAGATTCACGGAGACGTGAACCCACTATCGAGCATAAATACTCCCTCTAGGAGTTACTAGCATCAACTTGGCCAGAGCATCTACTAATAACGGAGAGCATGCAAGATCATAAACAACACATAGACATGAATTGATAATCAACATAACATAGTATTCTCTATTCATCGGATCCCAACAAACGCAACATATAGAATTACAGATAGATGATCTTGATCATGTTTGGCAGCTCACAAGACCCGACAATTAAGCACAATGGGGAGAAGACAACCATCTAGCTACTGCTATGGACCCATAGTACAGGAGTAGACTACTCACACATCACTCCGGAGGCGACCATGGCGCCGTAGAGTCCTCCGGGAGATGATTCCCCTCTCCGGCAGGGTGCCGGAGGCGATCTCCTGAATCCCCCGAGATGGGATTGGCGGCGGCGGCGTCTCTGGAAGGTTTTCCGTATCGTGGCTCTCGGTACTGGGGGTTTCGCGACGAAGGCTATTTGTAGGCGGAAGGGCAGGTCAGGGGGCCACACGAGGGGCCCACACTATAGGTCGGCGCGGCCAGGGCTTGGGCCGCGCCGCCCTATAGTCTGGCCACCTCGTGGCCCCACTTCGTCTCCTCTTCGGTCTTCTGGAAGCTTCGTGGCAAAATAGGACCCTGGGCGTTGATTTCGTCCAATTCCGAGAATATTTCTTTACTAGGATTTCTGAAACCAAAAACAGCAGAAACAAAGAATCGGCACTTCGGCATCTTGTTAATAGGTTAGTTCCAGAAAATGCACGAATATGACATAAAGTGTGTATAAAACATGTAGATAACATCAATAATGTGGCATGGAACATAAGAAATTATCGATACGTCGGAGACGTATCAATCCCTCTCATGCAACCCTGCAACCACAAAGCAAGAAGTCTCTTGTGTCCCCAACACACCTAATAGGTGCACTAGTTCGGCGAAGAGATAGTAAAATACAGGTGGTATGAATAAGTATGAGCAGTAGTAACGGCGCCAGAAAAGTGCTTTCTTTGTCCAGATCGGCGTGTGGTTGATGGTGGTAATATAGCGGACAGTACAGATGCAGTAGAACAGTAAACAAGCAGCGATAGCAGTATTAGAAACAAGGCCTAGGGATCATACTTTCACTAGTGGACTGATGTCTACGTTCCCCCTCCTTTCCTGTAGACAGTGTTGGGCCTCCAAGAGCAGAGGTTTGTAGAACAGCAGCAAGTTTTCCCTTAAGTGGATCACCCAAGGTTTATCGAACTCAGGGAGGAAGAGGTCAAAGATATCCCTCTCATGCAACCCTGCAACCACAAAGCAAGAAGTCTCTTGTGTCCCCAACACACCTAATAGGTGCACTAGTTCGGCGAAGAGATAGTGAAATACAGGTGGTATGAATATATATGAGCGGTAGCAACGGTGCCAGAAAATAGCTTGCTGGCGTGTAGTTGATGGTGGTAGTATTGCAGCAGTAGTAACGCAGTAAAACAGTAAACAAGCAGTAGTAACTCAGCAGTATTTAGGAACAAGGCCTAGGGATTATACTTTCACTAGTGGACACTCTCAACATTGATCACATAACAGAATAGATAAATGCATACTCTACACTCTTGTTGGATGATGAACGCATTGCGTAGGATTACACGAACCCTCAATGCCGGAGTTAACAAGCTCCACAATTTGTTCATATTTAAGTAACCTTATAGTGTAAGATAGATCAACATAACCAGATAGATCACATCAATACCATCATAATGATAATTAACTCCACAATCTACAAGAGATCATGATCATAGCCTACGACAAGAACCACACGGTGCACACACTAGTCACCTTTACACACGTGCAGGAGGAATAGAACTACTTTAATAACATCACTAGAGTAGCACATAGATGAATTGTGATACAAAACTCATATGAATCTCAATCATGTAAAGCAGCTCATGAGATCATTGTATTGAAGTACATGGAGAGAGATTAACCACATAGCTACCGGTACAGCCCCGAGCCTCGATGGAGAACTACTCCCTCCTCATGGGAGTAGCAGCGGTGATGAAGATGGCGGTGGAGATGGCAGCGGTGTCGATGGAGAAGCCTTCCGGGGGCACTTCCCCGTTCCGGCAGCGTGCCGGAACAGAGACTCCTGTCCCCCAGATCTTGGCGTCGCGATGGCGGCGGCTCTGGAAGGTTTCTGTGGTTTTCGTCGAACGCCTCAGGGTTTTCGATCCAGGGGCTTTATATAGGCGAAGAGGCGGCGCAGGAGGGTCGAAGAGGCGGCGGCACCATAGGCTGGCGCGGCCAGGGCCCAGGCCGCGCCACCCTATCATCTGGGGCCCACAGGGCCCCCCTCTGGCGGCTCTCGGGTGTTCTGGATGCTTCCGGTGAAAATAGGAACCTGGGTCTTGATTTCGTCCGATTCCGAGAATATTTCGTTACTAGGATTTCTGAAACCAAAAACAGCAGAAAACAGGAACTGGCACTTCGGCATCTTGTTAATAGGTTAGTTCCAGAAAATGCACGAATATGACATAAAGTGTGCATATAACATGTAGATAACATCAATAATGTGGCATGGAACATAAGAAATTATCGGTACGTCGGAGACGTATCAGCATCCCCAAGCTTAGTTCTGCTCGTCCCGAGCAGGTAAAACGATAACAAAGATAATTTCTGGAGTGACATGCCATCATAAACTTGATCATACTATTTGTAAAGCATATGTAGTGAATGCAGCGATCAAAACAATGGTAATGACATGAGTAAACAACTGAATCATATAGCAAAGACTTTTCATGAATAATACTTCAAGACAAGCATCAATAAGTCTTGCATAAGAGTTAACTCATAAAGCAATAATTCAAAGTAAAGGCATTGAAGCAACACAAAAGAAGATTAAGTTTCAGCGGTTGCTTTCAACTTGTAACATGTATATCTCATGGATATTGTCAACATAGAGTAACATAATAAGTGCAATAAGCAAGTATGTACGAATCAATGCACAGTTCACACAAGTGTTTGCTTCTTGAGGTGGAGAGAAATAGGTGAACTGACTCAACATTGAAAAGTAGAAGAATGGTCCTCCATAGAGGAAAAGCATCGATTGCTATATTTGTGCTAGAGCTTTGATTTTGAAAACATGAAACAATTTTGTGAACGGTAGTAATAAAGCATATGCATCATGTAAATTATATCTTACAAGTTGCAAGCCTCATGCATAGTATACTAATAGTGCCCGCACCTTGTCCTAATTAGCTTGGACTACCGGATCATCACAATGCACTGTTTTTACCAAGTGTCACAAAGGGGTACCTCTATGCCGCCTGTACAAAGGTCTAAGGAGAAAGCTCGCATTGGATTTCTCGCTATTGATTATTCTTCAACTTAGACATCCATACCGGGACAACATAGACAACAGATAATGGACTCCTCTTTTATGCATAAGCATGTAACAACAATTAATAATTTTCTCATTTGAGATTGAGGATATATGTCCAAAACTGAAACTTCCACCATGGATCATGGCTTTAGTTAGCGGCCCAATGTTCTTCTCTAACATATGCATGCTTAACCATAAGGTGGTAGATCGCTCTTACTTCAGACAAGACGAACATGCATAGCAACTCACATGATATTCAACAAAGAGTAGTTGATGGCGTCCCCAGTAAACATGGTTATCGCACAACAAGCAACTTAATAAGAGATAAAGTGCATAATTACATATTCAATACCACAATAGTTTTTAAGCTATTTGTCCCATGAGCTATATATTGCAAAGGTGAATGATGGAATTTTAAAGGTAGCACTCAAGCAATATACTTTGGAATGGCGGAAAATACCATGTAGTAGGTAGGTATGGTGGACACAAATGGCATAGTGGTTGGCTCAAGTATTTTGGATGCATGAGAAGTAATCCCTCTCGATACAAGGTTTAGGCTAGCAAGGCTTATTTGAAACAAACACAAGGATGAACCGGTGCAGCAAAACTCACATAAAAGACATATTGAAAACATTATAAGACTCTACACCGTCTTCCTTGTTGTTCAAACTCAATACTAGAAATTATCTAGACCTTAGAGAAACCAAATATGCAAACCAAATTTTAGCATGCTCTATGTATTTCTTCATTAATGGGTGCAAAGCATATGATGCAAGAGCTTAATCATGAGCACAACAATTGCCAAGTATCACATTACCCAAAACATTTATAGCAATTACTACATGTATCATTTTCCAATTCCAACCATATAACAATTTAACGAAGGAGAAACTTCGCCATGAATATTATGAGCTAAGAACACATGTGTTCATACGAACCAGCGGAGCGTGTCTCTCTCCCACACAAGCATGATGTAATCCAATTTATTCAAACACAAACAAAAACAAAAACAAACCGACGCTCCAAGCAAAGCACATAAGATGTGACGGAATAAAAATATAGTTTCAGGGGAGGAACCTGATAAGTTGTCGATGAAGAAGGGGATGCCTTGGGCATCCCCAAGCTTAGACGCTTGAGTCTTCTTGATATATGCAGGGGTGAACCACCGGGGCATCCCCAAGCTTAGACTTTTCACTCTTCTTGATCATAGTATATCATCCTCCTCTCTTGACCCTTGAAAACTTCCTTCACACCAAACTCGAAACAACTTATTAGAGGGTTAGTGCACAATAAAAATTAACATATTCAGAGGTGACAGAATCATTCTTAACACTTCTGGACATTGCATAATGCTACTGGACATTAGTGGATCAAAGAAATTCATCCAACATAGCAAAAGAGGCAATGCGAAATAAAAGGCAGAATCTGTCAAAACAGAACAGTTCGTATTGACGAATTTTAAAATGGCACCAGACTTGCTCAAATGAAAATGCTCAAATTTAATGAAAGTTGCGTACATATCTGAGGATCATGCACGTAAATTGGCTTAATTTTCTGAGCTACCTACAGGGAGGTAGACCCAGATTCGTGACAGCAAAGAAATCTGGAACTGCACAGTAATCCAAATCTAGTACTTACTTTACTATCAAAGACTTTACTTGGCACAACAAAACACAAAACTAAGATAAAGAGAGGTTGCTACAGTAGTAAACAACTTCCAAGACACAAATATAAAACAAAGTACTGTAGCAAAATAACACATGGGTTATCTCCCAAGAAGTTCTTTCTTTATAGCCATTAAGATGGGCTCAGCAGTTTTAATGATGCACTCATAAGAAATAGTATTTGAAGCAAAAGAGAGCATCAAGAGGCAAATTCAAAACACATTTAAGTCTAACATGCTTCCTATGCAAAGGAATCTTGTAAATAAACAAGTTCATGAAGAGCAAAGTAACAAGCATAGGAAGATAAAACAAGCATAGCTTCAAAAATTTCAGCACATAGAGAGGTATTTTAGTAACATGAAAATTTCTACAACCATATTTTCCTCTCTCATAATAACTTTCAGTAGCAACATGAGCAAACTCAACAATATAACAATCACATAAAGCATTCTTATCATGAGTCTCATGCATAAAATTATTACTACTCCCAACATAAGCATAATCAATTTTATTAGTAATAGCGGGAGCAAATTCAACAAAGTAGCTATCAAATATAGGAGGCATATTGTAATCATAATCAAATTCATCCTCCATAACAGGTGGTACCAAAAGACTACTATCATTATAATCATCATAAATAGGAGGCAAAGTATCATCAAAGAAAATTTTCTCCTCAATTCTTGGTGGACTAAAAAGATCATGCTCATCAAAACCAGCTTCCCCAAGCTTAGAATTTTCCATATCATTAGCAACAATGGTGTTCAAAGTATTCATGCTAACATGTTCCATGGGTTTTTTAATTTTCGCATTAAACCATTCATGTCTTGACTCAGGAAATAGTACAAAGAGCTCACAGATGTTTTCCATTATGCCTAACTAGTGTAAACAAGAAACAAAAAGTTGCAATTGCAGGATCTAAAGGAAATAGCTTCGAGCACAAACACAATGGCGCCAGAAAAGTACTTTACCTGGAACCGAAGTATGAGTGCCTTTTACCTTTCCTCCCCGGCAACGGCGCCAGAAAAGTGCTTGATGTCTACGTTCCCCCTCCTTTCACGTAGACAGTGTTGGGCCTCCAAGAGCAGAGGTTTGTAGAACAGCAGCAAGTTTTCCCTTAAGTGGATCACCCAAGGTTTATCGAACTCAGGGAGGAAGAGGTCAAAGATATCCCTCTCATGCAACCCTGCAACCACAAAGCAAGAAGTCTCTTGTGTCCCCAACACACCTAATAGGTGCACTAGTTCGGCGAAGAGATAGTGAAATACAGGTGGTATGAATATATATGAGCAGTAGCAACGGTGCCAGAAAATAGCTTGCTGGCGTGTAGTTGATGGTGGTAGTATTGCAGCAGTAGTAACGCAGTAAAACAGTAAACAAGCAGTAGTAACTCAGCAGTATTTAGGAACAAGGCCTAGGGATTATACTTTCACTAGTGGACACTCTCAACATTGATCACATAACAGAATAGATAAATGCATACTCTACACTCTTGTTGGATGATGAACGCATTGCGTAGGATTACACGAACCCTCAATGCCGGAGTTAACAAGCTCCACAATTTGTTCATATTTAAGTAACCTTATAGTGTAAGATAGATCAACATAACCAGATAGATCACATCAATACCATCATAATGATAATTAACTCCACAATCTACAAGAGATCATGATCATAGCCTACGACAAGAACCACACGGTGCACACACTAGTCACCTTTACACACGTGCAGGAGGAATAGAACTACTTTAATAACATCACTAGAGTAGCACATAGATGAATTGTGATACAAAACTCATATGAATCTCAATCATGTAAAGCAGCTCATGAGATCATTGTATTGAAGTACATGGAGAGAGATTAACCACATAGCTACCGGTACAGCCCCGAGCCTCGATGGAGAACTACTCCCTCCTCATGGGAGTAGCAGCGGTGATGAAGATGGCGGTGGAGATGGCAGCGGTGTCGATGGAGAAGCCTTCCGGGGGCACTTCCCCGTTCCGGCAGCGTGCCGGAACAGAGACTCCTGTCCCCCAGATCTTGGCGTCGCGATGGCGGCGGCTCTGGAAGGTTTCTGTGGTTTTCGTCGAACGCCTCAGGGTTTTCGATCCAGGGGCTTTATATAGGCGAAGAGGCGGCGCAGGAGGGTCGAAGAGGCGGCGGCACCATAGGCTGGCGCGGCCAGGGCCCAGGCCGCGCCACCCTATCATCTGGGGCCCACAGGGCCCCCCTCTGGCGGCTCTCGGGTGTTCTGGATGCTTCCGGTGAAAATAGGAACCTGGGTCTTGATTTCGTCCGATTCCGAGAATATTTCGTTACTAGGATTTCTGAAACCAAAAACAGTAGAAAACAGGAACTGGCACTTCGGCATCTTGTTAATAGGTTAGTTCCAGAAAATGCACGAATATGACATAAAGTGTGCATATAACATGTAGATAACATCAATAATGTGGCATGGAACATAAGAAATTATCGGTACGTCGGAGACGTATCATGGACACTCTCAACATTGATCACATAACAGAATAGATAAATGCTAGACTCTACACCCTCTTGTTGGATGATGAACACCACTAACTGTGTAGGATTACACGAACCCTCAATGCCGGAGTTAACAAGCTCCACAATATTCAATGTTCATATTTAAATAACCTTAGAGTGCAAGATAGATCAACATAACCAAATAGATCACATCAATACCATCATAGTAATAGTTAACTTCATAATCTACAAGAGATCACAATCATAAACTATGCCAAATACTACATGATGCACACACTGTCCACATTACATCATGCAGGAGGAATAGAGTACTTTAATAACATCACTAGAGTAGCACATAGATGAATTGTGATACAAAACTCATATGAATCTCAATCATGTTAAGCAGCTCATGAGATTATTGTATTGAGGTACATAGGAGAGAGATTAACCACATAGCTACCGGTACAGCCCCGAGCCTCGATGGAGAACTACTCCCTCCTCATGGGAGACAGCAGCGTTGATGGAGATGGCGGTGGTGTCGATGGAGAAGCCTTTCGGGGGCACTTCCCCGTCCCGGCGGAGTGCCGGAACAGAGACTCCTGTCCCCCAGATCTTGGCTTCGCGATGGCGGCGGCTCTGGAAGGTTTCTCGTACCGTGGCTTTTCCGTCCCGATGTTTTAGGTCGAGGACCTTTTTATAGGCGAAGAGGCGGAGTCGGAGGGTCAAAGAGGTGGTGAGATGATAGGGCGGCGCGGCCAGGGCCTGGGCCGCGCCGGCCTACCTCCTGGGCCCACCAGGGCTCCCCTCTGGCGACTCTCGGGTGTTCTGGAAGCTTCGTGGAAAAATAGGATGCTGGGCGTTGATTTCGTCCGATTCCGAGAATATTTCCTTACTAGGATTTCTGAAACCAAAAACAGCAGAAAACAGCAACTGGCCCTTCGGCATCTCGTCAATAGGTTAGTTCCGGAAAACGCATAATTATGATATAAAGTATGCATAAAACATGTAGATATCATCAATAATGTGGCATGGAACATAAGAAATTATCGATACGTCGGAGACGTATCAGCATCCCCAAGCTTAGTTTCTGCTCGTCCCGAGCAAGTAAACGATAACAAAGATAATTTCTGGAGTGACATGCCATCATAATCTTGATCATACTATTGTAAGCACATGTAATGAATGCAGCGATCAAAACAATGGTGAATGACATGAGTAAACAAATGAATCATAAAGCAAAGACTTTTCATGAATAGTACTTTCAAGACAAGCATCAATAAGTCTTGCATAAGAGTTAACTCATAAAGCAATAATTCAAAGTAGAGGCATTGAAGCAACATAAAGGAAGATGAAGTTTCAGCGGTTGCTTTCAACTTATAACATGTATATTTCATGGATATTGTCAATGTAAATTAATATAACAAGTGCAATATGCAAGTATGTAGGAATCAATGCACAGTTCACACAAGTGTTTGCTTCTTGAGGTGGAGAGAAATAGGTGAACTGACTCAACATAAAAGTAAAAGAATGGTCCTTCAAAGAGGAAAGCATCGATTGCTATATTTGTGCTAGAGCTTTGATTTTGAAAACATATAGAGATCATAAAAGTAAAATTTTGAGAGGTGTTTGTTGTTGTCAACGAATGGTAGTGGGCACTCTAACCCCCTTGCCAGACAAACCTTCAAAGAGTGGCTCCCATTTTATTTTATTTTTGTGTGGCACTCCTTCCAACCTTTCTTTCACAAACCATGGCTAACCGAATCCTTCGGGTGCCTGCCAACAATCTCATACCATGAAGGAGTGCCTTTTTATTTTAGTTTTATTATGATGACACTCCTCCCCACCTTTGCTTTCTCAAGCCATGGCTAACCGAATCCTTCGGGTGCCGTCCAACAATCACATACCATGGAGGAGTGTCTATTTTTATTAATTAATTTGGGACTGGGAATCCCATTGCCAGCTCTTTTTGCAAAATTATTGGATAAGCGGATGAAGCCACTAGTCCATTGGTGAAAGTTGCCCAACAAGATTGAAAGATAAACACCACATACTTCCTCATGAGCTATAAAACATTGACACAAATCAGAGGTAATAAATTTTGAATTGTTTAAAGGTAGCACTCAAGCAATTTACTTTGGAATGGCGGAGAAATACCATGTAGTAGGTAGGTATGGTGGACACAAATGGCATAGTGGTTGGCTCAAGGATTTTGGATGCATGAGAAGTATTCCCTCTCGATACAAGGTTTAGGCTAGCAAGGCTATTTGAAACAAACACAAGTATGAACCGGTGCAGCAAAACTCACATAAAAGACATATTGTAAACATTATACGACTCTACACCGTCTTCCTTGTTGTTCAAACTCAATACTAGAAATTATCTAGACCTTAGAGAGACCAATTATGCAAACCAAATTTTAGCATGCTCAATGTATTTCTGCATTAATGGGTGCAAAGTATATGATGCAAGAGCTTAAACATGAGCACAAAAATTGCCAAGTATCACATTATCCAAGACATTTTAGCAAATTACTACATGTATCATTTTCAAATTCCAACCATATAACAATTTAACGAAGAAGAAACTTCGCCATGAATACTATGAGTAAAGCCTAAGGACATACTTGTCCATATGCAACAGCGGAGCGTGTCTCTCTCCCACACAAGCATTTATTCAAACAAAAACAAAAACAAAAGCACACAGACGCTCCAAGTAAAGTACATAAGATGTGACCGAATAAAAATATAGTTTCAAGAGAAGGAACCTGATAATTTGTCGATGAAGAAGGGGATGCCTTGGGCATCCCCAAGCTTAGATGCTTGAGTCTTCTTGAAACATGCAGGGATGAACCACCGGGGCATCCCCAAGCTTAGAGCTTTCACTCTCCTTGATCATATTGTATCATCCTCCTCTCTTGACCCTTGAAAACTTCCTTCACACCAAACTTGAAACAAACTCATTAGAGGGTTAGTGCACAATCAAAAATCACATGTTCAGAGGTGACACATTCATTCTTAACACTTCTGGACATAGCCCAAAGCTACTGGAAGTCAATGGAACAAAGAAATCCATCCAACATAGCAAAAGAAGCAATGCGAAATAAAAGGCAGAATCTGTCAAAACAGAACAGTCTGTAAAGACGAATTTTATTGAGGCACCATACTTGCTCAAATGAAAATGCTCAAATTGAATGAAAGTTGCGTACATATCTGAGGATCACTCACGTAAATTGGCATAATTTTCTGAGTTACCTACAGAGAATTTTGCCCAGATTCGTGACAGCAAAGAAATCTGTTTCTGCGCAGTAATCCAAATCTAGTATGAACCTTACTATCAACGACTTTACTTGGCACAACAAAACACAAAACTAAGATAAGGAGAGGTTGCTACAGTAGTAACAACTTCCAAGACTCAAATATAAAACAAAATACTGTAGTAAAATAAACACATGGGTTATCTCCCAAGAAGTGCTTTCTTTATAGCCATTAAGATGGGCTCAGCAGTTTTAATGATGCACTCGCAAGAAATAGTATTTGAAGCAAAAGAGAGCATCAAGAAGCAAATTCAAAACAAATTTAAGTCTAACATGCTTCCTATGAAAAGGAATCTTGTAAATAAACAAGTTCATGAAGAGCAAAGTAACAAGCATAGGAAGATAGAACAAGTGTAGCTTCAAAAATTTCAGCACATAGAGAGGTGTTTTAGAAACATGAAAATTTCTACTACCATATTTTCCTCTCTCATAATAACTTTCAGTAGCATCATGAGCAAACTCAACAATATAACTATCACATAAAGCATTATTATGAGTCTCATGCATAAAATTATTACTCTCCACATAAGCATAGTCAATTTTATTAGTAATAGCGGGAGCAAATTCAACAAAGTAGCTATCAAATATAGGAGGCATATTGTAATCATAATCAAATTTCTCCTCCATAACAGGCGGCACCAAAAGACTACTATCATTATAATCATCATAAATAGGAGGCAAAGTATCATCAAAGAAAATTTTCTCCTCAATGCTTGGGGGACTAAAAAGATATGCTCATCAAAGCCAGCTTCCCCAAGCTTAGAATTTTCCATAGCATTAGCAATAATAGTGTTCAAAGCATTCATATTAATAACATTCCCATTAGCATGAATATAAAGTTCCATGGGTTTTTTAATTCTCTCTTCAAACACATCATGTCCTAATTCAAGATAAGTTCATAAAGATCTCTCATATTTTTGTTGTTTTCCATTATGCCTAACTAGTGTAAACAAGAAACAAAAAGATGCAATTGCAGGATCTAAAGGAAATAGCTTCGAGCACACACACAATGGCGCCAGAAAAGTACTTTACCTGGGACCGGAGTATGAGAGCCTTTTACCTTTCCTCCCCGGCAACGGCGCCAGAAAAGTGCTTGATGTCTACGGGTGCTTCTATTCTTGTAGACAGTGTTGGGCCTCCAAGAGCAGAGGTTTGTAGAACAGCAGCAAGTTTCCCTTAAGTGGATCACCCAAGGTTTATCGAACTCAGGGAGGAAGAGGTCAAAGATATCCCTCTCATGCAACCCTGCAACCACAAAGCAAGAAGTCTCTTGTGTCCCCAACACACCTAATAGGTGCACTAGTTCGGCGAAGAGATAGTGAAATACAGGTGGTATGAATAAGTATGAGCAGTAGTAACGGCGCCAGAAAAGTGCTTTGCTGTCCAGGACTGACGTGTGGTTGATGGTGGTAATATAGCGGACAGTACAGATGCAGTAGAACAGTAAACAAGCAGCGATAGCAGTATTGGAAACAAGGCCTAGGGATCATACTTTCACTAGTGGACACTCTCAACATTGATCACATAACAGAATAGATAAATGCTAGACTCTACACCCTCTTGTTGGATGATGAACACCACTAACTGTGTAGGATTATACGAACCCTCAATGTCGGAGTTAACAAGCTCCACAATATTCAATGTTCATATTTAAATAACCTTAGAGTGCAAGATAGATCAACATAACCAAATAGATCACATCAATACCATCATAGTAATAGTTAACTTCATAATCTACAAGAGATCACAATCATAAACTATGCCAAGTACTACATGATGCACACACTGTCCACATTACATCATGCAGGAGGAATAGAGTACTTTAATAACATCACTAGAGTAGCACATAGATGAATTGTGATACAAAACTCATATGAATCTCAATCATGTTAAGCAGCTCATGAGATTATTGTATTGAGGTACATAGGAGAGAGATTAACCACATAGCTACCGGTACAGCCCCGAGCCTCGATGGAGAACTACTCCCTCCTCATGGGAGACAGCAGCGTTGATGGAGATGGCGGTGGTGTCAATGGAGAAGCCTTCCGGGGGCACTTCCCCGTCCCGGCGGCGTGCCGGAACAGAGACTCCTGTCCCCCAGATCTTGGCTTCGCGATGGCGGCGGCTCTGGAAGGTTTCTCGTACCGTGGCTTTTCCGTCCCGATGTTTTAGGTCGATGACCTTTTTATAGGCGAAGAGGCGGAGTCGGAGGGTCGAAGAGGCGGTGAGATGATAGGGTGGCGCGGCCAGGGCCTGGGCCGCGCCGGCCTACCTCCTGGGCCCACCAGGGCTCCCCTCTGGCGACTCTCGGGTGTTCTGGAAGCTTCGTGGAAAAATAGGATGCTGGGCGTTGATTTCGTCCGATTCCGAGAATATTTCCTTACTAGGATTTCTGAAACAAAAAACAGCAGAAAACAGCAACTGGCCCTTCGGCATCTCGTCAATAGGTTAGTTCCGGAAAACGCATAATTATGACATAAAGTATGCATAAAACATGTAGATATCATCAATAATGTGGCGTGGAACATAAGAAATTATCGATACGTCGGAGACGTATCAGCATCCCCAAGCTTAGTTTCTGCTCGTCCCGAGCAAGTAAACGATAACAAAGATAATTTCTGGAGTGACATGCCATCATAATCTTGATCATACTATTGTAAGCACATGTAATGAATGCAACGATCAAAACAATGGTGAATGACATGAGTAAACAAATGAATCATAAAGCAAAGACTTTTCATGAATAGTACTTTCAAGACAAGCATCAATAAGTCTTGCATAAGAGTTAACTCATAAAGCAATAATTCAAAGTAGAGGCATTGAAGCAACATAAAGGAAGATGAAGTTTCAGCGGTTGCTTTCAACTTATAACATGTATATCTCATGGATATTGTCAATGTAAAGTAATATAACAAGTGCAATATGCAAGTATGTAGGAATCAATGCACAGTTCACACAAGTGTTTGCTTCTTGAGGTGGGGAGAAATAGGTGAACTGACTCAACATAAAAGTAAAAGAATGGTCCTTCAAAGAGGAAAGCATCGATTGCTATATTTGTGCTAGAGCTTTGATTTTGAAAACATATAGAGATCATAAAAGTAAAATTTTGAAAGGTGTTTGTTGTTGTCAACGAATGGTAGTGGGCACTCTAACCCCCTTGCCAGACAAACCTTCAAAGAGTGCCTCCCATTTTATTTTATTTTTGTGTGCCACTCCTTCCAACCTTTCTTTCACAAACCATGGCTAACCGAATCCTTCGGGTGCCTGCCAACAATCTCATACCATGAAGGAGTGCCTTTTTATTTTAGTTTTATTATGATGACACTCCTCCCCACCTTTGCTTTCTCAAGCCACGGCTAACCGAATCCTTCGGGTGCCGTCCAACAATCACATACCATGGAGGAGTGTCTATTTTTATTAATTAATTTGGGACTGGGAATCCCATTGCCAGCTTTTTTTGCAAAATTATTGGATAAGCGGATGAAGCCACTAGTCCATTGGTGAAAGTTGCCCAACAAGATTGAAAGATAAACACCACATACTTCCTCATGAGCTATAAAACATTGACACAAATCAGAGGTAATAAATTTTGAATTGTTTAAAGGTAGCACTCAAGCAATTTACTTTGGAATGGCGGAGAAATACCATGTAGTAGGTAGGTATGGTGGACACAAATGGCATAGTGGTTGGCTCAAGGATTTTGGATGCATGAGAAGTATTCCCTCTCGATACAAGGTTTAGGCTAGCAAGGCTATTTGAAACAAACACAAGTATGAACCGGTGCAGCAAAACTCACATAAAAGACATATTGTAAACATTATACGACTCTACACCGTCTTCCTTGTTGTTCAAACTCAATACTAGAAATTATCTAGACCTTAGAGAGACCAATTATGCAAACCAAATTTTAGCATGCTCAATGTATTTCTTCATTAATGGGTGCAAAGTATATGATGCAAGAGCTTAAACATGAGCACAACAATTGCCAAGTATCACATTATCCAAGACATTTTAGCAAATTACTACATGTATCATTTTTCAATTCCAACCATATAACAATTTAACGAAGAAGAAACTTCGCCATGAATACTATGAGTAAAGCCTAAGGACATACTTGTCCATATGCAACAGCGGAGCGTGTCTCTCTCCCACACAAGCATTTATTCAAACAAAAACAAAAACAAAAGCACACAGACGCTCCAAGTAAAGTACATAAGATGTGACCGATGAAAAATATAGTTTCAAGAGAAGGAACCTGATAATTTGTCGATGAAGAAGGGGATGCCTTGGGCATCCCCAAGCTTAGATGCTTGAGTCTTCTTCAAACATGCAGGGATGAACCACCGGGGCATCCCCAAGCTTAGAGCTTTCACTCTCCTTGATCATATTGTATCATCCTCCTCTCTTGACCCTTGAAAACTTCCTTCACACCAAACTCGAAACAAACTCATTAGAGGGTTAGTGCACAATCAAAAATCACATGTTCAGAGGTGACACATTCATTCTTAACACTTCTGGACATAGCCCAAAGCTACTGGAAGTCAATGGAACAAAGAAATCCATCCAACATAGCAAAAGAAGCAATGCGAAATAAAAGGCAGAATCTGTCAAAACAGAACAGTCCGTAAAGACGAATTTTATTGAGGCACCAGACTTGCTCAAATGAAAATGCTCAAATTTAATGAAAGTTGCGTACATATCTGAGGATCACTCACGTAAATTGGCATAATTTTCTAAGTTACCTACAGATAATTTTGCCCAGATTCGTGACAGCAAAGAAATCTGTTTCTGCGCAGTAATCCAAATCTAGTATGAACCTTACTATCAACGACTTTACTTGGCACAAAAAAACACAAAACTAAGATAAGGAGAGGTTGCTACAGTAGTACCAACTTCCAACACTCAAATATAAAACAAAATACTGTAGTAAAATAAACACATGGGTTATCTCCCAAGAAGTGCTTTCTTTATAGCCATTAAGATGGGCTCAGCAGTTTTAATGATGCACTCGCAAGAAATAGTATTTGAAGCAAAAGAGAGCATCAAGAAGCAAATTCAAAACAAATTTAAGTCTAACATGCTTCCTATGAAAAGGAATCTTGTAAATAAACAAGTTCATGAAGAGCAAAGTAACAAGCATAGGAAGATAGAACAAGTGTAGCTTCAAAAATTTCAGCACATAGAGAGGTGTTTTAGTAACATGAAAATTTCTACTACCATATTTTCCTCTCTCATAATAACTTTCAGTAGCATCATGAGCAAACTCAACAATACAACTATCACATAAAGCATTATTATGAGTCTCATGCATAAAATTATTACTCTCCACATAAGCATAGTCAATTTTATTAGTAATAGCGGGAGCAAATTCAACAAAGTAGCTATCAAATATAGGAGGCATATTGTAATCATAATCAAATTTCTCCTCCATAACAGGCGGCACCAAAAGACTACTATCATTATAATCATCATAAATAGGAGGCAAAGTATCATCAAAGAAAATTTTCTCCTCAATGCTTGGGGGACTAAAAAGATCATGCTCATCAAAGCCAGCTTCCCCAAGCTTAGAATTTTCCATAACATTAGCAACAATAGTGTTCAAAGCATTCATATTAATAACATTCCCATTAGCATGCATATAAAGTTCCATGGGTTTTTTAATTCTCTCTTCAAACACATCATGTCCTAATTCAAGATAAAATTCATAAAGATCTCTCATATTTTTGTTGTTTTCCATTATGCCTAACTAGTGTAAACAAGAAACAAAAAGATGCAATTGCAGGATCTAAAGGAAATAGCTTCGAGCACACACACAATGGCGCCAGAAAAGTACTTTACTTGGGACCGGAGTATCAGAGCCTTTTACCTTTCCTCCCCGGCAACGGCGCCAGAAAAGTGCTTGATGTCTACGGGTGCTTCTATTCTTGTAGACAGTGTTGGGCCTCCAAGAGCAGAGGTTTGTAGAACAGCAGCAAGTTTCCCTTAAGTGGATCACCCAAGGTTTATCGAACTCAGGGAGGAAGAGGTCAAAGATATCCCTCTCCTGCAACCACAAAGCAAGAAGTCTCTTGTGTCCCCAACACACCTAATAGGTGCACTAGTTCGGCGAAGAGATAGTGAAATACAGGTGGTATGAATAAGTATGAGCAGTAGTAACGGCGCCAGAAAAGTGCTTTGCTGTCCAGGACTGGCGTGTGGTTGATGGTGGTAATATAGCGGACAGTACAGATGCAGTAGAACAGTAAACAAGCAGCGATAGCAGTATTGGAAACAAGGCCTAGGGATCATACTTTCACTAGTGGACACTCTCAACATTGATCACATAACAGAATAGATAAATGCTAGACTCTACACCCTCTTGTTGGATGATGAACACCACTAACTCTGTAGGATTACACGAACCCTCAATGCCGGAGTTAACAAGCTCCACAATATTCAATGTTCATATTTAAATAACCTTAGAGTGCAAGATAGATCAACATAACCAAATAGATCACATCAATACCATCATAGTAATAGTTAACTTCATAATCTACAAGAGATCACAATCATAAACTACACCAAGTACTACATGATCCACACACTGTCCACATTACATCATGCAGGAGGAATAGAGTACTTTAATAACATCACTAGAGTAGCACATAGATGAATTGTGATACAAAACTCATATGAATCTCAATCATGTTAAGCAGCTCATGAGATTATTGTATTGAGGTACATAGGAGAGAGATTAACCACATAGCTACCGGTACAGCCCCGAGCCTCGATGGAGAACTACTCCCTCCTCATGGGAGACAGCAGCGTTGATGGAGATGGCGGTGGTGTCGATGGAGAAGCCTTCCGGGGGTACTTCCCCGTCCCGGCGGCGTGCTGGAATAGAGACTCCTGTCCCCCAGATCTTGGCTTCGCGATGGCGGCGGCTCTGGAAGGTTTCTCGTACCGTGGCTTTTCTGTCCCGATGTTTTAGGTCGAGGACCTTTTTATAGGCGAAGAGGCGGAGTCGGAGGGTCGAAGAGGCGGTGAGATGATAGGGCGGCGCGGCCAGGGCCTGGGCCATGCCGGCCTACCTCCTGGGCCCACCAGGGCTCCCCTCTGGCGACTCTCGGGTGTTCTGGAAGCTTCGTGGAAAAATAGGATGCTGGGCGTTGATTTCGTCCGATTCCGAGAATATTTCCTTACTAGGATTTCTGAAACCAAAAACAGCAGAAAACAGCAACTGGCCCTTCGGCATCTCGTCAATAGGTTAGTTCCGGAAAACGCATAATTATGACATAAAGTATGCATAAAACATGTAGATATCATCAATAATGTGGCATGGAACATAAGAAATTATCGATACATCGGAGACGTATCAAACACAAAACCACTTCTCTTCGTGCTTGACTCATAAGACAGAGTTTAGGGTTAGGGGTAGATACATGCATGATTTTTCTAAGTAATTTTATGCCCATTTGAATCTGACCAAGATTTGAACAAGTTTAAAACATGAAAATGAAAAGGTAAGCCTGGATCCTTCTTTGTCACTCTAAAATGAAGCTTTTGGGAGGTTCTTGAAATTTCCATGTTTGAAACCCAAAACCACTTCGCTAGGATACATGATTTTTCTGGTTTGAATATGTCTAGACCTTATTTATCAACTTAATTGAATGCTTACTATATATATGACATAAGAAGACTATGTGCATTGGTTTTTCATTTTATTGTTTTTTTTAATTTTATGTCCATTTGAATCTTGGTCAAATCCTAGCGTTGACCATGATTTAAACAAGTTTAAAACATGAATATGAAAAATTAAGCATATATCCTTCTTAGTCACTCCAAAATGAAGCTCTTGGGAGGGTTTTTGAAATTTCCATGTTTGAAACAAAAAACCACTTCTCTTCATGCATGTTTGACTTCATAAGACAGAGTTTAGGGTTAGGGGTAGCTAGATACATGATTTTTCTGGTTTGAATATGTCTAGACCTTGTTTATCAAGTTAATTGAATGCTTACTATATGACATAAGAAGACTATGTGCATTGGTTTTCCATTTTATTGTTTATTTTTATTTTTATGCCCATTAGAATCTTGGTCAAATCCTAGGTTTGACCATGATTTAAACAAGTTTAAAACATGAATATGAAAAATTAAGCATATATCCTGCTTAGTCACTCCAAAATGTAGATCTTGGGAGGGTTTTTGAAATTTCCATGTTTGAAACCAAAATCCACTTCTCTTCATGCATGCTTGACTTCATAAGACAGAGTTTAGGGTTAGTGGGTAGATACATGATTTTCCTGGTTTGAATATGTCTAGACCTTGTTTATCAAATTGAATGCTTACTATATGACATCAGAAGACTATGTGTTTGGTTTTTTTTTTTGAATTTGTTATGCCCATTTGAATCTTGGTCAAATCCTAGGTTTGACCAATATTGAAACCAGTTTAAAACATGAAAATGAAAAAGTAAGCCTGGATTCATCTTAGTCACTCCAAAATGAAGCTTTTGGGAGGTTTTTTAAATTTCCATGTTTGAAACCCAAAACCACTTCTCTTAATGCTTGACTTCATAAGACAGGGTTTATGGTTAGGGGCCAAGTATATACATGATTTTTCTTGTTTAAATATGTCTAGACTTTGTTTATCAACTTGAATGCTTACTATATGACATCAAAATACTATGTGTTTGGTTTTGATTTTTTTTGAATTTGTTATGTCCATTTGAATCTTGGTCAAATCCTAGGTTTGACCAAGATTTAAACCAGTTTAAAACATGAAAATGAAAAAGTAAGCCTGGATTCTTCTTAGTCACTCCAAAATGAAACTTTTGGGAGTTTATTTAATTTCCATGTTTGAAACCCAAAACCACTTTTCTTCATGCTTGACTTCATAAGACATAGTTTAGGGTTAGGGGGTATATACATGATTTTTCTGGTTTGAATATGTCTAGACTTTGTTGATCAACTTTAATGGTTACTATATGACATAAGAAGCTTATGTGCTTTGGTTTTTTATTTTTTTTTATTTCTTTTTTGAATTTTTATGCCCATTTGAATCCTGGTCAAATCTTTGTTTGACCAAGATTTAAACAAGTTTAAAACATGAAAATGAAAATTTAAGCCTGACTCCTTCTTAGTCATGAAAATGAGTTAACTTGGCTTTCCTACCCTTGAATCCATAGTAAACTTTGTACTAATGCAGTATAATAATCACCCGAGTTTTTACACCAACAGGTCTGTCACTTAGGTGTGGTGCCCATGCGTGAGGTCCCAAACTTCAGTGAGCACAAGTCACATGCGGTAGGCAGGCAAAATCCCCGATCAGTCCGGGCGGTGGCTATTAAGGACCCGATCACATTTCTTGCTTTCAGACTAGGGTCTAGCATGTAAAAGTTTGTTCCTTTTGGATGCATCACTCGTATTTGCAAGTTTTTTGGGGGTCCCGCAAATTCAGGGTAGCATCATGCCCCCCTTCCCATGCCAACATAAATAGAGTTCAACACAACCTAATTAAGCAAGGTTCAACACAAACATAGTTCAACAACCCCTATTTAAGCTAATAGGTTCACCACAAACGCTGCTGAGCAGCAAACATAAGCAGAGTTCAACAAAAGATGCTGCTTTTGAAGCAGTAGGAGAGACAAACATGCACAACAGTTACGGAGTATATTTACCATCTTCTTCCTGTTGCCTCCTCCCGGTCCCGCTTCTTCTGCTTCTTGCTGCCCATACCTTTAACCTTTGGTGGCTTGGGCTTGGGAGGAGGCACACGACCGGTCTCGATAGCTTGGTTCAATTTCTTCCTTAGGAATAGCCCATAGGCCATGTGGTTGGCTATGAAGCCGGATCGGTTAACAGTTTCCCCAACTTTGACACAGTCGGACCCACCAGCTTTGGCATGCTGCAGGACGCTTTGAAAGTCAACCTTTATGCTCTTTGTGCATAAGGGGCAGCTGTTCCTGTCACCAGTCCAGGGTTCACTCCAATACTTGTCGAACTTCCCGCCTTAAGCTTGTTGAGAGTGGCCCTGGCCTTCCTATGACGCGACTCGACATCGCTGTCAACCTCATCAGTAGCAACCTGATACATGCCAAATAAACAGGTGAAGAAAATATGTAGCAGTTGCAACTAATACTGAATATGAATCTAAAAAGATTCTGACGCTAATTCAAAACCCTACAGCGCAAAAAAAAGAGGGAGAGACCATAGAGCAAATCAATACATGGCTATGTTGAATAAGGGAGAGAGGTGAATCGGATGTGAAGCAAATATGTAGCAGTTGCAACTAATACTGAATATGAATCTAAAAAGATTCTGACGCTAATTCAAAATGCTATACCGCAAAAAAAAGAGGGAGAGACCATAGCGCAAATCGATACAGGGCTATGTTGAATAGGGGAGAGAGGTGAATCGGAACATACTTCCTCCCCCTCGTCGACGATATTCTCGTCGAAGGTCGGCGGCGGTGGCTCAAAGATGACTTCAACCTCGTCCTCGTCATCTAGCGGATGCTTCCCAAGAGAGTGGACCCATCTACCAACAGCATCAGATGCCGATGAGCGACCGATGGCCCGACCTTCGGCAATGGCCTCCGCTTCGTCTTTGGCATCCGCTGCGTCGATGATCGCCGCCGTTGCAGCCATGCGTGCTGCGGTCGCGGCTCTGGCCGCCTCCTCTGAGGCTAAGGCAGCCGCGCGGCTTTCGCTTTCGCTGCGTTGACGGCGTCGGTTGGGCTCTCCATCGGTGGAATGGGAAGGGGAAGTGAAGAGAGGGTTTTTTCCTAGTCCATGGAGAGAGGGAGAAGTGTGGACGTGAAATGGATAACTGATGATATTTCAAGATTTGGGAGACATAGCACGAACGGGCAAATGACAGCGCGTGGGTGCATTACCTCATACTACCTCTGTCCTAGAAAGAGCGTACGTGTGGGTTTTCAAGGCATATTAGGATTTTATTATTACATTGGGAAACTGTCATGGACCATCACTTTCCTCTTCAACTTTTCCACCTCCAATGAGCTAAATGCATGTAGTAAATAAGAAAACCATATTATGCTAAATACTACTACCTCCATCCCAAAGCGTAAGGCTTATATTATTTTTAGAAACTCAAACTATGTCAAGGTAAACTAAGATTTTACCAAAAATCATTATCATGCAAAATACAAAATTAATATCAATACATAGACAATGAAAATTATTTTGCTATGGTATCTACAAAATATTATATTAGTTGATAGATTATTCTAAATTTTCGTCAACCTTTACTTGGTTTGACTCTTAAAAAAAGACTTAAGCTTTGTGATGGAGGTAGTACTAGTCGTGAAGAAACTATATCCCTCGTGATGAGAAAGAAATATTTTTTACTACCACTCTTTTGTGGACAAATTTTGAAGTGCATTGCAAAACGAGAAGTACACTCTTTTATGGACAAATTTTAACTCTAAACACCCATTATTTCAGGATGGAGGGAGTATAGCCCAACTTGTATTTTTTCTTCTGGGCACTACACTGCTTTTTCCCTATGCAATGCTTGGTTCTACCCTTTTTCCATTGTAATGGTCACTTTAAGTCAATTTTTCCCACACACATTTATTTTGTACTTTTCTACAGTGTTGACCGTGCTACTACTATTTGTTTTAGTGCGCCAAAAACAAAATGTTATTTTCTAAGTGCCAAATTAATCTAGGGCGTTGGTTGTGAACCGGTGAACAAAAATGATAGCCCAAAAGAGGAACACACCAAGGTACAAAAACTAGCATATATGCATGTTTCTATGTACATATATATGACCCTCGGTTTGTATATAAAAAACATTCATATATGCCGCTTACTATTAATATACATAAGTTTATGCTGATTCTCTTGGTTTAGGTATATATATGGTTAGGCATCACTGCTAATTCAGAAACAACAAAAAATGTAACCCTTCAAGTGAAGTCATTTTAAGTGACCTAACAACTAAAATTCATATATAGGATTTGTATAGGAATTATGTAGGATTTAGATCACATGTGAATTTTCCCCACACTAGTTGTTTGATTCATAGGAACATATCCTATAGGAATCTTGCAGTGCAAATCCTATAAGAATAAAACATTAGGTCATACCTCATGGACAATTTCTTTTGGCACAATCAAACACAACTCATCTTCCTATATGATTCAACTAGCCATTAAATCACAATCCTATGTTTTTCATATTTCTATGGTTTTCCCATCCTATGAATCAAAGGACCCTTAGGGCTTATATTTATTTTTAGAAAGGCAAACTATGTTAAGATTGACCAAGTTTTACGAAAAACCTTTAACATGCCAAATACAAAGTTGAGTCATTTCGTTTGAATCGGAGGGAGTACATTTGACGTTATGGTACTATTTGATAGCTGCTTGGCACTGTATTTTTTTCCGAACCAAACTTCCCCCTTCATGAAGCTTTTATTTTGGGATAGAGCTTCAGTGACTTGATACATCCATATATCTAGACAAAGTTGAGTCAATTCATTTGAATCGGAGGGAATACATTTGACACTACTAGGAAAAGGCTTACCGCCGGCGACCTTGAAAGGCTTACCGCCGGCACTTTCGTATTCGCCGGCGATCACCTCGCCGGTGGTAATGGCCTACCGCCGGCGCTTTCGAAAACGCCGGGGGTAACCGAGCTTACCACCGGCGCCCCCATCCAATCTACCAGGGGTAATACTTACCGCCGGCACTTTCCAATCCGCCGGCGGTAACATTAAGCAGGAGCAAAAAAAAAATGCTCGAATTACACAGAATATGCAGAATATACACAACATATACAAGAATATACACAAAAACTAGGTGTACCCATTAGACGCATTTTCAATTGTTTGAATATACACAAGAATATATACAATAATCCTGAATACAAGAATATAGACCAAGAATACTGTCACATGGAACAACCGAGACGGTCATGGCTAGTATTGCATACCAGCCACCGACCACGCCCAACGCAGGCATATATTGCAGCGGCCGGTAATCGGAGTGAACGCCGTCTACTGACGCCACCTGTGAAATGTCCTTGATCTTGAACTGTCAAGCCCAGGAGCACCTGGGGGCTGCTTCTTCTTGCTGCTCGCCTCCGCCATGTTCGTCTCCGATTCCGGCCAAACAACACTACAACATCATGAAAAAACAAGATAACTGACCTGCCATCTAAGGAGTATACTATGGCAGCATTTATGTTTAGAAGGCAATTTGAAAGAAAAAATAGTAAGGAATATCTTCCTGCTATTACTACCAACTACTGCTACTGAATTATTATCCAGGAGTAAGCTACAGAAAACACTAATGGCAAGTCTGAAGAAGAGCGGTAAATGAAATGCATGGGAGTTTCAGACTACCCATGAGACACAAAAGTGAGCTGATATATGTGTCTGGCATAATTCAGACTAAGCAGGTTTGTAAATTATAAAGTGTTCAGATCATCTCAAAGCAGATGCCAGTAGATTATGTAAGAATACAAGTTACTTTCATAAATCAGCATGCATGAGGAGATAGTATAGAACTAACAGTTTTGAGTTATCACACACCTATCAACAGAAGCACTAATAAGAGGATAGAAACAACGGCCATTGTTTCCAGCTGTACAATGCAAGCAAAGTAGTATTCATCTCAAAAAATTAAGCAAGGAAAACACTGCTAACTGTTCCACAATACAGGTTTCACTTTTATAGCTTCTATCTAGGATGCCAAAAGAAATTTGTATAGCAGCTTTGGCCCAAAAAGGAGGGAGCATAACTAAACTGACAAACATAGCACATTGTCAAGTAAAAGCAGACTTACTGATGCATCCATGCAAATCTAGCTGAACTAAACCTACTACTTACTAGGTACGAGATATTATACTGGGAGCCGGCTTGTTTCAAATAGTCAAGGAACAATTTTGGAATCACGTATATTCAGGTTACCGGTAGCAGTATATCTGAAAACCAACATGTCACAACACATTCAGACACACTACTCAACAATCGTATATTCAGGTTTCAGAATTTTTCTAAGAGCAACAAGTAACTCCATTGCTAGAATGTGTTCAATTGGAATCCACTAGTACTGGAAGCACACATCGGTATCGAGGAATCGTAAACGCAAGCAGGGGAAGCAATTGACCTACATTCATGCTGCTTATTGTCCAGCGAGAGCTCGAGCCCGGACACCGCGGAGATCACTGAAAACAGAGCAAGAAGAGGACATCAGGCGGGCTGTACCAATGCAATAACAGGAAGGCAACTAAATCTGTGGGGGAGGAGGGCGCCGACCGGAGACGGCAGGGGTGAGCACGCCGTCGCCGATGACCATGCAGGTCCCGAGGAGGGCGAGCAGGAGCAGCAGCTTCTGCAGGACCCTGTGCCGCTCCAGGGCGGCGCGCACCCTCGAGAGTCGGAGCGCCGCGCCCTCGCGCGGTTGCACGGCGAGCTCGCCGCCGCCGCCCGGGAGGAGGCCGGCACGGACGCGGCGGCAGATGAGGGAGTAGAGCGCGAAGGTGCCGCCCTTGCCGTGGTCGTCGGCGCGGACATCCAGAAGACGAGGGAGAGCACGCCGTAGATCTCGTTCCCCGCCGAATGCTCGATGTCCCCGCCGGCGAAGGCGCTCTTGAAGACGTAGAGCGGCGCCGTGGCCACGTCGCCGTACACCACCCCGAGGCTCTGGTACGCCAGTAGAATCTCCACGCTCCACGGCCGCTGCGAGCGAGCAACCGCCGCCAAGAAACCAAGAAACCGTCGTCAGTCGCCGTGGAACCGAGAACCGCACCAAAGATCGAAATCTTGCACACGGCCGGCGGCGAGGCAGGATTTCGCGGCGGCGCGGTTTGAAGGTCGATTGGAGGCGAGTTGGCGAGCGATTCGGCAGGGCTGCGGTGGTGAGGTCGGGGTGGGTCGGTAGGCGGCCAGGCTGGAGCGCCGGAGCTGGGCGAGGTCGTGGGGAAGGAGGGCGGATGCGGCGTCGATCTGGTCGAGGGGAGGAGGGCGGGCGGAGGAGATCGAGGATGGATCTAGAGTCGTGGGTGTGTGATGTGTGGGTGCGGTGAGGGTTGGATCGTGTGGCTGATAGGTGGGGAGGTGGAAGGGGTGGTACCGCCGGCGCCCTCGAAGTGTGTTGGCCAGCGTAAGGCCCGCTACCCCCAGCGTTATTGGACTGAATTCGCCGGGGGTAAGGTCAGTCTGGACAGAGGCCCCGCGGCCCAATATATCGCCGGCATTTTCAAATCAAACTCGCCGGCGGTAACGCATGTACCCCCGGCATCTTCCTTTCGACCTCGCCGGCGGTAGGTTTAGGCCACCCTGGAAGGCCTTACCGCCGGCACCTTCAAATCGAACTCGCCGGCGGTAAGGAGTGCGGCTATAAGCCTTTTCCTAGTAGTGTGACTATCTGGTACTGTTTGACAACTCGGTCTTCTTTTTTGAAACCAAACTGCCCCCTTCACGAAGCTTTTATTTTGGGATAGAGCTTCACTGAGTTGATACTTCCAAGTCTCACAGTGACTTGGTGCCTCCATCTACCATCCATCTCAGATCCAATGTATGCGATTGACTTAGAATTTAAACTAAATAATTATTATAATTGCTCAGAAATATTTGAAGAACTTCCAGTAAATCGTGCATATTTCGATTTATATTTTGGTGAAGTTTCATTCGATTTGAATCAAAGGTTTGTGAGCAAATATATATTTAGTTTAAACTAGTGCTCGTATACGTAAAAAGCTCTTTAATCACAAGCTAGTCGTCCGAGTGGGATGAAATATTCACAGATTTTAGAACAAGGCATCTACATTTTACTGGATTTTTTTCAAAATTTGCTGAATAATTTTTGTTTTTAGGTTCGAAATAAGAGATAGTTTGGAACGTTGGATCTCAAATGGATGGTAGATGGTGGCACCAAGTCACAATGAGATTTGGAGGCTTCAAGTCACTGCAGCTCTGTCCTTTTAGTTTGACAAACTGCAGAGCCGCTGGTGCATCTATGGTTGCGTACGGCCGACGCCGATTCTTAGCAAGGAAGTTCTTCCTATAAGTAGTATCATACTCCACTCCAAGGCATGTATAAAAAAAAAGAACCCATCCCGTTCTCGTGTTCCCGACCACTCTTCTCTGAAGATGGAGGAGGCCCTTTTCTTGTGCCCCCTCTGCCTGCTGCCCTTCAAACCCCCCATATCCAAGGTCGCTCCCTTCCGATTTCATTCTTAGGTTCACCTGTGAGAAATGCCAATGACAACTGATGCCACGTATGTTGTTCTGTGCAGTGATGGGTGGTCATATGGGCTGTCGGCGCTGCGTCGGCGAGCTTGCGCCGAACCCGTGCAAGAAGTGCGAGCAGCCGGCGAGGTTGCCGCCGTCGAATCGATCTGGGGTAGGATTGCCGCCGTCGAATCGATCTGGGGCAATGGTCAAGTGCGTCGGCTGCCAGAGCTTGGTCGCCTCCACGGAGTCCTACAAGCACTATATCCCGTGCCCGCATGGTCCGTGCGGCTGCACAGAGGCCATCAATAGCGGCTGCAGCTTCACCGGCCCGCCGCGGGAGCTCCTGGTACACCTCCAAGCATCCCACTCCATCCCAGTGTTCAAGTTCTAGTATGGCATACCCGCCTGGTGCATAGTTCGTGTTCCGGTACAACCGCAGGGACACCTGTTCATCGGCAGTGGGGAAGAAGACGGTAGCGTGTTCGCCATCACCGTTGGCGCGCTCGGCCCGACCACCATTGTGTCCTGTGTGTGCATCAGGTCGGCCGCGTGCTTGTTTCCGATGTACAAGGCGCAGCTGCTGGTGATTGGTCCGCCGGTGCCGGCGCCGGCTGGGACCAGTGACCTCTCGACGGACACCTTGATGGCGGTAATCGAGCCGACGAGCTCCCCGATGCCTAGCTCGATCATGTTGCAGCAGCTCACTTCTTTCCTGGCGGTGCCGCCCCGTTACGCGAAGCAGAATGGAGGGCAGCGTGTGTTGCCTATTGAAACGTCCAAAACGTATCTACTTTCCCGAACACTTTTGCTATTGTTTTGCCTCTAATTTGTGTATTTTGGATACAACTAACACGGACTGTTTTCAGCAGAATTGCCCTGGTGTCTCGTTTTTGTGCAGAAACTCAACTTTCAGGAAAATCCCCGGAATTAATGTCAAAGGGCCTATTTTCCCAGAAGATTCACGGAGCCAGAAGGGCAGGCTAGGGGGGAGGCCCACGGCCTCCACACCATAGGCCAGCGCGGCCTAGGAGGGGGCGCGCCGCCCTATGGTGAGGCCGCCTCGGCCAGCCTCTGACGCCCCCCTCTAGACTATCTAAGTGTTTCGATCTGAAAACGCGAGACGGGAAGACGAAATCGCCAGAAGCCATCCAGAACACCGCCGCCATCGCGAAACTCCATCTCGGGACCAGAAACTCCGTTCCGGCACTCCGTCGGGACGGGGAATTGGAGGAGATCATCGCCATCATCACCACCGACGCCTCTCCATCGACCAGCCATGTTTCCCCCATCCATGTGTGAGTAATTCCCCCGCTGTAGGCTGAAGGGGATGGTAGGGATTGGATGAGATTGGTCATGTAATAGCATAAGATTGTTAGGGCATAGTGCCTAGTGTCCGTAATTGGTACTTTGATGATATTGTTGCAACTTGTTATGCTTAATGCTTTTCACTAGGGCCCGAGTGCCATGATCTCAGATCTGAACATGTTATTGTTTCATGATGATATTCATTGTTTTATGATATTACCTGCAAGTTATATACACATGTCGCTGTCCGGAACCCGAGGCCCCAAAGTGACAGAAATTGGGACAACCAGAGGGGAAGGCGGTGATGTGAGGATCACATGTGTTCATGGAGTGTTAATGCTTTGCTTCGGTGATCTATTAAAAGGAGTACCTTAATTTCCAGTAGATTCCCTAGAGGCCCGGCTGCCACCGGCTGGTAGGACAAAAGATGTTGTGCAAGTTTCTCATTGCGAGCATGTACGACTAAATATGGAACACATGCCTATGGATTGTTTAGTACTTGGATACTGTTTTATTACTATCTTCAAATGCCCTACCTTGATTGTTACATGAGTTTCTCTCATCCATGCAACGCCCGTTCATCCATCCATGTGCCTACAGTATTTTAATCCTGTTGTTTACTATAATCACTACTGTTGTCTTTGTTACACTGCTGCTGATATTTCACTACTGCTACTGCTATAAAATCGTTATTACCTCTTGATAAACTCTTGCGAGCAAGTCTGTTTCCAGGTGCAGCTGAATTGACAACTCCGCTGTTAAGGCTTTCAAGTATTCTTTGGCTCCCCTTGTGTCGAATCAATAAATTGGGTTTTACTTCCCGCGAAGACTGTTGCGATCCCCTATACTTGTGGGTCATCAAGACTATTTTCTGGCGCCGTTGCCAGGGAGCATAGCTTTATCTGGAAGTTCACTTGGATTTATATTGTTCGCTGCAAATTCTCCATCATGGGTAAATCTCGCGATCCTAAAGTCGCCATATTACCTTCCACTACAAGAAAAGGTACAACTCTTAGTACCTCTGCTTCTCTTGATTCACCATCTGTGGTAAGTCAACTTGTTTCACCACCACAAGCTGCACATGCTGGTACTTCTGCTGAATCTGAAAACTCTTATAATTTTGATGATGCTTCTGTTGTGCTTGATGATGGTGGTTCATTGGGATCTTTTCTAGATGCTACAATTGCTAGGTCTAGACAAATTGAAAATACTGAAACTCCTAATGAAAATACTGCTACACCTGTTAATTCACCTGAGTCTGTTGAATACTCTAGTGATGATCCTGATGAAGATTATGTGGAACTTGATGATGATTTTATTGTTAAATGCAATGCTACTACTGGTACAAGTAATATTAAAAAACTTCTTGCACAACATACTGTTAGATATAAACTGTCTCCTGATCCTAAATTTGCCACATCTCCTATAAACATTAAGGATAAGGATTATGATTTTTCTCTTGATTTATCTCATATAGCTATTGTTGAGAAAACACCCTTTTGTGGTACTGAAAAAGAAAGTGTTGTAGAACACATGAATGAACTTTCTACTTCGAGTAGCTTGTTTTCTGATGATGTCAAGATGCGTACTTATTTTGTTGCTAAAATTTTTCCTTTCTCATTGAAGGATGATGCTAAAACTTGGTATAATAGTTTGCCTCCTAATTCTATTGATAGTCCAAGTGGTTTGCTTGATGTTTTCTTTCGAAAATATTTTCCTGCTAGTGCTCAACATATTGCTTTGCAGAAAATTTATAGTTTTGACCAGGAAGATGGAGAGAAATTGCCTGAAGCTTGGGCAAGATTTTGTGCTCTTATCAGAGCTCGACCTGGACATGATCTGGAAAAGCATGATTTACTTGATATATTTTATAGTGTACTAACCCTTGAGTCTAGGGCATATTTGGATAGTTGTGCTGGTTGTGTTTTCAGGAAAAGAACTCCAGACGAAGCTGGAGAGTTATTGGCTAAAATAGGCCGGAATCATGATGATTGGACTACACCTGAACCAGCCCCGACGCCAATATTGAAGAAGAGGGGTTTGATTAAATTAAATGATGAAGATATGAGGGAAGCCAAGAAATCTCTTAAGGAGAAAGGTATTAAATCTGAAGATGTGAAGAACTTACCTCCCATAGAAGATTTATGCAAGATAATTCCCCCTTCATCCATGATTGAGGTAAATTCTCTTCAACGCTTTACTAGGGAAGATATTCCGTATTCAAAACCTCCTGTTCAATGCTTAGATGAGTTTGATAATTATATTGTTAAGCAAGAAAATTTTAATATGAGAGTAGAGAATAATTTAATGGAAAATTCTCAAGCTATTAGTAATTTGCATGGTATTGTGGAGAGAACCTCCAATGATGTTAAGATGCTTGTTAAACATTTTCATATGATTCAAACTCAAATTGATCAAGTCACTAAAGTGCAAAATGACTTGTTAAAAAATAGTTCTAAAGAAAAACATGCTTATGAAGTAACAACTAGAGGCGGTGTTTCTACTCAGGATCCTCTATATCCTGAGGGGCATCCCAAAACAGTTGAACAAGATTCTCAACGAATTGAAACTAGTGCTCATTCTAAGAAAAAGAAAAAGAAACATAAAAATGTTGTAGAATCCTCTGAGCCTGTTAATGATCCTAATAGTATTTCTATTTCTGATGCTGAAACTAAAAGTGGTAATGAACATGATAAAGATAATGATAAGAATGGTGCTTCTGATAAAGAAGAGGTTGAAGATGAACCTGAAAAGCAAGCTTAAAAAAAGTATACTAAAGAAGATTTTATTGCTAAGAAACATGGTAATGAAAGGGAACCTTGGGTTCAAAAGCAAATGCCTTTTCCTGCTAAGAAACTAAAATCAAAGGAAGAAGAACACTATAATAAATTTTGCGATTGGATGAAACCTTTATTCTTGCAAATCCCTTTGACTGATGCTATTAAATTGCCTCCTTATTCAAAGTATATGAAAGATATTGTCTCTAACAAAAGGAAAATTCCTAATGAGGAGATTTCTACTATGCTTGCTAATTACTCTTTCAATGGCAAAGTTCCGAAGAAGCTGGGAGACCCAGGTATACCGACTATTCCTTGTTCTATCAAGAATAATTATGTTAGAACTGCTCTATGTGATTTGGGAGCATGTGTTAGTTTTATGCCTTTTTCTCTTTATAAGAGACTTTATTTAGATAAGTGAATACCGACTGATATATCTTTGCAAATGGCTGATAAATCTACTGCTATTCCTGTTGGTATATGTGAGGATGTTCCTGTTCAAGTTACTAATAACTGCTTGATATTAACTGATTTTGTTGTGTTGGAAATGCCTGAAGATGATAATATGTCTATTATTCTTTGGAGACCTTTTCTTAACACCGCAGGGGCTTTTATTTATTGCAATAAAGGAAAGGTTACTTTCAATGTCGATTATAAGGAGCATACCGTTTATTTCCCCAAGAGGATTGATAAAGTATGTGGAGTTAACACAATTTCTAATGTGAGAACTATCAAAGTGGGAGCTATTGATTGTCCTATATATGAGCCTAAAGAAGGATATCAAAATATTATGATTGGATCCATATTGATACGTCTCCAACGTATCGATAATTTCTTATGTTCCATGCCACATTATTGATGTTATCTACATGTTTTATGCACACTTTATGTCATATTCGTGCATTTTCTGGAACTAACCTATTAACAAGATGCCGAAGTGCCAGTTGCTGTTTTCTGCTGTTTTTGGTTTCAGAAATCCTAGTAACGAAATATTCTCGAAATTGGACGAAATCAACGCCCAGGGTCCTATTTTGCCACGAAGCTTCCAGAAGTCCGAAGACGAAACGAAGTGGGGCCACGGGGTGCCCAAACCCTAGGGCGGCGCGGCCCCCCCTTGGCCGCGCCGGCCTATGGTGTGGGGCCCTCGTGCCCAAACCCTAGGGCGGCGCAGCCCCCCCTTGGCCGCGCCGGCCTATGGTGTGGGGCCCTCGTGCCCCCTCCTGACTTGCCCTTCCGCCTAGTTAAAGCCTCCGTGACGAAAACCCCAGTACCGAGAGCCACGATACGGAAAACCTTCCAGAGACGCCGCCGCCGATCCCATCTCGGGGGATCCAGGAGATCGCCTCCGGCACCCTGCCGGAGAGGGGAATCATCTCCCGGAGGACTCTACGCCGCCATGGTCGCCTCCGGAGTGATGTGTGAGTAGTCTACCCCTGGACTATGGGTCCATAGCAGTAGCTAGATGGTTGTCTTCTCCCCATTGTGCTATCATTGTCGGATCTTGTGAGCTGCCTAACATGATCAAGATCATCTATCTGTAATTCTATATGTTGCGTTTGTTGGGATCCGATGAATAGAGAATACTTGTTATGTTGATTATCAAAGCTATGTCTATGTGTTGTTTATGATCTTGCATGCTCTCCGTTATTAGTAGATGCTCTGGCCAAGTTGATGCTAGTAACTCCAAGAGGGAGTATTTATGCTCGATAGTGGGTTCATGTCTCCGTGAATCTGGAGGGGTGACAAGAACCTCTAAGGTTATGGATGTGCTGTTGCCACTAGGGATAAAACATTGGTGCTATGTTCAAGGATGTAGTCACTAATTACATTACGCGCAATACTTAATGCAATTGTCTGTTGTTAGCAACTTAATACTGGAGGGGGTTCGGATGATAACCTGAAGGTGGACTTTTTAGGCATAGATGCAGTTGGATGGTGGTCTATGTACTTTGTCGTAATGCCCAATTAAATCTCACTATACTCATCATAATATGTATGTGCATGGTCATGCCCTCTTTATTTGTCAATTGCCCAACTGTAATTTGTTCACCCAACATGTTGTTTGTCTTATGGGAGAGACACCTCTAGTGAACTGTGGACCCCGGTCCAATTCTCTTTACTGAAATACAATCTCTGCAATCTTTGTTCTCTGTTTTCTGCAAACAATCATCTTCCACACAATACGGTTAATCCTTTGTTACAGCAAGCCTGTGAGATTGACAACCTCACTGTTTCGTTGGGGCAAAGTACTTTGGTTGTGTTGTGCAGGTTCCACGTTGGCGCCGGAATCCCTGGTGTTGCGCCGCACTACATACCGCCGCCATCAACCTTCAACGTGCTTCTTGGCTCCTCCTGGTTCGATAAACCTTGGTTTCTTTCTGAGGGAAAACTTGCTGCTGTGCGCATCATACCTTCCTCTTGGGGTTCCCAACGAACGTGTGAGTTACACGCCATCACATATCAATACAATTCAAGTTAACATGATTGATTTGAGGTTTATTTCTTCTTATGCTATGTAAAATTTATTTGGTGGCAAGACATGATCAACCTTGTTAACAAATACATTCCATATGCATAGAGGAACTAAACAACATCTCTTTCCCCCTCCACTTGTTCTATTTGCTGTAGCACTATTTGTTTTGCAAAGTTCTTTAGTTATTTAGAGATTTGAAAATCTTTTTCTGTCCAGTAATAATAATTTTAATACCCAGAAATGTGCATTTTTCAAAGTTTTCAAAAATTCACAAAAAATTATACCGTTGGTCTTATTTTTCGAAGAGGCATCTGGGAGCACCTGGGGATGACCAGTGGGGCACCCCAGGGCTGCACCCCACCAGCCGGCGCGGCCAAGGAGGGGGGCGCCCCACCCTGTGGTGTGGGCCCCTCCTTGCCCCACTTACTCATCTCTTCCTCCCATCTCACTCTCTCTCCCGAAAAAACTCGTACCAACTTTCTCTCACTCGCGGTATTGCTCAAGAGCTCAGGATTTCTCGATCTCTTTGCTCAGCCCAGATTTCTGTCTAAAATTTGGCACATTTGCTCTCCGGTATGTGACTCCTCCGATTATCCAATTAGAATTTTGTTTGGTTGAGTATATCTTGAATATTTTACTGCTGTAGGTAACATGTTTAGTGAGCTTGCATGCTTGTTCTAAGTGGTAAAAACTAGTTTTGATGCATGTTTAGTACTCTAGCAAGTTCCTACAGTAGTTTCCCTCAATTATATGTCACCAAATCAAATTTTATAATGTTTGTTGAAAAATTTCAGAAAATGGAGTGGAATAGGCATCAACTAAACCAACAAGAATTGGAGGTGCAACAAGTTATGAGAGTTCACCGCGAAGAGGTAGTATACCCCTCTTACTACCCATGCATAGATTTTATGAGGAGTGCAGGAATCTTGCGAGATGTTCAAAATCTGCTTTCCAATGCAAGGGTTGGAAAGTTTTGTTGTTGGTAAACCTTACCAATATGCAAAGCTGACCATGTCAGTGGTGCAGGATTTTGAATTCAATTGGTCTCAATCTAACCCATGGTTCGGTACAAAATTTATAATAAAATTGTCAACTTGCCCTTTGATGATTTTTGTGCAGCAATTAGAGTGCCACAATGGGGATCATGCGAGAAGATTATGGGACTACCGCAGGAGCTCCTAAGTCTATACAAGATGATTTGTCAAGGGAGAAGCTTCTCAGATGATAGTGGTAAAATCAGTAGTATTCAACTCCCAGCTATTCGCTACTTTGCTTATTTCATTACCAAGTGTGTTCTTGCTAGAAAGAATGCAAGTAAGTTATCTATCCAGGATTTGGCTTTCCTAGCTGTTGCATTACAAGGTGATAGGACTCATAATTTGGGTGCTTTGATAGCCTATAGACTTGCTACTAACCGTGAGAAGGGAGGAATTTGTGGAGGTCTCATCGCCTCTCGTTTATTAGCTATGCACGGTGTAGAACCTCACCATCTTGATATTCAACTCTCCATAGAGAAACTTGACATAGTCTCCGTGATTAAACATGAATTTGTTTCTGATTTGTCTAATTTGAGTAACCTGTCTTAAAAGATAACATTTTACAAGAAAACTTGGAGAACAACTAAGAAAACTGAAAGGCTAGTAGGATTGACTGCACCTGTTTTGTTTAACCTTGATTCCAGGAAGGATTGGTCAGTCACGGAAGGTGAACTGAATGCATACATAGAGGGGGATGGCCATCATGCAAGAGACGGCACGGAGGAGGCCGAGGAACACCTCGACTCGTCATCCGATGCAGCAAGTTCTTCGCATCAACATTTTGGGCATGTGGAGCCTTCACCCTTTTCTTCTGCACCGGGACCTTATTATGACTACGCCATGTATGATCCACCGGCGTGGAACCCTGACCCTCGCTGGGGTTGATCTCCACTTAGGCCAAAAGTCTAAGCTTGGGGGGAGGTATACCGGCATCACTCATTCATTGCATATTATAGTTGCTGGATACTTGTACATACTTGTTTAGCTTCTTAAAGTGGTTTTCTAATAAGAGGGAGATGATATTTGGGGAAGTGCTGATTGAAAACAGATTCTGGACTGGTACCAAAAACATTCTCAAAAACAGCCAGAACGTTATTTTGCGAAGCCAATTTCTGTGCATGTTCCCCAGGTTGTTATCTAACTTTCATTAGTTGAACACTTTTCGAGCTGAGCAGCGGAAGAATTTCTTAAAAATCGATTACTGTACTGCTATCAAGTTTGACGAATTTCTGCTGCTTTGTGTTTATGTGAATCTTTTAGTTTTCATTTTCTTGTTTTTGCTTTGTTTCTTTCCTAAAACACAAAAAGACCAAAAATATTTCTGTTGTTTCTCTTCACCATTTGTTTATTTTGGTTTCTTGCTTTTATTTTGCTTTATTTGCTATCGTTTGTTTGCTATAAGAAAATCCAAAAAGATTTTGCTTTGTTTGCTTGTTTCTTTTTGTTCTTGTTTCCAATTCGAAAACACCAAAAATATTTGTTGTTCTTCTTTTGTTTTGTAAAGTTCATTATGGATTTCACTTGTCTTCGGTGGCTGGAGCGTGGTTTTCATTCCATATTATTCAAGCTACACAAGTGCAAGGCAATAATGACGATCTACGACAATTCGACCGTGGTGAGAGGCTGGTATGAACTCTATTTGTTTTCATTTTTGTACATATACTCATCCATGTGAGCATGCTTAGTTGATTCATGTGAGGTATATGTCATTTAAGAAAGTCTAGTAGTTCATGATCTCTCATGTTTAGCTCCAGTTTATTAATATGAGTAATGTGAGTAGCAGTTGCTTGCATTGTTTTATTCATAAATAGGTATGACATTGTGGTATCCTCCTCTGAATAATTCACTTGAATCGACTTGGCACATGCTCACGCATGCATATGACTGAACAAAAGTCAATTAAACCTCGATGATTTACTTTGCTTCAGAGTTCTTGTATCACTTTTATGCCTCCATTAATTTATTTTGCCGCAAGCATGATTATGACAGTTACTGCTCTCTTGATTGTCGCTTCCCAGTCTATTGCTAGCCTTCACCTGTACTGAGCGGGAACGCTGCTCGTGCTTCCAAACCCCTGAAAACCAAGTTATTCCAAAGTGTCCACCATAAATACCTATGCATGGTATTTCAAACCATTCCAAGTAAATTATCATGCGCTACCTTTAAACTTTCAAAATGCTTCTCAATTTGTGTCGATGTTTTATAGCTCATGAGGAAGTATGTGGTGTTTATATTTCAAGCATGTCATTTACTCTTGACAGACTTTCATAATGGACTAGTGGCACATCCGCTTATCCAATAATTTTGCAAAAAGAGCTGGCAACGGGGTTCCCAGCCCCAATTAATCAAACTTCAGTAATAATTCTCTTCACATGTTTTGCCCTGATTCATCAGTAAGCAACTTAATTTGCAAATAGACACTCCTCCATGGTATGAGAATGTTGGAAGGCACCCGAGGATTCGGTTAGCCATGCCTTGTGTAAGCAAAGGTTGGGGGGAGTGTCACCCATAATAAAACTAAAATACGTGTGTAAACAAAAGAGAAGAGGGATGATCTACCTTGCTGGTAGAGATAACGTCCTTCGTGGGAGCCGCTCTTGAAAGTCTGGTTGACGAGGTAGTTGGAGTACCCATTACCATTCGTTGACAACAACAAACACCTCTCAAAATAGTTTTACTCATGTTTTAAAAATGAAAAGCTCTAGCGCATGTTAATCCCTGCTTCCCTCTGCGAAGGGTCAATCTATTACTTTTATGTTGAGTCACCATCCTTTCTTTGAGCACTTTCTTGAGAGCACAACTTTCATTCTTAGTATAATATGCTTGTCCCAAAATGTGATTAACTGTGGTATAACTTTGATGCTTTTATCTTTGACAATCTCTACTTCTAGTCTTTCCATGAACTTCAAAGGTGCCCGAGCATTTATGTTTTGCTCTACAAATACGGGCAAGCGAGATACCACTTTATCATATCCTTTTATGAACATTGCAATCCTGCTGATAGACATGATTCATGATGCTTATTATTAATTTGTTGGTACCTTTTCCATGATTGACATAGCTATTAGATGATTTTATTTGCATGTATCTTATTATGAATTTCCTAAGTACTTGTCCATATCATGAGAATATTTACATCATATGAACAAATGTGTTCGTGAAAGTTCTTTTATCGCACTCAGTTGTTAACTGAATTGCTTGAGGACAAGCAATAAGCTAAGCTTGCGGGGAGTTGATACGTCCAAAACGTATCTACTTTCCCGAACACTTTTGCTATTGTTTTGCCTCTAATTTGTGTATTTTGGATACAACTAACACGGACTAACGCTTTTTTCAGCAGAATTGCCCTGGTGTCTCGTTTTTGTGCAGAAACTCAACTTTCAGGAAAATCCGCGGAATTAATGTCAAAGGGCCTATTTTCCCAGAAGATTCACGGAGCCAGAAGGGCAGGCCAGGGGGATGCCCACGGCCTCCACACCATAGGCCAGCGCGGCCTAGGAGGGGGCGCACCGCCCTATGGTGAGGCCGCCTCGGCCAGCCTCTGACGCCCCCCTCTGGACTATTTAAGGATTTCGATCTAAAAACGCGAGACGGGAAGACGAAATCGCCAGAAGCCATCCAGAACACCGCCGCCAACGCGAAACTCCGTCTCGGGACCAGAAACTCCGTTCTGGCACTCCGCCGGGACGGGGAATTGGAGGAGATCATCGCCATCATCACCACCGACGCCTCTCCATCGACCAGCCATGTTTCCCCCATCCATGTGTGAGTAATTCCCCCGCTGTAGGCTGAAGGGGATGGTAGGGATTGGATGATATTGGTCATGTAATAGCATAAGATTGTTAGGGCATAGTGCCTAGTGTCCGTAATTGGTACTTTGATGATATTATTGCAACTTGTTATGCTTAATGCTTGTCACTAGGGCCCGAGTGCCATGATCTCAGATCTGAACATGTTATTGTTTCATGATGATATTCATTGTTTTATGATCTTACCTGCAAGTTGTATACACATGTCGCTGTCCGGAACCCGAGGCCCCAAAGTGACAGAAATTGGGACAACCGGAGGGGAAGGTGGTGATGTGAGGATCACATGTGTTCATGGAGTGTTAATGCTTTGCTCTGGTGCTCTATTAAAAGGAGTACCTTAATTTCCAGTAGATTCCCTAGAGGCCCGGCTGCCACCGGCTGCTAGGACAAAAGATGTTGTGCAAGTTTCTCATTGCGAGCACGTACGACTAAATATGGAACACATGCCTATGGATTGTTTAGTACTTGGATATTGTTTTATTACTATCTGCAAATGCCCTACCTTGATTGTTACATGAGTTTCTCTCATCCATGCAACGCCCGTTCATCCATCCCTGTGCCTACAGTATTTTAATCCTGCTGTTTACTATAATCACTATTGCTGTCTTTGTTACACTGCTGCTGATATTTCACTACTGCTACTGCTATAAAACTGTTACTATTGATAAACTCTTGCGAACAAGTCTGTTTACAGGTGCAGCTGAATTGACAACTCCGCTGTTAAGGCTTTCAAGTATTCTTTGGCTCCCCTTGTGTCGAATCAATAAATTGGGTTTTACTTCCCGCGAAGACTGTTGCGATCCCCTATACTTGTGGGTCATCACCTATCTGCGTTTGCATCAACAAGAAGGTTATACAATAATGTTCGTTTAGTCATACTGCAATGTAGTTACTCGAAGATCGGAGGGAGTAGTTTAGTTCGAAATAGGGTTCGTTCGGATGTATTTTGGACTTGTATAGTAGTACTACTACTCCAGAACTATTAGCTAGCTAGTTGGAGTGCTAGAATGCAGCTCGGAATATTAGTATTTTGGTAGTACTACTAGTATATATATGTGACTGCAAGTTCAAACTAAAATGGAGTATTTCTTGCTAATGTTGTTCTCTTGGAGTCATCATTTTTTTATGAACGTGTTAACTATGCTATTGTCTAAGGATTCGTTTAGATTTCTTTGGTTGAATTCATATTTCGTCTCTTCCTAATTTGGCAAAACTGCACTGTCATGGGCATTCTTACAAGGTCGCTGAAGTTTCGAAGTTTCTTAATGTATATTGCGTAGGGTGTACCCCCTTAACATGGATCTGTTGCATTTTTTGGTTGTATTTTTTTTGGCAATTTTCAGACCATAAAATGGCACGCCTTCAGTTGAAATTTGAATTACTTTTCGAAAAGTGGCCGATACTAGCATGGAGTAGTAAAGTTTTTTTGTACTCCCTCGGTCCCACCAAAAGTGTCTCACCTTTGTTAAAATTTAGATGGATAGATGTATTTTTTTTACAAAGTTGAGACAGCTTTGGTGGGACGGAGCCCGGAGTCCTAGTTGATGGCGAGAAGGTTGATGCCTTGCTAGGTTGGTGTATGTTGCAAAAAGAACAAGGTTGGTGTATTTGTTTTATTTGTTCACCATAATACTGACAAGGCCATCGATTAGATTAGACAACACAAGCCTGGGACGTTTCACTTATTTATTGTAGGAAGCACGATTAATGGACTGTAATGATGGGGCTACTCCTATAGTCCGTCTGCTCCTACTCGGGTGTCGGGTCACAGTCACACTCTCCTCTTTTTTTGAACACATTCACACTCTCCTCTTTTTTTGAACACATTCACACTCTCCTCGAAACTGCAGTAGGCAGTATATGCATAAGAGGAGGAGCGTCTCGGTTCACCTCCGTCGTCTATCCCCACTCCGCCCAGCTTCCATAGCACGCGCCTGCGTCTCCGCCATGGCGCTTTCGGATCCTATCCAGCAGTGCCCAGTTTGAGAGCCTCTGTTCTCCAACTCAAACCCCCACCTGCCGCCATTGATCGCCATCTCTCTCCCAAAGTTCGAATCAGTAAATCTCCCAAGAAAATCCCAACCCCATTGTACCACCTGCCTCATTGCGATGGCGAAATCGAGCAGGGTCTGTGGATCTGGGCTGTTTCACAAGGTGTTTACGGAAGGCCCCCTTGAAGTGCTCATCAGCCAGTGCGACGCCATCACCGCCGCGTCCCTAGTTGGTTCCTCCAAAAGTATTCTTCATTCAGCCAAATACAGTGCCACTCTGCCTGCTTCTCAGCCGTTTGGCCTTCCGTGTGTTCTCTGTTGTGACCCGGCGGATAAACCATGGGTGTTCAAGGAGGATTTGCCGGTGCACAGCAAGTGCAAACTAGTGCCGTTGGACAGGTTCTCCTATGATGGCCTAATGCCACACGGTAAGGATGAGGAGCGGGCAGGAGCCAATGGAGATTGGATCGCCATGGTTGGCCCCGAATGCAAGTGGAACCTCCTCAATGTCTACACTAATCGCAAGATTAAGCTTCCATCTTTGAGGAAGAAGTTTGAAACCACACGCAATCCACTTATATTCTGGTATAAGGGTTATGTTATTCGACTGCAGAAGATAGCTATTTGCCAAGTTCCTACAGTTGCTGGGGGGTATGAAGATTTCTCCCTTGTCGCAATCTTCGACTTTGCAATTGCCTACCTCCATGGCAAAAATCCTCGTACATGGATACTTCTTGAAAACCAGTTTGAACACAACACCAGATACTGCGATGCAATTATACATAACCGACTTGTGTTCGCCGTTACTGAGCTTGGAAATGTTTATGCATGGGATCCTTATCAATTTGGTAACATTTCCTCCCTAATTTTTTTATATATGTAACTTATATACAACATGTCACCTCTTATTTGCTGAACTGTCTTGGCATCTTTCGGCTTAAAGAAATTCCATAGGCGCACACCATAACCCTCTTGTGGTATGGACATATATAGTTATAGAATTTAACATCTATAGGAATTTTAGTATGGTCTAATGTGCATGTTGTTCCGTAGGAAAAAGGCCCCCTAGTAATTAAGTTTCTTTATTATTACTCCCTGGAAAATTTAAGTTAGAGTAGAAATAGAATCAATAAAGGTGCCATGCAATATTGATAAAGACTTTCATTTGTTTATATTCCCCCGGTTCTAGAGAATAAGGAGTACTATATTCAAACCATCTAAAATTTGGACCAATATTTTGGGGAACATGTTTTAAATCCATATGAAGTTTTACCAAGATGTTCGAAATATATTTCAAACCATCTTATGTTCGACCATGATTTTATAAAGTACTAGTATTGGCATCTACAATATCAAATCAATATCACTAGTAAATAAATCATGAAATATATTTTCATGTGACGTGTTCTTTCCTTTTTCTGCTCCATTCCTTCCGTGGACGGCTGGATTTGATGGCGATGATGATTTTGAGTCTAATAGTCGTACGTGGTGGCTGGCAAGATCTCAAGATCGTTCTAGACTTCTCCTGGTCTATGCACGTGGCGTAATGGATATTGACGCTGACGGTGATCTAACTTATTATGATAGTACCCCTTCTGTCCATTGCGGTCGCGTTGTTCATAGCTATTCGGGGTATACCTGCATTGTATTCTCGAATGACACTAGTCGGTTACTTCCAGCCAACCCGTGGGAAAGGGTTACTAATCTTGGAGACTATTCTATGTTCCTTGGGGTGAACTATCCGATTTTCATGCCAGTGGGTGGTGCAACATTTCCCCCAGGATATTTGACAAGAAGAAACTGCATCTACACCACGCCTCAGGCCATTGGCTTTCAGTTTAACATATCACATCATCAAATTTTCCGCTTCAGTCTAAATGGCGAAGACCTTCTTAATATCTTCGTGGCACATTTGGAAAGAAAGAAACAACCTTTATTTCAGAGGATTGCACCCCAGTGTGGAAACTTGGAAACAGAGAGTTAAAACTGATTTGCTCCTACTAGTTCATAGGACCAAAGAAAAGCACCATAGCTTCATTTTAGACTTTACTGCTAATTTCTAGAGTTTTGTAAGATACTTGTAAATTCCATCCCTCCCCCCTTCTGAGGAAGATACCATGTAAATCCTGTTTGAGTTTTAATACAAAAAGACAGTAGGAGCCTTTCCTACTGTCAGAGCCTTCAAAAAAAATGGCGAAGACCACCAAAGCATCTCTTTCTCAAGCAGCGGTCCAGGGTCAACTGGCAGACGGGGTTTTGGTTCATCCCAAGCTACACCAACGCGCTGGACTGGAACAAAGACAATCAGAGTTAGGGATATTTATGTAATAGTAGGATCATACTACTAGCTAGCTCAGTTGGTCTTGACTCCTATTTAACTATTTATAGCTAATGTACTTAGGTGATAAATTGATGCTATTTGCATGAACCCAGGTGCTTCTTGTAATTTGATCAAATACGGTCTATACACATGCATGGTTGTTTGGTTGTTTCAGTGTCCCTAGATGCATACATATATACTGTTATTTAGCAATCTTTATTACAGTACAAAGTTCTTAACCTCATGGTTCACAGAAAGTATAAATGTAGATCAGCCATCTAAACATAGAAGACATTCTAGTGTATGATTCTTACATATACACATCTACATGCTATCAGAAAATCTTAATGTGAATTATACTGGTTGTACAAACCCGTGCATCATTCTCTAGCCGGTTGCACCCAAAAACCAAATCGTGGTACTTCATAGTTGACTATATGTAGGACAACATACGGATCCAATGCGAAGCCATGGGTATCACCTGCATGAAAGAACCATATTTCACATGGTTGGAGGTACTCCATATGGCATTTAAAATCATTCCTTGGCCTTCATATGGCCCTTAAAATCGTACAGTTGGATTTGTGGGTTTTAATTTTTTATTAACACACTCAATTAATTGCCCAAACATTGATTAATAATATTATTAAGGGGTGTGATGTTGAAATCCATAAGAACAATGTGCCAAACAATCTTTGCTAGCGGACGGTAAATGTATACCCATCAGAAATATTAGTGCTACTAGTAGTACTATCAAAATAATCAGCAGACGTGCATGTTTCTTTGGTCAGAATAACTACTGCACCATCTTAAAAGTAAATGGCATGACCATTTATTTGATTTGATAGCGTGCAGCTAGATGGCGTACATTACTATCTCTACTTCCTTGGGTCGCCCAAATCTGGAGTACTAAAAGCAAATCCTGGTGATTCATTTGACAAGACAAGACATATGCGTCCAAATTTCTCCGCCCATATTATTATAGTAATATACGAAATCTGGAGTGCGTTGCCTCGTTGCCTTCCAAGAGAAGCTGCATTCCTTGATAAAAAAGAGAGAGAGGTTGTATTTATAACTACCTCACCGGCGGCCACTAGTACAAACCATCACTCCCTCTCCACCTCCACCTCCACCTCTTCCCTAGTAGGTCCACCTCCATATCGGCGCGGACCACAATCGCGCGGCTTCGACTTCCTCTTCGACGGCGACGGCGATAGAGGCGTGAGGCACCTTCTCCGCGGCGCATCACTCATCCTCGTCCGGCGGCAACAATGTCTGTATGTGAAATCACCATACCCTTGTGTATGGTAGAGATGATGATGCGGATAAAATTTTATTGGCGGTTGCTCATCCTTGTTTGAATATTTGTTGTAGATTCACATCTAGGGCAGGGTGTCAAGCGGGGTGGGTAGCGGGCTAGCTAGTTTCAGTGCGAGTGCTTTAAATCTACTCTAATCTCAACCACTATTTGCTCTAATTTTCTGCTTTGCGCGACGATTCGCGGACGCCGCTTGCAACCCTAATCTAGGGTATTGATCCTAGTTTAGTAGACTACTAGGATTTACATGCCAATTTGTTTTTAGACTAGATCCGGATATTTGTCAATACTACTATGTACTTCCTCTGTTCGTATTTAATTGACTCTAGTTGAAAACATCGACAGTTCATTTTCTTCTCTCCCTCGCGTCGACTAATTAAAACCGAACAGAGGAAGTATTAGGAATCCATGTGCATCCGTACTACCAGTAAGGTATTGCGTTGTTGCAGAGGCTCAGTGTAATCAATATATTTCGATATTAATATACTCACTTTATCGGAAAATAAATTAGGAATCCATGTTCAAACTTGCTAGTTTGATCGACGTTTGATGATGATTTGTGAGGCCATGTATGGGCCTAGTTTGTTTTGCATGGTGGTCAGTAGGCTGATGATTTTTTTTGCTTTGTCGATCTGTGGTCGTTCCATGGCCACTGCTGATTAAGCATTACTAGAATCAACAATTTTTTGCTTGTCTGGTGATTGGAAGTGTATGCGCTCTTCTGGAGAGCACCATCGCACGATGATTAGTCTTAATGGAGATGCAGATGTCGATCAAGAGGGAGAAACATATCTTGATCATGCATTTCTCACGAGATTACTTGGTGATTGGAAGTAGAATCCACAATTTGTTGTGCAAACTTCTCAACATATGCATATATTCAATGAATTGGCTTTATGTGATCAATAGTACTTCTTATTGCAGATGGGTGGAGGGGAAAGAGAGAAAAAACCGATACTTAGTGAAATGACTTCTCATTCCGTGACTTCTGATATCCGAGATGACAAGGTAAATATATAGAACGACGATTCGTAGGTGATGAAAGCAGAATCCACAAATTGCCGTGCAAACTTCTCAACATATGCATATATTTGATTAATTAGTTTTATGTGATCAATAGTATTACTTATTCCAGATGGACGTAGGGGAAGGAACGAAAAATCAGATGCTATGTGAAATGACTTCTAAATCTGTGTGTTCTGATATCCCAGATGACAAGGTAAACATATGGACCGACGCTTGTTTTGCCGCTGCCCCTGTTAGATGGCTAGATGCTCTGGTCTAATTTCTGTTCATGTGCTTATTATTGCAGAAACATAGAGTTGAAGAAAACGCTATATTGTCTGATGACAAAGGTGAAATGGCATGCCAGTCTTTTAAACCTCCGACGCCACCTTGTTTACTGTCTATGGAGACTGATGCAGCTGGACCTGGTACTGGTGAGCCTATACCTGGCATCATCGTGGCACATGAAGAAGGTTGTGGATTGGGTTTACCCCCTGCTGTAGAAACTGGTGGTGCAGCTGGAGCTGCTAATGTAGAGTCTCTAGTGAACGGTGTCGTGCCACGGGAATTCTCTGAACTGGAGCAAAACGGTTTACCTATTGTCAAGACCGATTTAACTGGTGCTGATGCTGGAGTTACTGCTGATGATCCTGCACCCGAAGTTGTCATGCCACCCGAAGGAGGTTTTGTATTGGTAGAACCCGTCATGGCTATGCCCACAGTACTGACTGGTGGTGGACCTGGAGCTGGTAGGGTAGAGCCTCTAGCGAAAGGTGTCGTGCCACGAGAATCCTCTAAAGTGGGTATTGGTGGTTTACCCTCTGTAGAGACTGGTGGTCTACCTGGAGCTGGTATTGTAGAGATTTCAGCAAACGGTGCTGTCCCACCCGACTCCTATGAACTGGAGCATGTACCTAATGTGCCTTCTGTAGAACCTGATGCACATGTAAGTAGTGGTGATGATTCCGCTGAATCTGATCAGGAAGGATCTGCATCTCTAGGACAAGATGTCAGCTGTCATTCACCTGAACCTGAGCTGAAGTCAGCAACGGTAGCTTATATGGCACAGACTGTCCTTCAAGCTCTAAAGATCCAGTTGGGTGGTTCACAGGACCAGCTACTCCAAGCCATTGTCACTACAAAAGACCAGCCAGCATGCTTCGTCATCTCTTGCATACTGTTTGACAAGCTGAAGCACTGCAACTGGCGCATTGTTCAATCCCATCAGCATGGAGAGAGGAGCTATGTTTATGTCAAGATGATTCATCCTGATTTGGTAAGGTTCCATGATAAGATGTATGGGTGGGGTGAGGCAAGAGCCACATTTTGCAGCATTCACACAGTCTTCGCTCTTGAGCCAGACCCCATGGATGCTTACCCAGTGGTGCAGCTGTCCTGACTCTATATATGTTTTATGATCAGTATTCTGCTGTCGTGGAACTGTGATGTGGAGCTACCTTTCTTATGGTTTCTAGGCTTTTGGTTTCAACATGTATTATGGAGCTTACCTTAGGACTTTTGCATGCGTTTGGCTGTTGACCTGTAATGTTTGTGGTTGGTTGTCTAATCTACTTGGCACAATCACATTGCAAAGGCAAATGTTCCTTTTCTCTTTAATTGTTATTATGACTTATGTGTTATAACCAGGCAAGAATATGCAATCTTGGTTCTCTGACCGATATATATGTACATACAACTTTTGTTCACATAATAACACTTACACGGGAAAAGAGTAGCTTTCTCTGTTGGACAAACACCAAACCACAAAAGGGTAACAACACAATATCCAAACTAGGTACGGCACCTGTTGAGCATACATGACTTTTGGCGTAAAATCACGTTAACCAACACTAGCAGCATCTTGTTCTTTGCAAGGTGCTATGCTTATCAGTCTAATCCCAATACACCACCTACTTCAGGTGGCACGATGATGTCAGGTGCAGGCTCACCAGTACCAACTCTCTTGCATCAGTCTCCATTGAAGGTACGCCACTGCTGCAGTAGACACCATTAGCAATGCAAGCTGAAGGTGTTCTTATCCTCATATCAGGATCACATAATACAGGTGTCAAGCTTCATGCACTGGCCAACACAATCAAAAGTCCGAACTAGGATCGCTAGGAAAAAAACATGAAGATCTTTTTTTTAAATCCCACGCTGAACATCTTTTTCACTAATTAGGTAAGCTCCTGCTGACAAACATATTACAGCAACTCCAGCAGTGGCTATATATTTTGGCGCTGTGGGCTGATGATGCGCATGGAGCCGGAAATAGCTCCACCGGAAACTGAAGACTGTGGCGGCCAAATGCAAGGCTGAAACATCGTATTTTCAGAGGCGCTATAATGCAGCGCCAAAAACAGAATATACTGAAAAATAGAGTGCAGCAAAACATAAGATCAAACAAAGACTAGAAATAGACATAAAATAGGATAAAATTAGCTTGATAGATACTCCGTAGTTCATACTTTTACAAAGTAGTGCGATAAAACTAAACTAAAACTCGACATCTGACGAGTCCGGTGTCGTGCCCGACACCGGATCCGACGAGAAGAGGTCAATCCAACGGCGGTCGTCGTCGCCAATGGTGGTCGGCCCGGCGAGCTGCGCTTTGATGAAGGCCCGCTTCGTCGCCTTCTCCGCCCTCCATCATGTGCGGTCCTCCTTCTTCGCAGCCCACCTCGTCGCCTTCTCCGCCCTCCGTCTGCGGAAGTGCTCGTTCTCAGTGGCAACATCCTCGGGGAAGCGGGCTGCCCACTCGCGCGCCGCGCACTCATCCCGCTCGGCGATGCGCAAACGGTGCTCCGTCTCGCGGCGGTGGCGCTATTCCTCCTGTCTAACGATGTACGGCGGCGGCGCGAGATCCTCGGCCTGCTGGCGCGTCCACACGTCATGGAAATTCATCGACGATCGCGGCCGCCCGAGCCACCACGCCACGGCGTCGTACGCGCGCGCGGCCTCGTGCGTGGTCTCGTAGGTGCAGAGGCCGATGCGCTCGCCACCGTCACGTATCTCCGCGCAATACGTACCTTTGGGGCGCGCGCGGACGCCGCGGTACCCCGTGCCGAGACGCGGCAGTACCGCGAGCTCGACGCGAGACGAGGCATGGCGGCAGCGGCGGAAGCGGAGCCGCGGCGGCGATATTAGGCGCAGATGGGAAAATTTCAACAACCTGTGTTCCATCTTTTTTTGGCAGGATTACGCCATGTACCACCTTCCAATTAGAAAATAGTATTGTTCATCCTTCCCCTGTTGGGCCCAATATTTCACTTTGGGTTGCCAACGGCCATCTACACGGTAATTGCTATCGGCCTACTTGCTCCGGCTGTTGAAGCCCAATAACTACAAATGGGCCTTTCTGCTCATGATATTTCGGCCCTTTTCTAATGAAACACAGATCCTATGATTGGCAAAAAAACAAAAAAACGCGGAGATTCTACATAAAGGTTGTTTTTATTTATTTTGAATTATTGGGTTCCAATTTTTGAAACTGCTCATGCCCAATATGAAAATCCTTGATCGCTCCATACCCACATGGATAACGGTATTTTTAATAATTCATAAAGTGGATTTGAAATTTAAAACATATCCTAATAATTCCATGATTTAATCTATCAACTTGCAAGATCTTGGAGAGAAAGAGCTTGTATTAGTCTGCAGAATCCTCAACTTTTCAAAGGCGGCAGTGGATCAAAAGAAAAAAGGAAGCAGCCAGAAATTAGGGGTCAAAAATAACTCCAAGAAAGGAAACTTTTATTGTTCGTATAGGATGACATGCGGGACCCATGAGCCAGCAGCTTACTCAACGTTTCAAAGGCGGCATGAGATCGAAAGAAAAAGGAAAGTGACCAAATATCAGGAGCCAAAAATAATCCAAGAAATGAAACTTATTGTACATAGAGGATGACATGCAGGTCCCATTTTGCAGCAGCGGTTTCAACGTTTCAAATGCGGTTTGAGATCAAAAGAAAAAGAAAGTAGCCAGAAATTAGGGGGTAAAAAACTCCAAAAGAAAAGAAAGTTGATTGTACGTAGAGGATGACATGCGGGTCCCATGAGTCAGCAGCATACTCATCGTTTCCAAGGCGGCAGGGGATCAAAAGAAAAAGGAAATAGCCAAAAATCAGAGGGTGAAAAAAATCCAAGAAAAGAAATTTTATAGTACATAGAGGATGACATGCGGGTCCCATGAGCCAGCAGGTTCCTCAACGTTTTCAAAGGCCGCTGGGGATCAAAAGAAAAAGGCAAATAGCTTGAAATTGGGGGTAAAAAATAAATCCAACAAAGGAAAGGTTTATTGTTTATAGATGCTGACATGTGGGACCCATGAGCCAGCAGCGTCAAGGCAAGTGACCAAAAATCAGGGGTAAAAAATCCAAGAAAAGAAACTTTATTGCACATAGAGGATGACATGCGGGTCCCATGAGCCAGCACCTTACTCAACGTTTCAGAGGCAGCTTGAGATCGAAACAAAAAGGAAAGTGACCAAATATCAGGAGCTAAAAATAATCCAAGAAAAGAAAGTTTTATTGTACATAGAGGTTGACATATGGGTCCCACTAATACAAGCTCTTTCGCTCCAAGATCTTGCAAGTTGATTGTACATAGAGGATGACATGCGGGCCCCATGTGTCAGCAGCTTACTCAACGTTTCCAAGGCAGTGGATCAAAAGAAAAAGGAAATAGCCAAAATCAGAGGGTGAAAAATAAATCCAACAAAGGAAAGATTTATTGTTCATGGAGGCTGACATCTGGGACCCACGAGCCAGCAGCGTCCTCTACGTTTTGAAGGCGACTGGGGATCGAAAGAAAAAAGGCAAATAGCCAGAAATTAGGGGTACAAAATAACTCCAAGAAAGGAAATGTTTATTGTTCATAGAGGCTGACATGTGGGACCCATGAGCCAGCAAAGTCTTCAAAGTTTCGAAGGCGGCAGGGGATCAAAAGAAAAAGGAAGTAGCCAGAAATTAGGGGTAAAAAATAACTCCAAGAAAGGAAACTTTTATTGTTCATAGAGGATGACATGCGGGACCCATTTAGCAGCAGCGGTCTCAATGTTTCCAAGGCGGCACGGGATCAAAAGAAAAAGGAAGTAGCCAGAAATCAGGGGGTCAAAAAAATCCAAGAAAAGATATATTTCAATTGGGTTGCATCTTGCATCTGGGCCTTCGAATTATCGTGCTGGACGCCTTTTGACTCGTACAATTTCAGCCCACTCCAAAACATGAAAGTCCTATGTTTCGCAAAAACAAAAAACAAGGAGATTCAACATATAAGTTTGTTTACGTAAAAATAAAGATTTAATTTATCCGTTTGCAAAGCTCAGAGCGAAATACACTGTTTATTGTATGCAAAATAATCAAGATATCACATGTTTCTTGTACGGGGAGGCTGACACATGAGCCAGCAGCGTCGTCAACGTTTTAAAGGCGGCAGGGGATGGAAAGAAAAAATAAAACAAAAATCAGTTGGTTAAAAATCCAAGAAAATAAACATTTATCGTTCTGAGAGGATGACATGCGGGGCCCATGAGGCAGCACCATCCACAGCGTTTATTGTTCATAGAGGCTGACATGTGGGACCTGTGAGCCAGCAGCGTCCTCAACGTTTTAAAGGCGGCAGGAAATCGAAAAAAATAAGCCAAAAATCATTTGGTAAACAAAATCCAAGAAAAGAAACATTTACCGTTCTGAGAGGATGACATGCGGGACCCATGAGGCAGCAGCATCCTCAACGATTCCAAGGCGGCAGGGGATCAAAAGAAAAAAAAGGAAATATCCAGAAATTAATTAGGGGTTCAAAATAAATCCATCAAAGGTAACTTTTATTGTTCATAGAGGATGACATGTGGGACCGACCTGCCAACAGCGTCCTCATCGTTTCAAAGGGGACAGGAGATCAAAATAAAAAGGAAAATAGCCAGAAATTAGGGGTGAAAAATAACTCCAAGAAAGGAAACTTTTATTGTTCGTAGAGGATGACATGCGGGACCCATGAGCCAGCAGCTTACTCAACGTTTCAAAGGCGGCATGAGATCGAAAGAAAAAGGCAAGTGACAAAATATCAGGAGACAAAGATAATCCAAGAAAAGAAACTTTATTGTACATAGAGGATGACATGCGGGTGCCATTTTGCAGCAGCGGTCCCAACGTTTCAAATGCGGCTTGAGATCAAAAGAAAAAGAAAGTAGCCAGAAATTTGGGGGTAAAAAAAACTCCAAGAAAGGAAAGCTTTATCGTTCATTCAGGCTAACATGTGGGACCTATGAGCCAGCAGAGTCCTCAACGTTTCAAAGGCGGCAGGGGATCAAAAGAAAAAGGAAATAGCCAAATATCAGAGGGTGAAAAAAAACCAAGAAAATGAACTTTTATAGTACATAGAGGATGCCATGCGGGTCCCATGAGCCAGCAGGTTCCTCAACGTTTCAAACGTGGCGTGATATCGAAAGAAAAAAAGGCAAGTGACCAAATATCAGGATCCAAAAATAATTCAAGAAAAGAAACTTGATTGTACATAGAGGATGACATGCGGGTCCCATTTAGCAGCAGCGGTATCACCGTTTGAGAGGCGGCAGGGGGTCGAAAGAAAAATGCAAGTGACCAAATATGTGGTGCCAAAAAAATCCAAGAAAAGAAAGTTTTATACTCCGTAGTACATAGAGGATGACATGCGGGTCCCATGATCCTGCAGGTTCCTCAATGTTTCAAACGTGGCATGAGATCGAAAGAAAAAGGCAAGTGACCAAATATCAGGAGCCAAAAATAATTCAAGAAAAGAAACTTGATTGTACATAGAGGATGACATGCGGGTCCCATTTAGCAGCAGCGGTATCACCGTTTGAGAGGCTGCACGGGATCGAAAGAAAAAGGCAAGTGACCAAATATCAGGAGCCAAAAATAATCCAAGAAAAGAAATTTTATTGTACATAGAGGATGACATGTGAGTCCCATTTTGCAGCAGCGGTCTCAACGTTTCCAAGGCGGCACAGACCAAAAGAAAAATGAAGTAGTCGGAAATCAGGGGGTGAAAAAAATCCAAGAAAAAAAAGATTTCAATTGGGCTGCATCTGGACATCTGGGCCTTCGAACTATCCTTCTGGGCATTTTGACTCGTACAATTTCAGCCCACTCCAAAACAAGAAAGTTCGGAATTTTCTAAAAAAAACAGGAAAGTTATATGCTTCGCAAAAACAAAAAAAACAAGGAGATTCAACATATAAGTTTGTTTATGTAAAAATAAAGATTTAATTTATCTGTTTGAAATAGCTCAGAGCGCAATACACTATTATTGTCTGCAAAATAATCAAGATATCACATGTTTCTTGTACGGGGAGGCTGACATCGGGGACCCATGAGCCAGCAGCGTCGTCAATGTTTTAAAGGCGGCAGGGGATGGAAAGAAAAATAAACCAAAAATCTGTTGGTAAAAAATCCAAGAAAAGAAACATTTTCGTTCTGAGAGGATGACATGCGGGACCCATGAGGCAGCAGCATCCTCAGTGTATATTGTTCATAGAGGCTGACATGTGGGACCCGTGAGCCAGCAGCGTCCTACACGTTTTAAGGCGGCAGGAGATCGAAAGAAAAAATAAACCAAAAATCTGTTGGTAAAAAATCCAAGAAAAGAAACATTTTCGTTCTAAGAGGATGACATGCGGGACCCATGAGGCAGCAGCATCCTCAGCGTTTATTGTTCATAGAGGCTGACATGTGGGAACCGTGAGCCAGCAGCGTCCTCAACGTTTTAAAGGCGGCAGGAGATCGAAAGAAAAAATAAGCCAAAAATCATTTGGTAAACAAAATCCAAGAAAAGAAACATTTACCGTTCTGAGAGGATGACATGCGGGACCCATGAGGCAGCACCATCCTCAACGATTCCAAGGCGGCAGAGGATCAAAGGAAAAAAAAAGGAAATATCCAGAAATTAATTAGGGGTTCAAAATAAATCCATCAAATGAAACTTTTATTGTTCACAGAGGATGACATGTGGGACCGACCTGCCAACAGCGTCCTCATCGTTTCAAAGGGGGCAGGAGATCAAAAGAAAAAGGCAAATAGCCAGAAATTAGGGGTCAAAAATAACTCCAAGAAAGGAAACTTTTATTGTTCGTAGAGGATGACATGCGGGACCCATGAGCCAGCAGCTTACTCAACGCTTCAAAGGCGGCATGAGATCGAAAGTTAAAGGCAAGTGACAAAATATCAGGAGCCAAAGATAATCCAAGAAAAAAACTTTATTGTACATAGAGGATGACATGCGGGTCCCAATTAGCAGCAGCGGTCTCAACGTTTCAAATGCGGCTTGAGATCAAAAGAAAAAGAAAGTTGATTGTACATAGAGGATGACATGCGGGTCCCATGAGTCAGCAGCTTACTCAACGTTTCCAAGGCAACAGGGGATCAAAAGAAAAAGGAAATAGCCAAAAATCAGAGGGTGAAAAAAAACGCAAGAAAATAAACTTTTATAGCACATAGAGGATGACATGCGGGTCCCATGAGCCAGCAGGGTCCTCAACGTTTCAAACGTGGCATGAAATCGAAAGAAAAAGGCAAGTGACCAAATTTGAGGTGCCAAAAAAATCCAAGAAAAGAAAGTTGATTGTACATAGAGGATGACATGCGGGTCCCATTTAGCAGCAGCGGTATCACCGTTTGAGAGGCCGCAGGGGATCGAAAGAAAAAGGCAAGTGACCAAATATGAGGTGCCAAAAAAATCCAAGAAAAGAAAGTTTTATAGTACATAGAGGATGACATGCGGGTCCCATGATCCTGCAGGTTCCTCAACGTTTCAAACGTGGCATGAGATCGAAAGAAAAAGGCAAGTGACCAAATATCAGGAGCCAAAAATAATTCAAGAAAAGAAACTTGATTGTACATAGAGGATGACATGCGGGTCCCATTTAGCAGCAGCGGTATCACCGTTTGAGAAGCGGCAGGGGATCGAAAGAAAAAGGCAAGTGACCAAATATGAGGTGCCAAAAAAATCGAAGAAAATAAAGTTTTATAGTACATAGAGGATGACATGCGGGTCCCATGAGCCTGCAGGTTCCTCAACATTTCAAACGTGGCATGAGATCGAAAGAAAAAGGCAAGTGACCAAATATCAGGAGCCAAAAATAATTCAAGAAAAGAAACTTGATTGTACATAGAGGATGACATGCGGGTCCCATTTAGCAGCAGCGGTATCACCGTTTGAGAAGCGACAGGGGATCGAAAGAAAAAGGCAAGTGACCAAATATGAGGTGCCAAAAAAAATCGAAGAAAAGAAAGTTTTATAGTACATAAAGGATGACATGCGAGTCCCATGAGCCTGCAGGTTCCTCAATGTTTCAAACGTGGCATGAGATCGAAAGAAAAAGGCAAGTGACCAAATATCAGGAGCCAAAAATAATTCAAGAAAAGAAACTTGATTGTACATAGAGGATGACATGCGGGTCCCATTTAGCAGCAGCGGTATCACAGTTTGAGAGGCGGCAGGGGATCGAAAGAAAAAAGGCAAGTGACCAAATTTGAGGTGCCAAAAAAAGCTCCAAGAAAATAAAGTTGATTGCTTATAGAGGATAACATGCGGGTCCCAATTAGCAGCAGCGGTCTCAACGTTTCCAAGACGGCAAGGGATCAAAAGAAAAAGGAAGTAGCCAGAAATCAGGGGGTCAAAAAAATCCAAGAATAGAAAGAATTTTGGTTCATAGAGGATGACATGCGGGACCCATGATCCTGCATCGTAAATGGCTCGATCGGAGAGCGTTGAACGAGATGGCACGATCGAGAAAAAAACAATGCCAGAGAGGCTGCCATCTGGGCCCTACATCCCTCGGCGGTGCGGATTTGCGTTGACTCGGCTGGCGAACCCGAGAATTCGAGATGCACCACGTCCCGGGACACCATACGCAACGTTTTGGCCGTTTTCGTCGGGCTAGGTGGCCTCAAAAACGAGAAAAAAAACGTTTTGACATGCACAATGGAGAGACCAAAAATCGTCGGCCATGGTTCACCAGCAACCACGGCGCGACTTCAACTTCGTCGGCCATGGCAACTTTTCTTGTAGTGCTCCCACTTCCTTTGCGACTTTAAGTCCGTGGACCAGCGCTTCATATTCAGCGATATTATTTGATGCCCTGAAGTGTATCTGTAGCACGTATCTCAGGTTGTCTCCTTTTGGTGAGGTGAGAACCACTCCTGCACCAAGACCCTCCTTGAGCTTTGAGCCATCGAAGTGCATCCTCCAGTATTCAGTTTCTGGCTTGGCGACTTATAGTTCATTTCGGCCCAATCCACCAGGAGATCTGCCAAATCTTGTGATTTTATGGCATCTCTTCTTTCGTAAGTGGGTACATAAGGTGACAGTTGGATTGCTCACTTGGCGATCCGGCCACTAGCATCCTTGTTGCCAATGATTTCCGAGATAGGGGCCTCACATACCACCGTCATTGGATTCTCCTCAAAGTAGTGCTTGAGCTTTGTGGCGGCCATGAACACGCCATAGATCATATTGTGGTAATGCGGGTAATTTGGTTTTGAGAGGGAGAGCACCTCGCTCATGTAGTATACCGTCCTCTGCACGGTTTTTTCCCTCTTGTTCTCTTTCTACCACCACCACGACACTTACCACTCGGTTTGTTGCCGCTATGTAAAGCAACATTGGCTCTTTCAGCAAAGGTGATGCCAGTACCAGAGCTGTGGCTAACATTTTCTTCAGCTCCTTGAATGCCGCATCCGCTTGTGAAGTGCAGACGAAAGTATCCGACTTTTTCATCAGCGCATATAGGGCAAGGCTCTTTTTCTCCCAACCAGCTTACAAACCGACTTAAGGATGCCAAACACCCGGTAAATTTTTGCACATCGTTTAGGCACTGTGGCAATTCCATTCTCTCGATTGCCTTGATTTTTACCGGATTGGCCTCTATGCCGCGGCTTGATACCAAGAAATCGAGTAACTTTCCGGCTGGTACGTCGAAGGTGCATTTTGCCGGGTTAAGTTTCATATGAAATCTTCGCGAGTTATCGAATGTTTCTCGCAAATCATCAATCAACGTATCTTTTACCTTTGTTTTTATCAGTACATCATCGACATATACTTACACATTTTTACTGATTTGGTTATGTAGGCATTTTTGCATACAGCGTTATTACGTTGCACCAGCATTTCTCTAACCAAAAGGCATAGTGACATAGAAATAAGCCCCATGCGGGGCAATAAAAGAAGTCTTTATTTGATCTTCCTTTTTCAGGGGAATTTGGTGGAAACCAGAGTAAGCATCCAGAAATGAAAACAACTCATACCCAGCAGTAGAATCGATCACTTGGTCAATTCGAGGTAATGGACACGGATCTTTGGGACAGGCCTTGTTCAGATGTGTGTAGTCGATACACATTCGCCACGCCTTTGGAGCCTTCAGGTCTTCTTCCTTCTTCTTCTCGACCAGTACCGGATTGGCCAACCACTCAGTGTGCAGGACCTCCACAATGAAACCGGACACCAGCAGTTTGGTAACTTCTTCTCCGATGATCTTTCTTCTGTCTTCAGCAAAGCGACGTAATGGTTGCTTCACCGGCTTAGCATCCTTCAGGATGTTCAGAGAGTGCTCAGCCAACTCCCTCGGCACACCCACCAGGTCATCAGTGGACCAGGCAAAAATGTTTCGATTCTCACGGAGGAAGTTGACGAGCGCGCTTTCCTATGCCTCGCTCAATCCGGCCACGATGCGGACAGTGCGCTCCGGGTATGCTGGGTCCAGGACGGTGTCTTTTATCTCATTTGGCGGCTTAAACGTCGTTCCACCGAGCAGGTTACTCAGTGCCGCCATGTTCAGCTGCGATGACTGTGCGAGTGCAACAACAGTTTGGATCCTCCTCTTCTCTTCCGCTATAACCAACGATTCAGCCAAGTTTGATCCGGCTGAAGCAGTGTCCAGCGAGACCTTGTAATTTCTCACTACAATTATTCGGCCATTGGGTGCCGGTATCTTCATCTTTAGGTAAGCCGTATGAGTTGAGGCAATTGATGGCGTGTAACTCACACGTTCGTTGGGAACCCCAAGAGGAAGGTATGATGCGCACAGCAGCAAGTTTTCCCTCAGAAAGAAACCAAGGTTTATCGAACCAGGAGGAGCCAAGAAGCACGTTGAAGGTTGATGGCGGCGGGATGTAGTGCGGCGCAACACCAGAGATTCCGGCGCCAACGTGGAACCTGCACAACACAACCAAAGTACTTTGCCCCAACGAAACAGTGAGGTTGTCAATCTCACCGGCTTGCTGTAACAAAGGATTAACCGTATTGTGTGGAAGATGATTGTTTGCAGAAAACAGTAGAACAAAGATTGCGATGAGATTGTATTTCAGTAAAGAGAATTGGACCGGGGTCCACAGTTCACTAGAGGTGTCTCTCCCATAAGACGAACAGCATGTTGGGTGAACAAATTACAGTTGGGCAATTGACAAATAAAGAGAGCATGACCATGCACATACATATCATGATGAGTATAGTGAGATTTAATTGGGCATTACGACAAAGTACATAGACCGTCATCCAACTGCATCTATGCCTAAAAAGTCCACCTTCAGGTTATCATCCGAACCCCCTCCAGTATTAAGTTGCTAACAACAGACAATTGCATTAAGTATTGCGCGTAATGTAACTAGTGACTACATCCTTGAACATAGCACTAATGTTTTATCCCTAGTGGCAACAGCACATCCATAACCTTAGTGGTTCTTGTCACTCCTCCGCATTCACGAGGCATGAACCCACTATCGAGCATAAATACTCCCTCTTGGAGTTACTAGCATCAACTTGGCCAGAGCATCTACTAATAACGGAGAGCATGCAAGATCATAAACAACACATAAGCATAGCTTTGATAATCAACATAACAAGTATTCTCTATTCATCGGATCCCAACAAACGCAACATATAGAATTACAGATAGATGATCTTGATCATGTTAGGCAGCTCACAAGATCCGACAATGATAGCACAATGGGGAGAAGACAACCATCTAGCTACTGCTATGGACCCATAGTCCAGGGGTAGACTACTCACACATCACACCGGAGGCGACCATGGCGGCGTAGAGTCCTCCGGAGATGATTCCCCTCTCCGGCAGGGTGCCGGAGGCGATCTCTGGATCCCAGAGATGGGATCGGCGGCGGCGGCGTCTCTGGAAGGTTTTCCGTATCGTGGTTCTCGGTGCTGGGGTTTTCGTCACGGAGACTTTTTATAGGCGAAAGGGCAGGTCAAGAGGCGGCACGGGGGCCCCACACCACAGGGCCACGCGGCCAAGGGGGGGCCGCGCCGCCCTAGGGTGTGGCCCCTCCGTGGCCCCTCTTCGTCTCTCCTTCGGACTTCTGGAAGCTTCGTGAGAAAATAGGCCCCTGGGCTTTGATTTCGTCCAATTCCGAGAATATTTCCTTACTAGGATTTCTGAAACCAAAAACAGCAGAAAACAAAGAATCGGCACTTCGGCATCTTGTTAATAGGTTAGTTCCAGAAAATGCACGAATATGACATAAAGTGTGCATAAAACATGTAGATAACATCAATAATGTGGCATGGAACATAAGAAATTATCGATACGTCGGAGACGTATCAGCATCCCCAAGCTTAGTTCTGCTCGTCCCAGCGAGGTAAAACGATAACACGGATAATTTACGGAGTGACATGCCATCATAATCTTGATCATACTATTTGTAAAGCATATGTAGTGAATGCAGCGATCAAAACAATGTATATGACATGAGTAAACAAGTGAATCATATAGCAAAGACTTTTCATGAATAGCACTTCAAGACAAGCATCAATAAGTCTTGCATAAGAGTTAACTCATAAAGCAATAATTCAAAGTAAAGGTATTGAAGCAACACAAAAGAAGATTAAGTTTCAGCGGTTGCTTTCAACTTGTAACATGTATATCTCATGGATATTGTCAACATAGAGTAATATAATAGATGCAATAAGCAAGTATGTAGGAATCAATGCACAGTTCACACAAGTGTTTGCTTCTTGAGGTGGAGAGAAATAGGTGAACTGACTCAACATTGAAAGTAAAAGAATGGTCCTCCATAGAGGAAAAGCATCGATTGCTATATTTGTGCTAGAGCTTTGATTTTGAAAACATGAAACAATTTTGTCAACGGTAGTAATAAAGCTTATGTATCATGTAAATTATATCTTACAAGTTGCAAGCCTCATGCATAGTATACTAATAGTGCCCGCACCTTGTCCTAATTAGCTTGGACTACCGGATCATCACAATGCATTGTTTTTACCAAGTGTCACAAAGGGGTACCTCTATGCCGCCTGTACAAAGGTCTAAGGAGAAAGCTCGCATTGGATTTCTCGCTATTGATTATTCTTCAACTTAGACATCCATACCGGGACAACATAGACAACGAGATAATGGACTCCTCTTTTATGCATAAGCATATAACAACAATTAATAATTTTCTCATTTGAGATTTGAGGATTGTTGTCCAAAACTGAAACTTCCACCATGGAACATGGCTTTAGTTAGCGGCCCAATGTTCTTCTCTAACATATGCATGCTTAACCCTATGGTGGTAGATCTCTCTTACTTCAGACAAGACGAACATGCATAGCAACTCACATGAAATTCAACAAAGAGTAGTTGATGGCGTCCCCAGTAAACATGGTTATCGCACAACAAGCAACTTAATAAGAGATAAAGTGCATAATTACATATTCAATACCACAATAGTTTAAAGCTATTTGTCCCATGAGCTATATATTGCAAAGGTGAATGATGGAATTTTAAAGGTAGCACTCAAGCAATTTACTTTGGAATGGCGGAAAATACCATGTAGTAGGTAGGTATGGTGGACACAAATGGCATAGTGGTTGGCTCAAGTATTTTGGATGCATGAGAAGTATTCCCTCTCGATACAAGGTTTAGGCTAGCAAGGCTTATTTGAAGCAAACACAAGGATGAACCGGTGCAGCAAAACTCACATAAAAGACATATTGAAAACATTATAAGACTCTACACCGTCTTCCTTGTTGTTCAAACTCAATACTAGAAATTATCTAGACCTTAGAGAAACCAAATATGCAAACCAAATTTTAGCATGCTCTATGTATTTCTTCATTAATGGGTGCAAAGCATATGATGCAAGAGCTTAATCATGAGCACAACAATTGCCAAGTATCACATTACCCAAGACATTTATAGCAATTACTACATGTATCATTTTCCAATTCCAACCATATAACAATTTAACGAAGGAGAAACTTCGCCATGAATACTATGAGTAGAAACCAAGGACATACTTGTCCATATGCTACAGCGGAGCGTGTCTCTCTCCCATAAAGTGAATGCTAGGATCCATTTTATTCAAACAAAACAAAAACAAAAACAAACCGACGCTCCAAGAAAAAGCACATAAGATGTGATGGAATAAAAATATAGTTTCGGGGAGGAACCTGATAATGTTGTCGATGAAGAAGGGGATGCCTTGGGCATCCCCAAGCTTAGACGCTTGAGTCTTCTTGATATATGCAGGGGTGAACCACCGGGTGCATCCCCAAGCTTAGAGCTTTCACTCTCCTTGATCATGTTGCATCATACTCCTCTCTTGATCCTTGAAAACTTCCTCCACACCAAACTCGAAACAACTCATTAGAGGGTTAGTGCACATTATAAATTGACATATTCAGAGGTGACACAATCATTCTTAACACTTCTGGACATTGCATAATGCTACTGGACATTAGTGGATCAAAGAAATTCATCCAACATAGCGAAAGAGGCAATGCGAAATAAAAGGCAGAATCTGTCAAAACAGAACAGTTCGTATTGACGAATTTTAAAATGGCACCAGACTTGCTCAAATGAAAATGCTCAAATTGAATGAAAGTTGCGTACATATCTGAGGATCATGCACGTAAATTGGCTTAATTTTCTGAGTTACCTACAGGGAGGTGGACCCAGATTCGTGACAGCAAAGAAATCTGGAACTGTGCAGTAATCCAAATCTAGTACTTACTTTTCTATCAACGGCTTAACTTGGCACAACAAAACACAAAACTAAGATAAGGAGAGGTTGCTACAGTAGTAAACAACTTCCAAGACACAAAATAAAAACAAAGTACTGTAGGTAAAAACATGGGTTGTCTCCCATAAGCGCTTTTCTTTAACGCCTTTCAGCTAGGCGCAGAAAGTGTGTATCAAGTATTATCAAGAGATGAAGTGTCAACATCATAATTTGTTCTCATAATAGAATCAAAAGGTACCTTCATTCTCTTTCTAGGGAAGTGTTCCATACCTTTCTTGAAAGGAAATTGATATTTTATATTACCTTCCTTCATATCAATGATAGCACCAACAGTTCGAAGAAAAGGTCTTCCCAATATAATGGGGCAAGATGCATTGTATTCAATATCCAAGACAACAAAATCAACGGGAACCAGGTTATTGTTAATGGTAATGCGAACATTATCAATTTTACCCAAAGGTTTCTTTGTAGAATGATCAGCAAGATTAACATCCAAATAACAATTTTTCAGCGGTGGCAAGTCAAGCATATTATAAATTTTCTTAGGCATAACAGAGATACTTGCACCAAGATCACATAAAGCATTACAATCAAAATCTTTAATCTTCATCTTAATGATGGGCTCCCAACCATCCTCTAACTTTTTAGGAATAGAGGCTTCACGCTCTAGTTTCTCTTCTCTAGCTTTTATGAGAGCATTTGTAATATGATGCGTGAAAGCCAAATTTATAGCACTAGCATTAGGACTTTTAGCAAGTTTTTGCAAGAACTTTATAACTTCAGAGATGTGGCAATCATCAAAATTCAAACCATTATAATCTAAAGCAATGGGATCATCATCCCCAATGTTGGAAAAAATTTCAGCAGCTTTATCACGGGCAGTTTCAGCGGTTTAGCGATTTCGAGGCAGTTTTTCGCGCTTTGCATTCGAAGTGGAAACATTGCTAACACCAATTCTTTTATTAGTATGAGTAGGAGGTGCAGCAACATGTGTAGCATTAGCATTACTAGTGGTGGTAATAGTCCAAACTTTAGCTATATTCTTCTCTTTAGCTAGTTTTTCATTTTCTTCTCTATCCCACCTAGCACGCAGTTCAGCCATTAATCTTATATTCTCATTAATTCTAACTTGAATGGCATTTGCTGTAGTAGTAATTTTATTATGATGATTCTCATTAGTCATAACTTTCGATTTCAAAAGATCAACATCAGCAGCAAGACTATCAACTTTAGAAGCAAGTATATCAATTTTCCCAAGCTTTTCTTCAACAGATTTGTTAAAAGCAGTTTGTGTACTAATAAATTCCTTAAGCATGGCTTCAAGTCCAGGGGTGAACTCCTATTATTGTTGTAAGAATTCCCATAAGAATTACCATAGCCGTTGCCATTATTATAAGGATATGGCCTATAGTTGTTACTAGAATTGTTCCGGTAAGCATTGTTGTTGAAATTATTATTTTTAATGAAGTTTACATCAACATGTTCTTCTTGTGCAACCAATGAAGCTAATGGAACATTATTAGGATCAATATTAGTCCTATCATTCACAAGCATAGACATAATAGCATCGATCTTATCACTCAAGGAAGAGGTTTCTTCGACAGAATTTACCTTCTTACCTTGTGGAGCTCTTTCCGTGTGCCATTCAGAGTAGTTGATCATCATATTATCAAGAAGCTTTGTTGCTTCACCAAGAGTGATGGACATAAAGGTACCTCCAGCAGCTGAATCCAATAAATTCCGTGAAGAAAAATTTAGTCCTGCATAGAAGGTTTGGATGATCATCCAAGTAGTCAGTCCATGGGTTGGGCAATTTTTAACCAGAGATTTCATTCTCTCCCAAGCTTGAGCAACATGTTCAGTATCTAATTGTTTAAAATTCATTATGCTACTCCTCAAAGATATAATTTTAGCAGGGGGATAATATCTACCAATAAAAGCATCCTTGCATTTAGTCCATGAATCGATACTATTCTTAGGCAGAGATAGCAACCAATCTTTAGCTCTTCCTCTTAATGAGAAAGGGAACAATTTTAGTTTAATAATATCACCATCTACATCTTTATATTTTGCATTTCACATAGTTCAACAAAATTATTAAGATGGGCAGCGACATCATCAGAACTAACACCAGAAAATTGCTCTCGCATAACAAGATTCGATAAAGCAGGTTTAATTTCAAAGAATTCTGCTGTAGTAGCAGGTGGAGCAATAGGTGTGCATAAGAAATCATTATTATTTGTGGTTGTGAAGTCACACAACTTAGTGTTTTCAGCGTTGGCCATTTTAGCAACAGTAAATAAAGCAAACTAGATAAAGTAAATGCAAGTAAACTAATTTTTTTGTGTTTTTGATATAGCAAACAAGATAACAAATAAAGTAAAACTAGCAACTAATTTTTGTATTTTGATTTAGTGCAGCAAACAAAGTAGTAAATAAAACTAAGCAAGACAAAAACAAAGTAAAGAGATTGAGAAGTGGAGACTCCCCTTGCAGCGTGTCTTGATCTCCCCGGCAACGGCGCCAGAAAATATGCTTGATGGCGTGTAACTCACACGTTCGTTGGGAACCCCAAGAGGAAGGTATGATGCGCACAGCAGCAAGTTTTCCCTCGAGAAAGAAACCAAGGTTTATCGAACCAGGAGGAGCCAAGAAGCACGTTGAAGGTTGATGGCGGCGGGATGTAGAGCGGCGCAACACCCGAGATTCCGGCGCCAACGAGGAACCTGCACAACACAACCAAAGTACTTTGCCCCAACGAAACAGTGAGGTTGTCAATCTCACCGGCTTGCTGTAACAAAGTATTAACCGTATTGTGTGGAAGATGATTGTTTGCGAAAAACGGTAGAACAGTATTGCGATGATTGTATTTCAAGAAAGAGAATTGGACCGGGGTCCACAGTTCACTAGAGGTGTCTCTCCCATAAGACGAACAGCATGTTGGGTGAACAAATTACAGTTGGGCAATTGACAAATAAAGAGAGCATGACCATGCACATACATATCATGATGAGTATAGTGAGATTTAATTGGGCATTACGACAAAGTACATAGACCGTCATCCAACTGCATCTATGCCTAAAAAGTCCACCTTCAGGTTATCATCCGAACCCCCTCCGGTATTAAGTTGCTAACAACAGAGACAATTGCATTAAGTATTGCGCGTAATGTAACTAGTGACTACATCCTTGAACATAGCACTAATGTTTTATCCCTAGTGGCAACAGCACATCCATAACCTTAGTGGTTCTTGTCACTCCTCCAGGTTCACAGAGGCATGAACCCACTATCGAGCATAAATACTCCCTCTTGGAGTTACTAGCATCAACTTGGCCAGAGCATCTACTAATAACGGAGAGCATGCAAGATCATAAACAACACATAAGCATAGCTTTGATAATCAACATAACAAGTATTCTCTATTCATCGGATCCCAACAAACGCAACATATAGAATTACAGATAGATGATCTTGATCATGTTAGGCAGCTCACAAGATCCGACAATGATAGCACAATGGGGAGAAGACAACCATCTAGCTACTGCTATGGACCCATAGTCCAGGGGTAGACTACTCACACATCACACCGGAGGCGACCATGGCGGCGTAGAGTCCTCCGGGAGATGATTCCCCTCTCCGGCAGGGTGCCGGAGGCGATCTCCTGGATCCCCCGAGATGGGATCGGCGGCGGCGGCGTCTCTGGAAGGTTTTCCGTATCGTGGTTCTCGATGTTTGGGGTTTCGTCACGGAGACTTTTTATAGGCGAAAGGGCAGGTCAAGAGGCGGCACGGGGCCCCACACCACAGGGCCGCGCGGCCAAGGGGGCCGTGCCGCCCTAGGGTGTGGCCCCTCCGTGGCCCCTCTTCGTCTCTCCTTCGGACTTACGGAAGCTTCGTGAGAAAATAGGCCCCCGGGCTTTGATTTCGTCCAATTCCGAGAATATTTCCTTACTAGGATTTCTGAAACCAAAAACAGCAGAAAAACAAAGAATCGGCACTTCGGCATCTTGTTAATAGGTTAGTTCCAGAAAATGCACGAATATGACATAAAGTGTGCATAAAACATGTAGATAACATCAATAATGTGGCATGGAACATAAGAAATTATCGATACGTCGGAGACGTATCAGCAATGAACTTCGCCAATGCCGGTCTTCCCAAAAATGCATGGTAGGGGCTATCTAGATCAACCACCTCAAACAGAACATTTTCCACCCGGCAGTTATCTCGGCCTCCAAACAGGACATCAACCAGGACCTTGCCCATTGGAGAGCAAGACAATCTCGGAACTATGTCGTGGAAAGTCGTGCGGCTCGGCTCCAGCATGTTTTCCGTGATGCCGAGCGTGTGCATGGTATGCCGGTACATGATGTTGATGTTGGTGCCATTTTCGATCAGCACCTTCGTAAACCGGACGCGCGCTGATGGTCCATGCATTATGGGATCCACCACCAGAGCGTATCCACCCGGATTTGGCATCACCTTTGGGATGATCTTTCGGGGACCAAGTGATCTCTTGTTCCGACCACTGCATGTATCTCGGCACTGTCGGTATGACAACGTTTACCTCCATGGAACTTCGGTGCACACTTTGCAGTCCCTTGGTTCGGTCACGAAAACCACGCAGCACATGTCCGGATCATGGTACACATTCCGGCCTTAAGGTGCATGAGGTGCTGCATTGTTGTTATTCCCCTCAGACACCTGGTGAACTCCTTCCGGTTGTTGCGGTCGGTATTGCTAGTTTTGAACTGGTTGCACATTTGCCCCTGTGAGCGGTGGTGGCGGAGGCAATACGTCTGAAACTTCCTTCATCAACCTCTTGGTCCAAGAACAATCTTTGGTTGTGTGATTCGCAGGCTAGCCCGGATTCGGCGTATGCCAGTAGCACGGCTGATCCATCGCGGACTCCATTGTGTATTTAGGCTGATCATGTGAGAGTTTCATTTCCCCCCATTGTTTCTTCGGGCCGCCCCACGGCTAACCTCCGATATTTTGCCTTTGGCTTTCGCCGGCTTCCGGGTTATCTTGTACCGCCGCAACTTGCTGTGCACCATAACTTCTATCCGGAAAATATTCCCTTCTCTTGTTGTTGTTGTTATTGTTCCAGTAATCCGGACGAGGCGGGTATCTCTGCACCGGATCAGCCGCGATTGCCAGCTGCAATGGATCTCCCAGCGCATAGCTATCTGCCACCTTGATCATTTCTGCCAAAGTGGTTGGCATGTTCCTTTGTAGCCTTTGCCACAGCGGGGAACCTCTCCGGCACCCGTTGTAAAACCAACTGATGGCTTGAGCCTCTATCACACATTCACATGAGTTTCTTGTCGCACTCCACCGGGTTAGATATTCCTGATCAGTTTCACCATCGCGTTGCTGGCACATGGCTAGCTGCTGCGGACGGTTTGGCCTTCTGTATGTCCTGCTAAAGTTGCTAACAGAGGCTTCTTCAAAGTCCAGCCACCCGTTTATGATTCCTCTTGGCAAGTTATTCAGCCAAATGCGCGCAGGTCCTACCAACACTGACGGTATAAATCTTACTGCCCAGTGACGGTTTCCTCCTCCTGCAACGGAACCACCGCCACCAGCGACATATACCGCGGTGATGTAATCTGCGAGCCAGTCTTCTGGTTTAGTGCTGCCATCATACGTCCTTGTATCTCGGGGGAACTGAAAGTTGCGCACAGGTGGATCTTCCCTCATTATTCGAGGCCCGAAACATGGTGGACCCGGAGGACCTTCGGCTTCAACTATCTCGGAAAGATAAACTCTGTCCAGCTTGTGGCGTGCATCTTGTTCCGGCATAAGTCTTTCTCCCACACGATCTCCCAGAGGGTTTCTGTGGTAACCCGCTCTGTCCAAACCCGAATCAGCTTCTTCATACCGGCTTGGTGTTGCACCCGCACCTCTTGGGTATCTCGGTGGTTGTGCCTCTGGAGCGCCATAACCTGCTCTTGTTCGGCGATAGTTTTGCCCTGTTTCACCATTTCCAGCATAACCGTGGCCTGCCCCTTGGCTTCTTCTGCCAGCATTATTTTGCCCAGCCTTTTGTTTTCCAGCTAAAACCGGATCATACACTGTCATCTGCTGCCCATTCACGACTTTTTATCTTCTTCTGTCGGGTTGGGGGGAGAAGGCCTGCCCATATGACTTTTCTGCAACATTTTTAGCCAAATGAATGACCTGCGATGCTTCGACACCTTGCTTGCTGCGAGCAGCTTCTACATTTTTCTTTGCAGCCATGTCAAGTAGTTCTTTAACTCGGGCATGTTGTTTTGCCAGAGCATCACCCGACAGTGATTCACACGCCTCTACCGCAGCTCTAGCAGCCCTAAGTGTTTTATCCGGAGTGTTGTACCTCGGCTTCTCTGCCGGTGAAAGTGACACCAACATAGACTTACCGTAATGAACTTACTGACACAAGTCCGTATCTAGGTTACGACCTCTAAGCTGGGTAGCACCTACTCTAGAACTATCTGCGCTAACTGAAGCAAAGCCATGCGCTGCATTATACCCACGCAGGGTTATGTTGAGCTCCTGCTGAGCGCGGGCGATGTCGGTGGCTCCGTGAAGAAGTGCTTGGTGATGCGCCTCCAGTTCGGCTTGGGTCGCCGCCGCATCGACATTGGGCGCGATGGGCGTTGACAGCACGTCCATGGCGGCTTGAAGCGGAGTTGCGGCTAGCGGCACGCTGGAGGTGCCGGCGATGTTCTCGTCCCGCTCGATCGGTTATTTTGCCTGCCGCCCGAACTTGGTGGGCGCGGCGTTCTCTCCAGCTGCTCCTTTGCCGGCATCTGCTGCGCCGGCTATCGTCACCTCAACGCTGCCAGCGGCGCGATCGGTACGTGACCTGTGGGCTGCGGCGAATACTGGCGGGTACGGGCGCCACCAACACCTTGGATGGGTACCGGCTTTCTGGCACGGTGCCGTGGTAGATGCGGTGCGAGCCGAAGTGGACGATGCAGCCGTTCTTGGGGAAGCACCTGCCGTTGGCGAAGCAGCCGGTGTTGTTGTTGACGAAGTCCAGCGAGCCGAGGCACTGCACGAGGCCAGACACCACGCGCTCGCCGGAGGCTGTGAGGAAACCCATCTGGATATGAACCCTAGCATGCGCAGCTGCTGGCCCCACGGTGGGCTCCAACTGTCGTCGTGGTGATACAATAGATGCCATGTGTAGCCTTATCTTGGGGCCGAATGTACGCAAGAGGATCTGGAGGAGGGGAGGATTAAGGAGAGAAGCACGAACAAGAAGATCTACTCCATCATGCTTAGTATATCTGATCTCAACAGGGAGCTACAAGGTTTGAACTTATCCTATGGACAGAGGTTGAAGAGGAAGTGTACGGTAAACTAGCAAACCTGAGCTCTCTCTATGTATTCGATCGACCGTTCGTCCCGCACAAGGGCCCCTCCTCTACTTATATAGGGGAGAGGAGGCTTACAAGGGAAGGAACCCTAAGGGAATATGCTCCTACCTAAGCCTACTTTATAAAGCTTCTTTGGCTCAAACGCTTACGTTCTCCTCTGCTTCGCTTGTCTGGTGACCCTCCTCGGTCGGCCTACGGACGCTTGGTTCGTCACCTTCTGCTTTGGCTCTAGGGCTTCGCTTAAAGTTGAACCGCTTACGTCCTCCGGGTCCTTTGGCTCCAGAGGGAATCTTTGACCAGGGTGCCGACATACCGCCGCCGAGGCTATGCTGGACCCATGTGGACCTTCCTAGAGTAAACCGGACTGATGTCCTTCTATCCTCCCAGAGGTTGGTTCTTTGAGAAAGTCTCCGGCTGAAATATAACTGGTTTCCCTTGCTCCGGTATGCCCCTCCCGGTGTACCGTATTGTATCAATCAGTAAACACCTAACCCGAACTTTCATAATCCGAATTATCTTTTACTCCGCTTTATAAGTATCTTATCTTGGCATATTTTCCATGGTCTTGACCTACCGGGGGTCATCCCCCCGACATGATCACGTCGGGCTCCATGGCCGCCATGTCAATCCCGGGTTTATTCACGCAAGAGGGGGCTAGAGCGACATAAACCATCGCATCGCGGTTTACCGCCGATGATCAGAACAGGGAGTTCGGAGATGACACCCAAGACGTTGATGAAGAAGAAGAAGAAGAAGAGCAGGCCGACAGCGAGGAGGAGGACGCGCCTGATCCTACGGCGATGATGTAGGGGAAGAAGAAAAGGAAGAAGAACTCGCTGCCGGCCGAGCCCGGATCAAATGGATGGGCAAAGAAGAGGAGTGCCTCGCCGAAACTTGGAAGACCGTTTCCATGAACGGCATTACCGGCACCAATCGAAACTATGAGACGTATTGGCAACGGGTCAAGTTGGGGTTCGACGAACGCAAGATCTTCGATCCCTACTTCAACAAGACGGTGATAGAACGCGGCGACAAGGCCATGGACACCCATTGGGGGATCATGCAGACAGCGTTTAGCAAGTGGCACGACATACATGAGGAGATAGAAACTCGCCCGGTGAGCGGCTCCGACTTCGAGCAAAAGGTGAGTTGACTCGCCGTGTCGTCCGTCGATCATGGATCGCCATGGTTTAATCTTGATTCGTCGGCCTGTCTTTGCAGATGCGCCGTGCTTTTGACATGTACAGCGATGACACCGACGACCAGACATTCAAGTACCTCAACGTCTTCGCTCACATTGAGAATTGCGAGAAGTAGGCGGACGTACGCCGGAACCTTGCGAAGAACAAGGACGAGCAGTACAATCCCGACGCTCTAGCGCCTGCCGCCTCGGCGGGCCGCCCCGAGCTCGGCCAGAAGAAGCAGAAAGAGCTGAAAAAGGTGGGCCATCCAGCTGAAAGGTTGCTGGCGTCCTTCGACAAGTGCTGGGCTGACGCGAGGGCGCATGCCGCCGGGAGGGACGACAAGTACGACATCAGGAGGAAGGAGATGCTCGCCAACCAGGGCGTCTAGATCGCCTTGCTGAAGGCAACCTCCGCGGCGAAGAAGAGGAACACCAACCTGGCGTTACTGATCGGCAGCAACGATGGCAAGATGGACGATGAGACAAGGGCTTGGTACGATGTGTCGACGTCCATCGCCAAGACATCCTCTGATCCCCTCCGCCGAGTGCTTCGTCCTCTCCTTCGACGTCCACCCCCGCCGCTGCGACATGGGCGGCCAACGATGCACCGCCGCCCGAATTCGCGGTAGACAAGGCGCAGGAAGGGACCGCCGATGTCCTTGTTATCGTCTAGTTTCTGTTTCGATCAATGGTATGTGGCTGATCCGATCGCCGAACTATTGGGCGGTGCTTTTGTGTTGCGGGAAGACGATTTTCGTCGAAGGCTGTTGGGCGAATACTAGGGTGCGACTGGAAACTGGTGCCCCCACGCCCTTTTTTCATCCAATCCGGCATTTATTTTGTCCGGATTTAGAGCATCTCCACTCGTCTCCCCGACGAGGCCCCCGAGCACCGTTTTCCCATCCGGACGGTGAAATTCGGCCCAGTCGCTACCCCGGTTCCTCGTTTTCGTCCGGATATGGCCCTTCATCCATCCGGTGAGCCCACGCCATCCCCGGTCCCCCGAGGCGCGCTCGGGGACTCCGGACGAAATAATTTGGCGCGAAACGTCGTGTGGACCCTCGTAGTCGGCGACAGGAAAGCCAAATCCTGTCGATTTCCCTCCAATTTGCTTGCATATCCCCATTCTCTCCCGCCGAATTTGTGGATAGGCATCTCCATCCTCCTCCTCATCTTCTCGTCCACCACCATGCCGCCGAAGGCGAGGAAGCCGCGGGCGCCAAAGGAGCGGCCGCCGGGTATGTCCAACGCACAGTGGGCGGCGGACGAGTTCCGACGCCAGATCGAAACAAGCGGCAGGGCGGAGAGCGAGAAAAAACTCTCCGCGAAGAGGGCAGCGGCGTTCGCCGAAGACGAACAAGCGAGGAAGATCTCCATGGCCATGAGCATGGGCCATGCTCGCGGCGGCGGCGCCGCCATGTTCCCCGGCCAATGGCCGATGCAAGGTACAAGCTGTTCCCCGTCGACTTTCTACCCTTCGAGCTTCTCGCCGTCGTCGCCTGCCATGTTCCAAGAGGCCACCTACGACCAAACGTCCAGGTTCACGCCGTCGCCGCCCGAGCTCGCCGTCGGCAACCTGAACGAGAACCAGTACGAGGGCACCTCGCCGGCCCTGCGACGAGGACCACTCCCGTTCGGTGCGATGGCGGCACTGAACGACGAGGTGATCCACGAGATGATCAACTCCGGCTCCATGGCCGCCGCTGCGAGCCCGGGGTTCTTCACGCAAGAGGAGGCGAGGGCGACGGCAGCTGTCGCGGCGCGCAATGACTGGGTGGAGGATGTGGCCGACGGAAGCCAAGCCGTCGAAGAAGAAGAAGAACAGCCAACTCAAGCCGAGGTCGCTGACGCCAGCCTGTCGAAGGGAAAGAAGAAGAGGAAGAAGGACTCGTCGCCTGCCGAACCGCGTATCAAATGGACGGGGAAGGAAGAGGAGTGCCTCGCCGAAGCTTGGATGACCGTGTCCATGAACGGCATAACCGGGGCCAATCAGTCATATGACACGTATTGGCCAACGCCGCCGGGAGGGATGACAAGTTCGACGACAGGTGGAGGGAGATGCTCGCCAACCAAGGTACCCGGATCGCCCTGCTGAAGACGACGGCGGTGGCGAAGAAGAGGAACACAGACTTGGCGTTTCTGATGGGCGGCAACACGGACCTGATGGACGAGGAGACGAGGATTTGGTACGAGGGCCATCTCACCGACATCCTCCGACCCACTCCGGCCAGTTCTTCGTCGTCTCCGGCTCCTACCTCGTCTTCCTCACCGTCTACGACGTCGACTGCCGCCGCTGCGACGTCGGCCGCCGCTTCGACCATAGCGTGTGAGGAAACTGGGCCGTCGGACACCGCCGTGCCAGGCGGGACTGCCGGCGCCCCTGTTTCAGTGTAATTTTCCTCCGATCGTTAATCTGTGGCCGATCCTTTTGCCGATCAACTGGTCGTATTTATAGCGGGACGGTGATTTGTTTGAATTTCGACTATGTCCGCCGAACTCCGGGTGGACGACTGGAAATATGGTTCTCCCCACGACTTTATTTCGTCCAATCCGACGGTTGTTTCGTCCGAATTTCGGCATGGGGAGGCCAAACGAGTGGAGATGCTCTTAGCCATGGCGGCTCAAACGGGTAGAGGTGCTCTAAGTAATTTATGGCCCGCCCACTGGTGGATACTTGAGGTGAAAACCAGGCCATGGCGCGCCCACCCCAAGAGGGGGATTTCTTTTTTTAATAGCTATGCGTTGTGCTGATAACCCACTAACCAGCCCAGTCGATACAAAGAGAATCTGAAATTGGTCACGATTCTGTTCGTGCCTTGCTCGCTTCCTAGCTCCTGCTCTGCTTCTGGCACTTGGAACGCATACATGGCGGTAGTCTATGCCTCTAGGGCTGCTGCGGTGCTGCCGACCGGACGCCGGTGAGAGCCGGCTTGCCGGAGCGACTCGATCTGGTGACTTTCCAGCAGGGCTTGTAGGCAACAGACACAGGCTTGCGTCGGGCCAGAGAGTTAGCACCAGTAGCGCTCCGGCGACAGCAGGCACAAGCTCCTCCCCTTCTCCGATTTTACTGTGGCTGCTGCTGCTGCTCCAATTCCTCCGAGGCAAAACACACGGCAATTGGGACAGACAGGTAATTCAGTTCCCCATTACTTCACGCATAATTGCATCTCAATTTTCTCTCAGCCTGAGTCTATCTATTGTCTATAGTCTACTCTATTTGGTATCATGAATAACTAAATCCAATGTTGTTTACAAATTGCAGTTTAGGACCATACTACCATGGGCAAAGCCAATCAGAAAAGAATTTATTTGGTTTTCAAAAGAAAAAAGAGATAACGCAAATGAAGTTGAGGAAGACCAATCAGTACCAGCAGATCAGTCGTTACTCTTACTGGAATGTTCAATGTTCCGCTGATCCCCGCAGTGGCGAGATCGGCCAGCACCCCACCATGTTGCGCTCATTGAGAAATGATGGTAAACGGCAGGTGCTTCATATGACCAACGAGGTTGACAATCAAAGTTCTTCCATACACTGGTATTATACAAAAAATATCGTTCAGTGCCAGACCAAAATTACACCGAATGCCTTTTAAACTTTGTTACAGAATCTAGTCTTGAAGTTCTCCCTCCGTCTATGGTTGTGCCGCCAAGATATTCTCCCCTTGTCTCCAGTGTGAAATATCTGCTACTTCTACGCTTTATTCACACGGATGGTTTGTCCTTCCAATTCCTGAAATGGCATTCAGTTAAAAAAAATTAAAAACATGGCGAAATGTTTTAGATTATGGAGCATACAAGGTATAATACAAAATCTCATGTTTGGTAACCCAAGAAAATGCATGTCTAGAGTCTAGACAAATGGTATTGCTTGTCTAAAAATTGTTGACTTGGGAGCTATCTACCACATTTATGTTTGGACAAATACAGCATAGATATTTTCAATGGCAAACCCAGTTCTGATGATTCATGCGAATAAATACCAAAGTGCAAAATTGATCAGGAGGTCCAGCCATTAAGAATTACAACCTCAGTTCGGAAATAAGTGACTCAACTTTGTCTGTGTCTAGACGCATTTCAGTGTGTAGATACATCCGTATCTAGACAAGGTTAGACAAAGTTGAGCCGCTTATTTCTGAACGGAGGGAGTATAATTTATTTTGCATTTCATTCTACTCATAAATGATGGCAATGTTAATCCTTGTTGTGTTTCGAATATTTTATTTTCATAGTCATGAAGTTTTTGACACTGGTCTGTTTTTTTTTATCGTCAAGTGATGTAATGTAAGCAGGAAGCAACCGCAGAATGGCAGGTGGCATAGCTGTGCAAAAGAAGCAGCTTACTGTGTTGTTGAAAGTAGAAATGGCAGCTTCAACTTCTTCGTCCGATGAAAACGTGACGAAACCAAAACCCTTGGACTTTGGAGTCCCCGGAACTCGTGATACCGTGGCACTGAGGACCTCCCCCTTTTCAGAGAAGAAGTTCTTGAGCACCTCTGTCGTCACTGTCTTCGCAAGATTGCCAACATAAACCTTGTACTGGCTGTCAACGAATGCGGGCTCCGGTTCTGGTGCAGACAGGTCAATGTTCGGCAAGAAGCTCTCTGTCACATTCACTTTAATTTTTCTACCTCCAACCTCCTGGTACAATCATCAAGCGCAAAGATAAGTCACCCATGCATCTAATACACGCATAAGCACGCTTGGAACCGGGGTTTCAAATGACAGGATGTGAAGATTTGAAGCTTACAGTCTCATTCAGGGCCTCGGTGGCAGCATTGGCCTCCTCCACCGTGCTCATCGTGACAAACCCGAAACGCCTGCTCCGACCACTGTACTTGTCATACATAACCTGCACAAAAGAATTGGGCGAACAATTGTTTCGGTGAGATACATTACCTAGACATAGAGCAAGCACTTCATCACGCCATGGCCACTTGCAAGCTACATAATTATTATCTTGTATGAGTACATGTCTGTAAGATACTAAGATCCATGGATTCCATACATCAGGCTGTGGCTACTTATACAGTCTACTGTAGAGCGACAGGAATCCAACCTCCCAAGAATAAGAACGGGATAAAGGACTGAAATTGATTCGAATATATACAGAGTTGGATAGTTTGTTATCGGGAACACTAAACTACGCATATGGAGATTGGCGCAATCATCGGGCTACCATGATTAGAGCGGCATTACACATTGCAACGTTACCTCGGCCCGCACGACGGTGCCGTGCTCGGCGAACATGGCGGAGAGCTCGTCGTTGGTGACGGTCCTGGGGATGTTCCCGACGTAGAGCTTGCGCGTGGCCAGCTCCTCGGGCGCCTCCAGCACCGCGGAGGAGGCGAGCACCTGCACCGCAGCCCGGCGCCTCGCCCGCGCCGCCGCGGCAGCCGGCGGCGCGGCGCGGAATGAGACGCGTGCGGGGGTCGAGGGCGAGGAGGGGCTGCTCCGGCAGCAGCGGCGGTGGAGGGAGTGGGTGGCCGCTAGAGAGGAGATGGTGGTCGCCATTGGAGCCGCTGGAGAGGTCGGGGGCAGGGCGAGGAATGAGGAGACGGAGCGAGGAGAAGCAGGAAAGAACGTTATCCGGATTCCGGTGTGGTTTCGGTGTGTGCAGATAAAACGGCCGTGGTCGTGTCGGAGGATGTACTGTATTTCCGGGTGCTTCGGCTCAGCTCGGAGGGTACTTCAAAATACAACTACCTATCCTTAATAAAATCTTGAAAGTAAAAAATACTTTCTCCAAGCTAAGGATTTCTTTGAATTATATGATTTATATAGAAATTATGTAGAATTTGAATTTTATGGAAAATTTTCTACATGAGTAGTTTGATTCAAAGGAACATATCACATAGAAAAAATACTTATAAAAATCTTGTAGTGTAAATTCTATAGAAAAAAAGCGTTAGGTCATAACTCATGAAAAATTAATTTGCACAATCAAAGACACTTTATGTTTACATAGAATTCATTTAGACATGACATTTCAATCATATGTCTTTCTTGATCCTATGTTTTTTTCTATCCCGTGAATCAAATGAGTCCCAAAATGTAGTGCACTTTTTTTAAAAGTCATGCATATGTATCTACAAAGTCATACAATCTCGAATGTAAACTCGATCCTCGAATGAAATGATAGCAAATAGAAACTTCGGCTATTAGCTAAACACCATTTTTGGGCATTTATCACTTTGAACTCTGGAATTGCAACTTCCATTACAGTGTGTCGGGGTGGAAGTCTCAAGTCTGCCCGACACTATCGTCGGGTCATGCGAACAAACGAAATGGAGTGGCTATGGAGGGATCTCGCTCAGGACGGGCACGAGGGGCGGCGGTGGCGAGTTCTATCACTTAAATGGAAGCTTCAAAAGCTGCCCTTTTCAGACTTCCTTCAACTCAACATGAGGCACAAAGAAGGCCCTTGAAGATTGTATATGTAGTATCTTCGAGTCCGAGCTGTCGATGAACAAGCTCCATCCACGATCTTTGGTGTCTTCTTCAAGAGTTGTACTAGTATGTATTTGAGAAAGGCTGACTGTGAGACTTGTATAACTACTCTATATGGTGACCATCTAAGTTTCTCGCGCTATGTTGCCAACCTATCATATAATTCTACAATAACAAATTAATTCAGTCGTGCGTGTAGTATATATTTGAATTAAAAGCTCCAAAGTGTTTTTTAAACATCCATGTGCTATGTAAGACATCATGTGGGACCGATCAAAAACTTATAATACTAAGAGAACAAAAAGGCGTAGGAATCTTGATATACAAGAGGCTCAAGAACGGGGTAGTGAATGCCCTGATATAGGGATATGATTGTAATAGTCAAAAATATTTGTTTCAAACTAGTGCATAATGTTATTAGTGTGTATGCCTCATAAATATGATTTTTTGAGATCACACAAATGGAAAATTATTGGAGAACTTAAAGGGTATTATTACAAGAGTACCTACAAAGGAAAAGCTCCTCGTAGGAGATTTAGGCCATTGTGGTTACTACTACCAAAGGCGGGGGGGGGGGGGGGAGGGGGTGAGGGCATGGGCAATAGGAGCATCACCTACCTACTGCTCCATATTTTATTCAGAATGGTAGACAACAAAAATAGTTGTCCAAAGTACCTCATGAATGGTCACCAAAGCCTGACCCAAATCAGCTTTTTTCGGCTCTTTTATTCTCCACCCACTAGTCCACTCTATTCTCTCTCCTCACTTTTTTATACTTTAGACAAGGAAGATGTGGGACCTCCCGCAGGAGACCGCTTTGCTCTGCAGGTGTCTGACACATCAGAATTTGAACATATTATCCTACGCGGGAAGCAGGAGCAGTTTTCTAGAGTGGAGCATTGGCCATGCCCTAAGGCGGACGTAACCAAATGGGTAAGGGCATCTTAGATGTTGGTAACTGATGACCCACAAGTATAGGGGGTGTATCGTAGTATCTTCGATAAGTAAGAATGTCGATCCCAACGAGGAGCAGAAGGTGTTGACAAGAAGTTTCGATGAAGGATTCACTGTAAATGCTCACAGACAAGTATTCAGGGGGTTTTGATGTAACAGATGAATAAAGTACGAGTAAGTAAAGTGCGAGAGTAATAATTGCAGCGAGTGGACCAATCCTTTTTAGCACAAAGACAAGCCGGTTTGTTTACTTATAATGACTAAACGTTCTTGAGGACACACGGGAATTTAGTCTAGTGCTTTCGCTACATACAGCTGATTAATCTTCATTGTTTTCATAAGTGTTGTGTGGGTGAACCTATGCTAATGTACCGCCCTTCCTAGGACTAATACATACTTGTGATTATACCCCTTGCAAGCATCCGCAACTACAAGAAAGTAATTAAGATAAATCTAACCACAGCCTTAAACTCTGAGATCCTGCTATCCCTCCTGCATCGATATACCAACGGGGGCTCGAGTTCTGTCACTCCGGCAACCCCGCAATTGGCAAACGAGTACAAGATGCATTCCCCTAGGCCCATAAAGGTGAAGTGTCGTGTAGTCGACGTTCACACGACACCACTAGAAGAATAACACCACAACTTAAATATCATAACATTGAATATTACTCAACCATACTTCACTACTAACATTTAGACTTCACCCATGTCCTCAAGAACTAAACGAACTACTCACGAGACATCATATGGAACATGATCAGAGGTGATATGATGATGAATAACAATCTGAACATAAACCTTGGTTCAATGGTTTCACTCAATAGCATCAATAACAAGTAGAAATCAACACCGGGAGAGTTTCCCCTATCAAACAATCAAGATCCAACCCGAATTGTTACAGCGGTGACGAGGTGCAGCGGTGGAGATGGCGGTGATGATGATGGAGATGATGACGATGGTGATGGAGATGATGTCCAGCTCGATGACGGTGACGATGGCGTCGTTTTCCCCCTCCGGGAGGGAATTTCCCCGGCGGATTCCTGCCCGCCGGAGAGCTCTTTTCTCTCTGGTGTTCTCCGCCCCGCAGAGGCGGCTGTGACTCTTCGCGACTATCCTCTGGAGCTTAGGTTTTCGGGACGAAGACGTACGCGAAGAAAAGGAGGCGAGAGGGGGCTGTGGGCCCCCTCCTCACAGGGCGGCGCGGCCAGGCCTTGGGCCGCGCCGGCCTATGAGGTGGGCCCACCTCTGGTCCCCTCGGCTCCCCCTTCTGGCTCCCTTCGACTTCTGGAAAAATAGGAATTTTCATATAATTTCCGTCAACTGTTGATCTTCCGAAATATTGCATCCTGACGGTGCTTTTTCCAGCAGAATCCTGGCTCCCGTGCGCGATCCTCCAATAATCATGAAACATGCAAAATAGATGAAATAACATAAGTATTATCTCCAAATATGAAATATATCAATGAATAACAGCAAATTATGATATAAAATAGTGATGCAAATTGGACGTATCAACTCCCCTCAAGCTTAGACTTCGCTTGTCCCCAAGCGAAACTGAACTCAGTAAACAAGACCACATGTTTATGGAGTGAAGAGTCGATAAATAAAATACGGACAAGAAGCATCATATTAATTCACACAAGACATTCTAGTGAACAACTTCCTCATATAATTGAACTTGAAGCAAGTAAAAGGAAATCACAAGTAAAGGTGCATAGGAAATCATAATTGGTGATGGCAAACTTCGTTCTTGGTCAGAGAACATTTAACAGATTGTACTTATTTATCGAGCAGCGCTCTTATATTAAGGCTTATGGCAAAATTTGCATACTCAATCATAATAATCTTCTCATAATCATTGATAATCTTCAAAGCTATATTCATCAGATAAAACTTGTACTAAACAAGGAAGAATAAAAGACATGATTAAATATATCACAATATAGATGATTGGATCACAACAACTCAATTGCTTGCTTAAGATGGAGAGAAATAGGTTTCACTGACTCAACATAAAGTAAAAGACAGGCCCTTCACAGAGGGAAGCAGGGATTAAATCATGTGCTAGAGCTTTTCAAGTTTTGAAATCATATAGAGAGCATAAAAGTAGAGTTTTGAGGGGTGTTTGTTGTTGTCAACGACTGGTAGTGGGTACTCTAACCCCCTTGCCAGACAAACTCTCAAAGAGCGGCTCCCATAAAGTTTTCTTTTTGGTTGACACTCCTTCCAACCTTTGCTTTCACAAACCATGGCTAACCGAATCATCGGGTGCCTGCCAGCAATCTCATACCATGAAGGAGTGTCTTTTTATTTTAGTTTTATTTAGATGACACTCCTCCCCACCTTTGCTTTCTCAAGCCATGGCTAACCGAATCCTCGGGTGCCGTCCAACAATCACATACCATGGAGGAGTGTCTATTTGTAAAATTACAAAAGTTAATTAACTTGGGACTGGGAACCCCATTGCCAGCTCTTTTTGCAAAGTTATTGGATAAGTGGATGAAGCCACACTACAAGAAAAGTTGCCATGGCCGACGAAGTTGAAGTCGCGCCGTGGTTGCTGGTGTACCATGGCCGACGATTTTGGGTCCCTCCGTGGTGCATGTCAAAACTTTTTTTTTCTCGTTTTTGAGGCCACCTAGCCCGACGAAAGCGGCCAAAACGTCGCGTATGGTGGCCCGGGACGTGGTGCATCTCGAAATCTCGGGTTCGCCGGCCGAGTCAACGCAAATCCGCACCGCCGAGGGATGTAGGGCCCAGATGGCAGCCTCTCTGGCATTGTTTTTTTTCTCGATCGCGCCATCTCGTTCAACGTTCTCCGATCGAGCCGTTTACGATGCAGGATCATGGGTCCCGCATGTCATCCTCTATGAACCAAAATTCTTTCTATTCTTGGATTTTTTTTTGACCCCACGATTTACGGCTACTTCCTTTTTCTTTTGATCCCTTGCCGCCTTGGAAACGTTGAGACCGCTGCTGCTAAATGGGACCCGCATGTCATCCTCTATGTGCAATCAACTTTCTTTTCTTGGAGTTTTTTTTGGCACCTCATATTTGGTCACTTGCCTTTTTTCGATCCCTGCCGCCTCTCAAACGGTGATACCGCTTCTTGCTAAATGGGACCCGCATGTCATCCTCTATGTACTATAAAACTTTCTTTTCTTGGATTTTTTTGGCACCTCATATTTGGTCACTTGCCTTTTTTTCGATCCTGCCGCCTCTCAAACGGTGATACCGCTGCTGCTAAATGGGACCCGCATGTCATCCTCTATGTACTATAAAACTTTCTTTTCTTGGAGTTTTTTTTTGGCACCTCATATTTGGGCACTTGCCTTTTTCTTTCGATCCCCTGCCGCCTCTCAAACGGTGATACCGCTGCTGCTAAATGGGACCCGCATGTCATCCTCTATGGACTATAAAACTTTCTTTTCTTGAATTATTTTTGGCTCCTGATATTTGGTCACTTGCCTTTTTCTTTCGATCCCCGCCTCTTAAACAGTGAGACCGCTGCAGCTAAATGGGACCCGCATGTCATCCTCTATGAGCAATCAACTTTCTTTTCTTGGAGTTTTTTTGGCACCTCATATTTGGGCACTTGCCTTTTTCTTTCGATCTCATGCCACGTTTGAAACGTTGAGGAACCTGCTGGCTCATGGGACCCGCATGTCATCCTCTATGTGCTATAAAAGTTTCTTTTCTTGAATTATTTTTGGCTCCTCATATTTTTTCACTTGCCTTTTTCTTTCGATCTCATGCCACGTTTGAAACGTTGAGGAACCTGCTGGCTCATGGGACCCGCATGTCATCCTCTATGTGCTATAAAAGTTTCCTTTGTTGGATTTTTTTCACCCTCTGATTTTTGGCTTGCCTTTTTATTTTGATCACCTGCCCCCTTTGAAACGTTGAGTAAGCTGTTGGCTCAAGGGACCCGCATGTCATCCTCTATGTCCATCAACTTTCTTTTCTTGGATTTTTTTTCACCCCCTAATTACTAGCTACTTTCTTTTTCTTTTGATCTCAAGCCGCATTACAAACATTGAGACCGCTTTGCAAAATGGGACCCAGATGTCATCCTCTATGTACAATAAATCTTGGATTATTTTTGGCTCCTGATATTTGGTCACTTGCCTTTTTCTTTCGATCTCATGCCACCTTTGAAACGTTGAGTAAGCTGCTGGCTCATGGGTCCCGCATGTCATCCTCTGCGAACAATAAAAGTTTCCTTTCTTGGAGTTATTTTTGACCCCTAATTTCTGGCTATTTGCCTTTTTCTTTTGATCCCCTGCCCCCTTTGAAACGATGAGGACGCTGTTGGCAGGTCGGTCCCACATGTCATCCTCTATGAACAATAAAAGTTTCCTTTGGTGGATTTATTTTTGACCCCTAATAAATTTCTGGCTATTTCCTTTTTTTCTTTTGATCCCCTGCCGCCTTGGAATTGTTGAGAATGCTGCTGCCTCATTTTTCTTTTGGTCCTGTGCCGCCTTGGAAACGTTGAGACCGCTGCTACAAAATGGGACCCTGATGTCTACGTTCCCCCTCCTTTCCTGTAGACAGTGTTGGGCCTCCAAGAGCAGAGGTTTGTAGAACAGCAGCAAGTTTTCCCTTAAGTGGATCACCCAAGGTTTATCGAACTCAGGGAGGAAGAGGTCAAAGATATCCCTCTCATGCAACCCTGCAACCACAAAGCAAGAAGTCTCTTGTGTCCCCAACACACCTAATAGGTGCACTAGTTCGGCGAAGAGATAGTGAAATACAGGTGGTATGAATAAGTATGAGCAGTAGCAACGGTGCCAGAAAAGTGCTTGGCGCGTAATTGATGGTGGTGGTATTGCAGCAGTAGTAACACAGTAAAACAGTAAACAAGCAGTAGTAACTCAGCAGTATTTAGGAACAAGGCCTAGGGATTACACTTTCACTAGTGGACACTCTCAACATTGATCACATAACGAGCAGAGATAAATGCATACTCTACACTTTTGTTGGATGATGAACACATTGCGTAGGATTACACGAACCCTCAATGCCGGAGTTAACAAGCTCCACAATAATGCTCATATTTTAGTAACCTTTAGTGTAAGATAGATCAAAAGACTAAACCAAGTACTAGCATAGCATGCACACTGTCACCTTCATGCATATGTAGGAGGAATAGATCACATCAATATTATCATAGCAATAGTTAACTTCGCAATCTACAAGAGATCATGATCATAGCATAAACCAAGTACTAACACGGTGCACACACTGTCACCTTTACACACGTGCAGGAGGAATAGAACTACTTTAATAACACATCACTAGAGTAGCACATAGATAGTAGTGATACAAAACTCAGATGAATCTCAATCATGTAAAGCAGCTCATGAGATCATTGTATTGAGGTACATAGGAGAGAGATTAACCACATAGCTACCGGTACAGCCCCGAGCCTCGATGGAGAACTACTCCCTCCTCATGGGAGCAGCAGCGGTGATGAAGATGGCGGTGGAGATGGCAGCGGTGTCGATGGAGAAGCCTTCCGGGGGCACTTCCCCGCTCCGGCGGGTGCCGGAGCAGAGATCTGTCCCCCAGATCTTGGCTTCGCGATGGCGGCGGCTCTGAAAGGTTTTCGTGGGTTTCGTCAATTGGTGTAGGGTTTTCTGATCCAGGGGCTTCTTATAGGCGAAGAGGCGGCGCAGGAAGGTCGAAGGGGGGCCCACACCCTAGGGGGGCGCGCCCCCCCCCTAGGCCGCGCCGGGGTGTGGTGTGGTGGCCCTGCCTCCCTTCTCTGGCGGTTCTCGTGTGTTCTGGATGCTTCCGGGTAAAATAGGAACCTGGGCGTTGATTTCGTCCGATTCCGAGAATATTTCGTTACTAGGATTTCTGAAACCAAAAACAGCAGAAACGAGAAGCGGCACTTCGGCATCTTGTTAATAGGTTAGGTCCAGAAAATGCACGAATATGACATAAAGTGTGCATAAAACATGTAGATAACATCAATAATGTGGCATGGAACATAAGAAATTATAGATACGTTGGAGACGTATCAGCATCCCCAAGCTTAGTTCTGCTCGTCCCGAGCAGGTAAAACGATAACACAGATAATTTCTGGAGTGACATGCCATCATAATCTTGATCATACTATTTGTAAAGCATATGTAGTGAATGCAGCGATCAAAACAATATATATGACATGAGTAAACAAGTGAATCATATAGCAAAGACTTTTCATGAATAGCACTTCAAGACAAGCATCAATAAGTCTTGCATAAGAGTTAACTCATAAAGCAATAATTCAAAGTAAAGGTATTGAAGCAACACAAAAGAAGATTAAGTTTCAGCGGTTGCTTTCAACTTATAACATGCATATCTCATGGATAGTTGTCAATGCAAAGCAATATAACAAATGCAATAAGCAAGTATGTAAGAATCAATGCACAGTTCACACAAGTGTTTGCTTCTTGAGGTGGAGAGAGATAGGTGAACTGACTCAACATTGAAAGTAAAAGAATGGTCCTCATAGAGGAAAAGCATCGATTGCTATATTTGTGCTAGAGCTTTGATTTTGAAAACATGAAACAATTTTGTCAACGGTAGTAATAAAGCATATGCATCATGTAAATTATATCTTATAAGTTGCAAGCCTCATGCATAGTGTACTAATAGTGCCCGCACCTTGTCCTAATTAGCTTGGACTACGGATTATCACCGCAATACATATGCTTTAACCAAGTATCACAAAGGGGTACCTCTATGCACTTTGTACAAAGGTCTAAGGAGAAAGCTCGCATTTGGATTTCTCGCTTTTGATTATTCTCAACTTAGACATCCATACCGGGACAACATAGACAACGAGATAATGGACTCCTCTTTTAATGCTTTAAGCATTCAACAACAATTAATTCTTTTCTCATTAGAGATTTGAGGATGTTTGTCCAAAACTGAAACTTCCACCATGGAACATGGCTTTAGTTAGCGGCCCAATGTTCTTCTCTCACAATATGCATGCTCAAACCATTCAACTCAGTGTAGATCGCCCTTACTTCGGACAAGACGAACATGCATAGCAACTCACATGAAATTCAACAATGAGTTGATGGCGTTCCCCGATAAACATGGTTATCGCACAACCGGCAACTTAATAAGAGATAAAGTGCATAATTACATATTCAATACCACAATAGTTTTTAAGCTATTTGTCCCATGAGCTATATATTGCAAAGGTGAATGATGGAATTTTAAAGGTAGCACTCAAGCAATTTACTTTGGAATGGCTGAAAATACCATGTAGTAGGTAGGTATGGTGGACACAAATGGCATAGTGGTTGGCTCAAGTATTTTGGATGCATGAGAAGTATTCCCTCTCGATACAATGGTTTAGGCTAGCAAGGCTTATTTGAAACAAACACAAGGATGAACCGGTGCAGCAAAACTCACATAAAAGACATATTGAAAACATTATAAGACTCTACACCGTCTTCCTTGTTGTTCAAACTCAATACTAGAAATTATCTAGACCTTAGAGAAACCAAATATGCAAACCAGATTTTAGCATGCTCTATGTATTTCTTCATTAATGGGTGCAAAGCATATGATGCAAGAGCTTAAACATGAGCACAACAATTGCCAAGTATCACATTACCCAAGACATTTATAGCAATTACTACATGTATCATTTTCCAATTCCAACCATATAACAATTTAACGAAGGAAACTTCGCCATGAATACTATGAGCTAAGAACACATGTGTTCATACGAACCAGCGGAGCGTGTCTCTCTCCCACACAAGCATGATGTAATCCAATTTATTCAAACAAAAACAAAAACAGAAACAAACAAGCAGACGCTCCAAGCAAAGCACATAAGATGTGATGGAATAAAAATATAGTTTCAGGGGAGGAACCTGATAATGTTGTCGATGAAGAAGGGGATGCCTTGGGCATCCCCAAGCTTAGATGCTTGAGTCTTCTTGATATATGCAGGGGTGAACCACCGGGTGCATCCCCAAGCTTAGAGCTTTCACTCTCCTTGATCATGTTATATCATCCTCCTCTCTTGACCCTTGAAAACTTCCTCCACACCAAACTCGAAACAACTCATTAGAGGGTTAGTGCACAATATAAATTGACATATTCAGAGGTGACACAATCATTCTTAACACTTCTGGACATTGCATAATGCTACTGGACATTAGTGGATCAAAGAAATTCATCCAACATAGCGAAAGAGGCAATGCGAAATAAAAGGCAGAATCTGTCAAAACAGAACAGTTCGTATTGACGAATTTTAAAATGGCACCAGACTTGCTCAGATGAAAATGCTCAAATTGAATGAAAGTTGCGTACATATCTGAGGATCATGCACGTAAATTGGCTTAATTTTCTGAGCTACCTACAGGGAGGTAGACCCAGATTCGTGACAGCAAAGAAATCTGGAACTGTGCAGTAATCCAAATCTAGTACTTACTTTTCTATCAACGGCTTAACTTGGCACAACAAAACACAAAACTAAGATAAGGAGAGGTTGCTACAGTAGTAAACAACTTCCAAGACACAAATATAAAACAAAGTACTGTAGCAAAATAACACATGGGTTATCTCCCAAGAAGTTCTTTTCTTTATAGCCATTAAGATGGGCTCAGCAGTTTTAATGATGCACTCGCAAGAAATAGTATTTGAAGCAAAAGAGGGCATCAAGAGGCAAATACAAAACACATTTAAGTCTAACATGCTTCCTATGCATAGGAATCTTGTAAATAAACAAGTTCATGAAGAGCAAAGTAACAAGCATAGGAAGATAAAACAAGTGTAACTTCAAAAATTTCAGCACATAGAGAGGCATTTTAGTAACATGAAAATTTCTACAACCATATTTTCCTCTCTCATAATAACTTTCAGTAGCATCATGAGCAAACTCAACAATATAACTATCAAATGAAACATTCTTATCATGAGTCTCATGCATAAAGTTATTACTCTCCACATAGGCGTAATCAATTTTATTAGTTGTAGTGGGAGCAAATTCAACAAAGTAGCTATCATTATTATTCTCATCATCAAATATAGGAGGCATATTGTAATCATAATCAAATTCACTCTCCATAGTAGGTGGCACCAAAAGACCACTATCATTATAATCATCATATATAGGAGGCAAAGTATCATCAAAGAAAATTTTCTCCTCAATGCTTGGGGGACTAAAAAGATCATGAAAACCAGCTTCCCCAAGCTTAGAACTTTCTATATTATTATCAACAATGGTGTTCAAAGCGTTCATACTAATATTACTACCAGCATGCAAACAAGATTTAATAGGTTTTTTAATTTTCGCATCAAACAATCCATGTTTTAAATCAGGAAATAGAACAAGAAGCTCACTCTTGTACATTATGCCAAACTAGTGTAAACAAGAAACAACAAGATGCAATTGCAGGATCTAAAGGAAATAGCTTTGAGCACACACACAACGGCGCCCGAGAAAAATACTTTACAGGACCGTAGTATGGGAGCCTTTTACCTTTCCTCCCGGCAACGAGCGCCGGAAAAAGTGCTTGATGTCTACGTTCCCCCTCCTTTCCTGTAGACAGTGTTGGGCCTCCAAGAGCAGAGGTTTGTAGAACAGCAGCAAGTTTTCCCTTAAGTGGATCACCCAAGGTTTATCGAACTCAGGGAGGAAGAGGTCAAAGATATCCCTCTCATGCAACCCTGCAACCACAAAGCAAGAAGTCTCTTGTGTCCCCAACACACCTAATAGGTGCACTAGTTCGGCGAAGAGATAGTGAAATACGGGTGGTATGAATAAGTATGAGCGGTAGCAACGGTGCCGAGAAAAGTGCTTGGCGCGTAATTGATGGTGGTGGTATTGCAGCGATAGTAACACGGTAAAACGATAAACAAGCGGTAGTAACTCAGCGGTATTTAGGAACAAGGCCTAGGGATTACACTTTCACTAGTGGACACTCTCAACATTGATCACATAACAGAGCAGATAAATGCATACTCTACACTTTTGTTGGATGATGAACACATTGCGTAGGATTACACGAACCCTCAATGCCGGAGTTAACAAGCTCCACAATAATGCTCATATTTTAGTAACCTTTAGTGTAAGATAGATCAAAAGACTAAACCAAGTACTAGCATAGCATGCACACTGTCACCTTCATGCATATGTAGGAGGAATAGATCACATCAATATTATCATAGCAATAGTTAACTTCGCAATCTACAAGAGATCATGATCATAGCATAAACCAAGTACTAACACGGTGCACACACTGTCACCTTTACACACGTGCAGGAGGAATAGAACTACTTTAATAACACATCACTAGAGTAGCACATAGATAGTAGTGATACAAAACTCAGATGAATCTCAATCATGTAAAGCAGCTCATGAGATCATTGTATTGAGGTACATAGGAGAGAGATTAACCACATAGCTACCGGTACAGCCCCGAGCCTCGATGGAGAACTACTCCCTCCTCATGGGAGCAGCAGCGGTGATGAAGATGGCGGTGGAGATGGCAGCGGTGTCGATGGAGAAGCCTTCCGGGGGCACTTCCCCGCTCCGGCAGGGTGCCGGAACAGAGATCCTGTCCCCCAGATCTTGGCTTCGCGATGGCGGCGGCTCTGAAAGGTTTTCGTGGGTTTCGTCAATTGGTGTAGGGTTTTCTGATCCAGGGGCTTCTTATAGGCGAAGAGGCGGCGCAGGAAGGTCGAAGGGGGGCCCACACCCTAGCGGCGCCCCTAGGCCGCGCCGGGGTGTGGTGTGGTGGCCACTGCCTCCCTTCTCTGGCGGTTCTCGTGTGTTACGGATGCTTCCGGGTAAAATAGGAACCTGGGCGTTGATTTCGTCCGATTCGAGAATATTTCGTTACTAGGATTTACGAAACCAAAAGCAGTGAAAACGAAGCGGCACTTCGGCATCTTGTTAATAGGTTAGTTCCAGAAAATGCACGAATATGACATAAAGTGTGCATAAAACATGTAGATAACATCAATAATGTGGCATGGAACATAAGAAATTATAGATACGTTGGAGACGTATCAGACCCGCATGTCATCCTCTATGTACAATAAAGTTTCTTTTCTTGGATTATTTTTGGCTCCTGATATTATGTCACTTGGCTTTTTCTTTCGATCTCATGCCGACTTTGAAACGTTGAGGATGCTGCTGCCTCATGGGTCCCGCATGTCATCCTCTCAGAACGATAAATGTTTTCTTTTCTTGTATTTTTTTACCAACTGATTTTTGGCTTTTTTTTATTTTCGGTCCCCTGCCGCCTTTGAAACGTTGACGACGCTGCTGGCTCATGGGTCCCCGATGTCAGCCTCCCCGTACAAGAAACATGTGATATTTTATTTTGCAGGACAATAAACGTTGTATTTCGCTCTGAGCTATTGCAAACGGATAAATTAAATCTTTATATCTACATAAACAAACTTATATGTTGAATCTCCTTGTTTTTTGTTTTTGCGAAGCATAGGACTTTCCTGTTTTTTTTTTGAGAAAAATCCGACCTTTCCTGTTTTGGAGTGGGCTGAAATTGTACGAGTCAAAAGGCCCAGCAGGATAGTTCAAAGGCCCAGATGTCGAGATACAGCCCAATTGAAATCTTTCTTTTCTTGGATTTTTTTTCACACCCTGATTTCTGGCTACTTCATTTTTCTTGCGGTCCTGTGCCGCCTTGGAAGCGTTGAGACCGCTGCTACAAAATGGGACCCGCATGTCATCCTCTATGTACAATAAAGTTTCTTTTCTTGGATTATTTTTGGCTCCTGATATTATGTCACTTGCCTTTTTCTTTCAATCTCATGCCGACTTTGAAACGTTGAGGAAGGCTGTGGCTCATGGGTCCCGCATGTCATCCTCTATAAACAATAAAATTTTGGTTTGTTGGTTTTATTTTTTACCATATTTTTTTGGTATTTGAATTTTACTTTTGATCCCCTGCCCCCTTTGAAACGATGACGACGCAGCTGGCAAGTCGGTCCCACATGTCATCCTCTATGAACAATAAAAGTTTCCTTTGATGGATTTATTTTTGACCCTAATTAATTTTTGGCTATTTCCTTTTTTCTTTTGATCTCCTGCCGCCTTGAAATAGTTGAGGATGCTGCTGCCTCATGGGTCCCGCATGTCATCCTCTCAGAAAGGTAAATGTTTCTTTTCTTGAATTTGTTTACCAACTGATTTTTGGCTTATTTTTTCTTTCGATCTCCTGCCACCTTTAAAATGTTGACGACGCTGCTGGCTCATGGGTCCCCAATGTCAGCCTCCCCATACCGCAAATCCTCTTTACGCAAAGGTTGTATTTCTAGATAGATAAGGTGGATTCGAATCTGCCATGGTTCGAGCAGCTCGGGTAAGCCTTCTTGCACTGATTAATGGAAGTAGTGTATAGCAAGGTCAAGACATGTGGCTCGGTGTAATGAATCTATTTGAATCATGTTGTGGGTTCAATGCGATAGTTCTCTAACAGGTCAGCCAAAATAGAAATTAAGTTTTTTTCTAAAACGGAAATGCAAATTAAGATGAACACAAACATTAGTTATCATAATAGCTGATCATACATACATACTTGCTAAGAGCAAAAGCTTGCCAGAGTTTTACCACCCATACAATTAATTAGCAGTTCAGATAAGATAACCTTATATAAGTATAACTACAAATGCATTTGCTAAGGGCTCATGGGGCAACAGAACTAGACAACCGCGAACTTTATGACTAGCATGTCATAGTGGCATCGAAAGATCTTGACCTTCAACTTTGATCCAATGCGAAGTTTGGCACCGTCAATGAACTTTTCCACTGGAAGTAACGATAGCGGCCATCTGTGGACCGACGGAGTACCGTCCCTCCACGGTGAGACCTTCACTCTCCATGACGAGGGATATCTTGCCCCTTCGGCCAGCATTGAGATCCTTGGAGATACTTTTAGGCAATTTACGATTCAAAGCAAGAGATACCACCAAAAATTAGTCAATGGCACCAATGCACGAACCATGTGAGACTTTGAGCGAGAAGACATCAAGATAAGAGCGGTTATCTTTGTCATATACTCACGAACATAGCCTTCGGATGCGTCCTGGTCACCACACGGGTGGCCACGGCAATGAGCCGAGACCTCGGTGATCCGGTGGGGGCGGGTGCGGGAGCACTGGCTGGTACACGAGCTGGTGCTGATCACGAGGAGGCTCTTTGGGCAGGTGCGATAACGGTGCCTCTAGAGGAACCGGTGCTTGATCTGAGGAGGCTATTGGGCGAGGTGCGATAAACGGTGCGACTAGAGGAACCGATCTTGATGCGGGAGCTCTTTGGGCGGGTGTAGTATATGGGGCCTCTACAGGAACCAATGCTTGATGTAGGGGACTGCTGGGTAGATGCGAAACGGAGGTTTGGTACGGGGAACCGGTCTTGATGCGGGGAGAGTGGGAAGCCGGTGCCGTCTTGGTGTGGTTGCCCTTTGTGACATCCGCTCATGTTCCATCGGGGATCTGCAGCTTTGATCATGTTAAACCCAGCAAGCTAGAACAGAGGGAATGGTTTAGAACAAGCTGCTCGAAACGGTTATCAAAAGATATGAGTAGAAAAAAGTTACATATTATATATTTGGAAGTGTCTCCAACTACGTAAGCGATTCACGTATATCTGCCCGTTTGAGTTTCGATCCTCGGCTCGTCGCCCTTCTTCGGACCGTAGTCAAAAGCAAACTTTCTCCAATCATGTCCATACAAATATGTGATGGCCTGCGTCTTGTAGACATACACCTCATAGACCGTGTAGGTGTTCATCAATTTGCCATTGCCATGCATAGTGAAAGACCCTTCATGCGGACACATCTGGTTAATCATTGGACGAAGTTCACAAGGTCTGATCTGCATGTGAAAATTGATACAAATGTAAGAAGCAGGAAGACTAAAAACAAGACTTTACTATATGCCAATTCATGCTAAACCACGAGAATACATACACCGTAACTCGTGAAGGAGCTACTAGAAAGGTAGATAGAGCCATAGGAGGTGTTATATGCGGGGTATGTACATGGGCCCGCCATATTCCCGCAAGCTCGGCATCGGGATGGTGAAGGAAACATGGGAGGTACTACTGGTGCGTAGCGCTGAATGTAAGTGGAAGAATTAGGTTGTGTAAAGTGCATAGTTCAGAGCAATGCAAATGTTGACAAGCGAGTGCATAACACTATGTTACAACCTAAACAGTGAAAAATTAGTGTATGATGAATATAAGCATGCTAATTTGGTGTTTCCGAATTCCAAAAAGCATTAGACAGAGCGGTGATAATATCGAGACATAAATCATGGCATGTATATGTGGCTTAAGAAAATATACCGAACCCTTGGATGGTTTCGGCCCGGCTGGTCCTTGGACTTGAGCTTATATAAGCATCCGAGAAAGTGGTGTGACATAACTTGGTGGCAGCCTCTGCAGGATGCCTCATCAGCAGCAGTTGCAATCCTTTTGACCAATGAAGGGTTAGCGGTTTGATCTGCATATGAAAATTGAAGAGCAACAGACATCAGCAGTGATATATAAAATGAATCTATGAGACACTGATGCATATAGTGCTGGATGTAAGTGTAAGAATAGGTGTGTGTGTTTCTGAACTATTGGTAAGCATTAGACAAAGCCGGCAATAAACAGACAAAAATCAAATCATGTATGAGGATTAAGAAAATATACCTGCTTACTGAAAAGGGTACCACCCAGCTGGCCCGTGGCCTTGTGCTTGAGGAGGTTTTCAGAAGATGGTGGCGGCACCATCGTCTTCACAGCCTCATCGGGATCATTTTTTATCCATTTGAGTAGAGGCACGAAGTTTCATCCTGCATATGAATAGCAACAGAACTCATCATTGATATTTAATAAATCTATGAGATAGACTGATGCAAATAGTGCGGGTGTAAGTGGAAGAATAGGGTTGTGTATAGAGAACGATCGACAACAATGCAAATGATTACAAAACAAGCCAATGGAAATCAACAGGTTTATATCTTTGGATGAGACAGATGAAAAGTGAAAAATTAGTGTATGATGATTGTAAGCAAACGCAGTCGTTTCGAACTTTTGGTAAGCATTAGACAAAGCCAACAGTAATTAAACAGAGAATAATGAAATCATGTATGTGGATTAAGAAAATATACCTGATTACTTAAAAGGGTACCACCCAGCTGGCCCGTGGCCTTGTGCTTGAGGAGGTTTTCAGAAGATGGTGGCGGCACCATCGTCTTCACAGCAGCCTCATTAGCCTCATTTTGCATCCACTTGAGTAAAGGCGCAGCAGTTTCAGCCTGCATAAGAATGGGAACAGATCTCAGCAGTGATATTGAATGACTACGAGACAGCATCGATGCATATAGTGCTAGATGTAAGTGGAAGGGTATGGCCGTGTATGGACAACAGTTCACAACAATGCAAGGGTGTGTTCGGTTCTGAAACAGCGTGGAATGGAATGGAATGGTTCCATTTCAGAGGAATGGAATGGTTAAATTTTTGTTCGGTTGGCATAAATGGAGAGCAGAAGAGATCGAGGTTAAACTAACCATTTGTCTCAAAACTGTAATTAACAATTGCAAATGACATTTTAATCTCAAAGTCGTAATTAACAGCGCCTAATGGTGCTCTTTTAATCTAAAAATCGTAATTAACATAATTTTTTGTTGGGTTAGGGGAAGCCGGAGTAGATGAACATTCTTTGTATGACGATTGTAAGCAAACGAATTTGGTGTTTCTAAACTTTTGGCTTCGAGATCTTATGGGTTTCAACTCTAGCCTACCCCAACTTGTTTGGGACTAAAAGGCTTGGTTGTTGTTGTTGTTGTTGTAAACTTTTGGCAAGCATAGAAAAAACCGACAATAAACAGAGAAAAATCAAGGCATGTTTTGTGGATTAAGAAAATATACCATATTCATTAAAAGATCACCACCAGTGGCGCGTGGCCTTGTGCTTGTAGAGGCATTTAGAAGATGGGGCGGCATCAACATATTGGCAGCTTTGATCGGCCGCAGTTTTGATCTTCCTTTTGAGTAAAGGCCCTAAAGTTTCGATCTGCATATGAATAGCAAAACAAAAGGCGGACCTCGGCGGTGATATTGAATTACCGTATGAGATAGACCGATGCATATAGTGGATGCTCTTAGCCTTTTGCAGCGTGAACACTAGCTATGGACAGACAAAAAACTAGTTAACTCAGCTTTGTCTAGATATGAATGTACTACCACCATCCAAAAGCTTAAGCCTTATTTATTTTTGAGAAATCAAAACAAGCAAAGTTTGACCAAAATTTTAGAACATTCTATCAACAAATATAATACGTGTAGATACCGTAGGAAAATATATTTTATTATCTATTTAATGATATTAATTTTGTATTTTGCATGTTACTGATTTTTGGTAAAAGCTTAGTCAAACATGGTATAGTTTGACTTTCTAAAAATAATATAAGCCCAAAGCTTTGGGATGGAGGCAGTAGTCTCTAGAGGTAAAACACATCTAGATACATGCGTATCTACAGTTAGTTGAGTCAATTAATTTGGATCTGAGGGAGTATCGATTGAGACTACATCATGGTAAGTTGGTTAAAAAAAATTACCACAGGGCGGTCCACCGCCCGGCTCGGCGATGGCATTTCGCTTCTTGTGCTGCAGATCGGGCCATGCTCATGCGGCAGGTGGGGCGCTATTCTCGTTCCCCATAGCCTCGGCACGGAACCTGGAGGTACCAACCTGATACGAGAGAATATAGAGCATGGTGTCACGGAGGCTTTATGCACAAACACACGAAGACATGTGCTACTTTAAGCATATTCCGAAGCAGAACAGATTGAGGATGCGAGAGAGACACTTAAAAGGTAAAGAGTGGATAAGCAAACGGAGTACACAGCCGCGGGGCTGGGGACGCAGCTCAGGCTCAGCCAATATTGCCCACATGTGTGGTGGCCTTACGCTCCATTGCCCCCACCGCCGAGGTCTTACCTTTCCTGTACAAGGTGACAAAAGATACGGTGAGGATCAGCAGAAACTACAAAGGTTGCAAATGTCGACAAATAAAGGAAGAACACCCCAATCCAAGCAAAGGTAGCCCCCGCCCCACCCCCATCAATCACTCCCAGCTCGAGGGTGACTAGAAAGACACCCCTTCGCCCGGAATAGGAAAGAGATGCGCAAGATATCGAGGAGAGGAAAAAAGAACCGATCTCGAGAAAGGAAAGAACATTACTAGTCCTACCTAATCCGCTGGATGCCTGGACGGTGGAGGCGAAAGGAGGGGATCGAGCTAGCGGCTTGCATCCGTCGGCAATCGGCACTCGATCGGGAGAGAAGGGGTGCTACATAAAGGGGAGGGGTAACATATTTTATTACACCGTGCACTTGCCGATGTGACTATAGTCATTACATGTCTCAACGAAACTAGGGCCCATAGCGTGGCACCCCAAATTCACTTGAAGCTGCCCGGCGGGACGCATTGGCGCGTCAAGAAACCCCGAATTGTAGCGGGGAAATGAAACATTTCACAAAATTCGAAATTCAAGCACACCGCCACGCGCCAAGCACGCGGCTGTTCCTTCCTCTTCCTCGGTTCCTCCTCCCCTATCCGAAAAAACCCCAAATCCCAAGCTCAAACCAAAAAAAAAACAAATCCCACGGCTGCCATGCATGTCCTCGTTAACCCGCCGGAGATCGTTCCGGACGATGCGGACCCCGCCCCGAGATCCAGAATTCCGTCCACCTCGAGGCACCTTGCGTGCTGTCTCGCAGCGCAGCAGCGGCTTGAGGGCGCTGAAGAGGAAGTTCCGCCGGAAAGTGCTCATGGCAACCGTGCAAGCTCACCGGCGTGCTGTATCCCGAGAGGAACTGGTCAAAGCTTTGCTATTCGCCACACAAAAAAAATTGCGGGCCAAGATCTGGTCAAAGCTTCGTCGATGGCTTGCCGCGAGAGGCTTGGAGTCCAGAGTCAATAAACTAGCTGCTCGAGGAGTGGGCGGTTTACACGGATTCATATTAAGCGACTCAAGTTTGTTAGTCTAGTTAACAAATGCATCTAGATACATCCATATCTAGACAGAATTGAGTCAATTAATATGAATCGAGGGGAGTACCTGAAAGTGTTTCATGCTACCAACTAATGCGCTGGCGGGAATCGCGTAGAAGTAATTGTGCTACTACTCATACGATGAACTGATTGTGTGGGTGTCGAATTTTGCAACGCGATCATCCAGAATGCTTAATCTAGCGCCAAAGGCGTACAAATCATAACATACTACAGCACCAGAACATAAGAGTACGAATCATAAAGTAGCTCAACATTTTGCATCAGGGCTGGGTGGTCCCGAGACTACCGGGACGCCCCGATGATCTCCGGTGTGCATCCTCTTCAACGCAAAGCTGTGTACTCGGTCCACGGCCTCCTTACGTAGGCTGGATAATCTCAGGTGCAGGGACCTTCGTCTATGAGAGGCTCGTCATCGGTACCATCCACGGGTGCATCGGGGCTGGGTGGTCTTGAGACTACCGGACGCCCACGATGATCTTGAGCGTGCATCCACTTCAACGCAAAGCTGTGTACTCGGTCCACGGCCTCCTTACGTAGGCTGGATAATCTCGGGTGCGGGACCTTCGTCTATGAAAGGCTGCGTCATTAGTACCATCCACGGTGCATCAAACTGAGATTCATCTTCAAATCTCCCATCAAACTGAGAGACCTCTTCAACTCTATGCTTCGCAATTAGTACATCAACCGATTAGACAAACATCTAAGGGATGCAACTTTGAACAAATGCCGTTTTACATATTTACCTTCTCATCGGCACAGCACATGTCCCGAGCTGAAACCCGTTTCTGAAGCAAGCGCTTTTTCTCTCCTTCCCGTCCATCCATCTGCAACAAGTTAAATTTGAGTACGAACCTTGCACAAAGCAATGCAAACTATTGATTGAAACAGCGGCAGCATCAATATAAATAATTAACTACATATGCCGGCACACATACGGTGTGAGCAAGATCTGCTTCTCTGCTAAAGGATCATTATATGGTTCACCATGCTAAACCCGCCTAACATATGTGCGGTCCATCCCAAAAATGTGTAAATGATCTGCCACTACAGGGTGAGGCCTCTTCTCACCATTCATACATGTGCAGCACGGGCAATACACGTCCAGGTTGTGACCTTCATGAGCTCTAATAAACCCCATAAAGGGTTGAACACCATTTATATATGAAGGGGGACATAAGTGTCCATGCAGTATCCAAGTTCTGTCCATCTGTTTAATTATGAGATACAGTGGTTGGTGATTAATTGAAGGCGAAGTAGGAAATGTATATCCATCGAGTACAAAACTATACTACATGATTATGCATTTCAGCAATCATGTCGAGTACAAAACAAAAAATGCCCATCGACATTTTAGCAAACAGATCGTGTACAAAACTCTGCCATGGCATTTCAGCAAATTAACGGATCGAGTGCGAGCCGACTCTATATGCCCACGCAAATGAACAAATTGATCGATGACAAATCGAGCGGAAAACTATAAAGTGCCAATTAGTTCGAGCATACCGACGAATTTTTTTAGCAGCATCAAGAAAATATAAATCGTTAGGCCGTCTTGCCCGATACATGATTGAGCTAGAGATAGCAGCCCTACCGTGGATCAACTTGACCGCCGGTGCGTCTTGAGAAGAACGACGGGGAGGGGAAGCTTCTTCTTCGCACGGACGGGACGGGGAGGGGAAGCTCTTCGCACGGACGAGGATAAGTTGTGTAGGGGTGGGTGGGGGGTCATGCGGCCGGGCCGCCGGGGTGATAATTAAGGTCGGTAGGTGGCGTTTAATGGAGTTGCGTGTGTAATTTGCTGTGCACAAGGTTGAGGAATAGGCGGTTCCCTTTGCCGCGCGCACAATTCAAACTATCCCGCCCATGTAGTTTAAATTCACCATATTTTCGTTAAATCGACATAAAGTCATGTGAGTGGGGGAAAATTAGCAAAGTTGCTTGAAAAATAGTAAAACTCTGGAATTATCCTTTAAATATGCTCTACTTCGTGTGGAAATCGGGGTGTGGAAGCATGTTGAGCTGTTTTATTTGTTCTTTCTTCATTAAAACTCCCATTTTATGCACTTTGGATGGAAAGAAATCATTTGTACATAAATTTTGACAACGCCATTTGCAAACACTAATTGTTTTACATGCCAAGATGCACCCATCCACCAAATATATATGGGGCAAAAGTTTATCACAATCTAGCAGATATGCACAATTAGTGAGGGACCCCTTTTGATTTTGTGCAATTTCCACTAATTAGGTAGAGAGAAGGGGTTAATTAATTAGGCCATGTTAGGGGTTATGTGTTTTAGATTAGGTTGTGTGGATTCAAATACAACTTCTTTATTTGTGTGCTATGATTAATCAAAACTAGATTGATCGGCTAGCACACATTATTAGAGGCGCATGCCTTTGCGCACAAAGTGCATGTGTGTGTTGTTGGCCACCAATTAACGAGAGAGAGAGAGAGACAGAGAGAGAGAGAGAGGTAGAGAGAGATCTACATACGAGAGAGCGATTGAAATCCCCAAATTAAACACATATATATATGCATGGCACATTTAATTTAATTAGAGGACCGCGAGCTAAGGCACCCCTGGCCTGCTTGATGCACAATTAAGTGTCATTGGCCTATATATAGGGTTTAATTAGGGTTTAGGGTTTAGGGTTAGGAGGTTAGGGTTTAGGGTCTAGGGTCTAGGGTTTAATGTTTATGGTGTTTAGGGGTTTAGGGATTAGGGATTAGGGTTTATTGAATTAGGGTTTAAGGTTTATGGATCATCGATCGAGTGCGCACACACACATTATTAGAGGCACACGCGCCTTTGCGCATAAAGTGCATGTGTATATGTGTGTGTTTTTTGGCCAACAACGATATATAGATGATCGAGAGAGAGAGATTGAAATCCCCAAGAATATGTTCGATCAAATATATATTAAAATATATGCACGAATGCATGCATGGTAGGCCATGCATGCACACTAATTATATATATATATATATTATGAGGAAACTTAATCAAATGTGTTTTCATTCGAGAGAACTTGTCAAAATTCAAGTTAATTAATTTATCATCGATAATTATATAATTAATTAATGAATCTCAGGGAGATGTTATACAACATATGATCGATATAGGCCATGTCGTATATATTAATTGGTGTTAATCTACCGTTTAATTTGCTAGCTAGCTGCTATATATAGATCGAGCATGTTTTTATTAGATCGGGTTATAGCTAGCTAGTATAGTTTAGGGTTATGTGTTTTAATGAACTAGGGTTTGATTAGCTAGGGGTTAGTTATATATATGGTTTAGGGTTAATGCATGGCACATTTAATTTAACTAGAGGACCGCGAGCTAGGCACCCTGGCCTCGCTTGATGCACAATTAAGTGTCGTTGGCCTATATATAGGGTTTAATTAGGGTTTAGGGTTAGCTAGGGTTTAGGGTTTAGGGTTTAGTGTTTAGGGTGTTTAGCTAGGGTCTAGGGTTTAGTTTAGGGTGTTTAGGGTTTAGGGTTTAATTAGTGTTTAGGGTGTTTAGGGTTTAGGGTTTAGGGTTTAGTGTTTACGGTGTTTAGGGTCTAGGGTTTAGGGTTTAGTGTTTAGGGTGTTTAGGGTCTAGGGTTTAGTGTTTAGGGTGTTTAGGGTTTAGGGGAGTTTTAGGGTTGTTTAAGGTTTAGGGATCATCGATCGAGTGCGCACACTAATTATATATATATATTATGAGGAAACTTAATCAAATGTGTTTTCATTCGAGAGAACACTTGTCAAAATTCAAGTTAATTAATTTATCATCGATAATTATATAATTAATTAATGAATCTCAGGGAGATGTTATACAACATATGATTGATATAGGCCATGTCGTATATATTAATTGGTGTTAATCTACCGTTTAATTTGCTAGCTAGCTGCTATATATAGATCGAGCATGTTTTTATTAGATCGGGTTATATATAGCTAGCTAGTCTGATTTAGGGTTATGTGTTTTAATTAAGTAGGGTTGATTAGCTAGGGTTAGTTATTACATATATATGGTTTAGGGTTAATGCATGGCACATTTAATTTAATTAGAGGACCGCGAGGCACCCCCTGGCCTGCTCGATGCACAATTAAGTGTCGTTGGCCTATACATAGGGTTTAATTAGGGTTTAGGGTTAGCTAGGGTTTAGGGTTAGGGTTAGGGTTAGGGTTAGGGTTAGGTTAGGGTTTAGGGTCTAGGGTGGTTTAGGGTCTAGGGTTTAGGGTTTAGGGTTAGCTAGGGTTTAGGGTTAGGGTTAGGGTTAGGGTTAGGGTTTAGGGTCTAGGGTTTAGTGTTTAGGGTGTTTAGGGTTTAGGGATTAGGGATTATTAGGGATTAGGGATTTAAGGTTTTAGGGGTTGTTAAGTTTAAGGTTTAGGGACCATCGATCGAGTGCGCACACACATTATTAGAGGCACCCGCGCCTTTACGCATAAAGTGCATGCGTATATATGTGTGTTTTTTGGGCCACCACCGATATATAGATGATCGAGAGAGAGAGAGATCGAGACTGAAATCCCCAAGAATATATATGTTCAAATATACATTAAAATATATGCACGAATGCATTGTAGGCCATGCATGCACACTAATTATATATATATTATGAGGCAACTTAATCAAATTTGTTTTCATTCGAGAGAACTTGTCAAAATTCAAGTTAATTAATTTATCACGATAATTATATAATTAATTAATGAATCTCAGGGATATGTTATACAACATGATCGATATAGGCCATGTATATTTTAATTGGTGTTAATCTACGGTTTGCTAGCTAGCTGCTACATATAGAGCATGTTTTTATTAGATCGGGTTATAGCTAGCTAGTATAGTTTAGGGTTATGTGTTTTAATTAAGTAGGGTTGATTAGCTAGCTAGGGTTAGTTACATATATATGGTTTAGGGTTAATGCATGGCACATTTAATTTAATTAGAGGACCGCGAGGCACCCCCTGGCCTGCTCGATGCACGTACAATTAAGTGTCGTTGGCCTATACACATAGGGTTTAATTAGGGTTTTAGGGGTAAGCTAGGGTTTAGGGTTAATTAGGGTTAGGGTTTAGGGTCTAGGGTTTAGGGTCTAGGGTTTAGGGTTTAGGGTTAGCTAGGGTTTAGGGTTAGGGTTAGGGTTAGGGTTAGGGTTTAGGGTTTAGGGTTTAGTGTTTAGGGATTAGCTAGGGATTATTAGGGATTAGGGATTTAAGGTTTTAGGGGTTGTTTAAGGTTTAGGGATCATCGATCGAGTGCGCACACACATTATTAGAGGCACCCGCGCGCGCCTTTACGCATAAAGTGCATGCGTATATATGTGTGTTTTTGGGCCACCAACGATATATAGATGATCGAGAGAGAGAGATCGAGATTGAAATCCCCAAGAATATATATGTTCAAATATACATTAAAATATATGCACGAATGCATTGTAGGCCATGCATGCACACTAATTATATATATATATATATTATGAGGCAACTTAATCAAATGTGTTTTCATTCGAGAGAACTTGTCAAAATTCAAGTTAATTAATTTATCACGATAATTATATAATTAATTAATGAATGTCAGGGATATGTTATACAACATGATCGATATAGGCCATGTATATTTTAATTGGTGTTAATCTACGGTTTGCTAGCTAGCTAGCTGCTATATATAGAGCATGTTTTTATTAGATCGGGTTATATCTAGTATAGTTTAGGGTTATGTGTTTTAATTAAGTAGGGTTGATTAGCTAGGGTTAGTTACATATATATGGTTTAGGGTTAATGCATGGCGCATTTAATTAATTTAATTAATTAAGTGTCGTTGGCCTATACATAGGGTTTAATTAGGGTTTAGGGTTAGCTAGGGCAGATAGTTAGGGTTAGGGTTAGGGTTAGGGTTTAGGGTCTAGGGTCTAGGTTTTAGTGTTTAGGGTGTTTAGGGTTTAGGGATTAGGGATTAGGGATTTAGGGTTTTAGGGTTGTTTAAGGTTTAGGGATCATCGATCGAGTGCGCACACACATTATTAGATCGAGGCACCCGCGCCTTTACGCATAAAGTGCATGCGTATATATGTGTGTTTTTTGGGCCACCAACGATATATAGATGATCGAGAGAGAGATTGAAATCCCCAAGAATATGTTCAAATATGCATTAAAATATATGCACGAATGCATTGTAGGCCATGCATGCACACTAATTATATATACATATATTATGAGGCAACTTAATCAAATGTGTTTTCATTCGAGAGAACTTGTCAAAATTCAAGTTAATTAATTTATCACGATAATTATATAATTAATTAATGAATCTCAGGGATATGTTATACAACATGATCGATATATAGGCCATGTATATTTTAATTGGTGTTAATCTACGGTTTGCTAGCTAGCTGCTACATATAGAGCATGTTTTTATTAGATCTCGGGCTATAGCTAGCTAGTATAGTTTAGGGTTATGTGTTTTAATTAAGTAGGAGGGTTGATTAGCTAGCTAGGGTTAGTTACATATATATGGTTTAGGATTAATGCATGGCACATTTAATTTAATTAGAGGACCGCGAGGCACCCCCTGGCCTGCTCGATGCACGTACAATTAAGTGTCGTTGGCCTATACATAGGGTTTAATTAGGGTTTTAGGGGTAAGCTAGGGTTTAGGGTTAATTAGGGTTAGGGTTTAGGGTCTAGGGTTTAGGGTCTAGGGTTTAGGGTTTAGGGTTAGCTAGGGTTTAGGTTTAGGGTTAGGGTTAGGGTTAGGGTTAGGGTTTAGGGTTTAGGGTTTAGTGTTTAGGGTGTTTAGGGTTTAGGGATTAGCTAGGGATTATTAGGGATTAGGGATTTAAGGTTTTAGGGGTTGTTTAAGGTTTAGGGATCATCGATCGAGTGCGCACACATTATTAGAGGCACCCGCGCGCGCCTTTACGCATAAAGTGCATGCGTATATATGTGTGTTTTTTGGGCCACCAACGATATATAGATGATCGAGAGAGAGAGATCGAGATTGAAATCCCCAAGAATATATATGTTCAAATATACATTAAAATATATGCACGAATGCATTGTAGGCCATGCATGCACACTGATTATATATATATTATGAGGCAACTTAATCAAATGTGTTTTCATTCGAGAGAACTTGTCAAAATTCAAGTTAATTAATTTATCACGATAATTATATAATTAATTAATGAATCTCAGGGATCTGTTATACAACATGATCGATATAGGCCATGTATATTTTAATTGGCGTCAATCTACGGTTTGCTAGCTAGCTGCTATATATAGAGCTAGCATGTTTTTATTAGATCGGGTTATATCTAGTATAGTTTAGGGTTATGTGTTTTAATTAAGTAGGGTTGATTAGCTAGGGTTATTTACATATATATGGTTTAGGGTTAATGCATGGCGCATTTAATTAATTTAATTAGAGGACCACGAGGCACCCCTGGGCTGCTCGATGCACAATTAAGTGTCGTTGGCCTATACATAGGGTTTAATTAGGGTTTAGGGTTAGCTAGGGCAGATGGTTAGGGTTAGGGTTAGGGTTTAGGGTCTAGGGTCTAGGGTTTAGTGTTTAGGGTGTTTAGGGTTTAGGGATTAGGGATTAGGGATTTAGGGTTTTAGGGTTGTTTAAGGTTTAGGGATCATCGATCGAGTGCGCACACACATTATTAGATCGAGGCACCCGCGCCTTTACGCATAAAGTGCATGCGTATATATGTGTGTTTTTGGGCCACCAACGATATATAGATGATCGAGAGAGAGATTGAAATCCCCAAGAATATGTTCAAATATACATTAAAATATATGCACGAATGCATTGTAGGCTATGCATGCACACTAATTATATATATATTATGAGGCAACTTAATCAAATGTGTTTTCATTCGAGAGAGCTTGTCAAAATTCAAGTTAATTAATTTATCACGATAATTATATAATTAATTAATGAATCTCAGGGATATGTTATACAACATGATCGATATAGGCCATGTATATTTTAATTGGTGTTAATCTACGGTTTGCTAGCTAGCTGCTATATATAGAGCATGTTTTTATTAGATCGGGTTATAGCTAGCTAGTATAGTTTAGGGTTATGTGTTTTAATTAAGTAGGGTTGATTAGCTAGGGTTAGTTACATATATATGGTTTAGGGTTAATGCATGGCACATTTAATTTAATTAGAGGACCGTGAGGCACCCTGGCCTGCTCGATGCACAATTAAAGTGTCGTTGGCCTATACATAGGGTTTAATTAGGGTTTAGGGTTAGCTAGGGTTTAGGGTTAGGGTTAGGGTTAGGGTTTAGGGTCTAGGGTTTAGGGTTTAGTGTTTAGGGTGTTTAGGTTTAGGGATTAGGGATTAGAGATTTAAGGTTTTAGGGTTGTTTAAGGTTTAGGGATCATCGATCGAGTGCGCACACACATTATTAGAGGCACCGCGCCTTTACGCATAAATTGCATGCATATATATGTGTGTTTTTGGCCACCAACGATATATAGATGATCGAGAGAGAGAGATTGAAATCCCCAAGAATATGTTCAAATATACATTAAAATATATGCACGAATGCATGGTAGGCCATGCATGCACACTAATTATATATATATTATGAGGCAACTTAATCAAATGTGTTTTCATTCGAGAGAACTTGTCAAAATTAGAGTTAATTAATTTATCACGATAATTATATAATTAATTAATGAATCTAGGGATATGTTATACAACATGATCGATATAGGCAATGTATATATTAATTGGTGTTAATCTAAGGTTTGCTAGCTAGCTGCTATATATAGAGCATGTTTTTATTAGATCGGGTTATAGCTAGTATACTTTAGGGTTATGTGTTTTCATTAAGTAGGGTTGATTAGCTATGGTTAGTTACATATATATGGTTTAGGGTTAATGCATGGCACATTTAATTTAATTAGAGGACCGCGAGGCACCCCTGGCTGCTTGATGCACAATTAAGTGTCGTTGGCCTATATATAGGGTTTAATTAGGGTTTAGGGTTAGGGTTAGGGTTTAGGGTATAGGGTTTAGTGTTTAGGGTGTTTAGGGTTTAGGGATTAGGGATTAGGGTTTCGGGGTTGTATAAGGTTTAGGGATCATCGATCGAGTGCGCACACACATTATTAGAGGCACCCGCGCCTATGCGCATAAAGTGCATGCGTATAGTTTAGGGTTATTTGTTTTAATTAAGTTGGGTTTGATCAGCTAGGGTTAGTTACATATATATGGTTTAGGGTTAATGCATGGCACATTACATATAGTTTAAATCTCAAGAATGTTTATACATGATAGGCCATATGTGCAAAGGATTTTTTCCACCTGTGAACTTGTCAAAATTCAAGTTTATCGGTGCCAATGGAAACTAGTCCAAAAAATTACATAGAGGACCAAAAGTACTAGACAATAACTAATAGAACCTGCAACTTTACAAAAAGGACCCCAAAACATATAGAAGAAAATCAATCGAGTCCTTCTCGACCGCACATCGAGATCTCTTGCTCCGCATCCTTTCCAGCAACTCCGTCGTTGAGGGACCACCACTTGGGATGGTGTCGCCGGTGATCGCCGGACGAAGGAGAAGAAGGGCCTCGACAACGGCATATTGGCTCGAGAAGGGCATTTGAAAGGCCAAGATGTGCACGGGCAAGACGGATGACGCCGTCGTATGCCCCGAGCTTGTGAACTTTAGCGACTTGACTTCCCCATTGACCAGATCTGAAGCACGGCCAAAGCAAGCCTCACCGTTAGCGCCATCACATTGATGGCACCGGATCGGGGTTTGGCGGCAAGATCCGCGATTCACCATAGGCCAGATCTGAAGCCGATGACGAGATCCCCGACTCCATTGCGCCATTCTGCTCATGGGAAACACTGGATCTAAGCTTACAACAACACTAGCTCCCTCAGATCCAAATTAGCTGACTCAACTTTGCTTATCTAAATATGGATGTATCCACACATGTTTTTACTCTAGATACATACACGTCTAAGGAAAGTTGAATCAATTAATTTAGTTCGGAGGGTGTACAATATACAGAGAGAAGTCGGCCTCGTCTCGGCCGGCGAGGCCACGGAGAGAAGGGGAGAGGAGCCGGGGGAGTGGGAGAGACTCGAGAGAGAAAGAGAAGAGGAAGAAATGAGAGCTCCCTGGGGAAGAACATTATTTTTGTCGTTCTGCTCGTAGCTTGAAACTGAAAATTTTGGCCGCGCGCCAAATCATCCCGCCGCATCCATTCGAAAATCCCGTGACCAGTTTTACCCTTTTAACCCTGGTCCGGAAGCTACAACCCACCGACCATGGAGGGCTCATTCGGTAACAATGAAATCTCTTGCCTAGATCCCGAACCCTCCCCACAGGCCCACACCCACCCACCAACCATTCGCCCCATTAGCTCAAAAATACTCTCACACGCCAAAGCTCTGACTCTCTACGATACTAGATCTGCTTCGCCGCCGGCATACTCCTCCACGGCGTAGCCTTGATCATGTTGGCTGTCCACCCACCTGATCCGCTCCCCCGCCGCCCTCGTCACCGACGGATCTGCTTCACCGCCGACCTCGCCACCGACGGATCTGCTTCACCGCCGACCTTGCCACCGACTACCTCGGCGCAGCGGCTGTATCAACTTCACCGAATCCCTTGCCAGCCAACCAGATCTGTTTCACTAACGCCCGCTTCTACTGAAACAGGGTCGATTCATCGTCTCCCGCGTTCGCCGCCGCTGGAATGCAAGTTGCCGCCCCGTCCACCCACTTGTGACTTGGTTAGTACGCTGGCCCGTTAGATCGCGGTGTTTCTTTAGCCATGTTTTGTGTAGTTATTTGCAGATCTCATATGCCGTTAACTTTCTTGATGTGTTGCTTCGCATGAAGTTTGTTTAAATATTGTACAGTACAAAAGCATTATCCGGTCGCTACCATCTGTTCATTCTCGACACTTTGTGTGCATCCACATATTTATAGCCTTATACCCATTCATTTCTTGCCTCTTGTTTTTATCTTGCATGCTATTGTCATACTGCTTTTATAGTCATGCTATGGGCATTTCCAATCTGCTTGTTCTTATACCACGTCATTAGCTCACCGCTAGCTGCTATTTGTTTTCTCGTGTATCTGCTATTCTCACCTTGCTTTTATAATCATGCTATGTGCATTTCCAATCTGCTTGCTCTTATACCTCGTCTTTAGCTTATATAGTTATTCTTTGCGTGCATGTCTGGTCTTTGTATTATCGTGAAGTGACTTGTCAATGTTATTTTTCCTAGGGATTGATCATGCGAACCACTTATTAGAACATCCAACATTAACGGCGGGGACGCTAGGAAGGTTGGAATCTGAGTTCTTGGTTGGTAATTTTGGCGAGTTTACTTCCGTTATTATCTATAACCTATATGCATTGTTCCTTATGCAAGAGATTAACACTTGGAACCTGCCATAGCAATGCCATTCATGCTTTACTATGTTTACGCCTATTTGATATGCTTGTCTTGGAGAAGCTGCGAAGGTGATTTGAACACGACATTTGGTCATTCTTAATGCCGAGTTTACTTTATGTGGAAAACCTTGGCATTACCCTACTCTAAATCTGAATGTCTGAAATTCGTATCTCATGCAAAGCAACATCTAGTTGGTTTTAATCGATATCTGGTAAATATTGGCTTATTCATTTGGCAGCTCAAGTTTTTTGTTATTTGAAACGGTGACTTGGTCTTAAATGTGATATCTAAACACAGATTAAGGACAATGGAGCGGGAGGATTAGCATTTCACTTGATGGCTGAACCTAAAATGACGGGCATGTTGACCACGACTAGTGCACGCAAGAGAAGGACTGCGACGAGCCGGTATGTGCTTAGTACATGCATCTTATCTTATCTTGTGCTTATTTACTGCTACATCTTTGTTATCTGATCTCTACATTGCGTAATACATGTTTGAATAGTTAATTGTTGTAACTATGTTTGCAATGTTACGAATGCGATTTTAATGAAGCGAGTCATCATTAGAAGATAGTCGCCAAAAAGGATCTGTAGCGACCACTGTGCAACATTATGATGTAAGTTTGTGCTTAGTACAAGTTCCATACATTGTCTTATTTATGCAACTTGTTATTATCTTATATCTACATTGCATAATAAATGTTTGCATAGTTCATCGTTTAACTCTTTTTGCATTATTATCGAGAATGCGGTTGTGATGAAGCAATCTTCATTAGAAGTGAGGCCCACAAAAAGTTGATATTTCTTACGATGCATCTTCTCATAGCGAAATCAACCTAGACCATTGCTTTCATCAAGCAATTAAATATCTCAAGGCTGTACTTTATAAAAGACATGGTATTGCTGCTTTAAGATCTATAGCTGATATGTTGATAAAGAGTACACAAGATTCAATCAAGGCGATTGCCAAATGTCAATGTGTTATTGATGATGCTAATAGAAGTCCTCAATGATTCTATGTAATTTTTTTTGTTTGGGTACATTAATTGCCTTGTAATTTTCCTACCTGTTTTATTTGTGTATGTAATTGTGTGTATCATTGATATCAGATTTTAGGCTCATGAAATGTAATGCAAGTTGACTAGTCAAACAAGTAGGGCACTACAACAGTTGGGCGGCCCACTTACAATAGTGTGGGACCCACTTTCATTTTGGGCCAGCCCACTTCTTTAGTAGGCCGGCCGGTTACACGATAGTGGGATCCACATGCTTATTGGGCGGCCCAATATCTTGTTGGGCCGACCTATTTGCTATATGGTGGTCCCACATGGTAAATGGGCCGGCCCTTTAACGGGAAGGTGGGACACTTTGTGTTTTTGGCCGACCCACTATCTTGTTGGTAGGCCCACTTGCTATATGGTGGACCCCACATACTAAATGGGCGGCCTTTTAAGCGGAAAGTGGGACCCATCTGTGTTTTTGGCGACCCACTATCTTGTTGGGCCGGCCCACTTGCTATATGGTGGACCCCACATACTAAATGGGCCGGCCTTTTAACGGGAAGGTGGGACCCACTGTGCTTTTGGCCGAGCCCACTATCTTGTTGGGCGGCCCACTTGCTATATGGTGGACCCCACAGACTAAATGGGCCGGCCCTTTAACTGGAAAGGGGGACCCACCTATGTTTTTGGCCCGCCCACTATCTTGTTGGGCGGCCCACTTGCTATATGGTGGACCCCACATACTAAATGGGCCGACCCTTTAAGCGGAAAGTGGGACCCACTGTGTTTTTGCGCCGGCCCACTTGCTATATGGTGGACCCCACACACTTAATGGGCCGGCCCTTTAACGAGGAAAGTGGGACCCACTGTGTTTTGGCCCGGCCCACTTGCTTCTTGGGCGGCCCGATTCTTGTAAGGTGGACCCCACATGTTAAATGGGCCGGCCCATTTAAGTTTTGACCGATCAACCTTAGAGGTTAGGCCGGCCCACGTAACTAATGGACCAGCCCGACTATATAGTTGACCGGTCAAACTATGTCGGTGGCCGACCCGCTTAAGACGTGGCGAGGCCTCGTGTGGGCCTACCATCTACCACGGGGTTTCGGTAGGTTAACGCCGTTAGCGCCGATTAACGGCGTACGCACGTGTCAGTTTGCATGACGTCAGCAGTCAACGGGCTCCCGGAAACACTTGGGCAACGGTCCGATTTTCCATGGCGGAAGGGCGCCCAAGCGCGACGGACCGAAAAAATCATCGTAGGACTTTGCCTGACGCAGTTTCCACAACAGAACCCATATCGTCGGGTTAGGCCCATAGGCGACGAAAAATACCCTTAGCGGATGATTTTGAGACGTTGTCTATCAGAACTTTTCTTGTAGTGCCACTAGTCCATTGGTGAAAGTTTCCCAACAAGATTGAAAGATAAAACACCACATACTTCCTCATGAGCTATAAAACATTGACACAAATAAGAGATGATAAATTTTGAATTGTTTAAAGGTAGCACATGAAGTATTTACTTGGAGTGGCAGGAAATACCACATAATAGGTAGTTATAGTGGACACACATGGCATGGGTTTTGGTCTAAAAGTTTGGATGCACGAGAAGCATTCCCTCTCAGTACAGGTCTTTGGCTAGCAAGGTTAATTAGCAAGCATAGGAGTTGAGGGAAGCAAACAAATATACATGTGATAGAAACAATCATGCATCTTACTTGTAAGCACAAACAATTTTAACTTTACAATACTAAGCTAAGAACTAACAAGAAAGATAATAACATATCTACATGTATTTCCTCTTCTCTACTTAAAACTCAAAGTGTTGTTGCTATTGACCAATGCTAAGTTTGCCAAAACCAAATAGATTTACTCAATGCTCCCAAAGTGATGCCAATACTAACAACAAGATCAATCACATAATAGAGATTGCAAACTAAAATAAGATGTGCAATATGTAAATGATAAAACTTCTCATTAATATTCCATAACGATAACTCACACCAAGGGATACATAGATAACCAACTAAAGAGAGATACTTCCATACCGCAGCACATCTTATATGATAACTTCCCTACTCATGATATGACACTACTTGATAATAAAAAGTAAAAGATAGTGATGATGTGATACCGCGGCACTCCCCCAAGCTTGGAACAAACCAAGGGGATGACAATACCGATGATGAATTACTCCTTCGGTGATGATGGTGATGGTCCGTTCCTGCGATCCTTAAGGATATCCTTCAGCTTCAGCTTCTCAGTTTGGCAATTCTGCACTAAGACTCGAAGAGATTCATTGTTATCTGAAAGTGGCGGTGGCGGCCTAGTGATAGGAATTGAGTAATACTCCAGCATTCTGCGAAGTCGGTTGTTCTCCTCAAGAAGTATCTCCACTTCCCTTCTTAGCGCACGGTATCGATCACAAAACTCATCGGTAACCCGTAGTGCTTCTTCCACACAAGGGAAAGAGTCAAGGCTAAGAGCAGGCGGTAGAGGTCCCTGCAAGTTATGAGAAAAAGAACGTCCAGTGTTAACCGATCCCACCAATATTGGCTTACTCCCCATAGTTTGCCGCTTCCTTTTTATTGATGACGCCTCCTTCACTTCCTCTTTGAATTCTTCTTTCAGCACGAAACCTTGAATATCTTCCTCCATTGGCTCCTTGTCTTCGTTGTTGGAGACCATGGTGCTTCTAGATCAAGAACAAATCCTGGCAGAAAATAGCTAGAAACAAAACGCGACGAGAAAACGATATACGGACCTCAGGGGTCCGGGGGATTATATAGCAGTAATTTTTACGACAGAAGGAAGGTACCAGATCGAACAAGAGTCGGAGGGGGACAACGAGGTAATGTCCTCATAGGGCGGCGCGGCCAGGCTGGGGCCCGCGCCGGCCTATGGGGGCACGCCCTCGTGCGTCTCCTCCACTCCGTTTCGATCTCGTAATTTTTCATATTTTCCAAAAACAGCAAAAACATTGTTCGGAAGGTAAATCGCGGACTTTTTCTTACCAGAACTGTTACCTATTCAAAGTCGGATTCTGCAGGACTGTCAACTTGACTTTTGATGAAAGCTTCCGGAGTTACCACTTGGATAATATCAACATCTTCATTATAAGAATCTCCAGAGATATAATGCTTGAGTCTTTGTCCATTCACTACTTGTGTGGCATCACCTTGCAGAGAGCTAATTTTAATTGCCCCTGATCGATAAACCTCATCAATGACATATGGTCCTTCCCACTTTGAGAGCAATTTCCCTTCAAAGAATCTGAGACGAGACCGATACAATAGGACTTTATCTCCAACATTAAATTCTCTTTTGATAATTCTTCTATCATGCCATTTCTTAACTTTCTCTTTAAAGAGTTTAGCATTTTCATAAGCTTCACTTCTCCATTCATCTAAAGAACTCAATTGTAGCAATCTCTTCTTACCGGCAAGTTTAGGATCTTTATTTAGTTCTCTTACAGCCCAATAAGCTTTGTGCTCTAATTCTAAAGGTAAATGACAAGCTTTTCCATAAACCATTTTATAAGGTGACATACCCATAGGATTTTTATATGCAGTTCTATAAGCCCATAATGCGTCCTTCAATTTAATAGCCCAATTCTTTCTAGATTTATTAACAGTTGACGTGGGCATTACCCTTCGGGTAACCAATGTTGCTCTACCCTACACGGTCCAACTGGAGGCCCATGAAGGTACCTGATGGCAAGATGGGCCACTAGGACGGTGCGGCGGAAGATTACTTGGAGTACAATACACGGAAGAAGCCGAGCAAGGAAAGATTGGAGATAGATCTATTGTAAACCTACTCGTACTCGATTAGACCTCTCGGGACCTGGCCACCTATATAAAGGCCAGGAGAGGGGCTATCGAGGGACACAATCAACCTTAGCAATATTAGCCATCAGAAGCTTAGAACTAGGTTACCCTAGCAACTAGCATCTCGACGAGATTACAGCCGAACTATTCGGTACCCCATTGTAACCTGTTTTCATCATAATCAAGAACAGACAGGCAGGACGTAAGGGTTTTACCTCATCGAGGGCCCCGAACCTGGGTAAATCGCTCTCCCCGATTGTCTGTATACCGATGTCTCGTGTCAGCTTGCAGGATTCCATCAACCCTAAGCCCCTATCGGAGGGCATTGCCGAGGAGCACCCGCGACAATTGGCGCCGTCTGTGGGAAGCCTGTCGGCACAAGGCCGGGCATCGGCAGTACCAGTCACATCTGCAGCGTTCGTGCTCGAGTCACCAACACCTCCAGACCCGAAAGATCCGATCCGCTGCGGATCCTTCGAGTTCGTACCGCACCTCAAGCCGTCGCACTCGATTCCTGCAGAATCGCGTGATGACATGACCACCACCTTTGGAGGCGTCCACTTCATCATCGACTCCGGAGGTTTTCTTCGCCTCCCTAGGACAGATACGTCCGGTGTGGGGCCCTCGGCTTCGGCAGAGGATACCCTGGCAGCAACCTTGGGAATTCCATCCAGAAGCACGCATGGAGGCAGCCGAGGAAGTTTCGATCCCACAAGGCGAAGGGAGTTATACCATGGAGAAGAAGAACGTGCAGCGCCTCACCCACGTCAGTCCGAACGGGAACAGGAGGGAGTGCAATCGATTCATGGCCGCGCTCGTTCACCGCACTTATCGGCCACGGAGCAACTCGATGCGCCATGCTACCTCCACTCTTATATCGACCCAAAGGATGGTCGGGAGAAATCCAGTCACCTATTGAGGAACTGCCGACACTTCCTAGAGATTCGTCAGTTCTGTGATGACCTCAGGAGTGAGGCTATATCAAGAGTTCACATAATGGAGAAGAGGGCAAGATCCTACAGCTATCGGGCAGAACCGTACGTGCCGGAGCCGTACGAACCAATGGAAAAAGGACGAGTATGTACCAGCCGAGGTATTTCCAGAACCTCGCGGGCAGGTCAGCATGATCCATAAAACCAGCTTTTCAAAAAGGGAAATCAAGAAATTCTCGCGAGAAGTGAAGTACGCAGGAGTCGCTATGGTCGACACACCCGAATTCATCGACTGGTCGGAGCAAATTATCTCCTTCGACAGGACAGACCACCCGAAAGCCGTCCCTAGACCAGGTCATGCAGCTCTGGTCCTCGAGGCGCAGATCGGAGGGTACAACATGAGCAAAGTATTCATGGACGGAGGAAGCGGCTTAAACCTACTATTCGCCAACACGACGAAAGCAATGGGTTTAACAGTCGATATGCTGAGCGAATCCGACACAGGATTCCATGGCATTATACCGACTCGACCCGCTTATTCTCTTGGAAAAATGTCATTGGATGTGGTCTTCGGCACGCCCACCAATTTCAGGAAAGAAAAGATTGAGTTCGAAGTTGTCGACTGGGAGTCCCAGTATCATGCCATCCTCGGCAGGCCGGCGTTTGCCAAGTTTATGGCCGTGCCTCATTATGCGTATCTAAAACTGAAGATGCCAGGCAACAACGGAACCCCAATAACCATTCACGGGAGTTTTGCTCGATCAGACACCTGTGACCGGGAGTTCCAGAAGATCGCTTCGAAATTCGGCGCTAAGGAGGAACTCAATGCGATCGACGCAGCCGTGGATCATACGCAGCCACCAGCCGACAACCGAAACGTAAGATCTGACGAGTTTGACGCTACGAAGGAAGCCAAGAAGCTGCAGGTGCACCCCACTGACCCGAAGAAAACGGTCAATATATCGGCTGACCTTACGGTCGCATAGGAAGGCGTGCTCATCGAGTTCCTCCGTGAGCGCTGGGAGATATTTGCATGGGAACCATCCGACATGCCAGGTATCCCCAGGGAACTCGCTGAGCACGCCCTTAATGTTGACCCGACAGCCAAACCAGTACAGCAGTCGATGCGTCGATTCTCTGAACCCAAGAGGAGAGCAATTGGTGAGGAAATCAATCGACTTCGTAAAGCAGGGTTTATCCGAGAGCTCAAGGAATCAGAGTGGGTGGCTAACCCTGTCATGGTACCCAAAAAGGACACCACCGCTCTGCGTATGTGTATCGATTACACCGGCCTCAACAAACACTGTCCGAAAGATCACTTCCCGCTGCCTAGAATTGACCAGATAGTCGATTCCACAGCCGGATGCGACCGCCTCTCCTTCCTCGATGCCTACTCTGGGTATAACCAGATCAAATTGAAGAAGGAAGATCAGGAGCTAACCGCGTTCATCACCCCACACGGCGTTTTCTGCTACAACGTCATGACCTTCGGGTTGAAAAATACGGGAGCAACTTACCAACGTTGCATGCAAGCTTGCCTTGGAGAGCAGATCGGGCGAAACATCGAAGTCTATATTGACGACATCGTGGTAAAAACGAAGCACACTGCCACCCTCGTTGACGATTTGCGGGAGACCTTCGATAACCTAGACAGGTATAAGATCAAGTTGAATCCCAAAAAATGCTTCTTCGGAGTACCAGGGGGGCAAGTGCTAGGATACTTCATCTCGGCCAGGGGGATCGAAGCCAACCCTTTGAAAATCAAAGCTATTCTCGACATGGAGCCGCCAAAGAATCTGCATCAAGTGCAGCAGTTGGCAGGATGTCTAGCAGCGCTCAGCAGGTTCATCGCCAAGCTAGGAGGAAAAGCCTTGCCTTTCTACAATTTGATGAAAAAATCGGAAAAGTTCGAGTGGACAAAGGAGGCGCAGGAATCTTTCGACAACCTGAAGAAAATCTTGTCGACATCTCCAGTCCTTGTAACCCCCCGCGAGAAGGAAATGCTGCTCATGTACATAGCTGCGATAGCCCAAGTCTTCAGCAGCGTCTTGGTCGTCGAACGGGAAGAAGCAGGGAGAGTTCATGGCGTGCAGAGGCCCGTTTACTATCTCAGCGAAGTACTCACACCCGCAAGACAGAGGTACCCTCATCATCAGAAGCTAGCATATGCAGTATGGAGGTCAGCCCGCAAGCTACGGCACTACTTCACAGAGCATCCGATTGTCGTCGTGAGCGAAGCGCCGTTGAAAAATATAATGACCAATCCAGAGGCAACAGGTCGAGTGTCCCAATGGGCTATCGAGATAGCACCTCACGACATAACTTACGTTAATCGGATAGCTATAAAATCCCAAATCCTCCCAGACTTTGTGGCGGACTGGATTCAATCCCAAACACCAGCGGCACCCGACATGTCGGGATCGTGGATAATGTATTTCGACGGGTCGAAACGAAGCACAGGCGCAGCAGCAGGAGTGGTGCTGATATCACCACAAGGAGATAAGATGAAGTACATACTACGTATGAACTTCTCTCTGCCGACAAACAATGAAGCAGAATACGAAGCACTACTACACGGAATGAAGATGGCAAAGGCGTGTGGGGCGACTCGCCTGGAAATCTGCGGGGACTCAAACTTGGTAGTACACCAGTCGATGAATCTGTGCGATGCAGTTAGCGACAACATGATCTCCTATCGGCAGCTGTATCAAAATATGGAAGCCAAATTCGAGGGATGTGAGCTCAAACATATCGGCAGAGCCAGCAACGAGGAAGCCGACACCTTAGCAAACATCGGCTCCATGTGCTCTCCCATCCCAGATGGAGTATTTTACGAGGTGATCACTCAGCGATCAATAAAAGAGAAGGCGCCAACACCTCTAAAACCATCGACTAAGGAAGCAGAGGCAAACCCGCAGCAAGTTGCCGACGAAGCTCCAACTCTCCCAGCCGAACAAGTCCTCCTCCTTGAGCCACTATGGACTAAACCATTCCTGGCGTACCTAGCAAAGCAGGAACTGCCGGCGGATCCAGTAGAAGCAAAATGAATCGTCAGGCGATCGAAAGCCTTCACCATAGTAAACGGTGAACTCTACAAGCGCAACATTTCCGGTATCCTCCAAAGGTGCATCGCCATCGACGACGGAAGAGCACTGCTGCGTGAAATACACGAGGGAACTTGCGGGCATCACGCGGGAAGTAGGGCTCTCGTAGCAAAAGCCTTCAGGGCAGGATTCTACTGGCCAACGGCAGCGTCGGATGCTCGAGATCTGGTCACGAAGTGCGACCCTTGCCAACGGTTTGCCCCAAAACCGCACGCCCCTGCAACAGACCTAATGACGATACCCTTGGCGTGGCCGTTCGCCCAATGGGGACTCGATCAAGTTGGACCACTGCCGAGATCATCGCCTGGAGGACACACGTACTTATTAGTCGCAGTCGATAAATTCACAAAGTGGATCGAGGCAGTACAAGTACGAAACCAGAAGGCAAAAACAGCAGTCCAATTCTTCAAGGAAATAACATGTCGATTCGGCGTGCCTCACAGTATCGTCACAGATAACGGGACTAACTTTGACTCCAGAGAATTCCGAGAATTTTGTGATGACAGGGGAATAAAACTGAAATTCGCGTCAGTGGCTCACCCGCAAACAAACGGTCAGGTGGAAAGGATGAACGGTCTAATAGGGGACGGTCTCAAGAAACGTCTTACAGGCGCAGAGGGAGCTTGGGTCGAAGAGTTACCATCGGTACTTTGGAGTTTGCGTACCACGCCTAACAGGTCGATGCAGTACACCCCATTCTTTCTGGTATATGGAGCCGAAGCAGTCCTGCCAGCTGATGTTCGATTCGAAGCACCTCGAGTGACGGCATACACAGAACCCTCTTCCAACATCGGCGCAAGATCTTTGTAGACCTACTAGATGAAGCTCGAGACATTGCTTTAGCCAGGACCACGGTATACGGCGGCGCTGAGGAACTACCACAGTCGACGAATACGCAACCGGTGCTTTAGCGTTGGGGATATGGTACTTCGGCTGAAACAAAAAAGGCCCTCGAAACTCGAGTCTCCATGGGAAGGACCTTACATCGTCACCGAAGTGATACCAGGAGGAGCGTACAGGCTCAAAAATCCAACTTCGGGGAAAGATGTCGGAAATCCATGGAATATCGCACACCTGCGACGGTTCTACACATAGGGCGTGATCGTTTTTATTTGGATAGCCTTTAAGGTTGTTTTTCCTTATGAATAAAGTTTTAATCAGGTTTTCTGCCTCCTTTCTTCAATTTAGGCCCTACCACCTGAACAGGTCGACTGCAGCCCCTACATTCGGCTCTTACTCCCATCGGGAGCGCTGGCCCAGAAAACACGCAGTGTCATTAATTAAATACTCTCAACGGGAGCTAAGATTAGTGATACACAAAAAGAAAACAACCAATCCAAGCCTCGAGAAAATACACGAGTGCTGGAGTCGATGGTTACATTATCACAAAATAAGGCTCAAACCGGTGCACCGCGTGACGATGCCAAGCGTCTAATTCCCTCGACTAAGTCGATGGGTCTCGCTTTTACAAAACTTACACAAAGGCTTCACAATAACATTGCATAATCCAACGAAGTCGTCGGGAGAGCAGGATGAACTGATCACTCAGCCGCCCCCGACAAATAAAATATCCATCGAATTAACATAGCGTACGACGTACGCAATAAATAATCTTATGCAGGAAATAAGGCTATTACACTCATAGTCGAGCTCCCCGGTCCCAGTGGGCCTTCAGATCCTTCTCAAGGCACGACTCCATCCGAGAAACAACGGTGTATGCAGGACCTCTAGCGGCATCATAATACTGGCCTAAGCTCCTCTCGGTGTTTGCTACGGCTCCCAAGTCTAGAGATGGATGACATGCCAATATTGAAGCAAAAGCAAGCTCCGCACCAGCCAGGAGTTCCTTCCGCACCAGCTGCCGAATCCTTTCGGGAGACTTGAATTGGGTGAACAAGGCAGATAAGGTTTCGGGTGCTTGGTCCAGAGGAAACAAGGTGTTCCAAACCATCGTGAGATGAGCATGGAACTTATCAAAGTAATATTGCACCTTCCCCACCCGATACTTAAACTTCGCCATGACAACAGCCTTCGGACGATGCAGCCACAAACCGTGATTCGGGTGCCCAACGTCAGTCATCGCCTCAACCTCTTCATGGATCTTCTTGTTCTCCTCGATGCATCTGAAGCTACGACTGGAAAGGAATAAGAACCAGTTAAGGGAATATTCAAAACTATTGCAGAAAGCAGAGCATGGGTTAATACTTACAGCCCAAACTTTCGGTAGCAATATGGAGACCATCAAGAGCGTACTGTTCGATAGCTGTTGCTATCTCCCCCTTTTTCTTCACCAAGGCCGCCATCGCACGAAGAGAAGTGATATCTCTGTCTAAACTAGACACTTGGTCACGCAAGCGGCGAACGAGGCTTGACTCATCATTACTTGAAGGATTCGGAAAAAGTTTAGCACGAGAAGAAGACGGAGGAATCTGCAGTGCAATCCTTAATTCAGACTAGTATCAAAGTAAAAATCCCATCGGGAGCGCTGGGCATATGTGATACATTCAAAAGCATGTTCAAATTGGCAACAGAGCCGAAGTAAAATTTGACTACGACGAAGTTACGACTGATCTTATTTACAATAAGTCGAATGAAAAGTTCAAGGATTCGCTGATGACGAGTCAGGGGCAGATTCGGGAGCAGGCTTGGCTTGAGCTTCATCTACTAGCTTCAGAAGTCGGTTGGCACAAGTAACTGCCGATCGCTTGTAAGGTTCAAGGTCGACTAAATGATTGTCGTTATCGATAGGCAACGCCTTGGACAACTCCTCCAATTCTGATCCCATCCCATGGCCCATGAGCAATTGGAAAGTAAGAACCGCCCCAAATAAACGGCTACGGCGTTTCAATACCTCCACAGGCTCGGAAGGGTCAACGAGGAAAGAAGCCGCCATCTCGTCGAGAGTCTTGTCCTCCTTCATCTTCGGTAAGATCATCGAGTATAACCTCGACAGCGCTCCCTTGGCCTTTTTCAAAAGACTAAGTACTTGGACATTAGACTCGGTAGCAAGTGACAAGGCATCGGCTGTAGAGTCCTCCCGAAGCTGATGACGTCGGGTGACGGTTAGGTCGGCAGCATCTGAAAGGAAGTCAGATCAGCAATCAATAATAGAAACACCAAGACGAAAAACGGTGAACTATGGGCTTTACCTAACAAATCCCTGATGGACTCGCAAAGAGCGCCTTCCTTCTTGTCGATCGCGGCCGCCGCTGCGTGCTTGGCATCTAGCTCATCCTTCAGTCGCTGCTTCAGCTTCTTCACTTCCTCCTTCAGCAAGACGTTCTCGTTCTTAGCGTCAGTGGCAAGCCTGTTGGCCTCAAGCACCTGATCAGCCGAAGATCTGATGGTCTTTCGAAGTTGGGAGTTTTTGGCTTCTAGTCGGGTGAACTCTTCGGCGAACTCCACCACAACATCGACTGTGGAATAAATTGGCTGCGGCAAAATAAGATCATAAGGATTCAGGCGACATAAAGAAAAACTCGGCAACATGGAGCAGGTTGAATACTTACATGGTCACGACCAGCCGATGAAGTAGGAACGTCGCCAGGAGGAATAACCGTCGACACTGGAACCTTCTCTACAACCGTTCGCGAGGGAGGCATCGATTTCGCGGGAGAAGGATTGGATTCCTTGGCCGATGCAGCTCTCTCAGAGAAAAGTTTGGCCCTCTTTGCAAGAGGGACTTCATCATCGTTATCATCAGAGCTACTTAAAAACAGTGCACAGTTAGCATGCAAGATGATAGGAAGTAAATCGAGAAAGGAGTATAAGGCACTCACAGGTCAAGGTCATCTTCGCCTGCAAAGAAGCTTGTTGAACTCTTCATGACGGGAGGTGGCACGGCAGCTTCATCGGCATCATTATCTCCTCCGCTAGGACTTGATTCAGCCGTGGTGATAAATTCATCGTGCACCTGCTTCCGACGCCTACTCCTGATGTAGGCGTCGTCTTTAGCAGCCTCTTCTTCTTGGACATCGCTGTCCTCAAGGGCGTGCGGGGCCTCCTCGGTTCCGTCAGAATCCTCGTCGTCATCCTCTAGTACCACACCGCTTTCGGGTGTAGGAGGATAGCATCGGGCAGCAGCGAGCGCCTGCCGAACGAAAAGAAGTTTGTGAAGACACAACGGGTAAAGGAATAATAACAGCAGAAAAGAAGAAACAAGACAAAGGATTACCTCAGTTGGAGGATGATCAGAGTCATAAGGAGAACGAGCCGATGTCAGGACGATGTTGTCCCTCATACTAAGGCACGTTAAGCGGCGGACTTCGTCCCGGAGGTCTTCAGCCGAAAGTTCGGCAGAGCTAACTCTGGACTCATCCTCCTTGCCTGTGTAAAGCCACAGCTGGTGGGGGCGAGACATAAACGGTTGCACTCGACGTTGGAGGAACACCGAGACAACCTCAGTACCGCACATTGTCAAGCCTCCCGTGTTCTTCAGAATGACTATTTGGTCGAACAGCCTGTCGGCTGTCAATCTCTCTTCGGGAGAAAGAATGTTTTGCCAAGATTTATTCGGCTTAGCTATCAGCCTATCTTCAATGGGAGGAAGGTTCAAGCGTCGCCCAGGCACCAACGGGTCTCGCAGGTAAAACCACTTGTTGCGCCAGCCTTGGACGGACTCCTTCATTGGATAGTCAAAGTAGTCGACTTCCTTCCTAACAACAAAGCCAACGCCACCGACGATGGGGGGGGGGCGTTGCTATCATTATGGCGCTTCACGTAGAAGATCTTCCTCCAGAGACCCCAGTGAGGGTCAATGCCAAGGAAGGCTTCGCAGACAGTGATGAAGATAGAAAGGTGGAGGATGGAGTTTGGGGTCAGCTGCCAGAGCTGAATCCCGTAGAAGAAAAGAAGAGAGCGATGGAATTCGTGCGCTGGAAGAGAGAGGCCACGAAACAAAAAAGCGGTGAACATGACGGTGAAGCCCTTTGGGGGCTTTGGGCGAGAAACTGCACCTGGAAGGCGAATATCGTCCTCAGACGCGGAGATGAATCCGAGGGCCCGCAGTCTGTTGACGTCGCGGTTGGAAATGGCGGAGGCACTCCAATCACGGCTAACTTTGGCCGCGCCCGAAGCACTAGCACCCTTCTTTTTACCCATGGCGCTTGAAGCTTCTGAGGGAAGGATGCAGGAAGGAGGAGAGGATGCGCGAAGGAGATGAGCAGTAGGAGGTGTAAAAAAGTAAAAATGAGGAAGCCCTCTATTTATACCATAAGGATTAACATGAGATCATGGCCATAACTCTGTAGGCGTCGTGGGAGGTGGAGCGAATCTAGCTGTACACGTGGCACTTGAAAACAGGATGGAACCGGCGGCCCATTATTCCCATGTCGTGCGAAAATCGAGGAAACGCCTCGGTCGCTGCGCGTGCACTGGTCAAAACCTAAAAACTGGCTGCGAAGAACTAGGGTGGGCCCGGGAGGTCAAGTCTTGTCAATCAGGTCACAACAGCGGCGTGTCATCAGTGATGTCATGGGCACTGTTGATTACATACGAAGAGATAAGAAAGTATCGGGTGATCAACTTGAGCCTACGCACGGATTAGGAGCATCCGCACCTAGGCTCGGGGGCTACTCCCATCGGGAGCGCTGGCGCGCACCCGATAGAATAAAGACTCGAAGGAAAAAACGTGACTCGAGTCTGCACCCGGACGTAAGCGCCCGTGCTCAGACTCGGGGGCTACTCCCATCGGGAGCGCTGAACGCGCACCCGATAAAACTTTTTTCTCACTCCAGGATCATGCCCGGGGACTTGATTCTGTGTAGGGTAACGTTGTTTTGCCATCGGCAGTTAACCAACAAAAGTTGGGCACGTTATTCGTTATCCCTTGCATAAAGAAAATGTATCGGATGGTCTACAAAGACTTGCAGGAAAAACTTCGGCAGAAGAAGATGTTCGAGTAGAACAACTTGAGTCTACGCACGGATTGCAAGCATCCGTACCTAGACTCGGGGGCTACTCCCATCGGGAGCGCTGACGCGCACCCGATAGAAGATAGAAGATAGAGGAAAGGCAAGAATGATCGAGAAGAAGAACTTCGGAAGAGGACATGCTTTAGTCTCTACCCGAACTATGTTCGGCTAGACACTCGGGGGCTACTGACGTGGGCATTACCCTTCGGGTAACCAATGTTGCTCTACCCTACATGGTCCAACTGGAGGCCCATGAAGGTACCTGATGGCAAGATGGGCCACTAGGACGGTGCGGCGGAAGATTACTTGGAGTACAATACATGGAAGAAGCTGAGCAAGGAAAGATTGGAGATAGATCTATTGTAAACCTACTCGTACTCGATTAGACCTCTCGGGACCTGGCCACCTATATAAAGGCCAGGAGAGGGGCTATCGAGGGACACAATCAACCTTAGCAATATTAGCCATCAGAAGCTTAGAACTAGGTTACCCTAGCAACTAGCATCTCGACGAGATTACAGCCGAACTATTCAGCACCCCATTGTAACCTGTTTTCATCATAATCAAGAACAGACAGGCAGGACGTAAGGGTTTTACCTCATCGAGGGCCCCGAACCTGGGTAAATCGCTCTCCCTGCTTGTCTGTATACCGATGTCTCGTGTCAGCTTGCAGGATTCCATCAACCCTAAGCCCCTATCGGAGGGCATTGCCGAGGAGCACCCTCGACAACAGTCTTTCCCAAAATAGATTTAATCTCTCTATTTGATAATTCTACTTGCCCGCTAGTTTGAGGATGATAAGCGGAAGCAATTCTATGATTAATACCATACTTAGCAAGAGTTTTTCTAAAACCTCCATGAATAAAATGAGAACCTCCATCAGTCATAATATATCTAGGTACTCCAAATCTAGGAAAAATAATATCTAAAAGCATTTTTAAAGAAGTCTCACCATCAGCACTTTTTGTGGGTATAGCTTCTACCCATTTAGTAACATAATCAACAGCGACAAGTATATGAGTGTTACCTTCTGAAGAAGGGAAAGGACCCATGAAGTCAAATCCCCAACAATCGAATGGCTCAATAACAAGAGTATAATTCAGAGGCATTTCATTGCGTCTGGAGATATTACCAACCCTTTGACATTCATCACAAGATAAAATAAACTTCCTTGCATCTTTGAAGAGAGTTGGCCAATAAAAACCTGATTGTAGAACTTTTTGCGCGGTTCTATCTCCGGCGTGATGTCCTCCATAAGCACTACCATGACATTTACTCAATATCTCTTGTTGTTCATATTCAGGAACACATCTTCGCAGAATACCATCCACTCCTTCTTTATATAAGTGTGGGTCATCCCAAAAATAATGCCTCAAGTCATAAAAGAATTTCCTCCTTTGCTGAGCTGAAAAGGTTGGAGGCAAGTACTTGGAAACAATAAAGTTAGCATAATCAGCGTACCAAGGGCTATCTCGCGAGTTCACCTTTATTACAGCCAATTGTTCATTTGGAAAACTATCATTAATAGGAACAGGATCATAAGTAATATTTTCCAATCTAGATAAATTATCAGCAACAGGATTATCAGCACCTTTCCTATCTATAATATGTAAATCAAATTCTTGCAAAAGAAGTACCCATCTATAAGCCTTGGCTTAGCATCTTTCTTAGTCATAAGGTATCTAATTGCAGCATGATCAGTATGAATCGTGACTTTTGAATCAACAATATAGCATCTAAACTTGTCACAAGCAAAGACTACTGATGGCGTGTAACTCACACGTTCGTTGGGAACCCCAAGAGGAAGGTATGATGCGCACAGCAGCAAGTTTTCCCTCAGAAAGAAACCAAGGTTTATCGAACCAGGAGGAGCCAAGAAGCACGTTGAAGGTTGATGGCGGCGGGATGTAGTGCGGCGCAACACCAGGGATTCCGGCGCCAACGTGGAACCTGCACAACACAACCAAAGTACTTTGCCCCAACGAAACAGTGAGGTTGTCAATCTCACCGGCTTGCTGTAACAAAGGATTAACCGTATTGTGTGGAAGATGATTGTTTGCAGAAAACAGTAGAACAAAGATTGCAGTAGATTGTATTTCAGTAAAGAGAATTGGACCGGGGTCCACAGTTCACTAGAGGTGTCTCTCCCATAAGATAAACAACATGTTGGGTGAACAAATTACAGTTGGGCAATTGACAAATAAAGAGAGCATGACCATGCATATACATATCATGATGAGTATAGTGAGATTTAATTGGGCATTACGACAAAGTACATAGACCGCCATCCAGCATGCATCTATGCCTAAAAAGTCCACCTTCAGGTTATCATCCGAACCCCCTCCAGTATTAAGTTGCTAACAACAGACAATTGCATTAAGTATTGCGCGTAATGTAACTAGTGACTACATCCTTGAACATAGCACCAATGTTTTATCCCTAGTGGCAACAGCACATCCGTAATCTTAGTGGTTCTTGTCACTCCTCCAGATTCACGGAGACATGAACCCACTATCGAGCATAAATACTCCCTCTTGTAGTTACTAGCATCAACTTGGCCAGAGCATCTACTAATAACGGAGAGCATGCAAGATCATAAACAACACATAGACATAGCTTTGATAATCAACATAACAAGTATTCTCTATTCATCGGATCCCAACAAACGCAACATATAGAATTACAGATAGATGATCTTGATCATGTTAGGCAGCTCACAAGATCCGACAATGATAGCACAATGGGGAGAAGACAACCATCTAGCTACTGCTATGGACCCATAGTCCAGGGGTAGACTACTCACTCATCACTCCGGAGGCGACCATGGCGGCGTAGAGTCCTCCGGGAGATGATTCCCCTCTCCGGCAGGGTGCCGGAGGCGATCTCCTGGATCCCCCGAGATGGGATCGGCATTGGCGGCGTCTCTGGAAGGTTTTCCATATCGTGGCTCTCGTGCGGGGGTTTCGTCACGGAGGCTTTAAGTAGGCAGAAGGGTAGGTCAAGAGGCGGCGCGAGGGGCCCAGACCATAGGGCCGCGCGGCCAGGGCAGGGGCCGCGCCGCCCTATGCTCTGGCTGCCTCGTGGCCCCTCTTCGTTTCGTCTTCGGACTTCTGGAAGCTTCGTGACAAAATAGGCCCCTGGGCGTTGATTTCGTCCAATTCCGAGAATATTTCCTTACTAGGATTTTTGAAACCAAAAACAGCAGAAAACAAAGAATCGGCACTTCGGCATCTTGTTAATAGGTTAGTTCCAGAAAATGCACGAATATGACATAAAGTGTGCATAAAACATGTAGATAACATCAATAATGTGGCATGGAACATAAGAAATTATCGATACGTTGGAGACGTATCAGCATCCCCAAGCTTAGTTCTGCTCGTCCCGAGCAGGTAAAACGATAACAAAGATAATTTCTGGAGTGACATGCCATCATAATCTTGATCATACTATTTGTAAAGCATATGTAGTGAATGCAGCGATCAAAACAATGTATATGACATGAGTAAACAAGTGAATCATAAAGCAAAGACTTTTCATGGATAACACTTCAAGACAAGCATCAATAAGTCTTGCATAAGAGTTAACTCATAAAGCAATAATTCAAAGTAAAGGCATTGAAGCAACACAAAGGAAGATTAAGTTTCAGCGGTTGCTTTCAACTTGTAACATGTATATCTCATGGATATTGTCAACATAGAGTAATATAATAAGTGCAATAAGCAAGTATGTAGGAATCAATGCACAGTTCACACAAGTGTTTGCTTCTTGAGGTGGAGAGAAATAGGTGAACTGACTCAACAATGAAAGTAAAAGAATGGTCCTCCATAGAGGAAAAGCATCGATTGCTATATTTGTGCTAGAGCTTTGATTTTGAAAACATGAAATTTTTTTGTCAACGGTAGTAATAAAGCATATGCATCATGTAAATTATATCTTATAAGTTGCAAGCCTCATGCATAGTGTACTAATAGTGCCCGCACCTTGTCCTAATTAGCTTGGACTACCGGATCATCACAATGCACATGTTTTGACCAACTGTCACAAAGGGGTACCTCTATGCCGCCTGTACAAAGGTCTAAGGAGAAAGCTCGCATTGGATTTCTCGCTATTGATTATTCTTCAACTTAGACATCCATACCGGGACAACATAGACAACAGATAATGGACTCCTCTTTTATGCATAAGCATGTAACAACAATTAATAATTTTCTCATTTGAGATTTGAGGATATATGTCCAAAACTGAAACTTCCACCATGGATCATGGCTTTAGTTAGCGGCCCAATGTTCTTCTCTAACAATATGCATGCTTAACCATAGGGTGGTAGATCGCTCTTACTTCAGACAAGACGAACATGCATAGCAACTCACATGAAATTCAACAATGAATAGTTGATGGCGTCCCCAGTGAACATGGTTATCGCACAACAAGCAACTTAATAAGAGATAAAGTGCATAATTACATATTCAATACCACAATAGTTTTTAAGCTATTTGTCCCATGAGCTATATATTGCAAAGGTGAATGATGGAATTTTAAAGGTAGCACTCAAGCAATTTACTTTGGAATGGCGGAAAATACCATGTAGTAGGTAGGTATGGTGGACACAAATGGCATAGTGGTTGGCTCAAGTATTTTGGATGCATGAGAAGTATTCCCTCTCGATACAAGGTTTAGGCTAGCAAGGCTTATTTGAAACAAACACAAGGATGAACCGGTGCAGCAAAACTCACATAAAAGACATATTGAAAACATTATAAGACTCTACACCGTCTTCCTTGTTGTTCAAACTCAATACTAGAAATTATCTAGACCTTAGAGAAACCAAATATGCAAACCAAATTTTAGCATGCTCTATGTATTTCTTCATTAATGGGTGCAAAGCATATGATGCAAGAGCTTAATCATGAGCACAACAATTGCCAAGTATCACATTACCCAAGACATTAATAGCAATTACTACATGTATCATTTTCCAATTCCAACCATATAACAATTTAACGAAGGAGAAACTTCGCCATGAATACTATGAGTAGAAACCAAGGACATACTTGTCCATATGCTACAGCGGAGCGTGTCTCTCTCCCATAAAGTGAATGCTAGGATCCATTTTATTTAAACAAAACAAAAACAAAAACAAACCGACGCTCCAAGAAAAAGCACATAAGATGTGATGGAATAAAAATATAGTTTCAGGGGAGGAACCTGATAATGTTGTCGATGAAGAAGGGGATGCCTTGGGCATCCCCAAGCTTAGACACTTGAGTATTCTTAATATATGCAGGGGTGAACCACCGGGGCATCCCCAAGCTTAGAGCTTTCACTCTCCTTGATCATGTTGCATCATACTCCTCTCTTGATCCTTGAAAACTTCCTCCACACCAAACTCGAAACAACTCATTAGAGGGTTAGTGCACAATAAAAATTAACATATTCAGAGGTGACACAATCATTCTTAACACTTCTGGACATTGCATAATGCTACTGGACATTAGTGGATCAAAGAAATTCATCCAACATAGCAAAAGAGGCAATGCGAAATAAAAGGCAGAATCTGTCAAAACAGAACAGTTCGTATTGACGAATTTTAAAATGGCACCAGACTTGCTCAAATGAAAATGCTCAAATTTAATGAAAGTTGCGTACATATCTGAGGATTATGCACGTAAATTGGCTTAATTTTCTGAGCTACCTACAGGGAGGTGGACCCAGATTCGTGACAGCAAAGAAATCTGGAACTGCGCAGTAATCCAAATCTAGTACTTACTTTTTCTATCAACGGCTTTACTTGGCACAACAAAACACAAAAATAAGATAAGGAGAGGTTGCTACAGTAGTAAACAACTTCCAAGACACAAAATAAAAACAAAGTACTGTAGGTAAAAACATGGGTTGTCTCCCATAAGCGCTTTTCTTTAACGCCTTTCAGCTAGGCGCAGAAAGTGTGTATCAAGTATTATCGAGAGACGAAGTGTCAACATCATAATTTGTTCTCATAATAGAATCAAAAGGTACCATCATTCTCTTTCTAGGGAAGTGTTCCATACCTTTCTTGAGAGGAAATTGATATTTTATATTACCTTCCTTCATATCAATAATAGCACCAACAGTTCGAAGAAAAGGTCTTCCCAATATAATGGGACAAGATGCATTGCATTCAATATCCAAGACAACAAAATCAACGGGAACAAGGTTATTGTTAACGGTAATGCGAACATTATCAACTTTACCCAAAGGTTTCTTTGTAGAATGATCAGCAAGATTAACATCCAAATAACAATTTTTCAGCGGTGGCAAGTCAAGCATATCATAAATTTTCTTAGGCATAACAGAAATACTTGCACCAAGATCACATAAAGCATTACAATCAAAATCTTTAACCTTCATCTTAATGATGGGCTCCCAACCATCCTCTAGCTTTTTAGGAATAGAGGCTTCGCGCTCTAGTTTCTCTTCTCTAGCTTTTATGAGAGCATTTGTAATATGATGCGTGAAAGCCAAATTTATAGCACTAGCATTAGGACTTTTAGCAAGTTTTTGCAAGAACTTTATAACTTCAGAGATGTGGCAATCATCAAAATTCAAACCATTATAATCTAAAGCAATGGGATCATCATCCCCAATGTTGGAAAAAAATTCAGCAGCTTTATCACTGGCAATTTCAGCAGTTTTAGCAGTTTCAGGCAGTTTTTCGCGCTTTGCATTAGAAGTGGAAAAATTGCTAACACCAATTCTTTTATTATTATTAGTAGGAGGTGCAGCAACATGTGTAGCATTAGCATTACTAGTGGTGGTAATAGTCCAAACTTTAGCTACATTCTTCTCTTTAGCTAGTTTTTCATTTTCTTCTCTATCCCACCTAGCACGCAGTTCAGCCATTAGTCTTATATTCTCATTAATTCTAACTTGAATCGCATTTGCTGTAGTAACAATTTTATTATGATGATTCTCATTAGGCAAAACTTTTGATTTCAAAAGATCAACATCAGCAGCAAGACTATCGACTTTAGAAGCAAGTATATCAATTTTCCCAAGCTTTTCTTCAACAGATTTGTTAAAAGCAGTTTGTGTACTAATAAATTCTTTAAGCATGGCTTCAAGTCCAGGGGGTGAACTCCTATTATTGTTGTAAGAATTCCCATAAGAATTACCATAGCCGTTGCCATTATTATAAGGATATGGCCTATAGTTGTTACTAGAATTGTTCCGGTAAGCATTGTTGTTGAAATTATTATTTTTAATGAAGTTTACATCAACATGTTCTTCTTGTGCAACCAATGAAGCTAACGGAACATTATTAGGATCAATATTAGTCCTATCATTCACAAGCATAGACATAATAGCATCAATCTTATCACTCAAGGAAGAGGTTTCTTCGACAGAATTTACCTTCTTACCTTGTGGAGCTCTTTCCGTGTGCCATTCAGAGTAGTTGATCATCATATTATCAAGAAGCTTTGTTGCTTCACCAAGAGTGATGGACATAAAGGTACCTCCAGCAGCTGAATCCAATAAATTCCACGAAGAAAAATTTAGTCCTGCATAGAAGGTTTGGATGATCATCCAAGTAGTCAGTCCATGGGTTGGGCAATTTTTAACCAGAGATTTCATTCTTTCCCAAGCTTGAGCAACATGTTCAGTATCTAATTGTTTAAAATTCATTATGCTACTCCTCAAAGATATAATTTTAGCAGGGGGATAATATCTACCAATAAAAGCATCCTTGCATTTAGTCCATGAATCAATACTATTCTTAGGCAGAGATAGCAACCAATCTTTAGCTCTTCCTCTTAATGAGAAAGGGAACAATTTTAGTTTAATAATATCACCATCTACATCTTTATATTTTTCCATTTCACATAGTTCAACAAAATTATTAAGATGGGCAGCAGCATCATCAGAACTAACACCAGAAAATTGCTCTCGCATAACAAGATTCAGTAAAGCAGGTTTAATTTCAAAGAATTCTGCTGTAGTAGCAGGTGGAGCAATAGGTGTGCATAAGAAATCATTATTATTTGTGGTTGTGAAGTCACACAACTTAGTATTTTCAGGGTTGGCCATTTTAGCAACAGTAAATAAAACAAACTAGATAAAGTAAATGCAAGTAAACTAATTTTTTTGTATTTTGATATAGCAAACAAGATAGCAAATAAAGTAAAACTAGCAACTAATTTTTTTGTATTTTGATTTAGTGCAGCAAACAAAGTAGTAAATAAAACTAAGCAAGACAAAACCAAAGTAAAGAGATTGAGAAGTGGAGACTCCCCTTGCAGCGTGTCTTGATCTCCCCGGCAACGGCGCCAGAAATCTAGCTTGATGGCGTGTAACTCACACGTTCGTTGGGAACCCCAAGAGGAAGGTATGATGCGCACAGTAGCAAGTTTTCCCTCAGAAAGAAACCAAGGTTTATCGAACCAGGAGGAGCCAAGAAGCACGTTGAAGGTTGATGGCGGCGGGATGTAGTGCGGCGCAACACCAGGGATTCCGGCGCCAACGTGGAACCTGCACAACACAACCAAAGTACTTTGCCCCAACGAAACAGTGAGGTTGTCAATCTCACTGGCTTGCTGTAACAAAGGATTAACCGTATTGTGTGGAAGATGATTGTTTGCAGAAAACAGAGAACAAGTATTGCAAAGATTGTATTTCAGTAAAGAGAATTGGACCGGGGTCCACAGTTCACTAGAGGTGTCTCTCCCATAAGATAAACAACATGTTGGGTGAACAAATTACAGTTGGGCAATTGACAAATAAAGAGAGCATGACCATGCACATACATATCATGATGAGTATAGTGAGATTTAATTGGGCATTACGACAAAGTACATAGACCGCCATCCAGCATGCATCTATGCCTAAAAAGTCCACCTTCAGGTTATCATCCGAACCCCCTCCAGTATTAAGTTGCTAACAACAGACAATTGCATTAAGTATTGCGCGTAATGTAACTAGTGACTACATCCTTGAACATAGCACCAATGTTTTATCCCTAGTGGCAACAGCACATCCGTAATCTTAGTGGTTCTTGTCACTCCTCCAGATTCACGGAGACATGAACCCACTATCGAGCATAAATACTCCCTCTTGTAGTTACTAGCATCAACTTGGCCAGAGCATCTACTAATAACGGAGAGCATGCAAGATCATAAACAACACATAGACATAGCTTTGATAATCAACATAACAAGTATTCTCTATTCATCGGATCCCAACAAACGCAACATATAGAATTACAGATAGATGATCTTGATCATGTTAGGCAGCTCACAAGATCCGACAATGATAGCACAATGGGGAGAAGACAACCATCTAGCTACTGCTATGGACCCATAGTCCAGGGGTAGACTACTCACTCATCACTCCGGAGGCGACCATGGCGGCGTAGAGTCCTCCGGGAGATGATTCCCCTCTCCGGCAGGGTGCCGGAGGCGATCTCCTGGATCCCCCGAGATGGGATCGGCATTGGCGGCGTCTCTGGAAGGTTTTCCATATCGTGGCTCTCGGTACTGGGGGTTTCGTCACGGAGGCTTTAAGTAGGCAGAAGGGTAGGTCAAGAGGCGGCGCGAGGGGCCCAGACCATAGGGCCGCGCGGCCAGGGCAGGGGCCGCGCCGCCCTATGCTCTGGCTGCCTCGTGGCCCCTCTTCGTTTCGTCTTCGGACTTCTGGAAGCTTCGTGACAAAATAGGCCCCTGGGCGTTGATTTCGTCCAATTCCGAGAATATTTCCTTACTAGGATTTCTGAAACCAAAAACAGCAGAAACAAAGAATCGGCACTTCGGCATCTTGTTAATAGGTTAGTTCCAGAAAATGCACGAATATGACATAAAGTGTGCATAAAACATGTAGATAACATCAATAATGTGGCATGGAACATAAGAAATTATCGATACGTTGGAGACGTATCAACTACAGCTAACAATTCTTTTTCAGTTGTAGCATAATTTCTTTGAGCAGCATCAAGAGTTTTGCTAGCATAATGAATAACATTTAATTTTTTATCTACTCGCTGTCCAAGAACAGCGCCTACAGCAAAATCACTAGCATCACACATAATTTCAAAAGGTAAGTTCCAATCAGGAGGTTCAACTACAGGAGCAGTTGTTAAGGCTTTCTTTAGAGTTTCAAAAGCTTCCTTACAATCATCATCAAAAACAAAAGGTACATCTTTTTGAAGAAGATTAGTAAGAGGCTTTGAAATCTTGGAGAAATCTTTAATAAATCTCCTATAAAACCCAGCATGACCAAGAACACTACGAATGCCTTTAACATCCCTCGGATAGGGCATCTTCTCAATTGCTTCAACTTTAGCTCTATCAACTTCAATACCTCTCTCAGAAATTTTATGTCCCAATACAATTCCTTCATCAACCATAAAGTGGCATTTCTCCCAATTAAGAACAAGGTTAGTTTCTTCACATCTCTGCAAAACTTTATCGAGGTTTCGGAAGCAATTATCAAAAGAATTCCCATAGACAGAAAAATCATCCATGAATACCTCTACAATACTCTCGCAAAAGCCATGAAAAATAGCAGACATGCATCTTTGAAAAGTAGCAGGAGCATTACATAAACCAAAAGGCATACGCCTATAAGCATAAGTTCCATAGGGAAAAGTGAAAGTGGTTTTCTCTTGATCTTTAGTTTTAACAGCAATTTGTGAAAACCCAGAATAACCATCAAGAAAGCAAAAATGAGTATTTTTAGACAACCTCTCTAACATTTGATCAATAAAGGGTAAAGGGTAATGATCTTTCTTAGTAACTTTGTTAACTTTTCGATAATCAATGCACATTCTATACCCTACAACTACTCTTTGAGGGATGAGCTCATCATTATCATTAGGCACAACAGTCATTCCTCCTTTCTTAGGAACACAATGCACAGGACTAACCCATCTACTATCAGCAATAGGATATATAATACCAGCTTCAAGAAGTTTTAATACCTCATTCCTTACCACATCCTTCATCTTCAAAATTAGACGACGTTGATGTTCAACAACAGGCTTTGCATCATCTTCCATATTGATAGCATGTTGGCAAATAGAGGGAGAAATCCCCTTCAAATCATCAAGAGTGTAGCCAATAGCTCCTCGGTGTTTCTTCAATATTTCCAATAACCTTTGTTCCTCAATATCTGAAAGCTTAGAACTAATAATAACAGGATATATTTTCTTATCATCAATATGAGCATATTTAAGATTATCAGGCAATGGTTTTAAATCGAAAACAGGATCTTTCTTTGGTGGTGGTGTTGTACCTAAATCGTCAACTGGCAAGTCATGTTTAAGAATAGGTTGACGAAGGAAAATTTCATCAAGCTCATTTCTTTCTTCCCTAAAGACTTCACTCTCACTATTCTCCAAATGTTGCTGCAAAGGATTATTAGGAGCAAGAGCAATAGACGCACACTGTTCAACTCTAAAATCATTATTAGGCAAATCAGCTTTATATGGAGTTTTGGCAAATTTAGAGAAATTAAACTCATAAGATTCACCAGCAAATTTAGTAACAATCTTTTCCTTCTTGCAATCTATAACAGCTCCACAAGTATTTAGGAATGGTCTACCAAAAATAATAGGACAATACTTACTAGCAGCAGAACCAACACTACTAGGGAAAAGCCTATAGGTGGAGGCAAGTTGTGCCGGCGCACCACCTTGTGCATGCGCCGGTGGAAAGGATTGCCGGCGCACCACATTTCAGCCGCGCCGGCGATGAAGGGATACTGCCGGCGCACCTCGGGGAAAGGCTCGCCGGCGCTATTTCCTGGCATGGCCCGGGCCGATTCGGGCCAGGCCCAAGAATCATTGCCGGCGCACCGGCCCAGTGGTGCGCCGGTGGAAAGTTTTCTATTGCCGGCGCACCCCTGGGCCGGTGCGCCGGCAATGATTCTTGGGCCTGGCCCGGTTGTGATATAGCCGAAAGGGGTATATGTTGCCGGCGCACCATGGTCCAGGTGCGCCGGCAATAACCTGGCAGTTATTTCAGCCACCAACCAGCCCACTCACTCACACACTCACTACACTCCACTTCTCCACACAAACCCGAGCCTTCTCCCAACCCAGCTCATTTTTGCCCATTTCTATCCCCAATTTCACCAATTTGACCAAACAAAATCAAAATTTTTGAGCAAATCTTCCCTTCCTACATGCATCTCCCACATCCCCCTATGTAGATCTAGATCTACTATCCCGCATTGACCGCTCAATCTAGATCTAGATCTAGAAAGTCGGCTTCCATACGCCATTGTCGCGGCGCGTCGTCTCGATCTTATCGACGAATATATCAAACAAATAGGTGATTAATGAACAAATTAAGGAATGAAATCGATGTATGTTGGACATTTGAAGAAAATCTCTCGTGTGTGGCATATATATATGTTGTGCTTGTGCTTGTGTGTGTGTTGGCGTTGAAAATGAGTTGCCAACGTTGCGCCGAAATGTTGATTCTTCAAGTTTCCGTTTCGGCACATTTCTGGCGCTCCTATGTCCTACCGTGTAGGAAGGTCATGCCGAAATTTTCCGTGAAAACTACCGACGGATGCATGGTTCTAATGAATTATGTAATCTTACCATGCAGGCGATAATGGTTATCGAGATGAGTGAAAGCATCGTGATGAGATATCTGAAACACGCGATCATCGACATGTATGAAAATAACCGCACGGAGGTATTGTGTCCGTGCCGGAGATGCAAACGAGGGAAATGGTTTGACCCGTATTCAGGCAAGTTGCGGGGGCACCTGCTCACTAATGGTTTCATGCATGGACACACTCAATGGATGAGTGATGATGGCGCGGAGGTCAATGGGGCGACGGCGGCAGGTGGTAAAAATGGCCGGCAAGAAGGAGGGCATCATGATACCGATGACGATGAAGAGTTTGTCGCACATGACGATAACCTTGACGACGACAATAACCTTGACGACGACAATAACCTTGACGACGACGAAGAGGTGCCGCTAGCTTCAGTCGTGCGGGACCCTCATCTTCAAGATCTGCTTCTCGAAAAGACGAAAGGCGCCAAGCGGAAATCAAAGCTTGAGCAACTCGAGATAGACTCGAATACTCCGTTGTACGACTCAGGTCGCGGGTTGGGGAGTCTCGCTTGAGAGTAGCTCTCGATGTGCTGCAGATGAAGGCGAAACACGGATGGACGGACACAAGCGTCGACGACATCCCGGAATACGTGAAAGATCTCCTTCCTGCCGGGAACACGTGTCTGGTAGTCTAGCCGAGGCCAAGAGAATCACGTGCCCTCTCGACTTACCCCACGAAAAGTATCACGCTGCATCAACGACTTGTATCATGTATCGCAAGGAGCACATGGACAAGACCAAATGTCTGTGTGTGAAGCTGAACGGTACAAGAAAGGGAAGAAGAAAGCTCCTCGGAAAGTTGTGTGGTACTTCCCGCTCGCCCCGGCTTCAACGGTTCTACGCGGACCGCAAGGAAGCAAAGCTCATGCGGCGGCACGCGAAAGAAAGGAGGCGTGTTGAATGATAAAGAGCGGATTGAGCACCCAAGGTCGACGCGCACCCTTCGGATGCAAGCCGCTGGAAAGCATTAGACAATGAATTCGGAAGTTTTGGGGCAGATCCCGAAACATCAGGTTGGGTGCGAGCACGGACGGATTCAATCCGTTCGGAAACCAGAGCAGCACACATAGCACATGGCCCGTGTTTGTATGGATCTACAACCTCCCGCCCTGGCTGTGCATGAAGAGGAAGTACATACGGATGAGTATGCTAATTCAAGGGCCGACACAGCCAGGAAACGATATCAACATGTATCTCGAACTATTAAAGGAGGAGCTTGAAACGTTGTGGGCGGAGGAAGGGGTAGATACATGGGACGCCGTCGCGGAAGAATATTTCCCTTTGAGAGCCGCGTTGATCACGACGGTGCAGGACTACCTCGGATACGGTTACATTTCGTGCCAGGTGTGCCATGGACACAAGGCATGTGTCGGGTGCATGGAAGAGACGATGTTTTTGCAGCTTGGTAAGGATGGCTCTTCGAAAACAGTTTACATGGGGCATCGAAGGTGGCTACGAGAAAACTGACCCGTGGAGAAAGCGTGGAGATCCGTTCGATGGTACAAATGAACCCCGAGGACCTCCACGTAAGAAGAGCGGCGAAGAGATCGATACATTACTGAAAGGTTGGAAGGAGTGCCCTGCGCCGGAAAGATTCGTCAAAAGCCTGGAGAGAAGAAGAAGAAAATGGAAACGACGCCGCTCATTGGTGTATGGAAAAGGAGGTCCGTGTTTTGGGACTTGCCGTCTTGGAAAATTCTCGATACACCTCACCGCCTTGATGTCATGCATATTACAAAGAACGTGTGCGAGAGCTTGCTTGGCACTCTTCTCAACATGCCGGACCGGACCAAAGATGGGCCGAAAGCAAGACAGGACCTGAAAGTTTTGGGCATCGGGGAAGAGCTTCGATCCCGCCGGCCCAAGAGGGACGATCGGAGGAGGAGGCGGACGGCGGTCGAAGCGCAAAAGGATTAAGCAGCCGGACTATTACTGTCCCCCTCTGCTTCGCTTTTAGTCCGGCCGAGGTCGATCAATTTTTCAATTGCCTTGTAGGAGTCAGAGTGCCCTTCGGTTACTCCGGGCTAATAAGCAGATACATGGACCCCAAGAAATGAAACTTCAGCGGCATGAAGTCTCATGACTGTCACGTGATGATGACGCAGATTCTTCCGGTTGCAATCCGAGGTATAATGGATGACCATGTCCGTGCAACGCTGATCGGGCTCAGAACTTCTTCGACGTCATAACTCGGAAGTCGATAAGCGTGAAGAAACTCGCAAGGCTCCAGGAAGAGATCGTGGTGATCCTATGTGAGATGGAGATGTACTTCCACTTTGCATTCTTTGACGTGATGGTCCATCTGTTGGTCCATATCATGGATGATATCGTCAGTCTAGGGCCGGCATTCTTACACAACATGATGCCGTTTGAAAGAATGAATGGGGTCATTAAAGGATACGTTCGTAACAGGTCACATCCAGATGGAAGCATCGTACAGGGCTGGCTCACCGAAGAGTGCATCTCTTTCGCACGAATTATCTAGACATCGAGGACCCTGTTGGTTTGCCTCAAAACAAGTACCTCCGTAGGTTCGAGGGAGTAGGCCACAAAAATGGAAGGAAGGAACTGCACGTGCACATGTCTGGTCGGAGTTCCGACTTTGACAGGGCCAACTTAGTAGCGCTACAACACATTGACTTGATCGATCCTTGGTGGAAAGAGCACAAAACCATGATAGAGAACAGTGGCAAGCCGATGATGACGGAAGCGAGAAATATACAGAGAGCACAACTCCTCTTTTGCGCTGGTTCAAAGACCACATTGATGCTAATCCCCCACCAATGGATTCGACAAGGATAAACTAGTATTGGCCTTGTCACATGGCCCCGCGCCCAACATCATGACTTACCAAGCGTACGATATCAACGGGTACACATTCTACACGGAAGAAAAAGACAAGAACAAGTGTTTACCGAGAACTCGGGGGTAACGATGGATTCCTGGACGGGTGACGTAAAGACTAGATACTACGGAAGAATCGAGGAAATCTGGGAGCTTAGCTACGGCGGGGAGAAAGTGCCGATGTTCCGTATCGGATGGGCTAAGAGCGTCGAGAAAAAGAAGACCGGTATTTCACCACCATGTTTCTACCCGAAGCCAACAAATCAAAGTCCACGAACGCCACCGCGCAGAATGAGCCATGGGTACTGGCAGAACACGTGCACCAATGCTTCTTCATAACCGACCCATCCAGGCCTAGCCGTGTTATCGTGAGGAGAGGCAAGAGGACCATCGTCGGAATGGATGGAGTCGCCAACGAGGAAGACTTCGAAGGACAAGTCGGAGACCCAATGATGGAAGAATCCGAGGACGAAGACACAACATACACCACAAGAAGAAGCAGGACCACGCTACCGAGGTCAGGTCGACCCTTCAAAAGAAGAAGTCACGACACGGGGCTAAATTATTCAACGACGAGCAAGAAAAGCAAGAAGAAAGCGAAACACTCTTCTCAATCAATGATGTAAAAATTTATTTGCAATCTATAACTCATATTTTGTGTAATTCATAACTACTCATATGGTCATGGCCAATATTTTATGTATGACTAATTAATATTGTGTTGGTCAATATTTTGTGTATGTATATATAACTCATATATATATCTTCATGTTTTTACATAACTCATGCATATTGCTTCATTATTATCTTGAAAAGATAAGAAAAATAAAATACTACAGTATTTGGGGTAGAAGAAAAGAAACATACAATAAAGAGAAAAGAAATAAATTTTTGGGGTAAAAGAAAAGCAACATACAATAAAGAGAAAAAAAATACTACAGCTGATCCAGGGTTATTGCCGGCGCACCAGGCTTATTAATTCGCCGGGGATATACTTGTCCCCGGCGAACCAGGTATGTGGTGCGCCGGCAATAACCCTGGATCAGCTGTAATTAGGACTTGACCTTTTTTCCCCTTCTTCTCCCCGCACAGCCACATCTCCAACCCCCACCGTCGAGCGCCGCCGTTCTGTCGCCACCTCAAGTCCCCCTCTCGAGCGCCGCCGTTCTGCGCCCCGCCACCGCCCTCCACCATCCCCTCGACCATCCCCCACCACCTGCCACGTACGCCGCCGCGGAAGACCCGTGGAGAAGGAGGTGCCGCGCGCCATTGGAGAAGGAGGTGCCGCGCGCGAGGGGACGTCGGCGCCGCCGTTGGAGAAGAAGGAGCCGCGCGCCATTGGTGAGCTTCCCGCTCCCCTTCCCTCTCCCCTTCCCTCCCCCTTCCCTCTCTGTTTAGCTAGGGTTCTTCCTCATCTCCGGTGACCCAAGCCGGTTAGGGTTCTTCCTCGTCTCATACCCTGGTTCATTTAATTCGTGTTTAATACCCTGGTTAAATTTGAATGCTAAAATTGGTTTGAAAAGCTAAAATTTGATGTGCAACAAAATTGCCCAAAAAGGAAGTTTGAATGCTAAAATTGGTTTGAAAAGCTAGCAGTATTGTTCTCTGGTTTTGGTTCTTTATGTTCATAGGAGGTTAATGAACAGACGTTTGGTTCAAACAAGAAAATGATTTTAGTTGCAGGTATGTTAGTTCTTCATTAAATGAAAATGAAAATGAAAATGAAAATGGTTTTGCTAAATGGTTAAATGAAAATAAAATGCTCATGCTTATGCTACTGCAATCAAGTTGAAAATGAACTTTATATATGTTGGTTTTGCTAAATGGTTAAATGAAAATAAAATGCTCATGCTTTTGCTAAATGGTGTTGCATGCTCATGCTAATAATATGAATGAAATTCATAGGTTAATTTGTTCTCTGGTTTGAAAAAGGAAAATGAATGCTAGCAGTATGTTAGTTCTTGATTAAATGCATTCTCTGGTTTGCTAGGTAAAGAAGCAGCAGGTTTAGCTCACCAAACCATTTATAAAATGCCCAGAAAATGCTAGCATCTTGACTGGTGTTCTCTGGTTTAAAAATGCTAGCATTTTGGTTATGGTACTGCCAATTCATATAAAGTTCATAGGAGAAAAGAATGCTACTGCATTTATTCTCTGGTTTCATAATGGTTCATGCTATATATATGAAATGCTCTCTGTAATTTTTCAACTAGAAATAAAATGATGCAGTAGCTTTAAATGATATAGCAATAAAGTTGAAAATGAACTTTATATATGTTGGTTTAGTTGGTTTAGATGAAAATGCTTTATATACTAAGTCTTTGTTGAAAAAAGAAATTGAGTTGGGGTTTTTTATTATAGTGTAAATGAAATGGAAATGCTACTGGTTCATTTAAAATAGTTCTCTGGTTTAGTTCACTATTGCTACTTCACTATTTAAAATGGAAATGGAAATGAAATGAATGCTCTGGTTGGAAATTGTTCTCTGGTTGGAAATTGTGATATAGAAATAACTAAATGAAAAAATGTAAATAGCTAGTATTAGTTGGTTTAGTTGATAAAATTTGTTCTCTGGTTGGTTTAAAAAGAACAAGTGCTATTCTATAAATTCTATAGATGTTTGCTGGCTAAAATTCTGGTTCAATTCATTCTTTTAAATTCATTCTCTGGTTCAATTCATTTATGCTTGTTTGAGAATTTGAGATATGGTGGTATGGTGGTTCAATTCATTCTCTGGACAAAAGAAAATGCCATTGCAGAGAAAATGGTCCCCTTAACCAGAGAAAATGGTCCTCTGTAGAAATGGAGAAATGTTTCCTAGAGCAAAAGCATGTTTCATTGCTGCATTGATGCTACATTGCTGCATTTGAAACTTGACTGTTTGCTATGATGCTACATTGCTGCATTTGAAACTTGACTGTTTGCTGGCTTGTTTGATTTCCTCTATAGTTTGTGATCTTACCTGTTGTAAACACTTTTGCTGAATCATGAAATAGTGTGGTAAGATGGTTGCTATATATACATCTTTGTTTTCTAGTTTGAAAAATTCTCAGCATGTACAAAGGAAGAGATGTTATCTCGGTAGCACAGAAAGTGCACATGGAAGTTTCACCCAACATATTTGATTAGCTATGCAATTTATGGTCTTATTTGATTGTTCCCATACTTCGGTTGAATTTGGAATTAGCCTAGGTGGAGTGTATGATGCTGCTAAGCGAGTTTGATGGAGGTTGTCAAGTGTTATTCAATATGTTCATTCTCTGGTTTTAAATGGAGGTTGTCAAGTGTTATTTTTATGCTGATGTAAAATGCCACTGTAATGTATATGCTAAAAAGCTAGCTACTGTAATTTATGTGGTGATGGTTATGGTGATGGCATGGTTATGGAGATGGTTATGGTTATGGTTATGGCATTTCTATGTTTGCATTTACATTACGGGGATTGAGTTGCTATTGAGTGCCGGAATGTCGATTCATTTCCGTTCGGCAATTCTAGCACTCGGCATGACCAATTTTTAGCAAAGGTCATGCCGAATTTTTCCGTGAATTCTAACTCTTTTTCGTCTTCTATTAGTGCAAGCCACCATGTCGTCTCAAGAAGAGTTAGAGGAGCACTACAATCGGCACTTCTTTAGGACGGAGGAGGATGCCGAGGCCGCTGGTGTTGGCGGCGACGAGGACCATGAGATGGAGGATGCCGCTGGGGGTAGTGCCGACGAGCCGAGCGGCAACGAGGCAAGCGCCGCCGCCGGGGTAGTACCTACGAGCCTAGCGGCGATGAGGCAACGGCGCCGCCGGGGTGGCGGCGAGACAAGCGGCGACGATCCTAGCGCCGCCGCCGGGAGTAGTGGCACCGGGACAAGTGGAGCCAAGAGGCCGCGGAAGGCAAGGCGCCAAACACGGTCGGCACCGGCAGAGACACGATCACAGAGGTGGACCCCGCCGGTGGTTTGCCGGTGTTGCCTAAGGATGTTGCCAAGGGGTACGGCAACCAAGCGGCATGTATCCTCCGAGAGGTCGTCAATCTCAACGAGACGGACCTCCGAGCTGAGAGCAAAGCGCCTTTGCGAGCCCAGCTCATTGCGAGGTTGCACGCACGATACAAGTTCCTAGGCGACTACGCCTCCAGTCATCAAACCAACAACATTGTGAACTCACAAGCCCTCCTGAAGTTCACCAAACACCTCAGCAGCTATAAGTACATGGTGCGGAGGCTGATTCTTGAGGGCAAAGGTTTCGAAGAGGTCCACTCCGCCTTTCCGCATGTCACCCGGGCGGACTTTGATGCTTTTGTGGCCAATGAAGAGCTACAAGCAACCAAGAATCGCAAGTTGTGGGGGAAGGAAATGCGGGAGCTTAACATCGGCAACCACAACCTTGGGAGCCGTGGGTACGAGGGAAAGGAGCCCTATTGGGCGAAGGAGGATGAGGCGTATGTAAATGCCGGCATTGAGAACCCCTGGCTCAAGTACAAGGACCCGCTTGAAAGAAGATTCATCAGGTCCCGGTACCATAAGAAGAAACTAACCGGGGAACTTGTCACGGACCCGAAGGTCGTAACCGACATAATTTGGTTCACGAACGACCGAGAAGGTCCTGGCGTTGGAGAAAAAGCTGGTAAGCAATTTACCGGTTTTATTAGATCAAGTATCGTTCATATAATAGTAGCAACATTTCTAAATGGTTCGCGTTTCTTCCGCAGAAGAAGAAAGACAAAGACTTTCTCAATCCTCCCAAGGTGACGAAGGCTCCTCGTCCCAGGCGTCGACGGGCAGGGTAGCACGGGACAAGCCTCTCGTACGGGCGCTAAACATCGTTAATGAGCATTCACCGACGAGAAGGCCGCATAGAGGCCGTGTGGCTGGCGCCGGTACAGGCTACAAGCATGGTCACTATGGCTTGTCGTCTGCGGCCGATAAAAATGCGCGTAATGAGAGGAAGCAGCGGGAGGCGGAGGAAATGAGGGAGTCAATCCTAGCCCAAGTCCAAGCTGGTTTGGTACCGCAACTGGTACCGCAACTCAAAGCTACACTCGTACCTGAAGTCAAAGCTGAAGTCGCGCTGGAGTCCAAGCAGATTTCAACGCTATGCAAGCGTGGTATGAGGGTGGCAAACAAGGCCCCCGAAACTGCAAGTGGTTAGCTTCAACGGCAGCAACTCGATGGTGCCGCCGTCCGCCGGCAATGACAATGTTATAATGGAGACTCCTCCGGCCGCCGGCAATGTCGCTGGTGCTAGGGATTCACCGTCCATGCCGGGTAGCAGCCCCTCCGTCACTTGCACGCCCGCCGCCGCATGTGCTGGCCCGTCGACATTAGCCGAGCTCAACGCCCTCACGGTAATTAACTAATGTGTACATCAAGTTAATATATTAGTTTCGTCATCCTTGCCCTCTCTCTAACGCCATACACATGTTCTCGCAGGCGCTCTCGACGCCATGCACCTTTTGATGAGAGTAAACGACGAAATCAAAGACGTCGCGAGGGTCCATCATTCGGCCCCTGGATAAGAAGTGGCACACACGAGATATGGCGGATGACGTTTACCGGGTTGAAGTGGATCGGGCGTTACCGGGCTATGAGGATTTGTTTCCTCCTAATCAACCGCATGGTGCCGATGACGATAGCCCGTTGAATCTGGCCTCACCGAAGGGTTGGGTACTGCTATGGCCGAAGACCCTAATTCGGATCAACACCTACTCGGGGTCGACGGCAAGCAAAGACAAGCACCTTGCGGCGCCACATGTCAGCGTCCCTCCACGACAGCCGGCGGCGCCGTGGTCATCGCCCCACCAGAACGGCCAGCTGCGCCGGAGGTCGGCGCCCCACCACAACAGCCAGCTGCGCCGCAGGCCGAGGAATATGAACGTGACAACTTCCAATGGGATATTCCTACGTCTTCACAAGTTGTCCATGAGGATGCGCCGGGCTTCAAATATGTGTGCTCCAAGAAGCTGTTCGATTCTCAAGAAACGGCTGATGAGGAGGAAAATCTGAGGAGGTCGCCACCGCCGCCGTCAAAAATATGTTGAGCCCAAACACACTCCGTGCTACGGCCACTACGGCGATGGATGGTCCAGCACTACAACCCAAGAAGAGGAAGAGGGCAAATAAGAAGGACGCCCAAGACAAGGCGGCGGCGGCCAAATCCAAGGACAAGGTCCCACTCCTTGACAAGTTGCCAAACAATTGGCGACCTCTCGCATCACTTGGGTCAACCGATGCTGCCGGAGCATGTCGTGAAGAAACTCACCCCGGATATGAGGAGCTTGCATGAGACTGTCTTGCATGTGGAGAACCTTCTTCTCAAATCAAAAGATCCTGGTTACCCTCTCTTCGTGGCGAAGGTGCCAATCGGCATGAACTTCGTCGAGAAGTACCCCGCGGACTTGTGCTTCATCCGGTTCAACGACATCTTCAGCATCTATCGCATGCAAGCGCTCCACTTTAGTGTGGTTCGCCTAGTTGCTCTTAGCATGTCTTCCCAGATTGTTAAGGAGGGGACGCCGACCATCGCGATCATGGACCCCTTCTATATGCGGGAGAGCATCATCTGCAACCACGGGGATCGCGCGATTGCCACCCCAGGTCGAGGATTTCATGCCGGCGAACATTAAGAAGGGCGCCATTCTCATCCCTTACTTCCCCGAGTAAGTAATCACTCGCTAGTCCCCCATCACCATTCTATCCTATATCTCCATTTGCATTTCCAAAGGTTAATCCGTGTGTTTTCCGCAGAGACAAGTTCTGCACCCTCATCGTCGTGCACCCGCAACACTCGCATGCCGTCTATCTCGACTCGGGTAGGGACCGCAAGAAAGACTACTCCCACATCAGGGCCCTTCTCAATGATGCTCTCACCGGCTTCGCCAACAAGGCAGGCCCCCTCAAAGTAGAGAGGAAATCCCGAGGAGGCTTCGTCTTAACCCACACAACCAACTTCCCCTGCCTCAGGCAGTCGACGCCCGACAATGGGATGGACGCGTGAGTACGCCATCCTTCAGATGCAGGAGTACATAAAAGTACGCAGATGACATGTTGCTGCCAGATAATCTCAGAAACAGGTTTGCAAACATGGCGGATGTCACTGATAGAGAGATTAGAAAGAAGCTGGGGTCGCATCCAGCAGTTCATTTGCACGATAATCCTGGCAGGATGTCAACAATAGGTCTGGCGAGTTCTTCTACGGCTATGGTCTACCACCTAATGACGAGATAGACCTCCGCTTGGAGATGTCGCGTGATGAGAGGCCGTTCAACTCGCTTGAGGGCTGCCGTCCATTCCCCCCTAGGCGTACAACCTGATCTTACGACGGGAACACTTGCTAAAGCTTGAACGATATGTCCTTGAACTTCCGTCTGTAATAATTGTTATATATTCCCATAGAATCGACTAGTTGCTTTTATTTAGTTGTATGAATGTGCATGTGAACATGTGTCTGTAGTTTCATTTACTTTGCTATATATTTCAAGATTATGGCGTACATAGCTTAATAATTATTTGCATTTACTCGACCACTACTTGCCTCGTATTTGGAGTTCGCCGATGATTAGAATGTTCGGTCAATCGTACACTCGGGGGTGGAGCCAGTGAGCCTTGGTGCGACGGCCACAAGTATCAATCTATTGTGCATCCTACCTAGCCTCACTGACTCCATCCCTGGATGTTAATATTTGTTTCGACCGACAAAGTATGAGGCACGCTATTTAATTCGTACTACTTGTCTTCTATTTGAGTTCGCACTTCTTAATTGCATTGGCCGATGATTAAAATGTTCGGTCACTTGTACACTCCGGGTGGGGCCAGTGAGGCTTGGTGTGAAGGCCACAAATATCAATCTATTGTGCATCCTACCTAGCCTCACTGACACCATCCCTGTATGTTATTATTTATTTCGACCAACAAAGTATGAGGCACATGCTATTTAGTTCATACTACTTGTCTCTTATTTGAGTTGGCACTTGTTCATTGCATTGGTACTAACGTTTTACTTGTCTTGTGAATGGAGATGCCGACGACATATGTCGTGTACAAGGGGAGGGTTCCTGGAGTCTACGACGACTGGGAGGACTGTCGGAGACAGGTGCACCGTTTCAGCGGCAACAGCTACAAGGGATACCCCACTAGGGTGGAGGCGGAAGGAAGATACGCCCGTTATCTAGCGGGAGAGATGAGGGACATGAGGAGGAACCGGATGAAGACCATGGCCTTCGTGATGATGGTCATGACCATGTTGGTCATGTTCTATGTGATTCTAGTTTAGGTTAGGACCTACATTGTGAGGTGTATGACGATACTTGTGACGACTATGTACCAAGACTTCTAACTTTGTGAAACTTCGCCGTTCGGTGTTGCATATGCACATGTGTTGTATGAAATCAACACATTCCGAAACGAGACTTGCGTATTTGTGTACTGATACCGAAATGAAACTTGGCTCTCTATGTGCTTCTCATATTGCATGTAATACTGTATAAATATGAACTGCGTTGTAAATATATACTGCTGTCAAAATTGTATTGTAATATGCTGGAAAAAAGTGGAAAAAAGAATTTTCGAATTAATTGCCGGCGCACCTAAATAACACATTGCCGGCGCACGTGGCATGCGCCGATCTTGGAAGCACTATGCCCGGCGCACCCGATAGTGCGCCGGTGAAATAGATCTTTGCCGGCGAAAGGTGGTGGTGCGCCGGCAGTAGCTGAGATATCGCCGGCGCACAACCTGGTGCGCCGGCAGTGTCCGTTTATCACCGGCGCGTTCGCACCGGCGGGCTTGTGGTGCGCCGGCAATGGGGGTTTTAGGTGCGCCGGCAATGGGCCTTTCCCTAGTAGTGCAAGTACCAGAAAGTCAGCAGGATATTTAATCTTACCACACAGAACTTCCACATCTCGAACAATACCAATAGGAGAGATGGTTTCTCTATTAGCTAGCCGAATAACCACATCAATATCTTCAAGTTCACAAGAACCAATTTCATGCATGATCTCCGTATAAAGCTCATAAGGAATGGCGCTAATACTTGCACCAATGTCACATAAACCATAATAACAATGATCACCAATTCTAACAGAGAGCATGGGAACACTAGCTTTCCTAGACTTATTAGGATGCGAAACAATATTAGAAGCATCTTCACAGAAAATAATATGACCATCTTCCACATTTTCAGTCACAAGATATTTGACTATTGCAACAGCAGGTTCAACCTTAATTTGTTCTTCAGGTTCTATAGGTTTCTTTGCACTTTTATTAACCGCACTAGATATAACAGAGTACTCCTTCATTTTAGCAGGGAAAGGAGTTTTTTCAATATAAGCTTCAGGAAGAATATGATCAACAGTTTCAATTATAGCACATTTATTTATAGATGGATCAATTTTATCTTTATATGGTTCATGATACTTATCAAAATTCTTCCTAGGCAATTCAAAGTGAGATGCAAAAGCTTTATAAAGATTTACAACGACTTGAGAATCAAGACCATAAGTAGCACTAATATTACGAAATTTATCAGTATCCATAAAAACTTCAATGCATTTATAATCAAAGTTTATACCTGACTCTCTATCTTTGTCGTTCTCCCATCCTTCAGTATTCTCCTGGATCCGATCAAGAAGGTCCCTTTTAAACTCTTCTTTGTTGCGTGTAAATGATCCAGAACAAGAAGTATCCAGCAGAGTCTTATCTTGAAAAGACAATCTTGCATAGAAATTATCAATAATAATATTACCAGGAAGCTCATGAATGGGGCATTTGAGCATTAAAGACTTCAATCTCCCCCAAGCTTGGGCAATACTTTCTCCATCATGAGGCCAGAAATTATATATGCGGTTCCGATCTTTGTGAATTTCACTTGGAGCATAGAATTTGGAATAAAATAAAGGAAAATGTCCTCCCAATTAAGAGAATCCCTATTCTTCAGCAATTTATACCAGTGTGTTGCTTTACCAGACAGCGATATAGAGAATAGTTTCTTTCTAACTTCATCCATAGCAATACCTGCACATTTGAATAACCCGCATAATTCATGTAAAAATAGTAAATGATCACCAGGATGGACAGTTCCATCCCCTTCATAGCGGTTATCCATAACACGTTCAATACTTTTCATAGGTATTTTATATGGTATTACTTCCTCACCTGGCGCCTCATCCACTACCGTTGCAGTAGTAGTAGATTTCCCAAATAGAAATTCAAGAGAAGATCTCTCCATAATGACTTATAGCAGCAGGCAGAAATAAAATCAGCACAAACAGTAAAAGTTTTCCTTACCAATTCCACTTACCAATAGCGCTTCACTCCCCGGCAACGGCGCCAGAAAATAGTCTTGATGACCCACAAGTATAGGGGGTGTATCGTAGTATCTTCGATAAGTAAGAATGTCGATCCCAACGAGGAGCAGAAGGTGTTGACAAGCAGTTTCGATGAAGGATTCACTATAAATGCTCACAGACAAGTATTCAGGGGGTTTTGATGTAACAGATGAATAAAGTACGAGTAAGTAAAGTGCGAGAGTAATAATTGCAGCGAGTGGCCCAATCCTTTTTAGCACAAAGGACAAGCCGGTTTGTTTACTTATAATGACTAAACGTTCTTGAGGACACACGGGAATTTAGTCTAGTGCTTTCGCTACATACAGCTGATTAATCTTCATTGTTTTCATAAGTGTTGTGTGGGTGAACCTATGCTAATGTACCGCCCTTCCTAGGACTAATACATACTTGTGATTATACCCCTTGCAAGCATCCGCAACTACAAGAAAGTAATTAAGATAAATCTAACCACAGCCTTAAACTCTGAGATCCTGCTATCCCTCCTGCATCGATATACCAACGGGGGCTCAGGTTTCTGTCACTCCGGCAACCCCGCAATTGGCAAACGAGTACAAGATGCATTCCCCTAGGCCCATAAAGGTGAAGTGTCGTGTAGTCGACGTTCACACGACACCACTAGAAGAATAACACCACAACTTAAATATCATAACATTGAATATTACTCAACCATACTTCACTACTAACATTTAGACTTCACCCATGTCCTCAAGAACTAAACGAACTACTCACGAGACATCATATGGAACATGATCAGAGGTGATATGATGATGAATAACAATCTGAACATAAACCTTGGTTCAATGGTTTCACTCAATAGCATCAATAACAAGTAGAAATCAACACCGGGAGAGTTTCCCCTATCAAACAATCAAGATCCAACCCGAATTGTTACAGCGGTGACGAGGTGCAGCGGTGGAGATGGCGGTGATGATGATGGAGATGATGACGATGGTGATGGAGATGATGTCCAGCTCGATGACGGTGACGATGGCGTCGTTTTCCCCCTCCGGGAGGGAATTTCCCCGGTGGATTCCTGCCCGCCGGAGAGCTCTTTTCTCTCTGGTGTTCTCCGCCCCGCAGAGGCGGCTGTGACTCTTCGCGACTATCCTCTGGAGCTTAGGTTTTCGGGACGAAGACGTACGCGAAGAAAAGGAGGCGAGAGGGGGCTGTGGGCCCCCTCCTCACAGGGCGGCGCGGCCAGGCCTTGGGCCGCGCCGGCCTATGAGGTGGGCCCACCTCTGGTCCCCTCGGCTCCCCCTTCTGGCTCCCTTCGACTTCTGGAAAAATAGGAATTTTCATATAATTTCCGTCAACTGTTGATCTTCCGAAATATTGCATCCTGACGGTGCTTTTTCCAGCAAAATCCTGGCTCCGGTGCGCGATCCTCCAATAATCATGAAACATGCAAAATAGATGAAATAACATAAGTATTATCTCCAAATATGAAATATATCAATGAATAACAGCAAATTATGATATAAAATAGTGATGCAAATTGGACGTATCAGTAACTAACACCTTTTTTAGGAAGAGACTCTTTCATTTAGTGACCTTCAGTAGAGCTGATGTCTATGTGTGCTTCTATTCTTGTAGACAGTGTTGGGCCTCCAAGAGCAGAGGTTTGTAGAACATCAGCAAGTTTCCCTTAAGTGAATCACCCAAGGTTTATCGAACTCAGGGAGGTAGAGGTCAAAGATATTCCTCTCAAGCAACCCTGCAATTAAGATACAAGAAGTCTCTTGTGTCCCCAACACACCTAATACACTTGTCAGATGTATAGGTGCACTAGTTCGGCGAAGAGATAGTAAAACGCAGGTGGTATAGATGGTGGTAAACGGTAATTGCGATCTGAAATAAATATTGCAGCAAGCGAACATGTAGCATAACTTGTTGGAAACGGTGTTTCAATGCTTAGAAACAAGGCCTAGGGATCATACTTTCACTAGTGGACACTCTCAACATTGCAATCATAATTGAATATAAATATAAGCATTTCATCATACTACTCTCCTGTTGGATAAAGAACTCAAATTCATTGGGCAAGTGTGCAAAAGCACACCTCAAAGGCGTATTCCCAAGTACTAATGAACACCCCACACTGTCACCGTGAGCATTCATAGGAGGTACTAACACACCACAATTCATAAGGGAGTTACACACTGCGCACACACTGTACCTTTACGCCGAGGTCACAGTAACCCCAAAGTTCACATAATAAAACACTTGAATAGCATATGACATCTAGATTGCAAAGCCTATGATCACATAGATGAATAAATAAATGCTACTCTCAAACACTCTCTTGTTGGATAACAAACACCATTCATTGTGTAGGGCTACAAGAGCTCCCTCAAGCCGGAGTAAACAAGCTCCACAACGTCATAAAGGAAACACACGATGCACACACTGTCACCATTACACCGTGGAGAGTGAATCCGGAGTTCATATTGAAAGTAACCTCTAGAGTGCATAATAGACAAGAGTAACATCTACATATTCATAAAGATCACACCATGGGAGAGAGAGATGAACCACATAGCTACCGGTAGAGCCCTCAGCCTCGAGGGAGAACTACTCCCTCCTCATCATGGGAGACAGCAACGACGATGAAGATGGCGGTGATGTCGATGGAGATGGATTCCGGGGGCACTTCCCCGTCTGGCGGCGTGCCAAAACAGAGACTTCTGTCCCCCGAAACTTGTCTTCGCGATGGCGGCGGCTACGGAACTCTTCGTGGAATATGACTGGATGTTTTAGGGTTTTCACGACGGAGAGAATATATAGGCGGAAGGGCGGCCTCGGAGGAGCTAGAGGGTGCCCACACCACATGGCGGCGCGGCCAGGGGTGGGCTCGCGCCCCCCTATGGTGTGGGTCCCCTGCTGGCCGCCTCCGACTCTCCTTCGATGTTCTGGAACCCTCCGAGGAAAATAGGAAGTTCGGCTTTTGTTTCGTCCAATTCCGAGAATATTTCCTGTGTAAGATTTCTGAAACCAAAAACAGCAGAAAACAGGAACTGGCGCTTCGGCATCTTGTTAATAGGTTAGTTCCAGAAAATGCATAAAAATGATATAAAGTGTGAACAAAACATGTAGGTATTATCATAATATAAGCATGGAACATCAGAAATTACAGATACGTTGGAGACGTATCAAGCATCCCCAAGCTTAGTTCCTACTTGAAAGATCGAGATGTCGCCTAGAGGGGGGGTGAATAGGAAATTACAAACTCTTGCGGATTTGTCTTGTAAGAATGCGGAATTAAACTAACGTTTAGTTTACAAGCACAAACCCTAAATATGCTAAGCTCAACTAAGTGTAACAATGGCAACTAGAGCTAAGCAAGATAGGCACAAGATATATGTAGCACAAGTGATAGCAAGATATATGTACTTCAAGCACGATGGCTATCACAAGGAAAGAGAGCTCGGGTATAGAAATAACCGAGGCACGCGGAGACGAGGATGTATTCCCGTGTTCCCTTCCTTTGCAAGAAGGTACGTCACGTTTGGAGGAGTGGAGGTCCACGAAGGATTCCCCGCGCCACGAAGGCTCACCCTATTCTCCGAACCACACCCACGAAGGATAATGGCCCTTTCCTTATGGTTAGCTTTTCCTCCGCTCCGGAGATGGCAAGCTCCACAACCACTTCACAAGCTCCACGAAGGAGAAGCCCGGGCCTCTTCACAATCTTCTTGAAGAGATCACCGGAGCACCAACCGCCAAGCCAACTAGGAGGTCACCCTCCAAGAGTAACAAGCTCACGGTCTCTCACTCGAACTAATCGTGGTGGAGAGCTCAACACTATGCAATGATGCAAAGCAAGAACACTAGAGGTGTTCAAATCCTTCACTCTCAAATCCCACCCAAACAACAAATGCTAGGATGAGATTGGAGAGGAAGAACAATGGGGAAAGTCAACAAAAGACTCCAAGATCTAGATCCCAAGAGTTCCCCTCACTTAGAGAAGAAATGGATTGGTGGAAGTGTAGATCTAGATCTCCTCTCTTAGATCCCTCAAGAATTAGCAAGAATTATGGGAGGAATCAAAGGGGAGAGCAAGTTCTTCCAAGAGCAACAATGGAGGTGAAGAAAGGGGAAGAACTAACTTGCTCAAGGTGGAAGAAGGGGCTATTTATAGCTAGGGAGCAAATATACCCGTTGGGAGAAAATACAGAGAAAAAGACAAGAAAATCGGGCAGGAAAAACGGCAGAAAACAGTCCCAGGCCGGCGGCCCAGCCGGCTGACCGGATGCTGGGCCGAGGAGGCCGGTCAGCCATCCGGCCTAGCCGGGCCACCGACCGGATGGGAGCAGGCCGCGCAGGAGGCGGCAGATAGCCACAGGCGCGTGGGGCGAGCTGGCTGCGCAGGCCGCATGGGCCTCGCGGGCGAGGCGGCCTAGGGAGGCGTCCGGCCAGGCCGGGGGCAGCGCCGGGCAGGCCGGTCACGGACCGGGCCAGCCGCCGGTCTTGGGCCAAAAGGCCACTGGAGCCGGTCCGGTTGGCGCCCGGTTGCGGACCGGGTGGGCCGGTGGATGGGCCGGTCGGCCGGCTGGCCCCTCCCCTTTTCTTTTTCTTCTTTTACTTTTCCTTTAATAACAAATGCTCCCTAACTCCGATTCGAATGAAACCAATTTTGTTTGGAAGATAACAACAAATGCTATCCTATAGAAAGTGCAAACTCAAGAATATGTAGGAGGGAATTTTATCATGAATATAAAAGGTAGAACCTTATATCATGAATAACCGGTAAAATCACCCAACCTCGAAAATGCAATAGAAGATGCATGCGAACTCCGTTTTCGATGAACTTGGGCTTGTTGTAAAGCTAGCAACAAGCTCAAGAACCTTACACATAGAAACACCAAGAAGCAATAAGGATATGCAAAGTATGCAAAGGGTTGAGCTCCCTAAGACGATGTGATCAAGTTACCCAACCAAAAGCCCCTCTTGATAGTGCGGCTATCTATCCTATAATCCGGTCTCCCAACAACTACCTTGAGACCGGTAAAAGGAAAACCTAGCAAGGCCATACCTTTGCCTTGCGCATCCCGCTTGATCTTGATGATAACTCTTCAAGCTCTACTCAAATCGGAATGCCTCACTTGATCAATGTTGCTTAGTGAAGACTCACAAATGCTCCCCCATACACTATGATGGGAAAGCTCCATTGATGCGCATCTTCACATGTCCATTATCACCAAATGGACGGCAAGCTTCAAGCATGTGATCCACTCAAGATGCTCATCTTGAACTTGCCCAACTCAACCTTGTATCTTCTCATACTCACTTAAGATAGAGCATGGCTAATATCGAGTTTCACATAAGAACTCCATCTTCATTTCTTCTTCTTGATCATATCACATATATATCTTCAAACCGATGATCTTGATGCCAATACACAAGGTATACCTTTATCTTCATGGCATCCATACTTGAATCCAACACATGGAATACGAGTAGTACCTATGGAATATTCCTTCATATAAACTCAATGAAAACATTAGTCCATAGGGGTTGTCATTAATTACCAAAACCACACATAGGGGCAATATACCCTTACAATCTCCCCCATTTTGGTAATTGATGACAACCACAATAAGAGGGTTTATATAATGAATATTAGAAACAAGTACACAACTTATCCGAGGATAAGTTGTATACAAGAGGTTGTATTTGATATGGTCAAGTAACACAACGCTACTCGCCCATATCAAAACCGGCTCTACTCACACAACTACAACAAATGCAAGAGATGTGAGTAGAACCAATATATAGAGAGAAAACTCCCCCACAATGTATGCACGTGTGATGAACATGAATTCATTGCATATATTGTCAAGATTAACCTTTGGGATAGTTTCCACTATATATATACAACCATGCAAGACATATAAATATGGAATGCATGAGAGGACAAAACACTTAAGCACAAACCAAACTTAAGTATAAACCATTCCCTTAAACCCTCTAAACTTCTCCCCCATTGGCATCGATTGTCAAAATGGGTGAAAAATTTAGAAGGCCAATATAATGTGAGTTCCTCCCCAAAGTGTGCACTTTTCATAATTTGAGTGGAATCAAGTGCACATATCCAATGACGAATACTTGAAGGAAGTCAAACTATATTGAGGATCAAAGATTGCATAAAGATAACATGGTGAAGTGAGCTTCAACAAATAAAGCAAGCAATCAAATATCCAGTTGGACAAACAAAGATATCATGATAAGAGAGATATAGTGCTCTAGATAAAATAAGAAAGCTCCCCAAGGTTCGTGCACAATTTATAATATTTGCATTTGAATACAATATGAACAAACATCGAATCTTCACTCCCTAGATATCATTTAGAACACAACTAGGATAAATAGAATAGCTTATCAAGACCAACTTGAGTCCAACAATTACAAGATATGAGTGTATGAAGAAAAAAAATAAACCAAGCACTCATAAATCTTCTTTACCAACACCACTAAAATCAAAAGGATAAGAAGATGGTTGGCAAAGAACAAGGATATCAAGGTGATGGATTAACGCTCTTATGTATATGAGTTTCTATAGTGGACAAAGTGATCCATAAAGAAACATGCACACACAAGAGGTTAACAAAATGGATAAGACAAGATATCCAAGATGAAGTCATAAAATATACCAAAGGGTATTTGCTTATAAAGCATATATAGCCTATGGCTCCAATTTTCACTAGTGGTATATGAATGAGCTTCAGCTAAGAAAATCTCAAAAACATCACAACCAACAATAAGGGAAGTAAAGCTAGTTGGAATGTTTTGAGAAAGGCAACAAGTATCATAAATATGGATTTATTTCGCAATTTCATCAATATTGCACATAAGAGCTCTTTGAGGAATTGATGTGCAATAAATTGCTAGAGGGCATATTTGAGATAGGTGAATCATAAACATGATATATATATATATATATATATATTCCTATCATATGCATCTTCTCAAATTACTCAAATGTACAATAAGAAGTTTTCTCTTAAAAGGATTTTTCAAGAATCGCAATATTTTCGAAATGAAGAATTTCATGCCAAGATGCAACCTACAAGAGGTTGGATGCTATATGAGTATGCATGAATGAGATACTTGTTACCGAGATAGCAATGGCATGATTTAGTAGATAAGAGTTCATCGATCATCCTAGCTTGACTCCAATTTTCATATGGTGACAACACCTTCCTTATAGATGAGACAAGCCTCCATTGCATCTCCAATGTACCTAAAACAACATTCAAGTACATCTTAGTCCCCAAACTTATTGGGTCCAAAATGGTTAGACTAACCACAATACATAGGATACACTCCATATCAATATGTGCATATTTAGATGAAATTTGAATTTCATTCACATCTTAGCCATTTAGGATTTGATGGAGTATACCCTATATAATGGATCAAAGAAAGCAAACATGCTACAAATATAAACAAATTACATATAAGCACGCATAAAGACTTTAAAGATCCAAGAAAGATATACTTTGGACAAAACAACAAATGAATTGAAGAAGGCATAACGATGTGACCAAGAAATTTGTTGTCCAAAATATATCAAAGACGCAAATCACAAAAGATTTGTTCAACAAAGTTCAACAAATGAACTAAGAAGAAACCATTGAGCATAAAGGATGAAATAAAGCAAACATGCTCAAGGATTTATCTCATTCAACAAATAAAGCATAGAAGAAGGAATGAGATAGCAAAAACTCCCAAAAGAGCAAGGTTCGAACAAATAAACCAAACCCTCTACACTTTTCACAATGGCACAATGTACCGTAAGGAAAAGGTTTGTCTTCCAAAACAAACACTTGATATGAATCAAGAGAATTTATCAAAAGATTTTTCAAAGGGACATAGAAGACACGTGGGAGCAACAAAGATTTCTTGGAAATAAAATAAGTAAATAAGAAGCAATCCAAGGTGAAGATGATCCATGAATTCAACCACATACAAGGTTATCAATTGTCAAAGATAATGAGTATATTGAAAATAATTTCCGGTGGTGAATTGTCAATGATAGTAAGGATCAACTTCACAATAAAAGGCATAGGATAAATATATAGAATTAAGCACTATGCACGGATGAAGATTCTTGATAGCTTCAACTAGTCAAACAATCATGCACGGCAATGATTAGAATAACTTGAGGCAAACGGTGTCCCAAATAAGATATAGAGATATGTTTTTGAGGGAAAACCGTACCAAGAATTTCTTACTCAAACAAGAACCATAAGATGAGCAATAAAAGCTTTCTAATACAAGTGGAGCTTGTTTGAGCAAACATGCCACCTAGGATCAAGATAATTACGTGTATCAACTCTAAGTGGCATAACCTCATATGTTCACATTTTCTTAGGCTTGTGATATGTACAAAACATATTACTCCCCCATAATGTGATAAAACATTTCTTCTAAACAAGAGGCAACTAAAATTCGACTAGGGATGATTAATGGACATTTAGAATTTGAATTTCTCATGAGTATGACACACCACATAGTGACTAGATAATCTTGCAATATCAATACTAAGTGGTGGTACCCATGTACACACATTTTAAAGAAAGAGAGATGCACAATGCATATCACTCCCCCAAAATGGGATGTTCCATTAATCACTCAAAGAGAGCCAAATAAGATATTATCAAGATGCATTAGGCTCAAAACAATACACAAGTATATGATGAGTTGAAGTATAAGTTACCGCAAGGAGGAACATTGGATATAAGATATAGATAATGATCCATACGACTTGGCTTGGTCAAAATATAATATATGAAGATCCCTTAATTCTTCATGAATTAGCCAAGTCTCCAATGACCTCCATTTGTACCTATTGACCACGTTTGAGCTTGTTGGTCCCCAACCAAGTTGGGTCCTAAGAGGTTAGTCACAATAGGCTTGGCAACCCAAATGGTCCTTTTCTTGAGACCACTTTGAGTTCCAACAAACTTGGCAAACACATTGCCATCCTTATCCTTCCCTAGAGAATAATCATCATCAACAATTATAGGGTTAGATAAGGTACTACCTAAACATGAAGAAGCAAAGTGCCCCTTCTCACGGCATAAGTAGCAAGTGTTCCCCTTTCTCTTCTTTATTGATTTCTTCTCTTGGGGAACAATGTCTTGATTCTTCATGGGAAGTGGCCTATCTTCAACTTGAGGTCGAGCATGAGCTTGACCTTGACCTTGTGGCCGTTTCCCTTGTTGTTTCTCACTCAAGTGCTTCTTTTTCTTCAATGGGCATGATCTAACATGATGCCCTTCAACCTTGCACTTGAAGCAAACCAACTTGGCCGAATCATTGACTTTGTCTTGGCCCTTCTTCTTGTTGTTCTTGCTCTTGGACTTGTTCTTGTTATTGGAGTTGAATCCAAGTCCACTCTTGTCATTGGGGGATTGTTGCACACTTAGCATCTTGTCAAGTGTGGATTTCCCTTCATGACGCTTTTCCAAGTCTTTCTTCAAAGAAAGGACTTGGGCCTCGAGCTCTTTTATTTCCTCTACATGGTTAGTAGAAATACAAGTACTAGAGGAAGTAGAAGCTTCATTGTTAGAGCAACGAGGCAAAGCAAGTAATCCAACACAAGGTGTGTCACTAGTTTGACTAGATGGATTACAAGGACTAGCACATGGCAATATAGCATTTGTAGTAGAGATTGTGCTAATGTCCATATGAGGTTCACAAGATGTCACCTTAGTGATACTTGCCTCATGAGCTAACTTTAGCCCATCATAGGAAATTAGAAGACCATCATGAGAGCTTGAGAGCTTATTATGACTTTCTTCCAATTCCCTATAATTGCTAGTTAGCAACTCTAGTTGAGCCCTTAGCTCAACATTCTCCTCTAAGGTAGATGCTTTACAAGAATTAGAGTTAGTAGCACAAGCATCAACAATAGTTTTCTCATTTTCATGCATATAGGATTCAAATTTTTGTGTGAGCATAAAATTAGTATGCTTCTCATCTTTTAGCTCATGCTTGAGGAGAGTGAATCTCATTTCCCCATTTTCAACATGGGACTCCAACTCCACTATGGTTTCCCTATATTTACTCAAGGTATCCATAGAGTGTTCGAGATTAGCACGAGCTTCTTTATTACCATGAAGAGAAGCATATACCATTGCCATATTATGCACCAAGATATTATATTCTTCATCATTATCATCATCATCACTCTCATCATTAGAGGAAGTGTTAGGAGTCAAAGTAGGAGATACCTTTGATCCATTTGCCATAAGGCACATGTGCATACTGGAGGATAAAGATGAAGAAATTCTTGAATCCTCATTTGAAAACATGTCTTGATCCATAGAGTGTTCTGTTTCCTCTACATTGTTAGTTAACAAACAACTAGAGGAAATAGAAGCATTTTGATTATGGGAGCAAGACAAGGCAAGCATATCATCATGGGATTTATGTAAGCAATTTACACATGATATGCGAGGACTGTCAACACAAGCATGTAGATTATTTTCAATGCTAGATGTGTTTAAGTCCAAAGAGGAGGCATTGCAATGGGATAGAGATGAAGAATCATCACTATTGAGCACAATATCAACATTGCAATTTTCCTCACCACTCACCATATCATTACCTCGTGTCTTGCTACACGTCGGTGAAGTGGAAGAAGATGAGAACTCATCACGGCCGGAGGTGGAAGCAACTTGGAGCTCTTCATGATGTGGAGGGAAAGAGAGCTCCTCGGAGTCACCACCAACCAAATGAGAAGTGGATCCACCAAACATTTCCTTAAGCTTGATCCACATCTCATGAGATGATTTTCGCTTTATATATGTCAAGAACCTATGAAAATCTGGTCTCAAAGAGAATACAAGCTCATTAGATACTAGAGCTTCAAGATGTAAGTTTTTCTCATCCTCTAAAGATAGATTTTGAGGGTCCATCGGAGGAGAAAAACCTACATCTAGAAATTGCTCAATGTTTGGACACAAGGTCCGAAGTTTGCAAAGCGAGCCATTTCGCCACAAAAGATAATTTTTGCCAACAAAGATAATTGTGTCATTGTGCACTAAATTACTAGCCGACATCTTTACTCTCAAGGCGGTGAAGCCTTAAACAAGCAGAGACCTTGCTCTGATACCAATTGAAAGATCGAAATGTCGCCTAGAGGGGGGGTGAATAGGCAATTACAAACTCTTGCGGATTTGTCTTGTAAGAATGCGGAATTAAACTAATGTTTAGTTTACAAGCACAAACCCTAAATATGCTAAGCTCAACTAAGTGTAACAATGGCAACTAGAGCTAAGCAAGATAGGCACAAGATATATGTAGCACAAGTGATAGCAAGATATATGTACTTCAAGCACGATGGCTATCACAAGGAAAGAGAGCTCGGGTATAGAAATAACCGAGGCACGCGGAGACGAGGATGTATTCCCGTGTTCCCTTCCTTTGCAAGAAGGTACGTCACGTTTGGAGGAGTGGAGGTCCACGAAGGATTCCCCGCGCCACGAAGGCTCACCCTATTCTCCGAACCACACCCACGAAGGATAATGGCCCTTTCCTTATGGTTAGCTTTTCCTCCGCTCCGGAGATGGCAAGCTCCACAACCACTTCACAAGCTCCACGAAGGACCCGGGCCTCTTCACAATCTTCTTGAAGAGATCACCGGAGCACCAACCGCCAAGCCAACTAGAAGGTCACCCTCCAAGAGTAACAAGCTCACGGTCTCTCACCCGAACTAATCGTGGTGGAGAGCTCAACACTATGCAATGATGCAAAGCAAGAACACTAGAGGTGTTCAAATCCTTCACTCTCAAATCCCACCCAAACAACAAATGCTAGGATGAGATTGGAGAGGAAGAACAATGGGGAAAGTCAACAAAAGACTCCAAGATCTAGATCCTAAGAGTTCCCCTCACTTAGAGAAGAAATGGATTGGTGGAAGTGTAGATCTAGATCTCCTCTCTTAGATCCCTCAAGAATTAGCAAGAATTATGGGAAGAATCAAAGGGGAGAGCAAGTTCTTCCAAGAGCAACAATGGAGGTGAAGAAAGGGGAAGAACTAACTTGCTCAAGGTGGAAGAAGGGGCTATTTATAGCTAGGGAGCAAATATACCCGTTGGGGGAAAATACAGAGAAAAAGACAAGAAAATCGGGCAGGAAAAACGGCAGAAAACAGTCCCAGGCCGGCGGCCCAGCCGGCTGACCGGATGCTGGGCCGAGGAGGCCGGTCAGCCATCCGGCCTAGCCGGGCCACCGACCGGATGGGAGCAGGCCGCGCAGGAGGCGGCAGATAGCCATAGGCACGCGGGGCGAGCTGGCTGCGCAGGCCGCGTGGGCCTCACGGGGCGGAGGCGGCCCAGGGAGGCGTCCGGCCAGGCCGGGGGCAGCGCCGGGCAGGCCGGTCACGGACCGGGCCAGCCGCCGGTCTTGGGCCAAAATGCCACTGGAGCCGGTCCGGTTGGCGCCCGGTTGCGGACCGGGTGGGCCGGTGGATGGGCCGGTCGGCCGGCTGGTCCCTCCCCTTTACTTTTTCTTCTTTTACTTTTTCTTTAATAACAAATGCTCCCTAACTCCGATTCGAATGAAACCAATTTTGTTTGGAAGATAACAACAAATGCTATCCTATAGAAAGTGCAAACTCAAGAATCTGTAGGAGGGAATTTTATCATGAATATAAAAGGTAGAACCTTATATCACGAATAACCGGTAAAATCACCCAACCTCGAAAATGCAATAGAAGATGCATGCGAACTCCGTTTTCGATGAACTTGGGCTTGTTGTAAAGCTAGCAACAAGCTCAAGAACCTTACACATAGAAACACCAAGAAGCAATAAGGATATGCAAAGTATGCAAAGGGTTGAGCTCCCTAAGACGATGTGATCAAGTTACCCAACCGAAAGCCCCTCTTGATAGTGCGGCTATCTATCCTATAATCCAGTCTCCCAACAACCACCTTGAGACCGGTAAAAGGAAAACCTACCAAGGCCCTACCTTTGCCTTGCGCATCCCGCTTGATCTTGATGATAACTCTTCAAGCTCTACTCAAATCGGAATGCCTCACTTGATCAATGTTGCTTAGTGAAGACTCACAAATGCTCCCCCATACACTATGATGGGAAAGCTCCATTGATGCGCATCTTCACATGTCCATTATCACCAAATGGACGGCAAGCTTCAAGCATGTGATCCACTCAAGATGCTCATCTTGAACTTGCCCAACTCAACCTTGTATCTTCTCATACTCACTTAAGATAGAGCATGGCTAATATCGAGTTTCACATAAGAACTCCATCTTCATTTCTTCTTCTTGATCATATCACATATATATCTTCAAACCGATGATCTTGATGCCAATACACAAGGTATACCTTTATCTTCATGGCATCCATACTTGAATCCAACACATGGAATACGAGTAGTACCTATGGAATATTCCTTCATATAAACTCAATGAAAACATTAGTCCATAGGGGTTGTCATTAATTACCAAAACCACACATAGGGGCAATATACCCTTACACTACTCGCCCTCGAGTAGGTAAACGATAAAAAGAATAATTTCTGAAGTGACATGCTACCAACATAATCTTGATCAACACTATTGTAAAGCATATGAGATGAATGAAGTGACTCAAAGCAATGGTTTGCTAACAAAAAGATAATGACTAAACAACTGAATCATAAGCAAAAACTTTTCATGAATAGTACTTTCAAGACAAGCATCAAAAAGTCTTGCATAAGAGTTAACTCATAAAGCAATAGATTCTTAATAAGAGGTTTTGAAGCAACACAAAAGAAGATTTAAGTTTCAGCAATTGCTTTCAACTTGTAACGTGTATATCTCATGGATAATTGTCAACACAAAGTAATATAACAAGTGCAATAAGTAAACATGTAAGAATCAGTGCACACAATTGACACAAGTGTTTGCTTCTAAGATAGAAAGAAGTAGGTAAACTGACTCAACATAAAGTAAAAGAAAGGCTCTTCGCAGAGGGAAGCAGGGATTACTCATGTGCTAGAGCTTTTATTTTGAAAACATGGAAGCAATTGTGTCAATGGTAGTAATAATTCATATGAGTTATGCATAAAACTTCCTATAAGTTGCAAGCCTCATGCATCGAATACTAATAGTGCCCTCACCTTGTCCTAATTAGCTCGGATTTCCATGGATTATCATTGCATTACATATGTTTCAACCAAGTGTCACAAAGGGGTACCTCTATGCCACCTGTACAAAGGTCCAAGGAGATAAATCGCATTTGATTTCTCGATTTTGATAGATCTCAACTTGAGGACATCCATACCAGGACAACATAGAAAACAGATAATGGACTCCTCTTTTTAATGCTTCAAGCATTCAACAACAATAATATTCTCATAAGAGATTCTGAGGATTAATGTCCAAGCTGAAACTTCCACCATGATACATGGTTTTGGTTGGCGGCCCAATGTTCTTATCTAACAACATGCACACTCAAATCATTCAACTCATGGCAAATCTCCCTTACTTCAAACAAGACGAACATGCATAGCAACTCACATGATATTCAACAAAGGTGTAACAAGCTGATGGCGTCCCCAGAAACATGGTTACCGCTCAACAAGCAACTTATAAGAACTAAGATACATAGCAACATATTCATTACCACAATAGTTTTTAGGCTACTTTCCCATGAGCTATGTATTGCAAAGACAAGGAATGAAATTCTAAAGGTAGCACGCAAGCAATTTACTTTGGAATGGCAGAAAAATACCACATATAGGTAGTTATGGTGGACACAAATGGCATAGGTTTTGGTTCAAGGTTTTTGGATGCACGAGAAGCATTTCCTCTCAGTACAAGGCTTTGGCTAGCAAGGTTGTTTGAAGCAAACACAAGTATGAACTGGTACAGCAAAAACTTACACAAGAACATATTGCAAGCATTATAAGACTCTACACTGTCTTCCTTGTTGTTCAAACACTTCTACCAGAAAATATCTAGACCTTAGAGAGACCAATCATGCAATCCAAATTTCAACAAGCTCTACGGTAGTTCTCCACTAATAGATTTAAACTACATGATGCAAGAGCTTAAACATGATCTACTTGAGAGCTCAAAACAATTGCCAGGTATCAAATTATTCAAGACAATATTCCAATTACCACATGAAGCATTTTCTGTTTCCAACCAAATAATAATAAGTGAAGCGATCAACTTTCACCATTGAACATTAAAAGTAAAAAACGAAGAACACTAGTGTTCATATGAAAAAGCGGAGCGTGTCTCTCTCTCCCACACAAGGATGTTTAGGATCCGATTTTATTCAGAGAATGAAAATAACAAAACGAAAATAAAAGCACACAGACGCTCCGAGTAAAGTACATAAGATGTGACGGAATAAAAATATAGTTTCACTAGAGGTGACCTGATAAGTTGTTGATGAAGAAGGGGATGCCTTGGGCATCCCCAAGCTTAGAGGCTTGAGTCTTCTTGAAATATGCAGGGATGAACCACGGGGGCATCCCCAAGCTTAGACTTTTCACTCTTCTTGATCACACCATATCATCCCCCTCTCTTGATCCTTGAAAACTTCCTCCACACCAAACTTAAAGCAATCTCATTAGAGGGTTAGTGCATAATAAAAAATTCACATGTTAAGAAAGGACACAATCATTACCAACACTTCTGGACATTACCCAAGGCTACTGAAATTTAATGGAGCAAAGAAATCCAATCAAACACAGTAAAAGAGGCAATGTGAAATAAAAGGCAGAATCTGTCAAAATAGAACAGTCCGTAAAGACGAATTTTTTTGAGGCACTTAACTTGTTCAGATGGAAAAACTCAAAACTAATGAAAGTTGAGAACATTTCTGAGGATCACGCATGAATTTTCGCTGATTTTTTTGATTCTTCTACAGAGAGAAAAACGCGAATTCGTGACAGATAAGAAATCTGTTTCTGCGCAGAAATCCAAATCTAGCATCAACTTTCTATTAGAGACTTCACTTGGCACAAAAACGAAATAAACATGATAAGGAGAGGTTGCTACAGTAGTAACAACTTCCAAGACACAATAAAACAGTAGCAAAACAAACACATGGGTTATCTCCCAAGAAGTGCTTTCTTTATAGCCATTAAGATGGGCTCAGTAATTTTAATGATGCTCTCATGAAAATAGAAAATGAAGCAAAAGGAGCATCAAGAAGCAAATTCAAAACACATTTAAGCCTAACGCACTTTCTATGCATAGGAATCTTGTACACAAATAAATTCATGAAGAACAAAGTGACAAGCATAGGAAGATAAAACACGAGTAACTTCAAAATTTTCAGCATGTAGAGAGGTGTTTTAGTACCATGCAAATTTCTACAACCATATTTTCCTCTCTCATAATAATTTCCAGTAGCATCATGAACAAACTCAACAATATAACTATCACATAAAGCATTCTTGTCATGAGCTACATGCATAAAATTATTACTCTCCACATAAGCATAATCAATTTTATTAGTTGTAGTGGGAGCAAATTCAATAAGATAGCTATCATTATTATTCTCATCACCATAATCATCATATATAGGAGGCATATTGTAATCATAATTAATTTTCTCCTCAATAGTAGGTGGACTGAAGATATGATAGTCATCATTGTAATCATCATATATAGGAGGTAAAGTATCATCAAAGTAAATTTTCTCCTCCATGCTTGGGGGACTAAAAATATCATGCTCCTCAAAACCAGCTTCCCCAAGCTTATAATTTTCCATAGCATTAGCAACAATGGTGTTCAAAGCATTCATACTAATAACATTGCCATTAACATGCATATAAAGCTCCATAGGTTTTTTAATTTTCTCTTCAAACACCTCATGTCCTAACTCAAAATAAATATTATAAAGATCTCTAATATTTTTGTTGTTTTCCATTAAGTCTAACTAGTGAAATAAAAACAAGAAACAAAAAGATATAATTGCAGAATCTAAAGGAGATAGCTTCGAGCACTCACACACCGGCAACAGTGCTAGGAAATAGCTTAGTAGTCGGAGGATGTGAATACCTTTTACCTTACCTCCCCGGCAACGGCGCCAGAAAATAGCTTGATGTCTACGTGTGCTTCTATTCTTGTAGACAGTGTTGGGCCTCCAAGAGCAGAGGTTTGTAGAACAGCAGCAAGTTTCCCTTAAGTGAATCACCCAAGGTTTATCGAACTCAGGGAGGTAGAGGTCAAAGATATTCCTCTCAAGCAACCCTGCAATTAAGATACAAGAAGTCTCTTGTGTCCCCAACACACCTAATACACTTGTCAGATGTATAGGTGCACTAGTTCGGCAAAGAGATAGTAAAACGCAGGTGGTATAGATGGTGGTAAACGGTAATTGCGATCTGAAATAAATATTGCAGCAAGCGAACATGTAGCAGAACTTGTTGGAAACGGTGTTTCAATGCTTAGAAACAAGGCCTAGGGATCATACTTTCACTAGTGGACACTCTCAACATTGCAATCATAATTGAATATAAATATAAGCATTTCATCATACTACTCTCCTGTTGGATAAAGAACTCAAATTCATTGGGCAAGTGTGCAAAAGCACACCTCAAAGGCGTATTCCCAAGTACTAATGAACACCCCACACTGTCACCGTGAGCATTCATAGGAGGTACTAACACACCATAATTCATAAGGGAGTTACACACTGCGCACACACTGTACCTTTACGCCGAGGTCACAGTAACCCCAAAGTTCACATAATAAAACACTTGAATAGCATATGACATCGAGATTGCAAAGCCTATGATCACATAGATGAATAAATAAATGCTACTCTCAAACACTCTCTTGTTGGATAACAAACACCATTTATTGTGTAGGGCTACAAGAGCTCCCTCAAGCCGGAGTAAACAAGCTCCACAACTTCATAAAGGAAACACACACGATGCACACACTGTCACCATTACACCGTGGAGAGTGAATCCGGAGTTCATATTTAAAGTAACCTCTAGAGTGCATAATAGACAAGAGTAACATCTACATATTCATAAAGATCACACCATGGGAGAGAGAGATGAACCACATAGCTACCGGTAGAGCCCTCAGCCTCGAGGGAGAACTACTCCCTCCTCATCATGGGAGACAGCAACGGCGATGAAGATGGCGGTGATGTCGATGGAGATGGATTCCGGGGGCACTTCCCCGTCCCGGCAGCGTGCCGGAACAGAGACTTCTGTCCCTCGAAACTTGTCTTCGCGATGGCGGCGGCTACGGAACTCTTCGTGGAATATGACTGGATGTTTTAGGGTTTTCGCGACGGAGAGAATATATAGGCGGAAGGGCGGCCTCGGAGGAGCTAGAGGGTGCCCACACCACATGGCGGCGCAGCCAGGGGTGGGCCCGCGCCCCCCTATGGTGTGGGTCCCCTACTGGCCGCCTCCGACTCTCCTTCGATGTTCTGGAACCCTCCGAGGAAAATAGGAAGTTCGGCTTTTGTTTCGTCCAATTCCGAGAATATTTCCTGTGTAAGATTTCTGAAACCAAAAACAGCAGAAAACAGGAACTGGCGCTTCGGCATCTTGTTAATAGGTTAGTTCCAGAAAATGCATAAAAATGATATAAAGTGTGAACAAAACATATAGGTATTATCATAATATAAGCATGGAACATCAGAAATTATAGATACGTTGGAGACGTATCAAGAGCCCAGTGCAGTAGCTAGTTTGATTTCATCCTTAATTACTTGGAGAATGGGAAAGAAGGTTTGTTTGACATGTTGGGTGATACCTATAAACTATGTTGCGGGGAGCTTGGGTTTATGGTGGCCGATTTTCACTTTCAAACATGTGTTTTGCGGACAAGAATGTCATGTGACAGGAAAAGTGCGGTTCAAGTTCAAAGGGGACTCACAAAAATCTTTATGTAGAGGATTATCAACCATTAGATTAAGAGGGAGATGCTGATGACCTGTGGGTGAAGAAAATAACTTCCTAAGGTGTCCAAAATGGTGCTTAGATGGAAAATGGTACGAAACACAACCCTAAGGACACATGGTGTTGTATGGGGATGTCTAGAAGGTTATCTAGGAGAAGTAGCGCTACAAGAGTATGGGGATGACCTGTTGTATGGTTGTGTGCATCAACCGATGCAGAGGCCGGGGCTATACCCATTTCGAAAAGAAAAAAGGAGTTGGCATCACGATAGAAGTGCATGTGTCGTCGTGGTGAACAAACAGATGACATGGGATGGCTTAAGTTGAGGCCGGAATGTACATCGTAGGATCCGGAGAAGGGAAGGTGAGCTAAAGAGCACACACGGAAGCACACCAAGATTACCCAGGTTCAGGGCCCTCGTGAGGAGGTAAAACACCTACATCCTGCTATGTGGATGTATATCACTCATGGTGAAATCCCCACAACAATGGTGCTCCTTGAGCTGTGTTGCTAGAGGTAGAAGAAGAAGCTCTAAGCTTGTCTACGGGGAGAATGAGAGAAAGAGTGGATTGTCCCATGCAAGGGAGCCCTGCACCCCCTTATATAGTGGGGGCAGGTTACAAGGGATAAACCCTAGCATGGGCTAAAAGTTTGTTTATCTAGTCCTCAAAGTCTACACATACTCCTGCTAGGGAGCTTCCATCTTGTCTCAAGTACGTTATCGATGTGACTTGGTCTTCTGCCACCACGACGCTAACCACTGTACCTCTCGTCAGCGGCATGGTTAGCTATGCTTGTTGGAATGTAGCGACGTGCTCTTCGTCATGATGATATTCACATGTACTGTTGCGTGATTACATGGACAAGACTCGAGCTCTGACTTTGGGGGCAGGCACATGACCGTTGGCCATATGCCGGATCCCTAAGTCGTTTCCCACCCAGGTATGCCGGTTCTTGATCCTTCGACCAGTTCTTCATGGTCTGGTTCATATTGACACAGAAAACTTCAGCTTATGTCGGCTTTTCTTATGCCGGTATGGCTACCAGTATCCCATACTGAATTTCCTTAAGATAGTCAACATTTAATCCGGTCAACACCACATTTACCTGCAAACAAGATTATCCGACTTTCCTTGATAAGCCGGCATTAAAGGTTTAACTCGGCCATTAGGCCATACGCTTAGCCTACCGGAGGTCATTCCCCCGGCGGTCATTCCCCCGGCAGCATGCAACATGAGGAGTTGCAAAGAGGCCAAGAAGAAAGCAAAGGCAAGATGATAGTGAAGCAAAAGGGTGAACCTATAATGAGCTATCAATGATTAGGCATGAAGGAAGGCAAAAAAAAAAAGATGTGTACAAGGTGGCAAGATTTCTCAAGATGGGGACAATGGACTTCAAAGTTAAATACCTCAAGGATGAAGCTAATCGACTTCTAGTGCGAAAGGAGAAGTTCAAGACAATACGGGTGTATTACTTTGAGTGGTTGTTGAATCATCGTAATAGTAACACTATGCCTGAGTTGCATGACTCCTTTGATATCTCCAACATGCGGTTAATGTGGAGGATCCAGGAGCTTGTGGTTAAGAATGTCCTAAAAGGATGAAAGGAGTAAAGGCATCATCAACCGATGCATCACCATTACCATCATCATTCCCATCTCGTTTACCTCCTTCTTGTTGTAATTCCAAATTTTCATTGTGGATATGCACTTGAGTTCATCCCTATATCCGAATACCATTTATATGTCTATGATGATGGTATTGATTTCCTCTGTGCGTGAGTAGTTTACCTTGTTCTTGGGGAGATGGAGAAGCCCTAGCAAATTTTTTATGAGATAAAGATGATCTATAATTTCGGTTCCACGCCGAGCTTGTTTTGATTTATGTTTTAATATTCAGTTATAAAATTCATAAAAAAATAAAAATAACAGCGAAAATGAATAAATAAAACCAAAAAAATATGAATTCATTAGCGCTTTACATGAAGCCCATCAATCTTGTTTTATACAGATACAGAAATAAATAAATAAATAAAGCCAATGGATGCAAGCCCGTGACTGAATCAGGAAAGAGAACAAATAACAGAGTTGCTTCAAGTCACTTAGGGTGTGTTTGGTAGGCTGGGTGGACTCAGATTTTCCCATCTCATCCCACATTTTCTCAGTTTTTGTTGTTTGTTAGACCGGGTCGGTCCAAGTGGGCACTGCCCACCTCACCCGAAAAACATCCCTCAGCTTGGCCGGGTAGAGAAGCTCAAATCGAGCTTCTCAAGTGAGCTCGGCTGATGGCATCCGGAAAAACGCCCCGCGCGACCCGCGGCCGGCCACGCGTGGGACGCAGCTGCCCACCCGACCCCGCCGAGCCTTGCATTTGCCCCCGCGTATCTCTCTCTCTCAGCTCCCTCTCTGTTGAACACTGGCCGGTGGCCGCGCGCCTCCGCCTCTCCCTCGCCGCCGACGGTCCCTGCGAGCGCGCCGCCGCCTTCCTCGCACGTCCCAGTGCTCCTCGTTGCCATGGCGCCGTCCCGAGCTCCACTCGCATGTACGGCGGCGCCCTGGCGCAGCTCCTCTGCCGGACCCGACTCCGCCCCCATCCACCGAGCTCCGCAGCCACGGCCAGACGCCACCACTCCTCACGCGCACAGCACAGCTGCGCAGATCGATTCCGCTCGCCTTCCTCCGCTGCTCCGTCGCCGCCCCTCGCGTCCGCGGAGTGGATGAGCGGCTGCCTCGCCGCTTCTGCTGGGCCTAGGAGGGCCGCCGCCGGGCATGGCCAGCGTCGGGCATAGCAGATCGAGGCGCAGGGGAGAGGGCGGCGACTCGTTCGACCGGAACGGTGCTCGGCCTGCGGAGCCCGCCGTCGATCACCAAGCTCCGGCCCCGCCACCGCCGGGCACGAATCCTGCCGGAATCGGGGCCACGTTCGTCTCAATCGGGATCTGAGGACCCGATTGCTTTTTTGTTTTCTGTTTAGGGGTTTTTGTGTAAAATATGGACTTCTTGGTAATTTCAGATTTCCAGACATATATCTCAACACATACCAACCCACCAAACAACATCTCAACTCAGCATGTCTCAACAGACCCAGACTACCAAATACATGGCAATATCTCAGCTCAACTTAGCTGATGTCAACATGTATGAGCAGAGATAGAGATTCTCTATAGACCCAGCCTACCAAACACACCCTTAGTCACACTCACACAGGATGGCGATCGACTGTGATTTTAATAAATCCCAGTCTACTTAGGGCTACGGTAAAGACAAATCTGGCAGTTTTTTATTTTGTAAAAAAAAAGTGTCACGAGGGGATTCACAATCGAGCGAGGAAAGTCAACTGATCAAACACATCTTTACTATTAAAGTGAAACATGCAATGTCACACCTTCTATGCAATGTCACACCTTCCATGATATCACACTTCACACTATTTACCTAGCAAATGCCACCACGGTAGGATCTGCCTAAATTTCCTCCTCACCTCACCACGCACTCCTTAAAAATAGCTAACAAATTTTGATCTCTTCCTCTGCTTGAAAAAAGGGACGCCCTTTCTATCTCTGCTTGAAAAAAGGAACGCTCTTTCCGCATTATCGAGAAAAACTCGGGACTCAATCCCTTTTCATCGTTAGAGCATCCCCACTCGTTGGCGCTCCCCACGCCCAAATCCGGCGAAATTTTCGTCCGGATTGGATGAAGTTTTGGCGTGGGGAGCGCTAGTTTCCCAGCCGCGTGCCCAGGCGAAGTCGACGATGCGAATTTAAAAAACGGAAACTTGACAAACTTCGGCTAAATTCGGGTGAATATAGACTAAGTTTAATGATATTTAGACTAAAACGGGCGGAGTTCATACATAGAGGCCGAATTCGACTATATTTCGAATTCGGCTACGGGAATTCAAACGCTAATTTTAAAACACGGCGCTCTACATGCCCATACGGCGGTAGAACACCGTGTAGTCGTCGCCGCCGTCGTCGGAGCCGTCGTCCTCGACCTTCGGCACCTTCGGCTGCGCGGCCTGGCTGCTGCTGCCCTGGCCGGCGTCTCCCCACCCCGGGGATGGCTTGTACCAGTCGTCGTCGGAGGACTCGAGGTCGACGACGGGGACAGCGACGCCGGATGGAGGTGTCGCAGGACGGCGGTACCGCGCGACATCGTCGTTGGCGGTTGGAGCGGCGCGGGCGGCGAGTTGGCGTGCGGCGGCCAGGTCCAGCAGCCGCCGCTGCTGCTCCGCCTCTGGCGGCGCCGATCGCGCTGGCGATCCGGTGCGGCGTCGTCCGCGCGCTTCTCCTCCTCCATGTCGGCAAGCGACCTGGCGATCGCCTCCGCCATCGCGGCCTCCTCCGCGCGCTTCGCCTCCTCGTCGGCGAGCTGGCTTGCGGCGGCCTCTTTCTTCGTCTTCTTCCGGCCGCTCTGCGGCGCGGAAGGCTGTTCTCGGATGACGAGGGCGCCGCTGCTGCGCCCTCTGGTCGCCGGCGGAGACGCCGGCTCCTTCTTGACGCGCACCGGCGTCGAAGCGGCGTCGCCTCCTCCCGCTTCACCGGCGCCAAGGATGACCTTGACGCCGATCCGGAAGACGACGAGCTGGCAGCCATGCGCCGTGGCTGCCAGACGCTTCCCCGACGGCGGCTCGCCGATGCCCTCGATGCCGATAGAGGGGGCATCGTGAGCACCGGGGAGTTGCCGCCCTCGATGTGCTCGATGACGGCCTCGAGTGTCCGGCCCGGCGCGCCCCACCACCGTCGGCGGCCCGCGGCGTTGTTGCGCGCAGCGGAGGCGGCGGGCCGTCGTAGGCCGCCGACTCCCGCTCCCACGGCGGAGGAAGTAGGAGTTCCACCGCGTGTAGTTGTCGGGGTGGTGGCGCGGGTCGGCGCGCTCCTCGTCGGTCATCGTCATCCTCGCCTCCTCGATGGCGACGTCGAGGGCATGGCCCCGCGGCGGCGGCGGGATTGGAACGCCGCCAGCACTTAGCCGCCAGCCGCCTCCGGGAGGCCTCGTGTCCGGCGGGCAGGGGTACCCCGCCTGGTGGAGGAGGTGCCCCTCCCACGCGTGGAGAGACCGGCGGGCGAAGCCGTTGTTGGCTGCGCCGTCGTCGTCGTAGAACGCCATCTTGAGAGTAGAGGGAGAGTGGAGGGAGAGTGGAGCACGGGGTACGCCTCGCGGCGAGCGGACCGGCGTATATAGGCGTGGCTGGCGCGGGGATTAAATGCCGCGTGGATCGCGGCGAGCTGACCGGCGGCAGCCTTTAGTGCGCGCGGAAGACGATGCGTGCGCGGAAGACGAAGACATTAACTCGCCGCGTGGCCGGCGAATGCATGCCGGCGGCAGGCTTTTACAGCGCGCGAAGACGACGACATTAACTCGCCGCGTGGCCGGCGAATGCAGACCGGCGGCAGGCTTTTACAGCGCGCGGAAGACGATGCGATGAGGACGACGATCGGTTTCTCTCGCCGACAAGTTGGGGCCACCAGACGCGCGGGAAGTTTCCTCGCCGTTTCGCGCGCTTTCGTTTCGTCCGGAGTCCCCGAGCGCTCCCCGGGGGGCCGGGGGGGGCGTGGGATCGCCGGATGAATTTAGGCCCAAATCCGGACGAAAACGAGGAACCGGGGGCGCGACTGGGCCGAATTTCGCCGTCCGGATGGAAAAAACGCTCGCCGGGGCCTGTTCGGGGGGACGAGTGGAGATGCTCTTAGCCTTTACTACGTTTCTCCCGAGCAAAAAATCAGGACGTGATCCATCATCCCATTGATCTCCCGGATTATAGCCATCCCCTCTACACGCCCAACAGTGGTGCGCTGGACCGCTGGTGTCCTACCCGGCGCCCGGCGGCCGCTCTACTTCTAGCGCGGCAGGGACGGGGAGACGCGAGACGTGTTCGTCGTCAAGGTTGCGGTCGCTAGAGCGGTGGAGACGAGACTCCGGCTATGTTCATCGATGAGATCGCTCGCTTCGGCTGCCTCTCAACTGCGCGCAACTACAGTTCTTTAATTTCTTGATGACCAGAACGAATCTATCATCAATTTGATTTCATTTTTCTGTATATGTACCTATGTATATCCATCTAGGACCTGCCCGCATTTGAGTTCTAATGTCCAAGCTGCCATGGCGCAGGATCCATATCTCGCCATGGGCCATGGGGTCACTGGACATCTACGGCGAGATCAGCAAGTCGAAGGCTAGATTCCACGGGATTGATCACAAGTCCGGTACGAGGTAATCCAGTCCAATCAGCTGCCTCGTGTTGTGGTTGGGTCAACTAATCTCATCAATAGTGAGTGCAGGAGTCATAGGCAACGCGGCAGTCAAGGAACTACTGAACAAACACGGTTTGCTACAAAACTTGCTTAAGTCAGCTGATTAGAACTGTTGGCGGGGAGTATCCGTAGGAGGGTAGGATGTTCTCATCATGAAGTTCTTAGCTTGATGAGATATCTATTTATATCCATACTTTGGAAATACATATATGATCTCTGCACTTGAAGTTAACGTAGATAGCTTAGTGTACAATTATTAGGCCATGGAATCTTCCGCATCATGGAATCAAGCTAGGGAACTTATATTGTATTTTATTATCACGCAATAATGTGTTGATATAGTGTGTAAATATATTACCACAACAAGCCATGGAGCCTACATTCTCTTTTCTATTTTTATTACTACATAAGAGTGTGTAAATATATTGGCATACGCGAAGACATATGATTGCAGATACCTTTATAGTAATACTGAACTGAATTTTGGCTGATGAAAAATTGACGTATTCTTTCACTATCCAGAGAAGTGTAAATGTTCAGCTTGACGAGAGATGGTTATCCACGTGGGACACTTGCAATGACGCCAGTGTACTATCCAATTTCATCCTTGAATTAAACGAAGGTAGAAGCAAAATAGCGGGTAAAACAAATATAGCACCAATATTGTTTCATCCTCATAAGTTCCATCTATCAGATTTATCATTACAAGAAACTGGATTGGTAAGAAATGATTCTGTTATGATGGCTAATTTGTGCTATTTTCTCCCCTCTATTTCCTGCATCTGGTGCAACTGTGGAGATGGAGGTTTCCTATGCATATTTTGTAAAGTTTTTCTATTCTAATAATAAAAATAGTTTCAATCTACTCCATTTTCAGAATTTGACACCGTCGACAACTGATAAATTGAGTTTCTGTAACTCTTTCCACTTATGAAGGGAACAACTTTGATTGTTTACCTCTGTTCACTTCACCAAGAAAATGAGTTCCCTTGGCAATATCATTTTCATGTTATTTATGCGTAGGTACTTATATATGTTTGATTCATGAACGTCAGGAAAAGATGCAGCGCTACTTAAAGCAAGTGCACTTACATATAGAAATATGCATATCATATTTCTATAAATTTCTATTCTATTTTCTGTTAGTTGAGTAAGCTTATCACCTATCATCTTTAGTTTCACTAATCTACTTGTAGAATGCAACTTATGATGGCAATTGGGAAACAAGAGAAAAATTGTACGTCTAATGAATATGCAAATTGTATTTCTGGTAAAATTTTGCTTTGTTTTCTGTTACGTGGGTAAGATTATCTCATACCATCATTAGTTCCACTCATCTACTTGCATATTGTAGCTTACACTGGTAATTGAAAATCAAGAGATAAATGATATGTCTGACAAAGACTTTTAATATTATTATCTACAGGTAAGTAATTGACGTAGCAGTGATTTTGCTCCATGTTGATTAACCTCTTGATTAACCTTGTCTTAGATGATATTGACATATTGATCCTGGTTGGTTGGTAAAGTGTATTGACAATGGAATTGTAAGTATGCTCGTATGCGGATATTCTACTTGAGACAATTTTGCTCTCTGATTTCTCCAACAAATAGTATTACGGTTAGTTCATTTACTATGTCGCCATTCTTCTTGATGTATCTTAAAATGTTTTCCATTAATTCTTAATATTTTTGGTTTAAGAACAATTTGTAGGATATTTTTTAATCTTGTATGTTATTGGTACGGTGTCTTTTTTGTTTAGAATCTTCTCTAAGACATTGACTTTTGACTATCCATCCAGATTATAAAAAACAAAATGCATTGTGTTTCTTTGCGTGGCTTCTTTTCATGTGAGAGGACATTGAGCCTCCATGTGTGGTTTTGGTAATTGATGGCAATCCCTATGGACTAATGGTTATATTGAGGTTCTCTCTTAGGTTGTGTCCATAGGAAATGCTTGAGCCATATGTTGGTCTCAAGGTAGCAAGATGAAGAAGATCAAGTGCGATGTAGAAGATGGATGAAGACGGTATTAAAGATGGATGAAGATGGGTAGAAGTTGGATGAAGACGGTGTTGAAGAGGGATAAAGACGGTGTAGAAGACGGTGGCGTGTATGTTCAAGAAGTTGGATGAAGATGGTGGCATGTGCAATGTTGAAGATGGATGAAGATGAAGCTTGCCGGCTCGAGTGGAATGCGCAAGGTCAAGGTTTGTTCTTGATAGGATAGTTGTCCGCTCTATCAAGAGGGCTCTCAGATGAATCACTTGATCGCATCGTTCAGAGAGAGCTCAAACCCCTTGCATTCATTGCATCGTGTTTTTTGATTGTTGTTGGTTCTTATCCATAATATGTTTTAGAGCTTGTGTTCATACTCATGACAAACTCTACCTCATCGGAAACGGATTTCGGATGCATCACATGTTGCGTGTTCGATTTTGATGATTTTCTCAGTTTATCGTATTGAGAGGTTGCACCTCTAAATTCATACAAAATCATCCTCCACTTGTTTCCACTTTTTCACCTTGTATGGAGGTAGCTCTTGCCGTCCTCTTTCCAACAATAATAGTTTCGTCCCATTCCAAGTTTCCTATCTCAAGAAGTCTTTTTCAACATCTAGAGAGAAGGTTTCCTTGTGGAGATTTCATCGGCTGACAAGGATCAATGTGGAGGATACCAAGAGGAGGGGTTTACACTTTGGTGATTCTGCTTTGGTCAATTTGGAAACAAGGCAACACCCGTGTATTAGGAAAGATAAGAAGGCAATATGTCCCTAAAAAACAGAAGAAAAAAAAAGAAGGCAATGTGATGCTAGGGAATTAATGAATCGCATCATTGATGAGCTGAGCCCATGGAAGCTTGTAGCTGCCGGAGGGAGACAAGCAATCCCAGGAGATTAGGCTTAGGTGTGGCGGTGTGTGTGTGTGTGTGTGTGGTGTAAATGTGATAGTTTATTTGCAACTATGTCAATCATCTTGTAAATTGCTTCTTTTTCTCTAAAAATATGGTGTGCTATTTGCCTACTCTTAGAAAAAAAGCTCCATTTACCCGTTTCATATTCTTGCATGTTTTCTGTTAAATATCGAAACCTATATGAAAACAAGGGCAAACAAGGCTTAGATTTTACTTATATACGAATATGTAAGGAATGGGAATGGCCCGACCGTGGACTTATTTGTATTACCTTATTACTTTAAGGTTATAAATATTCATCTCTTCATTTTATTATGACATGTATATTTCTTTTTTAATTATACAAACTTACGATCGAAAGTGGTTGAAAGAATTGATTTTTTTCCTTTATTTGTATATTAAGACAACATCTATGGGATGGAGGAAGTATTATATTTGAGTTTTTATCCTATATATGTTCCAAGTTTTTATTCAACAAATATTTTAAATACTACACACGGTTATATTTTTTCTGTATACTTTTAATATTTACATGAATTATATGCTCACCCATATAACATAGACACCATCAAATCTAAAGGTATAATTGATGCCCCCCATGGGGGTCTCATAGAGCTTAGAGCTTCTGGACCATTAGATCTTCATATCTAGGCAATCTCATCCGTTTATTCTGGGAAAAAACGAGTGGTCCGATTTGCCCTCCCACTAGCTAATCCCATGCAACAGCCATTTGTTACCCGCCAGTGGCTGCACGTGGGTCCCAGTTCTGTCCGGACCCGCATGTCGGTCACCGTGGGTAGATTTCGTGGGTGGTATTGGCCCTCCGGCTAGCTAACCCCATGCAACAGCGATGTGTTACCCGCCAGTGGCTGCACGTGGGCCCCACTTCCGTCCGGACCCGCATGTCAGTCACTGCGGGCAGATTTCGTGGATGGTGGAAAAAGATCTCCACCCGCAGGGGTAGATTGGGTAATTCCTCGCGAGGTGGTCAGAAGAGCCAAAACTACAGCCCGTGGTCACAACCCTAGCCATTTTCCATCTCCCGCTCCCCGCCGTCATCGGTCTCCTCCCCGTCGCCGCCACTCGCGCCACCTCCCCGCCGCCGCCATGTCCCCAGCTCCCGCTCCGGCGACTCCCTCCCATGGCATGGCCGCCGCTGCGCCGCACGATGGAAGAAGGAGGAGGTGCAGCCTCGCGGTGAAACCCTAGGCGCGGCGCGGGCTGACAGCAGCGCCAGCGGCTCTCAGGCGAGAGGAGGAGGCCGCCGTCAACGAGGAGACGCGCATCGACACGCGCGAGGAGTGCTGGCCAGGCCGTCGACGAGCGCATGGAGGGAGGCTCCGCCAGCGTGCCTCCGTCGCTGATGTGCTGATCCCTCCTCCCCGTCTCCTCCATGATGCCTCTGGTGGCCGCGTGATGTTCCGCCTTGCGCTGTCCGAGTGACAGAGGGGAGCGGCACAGGCGGCGGCCGCGGACCTCGCCGTTCCCTGCACCGACCGACGATTCGAGGTGAAGCCTAGCCCCGCTGCTGCTTTTCTCCTTCAACAGGAGGTGCCCCTGTCTCCATAGTCTTTGCATCGACAAGGCAGTATGAGGCTTCGATGGGATCTGGCCAGTGTGGAACCAGTTGAGGTGATTCCATTTTTTCCCTGCCTTATATTTTTCATGCCTAGATTCCTTTCTAATAATTGTTTCTCTGATTTGATTTCAGGATTTTCCTGCCAACTAGTGCTCAGTTCAAGGATCTCATTCTTTCCTTTTTTTCTGGTTGGTGTCCATGGTATGTGAAAAATGCCAATTTGTGGTGCATATCAGAGTCCTTGAGCAGAAAACTCCCTTTATTACTTTTATCATTTTCCTATTTGCTCTCCTGATGTGGATGGAGGCTAGATACAGGTTCACCTGACATCTTGTGGCTTTCTAAAAAGACATATCTGTTGTGCTGCTAGGATTGTTAGGTGCATCTTGTGCTGCTCTTCCTCAGGCGACAGGCCCACACGATGTGTTCAACACTGCTTCGTCAATGTCATGGAGAATGCCAACCGTTAGTGCAGCTCCTCACCCTCCTACGCCTCTTCTCCGGTGGTCACTTGACTTCTAAATGAGGTACATCACATTGCTTGTCTTCACGGGCTCTTAAAAACTGCTTTTGTTCCTAGAATAAACTGTAGGGGAAGACAAATGGGAAGTATGAATTTGCAGCCAGCAAAGGGACCATGCTAATGTGTATTACAATAACCATTTACATTAGCTTGCTTTCAGATTTTTAGTTACTTCATACTTACTGAATAAGCAAACTTTAAATTTGCAAGAAACTTAAGATTTCCGAGGAGGATACTTAACACACATTAATAGATAATAGATTCAAATAGGAGGAGGGAATAAGAACTGATTCATATACGGAAGGACCAAACATGTCAAGCAGTTACAGTTTTGGAATGTTGCCAGTCTACTTGGCTTTTACATATTTAATTTCATTTGGCTCATGTAGATTGTTTGAATGCTCAGCGAGGACGAGCTTGCTGGTTCCACATCTCACAAGGAGGAGGTCGATGGGATAATCTCCAATGGTGTGGAGAGCTGTTGTTTCTGCAGCCTGTGACGTCGACCGAGGTTTGTCAAACTTGAGCATCCATCTTCTTTGACTGTTTTTTTTTGGTTTTTGGTCAAACCCACTAGAATAAGTTGATTAATTGTTTGTATGCGTTAATACATTTACTCTGATAAATATGTGAAAGATGAAGCTGAACCTCATTTAAACTATTTCATGGAATTATGGACTAAATTTTAAAGATGTGTGCAAGACAAAAAAGGAGAGCTTTGAAATAATTCAGTTACGTACAAATGTTATCTTCAGTTTGGTTTCCCATATCATTTACCTGATTTTTCAATGGTTTTGTGTAGATTATATCTCATTGATGTGCTCATTAGTCATTTCTACAAAAAACCAAGAAGATTCTTCGCTGTTTTGGTCTCTTGATTGAGCACAGATAAAGAGATTCTTGGATTCAGTAAAGATTCAAGCATTTGGCATGTGATTTGACACTGATTCAGTCACTTTCTATGAGGGTTCTCTTTCATGTACAGAACGGTTTGGACCATTTTAGAGATAAAATGTTTTTCTTTGTTAAGTAGCTATCTTGTGGCTACATAGCATTCTAAGTTAACAGGATAGTTTGATTATATGCATGTGGGGTTAAATCCTTATATTCCTTTAAGACATAACTGATGTTTCTCTTGCTTTGGCCTTTTGCAGCAAATTATACGGATTTTATTCAGGGACACGCTCATGTGAGCTATGCCCTCTTACTCATGCCATGAGTTGTCGCTGTTATCGTCGTCGTCATCATGTGGATGTTATAAAAATATATTGGGATTGTTGTCACTCTGAATTTTACTGGAAGGTATTCTCCTCTCCACCCAACTAACCAATACGAGTACAGAATCAATACGAAACTTTCTTCTACTTCTATATATTTCCTTGATATTGTGGCGCCAAAGAATGTTATATGTGTTGCCTGCTTGTTTCTCTGAACTGGTTCATGTGTAGTCTAAAAAAGAGAACATCTTCTTTTGTATAACGTTCTTATGTATTCCCTTAGTATTGTGCACTCCTTATTCTGGAAAGAGACGTCACTTTCTTCCTTTTTAGGTGGCCTTTTGTAAAAATGTCAAAGAAAGCATTTCTGTTAATGCATTTCTGAGGTGTTAGGTACACTAGGGATTCATGGTTTAGTTTGTACATTGCATATAGAAATACCGTTGGTGTGATCCTTTTCTGAAACTTTTTAGGTCGATTCTAATTTATCCAAGGAGAGAAGGTTGTCCTTACCAGTTAGAAACTAATTTTATTACCATTTGGTTTCTTATCATACTCTACGTCAAAAGGTATAATTGATGCAAACAAAATTGTTTTTGGTTTGTGCAAATGTTTTTAGATATGATAGGAAGGTGTTTGACGAAATTCCAAGGAAAAGGTTCTTGGATTCAGTACAGATTCGGCTATCTTTTGAACTATAGTTGTTCTTACACATTGTTAGATCGACAATGGTAGAGTTCACGTATTTGAGATATACAATCTTTTGTTGTTCTCATTTCTTGCCTAATTGCGACCGCCGTGGAGATTATGCATTTTCTTACCGTGGTTTACTGTATAAATCCATGCTGGTTCTTAAAGATTATGCATTTTCTTACCGTGATTTACTGTATACATCCAATGCTGATTCTTAAAACCAAATAAATGTCTTATTTTAGCTAAGATTTTTATTTCTTGGATGTTCCAAGCTACTGTGTTCATCTACCTGACATGCTTTGGATTTTGTCAGGTTCATCACCTCGTTTACTGGTTAGTTCCTTCCTCATTTCCAAATTCACACCGTGCGCTTGATGCAAATCTCAAATGTTTTTGTTGTTGCTGTAGGTACTTCATTGAAAAATAATATCCGATAGTACCACCAGAGAGGCTATATATGCAAGCTATGAACATTGAAACGAGCAAATACCAGCTGTACATTCTCTTCACTGCATGAGATACAAAAGATCACAACTCATATTCGATTCATAAGGTGGGTTTTTTGGCTACTGTTACTTTAACATGCCTGCTTCATTCAAGTGCAGAGAGACACCAAAGAAAACACGTATGTGGTCCTTCTTACCAGCTACGGGAATCATCTACTCCGTATTTCACTAGGATTATATCCTCTTATTTGCTACAGTTTTCATTCTCATCTGGTATGTTGCCCGTTGATTTGGCATTATTGCTAGGTTAACTATTCCTTGTGAAAATATATTGTACACCAAAATAATTTGGAAAAATAAATTAATAGTTGGTTCTTAGACGTGTGTCAGATAATATACCTAATACTTTTTCCTATTCATTCCTCTTTTCTATGATGAAAGCCATTGAAACATATTGTGAACATGATGGTACTACTGCTGCAGCTTCTCGCCATCTGCCTCTTTTCCATCTTCCTTCTTTTATTATTTAAATTCAGAGTTAGTCACAACTCATGGGTGCATTTTTTATTTTCATGTTCTGAAGCATATACAATAAGGATCATCCATCTTAATAATTTTGACGCTACTGTTCTTTACATTTCGCCTCTGCCAGAACATTGTTGTGCTATTATTTTTATTGTATAGCCTGTTCATGGATATCTCATTTAACTGTTTTGTGCACATGCGGCCAGTTTGCTCTTTCTACTTATTAGTTAACCAAGGTATCTAAAAGTTGCGCTATTAGTAATTTGGTTTTACTCGCCTAATACTGCCATCGATATATCGAGTTTGGGATCCTATATAGCAGAATGATTTCTCTTTACTTGATTATCATGTATACCTTCTCTTAGGGGATTAAGCTGACATTTTCCTGGCTTAGTGTTTTCATATTATCTCACTATTGCTCTACATTTTGTGCAACGCAATAATATGAATTCAACAGTACGGATTATGTGAATATTTTTTCACAACGTCTTTCAGGGAGGTAAGCTTTCCTGGCCGATTCTCTTCGTTGCTCCCACTGGCTAGCTGGTGGTTTCTATTACACAAGCATGTTAGGGTGAACCTAATTTTCATTCAAAGAAACTTGGTCGAATTGTTCCTCTTTTATATTTTAGATAGCCCGATTAACATAAGGATAACCAGTAGACACTTTTTTCTTTAGCTTTTAAATACTGGAGTCACAACATATTTATCTTGATTACCTATTGTTGTCTGTTAGTTACCTGGCATCATATTTACTCCATGCTTTTCTATCTTGCAGCAGCAGGGCAAAGAAAAATATTGTGACGACAATTTGTCTACCTAAGGACACCAACTTGTATTCAGCTTGATCTTTTGGATTGACCATGGTGAGTATGGATATGTTTCTTGATGTACAAGTGATTCTTTGGCTTAAATAGCTTTGCATGGATATGTTTAGTCTCAATGCATTGTATCAAGCATGTCTTTTCAAGATAAACATATCTGAACTGTGTCGACCTCATTGTTCCATACGTATTTTCCTATATGTTCTCCCTATGTTCTGAATGATTAGTTGTGATACTTCAAGTTAAGTAGGCTTTTAGCAATTTCATTTCCCAACCCTGCATTACCAAGAGCTCTCTTCGTTTGGTTGGTTCTTTCTTGATCATATATTTTCACTTTATTGTGATGTATGATAAACCGCTAAGCTCCCTAATTTGGCCATGAATAGAGAGTGTTATTATCGAGTTTTGCATGACCGGGGCCATGATAAATTATGAGTTAATTAAACATGAGTTCTGACGTGATGCTTGAAAATACTTGCAGGTGTGGTATATGGCGTATACAGCGAGCCACGGAGTGGCCTGAGCCCGCGAAAGGTTCACAAAAGACAAGCTGCTTTGGCTTGAGCACAACACAAGGTCTGATTGAGTTCAAGTGTGAGGGCAACAGTAAACATAATTGGGTTCATGGTGTACAAAATCTGCTCCAGCAGGTTGATGTAACTGATCAGGTAGGACACCAGCTAGAAACACTAAAACTCAAGTGGTCAGTTAGTACATGAATACAACATGGCAATATCAAGAATGGATTTACATTCCAGTTTGAGGCATGATTTTAATAGAGATATGAATGATCCGTGACCTTCTGAGATATACTTGATGGTGTCGATATTGTTAGAGCTGAAAACAGAGTAACCTAACTCAAGATTCACTAGAATGCATACAAAACCATATTGGTCACAATCTGCTTTGATTTTCGTCGGTTTGTGTCCTAAGACATGTTGTACCATTGGTCATTTATACAACGCTTTACACATCTATGAACCATGCCGAGGGAGCACGAGCACATGGCAGCACAGAAGCTCATGTCTTTTTATGGCCTGGTGTGTCTCTGAAATTTGTTAATTCCTATTGTAGCTACAGTTTCCACAGTAAGAATAATCATACAGATGCCATAGTTGTGTTATTTACTTATGACTGAAACTAATATAGCTATGTATCCATCTAAGGTTTTTTTTGCTCAACCATTTCTTTGATCGTATTATTGTCTCACCTTGGTTAATCTCATTGCAGCGTTTTGAGAAGGAAAAGGTCATCTATACAATGGGTGTATCAAAATGGAGTCCGCGGTTCAGCTGAACTAATGTCATTGCTACATGTGAATCTATTGATGGATCTTACCTGATACCTGCTTAGCTGACTGAAATGATTGAACATATTTTCCTGTATATGGATAAAGACACATCTACTGAACTTGTGATGGAAAACGCTCTTTGTAGTTTCCATAAAAAACTATAAAGGTACATGATCTAACACTGTTGTCAGTCTATATTTTTGTATGCCTTCCAATACAACTAAATATTGCAGTTGCTAATGTTGTATGCTTATGCATATTGAACTTCTTTTCCTGTAGCTAATCCATTGCCAAATTCAAATATATTATTTTGATTGGATGTGATCTGTTTCTAAATACGTTGCACTTTGTTCCTTATATTGCTTAGATTAAACCATCCGAGTGATGCACCATATAATTTCTGCTTGCATTATTTGTATGCACATGTACAATGTTTGTATCCTCAGCAAGTACATGTGGCATTTGATTTGCCAATTCCGCTGAGGTATGCCAAAACTGAGGGAGATCTGAGGGGAAGAGAAAAAGAAGCACTACAGATATCTTCCTGTGAGAGTTAACTCCCCCATTACAAGGAATAACATATTTACGTAAAGTACACATGTAACTTTCGTACATGATTACTGATATGTTTAGTGATTTAGCCTGAACATTTTTCTTTTGCCTGCTCTATCGAACTTAAACTGTTTCTTTTTATGGAAGAAAACATGCATAGGTAGTTGACTTGACTGTTAACTTCTTGGCTTGCACTCATGCTCATTGGCTGCTCCCTTGCAGATACTATCCATTTATCCAAAGCTGCACACAATATCATGATGGAGATGTCAACCCAGACATCGCCGACACATGCATAGACCTCGGTGAGGTCAAGAGGATGTTTCAGTTGGCGTTCCTTTGCAGCAAGATGCAATGTGGTCTGCCTAGAACCAGCCCCGAAGTCGGCACAGCTGCAGGCTTCTCCTCAGTCGTCCGCAGCTCCAGCTCCGAGCTATATCAACGAGTATGCCACTTCTTAGATGAATAAACTTTCTGCTTCTTTGTCAATATTTTAATTCCTAAGAAGATTGAGAAACTGAATCTACGGTACTTCTCACACCGGTCTTAATTTGACACTCGGTCTTTATTTGTGTCATTGTTCTGTGATAACCTAGAAAGTTGTATTTTCCCTTCAAATATGTTAGATGATTCAGTAATGAAGTCTGAAATTATTGTTGCATTGCGCATTTCTTTGTGGTGTCATCTACCTAACCGCTGGTTGTCAGACTTTTGCTTTTGTCTTTGATTGAGAGGAGTATATATATTTTGGTAGTTATAGTTTCTCTGCCTTATTCTTAGTGTAGATATGCCAGCTTTTTAAGTAGAGTCACATGAGGTGATTTGGACGAGTGAGGCGACCATGATAAGAAGGTTTCGATGCACACTGCCTATTTGCTGAGATGCAGGTACTTGGGTTGTTCCTCCCTAAGTTACTGTGCAGTTTATTTATCGTGTTGATTGTATGGATTTTGGAGGGTGGCCATATGCAAGGAGGAGCTGTCAGGTGTTAGTTTGGAGAGTGGGTATATGCAAGGTATCCTCCGAATTAGTTCGTTGATTTAGTAGTTGCCCCTTTTGCTTTGTTTCTTACTCTTTTTTTCTTCTGTGTTCTTTTCCTCTAGGTTTACATGGCAATCATTGCATGGTTTCTGGCATGCGTATGGTTCTTCCGATGCTTCCGTTTTATGGATCATGTCGATTCCCTGCAACATCTTACAGTGCTGGTTCCCTTCCATTGTTTAAGGATATGACACAGGGTTCAAATTCTTGGTTAATTTACCTTGCCATTTACAGCAGTGTTAGCTTTGGGTGGTGCAAGTACCTATTAAATTATGTGTAATATCTTCTGAAGACAATGCTATGTTACTTTTGTTGATCTTTCCTTCCTTTGCACTTCACAAAACCATAAGCTCTTGGTTGCTGTAATTTATTCCCATGTTTCCCTGATTGGGTACAGGCCTTGGAGATCCGTTTGTTGTTTCATGTATTTGATCATACCAGAAAATCTTATTATCAAGAGTATTTCAAAATAATCATCGGTGCGTGATACCGGGGCCGCGCGCCAAGGCGCGCTTCAAAATCTAGTATACGGTAAGGAGCCGTGGCGAAGCACGGGCATTCAACTAGTAAACCAAGAGCAAGGCGGATCAAAGAAGAATTTCACCACGTTGTCGTTCTCGGGGATTTACCTTGATCCCGCGACTGTTCCACGCAAAGTAAAGGAAACTCAGCCAGCCCAGAGCCCAGACCAAACGCTGACACCACTATTCAAAAAAATTTAAAAAACGCTGACACCGCATCGAAGTCAAGTCAATTACTGAGTCCATCCCAGAATAATACGGATACGCAGCTTCCTCACACGTACGTACGGCACCTCGAATCGACCTCTCGACTGAAGTCGCATTTCGTTCGCATATAAATTCTGTCTGCATGGACGCGGTGGTATAGCCCAAGCACACTGCACACAGGTTCGTAAGCTCAATACAGCTGATCGATTGTCTGCTAGCTGCGCCAGTACGTGCCGTGAGAGATGGCGAGGCATCCGGCTCACTCTCCCGTCGTCGTCTGCTTGCATCTCCTTTTGGCTGCGCTGGTTGTGCACCAGGCCAGCCTGGTGGCCGCCGCGCAGAACGCACCGGTGAAGGTCCGCGTCGGCGTCATCCTCGACTTCGCGTCGCCGGTCGGGCGCAGGCGGCGGACCGGCATTCGGATGGCGGTGGAGGACTACTACGCCGCCCATCCCGGTTCAGCTACGAGGGTAGAGCTCCATTTCAGGGACTCCGCGGGGGACGTTCTTGGCGCCGCTTCTGCCGGTAAGCGCCATCAATCCTCTACCGCTTCGCCCTCAATTCAGACGTTAAATTGGTGTGTTCTTCATCACTATATGGATCAAGCGTGAGTTCTTGGAATTTTCTAAAATAAAAACGGTAATTTTTTTTTAGCCATGACCGCTTGGTAGTTAAGATTATTCATAGCGGAAGTAACATAGAGTAGTTAAATGCACACGTTACTACCAACGTGGGCTTTTGGATCTCGAGTGCTACACGCCTCCAAACACCCCAAAAAAATTGAACCATCCTGGAAACCAAGGATGATCAAGTTTGTAATTGTGAAAAATATGTTTGTAAAAGAAATAATGTTCATGGTCTTGAGGGCAAAAAAATCAAAATTATGATGAATATAAAGTGAATAATATTTGAACATGGGGACGTTTAGAATTTGTTTTTACCCAAGATACAATGAAAGTAATTTTTTAGGGAAATATTTTTATAAAAGTACAATACCTAATCATCTTTGATTTCAAAAAAAGTTTTTTTTTCTATTTTCCAAGTAGGGGGCTGTGTAGCACCGGAGATCTCCTATGTATTCATGTTAATACTCTCTATGTTACATCCATAGTAGATGGTATCATTGTTGTAGCAAAATAAAAAAGATATATTTATTAATTTTTAGACTTGTTTTTCTTGGAATATGTGATATTTTTCGATAATAAGAATATATTAATATTAAAAGATATCAATTACATCCAGGCTCTGCAACAACGCAATGCCCTAATGGCATTACGGAAACACACAGCCAAAAAAAGAAAAAGAAAAAACTAAGAAATAAAAGTCCCGCTACAAATCCTAGCCTTAGCAACAACAGTACATCCACCACCAAGACAACACGACTCTCCAAAAGCGACTCCTCCAAGAAGCGGACAGTGCACCCGCACCTTCGTCGCCCAATCAAAAATCTTAGGTTTCCACCCTGAAGATAGTCCCCGCTCTCAAAATAATGCCTCCAACAAAGACATTGTCAGGCACAACCAGTTAAGACCAGACCTTGGGTTTTCACCCTGAAAGGTAAGATTCCGAACTTCACATGTGCTGCCGCTCCCACTTTCATACCACTGCTGTAAAGCCCGGAACACCAAGCAAGTCCCTCAACAGCGCAGAGACTTGAACCTCCCTTAGCTAGTCCTTCAATCCGGCCTTCATGATATTCTGTTCTTCTAACTTCACCATGGACCAAATGTCACTTGATATCAACACAGAACAGAGCTTCACGCAGCTCCCTCCAGAACAAAACGGTCGAAATAAAATCATGGGTGCGCACGACCGAATACCACCGATCCAGCAAACTCCAGGTAATAGAAGCACTGTTACATTCGCCGGCGGCGCCTTCCGGAACTCAACACTCTAGCTAGATCGAGAAGGGCACGCCTCGGGTAGGTCTTAATATTCGCCCAAGAGACCCTAGGACCGCCGCCTTTATTCAGGTCGGGGCCCACGCCGGCGACCATCCTAGGCTGGCCAAGGTTGCCGCCGGAGACACCAAGCGCAGATCGCATAGTACGGAGACACCGCATACGCCTGGGCACCGCCAGAGCCGAAACGCCAGCCCTCCACCGATGGCCGCCGAGAGGCGAGGAGAAGAGGACCTAGGGGTTCCCCCTGCAGCCCGCCCCCAACCATCCCTCCGCCGCCGGCAGGGCTCACCACCACCTCTTCGTCTGTCGTGCCGCCACCGAGGCCCCCGACGAGAGGGTCGTGCCCTGGCCCGAGGAGGAAGTCCCGCGTCTGCCCCCCGCGTGCGAGAGGACGAGGAGTCCCCGCCGGCGCCGACCAGGCTTTGCTTGGCCGCGCCTCCTGACGACGAGGGAGGGGAGGGGGGAGGGGGTGGCGACAGCAGCACGGTAGGGTTTCTCCCGGCCGCCACGCGGGGGCGACACGGGAGAGGGGGCGACCTGGAATATGTGATATGATGATAATATAGCTAGTTATCACATTCCTCTCTTTTCTCAATTAATTAATGACATGTCATGTCATTGCATGTAACTTTATGTTACTACATGAGTTACTTCTACTATAGATAGTTTAGTGTATTGAGTTCTTTTGCTCACGAGCACGCTTGCAGTTTTTTTATTTTATATGAAGATAAAAATTGTGTTGTTTAATAAAAAAGGAAAACTTCTGGAAAAATTCACGGGACAATGGTCGTACAAACTTTTTGTGAGGAAAACATGCTTGTTTGTGTTCTTCACTAAAAAAAACATAAGATTGAGTGTTAGAAAGGAAATTTATTTTTTGTTGAATTTATTCGTTTTTTCATGGGACAATGAAATGTATGATATTGTATCAAAATTAAATCTACTTGGTCATGTACATAGGAAAACAAATTCACGGGACAATGAAATGCATGTTATTGCGTCAAATTACTACTTTGTCTTGGTTTTTTCCCATCAACGATTTTGATACTTAGAAATTATTTCTAAAGTCAACGCTAACAACCATCTGAACTAACTCGCACAAGTAAAGTGATATAGGCTAGCCCCCCGTGGCGCTCCCCTGGGGCGACTCGGGTGCCGAAACCCTAGCCTCCCCAAGGCCTCCTCGTCCTCCTCCCTCCCTTTTCGCTGCCCAATGATGCTGGCAAGCAAAGTTCTTGCCGACGGGCGGCGGTGGCGGGGCCCCTGTTCGGGTGCCGGCGCGAGAGCGTGGCGCGGTGGCTGGTTGCGGTGGTGTGGCTGCCTGCGGGCATGGAGGCGTTGTCATAACCCTGACTGGACATCCTCCCCGAGCACCGGGGGAACCCTAGATTCAGCTTGCCGGACCGGGCAGCGACGGCGTCTCTGCGCCGCTCGCTTCTTGAAGGCGTTGCTTGGGCTGCACGTGGAGTACCCGATGTGGCAGCAAGAGATGGTGGTGGTGAGTTTCTATGGCATGTCCGCCGCACTAGGTGATAGACTCCGGGGTGCACTACGCTGACGACGACACTCCCCGACGACTGCTACACTAGTCCCAGCCAGGTCCTGCCTTCCACCTGCAGACTCTCTAGGCATTTATGGGTGCGAGGTACATTGGCCTGGGAAGTGCTGGAGTTGCATTTGTCCTTGGAGGCGTTTGGCATTGGTTGTGGCGTGGCCATGTTGCTTTGAGTCTCGACACCTCGCCATTCATGGCCAGAGGCTAGGCTACAAGGAGCCCTTTGTTGTCGCGTTTCGAAGTTGGAGGCACCTCCTCTCCTAGTTGTAGTCGCTTGGTGAGGACAGTCGTGTGTGTGTATGTTTGTGTGTGTCCCTCCTCTGTGAAGGTTGTACCTTGTTGCCTTCCTTTTCAATGAAATGAAATGCATATTCTATTACGTTTTCTCGAAAAATAAGTAAAGTAATGTAGGAGAAAAGCTTCACCAAGGCTTGACTTAATTAAGTGAAGTAGGAAATCTTTGCTCAAAGAGATTGGCAAGACACAAGTCGTACTGACCGATATAGTTTAAACAAAAGGCAGGAGTGCCCATATTTAAATTAATAAAGCTTTTTACGGCTAGTACATTGGTGCTGAAGAACAGCTTACAAACCATTGACCAAACAAACACGACGGATAAAACACTAAGAACAGCTTAAGGTAGCCGAGTCCTTCATCCACGAGCAGCTACGGAGACTGAAGAAGCTAGCTGAAGAAGGATCCAAGTAATATAGGAGAAAAGCTTCACCAAGGCTTGACTTAATTAAGTGAAGTAGGAAATCTTGGCAAGATACAAGTCGTACTGACCGATATATGTACTCCTACTTTGTCTTTCGTGAACGGTGCTTTGCTGTTGTGTTGCAGCCGTGGACCTGATCAAGAGCGCGCAGGTGCAAGCCATCATTGGGCCTCCGACCTCGGCCGATGCCGAGTTCGTGTCCCACATCGGCGACCGCGCGCACGTCCCGGTCATCTCCTACGCCGCCACCTCCCCGGCGCTTTCCGCAGCGCAGACGCCCTTCTTCGTGCGCGCCGCAGCCAACGACTCCTTCCAGACGGCGCCAATCGCGGCCGTCCTCGGCGCCTTCAGGTGGCGTGCCGCGGCCGTCCTGTACGAGGACTCCCACTACGGAACCGGCATCCTTCCGGCGCTCGCTGACGCTCTCCAGGGCGTCGGCGCAAAGATCATGGACCGCACGGCCGTGCCGAACGACGCGACCGACGTCCGCCTCGACGCGCTGCTGTACCGCTCCATGGCGATGCCGACGCGCGTGTTCATCGTGCACATGCTGTATCCTCTCGCCGCGCGGCTATTCCTCCGGGCGAAGAAGGCTGGCATGATGTCCGAGGGATACGTCTGGGTCGCCACGGACGGCGTCGGCAGCTTCATGGACAGGCTGAGCCCTGAGGACATGGACGTGATGCAGGGCGTTGTCAGCCTGCAGCCCTACACGCAAGTGACGAAAGCCGTCAAGAGCTTCTCGGCACGGTTGAGGACGAGGTCGCGGCAGGAGAACCCGAGCGATGAGGACGTCGTTGATTCATCCTTGATGAGGCTCTGGGCCTACGACGCGGCATGGGCGATCGCTGCGGCGGCCGAGGCAGCCCGCGTGCCCGGCCCGGCGTTTAGGACACCTCAACGGAGCACCGCGCTGACGGACTTGGACCGTCTCGGCGTCTCCACAACCGGAACGACGCTTCTCAAGGCGGTGCTCGCAACGACGTTCGACGGGATATCCGGTAAGTTCAAGCTGGTCGATGGGCAGCTGCAGCTGCCGGCGTACGAGGTGTTGAACATCATCGGGAAAGGAGGCAGGACAGTTGGGTTCTGGACGCCAGAGTCCGGGATCTCGCAGGATTTGGGCCCTGACAGCGCCAAGGCGCTGAAGCAAATCCTTTGGCCAGGCGAGCCACGGTCCACCCCGAAAGGCTGGGTCATGTCACCGAACGCGCCAATTCTCCGTGTCGTCGTGCCGGTGAAGCTCGGGTTTAAACAGTTCGTGGAAGTCTCCACGAACTCGACAACCGGAGAGACAAAGATCACGGGCTACTGCATCGACCTGTTCGACGAGGTAATGAAGAATCTGCCCTACCCTGTGAGCTACCGGTATTTGCCCTACCCTGTGAGCGATCCTAGCTTGGATTATGACAAACTTGTGGATCTGGTGCGCGATCAGGTCAGTACCATAACGATGCCCGTACCCTACACTAGATGGGTCGATTTTACAGATAAGAGGATTTGCTACAATTAATGTTGAACCACTTTCAGGAAGCCGACATGATCGTCGCAGACGTGACAATCACCGCCAGCAGGATGACCAAGGCAGACTTCACCATGCCGTTCACGGAGACGGGGTGGTCCATGGTCGTGGCGGTGCACAAGGACACGAGCTCGACCATGTGGATCTTTGTGTATCCACTGAGCGCGAGTCTCTGGCTCGCCAGCCTCGCCTTCTTCTGCTTGACCGGCTTCGTTGTGTGGGTAATCGAGCACCGGGTCAACACCGAGTTCCAGGGCACACGATGGCAGCAGCTCGGCCTCATCTTCTACTTTGCCTTCTCGACACTCGTCTTTGCACACAGTAGGAATCCAAATTTATTTGTAGGAAGATTTGTGCACACCACCATCTCCTCCCTAACTAATTAATAAGAGCTTGATTATTCTCAGAGCAGAAGCTGGAGAGCAACCTGTCGAGGTTCGTGGTCATCATATGGGGCTTCGTAGTCCTAATCCTGACATCCAGCTACATGGCCAGCCTGACGTCGATGCTGACCGTCCAGAAGCTCCTGCCGAGCGTGACCGACGTGAGGGAGCTACAAAGACGCGGAGACTACATTGGGTATCAGGGTGGAAGCTGTATAAAATCCTCTCTCCTGGAAATGGGCTTCGCCGAGGATAGGATGAGGGAATACGACTCAGAGGAAGAGTACGCCGACGCGCTGTCCAGAGGCTCGGCCAATGGTGGGGTCGAGGCAGTGTTCGATGAGATCCCATACCTCAAGTTCTTCCTGTCGCAGTATTGCGATGGCTACGTGATGATCGACCCCATCTACAAGACCGACGGCTTCGGATTCGTAAGCACCACCCCACTAGCTAGCTACCTCTGTTGAAAAAATATGCAATCCATCGGTTGATCATCACCATCATGCATTGTTCTATCTATGATTGTGATAAATTACTAGCATCTTGTGGTTGTCGATCTGCAGGTGTTCCCGAGAGATTCCCCAATGACAGGAGATGTGTCCCGTGGGATACTGACGCTGGATGTAGCCAAAAGGTCCAAGATCGAGAAAGCGTGGTTCGGCGAGCCTGGTGCGTGTCGCAGTAATCAGAGAAAGTCCGCCGTCAGCACGTCGGCGAACCTAAGCTTCGGGAGCTTCGGTGGGCTATTCATCGTGACCGGCGTGACCTCCGGCCTCACGCTACTCCTCTACCTCGCCAGATTCACCTACCGCGAGCGTGATGAAATCCGCGCAGCGGAGGCTACTGCTGGCTCCGGGAGCGTCTCAATGCGAAGGCTGCGCGCATGGGTGCAACACTATGATAGGAAGCACCTCCGGAATGGCAATGATCATGCAAACCGAACACACCAGTGGACGGTCGAAATCCCGAGGAAACGCCGTCGTCTGAACTGGGTAGCTCGTTAGAGCAGGGGGGCGAGGGGGCAGCGGCTTCTGTGGAGATGGCAACGCCATCAACAGATTGTCAACCGCACTAGCGCCTGGGCCAGTGTCCAAGAAAGGGTGCCCCGTGTCCGTGAGTTACTTAAGCCACCGTTGTATTAAACAGCAAAGGATCAAGTCTGAAGAAAAGAGTTGACCCTCTAAATTCTATCTCCTCTCTTGTCTCTTCTTCTCCAAGTGAAATCCGCGTTCGTTTCTCACCGGCCAAATACTGCCACAAAATAGATCGAAGTCCGGTCATTCGATCCGCCAAATGCAAGAACGGACGCGCCTGTTCTGATAGCAGTGAGTTCTGCGCTAGATGGATTGATGTCTGGCGAGTGTTACAGGAACGCAAAATACATTTTTCGATAAATAAGGGCGCGCTCCAGTAGATTGCAGACCGTCAGGCCAGGATGGCTGCAGGCCAAATCGGTTTGATTGGTTGCCCGCATGAGGTCTTGGGCTGCGCTCGCACGCTGTTTAAAGCAGCCTAGGGGCATACCCGAAGACAACGGCTAATTTCACCGTTTCTACCGGGACAAGCCCGGTCAAGCGAAAAGGTGGGCCCTGCTGCACGGGTGGTGCACAGGTGGGAGACGCCGCTTGTTCGGGGTGCACGCGAAATAAATCCTATCACCGGCCTCACTCCTCTTCTCACTCTCATTCTTCCTCTCTACCCCCCCCCCCCCCCCCCCCCCCCAAAAAAAACTATCACATCAACATCAAGGTAGGCGGTTGCACTACCGCTGACGGATCGATTGCTCGGTTGCGAAGGAGAAGAGCTCGACCGCGACGGCGGCGGCATCACGCTCGACCGCGACCACGACTGCGAGAAGCGGTTGCGGTACATCGACCTCAAGCACCCCCCAGCCTCTCCAATGGCGGTAAGCACTTGCAAACCCTTCTTTGGATATGGCCGCGTAGATGTATTGGTAGTTGTTTCGATGAGATGCATACTAGATTGCTAGGGTTAGCAATGTTTTTCGAGTACATTGATGCTCTGTACAGATGAATCCCCATTGTATTGGTCGGTGGTTTTTGGTAGTCCGCTACTGTTGTTCATCGATCTAGAAGTATTGGTCGTTCGCACGGCAGATTCATGATAGATTGTTTCCAGATAGGGGTTCACTAGATGTGGTGTACATAAGAGGGTTTTGGGGATTTGAGATTTTGAGTTGCCTATGATTAGAACTTGGACAACGCACACTACTTTCAGGGGGAGTTAGCGAACCTGGTGAATTGTGGTAACAAGAATCGTTAGCATTTCCTAGGTTCCTTGCCCCCATCTCTAAAGAATCTATGTGCACACTATGAACTATGAGGCATGCAACTTTGAGTATGAACTTCTGAACGACCGATGATTATAACTCGAGCACATGACACCTTGTGAACTGTGGTAACAAGAATTGTTAGCACCTACTCGGTTCACTCACTCCATCCTTGAAGAATATGTGTCCTACATCGTATATGAGGCCAACATTGTTATTGAATTGTGCTGCCTTGCATTGTATCTACTTTTCCTTTGTTGTTTCCTAGTCGATGATTACAGAATATAGCATCATAAAAATGGGTGAGATAATGAGACATTTAACATTTGATTTGTTCTTGCTACATGGTAAATGTTTGATTATCCCATTCACTCATGTTTGCTCTCACACATATGAGACCCTATCTGCTTAAATTGGTTCGTTGGCAATGATAGTTATGCACACTTTCTATTTTAGGGTGGGGTGATCGAAACGAGTTGTATGTACAAATTTGTGTGTGTCTAACTTGTTTCGCTTACTCCATCTCCGAATATGTGTGTCCATAGCCACATGCAACAAGTTTCTGAAACTAGAAAAGGCATGTTCAGGCAACATTTCTTTTGTCGGAAGTGTCAATGATTGCAATAGTTCCACATACATTAACACTCAAGATATGGGTTTCAGTACCTAGTATCATGTCCAGAAAGGGCTAGATTTGAGCAGGGTACAAGGAACTAAGAGATCATGTTTTGAGTTCATACACATACCATGGTATATTGTGTATGCGTATAGTGAATGAGGCTCTTCTTCTTTTTCTACCCGTGTTTGTGTTGCTAACCTTGCAAGGTTTTACGTTTATAGGCAATGGCGGCATGTAAACAACAGGAGGGCTCGAAAAGGAGGAGGAAAACCGGAAGAGCAGCCGGTGTTGGGCAGTGGTCCGAGGCAGTGACCCCAACCCACTTCCGCAAGGTGTTTATAGAACCTGGGTTGGGAATGTTGCCTATCCCAAAGGCATCCAGGCCCCTATATCGGCGGCAGTTCCTTACCCGATCACCCTGAAGACCTCCACTGGATGCACCTAGGACATCAACATCACGGATGTCAATGGAAGAGCCTGCCTTAATCAGAGGTGGCCTGCCTTCGCCATAGCTCATGATCTGAAGATATGTTTCCTCCTTACCTTCAAGAAGTTCTCGCCTAAGGTCTACAAGGTGGTGATTTTCAACTACAGTGGTGCTGAGGTGGTGAAGAGGTGCCTTGGTCACCCTGAATCATTGGAGAGGATCATCTTCCACGACTGAGCTACGTTTGTTTCATGTCATATCAGGTTTTATGTAGTACTATTGGTAATGTAGTACATAGAACTTGTCTCGAACATGTCCTGAACTGCTATCTAGTATCGTCGTTGCCTAAAATTGGTCTTGTTCTTTGCTTCCGGTTGGTAACCTCACCTATGTGAGCAGGTGGTAACCATAGCCCGCCAGTTGCAGCCAACCAAACTAGTGGTCTGAACCACTGCTTAAGCAACCAACCAAACGGGCTGCAACAAGTCTCTGGAGAGTACAAAAAAAATGCTTCACATGCTACCAAACAGACTGCACAACATGGCCCAATGCCTATTTTTACTCAGCACTGCCCAGCTGAGTTGCGAATTGGATGCATGCTACCAAACGCTCCCTAAATGAACACAAAATACATGGTGATCATGAAGGGTTCCTTCGGATTTTGCCTCAAAGTTGTGGGCTCTCGCACCAAAGAAAACTTGTGGGCTCACCCATGCTTCAAACCACCAAATCCAAAACTTTATTATTACCCCCTCCAATCAATAATAAGTGTCGTGGTTTTACTAAGGACACTTATTATGGACGAGAGAGAGTGTTAAGAAAAGAGTTTTAGTTACAAAGTCCAGCATAGGGTGGAACGAACAGATGCAAGGTTGTTACTCTGGCGGCATAATGACACTCCAAAGTTTAACGACGACGACGCTGAAAGCATTTGCCTCGTTCTTGACCTTCACCATGATGACAAATGGAATAGATGAGAAATTTTGGAAAACCCTTGTGTTTCTCTCGCTCGAAAGCCCCCAAGCCACTAACAAGATCAAAGATGAAGTTGCGTTCTGCTTCACACCGTCGAGATGTAGAACAGAGAACCACCACTCCTTGATGATGTGAAAGCTTCCCATGAGGTGATGTCCAAGTCGACCATTCCTTAAGAGTCACAGACCATGCTCCAACTACAATCGAGAAGCGGCGACAAAAGAGAAGACGAGCCACTACCTCTCGAGTCATCCTACGTAGACATAGCCTGCAGTTAGGCCAGCCGTGTCGTTGAAGGTCATCAGCAGTCCACACTCTGCTTTGAATATGCAAAAAAAACACTTAGGTGTCCCATAGTTACTCCACTAGATGGTTGGCCGCATGGACATCAAAGGCATCCCCTCAAATCGCGTGTCGCAGGCATAAGCCGCCGTATAGGATCCAAAAGTGGTAAGCTTCCAAGAAGTGGTGTTGCGTGTCACGGTGACACGGTGCACCTCTTGTATCATCGACCAAAGGAGAATGATTCTTGCAATTGGTATAAAATAACTGTGTTGGATGTGTCAATGTTGGTAATCCAGGGGCTCCCCATATGTTCATTCTAAACATAATCATTTGTTGCTTTGGAGATATAGAAACAATATAAGTTGTTATTTTGGCCTTGCGGCCATGAACCCACGACGCATGCCAAAACCTGGCCATTTTTCTGTCGCTGATGACTGAAAGACCAAGGATGCCGCCTAGAGGGGGTGGGGGTGAATAGGCTCTTAATTTTTTATTACTTTAGGGGCTTGAGAAAGTGCGGAATAAAGCTAATTTTAACTTGACAAGCACAAATCCTACAAACTAGAGTTTACCTAAATGAACCAACGACTTATGTTAAGAAGGCAAGCAACAAGGTGATAGCAAGATATAGAGCATCAAGCGTGAAGGCTATCACAAAGTAAAGTGCATAATTAAAGGAGATCGGTTGAGGAGTAACCGAGGCACGCAGAAACGATGATGTATTACGAAGTTCACACCCTTGCAGGTGCTACTCTCTGTTTGAGCAGTGTGGAGGCAAAATGCACAAGAGCGTACCATATTCTCCTCGAGCCTTCCCACCAAAAGGCAAATCGATCCACTAAGGGACCCTTGAGGATGGTCATCGAACTCGTGCAAGCTTGGGGAGAGCTCCACAACTTAATCGGAGGCTCCAAAGTAAACTCCACGAATGTCACAAGAAACTCCAAAAAATTGGAGGCTCCCAAGTAATTTCCACTAAGGCCAAAGTCCACACCGCCACAAAGTCCAACAAGCCATCTAGGGTTCCAAGAACCCAACAGGTACAAGCTCCGGGTACAAGCACCCAAGAGAAATCAGAGAACTCAAACCGATGCACCAAATACAATGGCAAGTCCCTCACTCTCAAATTCCACCAAGGTTACAAGAACTATTGGGGAAATAAGAGAGGAAGAAGAAAGAAGGAGAACAAAAAATATCTCCAATATCTAGATCTAGAAGATTTCCTCACAAAGAGCAGATTTTGATTGGTATGATTGTAGATCTAGATCTCCTCTTTCTTTTCCCTCAAATAGGTGCAAGAATCATGGAGGAATTTAGGAGATATGAAGCTATAGAGGGTCAAGAATGGAGGACAAAAACGTGTTCAAGAACCTGCTTAAAGGGTGGGAAACCATTGGGGAAGAAGGGCCCTTAAATACCCCCCCCCCCCCCCCAAAAAACCTTTCCGTTACGGGCTGCGCGGGGGCCATAATTTCTCCCCCCCGCACTATTTCTGGCATCCAGGCACGCCTGGCCAGCTCACAAAACACGTATATAGGGGTGGATTTTTGGTCCTCGGGGCCAGAATATTCGCCCCCCAAAATTGGCAGAAAGATCAAAATGGAAACAACCAGAATTTGAGTACCGTACTCCGATTTTGATGATCTTGATCTCATTTTGAAGCTAGCAAGAAGCTCTACAAGATCATGGAGGGAACCATCATTGTACGTCAAGGGAGGATAAAAATAAATTATGAAAGGTTTGACCTATCTATAAAAGACTAACCGGTAAAATGTCCAACATCGAAAACACAAGAAGTTTTCCGTGCAAAGTCCATTTTCGATGAGCTAGACCTTGTTATGAGAATAAACGCAACACATATAACTTAGATGTCTGCAACACATTCATCTAGGTTCACACGTATACCTGGTTTGTGCGACTTGGTTTTCAATTTCACACATAGTTCCCTCGTGCTTGGCATGAGGCACCTTTTAGCCCTTCTTCCCCCCTCTCGCACCGCTGCCAATCTCCTTGCCCCCCGTGCTGCCCAGTCGACGCGATGTGGCTCACTCACCCGCTATCGTTGGTTCTGACGAGGTCGCGCGGCCCTAGTTGGGCCCTCTGGTTGCCGGGTACGTGCCTGTGCCCGTGCCACCACCCACCACCAGGTACGCGCCCATGCCACTCGCTGATGGGTACAACATCGCACCGCCCTCGCCTTCCATCACCGCTCGTTCCTCTCTCGTGCCCGCGGAATCCTTTGACAAGTTATTTTTGCCCTAATATTGGAATGTGTGTTAGTGTTAGATTGCTTTTTTTTTGTTTTCGGTTGTGTATTTTGAATCAACATGATGCGGTAGATGTTGAGGATTAGATTCAAGAGCATCAAATTATTTGAGGATCGGATCATTTTTATGGATCCGAGTGGAATGGATGAGGAGACGAGAGAGTGCTTGAAAATTGCAAGGGATAAGATATTACGATAAGTGAAGAACATAGTTGATACTGAACTTGACACCGGTGGTTACAACAACTAGTATTCTAGTTTATGGTAGTATTCGAGTTTATCATCGCATTTGATTTCATCATTTGTACGTCTAGTTTAAGAATTGTTATCATTCGTGTCGAAGTATTTATCCAAAATAAAAAATGGAGCAAATCCAGTAAATTTGTAATATTGGATATTTCGTAATGAGCAATGGAGCATTGCCGGATTTGTTTCGGCGGTCCACAACAGGTTTGCGGTTTGCCGCAAAGAGCTTTTGCAATACAAGAAAGCCGGTAGCCGGTACCCCCTAGAGATGCTCTTACTTTGATTAATTGGTGACAACTGACAAGAGCCTTGCGTTTTGGGCGGATAACGAACATCAAAGAGCGATTGAACCGAATATTTTGGCAAAGCAGAAAAAGCTCCTTGGCGCCCGCCAATTATGAATCTTCTAAACTTTGCACTGTAGTTAATCTGGGCCGTCCATTCCTTCATGGACCAGCAGGATCAACTTTGTGGAGTTCGTGGGCAGTGCAGACCCCGCCGTTGGACCCTCCCCTCACTTCCCAATTCTCCCCGCCTCCCCAAACTCCAAACCCTAGCTCACCATCCCGATCTCGCAGGGCCCACCTCGCCATGGACGACGCCGGCGACGGCGGAGCCAGCGCCGGCGGCAGTAAGAAGAAGCCCTCTGCGGCGGCCACCAAGGGGAAGGCGACGGGAAAAGGGAAGGCCGCCTCCAAGGGGTCGCCCAAGGCCAAGGAGAGCAGCCTCCTCAAGCAGAGTAAGCTCCCGGGACCTCGAACATTCGTCATCGGTCTTGCACTAACTTGAATCGCAAGCTTACTTATCCACTTCTTTGCTGCAGAATCGCCAGCTGAGTTCTTCGCGGAAAACAAAAACATCGCTGGGTTTGACAATGTGAGCAGCTCCTTAACTCTCTGTTTTAGTAGTAGTACTGATTCGCATCCAGGCGTTTGTGAGGCTTAGATAGACGCCGTCCCATTTATTTTTGCCTCTGGACCAGGCACAATCTGTTCACAAATTAGAAGTGGATTATCGGATGTCCCCGAAGGGACATTAGAAGTGGATTATGCATAAGAATGAAATTACCAATTAGAAAGTGATGGAGAAGCAGATATAGCGTTTTGGAGGGACTTCTGTTAGGGATCAGCAAACTCATTTCCCTGACTTACAATACTTGACAGCCTGGAAAATCTCTGTACACCACGATGCGGGAGCTAGTTGAGAATGCCCTTGATTCGGCCGAGTCCATCTCCGAGCTCCCTGATATAGAAATTACGATGTAAGTGATTTTCAACGCCATTTGTGTTATTGGGTACTTTTTTTTCCCTTGACGCTGTCAAAGAACAATATGGGTTCTTTCTGTTTTGCCAGAGAAGAGATCACTAGGAGCAAATTCAACACAATGATAGGACTGGTTGATCGAGAGCGTGTTGATGCAGCACTCTATGATGATTTTGAATCAGCTAAGGCTCGTGAGGTATATTATCACTTTGCAAATTTTATTAGTTGGACCATTATTAGCTGAACAAGGTTTGGGTACTTATTGAGTCCGCTGAGAGCGGTTGTGTACTTCACAAATCACCAGCTAGATTACACCCTTTTATCTCTGGATTATCCACCTTTTATTCTGATAGTACCGTAAAACTTTTGGATACGTAGAAACGCCTAGCCAAAGAAGCACGTTTCCAAGAAACACAAGCTAAAAATGCTGCTCTTGGGAAGAAAGTTAAGGACGCTCCAGCTGCTCGCGGAAAAGGTCGGGGTGAGGCTTCGTTTTTCAGAGTGACTTGCAAGGTATTGTCCATAGTGACTTTGTTTTTGTGACGAAAATCTATCTTGTGAACTTCTAATCTTGAATGTTTTTGTGGGTGTAGGATAATGGCCGAGGCATGTCACATGAAGATATCCCAAACATGTTTGGCAGAGGTAAGCTTTCAATAGGATTTTTTTCGACTGATTTGTTTAAGATTAAAGCACTGAAGGAGGTATAGTACATGCTGTGCAAGATCACTGGTATTATTGAATTTTCGGTGCAGTGCTATCGGGCACGAAGTATGGTTTGAGGCAAACACGCGGGAAATTTGGACTTGGTGCTAAAATGGTAAAATTTCTTCACACAATTAGTTAGGAAACTTTATTTAGTTTGGCACGAAAGGCCATCTCATTAGAATCTATCCCGTCCATTCCTTTGAAAGAAACAGAGTTATTCAAACATTTATTTGAGTCGTGCCCTTCTCTTAACAAAGTTTAGGACTTGTTTTCCTTCTTTCGGTTCGTAGCTGACTATTTTCATGTTTATATTGGTTAGTGAAAGTGGGCAACCATGCAGTATGGTTGGTAGCAATTAGCATGGAGACATCCATTGTCTTGTGCTGCCTTTCATGACCCGTTTCCTTACATTCCTGTATAGACATTCTAGAGATATGATCCTAAGATGAAAAATCAACATTTTTGTTAGGACGGTTATCCTTTTTCTCACTAAATTCTTGTTTAACCTTTAACAGTGACCGCATGTATGATTGTGTTTTACGCTTGTAAACTCGCGTTCTGATGGTTAGGCTGTCCCATGAATACAAGATGTTTGTGACATTTCGCCTGTCAGTTGTAGTAACTAGCCATGTTAAGCTGATTTGAACATTTGACATGTTATGGACATTCTGATAGATGATTATTGTATTCTGTTACTCTGTAGCTATTAACATGTTTACAGTTAGGAGTTAGGACCCTCTGTTGCCTGTTCTGTCTAATTTAATTTACGTGTATTAAACAGGCACTTATATGGTCAAAGATGAGTACGGGTCTTCCTATTGATATTAAGTCATCGATGAAAGACCAAAATTACATTTCGTTCTGTCGACTTGACATAGACATTCACAAGTAAGTGCAGCTTCTTGGTTAATGCTGTGCAACACAGTGAATGGCTGGTCATTATTGTTTATCTTCATGCAAGTCAATATGTTAACCTCTGCAGTTTATCATTAGTTCATGACTAATAGTGGTAAACGCTACTCAGAAATGTCCCTCATATTCATTTACACGAGAAACATGAGAACAATGATCACTGGCATGGGGCAGAGATTCAAGTTATTATTGAGGGAAATTGGACAACTCATCGTGTGAGTAGGATTCCCTTTTCTTTTGAAAAATTGAAATATTAAACTATTACTATCAAGTAGAATTTACAATTTATTTCTTGCAGTCAAGGATACTACATTACATGCGACAGATGGCTGTCATCACTCCATATGCTCAATTCCTATTTAGATTTCTCTCTGATACAGCAGAGTATGAATTTTCTTCTCTAGTGATTTGTGTTCTGCTAATTGCTAAATTGACAATCTTCTGATTTTTTTTTTCATAACACTCTGGGTCTTGCAGAAAAAATTTGAAGATAAAATTTGCACGAAGGACAGATGTTATGCCTCCCGTTCCACTCCTAACAAAGCATCACCCATCTGCTGTCGATTTACTGCTGATAAAGCGCTTAATTACTGATACCACTAAGCCGAACCTTTTGCAGTTCCTGCAACATGACTTTGTGAATATAAGCAAAGCACATGCTGACCGTTTAATCGGTGAGTTACTGAGTTGAAAATCAAATTAATTAATCAATATCTCATTTCTGTGGTTCATACAGTGATATAATTTGGGGATTTTCAAGTAAGAATATCTGTAGCAATTGCATATGTTTTTGCTTTATACATGGTTTGAGTTTGACTTATGTTCATGTGTTGCTAATTTCCATATACTCTTCTTCCAGTCAAACCATTGATTGTGTAAAACCCGTCTGCTGGGTTAAATATATATAGTGGTATTTGCATTACATACTTTGTTATGTACCTGCGGTTGTTACTTCTTTACCGATTTTTTTTTTTTTGCTTATCACAATTTTTTGTTTTGACAGGGGAGATGGGGCCTGATTTTAGTGCAAAAACGACAGTCAACAGCCTTACATCACAACAATTAGTGCGGATACATCAGTTATTTCGGCAGGCTAAGTTTGATGATCCCAGTGGCGATGTATGTATCCCTTTTCAGCTCTCACCTTGATTTTCTTATCACTTATTTGCTGCTTATTGACTAGTATATCTTCCACAAATATGCAATTATTGATCACAGTATAGAAATCAACCAATTCTGTAGTGTCTTAGTCCTGCAGGTGAATACAATTTACGTCTAGGTATCATAAAAGAGCTACACCCCGATCTGGTTGCAACACATGCAAGCAGGTATAGCATTTAACCAGAGAATGTCCGAGATGATGATTATATCTTATTTTCAGTTTAAGTATCTTACTGCCATAAGGCTACCCTCTGTTTAGCCCTCAGGTTTTTGAAGGGCATCCATTTATTGTTGAAGCTGGAATAAGCATTGGTGGAAAAGATGTTAAACAAGTAAGAAACTACTATTTTGTATTTCCCAAGGAGTATTTTCTGCCTGTCATCTTTAAAGAAGATTCTGGAAACATGTTCTTTGTTGCTCCTTTTGTTGTGGTCTGGGTAAAGGAGGAACTACATACCTTAGAGCATCTCTTGCAGATACCGCAAATGACCCAGTCTGCATTTTATTTGCGTTTTGGGCCAAAAAACGGCCCGAATAGACACAGCATTGCGGTCTGCATCGCAAAACTGGATGCGGGATACCCTAAATCTGACCCGCTGACTGCTATGCGTGTAAATTATGATATGTAAGCGACGATCTTTCAAAAATATGGCATGAATTAGCAGTTCGTGTTTGTTTTCTCGATTTGCAGTTCTTGTTTTGCATATCTGTTCTGCTGCGACGTTTTTCGACCTGCGAACACGTGATGCATTACACCCACCGCAAACGCCTTTTCTGTTTCGGGCATTTGCGGTATCTACTGGAGATGCTCTTAGCAGCAGCCATAACGACAAAGTTCAGGACGAGGTAGTTTTATTTCAATAGGTTCTGTTACAGTGTTCCTTTTAGAGCGAGAACTAGTTTTTGTGATGGAGTGGCTTCCATAAGATGATGTGGTTCTGTCACAGGTGGATTGGTTAGTTTATTATGTGTTTATTATGTTATATGGAATCCTGTCTATAGAAGGGAGATGTCAATCTATTTCAGTTCATGCAAGAAACAATGTAGTACCATAGCCCAATCTATATCTATGCACCCACCTCCCCCCCTCTCTCTCTCCTAACAGGGAGGATGCCACATATCTGTTCCTCCCCACGATCTGCTTGGCTCTCACCCCTACTATTTTTCTCCTCCTTGTTCTGTATTTTCCTTTCCCAGTCAAGACTCTGCTCTCTCCTCCTATGTCCCTATATACCCAGCATTGAACAGCTTTGTTTTTTCTAGCTGCCTACAGTTTGTGATCACAGATATTGTAAATATCAAAATTGATAGTAGTTTCTTCCATCAGTTCTCTTATTTTATATGAATGTCCATGTTAGATTCTGCCGATGCTCTTTCTATCTGATTCTTTTAAGTGTATTATCAGATTTATTAGTCAAACTCATATAAATGCCTGTTGTGCAACAAATAGTGATCCATGTTTGGACAGAGATTTGGTGCACATGAGCACCAGTGATCCCTTTTCATGATGTAGTCAGTATTGTATCCCACAAACGTGGGAATAATTTGTATTTTGGGTTGCACGAAAATAACAAATATGTGGATCTGAGTATAGTGATTCAAATCTCCAAAAAAATTCGGACTTTGTCATTTTTGTATAGCTCAGAAAACAAAACATTTGTAATTGAGATTTTTATACGTTAGTGGAATACATCATTAGCTACTTTTAGAATTTTGTTACATTATTTTTTGAAATATATAAATATAATTTTCGAAATTTTTAATACATTGAGAGCACTGGTCCCCATGATCCAAAAGGACTTTTCGTCCATATTTTAATAGAAAAAGTACACTCTTATGAATTTGCAGCCAGCAAGAGCACAAAATGTGTGGCCATTAGTTGACATTGGAGTGGCCCATGTTGTACACAAAAAGCTACCTGCATTTTAAAGATACACCTGAAACGTTCCATTTACTAATTAGTGGATAAATATTTAATTCTATGACTAAACCTATTATTTGTTAACTGTGTTAATACCACACCCCAAGCTGCAGTTTAATAGGGAAGAACCTTTCCATTATCAGTGTTTTCCTTGCTGACAAGATTCATGCTTTAACAATTTCCTTGTACTGATGATCGAAATTCTCATATATATGTATACTGTTCAGGGTTTAAATATTTTTAGGTTTGCAAACCGCATACCACTTCTTTTTGAACAAGGTGCGGACGTCATCACAAGAACTGCTCAAAAAAGGATAAAGTAAGTTTTTCTGGTAGTACTACTTGTGTTGTACTTCAGATGTTTATCTCTTCCATTACTCTTATCTTTCATCTTTCTTTAGTTGGGGCTTGTACAAAATTAATCAGCAGCAGGACAAGATTGGTGTCTTTGTGAGCATTGTCAGTACAAAGATACCTTTTAAAGGTACAGGAAAAGAATATATTGGAGATGATATAACTGAGATAGCAGAGGCTGTAAAGGTACATACGCAGTTTCCTTATTTACTGTTATTGTATGGTCATCTACTCATCCGATCAATTTTCTTGCACCTTCAGTCAGCCCTTAAGCAGTGCTGTCTCCAACTGAAGTCAAAGATAGTGAAGAAACTTCAGGCTCGTGAACAGCAGGACAGGAAAAGAAACCTGAACAAGTAACTCCTCTTGGTGGATCTGGTGATATCTTTTATTGGTGTAGATGTCAGGCTGTTTGTATTTTTGCTATGGCTATGTTTTGAATCAGTGAAATTGCCGAATCATACATTTTCCGTAGTGCCAGTTGAATGTTGAAGTTGGCTAATAACAGATGCATCGCAGAAATATAGGTCCACTTTGAAAAATTAGGGGACTAAAACTGTCTTTCATTAATATTAAGCAATATTCAGGTTGATATTTGAAAACTGATTTATTAACATGATTTGCCATGCTGATGCTAGATAATCCCGAATCAGACAAGGTCTTATTCTGATGATTTCTTGTTTGTAGATACATTCCCGATGTGGCAAGGACAATTATGGAAACACTGGGGGAAATTGCAGACGAGTCTCCCCCCAAGAGGCCACGGTATGACAAGGAAGACGAGGAACTCCTTGAGAAAATAAATTCGGAGGAGGTGACAGAGATGACTTTTAGAGATTGCTTAACTCAGCACGTTGAGCAGGTAAGGAGAAAGCAACACTCTAACATGACCATCAGTCAAAGCAAGATGTATCATATAGTTTCCTTTGTGCTCTATTCTACAACAATGTCCATAGTCTTGCACCTTTCCATGACCAGTTCTGATTTGTTACCACAAAGCTGATATTGTTTGCTCCAACATGAAACCACCAGGTTGACTATGAGATGGCACTGGAGTACGCCATGCAGAGCGGTGTAAGCAACGAGCCTCGGGAAGCACTCTATCTGAACTCGCTGGAAGGGTCTTACAAGTTCATGGACCTCAAGAGCCCTACTTTCTTGTTTCGGTTCATCCCATGAGGCTGAGAGGGTGGAATCTGCACGCCCCGTCTGTTCTCAGGTTGATTGACAACAATGTATGAAAATGCAGTGTACATTTTCCCATTGTAGTTGAGACGATTTATCAGGCTGTTGTAGCTTGCAGCTATGAGTGTAGACACTACTAGTTTCAGTTCAGGGAAAGTCATTTTTAGTCCCGGATATAACTGTATGTTACATTTATTGAGGAGCATATGTAATCTTAGAGATTCTGAACTGACGTGAGAGACCTGCTGAATTATTTCTATTCCGGCAATCCAAAAAAACACGTGGGAAGGAGTGTCGTTCTCATGTCAAATTGTCTCCAAGAGACATAAAGGGCAAATGAAAGAAAACTACATCCCATGAAAGTTGTCTCAGGGAGTTATCTAAATTCACATGTAGTACATACATCTAAATTTTGAAAAAACTTTATGCTGTGTTTGGATGCACTGAATTGAGCTCCGAATTGAATTGGGAATACCAAATCAACCAATTCAATGGAATACCATAATTGTTGTTTGGATGCGCATGGCATTTGTTTGCAGAATCGAAAGAACAATGGAATTCTAAAACCTGTTTGGATGCACATTGTGTGGAATTGATTTTTTTTTTACTTTGAACAATATATATTGTGTAATATGAATGAAAATAAACATGTACATCCGAATGTTTCAATAATATTTGTCACATAACATATTTTATTTCGAGATGAACAAAAAAAAAACAGAAAAATATCTAGAAAAAATGAGTTGGATCTGGATCGGGAGGCAGCAGTGCCACCTTCGTCGGTGGCGTCGACCCAGGGCTACACCGCCGACCTCCCCGAGGAGCTCCTGGCCGTCGTCTTTGGCCTGCTCGGCTCCGGCGACCGCAAGCGCTGCTCCCTCGTGTGTCGCCGCTGGCTCGCCGCCGAGGCCGCCTCGCGCCTCCGCCTCGCCCTCGACGCGCGGGCCCTGCTCCTCGCCGCGGCCCCCGGGATCCTCGACCGCTTCTCCGCCGTCTCCAACCTCGCGCTCAAGTGCGACCGCCGCGCCGAGAGCGTCGGCGACCCTGGTCCTCGACGCGCTCACCTCCGCCGTTAACCTCCGCAAGCTCTCCGTCGGGTCGTGCGCGGGCAGGAGCGAGGCGGGCATGAGCGAAGCGTTCCTCGGCTCTCCAATTCAGAGCCAATACAGAGGTCTGACCCTCTGAATTGGTACCCAGGTAAGTTAGCCGCGCGGGGGTGCCCCTCGGAATTGGTCCGACGATTCCAGGATCCAATACCGAGCGCAACCAAACAACGGAATTCGACTATTTGGACCTCAATTCCAATTCCGAGCCTCAATTCAGTGCAACCAAACAGAGACAAATTTCATGAGGCGGAGGGAGTAACGTGGATTCTTTTTGTCACGTGAACATGCTGTGCATCCACAATATTTAGCCGAAGATTTTTGTTGTCTAAGATGTTAAATGAAACGTACACTGGTTTTCGATCGCGTGGCCTCTCGCAAGCTCCTTCATCAGGGTTGGCCACGAAAAAAATATCGTCCTAGAAAAACACAGACGCGGGGAACTGGGAGGGCCTCGTCGTCAGATCTGATTCAGAGGCAGTCTGCTTTCCTGCCGTTCTCTTTCGCTTCAGTTCTAGTACACTTCAACGAGGAGACCAATAACTAGGAGGAATGGCTGGGGAAGGCGAGCTTCCCCGGATCGCGGTGGTCGGCGCGGGCATCTTCGCGCGCACGCAGTACATCCCCAGGCTGCGCGAGATCGCCCACCTCGTCGTCGTCAAGGCCATCTGGAGCCGCACCCAGGTCAGGCTCCGCGAGATCGCCCACCTCGTTTCCGCGAGATAGCTACAGGGAAATTCACTTGTAATGTTCCTGCACAGCTGACCGAGATCACTACTGCAAACTAATCCATGATTAAGTGTGTATGTTTTTGTGCCACCATTGTTCAGGAATCTGCGGAGGCTGCCGCGGAGCTTGCGCGCGATTTTGCGCCTGACATCGAGTGTAAATGGGGCGATGCGGGGCTGGAGGAGATAATGGGAGACCGTTCAATCCTGGGTGTCGCCGTTGTTCTTGCTGGGCAAGTCCAGGTCTGTGGTCATGGAAAATTCCTCTAAATGCCTTGGTTGTGACAGCTATTTCCTGGGGATTCTGCATTTCACCAAGTGTTCCTTTTCTCACTTTCTGTGTTTAGCCAATATGTGTATTTCGTGAATTTTACTTTGCTGCCCACTTTTATAAAGAGGTGATACGGTGCTGGACTGCGAACCCAGAACCTGCTTATAAATGTTCTCTTGTTGTCCAAATATGCAGGTAGAGCTTTCCTTGAAGATGCTCAAGGCAGGAAAGCATGTGATTCAAGGTAAGCTGGAAAATAAGCAACAGTGCCTGATTTGAGATAGATGACTGGCAGCGACAGTAAAAAGGATATCTTCCTCTTGGTTATCTCATTACGTAGTAGTAGATGATGCCAAAATACTGAAGCTTATATGAGATTTCCTAATTGTTGTTCTCACTATTTGCATGATGTATTTTCTGGTGCTGTGAAGAGAAACCTGCCTCTGGATGTAAGTATCTGTAACTTCTCATTATATCTTTCATGAGTACCATAGATACGATGAATATGTATCTGATCAGCTTTCTCCAAACACCGCAGCGACGGCTGAAGCAGAAACTGCATTGTCAGTCTACAACTCATTTCCGAACCAGTTGCCATATAAGCCGATTTGGGCTCTTGCAGAAAACTACAGATTTGAACCTGCATTTGTGGAGGTAAACTTTTGCAACGCTAGTGTTCCGTTTCATATTGGTAGTTTATTTCGGTAAACTCTAGATCATATCAACAGTCAAACAAGTTGATGAGTGACATTGGTGAGATGATGAACATCCAAGTTATTGTTGAAGGATCAATGAACAGCTCAAACCCATACTTCAACAGCTCCTGGAGACGAAATTTTCTGGTAAGGAGTCAAGTAGCAAACGTTTAATTTTTCCAGTGAAATATGCTTTATCTGCAGTTTCCCTTATCATACCTATCACTTCAATTACGAAGCTATATCTTAATTTTGTGAACTAAACAATGGTTGGGAATGGTTCGCCTTTCAGCTTACGAACACAGGCACGTGCGAGTAATATAAGTTTACTAAATATAATACAGTCAGATGTTGCATAAAAGGGCAATGCTATACGCACCTCTTGTTGATCTATACTTTTGAAGCCTAGTGAATTCAATACAATGTTTAAGTAAATTGCATGTTTTTTTGGTTAGAGTTGATTCAACTAGTTAATAAATAAGTTCATAACTCTATTTTTTTGTTTGCGAATAGTTTATAACTCTATTTGCTTGTATGTTTTGGTGCATATCATTAGAAGTGGTGGTGGCTTATATTTGGTCACCTTAACTTACTGGGATCTTGCTGTTGTCATTGGATTGCAGTTTCATGTATGTCTGCAAGTCTGCAATAGCTAGATCATTCTGCTTGTTCAGTTTTGAAGTATCCAAACGCTTACAGTTGTCCCTTGTAATTACTACATGTCTGCGGTTTTATTTCTCTCCGAGTTCCGCAAATTAGGAATCACTACGGAAAAATCACTTTGTTTGCCATCACACCTATTTATTTCAATGAACTTGATACGTCTGCCCTCAGTCCTTATTTTGACAACTTTACATTGCAGGGTGGCTTTATACTGGACATGGGCGTACACTTCATTGCAGGACTAAGAATGGTACATCTCCTATGTTGCTTTTAAGAAAGAGCTGAGCAGCCCTGGCACTTTCCATTATCATCTGTGGGATTTGAGATTCTTCACATAGATATGGGAAATATTACCTCCAAATTACACAACAAGTTTTCCAAAAAGGAAATATATCTGATTTGACACGTGATACTTGTGATTTGTGTAGACTAGTAATGCTTTCATCCAAGTGGGTTGCAAGGGTGTATTCATGTGTTTTCAGTGTCTTACTCTGTTTTCCTGTTAAGATATGAGCTCTTCTGTAACAGCTTGTTGGTTCAGAAATAACAACGGTATCATCTATCTCCCGTCATGTGGATACGGCTTTACCACCGCCTGACAACATATGTTCTCTTTTGTAAGTTCTGAAAATACAAAGTAAATTTTGAAAAATGGTAAAATTTCAGGATTTACAGACATTTGATATTTGTATGCAGCCAACTAGAAAATGGATGTGCTGGGGTCTTGGTATTTGCAGTAAATTCGAGATCCCCGAAGGTTAAACTAAGTCTTATTGCAAATACTAGTGTCACAATGTTCTTTATGCATATTATATTATCCATCATTCACTGCCTTATTTTTTTCTACATTGGTCCTGAATCCTGATACAGATATTATGGCGGGTTGATGGAACAAAAGGAACAGTGCAAGTTGAACGTGGAATTGATAGTGGGAAGCATGGCTACCAGGTAAATAACACTTTCTCTGCAAGTGCCAGATGAAATGCCAACCTGCTTTCTATTGTTTATGCAGCGAGTAAGTCACACAATATCCACACCCTGAGGCCCCCTTCTCTTTTCCTATTTGCTTCCACAAAGTTGGTAATGTCTTAGTGACCACAGTGCATTGTTATAAGCAACAGTGTTGCTTGTACGAAGATGTAGGTGTTCGAATCTGACTCTGATTAATGTTACTCAGACAAGGATACTTGTGTCAGAAACTGACTCGGATTCGGGTGTCCAATTCTCTTTGGTTCTGGACACGGTCTCTGAATAACACTGACGTAACTAATTTTTGTTCAGGCATGATGCTGCAGAAGCAGATTGCCCCCTAGAATTTGCAAAAGATATGCATCATTGCATTTAAAGAAGAGAGAGTTTGCCTTTTTACAACACTAAGGTGTGGACTATCCAAAACATCAAGAAACACACCCTACCACGGCCATTACCTAAACGAGTGCCGCCTTGGAATCCTAAGGGACCTAGCTCAAATGCGCTGCTCCCATGGGCCCGATCTCTCTCCCGTGCCTCGTCCTGCACCACACATATAAATATATACATATATTAGCTTAGGCATCTAGCCTCTCGTTTGTAAAGATGCAAACATTTCTTGTCCAAAGGCTCTATATGGCGATGAGAAGCAGTACAATTAACAAAATACTTATCAACCATGTTATGCATTTGCAGGTGCTATTTACAAGTGAAAATGGGCAGTGCCAGAAAACATTTTATCCATTTAGCGGTGTGCATGAAGAACTGAAGGCATTTGTCCATGACATCGTGCAGGCTAGCAAAGTATGTGGTACTAAGCCATTTCAGTTTATATTTCTCGCAATACATCATGGGTCACTGATGAAGATATTCGGGATTTCCTTCTGATAAAAATGCATTGCCGTGGCTGGCTGTTTCATTTGTAAACCAGAGGTCAGAAAGGCTGTGGTGAGGTCTTTTATTTGGAAAACTAAAACACATCACCAGTCATGACTGATTTTAGAATAAAACACCTGATTGTATTGCTGGTCCATTCTAGGCGTGTACAAGATCACTGATTATCATAATGAAAATATATTGTCTCATCATCAAAGTACACTTCCATAGAACATCTGGTTAGAGCTTGCATGAGTTGGAATTGTGTGCGTAAAACCAAGGACACTTGCCCAGATTCCACTGGATGCGTAAAAGCATGCTAGGATTTAATCAGGGCTGCTTGCTCATGCAGGACGGAGATCACAAGGCTGAACCCCGCAGTTCTTATGCCGAAGGTGCTCGTGACGTTGCCGTTCTAGAAGCCATGCTCGAATCTAGCACGAAGCAAGGAACCCAGGTGCAAGTGAAGAAATTCTAATAGATGTCACCGAGCAAAAGGGAAAAAGGAAAGAACATTTCTTCTGCAAGCGCCAGTGGTCCAGTTCTTTTTTTGTTTTTTGTTTTTTTGCATCAGTGATACTGACCACTGTTCCCCGGAAATCAGAGATCATATTCATACCATTGATGACATAGGATGCAAATCAGAGTGCTCCCTGGAACCATCTATCTTTTACTCAGGTCTAGCTGCCTACAGGTTTATTTATGCTTATAAGTACTAGCTACCATGTATACCTATGCTACTCATCTTGTACCATTCCTTGTATCTTTCTGTTGAAGGTAAAGTGTACTATTGTTGTTTTCCATTCGAGTTGCATATACATGTATCTGAGAACCTCAACTTGAAATGGGTTGTTTGCTTCAAAGGAAAAATGGAGGAATAACATAGGAATATGAAATTTTCCTACGGTAGCACTATTCATCCATTAGGTTCAAAGGAATCAAGCAAAGGAAAAAATGCAGGATAATTTTCTTTGATCTCTGTTTCAAAGGAAAATCACAGAAATTTTACAATCCACTTGGATCTCTTTAAATTCCTACACATGAAGAAGACTGATGTATCCAATGGCATAATAACATCCTAATTATACTCTCTCATGTTGCTTGACTTTGATTTGACCATGTCTGTTAAAAATCCGGTATTTTTCATATTTTGAACCAAACAACCAAGTTTACAGAATTCCTGTGTTTTTAATCCTTCGTTTTGCTTGTCCATTCCTATACTATTCCTACATTTTTCATATTCATGTGCTTTTTTAGAGTTATTTCGAAAGTTGTATGCATCGATTGCTGCACAGGCTGGGACTATCCCCATTTTGAAAAAAAAAGTGCTTTTCAGAATCATGCGAACCAAATAGGCTGCAAAAGTGAAGCACTATTGACCCTAAGGTGGTTTTATTTCCATGGCATATGATGTGGACGGTATTACTGATGTAGCACATGACACTGACTAGCATCATATATATTTGATATGTTTTGACAATAACCTTTAAAAGTATCTGAGTAGATGATATTATTTTTGAAAACTTCTAAGGATGGACTCTTAGATCAAATAATTCACGAAAATTAGCGCCTAATCAAGGGTGACTCGGCGGAGAGCTAGATAGTGCCGGTGGTGCCATTGCACAAGCAATCAAAATGATGATATTTTCAATCTTTCTTCTTGAAACTTCAAAATGTTTTTCCCTGAACCAAATTGATGATTCATCTTCACAGTCAGCATTATCTTGACAAGATCTCCAAGATAGACCCCATGTTGGTGTGTCGATGATTATTTTTCAGCCTGTGACCCTGCCATCCAATTTTTATTAAGTTGTCATCGTATTGTACTCAAGTTACAATGGTAATTTGTTATAAAATATGTTGACAACATATGCTTTACTGCCTCATAATGAAAAGAGATATATTTTGTTGAAACATACTAATGCAAAGCCCTTGTCGACATGTCCCTCAATGTACACTTAGCAATTTTCTGTTTTGACATACAAGGATGACTTGGCAATGACCGTTTTGCATGGAAGCAAGATCCCACCAAGGGTTTGGGTCGTCCATTGAGCTAAAATCGAAACGTATGATCATTATATTTGCCGAAAGGAGATTTATCTCGAGGACCTGGATTCTAGTGAAAGTTTTCTCTAAACTCAAAAGTTTCATGACCACCATCACACGCGGCAAAATGTGACACCTCATCTTCCCACCCACCAACCACGGTATCTTGCCTCGTTTTCTCCGCCAAAAACATCTTGCCTCGTTTTCTCCGCCAAAAGACGCTTAGCCCAAAATGATGAAGCTGACACAATTGTGTGTACTTTTTGCCTATTGTAAATAGTCAGTAAGTCAATGAGACATAGGCGGGTATAAGAAAAAAATGAATGAAGGACACACGCCACAATGTGACGCCACCACTCCCACCTACTGCCACCATCGACACATGGCACAATTGCATGTAAATGTTTTTGTCAGCTGTGAGGAAATTCTTCGATGATATTGAGGCGAGTGTAAAAATAAATTAGAGAAGGACACTTGTTTGAACCGCCTATAAAAGGAGAGTGCGAGGTCTCAATACTCAAAAGTGCACTCCAAGTGAAATGCATGCAAGGCCTAGCCAAAGTTTGAAGGTGCCCGTCATCAATAAGATTTGCCTATGAGAGTCATTTTTTAATATGAGGGTGATATCATTTTGTAATAACACACATGAGTATGTTAGGAGAGAGTTGTCAATGTTAGATATGGGAACATACAATTTTTCGGTTAGATCCTTCCCTGTCTTGGTGAACATAATATGATAATAGATGGTACACTTTTTTTGTGGTTAGGCTTGTCCTTGTTTTGTTGAACAGAGTTTCCTTGTATAACTTCCCAATGTTAGAAAAAGAACACATGCACGCGACTGTTTGTAATGGTGGATTTTCCGTGTGCGTATTTTTGCTGCAGTTCCTTGACGACGATAGATTTTGTGTTTCTACAATAGGGACATGCCTTTAAATGTTCATGTAAAATGATGACCAGAGTAGGTGGACCAAAGTAAAAAAGAAAACTGCATGCGTGTCCATGAAAATTCCTCTTAAAATAATAGATAAAGTTTCCTATTTAGATGATGATGTCTAAGTGATATGAACACATGTACTATATATGTTACTTAAATGGCTGAAAATAGGTTATTGGTGGTTAGTAAGAAAATGTTAGACTCCGGGACGTTGATATTTGTAAGTTGGAGCGAACAAAACTGTTAATTGGAGCCAATTTTCTGCATTAAACCATTAATGAAGTTAACTATAGATTACACTGTACACAAAAAATATCTAAAACAACGAAAGGGGCTAAATATCATCTTCTTTAATTGAGATGTTTGCAAAAGATGGCATATCCCTAATCCGACGTCATGCTTAGGCGAAATGAGTGCCCTTTAATTTACTCCTAGCAATTGAATGTGATACTAAGTCTTTTCCTCAATGCAGGAATCTCAGCAGGATTTTCAGAGAAAATAGTTCAAACATTTACAAGTACACCCTATCACCCGGCATAGAGCCCGAGCAATCATCCTAACATGCCATGATGGTGATTCTAACCTCGCTCCTGAAGTGGTTATGCAGAATGCCACGACTGCTGCAATCCTGATGTTGGTGTCATAATTCTCTTTGCGATCGCCAACCAGCGCCCTTCCCGCTGTGTCATCACCGGGCCGGCATCCGCCTTCTGTGTCATCACCGGGCCGGCATCCGCGAGACAGAAGATGGCTTTTTCGGGCTTCTTATGCCCTTATGTTTAACTTCTATGCTTGTGTTCATATTATTAGTTAAATGAAAAATATTTCTATCAAGTCAAGCTTAGTAATGCATGCCCCCCACATTTTCTAGCATTTGTTTGAAGCAATGGAACACCTTAAAATTTTTTTTGTTACTTACATGTCTTCCATTTTTTTGCATGAGTAAAAAGTCTCATATATGTTTTCGCACATCTTGCTATTTCAGAAATGCTGGCTCAAAAGGGTGAGCGATGGCACAGGGAAGTCCAATTAATTTGGCGATTCATCTGAATGACAGAACTCCTCCTACATGAACAAAACGAGCAGTTTCAACATACTAGGGGCCCTATATTGCCACTCCGGTGATGCAGACCAATACCCTATCTTCGATGGACGGGTTTAGTCCATAGTGCTCGACCGCCTTGAGGAGCTTAGTTTTAGCTATGTGTGGGTGCTCAGCAACACCCCACTTTAGGCTGGAGAGTTGATGCCACCCCTGTAGCCTTCTGACAAGGTATCGACTTGTCAATGCCTACAAGTTGTAGACTAGGGTTTTGTTGGAAGTAGAGGGCAAGTAGATCTCGAGGGTTTCAGCCGGAAAAGTACTCGACTGCTATGAAAACTAGGGTTGTGTTGACAATGAGTCGATCCTCTCTTCGTCCCTCGACTCCCCCTTATATAGGAGGCGGAGCCGAGGGTTTCGTATTACATAAGTTTACAGATTCCGGGAGACTCTTTGAGTTCAACCCGTAAAGTTACAAATCTCTTTATTCCTAATACAATCCTATCTTTCCTTAACAACAACTAATTGGGCTTCCGAACTTCATATTCTTCGACTCGTGGGCCTTCAGTAAACCCCGGGTACCATCTTCGGCAGGCCCATCAGGGATGCCTATGTCAGTAGCCCCGAGATTTTGCTTGGATCAGAGAATCAGGGAAAATCTCCAACTTTACAATTATCATATAACTTCTTCGAGTTAACACATAACCCTTAGTAAAACATTCGTATATTGTACATGGATAACGGTAATTGGGGCTAGTTCATCTGACGGGTCAGGTACTAGTTAATTGCTCTTGTGGCAATCCGCAAAAACCTACTTCAAAATCACGTCCCTGGACATGATCTCGAGATACTGACATAACTCGACATGTGCCGCTTAAGGTCTTACCATATGCCGAGTTCCAGTTATGTTTTATCGGGTACCTAACGCGTCCGTTAGGATTTTTCTTTGTATCTGTTGATACGGAAAAAGTAGCAAAATGCCGTCAGAGGCGGTGCCACGCCGCACAGGATGGATCCGGGGACTTACCTTCGCAAAGTTTTGTGGCATTCAGAGATTATTCGCGACTGAGGCGCTTTGAGAATATATTGTCGAGTGCCTTTTTTGGCTGATGGAATAGCACATTTATTCGAGTCATCGGATGACTTGTATATATTTATCTTGTCCTCCCGATGGGAGTATATGAAGAGTTATTTGTATAACTCGAAATATGCTCGTCATGTTGTTTCTAAATTCATCGGGCACGCGAACAGCGTTCCTGATGGGTAGCCAAGTGCTTGTACTTGGTTGTAGGCTCACCGTTTTAACATCTTTGTCGCTATATTGTCCCCTTCTCGAATTCTTCCACCTTTATCGGGTGCGCGACCAGCGCTCCCGATGGGAGTAGCCCCCGAGGCTACAGTCGAGTATTTATACTTGGCTGTAGGCTCAACTTGCATTACCGAAGAACTCTATATTTTATTGTCTGCGTTTATCTCTTATCAGAAGTATAAACAATACTTCTGATAAGAATAGCCCCCGAGCATATGAACAAATGCTTGTATTTGATCATAGGCTCTCATCTTTTTTCTTTTTTGTGCTGCCTGAAGTTTCCTTGTCGATATTCTTGATAAAACTCTTCAAAAAGTAGCCCCCGAGCTTTTGAACAAAAACTTGTATTTGGTCAAAAGCTCTCGAGATTATCATTATTCCTTTACTGTCGCCAATTTTCATATACCCGCAGCCGAGGTTTTTCCTTTGTAAAGTGACATCATTGCTGACGATAGCCACGACCACTGTATCGGGAAAACGCGAGTTCTGTCCTGTCACTGACCTGTGGACCCAAAGTATGCGGCACTTTGACACGTTACGCAAGTGGGGGACACACGTCCTCCGCTTTTTCTGGCACGCGCGCTGTAGCGCCTGTCCAGTTCCTTCACAGTGAAAATACGTTTTTACCCCTTGAGCCACGTGTAAAGCATCAAGTCCATTCTCATACCATCCAACGGTGCGGCGCTTCGGCTAACTTGCTATAAGTACTCGTCTTCTTCCTCCTTCAATCCTCTTCGCCGCGCCGCGCTCATATCCTCTCTGTCCAAATCTCCACTGCAACCACAAAACTCCAGCGCTCACGCACTGCCCTACTTCCTCCAACGCCATTGTTGATGCCACCACGGTCAAGACTCACAAGGCACATCACTCCCGAAGCTAATATGGTGGCGCAAGATCTAGGAGCTTCGGAGTGGGAGAGATCCAAGATCTCAAACCAAGATGTCAATCTGATGAAGAAGCTTGGTCTGACGAAGAAGAAGGATGCGCTGCGCTTCCCCAGTGAGGAGAGCTGCCTGACGCCCCCTATGGAATATCGGGTTAGCTTCGTTGACCATCTCATTCGCGGCCTCTCTGCTCCCATACATGATTTTCTCCGTGGACTACTTTTCGTGTACGGGTTGCAGCTTCATCAGCTGACTCCCAATTCCATCCACCACGTTTCTATTTTCATCACCCTTTGCGAGTGCTTCCTCGGGGTCCAACCTAATTGGCCTTTGTGGAAGCGCATCTTCTGCCTCCGCCGCAATGGCTCCCACAACATCGCCTACAACATAGGTGGTGTTTTTATTTGCGTTCGTCCTGATGTCGAATATTTCGACGTCAAATTCCCCGACTCCATTCAGGGGTGGCGCAAAATATGGTTATACATCCGTGAGGAATGTCCCGACTCACTGGAATATAACATCGCTCCCTTTGACGGTAGCGCCAAAATTCTCCGCCGCCGATCATGGGACGCAGAGGCCACCGAAGAAGAAAATACGGCGATAGAGGCGGTGATGACACGTATCCACCAGCTCCAGAATACCCGCGGCAAAGAGCTGTCGGGTATTCAAATTACGATGTATTTCCTTAGGATCAGGGTGCAGCCTCTGCAGGCTCGCAAGAACCCTCTCTAGATGTATGCTGGCGACAAAGACGTGGACCACCTCTCGAAGGATCTTTCGGTAAAAGATCTGGAAAAACTCGTCCGAAAGATCTCGTCGCTGAGCAAGAAGGACGCCATTCCGACATCGTGTCGCGTGGAGCCGTATAGCATCGCCAACGCCCTCCCCAAGGTAAACTATCTTTGTTCTCCCAAAGTTCAACATTGCCGACTACTTTTTTGCTGATTTCATTGGTATAACTTATCATCGACATATCTTTTTGCCTTGTAGAACCATCAAGTTACATCCTCTCTCCCTCCCCTTCCTGAAGTCGGGGAAGTCAAGGAACGAGCCGTCGTTACCGACGATAACCAGGGCACTTCTCGCCCTGAGAGTGAAGTTGCTGGTTCTCACAAATCCGCCGCTTCCTCTGAAAGAGAAGTCGAAACCGAAGCTTCCGAGTCGACGCGTTCTCTTCTTTCTGCTGCTTCCCCGAATAACAAGAGGAAAAAGGGATGAGATCGCAGACTCTGGCACCTCCAAAGCGGGTAAATCTCCTGTCGAAGAGACATCACCCAAAGAAGAGGGAAAAGCCTTCAACCCTTACGACGATGCCCTCGTTAGCTCGTAAGTCTTTGTCGTTTTTTGTATTTACTATATTGCTATTTTGAGTATTCTCATACTATCTTTGATGCATAGTGGCGACGAAGAAGAAGACCCCATTGTTAATGTGATTGCTCCCACGAGCACGTCACATACCTTGGTGCTTTCGGAGACTCGTCCTGCTACCGAAGAAAACTCGCCTCCTCGGCGGGATATAGGGAACCTGACTCCTCCCGGTAGCCCCCGTGCCCCTTCGCCGAAGAGAGCGAGGGTTAAACTTGGCGAAGGGTCAAACCTCCTGACTGGGAGTTCGTCGACTCCTTCTATGGATGATGTAAGGACCCTTACCACTCATTTTTATTACTGTCGAACTTTTTCTTTTTCTGGCTTTCTTACCCCTTTTCTTTTTCTCAGCCTCTGATGCAAGAATTTATTCGTCTTGGTACTCAATTTGTTGGGTACCGCGACCATGCGAATAGTTTGAAAGGTACTCCTCTTATCTCTTCCTTCTCGAACAAATTTTCATTTGCTATTTTATTGTGACATTTGTCATTGTCTTTTGCCAGAGGCTCTCGCCATAGCTAATAAACGTGCCGAAGATCTTGCTCTCAAGCTGGCGGAGAGCGAAAAAGCTCGTGAGAAGGCTGAACTAGATGCTGCCTCGGTGGAGAGTCTTCGAAAAAGACTCCATGACGCTGAAAATGCCTTAAGTGAGCACACAACCCATCAGCTCGCTCGTGAGAGTGATATCGCCGCCCGCTTGGAGTCGCAGAATCGACGCTTTGTCAGTAAGTACCAGTCACTTTCCTCGAATTGTCTCCATCATTAATTTTTACGTATACTTGTTAGTAACCCGGAATTTGCTTCAGCAGGGAAAATGAGCCAGGAATTTGAACTTGAGAAGCCCGACGATGACCGTCTCCTTGACGCTCTTTCTCTCCTTGAAATTTATGGGGATGAAGTGCGCCAGAGCATCTCTGATGCCAAGCGGCATTTTCGTGGCTTTTTCCTTACTTCTTCCCGAAGACAGAACAACCCGACACCTTCACTGCGCTTACCAAGTGCTTCATTCGGAAGGAAGATCTTCGACTAGCTCTTCGGCAAGAAAATCTGAAGATTGGCGTTGAAGGCACCATCGCTTTGGTTGCTGAGAGCCAACAAAGCGTCGACTGGGCGAAGGTTGGTGACGTGAAGAAGATGGAGACGAAGAGGTGGCAGTCTTTGATTAAGGCTGCCAAGCCGAGCTCGAAGAAAATCCTCTCCTTCCTTGGATACAAACCAACTCCTTCCCCTAGTTCTGCAAAGCCGGAGGTCAAGTAGACCATCCTGTCCCTGCTTTTTCTTTGTTCTCTCTTTTGTTGCTGTCGCCGTAGAAGCTTTTGCGACAGCTTATCATAGGTTCACTAGGAACCCTTTTGTAATGCACGTGTAAATATCCAAATGAATCAATGGAATGCTATTTTGCCAAGTTATTGATTCCCATATTTTTTCTAGTTGGTTTTTGACAACTATATCGCGGATCCTCGTTCCTCGAACGCCTTGCCCGCTTCTTCCGTCTCGAGGAAAACTTCTGCTGATAATCTCAACGAGGATTCTTCGAGTGCTGATCCAGGACAGGATTTGAACGAACTGCGACAGCAGCTACAGGCGATGAAGAAACAAGCGCTTATAATTATGGATCAATCCCGGAAGTCGTCCGAGAAAGAAAAACTGGCGCTTCATCAGGCCTAGGAAGCCTTAGCTCTAAAGGAGGCCGCAGTCGCCGAAGCTGCACAGGCCGCTTCTCGAGAAAATTATATGCTCGAGTTGATGACTGACGCCAGCCTAGATATGGCGGGTACGCTTCCTGTCTTTGAGGTTCTTCCCTTATACTTGCTTCCTTTTTCTTATCATTGTGCTTCCGTTGAATAGGCTCTTTTTTGGATACTGCTGCCGAAGACCAACATGTGGAGGCAAGATCAAATCATCTTGTAAGGCTCGCCCTAGAGCATGGTACCAGTTTTTGGGCCACGCCGGACCGTACTCGAGGAATCGTCAGATTTCAAGATCGCACCGGTCAAGTTCGCGACTACCTTGATTTTTGTGCAAGGACATTGGCTCTGGTTTATAACACCATGTTTCCTCGAAACACCCAACCGAAGACTCTTCCTGATTTGATGAACAAGTTCAGAGATGCTCCTTGGATCCATGAGTTCGTGAAAGCCCAATTAACTGCAGGAGCCTGGTTTGCTATGATCATGCTGCAAGTCGTCTATCCGAAGTTGGATATGACTAAAATTGTTGAGTTGTGCCATGCTAAATGATACGTCTCCAACGTATCTATAAATTCTTATGTTCCATGCTAGTTTTATGACAATACCTACATGTTTTATTCATACTTTATATCATTTTGATGCATTTTCCGGTACTAACCTATTAACAAGATGCCGAAGCGCCAGTTCCTGTTTTCTGCTGTTTTTGGTTTCAGAAATCCTACACAGGAAATATTCTCGGAATTGGACGAAACAAAAGCCCACGGTCCTATTTTCCACGAAGGGTTCCAGAACATCGAAGGAGAGGCGGAGGCGGCCAGCAGGGGGCCCACACCATAGGGGGGCGCGAGCCCAGCCCTGGCCGCGCCACCAGGTGGGGAGGCCACCCCCTGGCTCCTCCGAGGCCGCCCTTCCGCCTATATATTCTCCCCGTCGCGAAAACCCTAAAATATCAAGTCATATTCCACGAAGAGTTCCGTAGCCGCCGCCATCGCGAAGACAAGTTTCGGGGGATAGAAGTCTATGTTCCGGCACGCCGCCGGGACGGGGAATTGCCCCCGGAGTCATCTCCATCGACACCTCCGCCATCTTCATCGCCGTTGCTGTCTCCCATGATGAGGAGGGAGTAGTTCTCCCCCGAGGCTAAGGGCTCTACCGGTAGCTATGTGGTTCATCTCTCTCTCCCATGGTGTGATCTTTATGTGATCATGAGCTTTGTATCACTATTAATCTATGTGCTACTCTAGTGATGTTATTAAAGTAGTCTCTATTCCTCCTCCATGATGTAAAGTTGACAGTGTGTGCATCATGTAGTACTTGATGTAGGTTATGATTGTAATCTCTTGTAGATTATGAAGTTAACTATTACTATGATAGTATTGATGTGATCTATTCCCCCTTTCATAGCTATTGTTGACACTGTGTATGTTATGTTAGTACTCGGTCTAAATTGCAATGGTATTATCTTGGATTATGATTTGATGAGGATATCCCTATGAGTGGTGTTTGTCAAGTACTTGATGAACTTTGAGTGGAGCTTTTGTAGCCACTACGTGATGATTAGTGATTCCAATAGGAGAGTAATTCAGAGTAGCACAAGTGAAGAGAAGTTATTTAATTGTCCAATTATGTGGTCATTGTTGAGAGTGTCCACTAGTGAAAGTATGATCCCGAGGCCTTGTTTCTAAGCATTGAAACACCGTTTCCAACAAGTTCTACTACATGTTCGCTTGCTGCCATCTTTATTTTAGATTGCAATTACTACTTATAATCATCCATATCACTTGTATTTCACTATCTCTTCGCCGAACTAGTGCACATATACATCTGACAAGTGTATTAGGTGTGTTGGGGACACAAGAGACTTATTGTATCTTAATTGCAGGGTTGCTTGAGAGGGATATCTCTGACCTCTACCTCCCTGAGTTCGATAAACCTTGGGTGATCCACTTAAGGGAAACTTGCTGCTGTTCTACAAACCTCTGCTCTTGGAGGCCCAACACTGTCTACAGGAATAGAAGCGTGCGTAGACATCAAGCTATTTTCTGGCGCCGTTGCCGGGGAGGTAAGGTACCATTGATATGAAGGAAGGTAATATAAAATATCAATTTCCTCTCAAGAAAGGTATGGAACACTTTCCTAGAAAGAGAATGAAGGTACCTTTTGACTCTATTATGAGAACAAATTATGATGTTGACACTTCATCTCTTGATAATACTTGATACACACTTTCTGCGCCTAGCTGAAAGGCGTTAAAGAAAAGCGCTTATGGGAGACAACCCATGTTTTTACCTACAGTACTTTGTTTTTATTTTGTGTCTTGGAAGTTGTTTACTACTGTAGCAACCTCTCCTTATCTTAGTTTTGTGTTTTGTTGTGCCAAGTTAAGCCGTTGATAGAAAAGTAAGTACTAGATTTGGATTACTGCACAGTTCCAGATTTCTTTGCTGTCACGAATCTGGGTCCACCTCCCTGTAGGTAACTCAGAAAATTAAGCCAATTTACATGCATGATCCTCAGATATGTATGCAACTTTCATTCAATTTGAGCATTTTCATTTGAGCAAGTCTGGTGCCATTTTAAAATTCGTCAATACGAACTGTTCTGTTTTGACAGATTCTGCCTTTTATTTCGCATTGCCTCTTTCGCTATGTTGGATGAATTTCTTTGATCCACTAATGTCCAGTAGCATTATGCAATGTCCAGAAGTGTTAAGAATGATTGTGTCACCTCTGAATATGTCAATTTATAATGTGCACTAACCCTCTAATGAGTTGTTTCGAGTTTGGTGTGGAGGAAGTTTTCAAGGATCAAGAGAGGAGTATGATGCAACATGATCAAGGAGAGTGAAAGCTCTAAGCTTGGGGATGCACCCGGTGGTTCACCCCTGCATATATCAAGAAGACTCAAGCGTCTAAGCTTGGGGATGCCCAAGGCATCCCCTTCTTCATCGACAACATTATCAGGTTCCTCCCCTGAAACTATATTTTTATTCCATCACATCTTATGTGCTTTTTCTTGAGCGTCGGTTTGTTTTTGTTTTTTGTTTTGTTTGAATAAAATGGATCCTAGCATTCACTTTATGGGAGAGAGACACGCTCCGCTTGTAGCATATGGACAAGTATGTCCTTGGTTTCTACTCATAGTATTCATGGCGAAGTTTCTCCTTCGTTAAATTGTTATATGGTTGGAATTGGAAAATGATACATGTAGTAATTGCTATAAATGTCTTGGGTAATGTGATACTTGGCAATTGTTGTGCTCATGTTTAAGCTCTTGCATCATATACTTTGCACCCATTAATGAAGAAATACATAGAGCATGCTAAAATTTGGTTTGCATATTTGGTTTCTCTAAGGTCTAGATAATTTCTAGTATTGAGTTTGAACAACAAGGAAGACGGTGTAGAGTCTTATAATGTTTTCAATATGTCTTTTATGTGAGTTTTGCTGCACCGGTTCATCCTTGTGTTTGTTTCAAATAAGCCTTGCTAGCCTAAACCTTGTATCGAGAGGGAATACTTCTCATGCATCCAAAATACTTGAGCCAACCACTATGCCATTTGTGTCCACCATACCTACCTATGCTACATGGTATTTTCCGCCATTCCAAAGTAAATTGCTTGAGTGCTACCTTTAAAATTCCATCATTCACCTATGCAATATATAGCTCATGGGACAAATAGCTTAAAAACTATTGTGGTATTGAATATGTAATTATGCACTTTATCTCTTATTAAGTTGCTTGTTGTGCGATAACCATGTTTATCGGGAACGCCATCAACTCATTGTTGAATTTCATGTGAGTTGCTATGCATGTTTGTCTTGTCTGAAGTAAGGGCGATCTACTCTGAGTTGAATGGTTTGAGCATGCATATTGTGAGAGAAGAACATTGGGCCGCTAACCGAAGCCATGTTCCATGGTGGAAGTTTCAGTTTTGGACAAACATCCTCAAATCTCTAATGAGAAAAGAATTAATTGTTGTTGAATGCTTTAAGCATTAAAAGAGGAGTCCATTATCTGTTGTCTATGTTGTCCCGGTATGGATGTCTAAGTTGAGAATAATCAAAAGCGAGAAATCCAAATGCGAGCTTTCTCCTTAGACCTTTGTACAAAGTGCGGCATAGAGGTACCCCTTTGTGATACTTGGTTAAAGCATATGTATTGCGGTGATAATCCAGGTAGTCCAAGCTAATTAGGACAAGGTGCGGGCACTATTAGTACACTATGCATGAGGCTTGCAACTTATAAGATATAATTTACATGATGCATATGCTTTATTACTACCGTTGACAAAATTGTTTCATGTTTTCAAAATCAAAGCTCTAGCACAAATATAGCAATCGATGCTTTTCCTCTATGAGGACCATTCTTTTACTTTCAATGTTGAGTCAGTTCACCTATTTCTCTCCACCTCAAGAAGCAAACACTTGTGTGAACTGTGCATTGATTCCTACATACTTGCTTATTGCACTTATTATATTACTCTATGTTGACAATATCCATGAGATATACATGTTACAAGTTGAAAGCAACCGCTGAAACTTAATCTTCGTTTGTGTTGCTTCAATGCCTTTACTTTGAATTATTGCTTTATGAGTTAACTCTTATGCAAGACTTATTGATGCTTGTCTTGAAGTGCTATTCATGAAAAGTCTTTGCTATATGATTCACTTGTTTACTCATGTCATACACATTGTTTTGATCGCTGCATTCACTACATATGCTTTACAAATAGTATGATCAAGATTATGATGGCATGTCACTCCGCAAATTATCTCGTGTTATCGTTTTACAGCTCGGGACGAGCGTAACTAAGCTTGGGGATGCTGATACGTCTCCGACGTATCGATAATTTCTTATGTTCCATGCCACATTATTGATGTTATCTACATGTTTTATGCACACTTTATGTCATATTCGTGCATTTTCTGGAACTAACCTATTAACAAGATGCCGAAGTGCCGATTCTTGTTTCTGCTGTTTTTGGTTTCAGAAATCCTAGTAAGGAAATATTCTCGGAATTGGACGAAATCAAAGCCCAGGGGGCCTATTTTTCCACGGAGCTTCCAAGACCGAAGAACACACGAAGTGGGGCCACGAGGTGGCGACACCACGTGGCGGCGCGGCCCGAGGGGGCCCGCGCCGCCTATGGTGTGGCCCTCGTCCGGCCCCGACTCTGCCCTTCCGCCTACAAATAGCCTCCGTGACGAAACCCCATGCATCGAGAACCACGATACGGAAAACCTTCCAGAGACGCCGCCGCCGCCGATCCCATCTCGGGGATCCAGAGATCGCCTCCGGCACCCTGCCGGAGAGGGAATCATCTCCCGAGGACTCTACGCCGCCATGGTCGCCTCCGGTGTGATGTGTGAGTAGTCTACCCCTGGACTATGGGTCCATAGCAGTAGCTAGATGGTTGTCTTCTCCCCATTGTGCTTCATTGTCTGGATCTTGTGAGCTGCCTAACATGATCAAGATCATCTATACGTAATTCTATATGTTGCGTTTGTTGGGATCCGATGAATAGAGAATACTTGTTATGTTGATTATCAAAGTTATGCTTATGTGTTGTTTATGATCTTGCATGCTCTCCGTTACTAGTAGATGCTCTGGCCAAGTAGATGCTTGTAACTCCAAGAGGGAGTACTTATGCTCGATAGTGGGTTCATGCCTGCATTGACACCTGGGACAGTGACAGAAAGTTCTAAGGATGTGTTGTCTTTGTTGCCACTAGGGATAAAACATTGATGCTATGTCTAAGGATGTAGTTGTTGATTACATTACGCACCATACTTAATGCAATTGTCTGTTGCTTGCAACTTAATACTGGAGGGGGTTCGGATGATAACCTGAAGGTGGACTTTTTAGGCATAGATGCAGTTGGATGGCGGTCTATGTACTTTGTCGTAATGCCCAATTAAATCTCACTATACTCATCATGATATGTATGTGCATTGTCATGCTCTCTTTATTTGTCAATTGCCCAACTGTAATTTGTTCACCCAACATGCTGTTCGTCTTATGGGAGAGACACCTCTAGTGAACTGTGGACCCCGGTCCAATTCTCTTTACTGAAATACAATCTACTGCAATACTTGTTCTACTGTTTTCTGCAAACAATCATCTTCCACACAATACGGTTAACTCTTTGTTACAGCAAGCCGGTGAGATTGACAACCTCACTGTTTCGTTGGGGCAAAGTACTTTGGTTGTGTTGTGCAGGTTCCACGTTGGCGCCGGAATCCCTGGTGTTGCGCCGCACTACATCTCGCCGCCATCAACCTTCAACGTGCTTCTTGGCTCCTCCTGGTTCGATAAACCTTGGTTTCTTTCTGAGGGAAAACTTGCTGCTGTGCGCATCATACCTTCCTCTTGGGGTTGCCCAACGAACGTGTGAAATACACGCCATCAAGCTCTTTAATCTTTTTCCTGAGTTAAGACATGGATTGTTTGATGCGAAAATTAAAAAAACCTATGGAACCTTATTTGCATGCTAGTAGCAATGTTATTAGTATGAACGCAATTACTGCTAATGCTATGGAAAAGTCTAAGCTTGGGGAAGCTAGTTTATATAAAAATAATCTTTTTTGCTCCTCAGCTTTGGAAGAAATATCTTGCCTTGATAATGCTTTGTCTCCAATATGTGGTGATTGGAATGATGCTTGTGATATTCCAAATCCACCTACTGAAAGTATTCCCTTCAAGATACCTATGAAAATTGTTGAACTTGCTATGAACAATTGCTATTTTGGAGATGGGACTGTCCATCCTAGTGATCATTTACTCTTTATACATGAATTATGCGAGTTGTGCGAGAGTGCAAGTATTTCAAAGGACCAAGTTAAGAGGAAGCTATTCTCTATATCTCTGAAGGGCAGAGCTGCGGAATGGTATAAGATGCTGAAGAATGGTCGATCTATTGGTTGGGAGGAAATTGTATCTCTCTTTTACTCTAAATTTTATCTTCCTCATGAAGTGCATATTGATAGGAATTACATTTATAACTTTTATCCTCGCGATGGAGAGAGTATTTCCCAAGCATGGGGGAGATTGAAGTCACTAATGCTCAAATGTCCCATTCATGAGCTTCCCCGTAATGTTATTATTAATAATTTTTATGCAAGGCTTTCAGGACACCACAAGGACTATCTAGATGCCTGTTTGGAGGGATCTTTCACAAGCAAGGAGGTTGATGCTAGATGGGATCTTCTTGAAAGAATTCAAAGCAATACTGAAGATTGGGAGAATGACAAAGGTAAAGAATCAGGTATAAACTACGAGTATGATTGCATTAAGTCTTTCGCTCGAACTGCTGATTTTCAAGAGCTTAGTGCTAAATATGGTCTTGATCCTCAAATTATGGTCGATTGCTATAGAGCCTTTGCTTCTCATATTAATGTTCCTAAAGAAAATTGGTACATGTATCATGAACCTTTTAAAGATACTTGCATGGAAAATGAAATTGTTGTTAATGATTGCAATAAACATGCTCAAACTTCTGAAAATGCTATTTCCTATAAGCATGTTAATTTTTGTGGAGTTCATAGACCTTGTGAAAAGAATAAAATTGAAGAAGAATATTGTATCCATCACAGGAATGAAAAAACTAGAAAGTGGTCTAGGGTTCTAGATGATCTTGGTGAAAAAGTTTGTGCCCTCTATCCTTTTATTTGTGAACTTTGCGATAGAGTGGGTCATTTTAAGTTTCAATGCTCCTCCAATGATAATTCGAACCTTATGAGTGCTGCAAATTTGTATTGTGATGATGAAATCACTCCTAATCAGCATGACGAACTTACTTTATTTTTGGGGTGTGAAGAGTTATTGAGAAAAACTTCTTTGGTGGATATGAGTGCTCTTGATGTTAATAGTGTCCTGCATGGGTGTCTTTCTTATTGCATTGATAATTGCCACACAAATACTTACATACAAAATATTTTAGAAGATGACACTTTGCCAAAATATGATAGGACCGCTGTGTGTTTCAAACTTATTAATGAAAAGGAGGAATCCTCCCAAGTTTCTTCTATTGTTTCTGGAAATAAATCAGGTTATGTGGAGAAGCCTCCCTTCAAGCCTCTTCCTCCTAAAGAAGGGAACAAGGAGAAGGAAAAGAAGAAGAAGGGAACGAAGAAGAGGAAGAAGAGGGGGAATAAAAAGAAAGAGGTAACGGCATATCCCCGCGTGTATGAGATAACGATAGGTAACCGTAAGTATGTTGCTCCTAATGATTATTATGATAACGAATCTGAGTACAATGATCTTCCTATGCCCTTTACCTATATTAGTGATCATGATTTAGAAGAGCACACTACTTTTGATATTGAAGATCTCTGGGACACTAATTCTGAAAATGATGATGTTAATAATTGCCATAGTATTAGTACTATCCATGTTTCTTTCCATAATGATATAGAAAGTTCTAAGCTTGGGGAAGCTGGTTTTGAGGAGCATGATATTTTTAGTCCCCCAAGCATGGAGGAGAAAATTTACTTTGATGATACTTTACCTCCTATATATGATGATTACAATGATGACTATCATATTTTCAGTCCACCTACTATTGAGGAGAAAATTAATTATGATTACAATATGCCTCCTATATATGATGATTATGGTGATGAGAATAATAATGATAGCTATCTTATTGAATTTGCTCCCACTACAACTAATAGTAATGACTATGCTTATGTGGAGAGTAATAATTTTATGCATGTAGCTCATGATAAGAATGTTTCATGTGATAGTTATATTGTGGATTTCATCAATGATGCTACTGAAAGTTATTATGAGAGAGGGAAACATGGTTATATGCATCTTAATAATATTAAGTTTCCCCTCTTTATGCTTAAAATCTTGAAGTTGCGCTTATCTTGTTTTCCTATGCTTATTGCATTATGCTTACATGACTTGTTTATTTACAAGATTCCTTTTCATAGGAAGTGGGTTAGACTTAAAAGTGTTTCTTATTTGCTTTTTATGCTCTCTTTTGCTTCAACTCTTATTTCTTGCGAGAGCATCATTAAAATTACTGAGCCCATCTTAATGGCTATAAAGAAAGCACTTCTTGGAAGATAGCCCATGTTTTTATTTTTGCTACTGTTTTGTTGTGTCTTGGAAGTTGTTACTACTGTAGCAACCTCTCCTTATCATGTTTATTTCATTGTTGTGCCAAGTAAAGTCTTTGATAGAAAGTTGATACTAGATTTGGATTTCTGCGCAGGAACAGATTTTTAGCTGTCACGAATTTGAGTTAATCTCTCTGTAGGAAACTCGTAAAATCCTGAAAAAATTCATGCGTGATCCTCAGATATGTACGCAACTTTCGTTCAACTGGAGATTTTCCATCTGAGCATGTTAAGTGCCTCGAAAAAATTCGTCTTTACGGACTGTTCTGTTTTGACAGATTCTGCCTTTTATTTCGCATTGCCTCTTTTACTGTGTTTGAGTGGATTTCTTTGCTCCATTAAATTTCAGTAGCCTTGGTTAATGTCCAGAAGTGTTGGGAATGATTGTGTCCTTGCTGAACATGTGAATTTTTGATTATGCACTAACCCTCTAATGAGATTGCTTTGAGTTTGGTGTGAAGGAAGTTTTCAAGGATCAAGAGAGGAGGATGATATGATATGATCAAGAAGAGTGAAAAGTCTAAGCTTGGGGATGCCCCCGTGGTTCATCCCTGCATATTTCAAGAAGACTCAAGCGTCTAAGCTTGGGGATGCCCAAGGCATCCCCTTCTTCATCAACAACTTATCAGGTCACCTCTAGTGAAACTATATTTTTATTCCGTCACATCTTATGTGCTTTACTTGGAGCGTCTGTGTGCTTTTATTTTCGTTTTGTTATTTTCATTCTCTGAATAAATCGGATCCTAAACATCCTTGTGTGGGAGAGAGACACGCTCCGCTTTTTCATATGAACACTCGTGTTCTTCGTTTTTCATGTTCATGGCGAAAGCTGAAAGCCGCAGCACTTATTGTTATTTTGTTGGAAACAGAAAATGCTTCGTGTGGTAATTGGTATATTGTCTTGAATAATTTGATACTTGGCAATTGTTTTGAGCTCTCAAGTAGATCATGTTTAAGCTCTTGCATCATGTAGTTTAAATCTATTAGTGGAGAACTACTGTAGAGCTTGTTGAAATTTGGTTTGCATGATTGGTCTCTCTAAGGTCTAGATATTTTCCGGTAAAAGTGTTTGAACAACAAGAAAGACAGTGTAGAGTCTTATAATGCTTGCAATATGTTCTTATGTAAGTTTTGATGTACCGGTTCATACTTGTGTTTGCTTCAAACAACCTTGCTAGCCAAAGCCTTGTACTGAGAGGGAATGCTTCTCGTGCATCCAAAACCTTGAGCCAAAACCTATGCCATTTGTGTCCACCATAACTACCTACTATGTGGTATTTCTCTGCCATTCCAAAGTAAATTGCTTGCGTGCTACCTTTAAAAATTTCATTCCTTGTATTTGCAATACATAGCTCATGGGAAAGTAGCCTAAAAACTATTGTGGTAATGAATATGTCGCTTATGTATCTTAGTTCTTATAAGTTGCTTGTTGAGCGGTAACCATGTTTCTGGGGACGCCATCAACCTGTTACACCTTTGTTGAATATCATGTGAGTTGCTATGCATGTTCGTCTTGTCTGAAGTAAGGGAGATTTCTCATGATTAAATGGTTTGAGTATGCATATTTTTAGAGAAGAACATTGGGCCGCCAACCAAAGCCATGTATCATGGTGGAAGTTTCAGCTTGGATATTAATCCTCAAATCTCTTATGAGAATATTATCTGTTGTTGAATGCTTAAAGCATAAAAGAGGAGTCCATTATCTGTTTTCTATGTTGTCCCGGTATGGATGTCCTCAAGTTGAGATCTATCAAAATTGAGAAATCAAATGCGATCTATCTCCTTGGACCTTTGTACAGGTGGCATAGAGGTACCCCTTTGTGACACTTGGTTGAAACATATGTAATGCAATGATAATCCATGGAAGTCCGAGCTAATTAGGACAAGGTGAGGGCACTATTAGTATTCGATGCATGAGGCTTGCAACTTATAGGAAGTTTTATGCATAACACATATGAATTATTACTACCGTTGACACAATTGTTTCCATGTTTTCAAAATAAAAAGCTCTAGCACATGAGTAATCCCTGCTTCCCTCTGCGAAGGGCCTTTCTTTTACTTTATGTTGAGTCGGTTTACCTACTTCTTTCTATCTTAGAAGCAAACACTTCTGTCAACTGTGTGAATTGATTCTTACATGTTTACTTATTGCACTTGTTATATTACTTTATGTTGACAACTATCCATGAGATATACATGTTACAAGTTGAAAGCAATTGCTGAAACTTAATCATCCTTTGTGTTGCTTCAATGCCTTTTATTTTGAATCTATTGGTTTATGAGTTAACTCTTATGCAAGACTTATTGATGCTTGTCTTGAAAATACTATTCATGAAAAGTCTTTGCTATATGATTCAGTTGTTTAGTCATTATCTATTTGTTAACAAACTATAGACCATTGCTTCGAATCGCTTCATTCATCTCATATGCTTTACAATAGTATTGATCAAGATTATGATAGTAGCATGTCACTTCAGAAATTATCCTTGTTATCGTTTACCTACTCGAGGGCGAGTAGGAACTAAGCTTGGGGATGCTTGATACGTCTCCAACGTATCTATAATTTCTTATGTTCCATGCTAGTTTTATGACAATACCTACATGTTTTATTCATACTTTATATCATTTTGATGCATTTTCCGGTACTAACCTATTAACAAGATGCCGAAGCGCCAGTTCCTGTTTTCTGCATTTTTGGTTTCAGAAATCCTACACATGAAATATTCTCGGAATTGGACGAAACAAAAGCCCACGGTCCTATTTTCCACGGAGGGTTCCAGAACATCGAAGGAGAGGCGGAGGCGGCCAGCAGGGGGCCCACACCGTAGGGGGCGCGAGCCCAGTCCTGGCCGCGCCACCAGGTGGGGAGGCCACCCCTGGCTCCTCCGAGGCCGCCCTTCCGCCTATATATTCTCCCCGTCGCGAAAACCCTAAAATATCAAGTCATATTCCACGAAGAGTTCCGTAGCCGCCGCCATCGCGAAGACAAGTTTCGGGGGACAGAAGTCTCTATTCCGGCACACCGCCGGGATGGGGAATTGCCCCCGGAGTCATCTCCATCGACACCTCCGCCATCTTCATCGCCGTTGCTGTCTCCCGTGATGAGGAGGGAGTAGTTCTCCCCCGAGGCTAAGGGCTCTACCGGTAGCTATGTGGTTCATCTCTCTCTCCCATGGTGTGATCTTTATGTGATCATGAGCTTTGTATCACTATTAATCTATGTGCTACTCTAGTGATGTTATTAAAGTAGTCTATTCCTCCTCCATGATGTAAAGTTGACAGTGTGTGCATCATGTAGTACTTGGCGTAGGTTATGATTGTAATCTCTTGCAGATTATGAAGTTAACTATTACTATGATAGTATTGATGTGATCTATTCCCCCTTTCATAGCTATTGTTGACAGTGTGTATGCTATGTTAGTACTCGGTCTAAATTGCAATGGTATTATCTTGGATTATGATTTGATGAGGATATCCCTATGAGTGGTGTTTGTCAAGTACTTGATGAACTTTGAGTGGAGCTTTTGTAGCCACTACGTGATGATTAGTAATTCCAATAGGAGAGTAATTCAGAGTAGCACAAGTGAAGATAACTTATTTAATTGTCCAATTATGTGATCATTAATTGTTGAGAGTGTCCACTAGTGAAAGTATGATCCCTAGGCCTTGTTTCTAAGCATTGAAACACCGTTTCCAACAAGTTCTACTACATGTTCGCTTGCTGCCATCTTTATTTTAGATTGCAATTACTACTTATAATCATCCATATCACTTGTATTTCACTATCTCTTCGCCGAACTAGTGCACCTATACATCTGACAAGTGTATTAGGTGTGTTGGGGACACAAGAGACTTCTTGTATCTTAATTGCAGAGTTGCTTGAGAGGGATACCTCTGACCTCTACCTCCCTGAGTTCGATAAACCTTGGGTGATCCACTTAAGGGAAACTTGCTGCTGTTCTACAAACCTCTGCTCTTGGAGGCCTGATGCGTGTAGTTGACACGTCCGTTGGGAACCCCAAGAGGAAGGTGTGATGAGCACAGTAGCAAGTTTCCCTCAGTAAGAAACCAAGGTTTAATCGAACCAGTAGGAGTCAAGAAGCACGTTGAAGGTTGATGGTGGCGGGATGTAGTGCGGCGCAACACCAGGGATTCCAGCGCCAACGTGGAACCTGCACAACACAACCAAAGTACTTTGCCCCAACGAAACAGTGAGGTTGTCAATCTCACCGGCTTGCTGTAACAAAGGATTAGATGTATAGTGTGGATGATGATTGTTTGCGAAGAACAATAAAACAAGTATTGCAGCAGATTGTATTCAATGTAAAGAATAGGACCGGGGTCCACAGTTCACTAGAGGTGTCTCTCCCATAAGATAAATAGCATGTTGGGTGAACAAATTACAGTCGGGCAATTGACAAATAGAGAGGGCATGACAATGCACATACATGATATGATAAATATAGTGAGATTTAATTGGGCATTACGACAAAGTACATAGACCGCTATCCAGCATGCATCTATGCCTAAAAAGTCCACCTTCAGGTTATCATCCGAACCCCTTCCGGTATTAAGTTGCAAACAACAGACAATTGCATTAAGTATGGTGCGTAATGTAATCAATAACTACATCCTCGGACATAGCATCAATGTTTTATCCCTAGTGGCAACAAGACATCCACAACCTTAGAACTTTCACATCCTTTGTCCCATTTAATGGAGGCATGAACCCACTATCGAGCATAAATACTCCCTCTTGGAGTTAAGAGCAAAAACTTGGCCAGAGCCTCTACTAATAACGGAGAGCATGCAAGATCATAAACAACACATAGGTAATAGATTGATAATCACCATAACATAGTATTCTCTATCCATCGGATCCCGACAAACACAACATATAGAATTACAGATAGATGATCTTGATCATGTTAGGCAGCTCACAAGATCCAACAATGAAGCACATAAGGAGAGGACGACCATCTAGCTACTGCTATGGACCCATAGTCCAGGGGTGAACTACTCACACATCACTCCGGAGGCGATCATGGCGATGAAGAGTCCTCCGGGAGATGATTCCCCTCTCCGGCAGGGTGCCGGAGGCGATCTCCTGAATCCCCCGAGATGGGATTGGCGGCGGCGGCGTCTCTGGAAGGTTTTCCGTATCGTGGCTCTCGGTACTGGGGGTTTCGCGACGAAGGCTTTAAGTAGGCGGAAGGGCAACGCGGGGGGCCACACGAGGGCCCCACACACCAGGGCTGCGCGGCCAAGACCTGGGCCGCGCCGCCCTGTTGTGGCGGCGCCTCGTGGCCCCACTTCCTTTCCCCCTCGGTCTTCTGGAAGCTTCGTCTAAAAATAGGCCCCTGGGCGTTGATTTCGTCCAAATCCGAGTATATTTCTTTACTAGGATTTCTGAAACCAAAAACAGCAGAAACAAAGAATCGGCTCTTCGGCATCTCGTTAATAGGTTAGTGCCGGAAAATGCATAAATACGACATATAATGTGTATAAAACATGTAGATATCATCAATAATGTGGCATGGAACATAAGAAATTATCGATACGTCGGAGACGTATCAGCATCCCCAAGCTTAGTTCCTGCTCGTCCCGAGCAGGTAAACGACAACAAAGATAATTTCTGGAGTGACATGCCATCATAACCTTGATCATACTATTGTAAGCATATGTAATGAATGCAGCGATCAAAACAATGGTAATGACATGAGTAAACAAAGGAATCATAAAGCAAAGACTTTTCATGAATAGTACTTCAAAACAAGCATCAATAAGTCTTGCATAAGAGTTAACCCATAAAGCAATAAATCAAAGTAAAGGTATTGAAGCAACACAAAGGAAGATTAAGTTTCAGCGGTTGCTTTCAACTTATAACATGTATATCTCATGGATAGTGTCAACATAGAGTAATATAACAAGTGCAATATGCAAGTATGTAGGAATCAATGCACAGTTCACACAAGTGTTTGCTTCTTAAGGTGGAGAGAGATAGGTGAACTGACTCAACATAAAAGTAAAAGAAAGGCCCTTCGCAGAGGGAAGCATTGATTGCTATATTTGTGCTAGAGCTTTTATTTTGAAAACATGAAGCAATTTTGTCAACGGTAGTAATAAAGCATATGTATTATGTAAATTATATCTTACAAGTTGCAAGCCTCATGCATAGTGTACTAATAGTGCCCGCACCTTGTCCTAATTAGCTTGGGTTAACACTGATTATCATTGCATAACATATGTTTCAACCAAGTGTCACAAAGGGGTACCTCTATGCCGCCTGTACAAGGGTCTAAGGAGAAAGTTCGCATTGGATTTCTCGCTTTTGATCATTCTTCAACTTAGACACCCATACCGGGACAACATAGACAACAGATAATGGACTCCTCTTTTAATGCTTAAGCATTCAACAACAGTTAATATTCTCATAAGAGATTGAGGTTTTATGTCCAAACTGAAACTTCCACCATGATTCATGGCTTTAGTTAGCGGCCCAATGTTCTTCTCTAACAGTATGCATACTCAAACCATTTGATTGTGAAAACCGCCCTTACTTCAGACAAGACGAACATGCATAGCAACTCACATGATATTCAACAAAGAGTTGATGGCGTCCCCAGAAAACATGGTTATCGCACAACAAGCAACTTAATAAGAGATAAAGTGCATAAGTACATATTCAATACCACAATAGTTTTTAAGGCTATTTTGTCCCATGAGCTATATATTGCAAAGGCGAATGATGGAAATTTAGAGGTAGCACTCAAGCAATTTACTTTGGAATGGCGGAGAAATACCATGTAGTAGGTAGGTATGGTGGACACAAATGGCATAGTGGTTGGCTCAAGGATTTTGGATGCATGAGAAGTATTCCCTCTCGATACAAGGTTTAGGCTAGCAAGGTTTATTTGAAACAAACACAAGGATGAACCGGTGCAGCAAAACTCACATAAAAGACATATTGTAAACATTATAAGACTCTACACCGTCTTCCTTGTTGTTCAAAACTCAATACTAGAAATTATCTAGACCTTAGAGAGACCAAATATGCAAACCAAATTTTAGCAAGCTCTATGTATTTCTTCATTAATGGGTGCAAAGTATATGATGCAAGAGCTTAAACATGAGCACAACAATTGCCAAGTATCAAATTATTCAAGACATTTTAGAATTACTACATGTAGCATTTCCCGATTCCAACCATATAAAAATTTAACGAAGAAGATTCAACCTTCGCCATGAATACTATGAGTAAAGCCTAAGGACATATTTGTCCATATGCAACAGCGGAGCGTGTCTCTCTCCCACACAATGAATGCTAGGATCCATTTTATTCAAACAAAAACAAAAACAAAAACAAAAACAAAAACAAACAGACGCTCCAAGCAAAGCACATAAGATGTGACTGAATAAAAATATAGTTTCAGGGGAGGAACCTGATGATGTTGTCGATGAAGAAGGGGATGCCTTGGGCATCCTGATGGCGTGTAACTCACACGTTCGTTGGGAACCCCAAGAGGAAGGTATGATGCGCACAGCAGCAAGTTTTCCCTCAGAAAGAAACCAAGGTTTATCGAACCAGGAGGAGCCAAGAAGCACGTTGAAGGTTGATGGCGGCGGGATGTAGTGCGGCGCAACACCAGGGATTCCGGCGCCAACGTGGAACCTGCACAACACAACCAAAGTACTTTGCCCCAACGAAACAGTGAGGTTGTCAATCTCACCGGCTTGCTGTAACAAAGGATTAACCGTATTGTGTGGAAGATGATTGTTTGCGAGAAAACGATTAGAACAAGTATTGTAGTAGATGGTATTTCAGTAAAGAGAATTGGACCGGGGTCCACAGTTCACTAGAGGTGTCTCTCCCATAAGATAAACAGCATGTTGGGTGAACAAATTACAGTTGGGCAATTGACAAATAAAGAGAGCATGACCATGCACATACATATCATGATGAGTATAGTGAGATTTAATTGGGCATTACGACAAAGTACATAGACCGCTATCCAACTGCATCTATGCCTAAAAAGTCCACCTTCAGGTTATCATCCGAACCCCTTCCAGTATTAAGTTGCAAAGCAACAGACAATTGCATTAAGTATGGTGCGTAATGTAATCAACAACTACATCCTTAGACATAGCATCAATGTTTTATCCCTAGTGGCAACAGCACAACACAACCTTAGAACTTTCATCACTTTGTCCCAGGTGTCAATGCGAGCATGAACCCACTATCGAGCATAAATACTCCCTCTTGGAGTTACAAGCATCTACTTGGCCAGAGCATCTACTAGTAACGGAAAGCATGCAAGATCATAAACAACACGTAGATATAACTTTGATAATCAACATAACAAGTATTCTCTATTCATCGGATCCCAACAAACGCAACATATAGAATTACAGATAGATGATCTTGATCATGTTAGGCAGCTCACAAGATCCGACAATGATAGCACAATGGGGAGAAGACAACCATCTAGCTACTGCTATGGACCCATAGTCCAGGGGTAGACTACTCACACATCACTCCGGAGGCGACCATGGTGGCGTAGAGTCCTCCGGGAGATGAATCCCCTCTCCGGCAGGTGCCGGAGGCGATCTCTGGATCCCCGAGATGGGATCGGCGTTGGCGGCGTCTCTGGAAGGTTTTCCGTATCGTGGCTCTCGGTACTGGGGGTTTCGTCACGGAGGCTTTAAGTAGGCGGAAGGGCAAGTCAGGGGGCCACACGAGGGCCCCAGATGACAGGGCCGCGCGGCCAAACCCTAGGCCGCGCCGCCCTGTAGTCCGGGCGCCTCGTGGCCCCACTTCGTTTCGTCTTCGGTCTTCTGGAAGCTTCGTGGAAAAATAGGCCCCTGGGCGTTGATTTCGTCCAATTCCGAGAATATTTCCTTACTAGGATTTCTGAAACCAAAAACAGCAGAAACAAAGAATCGGCACTTCGGCATCTTGTTAATAGGTTAGTTCCAGAAAATGCACGAATATGACATAAAGTGTGCATAAAACATGTAGATAACATCAATAATGTGGCATGGAACATAAGAAATTATCGATACGTCGGAGACGTATCAGCATCCCCAAGCTTAGTTCTGCTCGTCCCGAGCAGGTAAAACGATAACACGAGATAATTTCCGAGTGACATGCCATCATAATCTTGATCATACTATTTGTAAAGCATATGTAGTGAATGCAGCGATCAAAACAATGTATATGACATGAGTAAACAAGTGAATCATAAAGCAAAGACTTTTCATGAATAGCACTTCAAGACAAGCATCAATAAGTCTTGCATAAGAGTTAACTCATAAAGCAATAATTCAAAGTAAAGGCATCGAAGCAACACAAAAGAAGATTAAGTTTCAGCAGTTGCTTTCAACTTGTAACATGTATATCTCATGGATATTGTCAACATAGAGTAATATAATAAGTGCAATAAGCAAGTATGTAGGAATCAATGCACAGTTCACACAAGTGTTTGCTTCTTGAGGTGGAGAGAAATAGGTGAACTGACTCAACATTGAAAGTAAAAGAATTGTCCTCCATAGAGGAAAAGCATCGATTGCTATATTTGTGCTAGAGCTTTGATTTTGAAAACATGAAACAATTTTGTCAACGGTAGTAATAAAGCATATGCATCATGTAAATTATATCTTATAAGTTGCAAGCCTCATGCATAGTGTACTAATAGTGCCCGCACCTTGTCCTAATTAGCTTGGACTACCGGATCATCACAATGCACATGTTTTTACCAAGTGTCACAAAGGGGTACCTCTATGTCCGCACTTTGTACAAAGGTCTAAGGAGAAAGCTCGCATTGGATTTCTCGCTATTGATTATTCTTCAACTTAGACATCCATACCGGGACAACATAGACAACAGATAATGGACTCCTCTTTTATGCATAAGCATGTAGCAACAATTAATAATTTTCTCATTTGAGATTGAGGATATATGTCCAAAACTGAAACTTCCACCATGGATCATGGCTTTAGTTAGCGGCCCAATGCTCTTCTCTAACATTATGCATGCTTAACCATAAGGTGGTAGATCTCTCTTACTTCAGACAAGACGGACATGCATAGCAACTCACATGAAATTCAACAATGAATAGTTGATGGCGTCCCCAGTGAACATGGTTATCGCACAACAAGCAACTTAATAAGAGATAAAGTGCATAATTACATATTCAATACCACAATAGTTTTTAAGCTATTTGTCCCATGAGCTATATATTGCAAAGGTGAATGATGGAATTTTAAAGGTAGCACTCAAGCAATTTACTTTGGAATGGCGGAAAATACCATGTAGTAGGTAGGTATGGTGGACACAAATGGCATAGTGGTTGGCTCAAGTATTTTGGATGCATGAGAAGTATTCCCTCTCGATACAAGGTTTAGGCTAGCAAGGCTTATTTGAAACAAACACAAGGATGAACCGGTGCAGCAAAACTCACATAAAAGACATATTGAAAACATTATAAGATTCTACACCGTCTTCCTTGTTGTTCAAACTCAATACTAGAAATTATCTAGACCTTAGAGAAACCAAATATGCAAACCAAATTTTAGCATGCTCTATGTATTTCTTCATTAATGGGTGCAAAGCATATGATGCAAGAGCTTAATCATGAGCACAACAATCGCCAAGTATCACATTACCCAAGACATTTATAGCAATTACTACATGTATCATTTTCCAATTTCAACCATATAACAATTTAACGAAGGAGAAACTTCGCCATGAATACTATGAGTAGAAACCAAGGACATACTTGTCCATATGCTACAGCGGAGCATGTCTCTCTCCCATAAAGTGAATGCTAGGATCCATTTTATTCAAACAAAACAAAAAACAAAAACAAACCGACGCTCCAAGAAAAAGCACATAAGATGTGATGGAATAAAAATATAGTTTCAGGGGAGGAACCTGATAATGTTGTCGATGAAGAAGGGGATGCCTTGGGCATCCCCAAGCTTAGACGCTTGAGTCTTCTTGATATATGCAGGGGTGAACCACCGGGGCATCCCCAAGCTTAGAGCTTTCACTCTCCTTGATCATGTTGCATCATACTCCTCTCTTGATCCTTGAAAACTTCCTCCACACCAAACTCGAAACAACTCATTAGAGGGTTAGTGCACAATAAAAATTAACATATTCAGAGGTGACACAATCATTCTTAACACTTCTGGACATTGCATAATGCTACTGGACATTAGTGGATCAAAGAAATTCATCCAACATAGCAAAAGAGGCAATGCGAAATAAAAGGCAGAATCTGTCAAAACAGAACAGTTCGTATTGACGAATTTTAAAATGGCACCAGACTTACTCAAATGAAAATGCTCAAATTGAATGAAAGTTGCGTACATATCTGAGGATCAAGCACGTAAATTGGCTTAATTTTCTGAGCTACCTACAGGGAGGTGGACCCAGATTCGTGACAGCAAAGAAATCTGGAACTGCGCAGTAATCCAAATCTAGTACTTACTTTTCTATCAACGGCTTTACTTGGCACAACAAAACACAAAACTAAGATAAGGAGAGGTTGCTACAGTAGTAAACAACTTCCAAGACACAAAATAAAAACAAAGTACTGTAGGTAAAAACATGGGTTGTCTCCCATAAGCGCTTTTCTTTAACGCCTTTCAGCTAGGCGCAGAAAGTGTGTATCAAGTATTATCGAGAGACGAAGTGTCAACATCATAATTTGTTCTCATAATAGAATCAAAAGGTAACTTCATTCTCTTTCTAGGGAAGTGTTCCATACCTTTCTTGAGAGGAAATTAATATTTTATATTACCTTCCTTCATATCAATAATAGCACCAACAGTTCGAAGAAAAGGTCTTCCCAATATAATGGGACAAGATGCATTACATTCAATATCCAAGACAACAAAATCAACGGGAACAAGGTTATTGTTAACGGTAATGCGAACATTATCAACTTTACCCAAAGGTTTCTTTGTAGAATGATCAGCAAGATTAACATCCAAATAACAATTTTTCAGCGGTGGCAAGTCAAGCATATCATAAATTTTCTTAGGCATAACAGAAATACTTGCACCAAGATCACATAAAGCATTACAATCAAAATCTTTAACCTTCATCTTAATGATGGGCTCCCAACCATCCTCTAGCTTTTTAGGAATAGAGGCTTCACGCTCTAGTTTCTCTTCTCTAGCTTTTATGAGAGCATTTGTAATATGATGTGTGAAAGCCAAATTTATAGCACTAGCATTAGGACTTTTAGCAAGTTTTTGCAAGAACTTTATAACTTCAGAGATGTGGCAATCATCAAAATTCAAACCATTATAATCTAAAGCAATGGGATCATCATCCCCAATGTTGGAAAAAATTCAGCAGCTTTATCACAGCAGTTTCAGCAGTTTTAGCGATTTAGCAGTTTTTCGCGCTTTGCATTAGAAGTGGAAACATTGCTAACACCAATTCTTTTATTAGTATTAGTAGGAGGTGCAGCAACATGTGTAGAATTAGCATTACTAGTGGTGGTAATAGTCCAAACTTTAGCTACATTCTTCTCTTTAGCTAGTTTTTCATTTTCTTCTCTATCCCACCTAGCACGCAGTTCAGCCATTAATCTTATATTCTCATTAATTCTAACTTGAATGGCATTTGCTGTGGTAACAATTTTATTATAATGATTCTCATTAGGCAAAACTTTTGATTTCAAAAGATCAACATCAGCAGCAAGACTATCGACTTTAGAAGCAAGTATATCAATTTTCCCAAGCTTTTCTTCAACAGATTTGTTAAAAGCAGTTTGTGTACTAATAAATTCTTTAAGCATGGCTTCAAGTCCAGGGGGTGAACTCCTATTATTGTTGTAAGAATTCCCATAAGAATTACCATAGCCGTTGCCATTATTATAAGGCTATGGCTTATAGTTGTTACTAGAATTATTCCGGTAAGCATTGTTGTTGAAATTATTATTTTTAATGAAGTTTACATCAACATGTTCTTCTTGTGCAACCAATGAAGCTAACGGAACATTATTAGGATCAATATTAGTCCTATCATTCGCAAGCATAGACATAATAGCATCAATCTTATCACTCAAGGAAGAGGTTTCTTCGACAGAATTTACCTTCTTACCTTGTGGAGCTCTTTCCGTGTGCCATTCAGAGTAATTGATCATCATATTATCGAGAATCTTTGTTGCTTCACCAAGAGTGATGGACATAAAGGTACCTCCAGCAGCTGAATCCAATAAATTCCGCGAAGAAAAATTTAGTCCTGCATAGAAGGTTTGGATGATCATCCAAGTAGTCAGTCCATGGGTTGGGCAATTTTTAACCAAAGATTTCATTCTTTCCCAAGCTTGAGCAACATGTTCAGTATCTAATTGTTTAAAATTCATTATGCTACTCCACAAAGATATAATTTTAGCAGGGGGATAATATCTACCAATAAAAGCATCCTTGCATTTAGTCCATGAATCAATACTATTCTTAGGCAGAGATAGCAACCAATCTTTAGCTCTTCCTCTTAATGAGAAAGGGAATAATTTTAGTTTAATAATATCACCATCTACATCTTTATATTTTTGCATTTCACATAGTTCAACAAAATTATTAAGATGGGCAGCAGCATCATCAGCACTAACACCAGAAAATTGCTCTCGCATAACAAGATTCAGTAAAGCAAGTTTAATTTCAAAGAATTCTGCTGTAGTAGCAGGTGGAGCAATAGGTGTGCATAAGAAATCATTATTATTTGTGGTTGTGAAGTCACACAACTTAGTATTTTCAGGGTTGGCCATTTTAGCAACAGTAAATAAAGCAAACTAGATAAAGTAAATGCAAGTAAACTAATTTTTTTTTGTGTTTTTGATATAACAAACAAGATAGCAAATAAAGTAAAACTAGCAACTAATTTTTTTGTATTTTGATTTAGTGCAGCAAACAAAGTAGTAAATAAAACTAAGCAAGACAAAAACAAAGTAAAGAGATTGAGAAGTGGAGACTCCCCTTGCAGCGTGTCTTGATCTCCCCGGCAACGGCGCCAGAAAAAGAGCTTGATGGCGTGTAACTCACACGTTCGTTGGGAACCCCAAGAGGAAGGTATGATGCGCACAGCAGCAAGTTTTCCCTCAGAAAGAAACCAAGGTTTATCGAACCAGGAGGAGCCAAGAAGCACGTTGAAGGTTGATGGCGGCGGGATGTAGTGCGGCGCAACACTAGGGATTCCGGCGCCAACGTGGAACCTGCACAACACAACCAAAGTACTTTGCCCCAACGAAACAGTGAGGTTGTCAATCTCACCGGCTTGCTGTAACAAAGGATTAACCGTATTGTGTGGAAGATGATTGTTTGCAGAAAACAGTAGAACAAGTATTGTAGTAGATTGTATTTCAGTAAAGAGAATTGGACCGGGGTCCACAGTTCACTAGAGGTGTCTCTCCCATAAGATAAACAGCATGTTGGGTGAACAAATTACAGTTGGGCAATTGACAAATAAAGAGAGCATGACCATGCACATACATATCATGATGAGTATAGTGAGATTTAATTGGGCATTACGACAAAGTACATAGACCGCCATCCAACTGCATCTATGCCTAAAAAGTCCACCTTCAGGTTATCATCCGAACCCCTTCCAGTATTAAGTTGCAAAGCAACAGACAATTGCATTAAGTATGGTGCGTAATGTAATCAACAACTACATCCTTAGACATAGCATCAATGTTTTATCCCTAGTGGCAACAGCACAACACAACCTTAGAACTTTCATCACATCGTCCCAGGTGTCAATGCAGGCATGAACCCACTATCGAGCATAAATACTCCCTCTTGGAGTTACAAGCATCTACTTGGCCAGAGCATCTACTAGTAACGGAAAGCATGCAAGATCATAAACAACACGTAGATATAACTTTGATAATCAACATAACAAGTATTCTCTATTCATCGGATCCCAACAAACGCAACATATAGAATTACAGATAGATGATCTTGATCATGTTAGGCAGCTGACACGTCCAAAACGTATCTACTTTCCCAAACACTTTTGCTATTGTTTTGCCTCTAATTTGTGCATTTTGGATGCAACTAACACGGACTAACGCTGTTTTCAGCAGAACTGCTCTGGTGTCTCGTTTTTGTGCAGAAATCCAACTTTCGGGAAAATCCTCGGAATTTATGCAGAAGGCCCTATTTTCCCAGAATAATGACGGAGCCAGAAGGACAATTAAGGTGGAGGCCCGAGGGCCCCACACCATAGGGCGGCGCGGCCCTGTGGTGTGGCCCCCTCGGCCGGCCTCCGACGCCCTCCTTCGGACTATTTATCGGCCTCGACCTAAAAACGCACGGAGGGAAGTCGAAGTCGCCAGAAACCCTCTAGAACGCCGCCACATCGCGAAACTCCGTCGCGGGAGCCAGAAGTCTCCGTTCTGGCACTCCGCCGGGACGGGGAATTGGAGGAGATCATCGCCGCCATCACCGCCAACGCCTCTACATCAACCAGCCATGTTTCCCCCATCCATGTGTGAGTAATTCCCCCGCTGTAGGCCGAAGGGGATGGTAGGGATTGGATGAGATTGGTCATGTAATAGCATAAGATTGTTAGGGCATAGTGCCTAGTGTCCGTAATTGGTACTTTGATGATATTGTTGCAACTTGTTATGCTTAATGCTTGTCACTAGGGCCCGAGTGCCATGATCTCAGATCTGAACATGTTATTATTTCATCATGATATTCATTGTTTATGGTCTTACCTATAAGTTGTATACACATGTCGCTGTCCGGAACCGATGGCCCCGAAGTGACAGAAATCGGGACAACCGGAGGGAATGGTAGCGATGTGAGGATCACATGTGTTCACGGAGTGTTAATGCTTTGCTCCGGTACTCTATTAAAAGGAGTACCTTAATATCCAGTAGTTTCCCTTGAGGCCCGGCTGCCACCGGCTGGTAGGACAAAAGATGTTGTGCAAGTTTCTCATTGCGAGCACGCACGACTATATATGGAACACATGCATATTGATTGCTTTGTACTTGGACACCGTTTTATTATTATCTGCAAATGCCCTGCTATGATTGTTACATGAGTTTCTCTCATCCATGCAACGCCCGTCATCCGTCCCTGTGCCTACAGTATTTTAATCCTGCTGTTTACTAAAATCACTACTGCTGTCTCTGTTACTCTACTGCTGTTATTTCACTACTGCTACTGCTATAAAACCGTTACTACTGATAAACTCTTGCGAGCAAGTCTGTTTCCAGGTGCAGCTGAATTGACAACTCCGCTGTTAAGGCTTCCAAGTGTTCTTTGTCTCCCCTTGTGTCGAATCAATAAATTGGGTTTTACTTCCCTCGAAGACTGTTGCAATCCCCTATACTTGTGGGTCATCAAGACTATTTTCTGGCGCCGTTGCCGGGGAGCATAGCTTTATTTGGAAGTTCACTTGGATTAATGTTGTTCGCTACAAATTCTCCATCATGGGTAAACCTCGCGATACTAAGATCGCCATATTATCATCCACTACAAGAAAAGGTACAATTCTGAGTACCTCCGCTACACTTGATTCACCATCTGTGATTGATAAACTTGTTTCACCGCCACATGCTTCGCATGCGGGTACATCTGCTGAATCTGAACACTCTCATAATATTGATAATATTTCTACTGTGCTTGATGATAGTGGTTCTTTGGGATCCTTTCTAGATGCTACAATTGCTAGGTCTAGACAAATTGAAAATACTGAAACTCCTAATGCTACTACACCTGTTAGTTCACCTGAACTTGATTATTTTAGTGATGATCCTGATGAAGATTATGTGGAGCTTAATGATGATTTTATTGAAAAATGCAATGCTACTACTGATGCAAGAAAAATTAAAAAGTTGCTTGCAGAACATGCTGTTAGATATAAACTGTCTCCTGATCCTAAGTTTGCCACATCTCCTATAAACATTAGGGATAAAGATTATGATTTTTCTCTTGATTTATCTCATATAGCTATTGTTGAGAAAACACCCTTTTGTGGTACTGAAAAAGAAAGTGCTGTTGAACACATGACTGAGTTATCTACTCTTAGTAGCTTGTTTTCTGATGATGTCAAGATGCGTACTTACTTTGTTGCTAAAATCTTTCCATTCTCATTAAAGGATGACGCTAAAACTTGGTATAATAATTTGCCACCTAATTCTATTAAAAGTCCAAAAGAATTGCTTGATGTCTTCTTCCGCAAATACTTTCCTGCTAGTGCTCAACATATTGCTTTGCAGAGAATTTATAATTTTGACCAGGGAGATGAAGAGAAATTGCCTGAGGTTTGGGCGAGATTTTGCTCTCTTATTAGAGCTCGGCCTGAGCATGATCTGGAAAAGCATGATTTACTTGATATATTTTATAGTGGACTAACCATTGAGTCTAGGGCATACCTGGATAGTTGTGCTGGTTGTGTTTTCAGGAAAAGAACTCCAGACGATGCTGAAGAATTATTGGCTAAAATAAGCCGGAATCATGATGATTGGACTACGCCTGAACCAACTCCAACTCCAATATTGAAGAAGAGGGGTTTAATTAAATTGAATGATGAGGATATGAGGGAAGCCAAGAAGTCTCTCAAGGAGAAAGGTATTAAATCTGAAGATGTGAAGAATCTACCTCCTATAGAAGATATATGTGAGATAATTCCCCCTTCATCCATGATTGAGGTAAACTCCCTTCAACGCTTTACTAGGGAGGATATTCCGTATTCAAAGCCTCCTGCACAATGCTTAGATGAGTTTGATAATTATATTGTTAAGCAAGAAAATTTTAATATGAGAGTAGAGAATCACTTAATGGAAAATTCTCGAGCTATTAGTGAATTGCATGATATTGTGGAGAGAACCTCCAATGATGTTAAGATGCTTGTTAAACATTTTCATATGATTCAAACTCAAATTGATCAACTCACTAAAGTGCCAAATGACTTGTTAGGGAATAATTCTAAAGAGAAACATGCTTATGAAGTAACAACTAGAGGTGGTGTCTCTACCCAGGATCCTCTATATCCTGAAGGGCATCCCAAAAGAATTGAACAAGATTCTCAACGCATTGAACCTAGTGCTCATTCTAGGAAGAAAAAGAAGAAGAAACATAAAAATGTTGTAGAATCCTCTGAACCTGTTAATGATCCTAATAGTATTTCTATTTCTGATGCTGAAACTGAAAGTGGTAATGAACATGACAATGATAAAGATAATGATAAGAATGATACTCCTGATAAAGAAGAGGTTGAAGAAGAACCTGAAAAGCATGCTAAAAATAAAAAGTACACGAAAGAAGACTTTATTGCTGAGAAACATGGTAATGAAAGAGAACCTTGGGTGCAAAAGCAAATGCCTTTTCCTGCTAAGAAACTAAAATCAAAGGAAGAAGAACACTATAATAAATTTTGCGATTGGATGAAACCTTTATTCTTGCAAATCCCTTTGACTGATGCTATTAAATTGCCTCCTTATTCAAAGTATATGAAAGATATTGTTACTAACAAAAGGAAAATCCCCAATGAGGAAATTTCCACTATGCTTGCTAATTACTCTTTCAATGGAAAAATTCCAAAGAAGTTGGGCGACGCAGGTATACCTACTATTCCTTGTTCTATTAAGAATAATTATTCTAAAACTGCTCTATGTGACTTGGGAGCCGGTGTTAGTGTTATGCCTTTTTCTCTTTATAAGAGACTTTACTTAGATAAGTTGATACCTACTGATATATCTTTGCAAATGGCTGATAAATCTACTGCTATTCCTGTTGGTATATGTGAGAATGTTCCTGTTCAAGTTACTACTAACTGCTTGATATTAACTGATTTTGTTGTGTTGGAAATGCCTGAAGATGATAATATGTCTATTATTCTTGGGAGACCCTTTCTTAACACCGCAGGGGCTGTTATTGATTGCAATAAAGGAAAGGTTACTTTCAATGTTGATGATAGGGAGCATACCGTTTATTTTCCAAAGAGGATTGAGAAGGCATGTGGAGTTAATACTATTTCTAATGTGAGAACTATCAAAGTGGGAACTATTGATTGTCCTATATATGAGCCTAAAGAAGAATATCAAACTCTCGTGATTGGATCCATATCAATACAATTCAAGGTAACATGATTGATTTGAGGTTTATTTCTTCTTATGCTATGAAAAAGTTATTTGGTGACAAGACTTGATCAACCTTGTTAACAAATACCTTTTACATGCATAGAGAGGGTAAACACCATCTCTTTCTTCCTCCACTTGCTCTAGTTGCTGTAGCATTTTTAATTTGCAAAGTTCCTTAGTTATTTGAAGATTTCAAAATTTTTCCTAGCCAGTAATAATAAACTAAATACCCATAAATGTGCGTTTTTCAAAGTTTTCAAAAATTCACAAAAATTATACCGTTGGTCCTATTTTTCGACGAGGCACCTGGGAGCACCAGAGGATGACCTGTGGGGCACCAGAGGGCGCCAAACCACAGGCCGGCGCGGCCAAGGAGGTGGCCGCGCCACCATGTGGTGTGGGCCCCCCTTTGCCCCACTTTGTCATCTCTTTCTCCCAGCACCTTCTCTCTCCCGAAAAAACTCGTACCAAGTTCCTCTCACTCGCGTTTTTGCTCCAGAGCTCCAGATTTCTCGATCTCTTTGCTCAGCCCAGATTTTTGTCTGAAATTTGGCACATTTGCTCTTCGGTATGTGACTCCTCCACCCATCCAAGTAGAATTTTGTTTGGTTGAGTATATCTTGAATATTTTGCTGCTGTAGGTAACATGTTTAGTGAGCTTGCATGCTTGTTCTAAGAGATAGAAACTAGTTTTGATGCATGATTAGTACTCTAGCAAGTTCCTATGGTAGTTTCCCTCAATTATATGTCACCAAATCAAATTTTTATATTGTTTGTTGAAATTTCAGAAAATGGAGTGGAATAGATATCACTTGAACCAGCAAGAATTGGAAGTCCAACAAGTTATGATAGTCAATCGTGAAGAGGGAGTATACCACTCTTACTACCCGTCTTGTGGATTTCATGAGAAGCGCGGGGATATTTGAAGATGTTCAAACTCTAATTTCTCGTGCAGGGCTGAGTGACTTTGTTGAAGGAGAGCCAAGACAATATGTAAAATTAACTATGTCTTTTGTGCAGGACTTCAAGTTCAATTGGTCGCGATCTAACCCCACGGTCCAGTATAAAATTTACAATAAAGCTGTCAACTTGCCATTTAATGCTTTTTGTGCAGCAATTAGAGTACCGCAATGGGGGTCATGCGAGAAGATAAGGGGATCGCCGCAAGAACTCTCGGATCTCTACAAGATGATTTGCGATGGAAGGAGTTTCTCAGGTGATAGTGGTAAAATCACTAGTATTCAGCTCCCGGCTATCCGCTACTTTGCCTATTTTATTACCAAATGCGTTCTTGCTAAAAGGATTGGTGGTAAACTTTCTATCCCGGATTTGGCTTTTCTAGCTGCGGCACTGCAAAATAGTAGGACTTATAATTTGGGGGCATTGATAGCCTATAGACTTGCTACTAACCGTGAGAAAGGTGGAATTTGTGGAGGTCTCATCGCCTCTCGTTTACTATCTTTTCATAATGTAGAACCTCATCATTTTGATATTCCATTCTCCATAGAAAGACTTGACATAGCCTCTATGATTAAACATGAATTTGTTTCTGATTCCTCCAACTTGGGTAACCTATATTACAAGATGGTATTTTATAAGAAAGTCTGGAGAATAACTAAGAAAACTGAGAAACTAGTAAGATTGCCTGCGCCTGTTTTGTCTAACCTTTATTCCAGGGGAGATTGGTCGGTCACAGAAGGTGCACTGGATGCACATATAGAGAGAGGAGGTCAACATGCAAGAGACGACACGGAGGTCGAGGAGCACCTCGACTCATCATCCGATGCAGCAAGCTCCTCGCATCAACATGGTGGATATGCGGAGCCTCCACGCTTTTCTTCTGCACAGGAGCTTTACTATGACTACTCCATGGACTACCCACCGGCGAGGAACAACGACCCTCGTTGGGGTTGAACTCCACTTAGGCCAAAAGCCTAAGCTTGGGGGGAGGTATACCGGCATCACTCATTCTTTGCATATTATGGTTGCTGGATACTTGCACATACTTGTTTTATTCATTTGAGTGGTTTTCTAATGAGAGGAAGATAATATTTGGGGAAGTGCTGCCTGAAAACAGATTCTGGAACGTTACCGTAAAAATTCTCTAAAATAGCCAGAGCGTCATTTTGAGCTGCCAATTTTTGTGCAGATTCCCCAGGTTGTTATCTAACTTTCATTAGTTGAACACTTTTCGATCTGAGCAACGTAAGATTTTTGTAAAAATCGATTTCTGTACTGCTGTCAGGTTTTGGCAGATTTCTGCCATCTCGCTTTTATGTGTTTCTTTTAGTTTGCTATTTCTTGTTTTTGTTTTGTTTCTTTTCCAAAACACAAAAAGACCAAAAATATTTCTGTTGTTTCTCTTCACCATTTGTTTGCTTTGGTTTCTTGCATTTGTTTCGCTTTATTTGCTATTGCCAGTTTGCTATAAGAAAACCCAAAAAGATTTTGCTTTGTTTGCTTGTTTCCTTTTGTTTTTGTTTCTAATTCGAAAACACCAAAAATATTTGCTGTTCTTCTTTGGTTTGTAAAGATCTTTATGAGTTTAATGGTCTTCGGTGGCTGGAGCATGGTTTTCATTTCATATTATCCAAGCTACACAAGTGAAAAGGCGATAATGACGATCTACAACAATCTGATTGTGGTGAGAGGCTGGTATGAACTCTATTTGTTTTCATTTTTGTACATATACTCATCCATGTGAGCATGCTTAGTTGGTTCATGTGAGGTATATGTTATTTGAGAAAGTCTAGTAGTTCATGATCTCTCATGTTTAGCTCCAATCTATTAATATGAGTAGCATGTCATCGATGTTTGCTTGCATTGTTTTATTCATAAGTAAGTATGGCATTGTGGTATCCTCCTCTGAATAATTCATTTATATCGACTTGGCACATGCTCACACATGCATATGACTGAACAAAAAAGTCGATTAAGCCTCGATGATCTATATTGCTTCAGAGTTCTTGTATCACTTTTATGCCTCCGTTAATTTATTTTGCCGCAAGCATGATTATGACAGTTACTGCTCTCTTGATTTGTCGCTCCCTAGTCTATTGCTAGCCTTCACTTGTACTGAGCGGGAACGCTGCTCGTACTTCCAAACACCTGAAAACCAAGTTGTTCCAGAGTGTCCACCATAAATACCTATGCATGGCATTTCAAACCATTCCAAGTAAATTCTCATGCGCTACCTTTAAAACCTTCAAAATGTTTCTCAATTTGTGTTTATGTTTCATAGCTCATGAGGAAGTATGTGGTGTTTAGCTTTCAACCTTGTCATTTACTTTTGACGGACTCTCATATGGACTAGTGGCACATCCGCTTATCCAATAATTTTGCAAAAAGAGCTGGCAATGGGATTCCCAGTCCCGAATTAATTAACTTAAATAGACACTCCTCCATGGTTTGTGATTGTTGGACGGCACCCGAAGGATTCGGTTAGCCATGGCTTGTGTAAGCAAAGGTTGGGGGGAGTGTCATCATCATAATAAAACTAAAATAAAAAAGGGCACTCCTTCATGGTATGAGATCGTTGGTAGGCACCCGAGGATTCGGTTAGCCATGGTTTGTGAAAGAAAGGTTGGAAGGAGTGCCAAATAAATATGCAATAATTCATGGGAGCCGCTCTTGAAAGTCCGGTTGGCGAGGTAGTTAGTGTACCCATTACCATTCGTTGACAACAACAAACACCTCTCAAAATAATTTTGCTCCTGTCTTTATAAAAATGAAAAGCTCTAGCGCATGTTAATCCCTGCTTCCCTCTGCGAAGGGTCAATCTTTTACTTTTATGTTGTGTCTCCATTATTTCTTTGAGCACTATCTTGAGAGCACAACTATCATTCTTAGTATAATATGCTTGTCTCAAAATATGATTGATTGTGGTATAACTTTGATGCATTTATCTTTTGACAATCATTACTTCTAGTCTTTCTATGAACTCCAGAGGTGCCCGGGCATTTATGTTTTGCCAATCAAATACAGGCAAGCGAGATACCACTTTATCATACTCTCTTATGAACATTGCAATTCTGCTTATATACATGATTCATGATGCTTATTATTAATTGTTGGTACCTCTCCATGATTGACATAGCTGTTAGATGATCTTATTTGCATGTATCTCATTATGAATTGCTTAAGTATTAGCCATAGCATGAGAATATATACATCATATGAGCAAATGTGTTCGTAAAAGTTCTTTTATCGCTTCGCTTGTTAACTGAATTGCTTGAGGACAAGCAATAAGCTAAGCTTGGGGGAGTTGATACGTCCAAAACGTATCTACTTTCCCGAACACTTTTGCTATTGTTTTGCCTCTAATTTGTGCATTTTGGATGCAACTAACACGGACTAACGCTGTTTTCAGCAGAAGCTGCTCACAGTGTCTCGTTTTTGTGCAGAAATCCAACTTTCGGGAAAATCCTCGGAATTTATGCAGAAGGCCCTATTTTCCCAGAATAATGACGGAGCCAGAAGGACAATTAAGGTGGAGGCCCGAGGGCCCCACACCATAGGGCGGCGCGGCCCAGGGGGGGCCCGCGCGGCCCTGTGGTGTGGCCCCCTCGGCCGGCCTCCGACGCCCTCCTTCGGACTATTTATCGGCCTCGACCTAAAAACGCACGGAGGGAAGTCGAAGTCGCCAGAAACCCTCCAGAACGCCGCCACATCGCGAAACTCCGTCGCGGGAGCCAGAAGTCTCCGTTCCGGCACTCCGCCGGACGGGGAATTGGAGGAGATCATCGCCGCCATCACCGCCAACGCCTCTACATCAACCAGCCATGTTTCCCCCATCCATGTGTGAGTAATTCCCCCGCTGTAGGCCGAAGGGGATGGTAGGGATTGGATGAGATTGGTCATGTAATAGCATAAGATTGTTAGGGCATAGTGCCTAGTGTCCGTAATTGGTACTTTGATGATATTGTTGCAACTTGTTATGCTTAATGCTTGTCACTAGGGCCCGAGTGCCATGATCTCAGATCTGAACATGTTATTATTTCATCATGATATTCATTGTTTATGGTCTTACCTATAAGTTGTATACACATGTCGCTGTCCGGAACCGATGGCCCCGAAGTGACAGAAATCGGGACAACCGGAGGGAATGGTAGCGATGTGAGGATCACATGTGTTCACGGAGTGTTAATGCTTTGCTCCGGTACTCTATTAAAAGGAGTACCTTAATATCCAGTAGTTTCCCTTGAGGCCCGGCTGCCACCGGCTGGTAGGACAAAAGATGTTGTGCAAGTTTCTCATTGCGAGCACGCACGACTATATATGGAACACATGCCTATTGATTGCTTTGTACTTGGACACCGTTTTATTATTATCTGCAAATGCCCTGCTATGATTGTTACATGAGTTTCTCTCATCCATGCAACGCCCGTCATCCGTCCCCGTGCCTACAGTATTTTAATCCTGCTGTTTACTAAAATCACTACTGCTGTCTCTGTTACTCTACTGCTGTTATTTCACTATCGCCATCGCTATAAAACCGTTACTATTGATAAACTCTTGCGAGCAAGTCTGTTTCCAGGTGCAGCTGAATTGACAACTCCGCTGTTAAGGCTTCCAAGTGTTCTTTGTCTCCCCTTGTGTCGAATCAATAAATTGGGTTTTACTTCCCTCGAAGACTGTTGCGATCCCCTATACTTGTGGGTCATCAGCAGCTCACAAGATCCGACAATGATAGCACAATGGGGAGAAGACAACCATCTAGCTACTGCTATGGACCCATAGTCCAGGGGTAGACTACTCACACATCACTCCGGAGGCGACCATGGCGGCGTAGAGTCCTCCGGGAGATGAATCCCCTCTCCGGCAGGGTGCCGGAGGCGATCTCCTGGATCCCCCGAGATGGGATCGGCGTTGGCGGCGTCTCTGGAAGGTTTTCCGTATCGTGGCTCTCGGTACTGGGGGTTTCGTCACGAAGGCTTTAAGTAGGCGGAAGGGCAAGTGAGGGGGCCACACAAGGGCCCCAGATGACAGGGCCGCGCGGCCAAACCCTAGGCCGCGCCGCCCTGTAGTCTGGGCGCCTCGTGGCCCCACTTCGTTTCGTCTTCGGTCTTCTGGAAGCTTCGTGAAAAAATAGGCCCCTGGGCGTTGATTTCGTCCAATTCCGAGAATATTTCCTTACTAGGATTTCTGAAACCAAAAACAGCAGAAAACAGCAACTGGCACTTCGGCATCTTGTTAATAGGTTAGTTCCAGAAAATGCACGAATATGACATAAAGTGTGCATAAAACATGTAGATAACATCAATAATGTGGCATGGAACATAAGAAATTATCGATACGTCGGAGACGTATCACATCCCCAAGCTTAGACGCTTGAGTCTTCTTAAAATATGCAGGGGTGAACCATCGAGGCATCCCCAAGCTTAGAGCTTTCACTCCTCTTGATCATAGTATATCATACTCCTCTCTTGACCCTTGAAAACTTCCTTCACACCAAACTTCAAGCAAACTCATTAGAGGGTTAGTGCACAATCAAAAATTCACATGTTCAGAGGTGACACAATCATTCTTAACACTTCTGGACATTGCACAAAGCTATTGGACATTAATGGATCAAAGAAATTCATCCAACATAGCAAAAGAGGCAATGCGAAATAAAAGGCAGAATCTGTCAAAAACAGAACAGTCTGTAAAGATGAACCTGGAAGGGGCACTTAACTTGCTCAAACGGAAAAACTCAAAACTAATGAAAGTTGCGTACATATCTGAGGATTACACACGTAAATTTGCAGATTTTTTTGATTTTTTTACAGAGACTTCTGCGCGAATTCGTGACAGACAGCAATGCTGTTTCTGTGCAGCAATCCAAATCTAGCATCAACTTTACCATAGAGACTTTACTTCGCACAAAAACATGATAAGGGGAGGTTGCTACAGTATTAAACAACTTCCAAGACTCAAATATAAAACAAAGTACTGTAGTAAAAACATGGGTTGTCTCCCATAAGCGCTTTTCTTTAACGCCTTTCAGCTAGGCGCAGAAAGTGTAAATCAAGTGTTATCAAGAGATGAAGCATCGACATCATAATTTGTTCTAATAATAGAATCAAAAGGTAACTTCATTCTCTTTCTAGGGAAGTGTTCCATACCTTTCTTGAGAGGAAATTGATATTTAATATTACCTTCCTTCATATCAATGATAGCTCCAACAGTTCGAAGAAAAGGTCTTCCCAATATAATGGGACAAGATGCATTGCATTCAATATCCAAGACAACAAAATCAACGGGGACAAGGTTATTGTTAACCATAATACGAACATTATCAACTCTCCCCAAAGGTTTCTTTTTAGCATTATCAGCAAGATTAACATCCAAATAACAATTTTTCAATGGTGGCAAGTCAAGCATATCATAGATTTTCTTAGGCATAACAGAAATACTTGCACCAAGATCACATAAAGCATTACAATCAAAATCATTGACCTTCATCTTAATGATGGGCTCCCAACCATCTTCTAACTTTCTAGGAATAGAGGTTTCAAGTTTTAGTTTCTCTTCTCTAGCTTTTATGAGAGCATTTGTAATATGTTTTGTAAAGGCCAAATTTATAGCACTAGCATTGGGATTTTTAGCAAGTTTTTGTAAGAACTTTATAACTTCAGAGATGTGGCAATCATCAAAATCCAAACCATTATGATCTACAACAATGGGATCATCATCCCCAATGTTGGAAAAAATTTCAGCAGTTTTATCACAAGCAGTTTCAGCAGTTTTAGCAGTTTCCGGTAGTTTTGCGGGCTTTACATTAGAAGTGGAAACATTGCCAACACCAATTCTTCCACCATTATTAGTAGGAGGTGTAGCAACATGTGGAACATTAACATTACTAGTGGTGGTAATAGTCCAAACTTTAGCTACATTATTCTTTTTAGCAAGTTTTTCATTTTCTTCTCTTTCCCACCTAGCATGCAATTCAGCCATTAATCTTATATTCTCATTAATTCTAACTTGGATGGAATTTGCTGTAGTAACAATTTTATTTTCAATATCCTTGTTAGGCATAACTTTCAATTTTAAAAGATCAACATCAGAGGCAAGTCTATCAACTCTAGAAGCAAGAATATCAATTTTATCAAGCTTTTCCTCAACAGATTTGTTAAAAGCAGTTTGTGTACTAATAAATTCTTTAAGCATGGCTTCAAGACCAGGGGGTACACTCCTATTATTTTTGTAAGAATTCCCATAAGAATTACCATAACCATTACCATTATTATAAGGATATGGCCTATAGTTATTACTAGAGTTGTTCCGATAAGCATTGTTGTTGAAATTATTATTTTTAATGAAGTTTACATCAACATTTTCTTCTTGAGCAACCAATGAAGCTAATGGAACATTATTAGGATCAACATTAGTCCTATCATTCACAAGCATAGACATAATCACATCAATCTTATCACTCAAGGAGGAGGTTTCTTCAACAGAATTTACCTTCTTACCTTGTGGAGCTCTTTCCGTGTGCCATTCAGAGTAATTTATCATCATATCATCAAGAAGCTTTGTACCCGCCCCCAAAGTGATGGACATAAAGGTACCTCCAGCAGTTGAATCCAATAGGTTTCGCGAAGAAAAATTTAGTCCTGCATAGAAGGTTTGGATGATCATCCAAGTAGTCAGTCCATGGGTTGGGCAATTCTTTACCAAAGATTTCATTCTCTCCCATGCTTGAGCAACATGTTCATTATCTAATTGCTTAAAATTCATTATGCTACTTCTCAAAGATATAATTTTAGCGGGAGGATAATATCTACCAATAAAAGCATCCTTACATTTAGTCCATGAATCAATACTATTCTTAGGCAAAGATAGCAACCAATCTTTAGCTCTTCCTCTTAATGAGAAAGGAAACAATTTCAATTTTATAATATCACCATCTACATCCTTATACTTTTGCATTTCACAAAGTTCGACAAAATTATTAAGATGAGCAGCAGCATCATCAGAACTAACACCAGAAAATTGCTCTCTCATAACAAGATTCAGTAAAGCAGGTTTAATTTCAAAGAATTCTGCTGTAGTAGCAGGTGGAGCAATAGGTGTGCATAGGAAATCATTATTATTTGTGGTTGTGAAGTCACACAACTTAGTATTTTCAGGAGTACCCATTTTAGCAGTAGTAAATAAAGCAAACTAGATAAAGTAAATGCAAGTAACTAATTTTTTTGTGTTTTTGATATAGAGAACAAGACAGTAAATAAAGTAAAGCTAGCAACTAATTTTTTTGTGTTTTGATATAATGCAGCAAACAAAGTAGTAAATAAAATTAAGCAAGACAAAAACAAAGTAAAGAGATTGGATTGTGGAGACTCCCCCTGCAGCGTGTCTTGATCTCCCCGGCAACGGCGCCAGAAATTTGCTTCTGGCGTGAAGTTGGTGTGGGAGATAGAAATCTTTGTGGTGTAACTTTTCTTCAGGTCCCCAGCAACGGCGCCAGAAATTTGCTTGATGCGTGTAGTTGACACGTCCGTTGGGAACCCCAAGAGGAAGGTGTGATGAGCACAGTAGCAAGTTTCCCTCAGTAAGAAACCAAGGTTTAATCGAACCAGTAGGAGTCAAGAAGCACGTTGAAGGTTGATGGCGGCGGGATGTAGTGCGGCGCAACACCAGGGATTCCAGCGCCAACGTGGAACCTGCACAACACAACCAAAGTACTTTGCCCCAACGAAACAGTGAGGTTGTCAATCTCACCGGCTTGCTGTAACAAAGGATTAGATGTATAGTGTGGATGATGATTGTTTGCGAAGAACAGTAAAACAAGTATTGCAGCAGATTGTATTCAATGTAAAGAATAGGACCGGGGTCCACAGTTCACTAGAGGTGTCTCTCCCATAAGATAAATAGCATGTTGGGTGAACAAATTACAGTCGGGCAATTGACAAATAGAGAGGGCATGACAATGCACATACATGATATGATAAATATAGTGAGATTTAATTGGGCATTACGACAAAGTACATAGACCGCTATCCAGCATGCATCTATGCCTAAAAAGTCCACCTTCAGGTTATCATCCGAACCCCTTCCGGTATTAAGTTGCAAACAACAGACAATTGCATTAAGTATGGTGCGTAATGTAATCAATAACTACATCCTCGGACATAGCATCAATGTTTTATCCCTAGTGGCAACAGCACATCCACAACCTTAGAACTTTCTGTCACTGTCCCAGATTTAATGGAGGCATGAACCCACTATCGAGCATAAATACTCCCTCTTGGAGTTAAGAGCAAAAACTTGGCCAGAGCCTCTACTAATAACGAAGAGCATGCAAGATCATAAACAACACATAGGTAATAGATTGATAATCACCATAACATAGTATTCTCTATCCATCGGATCCCGACAAACACAACATATAGAATTACAGATAGATGATCTTGATCATGTTAGGCAGCTCACAAGATCCAACAATGAAGCACATAAGGAGAAGACGACCATCTAGCTACTGCTATGGACCCATAGTCCAGGGGTGAACTACTCACAAATCACTCCGGAGGCGATCATGGCGATGAAGAGTCCTCCGGGAGATGATTCCCCTCTCCGGCAGGGTGCCGGAGGCGATCTCCTGAATCCCCCGAGATGGGATTGGCGGCGGCGGCGTTTCTGGAAGGTTTTCCGTATCGTGGCTCTCGGTACTGGGGGTTTCGCGACGAAGGCTTTAAGTAGGCGGAAGGGCAACGCGGGGGGCCACACGAGGGCCCCACACACCAGGGCCGTGTGGCCAAGACCTGGGCCGCGCCGCCCTATTGTGGCGGTGCCTCGTGGCCCCACTTCCTTTCCCCCTCGGTCTTCTGGAAGCTTCGTCTAAAAATAGGCCCCTGGGCGTTGATTTCGTCCAATTCCGAGAATATTTCTTTACTAGGATTTCTGAAACCAAAAACAGCAGAAAACAACAACTGGCTCTTCGGCATCTCGTTAATAGGTTAGTGCCAGAAAATGCATAAATACGACATATAATGTGTATAAAACATGTAGATATCATCAATAATGTGGCATGGAACATAAGAAATTATCGATACGTCGGAGACGTATCAAGGCCCAACACTGTCTACCTGAATAGAAGCATGCGTAGACATCACTAAACTGAAGAGACGAAGGAGGAATATCGAAAAAATCAACGAAGTTGTCACGCTTGTAGCCGAAGAAATGATGGATGATTTGCTTCGGATGGATGTTGAGTTCTTCGTGAAGGGCTATTATGCTGAACATATGAGTGCCCCTGCTGACGATGAAAGGGTTAACATAGATGACCTGATGGGTCATGAATAGTTATTTTCTCCTGCCAAAATTTTCTGTATAAAAGGACCCTGCATATTGTAAGTGCTATATTCTAAGACATCTTGTGTGTTTTCTTTCCATCTAGCCCCCGAGCGTTTGTTGGTAACTACACTTTTTTTATGTTGGTTGGTTTGCGAGGTTTTTAGACCAAGGCAAAATAACTTTGAAGTTTGTATATTGTAGATTTGAGTATATATATTGTATTTGCGGGTTGTGAGCCCCCGAGCCTGTCGAAGAAAAAGATGTATATCACCAATATCTTTACTATATTGTATTTGCGGGTTGCGAGCCCCCGAGCCTGTCCAATTGACAAGGTATCGACTTGTGAATGCCTACAAGTTGTAGACTAGGGTTTTGTTGGAAGTAGAGGGCAAGTAGATCTCGAGGGTTTCAGCTGGAAAAGTACTCGACTGCTATGAAAACTAGGGTTGTGTTGACAATGATTCGATCCTCTCTTCGTCCCTTGACTCCCCCTTATATAGGAGGCGGAGCCGAGGGTTTCGTATTACACAAGTTTACAGATTCCGGGAGACTCTTTGAATTCAACCCGTAAAGTTACAAATCTCTTTATTCCTAATACAATCCTATCTTTCCTTAACAACAACTAATTGGGCTTCCGAACTTCATATACTTTGACTCGTGGGCCTTCAGTAAACCCCGGGTACCATCTTTGGCAGGCCCATCAGGGAGGCCTATGTCACCTTCCGCCCTGAGATTTTCCTCCCTTCGCGCCACTACCCTTTTGCCTATACCATTTCCCTGAGGACCACGCGGGGGTTAACTTTCTAAATCACATCAATCTCACTCTATTTCGGATCACAAACTATGAGAACACCCTCCACTTCTTCAGAGCTTGTTCATGGACATAAACTACTTCTTATCGCATCCACATCAAGGCATCAGAGCCTTGTAAGTGTTAGTGTGTCAAACTGTTGGTTAACCCATACAATTATGTGGTGGATGAACTCGTCAACTCCAAGCCTAGAAAAATTTATCCTCTAGGAGAAAGGTAATGGTCCACGAATCATACAAGTAATGTATGCATCAAAACTTGAGATTTTGGATTGGTTGCAGACCCACGTGATATCCATTGTGCAGACATGGAAGACAACATTTTAGGTCACAGATCAAAACCCTATGTTCTATATATCTGTCCACAACTTTATTTATATTTACTTATCTCGCGTCGCCTACATTTCGCTCCAACACACCGTGCTAAGAATTGCAGGAGTCTTTATATGTTCCATTGTTGTGCGTACCCGTGTTTAGGTTTGTCTCGCCAGTGGATTTTGCGTTTATGTCATGCCTCTTTGTACATGTGCTTAGGAAGCAATATTTGCTGCAGGATTTTCTGTTGTGCCATGCCTCTCTGTACATGCCTTTAGGAAGCACATGTAGCATGTGTTTTATTGTCCGTGGGATTGCCAGGATCATTAATGATCCAGACTATGGGAAGTATGTTGCACTTTTTTAGTTGTTTCCATTATCCAACTTTGTTGGGGATTTTTTTCTAAATAACCATGTCGATCAATTTTGCTAAATTTTATTGGTAGATGGTGGCAAACAATAGACTTCACTGGATTTTTCGTTTTCATTTCATCTCATTTCTACATTTTTTTTGGGGATAATTGGTTTCGTGCTCTATATAGACTTGTGCTACTCAGATTTTTCCAATGCTCGAAACAGTTCTCACTTTTGCCCTCTTTCTACGAGCCCATCCTGATGAATACCCATACAAATCGTTTTCATCTGGTCAAGGCCCTTTAACCGTTATTCCGCTGGCAAACTGACATCAGTGGGACTGGATAGCACTTACATGTGGGATCAGGAGACGCGGACATTGGTAAACTAACAAATTGCTCACCGTGGGACCCAAAACCCTTACAAGTGGGACCATGAAACATGGATATGCGCAAAATGGCAAATTGCTGACACTAGGACCGTTGAACAACAAATGTGTAAATAAGAAACTGCTGACGGTGGGACCATGAGACATGTACTGACGTGTGACATGGAAGAACCACGACAATGCCCATAAGTTATGGACTTGGATTTTAGGGAAGAGCATGTGCTGACGGATTCGTCGACATGCAAACAACACAACCACATGACACGACTTACCAAGCTTCAGCCCCTATGGAGAAAAAACCCTACGTGCTGCTTGTTTGATCTTGAGTACTCCCCATTTGTAAATGGATTTGGTAGAGTACTCCCCGTTCTTCTTAAGTGCCCATATCACCCTATCATTCTGGTCAGAAAGAAAAACGGAATCCAAACTCCCCAACAAATGCTCCCATGCTACCATATCAGCAGAACCAAGATCACGTCTGAAACCAATGTCCCAAGTATGAGAATCAAGATCATAATTAGCAGCAACCGAGGCATCTGGAGAAATCGCAACCCGGAACATGGAAGGATAATTAATCCTTAGAGGAACATTACCCACCCAGACATCATGCCAGAACCTGGTAGCTCGGCCATTCCCCACTATGTGGACAACTCCCCAAACAAATCAATGCTTTACTGATTGCAAGCCATTCCAAAATTGTGACCCCCCTCGAGTTATTCATCAATATGGACTCCCCCTGTGATAAATATTACTTTTTAAGAATCTGAATCCAGGGAACATCATCAGAATTTTTAAACAGTTTCCAAACCCATTTGAGAAGCAGGGATATATTCAAATATCTTGTGTTGAACAAGCCCAAACCTCAGGTGCAGCGTGAAGGTGAAGGAGCCGAAACAGATTGGTTCCTCATGAACCATCGAGTCGAAGATCTTGAGGGTAGGAGTTGCAGAAGCCATGACTCCAGCGCACAAGCTTCCCATAGACGGCACCAATTGACGTGGGAGTACTGCGGCAATTTCCCATAAGTTATGGACTTCGGTTTTAGGGAAGAGAGTGCGCATGTGGTGAATACATCGGCGGGCAAACAACACAACACATGGGACGCAATTTACCCAGCTTTAGCCTCCCAGAGGGAAAAACCTACGTTCTACTTGCCTGCCCTTGATTGATGATGGTGAGGGTTACAATGTCACCATGATGGCTCTGTATGACATAGGTTCAAAAGGAGACATCGTCTCCTTTTGAAAACAATGTTCTGCTTGCCCGCTTGGATCGCTGAAAACAGTGAAATCGATCGTGCTACTCTGCATGCTGGGGATAGATGCGCTAGCCTTCGTCGCCAAGCCAAGGCTGGGGCCCACGTGTCTGTGTGCACAGTCCGGTCTTGGGTCTCCTGGGTCGCCAAGACCGCGGCACCGTCGTGTTCGTGCAGCACCCATTACCCCGACCACGTGACTTTTGCCCACGCCAGCGCTCCTCGCGGATTTCAGACAAACACAAGGGTCTAGACGCGAAAAATCCCTGCCCTGCTCAGCCTGCCATGGCCTACCCCGTTCCAACATTTTCCAGAGAGTAAATTACACAAATCTACCACAATTGAGGCAGTGATCACAAGTCAGTACCATTCTTGGAAATTTTTGCTAAAAACTACCGCTTCAGAGGTAATCAATAACAGATAGCGCAAATACAAGTCTGAGTGTTTTAAGGACTGAGGGCCCACTGTCAGGCCAAACGGCCGTTTCCTCTCGTCAGGTACCGAAGCGCTAGTAGCCCACTGTCAGTTGCGGGCGTCGGTGTCGTGGGCGCGGGGCGCCGGAGAGGAGGATGCCGGACACAGCCGCCACGGCGCCCGCGTCCATCAGCGCGGCGCGGCCCTCCGCGCAGCCCCCCACGTCATAGACAACCATGAGCGCCAGCATGCGTATGGGCGTCGGAGCCCCAGCGTCGCGCCGCGCGCGCGGGTGTTGGGCAGGGGAAGTGAGGAGCTCGGGAGCGGCAGCTCCGCGTCCAGCACGCCAATGGCGGCGCGGTTCTCCTCAGCAAGCGCGAGCCCGAAGAGCGCGCCCGCCGCCCGAGCAACGGAGCACGCGGTGGCCCGTAGCTTCTGTTGACGCCGAGGGCGAGGCCGCTGCACGCGGGGCAGCTTTGCCCGGAAGACCGATGGGGGCGCGCAGCCGACGAGGCGAGCTGGTACTTGGCGCTGGTGTTGTTTCCCGCTCGCGCGAGTTTGTCATGCACTCATGCCGCCGCCTACTGCTGTTACTAGTTGGTGCGCCCGCGTGCTTGCTCATTTGCCGTAGCCGCTAATGCACTGCTTAGGTGATGCTGCTTGCGTGCATGCCCATGGCGCGCCGCTCGCGCGTTGCTGCATGTTGCATGCTGTTTGCATGGGCGCCGCTGCTTGCTGCTCGTGCGTGCTGCTGCGGCCGCTGCTGCATGCGCATGAGGCGCTGAAGTTGGAGGTGGGGCCGGTCCTGCGCCGGACAGGGATGGTGTGGCCCTTGCCGGCGGGCGCGCGGTGATTTCCTCTGTGCTGAGCCCGACGGCGCGCGCGGACCTGGCCGGCGGCCCCATGCGAACCAGGCTGACGACGCGCGCGGACCTGGCGGCGGCGCGAGGGAACTGGCCGGCGACGTGCGAAGAACCAGCCGGCGGTGCTCAGGGAACTCGCCGGCGGCGCGCAGAGCGCGCGCCGCCGCTCCGTGCTCTCCCGCGTGGCCTCCCGGAGCATGGCCAGCGGCGCCGCCACCTTGCTGTCCTCGTCCTCCAACGGGTCAACTGCCACCTCCGCCTGGTCACTGCATCCTCCGTAGCAGCTCATGCAACTAACGGATAGAAAACGGCCGTTCGCCTCACGGTGGGTCCTCATGGCTTAAAAGGCTCTCAGACTTGTATTTGCGCTATCTGTTATTGATTACCTCTGAAATGGTAGTTTTTAGTAAAAATTTCCAAGAATGGTACTGACTTGTGACCACTGTCTCAATTGTGGTAGATTTGTGTAATTTACTCTTTTCCAGAGAGAGCTCGCACGAACCGAGCGAAAAGAGAACCTACCACAAAGATCCTGCCCAGGCCCACCACCGCCACGCAGTTCATCCCGCGGTCCCCACTGCTGGCCCCACTAGCCAGTGTCACCAGCTGGCAACCGTTTCGGCTCGTTCCTGAAGGAAAAAGGAGCCGTCCTTTTTTTATTTTCAACATTGCCTCCATTTCCTTCCTTCTCGCCACTTCTGCCCTCTTCCGTTTCGCCTCGCCCCTCCTCCTCCTCCTCCGCATTCCTGCTCCTGCCAATGGCCACCGCGCGGGTGTCGAGCTTCTCCTAGCCGCCACCCCTTCGTCCGCTCGCCCGCCAGCGGGGCGCTCAGGTTCGTGTTTGCGGCCAGGCCGCCTCCACCCTCCTCCTCTCCCCTACCTTATTTCCTCACTGTTTTGGTGGTTATTCAAGGGCATTTTTTTTTGTTTCTGCCGTAGTCTTGTAATAGCGCCCGCATTCCGGTTCATCCGCGTCTACGATTTTCTTCGGCAGCCCTCTCAGCCATGCTCGTGCCGAATCTTTCGGGTAAAGTTGCAGACATTGCATTGCCGCTACTTGGTTTTCCTTGTGTAAGATCACGGTTTGCAAATAATCATCTATCCAAGACTTTGGTTCTTACTGACTATCATATTTGGCGACGTTAGTAGGAGTAGGCTTGAATCTCTTTGGAGGCATCGCCTCCCGAATCTTGTGGCTTAGACAATCTGCACCTCGAAGTTCCCCAACGTGCTCTTGAGTTTCTTCGGAATCGTCGGTGTCATATCCTTCTCTTGCAGCACGTCGACGGCGAGCTTTGTCGATCTTACTATGCGTAATATCATCGCGGGCATCTTTTGAACGATGCTTAAATCCACTACCTTGATGTGTAGTTTTCTCTTTTCTAGGGGTGAACTTGTCTCCGAGGATCGCAAGACTTTCTAAAGCGCCCCGACGAGCTTGGGCCATCGGATCATTGGATGTTGGCTGGTTGTTGATCAAATAAGCTACGAGGTTCTGTTGCTCATTCGATAGTTTTTGGCCTGATCATGTCCGCGGTGTCCATAGTCATGAAAGAGTTGGAGAGATTCAAAGTAATCTCCCTTGCATCGGCTTCTGAAAGGCGAGGGATTCGTGGCCGAAATCTTCCCTAACCTTGGCTGCTACGAGACGCACTCCTATGCGAAGGTAAACCCCTTCACCGTTCGCTTAATTGATCAGCTGCCTGCCGGCGCCGATTAAGGTCAGCTTGCTCGTTTGCCTAGCGAACTCGATTCTTCTCTAGAATACCGTGATACGCGTTGAGAGTTTCTGCCGAAGCTCCAGCGAGAATCCGAGTGTTATTGGCTATGGCGTTGCGAGCAATCTCCCACTCTTTCTCGGTGATAGTGTAAGCGATATCGTCAATGCTGGCGCTGGCTTCGACATTGCGACATCCACCACGATTGACACATGGGGTGCACTCGCCTCCAGAGAGTTCGCCTCCCGTAGCAGGGTTGATGATGGCATAAATTTGGTGGTGGGCCGCTTTCCAGGTGGTCGCCTTGGTGATGTTGTGGATACTTTCTTCGTCGGAAGGAGTATTTGGCGCCGCAGACGAAAGGTGTATCGCCCGAGCCTAGCCCGTGCCTAGTGTCGCAGTTGAGGCAGTAGTACGATGTCAGATCTGATAATCCAGAATCGCCAGATCCAACAGACATAGATGACGTGAAACATCGCAAGGATGTCAATGGAAAAGATGTTGGAGTCGACACCGATAACGTAGCCGATAGATCAACTGTGATCGGGGATGAAGCAGTTGATGCAGGAGTCGATGAAGCCGCAATTCTTGATGTGCTGGGAGCAAACGGGTCACGGAGCCGAAGGATGCCCCCAGAGTCGACGCAGAAGTGAACGCTCCCGAACGTCATGTCCAACCCGCCGCGCAGGCCTGAGAAAGCCAAACGCGACGCGTCGCTGTGTGGAGTAAACTCGAAGGACTCGAAACGAATCGAGTTCCCCGAGCTTGACGATGAAGGAGCTGACGATGATGTCGGCGATGCCGACGAAGATGTAGCCGACATGATCGGAGCAGCCGATGAGGTGCCTTGTACCAACAGAGTTCCCACAGACGGCGCCAATTGACGAGGGTGCTCCTCGGCAATGCCCACCATGATGGGCTTAGGGTTGACGAATCCTGCATGCTAGCACGAGACATTGGATACCAAACAAACGGGAAGAGATATTTACCCAAGTTCGGGGCCCTCAATGAGGTAAAACCCTTACTTCCTGCTTGTATGATCTTGATTATCGAATATATCGGGTTACAATGGGGTAGCCGATAGGCTTCTATGATGAACTCGCCGGGAGGAAAGGATTCTATGCGCTGTAAGCTATGGTGATTCTACATATTTGTTGTGTCTTTCGGCAGGCCCCCTCTTGGCCTTTATATAGCAGGCCAGGTCTCGAGAGTCCTGTCCGAACTCGACTAGGTTACAACGAGATCTATTCTAGTCTTTCCTTTAACGATGCCTTCTTGCCTTGTTTATCAAGAATTCGTCTTCTAGTAGGTCTCCTTTACTGGAACCGACGTATGAGCCCACCTTAGTTGTTGGGCAATCTTCATGGGCCCTTAGTTGGGCTGGAGGAGGTATACTAATGTCGGTTACCCGAAGGGTAATACCCACATCACGCCCCAAAAAGCGCCGGCTAGTTTTTGAGCCCAATAGAAGCGCCGGCAACCCCGCGTCGGCCCCTTCGTCGAGGGCACGGATCGGGCACGCCAGCGCCTCGCGGCACGTCAGAAACCACGCGTGGGCTCCACCTAGCAGCCATACGCACCGCTTTCCGCACCTCCCACCCACGCCCGAGCCGACTCCCACCCCTCTAGATCGCCATTGCCACCCGTCGCGTTCTCTACCTGCAATAGACACCACCGCCTGTCCAGGAACCGCCATCCATCGACACGGCCGCTACCCCCTTGACCGACGGCTGCTGTTTCAACCGGAACAGAGGTCGCTGCTAATGCGGCACAACTGCCCCGCCCGCAAGGTGCGTCCGATTGCCGCGGCGGATAACGACGACGAGATGATGGTGCAACTGTTCACAGAGGAGCAGAACGCTGAGGCTGTCCGGCGTTCGCCAGCCTTTGTTCGGCGTTCCTCGACGCGGCGGCTCAAAGCCAGGCAAGAGGAGGAACATCAATCGACATCGTCAAGCTGGCACCATGCTGCTTGACGCCGACGACGCGACTCATTCACTGAAGAAATTTCGGCGCCGGTTTATGATGAACAAGGATTTGTTCATGAAGATTGTCTCTGGCGTCAGAGAGTACGACGACTATTTAATGATCAAGCAAGATTGTACAAGTTTGTGGGGCTTCACCTCAATCCAAAAGTGCACTACTGCAATGCGCTGTCTTGCATACAGAGATCCTCTAGATACATCCAATTACTACCTGCGGATGGCGGAGTCGGCATGTTCACAGACTCTCTACAGATTTTGTCGAGCCGTCATAGTGGTGTTTGGTAAAGACTATTTGAGATCACCAAGGGCAGATGATACAGCTCGAATCCTAGAACATAATGCAACACGAGGGTTTCCTGAGATGCTCGAAAGTATTGACTGTATGCATTGGGTCTGGAAGAATTGACCCTTTTCTTAGGTGCAGTGTCATTCTCGAGGTAGTGGTAGACTATGACCTCTGAATTTGGCATGCTTTTTTTGGCATGGCGGGAATAAAAATGATATCAACATGTTGCAACGCTCTCCAGTGTTTTCCTTCACATGCATCAGGAAATTTGAGATGCAGGTGTTCATGCTGAACTTCAGGCGGATCTGACCGCGCATTTATGGGCTAGGAGATGAGCCACTAACAATACATGATTAATTTGAATTACTGTATGAATAATTTAATGTTTATTTGTGTGATTGTATGAATAATTAAAATATTGTATGAATAATTTAATTTCTATTTGTGTGATTGTATGAATAATCAAAATATTGTGAATAATTTATGTGATTGATATGTTGTTTCAAAATATTGTAAAAAAAGAAATTTTTTTGGACCGCCACATAGAGGACGCCGATGTAGGAACAACATCCCAATGAAGGATGCAAAACCGGCACCCCTACCGACCCGGCGCCTATTTAGAGCGCCCCGAGGAAATATATTGTGAGCAACCAATGAGGTGTTAGGGCATGCCCAACGGGGCGACGCATTTTATTGTCCGCAGGCGTCCGTTTGCGTCGCCCTGCGGACACAAAACTGACCTTTTTGTCCGCGCGTCCGTTTGCGTCTGGGGGTGGCTCCAGTGGGGCGACACATTTTTTTGTACTTGTTTTTTTCCTCTTCTCCATTTAAAGATAGTTCCAAACATTACATATTGGAACACGGTTTTACACAACTAATACATAATTGGGAACATGGTTTACACAAACTAATACATAGTTTGAACCATTGTTGACACAAATAAAAATATTGTAAAAAAAGAAAGCCAGTTGTGTTAATTCCATATGTTCGCTGCCAAGAAAGAACACTCTCAGGCACTCCCAGTCACCCAAACTGGAAAATCCAGCTGATGACGGTACCCCTGTTGGTTCTTTCGAGGAAGAACAACCAGTAACCTTCACTACTGGCTTCAACTGGACCGTAGCCATATTCGCTGCAAAGAAAGAACAGTCTAAGTTCTAACTATCGGTGTCCGAGCTGGATTCGCCGGTTTGGTAGTGCCTGCGGCACGCTGTGTCGTCGAAGACCTTGACGATCATGTCGCCGTCCTCCTCGTAGAGGAGGCGAGCTGGCAGCCGGGCTCGAGCGCGAGGTCGCGGGCGAACTTGTCCCACCCCGTGTGCAGGTACATCTTGCCATGCCCGTCGAACAAGACCTCGACAGTCCACCAGCAGAAGTTGCAGCTGGCTTCCCGTAGCTGCAAGTGCGCCGGCTCGACGCCATCGACGAACTCGGTGAACTTGTCCGGGAGGCGCTTGATGCCAAGTGGGTCGTCGTCGATGCGGAGGAGAAACTCGAAGCAGCAGTCCTCCTACGAAGACGAGGAGGGCGCATACGACGGTGACCGTGGGGCCGTAGCTCCTCCACCATAGCGGCCCCTGCCCCGGCCCCGGGGCGCCCAGGCCTGTGGCCTCGACCGCCTCGCAGGCCACCATGACCCGCTATGGACTTCCTCGCGGACCTGGCTGCGTCGCAGGAAGAGCTAGGCGGCGCTACGGTGGAGCTTGTGGCGGCTAGGGTTTGTTTGGAGGAGCGGATGAGGAAGAAGAACGCGCACCCTCTTTATATAGGCCGGAGGCAGGCGACGGCCGCGGGACGCGTGGTGTCGCCATTACTGCGTTGGTGGAGGTGGGCGGCGGCCGCTCGACAGCCGAGACATCGCCATTAATGTGGCGCAGACTGCCGAAGCGACGCCTCGGCGCCAGTCGCTGGCGCGCCTGAGAAGACGCATCGACGCAGGGTCGCTGCCAGGCGGGTCCGACGAAACGTCCGCCAGACACGAGCAGACACTTTGCGCGTCCGCGCAACGTCCATTGAGACGCATCTGAGGCGCATATTTGGGCCAGGTTTGCGTTACCGCGGATGGCCTTGTCACTTTGCTTCACCCCGCTGGAGGTGGTACAGGATGCATTTTTTGGCCCGACGGACGCAAACGGTCGCTCAACGTCCGTTTGCGTCCGCCGTGACCGAAAATGCGTCTGGGCCCTGCTCCAGCGAGGCAACGCAAAGTGATCGGGCATTCCGCGGCGACGCAAACCTGGCCCAAATATGCGCCAGGTTTGCGTCTCTGTGGACACTGCGCGGTCCCGGAAAGTGTCCGTGTTCGTTGCATCCGGGCCCAGTCGGCAGTGACTAGGTACGCAAAATATTTCTTCATTACTATTGATTGGCCAAAAGGACCATCTTTACAGAGATGGTTAGTCGAGTTAACCTAAAACTACAACAGCCGTACCTACTCGCCGTCGCGCAGCCTACCACAGGCTAGGTTACTCGCAGTCGCGCGTCCTACTACTGGCCGCCGGAGGGGCCAGCGCCGTCGTCGAAGCGGGAGCGCTTCACGCACTCCGCGCGCCGCACACAGCGGCGATCGGACATCTCGTCCTGCTAGCTACGGCGTTCGAGGGCCTCGGCCAGAGAGGAGTCCCACAGGACTCTCCTGGCCTCCGCCTCCGCCTTTGCCGCCTCCGCCTGGGCCACCGCCGCCGCCTCATCCGCCTGGGCCGCCTCCGCGGCCACCGCCTGCAACCCTTCCAGCTGGGCGTGGAAGCGGGCCCTATCCGCAGGTGGGGCCGCCATCACCGCCCGCGCCTCCGCGAGCGCCGCCCTGGCGTTGGCGAGCTCGGCCATGGCGTCGGCGATTTCTGCCCTGGTCGCCGCGAGGCGCAATTCCGTGTGCTCTGCCGCCTCCGCCTCCGCAACCTCCGCCTCCGCCACCACCGCCTCCAGTTCCAGCTGGTCGGCCTGAACGGTGGCAACGACTAGCTCCTCGTCCTCCTCCGGGTGGGCGTGGCGGCACATCTGAACTGCCTGATCCCAGCTAAGGTTGTGCTCGGCCATGGATGTATGCTAGGGTTTAGCTTGATGTGTGCCCGTCACCCCCGCCGGTGTCCAGCATATATAGCCACGACGGGGCGGGAAACGGCATTGCCGCGCAGGTCGTTTCCCGCGAGCACGAAACATCGGTGAAACTTGCCAATATATTGGGCATGCGCGGGAACGACCGTCGTCGCGCGGGAACAGTCAATCGCCGGCGGCAGTCCTCGATGGGACGTAAAACACCATTAACGACCTTGACGCTATCTCCGCTAAAAAAATACGTCCACACCGCTGGAGGTACCCCCGACACAAACGGTCGCCCTGGGCCGCATGGCGTCCACGCGCCGACGCAAACAGATACAATTGGACATTTCAGATGTCCGAAATGCGTCGACTCCATTGGAGATTCCCTTAGGGCATCTCCAACACGGCGACCCAAATATAGAATAATATCGAATGGCATAAAATAATATCAAATAAAATGTAGCATGATGAAGAAACGAAATGTGCCATAGTTTGAAAAAATATAAAAATTACAAATTGAGATTGTCAACTCAATTTGGGCGTTCTAGGATCTCCTTCTGCCTCTTCTTGAACCAAGCTCTGTTCACCTCGCTCATGGTGGTCAAGTCGGCGTTCATGATCAGGTTGTCCTCGGCTTGCCGTTTCAGCTCAACTTCCTTCGCCTTCAACTCCACCTCTTTGGTGCCTCGACCGCCTCGCAGGCCACCATGACCCGCTATGGACTTCCTCGCGGACCTGGCTGCGTCGCAGGAAGAGCTAGGCGGCGCTACGGTGGAGCTTGTGGCGGCTAGGGTTTGTTTGGAGGAGCGGATGAGGAAGAAGAATGCGCACCCTCTTTATATATGCCGGAGGTAGGCGACGGCCGTGGGACGCGTGGTGTCGCCATTACTGCGTTGGTGGAGGTGGGCGGCGGCCGCTCGACAGCCGAGGCATCGCCATTAATGTGGCGCAGACTGCCGAAGCGACGCCTCGGCGCCAGTCGCTGGCGCGCCTGAGAAGACGCATCGACGCAGGGTCGCTGCCAGGCGGGTCCGATGAAACGTCCGCCAGACACGAGCGGACACTTTGCGTGTCCGTGCAACATCCATTGAGACGCATCTGAGGCGCATATTTGGGCCAGGTTTGCGTTACCGCGGATGGCCTTGTCACTTTGCTTCACCCCACTGGAGGTGGTACAAGATGCATTTTTTGGCCCGACGGACGCAAACGATCGCTCAATGTCCGTTTGCGTCCGCCGTGACCGAAAATGCGTCTGGGCCCTGCTCCAGCGAGGCAACGCAAAGTGATCGGGCATTCGGCGGCGACGCAAACCTGGCCCAAATATGCGCCAGGTTTGCGTCTCTGTGGACACTGCGCGGTCCCGGAAAGTGTCCTCGTTCGTTGCATCCGGGCCCAGTCGGCAGTGACTAGGTAAGCAAAATATTTCTTCATTACTATTGATTGGCCAAAAGGACCATCTTTACAGAGATGGTTAGTCGAGTTAACCTAAAACTACAACAGCAGTACCTACTCGCCGTCGCGCAGCCTACCACAGGCTAGGTTACTCGCAGTCGCGCGTCCTACTACTGGCCGCCGGAGGGGCCAGCGCCGTCGTCGAAGCGGGAGCGCTTCACGCCCTCCGCGCGCCGCACACAGCGGCGATCGGACATCTCGTCCTGCTAGCTACGACGTTCGAGGGCCTCGGCCAGAGAGGAGTCCCACAGGACTCTCCTGGCCTCCGCCTCCGCCTTTGCCGCCTCCGCCTGGGCCACCGCCGCCGCCTGGGCCGCCGCCTCATCCGCCACCTGCAACCCTTCCAGCTGGGCGTGGAAGCGGGCCCTATCCGCAGGTGGGGCCGCCATCACCGCCCGCGCCTCCGCGAGCGCCGCCCTGGCGTTGGCGAGCTCGGCCCTGGCGTCGGTGATTTCTGCCCTGGTTGCCGCGAGGCGCAATTCCGTGTGCTCTGCCGCCTCCGCAACCTCCGCCTCCGCCACCACCGCCTCCAGTTCCAGATGGCCGGCCTGAACGGTGGCAACGACTAGCTCCTCGTCCTCCTCCGGGTGGGCGTGGCGGCACATCTGAACTGCCTGATCCCAGCTAAGGTTGTGCTCGGCCATGGATGTATGCAAGGGTTTAGCTTGAGGTGTGCCCGTCACCCCCGCCGGTGTCCAGCATATATAGCCACGACGGGGCGGGAAACGGCGTTGCCGCGCAGGTCGTTTCCCGCGAGCACAAAACATCGGTGAAACATGCCAATATATTGGGCATGCGCGGGAACGACCGTCGTCGCGCGGGAACAGTCAATCGCCGGCGCCAGTCCTCGATGGGACGTAAAACACCATTAACGACCTTGACGCTATCTCCGCTAAAAAAATACGTCGACACCGCTGGAGGTACCCCCGACACAAACGGTCGCCCTGGGCCGCATGGCGTCCACGCGCCAACGCAAACAGATACAATTGGACATTTCGGATGTCCGAAATGCGTCGACTCCATTGGAGATTCCCTTAGGGCATCTCCAACACGGCGACCCAAATATGGAATAATATCAAATGGCATAAATTAATATCAAATAAAATGTAGCATGATGAAGAAACGAAATGTGCCATAGTTTGAAAAATATAAAAATTACAAATTGAGATTGTCAACTCAATTTGGGCGTTCTAGGATCTCCTTCTGCCTCTTCTCGAACCAAGCTATGTTCACCTCGCTCATGGTGGTCAAGTCGGCGTTCATGATCAGGTTGTCCTCGGCTTGCCGTTTCAGCTCAACTTCCTTCGCCTTCAACTCCACCTCTTTGGTGCCTCGACCGCCTCGCAGGCCACCATGACCCGCTATGGACTTCCTCGCGGACCTGGCTGCGTCGCAGGAAGAGCTAGGCGGCGCTACGGTGGAGCTTGTGGCGGCTAGGGTTTGTTTGGAGGAGCGGATGAGGAAGAAGAACGCGCACCCTCTTTATATAGGCCGGAGGCAGGCGACGGCCGCGGGACGTGTGGTGTCGCCATTACTGCGTTGGTGGAGGTGGGCGGCAGCCGCTCGAAAGCCGAGGCATCGCCATTAATGTGGCGCAGACTGCCGAGGCGACGCCTCGGCGCCAGTCGCTGGCGCGCCTGAGAAGACGCATCGACGCAGGGTCGCTGCCAGGCGGGTCCGACAAAACGTCCGCCAGACACGAGCGGACACTTTGCGCGTCCGTGCAACGTCCATTGAGACGCATCTGAGGCGCATATTTGGGCTAGGTTTGCGTTACCGCGGATGGCCTTGTCACTTTGCTTCACCCCGCTGGAGGTGGTACAAGATGCATTTTTTGGCCCGACGGACGCAAACGGTCGCTCAACGTCCGTTTGCGTCCGCCGTGACCGAAAATGCGTCTGGGCCCTGCTCCAGTGAGGCAACGCAAAGTGATCGGGCATTCGGCGGCGACGCAAACCTGGCCCAAATATGCGCCAGGTTTGCGTCTTTGTGGACACTGCGCGGTCCCGGAAAGTGTCCGCGTTCGTTGCATCCGAGCCCAGTCGGCAGTGACTAGGTAAGCAAAATATTTCTTCATTACTATTGATTGGCCAAAAGGACCATCTTTACAGAGATGGTTAGTCGAGTTAACCTAAAACTACAACTGCCGTACCTACTCGTCGTCGCGCAGCCTACCACAGGCTAGGTTACTCGCAGTCGCGCGTCCTACTACTGGCCGCCGGAGGGGCCAGCGCCATCGTCGAAGCGGGAGCGCTTCACGCACTCCGCGCGCCGCACACGGCGGCGATCGGACATCTCGTCCTGCTAGCTACGGCGTTCGAGGGCCTCGGCCAGAGAGGAGTCCCACAGGACTCTCCTGGCCTCCGCACTACTAGGGAAAAGCCTATAGGTGGAGGCAAGTGGTGCCGGCGCACCACCTTGGACATGCGCCGGTGGAAAGGGTTGCCGGCGCACCACTTTTCAGCCGCGCCGGCGATGAAGGACTACTGCCGGCGCACCTCCGGGAAAGACGCGCCGGGGAAACATCCTAGCATGGCCGCAGTCGATTCGGGCCAGTCCCAAGAATCATTGCCGGCGCACCGGCCCAGTGGTGCGCCGGTGGAAAATTTTCTATTGCCGGCGCACCCCTGGGCCGGTGCGCCGGCAATGATTCTTGGGCCTGGCCCGGGGGTGATATAGCCGAAAGGGTATGTGCTGCCGGCGCACTAGCCCAGGGGTGCGCCGGCAGTAACCTGGGCAGTTATTTCTGCTCAACAACCACTCCCCCCACTACTACCACTCCACTCCTCCACACAAACCCGAGCCTTCTCCCAACCCAGCTCATTTTTGCCCATTTCTATCCCCAATTTCACCAATTTGACCAAACAAAATCATATTTTTGAGCAAATCTTCCCTTCCTACATGCATCTCCCACATCCCCCTATGTAGATCTAGATCTACTATCCCGCATTGACCGCTCAATCTAGATCTAGATCTAGAAAGTCGGCTTCCATACGCCATTGTCGCGGCGCGTCGTCTCGATCTTATCGACGAATATATCAAACAAATAGGTGATTAATGAACAAATTAAGGAATGAAATCGATGTATGTTGGACATTTGAAGAAAAGCTCTCGTGTGTGGCATATATATATGTTGTGCTTGTGCTTGTGTGTGTGTTGGCGTTGAAAATGAGTTGCCAACGTTGCGCCGAAATGTTGATTCTTCAAGTTTCCGTTTCGGCACATTTCTGGCGCTCCTATGTCCTACCGTGTAGGAAGGTCATGCCGAAATTTTCCGTGAAAACTACCGACGGATGCATGGTTCTAATGAATTATGTAATCTTACCATGCAGGCGATAATGGTTATCGAGATGAGTGAAAGCATCGTGATGAGATATCTGAAACACGCGATCATCGACATGTATGAAAATAACCGCACGGAGGTATTGTGTCCGTGCCGGAGATGCAAACGAGGAAATGGTTTGACCCGTATTCAGGCAAATTGCAGGGGCACCTGCTCACTAATGGTTTCATGCATGGACACACTCAATGGATGAGTGATGATGGCGCGGAGGTCAATGGGGCGACGGCGGCAGGTGGTAAAAATGGCCGGCAAGAAGGAGGGCATCATGATATTGATGACGATGAAGAGTTTGTCGCACAGGACGATAACCTTGACGACGACAATAACCTTGACGACGACGAAGAGGTGCCGCTAGCTTCGGTCGTGCGGGACCCTCATCTTCAAGATCTGCTTCTCGAAAAGACGAAAGGCGCCAAGCGGAAATCAAAGCTTGAGCAACTCGAGATAGACTCGAATACTCCGTTGTACGACTCAGGTCGCTGGTTGGTGGAGTCTCGCTTGAGAGTAGCTCTCGATGTGCTGCAGATGAAGGCGAAACACGGATGGACGGACACAAGCGTCGACGACATCCTGGAATACGTGAAAGATCTCCTTCCTGCCGGGAACACGTGTCCTGGTAGTCTAGCCGAGGCCAAGAGAATCACGTGCCCTCTCGACTTACCCCACGAAAAGTATCACGCCCGCATCAACGATCGTATCATGTATCGCAAGGAGCACATGGACAAGACCAAATGTCCTGTGTGTGAAGCTGAACGGTACAAGAAAGGGAAGAAGAAAGCTCCTCGGAAAGTTGTGTGGTACTTCCCGCTCGCCCCGGCTTCAACGGTTCTACGCGGACCGCAAGGAAGCAAAGCTCATGCGGCGGCACGCAGAAAGAAAGGAGGCGGTGTTGAATGATAAAGAGCGGATTGAGCACCCGGTGCCGACGCACCCTTCGGATGCAAGCCGGTGGAAAGCATTAGACAATGAATTCGGAAGTTTTGGGGCGGATCCCGACACATCAGGTTGGGTGCGAGCACGGACGGATTCAATCCGTTCGGAAACCAGAGCAGCACACATAGCACATGGCCCGTGTTTGTATGGATCTACAACCTCCCGCCCTGGCTGTGCATGAAGAGGAAGTACATACAGATGAGTATGCTAATTCAAGGGCCGACACAGCCAGGAAACGATATCAACATGTATCTCGAACTATTAAAGGAGGAGCTTGAAACGTTGTGGGCGGAGGAAGGGGTAGATACATGGGACGCCGTCGCGGAAGAATATTTCCCTTTGAGAGCCGCGTTGATCACGACGGTGCAGGACTACCTCGGATACGGTTACATTTCGTGCCAGGTGTGCCATGGACACAAGGCATGTGTCAGGTGCATGGAAGAGACGATGTTTTTGCAGCTTGGTAAGGATCCCGGCTCTTCGAAAACAGTTTACATGGGGCATCGAAGGTGGCTACAGAAAACTGACCCGTGGAGAAAGCGTGGAGATCTGTTCGATGGTACAAATGAACCCCGAGGACCTCCACGTAAGAAGAGCGGCGAAGAGATCGATACATTACTGAAAGGTTGGAAGGAGTGCCCTGCGCCGGGAAAGATTCGTCAAAAGCCTGGAGAGAAGAAGAAGAAAAAGGAAACGACGCCGCTCATTGGTGTATGGAAAAGGAGGTCCGTGTTTTGGGACTTGCCGTACTGGAAAATTCTCGATACACCTCACTGCCTTGATGTCATGCATATTACAAAGAACGTGTGCGAGAGCTTGCTTGGCACTCTTCTCAACATGCCGGACCGGACCAAAGATGGGCCGAAAGCAAGACAGGACCTGAAAGTTTTGGGCATCAGGGAGAGCTTCAGATCCCGCCGGCCCAAGAGGGACAGTCGGAGGAGGAGGCGGACGGCGGTCAGAAGCGCAAAAGGATTAAGCAGCCAGACTATTACTGTCCCCCCTCCTGCTTCACTTTTAGTCCGGCCGAGGTCGATCAATTTTTCAATTGCCTTGTAGGAGTCAGAGTGCCCTTCGGTTACTCCGGGCTAATAAGCAGATACATGGACCCCAAGAAACGAAACTTCAGCGGCATGAAGTCTCATGACTGTCACGTGATGATGACGCAGATTCTTCCGGTTGCAATCCGAGGTATAATGGATGACCATGTCCGTGCAACGCTGACTGGGCTCTGTAACTTCTTCGACGTCATAACTCGGAAGTCGATAAGCGTGAAGAAACTCGCAAGGCTCCAGGAAGAGATCGTGGTGATCCTATGTGAGATGGAGATGTACTTCCCGCCTGCATTCTTTGACGTGATGGTCCATCTGTTGGTCCATATCATGGATGATATCGTCAGTCTAGGGCCGGCATTCTTACACAACATGATGCCGTTTGAAAGAATGAATGGGGTCATTAAAGGATACGTTCGTAACAGGTCACATCCGGATGGAAGCATTGTACAGGGCTGGCTCACCGAAGAGTGCATCTCTTTCTGCACGAATTATCTAGACATCGAGGACCCTGTTGGTTTGCCTCAAAACAAGCACCTCTGCAGGTTCGAGGGAGTAGGCCACAAAAATGGAAGGAAGGAACTGCACGTGCACATGTAGGGTCGGAGTTCCGACTTTGACAGGGCCAACTTAGTAGCGCTACAACACATTGACTTGATCGATCCTTGGTTGAAAGAGCACAAAACCATGATAGAGAACAGTGGCAAGCCGATGATGACGGAAGCAGAAATATACAGAGAGCACAACTCCTCTTTCGCGCGCTGGTTCAAAGACCACATTGATGCTAATCCCCCACCAATGGATTCTGACAAGGATAAACTAGTATTGGCCTCACATGGCCCCGCGCCCAACATCATGACTTACCAAGCGTACGATATCAACGGGTACACATTCTACACGGAAGAAAAAGACAAGAACAGTGTTTACCAGAACTCAGGGGTAACGATGGATTGGACGGGTGACGTAAAGACTAGATACTACGGAAGAATCGAGGAAATCTGGGAGCTTAGCTACGCTGGGGAGAAAGTGCCGATGTTCCGTATCAGATGGGCTAAGAGCGTCAGAAAAGAAGACCGGTATTTCACCACCATGTTTCTACCCGAAGCCAACAAATCAAAGTCCACGAACGCCACCGCGCAGAATGAGCCATGGGTACTGGCAGAACACGTGCACCAATGCTTCTTCATAACCGACCCATCCAGGCCTAGCCGTGTTATCGTGAGGAGAGGCAAGAGGACCATCGTCGGAATGGATGGAGTCGCCAACGAGGAAGACTTCGAAGGACAAGTCGGAGACCCAATGATGGAAGAATCCGAGGACGAAGACACAACATACACCACAAGAAGAAGCAGGACCACGCTACCGAGGTCAGGTCGACCCTTCAAAAGAAGAAGTCACGACACGGGGCTAAATTATTCAACGACGAGCAAGAAAAGCAAGAAGAAAGCGAAACACTCTTCTCAATCGATGATGTAAAACTTTATTTGCAATGTATAACTCATATTTTGTGTAATTCATAACTACTCATATTGTCATGGCCAATATTTTATGTATGACTAATTAATATTGTGTTGGTCAATATTTTATGCATGCATGTATATAACTCATATTTTTTGTAATGCATAAACTCATATTGCTTGGTTATTATCTTGAAAAGAGAAGGAAATAAAATAGTATAGGATTTGTGGGAAAAGAAAAGAAACATAAAAGAAAGTGAAAAGAAATAAAGAAAAGAATAAAAATAAAAGAATAAAAAGAAAGTGAAAAGAAATAAAGAAAAGAATAAAAAGAAATGGCCAGCCAGGTTTGGGGGACAAGTCCCAGGTATAGCTGGGCTCACCTTATTGCCGGCGCACCACATGTTTGGTTCGCCGGGGGTATAGTTGTCCCCGGCGAACCAAACATGTGGTGCGCCGGCAATAAGGTGAGCCCAGCTATACCTGGGACTTAACCGCTGCGCGATCCTCTCTTCTCCCTCCCCATTCCCAGTCGATCGAGACGAACCGCGCCGCCACCGTCGATCTCGAGCGTCACCGCCACCATCGATCTCGAGCGCCACCACGCGGAAGCCCTGGACCAAGATTCCTCGCTGCACGCCGGAGCCTCCGTGCAAGTAGGAGCAGGGCGTGGCCGCGGAGACGAAGGGGATCTAGGGCGTCACGCGCCGGCCGCCGTCGCCACCGTCGCCGAGAGGAGGAGGAGGGCCTTGCACGCCGGCCACCATCACGGAGAGGAGCAGCACGCCACCATCACCGTTGGTAAGAACCCCCTTCCCCTCTCCATCCCCCTCTTCCTTCCCTCTCTCTGCCTCCGAATTCTTGCAGTAGTTCTTGATGTGCATTCGAATCCTTAGTGCTTACAGTAGTTCTTGCAAGAATGCTTGATGTGCTCTGGTGGCAGTAAGAAAAAATTGAAGTTCTTGCCTCCAAAAATCCTTAGTTCTTGTAGTAGTTTATAGTTCTTGATTTGCTCTGGTCGATTTAGGGTCATTTAGGTTTATGCTCTCTGGTTGCAGTAAGAAAAAATTGAGATGTAGGATGCTACTGAAAATGCCTAATGCAAATGCTACTGAAATGCTACTGAAAATAAAAACTAGACACTAGACAGTATGTTAGTTCTTCATTAAATGAAAATGAAAATGGTTTTGCTAGCTAAATTGGTTTAGTTCATTTAGGTTTTGCTCTCTGGTTTGCTAAAATGGTTTGCTAAAATGGTTCATTTAGCTGGAGAATTGGAATGTTATGTGTTGGAGGGTGATGGTTATGGTGAAATGCTACTGTGAAAAAACCTCATGCTCATGCTCATGCTGCTGTCAAATTATGTTAGCAATAAAAATAAAATGCTTTAATAAAATGCTTTATATACTAAGTGCTGTTGAAAAAAGAAATTGAGTTGGGGTTTTTTATTATAGTGTAAATGAAATGGAAATGCTACTGGTTCATTTAAAATAGTTCTCTGGTTTAGTTCACTATTGCTACTTCACTATTTAAAATGGAAATGGAAAGGAGGGGACGCCGACCATCGCGATAATGGACCCCTTCTATATGCGGGAGAGCATCATCTGCAACCCTGGGGATCGCGCGATTGCCACCCAGCAGGTCGAGGATTTCATGCTGGCGAACATTAAGAAGGGCGCCATTCTCATCCCTTACTTCCCCGAGTAAGTAATCACTCGCTAGTCCCCCATCACCATTCTATCCTATATCTCCATTTGCATTTCCAAAGGTTAATCCGTGTGTTTTCCGCAGAGACAAGTTCTGCACCCTCATCGTCGTGCACCCGCAACACTCGCATGCAGTCTATCTCAACTCGGGTAGGGACCGCAAGAAAGACTACTCCCACATCAGGGCCCTTCTCAATGATGCTCTCACCAGCTTCGCCAACAAGGCAGGCCCCCTCAAAGTAGAGAGGAAATCCCGAGGAGGCTTGGTCTTAACCCACACAACCAACTTCCCCTGCCTCAGGCAGTCGACGCCCGACAATGGGATGGACGCGTGGTACGCCATCCTTCAGATGCAGGAGTACATAAAGTACGCAGATGACATGTTGCTGCCAGAGAATCTCAGAAACAGGTTTGCAAACATGGCGGATGTCCCTGATAGAGAGATTAGAAAGAACTGGGGTCGCATCCAGCAGTTCATTTGCACGATAATCCTGCAGGATGTCAACAATAGGTCTGGCGAGTTCTTCTACGGCTATGGTCTACCACCTAATGACGAGATAGACCTCCGCTTGGAGATGTCGCGTGATGAGAGGCCGTTCAACTCGCTTGAGGGCTGCCGTCCATTCCCCCCTAGGCGTACAACCTGATCCTACGACGGGAACACTTGCTAAAGCTTGAACGATATGTCCTTGAACTTCCGTACTGTAATAATTGCTATATATTCCCATAGAATCGACTAGTTGCTTTTATTTAGTTGTATGAATGTGCATGTGAACATGTGTCTGTAGTTTCATTTACTTTGCTATATATTTCAAGATTATGGCGTACATAGCTTAATAATTATTTGCATTTACTCGACCACTACTTGCCTCGTATTTGGAGTTCGCCGATGATTAGAATGTTCGGTCAATCGTACACTCGGGGGTGGAGCCAGTGAGCCTTGGTGCGACGGCCACAAGTATCAATCTATTGTGCATCCTACCTAGCCTCACTGACTCCATCCCTGGATGTTAATATTTGTTTCGACCGACAAAGTATGAGGCACGCTATTTAATTCGTACTACTTGTCTTCTATTTGAGTTCGCACTTCTTAATTGCATTGGCCGATGATTAAAATGTTCGGTCACTTGTACACTCCGGGGTGGGGCCAGTGAGGCTTGGTGTGATGGCCACAAATATCAATCTATTGTGCATCCTACCTAGCCTCACTGACCCCATCCCTGTATGTTATTATTTATTTCGACCAACAAAGTATGAGGCACATGCTATTTAGTTCATACTACTTGTCTCTTATTTGAGTTGGCACTTGTTCATTGCATTGGTACTAACGTTTTACTTGTCTTGTGAATGGAGATGCCGACGACATATGTCGTGTACAAGGGGAGGGTTCCTGGAGTCTACGACGACTGGGAGGACTGTCGGAGACAGGTGCACCGTTTCAGCGGCAACAGCTACAAGGGATACCCCACTAGGGTGGAGGCGGAAGGAAGATACGCCCGTTATCTAGCGGGAGAGATGAGGGACATGAGGAGGAATCGGATGAAGACCATGGCCTTCGTGATGATGGTCATGACCATGTTGGTCATGTTCTATGTGATTCTAGTTTAGGTTAGGACCTACATTGTGAGGTGTATGACGATACTTGTGACGACTATGTACCAAGACTTCTAACTTTGTGAAACTTCGTCGTTCGGTGTTGCATATGCACATGTGTTGTATGAATCAACACATTCCGAAACGAGACTTGCGTATTTGTGTACTGATACCGAAATGAAACTTGGCTCTCTATGTGCTTCTCATATTGCATGTAATACTGTATAAATATGAACTGCGTTGTAAATATATACTGCTGTCAAATATGTATTGTAATATGCTGGAAAAAAGCTGGAAAAAAGAATTTTCGAATTAATTGCCGGCGCACCTAAATGACATACTGCCGGCGCACGTGGCATGCGCCAGTGCTGGAAGCACTACTGCCGGCGCACCTGATTGTGCGCCGGTGGAATATATCTTTGCCGGCGAAGCTTGGGTGGTGCGCCGGCAGTAGCTGACATATCGCCGGCGCACTACCTGGTGCGCCGGCAGTGTCCATTTATCACCGGCGGGCTCGTGGTGCGTGATGACCCACAAGTATAGGGGATCGCAACAGTCTTCGAGGGAAGTAAAACCCAATTTATTGATTCGACACAAGGGGAGACAAAGAACACTTGGAAGCCTTAACAACGGAGTTGTCAATTCAGTTGCACCTGGAAACAGACTTGCTCGCAAGAGTTTATCAGTAGTAACAGTTTTATAGCAGTAGCAGTAGTGAAATAACAGCAGCAGAGTAACAGAGACAGCAGTAGTGATTATAGTAAACAGCAGGATTAAAATACTGTAGGCACGGGGACGGATGACGGGCGTTGCATGGATGAGAGAAACTCATGTAACAATCATAGCAGGGCATTTGCAGATAATAATAAAACGGTGTCCAAGTACAAAGCAATCAATAGGCATGTGTTCCATATATAGTCGTGCGTGCTCGCAATGAGAAACTTGCACAACATCTTTTGTCCTACCAGCCGGTGGCAGCCGGGCCTCAAGGGAAACTACTGGATATTAAGGTACTCCTTTTAATAGAGTACCGGAGCAAAGCATTAACACTCCATGAACACATGTGATCCTCACATCGCTACCATTCCCTCCGGTTGTCCCGATTTCTGTCACTTCGGGGCCATCGGTTCCGGACAGCGACATGTGTATACAACTTATAGATAAGACCATAAACAATGATTATCTTCATGAAACAATAACATGTTCAGATCTGAGATCATGGCACTCGGGCCCTAGTGACAAGCATTAAGCATAACAAGTTGCAACAATATCATCAAAGTACCAATAACGGACACTAGGCACTATGCCCTAACAATCTTATGCTATTACATGACCAATCTCATCCAATCCCTACCATCCCCTTCGGCCTACAGCGGGGGAATTACTCACTCATGGATGGGGGAAACATTGCTGGTTGATGGAGAGGCGTTGGCGGTGATGGCGGTGATGATCTCCTCCAATTCCCCGTCCGGCGGAGTGCCGGAAACGGAGACTTGGGCTCCCGCGACGGAGTTTCGCGATGTGGCGGCGTTACGGAGGGTTTCGCGACTTCGACTTCTCCTCTGGTCTTTTTAGGTCGAGGCGAATAAGTAGTCCGAAAGAGGGCGTCGGAGGCCGGCCGAGGGGCCACACCACAGGGCCGCGGGGCCCCCCCGGGCCGCGCCGCCCCATGGTGTGGGGCCCTCGGGCCTCCACTTCAATTGCCCTTACGGCTCCGTTAGTTTCCTGGGAAAATAGGGCCTTCGCATAAATTCCGAGGTTTTTCCCGAAAGTTGGATTTCTGCACAAAACGAGACACCAGAGCAGTTCTGCTGAAAACAGCGTTAGTCCGTGTTAGTTGCATCCAAAATACACAAATTAGAGGCAAAACAATAGCAAAAGTGTTCGGGAAAGTAGATACGTTTTGGACGTATCAACTCCCCCAAGCTTAGCTTATTGCTTGTCCTCAAGCAATTCAGTTAACAACTGAGCGATAAAAGAACTTTCACGAACACATTTGCTCATATGATGTATATATTCTCATGGTATGGCTAATACTTAAGCAGTTCATAATGAGATACATGCAAATAAGATCATCTAACAGCTATGTCAATCATGGAGAAGCACCAACAATTAATAATAAGCATCATGAATCATGTATATAAGCAGAATTGTAATGTTCATAAGAGAGCATGATAAAGTGGTATCTCGCTTGCCTGTATTTGGTTGGCAAAACATAAATGCCCGGGCACCTCTGGAGTTCATAGAAAGACTAGAAGTAGTGATTGTCAAAAGATAAATGCATCAAAGTTATACCACAATCAATCATATTTTGAGACAAGCATATTATACTAAGAATGACAGTTGTGCTCTCAAGATAGTGCTCAAAGAAATAATGGAGACACAACATAAAAGTAAAAGATTGACCCTTCGCAGAGGGAAGCAGGGATTAACATGCGCTAGAGCTTTTCATTTTTATAAAGTCAGGAGTAAAATTATTTTGAGAGGTGTTTGTTGTTGTCAACGAATGATAATGGGTACACTAACTACCTCGCCAACCGGACTTTCAAGAGCGGCTCCCATGAATTATTGCATATTTATTTGGCACTCCTTCCAACCTTTCTTTCACAAACCATGGCTAACCGAATCCTCGGGTGCTGCCAACAATCTCATACCATGAAGGAGTGCCTTTTTATTTTATTTTTATTATGATGATGACACTCCCCCCAACCTTTGCTTACACAAGCCATGGCTAACCGAATCCTTCGGGTGCCGTCCAACAATCACAAACCATGGAGGAGTGTCTATTTAAGTTAATTAATTTGGGACTGGGAATCCCATTGCCAGCTCTTTTTGCAAAATTATTGGATAAGCGGATGTGCCACTAGTCCATATGAGAGTCCGTCAAAAGTAAATGACAAGGTTGAAAGCTAAACACCACATACTTCCTCATGAGCTATGAAACATAAACACAAATTGAGAAGCATTTTGAAGGTTTTAAAGGTAGCGCATGAGAATTTACTGGAATGGTTTGAAATGCCATGCATAGGTATTTATGGTGGACACGCTGGAGTAACTTGGTTTTCATGTGGTTGGAAGCACGAGCAGCGTTCCCGCTCAGTACAAGTGAAGGCTAGCAATAGACTAGGGAGCGACAAATCAAGAGAGCGATGCTTGTCATAATCATGCTTGCGGCAAAATAAATTAACGGAGGCATAAAAGTGATACAAGAACTCTGAAGCAATATAGATCATCGAGGCTTAATTGACTTTTTTGTTCAGTCATATGCATGCGTGAGCATGTGCCAAGTCGATATAAATGAATTATTCAGAGGAGGATACCACAATGCCATACTTACTTATGAATAAAACAATGCAAACAAACATACATGACATGCTACTCATATTAATAAATTGGAGCTAAACATGAGAGATCATGAACTACTAGACTTTCTCAAATAACATATACCTCACATGAACCAACTAAGCATGCTCACATGGATGAGTATATGTACAAAAATGAAAACAAATAGAGTTCATACCAGCCTCTCACCACAATCAGATTGTCGTAGATCGTCATTATTGCCTTTTCACTTGTGCAGCTTGGATAATATGAAATGAAAACCACGCTCCAGCCACCGAAGACCATTGAACTCAAAAAGAACTTTACAAACCAAAGAAGAACAGCAAATATTTTTGGTGTTTTCAATTTGCAAATAAGAACAAGAGGAAACAAACAAACAAAGCAAAATCTTTTTGGGTTTTCTTATAGCAAACTAGCAATAGCAAATAAAGTGAAACAAATGCAAGAAACCAAAGCAAACAAATGGTGAAGAGAAACAACAGAAATATTTTTGGTCTTTTTGTGTTTTGGGAAGGAAACAAAACAAAAACAAGAAATAGCGAACTAAAAGAAACACAGAAAAGCAGGATGACAGAAATCTGCCAAAACCTGACAGCAGTACAGAAATCGATTTTTACAAAAATCTTACGTTGCTCAGATCGAAAAGTGTTCAACTAATGAAAGTTAGATAACAACCTGGGGAACCTACACAAAAATTTTCAGCTCAAAATGACGCTCTGGCTATTTTTGACGATTTTTACAGTAACGTTCCAGAATCTGTTTTCAGGCAGCATTTCCCCAAATATCATCTTCCTCTCATTAGAAAACCACTCAAACGAACAAAGCAAGTATGTGCAAGTATCCAGCAATCATAATATGCAAAGAATGAGTGATGCCGGTATACCTCCCCCCAAGCTTAGGCTTTTGGCCTAAGTGGAGTTCAACCCCAACGAGGGTCATTGTTTCTTGCCGGTGGGTAGTCCATGGAGTAGTCGTAATAAAGCTCCTGCGCAGAAGAAAAGCGTGGAGGCTCCGCATATCCACCGTGTTGATGCGAGGAACTTGCTGCATCGGATGATGAGTCGAGGTGCTCCTCGACCTCCATGTCGTCTCTTGCATGTTGACCTCCTCTCTCTATGTGTGCATCCAGTGCACCTTCTGTAACCGACCAATCTCCCCTGGAATCAAGGTTAGACAAAACAGGCGCAGGCAATCTTACTAGTTTCTCAGTTTTCTTAGTTATTCTCCAAACTTTCTTATAAAATATCATCTTATAATACAGGTTACCCAAGTTGGAGGAATCTGAAACAAATTCATGTTTAATCATAGAGGCTATATCAAGTTTTTCTATGGGGAACGGAATATCAAAATGATGAGGTTCTACATCATGAAAAGCTAGTAAACGGGAGGTGATGAGACCTCCACAAATTCCACCTTTCTCACGGTTAGTAGCAAGTCTATAAGCTATTAATGCCCCCAAATTATAAGACCTATTATTTTGCAGTGCTGCAGCTAGAAAAGCCAAATCCGGGATAGAAAGTTTACCACCAATCCTTTTAGCGAGAACGCACTTGGTAATAAAATAGGCAAAGTAGCGGATAGCCGGGAGCTGAATACTAGTGATTTTACCACTTTCACCTGAGAAACTCCTTCCATCGCAAATCATCTTGTAGAGATCCGAGAGTTCTTGCGGCGATCCCTTTATCTTCTCACATGATCCCCATTGCGGTACTCTAATCGCTGCACAAAAAGCACTAAATGGCAAGTTGACAGTTTTATTGTAAATTTTATACTGGACCGTGGGGTTAGATTGCGACCAATTAAACTTGAAGTCCTGCACAAAAGCCATAGTTAATTTTACATATTGTCTTGGCTCTCCTTCAACAAAGTCACTCAGCCCTGCATGAGAAATTAGAGTTTGAACATCTTCAAATATCCCTGCGCTTCTCATGAAATCCGCACATGGGTAGTAAGAGGGGTATACTCCCTCTTCACGATTGACCATCATAACTTGTTGGACTTCCAATTCTTGCTGGTTCAAGTGATATCTATTCCACTCCATTTTCTGAAATTTCAACAACCAATATAGAAATTTGATTTGGTGACAAATAATTGGGGGAAACTACCATAGGAACTTGCTAGAGTACTAATCATGCATCAAAACTAGTTTCTACCACTTAGAACAAGCATGCAAACTCACTAAACATGTTACCTACAGCAGCAAAATATTCAAGATATACTCAACCAAACGAAATTCTACTTGGATGGGTGGAAGAGTCACATACCGAAGAGCAAATGTGCCAAATTTCAGACAGAAATCTGGGCTGAGTAAAGAGATCGAAAAATCTGGAGTTCTGGAGCAAAAACGCGAGTGAGAGGAACTTGGTACGAGTTTTTTCGGGAGAGAGACTGTTACGGCGAAAGAGATGACAAAGTGGGGCAGCGGGGGTCCCACACCACATGGTGGCGCGGCCACCTCCTTGGCCGCGCCGGCCAGTGGTGTGGCGCCCTCTGGTGCCCCACAGGTCATCCTCTGGTACTCCCAGGTGCCTCGTCGAAAAATAGGACCAACGGTATAATTTTCGCGAATTTTTGAAAACTTTGAAAAATGCATATTTTCTGGGTATTAAGTTTATTATTACTGGCCAGGAAAAATTTTGAAATCTTCGAATAACTCAAGAACTTTGCAAATTAAAAGTGCTACAGCAACTAGAGCAAGTGGAGGAAGAAAGAGATGTTGTTTACCCTCTCCATGCATATAAAAAGTATCCGTTAACAAGGTTGATCAAGTCTTGTCACCAAATAACTTTTTCATAGCATAAGAAGAAATAAACCTCAAATCAATCATGTTACCTTGAATTGTATTGATATGGATCCAATCACGAGAGTGTGATATTCTTCCTTAGGCTCATATATAGGACAATCAATAGTTCCCACTTTGATAGTTCTCACATTAGAAATAGTATTAACTCCACATGCCTTCTCAATCCTCTTGGGAAAATAAACGGTATGCTCCCTATCATCAACATTGAAAGTAACCTTTCCTTTATTGCAATCAATAACAGCCCCTGCGGTGTTAAGAAAAGGTCTCCCAAGAATAATAGACATATTATCATCTTCAGGCATTTCCAACACAACAAAATCAGTTAATATCAAGCGAGTTAGTAGTAACTTGAACAGGAACATTCTCACATATACCAACAGGAATAGCAAGAGATTTATCAGCCATTTGCAAAGATATATCAGTAGGTATCAACTTATCTAGGTAAAGTCTCTTATAAAGAGAAAAAGGCATAACACTAACACCGGCTCCCAAGTCACATAGAGCAGTTTTAACATAATTATTCTTAATAGAACAAGGAATAGTAGGTATACCTGGGTCACCCAACTTCTTTGGAATTTTGCCATTGAAAGAGTAATTAGCAAGCATAGTGGAAATTTCCTCATTGGGGATTTTCCTTTTGTTAGTAACAATATCTTTCATATACTTTGAATAAGGAGGCAATTTAATGGCATCGGTCAAAGGGATTTGCAAGAATAAAGGTTTCATCCATTCGCAAAATTTATTATAGTGTTCTTCTTCCTTTGATTTTAGTTTCTTAGCAGGAAAAGGCATTTGCTTTTGCACCCAAGGTTCTCTTTCATTACCATGTTTCTCAGCAATAAAATCTTCTTTAGTATACTTTTTATTTTTAGCATGCTTCTCAGGTTCTTCTTCTACCTCTTCTTTATCAGGAGTATCATTCTTATCATTATCTTTATCATTATCATGTTCATTACCACTTTCGGTTTCAGCATCAGAAATAGAAATACTATTAGGATCATTAGCAGGTTCAGAGGATTCTACAACATTTTTATGTTTCTTCTTCTTTTTCTTCCTAGAATGAGCACTAGGTTCAATGCGTTGAGAATCTTGTTCAACTCTTTTGGGATGCCCTTCAGGATATAGAGGATCCTGGGTAGAGACACCACCTCTAGTTGTTACTTCATAAGCATGTTTCTCTTTAGAATTATTCCCTAACAAGTCATTTTGCACTTTAGTGAGTTGATCAATTTGAGTTTGAATCATTTGAAAATGTTTAACAAGCATCTTAACATCATTGGAGGTTCTCTCCACAATACCATGCAATTCACTAATAGCTTGAGAATTTTCCATTAAATGATTCTCTACCCTCATATTAAAATTTTCTTGCTTAACAATATAATTATCAAACTCATCTAAGCATTGTGCAGGAGGTTTCGAATACGGAATATCTTCCCTAGTAAAGCGTTGAAGGGAGTTTACCTCAATCATGGACGAAGGGGGAATTATCTCACATATATCTTCAATAGGAGGTAGATTCTTCACATCTTCAGATTTAATACCTTTCTCCTTGAGAGACTTCTTGGCTTCCCTCATATCTTCATCATTCAATTTAATTAAACCCCTCTTCTTCACTATTGGCGTTGGAGTTGGTTCAGGCGTATTCCAATCATCATAATTCCGGCCTATTTTAGCCAATAATTCTTCAAATTGCCCTGAGTTCTTTTCTGAAAACACAACCAGCACAACTATCCAGGTATGCCCTAGAATCAATGGTTAGTCCACTATAAAATATATCAAGTAATTCATGCTTTTCTAAATCATGGTCAGGCAAAGCTCTAATAAGAGAGCAAAATCTCGCCCAAGCCTCAGGCAATTTCTCTTCATCTCCCTGATCAAAACTATAAACTCTCTGCAAAGCAGCATGTTGAGCACTAGCGAGAAAATATTTCCGAAAGAAAACAGCAAGCAATTCTTTTGGACTTTTAATAGAACTAGGTGGCAAATTATTATACCAAGTTTTAGCATCATCCTTCAATGAGAATGGAAATATTTTAGCAACAAAGTAAGTACGCTTCTTAACGTCATCAGAAAACAAGCTACTCAAAGTAGATAACTCAGTCATGTGTTCAACAGCACTTTCTTTTTCAGTACCACAGAAAGGTGTTTTCTCAACAATAGCTATATGAGATAGATCAAGAGAAAAATCATAATCTTTATCCCTAATGTTTATAGGAGATGTGGCAAATTTAGGATCAGGAGACAGTTTATATCTAACAGTATGTTCTGCAAGCAACTTTTTAATTTTTCTTGCATCAGTAGTAGCATTGCATTTTTCAATAAAATCATCATCAAGCTCCACATAATCTTCCTCAGGATCATCACTAAAATAACCAAGTTCAGGTGAACTAACAGGTGTAGTAGCATTAGGAGTTTCAGTATTTTCAATTTGTCTAGACCTAGCAATTGTAGCATCTAGAAAGGATCCCAATGAACCACTATCATCAAGCACAGCAGAAACATTATCAATATTATGAGAGTGTTCAGATTCAGCAGATGTACCCACATGCGAAGCATGTGGCGGTGAAACAAGTTTATCAATCACAGATGGTGAATCAAGTGTAGCGGAGGTACTCAGAATTGTACCTTTTCTTGTAGTGGATGGTAATATGGCGATCTTAGTATCGCGAGGTTTACCCATGATGGAGAATTTGCAGCGAACAATATTAATCCAAGTGAACTTCCAAATAAAGCTATGCTCCCCGGCAACGGCGCCAGAAAATAGTCTTGATGACCCACAAGTATAGGGGATCGCAACAGTCTTCGAGGGAAGTAAAACCCAATTTATTGATTCGACACAAGGGGAGACAAAGAACACTTGGAAGCCTTAACAACGGAGTTGTCAATTCAGTTGCACCTGGAAACAGACTTGCTCGCAAGAGTTTATCAGTAGTAACAGTTTTATAGCAGTAGCAGTAGTGAAATAACAGCAGCAGAGTAACAGAGACAGCAGTAGTGATTATAGTAAACAGCAGGATTAAAATACTGTAGGCACGGGGACGGATGACGGGCGTTGCATGGATGAGAGAAACTCATGTAACAATCATAGCAGGGCATTTGCAGATAATAATAAAACGGTGTCCAAGTACAAAGCAATCAATAGGCATGTGTTCCATATATAGTCGTGCGTGCTCGCAATGAGAAACTTGCACAACATCTTTTGTCCTACCAGCCGGTGGCAGCCGGGCCTCAAGGGAAACTACTGGATATTAAGGTACTCCTTTTAATAGAGTACCGGAGCAAAGCATTAACACTCCGTGAACACATGTGATCCTCACATCGCTACCATTCCCTCCGGTTGTCCCGATTTCTGTCACTTCGGGGCCATCGGTTCCGGACAGCGACATGTGTATACAACTTATAGATAAGACCATAAACAATGATTATCTTCATGAAACAATAACATGTTCAGATCTGAGATCATGGCACTCGGGCCCTAGTGACAAGCATTAAGCATAACAAGTTGCAACAATATCATCAAAGTACCAATAACGGACACTAGGCACTATGCCCTAACAATCTTATGCTATTACATGACCAATCTCATCCAATCCCTACCATCCCCTTCGGCCTACAGCGGGGGAATTACTCACTCATGGATGGGGGAAACATTGCTGGTTGATGGAGAGGCGTTGGCGGTGATGGCGGTGATGATCTCCTCCAATTCCCCGTCCCGGCGGAGTGCCAGAACGGAGACTTCTGGCTCCCGCGACGGAGTTTCGCGATGTGGCGGCGTTCTGGAGGGTTTCTGGCGACTTCGACTTCTCCTCTGGTCTTTTTAGGTCGAGGCGAATAAGTAGTCCGAAAGAGGGCGTCGGAGGCCGGCCGAGGGGGCCACACCACAGGGCCACGCGGGCCCCCCCTGGGCCGCGCCGCCCCATGGTGTGGGGCCCTCGGGCCTCCACTTCAATTGCCCTTCTGGCTCCGTTAGTTTCCTGGGAAAATAGGGCCTTCTGCATAAATTCCGAGGTTTTTCCCGAAAGTTGGATTTCTGCACAAAAACGAGACACCAGAGCAGTTCTGCTGAAAACAGCGTTAGTCCGTGTTAGTTGCATCCAAAATACACAAATTAGAGGCAAAACAATAGCAAAAGTGTTCGGGAAAGTAGATACGTTTTGGACGTATCAGTGCGCCGGCAATGGGCGTTTTAGGTGCGCCGGCAATGGGCCTTTTCCTAGTAGTGCCGCCTCCGCCTTTGCCGCCTCCGCCTGGGCCACCGCCGCCCGGGCCGCCGCCTCATCCGCAGGGCCGCCTCCGCGGCCGCCGCCTGCAACCCTTCCAGCTGGGCGTGGAAGCGGGCCCTATCCGCAGGTGGGGCCGCCATCACCGCCACGCGCCTCCGCGACGCCATGCTGGCGTTGGCGAGCTCGGTCCTGGCGTCGGCGATTTCTGCCCTGGTCGCCGCGAGGCGCAATTCCGTGTGCTCTGCCGCCTCCGCCTCCGCAACCTCCGCCTCCGCCACCACCGCCTCCAGTTCCAGCTGGTCGGCCTAAACGGTGGCAACGACTAGCTCCTCGTCCTCCTCCGGGTGGGCGTGGTGGCACATCTGAACTGCCTGATCCCAGCTAAGGTTGTGCTCAGCCATGGATGTATGCTAGGGTTTAGCTTGAGGTGTGCCCGTCACCCCCGCCGGTGTCCAGCATATATAGCCACGACGGGGCGGGAAACGGTGTTGCCGCGCAGGTCGTTTCCCGCGAGCACGAAACATCGGTGAAACTTGCCAATATATTGGGCATGCGCGGGAACGACCATCGTCGCGGGCACACTCAATCGCCGGCGGCAGTCCTCGATGGGACGTAAAACACCATTAACGACCTTAACGCTATCTCCGCTAAAAAAATACGTCCACACCGCTGGAGGTACCCCCGACACAAACGGTCGCCCTGGGCCGCATGGCGTCCACGCGCCGACGCAAACAGATACAATTGGACATTTCGGATGTCCGAAATGCGTCGACTCCATTGGAGATTCCCTTAGGGCATCTCCAACACGGCGACCCAAATATGGAATAATATCGAATGGCATAAAATAATATCAAATAAAATGTAGCATGATGAAGAAACGAAATGTGCCATAGTTTGAAAAAATATAAAAAATACAAATTGAGATTGTCAACTCAATTTGGGCGTTCTAGGATCTCCTTCTGCCTCTTCTCGAACCAAGCTCTGTTCACCTCGCTCATGGTGGTCAAGTCGGCGTTCATGATCAGGTTTTGCCGTTTCAGCTCAACTTCCTTCGCCTTCAACTCCACCTCTTTGGTCCTTGCCATTGCTATGAGCTCAATTTCTTTCTCTTTGAGCTCAATTTCTCTAGCTTTGGTCTTGGCCTTCACCTCTTCAATCTCAAGCTTCTTCTTCTGGACATCGAAGTAGTTCTTCATGTCCTCTTCTTTCTCCTGGCGCCTCCTCTCATCCCTCTTGTCCGTGGACACCTCTCTGTGAGCATGCATCTCCTTCAAAGTGCCAACCAATTGCATGGCCGAAGCATCACGCTTCATGTCGGCTTTGGTTGACTTGTGGCCTCGTGGACGACTTGCACGAGAACCGGAGCTACCGCAAGGCTGCCCACCATCAAGGTCAATGACCGTGGCATCTTTGGCGGTCTTGCTTCCAGTCAAGGTCGCCATGTACCCCTCGTACCCCTCCTGGAACCTGGGGGTGCCATGGAGTTCCTTCCAACAATGAGGGAATGCAAAGGTCTTTTGTTCATTGTTACTTTTGTAGAAATCCAAAGCTTGCCACACCTACAGCAAAGCGAGACAACAATGACAAACATATGTGCAAACATCGAATGAACAAGTTGAGGTTAAAAATCATACCAAGTCCTTCATGCCCATGATGCTAACGGGCATCCGCTTCGAGTGATCATACGCCGCCTGGAACTTGTTGCATCCCGTTTGAATTGCTCCCCACCTCTTTTGGACGGATATCTCGCTGCGGTCGCTCTCAAATGCCTCCTGTCCGTATTTGCGATGTTCATGGAAGTATTCATATATCTGGCGCCAGAACGCGGTCCACTTCTCGTTTCGGCACCTGTCAATGCATCTTGCCCAATGGTCAACCATCCATCGACGAGCATCTTGTCCTCCTGCACCGTGTAGTTTCTGGTTCTTTTGCTAACCCGGCGACCTCGAGCTTGTGCAGCGGCGACTTGTGTGAGCTCCTCAGCGAACAACGGCTCCTCCTCGATGTTCATGCTATCGGGATGGCCAGTGGTGTCCTCCTGTGTTTCAATGGGAGGTGGCTGGGGAGCTTGCTCGGTCGAAGGAAATGGCACGGTGGTCAGCATTGTTGGCGGGTAAGACGGAGGGGCCTGCGCGGTGGACGGTGCCTGCATCGATGATGGCGCGCGCTGATACGTCCCAAACGTATCTATAATTTCTTATGTTCCATGCTACTTTTATGATGATACTCACATGTTTTATACACATTATATGTCATTATTATGCATTTTCCGGCACTAACCTATTGACGAGATGCCGAAGAGCCAGTTGCTATTTTCTGCTGTTTTTGGTTTCAGAAATCCTAGTAAGGAAATATTCTCGGAATTGGACGAAATCAATGCCCAGGGTCCTATTTTTCCACGAAGCTTCCAGAAGTCCGAAGAGGAAACGAAGTGGGGCCACGAGGTGGCCACACACTAGGGCGGCGCGGCCCAAGCCCTGGCCGCGCCGGCCTGTTGTGTGGGGCCCTCGTGACGCCCCCTGACCTACCCTTTCGCCTACATATAGTCCTCGTCGTGAAACCCCCAGTACAGAGAGCCACGATACGGAAAACCTTCCAGAGACGCAGCCGCCGCCAATCCCATCTCGGGGGATTCAGGAGATCGCCTCCGGCACCCTGCCGGAGAGGGGAATCATCTCCCGGAGGTCTCTTCATCGCCATGATCGCCTCCGGATCGATGTGTGAGTAGTTGATACGCCTCCGACGTATCGATAATTTCTTATGTTCCATGCCACATTATTGATGTTATCTACATGTTTTATGCACACTTTATGTCATATTCGTGCATTTTCTGGAACTAACCTATTAACAAGATGCCGAAGTGCCAGTTGTTGTTTTCTGCTGTTTTTGGTTTCAGAAATCCTAGTAACGAAATATTCTCGGAATTGGACGAAATCAACGCCCAGGGTCCTATTTTGCCACGAAGCTTCCAGAAGACTGAAGAGGAGACGAAGTGGGGCCACGAGGTGGCCACACCCTAGGGCGGCGCGGCCCTCCCCTTGGCCGCGCGACCCTGTGGTGTGGGCCCCTCGTGCCGCTTCCTGACCTGCCCTTCCGCCTACTTAAAGCCTCCGTCGTGAAACCCCCAGTACCGAGAGCCACGATACGGAAAACCTTACTGAGACGCCGCCGCCGCCAATCCCATCTCGGGGGATTCAGGAGATCGCCTGAAGGGGGACTTTTTAGGCATAGATGCATGCTGGATAGCGGTCTATGTACTTTGTCGTAATGCCCAATTAAATCTCACAATACTCATCATAATATGTATGTGCATGGTCATGCCCTCTCTATTTGTCAATTGCCCAACTGTAATTTGTTCACCCAACATGCTGTTTATCTTATGGGAGAGACACCTCTAGTGAACTGTGGACCCCGGTCCAATTCTCTATACTTAAATACAATCTCTTGCAATCTTTGTTCTACCGTTTTCTGCAAACAATCATCTTCCACACAATACGGTTAATCCTTTGTTACAGCAAGCCGGTGAGATTGACACCCTCACTGTTTCGTTGGGGCAAAGTACTTTGGTTGTGTTGTGCAGGTTCCACGTTGGCGCCGGAATCTCTGGTGTTGCGCCGCACTACATCCCGCCGCCATCAACCTTCAACGTGCTTCTTGGCTCCTAGTGGTTCGATAAACCTTGGTTTCATACTGAGGGAAAACTTGCCGCTGTACGCATCACACCTTCCTCTTGGGGTTCCCAACGGACGCGTGTTGTACGCGTATCAAGCAACTTTTTCTCGGCGCCGTTGCCGGGAGATCAAGACACGCTGCAAGGGGAGTCTCCACTTCCCAATCTCTTTACTTTGTTTTTGTCTTGCTTAGTTTTATTTATTACTTTGTTTGCTGCACTAAATCAAAATACAAAAAAAAATTAGTTGCTAGTTTTACTTTATTTGCTATCTTGTTTGCTATATCAAAAACACAAAAAAATTAGTTACTTGCATTTACTTTATCTAGTTTGCTTTATTTACTGTTGCTAAAATGGCCACCCCTGAAAATACTAAGTTGTGTGACTTCACAACCACAAATAATAATGATTTCTTATGCACACCTATTGCTCCACTTGCTACTACAGCAGAATTCTTTGAAATTAAACCTGCTTTACTGAATCTTGCTATGCGAGAGCAATTTTCAGTGTTAGTTCTGATGATGCTGCTGCCCATCTTAATAATTTTGTTGAATTGTGTGAGATGCAAAAGTATAAAGATGTAGATGGTGACATTATAAAATTAAAATTATTCCCTTTCTCATTAAGAGGAAGAGCTAAAGATTGGTTGCTATCTCTGCCTAAGAATAGTATTGATTCGTGGACTAAATGCAAGGATGCTTTTATTGGTAGATATTATCCCCCTGCTAAAATTATATCTTTGAGGAGTAGCATAATGAATTTTAAACAATTAGATACTGAACATGTTGCACAAGCATGTGAAAGAATGAAATCTCTGGTTAAAAATTGCCCAACCCATGGACTGACTACTTGGATGATCATCCAAACCTTCTATGCAGGACTAAATTTTTCTTCGCGGAATTTATTGGATTCAGCTGCTGGAGGTACCTTTATGTCCATCACTCTTGGTGAAGCAACAAAGCTTCTTGATAATATGATGATCAACTACTCTGAATGGCACACGGAAAGAGCTCCACAAGGTAAGAAGGTAAATTCTGTCGAAGAAACCTCTTCCTTGAGTGATAAGATTGATGCTATTATGTCTATGCTTATGAATGGTAGGCCTAATGTTAATTCTAATAATGTTCCGTTAGCTTCATTGGTTGCACAAGAAGAACATGTTGATGTAAACTTCTTTAAAAATAATAATTTCAACAACAATGCTTACCGGAACAATTCTAGTAACAACTATAGGCCATATCCTTATAATAATGGCAACGGCTATGGTAATTCTTATGGGAATTCTTACTACAATAATAGGAACACACCCCCTGGACTTGAAGCCATGCTTAACGAATTTATTAGTACACAAACTGCTTTTAACAAATCTGTTGAAGAAAAGCATGGGAAAATTGATATACCTGCTTCTAAAGTCGATAGTCTTGCTGCTGATGTTGATCTTTTGAAATCGAAAGTTATCCCTACCATCCCCTTCGGCCTACAGCGGGGGAATTACTCACTCATGGATGGGGGAAACATTGCTGGTTGATGGAGAGGCGTTGGCGGTGATGGCGGTGATGATCTCCTCCAATTCCCCGTCCCGGCGGAGTGCCAGAACGGAGACTTCTGGCTCCCGCGACGGAGTTTCGCGATGTGGCGGCGTTCTGGAGGGTTTCTGGCGACTTCGACTTCTCCTCTGGTCTTTTTAGGTCGAGGCGAATAAGTAGTCCGAAAGAGGGCGTCGGAGGCCGGCCGAGGGGGCCACACCACAGGGCCGCGCGGGCCCCCCCTGGGCCGCGCCGCCCCATGGTGTGGGGCCCTCGGGCCTCCACTTCAATTGCCCTTCTGGCTCCGTTAGTTTCCTGGGAAAATAGGGCCTTCTGCATAAATTCCGAGGTTTTTCCCGAAAGTTGGATTTCTGCACAAAAACGAGACACTGAGGCGATTCTGCTGAAAACAGCGTTAGTCCGTGTTAGTTGCATCCAAAATACACAAATTAGAGGCAAAACAATAGCAAAAGTGTTCGGGAAAGTAGATACGTTTTGGACGTATCAGTGCGCCGGCAATGGGCGTTTTAGGTGCGCCGGCAATGGGCCTTTTCCTAGTAGTGCCGCCTCCGCCTTTGCCGCCTCCGCCTGGGCCACCGCCGCCGCCTGGGCCGCCGCCTCATCCGCCTGGGCCGCCTCCGCGGCCGCCGCCTGCAACCCTTCCAGCTGGGCGTGGAAGCGGGCCCTATCCGCAGGTGGGGCCGCCATCACCGCACGCGCCTCCGCGAGCGCCGCCCTGGCGTTGGCGAGCTCGGTCCTGGCGTCGGCGATTTCTGCCCTGGTCGCCGCGAGGCGCAATTCCGTGTGCTCTGCCGCCTCCGCCTCCGCAACCTCCGCCTCCGCCACCACCGCCTCCAGTTCCAGCTGGTCGGCCTAAACGGTGGCAACGACTAGCTCCTCGTCCTCCTCCGGGTGGGCGTGGTGGCACATCTGAACTGCCTGATCCCAGCTAAGGTTGTGCTCAGCCATGGATGTATGCTAGGGTTTAGCTTGAGGTGTGCCCGTCACCCCCGCCGGTGTCCAGCATATATAGCCACGACGGGGCGAGAAACGGTGTTGCCGCGCAGGTCGTTTCCCGCGAGCACGAAACATCGGTGAAACTTGCCAATATATTGGGCATGCGCGGGAACGACCATCGTCGCGCGGGAACAGTCAATCGCCGGCGGCAGTCCTCGATGGGACGTAAAACACCATTAACGACCTTAACGCTATCTCCGCTAAAAAAATACGTCCACACCGCTGGAGGTACCCCCGACACAAACGGTCGCCCTGGGCCGCATGGCGTCCACGCGCCGACGCAAACAGATACAATTGGACATTTCGGATGTCCGAAATGCGTCGACTCCATTGGAGATTCCCTTAGGGCATCTCCAACACGGCGACCCAAATATGGAATAATATCGAATGGCATAAAATAATATCAAATAAAATGTAGCATGATGAAGAAACGAAATGTGCCATAGTTTGAAAAAATATAAAAAATACAAATTGAGATTGTCAACTCAATTTGGGCGTTCTAGGATCTCCTTCTGCCTCTTCTCGAACCAAGCTCTGTTCACCTCGCTCATGGTGGTCAAGTCGGCGTTCATGATCAGGTTTTGCCGTTTCAGCTCAACTTCCTTCGCCTTCAACTCCACCTCTTTGGTCCTTGCCATTGCTATGAGCTCAATTTCTTTCTCTTTGAGCTCAATTTCTCTAGCTTTGGTCTTGGCCTTCACCTCTTCAATCTCAAGCTTCTTCTTCTGGACATCGAAGTAGTTCTTCATGTCCTCTTCTTTCTCCTGGCGCCTCCTCTCATCCCTCTTGTCCGTGGACACCTCTCTGTGAGCATGCATCTCCTTCAAAGTGCCAACCAATTGCATGGCCGAAGCATCACGCTTCATGTCGGCTTTGGTTGACTTGTGGCCTCGTGGACGACTTGCACGAGAACCGGAGCTACCGCAAGGCTGCCCACCATCAAGGTCAATGACCGTGGCATCTTTGGCGGTCTTGCTTCCAGTCAAGGTCGCCATGTACCCCTCGTACCCCTCCTGGAACCTGGGGGTGCCATGGAGTTCCTTCCAACAATGAGGGAATGCAAAGGTCTTTTGTTCATTGTTACTTTTGTAGAAATCCAAAGCTTGCCACACCTACAGCAAAGCGAGACAACAATGACAAACATATGTGCAAACATCGAATGAACAAGTTGAGGTTAAAAATCATACCAAGTCCTTCATGCCCATGATGCTAACGGGCATCCGCTTCGAGTGATCATACGCCGCCTGGAACTTGTTGCATCCCGTTTGAATTGCTCCCCACCTCTTTTGGACGGATATCTCGCTGCGGTCGCTCTCAAATGCCTCCTGTCCGTATTTGCGATGTTCATGGAAGTATTCATATATCTGGCGCCAGAACGCGGTCCACTTCTGCTCGGCACCTGTCAATGCATCTTGCCCAATGGTCAACCATCCATCGACGAGCATCTTGTCCTCCTGCACCGTGTAGTTTCTGGTTCTTTTGCTAACCCGGCGACCTCGAGCTTGTGCAGCGGCGACTTGTGTGAGCTCCTCAGCGAACAACGGCTCCTCCTCGATGTTCATGCTATCGGGATGGCCAGTGGTGTCCTCCTGTGTTTCAATGGGAGGTGGCTGGGGAGCTTGCTCGGTCGAAGGAAATGGCACGGTGGTCAGCATTGTTGGCGGGTAAGACGGAGGGGCCTGCGCGGTGGACGGTGCCTGCATCGATGATGGCGCGCGCTGATACGTCCCAAACATATCTATAATTTCTTATGTTCCATGCTACTTTTATGATGATACTCACATGTTTTATACACATTATATGTCATTATTATGCATTTTCCGGCACTAACCTATTGACGAGATGCCGAAGAGCCAGTTGCTATTTTCTGCTGTTTTTGGTTTCAGAAATCCTAGTAAGGAAATATTCTCGGAATTGGACGAAATCAATGCCCAGGGTCCTATTTTTCCACGAAGCTTCCAGAAGTCCGAAGAGGAAACGAAGTGGGGCCACGAGGTGGCCACACACTAGGGCGGCGCGGCCCAAGCCCTGGCCGCGCCGGCCTGTTGTGTGGGGCCCTCGTGACGCCCCCTGACCTACCCTTTCGCCTACATATAGTCCTCGTCGTGAAACCCCCAGTACAGAGAGCCACGATACGGAAAACCTTCCAGAGACGCAGCCGCCGCCAATCCCATCTCGGGGGATTCAGGAGATCGCCTCCGGCACCCTGCCGGAGAGGGGAATCATCTCCCGGAGGTCTCTTCATCGCCATGATCGCCTCCGGATCGATGTGTGAGTAGTTGATACGCCTCCGACGTATCGATAATTTCTTATGTTCCATGCCACATTATTGATGTTATCTACATGTTTTATGCACACTTTATGTCATATTCGTGCATTTTCTGGAACTAACCTATTAACAAGATGCCGAAGTGCCAGTTGTTGTTTTCTGCTGTTTTTGGTTTCAGAAATCCTAGTAACGAAATATTCTCGGAATTGGACGAAATCAACGCCCAGGGTCCTATTTTGCCACGAAGCTTCCAGAAGACTGAAGAGGAGACGAAGTGGGGCCACGAGGTGGCCACACCCTAGGGCGGCGCGGCCCTCCCCTTGGCCGCGCGACCCTGTGGTGTGGGCCCCTCGTGCCGCTTCCTGACCTGCCCTTCCGCCTACTTAAAGCCTCCGTCGTGAAACCCCCAGTACCGAGAGCCACGATACGGAAAACCTTACTGAGACGCCGCCGCCGCCAATCCCATCTCGGGGGATTCAGGAGATCGCCTGAAGGGGGACTTTTTAGGCATAGATGCATGCTGGATAGCGGTCTATGTACTTTGTCGTAATGCCCAATTAAATCTCACAATACTCATCATAATATGTATGTGCATGGTCATGCCCTCTCTATTTGTCAATTGCCCAACTGTAATTTGTTCACCCAACATGCTGTTTATCTTATGGGAGAGACACCTCTAGTGAACTGTGGACCCCGGTCCAATTCTCTATACTTAAATACAATCTACTGCAATACTGTTCTACTGTTTTCTGCAAACAATCATCTTCCACACAATACGGTTAATCCTTTGTTACAGCAAGCCGGTGAGATTGACAACCTCACTGTTTCGTTGGGGCAAAGTACTTTGGTTGTGTTGTGCAGGTTCCACGTTGGCGCCGGAATCTCTGGTGTTGCGCCGCACTACATCCCGCCGCCATCAACCTTCAACGTGCTTCTTGGCTCCTAGTGGTTCGATAAACCTTGGTTTCATACTGAGGGAAAACTTGCCGCTGTACGCATCACACCTTCCTCTTGGGGTTCCCAACGGACGCGTGTTGTACGCGTATCAAGCAACTTTTTCTGGCGCCGTTGCCGGGGAGATCAAGACACGCTGCAAGGGGAGTCTCCACTTCCCAATCTCTTTACTTTGTTTTTGTCTTGCTTAGTTTTATTTATTACTTTGTTTGCTGCACTAAATCAAAATACAAAAAAAAATTAGTTGCTAGTTTTACTTTATTTGCTATCTTGTTTGCTATATCAAAAACACAAAAAAATTAGTTACTTGCATTTACTTTATCTAGTTTGCTTTATTTACTGTTGCTAAAATGGCCACCCCTGAAAATACTAAGTTGTGTGACTTCACAACCACAAATAATAATGATTTCTTATGCACACCTATTGCTCCACCTGCTACTACAGCAGAATTCTTTGAAATTAAACCTGCTTTACTGAATCTTGCTATGCGAGAGCAATTTTCTGGTGTTAGTTCTGATGATGCTGCTGCCCATCTTAATAATTTTGTTGAATTGTGTGAGATGCAAAAGTATAAAGATGTAGATGGTGACATTATAAAATTAAAATTATTCCCTTTCTCATTAAGAGGAAGAGCTAAAGATTGGTTGCTATCTCTGCCTAAGAATAGTATTGATTCGTGGACTAAATGCAAGGATGCTTTTATTGGTAGATATTATCCCCCTGCTAAAATTATATCTTTGAGGAGTAGCATAATGAATTTTAAACAATTAGATACTGAACATGTTGCACAAGCATGGGAAAGAATGAAATCTCTGGTTAAAAATTGCCCAACCCATGGACTGACTACTTGGATGATCATCCAAACCTTCTATGCAGGACTAAATTTTTCTTCGCGGAATTTATTGGATTCAGCTGCTGGAGGTACCTTTATGTCCATCACTCTTGGTGAAGCAACAAAGCTTCTTGATAATATGATGATCAACTACTCTGAATGGCACACGGAAAGAGCTCCACAAGGTAAGAAGGTAAATTCTGTCGAAGAAACCTCTTCCTTGAGTGATAAGATTGATGCTATTATGTCTATGCTTATGAATGGTAGGCCTAATGTTAATTCTAATAATGTTCCGTTAGCTTCATTGGTTGCACAAGAAGAACATGTTGATGTAAACTTCTTTAAAAATAATAATTTCAACAACAATGCTTACCGGAACAATTCTAGTAACAACTATAGGCCATATCCTTATAATAATGGCAACGGCTATGGTAATTCTTATGGGAATTCTTACTACAATAATAGGAACACACCCCCTGGACTTGAAGCCATGCTTAACGAATTTATTAGTACACAAACTGCTTTTAACAAATCTGTTGAAGAAAAGCATGGGAAAATTGATATACCTGCTTCTAAAGTCGATAGTCTTGCTGCTGATGTTGATCTTTTGAAATCGAAAGTTATGCCTAATGAGAATCATCATAATAAAATTGTTACTACAGCAAATGCCATCCAAGTTAGAATTAATGAGAATATAAGATTGATGGCTGAACTGCGTGCTAGGTGGGATAGAGAAGAAAATGAAAAACTAGCTAAAGAGAAGAATGTAGCTAAAGTTTGGACTATTACCACCACTAGTAATGCTAATGCTACACATGTTGCTGCACCTCCTACTATTAATAATAAAAGAATTGGTGTTAGCAATGTTTCCACTTCTAATGCAAAGCGCGAGAAACGCACTGAAATTGCTAAAGCTATTTGAAACTGCCTGTGATAAAACTGCTGAAATTTTTTCCAACATTGGGGATGATGATCCCATTGATTTAGATTATAATGGTTTGAATTTTGATGATTGCCACATCTCTGAAGTTATAAAGTTTTTGCAAAAACTTGCTAAAAGTCCTAATGCTAGTGCTATAAATTTGGCTTTCACGAAACATATTACAAATGCTCTTATAAAAGCTAGAGAAGAGAAACTAGAGCGCGAAGCCTCTATTCCTAGAAAGCTAGAGGATGGTTGGGAGCCCATCATTAAGATGAAGGTTAAAGATTTTGATTGTAATGCTTTATGTGATCTTGGTGCAAGTATTTCCATTATGCCTAAGAAAATCTATAATATGCTTGACTTGCCACCGCTGAAAAATTGTTATTTGGATGTTAATCTTGCTGATCATTCTACAAAGAAACCTTTGGGGAAAGTTGATAATGTTCGCATTACCGTTAATAATAACCTTGTCCCCGTTGATTTTGTTGTCTTGGATATTGAATGCAATGCATCTTGTCCCATTATATTGGGAAGACCTTTTCTTCGAACTGTTGGTGCTATCATTGATATGAAGGAAGGTAATATAAAATATCAATTTCCTTTCAAGAAAGGTATGGAACACTTCCCTAGAAAGAGAATGAAGTCACCTTTTGATTCTATTATTAGAACAAATTATGATGTTGACACTTCGTCTCTTGATAATACTTGATACACACTTTGTGCGCCTAGCTGAAAGGCGTTAAAGAAAAGCGCTTATGGGAGACAACCCATGTTTTTACCTACAGTACTTTGTTTTTATTTTGTGTCTTGGAAGTTGTTTACTACTGTAGCAACCTCTCCTTATCTTAGTTTAGTGTTTTATTGTGCCAAGTAAAGTCGTTGATAGAAAAGTTCATACTAGATTTGGATTACTGCACAGAAACAGATTTCTTTGCTGTCACGAATCTGGGCTGTTTTCTCTGTAGGTAGCTCAGAAAAATATGCCAATTTACGTGAGTGATCCTCAGATATGTACGCAACTTTCATTAAATTTGGGAATTTTCATTTGAGCAAGTCTGGTGCCATTTTAAAATTCGTCAATACGAACTGTTCTGTTTTGACAGATTCTGCCTTTTATTTCGCATTGCCTCTTTTGCTATGTTGGATGAATTTCTTTGATCCATTAATGTCCAGTAGCTTTATGCAATGTCCAGAAGTGTTAAGAATGATTGTGTCACCTCTGAACATGTTAATTTTTATTGAGCACTAACCCTCTAATGAGTTGTTTCGAGTTTGGTGTGGAGGAAGTTTTCAAGGATCAAGAGAGGAGTATGATGCAACATGATCAAGGAGAGTGAAAGCTCTAAGCTTGGGGATGCCCCGGTGGTTCACCCCTGCATATTCTAAGAAGACTCAAGCGTCTAAGCTTGGGGATGCCCAAGGCATCCCCTTCTGCATCGACAACATTATCAGGTTCCTCCCCTGAAACTATATTTTTATTCCATCACATCTTATGTGCTTTGCTTGGAGCGTCGGTTTGTTTTTGTTTTTGTTTTGTTTGAATAAAATGGATCCTAGCATTCACTTTATGGGAGAGAGACACGCTCCGCTGTAGCATATGGACAAGTATGTCCTTAGTTTCTACTCATAGTATTCATGGCGAAGTTTCTTCTTCGTTAAATTGTTATATGGTTGGAATTGGAAAATGATACATGTAGTAATTGCTATAAATGTCTTGGGTAATGTGATACTTGGCAATTGTTGTGCTCATGTTTAAGCTCTTGCATCATATGCTTTGCACCCATTAATGAAGAAATACATAGAGCATGCTAAATTTGGTTTGCATATTTGGTCTCTCTAAGGTCTAGATAATTTCTAGTATTGAGTTTTGAACAACAAGGAAGACGATGTAGATTCTTATAATGTTTACAATATGTCTTTTATGTGAGTTTTGCTGCACCGGTTCATCCTTGTGTTTGTTTCAAATAACCTTGCTAGCCTAAGCCTTGTATCGAGAGGGAATACTTCTCATGCATCCAAAATCCTTGAGCCAACCACTATGCCATTTGTGTCCACCATACCTACCTACTACATGGTATTTCTCCGCCATTCCAAAGTAAATTGCTTGAGTGCTACCTTTAAAATTCCATCATTCGCCTTTGCAATATATAGCTCATGGGACAAATAGCTTAAAAACTATTGTGGTATTGAATATGTACTTATGCACTTTATCTCTTATTAAGTTGCTTGTTGTGCGATAACCATGTTCACTGGGGACGCCATCAACTACTCTTTGTTGAATTTCATGTGAGTTGCTATGCATGTTCATCTTGTCTGAAGTAAGAGAGATCTACCACCTTATGGTTAAGCATGCATATTGTTAGAGAAGAACATTGGGCCGCTAACTAAAGCCATGATCCATGGTGGAAGTTTCAGTTTTGGACAATATCCTCAATCTCATATGAGAAAATTATTAATTGTTGTTACATGCTTATGCATAAAAGAGGAGTCCATTATCTGTTGTCTATGTTGTCCCGGTATGGATGTCTAAGTTGAGAATAATCAATAGCGAGAAATCCAATGCGAGCTTTCTCCTTAGACCTTTGTACAGGCGGCATAGAGGTACCCCTTTGTGACACTTGGTTAAAACATGTGCATTGTGATGATCCGGTAGTCCAAGCTAATTAGGACAAGGTGCGGGCACTATTAGTATACTATGCATGAGGCTTGCAACTTGTAAGATATAATTTACATGATACATATGCTTTATTACTACCGTTGACAAAATTGTTTCATGTTTTCAAAATCAAAGCTCTAGCACAAATATAGCAATCGATGCTTTTCCTCTATGGAGGACCATTCTTTTACTTTCATTGTTGAGTCAGTTCACCTATTTCTCTCCACCTCAAGAAGCAAACACTTGTGTGAACTGTGCATTGATTCCTACATATTTGCATATTGCACTTATTATATTACTCTATGTTGACAATATCCATGAGATATACATGTTATAAGTTGAAAGCAACCGCTGAAACTTAATCTTCCTTTATGTTGCTTCAATGCCTTTACTTTGATTTATTGCTTTATGAGTTAACTCTTATGCAAGACTTATTGATGCTTGTCTTGAAGTACTATTCATGAAAAGTCTTTGCTATATGATTCACTTGTTTACTCATGTCATATACATTGTTTTGATCGCTGCATTCACTACATATGCTTTACAAATAGTATGATCAAGGTTATGATGGCATGTCACTCCAGAAATTATCTGTGTTATCGTTTTACCTGCTCGGGACGAGCAGAACTAAGCTTGGGGATGCTGATACGTCTCCGACGTATCGATAATTTCTTATGTTCCATGCCACATTATTGATGTTATCTACATGTTTTATGCACACTTTATGTCATATTCGTGCATTTTCTGGAACTAACCTATTAACAAGATGCCGAAGTGCCAGTTGCTGTTTTCTGCTGTTTTTGGTTTCAGAAATCCTAGTAACGAAATTCGCCTTGGTTTCACCTAATTTAGGTTGGCTCTTTTAACGAATTAATGAACGAAATAAACAAATATAAGGTCCTGAAAGACGCCCAGGGTCCTATTTTGCCACGAAGCTTCCAGAAGACCGAAGAGGAGACGAAGTGGGGCCACGAGGTGGCCACACCCTAGGGCGGCGCGGCCCCCCCTTGGTCGCGCGGCCCTGTGGTGTGGGCCCCTCGTGCCGCTTCCTGACCTGCCCTTCCGCCTACTTAAAGCCTCCGTCGCGAAACCCCCAGTACCGAGAGCCACGATACGGAAAACCTTACTGAGACGCCGCCGCCGCCAATCCCATCTCGGGGGATTCAGGAGATCGCCTCCGGCACCCTGCCGGAGAGGGGATTCATCTCCCGGAGGACTCTACGCCGCCATGGTCGCCTCCGGAGTGATGTGTGAGTAGTCTACCCCTGGACTATGGGTCCATAGCAGTAGCTAGATGGTTGTCTTCTCCCCATTGTGCTTCATTGTCGGATCTTGTGAGCTGCCTAACATGATCAAGATCATCTATCTGTAATTCTATATGTTGCGTTTGTTGGGATCCGATGAATAGAGAATACTTGTTATGTTGATTATCAAAGTTATGTCTATGTGTTGTTTATGATCTTGCATGCTCCCCGTTATTAGTAGATGCTCTGGCCAAGTTGATGCTAGTAACTCCAAGAGGGAGTATTTATGCTCGATAGTGGGTTCATGTCTCCGTGAATCTGGAGGAGTGACAAGAACCACTAAGGTTACGGATGTGCTGTTGCCACTAGGGATAAAACATTGGTGCTATGTTCAAGGATGTAGTCACTGATTACATTACGCGCAATACTTAATGCAATTGTCTGTTGTTAGCAACTTAATACTGGAGGGGGTTCGGATGATAACCTGAAGGTGAACTTTTTAGGCATAGATGCATGCTGGATAGCGGTCTATGTACTTTGTCGTAATGCCCAATTAAATCTCACAATACTCATCATAATATGTATGTGCATGGTCATGCCCTCTCTATTTGTCAATTGCCCAACTGTAATTTGTTCACCCAACATGCTGTTTATCTTATGGGAGAGACACCTCTAGTGAACTGTGGACCCCGTTCCAATTCTCTATACTTAAATACAATCTACTGCAATATTGTTCTACTGTTTTCTGCAAACAATCATCTTCCACACAATACGATTAATCATTTGTTACAGCAAGCCGGTGAGATTGACAACCTCACTGTTTCGTTGGGGCAAAGTACTTTGGTTGTGTTGTGCAGGTTCCACGTTGGCGCCGGAATCTCTGGTGTTGCGCCGCACTACATCCCGCCGCCATCAACCTTCAACGTGCTTCTTGGCTCCTACTGGTTCGATAAACCTTGGTTTCATACTGAGGGAAAACTTGCCGCTGTACGCATCACACCTTCCTCTTGGGGTTCCCAACGGACGCGTGTTGTACACGTATCAGTAGTCCACCCCTGGACTATGGGTCCATAGCAGTAGCTAGATGGTCGTCTTCTCCTCATTGTGCTATCATGTTAGATCTTGTGAGCTGCCTATCATGATCAAGATCATCTATTTGTAATGCTACATGTTGTGTTTGTTGGGATCCGATGAATATTGAATACCATGTCAAGTTGATTATCAATCTATCATATATGTTATTTATGTTCTTGCATGCTCTCCGTTGCTAGTAGAGGCTCTGGCCAAGTTGATACTTGTGACTCCAAGAGGGAGTATTTATGCTCGATAGTGGGTTCATGCCTCCATTAAATCTGGGACAGTGACAGAAAGTTCTAAGGTTGTGGATGTGCTGTTGCCACTAGGGATAAAACATCGATGCTTTGTCTAAGGATATTTGTGTTGATTACATTACGCACCATACTTAATGCAATTGTCTGTTGCTTGCAACTTAATACCGGAAGGGGTTCGGATGATAACCTGAAAGTGGACTTTTTAGGCATAGATGCATGCTGGATAGCGGTCTATGTACTTTGTCGTAATGCCCTGATTAAATCTCATAGTACTCATCATGATATATGTATGTGCATTGTTATGCCTTCTTTATTTGTCAATTGCCCAACTGTAATTTGTTCACCCAACATCTGTTTATCTTATGGGAGAGACACCGCTAGTGAACTGTGGACCCCGGTCATACTCTTTACATCTGAAATACAATCTACTGCAATTGTTCTTTACTGTTCTTCACAAACAAACATCATCATCCACACTATACATCTAATCCTTTGTTTACAGCAAGCTAGTGAGATTGACAACCTCACTGTTACGTACTTACGTTGGGGCAAAGTACTGTGATTGTGTTGTGCAGGTTCCACGTTGGCGCCGGAATCCCTGGTGTTGCGCCGCACTACACTCCGCCACCATCAACCTTCAACGTGCTTCTTGGCTCCTACTGGTTCGATAAACCTTGGTTTCTTTACGAGGAAAACTTACTGCTGTGCACATCACACCTTCCTCTTGGGGTTCCCAACGGACGTGTGTCTCACGCGCATCAAGATCTGTTTCGGCGCCGTTGCCGGGGAGATCAAGACACGCTGCAAGGGGAGTCTCCCACTTCCAATCTCTTTACTTTGTTTTTGTCTTGCTTTATTTTATTTACTACTTTGTTTGCTGCACTAAAACAAAACACAAAAAAATTAGTTGCTAGTTTTACTTTATTTACTGTATTGTTCTCCATATTAAAAACACAAAAAAATTAGTTACTCGCATTTACTTTATCTAGTTTGCTTATTTACTATTTCTAAAATGAATACTCCTGAAAACACTAAGTTGTGTGACTTCACAAACACTAATAATAATGATTTCTTATGCACACCTATTGCTCCACCTGCTACTACAGCAGAATTCTTTGAAATTAAACACCTTTCTTGAATCTTGTTATGAGAGAGCAATTTTCCGGTGTTAGTTCTGATGAATCTGCTTGCCCATCTTAATAATTTTGTTGAATTATGTGAAATGCAAAAGTATAAGGATGTAGATGGTGATATTATAAAATTGAAATTGTTTCCTTTCTCCTTAAGAGGAAGAGCTAAAGATTGGTTGCTATCTTTGCCTAAGAATAGTATTGATTCATGGACTAAATGTAAAGATGCTTTCATTGGTAGATATTATCCTCCTGCTAAAATTATATCTTTGAGAAGTAGCATAATGAATTTTAAGCAATTGGATAATGAACATGTTGCTCAAGCATGGGAGAGAATGAAATCTTTGGTAAAGAATTGCCCAACCCATGGACTGACTACTTGGATGATCATCCAAACCTTCTATGCAGGATTGAATTTTTCTTCGCGGAACCTATTGGATTCAGCTGCTGGAGGTACCTTTATGTCCATCACTTTGGGGGCGGCTACAAAGCTTCTTGATGATATGATGATAAATTACTCTGAATGGCACACTGAAAGGGCTCCACAAGGTAAGAAGGTAAATTCTGTTGAAGAAACCTCCTCCTTGAGTGATAAGATTGATGCTATTATGTCTATGCTTGTGAATGGTAGATCTAATGTTGATCCTAATAATGTTCCTTTAGCTTCATTGGTTGCCCAAGAAGAGCATGTTGATGTGAACTTCATTAAAAATAATAATTTCAACAACAATGCTTATAGGAATAATTCTGGTAACAACTATAGGCCATATCCCGCTGCTAATGGTAATGGTTATGGTAATTCTTATGGGAATTCTTACAACAATAATAGGAGTGTACCCCCTGGTCTTGAAGCCATGCTTAAAGAATTTATTAGTACACAAACTGCTTTTAACAAATCTGTTGAGGAAAAGCTTGATAAAATTAATATTCTTGCTTCTAAGGTTGATAAACTTGCTTCTGATGTTGATCTTTTAAAATTGAAAGTTATGCCTAATAAGGATAATGAAAATAAGATTGTTACTACAGCAAATGCCATCCAAGTTAGAATTAATGAGAATATAAGATTGATGGCTGAATTGCATGCTAGGTGGGAAAGAGAAGAAAATGAAAAACTTGCTAAAGAGAATAATGTAGCTAAAGTTTGGACTATTACCACCACTAGTAATGATAATGATTCACATGTTGCTAAACCTCCTACTATCAATGGTAAAATAATTGGTGTTGGCAATGTTTCTACTCCTAGTGCAAAGCATGCAAAATTGCCTGAAACTGTTGAAACTGCTTGTGATAAAACTGCTGAAATTTTTCAAAACGTTGGGGACAATGATTCCATTGTTGTAGGTCACATCTCTGAAGTTATAAAGTTCTTACAAAAACTTGCTAAAAGTCCCAATGCTAGTGCTATAAATTTGGCCTTTACAAAACATATTACAAATGCTCTCATAAAAGCTAGAGAAGATAAACTAAAACTTGAAACTTCTATTCCTAGGAAGTTAGAAGATGGTTGGGAGCCCATCATTAAGATGAGGGTCAATGATTTTGATTGTAATGCTTTATGTGATCTTGGTGCAAGTATTTCCGTTATGCCTAAGAAAATCTATGATATGCTTGACTTGCCACCATTGAAAAATTGTTATTTGGATGTTAATCTTGCTGATAATGCTATAAAGAAACCTTTGGGGAGGATTGATAATGTTCGCATTATGGTTAACAATAACCTTGTCCCCGTTGATTTTGTTGTCTTGGATATTGAATGCAATGCATCTTGTCCCATTATATTGGGAAGACCTTTTCTTCGAACTGTTGGTGCCACCATTGATATGAAGGAAGGTAATATTAAATATCAATTTCCTCTCAAGAAAGGTATGGAACACTTCCCTAGAAAGAGAATGAAGTTACCTTATGATTCTATTATTAGAACAAATTATGATGTCGATGCTTCGTCTCTTGACAATACTTGATTCACACTTTCTGCGCCTAGCTGAAAGGCGTTAAAGAAAAGCGCTTATGGGAGACAACCCATTATTTTACTTCTGCACTTTGTTTTATATTTGAGTCTTGGAAGTTGTTACTACTGTAGCAACCTCTCCTTATCTTTATTTTATTGCATTGTTGTGCCAAGTAAAGTCTTCGATATAAAGTCAATACTAGATTTGTATTACTGCGCAGAAACAGATTTCTTGCTGTCACGAATTTGGGCAGGGTTCTCTGTAGGTAACTCAGAAAAATCTGCCAATTTACGTGCGTGATCCTCAGATATGTACGCAACTTTCATTCAATTTGGGCATTTTCATCTGAGCAAGTCTGGTGCCTCTAAAAAATCTATCTTTACGGACTGTTCTGTTTTGACAGATTCTACCTTTTATTTCGCATTGCCTATTTTGCTATGTTAGATGGATTTCTTTGTTCCATTAACTTTCAGTAGCTTTGTGCAATGTCCAGAAGTGTTAAAGAATGATTATGTCACCTCTGAATATATGAATTATGCACTGACCCTCTAATGAGTTTGTTTTAAGTTTGGTGTGGAGGAAGTTTTCAAGGGTCAAGAGAGGAGGATGATACAATATGATCAAGAAGAGTGAAGAGTTTAAGCTTGGGGATGCCCCCGTGGTTCATCCCTGCATATTTTAAGAAGACCCAAGCGTCTAAGCTTGGGGATGCCCAAGGCATCCCTTCTTCATCGACAACTTATCAGGTCACCTCTAGTGAAACTATATTTTTATTCCGTCACATCTTATGTGCTTTGCTTGGAGCGTCTGTTTGTTTTTGTTTTTGTTTTGTTTGAATAAGATCGGATCCTAGCATTCTTTGTTTGGGAGAGAGACACGCTCCGCTGTTTCGTATGAACACATGTGTTCTTAGCTTGATCTTTAATGTTCATTGCGAAAGTGGACTATTTCATTCATTGTTATATGGTTGGAAACGGAAAATGCCGCATGTGGTAAATGGTATAATGTCTTGAATAATGTGATACTTGGCAACAGTTGTGCTCATATAGATCATGTTTAAGCTCTTGCGTCATGTACCTTGTACCTATTAATGAATAACTACATAGAGCTTGTTAAAATTTGGTTTGCATGATTGATCTCTAGAGTCTAGATATTTTCTAGTTAAGGTGTTTGAACAACAAGGAGACAATGTAAAGTCTTATAATAGTTACGATATGTTCATATGTGAGCTTTGCTGCACCTTTTATACTTGAGTTTGCTTCAAACAACCTTGCTAGCCTAGCCTTGTATTGAGAGGAATTCTTCTCGTGCATCCAAATCCTTGAGCCAAATACTATGCCATTTGTGTCCACCATACCTACTTACCACATGGTATTTCCCCGCCATTCCAAAGTACATTACTTGAGTGCTATCTTTAAATTTCTATTCTTTGCCTTTACAATATATAGCTCATGGGACAAATAGCCTTAAAAACTATTGTGGTGAAGAATATGTACTTATGTGTCTTATTTCTTAATAAGTTGCTTGTTGAGCGGTAACCATGTTTCTGGGGACGCTATCAACTTTTACCTTTGTTGAATATCATGTGAGTTGCTATGCATGTTCGTCTTGTCTGAAGTAAGGGCAATTTTCATGATCAAATGGTTTGAGTATGCATACTGTTAGAGAAGAACATTGGGCCGCTAACTAAAGCCATGAATCATGGTGGAAGTTTCAGTTTGGATGCAAAAACCTCAATCTCTTATGAGAATATTAACTGTTGTTGAATGCTTATGCATTAAAGAGGAGTCCATTATCTGTTGTCTATGTTGTCCCGGTATGGATGCCTAAGTTGAGAATAATCAAAACCGAGAAATCCAATGCGAGCTTTCTCCTTAGACCTCTGTACAGGCGGCATAGAGGTACCCCTTTGTGACACTTGGTTGAAACATATGCTATGCAATGATAATCCGTGTTAATCCAAGCTAATTAGGACAAGGTGTGAGCACTATTGGTATACTATGCATGAGGCTTGCAACTTATAGGATATCTTATACATAACACATATGCTTTATTACTACCGTTGACAAAATTGTTTCTTGTTTTCAAAATGAAAAGCTCTAGCACAAAAAAAATAGTAATCCATGCGTCCCTCTACGAAGGGCCATTCTTCTACTTTATGTTGAGTCAGTTTACCTACTTCTTTCTATCTTAGAAGCAAACACTTGTATCAACTGTGTGCATTGATTCTTACATGTTTACCTATTGGACCTGTTATATTACTTTGTGTTGACAATTATCCATGAGATAAATATGTTGAAGTTGAAAGCAACCGCTGAAACTTATATCTTCCTTTGTGTTGCTTCAATGCCTTTACTTTGAATTTATTACTTTATGAGTAACTCTTATGCAAGTCTTATTGATGCTTGTCTTGAAAGTATTATTCATGAAAAGTCTTTGCTATATGATTCATTTGTTTACTCATTATCTTCATCATTGCTTCGAATCGCTGCATTCATCTCATATGCTTTACAATAGTATTGATCAAGATTACGATAGCATGTCACTTCAGAAATTATCCTTGTTATCGTTTACCTACTCGAGGGCGAGTAGGAACTAAGCTTGGGGATGCTTGATACGTCCCAAACGTATCTATAATTTCTTATGTTCCATGCTACTTTTATGATGATACTCACATGTTTTATACACATTATATGTCATTATTATGCATTTTCCGGCACTAACCTATTGACGAGATGCCGAAGAGCCAGTTGCTATTTTCTGCTGTTTTTGGTTTCAGAAATCCTAGTAAGGAAATATTCTCGGAATTGGACGAAATCAACGCCCAGGGTCCTATTTTTCCACGAAGCTTCCAGAAGTCCGAAGAGGAAACGAAGTGGGCCACGAGGTGGCCGCACACTAGGGCGGCGCGGCCCAAGCCCTGGCCGCGCCGGCCTGTTGTGTGGGGCCCTCGTGACGCCCCCTGACCTACCCTTTCGCCTACATATAGTCTTCGTCGTGAAACCCCCAATACAGAGAGCCACGATACGGAAAACCTTCCAGAGACGCAGCCACCGCCAATCCCATCTCGGGGGATTCAGGAGATCGCCTCCGGCACCCTGCCGGAGAGGGGAATCATCTCCCGGAGGTCTCTTCATGTCCTCTTCTTTCTCCTGGCGCCTCCTCTCATCCCTCTTGTCCGTGGACACCTCTCTGTGAGCATGCATCTCCTTCAAAGTGCCAACCAATTGCATGGCCGAAGCATCACGCTTCATGTCGGCTTTGGTTGACTTGTGGCCTCGTGGACGACTTGCACGAGAACCGGAGCTACCGCAAGGCTGCCCACCATCAAGGTCAATGACCGTGGCATCTTTGGCGGTCTTGCTTCCAGTCAAGGTCGCCATGTACCCCTCGTACCCCTCCTGGAACCTGGGGGTGCCATGGAGTTCCTTCCAACAATGAGGGAATGCAAAGGTCTTTTGTTCATTGTTACTTTTGTAGAAATCCAAAGCTTGCCACACCTACAGCAAAGCGAGACAACAATGACAAACATATGTGCAAACATCGAATGAACAAGTTGAGGTTAAAAATCATACCAAGTCCTTCATGCCCATGATGCTAACGGGCATCCGCTTCGAGTGATCATACGCCGCCTGGAACTTGTGCATCCCGTTTGAATTGCTCCCCACCTCTTTTGGAGGGATATCTCGCTGCGGTTGCTCTCAAATGCCTCCTGTCCGTATTTGCGATGTTCATGGAAGTATTCATATATCCGGCGCCAGAACGCGGTCCACTTCTGCTCGGCACCTGTCAATGCATCTTGCCCAATGGTCAACCATCCATCGACGAGCATATTGTCCTCCTGCACCGTGTAGTTTCTGGTTCTTTTGCTAACCCGGCGACCTCGAGCTTGTGCAGCGGCGACTTGTGTGAGCTCCTCAGCGAACAACGGCTCCTCCTCGATGTTCATGCTATCGGGATGGCCAGTGGTGTCCTCCTGTGTTTCAATGGGAGGTGGCTGGGGAGCTTGCTCGGTCGAAGGAAATGGCACGGTGGTCAGCATTGTTGGCGGGTAAGACGGAGGGGCCTGCGCGGTGGACGGTGCCTGCATCGATGATGGCGCGCGCTGATACGTCCCAAACGTATCTATAATTTCTTATGTTCCATGCTACTTTTATGATGATACTCACATGTTTTATACACATTATATGTCATTATTATGCATTTTCCGGCACTAACCTATTGACGAGATGCCGAAGAGCCGATTGCTATTTTCTCATTGTTTTTGGTTTCAGAAATCCTAGTAAGGAAATATTCTCGGAATTGGACGAAATCAATGCCCAGGGTCCTATTTTTCCACGAAGCTTCCAGAAGTCCGAAGAGGAAACGAAGTGGGGCCACGAGGTGGCCACACACTAGGGCGGCGCGGCCCAAGCCCTGGCCGCGCCGGCCTGTTGTGTGGGGCCCTCGTGACGCCCCCTGACCTACCCTTTCGCCTACATATAGTCCTCGTCGTGAAACCCCCAGTACAGAGAGCCACGATACGGAAAACCTTCCAGAGACGCAGCCGCCGCCAATCCCATCTCGGGGGATTCAGGAGATCGCCTCCGGCACCCTGCCGGAGAGGGGAATCATCTCCCGGAGGTCTCTTCATCGCCATGATCGCCTCCGGATCGATGTGTGAGTAGTCCACCCCTGGACTATGGGTCCATAGCAGTAGCTAGATGGTCGTCTTCTCCTCATTGTGCTATCATGTTAGATCTTGTGAGCTGCCTATCATGATCAAGATCATCTATTTGTAATGCTACATGTTGTGTTTGTTGGGATCCGATGAATATTGAATACTATGTCAAGTTGATTATCAATCTATCATATATGTTATTTATGTTCTTGCATGCTCTCCGTTGCTAGTAGAGGCTCTGGCCAAGTTGATACTTGTGACTCCAAGAGGGAGTATTTATGCTCGATAGTGGGTTCATGCCTCCATTAAATCTGGGACGATGTGAGAAAGTTCTAAGGTTGTGGATGTGCTGTTGCCACTAGGGATAAAACATCGATGCTTTGTCTAAGGATATTTGTGTTGATTACATTACGCACCATACTTAATGCAATTGTCTGTTGCTTGCAACTTAATACCGGAAGGGTTCGGATGATAACCTGAAAGTGGACTTTTTAGGCATAGATGCATGCTGGATAGCGGTCTATGTACTTTGTCGTAATGCCCTGATTAAATCTCATAGTACTCATCATGATATATGTATGTGCATTGTTATGCCTTCTTTATTTGTCAATTGCCCAACTGTAATTTGTTCACCCAACATCTGTTTATCTTATGGGAGAGACACCGCTAGTGAACTGTGGACCCCGGTCCTATTCTTTACATCTGAAATACAATCTACTGCAGTTGTTCTTTACTGTTCTTCGCAAACAAACATCATCATCCACACTATACATCTAATCCTTTGTTTACAGCAAGCCGGTGAGATTGACAACCTCACTGTTACGTTGGGGCAAAGTACTGTGATTGTGTTGTGCAGGTTCCACGTTGGCGCCGGAATCCCTGGTGTTGCGCCGCACTACACTCCGCCACCATCAACCTTCAACGTGCTTCTTGGCTCCTACTGGTTCGATAAACCTTGGTTTCTTTCTGAGGGAAAACTTACTGCTGTGCACATCACACCTTCCTCTTGGGGTTCCCAACGGACGTGTGTCTCACGCGCATCACGCGCTTGGCCGGCAAATCGTCGAGCAGGTTGCGCACCGGTCATCGCTGCTGCTCCCAGGTGCTTGGGGGCTTTGGAGTTCGCCGGCGCACGGTTGAGGTCAATGGACGAAGGCGATGACCCTGTCATGGACTCGCCCACCTACGGTGACCCATCCCGTGACGGGTACGCGTACCGCCCCGACTGCACCCCCATTTCCTGCGCGCCGGGCGTGTACCCAAACGGGGCAGTCGGCGGGGCTGTTGACCTTGGAGGAAGTGGTCGGGTCACGGACGAGGCCGAGCTCCCTCCCGAGGCCGTGCCGGCGCCCGGGATGATCATGTGCTGAGCGAGCGTTGCGTGGCCGTAAAAGAGCATGACATCCTCTTGCATGAAATTCGCCTTCGCCTGAGTTTGGAGTTGGAGGAGCTGCTCCGCCGCCCGCTGCCGCTCCTCCGCGGTAGCGACATCCTTCTTCCTTTGCTCGAGCGCCCTGCGCCGGTCGCCCCGCTTCTTGCTCTCGATCGCCCTCTGCTCCGCGGTGATCTCGGGCTTCGCCTTCTTCGCCGCCGGCCCGGGCTCCACGACCACCGGAGCGGCAACGGCCGCGAGGTGGGCCTCGTCTCCGATGGTGGCGGTGGCGACGGCGGGAGCTTCGTCGGCCATCTCTATGTTTTGAGAGTGGAGTGAAGTGGGTGTGTTTTGGGAGGCAGACAGGCGGGCCAGGGGCGGACAAGGGGAGGACGCGAGCGGCCAACGATCGCGTCCGCGGCCACGCAAACTCGGCCCAGATTTGGACCGGTTTTGGGTCGTCCCGGACGCCGCGGCCATCCGTTTTTGGGATGGATCCACATGCTGGACCACGTTTTTGTCTGATTGGACCCATACGAACGCGCGGACGCGGGATGGGTCGCCGCGTTGGTTGGAGATGTCCTTAGAGCATCTCCAGTCGCGTCCCCCAAACCGTCCCCCAAAGCGATTTGGGGCGCGCCGGACAAAAAAACGTTCCCAGCCGCGCGCCCCAAAGGCCTTTTTTGTCCGGCGCGGCCCGATACGGTGTCCGGCGTCCCGAGCCCGTCCCCGTCCCACAGGGGACGCACCGGGCACGCCGGACACAACGAAATGAGAGGCGAGGAGGCGCGGGCCCGACCCGTCAGCGGCTCGGACGCTCAACCGCCACATACGTAGCGACGGTGCAGTTGCCAGGAAGCGGAACCGTCGCATTGGCAACCGCGTCGACGACGCGCCAACCCCGCCGGAATGGAGCGCCGACTCCTCGGAAGAGCAACCGCTGCTCTCTTCGACTTCTGCGCCGCCGTTCATCCGCGCTCAATAAGACCCGTACGTACGCCGTACGTACGCCACCATTCATCCAAGCCACCATCCGACACCTCCAGCGATGATCAGCTACATCTCCCGGCTCCGTCCGAGCACCTCCGGCGAGGAAAGCCTGCTGGCTGGCGCCATTGGTGGGAGAGAGCCAGGACGCCGAGCAGCGGCGACGATTCCCCGCCGCCAGTTGACAGCGAGGAGGAATGGCTGGGCTGGGAGGAGGACGCGGAGGAAGAAGAGAGCGAGGACGCGGCGGCGGCGGTGGCCCGTGCGAAGGCGAAGGCGGCCAAGGCCAAGGCGGCCAAGACCAAGGCCAAGGCGCAGCCGACGAGCACCGCCAACGACGAGGAGGACTCCGACGCGTCGGGCGCCGACACCGCCTCTTCGGAAGAGGTGACGAGCAGGAAGCGCCACCGCGATGACGACGACGAGGCGGGGCCATCAGCGAAGAAGAAGAAGTAGATAGTTTATATGTATTTAATTATATTTTTCCGAAGTTTTATATATAATTTGTTTATGTTCAACCGATTTGAATATTAGTAAATAGTTTTTTTCTAGCCAAAAAAAGTACTTTTAATGTTTGGGGGTGCGTTTGGGGAACGCGGCTGGGGAGCGACGTCCCCCAAACGCGGCACGAACAAAACACGTCCCCCAAACGCTCGATCCGGCGCGCTTTGGGGGACGGTTTGGGCAACGCGGCTGGAGATGCTCTTACTCATCCATACTCTACATGCTGGGGATAGATGCACTATCCTTCGTCGCCAAGACAAGTCTAGGCCCCACGTGCCTGTGTGTACGGTCTGGTCTTGGGTCCTCCTGGTACTGGCCATCACCAGAGGATGCAGGAGCTGCATCTGCATGTGGACGCTAGCACTAGGTCTCCAGACCCATGGACCATGGACCATGGACCATGGACCAAGGCGCAGCGCAACTACGACCGCCGCACCGGCGCTGTCGCGCAGCACCCATCCGTTACCCCGACCATTGCCTACCTCAGCGCTCCTCGCCGATTTCAGACAAACACAAGGGGCTAGGGGCGAAAAACCCCTGCATGATCATGCCCAGTCTGCCATGCCCTACCGCGTTCCAACGTTCTCCAGAGAGACCTCGCACGAACTGATCAAAAAGAGAACCTACCACAAAGATCCTGCCCGGGCCCACCACCACCACGCAGTTCACAGCTTGTCCATCCCGCGGTCCCCACTAGCCAGTGTCACCTGCTGGCTGCCGTTTCGGCTCGTTCCGGCCGCGCAGGAAAAGGAGCCTTTTTTTTCAATCAATCGCCCACCTTTTCCTTCCTTCCCTCTCGCCACTTCTGCCCTCTTCGGTTTCGCCTGGCCTCCTCCCCCTCCTCCGCATTCCTGCTCCTCCTCCTGCCAATGGCCGCCGCCCGGGGGTCGTCGTAGGTAGGAGCTTCTCCCGGCCGCCCCTCCGCCCGCCCGCCAGCGGGGCGCTCAGGTTCGTGTAACTCCCCGGCCAGGCCGCCTCCACCCTCCTCCCCTTATTTCCTCGCCGTTTTGGTGGTTATTCGAGCCCTTTTTTTTTTTGTTTCCGCCGTAATTAATCCTCCAATAGCGCCCGCATTCCGGTTCGTCCACGTCTACGATTCCCTGCGCGCGGCGGGGCAAAAAAAATCACGCTTTTTTAAATCTTTGCCCGTACGGAGGGGTGGGGTTTTACGGGGATTTGGGGGTTTACGGGTCTTTTTTTAATGGTTTAGTATCTATCTAGGGGTTTCGATGGGGACGACGGCGATGCGCGCTCGTTCGTTCGCTCGAGTTCGGGGGGATACGGGGAGGAGCTGGCTGATCCTGATGGCTGCGTCGATTCCGTCCTAGGGTTTCGTTGCCTGATTGATTGATTGGTGTGGTCTGTTCTTGCTTGCCTGGTCGGTCGGTCGGTTGCTTTTAGGGGGAAAGTTCGAAATTGCCAAGATTTGGTCTCGGGGGAGGGCATTTCCGGAGTTTACTCGCGGCCGCAGGTAGGTAGGTTGCCAGGAAACAGTAAATGCTGGATTTTTTTTTACCGGAAATACCAAATGCTGTACAGTACAAGATTTGAGATGAGGAACAGTAGATTTCGCAGTTGTACTAGCTTATTACTGGGTTTGATTATACACTTCTCTACATAATTTTGTTACTACAGTCGTAGCAGTAAACGAGTCTGCTTTTCATCAGTAGGGACGACTCTGTTATTGAGTGATCACTGTCATTGTTCAGTGAGTAGAGTACCCAAATAGGAAAACCTGATTGATGTCCCAGGGAAGGGGTTGGTGAATATGGTGTTTTCCTGCTCATCTTTCTTTGGCAAGGATGCTGATAGCTAAAATTGATCGCCATGCTTTTCTTATTTGGCAATGCCGGTAGCCTTTACCTGCTACACATGTACATTCCTGGATATACAAATCTAAGGCAGACAAGTTTTGGATATCCCTAACATAGCAGGCCACGTTCACCATTTGGCACACATTGAATGGGTCATGCTTTCGCTAGGGCTTCCTTGCGCTGTTTCTATCTACTGACCTGTCACAGTCGCCTTTCTATCGTCAAATGTAACACTAGGCAAACTTTGAAAATGCATTTTCTTGCTTATGGAAACGAAATGGGTCAGTTGAAGTAAGTTTTCTCCCTTGGTACTTTTCTTAAAAAACTTTAAATATTGCTAGTTCCTGGTCGGAAACTTGAAATATTGTTTCTACTAAGGGCAGCATGTTAGGTAGTGCTTTGTGAACAGACCGGTCTATTTTTTTTTCTTGAAGGAATCAACTTTCTTACCTTCGCTACGGAGTTGTTGTAATTATGCCAGCCAAAGTTAAGTTCTTCAGTGTGCAAGGGGAGTCGAACAAGAAAGTGTTTGACTGAATCGAGCTCTATCCTTAAGAATGCATTATTCAGCTTATTTTGTTCTGAAAATGTCTCGTTCGAACTTAAGTTAAATGCTTCGTTGCAAGTACCTATTATTCTAATGCTGGTAGAATATGCAACTTGTCCTAAGGTATTTTAAGTACAACCAAAATACAGTTTAGGATCTCGGGGGGGAATGATTAATCAAATCAAATAATTGTGAGCTGTCGTTAAAGCATTGCTAACCCATGATTTATGATATTTTATTTGCTGACCTATGATTTATGATATTTTATTACCAATCCTATTTGTTTGTTATAATGGGTCACCTGATAATACCCTGTCATGTACCGTCTTGTAGGCACTAGTTCGTCCCTTCTGTAAACTGGCAAGATGCAGCCGCAGCGCCCACAGCCCGAGGACTACTCCTTGAAAGAGACAACGCCTCACCTTGGGGGTTTTATGGCAGCAGGTGACAAGCGAACTAGCACATATGACCTTGTGGAGCAGATGCAGTATCTCTATGTGCGTGTTGTCAAAGCCAAAGATCTCTCTGCCAAAGATGCGACTGGGAGCTGTGACCCATATGTGGAGATCAAGCTTGGTAATTACAAGGGAACCACCCGTTACTTCGAGAAGAATGCTAACCCAGAGTGGAATCAGGTCTTTGCCTTTCCCAAGGAACGCATCCAATCCTCCTATGTCGAGGTCGTTGTCAAAGACAAGGACTTTGGTAAGGATGATTTCATTGGGCGAGTTGTGTTTGACCTCAATGAAGTTCCAAAGAGAGTTCCGCCTGACAGCCCGTTGGCACCAGAGTGGTACCGTCTTGAGGGTCGCAAGGAGGGAAAGGTAGGGGAGCTCATGTTGGCTGTCTGGATGGGTTCACAAGCAGATGAAGCTTTTCCAGAAGCATGGCATTCTGATGCTGCAACTGTCCCTAGTGATGGTCTTGCCAGCATAAGGTCTAAGGTGTATTTAACTCCTAAACTTTGGTATCTCAGGGTAAATGTTATTGAGGCACAAGACCTGATACCAAGTGACAAGAACCGACATCCTGAAGTTTATGTGAAAGCTACACTAGGGAATCAGGTCTTGAGGACAAGGATATGGGCAAACAAGAATGCTAATCCCATGTGGAATGAGGATTTGATGTTTGTGGCAGCTGAACCATTTGAGGACCACTTGACTCTGAGCGTTGAGGACCGGATTGCACAGAACAAGGATGAGGTATTAGGAAAAGCAATTATTCCACTGCAGAATGTAGACAGGCGGCTTGACCACAGGCCAGTACACAGCCGATGGTGTAATCTTGAGAAGCATGTGTCTGGAGATGGGGAACAGAAGAAAAAAGATGCCAAGTTCTCTAGTCGTATTCATGTCAGGATTTCTCTGGATGGTGGGTATCATGTTCTGGACGAGTCAACGCATTACAGTAGTGATCTGAGGGCCACTGCAAAACAGTTGTGGAAGCCTAGGGTTGGGGTTCTTGAGCTAGGAATCTTGAATGCTCAGGGTTTACTGCCAATGAAGACAAAGGATGGGCGTGGCACCACGGATTCTTATTGTGTTGCAAAGTATGGGCACAAATGGGTTAGAACAAGGACTATCATTGACAGTTTCAACCCAAAATGGAATGAGCAATACACTTGGGATGTGTATGATCCATGCACTGTTATAACAATTGGTGTGTTCGATAACTGTCACTTGCAAGGAGAGAAGGCAAAGGGTAACAATGATGGTAGAATTGGCAAGGTAAGGATCCGTCTGTCTACTCTTGAGGCTGGTAGGGTCTACACCCACTCTTACCCTCTTATCATTTTGCTTCCTACGGGGGTGAAGAAGATGGGTGAAGTGCAGCTTGCTGTGCGGTTCACATGCTCCTCGCTAGTAAACATGATACAGATGTACTCTCAGCCGCTGCTGCCAAAGATGCACTATATTTACCCTCTGTCTGTCACACAGCTTGACAATCTGAGGCTCCAGGCTACTCAGATGGTCTCGATGAGATTAAGCCGTGCCGAGCCACCTCTCAGGAAGGAAGTTGTTGAGTACATGTTGGATGTGGATTCTCACATGTGGAGCATGAGGAAGAGCAAGGCAAACTTCTTCAGGATTATGAAACTATTGGCTCCCTTGGTTGGTGCTGCTAAGTGGTTTGGTCAGATTTGCGAATGGAAGAACCCACTGACAACTGTGCTCATTCATGTCCTCTTCATCATCTTGGTGCTGTATCCAGAGCTGATCCTTCCAACAATATTCCTTTACCTGTTCTTGATAGGGATCTGGTACTACCGGTGGAGGCCGAGGCAGCCACCTCACATGGACACCCGTCTTTCACATGCAGAAACTTCCCACCCTGATGAGCTTGATGAGGAGTTCGATACTTTCCCTACATCTCGTTCACAGGATCTTGTCAGGATGAGGTATGATCGGCTGAGGAGCATTGCTGGCAGGGTGCAGACACTTGTTGGTGACCTGGCAACACAAGGTGAGAGACTGCAGTCCCTGCTGAGCTGGCGCGATCCAAGGGCTACTGCCATCTTTGTGACCTTCTGCTTGATCGCCGCTGTCGTGCTGTACCTGACGCCGTTCCGCATAGTCGCGTTCTTTGCTGGGCTGTATTTGCTGAGGCATCCTAGGTTCCGCCACAGGCTTCCATCTGTTCCCCTCAACTTCTTCAGGAGGTTGCCGGCGAGAACTGACAGCATGCTGTGAGATCATGAAGTGCAGACGGATCAGAGTTTTGCTACTGCATTGGTGCCAACAATTCATTGATGGAACTGGCTCTGAGCTGCTGTATGCTGCAAACCTGAAACCTGCAGACAATTTTTTGCGCAATTGAATCTTTATTGTTTGTTAATTTTACTTTTGATCTCTTCTAGAGTTGGCACCAGATTGACCTATTATCTAGCATGATCTGCTACTGCCTGTTTGTTGTTTTGACCTAGATATTCCCTGACCTATTAGTCCTGCTGTCATGATTGACTTTTAGCTGTTATGTGTTTGTATTTTGTCACCTGCGTCTGTACCTTGATTCCCTGCCCCTTAATGTCCGATCGAGTATTGACTTGATTCTCCTAGAAGATGTTCTGCACATCTGTGGTGCGTCCTTTCAACAAATCAGTGGTTGATCGGTTCTTGGAAGCATTGACTTGCTTTCAGACAAACAAAGGTGCAGGACTAAGTTTTAACCATTGACAACTGCTCTCATGTTTTTGTTGTTGTTTTTGTGCATGTAGCTGTACTTTAATAAAGTAGCGTCAAGATCAGGATTATGTGTAGAAGCAACCAATTAATGACATTGACACATACTCCATTTATCTAACAGATAAACAGACACGGGGACGAGAGCGGTGCCCATAGTTATGTGATCGGCTAGGAGTCGGCAAAGAAGATATGAAGATGCACCAGGGATTGAAAACAGGCTAAAATCTCCGCCAACTCCGTTTATCTTTTGACCAAGAAGATTATAGTGGTTGGGTAAATACTGCTCATTTACATCGGATCTTGAGAAATGAGCGGTTTGTGCCAACTGCGGACTGGCAAATGAGACTTGGCGTGTTGAACATTGGAAATAGGTTGAATTCTCGCCCTACTTATTAGTTGTAAGATTTTGAGCAATTTTATTCTTATCATCCATGTTTTCTTTTTGTCACGACTCCATATTCAATTTTATATTATTTTTTAACATTGCCGCCAACGCTCTGAACCATTTGACCATTATAAGTTAGAGATTTATTCGAAAAAAATGAATTATTTGCTCCCTGCTTTACACATTTATGGAGGATCTTGGGAGAGGTACAGTGTCCAGATCGGCAAAGGAAATGAAGATGCAGTTGAAGATCAGAAACGGGTTAATATATTCTCCCCACTTGTTGGTTGAAATATTGTGAGCAATTTCATTTGTGTAATTAACTATTTCCTCTTTACTTTTCCATTCATGATTCAGGTTTAGTCCTTATTTTCCATTGTTGTTTAACTTCATTAGTTGAATGACGGTTGTAAGTCTAGCTAGTATTATTAAATAGAAAATAAGTATGACTGTTGAAAACATATTGATCATGGAAGAGCAGTTTTTGCCAAATATGCGATTGGAATGAGATTGATGAAGATGTGTAGAGCATCAAGACTGCGTACACCGTTATCTTGTGACAATAACATGAGAATCATCACAATAAGTGGAGATGCAATCCACCTAAACACCCTGCAAACACAAAAAGAGAAGGAACAAACCAAAAAGTGAAAGTAGTTTATGCAAACCTCAAGAGTAATGTGAGGAAGCTGAATAACATGATGAATACACGATACTTTCATCAACGACAAAGATTGAGTCCCCTAGGCCCAAAGACGCTTTGCAACACCTCGATGACGAAGATGGATTTATTTTCTTGGGCCGAAAGGCACTTTTCGCCACCTTAGCCACCGTTCATGAGTGAGTGGGTGAGAAAGAGTGAGTGGGAATTCAAAAAGTACTATGTATTATGGATTTTCCAATTTTCAGTCGATGTAGGTTGCTTCTACACTTGGCTTTACTTGGTAAACCTTTGGAAGATGTGAAACTGTTACTTGATACTTAGCTTTACTTGGTTCATTTTCTCGGAGAGGGATTTGGAGTTTTACTCTTGCAGTGCATTGGGAGTTATGTCTCAAAATAATTAACTTGGAATTTCTGCCGAAGAGAACGTGCTGCATAAATAGTTAAACGAGTTTTGAACATAAAGTTAAAGCCAGAATTACATTCCTTCTTAATTGTTGCAACAACTCCTTGTGGAACGGATGGGCCTGTTACCTAGTGATAAGAGTCGGGTGGGCTTTATCCCTAGGATTTACAAGGGTGCTTTTTTTTTTTGGAATAGTCAATTGTTTTATAGGACATCACTAATATTGAAAACTGTACGGTTGTGAAGGCTTAATCATGGAATTAGACGGCAGCTGAAAAAATGGCTTAAGCCCAAATCAGGTGTGGCAAAACAATGTTCCAATTATTAATACACAGAGAGCCTCTTTGTCTTAGTGATTTAACTGCCTCTTGATCAATTTAATTTATTTGTACATAAATTATTCGTCTAGAACAAAAAATGGTATATTATCTCATCGGTTAATCTTACAAACAAGTTCATACCGATCTAAAAGGTGTTCACCGATGTTATAATTTGTTTATATGATGCAAAAAAACTGTAGTGTTTGTTTATAGAGTAAAAAATATAAAGAATCTCTCGCTTATCTCGACAATCAAGAAAATGAAACAAGTAGAGCTAAGTGTTAAATATCAGCTTCACATCCTCCAAAGATTTTCCAAGTAAAGCTAAGTGTAGAAGTAATCCGTATCGATTGAAAATTAGAAGATCCATAATACATAATATTTGTCAAATTCCCACCCGCTCTTTCTTAGCCAGTCGTGAACGGTGGCGAAGATGGCGCACAACGCTTTTCGGCCAAAGGAGACAACTCCATCTTCGTCACCAAGGTGTCGCCAAGCGGCCTTGCACCTAGGGGACTCCATCTTTGTCGCTGATGATTGTATAATGTACTCATCATGTTTTTTCAGTTTCATCACATTACTTTTGAGGTTTGTATAAACTATTTTTACTTTTTAGTTTGTTTTTTTCTTTGTGTGTTTGGAGTTTTTTAGGTGAATTGCATCTCCACTAGACTTGTCGTGATGATCTTGTCCATGTTATTGGTCACAAGATAACAGTGTACGCGGTCTCGATTCTCTACAAATCCGCTTTTTCATCGATCTGCATTTCAATCGCATATTTGGTGAAAATCCCCCTTCCATGGTCAATATGTCCTCAACAGGGATATTTATTTCCTATTTAATAATACTAGCTAGACTTAAAACCATCAGTGTAAGAGTCAATTAATGGAATTAGATGACAATGAAGAATAGGAAATAAATCTGAATCATGTATGGAAAAAGTTAAAAGGAAATGGTTGATTACACGAATGAAATTGATCTCAGTCTTTCAACCAATAAACTGGGGAGAATATATTAATCTGTTTCTGAACTTTGACTGTATCTTCATTTCCTTTGCTAATTGCTAGCTGGGGCACTCTTCCTCTCCCAAGATCCTCTATATATGTGTATGGCAGGGAGTAAGTAATTGAATTCTTGTAGAATAAATCCCACAGACTTGTAATGTTCAAATGGTTCAAGAGTGTTAGCCAACTAAAGGAATTAGGTGGTAATGTGAAAAATAATATAAAATTTAATACGAGTCGTGAAAAGAGGATGATAAAAATAAATTGCTCAAAATCTTACTATTAATAAGTAGGGCGAGATTTCAACCTATTTTGATGTTCAACGCGGCCCGTCTCCTTTGCCAGTCCCTAGTTATCATGAACCACTCATTTCTCAAGATCCTCTATAAATGCATATATAGATGAGAGAATCGTTAAATTATTGTTTCTCGCTAAGTTTTACATGCTTGTAGCAGTCAAGTGGTTCAATAGTGTAAGTAAATTAATTAAATTAGACGACAATCATACATATGATACAAAATTGCATAGGGAGTTCCAGTGAGAAAATAGAAATATGTATGATATATAATTGCTCTCAGTCTCATTATTAATACGGAGTAGTATTTGCCCAACAATTATAATCTTCTTTGTGAAAAGATAAAGGGGGCAGGGAGGAGATTTTAGCCCGTTTTCAACCCCTGGTGCATCTTCATATCTGCTTTGCCGGCTCCTAGCCGATCACATATCTATGGACACTGCTCTCATATCTGATCCGTTATATAGTTTTAATGAGAAACACTGAATTATGATTTTTGGCTTCAATAAAAAAATGATGGGCGTATAACAGTCAAGTGGTTTAACGGTGTCAGTAAACTAGCGGAGTTAGATGGTGATGGCATAAATGATATAAACTTGAATAGGGAGTGGCAAGAAGCATAGGAACACGTTATATTTGAATGAGAGAAATTGAATCTCTAACAATCTTCCAATTAATACAGACTAGTATTCGCCCAACCTCTCTTTTTTGTCTCTCTCCCCTTCTCTCTCATAAAAGTCTTCTTCTCTCAAGGTCTTGGTCAAAAGATAAGGGGAGTAGGGAAAAGATTTTAGGTGACTTCCAAGCTAAAAGCTGCAGCGCTTTCTTTATATCTCTGGCGCCAGGTATAAAAGATGAGTGCAAACAGAAGTCGGTTTTGCAATTAATATCTGATTTTGTATCCTTTTGCTAGAGATGTGCATAGTGTGAAGAGAGAGAGAGAGGGAGAGGAAAGAAGAAACAGACGAGGTGGAGGATGGTCAGGGCCTTCATAAGGGCTTTATGGGGGGCTTCAGAGAAGAAGATCACTACCACCACCAACCCTTGGAGATCCCCCTCGGCTTCCGGAGCACCTCGCCGCCGCCGATGATCGCATCCACCTCCATGTAAGTTGATTGTACGAGGTATACGTTTCCCCCTTTTGTTTTGGGCCTTCGAGAGTTCTCTCTTGGAGTCTCCAAGCAAAGAGAGAACTGTTGCTTGCTTGGTTGCATAGACTAGGTAGGAATTCACCAACTCCACACTGATTGATTCTCTTTAGTTCTCTGTCCTCACCTTTTGGTTTCCTTGATTTCCTGGTGGTTTAATTTTGTTTCCCAGTGATGGGAACGAAATTGTTTTGTGTCAAGCATATAGATTTCAGTTTAATTAGCAAATCGACCAGGATTGTTCCATCATCATGTTACATCTTGTGGAGTTAATTTTGATTTTTAATTGCTTTGAAGAATTCGTACATGGGCATACATACACGAGGAACTAGCTAGAGAGATGACCATGTATCATTATGTAAAATAGTTTACCTAGTGATTAGTTAAGGATCATGGAAACAGTTTAGTGGTCGAGCTAAGGAAAGGACATTTTTTTCCCAAATATATAATAGGATATAATTCTTTTCGTTGTAGCTTTCAGCAAGTAGCTAAGATCAAAACTTTTTAATGGAATGCTCACACCGACTCTTCTATCTGCTCCATTAAAGAAAAGTTGTGCTCCTACTTGCTTGCTAATGTATTCAGCCACTGATTGTTGCTTGTTTCATCATCCAATTTCCTTTCTAGGAGCAAGGAGCCGATGAGCTACGACATGGCGGATTTGGATCAAGCAGCACTATTTCTCTACCTAGATGGTCATGACCCACAGTCGATTCAAGAACAACGACGTAGGTTACTGAAAAAAAATCCCCTCTTAATATCCTTTGCTTTCCCCCATTGAAGTTCAGCGTCCATGATGTTTCATCTTGTAAATTGGTTTCCTTTTTTATACACCAACGGTGCATGGCCTCTTTTTCATGTATATGTGTATGCCACATATATATAGAGCATGCTTAATTGGCCATTTGTTGTGTCTAATTCTTTCTTGGTTTCGTGTGTTTTCCTCTTGATGTTGTGTTCCTTCTTTGGATTTATTTGGTAATTCTCCCTGTGTGAAGAGTGTGACATGTAACAGACTCTCCCTCCCCTTTTGCAAGAGCTTGATCTAAAAGAAGCTATAAATATTCCTTCTTTCCATTTCTCTCACATTCCTTTCCATCTGCACCTTCTCGTGCACTCTGTTCAATTGTAGCCCCATAAGCATGCGTCCTCAAGTGTTCCGATACAAGCGTACTCCACATGTAGTTAAGATCAAAATTAAGCACCTTTCAGGCATGAATAATTAGTATTATTTCTGGGTTATTTCTACTAGCTAATTGTTTCTAGCTTCAGTTATGAGGTGCTGATGAAACCTTAATCACCTTCTGAATTCCCATGTTTGCTTTGCAGAGACTCTGAACATCTTTCCCTCCCAGCCAATGCATGCCGCGGAGCCACTTAATCCTGCTGCAAAGGTACGTACGTAGTCATATGCATGCAGATTCCGTACTAGTATATCCTTACATACGCTTAATTGGATCGTTTTGTGATGCATGGTGTGGTGAATATATTATGTTCAGATTAATGGTGGCGCAGCCATGGCCGTCATGCTTGCTAATGGCGGCAACCCGCAGCAGTCGTCTCCCAGGAGGCCTGACCAGCAGCAGCAAGGTGCCGCCGGCCAGAAGGTCACCACCGGATGCCCCAATGCAGCACCCTTGTTGCCTAATTCAGGAAAGGACAACAAGAACAGTGCTACTCTAATCAAGGTATATATACATGCATACAGCTGATCTCTCCTCTCTCTCTCTGCTCCCTTTCTCTCACATGTTTTTGTAAAAAAAATGTGGCTTGCAGAAGGAAGGAACCAGCAGTGGGAAGGGTGCAACATCGTCTAGCACAGACCCAGAGAGGGAAGGGGTCAGGAGAACACAAGACCCCAAGGTAAGCTAGGCTAGCCAGTGATCTTGACAAGTAGTTAAGCTTTTGCAGAAAAAAAGTATTTTAATTAGCCTAAGTAACTTAACTAATTAGGAGAGGGTGAACAGTCATTGTCTGCAGGGCAGGCAGGCTACAATACATACATGGTAGTTAACCATAGCTACACATATGTTATGACTTTTGAGTTTGACATGTGTGTGTATTTACATATTTAATTGCATGTTGCAGACACTGAGAAGGCTTGCACAGAATAGAGAGGCAGCCAGGAAAAGTAGGCTCAGGAAGAAGGTGAGCTAGTCAACCAAGAAACTCCACAACTTAAAGAAACACATCATGCATATATTTATGTCGATCTGTACATATCTTCACAAACATACAATTAATACATGTGGTAAGGTCCAGACATGAATACATGTATATGTTTATACGAACGTTAATGTTCATGGAAGTATACTTCAACTGCTAATAGTCAACTATTCTTTTCGCTTGCTAAATAAATGGAGTCTCATTGTCTGCTAGTAGCCATTAAATTAGTTTCGTGATGTAACAGTTTTGGCTCTTTCTTTGGGACTTATGTGCTCAAGGATATCCTTATTTTCCTGAATTTGACAGACCAACTAGCTAGAGAACCATATGTACTTTGCAAATGTATTGTCGCTATATATGTTTTACTATACCCTGGTGTGCAAGATATTTTCTGATCATGCCGTGTCTGCTTGTCTGTAGAAATTAACAGTGAGCTATACCTAAAGTATGCCTCAAGAACTATGTGATTGATGTACCACCCATTATTTGTTTGTTTCAGTGCTATGTGAGCATATCGATATAGAAACTAGACGAAGTACATAGAAGAAAAGATTTACACATATACAACCTAAGTTCCATAGTAATATATTTAAGATAAATATTTTGTTGTATATCCGGTGAACATTTTTTTATTGAAAAAGGTGAACTTTTAGTTATATACAAGCTCTACTAGCTAGAACATTCGTAAAACGAGGACGTCTGAAAACTGAAATCAAATGTGCAGCATGGTTTTGAATTCTGGTTTCGGAAATATTTCAGCCACAACCAAAGGACCAAAAATTTCAGTTAAATTTAACAAATATTTAAAACATTAAATTTATTCAAATTTATTTTAATGCATATGCACTACTGAAATGCCTGTAATATTTTGACGGAAAGATAATTTTGAGTGATTTCGATGATGTGCGTCCATACCATATGCCTTGGGTGCATCGGGAAGTAACTAATCTGTTCATTCTTCAGGCTTATATCCAACAGTTGGAGACAAGTAGGATTAGGTTAAGCCAGATCGAGCAACAGGTTCAAGCTGCGAGAGTACAGGTAACTGAAAGGGAAAAAAATCCATTTAATCCTCGTCGACTAGCTCTTTCAACTAGCACTATCCGTCCTGACAAGTGGCAATGTTTAGGGTGTCTTGCTGGGCACTGGAGATCAGCACCACCAAGGCCTTTCTTCTGGCCCTTCAGTTGGTAATGAGACGCTCCCAAACCAATCATTCAATCGATTTATCCCTTGATTATATCGATCACCTAAACTAATCGTCCGAATATTTCTCTAATTTAGTATTTTAGTTAGTGCATTATGTAATGATAATATTCCGTATGATGTCTGTGATGAGCAGCTGGGATGTTTGACATGGAGTATGCGAGATGGGTCGACGAGCACAGCAAGCTGATCGTCCAGCTCAAGGGAGCACTGAACGACCATGCACCGGACAACCAGCTGCAGGTAATTGTCAGCGGCGCGTTGGCACAGCACGACGAGCTGCTCGGCCTCAAGGCCGCCATTGCCAGGACTGACATCTTCCATCTATTGTGCGGGGTGTGGGCCAGTCCCGCAGAGCGCTGCTTCCTTTGGTTGGGTGGGTTTCGACCCTCAGAGGTCATCAAGGTACGTTATACGCACACTTCTGTTTTATTGTATCACTCTTCCATTGTGTACAAAATATCCTAAGAATGTACCCCCTCTAATCTATAATAAGTGCCGCCGATATAGTATAAAGTTGTACTAAATCTACTACACTTGTTATTGATCGGAGGGAGTAGAAGAAGAGTAGATAGAAACGGGTTGCACACCAAGCACAACCTAGGTCTATTATTAGGTGGGTTGTATCTTTACATATTAGGACAGCATATACTTAACTGCCCCACTGAAATTTTGACAAATGGACATTAACATGGCAATGCCGTGGTGTTTACTTCTCAATCAAACCTGGCAAAAGTTTATTTCTATGTTGTACGTCATTGCAATGCAGGCCTACCTGTCATAGCATTCAACCCTTTTCTTTTGTCACTCCGGCCTCCCATCCCTCTTTGTCTCTTCTCCCACCTCTTCCGTAGTGCCTCCACCATCGCCCTACACTATGGTTGCATGACACGAAGACAACGTGGTACTCGACACTAGAAGAGCTGACGCGATCAATTGCTTGTACAAGACATTGCTTGTGACTTGTTTACTTGTCATGGATATGGTTCTAGCGATGCGGATGCGAGATTCACCATGGAGTGACGCAACAACAGAGGATCAAGTATACAATCTAGAGGAGAGGAATTGGATCAAGAAACGTAGAGGGCTAGCCGAAATTGTGGATGATCTGTCGTGCGAAAGGTCTAATAAATTGTGGTTTCATTTTGTTGGAGACGCCGACGAGCTATGGAATTGGGGCAAAGGTAGTGCCATTGCCTCGATTATGTACCCTAGCCGATACCCTAGCCATGACGGTGATGGTTGCTTCATGTGGAGCGAGCATGGGTGTCGGGGTCATGAATGGAAGAGGGGTGGTGTAGATGAGTTGGGTGATGAATACTTATGTCACCATACATCGGAAGGACGATGCCATTAGCTAAAGAGTCTAATGGGAGGACTCTCTATTACAAATAAGAATATATATATATATACACACACACATATATATTTTATTTATTCAATATAAATCACGTGTCACAACCACTTATGGAGAAACCTCCCACCAAATTAGACTGGGTCAGAGGCCCATATGCCGTGGACAAGGGATTTCCTAGGCATCTAGGCTCACAAATCATGGGCTGAAAATTGGACAACTTGGATTTTGTCTGGGGCTCTTATGGAAAGTAGCACATACCATAAATAATTAATTATCACAGTATATTGGCCTTCTAAGCAAGATCAAGAGCTTTGACCTGCGGTTGGCAAGGGTAAGATTTTGTTTGTAGTTGTTGAATTATGATGTGACCAACTTATTTTGTATTCTACTATGGAAAAATAGCTTAAAAACATACTAAATAATTAAGTTGGCTAGAAGAACATTAACAGGGGAAAAGCTAGTTAGAAAATTTGGATATATTAGTATTATCCACCTTGATTCCAAACACAGCCAAGACCCTCTTTGGAATGTAGGAATTTCACAGGATATTCGTAGGATTTCAGTTCCAGTGCTTGATATTTTTGTCTATATATTTCCATTGAATCAAGGTGCTACTAAAATTCATAGATTATATTGGATTCATATGCCTCGATGCGATATGAATTTGAACATAAGACTCACTCGTGTAGGATCGAGGCACTTGTACTGCATTTTCATGTGTTCTATAAAAACGACTATTCTTGTAGTTTTCCTTTTTTTTTGCACTGACAAACTCAAATCCTGTGTTTTTCTTATTCACGTGTTTCTCAATCCTAATAGTGCCCAAAGAAGTGGAACAATGTAGTAACTGAGACCATGTAAGCTTATTTTCTTTTCCAAGATTATGGTAAAAGCTCATTCTACATTCTACAAGAGGCATATTTCTGAAAGAAAAGCACCTAATGTATGCACGAAATTGCTCTAAGCTCCCCCATCCTATATAGCTCCTATCGAATATGATTAATTGTCTTGTTACCGCAATGAGTGAGAAATACGTCTTATACATGTTTTATGGTAATAATAATAATAATTATTATACTAGTTTATATTGGAGTTGTACTTCAGACACCAAATTAGTAATACTTTGTATATAATGTGAACATAATATCTGACATCCCGCTAACTTACCAAACAAACTCAAATATATTTTTCAGGTAATGTTTTGTTTATAAATATGTACATGATTTGTATATATATATATACATAATAATAATATAAGTGAGTTGGAAACAAACAACAACCACACGGGTAGCACTAGTTGTTTCTATGCGTGTTGTCTAACTGCCCAATGGGTATACTTCGTATATTTTAACAACTATTATCATGTTAGTTTCATATGGTTCACAAAATTTAATATGGATTATCAATTTGGTAATAAAATTTGGACGGTTTACCCTACTTGATGCTGGTAACAAGGAAGTTAAGTTTTAGACTGTAACTAAATTACTCAGTGCCAAAGCATGATGTCTACTTGCCCTCGAAGTTGATGAAATATTCTTCCTTTCTTATTAGACAATTATTATTTTTATTTTGAAGGGGTCAACTAATCATTGAAATATAAGCCATGTCAAATTTTGATCTACAAGATCATAACTTACACTGCCCTTGACAATTTCACCGCAGAAACATGTCATTCCAAGCCCACCGCACTACGTATGTAACCCTGGGTTGACCCTTTCATGCCTCCGGGTTATCTAGTTGATTTATGTAATTATATAGCGATCTGATGACATCACAAGATATGTACTCGGTATAGACCTAATTACATATGTGCAGAAGGCTTGACCTTTTCAAGTCCCCCAAAAGGCTACATTGATGTATGTACATTTTAGTATAAGTGCCTTTCCAAGTAAAACAGAAGCCAAGCTAGTTAGATTTAGTGACGACTTCCCACTCTTTTTCCATGAGAATGAACTTCTAATAGTGCCCCTTGTCTTACTTGCTGTTGTAATCTCCACCCACTACAGCCTTCGAAAAGCTCCAAAAAAAACATAGTATTTAAGTTTCCCCTTTATAATAATTAAACCGTTTGTTCAAAAAAAAATTAAACCGGTCAACAACTCAAGTGATGCCTTAATTGATTCCAAATTTGAAAAAGGCTTGGCCTAATGTGGCAGGAGGCCCAGCTGGCACTTGATGGAATAGTTAAAAGTTGAGACGAATGGCAAAAAAGAAGAAGCCTTTGGATGCATGCATTGTTGAGACATATGAACGATTGATCAGGGAGTAGGTAATGTTGGACAGAAACATGTGTGGGAGAGGTTTCATTTGTGATGGTGATGGTTTTCCAGATTAACAACGATTATTTTGTTTTGAGCTTATTCTACATATCCATCTTAATCTTGACATACACCAAAGTTAGGACTACTCAAGGACTTAAAAGAATGCACATATATTTAATCGACTCAGCAGTTCAGTTTTATGACTTTATGGGGTTACGTGTTCATTTCAGCAACTGTGTCTCTAATATTAACTTCAATGATGTGTACTTCTCTCAAATCATGGATCGACCTTGTGGGTGCCTCTATATGCTAATAACAAAATAAATCATCGCCACATGTAATAAATAAGTCAAATACGGTTCTCTCATATATATATAGTGCCTTCCTTTTGCTGGTCGAGTACACAATCTTGACCTTCTAGAAGGAATATGTGTATATATATCTAGAAGAGTACATAATGTGGTGTGAGAAGGTCACCTGCTACAAGATTCTCAAAGCTAGACAGAGCATAACGTAAATTTTGAGTGTCTTTTCTTATGGACTTTTATGATTCTGAGCTTACTGAGTACACAATTCAGATCGAAAGTGCAAATCATATGTACTATTGAAATATCTTCTGATTGCGCCGGCAATTAATAAGCAAACAAGCCTTGAGCATTACAATATATAGTGCAAATATAAACTGACTGACAATTGTGTATAACAATAATAAACAGGTGATGTTGAAGCATGTCGAGCTCGAGCCGCTGTCGGAGGGCCAGCTCCTGGGCATCCTCAACCTCCAGCAGTGGGTGCAGGAGGCCGAGGGATCGCTGAGCCACGACATGGGGAACCTCCAGCACTCCCTCTCCGACAGCGTCGCCTCCCCGGATCTCGCCGGCAGCAACTTCATGGGGCACATGAACCACGCCCTCAACAAGATCTCCTCCATGGAAGGCATCGTCAGGCAGGTAATGTACATGATCATATGTGAATGTGAATGTGATGCGTAGGTCGCTATCGAGGTTTTTTTTGCAAGCGTCCGGAACCCGTACGTTAAGAGACACGGCCAGCATCACTCACACGTGTGCACTACGTCATCATGCATGTACGCATGGCTGTTGAGATCAGCATGCACGCACGGCACACGGCCACATGAATGAACGAATAGGTTGGGCAGCCTGAGGTTGCTAGGTAGACACGTAAGTTGTGCTTGTGCACAAGTCAAATAGGTGTGCGCTAGACGCTGCGCACGTAGGAAACAGACACGTACCATGGGGAACTGAAACATAGGATGATGATATGATTGACAAGATGGAGAGTTGGGGCATCATGGTCGTGGAGAATTAGTGTGCAGGAAAAAGAGAGCACGCAGCTAGCAGCTCTATTATATGTGGAGTGATTTTGACAGGTTATTTTACACATGGTCTTATATATATATATGTTGCCGATTGATGGAACCGTTCAATAGCTGACATTTTCTCTTAGCCTAATGTAACTTGATTTTTTTAGATGAGCCTACTGTTACTCGAATGAATAATACTGACTGTTCAAATTAGTTAACGTTTCTTTCTGCTCCTACTACTGCAGGCAGATGCGATGAGGCAGCAGACGCTGCACAAGCTGCATCAGATGCTCACCATCCGGCAGGCCGCCCTCTGCTTCGTCTCCATCGCCGAGTACTTCCACCGCCTCCGCGCCGTCAGCACGCTCTGGGCTGCCAGGCCGCGTCTCGACGGGCAGGGGCAGGGCCCGCCCCCGTCCTAGAAGGAGATCAAAGCTCAGCAGCAGCGCAGTCATTGCAAGGTTTAGACTAATAAATTAAGCGGAGCTAGCATGCATATGCATGCATGCACACCGGGAGCTAGAGACGGTGTACATGCATGCATGTGTGGGAGTTCCAGCTCTTGGTCGTCGGATGTGGAACTGGCAACTTAATTTTGTAAGCTGTACATACAGTGTTAATTAGCTGCTAGCTAGAGAAGAAATGCTAGGGTGTAGTGGTGACTTAATTAGAAGCCGTTTTCCTTATTATGTTCACCAGCTATTGGATAATGGAAACTGCTGGGCGTCCCCCGGGGGATCTGATTCCCCAGCCCCCGGGTCCCCAGCCGTCGGATCAACCATTTTAACGGTTAGATTTGCATGTAGCAAAAAAACATCTCCGGCAGCAAAAAATCACCCCCGGCAGCAAATGACTGAAGCAAAAAACGGTTCGTTCAGAAATGAAAATAAAAAAGACTGGGCTCGCCGGAGACCTCGCCGGAGACCACGTAGCAAACATATTACGCAGATGTAGCAAAACCGCAAATAAATTGTAGCAAATTATTTTAGTCATATGCTGCAAATCCTCTAAAACATCAACGGAGACATCGCCTGCAGCCGGCAGCAACGCCGTCCGAGGTTGCAGCAACTCCGTCAGTAGCAACACCTGACGCCTAAGGTAGCAAAGTAGTCCTCCGTCGGTAGCAACGCCGGAGGCCTAAGTTAGCAAAACCGGTATCCGTCAGTAGCAACGTGAGGCGCTTGGCCGGAGGGCTGCACGGGGTCAGGGGAACCGGTCTTGCCGGGCGAGTTCGCGACCAAGGCGAGCCAGACACGGAGCAAGTCTCCTCGACGGGAGGTTGCTGCCGCCACGGATCTGGCCGGAGCTTGGAAGGCTCGGTAGCAGCTGCAAAATGACTGCGAGCGGCGGCGAGTGCCCTGCTATAGCTTCAGGGTGCGGGGGAAGACGAAGAGATAGATGGGATTTTGGCCGACGACGACGGGCGTGGTGGCAGCCATGGCCGGACCTCGCGGCGGCGCGGGAGTCCGCTACACCGGCGGCGAGGGAGTCCCGTGCGGGAGGCGGCGGCGGAGTCCCGTGCGGGAGGCGGCGGCGGAGTCTGGCGCCGGCTCCTCAGGCTACGCGCTGGGAGAATTTGGGACGACGGCCGGCGGACCGGGTCTCGCTCGTCACAGGTGGTTAGCAGGAAAGATGGAGAAGATAGGGAAGACGTGGTGGGGTCCACCCACGTGGCTTCGCTGGGTTTGCCCAGGCGTGGGACACGCGTCGCTTGCGGAAGCCGGAGGTTGCAAGTCGAGCGATCCCCCGGGGGCATTCAATCAACTGCTGGGCGTCCCCCGGGGGATCTGATTCCCCAGCCCCCGGGTCCCCAGCCGTCGGATCAACCATTTTAACGGTTAGATTTGCATGTAGCAAAAAAACATCTCCGGCAGCAAAAAATCACCCCCGGCAGCAAATGACTGAAGCAAAAAACGGTTCGTTCAGAAATGAAAATAAAAAAGACTGGGCTCGCTGGAGACCTCGCCGGAGACCACGTAGCAAACATATTACGCAGATGTAGCAAAACCGCAAATAAATTGTAGCAAATTATTTTAGTCATATGCTGCAAATCCTCTAAAACATCAACGGAGACATCGCCTGCAGCCGGCAGCAACGCCGTCCGAGGTTGCAGCAACTCCGTCAGTAGCAACACCTGACGCCTAAGGTAGCAAAGTAGTCCTCCGTCGGTAGCAACGCCGGAGGCCTAAGTTAGCAAAACCGGTATCCGTCAGTAGCAACGTGAGGCGCTTGGCCGGAGGGCTGCACGGGGTCAGGGGAACCGGTCTTGCCGGGCGAGTTCGCGACCAAGGCGAGCCAGACACGGAGCAAGTCTCCTCAACGGGAGGTTGCTGCCGCCACGGATCTGGCCGGAGCTTGGAAGGCTCGGTAGCAGCTGCAAAATGACTGCGAGCGGCGGCGAGTGCCCTGCTATAGCTTCAGGGTGCGGGGGAAGACGAAGAGATAGATGGGATTTTGGCCGACGACGACGGGCGTGGTGGCAGCCATGGCCGGACCTCGCGGCGGCGCGGGAGTCCGCTACACCGGCGGCGAGGGAGTCCCGTGCGGGAGGCGGCGGCGGAGTCCCGTGCGGGAGGCGGCGGCGGAGTCTGGCGCCGGCTCCTCAGGCTACGCGCTGGGAGAATTTGGGACGGCGGCCGGCGGACCGGGTCTCGCTCGTCACAGGTGGTTAGCAGAAAAGATGGAGAAGATAGGGAAGACGTGGTGGGGTCCACCCACGTGGCTTCGCTGGGTTTGCCCAGGCGTGGGACACGCGTCGCTTGCGGAAGCCGGAGGTTGCAAGTCGAGCGATCCCTCGGGGGCATTCAATCATTTTCCTTGGATAATTTATGTTTCACCAGAGCAAATCCAGTTGGATAAGGTCTTTCTAATGTTTGCATCCGGGTCGGTCATTGCATTACCTTTTTTTTTTTAACCCAGGCAATGCCTTTGATTGATTATGTCGAAAAAAGTTGGACATCATATAAGCAATACCCGCCGATAACAAAATACAACAGAGAACGCATGGTGCCATCCCTGAGGCTGCTTCACACACTACGGGAGAATTGCCGTACGCCGACGGCCAGGCGATGTGCCGACGGCCAAATGTCGGAGCCATCGGCACAGGAGCCTCCGGAGCGCAGCGACAAGGATGGCCATCGGTACAGGCTAGAGGTACCGACGGCCACCGTCAACATAGTTCTGGCCGTCGGCATAGGATCAATCTGGCCATCGGCACAATATTTTTTTTCCTTTTTTTTCACTATAGACCTGTGCCGACGGTTATACCGTCGGCATAGCTTTTTTCTATTTCTCCACGACAGTCTTCAAAAAAGCATAACTAAATCATTCTAATTGAGAAAAATAAGTATAACATATCAAATTTTGCAGAAAAATAAGATCTATCATAGAAAAATATAAAAAATGGAATATTTAAAATACCTAAACAAATCTTCTTATAAATAAGGTATAATGTTCGAGGTTTCATGGCTTTCACACAACCAAAAATGAAAAAAATGGTCGTGGGTGGATTAGAAATCCGCGTCCGGGTATTGCTTACCATCCTAGGGCCCATACACGTGCCAAATATGATCTCGTTTCGGCAAACTATGCGATGCCGAGGCCGTTTCCTATCTCATTTCCCCTGAAATCCATAAAACTTCGGACGTGATAGACTTTTCGTGAAGGGTTTTTAAAAATAATTGCCATATCCTAGTTTTGACAAACAAAATAGTTACTATGACATATAAAATGGCGCCACACGGCTCCGTGGGATTTTCTGACTTCGTTTAAATTGCCATATGGCCAAAACAGCCCCCCCCCCCGGGACATGCGGTATCGCCGTACCGGGCGTGCAGGTGCACCCATTCGCGAACAAAAATTAGCACATATAATGATGCGTTGTAAAACTAAAAAATATTTTTTCCGGAATTTCTGGAGAGACGGATAGTTGAGCCCTAGTTCAAATCCGGTTAGTTTCCAGCGGATTCGGCGGGACAACGCCGAAAGCCGCATGGGTTCCCAAAAAGCTAACGCGTGCACAATTCATGTGATAGGTGGTGCGTAGGTGGTCTACTATCATCGCACGGAGGTTTCACGTCATACTAAAATACGCCCCATGTAGCTGCTTCACAAATAAAAACCGTTTGGGCACGCTAAAAATGAAAAGATGGTCGTCCGTGGGTCGGATTAGACATCCGCGTCCGGGGACTTGCTTCCCATCCTAGGGTCCACACACGTGCCAAAATATGACCTCGTTTCGGCAAACTATGCCATGCCGAGGCCGTTTCCCACCTCATTCCATAGAACCCCGGACGTGATAGCCCTTTTCGTGAAGGGTTTTTAAAATAATTGTCGTATCCCAGTTTTGAAAAACAGAATAGTTACTATGACATATAAAATGACGCCACGCGGCTCCGTGGGATTTTTTGACTTCGTTCAAATTGCCATCTGGCCAAAATAGGGCCCCCGGAACATGCGGTATCGCCGTACCGAGCGTGCGGGTGCACCCATTCGCGAATAAACTAAACGGACAAAAAATAGCACATATAATGATGCGTCGTAGAACTAAAAACATTTTTTCCGGAATTTCTGGAGCGACGGATAGTTGACCCCTAGTTCAAATCCGGTCAGTTTCCAACGGATTCGGCGGGACACCGCTGGAAGCCGCATGGGTTCCCAAAAATCTAACGCGTGCACATGTCATGTGATAGGTGGTGCGTAGGTGGTCTACTATCATCGCACGGAGGTTTCACATCATACTAAAATGCGCCCCATGTAGCTGCTTCACAAATAAAAACCGTTTGGGCACGCTAAAAATGAAAAGATGGTCGCCCGTGGATCGGATTAGAAATCTGCATCCGGGGTCTTGCTTACCATCCTAGGGCCCACACACGTGCCAAATATGACCTTATTTCGGCAAACTATGCCATGCCCAGGCCGTTTTCCACCTTATTTTGAATAAAGTCAATCAGATTTAAACTAGAGGTACTTGATCTAATGCTCATGATTTTTGGGTAAATTAAATATGTAGGTTCAAAATATGATATGGATTTCATATTTGTATTCCTCTCATTTTTCTGATCAATTTAGATATATTATTTACCAAATTCGCATTTACTGATATTAATTATTCCATATTAAATAAAAAGACAAAAATAAAATCATTTAATTGTTTTTAAAATTCTATATTATTATTATTATTATTTATATATATTCATTGTTGTTTACTTAAGTAATTGTTTAGAATTCAAAAATATAGAGGTGTGGCATCACGGTCAAGGGGTTAATATGATTGATATGGTAGTATTACCAACAAGGTGTCATTTCTTTCATTGAAGCTCATCCGAAGAGAGTAGTGTGAGGATGGGTGACCAACTGGGAAGTTTAACTACAAGTGCAATTTGACCTAAGATTAGGTGTACTAAGTGTGATTGTGAAAGATTAACAAGTAAAAAAGAATAAGAAGAAAATTGAAAAAAATAAAAAATATTTTTTTTCAAAAAATATAATTTGATTATTTTTTCAAAAATAAATATGAAAATTTTGAAATACTATGCCGACGGTAAAACCGTCGGCACAGCAATCTGTGCCGACGGCCAGTCTATGCCGACGGTAATTGGGCAGTCCCCGACCAGAACTATGCCGACGATGCTACGCCGATGGTCACCGTCGGAACAACCTGTGCCGACGGCTGGCGGCCGTCGGCAGACTCCATCTCTCCCGTAGTGACATGAGTCGACTACCAAGTCGCCTTAGCGACCAAAGCCGAAACCCAAACAACTCAATACAATACGGCCGAGGATAACATCCGGAGCCGCCACCGCCATGACATCTACGCCGACCCCGAGGCCGTGCCCTCATGCGAGTCGATGAACAAGTCACCCGAGTGACCAAACTCGACACTCTAGCACCTCAACAAATATGAAAGAGGGGATAAACCAGGGACGTCGCTCCGACATCAATGCCTAGCTGAAGAAGAAATTCAAACAATACCTACCGGACCAACATACTAAGCATCGGCACAGGAGGTGAAGGGGCTAACAACGATGCCTCCAATTAAGGGAGCGACGACCAAAAGCTCCGCCGTCACTGAAATCAACTGTGGATGGTGCAGGTTTTCACCAGGAGCCAAACCTGAAACTGTGTCCACCTTCCGCCAATCACCAACACATTGCACTGGCCCCTCTGCCTGGCAGAACATCCAAGGCGAGGCTCCAAGAGGCAAACAATGTAAGAGACCCACCCTCACCAGATCCCGTGTGCAATCTGGGCTTTCCTCCGGAGAACCCGGGCGGAGGAGCAAAAGCACCGCTATCGAGGGTACTTCCCGGCAATTCCCTCCGTTTGGGGCTTAGGGTAGATGGAATCCTGTAGGCTGACACGAGACATCGGTTATCAAACAAGCGAGGAGAGCGATTTACCCAGGTTCGGGGCCCTCGATGAGGTAAAACCCTTACGTCCTGCCTGTCTGATCTTGATTATGAAAATATCGGGTTACAATGGGGTGCCGAAGGTTTCGGCTATGATCTCGTCGAGAGACTAAGTTCTACGATGACCTAGCTCTGGACTTGCGGTGGCTATGATTACTATCATTGTGTGTCCCTCGGCAGATCCTCTCCTGGCCCTTATATAGTGAGCCAGGTCTCGAGAGATCTGTCTGGGTACAACTAGGTTACAAAGAGTCCTATGTCTAAACTTTCCTTGTTTCTTCGTCTTCTTGCCTTGCTTGTCAAGACTCCTCCCTTGGAACCGACGTAGCGGCCCACCTTGGTCGATGGATATTCTTCATGGGCCCCTGGTTGGCTGCAAGAGGTAGCGCAATACTAGTTACCCGAAGGCTAATGCCCACATCAGTAGCCCCCGAGTGACTGGTCGAAGAAGCTTCGGGCAGGGAATAAAACTGTCTTCCGTCGAATGTTTACAATTCCCAAATTTTTTTTGACTCCTTTGTAGCAGCATCATCTTGTGTATCGGGTGCGTGTTCAGCGCTCCCGATGGGAGTAGCCCCCGAGTCTAGGCACGGATGCTTGCAACCGTGTGTAGACTCAAGTTGTACTACTCGAATCTTTTTCCTTCTGCCGATGTTTTCTGCAAGCCGTCATGATCATCCGACATATCTTCCTATATCGGGTCTTCAATACTTTCAAGTAAGGTTTGTACTTGTTGGTGTACGTAAAGGATATTGAGTAACGTGCCCAGCTTTACTCGACATATCGATGTTGGTTAACTGCTGATGGCAAAACAACGTTACCCTACTCAGGATCAAGTCCCCGGGCATGATCCTGGGCCGCGCAAAAAGTCTTCGAGTCCATAACTTTTATCGGATGCGCATTCAGCGCTCCCGATGGGAGTAGCCCCCGAGTCTAGGCGCGGATGCTTGCAACCGAGTGTAGACTCAGACCAAAACACCCGAATATTTAGTTTCCTTCGGATGCTTCAGTCAGAGTCGATACTTCTTATGACATCATTGATGGCGTAACCACTGCTGCGGTCTGAATGACATGACATGACCTGACGGGCCTACCCTACTTCCGCGCGGTCAGTTAGGAAATGACTAGTGCTTGTGCATTGACCAAGGTGCCTCCTTGATTTCCGTGCGTAGTGGGAGTAATGGGCCGCCAGTTTCATCTCTCTCACTTGGACACGTGTACGATTGGATCCTCGTCCACCTTCCCACGATCACTAGAGTTACGGCCATGATTTCCCAGCAGTCATTGCTATCAATAAAGAGCCTTTTTCCGTTTTCACTTTTTACACTTCCATACTACTCTTCTTCCTCCTTAGTTCCTTCTCGCCATTGCTCTTGCTCCCAAGAACTCAAACGCCATGGGCAAGAAGAAGGGAACTGCTGGTTTAAGTGCTTCTGCGGGTGCGGCCAAGATTGGCCGTGATTGGTGTGCCTCCACCATCTCCAATCGTGAGGTGAACAAGCTGCGGTCGCTCGGCCTCATCTCATCTGCCGAGTCTGACTTCTGCCACCCAGGTTCTTCCTCTCGCCCAAAGCCTCCAAAAGGCTTCACTGTTATGTTCGCTGCCTTTCTGCTCCGCGGGCTCTCTCCCTGCCCATGAATTCCTTCGCTCTCTTCTTTTCTTCTACGGGATCCAGCTCTGGCAGCTGACTCCCAATTCCATTCTCCATCTTTCCATCTTCATCACTCTGTGCGAGGCATTCCTTGGCATTGACCCCCACTGGGGCTTGTGGAGGAAGATCTTCTACGTCAAACACCACAATGGCAATGATGGTCCTCCCGTTGTTGGCGACGTCAGCTTTGTCGTCAGGAAGGAGGTCAATTACTTTGACTATCCAATGAAAGAGTCAGTTCAGGGCTGGCGGTAGAAGTGGTTCTATCTGCGGGACATCCCAGCACCAGGACGACGCTCCAATCTGCCTCCTTTCGAAGATGTCCCCTTGGCTGTGCCGAAGAAATCCCGGCGAAATACTTTGACTGCCGAAGAAAGTGCCTTAGCCGACCAACTGTATGAAAAGGTCATGGACCTGAAGAATGCAGAAGGGCTGATGATGTGTGGCACTGAGGTGGTTTTAGTGTTTCTAAAGCGTTGAGTGCAACCACTAATATCGCGGCCTCATCAGTTGTGGATGTACAACATCGCAACTGACACATCAAGGGTCAGCTTAGCCGAGTTTTCCGACGAAGAACTTCGAGATGAGGTGCGACGTCTGACCTGTTTTAGTCAAAAGGACAGTATTGTTCTGACTTCGGCTCGTCCTCCTCTCGACCGCAAGCATCTCCCCGCAAAGGTAACTTTTCGTGTATTTGTATCGAATGTCGTCTCTATTACCGAATCTGAATTTGAAAACTCCTTTTTCTTGTCGACAGGCTTCCACTATTGCTCAGTGCTACCCTCCTACACCCAAAAGTGGGATAGCACCAGAGGACGACAATTCTTCGCAAGAGACTGAAGATGAGCAGCTCACCCTTGAGGACAACGATGTCCAATGTGACGAAGCCCCCGAGGATGATGCTCGCACTAAATCTATGCGACGAAGGAAGATCAATGAAGACTTGATGGCGACTGCTGAATCGAGTCCTAGCGGACAAGATGATGATGCTAACACAACTGTTTCTCCTGCTTCTTTTTGAAGAACGTCGCCTCCTCCAGCTGCAAAGGGCTCAACGAGCCTCTTCGCCAACGAAGATTACTTGGAGTTGTAAGTTTTTCCTCTTTCTTTGCTTTTAACTTCCTTCAATTTCTCTAAAGTGTGTATTTATCTTCGAGCAGCTCTGACGATGATGATGAAGTCCCTCTCGCCAAGAGGGCAAAATTACTCTCTGAAAGAACTGAGCCAGCAAAGGAATTGAATCCTTAAAGTGGTGAGCTCACTCCACCTCCAAGAACAGTTGTGGCCAAGGTTCCTGTATCGAAGGTTAACCCTTCTGCCGGCGCTTCCGCCCCTCCGATTGCTCGTAATTATGTAAGCATAATATTTGGCACAATATCCTTTTTAGCTTCCGAGCCGATGATGGATTTTTTGATTAAGTACTAACTGAAATTCGTTTTCCATGCAATTTGTCATAACTTTTCATTTCCTTCCTCGCAGCGAATTTTTGCCACAGTTGACTCTGTGGCAGATTTTGCTGATCAATTCACTCGCCTGGAATCCGAAAACGTCCAGCTTCGCAAGGCCATCAAGACTTCGGCTGATCAGGTGCTGGAAGCCAACAAGCTCACAGCCGAAGCTCAGAATGAGAACACACTGCTGAAGGATGAGCTGAAGAAGCTGAAGAAGAAGATGAAAGATGAGAAAGAAGCCAGACGCGAAGCTTCCATCTTGGTCGATGAAAAAGAAGGTGCTCTTCGAGAGTCCATCACGAAATTGCTAAGTAAGTTTCCTTTCACCCTTTGCATGGTATTCTTTCAATACTATCTTTTGGATTGCTTATTCGTAATTTTTCCAGATGTTGCCGATATGCCTATCGACCGTGTAAGTAAGCTTCGAGAGGATTCAATGTCGGATGCACTCTCGTTTGCTACCGAATCCAGCAGCCAAGTCCATGGCCTTTTGCAAAAACCAAGGGGGCTTTGTCGAAGTTGTTTTCGATGATGTTCCCAAAGTTGAGCCAAAACAAGACCCTTGGAGAGATGGCAGATGCCTTCTTCATCGATTCTTCCAAAGCTATAGAGGTATTGAAGCGGTGCTCCCGTCTCTTCGGGGCGGTTCTTACTTTCAAACTTTTAATGGGGCATGGGCTAGGTTCTGAATTGGAAAAGCTATCGAAGGTGTTCCGGTAGATGCTGATGAATGTCTAGTCAACCTCGAACCTTTCAAGCAATCAGCAGTGCTATGTGCCAATCAACTCCTCAAATTGGTTGATGAAGAGAAGAACAAAGCTGCGTCTGAGGCTGCTCCCGATTCATCGTCAGCTCGACCTTGAAATAAACCTTTCTTCATTGTTGTAATTTCAAATACAATTTAGTCTAGCCTTGTTTTGTACTAGCTCTGTTGCTAGTATCAACAATCTTTTGGATGTAATATACGCTCCCGATGGAAGTTTTTTCACCTTTTATCAACGCTTTTCTGAATTGAGAATTGTGCTGCAGATTTCTTCAACTTCTTTCCTGTGCCGAACCTTCTCTGAATCCTTCGGCTGGTGATGAATCTGATCTTGTTCGTTGTTTACGCGACCAAATATCTCGGTTGAACAAAGACATATCCAATCACCACGAAATGGCAGCTTTGGTGAAAAGAAAAGGTGAAATTGCCACTGCAATTGAACAACATGCTCTCGATCGCCTCCGTGTTGCTACTGAGAGTTTAAGCTGTAAGCAACCGACCACCTTTGTCCTCTGTCGACTTACTCATTCAATAATCTTATGCTGATTAACCTTTTCACTTCAACAGTCATAGCTTTTGATGAATCAGAAGAGAACAAGCGAATCCATGAAAAGATTGCACCAATGACCGATGTTACTCATCCAAAGCATGAGCTATGGTCCAATCGGTCAAAAGCTGTAGCCATGGCTAAGTTTGAGCATCGAGCGGAGAAGGTGCATTATTATTTTGACAAATATCATGCCCATTTCTCAATGGTATGGAAAACTATGTTTCCATTGGATCAAACACCCGAGACTTTATCTGCTTCATTCAATCGGTTCAAGACTCCGGAGAGAGTTCGATTACTGGTGCGGAAGGAACTTCTTACTGGAGCTGAACTTGTGCTTGCTTCAGTCTTAGCGTGCCACCCGACCATAGATTTGGAGGCCATAGCGAACGCCAATAGAATATTATACCAATATTATTCCATAGCCACACATCCTACATATGTTATTATCTCCCGAATGGAAACATGAATCGAAAGAGATTTGAAGGCTCGGGAAGACCAAGAAGCCTTGCCATGAAGTTTTGTATATTTTTTTAGGGATTTCTATTTTCGTGCCCTCGGTTCCTTAGTTGTGCTCAGTTTTCCCCAGCCCCTTAGTTTTTCCTCAGTTTTCCCCAAAACCTTGTCTGAAACCCGCAGAAGGAGGTCGGACGGAAGGAATCCCGTTAGTTGACGTTGGTTGGTGCTGGCAAGTGGGGCCGCTGTTGGTGCCCCGCAGTGGACACGTCTTCACTTATCCAGATCATCGTGGGACCCACAACTTGTCCACGTTAAGTGCGCCGGACCCACAGCTTACCCAGGTGACCGTTGCAAAATGGGAGCCCGAGCCAGCCCCGCGCCCGTGCCCGTGCCATTGCTTCGCCTTTCTTTCTCCGCGCCCCATTGTTCTTCTTCTCCGCCAGCGGCAGCCCTTCTCCGGTAGGCGGGTGATGTCTAGTTTCTCTTCGACCTCCCGTTCTTCATGGCCGCAGTATGGACCCGTGCCTTTGACAAGATGCCCTGACTGCCCACGCCAGGAGCCTCTGAAGCGGTCGATCTGTAAGACGGACGAGAACGGCAACCGTGGACGTGAGTTCGTTGCATGCGAGAGCTTGCCATATAGAGAGGGGGATAAGGTTAGATCTCGCTCCAATTTCTCTGTTTTCTCTCGATTTTCTTGTTATTCCCTCGAATTTGGGATTTAGGGTTCACGTTGTTGTTTTCAGATCTTGAAGAAATGCAGGCATTTCGAGTGGATCGATGTGTACGTTCAGAGGCTTGATTGCAGGGAATCAATTGGCGCTATTGGGCGCAATTTGGGAGGGGACTTGCTGTAGAGAATGCGGCGGAGAGAGGAGCCGTTCCGATTAGGGACCTTCCGATTATGCCTAATGCTCCCAATGCGAGAACTGGTGGAAGTGAAGGGAGAACTGAAGAAAATGAACAAGCGATTAAGGCAGCTGATCGAGTTGAAGAAGCAAGCTAATCGATGGCTGGTTGTTTTTTTTGTTGTATAATTACGATCGGATTCTTATCATTGCTCACCGGGCGCTAGAAGTTGTTACAAGGGATACCTTGTTACAAATCCATTATTCGATTACATGTACTTGTAGTTGTTTTCAAAGTTAGTGTGTGCATTCACCGAAATTACCAACTATATTCCCTAAAAGAAAAGGAAAGCTAAAGATCGTTGATAATTGTTAGAGGGGTGACAAATAATGCAATCACCGAAATCCGCAAATATGTATGCCTCATGTTTATACCAAAATTATACCACTTTTAGGCCTTTCCAAAATACCAATACCATATCCCAAACTATATTCCCTAAAAGAAAAGGACAGCTAAAGATAGTTGATAATTGTTAGAGGGTGACAAATAATGCAATCGCCGAAATTCGCAAAAATGTATGCCTCATGTTTATAACAAAATTATACCACTTTTAGGCCGTTTCAAAATACCAATACTATAACCCAAACTATATTCCCTAAAAGAAAAGGACAGCTCAAGATAGTTGATAATTGTTAGAGGGGTGACAAATAATGCAATCCCCGAAATCCGCAAATATGTATGCCTCATGTTTATACCAAAATTATACCACTTTTAGGCCTTTCCAAAATACCAATACCATATCCCAAACTATATTCCCTAAAAGAAAAGGACAGCTAAAGATAGTTGATAATTGTTAGAGGGGTGACAAATAATGCAATCGCCGAAATCCGCAAAAATGTATGCCTCATGTTTATAACAAAATTATACCACTTTTAGGCCTTTTCAAAATACCAATACTATATCCCAAACTATATTCCCTAAAAGAAAAGGACAGCTCAAGATAGTTGATAATTGTTAGAGGGCTGACAAATAATGCAATCACGAAATCCGCAAATATGTATGCCTCATGTTTATACCAATACTATATCCCAAACTATATTAAGTGGCAAACTCGTCATTGCATTCTCCACCGACAGAGAGAGAGATGGGTGGCCACGAAGAGAGAGAGAGAGAGAGAGAGAGAGGTTGCCACGAAGAGACGGATAGGGGTATACTGCCCGTTAGATCAGTGGATCAACGGTTCGTGGAGTCGATCCGTGTGACAACGGCTCAACCAATCGGGATAAGTTTGGGCTTCTCGAGGCATTTGTGACAGTACTTGAGGGCAAAACTGAGTAGTACTAAGAATCCAAGGGCACATAAATAGTAAATAGACTAAGGGATTCAAACAAAAGAATTACAAAATGAAAAATGTGTGTTTTGTACAATATAATTCATATTGGGCTACATCAAATTATTTGCAATTCAAATATACATGAGTGTGACAATTATGGCATCATTTAGACAAACTATGTTTTGGGAAAGATGTTTTGCAAAGGGGTTTGGGTGGAAAACCATGCATCTTCATAGCTACACTAGTGATTAGAAGTGGCAATTTGTGGTAAAACTTGATTTATATATGTTTGTTAAGGTTTTCTAGGTGGCAGGTTGCGTACGAAGACTCCATGAGTAGTTGCCACTATGTTTTTATTTTTTTGGATTTTTTTGCGCATGAAATAACTCAATTAGCTATGTTAATCTCATTTGTTGACTCTCTGTTGACCAGCTACGAGGGTAAAACTGAGTATATTGCACTTGCCGGTCTAAGTCCTCGAGGGGAAAAGCGAGTACGAGATAAAATTTACGTATAAGGCACGAGGTTATAGCGAGTACACCAAACGTCCCAGGGTTAGACTCGGGTAGCTGTGCACGCTGCAGCCGTGCATAGCGGACTCGTGTTGCCGTGCATAGCGGATGCGTGTTGCGGTACACGCCACCTTCGTCTTTATAGAGCCCCTCTTTCTCTCCCTCGACGCTTGCGTTCTCACCGGCTCATGCAACCGCCTCTCCTGTCCCATCATCTTCTCCACAACCGAAGAAAAACCCCGAAGAAAACCGCCGGCGATGGAGAAGAATGAGATGCCCATTGTCGGCACATCAGCCGCCGCCCCGTCCAGGCCCTGTCGCTGCTTCCATCGTAGCAGCCGGCGCATCGGCCGCCGCCCCGTCCAGGCCCCGTCGATTGGGACCCGTACGAACCGGTGCGATCGACGCGCGGAGAACCCCTACGACACCACCATCGTCGACAACGAGCCGGAGGTAACCCTTTGTTCCCTTGTTCTTATCTCATTTCAATCATTTTGTGTTAGATCTACCGTTATTACGGTTCGTACATTCCTAGTTCAATCCTTTTTTGTTAGATCTTGCGTTATTCTTGTTATTCTGTTCCTAGTTCGATCCTTTTGTGTTAGATCTTGCGTTATTAGTGTTTGTGATTTGCTTTTGTTTAAGATTTGTGCCGATGATGATGAATATTTGGGCATAAATTGATTCAGGGTTTGGTCAGTAAACAATTGGTGTGTACAAATTTGTTGTGCATGATCTTTGGTTTGCTGACTCAAATCTGGATATAAGTGTGTCCAATGTAACCGAGGCTACCTCTTTTTTTCGAGCCCATATTATCATGCATGATTTTTTGTTCACTCTCTGTTCCATCATCGTTGCAATTGACTTCGTGTTTTTGCACGATCTTTGGTGCTACGTGACGGGTGCAGCGGCGACGTCGACAGCGACGACGAGTCCTTCCACACCAAGACTCGTCACGTCCTCAGGAGGCTGCAGTCCGGCCATTACGATGGCCCTTTTGCTCGAGGCATTTACAAGTGCCCCTTCTGCAACAGGAAGCTCCGCGCCACCGACTTCAACTCCCTGGTGAACCATACTGAATCCATTGGCAGATGTGGCGCTAGAGTTGGAAGGACCGTGAACGTGCATGCGTACATGGCCAAACACAAAGCACTTGGGATTCCCCTGGGCACCCTCCACGCGAGTCACACGCGCTACTGGAGGCGTTGAACGTGCCTACCGCACTCTCTCGTATGTGACTGCTCTATACGCAGAGCAGCTTAATTTCATGTAAAATGTAGCTTATGTTGGATCTATCGGTACTACTTTTGGATCTGTCCTGAATATATCTATGCTATGTTGGTTGCTGTATGCAGCTTATCCTATATTTTTTCTCTGGATTTGTGCCCTAGATTTCCTACCTGATTGGGTAAAAACGAAGGCATAAAGAAATGAATGGCGTTAAAAAACAGAAGGAGAAGCTGCTCTAGATTTGCTACCAATTTGGGCTATCAAATATGAATGAGATCGAGCGATAGAGAGGAAAAAGGTACATTGAAAACTGCTAATCTGGGCGAAAGAGACAGAAACCACTCGTGCCCCCGTCCCGGACCCACACGCTACGGCCCCACACGCTACGGCCACACAAACACGGCCTCGTCCTGTCCCACGCGGTCCCTTCCTACCAGCCCCACACGACGCGGTCCCACACGACGCGACCCCACAAACGACACGACCCCACTCGTCAGCACGGAACGGTCAACTTAACGGATTCCTTCCGTCCGAGCTCCTTCTGCGGTTCAGACAAGGGCTTGGGGAAAACTGAGGAAAAACTAAGGAGCTGGGGAAAACTGAGTACAACTAAGGAACCGAGGGCACGAAAATAGAAATCCCATTTTTTTATGATGACCTTGCGTTGCAAGGAGTAATCCTGTATGTATTTTGATGTGTTTTTAAACATCATTTGTTTTTGAACTTGTTAGTTCGATTTGAAAAGCTTTGTCGATGGCAACTGAGTGATCAAATCAGTTTGCTCACTTGACGACTCTGTTGTAATTGCATTATCTGCAGAGTCGATTCATAAATCCTGTAAGAGAGACACCCTTCGAGTGAATGAGGGATTTAGGCTCTTTATTTATTTGGTCTCGTAACACGGTGAGTTATGAGCCTTTTTGTAAGTAATATTATTTCCATCGACTGCAGCACTCGCGAATTTTCTTGAGGCTTGGATGGTTTATAATGTATCGATAATCATAGGTCCCGGTGAGAGTATTAATTAATTATCAATACTATAATAATTCCTTGCAGCCCCCGAGTATTATCGAGTTGGTTGTGTAACACGCAGTTTTAGCCGAAGCTCCCGATGGGAGTAGTAGCCAATAAAAGGGACTCGAAAAACCGTTCGAGTGGTAAAATAATTAATAAATATGGAAGCTAAACCAAGAATTTTATTCATAATATGTGACAGGCTAAGAAGCCTTCATATAGCGAATAAGGAATAGTTGAATTCTATGCGTAGAATCGTCGCAAGTGTGCAACATTTCATGGATTTCCAACGTTTTTGCCCGAAGCAGGGTTCTTGAGTCGATAAGCTCCTCCTGGTATTACTTCGGTGACTGTGAATGGTCCTTCCCATGGAGATTCGAGTTTCAAAGGTCTTTCTTGCTTCAGTCGTAATACCATGTCACCAATGCTGAAGCATCGGTTGCGAACTCGTCGACTGTGGTAATTTCGTATCGCCTATTGATATACTGCCATTCTGGCTAAGGATATGTCTCGAGCTTCATCAAGGATATCTACAGCATCTTGTAGTGCATGAGTGGAAGTCGTCTCTGTGTATGTGGTCACCCGAGGAGCTTCAAAATGAACATCGGCTGGTAAAACTGCCTCGGTTCCATAAACAAGGAAAAACGGAGTATACTGGGTCGACCTATTTGGCGTAGTCCGCAGGCTCCAGAGCACGGAGGGTAATTCTTCGACCCAAGCTCCAGCTGCGCCTGTGAGGCATTTTTTAATGCCGTCACATATTAAGACATTGATCCATTCGACTTGACCATTGGTTTGAGGATGTGCAACTGAAGCGAATTTGAGTTTGATACCACTGTCGTCACAGAATTTATGGAATTCCTTGGAATCAAAATTAGTTCCATTGTCTGTGATGATGCTATGAGGCATACCGAATCGACAAGTTATTCCTTTGAAGAATTTAACAACAGTTTTAGCTGTTTGATCTCTAACTGGTACGGCTTCGATCCACTTAGTGAACTTATCGACTGCAACCAATAGATGCATGTGCCCACCAGGTGATGACCTCGGCAGCGAACCAACTTGATCGAGTCCCCATTGCGCAAAGGGCCAGGCCAAAGGTATTGTCATTAGATCCGTTGCAGGCGGGTGCGGCTTTGGTGCAAAACGCTGACAAGGGTCACACTTCCGCACCAAATCTCGAGCGTCAGATGCTGCTGTTGGCCAATAAAACCCTGCTCTGAAAGCTTTGGCTACAAGAGCCCTACTACTTGCATGATGACCACAAGTTCCTTCGTGTATTTCTCGCAATAGAGCCTTTCCATCGGCAATGGTGATACACCTTTGAAAGATGCCGAAGATGCTGCGCTTATAAAGTTCACCATCCATTATGGTAAAGGCTTTAGATCTGCGTACGATACGCTTGGCTTCCGTCGGATCATCTGGTAATTTTTGCTCTATGAAATATGCTAGGAAAGGCTCAGTCCAAAAAGGTTCGAGGAGAAGGACTTGCTTTGTAGATTGTAGTGTGGAATGGAATCTTTGACATCTTCCTAGTGCACAGTTTCCGGGCCGGCAGCCGACACTTCTGAAGGTGCCAACATTTTTTCCTTAATGGTTCTCTGAGCGATTACTTCATAGAAGACTCCATCTGGAATCAGGGAACATGTGGATCCTATGTTTGCTAAAGCGTCGGCTTCCTCGTTGCTAGCCCTGCCGATGTGTTTTAGCTCGCATCCTTCAAATTTAGCTTCCATGGACTGGTATATTTGACGGTAGGAAATCATGTTGTCACTGACCGCGCCGCATAGATTCATCAACTGCTGCACCACAAGATTTGAATCTCCATAAATTTCCAAGCGAGTTGCTCCACATGCCTTAGCCATACGCATCCCGTGTAACAGTGCTTCGTACTCTGCTTCATTATTTGTCGGCAGTGGAAAGTTCATCCTTAAAATATATCTCATTTTGTATCCCTGTGGTGAGATCAATACAACTTCAGATCCTGCACCTGTACTCCGCTTCGATCCATCAAAGTACATCGTCCAGGATCCAGACATGTCGGGTGCTGCCGGAGTTTGCGATTGAATCCGATCGGACAAGAAATCTGGAAGAACCTAAGATTTAATTGCTGTCCGATTGACATAAGTTATGTCATGTGGCGCTATCTCGATAGCCTATTGTAACATCCCAAAAATTCAAAACAAAGAAGAAAATGAATTTCCCTGATTCCAAAATTTGGAGCCAACAAAAACTTTAATTGAATTATTTGTGTGCATAGTGCTCATGCATGAATCTCTTGATATTGCCATGATGTTTGTTTGAAGTGCTTGACAATGTTCCTAAACCCTAAACCATGCCTATTTGGATCCAAGAGAAACAAAGAAAAAGAAAAGAAAATAAAAAGGGGAAATCATATATGAGCCTATGGCCATATTTGCAAATCTTAAACTAGGCCATGTTTACCTTGTGGGAATGGTTTGAAAACATTACTGAACTCAAAATAATAACATTGGAGTCAAAGAAAAACAAAAAAAATCAAAAGAAAAATAAAACCAAGTCACATATGATAATGGTCACTTGTGACAATTATATCAGGGTACCTACTTTGAGCCCATGTAGTTAATCTTTTCTAAACTATACTTTCCCATTTCTTTGCACCTCATCCAAGAGCACATCAAGGTGAGCACATTGGTGTTGACCAACCTTGCTAATCCATTTTCAAATTCTTATAATCAGCATCCAAAGTTGCAACTTTGAAACAGATTCTAGATCATACCAAATTTGATTTTCACAAATCCAACTCCATTTTGCAAACCAACACCATCAATAGGTGCCAAACATTATTTGAATCACACCCATAAAATATGGTGGCAAAATTCAAATTTAAATCTCTTTCGGCCATTTTCACAAACACCTTTGAGCATACACCCCAAAACCCAATGGATTTTAGCCTAAACCCTAGCCCCATTTGTCACCCATAGTGCCCTCTGTCCTCCCTTGACCTCACCATGCCCTTGCACCACTGTTCAAAGGAGAAAAGTGACCAAATCATGTCCATGCCAATCACCATGTCACCCACCATGCCAACTCCCTCTCCTCTCACCTATGGCCTACATCACCATGTCCTAGAGCTTGCTCTCATTCCCCTGAGCATGCTAATGCACGCCATTGGCCAAGGAGAGCCCTGCCCTGGCCAGCACAGGACATGCCCACGACGCCCAGGCACGCCAGACCGTGCATGGCCACGTCCACGGGCACGGCCTCGCCCCGTCGACTCCGTCCTCCCCTTGACCCCTGTCTCCGCCCTAAGCTTCGCCACGATGCCAGCTACCTCCCAGACATGCTCATTTGGACCGGAGAAACCTGTCGCCGTCGCCATCGACGACGCCGTCCGCCACGGTACTGCCAGCACACGTCACGCTCCCCGTCATGTCTGACCACCATTTTCTGTGCCACGAGCACCGTAATGATCGCCATGACGTATAGAGCACCGCTGCGTCCTCGCCCACTCCTCTCCGCCGTTGTAGCACCGTCGCCATGGTTGACCTGCCCATGCCGTGCCGCCCTCTCTCGCCCGCTATAAATAGAGGCCTCCCCTACTCAATTCCTTCACACCATTCGCCTCCCCTCTTCTCGTTGATCCTCCTCGAGCACAACCACGCCTCAATTTGACACACAGAGCCTCAATCGTTCGCCGGAGAATCGCCGGAGCCGTCGTAGAAGGAGCCAACGATTGGAGCCACCCCAGGAGCTGCCGCCGGTACCAGGAGCTTCGCCGTCGTCGACAACATCGATTTGTGTCAATGCCGATCATCGCCGGACCTCCGGTGAGCCGCCGACCCCCTAGGTTCGCCGCCAGTAGGGTTCGTGCTCGCCATCAACGATGACGAGCATCGGCTGTTCGATCTCATTCTAATCCTACGGTTCATATCCCGCGTACCGTTTCGGTGTTCTAAGTGACGCTGCCAGTGGGACCCACTATCAGGCTGCCCGTGCGTGCGAGACGCACAGCTGGGCCGACCCGTTTCTTTTTCTCTCTCTGGCCCGTTTAGCTTTCCCGCCCGAGCCCACGAATTCAAATTCGAATTATTCTTTTTAGCTGAAATATAATACTGCTGCCATATTCAAAATTAAATAGAAAAATATCCACTGAGCCAAAATGTATGAATTAAATATTTATGGAAATCTTATGAAATTATCTATCCAACCCCACTGGTCTCAACCTTTGATTTATTACAGATCAATTGCAATAAAAATAACAAGGCAGTACCTTTTCCAATTTCAAACATTTATTAAAAAGCAACCATAAACTATTTTGAGATGATTCCACCTCTCATAATTCACATTTAAAATACTCTGTTTGAATATGTAAAAATATGACATGGTTGCCTCATATGATCTTGGGCTAGATTCAAATAATAGCTATGTGGCTATTTCTAGCCCATTTAAATTAATTAAAAATGGTAGTTAAATATTATGAGAGGTATCCTCTCATTTAAATCACTTTCCCAAGTAATATAAGGTGAGGTTATGACTTTTGTTACATAACCTCATATTTTATTACTAGAGAAAATTAAATATTTTCCAAAGTAGTATTTAAATTGTATGAGATGTAGTATCTCATTTAAATCATTTTCCCAAATGAATAAATATGAAGTGGTGACTTTGGTCAACATGATCTCATACTTTATTATTTGAGGAAATTAAATCTTAGTAATGTTCAATGAGAGGAAATTTCTTTTCAAAAGAAATAAATGGAAACCCTAGTAGGAATTAAATCCTAGCATATGTTTTTCAATGAGAGGAAATTATTCTTTAAAAAGAAAACAAAGCCAACCACAATATTAAAAATGGTGTGATGCTAGATTATCTTGTGTGATCCATTTGAGTGTTAAGTCTAGTACTTCAGTATTGTTTGATGATTGTATACCTCGTATATGTTTTTAGACGCTAGTACCGAAGGATACGAGGAGAAAGAGGTCTTCTACGAAGAAGAGGAGGAACACTTTGATCACTGTACCAATCAAGGCAAGCTCCACTAATGCAAGCTATTTACCAATACAAGATATTACCATGAGCAAGCTATTACCAATGGAAGCTCTACTAATGCAAAGTGCAAGATACCCTTGCAATACTCTTTTGTTTAAAGATTTGTCCAAGCCCAAATTTTTATCTTGCAATCTTTTACTTTGTTTACCAAGGATTTTTTCTTAGAGTTAATATTGGTCTAGAGATAGAATACTACAAGAGCATCAAACTTAGCCTAGAGAGCTACAATTTAGTTAGTATCCCTCATGACTAGTTGCTAGTGCTAAAACTAAAATTGACTACTCTAGATGGGAACTTGTGAATCAAATGACTTTGAAAACTTTAGAATGATGAGTCATTCTACTGAAAGTTTTGAAGGTGAATATGACTTATGAATGACAAGGTGAATTTGACAAAAACTGATGGTTGGGTTCGGATGTGATACCATTCCAATTTTAGAGTATCCCCATAATACCTGATCATGGGTAGGGCTTAGCTGGAAATTTATGTGCTTTAGTATGGGTTCCCTCTGAACAAGCGTCATAGGGGTTATGCCGAGGCTTCCTCCGTGAAAAGTGAAATGACGTGAAATAGAGGTGAATGTCCTACCCAAGCCCTGTGCAGTTCCCAGGATGGCAGATTGCCATGGCTGGGAGGCCAAGCTCATAGGGGAGGTGCCTATACTAGGGTATGTAAGTGAAAGGTTAATGGTTGATGATCTGCATACTGAGTACAATTATTCAGGGCTATCCCTGACGGATGTAATCAAAAGTTGTGGCACAAGTGTACAACCTCTGCAGAGTGTTAAACTATTCGAATAGCCGTGTCTGTGGTCATGGACGGTTGGATGGCCATACTATTCCGTTGTCAGATGTTTTTCTAAAAATGACTTGTGACTTGAAAGGTGAATTTGACTTGATCACAAAAGAGTTGTGGGAATGACACTAATGTTCCCACTTGAGTAAATTTAGACAAATAAAAAGGTCTTTGACTATTAAGTATTTCTGAAATAAAACTAGCTTTGTGCAAATAAACCTAGAAGCTTAGAACCATGATTAGAGCTATTAGTACTTCTATTAGTGGTAGTTTGCGAGTACTTTAAAAGTACTCATGGCTTTGTCCCTGGCTATTCAAATGGCCAGACTATGAAGAGGAGCACCAGTACCAGGAAGATGGACAGCAGGACGTCTATGATAACTAGGATCACCCCCCGACGTCAAGCGTTGCCTGTGGAACAGATGGACCGCTACTACGTTTTTTCCGCTATGCGTTATGTATCTGATCTGTAGATCAGCTGTTGTTTTAAGATTGGATCATGAGATCCCTTGTTGTAAGACGATTATGGTTTGTAATGAATGATGTTCTGTGATCTCAACTATTATGTCTCGCAAAAACAATATTCCTGGGATTGCGATGTATGGCATAATAGGCATCTGGAATTAAAAATCCAGGTGTTGACAAGTTGGTATCAGAGTACTGGGGATAAAGAACTGCACCGTTGCAGCTATGTACATAAGCATTGGTTCTTTTTCATGTGGAGTTACGAGTACTGGAGATGTTGACAGATCTTCTTTAGATTATCAAAAGATTCTTGTGCCTCGACTGTCCACTCGAACTTTCCTGACTTCTTCATCAACTGATAAAAGGGCAAGGCCTTTTCTCCTAATTTCGCAATGAATCTGCTGAGCGCTGCCAACCGTCCTGCCAACTGATGCACCTGATGCAAATTCTTTGGTGGTTCCATGTCGAGGATGGCTTTGATTTTTAAAGGTTTGGCTTCTATTCCTCTAGTTGAAATAAAGTACCCGAGTACTTGACCTCCTGGTACACCAAAGAAGCATTTCTTCGGATTCAGCTTTATTTTGTATCTGTCGAGATTGTCGAAAGTTTGTCTTAGATCATCGATGAGGGTAGCTGCGTTTTTGGTTTTAACCACGATGTCATCGATGTAGACTTCAATATTCCGACCAATTTTCTCTCCAAGGAAAGCTTGCATGCACCATTGATAAGTTGCACCCGCATTTTTCAGTCCAAATGTCATAACATTGTAGCAGTAAATGCCATGTGGAGTTATGAATGCGGTTAACTCTTGGTCTTCTTTTTTGAGCTTGATCTTATTATACCCTGAATAAGCATCGAGGAAGGAGAGACGATCGCAGCCGGCTGTGGAGTCGACTATTTGATCGATGCGAGGCAACAGAAAATGATCCTTTGGACAGTGCTTGTTGAGGCTTGTGTAGTCGATACATATACGAAGAGCTATCGTATCTTTCTTTGGCACCATGACTGGGTTAGCTACCGACTCGGCTTCCTTGAGCTCTCGAATAAAACCAGCCTTACGGAACCGATTAACTCTTCGCCAATAGCTTTTCTTTTTGGTTCCGAGAAACGACGTAACGTCTGCTGTACGGGTTTGGCTTTAGGGTCAACATTAAGGGCGTGCTCAGCGAGTTCCCTGGAAATACCTGGCATGTCGGATGGCTCCCATGCAAATATTTCCCAGCGCTCACGGAGGAACTCGATGAGCGCGCCTTCCTATGCGACAGCGAGATCTGCCGATGTGTTGACTGTTTTCTTTGGATCAGAGGGATGCACCTGCTGTTTCTTTGCTTCCTTCGCAACGTTGAATTCGTCGGATTTTACATTTCGATTATCGGCAGGAGGCTGTGTGTGATCGGTGACAACGTCGAGTGCATTGAGCTCTTCCTTGACTCCAAACTTTGAAGCAATCTTCTGGAATTCCCTGTCGTAGTTATCAGAACGAGAAAACCTTCCATGAATGGTTATTGGTATTCCGTTGTTGCCTGGCATCTTCAGCTTCAAGTATGCATAGTGAGGTATCGCCATGAATTTGGCAAACGTTGGTCTGCCGAGGATGGCGTGATACTGTGACTCCCAATCGACTACTTCAAATTCGAGTTTCTCCTTCTTGAAGTTGCTAGGTGTGCCGAAGACTACATATATCGATATTTTGCCAAGGGGATAAGCGGGTCGGGTTGGGATGATACCATGGAAGCCTGTATCAGATTCTTTTAGCATATCAACTGTTAAACCCATTGCCTTCATTGTGCTTGCAAATAGTAGGTTCAGGCCGCTTCCTCCATCCATGAACACCGTGCTCATATTGTATCCTCCAATCTACGCCTCGAGAACTAAAGCAGCGTGACCAGGCCTCGGAACAGCCGTCGGGTGATCTTCTTTGCTAAATAATATACTTTGATCTGACCAGTCGATATACTCCGGTACCTCGGTCATAGCGACCTCTGCGTATTTTACTTCCCGTGAGAACTTCTTAGCTTCCCTCTTTGAGACGCTAGTTTTATGGATCATGTTGACCTGTCCTCGGGACGCAGGATATACTTCGGTTGGTACGTACGCATCTTCTTATTCCGGCAGGTATTGCTGCTGATGTGGGTGACTGTAAGCTGCCGCCCTTTTCTCCGCCGAATAAGCTTTTGCCATTGCCTCAGCCCTTAGGTCATCGCGAAACTGCTGGACTTCAAGGAACTGTTGACAATTTCTGAGCAGATGAGTAGCCTTCTCGAGGTTATCCTTTGGTTCAATGTAGGAGTGCAAATAACACGGTGCTTCAAGTTGCTCCGCGGCCAATAAGTAAGGTGTGTGAAGGCGGTTCTTGCTTGATTGCATATTTTAGCTTCCTCGTTCGCACTGTCGAAGGCGGCTCGCGGCTCTCTCCTCTTCTTCACGGCGTAGATCCCTTCGTCTCTTCTGTTGCTCCTCTCTGCTACCGAAACTACTTCGACTGGTCTCACCTTTATCCCTAGGAAAGGCTGCCAAAGTTGCTGGTGAAGCGATATTATCTGGAACTGAAGTTCTTAGGCTTGGCGCGTTTGAACTGGGAAGTCGAAGAAATCCTCTGGAGTCAATGATGAAGTGAACACCACCGAAAGTCGTATCCATGCTGCCGCGCTGCTCCGAAGAGATCGGGTGCGAGGCCTCAGTATGCGGTGTGAACTCGAAGGATCCGCAACGAACCGAGTTTCTTGGACATGGCGGCATTGGCGATTCCAGCACGAACGTCGCAGACGTGACCGGGACTGCCGATGACATGCCTTGTACCGATAGGTTTCCACAGACGGCGCCAATTGTCGAGGGTACTCCCCGAAAAAATGCCCTCCGTTTGGGGCTTAGGGTAGATGGAATCCTGTAGGCTCACACGAGACATCGGTTATCAAACAAGTGAGGAGAGCGATTTACCCAGGTTCGGGGCCCTCGATGAGGTAAAACCCTTACGTCCTGCCTGTCTGATCTTGATTATGAAAATATCGGGTTACAATGGGGTGCCGAAGGTTTCGGCTATGATCTCGTCGAGAGACTAAGTTCTAGATGACCTAGCTCTGGACTTGCGGTGGCTATGATTACTATGATTGTGTGTCCCTCGGCAGATCCTCTCCTGTCCCTTATATAGTGAGCCAAGTCTCGAGAGATCTGTCCGGGTACGACTAGGTTACAAAGAGTCCTATGTCTAAACTTGTTGGGGGGATGATCCCCGGTAGGCCAAAGGCCTGGCAAACCGGAAGGTTTGAGCTACCAAGATACCGGTTTACAGATTATTCCGGGCTATGAAGATAAGCTTTTGGCTAAGTAAATCTTTACCGGTATCCGCAAGGGGGGTATACCGGAATGAGCTAAGAAGATACCGGATTACCGGTAAGAGGTGCACTGTAGCACGTCGGCAAGACTTGTCAAAGATTCTCTCAAGAGCTAGAGGACAAGGATGAGCTAAGCAAAGTAGCTTTAAACGAAGCCCTGACGCCAAAGAAGATGATGACACTAAAAGCATCCGGAGGACGTCACTCCTCCTGATTAAAGAGATACCGGTGTCACCTGTGGCCAAAGAGGCTTTGTAAAGTAGTTTGTCTAGTCAAAGATGCCATTAGGGTTTCCTAGGGTTTCTTCCCCTGTAAGACACCCTCTCCCCTTTGGAGAGGGGGCACACCCCATCGTGGGGACGATCAACCTTGTGTGCTATCTTGTATCCAAAAACCTGTAATCTCTCTTGATCAAGGAATAGAAAGATCTGAAGGAGAAATAGTTCTAGTGTTCTTCTTCTTCTACCTCTGGCCAAGGCCAAGTTCATCTGGAAATCCATCCGGAAATCAATACCATATAACCAAAACCCTCCCCCGAATCCTCTAGCGCCCATTCGGCCCCAACTTAAGCCATCCTATGGCATCTGTCTGTTCACCACGACGACAGTTGGCACCCACCGTGGGGCAAGAAGCGGCGCTTGCTGGAGTTCATATTCGGGCGGGCCTCCTCACCGTCGCCGGCGAGCGTGTCGTCACCGCGCTCGTCGACCGTGTCCTTGGCATTGACTTCATCAACGACAACACAGGCTGCTTCGCCAACGGAGGTAAGTTCCCCAAGAACGGCAGCGTCATCGAGTTCGGGAGCCTCCGCGTCTACTACGGCACCGTCCCTGCGCGCCAGTGCCTCTCGCCGGTGCTGGTGGCGCCGGACCCGCCAAGATCTGCAGTTCGCAGCGGCCACGCCGCCGGCAGCGTCGAGGTGCTGGTCGTTGGCGCGGCTGACGCCGGCAAGGAGGTTGCGGCGGAAGGCGCTGAGCAGGCGAAGTCCACGCACGCGGCCAAATGATGGCGCGTGAAGCACACGTCCATTGGGAACCCCAAGAGGAAGGTATGATGCGTACAGCACCAAGTTTTCCCTCAGTAAGAAACCAAGGTTATCGAACCAGTAGGAGATGAAGGCCACGTGAAGGTTGTTGGTGAAGGAGTGTAGTGCGGCGCAACACCAGGGATTCCGGCGCCAACGTGGAACCTGCACAACACAATCACAATACTTTGCCCCAACTCAACAGTAGTGAGGTTGTCAATCTCACCGGCTTGCTGAAAACAAAGGATTAAACGTATGGTGTGGAGAATGATGTTTGCTTCTAGAAAACAACAGAGAACAGAGATTGCAGTAGATTGTATTTCAGATGTAAAAGAATGGACCGAGGTCCACAGTTCACTAGTGGTGTCTGTCCAATAAGATAAATAGCATGTTGGGTGAACAAATTACAGTTGGGCAATTGACAAATAGAGATGCACATACATATATCATGATGACTACTATGAGATTTAATTAGGGCATTACGACAAATAACATAGACCGCTATCCAGCATGCATCTATGCCTAAAAAGTCCACCTTCGGGTTAGCATCCACACCCCTTCCAGTATTAAGTTGCAAACAACAGACAATTGCATTAAGTACTACATGTAATGTAATCAACACAAATATCCTTAGACAAAGCATCGATGTTTTATCCCTAGTGGCAACAGCACATCCACAACTTTAGAACTTTCTCATCCTTTGTCCCGCATTCAATGGAGGCATGAACCCACTATCGAGCATAAATACTCCCTCTTGGAGTTACAAGTATCAACTTGGCCAGAGCCTCTACTAGCAACGGAGAGCATGCAAGAACATAAATAACACATATATGATAGATTGATAATCAACTTGACATAGTATTCAATATTCATCGGATCCCAACAAACGCAACATGTAGCATTACAAATAGATGATCTTGATCATGATAGGCAGCTCACAAGATCTAAACATGATATCACAAGAGGAGAAGACAACCATCTAGCTACTGCTATGGACCCATAATCAAAGGATGAACTACTCACGCATCAGTCCGGAGGCGGGCATGGTGATGTAGAGCCCTCCGGTGATGATTCCCCTCTCCGGCAGGGTGCCAGAGGTGATCTCCTGAATCCCCCGAGATGGGATTGGCGGCGGCGGTGTCACAGTAACTTTTCTCGTATCGTGGCTCTCGGTAATAGGGTTTTCGCGACGGAGAGATTATATAGGCAAAGGGGCAGAGTCGGGAGGCGCCCGAGGGGCCCACCCCATAGGGCGGCGCGCCCAAGGGTGGGGCCGCGCCCCCCTAGGGTGTGGCCGCCTCGTCGCCCCTCTTCGTCTCCTCTTCGGACTTCTGGAAGGCTCCGTGCAAAATAAGACCGTGGGCTTTTGTTTCGTCCAATTCCAAGAATATTTCCTGTGTAGGATTTCTGAAACCAAAAACAGCAGAAAACAGGAACTGGCGCTTCGGCATCTTGTTAATAGGTTAGTGCCGGAAAATGCATCAAAATGATATAAAGTGTATATAAAACATGGGAGTATTGTCATATAACTAGCATGGAACATAAGAAATTATAGATACGTTTGACACGTATCAAGCATCCCCAAGCTTAGTTCCTACTCGCCCTCGAGTGGGTAAACAATAACAAGGATAATTTCTAAAGTGACATGCTACTATCATAACCTTGATCAATACTATTGTAAAGCATATGAAATGAATGAAATGATTCGAAGCAATGGTAAAGATAATGACTAAACAACTGAATCATATAGCAAAGACTTTTCATGAATAGTACTTTCAAGACAAGTATCAATAAGTCTTGCATAAGACTTAACTCATCAAGCAATAGATTCTTAATAGAAGGTTTTGAAGCAACACAAAGGATGATTAAGTTTCAGCAATTGCTTTCAACTTGTAACATGTATATCTCATGGATAGTTGTCAACATAAAGCAATATAACAAGTGCAATAGGTAAACATGTAAGAATCAATGTACACAGTTGACACAAGTGTTTGCTTCTAAGATAGGAAAAAGTAGGTAAACTGACTCAACATAAAGTAAAAGAAAGACCCTTCGCAGAGGGAAGCATGGATTACTCATGTGCTAGAGCTTTTTATTTTGAAAACATGGAAACAATTTTGTCAACGGTAGTAATAATTCATATGTGTTATGCATAAGACCTCTTATAAGTTGCAAGCCTCATGCATCGAATACCAATACTGCTCGCACCTTGTCCTAATTAGCTCGGATTTCCATGGATTATCATTGCATTACATATGTTTCAACCAAGTGTCACAAAGGGGTACCTCTATGCCGCCTGTACAAAGGTCCAAGGAGATAGATCGCATTTGATTTCTCAGTTTTGATAGATCTCAACTTGAGGACATCCATACCGGGACAACATAGGAAACAGATAATGGACTCCTCTTTAATGCTTAAGCATTCAACAACAGATAATATTCTCATAATAGATTGAGGTTTAATGTCCAAACTGAAACTTCCACCATAATACATGGCTTTGGTTGGCGGCCCAATGTTCTTCTCTAACAATATGCATACTCAAACCAATTAATCATGATAAATCACCCTTACTTCAGACAAGACGAACATGCATAGCAACTCACATGATATTCAACAAAGGTGTAAAAAGTTGATGGCGTCCCCAGAAACATGGTTACCACTCAACAAACAACTTATAAGAAATAAGATACATAAGCGACATATTCAATACCACAATAGTTTTTAAGCTATTTTCCCATGAGCTATGTATTGCGAAGACAAGGAATAAAATTTTAAAGGTAGCACACAAGCAATTTACTTTGGAATGGCAGAGAAATACCACATAGTAGGTAGTTATGGTGGACACAAATGGCATGAGTTTTGGCTCAAGGTTTTTGGATGCACGAGAAGCATTTCCTCTCAATACAAGGCTTTGGCTAGCAAGGTTGTTTGAAGCAAACACAAGTATGAACCGGTACAACAAAACTTACATAAGAACATATTGCAAGCATTATAAGACTCTACACTGTCTCCTTGTTGCTCAAACACTTTTACCAGAAAATATCTAGACCATAGAGAGATCAATCATGCAATCCAAATTTCAACAAGCTCTACAGTAGTTCTCCACTAATAGGTTTAAACTACATGATGCAAGAGCTTAAACATGATCTATGAGAGCTCAAAACAATTGCCAAGTATCAAATTATTCAAGACCATATACCATTTACCACATGAAGCATTTTCTGTTTCCAACCAAATAGCAATTAATGAAGCGGTTTTCAACTCCGCCATGAACATTAAAGATAGAGCTAAGAACACCAGTGTTCATATGAAAAAGCGGAGCGTGTCTCTCTCCAATATAAGGAATTCTAGGATCCGAATTTATTCAAACATAAACAAAAACAAAAACAAACAGACGCTCCAAGTAAAGCACATAAGATGTGACGGAATAAAAATATAGTTTCACTAGAGGTGACCTGATAAGTTGTCGATGAAGAAGGGGATGCCTTGGGCATCCCCAAGCTTAGATGCTTGAGTCTTCTTGAAATATGCAGGGATGAACCACGGGGGCATCCCCAAGCTTAGAATTTTCACTCTTCTTGATCATAGTATATCATCCTCCTCTCTTGACCCTGGAAAACTTCCTCCACACCAAACTCAAAGCAAACTCATTAGAGGGTCAGTGCGTAATCAAAAATTCACATGTTCAGAGGGGACACAATCATTCTTAACACTTCTGGACATTACCCAAAGCTACTGAAAGTTAATGGAACAAAGAAATCCACTCAACATAGTAAAAGAGGCAATGTGAAATAAAAGGCAGAATCTGTCAAAAAGAACAGTCCGTAAAGACGAATTTTTTAGAGGCACTTAACAGTCTCAGATGAAAAAGCTCAAAACTAATGAAAATTGCGTACATATCTGAGGATCACGCATGAATTTTTGCAGCATTTTACGAGCTTCCTACAGAGAGATCTACTCATATTCGTGACAGGTAAAATCCGTTTCTGCGCAGGAATCCAAATCTAGTATCAACTTTACTATCAGAGACTTTACTTGGCACAACAATATTATAAGGAGAGGTTGCTACAGTAGTAACAACTTCCAAGACACAACAAAACAGTAATAAAAACATACATGGGTTATCTCCCAAGAAGTGCTTTCTTTATAGCCATTAAGATGGGCTCAGTAATTTTAATGATGCTCTCGCAAGAAATAAGAGTTGAAGCAAAAGAGAGCATCAAAAGCAAATAAGAAACACTTTTAAGTCTAACCCACTTCCTATGAAAAGGAATCTTGTAAGGGAGCAAGTACTGAAAGCACAAAGCAACAAGCATAGAAAGGCAACACAAGCGCAACTTCAAGATTCTCAACATAAAGAGGGGAAACTTAATATTATTAAGATGCATATAACCATGTTTCCCTCTCTCATAATAACTTTCAGTAGCATCATTGATGAAATCCACAATATAACTATCACATGAAACATTCTTATCATGAGCTACATGCATAAAATTATTACTCTCCACATAAGCATAGTCATTACTATTAATTGTAGTGGGAGCAAATTCAATAAGATAGCTATCATTATTATTCTCATCACCATAATCATCATATATAGGAGGCATATTGTAATCATAATTAATTTTCTCCTCAATAGTAGGTGGACTGAAAATATGATAGTCATCATTGTAATCATCATATATAGGAGGTAAAGTATCATCAAAGTAAATTTTCTCCTCCATGCTTGGGGGACTAAAAATATCACAACCAGCTTCCCCAAGCTTAGACTTTTCCATAGCATTAAAAATAATAGTGTTCAAAGAATTCATACTAATAACATTGCCATTAGCATGCATATAAAGTTCCATAGGTTTTTTAATTTTCTCTTCAAACACCTCATGTCCTAACTCAAGATAAATACTATAAAGATCTCTAATATTTTTGTTGTTTTCCATTAAGCCTAACTAGTGAAGTCACACAACTTAGTGTTCTCAGGAGTATTCATTTTAACAGTAATAAAGACAAGAAAAGCAAACTAAATAAAGTAAATTAAAACAAGTAACTAATTTTTTTGTGTTTTTAATATAAAGAAAGCAAACAAAACAGAAAATAAAATAAAGTAAAGCAAGACAATAAACAAAGTAAAGAGATTGGATGTGAGAGACTCCCCTTGCAGCGTGTCTTGATCTCCCCGGCAATGGCGCCAGAAAAATTGCTTGATGGCGCGTGAAGCACACGTCCGTTGGGAACCCCAAGAGGAAGGTATGATGCGTACAGCAGCAAGTTTTCCCTCAGTAAGAAACCAAGGTTATCGAACCAGTAGGAGATGAAGGCCACGTGAAGGTTGTTGGTGAAGGAGTGTAGTGCGGCGCAACACCAGGGATTCCGGCGCCAACGTGGAACCCTCACAACACAATCACAATACTTTGCCCCAACTTAACAGTGAGGTTGTCAATCTCACCGGCTTGCTGAAAACAAAGGATTAAACGTATGGTGTGGAGAATGATGTTTGCTTCTAGAAAACAACAGAGAACAAAGATTGCAGTAGATTGTATTTCAGATGTAAAAGAATGGACCGGGGTCCACAGTTCACTAGTGGTGTCTCTCCAATAAGATAAATAGCATGTTGGATGAACAAATTACAGTTGGGCAATTGACAAATAGAGATGCACATACATATATCATGATGACTACTATGAGATTTAATTAGGGCATTACGACAAATAACATAGACCGCTATCCAGCATGCATCTATGCCTAAAAAGTCCACCTTCGGGTTAGCATCCGCACCCCTTCCAATATTAAGTTGCAAACAACAGACAATTGCATTAAGTACTGCGCGTAATGTAATCAACATAAATATCCTTAGATAAAGCATCGATGTTTTATCCCTAGTGGCAACAGCACATCCACAACCTTAGAACTTTCTGTCACTGTCCCAGATTCAATGGAGGCATGAACCCACTATCGAGCATAAATACTCCCACTTGGAGTTACAAGTATCAACTTGGCCAGAGCCTCTACTAGCAACGGAGAGCATGCAAGAAAATAAATAACACATATATGATAGATTGATAATCAACTTGACATAGTATTCAATATTCATCGGATCCCAACAAACGCAACATGTAGCATTACAAATAGATGATCTTGATCATGATAGGCAGCTCACAAGATCTAAACATGATAGCACAAGAGGAGAAGACAACCATCTAGCTACTGCTATGGACCCATAGTCCAAGGATGAACTACTCACGCATCAGTCCGGAGGCGGGCATGGTGATGTAGAGCCCTCCGGTGACGATTCCCCTCTCCGGCAGGGTGCCGGAGGCGATCTCCTGAATCCCCCGAGATGGGATTGGCGGCGGCAGCGTCACAGTAACTTTTCTCGTATCGTGGCTCTCAGTAATAGGGTTTTCGCGACGGAGAGATTATATAGGCGAAGGGGCAGAGTCGGGAGGCGCCCGAGGGGCCCACCCCATAGGGCGGCGCGCCCAAGGGTGGGGCCGCGCCCCCCTAGGGTGTGGCCGCCTCGTCGCCCCTCTTCGTCTCCTCTTCGGACTTCTGGAAGGCTCCGTGCAAAATAAGACCGTGGGCTTTTATTTCGTCCAATTCCGAGAATATTTCCTGTGTAGGATTTCTGAAACCAAAAACAGCAGAAAACAGGAACTGGCGCTTCGGCATCTTGTTAACAGGTTAGTGCCGGAAAATGCATCAAAATGATATAAAGTGTATATAAAACATGGGAGTATTGTCATATAACTAGCATGGAACATAAGAAATTATAGATACGTTTGAGACGTATCACCAAACAGCCGACCGAGCGCGACCAAGGTGCTGCAAGTGCATCTGCAGCGCCATAGGAGACTCCTCTCCAAGCGGCGATGAACGTGCTGGCGACGCCCAACTCGCAGAACATCGACCCTGCTGTGGCACAAGCGGAGCTGGAGGCAACGCGCAAGAAGCTGCTCTCCGGGGGCGCGGACATCATCCGGGCGCAGCGCGAGCTGAACCCAACCCTACGTGAGTATAACGCTGCCCATGGCTTTGCTTCTGTTAGCGCTCAGGCTGCTAGGGTGCCAGAAAACCGGCTTAAGGCTCGCAATCTAGATCAGGATTTGCGTAAAGAAGTTCTTGCCGGCAAGAGTACCTCTGCATCTTTGAGCATCGTAGAGAAACCTAAGTACAGTAGCCCGGATAAAACTATAAAAGCTGCTAGGGCTGCTGTAGAGCTGTGTGAATCGCTTACCGGAGATGCTTTAGCAAAACAGCAAGATCGTGTTAGGGAGTTGCTTGACATGATTCAGGAACAAAATGCTGAGCTTGATAGAGCAAACAAAGCTGTGGCATCAAAATCTGTGCATTCGACAAAGAATGCCGGAAGCAAGTCCCATGGGCAGGCATCGTCCCCCCATCCGGACAGAAGGAAGGAACAAGAAATGAATGCGTAGCAATTGACTGTGTACGATCCGGTTCTTGCCAGAAAACAACAAGCCGGGCAACACGATGCCGGTAGAAAAAGCCAAGGGGCAGATCGAGGCTACGCCAGAAGAGGCTATACCGAAAACAATCATGCCGGCAGATATGAAACCGGGCAAAATTATCGAGCTGCAACGCCAGTGTACGATGAAGAGGAAATGCCTCCACCAAGGTACCGGCAGGCAAGGGCCGCGGCACCGGAACGTTACAATGAAGCTGATTCAACAACTGAAAGACTTACAGCCTACCGGAACCCGTTGGGGGAACGCGTAGGGGAAAGACGCCTACCAGACCGGGATGCGAGGCACCGGCTGGACAGGGTGTATTTATCTGAAATGATCGAGGCGGAAGGTCCTCCTGGTCCAAAATGCTTTGGCCCAAGGATCATGAAAGAGGAACCACCGGTTCGCAACTTCCAGTTGCCACGTGACACAAAAACATATGATGGCACCACTAAGCCGGAAGACTGGCTCGCGGATTATGTGACCGCGGTTTACGTCGCTGGCGGCGGAGGAACCGTAACTGGTGGAGGAAACCGGCGCTGGGCCGTGAGAATTGTACCATCTTTCCTGGTAGGACCGGCACGTATCTGGCTAAATAACTTGCCGGCAGGAAGCATAAATGGCTGGTTAGACTTTGAGGAAGCATTTGTGAGTAACTTCAGCAGCACCTATCGGAGGCCAAACAGGCCACAGCAGCTCGCTTTGTGCGTGCATCGCCCAAACGAAACAGACAGGGATTACCTGACCCGGTGGAATTCCACAAGAAACTCCTGTGAAGGGGTGATCGAGGCACAAGCCATTGCTTGGTTTTGCAATGGGTGTTGGAGAGGTTCGCCGTTGTGGCAAAAGTTGCAGCGGAACATGCCGGTAACTCTGGCAGAGATGATACGTGTGGCAGATAGCTACGCATTGGGAGACCCAATGCAACCGGCAGTGCAAGCCGATCCGGCGCAAAAAAGCCAGCCACGCCAAGATCAATACCGGGATAACCGGCACAACAAAAGAAGGGAAGATTTTCCGGATCGAAGGTATGGTCCGTAGCAAGTAGCCGCGGTGCAGGATAATTCCGGCCCCTGCGGAAGCCAAAGGCAAAAACCGGATCGCATCCATGGGCGGGTCCTAAAAAACAATGTGTTCAAAAGAAGCCGTGGGGAGAGAAAAAGAATTGGCAAGAACATGCGAGATACACCATGGAATCGGCAATGGAACAACCATGCCGGTGGCACACTCCGAATCCGGCAAAGCCGGCAAACCATCTGACAAAAGATTGTTCTTGGACTAAGTACCTGATGTTGAAAGGTGCGGTAAAAGATGCGCAAGCACAAAGCTGTTCTACGATACTGCCACCCTCGCAAGACATGTTGCGGCCACATCCATTACCACCACCACCGCTTACCGGAGCCAACGCTTTACCGGTACAGCAGCACCAGCAAGTTCATCAGGTGGAGGATGGCAATGACCAACCGCCACCACCGGCACCTTTAGGCCGAAACGTTTACAAGGACCCGCACTTGTGCTGCGTTGTGTTCGTTACTGAGCCAACCGACAGACAAAGCATGCATCATCGTTCCATGGAAGTGAACGCGGTGATGCAGGCAGTTCCAAAGTACATGCTGTGGCCAGATCAGGAAATCACCTGGTCATTCAAGGATCACCCAAAAATAATGCCAAATCCGGGTGGCTATGCTCTTGTTGTAGACCCAATCATGCATGGGCCAACGACTCGAGTCAAGTTCAGCAAAGTGTTGATAGACAATGGGAGCAGCATAAATATCATGTACCGGCACACAATGCATACGCTGGGCATAACAGAAAACATGCTACAGCCAACTCGCACAACATTCCACGGAATCGTTCCGGGCCTGTCCTGCGCGCCAGTGGGAAAAGTCCGGGTGGATGTATCATTCGGAGGACGTGACAATTGCCGGGTCGAAAACATTGAGTTCGAAGTAGTGGACCTAGATAGTACTTACCATGCACTGCTGGGGAGACCGGCATTGGCAGCATTCATGGCCACAACTCATATGGCGTATCTCAAGATGAAGATGCCGGCACCTCGTGGACCCTTAACTGTGGTGGGAAACTACAAAGTCTCACTGGAAACCGCTTCCGCCGGATCGAACCTGGCAGAATCGCTGGTGATCGCAGAGGAAAAAAGAAGGATGCAAACTGCAGTTGCGCTGGCTCAGTGCTCACAGTTGAGCTTAGCGGCAATGAGTGGCAGCTTGGGCACACCGACATTCAAGCCGACAAAAGAAACAAAAGACATCGTGCTGGACCCAGCTTACCCGGAGCGTACCGTTCGTATTGGTGCCGGCCTGAATGAGGCATAGGAAAGCGTGCTCGTCAGCTTTCTCCGTGTGAATCGGAATATCTTTGCCTGGTTTACTGATGACTTGGTAGGTGTTCCGAGGGAGCTGGCTGAGCACTCTCTAAATGTCCGGAAGGATGCAAAGCCGGTAAGGCAGCCCTTTCGCCGGTTTGCTGAAGATATGAGAAAAAATCATTGGAGAAGAAGTGACAAAGTTGTTGGTTGCCGGTTTCATCGTGGAAGTACTGCATACTGAGTGGCTAGCCAATCCGGTGCTGGTCGAGAAGAAAAAGAAGAGGAACCCAAAGCTCCAAAGGTGTGGCGCATGTGCATCGACTCCACCAACCTGAACAAAGCTTGCCTGAAAGATCCTTTCCCTTTACCCCGGATCGATCAAGTGATTGATTCCACTGCTGGTTGTGAGTTGTTGTCCTTCCTGGATGCTTATTCCGGTTTCCACCAGATTCCCCTGAAAAAGGAAGATCAAATAAAAACTGCGTTCATTACCCCGCACGGGGCTTATTGCTATGTCACTATGCCTTTCGGTTTGCACAACGCTGGTGCAACGTACCAGCGCTGTATGCAAAAATGCTTGTTTGATCAAATCGGAAAAAATGTGCAAGTCTATGTGGACGATGTCGTGATAAAAACTAGGGATTTCTATTTCTGTGCCCTCGGGTCCTTAGTTGTGCTCAGTTTTCCCCAGCTCCTTAGTTTTTCCTCAGTTTTCTCCAAGACCTTGTCTGAAACCCGCATAAGGAGCAGAAGCAGCTCGGACGGCAGGATTCCGTTAAGTTGACCGTTCCGTGCTGACGAGTGGGGTCGTGTTGTTTGTGGGGCCGCGTCGTGTGGGGCTGGTAGGAAGGAACCGCGTGGGACAGGACGAGACCATGTTTGTGTGGCCGTAGCGTGTGTGGCCGTAGCGTGTGGGGCCGTAGCGTGTGGAGCCGTGTGGGTTCGGGACGTGGGCACGAGTGATTTCTGTCTCTTTCGCCCAGATTTTAGCAGTTTTCAATGTACCTTTTTCCTCTCTCTCGCTCGATCTCATTCATATTTGATAGCCCAAATTGGTAGCAAATCTAGAGCAGCTTCTCCTTCTGTTTTTAACGACATTCATTTCTTTATGCCTTCATTTTTACCCAATCAGGTAGGAAATCTAGGGCACAAATCCAGAAAAAATATAGGATAAGCTGCATACAGCAGCCAACATAGCATAGATATGTTCACGACAGATCCAACAGTAGTACCGATAGAACCCTACAACATAAGCTACATTTTACATGAATTTAAGCTGCTCTACAGATAGAGCAGTCACATACAGAGAGTGCAGTAGGCATGTTCAACGCCTCCAGGTTGCGCCTGTGACTCGCCTGGAGGTTGCGTAGGTGAATCCCAAGTGCTTTGTGTTTGGCCATGAACGCATGCACGTTCACCGTCGTTCCAACTCTAGCGCCGCATCTGCCAATGGATTCAGCATGGTTCACCAGGCAGTTGAAGTCGGTGGCGCGGAGCTTCCTGTTGCAGAAGGGGCACTTGTAAATGCCTCGAGCAAAGGGGCCATCGTAATGGCCGGAGTGCAGCCTCCTGAGGACGTGACGAGTCTTGGTGTGGAAGGACTCGTCGTCGCTGTCGACGTCGCTGCTCTACACCTGTCACGTAGCACCAAAAATCGTGCAAAAAACACGGAGTCAATTGCAACGATGATGGAACAGAGAGTGAACAAAGATCATGCATGATAATATGGGCTCGAAAAAAAGAGGTAGCCTCAGTTACATTGGACACACTTATATCCAGGATTTGAGTCAGTAAACCAAAGATCATGCACAACAAATTTCTACACACCAATTGTTTACTGACCAAACCCTGAATCAATTTGTGCCCAAATATTCATCATCATCAGCACAAATCTTAAACAAAAGCAAATCACAAATGGATTGAACTAGGGAACAGACGCACCCTAATAACGCTAGATCTAACACAAATGGATTGAACTAGGAACAGACGAACCCTAATAACGCTAGATCTAACACAAAAGGATTGAAATGGGATAAGAACAAGGGAGCAAAGGGTTACCTCCGGCTCGTCGTCGACGATGCTGGTGTCGTAGGGGTTCTCCGGCGCGACGTATGGCGCTGGTTCGTACGGGTCCCAAGCGACGGGGGCCTGGACGGTGGCGGCGGCCGATGCGCCGGCGGCTGATGCGCCGGCTGCTACGTTGGAAGCAGCGACAGGGGCCTGGACGGGGGCAGCGGCCGATGCGCCGGCGGCTGATGCACCGACAATGGGCATCTCATTCTTCTCCATCGCCGGTGGTTTTCTTCGGGGTTTTTTCTTCGGTTGTGGAGAAGATGATGGGATAGGAGAGGCGGTTGCAGTGAGAAAGTGCGTCGAGGGAGAGAAAAAGGGCTCTATAAAGACGAAGGCGGCGTGTACCGCAACACGCGTCCGCTATGCACGGCTGCAGCGTGCACCGCGACACGAGTCTAACCCTGGGACGTTTGGTGTACTCAGTTATAACCTCGGGCCTTATATAGAAATTTTATCTGTACTCAGTTTTCCCCTCGAGTACTTAGACTGGCAAGTGCAATATACTCAGTTTTACCCTCAAGTAGCTAGTCAACAGAGAATCAACAAATGAGATTAACATATCTAATTGAGTCATTTCATGCGCAAAAAAATTCAAAAAAATAAAAACATAGTGGCACCTACTCATGGAGTCTTCCTACGCAACCTGCCACCAAGAAAACCTTAACAAACATATATAAATCAAGTTTTACCACAAATTGCCACTTCTCAGAATCACTAGTGTAGCTATGAAGATGCATGGTTTTCCACTCAAACCCCTTTGCAAAACATTTTCCCCAAAAACATAGTTTGTCTAAATGATGCCATAATTGTCACACTCATGTATATTTGAATTGCAAATAATTTGATGTAGCCCAATATGAATTATATTGTACAAAACACGCATTTTTCATTTTGTAATTCTTTTTGTTTGAATCCCTTAGTATATTTACTATTTATGTGCCCTTGGATTGTTAGTACTACTCAGTTTTGCCCTCAAGTTCTGTCACAAATGCTCTCAGAAGCCCAAGCTTATCCTGATTGGTTGAGCCGTTGTCACACGGATCGACTCCACGAACTATTGATCAACTGATCTAACGGGCAGTATACCCCTCCCCGTCTCTTCGTGGCCACCCCTCTCTCTCTCTTCGTGGCCACCCCTCTCTCTCTCTCTCTTTGTCGGTGGATGCATTATTGTCACCCCTCTAACAATTATCAACTATCTTTCGCTTTCCTTTTTCTTTTAGGGGATATAGTTTTGGCATATAGTTTTAGTAATTTGAAACGGCCCAAAAGTGGTATAATTTTGGTATAAACATGAGGCATACATATTTGCGGATTTCGGTGAATGCATTATTGTCACCCCTCTAACAATTATCAACCATCTTTCGCTTTCCTTTTTCTTTTAGGGGATATAGTTTTGGCATATAGTTTCGGTAATTTGAAACGGCCCAAAAGTGGTATAATTTCGGTATAAACATGAGGCATACATATTTGCGGATTTCGGTGAATGCATTATTGTCACCCCTCTAACAATTATAAACTATCTTTCGCTTTCCTTTTTCTTTTAGGGGATATAGTTTTGGCATATAGTTTCGGTAATTTGAAACGGCCCAAAAGTGGTATAATTTCGGTATAAACATGAGGCATACATATTTGCGGATTTCGGTGAATGCATTATTGTCACCCCTCTAACAATTATCAACTATCTTTCGCTTTCCTTTTTCTTTTAGGGGATATAGTTTTGGCATATAGTTTTAGTTATTTGAAACGGCCCAAAAGTGGTATAATTTTTGTATAAACATGCGGCATACATATTTGCGGATTTCGGTGAATAGATTATTGGGAGCCCTAATTTTAGTAATTTCGGTGAATGCACACACAAACTATGAAAACAACTACAAGTACATGTAACTGAATAATGAATTTGTAACAAGGTATCCCTTGTAACAACTTCTAGCGCCTGGTGAGCAATGATAAGAATCCGATCGCAATTATACAACAGAAAAAACAACCAGCCATCAGATTAGCTTGCTTGTTCAACTCGATCAGCTGCCTTAACCGCTTGTTCATTTTCTTCAGTTCTCCCTTCACTTCCTCCAGTCCTACATTGGGAGAATTAGGCATAATCGGAATGGCTCCTCTCTCCGCCGCATTCTCTACAGCAAGTCCCCCCTCCCAAATTGCGCTCCCCAATAGCGCCAACTGATTCCTGCAATTGAAGCCTCCGAACGTACACATCGATCCACTCGAAATGCCTGCATTTCTTCAGGATCTGAAAACAACAACGGGAACCCTAAATCCCAAATTCGAGGGAATAGCAAGAAAATCGAGAGAAAACAGAGAAATTGGAGCGAGATCTAACCTTATCCCCCTCTCTATATGGCAAGCTCTCGCATGCAAGGAACTCACGTCCACGGTTGCCGTTCTCGTCCGTCTTACAGATTGACCGCTTCAGAGGCTCCTGGCGTGGGCAGTCAGGGCATCTTGTCAAAGGCACGGGTCCATACTGCGGCCATGAAGAACGGGAGGTCGAAGAGAAACTAGACATCACCCGCCTGCCGGAGAAGGGCTGCCGCTGGCGGAGAAGAAGAACAATGGGGCGCGGGGAAAGAAAGGGGAAGAAATGGCACGGGCACGGGCGCGGGGCTGGCTCGGGCTCCCATTTTGCAACGGTCACCTGGGTAAGCTGTGGGTCTGGCGCACTAACGTGGACAAGTTGTGGGTCCCACGATGATCTGGATAAGTGAAGACGTGTCCACTGCGGGGCACCAACAGCGACCCCACTTGCCAGCACCAACCAACGTCAACTAAACGGGATTCCTCCGTCCGAGCTCCTTCTGCGGGTTTCAGACAAGGTCTTGGGGAAAACTGAGGAAAAACTAAGGGGCTGGGGAAAACTGAGCACAACTAAGGAGCCAGGGGCACGAAAATAGAAATCCCTAAAAACTAAGGTAAAAGAAACCTTGATCGATGATCTTAGGCAAACATTTGATAATTTAAGAAGGTTCCGGATGAAACTCAATCCGACAAAATGCACCTTCGGTGTCCCTGCCGGCAAGTTGCTTGGCTTTCTCGTATCAAGCCGGGGCATTGAGGTTAATCCGGTAAAAATCCGGGCCATCGAAAGAATTACTATACCACAAGATCTCAAAGATGTGCAAAAGTTTACCGGAAGCTTGGCATCGCTAAGTCGGTTCATAAGCAGGTTGGGAGAAAAAGCTCTGCCACTCTATGCTTTAATGAAAAAATCCGATACCTTCGTCTGGACCCCTCAGGCAGACGCAGCGTTTAAAGAGCTAAAAACAATGCTAGCCACCGCACCGGTGTTGGCTTCGCCTTTGGAAAGGGAACCCATGCTGTTGTACATAGCGGCAACCAACCGGGTTGTGAGTGTTGTGGGTAGTGGAAAGAGAAGAGGAAGGAAAAACCGTGCAGAGGCCGGTATACTACCTGAGCGAGGTGCTCTCCCTCTCAAAAAAAAACTACCCTCACTTCCAAAAAAATGACCTATGGCGTGTTCATGGCCGCCACGAAGCTTAAGCATTACTTTGAGGAGCACCCCATGAAGGTGGTGAGTGAGGCACCCATTTCCGACATCATGTGCAACAAAGATGCTAGCGGCAGGATTGCAAAATGGGCAATTCAGTTGTCACCTTACGTACTGGTATACGAAAGGAGAGATGCCATAAAATCACAAGCTTTGGCTGATTTCCTGGTCGATTGGGCGGAAATGCAATACAAGCCGCCGGAACAGAAAATAGAGTATTGTAAGATGCACTTTGATGTATCCAAACTCAAAGAAGGTCTGGGAGCCGGTGTGGTACTCACCTCACCTAAGGGAGATCATCTCCGGTATGTTCTGCAAGTGCATTTCAGGGCATCAAACAATGTCGCTGAATATGAGGCTCTGATCCATGGACTTAAGGTCGCCAAAGAAATCGGTGCACACCGGATCATTTGCTACGGTGATTCAGATCTTGTGGTGCAACAATGTTCCAGAGATTGGGACGCAAAAGATGCCAACATGGACACATACCGATTTCACGTGCAGAAGATTGCCGGATTCTTCGAAGGGTGTGAGTTTCACCATGTGCCACGAGCGGAAAATGAAGCCGCGGATGCTTTGTCTAAGCTGGGCTCGTCTAGGCAGGAAATTCCTCCCGGAATAGCCTTGGCGCACTTAAGGATACCATCGATCAAACCAAGTTCTGAATCGGAATCAATTTTCGTACCGGAACCGCACGTGGTGCCAATGGATATTGATGAAGGAAACCCGTGGACTGTTCCGGCAAACTCGGGGACTGTTCCGGTAAACTCGGGGACTGTGATGGCCATACTGGAAGAAGCAATGCTAGTGGATAGCATGGATATAGATGTACCGGTATTTCTGGTTCGAGAAGCACCGTCTTGGGTTAAACCTATTAAGGAATTCCTGATCAACGACACCTTGCCGGTTGACGAAAATGAATCGAGAAGGATCCATCAGAGGTCCAAAGCATACACCATCATCAATGGTGAAATGTACAAAAGAAGTGTTACCGGTGTCCTCCAAAGGTGTGTGGAACCGGAAGAGGGAAAAGAGATGCTTGTGGAGATCCACCAAGGAGAATGTGGACATCACGCTTCATCAAGGGCGCTGGTGGCAAAAGTATTCCGGCATGGGTTCTACTGGCCCACTGCTCTGGAGAATGCTGAGGATTTGGTACGAAAATGCAACGGGTGCCAGAGGTACGCCAAACAAAATCATACCCCAGCATCCGGTTTAAAAACTATACCGTTAACTTGGCCGTTCGCTGTTTGGTGCCTTGACATGGTTGGCCCATTCAAAACTGCAAGGGGAAGCATGACCCACATCTTGGTAATGGGGGATAAGTTCACCAAGTTGCTGGAGGTAAAACTTATCGCAAAGTGTGATGGGCATACGGCGGTGAAATTCCTAAAGGATGTTATCATGCGGTATGGATACCCGCATAGCATCATCACTAATAATGGCTCAAACTTTGCCCAAGGTGAATTCAAACGATTCTGTGAGGATAACAACATCCGGTTGGATTTGTGCTTTGTGGCATTCCCGCAAGGCAATGGCCAAGTGGAAAGAACAAATGCGCTGGTACTTTCCGGCATAAAACCAAGGCTCATTGAACCACTCGAAAAGACACCGGGATGTTGGCTCGATGAGTTCCCATCAGTGTTGTGGAGCATAAGAACGACTCCAAACCGGTCTACCGGATACACTCCATTTTTCATGGTTTATGGGGCAGAGGCCGTCATACCAACTGATATCCTCCATGATTCACCAAGGGTTCAGCTCTATACCGAATAAGAGGTAAAAGAGGCCCGAGAAAACAATGTGGACTTGCTAGAAGAAGCAAGAGAACTGGCTTTGGCAAGAACAACCATTTACCAGCAAAACCTTAGGCGCTACCATAGCCGGAAGGTTAACCCAAGGGTGTTTCGAGAAGGAGATCTGGTGTTACGCCTAGTGCAGCGCACTGAGGGACGCCACAAACTTTCACCTCCATGGGAAGGACCATTCATTGTGAGCAAGGCTCTGCACAATGATGCCTACTACTTAATCGATGCACAGGAATGGAAGGAAGGAAAGGCGAACAGGTCCGGAAATGAGACCAAGCGCCCATGGAACATAGCTTTGTTGCGTCCTTTCTACTCCTAAAGTTGTGGTGTAAGAAGTTCCTTTTTTGTACCTTATTTGCTATGAATAAAAGATGCCGGCACCTCGAATGAATCTCGGGGATTGCCTCTACCGGAGTTGCATGTAATGTGTTTATTTTTTCAGTTTACCGGTTGCTTGTTGAACGTTATTTCTTTTCGGTTTAGTAACGTGCTAAACCTTCCGGAGTCTTCGACTCTGCTGCTGTCCGCAACCCGGCTTCATGGCAAGCAAGATAAACCGGAAGGAACTAAGCACGTGAAACACGAAAAGAGGAAGTGGGAGCAAACAATCCGGAAAAATTTAACTAACCCCGGTTATGCCGGTTTTTTTGTGAAACATTTCGAGTTATTTCTAAGTTCAAGAAAGTGTTCGCTTGGCAAAAGAACTTTGTAACTCATACGCCAAAACACCCAGAGAGGTAGGCAGAGGCAAAGTAAAAGAGCCAAGTGTGCATCAGATTGGATGCGGAAACAATTCCGGAATCTTCACAGTGCAAGATAAAAGCAAACAACAAGGGCAAAAAGCTAAGATAGCAAACCAACATAACTTGATAAGGTACCGTTATAAGGTACCAGCATGATAATTTGTAGCACAACCAAGAAAAATGCTAAATGTTATCTTACATCAAAGACCCCGGCATACCGGGGTAGAATTTAACAGACATTGTTTCATAAGCCAACAGATACAACGGAGGCAGAGTGAGAACACCTAAGCAACAGGGGCTTCAGGAGGAGCATCACTGGCTTCAGGAGCTTCCGGAGGAGCACCGCCAGCTTCCGGAGGGGCATCGCCTTCTCCGACATCCTCATCTTCCTCATCCTCTTCTCCTTCGTCATCAGTGAGCGTGTCCCTAACATCGGGAGGAGGAGGAATGAAGGTGCGGATCGGGGCGTACTCCGCTATCCGGTAGGCGCGGTTCTTCCGCTTCGCGGTGAGGACTGGATCCTTGTCGGTGGGAGCGTCGCCACGGAGCCTATGAAGGGCATCGAGGTCTAGTTCTTCGTACCAAGAGCAGGCGATGCGAAGTGCAGCGTCTGCTCCGGCACGGGCCGATGAGCACTGCCACTCCCGGATCCTCCGTCCGGCATCCTTCAAGCATTCGGAGGTGAGACTCAGGTTAGCCGGCACCTCCTCCCCAGGCCACAGCACTTTGAAGATCTGGATGGCCACATCCGGTAGATCAACAAGATGCCGGTCCACGACTCGCATGTGCTGGATCCGGGTCGAGAGCGCGACCAAGTGGTCATAAGCATCCCAGGCTGCTTCCGGGTTGCTCATGGCTTGTTCAGTTCTGCGCTCCATCACCTTCTTGTGCGCGTGTGGCTGTGAGTCTGGGAAGAGCCCTATAAGAAAAGAAAGAAGAAAAAAATAAGGACATGTTGCCGGAAGGTGTAAGCTTATAAGCAAAAGATAGAAAGGAAAAAGACTTACTGAGGGCCAGCGCATCGGTTTGCATGACCAACCGGTCATACTCAGCCTGGTCCGTGGTGAGCGTGGCGATCCGGTCTGGCGCTGCTTTCCGCGCCCTGGTCTCCTCCTCCAGCTCCGCCCGCAGCACCACGCTGTTGTCGGTGAACTCCTTCAAGGATTCATCCAACTTGGCCTCAGCTGCAGCCTGGTCCTCCTTCCGCTCCTGGTCATGCCGGAGCTCAGCCTGCATGAGCTGCTCCTTCAGCTTAGCGGAGATAGCCTCCTGGGCGTCCAGAGCTTTACGGTGCGCCAGGACGAGCTGCTCCTTTTCAGCTGGGATCCGGAAAAGAAATGTTAACAGAAAAATAACCGGTAGGAAAAGTGGGGCAAGACAACCGGAAAAGAAATTCGTACCCTTGAGCGCGGAGAGCTGAGCGTTGAGGACCTCGACGGAAGCTTCCGGAACAGTTGGTGCACAAAGAATTTATAAGTAATGAAGGGGAAAAACAACCGTTAAAAAGTGTAGGGATTCGTTGCATAGAAAACAAAAAATTTCTTACCGCGAGAACGCAATCCAAGCCAAGATGCAATCTAGAAGACGGGAGCAACGAGGAGATGATCAAGACTCACCCTTGAAGATTTCCAAAGCCTACAAGATGAGGCTCTTGTTGCTGCGGTAGATGATCACTTGCCGCTTGCAAAAGCGCGTAGAAGATCTTGATCACGGTGCCACGATCGGGCAGCACCTCCGTACTCGGTCACACGTTCGGTGTTGATGAAGACGACGTCCTTCTCCCTGTTCCAGCGGGCAGCGGAAGTAGTAGCTCCTCCTTAAATCCGGCAGCACGACGGCGTGGTGGCGGTGGCGACGGAGATCTCCGGCGGAGCTTCGCTAAGCGTTGCGGGAGAGGTGGAGGAGAGGGGGGCGGCTAGGGTTTGGGAGAGGGGGAGGTGGCCGGCCACTATGAGGGGTGCGGCCACAATGGCTTTGGTGTGGCCGGCCCCCTCCCCTTGCTCCTCATTATATAGGTGGAACACCCAAGAGTTGGTCTACAAGTCTTCGAATAAGACCCCAAACCAAAACCTTCCATATGACATGAAACCTACCCAAGGTGGGATTCCCACTTGAGGTGGGACTCCCACCTTTCCTTGGGAGGGGGTGGCCGGCCACCTTAGGTGGAGTCCACCTGGGACTCCACCCCCTAGGGTTGGCCAGCCATGGGTGGTGGAGTCCCTCCGGGACTCCGCCTTCCAAAGTGATTTCTTCCGGACTTTTCTAGAACCTTCTAGAACCTTCCATAAATGCACCGGATCATTTCCAAACTTGGAATTTGACTTCCTATATATGAATCTTATTCTCGGGACCATTCCGGAACTCCTCGTGATGTCCGGGATCCCATCCGAGACTTCGAACAATACTTCAAACTCCATTCCATATTCAAGTTCTACTATTACAACATCAAACCTTAAGTGTGTCACCCTACGGTTCGCGAACTATGTAGACATGGTTGAGATCTCTCTCCGACCAATAACCAATAGCGGGATCTGGAGATCCATAATGGCTCCCACATATTCAACGATGACTTAGTGATCGAATGAACCATTCACATACGATACCAATTCCCTTTGTCACGCGATATTTTACTTGTCCGAGGTTTGATCATCGGTATCACTCTATACCTTGTTCAACCTCGTCTCCTGACAAGTACTCTTTACTCGTACCGTGGTATGTGGTCTCTTATGAACTTATTCATATGCTTGCAAGCTATTTAGATGACATTCCACCGAGAGGGCCCAAAGTATATCTATCCGTCATCGGGATGGACAAATCCCACTGTTGATCCATATGCCTCAACTCATACTTTCCGGATACTTAATCCACCTTTATAACCACCCATTTACGCAGTGGCGTTTGATGTAATCAAAGTACCTTTCCGGTATAAGTGATTTACATGATCTCATGGTCGAAAGGACTAGGTAACTATGTATCGAAAAGCTTATAGCAAATAACTTAATGACGTGATCTTATGCTACGCTTAATTGGGTGTGTCCATTACATCATTCACATAATGACATAACCTTGTTATTAATAACATCCAATGTTCATGATCATGAAACTATGATCATCTATTAATCAACAAGCTAGTTATACAAGAGGCTTACTAGGGACTCCTTGTTGTTCACATAACACACATGTATCAATGTTTCGGTTAATACAATTATAGCATGGTATGTAAACATTATCATAAACACAAAGAGATATTATAATAACCATTTTATTATTGCCTCTTGGGCATATCTCCAACAGTCTCCCACTTGCACTAGAGTCAATAATCTAGTTTACATATGTAAAGATATAACACCTTGGCCTTCCGGTGCTTTATCATATTTTTCTCACGGGAGAAGTTTTAGTCAACGGATCTGACATGCTCAGAAATGTATGTATTTTGCAATTCATTTGCGTCTCAACGCATCACTCATTTTCCAAATGAGTCGGCATTAAATATGTTTGGTCTTCTGGTGGAACCTTAATTCCGTGGTCTGAAATATGTCACTAATATTGTCACATACAATATAGCTTTAAAGTTCTGACACTATCGGAATTACACCAAGTTCTCAAAGAACTTCTCCACTCAACATCCTCAGTCATTGTCAAAACAATGTCATGCTTTGCCTATGTTTGTAGAATCCGTCACAAAATTTAGAACTCTTCTAAATCTAGCATTGTGTTACCTTTTAAACAATACTTATCCTAATTGAGATTTGAATTTCATTTTTATATGTGACCAAACAAATATCGTTGCAACACCTTACAGCGATTTGTTTGACATTACCCCATATAAAATTATATATATATCCTTGGTTCTTCTAAAGTACTCAAGGATATTCTTATTGTCGTCCAATGATCATCACATGAATCATTCTGGTATATGCTCATAACATTTTAGAGCACAGGACATCTGATTGTGTACATATTATTCGTGATCCATAATCACTCATGTGTTTTTACTCATTGAGTGTCAGATACACTCAAGTCTTGTTAAAACTTCACATGAAAAGAACACCTTCTTAATATTTCTATATTGAACTACTTCAATATCCATTCTATGTACTTTGACTTAAACTTATTATATGTTTCAATCTATCTTCATAGATCTTGACACTAAATATGTTTCTGTCCATATTCTTTCACTGAAGTTAATTCTCAATGAAACCTTTTATAATCAAGTATATAATTACATAATTTATAACCAACTATATGTCATCTACATAAAGTATTATAAATATGTCTCAGCGCTCCCACTTAATTTCTTGCAAATGCAAGCATCTTCATCGTTTCTGATGAAATCCAAAACTCTTTGACTATTTCATCCGGTGAAGATTCCAACTCCGCGATACTCACTTCATCCAATTGAAGTTCGTATACCTATCTAGTATTCCACGGACTAGCAAAACAATTGGTTGTATCTTGTATACACCTTTAATACACACTTCTGTTAAGTAATGTATTTTGCCATCCTACTATCATATCTCATGAAAGAAATATGTAGCGATTACTAGAATAATCCACATAGACTATAAGCATTGCTACGGAAGATCTAATCTTATCGTAGTCAACTCTTTGAACTTTGTCGTAAACAACTTTTCAACAAGTCGAGCTTATTCAAGGATATTCCATCCAAGTCCATCAATATTATAGATCCATTTACTTTCAAAAAGTATTCATCTATCTTGGATTTCATGGCGTATAGCCATTTTAATGGAGTCAGGGCCCATCATAACTTTTTTGTATGTAGTTGGTTTATCATTGTTCAAAAAAACAATCCTTTGTTCACAAATCATTTATTTGATCACAAAGTAAACCATACCTACAAGGTTCAATAAGTACTGCGATCTCCATGACTATAACATTTTGTAGACATGGGAGCCATGATCGTCGTGGCCGCTTACAGAACCAATTCCGATGCTACGCTACTCTGATCATTATGCTCAGGTTCATAAACCTTATCAAGTTCTATTGTCCTCCCACTCAAATACTTCGCTAAAAACAATTTCTTGGAAATAAGTAAGAAACATTGACAAACACTTTTGTCTTTGTCTCCATAGTGGAAAGAATTCCCAATCAATTCTGTGGGATAACCAACAAAGACATTCATCCGATTTTGGTTATAAACTTATTTACTTTACGCTATGCATTCCAAAATTTAAGAAAGGACTATTAGGGTTCATACCCATGCCATAACTCGTATGGTGTCATTTCTACGGATCATGATGATGCTCTATTCAGTGTAAAAGCGGTAGTCTCTAAAGCATAATTCACAAAAATATAATGGCATCAATATTTTATCTCATCATTGATCCAACAAGGTTTAGATACATCTCTCGGATACTCCATCATCATTACGATACTCCAAGAAATATGAGTTGTAGAACAATTTCATAACTCTCTTAGATGTTCGCTAAAATTCGTAATTCAAATATTTCCCCCATGATCCATTCATAGATATTTGACTTTTCTATTACGATGATTTCCACTTCATGCTGAAATTTATTTGAATCCATTCAAATGTTTCAAACTTCTTCCTTATCGAATATATCCACATATATACTCAATTCATTGTTGGAAGTTTTCATGAAGTAGAAGAATCTCCCGCACACAACTATGCCCAGTGAACCTCATACATCATCATGTATGTTTCCACTAAGTTAGTTGTCCGTTCAACTCTTGGCCTATGAACGGTATTTTAGTCATTCTCTTTAGAAAAAATTTGCAAGCGCCAAATGATTCAAAAATCAAATGACTCCAAAAATTCCATTTGCATGGAGTTCCTTCATGCGTTCCTTTCTAACATGACCTAAATGGCGGTTCCACAAATAAGTGGAATTCAAATCATTTGCCTTATGGCATTTTAGCGTCAGTGTTATGTATGTATGTTTCACCATCTATTATATAATTAAAGTACAAGACATCCAATGGTGAAGATTAGACAACGCAAAACCAACGGAGCTAGATAGATCGCACACACGAAAAAATAGGCAGCATACAAAATCCATCATCGTTAGAAAAAAAAAGATTAGCTAGATATATCCGGACCAGAACGTAACGATCCGTTCAATGTATCCTGACCAAACCTGAAATTTTCTTTAAACTGATCGGCGCCTAAATATCCGGCCGATCGAAACGCATAACCGACTCAATCCCTTTTCACTCGAGACCCAATCCCTTTTCACGCGAGAAAATCGGACCTTAATCCTTCCTTTGCGCATTATCGCGTCAGGAGATGTAGCTGGATCGCAGCGTTTTCTCCTAAAACCATAGCATGATCGTTCAGCTGGTCATCGGAGTAGCTCTCTGTGGCGTATAGTAGCCGGATTCGGGGAACGGTGCCCCGTTCCACGACTCGGATTCGTCGACCCGGAAACGGAGTCGGGGTCGGTGGGCGGGACGATGCGAGTCGGTGACTGAAACGCGTTTCCCGACAGTCTGTACTCCAACCCGGTTCAGCAACCTTGTTCCTTAAATTCTCCATCTGAAAGTAGCAATCAGCCACGGGAATTGGATCATGGGAAGGTTGGAGGCTTTACCTGGATTCTATTGCGTTTGTGGTCCGTCTCCGTAGTCGTCTCCGTAGTCGACAAATCGCAAACTCCGGCCGCCGGCGGTTTCGTCTACAAGATGTATAAGGCGGAGCAGCGGAGGAGCCAAGGATGCGCCGCCGGCGTGAAGGCCAGGCCGCCAGGGACAGGTAGTGCGGCAGCGACGGGCTGGCCTCTGCAGTCCGTCTCCGCGCATGGCAAAGACTGCCTAGACGTGGTTGCCGTGGGCTAGCGCCGGCCACCAAGCTGCCCGCGGCTGCAATATGCCAATGTCCCCATCGCTGGGCAAAGGAGAGAGAAAAGTTATTTTTGCTACCGGCTGTGTCCTGTGGGCTGTGGACAGGCAAGGCCTTCGGATAGGCCTTTGATTTGCATGGGGCTATAGCTAGATACTGCTCAGATGACTTGATCCATCGTATCGTACCGGGTACGTCGTCCCCAAATCGTTCCGATCGCGTTTCCTTGTCGAATAATACGTTTGAGAGAAGAATACCCTCGCCGTTTCCTACTTTTTGGCAGCCACGTTTCCCGTTCCCCGTTTCCGTTTCTCGACTCGACCGTCCCGGAAACTTGGCTACTACTATATACAAGGAGGAGAGTGTCCTCGCACAGTCACATCTGGCACCAGCTAAGGTCGGGAAGAAATCAATGATGCCGGATTTGATATTGCGGTCGAAGATTAGCCAAGATGGAATTGGCCGGTGAAGCCATGGTGGCCATATCGACAGCGTGAGAACTTTAATGGCAGTGGTTGCGGGATATTCCGATGGCGGCATAGCCCTAATGAAAGATAAAAATCATCGACATACAGTTCTCCGCCATCGTCCGCAAAGTACTCTTAATGTGGTTCTGGCCGCCATTGATGGAATACACGGCTTCTAAAAAATTCTACTGCCGAAGCGTGGTTCTTAAATTGAAGGAATTGGTTCAGCGGCATGTCCTAACGCGGTAACGCCCACAGATCGAATGATATGCAGTTTGGCGGAGTTGACACCTGCTTGCATCAAACGGATGAGTATTTGGAGCCAACATACGTATTGGTGAATTCTATGTAGAGGCCAATTGCAACCAGATCCACTGAATGTCGGCCGCCGGAGCTTCCTCGACTGATAGACATCGCGTGTGGGGAAAAGAATAGATGGAACGCAAGTGAGAGCAAAATGACCTTCCAAGGATGTTTATACCATATACGGTCTTGAGCCACCTAGGACCTGCCATGATTAAGTCCTGAACTTTTGGGATCCAAATATGCAATTTTGAAGTGTCAAAGTGACAACTGCTCTAATGTATATGATTGTTATACTGCTTTGATGTTGTGCTGCAAGTGCTACGACCTATCAGTATCAATTGAATTGGTACAGGTTTTGCATGGCTAATATTTATCCATATTCAATGGGCTTTGCAGGTAGAGGCAAATACGTATGATTTTATTTCTATTGTTTCAACATTGTAATGTTCCTGGCTAATTTGGTTGGTAAATTGAATTGTTCTTATATTTTATTCTACATGCTTTGTAATTTTAAAATCACTCCAATAATGATGTCATTCGATTTCTCGACAATCATATATGTTTGCTTCGTATTATGCACAGAAAATTTCCTTGCTCTCTTTTTCTTGAAGGAAGAAAATTCCCTTGCTCAAACGCAGATGGATGGATGATCAAACAATTCTGCTACTACTACTTGCAGCCTGCACATGTGTTTATATATTTCGTTGTCCATTTTTGCAGGCATCAGATCCTTTTGGACAAGGGGTTGTGGAATATGTGACAATATAAGTTCAGTCAAATTTTCATGGAGGATGTCAGGTAGCTTTTACTTATATATTGTCCCTTTCAGTTTGCTCAAACAATCGGTAAGTTGTTTGTAGATCCCTATTTAAAAAATTACATGTATTCTGTATTGAGCTCTCCCGCACACGCGAGGCTATAGAAAAGAGCAAGTCTTTCAAAACTTCTTTTTTAGATCTGAAACTGATGTTCACCATCTGTTTTATTTCAAGTTGTTGCCCATGTAATAGAAAGAGACAGCCTTCTCAAATGCTAGCAGGCATACCCATAGTCCACTACCGATTTTCTTTCATTAAAACATATTTCACTAAAATGTTGTTTAATATTTGTAGTGATCTTTTCGAAGGAGATAACTGAAAAGAAAAATAATACATATGGCTCGCATTACTTGAGAATATATGATAATTAACCTTTTTCGAATTTGGTTATCATTATATTTAAAAAAATTGAGATTGGTCAAGTTGACATATAGTATATAAATTGTCATGATTTTTTATATATAATACTAAAATTACAATTAGTAAATATCCACGAAAATCAAACATCGAAGTGGTTTGCTATAGGGCATGTAAAAATCAAAGTCCATGTATAAGAGCATGAAGAATACCTAGCCGCGCATATGCGCGGGTCATCCTGCTAGTTAAGATTTATAATAACTTATCCATCGTACATGGAGTAATGTCATAATTTGAACAACTCATTATTTTTATTTGACCAGAGCAAAATAACAATTATTAAGTTCTTTATTATAAATTCTAAGGGCTAGATAGAACGCCAACGACGAACATAATAACACTTTATTTTTGTTCCAGACGTGCATTCCTATCATATTCCTTGTCAGTCACTTAGGCCATTGTATTCTTGTATTGCGTTGTTTTGTATGAGACTTCATACCAACCACTATGGTACAAATACCCAAGAATTTCATTGTGTGACCAAACTAGGAATACAACCATAACATGTATATGATGTATATACACCTGAGCTAGACTTTCTAGTCTTTTTTTTTCTTTCTGCCAAAATATCTTTTGTAGTTTCTCTTTTAGCTTTCCCCATTATTCAGAAAACATTTCACCTTCAATAACTTCTAGGTTTGTTGGTCAAATACCAATAACCTTGAGGTTCTTACTTTGAAGTTGATCATCATATGACAAGTGTTCAGGATTTCACTATTAGTAACCTTGTAATATGATGAACAATTTCACTCATATTTTTATCCATTGTTTCATGATGACTTACCGAGACCATGTCTGTACATGCTAGGCTCGTTTAAAGTTTAACCTCAGTATTCGCATGTGCAAGTCTGACTTGCACCTGTTGCATGCACTCGTAGAATCTATAACACCCGATCATCACGAGATGCTTCGAAACAACGAGTCTTAGCAACGGTGCATACTAAGGACAATCATTTCATAGATATGCGAATATCTTTAGTGTCCAACTTAGTTGGAGGATTGGGACGTCGGGCGTCTTCAACCTTCGTACATTCCCATAAAACTTATGAGTTTATGTAGTCTCACTAGATTATATTCTATCATCTTGCAATAAGGTCTTAGATATCACATATATCTCATACCTTGCTTATTTCTGAAAACTAAATTTTCAGCTCCTTACTTTTTCAAACAGATTTGAACTTCAAGTTTCATGGAGACAAGATAACTTTAGGTACTAATTGAAATCATAGCTCTTTGAATCAACAATGTGAGGTTTACTAAAAATTTGCAATAGGACTTAAACAATTCTTGATTCTTGAACAATACGGTACCAGTCCGTAAAGTTTCTTGTCAGATTTTAACAGTATTTCTATCTCAATTACAAGACTAGCGCATGGTAGAAAAACGGATGCCAATGCTACAAAATTAATTCAAAATACTACTCAGACTATGTTTATGATAATTAGTTCATGTTTTAATCTAATTACTAATGAACTCCCACTTAATATAACATCCCTCATAGTTGTTAAGTGGTACACGATCCACATCCACTACACCAAAACCGATCATCACGTGAGATGATGTAGCTTCAATGGTGAACATCAACATGTTGATCATATCATCCATATGACTCATGTTCAACCTTTCGGTTTCCGTTGTCCCGAGGCCATGTCTGTACATGCTAGGCTCGTCAAGCAAACCCAAGTATTCCACGTGTGCAACATGGCTTACACCCGTTGTATGTGAACGTTGAGTCTATCACATCCGATCATCACGAGATGCTTCGAAAGGACGAACTATATCAACGGTGCATACGAGGGGAGAACACTTTATTATCTTGATATTAATGTGAGGGATCATCTTATAATGCTACCGTCGCGTTCTAAGCAAAATAAGATGCATAAAGGATTAACATCACATGCAATTCATATGTGATATGATATGGCCCTTTAGTCTTTGCGCCTTCGATCTTCATCTCCAAAGCACGAATATGATCTCCATCATCAACGGGCATGATCTCCATCATCGTCGGCGTAGCGTCAAGGTCCATGGCGACGTCTTCATGGTTGTTCACCTCATGTAGCAACTATTACAACTACTTTGAAATACTACTCAACATGAAATTTAAAGACAACCACAAGGCTCCTGCCGGTTGCCACAATACAATAATGATCATCTCATACATATTCATCATCATATTATGGCCATATCACATCACCAAACCCTGCAAAAACAAGTTAGACGTCTCTAATTTGGTTTGCATATTTTACGTGGTTTAGGGTTTTCGAGTGAGATCTAATCTACCTACGAACATGAACCACAACGGTGATACTAGTGTTGTCAATAGAAAGAGTAAATTGAATCTTCACTATGGTGGGAGAGACAGACACCCGCAAAGCCACTTATGCAATACAAGTTGCATGTCGAACGTGGAGCAAGTCTCATGAACGCGGTCATGTATAGTTAGCCCGAGCCGCTTCATCCCACCATGCCACAAAGATGCAAAGTACTCGAACTAAAGACAACAAAGCATCAACGCCCACAAAACAATTGTGTTCTACTCGTGCAACCATCTATGCATAGACATGGCTCTGATACCACTTTAGGGATTCGTTGCATAGAAAACAAAAAATTTCCTACCGCGAGAACGCAATCCAAGCCAAGATGCAATCTAGAAAACGGGAGCAACGAGGAGATGATCAAGACTCACCCTTGAAGATTTCCAAAGCCTACAAGATGAGGCTCTTGTTGCTGCGGTAGACGATCACTTGCCGCTTGCAAAAGCGCGTAGAAGATCTTGATCACGGTGCCACGATCGGGCAGCACCTCCGTACTCGGTCACACGTTCGGTGTTGATGAAGACGACGTCCTTCTCCCCGTTCCAGCGGGCAGCGGAAGTAGTAGCTCCTCCTTGAATCTGGCAGCACGACGGCGTGGTGGCGGTGGCGATGGAGATCTCCGGCGGAGCTTCTCTAAGCGTTGCGGGAGAGGTGGAGGAGAGGGGGGGCGGCTAGGGTTTGGGAGAGGGGGAGGTGGCCGGCCACTATGAGGGGTGCGGCCACAATGGCTTTGGTGTGGCCGCCTCCCTCCCCTTGCTCCTCATTATATAGGTGGAACACCCAAGAGTTGGTCTACAAGTCTTCGAATAAGACCCCAAACCAAAACCTTCCATATGACATGAAACCTACCCAAGGTGGAATTCCCACTTGAGGTGGGACTCCCACCTTTCCTTGGGAGGGGGTGGCCGGCCACCTTAGGTGGAGTCCACCTGGGACTCCACCCCCTAGGGTTGGCCGGCCATGGGTGGTGGAGTCCCTCCGGGACTCCGCCTTCCAAAGTGATTTCTTCCGGACTTTTCTAGAACCTTCTAGAACCTTCCATAAATGCACCGGATCATTTCCAAACTTGGAATATGACTTCCTATATATAAATCTTATTCTCTGGACCATTCCGGAACTCCTCGTGATGTCCGGGATCTCATCCGAGACTTCGAACTCCATTCCATATTCAAGTTCTACTATTACAACATCAAACCTTAAGTGTGTCACCCTACGGTTCGCGAACTATGTAGACATGGTTGAGATCTCTCTCCGACCAATAACCAATAGCGGGATCGGGAGATCCATAATGGCTCCCACATATTCAACGATGACTTAGTGATCGAATGAACCATTCACATACGATACCAATTCCCTTTGTCACGCGATATTTTGTCCGAGGTTTGATCATCGGTATCACTCTATACCTTGTTCAACCTCGTCTCCTGACAAGTACTCTTTACTCGTACCGTGGTATGTGGTCTCTTATGAACTTATTCATATGCTTGCAAGCTATTTAGACGACATTCCACCGAGAGGGCCCAGAGTATATCTATCCGTCGTCGGGATGGACAAATCCCACTGTTGATCCATATGCCTCAACTCATACTTTCCGGATACTTAATCCCACCTTTATAACCACCCAACAAGGAGATGATCAAGACTCACCCTTGAAGATTTCCAAAGCCTACAAGATGAGGCTCTTGTTGCTGCGGTAGACGATCACTTGCCGCTTGCAAAAGCGCGTAGAAGATCTTGATCATGGTGCCACGATCGGGCAGCACCTCCGTACTCGGTCACACGTTCGGTGTTGATGAAGACGACGTCCTTCTCCCCGTTCCAGCGGGCAGCGGAAGTAGTAGCTCTTCCTTGAATCCGGCAGCACGACGGCGTGGTGGCGGTGGCGATGGAGATCTCCGGCGGAGCTTCGCTAAGCGTTGCGGGAGAGGTGGAGGAGAGGGGGGTGGCTAGGGTTTGGGAGAGGGGGAGGTGGCCGGCCACTATGAGGGGTGCGGCCACAATGGCTTTGGTGTGGCCGGCCCCCTCCCCTTGCTCCTCATTATATAGGTGGAACACCCAAGAGTTGGTCTACAAGTCTTCGAATAAGACCCCAAACCAAGACCTTCCATATGACATGAAACCTACCCAAGGTGGAATTCCCACTTGAGGTGGGACTCCCACCTTTCCTTGGGAGGGGGTGGCCGGCCACCTTAGGTGGAGTCCACCTGGGACTCCACCCCCTAGGGTTGGCCGGCCATGGGTGGTGGAGTCCCTCCGGGACTCCGCCTTCCAAAGTGATTTCTTCCGGACTTTTCTAGAACCTTCTAGAACCTTCCATAAATGCACCGGATCATTTCCAAACTTGGAATATGACTTCCTATATATAAATCTTATTCTCCGGACCATTCCGGAACTCCTCGTGATGTCCGGGATCCCATCCGAGACTTCGAACTCCATTCCATATTCAAGTTCTACTATTACAACATCAAACCTTAAGTGTGTCACCCTACGGTTCACGAACTATGTAGACATGGTTGAGATCTCTCTCCGACCAATAACCAATAGCGGGATCTGGAGATCCATAATGGCTCCCACATATTCAACGATGACTTAGTGATCGAATGAACCATTCACATACGATACCAATTCCCTTTGTCACGCGATATTTTACTTGTCCGAGGTTTGATCATCGGTATCACTCTATACCTTGTTCAACCTCGTCTCCTGACAAGTACTCTTTACTCGTACCGTGGTATGTGGTCTCTTATGAACTTATTCATATGCTTGCAAGCTATTTAGACGACATTCCACCGAGAGGGCCCAGAGTATATCTATCCGTCATCGGGATGGACAAATCCCACTGTTGATCCATATGCCTCAACTCATACTTTCCGGATACTTAATCCCACCTTTATAACCACCCATTTACGCAGTGGCGTTTGATGTAATCAAAGTACCTTTCCGGTATAAGTGATTTACATGATCTCATGGTCGAAAGGACTAGGTAACTATGTATCGAAAAGCTTATAGCAAATAACTTAATGACGTGATCTTATGCTACGCTTAATTGGGTGTGTCCATTACATCATTCACATAATGACATAACCTTGTTATTAATAACATCCAATGTTCATGATCATGAAACTATGATCATCTATTAATCAACAAGCTAGTTATACAAGAGGCTTACTAGGGACTCCTTGTTGTTCACATAACACACATGTATCAATGTTTCGGTTAATACAATTATAGCATGGTATGTAAACATTATCATAAACACAAAGATATATTATAATAACCATTTTATTATTGCCTCTTGGGCATATCTCCAACAAAAAGAAGCCGGAGGCACAGAAACTAACCTTGGCAATGGCTGTGGGCTTCAGCGAGGTCCCGGTGCTCCCACAGAAGCTCCTCGAAGAGGCGCTTCCGGGCGTCCAGCGTGCTCTGTTCAAGAAAAAATTTGCGGTAAGAAGATGCCGGCATATAAAGGAGTTTCGTGCTAAGAGCTATGTTCTCAACCCGAAACTCGGGGACTGGCTATGCCGGTTTTTTGTGTTTCTAAGAAAGTTTCGCGCTAAGAACTGCGTTCTCAACCCGAAACTCGGGGACTGGGAGAATATATACATAAGGTTGAAAGATTGAAAACCGGCATAAATTTAAAGGAGCTTTGAAGTTTGGCGCAACTTACCACCACGTTGTTATTGGCATCGTGCCAAGCGGTGTCAAACTCTTTGACTGCGCGCCTGAGGCAGCCAAAGTGCTGCCCGATGCTCCGGGGGCCTGCCGGGTCCACCACCGGCAGCTTGTCCTTGCCAAGGCCAAGCGTCGCTGGGGACAAATCCGCTTGATTCCACTTCTTAGCGTAATCAAGCAGATGACCCAGATCAGCTCCCCCGCGGCTAAGCTCCGTGATCTGGCCTAGCTGAGCTGAGGCCGTCTCACCAGCAGCAACGGTGGCGCGACCGGTGTGCAGTACGAGCGACTGCGAGCCGGAGGAAGGGGAGCTTGCCGTCGTGACCACCGCAGCAAGCTGCTGGGCGATGAACTTGGTGCCCTCTGATGGAGTTGGCTTGATGGTGGCGGGCTCTCCGGTTGACCTTGCCGGAGGAGGCGTTGACGCAGTCTTGGGTGGCGTAGGAGCTTCAGGCGCGTTCTTTGCTGGGGCAGAGCTTGCCGGCGCGGAAGAATCCGGCACGGTCTTAGAGGGGGAGGAAGCAGGAGTCTTCTTCTTTTTCTTCTTCGGGACGGGAGGAACCTGAGGTTTCGCCCTCCCGGCAGCTTTTATATCGGCGCCGATGCTGCTGGCGCCGGTGTCTTGGGCTTCTGGAGGGGAGACATTTTCCTCCTCCGCGCGGTGGTCTGAAGGTTCAGGGGCCGCGCGCCCCGCACTTGTGTTGCCCCCCCGAGGGGAGGCAGGAGTCTTGCCGGCACCAGATGGTGCCGGGCTTGCTTGAGGAGGAGGTGAGGCCTGGGCGGCCTCCTCGGAGTTTTTCGGCCTCATGCCGGTGGCGCTCTTGGTTAGGTTGAGCGCAGCCCTGAACGGAGAAAAAGAAAGAGTTGGAAAAAGCAGTTGGAAAAAAGTTCACATAACAAAAGGAAAGAAGAAAACGGAAATTTACCCGGAAGCAACCGGCATCTCTCGCTTCCGGTAGCGCTTAGTGGTGACCACCTTCCCGCCAATTTCTTGCCGGGCGCGCTTGGCAGGGGGAGCGACGCTCGAGCCGGCTTCAGGCACCGGAGCCTTGTTCTTCTTGCCCTGAGAGGTGAGTCTCTCCAGGAACTCCTGGCCAACCTCAGCTTGTAGCGGAGCAGCGTGCTCCACAACCTGTGGGTTGGCGCTGGCTGAGGGATGATGCGTGTAGTTGACATGTCCGTTGGGAACCCCAAGAGGAAGGTGTGATGCGCACAGTAGCAAGTTTCCCTCGGTAAGAAACCAAGGTTTAATCGAACCAGTAGGAGTCAAGAAGCACGTTGAAGGTTGATGGCGGAGGAGTGTAGTGCGGCGCAACACCAGGGATTCCGGCGCCAACGTGGAACCTGCACAACACAATCACAGAACTTTGCCCCAACGTAACAGCAAGGTTGTCAATCTCACCGGCTTGCTGTAAACAAAGGATTAGATGTATAGTGTGGATGATGATGTTTGTTTGCGAAGAACAGTAAAGAACAATTGCAGTAGATTGTATTTCAGATGTAAAGAATAGGACCGGGGTCCACAGTTCACTAGTGGTGTCTCTCCCATAAGATAGCAGATGTTGGGTGAACAAATTACAGTTGGGCAATTGACAAATAAAGAAGTCATAACAATGCACATACATATATCATGATGAGTACTATGAGATTTAATCAGGGCATTACGATAAAGTACATAGACCGCTATCCAGCATGCATCTATGCCTAAAAAGTCCACTTTCAGGTTATCATCCGAACCCCCTCCAGTATTAAGTTGTAAACAACAGACAATTGCATTAAGTATGGTGCGTAATGTAATCAACACAAATATCCTTAGACAAAGCATCGATGTTTTATCCCTAGTGGCAACAGCACATCCACAACCTTAGAACTTTCTGTCACTGTCCCAGATTTAATGAAGGCATGAACCCACTATCGAGCATAAATACTCCCTCTTGGAGTCACAAGTATCAACTTGGCCAGAGCCTCTACTAGCAACGGAGAGCATGCAAGAACATAAATAACATATATGATAGATTGATAATCAACTTGACATAGTATTCAATATTCATCAGATCCCAACAAACACAACATGTAGGATTACAAATAGATGATCTTGATCATGATAGGCAGCTCACAAGATCTAACATGATAGCACAATGAGGAGAAGACGACCATCTAGCTACTGCTATGGACCCATAGTCCAGGGGTGAACTACTCACACATCGATCCGGAGGCGATCATGGCGATGAAGAGACCTCCGGGAGATGATTCCCCTCTCCGGCAGGGTGCCGGAGGCGATCTCCTGAATCCCCCGAGATGGGATTGCGGCGGCGTCTCTGGAAGGTTTTCCGTATCGTGGCTCTCGGTATTGGGGGTTTCGCGACGAAGACTTTAAGTAGGCGGAAGGGCAGGTCAGGGGGCCACACGAGGGCCCCACACAACAGGCCGGCGTGGCCAAGGCCCAGGCCGCGCCGCCCTAGTGTGTGGCCGCCTCGTGGCCCCACTTCTTATCCTCTTCGGTCTTCTGGAAGCTTCGTGGAAAAATAGGCCGCTGGGCGTTGATTTCGTCCAATTCCGAGAATATTTCCTTACTAGGATTTCTGAAACCAAAAACAGCAGAAAACAGCAACTGGCTCTTCGGCATCTCGTCAATAGGTTAGTGTCGGAAAATGCATAATAATGACATATAATCTGTATAAAACATGTGAGTATCATCATAAAAGTAGCATGGAACATAAGAAATTATAGATACGTTTGGGACGTATCAAGCATCCCCAAGCTTAGTTCCTACTCGTCCTCGAGTAGGTAAACTATAACAAAGATAATTTCTGAAGTGACATGCTATCATAATCTTGATCATACTATTGTAAAGCACATGAGATGAATGCAGCGATTCGAAGCAATGATGAAGATAATGAGTAAACAACTGAATCATATAGCAAAGACTTTTCATGAATAGTACTTTCAAGAGAAGCATCAATAAGTCTTGCATAAGAGTTAACTCATAAGCAATAAATTCTTAGTAGAAAGCTTTGAAACAACACAAAGAAAGATATAAGTTTCAGCGGTTGCTTTCAACTTCAACATGTATATCTCATGGATAATTGTCAACACAAAGTATAATATAACAAGTGCAATAGGTAAACATGTAAGAATCAATGCACACAGTTTACACAAGTATTTGCTTCTAGGATAGAAAGAATAGGTAAACAGACTCAACAATAAAGTAGAAGATAGGCCCTTCGCAGAGGGAAGCATTGATTACTATATTTGTGCTAGAGCTTTCATTTTGAAAACAAGAAACAATTTTGTCAACGGTAGTAATAAAGCATATGTGTTATGTATAAGATATCTTATAAGTTGCAAGCCTCATGCATAGTATACTAATAGTTCTCGCACCTTGTCCTAATTAGCTTGGATTAACACGGATTATCATTGCATAGCATATGTTTCAACCAAGTGTCACAAAGGGGTACCTCTATGCCGCCTGTACAAAGGTCTAAGGAGAAAGTTCGCATTGGATTTCTCGCTTTTGATTATTCTCAACTTAGACATCCATACCGGGACAACATAGACAACAGATAATGGACTCCTCTTTAATGCATAAGCATTCAACAACAGTTAATATTCTCATAAGAGATTGAGGATTAGCTGTCCACACTGAAACTTCCACCATGAATCATGGCTTTAGTTAGCGGCCCAATGTTCTTCTCTAACAGTATGCATACTCAAACCATTTGATTGTGAGAACCGCCCTTACTTCAGACAAGACGAACATGCATAGCAACTCACATGATATTCAACAAAGGTAAAAGAGTTGATGGCGTCCCCAGAAAACATGGTTACCGCTCAACAAGCAACTTACTAAGAAATAAGACACATAAGTACATATTCTTCACCACGATAGTTTTTAAGCTATTTTGTCCCATGAGCTATATATTGTAAAGGTAAAGAATAGAAATTTTAAAGGTAGCACTCAAGTAATGTACTTTGGAATGGCGGAGAAATACCATGTAGTAGGTAGGTATGGTGGACACAAATGGCATGGTTATTGGCTCAAGGATTTGGATGCATGAGAAGAATTCCCTCTCAATACAAGGCTAGGCTAGCAAGGTTGTTTGAAGCAAACTCAAGTATAAAAGGTGCAGAAAAGCTTACATATGAACATATTGTAGCTATTATAAGACTTTACATTGTCTCCTTGTTGTTCAAACACCTCAACCAGAAAATATCTAGACTCTAGAGATCAATCATGCAAACCAAATTTTAACAAGCTCTATGTAGTTATTCATTAATGAGTACAAGGTACATGATGCAAGAGCTTAAACATGATCTATATGAGCACAACAATTGCCAAGTATCACATTATTCAAGACATTAAACCATTTACCACATGCGGCATTTTCCGTTTCCAACCATATAACAATGAATGAAATAGTTCAAATTTCGCAATGAACATTAAAGATAAAGCTAAGAACATATGTGTTCATACGAAACAGCGGAGTGTGTCTCTCTCCCAAACAAAGAATGCTAGGATCCGATCTTATTCAATCAAACGAAAATAAAAACAAAAACAAACAGACGCTCCAAGTAAAGCACATAAGATGTGATGGAATAAAAATATAGTTTCACTAGAGGAACCTGATAAGTTGTCGATGAAGAAGGGATGCCTTGGGCATCCCCAAGCTTAGATGCTTGAGTCTTCTTAAAATATGCAGGGATGAACCACGGGGGCATCCCCAAGCTTTGACTTTTCACTCTTCTTGATCATATTGTATCATCCTCCTCTCTTGACCCTTGAAAACTTCCTCCACACCAAACTCGAAACAAACTCATTAGAGGGTCAGTGCATAATTCATATATTCAGAGGTGACATAATCATTCTTAACACTTCTGGACATTGCACAAAGCTACTGAAAGTTAATGGAACAAAGAAATCCATCTAACATAGCAAAACAGGCAATGCGAAATAAAAGGCAGAATCTGTCAAAACAGAACAGTTCGTAAAGACGAATTTTAAAGTGGCACCAGACTTGCTCAGATTAAAATTCCCAAATTGAATGAAAGTTGCGTACATATCTGAGGATCACGCACGTAAATTGGCAGATTTTTTTGAGTTACCTACAGAGAATTTTGCCCAGATTCGTGACAGCAAGAAATCTGTTTCTGCGCAGTAATCCAAATCTAGTATTGGCTTTACTATCAAAGACTTTACTTGGCACAACAATGCAATAAAATAAAGATAAGGAGAGGTTTCTACAGTAGTAAACAACTTCCAAGACTCAAATATAAAATAAAGTGCATAAGTAAAATAATGGGTTGTCTCCCATAAGCGCTTTTCTTTAACGCCTTTCAGCTAGGCGCAGAAAGTGTGCATCAAGTATTATCAAGAGATGAAGCATCAACAGCATAACTTGTTCTAATAATAGAATCATAAGGTAACTTCATTCTCTTTCTAGGGAAGTGTTCCATACCTTTCTTGAGAGGAAATTGATATTTAATATTACCTTCCTTCATATCAATGGTGGCACCAATAGTTCGAAGAAAAGGTCTTCCCAATATAATGGGACAAGATGCATTGCATTCAATATCCAAGACAACAAAATCAACGGGGACAAGGTTTTAACCATAATACGAACATTATCAATCCTCCCCAAAGGTTTCTTTATAGCATTATCAACAAGATTAACATCCAAATAACAATTTTTCAATGGTGGCAAGTCAAGCATATCATAAATTTTCTTAGGCATAACAGAAATACTTGCACCAAGATCACATAAAGCATTACAATCAAAATCATTGACCCTCATCTTAATGATAGGCTCCCAACCATCTTCTAACTTTCTAGGAATAGAGGTTTCAAGTTTTAGTTTCTCTTCTCTAGCTTTTATGAGAGCATTTGTAATATGTTTTGTAAAGGCCAAGTTTATAGCACTAGCATTGGGACTTTTAGCAAGCTTTTGTAAAAACTTTATAACTTCAGAGATGTGACAATCATCAAAGTATAAACCATTATGATCTACAGCAACAGAATCATTGTCCCCAATATTTTGAAAAATTTCAGCAGTTTTATCAATTTCAGTAGTTTTAGCAGTTTCAGGTAATTTTGCATGCTTTGCACTAGGAGTAGTAACATTGCCAACACCAATTATTTTACCATTGATAGTAGGAGGTGTAGCAACATGTGAATCATTAACATTACTAGTGGTGGTAATAGTCCAAACTTTAGCTACATTATTCTCTTTAGCTATTTTTCATTTTCTTCTCTTTCCCACCTAGCATGCAATTCAGCCATCAATCTTATATTCTCATTAATTCTAACTTGGATGGCATTTGCTGTAGTAACAATCTTATTTTCATTATCATTATTAGGCATAACTTTCAATTTTAAAAGATCAACATGAGAGGCAAGTCTATCAACCTTAGAAGCGAGAATATCAATTTTATCGAGCTTTTCCTCAACAGATTTGTTAAAAGCAGTTTGTGTACTAATAAATTCTTTAAGCATAGCTTCAAGACCAGGGGGTACACTCCTATTATTGTTGTAAGAATTTCCATAAGAATTACCATAACTATTACCATTAACAGCAGGATATGGCCTATAGTTGTTACCAGAATTATTCCTATAAGCATTGTTGTTGAAATTATTATTTTTAATGAAGTTCACATCAACATGTTCTTCTTGGGCAACCAATGAAGCTAAAGGAACATTATTAGGATCAACATTAGATCTACCATTCATAAGCATAGACATAATAGCATCAATCTTATCACTCAAGGAAGAGGTTTCTTCAACAGAATTTACCTTCTTACCTTGTGGAGCTCTTTCCGTGTGCCATTCAGAGTAATTTGTCATCATATCATCAAGAAGCTTTGTTGCCGCCCCCAAAGTGATGGACATAAAGGTACCTCCAGCAGCTGAATCCAATAGGTTCCGCGAAGAAAAATTCAATCCTGCATAAAAGGTTTGGATGATCATCCAAGTAGTCAGTCCATGGGTTGGGCAATTCTTTACCAAAGATTTCATTCTCTCCCATGCTTGAGCAACATGTTCATTATCTAATTGCTTGAAATTCATTATGCTACTTCTCAAAGATATAATTTTAGCGGGAGGATAATATCTACCAATAAAAGCATCTTTACATTTAGTCCAAGAATCAATACTATTTCTAGGCAGAGATAGCAACCAATCTTTAGCTCTTCCTCTTAAGGAGAAAGGAAACAATTTCAATTTTATAATGTCACCATCTACATCCTTATACTTTTGCATTTCACATAATTCAACAAAATTATTAAGATGGGCAGCAGCATCATCAGAACTAACACCAGAAAATTGCTCTCTCATAACAAGATTCAGTAAAGCAGGTTTAATTTCAAAGAATTCTGCTGTAGTAGCAGGTGGAGCAATAGGTGTGCATAGGAAATCATTATTATTTGTGCTAGTGAAGTCACACAACTTAGTATTCTCAACAGTACCCATTTTAGCAGTAGTAAATAAAGCAAACTAAATAAAGTAAATGCAAGTAACTAATTTTTTTTTGTTTTTAATATAGAGAACAAGACAGTAAATAAAGTAAAACTAGCAACTAATTTTTTTGTGTTTTGATATAATGCAGCAAACAAAGTAGTAAATAAAATAAAGCAAGACAAAAACAAAGTAAAGAGATTGGAAGTGGAGACTCCCCTTGCAGCGTGTCTTGATCTCCCCGGCAACGGCGCCAGAAATTTGCTTGATGCGTGTAGTTGACACGTCCGTTGGGAACCCCAAGAGGAAGGTGTGATGCGCACAGTAGAAAGTTTCCCTCAGTAAGAAACCAAGGTTTAATCGAACCAGTAGGAGTCAAGAAGCACGTTGAAGGTTGATGGCGGAGGAGTGTAGTGCGGCGCAACACCAGGGATTCCGGCGCCAACGTGGAACCTGCACAACACAATCACAGAACTTTGCCCCAACGTAACAGCGAGGTTGTCAATCTCACCGGCTTGCTGTAAACAAAGGATTAGATGTATAGTGTGGATGATGATGTTTGTTTGCGAAGAACAGTAAAGAAAAATTGCAGTAGATTGTATTTCAGATGTAAAGAATAGGACCGGGGTCCACAGTTCACTAGTGGTGTCTCTCCCATAAGATAGCAGATGTTGGGTGAACAAATTACAATTGGGCAATTGACAAATAAAGAAGTCATAACAATGCACATACATATATCATGATGAGTACTATGAGATTTAATCAGGGCATTACGACAAAGTACATAGACCGCTATCCAGCATGCATCTATGCCTAAAAAGTCCACTTTCAGGTTATCATCCGAACCCCCTCCAGTATTAAGTTGTAAACAACAGACAATTGCATTAAGTATGGTGCGTAATGTAATCAACACAAATATCCTTAGACAAAGCATCGATGTTTTATCCCTAGTGGCAACAGCACATCCACAACCTTAGAACTTTCTGTCACATCGTCCTGCATTTAATGGAGGCATGAACCCACTATCGAGCATAAATACTCCCTCTTGGAGTCACAAGTATCAACTTGGCCAAAGCCTCTACTAGCAACGGAGAGCATGCAAGAACATAAATAACATATATGATAGATTGATAATCAACTTGACATAGTATTCAATATTCATCGGATCCCAACAAACACAACATGTAGGATTACAAATAGATGATCTTGATCATGATAGGTGATACGTCTCCGACGTATCGATAATTTCTTATGTTCCATGCCACATTATTGATGTTATCTACATGTTTTGTACACACTTTATGTCATTATTATGCGTTTTCCGGAACTAACCTATTGACGAGATGCCGAAGTGCCAGTTCCTGTTTTCTGTTGTTTTTGGTTTCAGAAATCCTAGTAAGGAAATATTCTCGGAATTGGACGAAATCAACGCCCAGGGTCCTATTTTCACACGAAGCTTCCAGAAGACCGGAGGAGATACAAAGTGGGGCCACGAGGTGGCGCCACACTAAGGCGGCGCGGCCAGGCTAGGGCCCGCGCCGCCCTGTTGTGTGGGTCCCTCGTGACTCCACCGACCTTGCCCTTCTGCCTACTTAAGGTCTCCATCGCGAAAACCCTACCACGTTGGACGAAACCAGAGAAAACCTTCCAGAGCCGCCGCCATCGCGAAGCCAAGATCTGGGGGACAGGAGTCTCTGTTCCGGCACGCCGCCGAGACGGGGAAGTGCCCCCGGAAGGCTTCTCCATCAACACCACCGCCATCTTCATCAACGCTGCTGTCTCCCATGAGGAGGGAGTAGTTCTCCATCGAGGCTCGGGGCTGTACCGGTAGCTATGTGGTTCATCTCTCTCCTATGTACTTCAATACAATAATCTCATGAGCTGCCTTACATGATTGAGATTCATATGATGATGCTTGTAATCTAGATGTCATTATGCTAGTAAAGTGGATTTTACTTATGTGATCTCCGGAGACTCCTTGTCCCACGTGTGTAAAGGTGACAGTGTGTGCACCGTGTGGGTCTCTTAGGCTATATTTCACAGAATACTTATTCGCTGTTATGAATGGCATAGTGAAGTGCTTATTTATATCTCTTTATGATTGCAATGTGTTTTGTATCACAATTTATCTGCGTGCTACTCTAGTGATGTTATTAAAGTAGTTTATTCCTCCTGCACGGTGTAATGGTGACAGTGTGTGCATCGTGTAGTACTTGGCGTAGGCTATGATTGTGATCTCTTGTAGATTATGAAGTTAACTATTGCTATGATAGTATTGATGTGATCTATTCCTCCTTTCGTAGTGTGAAGGTGACAGTGTGCATGCTATGTTAGTACTTGGTTTGGTTATGTTGATCTGTTATGCACTCTAAGGTTATTTAAATATGAACATTGAATATTGTGGAGCTTGTTAACTCCGGCATTGAGGGTTCGTGTAATCCTACACAGTTAGTGGTGTTCATCATCCAACAAGAGGGTGTAGAGTCTAGCATCTATCTATTTATTCTGTTATGTGATCAATGTTGAGAGTGTCCACTAGTGAAAGTATGATCCCTAGGCCTTGTTCCTAAATACTGCTATCGCTGCTTGTTTACTGTTCTGCTGCATCTTTACTTCCTGCAATATTACTACCATCAACTGCACGCCAGCAAGCACTTTTCTGGCGCCATTGCTACTGCTCATACTTATTCATACCACCTGTATTTCACTATCTCTTCGCCGAACTAGTGCACCTATTAGGTGTGTTGGGGACACAAGAGACTTCTTGCTTTGTGGTTGCAGGGTTGCATGAGAGGGATATCTTTGACCTCTTCCTCCCTGAGTTCGATAAACCTTGGGTGATCCACTTAAGGGAAACTTGCTGCTGTTCTACAAACCTCTGCTCTTGGAGGCCCAACACTGTCTACAAGAATAGAAGTACCCGTACATATCAATAGGCAGCTCACAAGATCTAACATGATAGCACAATGAGGAGAAGACGACCATCTAGCTACTGCTATGGACCCATAGTCCAGGGGTGAACTACTCACACATCGATCCGGAGGCGATCATGGCGATGAAGAGACCTCCGGGAGATGATTCCCCTCTCCAGCAGGGTGCCGGAGGCGATCTCCTGAATCCCCCGAGATGGGATTGGCGGCGGCGGCGTCTCTGGAAGGTTTTCCGTATCGTGGCTCTCGGTATTGGGGGTTTCGCGATGAAGACTTTAAGTAGGCGGAAGGGCAGGTCAGGGGGCCACACGAGGGCCCCACACAACAGGCCGGCGCGGCCAAGGCCCAGGCCGCGCCGCCCTAGTGTGTGGCCGCCTCGTGGCCCCACTTCTTATCCTCTTCGGTCTTCTGGAAGCTTCGTGGAAAAATAGGCCCTTGGGCGTTGATTTCGTCCAATTCCGAGAATATTTCCTTACTAGGATTTCTGAAACCAAAAACAGCAGAAAACAGCAACTGGCTCTTCGGCATCTCGTCAATAGGTTAGTGCCGGAAAATGCATAATAATGACATATAATCTGTATAAAACATGTGAGTATCATCATAAAAGTAGCATGGAACATAAGAAATTATAGATACGTTTGGGACGTATCAAGGGAGCATCTACAGAGAGACAATGTATGAGGAAGCGAAAGAACAAAATACCTCAAGAACAGTGACCTCATCGTCGGAACCGGAATCGTTGGAGGGAAAGTTACCAGGGCGTGAAGCGTGGGTTCCGCCCATCTTGAGTTGGGTCCAGTGCACGTATGGATCCGGGTCCACCTCGTCCAGGTCCCGCTTGCGGCAAGGGCCTCGTTCCTCCGCTCGCGGGCCTGAAAAGGAATAAAAAGACAGTTAGCTACATATCAAAAAGCTACCGGAAAACAATCCGGATTGCATAAGTTCTTACTTCAGGAGTTGGAGGATTGGTGGAGCTGAGGGGAAGGGAGCCCCACTCCCAGTCCATCGGCATGTCGGTCTGGCAGATTTGCCTAGCCTTGAGGACCACGTCCTCTTTGCTTAGTGGGAGGCCGGTGATCTTGGTGGGATCACGGGGGCCGCACATCTGGCTTATCTTGTGAGCCCGGCGCTGGAGGGGAAGCACCCGGCGTGAGATGAACGCGCGGATGATGTCGTCGCAGCAGATGTTCGTGTCCTTCATGAGCTGCTCCATGAAGCGAACAATCCGGTTGGTTTCGATATGGTTAATACCCAGATTGTAGCTCCAGTTGACCTTCGTGGGTGTCCCCGGATTGTAGGCCGGCAGATTGATAAAATCTGTGGCGCCCTTGTTCCTCACATAAAATAAGGTCTCTTGCCATGCCCGGTGATGACCCACAAGTATAGGGGGTGTATCGTAGTATTTTCGATAAGTAAGAATGTCGATCCCAACGAGGAGCAGAAGGTGTTGACAAGCAGTTTCGATGAAGGATTCACTGTAAATGCTCACAGACAAGTATTCAGGGGGTTTAGATGTAACAGTTGAATAAAGTACGAGTAAGTAAAGTGCGAGAGTAACAATTGCAGCGAGTGGCCCAATCCTTTTTAGCACAAAGGACAAGCCGGTTTGTTTACTTATAATGACCAAACGTTCTCGAGGACACACGGGATTTTAGTCTAGTGCTTTCGCTACATGCGGCTAAATAATCTTCATTGTTATGATAAGTGTTGTGTGGGTGAACCTATGCTAATGTACCGCCCTTCCTAGGACTAATACATACTTGTGATTATACCCCTTGCAAGCATCCGCAACTACAAGAAAGTAATTAAGAATAAATCTAACCACAGCCTTAAACTCTGAGATCCTGCTATCCCTCCTGCATCGATATACCAGCGGGGGTTTAGGTTTCTGTCACTCCGGCAACCCCGCAATTGGCAAACGAGTACAAGATGCATTCCCCTAGGCCCATAAATGGTGAAGTGTCATGTAGTCGACGTTCACATGACACCACTAGAAGAATAACACCACAACTTAAATATCATACCATTGAATATTACTCAACCATAGTTCACTACTAACATTTAGACTTCACCCATGTCCTCAAGAACTAAACGAACTACTCACGAGACATCATATGGAACATGATCAGAGGTGATATGATGATGAATAACAATCTGAACATAAACTTGGTTCAATGGTTTCACTCAATAGCATCAACAACAAGTAGAGATCGATACCGGGAGAGTTTCCCCTATCAAACAATCAAGATCAAACCCAAATTGCTACGGCGGTGACGGTGTCCAGCGGTGGAGACGGCGGTGATGATGGTGGAGATGATGATGATGGTGATGGAGATGATGTCCAGCTCGATGACGGTGACGATGGCGTCGATTTCCCCCTCCGGAGGGAATTTCCCGGCGGATTCCTGCCCGCCGGAGAGCTCTTTCTCTCTGGTGTTCTCCGCCCCGCAGAGGCGGCTGTAACTCTTCGCGAGGTACCCTCTGTGGCTTAGGTTTTCGGGACGAAGGGTTTCGCGAAGAAAAGGAGGCGAAAGGGGCTGTGGGGCCCCCACACCACATGGTGGCGCGGCCAGGCCATGGGCCGCGCCGCCCTATGGTGTGGGCCCACCCTGGGTCCAGCTGGCTCCTCCTTCTGGCTTCCTTCGTCATCTTGAAAAATAGGATTTTTGGTATAATTTCCTTCCACAGTTGATCTTCCGAAATATTGCGTTCTGACGGTGCTTTTTCCAGCAGAATCCTGGCTCCGGTGCTTGATCCTCCAATAATGATGAAACATGCAAAATAGATGAAATAACATAAGTATTGTATCCCAATATGAAATATATCAATGAATAACAGCAAATTATGATATAAAATGGTGATGCAAATTGGACGTATCAACTCCCCCCAAGCTTAGACTTCGCTTGTCCCCAAGCGAAACTGAGCTCGATAAACAGGACCACATGTTTATGGAGTGAAGAGTCGATAAATAAAATACGGACAAGAAGCATCATATTCATTCGCACAAGACATTATAGTAGACAACTTCCTCGTATAACTCAACTTGAAACAAGTATAAGGTAATCACAAATAAAGGTGCATAAGAAATCATAATTGGTGATGGCAAACTTCGTTCTTGGTCAGAGAACAATTAACAGATTATACTTATCTCATTGAGCAGCGCTCTCATGTTAAAGTTTATAAGGCACAACTTGCATACTCAATCATAATGGTCTCTTCATGATCATTGATAACTTGCAAAGCTACATTCATTCAGATAAAACTTGTACTAAACAAGGAAGAATAAGAGACATGATGAAGCAAATCACAATATAATGGTTTGATCACAACTACTCAAATGCTTGCTTGAGATGGAGGGAAATAGGTTTACTGACTCAACATAAAGTAAAAGACAGGCCCTTCGCAGAGGGAAGCAGGGATTAAATCATGTGCTAGAGCTTTTCAGTTTCGAAATCATATAGAGATAATAAAGGTAATATTTTGAGAGGTGTCTGTTGTTGTCAATGACTGGTAGCGGGTACTCTAACCCCCTTGCCAGACAACCTTCAAAGAGCGGCTCCCATTTTATTTTTATTTTGTGTGGCACTCCTTCCAACCTTTCTTTCACAAACCATGGCTAACCGAATCCTCGGGTGCCTGCCAACAATCTCACACCATGAAGGAGTGCCTTTTTACTTTAGTTTTTATTATGATGATGACACTCCCCCCAACCTTTGCTTACACAAGCCATGGCTAACCGAATCCTTCGGGTGCCGTCCATCAATCACATACCGTGGAGGAGTGTCTATTAAGTTTAATTACTTTGGGACTGGGAATCCCATTGCCAGCTCTTTTGCAAAATTATTGGATAAGCGGATGAAGCCACTAGTCCATTGGTGAAAGTTGCCCAACAAGATTGAAAGATAAAACACGACATACTTTCTCATGAGCTATAAAACATTGACACAAATAAGAGATACTAAGTTTTGAATTGTTTAAAGGTAGCACATGAAGTATTTACTTGGAATGGCAGAAAATACCATATAGTAGGTAGGTATGGTGGACACAAATGGCATAGGTTTGGGCTAAGGTTTGGATGCACGAGAAGTAATCCCTCTCAGTACAGGTCTTTGGCTAGCAAGGTTAATTAGCAAGCATAAGAGTCGAGGGAAACAAACAAATATACATGTGATAGAAACAATCATGCATCTTCCTTGTAAGCACAAACAATTTTAACTTCAGAATAATAAGCTATGAGCTAACAAGAAGGAAAGACAATGAAACAACTACACGTATTTCTCTTTTCTACTTAAACCTCAAAGTGTTGTTGCTATTGACCAATGCTAAGTTTGCCAAAACCAAATAGATTTATTCAATGCTCCCAAAGTGATACCAATACTAGCAACAAGGTAAATCACATAATAGAAATTGCAAACTAAAATAAGATGTGCAACATGTAAATGATAAGACTTCTCATTAATATTTCATAACGATAACTCACACCAAGGGATACATAGATAACCAACTAAAGGAGAGATACTTCCAAACTGCAACCCATCTTATATGATAACTTCCCTACTCATGATATGACACTACTTGACAATAGAAAGTAAAAGATAGTGATGATGTGATACCGCGGCACTCCCCCAAGCTTGGAACAAACCAAGGGGATGCCAATACCGATGATGAATTACTCCTGCGGAGATGGTGGTGATGAACTCCCGTCATCAAACTTCCAAGGAAGAGGCTCTCCATCAAGAAACGACATCTTGGTCTCGGGAATCCTGAAACTGGCAGCACGGCTTATGTATTTAAACCTATTTTCATACTCACAGTTCTGATTCTGAACGTCATAGAGTTGTGCTTGGAGCTTGTTGGTGGTGTCGTGAAGTGAGAGGATGTCGCTCCAAAGCTTTGCAGTTTCCTTCTCATGTTCAGCAATGAGTTCAGACACAATCCTGTGGAAGATATCCACCTCACGCTCAGCCATCTTCTTGTATTTGAAAACCTCTTGTTCTAGCTTCTCCATCCTGTCTTCCAAGCTTCCTTCTCCTTTAGGACCTTGGACATCCTTGACCTGCAGTTCTCCTTCAACGAGCAGCAACTCCTTGGGGTGCATCCTCAGCTCCTCCATGTACAAGTTGCCAACATCCTTGCTGGAGCTGTCCTTCGGAGTTTCCGACGAAGACATGATGGCTCTAGATCCAAAACAAATCCTGGCAGAAACAGCTCGAAACAAAACACGTCGAGAAAACGATATACGGACCTCCAGGGGTCCGGGGGATTATATAGCAAAAAATTTCTCGACAAAAGGAAAGTACCAGATCGAACCAGAGTCGGAAAGGGGCGACGAGGCAGCCAGACCATAGGGCGGCGCGGGCCCAGGCCAGGCCGCGCCGGCCTATGGTGGCACGCCCTCGTGCGTCCTTTCCACTCCGTTTCGAACTCGTAATTTTTCATATTTTCCAAAAACAGCAAAAATATTGTTCGGAAAGTAAATTGCGTACTTTTCATTACCAGTACTGTTACCTATTCAAAGTCGAGTTCTGGCGGACTGTCAATTTGCCCTTTGATGAAAGCCTCCGGTGTTTCCACTTGAATAATATCAACATCAACATTGTAAGAATCACCTGAGATATAATGCTTGAGTCTTTGTCCATTCACCACTTGCGTGGCATTGCCTTGGAGAGAGCTAATTTTAATTGCTCCTGAACGATACACCTCCTCAACAATATATGGTCCTTCCCATTTCGAGAGTAATTTCCCTGCAAAGAATCTGAGACGAGACCGATACAATAGGACTTTATCCCCAATATTAAATTCTCTTTTGATAATCCTTCTATCATGCCATTTTTAACTTTCTCTTTAAAGAGTTTAGCATTTTCATAAGCTTCACTTCTCCATTCATCTAGAGAACTTAATTGCAACAACCTCTTATCACCGGCAAGTTTAGGATCTTTATTTAACTCTCTAACTGCCCAATAAGCTTTGTGCTCTAGTTCTAAAGGTAAATGATAAGCTTTCCCATAAACCATTTTATAAGGTGACATTCCCATGGGATTTTTATAAGCAGTTCTATAAGCCCATAGTGCATCCTTCAATTTACTAGCCCAATTATTTCTAGTTTTATTAACGGTCTTTCCCAAAATAGATTTAATCTCTCTATTTGATAATTCTACTTGACCACTAGTTTGAGGATGATAAGCGGAAGCAATTCTATGATTAATACCATACTTAGCAAGAGTTTTTCTAAAACCTCCATGAATAAAATGAGAACCTCCATCAGTCATAATATATCTAGGCACTCCAAATCTAGGAAAAATAATGTCTAAAAGCATTCTTAAAGAGGTCTCACCATCATCACTTTTTGTAGGTATGGCTTCCACCCATTTAGTAACATAATCAACAGCAACAAGTATGTGAGTGTTACCTTCTGAAGACGGAAAAGGTCCCATGAAGTCAAATCCCCAACAATCAAACGGTTCAATAACAAGAGTATAATTCATAGGCATTTCATTACGTCTGGAGATATTACCAACCCTTTGGCATTCATCACAAGATAAAATAAACTTTCTCGCATCTTTGAAGAGAGTTGGCCAATAAAAACCTGATTGTAGAACCTTTTGCGCGGTTCTTTCTCCGGCGTGATGTCCTCCATAAGCACTACCATGACATTTACTCAATATCTCTTGTTGTTCATATTCGGGAACACATCTTCGCATAATACCATCCACTCCTTCTTTATATAAGTGTGGATCATCCCAGAAATAATGCCTCAAGTCATAAAAGAATTTCCTCCTTTGCTGAGCTAAAAAGGTTGGAGGCAAGTACTTGGAAACAATAAAGTTAGCATAATCAGCATACCAAGGACTATCTCGCGAGCTCACCTTTATTACAGCCAATTGTTCATTTGGAAAACTATCATTAACAGGAACAGGATCATAAGCAATATTTTCCAATCTAGACAAATTATCAGCAACAGGATTATCAGCACCTTTCCTATCTACAATATGTAAATCAAATTCTTGCAAAAGAAGTACCCATCTAATAAGCCTCGGCTTAGCATCTTTCTTTGTCATAAGGTATCTAATTGCAGCATGATCAGTATGAATAGTAACTTTTGAATCAACAATATAAGATCTAAATTTATCGCAAGCAAAGACTACAGCTAATAATTCTTTTTTAGTTGTAGCATAATTTCTTTGAGCAGCATCAAGAGTTTTACTAGCATAATGAATAACATTCAGTTTTTTATCTACTCGCTGTCCAAGAACAGCGCCTACAGCAAAATCACTGGCATCACACATAATTTCAAATGGTAAGTTCCAATCAGGAGGTTCAACTATAGGAGCAGTTGTTAAGGCTTTCTTAAGAGTTTCAAAAGCTTCCTTACAATCATCATCAAAAACAAAAGGTACATCTTTTTGAAGAAGATTAGTAAGAGGCTTTGAAATCTTGGAGAAATCTTTAATAAATCTCCTATAAAACCCAGCATGACCAAGAACACTACGAATACCTTTAACATCCCTAGGATAGGGCATCTTCTCAATTGCCTCAACTTTAGCTCTATCAACTTCAATACCTCTCTCGGAAATTTTATGTCCCAATGCAATTCCTTCATTAACCATAAAGTGGCATTTCTCCCAATTAAGAACAAGGTTAGTTTCTTCACATCTCTGCAAAACTTTATCAAGGTTTCGCAAGCAACTATCAAAAGAATTCCCATAGACGGAAAAATCATCCATGAATACCTCTACAATACTCTCACAAAAACCATGAAAAATAGCAGACATGCATCTTTGAAAAGTAGCAGGAGCATTACATAAACCAAAAGGCATACGTCTATAAGCATAAGTTCCATAGGGACAAGTGAAAGTGGTTTTCTCTTGATCTTTAGCTTTAACAGCAATTTGTGAAAACCCAGAATAACCATCAAGAAAACAAAAATAAGTATTTTTAGACAATCTTTCTAGCATTTGATCAATAAATGGTAAAGGGTAATGATCTTTCTTAGTAACTTTATTAACTTTTCGAAAATCAATGCACATTCTATACCCTACAACTACTCTTTGAGGGATGAGCTCATCATTATCATTAGGCACAACAGTCATTCCTCCTTTCTTGGGAACGCAATGCACAGGACTAACCCATCTACTATCAGCAATAGGATATATAATACCAGCTTCAAGAAGTCTTAATACCTCATTCCTTACCACTTCCTTCATTTTCGGAATTAGACGACGCTGATGTTCAACAACAGGCTTTGCATCATCTTCCATATTAATAGCATGTTGGCAAATAGAAGGAGAAATCCCTTTCAAATCATCAAGAGTATAGCCAATAGCTCCTCGGTGCTTCTTCAATATTTCCAATAACCTTTCTTCCTCAATCTCTGAAAGCTTAGAACTAATAATAATAGGATATATTTTCTTATCATCAATATGAGCATATTTAAGATTATCAGGCAAAGGCTTTAAATCAAAAACAGGATCTTCCTTTGGTGGCGGTGTTGTACCCAAATCTTCCACCGGTAAATCATGCTTGAGAATAGGTTGGCGGAGAAAAATTTCCTCCAGCTCATCTCTTTCTTTCCTAAAGACTTCACTCTCGCTATCCTCCAAATGTTGCTGCAAAGGATTATTAGGAACAAGAACAATAGATGCACACTGCTCCATTTTAAAATCATTATTAGGCAAATCAGCTTTATAAGGAGTTTTGGTAAATTTAGAGAAGTTAAACTCATAAGATTCACCAGCAAATTTAGTCAAAATTTTCTCTTTCTTGCAATCTATAATAGCTCCACAAGTATTTAGAAAAGGTCTACCAAAAATGATAGGACAATAATCACTAGCAGCAGAACCAAGTACCAAAAAGTCAGCAGGATATTTAATCTTACCGCATAAAACTTCCACATCTCGAACAATACCAATTGGAGAAATAGTTTCTCTATTAGCCAGCTGAATAACCACATCAATATCTTCAAGTTCACAAGAGTCAATTTCGTGCATAATCTCCGTGTAAAGCTCATAAGGAATAGCACTAACACTTGCACCAATATCACATAAACCATAATAGCAATGATCACCAATTCTAACAGATAGCATAGGAACACTAGCTTGTTTAGGTTTATTAGGATGTGAAACAATATTAGAAGCATCTTCACAGAAAATAATATGACCATCCTCCACATTTTCAGTCACAAGATCTTTAACTATTGCAACAGCAGGTTCAACTTTTATTTGCTCTTCAGGTTCTATAGGTTTCTTTTCACTTTTATGAACTGCACTATTTATAACAGAGTACTCCTTCATTTTAGCAGGGAAAGGAGTTTTTTCAATATAAGCTTCAGGAATAACATGATCAGCAGTTTCAACTACAACGCATTTATTAATAGATGAATCAATTTTATCTTTATACGGTTCATGATACTTATCAAAATTCTTCTTAGGCAATTCATAATGAGAGGCAAAAGCTTTATAAAGATTTGCAGCAACTTGAGAATCAAGACCATATGTAGCACTCATATTACGAAATTTATCAGTATCCATAAAAGCTTCAATGCATTTATAATCATAAATTATACCTGATTCTCTATCCTTGTCGTTCTCCCAACATTCAGTATTTTCTTGGATCCGATCAAGAAGGTCCCTTTTAAACTCTTCTTTGTTGCGTGTAAATGATCCAGAACAAGAAGTATCCAGCAAGGTATTGTCTTGAAAAGAAAGTCTTGCATAGAAATTATCAATAATAACATTACCAGGAAGCTCATGAATGGGGCATTTGAGCATTAAAGACTTCAATCTCCCCCAAGCTTGGGCAATACTCTCTCCATCATGAGGCCAAAAATTATATATGCGATTCCGATCCTTGTGAATTTCACTTGGAGGATAGAACTTAGAATAAAACCGGGGCACAATATCATTCCATTCAAGAGAATCCCCATTATCCAGTAATTTATACCAATGCGCCTGCTTACCAGACAGCGATAAGGAGAATAGTTTCTTCCTCACTTCATCCATAGCAATACCTACACACTTGAATAAACCGCATAATTCATGCAAAAACAATAAATGATCTCCGGGGTGGACAGTTCCATCCCCTTCATAGCGGTTATCCATAACACGTTCAATGATTTTCATAGGTATTTTATATGGTATCACTTCCTCACCTGGCGCCTCATCCACTACCGTTGCAGTAGTAGTAGATTTCCCAAATAGAAATTGAAGAGAAGATCTCTCCATAATGACTTATAGCAGCAGGCAGAAATAAAATCAGCACAAACAGTAAAGGTTTTCCTTACCAATTCCACTTACCAATAGCGCTTCACTCCCCGGCAACGGCGCCAGAAAATAGTCTTGATGACCCACAAGTATAGGGGGTGTATCGTAGTATTTTCGATAAGTAAGAATGTCGATCCCAACGAGGAGCAGAAGGTGTTGACAAGCAGTTTCGATGAAGGATTCACTGTAAATGCTCACAGACAAGTATTCAGGGGGTTTAGATGTAACAGTTGAATAAAGTACGAGTAAGTAAAGTGCGAGAGTAACAATTGCAGCGAGTGGCCCAATCCTTTTTAGCACAAAGGACAAGCCGGTTTGTTTACTTATAATGACCAAACGTTCTCGAGGACACACGGGATTTTAGTCTAGTGCTTTCGCTACATACGGCTAAATAATCTTCATTGTTATGATAAGTGTTGTGTGGGTGAACCTATGCTAATGTACCGCCCTTCCTAGGACTAATACATACTTGTGATTATACCCCTTGCAAGCATCCGCAACTACAAGAAAGTAATTAAGAATAAATCTAACCACGGCCTTAAACTCTGAGATCCTGCTATCCCTCCTGCATCGATATACCAGCGGGGGTTTAGGTTTCTGTCACTCCGGCAACCCCGCAATTGGCAAACGAATACAAGATGCATTCCCCTAGGCCCATAAATGGTGAAGTGTCATGTAGTCGACGTTCACATGACACCACTAGAAGAATAACACCACAACTTAAATATCATACCATTGAATATTACTCAACCATAGTTCACTACTAACATTTAGACTTCACCCATGTCCTCAAGAACTAAACGAACTACTCACGAGACATCATATGGAACATGATCAGAGGTGATATGATGATGAATAACAATCTGAACATAAACTTGGTTCAATGGTTTCACTCAATAGCATCAACAACAAGTAGAGATCGATACCGGGAGAGTTTCCCCTATCAAACAATCAAGATCAAACCCAAATTGCTACGGCGGTGACGGTGTCCAGCGGTGGAGACGGCGGTGATGATGGTGGAGATGATGATGATGGTGATGGAGATGATGTCCAGCTCGATGACGGTGACGATGGCGTCGATTTCCCCCTCCGGGAGGAAATTTCCCCGGCGGATTCCTGCCCGCCGGAGCTCTTTCTCTCTCGGTGTTCTCCGCCCCGCAGAGGCGGCTGTAACTCTTCGCGAGGTACCCTCTGTGGCTTAGGTTTTCGGGACGAAGGGTTTCGCGAAGAAAAGGAGGCGAAAGGGGCTGTGGGGCCCCCACACCACATGGTGGCGCGGCCAGGCCATGGGCCGCGCCGCCCTATGGTGTGGGCCCACCCTGGGTCCAGCTGGCTCCTCCTTCTGGCTTCCTTCGTCATCTTGAAAAATAGGATTTTTGGTATAACTTCCTTCCACAGTTGATCTTCCGAAATATTGCGTTCTGACGGTGCTTTTTCCAGCAGAATCCTGGCTCCGGTGCTTGATCCTCCAATAATGATGAAACATGCAAAATAGATGAAATAACATAAGTATTGTATCCCAATATGAAATATATCAATGAATAACAGCAAATTATGATATAAAATGGTGATGCAAATTGGACGTATCACCCGGCATGACTCGAGACCGGAGAATTTAAAGAAAGGGCTCCCTTGGCGGGAGCCGATGATGCAAGACCCTCATTGAACGGGAGGTTTGGGCTTAGGAATGTTTTTTCCTTGGACCGAATTGATCCGAAGGCAGAAGAAGTGAGCGAAAGCTTCTTTTGTAGGAAGGAGACCAATGTAGGCCTCCATGAAAGAGACATAGCAAGAAAGATAGAAAATGACATTGCCAGGAAGGTGATGAGGTTGGAGTTGGTAAAAATCCAGAAACTGGCGAAAGAAGTCGGAGGCCGGAAGGCCGAAGCCACGCTCGAAGTGAGCGAGGAAAACAACAAACTCACCGGGTTCGGGCACGGGTTCCACCTCGCCGCGTGGAAGCCGGCAAGATACCTGTGCCGGTATCCTCCGGGAGCGGTACAGCCAGTCGATTTCTGGCTGCGTCACATCTGAGCCCTTCCAGGCTCCGCGTGTGATTGAAGCTAAATCCACTCCGGAACCTTAGCCGGAACTGCTGGCCTCTTTGCCCCTACCGGTACCGGTTTCCTGAGCGTTTGAAGAGGATTCCATCTGGCCGGCTGAGATCTGTTCCCCAAAAGATATAGAGGGGGTCTCGCTGTGAGGGCTGCTGCCGGCTGGTTCGGACAGATATTCTGCGCTGGACATGCAAGTCTAAGAGCGCCCAAATCTACCCGCAAACTTATTTCACAAGATATAGCCTCGCGTGAAGATCTACGAGTAAGAGAAAAACAAAAAGAAAAGTGAAAGTAAATCCCCTACCGGCCCAAGAACAGGAAGGCGAAAAGAAGAAGATTTAGAGGCATTGAAGCTAATCTGAGACGGCGGGGCACGGGGAGAACAACGGCCGCCGGACGGGAGACGATCTTGCAGAAGATGGAGAAGAGCGGAGGTTGCCGAGGGGCGCCCGACGCAGCAGCAGCGGAGGCGCTGCAGAGACTCACAGCACGACGGAGCTCGACGGAGTTGCAGCGGAAGTTCGTCGGACGCAGTGCTCTGGCGGCGAACGACGACGGCGGAGCGCAGCGGGCAAAGGGCTCAGAGTGCGAGAGAGGTTGTGAATGCGGAGAAGAGGTGGAGAAGGAACCGCTTCGCCCTTAAATAGGAGGAAGAAGTAGTGGGCCGGCAACCGCTGAGCCGCGACGGTTCGTCTCGTGGGTCGCCACGTGGCATGGGAATACACGCGAAAAAGCAAAAAGCCACAGGGAGGCCACGCGGATCCGGAACGGCGGTGGGGATCCACTGCGGCACATTAAATGCAGGCGCAGAAGCCGAAGGGAAGTGACCCCTGGCACTGGCGCGTCAGAAACAGTGCGCATGTCTCTGACAGGCACTGTACCCAAGAAATCCTCGACTTCACCGAGGAAGGTTTTAATGCCAAAGATACCAGAAGGATCCGGAAGGAGAAAGAAAGTCCGGCAGAGATGCCGAAGAGTTCGAACCGGGTGCCGGAAGGGTCAAACCGGTACCTTGAGTGATGTGAACCTGGCATGGTCCGTTGGATAGGATCCACCGGACTATACCAGCTTCGGGGACTAATGTTGGGGGGATGATCCCCGGTAGGCTAAAGGCCTGGCAAACCGGAAGGTTTGAGCTATCAAGATACCGGTTTACAGATTATTCCGGGCTATGAAGATAAGCTTTTGGCTAAGTAAATCTTTACCGGTATCCCCAAGGGGGGTATACCGGAATGAGCTAAGAAGATACCGGATTACCGGTAAGAGGTGCACTGTAGCACGTCGGCAAGACTAGTCAAAGATTCTCTCAAGAGCTAGAGGACAAGGATGAGCTAAGCAAAGTAGCTTTAAACGAAGCCCTGGCGCCAAAGAAGATGATGACACTAAAAGCATCCGGAGGACGTCACTCCTCCTGATTAAAGAGATACTGGTGTCACCTATGGCCAAAGAGGCTTTGTAAAGTAGTTTGTCTAGTCAAAGATGCCATTAGGGTTTCCTAGGGTTTCTTCCCCTGTAAGCCACCCTCTCCCCTATATAAGGAGAGGGGGCACACCCCATCGCGGGGATGATCAACCTTGTGTGCTATCTTGTATCCAAAAACCTGTAATCTCTCTTGATCAAGGAATAGAAAGATCTGAAGGAGAAATAGTTCTAGTGTTCTTCTTCTACCTCTGGCCAAGGCCAAGTTCATATGGAAATCCATCCGGAAATCAATCCCATATAACCAAAACCCTCCCCCGAATCCTCTAGCACCCATTCAGCCCCAACTTAAGCCATCCTATGGTATCTGTCTGTTCACCACGACGACAAAACTTTCCTTGTTTCTTCGTCTTCTTGCCTTGCTTGTCTCGACTCCTCCCTTGGAACCGACATAGCGGCCCACCTTGGTCGATGGATATTCTTCATGGGCCCCTGGTTGGGCTGCAAGAGGTAGCGCAATACTAGTTACCCGAAGGGTAATGCCCACATCAACCGCCATGACAAAGAATTCAAGGAGGATGTGATGCCCAAGGGCTCTTTTTTTTGCTCTTGCCACTGGTTTAAGTATTTCATAATTCCTCTTTTTAAACGAGGGAAAAATATTTATTCGTTTTTATTAATAAAACAAGAAATTAAGATAGCTTTCAACATATGGCCAAAAAGAAGGCCCATACAACAAAGAGGCTAATCTCGCTGCATTATATTTCTCAATCAGCTTCCTTGATCCTCATAGAGTTGCTTCTTTTTAATGTTGGCGAAGATAGTCTCCGGCATAGCGGAGATGCTTCTAAAAACCTTCACATTTCTCATTCCATATTTCCCAACAAACAAGTATGAGTAGGGACGTAATTGACCTCCTATGGGTGCCCTGAAGATTTGTTACAGCGCACCACAAATCCTTGGTGGTGACGAAGGAGCTCTAAATGCCCCTATCTGTGAGACCATGACATTGTCAAACCATGCCCCAAATGTAGATGGAGTACGTAGTGACGACCAAATATAAGATGATCTGCCATCTCTTACACCCACTTGCAAAGCTAACAGATACCACAATTCGCTATCCTCACGAAAAAGAAAAGTAATGACATTCCAAAGTTCAACCCCTCCGATAAAAAGGATCGGTGGGTCTGGATCATGTTTTGAAAAATTAACCAAGCGAAAAACTTGCATTTCTATGGGGCCCAGTTGTCCCTCAAAGCCGGCCTCATCGATGTTGTTGGCACACCCTCGAATTTCACAGAGCATGCAGATGATGTCATGTATGTACCAAAGCTTAAACGGTTCCAAATAACAGAGTTAGAGGTCCCATAGAGGAGTTGGATGTCTTGGAGCAATATCCAAAGCGAGCAAATCCCCCCTCCCCTCCCCCCGCTTTGTCAATATTTCTCACCCACCAGTTGCCCGAAAAATATTTAGGAACCACCACATTCTTAGCTCTTGAGATGTTGTAGATAGAGCGGCAACATCCTTTGTCTTCAAGTCGTTTAACCACGACGCGCGCGTGTCATACATGTTAAATGTATCCATAAACTTTGGTGTTTATTCTATGACATTTGCATGATATGTGAGGTTCCCTACATGTTTTACATTGATCTATGGGAATTTGCAACAAGGTCCTCTTTTGTTTGTTTCTAATTCTGCAAAACATGACACCCTATTTTGGGTATTTTTGAATTTTAGGGACCTTACGGACACAAATGGATCCACACGTACTGCCACATCATTTTTTTCCAGAAAATACAAGAGGATGAGAAGAAGAACTGGAGCTGGAGCTTCATGTGCCAGGAGATAGGGCCCATGGCGCGGCCCGGCCATGGTCGCACCATGGGCCCACGCCGGGCCCCGTGGACCCCTTTGCCTTGATTCCAATGGCATCCGATGAGTTTTTACCTAAAACCGACTATATATAATCATGATATCGTGAAGTCGCAAGGAGGCAGATGCAAACAGAAAAATACACGAAACAGATAAGGTGCTGCAAAGATTGGGAGAGGAAACACCGCTTGAGTCGCCCTTGGTTGTTCCTCTGCCTCCATCAATACCATCACCATTGTACCACCATGATGAAGATTGAGTAATTCACCCATAGACTTTGGGTTTGTGAAAGTAGCTTGTATCAATCTCTCTATGTGCTTCACTAATTAGAGCCACACATGAGGTGTCTACATGATTGTTAGCACTTTTGTATTACTTTGGCCGTGAAACTTGTGTTATAAGATGCGTTTTGAGATGCAACTGATATTTTATTCTTGGTGTATTGATACATGCATATGTTACTTCATTCATGTATGCTATGTTATGATCAAACATGTATTGATACATTACACCGAGCCACATGTATTGATCTTGCTATACACTACTTCCATTAATCGGTGCAAGAAGGCTTACCTGAGCTGCCTGAACCACGGCAGATTCGAATCCACCTTAGCTATCTAGAAATACAACCTTTGCAGAAAGAGGATTTGCAGTACGGGGAGGCTGACATTGGGGACCCATGAGCCAGCAGCGTCGTCAACGTTTTAAAGGCGGCAGGAGATCGAAAGAAAAAATAAGCCAAAAATCAGTTGGTAAACAAAATCCAAGAAAAGAAACATTTACGTTTCTGAGAGGATGACATGCGGGACCCATGAGGCAGCAGCATCCTCAACTATTCCAAGGCGGCAGGGGATCAAAAGAAAAAAGGAAATAGCCAGAAATTAATTAGGGTCAAAAATAAATCCACCAAAGGAAACTTTTATTGTTCATAGAGGATGACATGTGGGACCGACCTGCCAGCTGCGTCGTCATCGTTTCAAAGGGGGCAGGGGACCAAAAGAAAAAAGGCAAATAGCCATAAATTAGGGCTAAAAAATAAATCCAACGAAGGAAACTTTTATTGTTCATAGAGGATGACATGCGGGACCCATGAGCCAGCAGCTTCCTCAACGTTTCAAAGTCGGCATGCGATCGAAAGAAAAAGACAAGTGACCAAATATCAGGAGCCAAAAATAATCCAAGGAAATAAAGTTTATTGTACATAGAAGATGACATGCGGGTCCCATTTTGCATCAGCGGTCTCAACGTTTCCAAGGCGGCACAGGACCAAAAGAAAAATGAAGTAGCCAGAAATCAGGGGGTGAAAAAAATTCAAGAAAAGAAAGATTTCAATTGGGCTGCATCTGGACATCTGGGCCTTTGAACTATCCTGCTAGGCCTTTTGACTCGTACAATTTCAGCCCACTCCAAAACAGGAAAGTTCGGATTTTTCTATAAAAAAAAGGAAAGTCATATGCTTCGAAAAAACAAAAAACAAGGAGATTGAACATATAAGTTTGTTTATGTAAAAATAAAGATTTAATTTATCCGTTTGTAATAGCTCAGAGCGAAATACACTATTTATTGTCTGCAAAATAATCAAGATATCACATGTTTCTTGTACGGGGAGGCTGACATCGGAGACCCATGAGCCAGCAGCGTCATCAACGTTTTAAAGGCGGCAGAGGATGGAAAGAAAAAATAAACCAAAAATATGTTGGTAAAAAATCCAAGAAAAGAAACATTTTCGTTCTGAGAGGATGACATGCGGGACCAATGAGGCAACAACATCCTCAGCGTTTATTGCTCATAGAGGCTGACATGTGGGACCCGTGAGCCAGTAGCATCCTCAACGTTTTGAAGGCGGCAGGAGATCGAAAGAAAAAATAAGCCAAAAATCATTTGGTAAACAAAATCCAAGAAAAGAAACATTTATCGTGCTGAGAGGATGACATGCGGGACCCATGAGGCAGCAGCATCCTCAATGATTCCAAGGCGGCAGGGGATCAAAAGAAAAAAAAGGAAATATCCAGAAATTAATTAGGGGTTCAAAATAAATCCATCAAACGAAACTTTTATTGTTCATAGAGGATGACATGTGGGACCGACCTGCCAACAACGTCCTCATCGTTTTAAAGGGGGCAGGAGATCAAAAGAAAAAGGCAAATAGCAGAAATTAGGGGTAAAAAATAACTCCAAGAAAGGAATCTTTTATTGTTCGTAGAGGATGGCATGCGGGACCCATGAGCCAGCAACTTACTCAACGTTTCAAAGGCGGCATGAGATCGAAAGAAAAAGGCAAGTGACAAAATATCAGGAGACAAAGATAATCCAAGAAAAGAAACTCTATTGTACATAGATGATGACATGCGGGTCCCATTTTGCAGCAGCGGTCCCAACGTTTCAAATGCGGCTTGAGATCAAAAGAAAAAGAAAGTAGCCAGAAATTAGGGGGTCAAAAAAATCCAAGAAAAGAAAGTTGATGGACATAGAGGATGACATGCGGGTCCCATGAGCCAGCAGCTTACTCAACGTTTCCAAGGCGGCAGGGGATCAAAAGAAAAAGGAAATAGCCAAAAATCAGAGGGCGAAAAAAATCCAAGAAAATAAACTTTTATAGCACATAGAGGATGACATGCGGGTCCCATGAGCCAGCAGGTTCCTCAACGTTTCAAACGTGGCATGAGATCGAAAGAAAAAGGAAAGTGACCAAATTTCTGGAGCCAAAAATAATTCAAGAAAAGAAACTTGATTGTACATAGAGGATGACATGCGGATCCCATTTAGCAGCAGCGGTATCACCGTTTGATAGGCGGCACGGGATCGAAAGAAAAAGGCAAGTGACCAAATATCAGGTGCCAAAAAAATCCAAGAAAAGAAAGTTTTATAGTACATAGAGGATGACATGCGGGTCCCATTTAGCAGCAGCGGTATCACCGTTTGAGAGGCGGTATGGGATCGAAAGAAAAAGGCAAGTGACCAAATATCAGGTGCCAAAAAGAATCCAAGAAAATAAATTTTTATAGTACATAGAGGATGACATGCGGGTCCCATTTAGCAGTAGCGGTATCACCGTTTGAGAGGCGGCACGGGACCGAAAGAAAAATGCAAGTGACCAAATATGAGGTGCCAAAAAAAACTCCAAGAAAAGAAAGTTGATTGCACATAGAGGATGACATGCGGGTCCCATTTAGCAGCAGCGGTCTCAACGTTTCCAAGGCGGCACGGGATCAAAAGAAAAAGGAAGTAGCCAGAAATCAGGGGGTCAAAAAAAATCCAAGAATAGAAAGAATTTTGGTTCATAGAGGATGACATGCGGGACCCATGATCCTGCATCGTAAACGGCTCGATCGGAGAGCGTTGAACGAGATGGCGCGATCGAGAAAAAAACAATGCTAGAGAGGCTGCCATCTGGCCCTACATCCCTGGGCGGTGCGGATTTGCGTTGACTCGGCCGGCGAACCCGAGAATTCGTGATGCACCACGTGCTGGGCCACCATAGGTGACGTTTTGGACGTTTTCGTCGGGCTAGGTGGCCTCAAAAACGAGAAAAAAAAGTTTTGACATGCACAACGGAGAGACCAAAAATCGTCGGTCATGGTGCAGCAGCAACCACGGCGCTACTTCAACTTCACCGGCCATAGCAACTTTTCTTGTAGTGTAACCCATGAGGGGTATGTGTATGTTAGTTGGAGCAACTTGGTAGTATGCATGGACAACAAACAATCTATGTGCTACTAAGGTATTACCTTTCCATTAGTTACCTCACTAGGGATACATGTTTGTTTACGCTTTGTATGTCCAGTGACAACCTAGATAGCCTTTTTTTTTTGCTCAAGATGGTATATTAATAGTCAACATCAACATCATACCAAAATTTTAAGGCAGTACTATATATGTTTATCTTAAACTTGGATTAAGGAGATTTCCTTTCAAATAAAGTATTAGTGAGATGTGTTGCATCATCCCTATGCTAGGACATGATGTCTTGATGCCCATATGAATGCTCATCAACAACTTAATTTTGCTATCACATTTTACTTGTCATTAGAAGATTTACTCATGCCGCATGTTTATAAGAGAGATCAAGTGCAACTGTGAACCTCGGTCCATTTTAACCATAGGAAACAATTTTTTACTTCAGTTTTTTTGAAGTTTTACTTTCAACATTATTAATTTAAAAAATACAAAAATACATTACACGGTGTACTTGCTTTATTTTAAATTTTTTATATTAATTACACACGTTGTGTCTGATAAACACCTCAGTTGAGTTGGCGATCGAAAATCTATTTTTTTTTTTTTGCATTTGCAGGTTGTGTGGAGAGGATAGAGGATATGATCACTTTTTCCCCGAGAGTTCGATATAACCCCCAAGTCACCTTTGTGGAAAAAATTACGCTTGATGCATGACTTTGCGCTTACAGTCCCAACGAGATGATAAACACGTGTAGTTTTGTTGCTATCAGCATGCCAATTTTTTTGGAAAGCTCCCATCTCCAATAGGTATGGTCGTGCAGCCATTTAAAAGTTCCATGTCGCCATTATTGTAAGGATTTTAGGTACCACCCCATCCACGAGTCGGGGAAGTCCATTCTAGCCAAGGGCGCCTCGAATGAAGAGCACACGTGAATTTTGGGAGATTCTACACCCCAAGCCCACCCAAATTTCTTGGTCTATATGCAAGCTTCCATATAACCTTAAATTTCTTTCTAAGGCATTATTTGTACGATCCCACATGAAATCTCTTGAAAATCTAATGATTTATGGAATTGTGATTTGTGGCAAGGTGAGCACCGAAATGTGATAAATGGCAAGGGAGGTACGAGTCGATATGATGTAGGTGCAATTACCAACATGGTGATGTGCTTCCCAATAGGATGTTTTGTCAACTAGCAGTTGGAAACCACTCTTCCAAGCCTGTGCACCATAAGTACTAGTCCTAGGTACTCAATTTGAAAGTCAACTATAACCGTCCCGAAATTTTTGAAGGGTTCATACCATAGAAAACAAAAAATTACCGCAAGAACAACCAAAACCAAGATGCAATCTATAAAAAACCAATGTACAATCTACTAGATTGAAGCAACGAGATATATTAGAATCTTACCCTTGAATATCTCGTGGATGTATTAGTCGTACTCTTGCCAAACTCAAGTTCGTGATGAAGTCCTTCCAGCGCTGCAAGTGGCAGCACCTCCATACTCGGTCACACGTATGGTGTCGATGAAGACGCCATTTCCATGTTCCAGCGGGCAGCGTATGTAGTATATCCTCCGGGAATCCTAGCAACACAATGATGTGGTGGTGGAGGAGAAATCCTGCAGGGCTTCGCCTAAGCCTGCGCAGGAGGAGAGGGAGGGAGGATACGTGGCAGCAACGTCTTACTGTTGTTGCAAATATTCGATATCCGATAGTAAATGAGTAAGTCATGTTCATTGTGTCCATAAGAAGGGAGGTCTTACTGTTGTTGCAAATGAAGAAAATGAACTTATCCCTCAAAGGACCATTAATGGCTATAGAATGTGCATGAATTTAAGAAATTTAAATAAATCTATACATAAGGATCATTCACATTTACCATTCATTGATCAAATTCTTGAACAATTGTGTAATTAAACATCCTCATTTTTGTTACCTTGATGATTATATTGGTTTCTCTCAAATTTCTATGCATAAAGATGATCATGAAAAGACAAATTTTAATTGTCTCCATGGTAATTTTGCGTATAGAAGAATGCCATTCGATGTATGCAACGTCCCTGCTACTTTTCAAAGATGCATGAATGCCCATATTTACTGATTAGATTGAGAACATTATGGAAGTCTTTATGGATGTTTTTTCTATGTATAGTACTTTATTTGATAATTGCCTATTCAATCTTAACAAAGTTTTGCAACGGTGTGAGGACCAATACTTGCTCTTGAGTAAGGAGAAATGTCACTTCGTGGCAACAAAAGAAGTTGTTCTTAGAAACACAATTGTTCTTAGACACACAATATTAGATAGATGTACTGAAGTTGATAGAGCTAAGGTGGAGGCAATTGGAAATCTACCTTATCCGTGAGATATAAGAGGTATGAGAAGTTTCCTTGGAAATATGTTTTTTATAGGAAGTTGGTTAAAGATTTCTCTAAAGTTTCTAAGTCTCTTACTATTGTTTTTTTAAAAGGATGTTTGTTTTTTTTCTTTTGATGATGATTGCATTGAATCCTTAAAAATATTAAAGAAAGCTTTAATTTTTGTTATGTCATTTAACCACCAAACTGAAACTTGCCTTTTAAAATTATGTGTGATGGTAGTGATTATGTTGTAGGAGCTATTCTCGGTTAATGTGCTGACAAGAAACTGAATGTGATTTACTATGCTAGCAAAACACTTATCGTGAAGGAATTATAAACTGAAAAAGAATTTTTGGCTATCTACAACTAAAATATGTCTAGATACATCTATATTAGCATCAAGTAATATGAATCGGAGAGAGGATTATTTTTGCTTGTAGTAAGTTTAGATCTTACATTGTAGACTCTAAAGTCAATGTGCATACTGGCCATTCAACTCTTAAATATCTAAAGAATAAAAAAAATGATAAACCAAGAATAATAAGACAAATTCTTTTACTACAAGAATTTGATTTGATTGTTAATTGGAAAAAATGAAGATAACCTTGCTGATGGTCATTTGTCTAGAGTAGAAAATATGCCTGATGATCATAATTCTATTGGTGACTTTTTTTTAATGAACAACTTGCAAGTATTAAAGTGGAATCACCTTGGTTTACTGATTATGCTAATTTCGTTGTTGCAAAAGTTATGGTACGTAAGTTTACTATGGAACAATGAAAGAACTTACCTTTTTATGATCGTATGCAATACATTTGGACGACCCATTTTTGTAGTATAAGAAATTAAGAAGTATGTTGATGGCATTATTAAACTCGTTGTGCACCCAAGTTTGAACAATTATCGTAAGGAAATGTCATTCATGCAATTGCTTCATGGTGTACTTCAAAGTAGGCACGGGCCAAACTCAAAAACAGCTCCGGGATTTGTTTATAAATCATGCAGCAACGACACACATGACACCAGTGCAGCCCAATGGTCGCAACCACATAATTTTTTCTAGCAGATATTTTTGCAAAGAAAGCAAGTACATATTTTGTACCTAATGGATGATCGAGTTGCATTAGAAAATGAAACGAGCACACATGACACCAATGCAAAAGACAAAAATATGGACTCTTGGGGCGAGGGTGTGAAAGGATATTGAAAGAGAATGCCAATTTCTATCTGGCAAACATCCATATAGCAAAGGAGAACCACGACTACCTTCTCTAGGTATTGTTAGTTGCATGTTCTAGCTTCTTATTTCACATCCTTCCGTTTTCCTATTTGGAAGCTTGACGGTCAATCTCTTACATGCATGTGCCAAATTCATGGGTTCCTTCCTCTTCTAGCATTGTGTTATCACAGTGAGAGTTCCTATTGTCGACATTAATAGGTACCTGTTTAAAATAACAGAACAAGTCAGATAATGACATTATCTGCTCAGTATTTCAAACAGAATATGGTACGGGTGACTTTCACCAATTCCACACAAACTACTCTAAATCCAATATCATGTGCGGAGGGGGGATTACATACAAGGCTGTAACAGGGCAGGCAGGCAGGATGTTCAGCATTACGGCAGATAGTCAAAGTCTTCTGTTATGCCAGCCTGAAATTCCACAACAACACACATCAGATGAATGCAGAACTGGTTTCTGAAGGATGTTATCTTATCTAGGAAATGAGGATATGGATTAGTCAAAGTTACTTTCCAGAAAAACAAGCTAACGTTTCTCACAAGATAAAGAAGCCAATCTCAAACTTTAGTTGTCACATCCAATGGCGCACCAAAGCTAAGCTACACTACAGTCACTTGCGAACGATTCAGGTCTTTACATGTTTCAATACCCCGCCAAGTCCAAACTAGTAAACAAAAAATGGCCAGCTTCTTAATTCTGGCACTGTAATTCATTGTGCTGGGCGGCATGGCACGGCATTCTACTGCTATGTTCTTAAATTTAAATCACTCAAGACAAACATGTACAGTGTGTTCTCTACAGGACAAAAGGCTTCACAATTTAAGTGGGCAAGTAGGTCGGATGGATATGCTTCTTTAAGATGGTCAGGTTATTTCACACCATGTACAAATATGGTGCATTTGGGTCCACTACACCCTGGATAAGAGATATACCTCACAAGCAACATCTAGTGCATGAATATGGATTAGTTGCAGACTTTTTGGTATGCCTTATGGCAACAATAAACTTGGCATGTTAGCGAGCACAAAGACAACAAGTACAAAGTAACAGATGGACATGATTTAGGCTCATCCTTGTAGAGCAGGGCCAGAGCTAGGTACGGGTCAATGGACTCAGCTGGCCCCAATGGACCACTGCAAATACCTTGGTAAATTACTGAAATTACACTAATTACCAGGCCATGACAGTGACACCAGCACAATGGAGGTCGCGCTGGTCCTCCCCAAAGGTGTCCTCGTCCCTATTCTACTGCCCAAACAGAAAGCACACATCGAATGCTAGAATTTTAATGTAAGCACCCTTACATAGTCAACATAACCACCAATTGTTTACACTCTTAATAACATTACTGAAGATAAAAATGAAGGTTCTAGAGCACTGCAAAGTTAGTTAACAAAAAAGAAGAAATATATTGACTAGTGAAAAGATCTAGCTGTGGCTAGCTTAAGTAATTAAAGGAAAAAAGAAGAAGATTTAATGTGCATGCATGGCAATATACTTACTAGTATGTTAATGTATCCTTTGAAAAAAATAATATGGTACTAATATCTATGAGGTAGATGATCTTAAGTTGGCCATATTTTATGGTATCAACCATTTAAAGGATTTTATGTAACCCAATAATTATTGTTGCACTCGCTCAGAACCATGTCAATCCACTCTGCACTAAGTGGCATTCTTCTAACTACTAAGTGTTGCTTCACCTAAGCTTTAGATGGTTACAAATCGTTAGTTCCAATTGTATATTGGCATAAGTGAAGTAACAGGCTAACAGCATGCCATCTCTATAGTTTCTGAATTCCATTTCTAATTACAATATGAGGAGAGGGCAGAACCTACCTCCCTGTACATGTTTTCGAGTTGTTCTTTTGCTTGAGGGAATGTAGTTGAACACCATTGTTGCAAAGTGAAGATGTTCTCTGAAGTTTCATTCATAATGACATTAGCCTAAGTGATGGCAGGCAAGTCGCAAGCATTAATTTCTCACAAAGTTGACAAGTGGAACTACTGGTACCTGTCCACCTGTTGGCTGCTAAATGGGAGACCTCAGTAGCATCCTCTGCAATTATCAGCATACAGTTTAGAAAAAAGTATATTTACTGTACGAACTTCGATGAAACAGGATGTTTCCGTGGAAACACAGGTCAGAAAAATGTATCAAACACTAATAATAGATGCGACAAAAGCCAATTCCTATACTAAATGAGGAATGGTAGATGTCATACTCATTGCCTCTAGCGCAGATGGATCACTATCAGCATAAGCAGCCAGTTCTTCCTGAAATGAGCATAGAAGTGGTTGAGCTGCACATGGCACTGATGAAAACCAAAGAAGAGATAGCTGGATGTATATAAACCTTTAACTTCTCATGGCGTAACTCTATAGCCTTCAGCTCCTGCAAAGCATCTTCTCTCTCGTCCTACAGCAATGCATATAAGTTTGATCTAAATGCCTCTTACACAGCTCAACAGAGGACACGGTGAATAACTTACAGAGTCCTCCCTGCCAGTTTTCAAGTTGTCTCTCTGCTCAACAAGCTCCAGGTAACGCTTTTTAGAGTTTGAAAGATCAGACTCCAGCTTGTTGTAAGTAGTCCTCAGCTACAAGCAATCCAACATTCACTATTATAAGTTGGTCTTAATGAGGCTACATGTAAGTGACTTAATTGGTATGTGCGGCCTGGTTTTCATTGAAGTCCAACCACACATGCAAGGTTAAAGTTTGCTAATGACGCTATGCAGTGTAAGAAGAGCAGAGTTCAATTCATCATAACAATACCTGATTTCCAGCACAGCTGGGAAGACTCCAAAAGTACACCTGTAAGGAAACTAAGGAGTTCAGAAACAAAAGGTACATGGATGAGTATGCAAGTTAAGCAAACAATTGGCATGCACTCTCTTTGTGATACATATAGCATGCAAAGTTAAAGTTAGGTGCAACCCAAACACAATTTTCTTGAAGAGGACAATAAACCTTCTTTAGTTAAAGAAACATCAACTTAATGCACACCCTATCTGCAAATGGCTACATCATGACAGTGAATCAGTCCAACTACTCTTTCCCGTCGATGCTACAATAAAAGAAGAAAAACTTACAGAAGTCCCTATTTTGTCTCTCAAGACAAGATCATCATCCACCAGGGTTTGCACAACATCCTTAACGGACTGGCTGATCACTCCCCTTTTAGGACCCATCTTCTCGAGCTCTTTTAGCTGAAGTACAAGAGAATAATAAATTTATGACACATTAAAACATATTCTACAGCCTACACGAAGAAACAACAGACATAGACGCTACTGATCGTTTTTCAAGCCAAAAGAACTGGCGCGACCACATGAACATCAGAACAGAAACCTTTAGTGCACAGAAATAGAAGTTCACCAAAGCACGTTGGCACTCATATACAGCTGTATTATTTACTGCTGGCAGCAGTATATATAGAGTCGTATGTTAAGGTATTAACGGTGAGCTTTAAATAGACTCTGATTTCCTGTGGAAAATAAATGCATAATGTAACATGGAGGTGACAATTTGACAGGTTAAAATCAATATTGAACGAGAATATGGGAATGAAGTGCAGCAATTAGACTGGCATGTAGCATATGAATTACTTGCGTTGATCATCATTACAGATTATAGCTAAACTACATATAAACACCCTACGGGCGCATCTTCAAGCTAAAACTTCCACATTAGCACCAGAAAAGAAGCACACATAAGTTTGTTGCGCACGAACAAAAAGTAGTCGCTGGAAACAGCTAATGTTGGCAAAAAAAAAGTGGTAGAATAGTTTCGCAAAATCTCCACAGGAGGTTTACCAGATAGAAGTCTTGACTGTCGTAGAATATTTGAAGCATCTGCTCCCGTTTCTCCTCCAACGAAAGGCCCCTCTTCTTCGACTAAGGACAGTAAGGAGAATAATCAGCTATGAACTATCCATTAAAACTATGCAGGCGCTTAGGGATACAGTACAGGAAATGCCATCACAATTCCAAACTTGTCACAGGAAATACAGTACGAACACAGTTCCATGGCATTGCAAATCCCAATTCCCAACCGCACCCACAAGCACACCCAGTGACCCAGAAACACAACCGGTGACCCACAAACAGCTGATAGTCTGAAATTCATCGAGGCGGCACTCTAAACTGAAACATACGGCTATGAGATGCAAAATGCACCTTAGATGTGACGGGCGGCAGTGCGATAACAATGGAAATTGGAAAACCTAGGGGCCCAACGATTCACAGTACGAAATGCACCGAATTCTCCAATCCGCTACACCCTAGTGCTTCTGAACGCACAGCCGAACTACCTCGCGTGCAAAAGGGAGCTCCACTTCCAGTCCGCCGAGCCATGGACCCCGTGCCCGCGCCACCAAAATTCGGCGGCGTTGGCGCGCAGGGGTGAAGGAGATGAACCATAGGAGAAGGAACTCACCATGGCTGGAGAGCACCGTCGATCCGGTGGCGACGGAGGGTGGCGCTGCCGCCGGTCGCCGGGAGACGCGAGGGGGAGTGGGGAAGGTTTTGCGTCAGTTCGCTCCGCGAATGCGCCTTCTAGATTAGACGAGGCTAGAGGGCTTGTTGGGCCCTGGCCCGCCTAGGTTGGGCCGACGCACGAAATGGGTAAGGCCGGGCCGGCCCAGGCCCGGAAGCCCAACCTGCGGTTCGCTTCCCACGGCGGAGCCGAGTCAAGTCCGTACGGTCGGCAGCTTCTTCTTCCCCATCGTCACATCCCGATTCCCCCATCCCACCACCGCGAGAAATTCGTTTCTAGGGTTTGGTTCCCCCGTCCGATCTCTCTGGATCAGGTAACTCTCCCTCACCACGCGCCCTCCCGCCCCCATGGGATCCAGCGATTCGAGGCCTCGCGCCTCCATCCCGGAATTTTCCCCAATTTTTTGCACGCCAAGTCTCGCCCAAATCGGCTTTTGGTGGATTTTTTCTGAGCGGGATGGGGGTGGCAGGCTAGATTGCGTCTAGACTTGTTTCGGTGGATTATGTATGTTGTTACCTTTTCTGTAACAACCCATGGCGGTGTGTTGATTGGAGCTTAAAGGATTGTGTAGCGTAGCCATGGATAAGGGCCTCTTCGCCAACGACGGCTCCTTCATGGAGCGGTTCAAGCAGATGCAGCAGGAGAAGGACAAGGAGAAGGCCACCCCCACCAGCGCCTCAGCCCCGGCCGCGGCGCCCAAGGCTGTGAACCCCAAGTCGCCTATTGTCATCCCCATGAACAAGAGGCCGCTTGAGGTGAAGAAGGCGGCGCCCGTCTTGTCGGGCGGGAAGCTGGCCTTCAGCCTGAAGAAGAACAAGGCCCCCATCTTGCCCGTCAAGTTCGGGGCCGAGGAGGACGAGGACGAAGACGATGTGGGCGGTGTCAAGAGGGAGGATCACGCCAAGCGGCACAAGTCTGCTGATGCCTCCTCAGCAGCTGCCCCAGCAGGGGCTGTTGGTAATCATTTTTCTTTTCATTTGCTGCTGTTACTGCATTTCTTTCTAGTGACACACTCTCTGAGATCATATGTCCTTACTGCGGGTGGTACCTCTTGAGTCTTGACTCTACATATAGATATGCTACAACTACAAGGATTCAAATTTTGACAGACCATTTTAAACATTAGAGATACTGTATCTTGTATGTGTACATGCGCACTGTTACTTGGATTACAATTGTGATTAAGATTGTCTCAAATGCGATCAACTTATTCTGAGCTGAACATTTTGAGCAAAAACAGTTGTTTCTTGATTCCTGACTTGAGAATTGCAATATATAATGACGCTGCACTGCTTATCTGAAGCATACCTGTCTGACTAACTAAAAAAACCAATCGCCATTGCACCACCATACTGAAACTCTGCTTTTGCTTAGCTATGCATGCAGTAGTACCTTGTCGAATGTGGACATCAGTTCTCAGCATCTGTAATTCTATATTCCAAACACTGTTGGCAGAAGAAAGTTGTGAAGGTTTTGGTTTTTTCTTATGGCTGCAGTTTATAGATTAACTATATCGATATTGCTGGGAAGGATGTTGATTGAAAGGGTTGGAAATGTGGCGCTACTGCTTTGCATTCCCTTGTTCATCCGCTTGATATTAATGAGCTCTTAAGTGACATGCAGCCTCAGCAACACCAAATGATATGACTGTCAGGCAGGTTGCTGACAAATTAGCAAGCTTTGTCGCAAAAAACGGGAGACAGTTTGAGGATATCACACGGCAGAGGAATCCTGGGGATACACCATTCAAGTATGACTGCTCTAGCTTTGCTGACTTACATTAATGTTGGAAATAAAAAAAAATATCTATGATTAGCTGTTGCGATAATGAACTCTTAACCACGTGTCTGGTTATCTGCAGGTTTCTATTTGATAAGAACTCTTCAGACTACAAATATTATGAGACCCGGCTTGCTGAAGAGGAAAAAGTGCTTGCACAAACAAAAGATGCTCAGGCTTCAAAAATTGGTACGTGTGTCAGAGAACATCGTTACTGTTGCTATCACTTATCTTCTGTGCATGTTGTGATGCCATATGTTCTTGCTAAATGCAGTTAATTCTAGCACTGAAAGCTCCAGAGCACATAGTGGTTCACATAGAAGCTCGTTTGAACCCAAATCGAACTACCAAACACCAGCTTCTGCTTTATATGGGGCATATGAGGGCGGTCCTTCTCAGGGAAGCTCATCTAGTCATGGTAAGTTCCTCGCGATGTCTTTCTTGATAATGTTCAAATGGTCAAGTTCTTTTTCTTAAGCTTGTCTGCTACTCTTGCTTTGATTGCTTTTTTTTTTTGGTGTTCGTAGGCTGGATTCACCACTTTCTAATTGTTTTATTGTGCTTACAAGTCTGGTTCGCCACATTAATTGTCATTCTGCTTCTCTTTTTTCTTGTTTTGGCATGCTCTGTAATATGCGCTTGTCTTAATGCATAAAATAGATATATGATGCTCTTAAAAAAAGATAAATTGTGATTTGTTTTTGGACCCTATATCCTTTTATCATCACATCTAGCAGTTTCATTTTGTTTCTATTTCATAATTTTAGTTTGTCAATGCTGTCTCATGTACTGCAGGTGATCACAGTGCGTCTGCACCTTCAGACCCAGTAGCATTGATGGAATTCTACATGAAGAAAGCTGCACAGGAAGAACGGAAGAGACCACCAAGACAGTCGAAAGACGAAATGCCACCACCTCCTTGCCTTGTTCAGGGTACCTTTTTTGCATTTATTATTTTCCATTGCTCTGTTGGTAGGCTGTAGAGACTTTGATATTTATTGTAGTACAATCTTTTCTGTCTTTCCAGGTCCTCCTAAGAAGGGACACCACATGGGTGACTTCATTCCTCAGGAAGAACTTGAGAAATTCATGGCACGCTGTAATGATGCTGCAGCACAAAAGGCTACCAAAGAAGCTGCAGAGAAGGCTAAAATTCAGGCTGACAATATTGGGCACAAGCTTCTGTCTAAGATGGGCTGGAGGGAAGGTTAGTCCTTGAATACTTGATACAGAGTTCCATTTCTAGTGAATGCTTGTATGGCATTGTAGGATCTTACTTGACCTATTGGATTGTTTTTTAGCCAGTAAAGAATTCCAGATAAAGTTAAATAACTCAATAGATTTCTGATATTGATATGTATTGTCTCTGATGTCTGAATGTGTCCCATCTCAGTGCATTTGGTTGCCTGTTGCAAACCATCCTTGGTGCACAAATATGCAGTAACATGCAGTTTCTTGTTAACAGCAACACCCAATGGGAAATCCTTGATGAACAACACCAGAAATAAACTATGTTTTCTGGATTCTGCAGCATATAGAATTTCTGCTAACCTTTCCCCTTCCGAGCCTTTCCGTTGGACACTGAATTAGTCACGTGATTTAAACTTGATCCAAGTAGGCGCTAAATGTAGTATGTTATGCAGGTGAGGGTCTTGGCAGCGAGAGAAGTGGCCGTGCAGATCCAGTTATGGCTGGAGATATTAAACAGGACCATCTTGGTGTTGGTGCTGTCCAACCTGGTGTGGTCTCATCTGAAGATGACATCTATGAGCAATACAAGAAGCGAATGATGCTTGGCTACCGCCATAGGCCAAACCCACTGGTATGCTGTCAGCCATGGCTTGCTTTAATGAATTTCCGTTATATATGTTTGTCTTAACAGTTGTGTTATTTTGTGCAGAACAACCCAAGGAAACAATACTACTGATACAAAGGAGGCCAGCCGAGGGGGAAGACGTAAGAAGTCAATTTTGCTGCATTTTTGCTCACAGAACTAACTACTACTCCGGGATATCACTAACACTATTGAAAGCTTTGTTCACCAGCAGAAAAGCCAAGAAGTTCATTTTGTTCAGCAAGTAACTTGGGATGCCACAGCTCTGGGGCTTCCTGGGTTCCGCAGTAGCTTTGCTTTTGTACTGTTCGTTTTTGTCAAGTTAAATACTCTGAATGTTCTATGTAGTGTTTTATTTTAAAGTTTCTTTAAAATGGTTATGTGTTTCTACCTCTGGTGATGGACAATGTAACTTTTGTGATTATGCAACTTCTGTCAGGATTTACTTCAATTAAGTAATGTTTTCTTATATTGTGTTTGTTGCTTTGAGTTGTCCGTTTCCAGCTAATTGTTACATGTGCAATTCTAAAGGAACTGAAATTGCCTGAATTTACGAGTAGCATAGGTGTGCATTAGCGATGGGTTTTATTGATTAAGTGTGATGAGTTTGTCTCAGCTACAGTACTGAAACTACTATGAGTTTATATTCGAAGATGCAAGTCATCATCACGCTGACTAATCTATGATCTGTAGGTGAGTGGTTTTCTATTTTGTTAACATACTGTACAAGCGATATTCAGGTTTTCCTTCGACGAAACGTGAACGCTGTAAGGACTGTTGTTCCGTGAACAAAGTGGTTTAAAATTCAAACAGTGCCTGCCATGTCGGCCAATACATACTGGTTTAATAAGTCAACGGCGACAAAAATGAGATGGTTCACCTTCTCTATATGCCTCGTGTTTTAATAAACCGCAAATCGACCAAATCAACTGAACCTTTTTCCGCTTTGCATATTGCTGTGTGTTGATGGTAGGCTGGTTTATCACAAATCAACTGAACTTTTTTCCGTTTTTCATATCGCTGTGTGTCGTCGACCGATTCGAAGTCCCTAAGGTAGATTCGCTGTTCATATTACTAGAAAAGAAGATGCGCCTGATGTGGTCTCGAGGAAGATGACATGCATCCCTCCTGCCTCTGTTCTTTTCCTAATCTTTGATTGGTCTTTTTACACTTGGCTTATTCTAGTCCTGACAACTATGTTGCTAATAATGTCAACTCTGATCCAGCTACTATGCAGGCTATTTTGCAATCTGGCAACCCGTGTGCCCCTCTCTAAAATATTTTCACTTTCTTTTGGTTTCACTGGAAGACCAGGAACGGTCGGCTCGCCTTCGCAGGTTTGCTTGACCTTCATCGAGCTCCTCCGCCCGAAGTCGGTTTACCGCATGGCACGCAGTCAGGACTTAGAGCATCTCCAGTCGCGTCCCCCAAAGCGTCTCCCAAACCGCGCCGGATTGAGCGTTTGGGGGACGTGTTTTGTTCGTGCCACCTTTGGGGGACGTCGCTCCCCAGCCGTGTCCCCCAAACGCCGCCCCCAAACATTTAAATTACTTTTTTTAACACATAAACCATTTATCAAATGTAGCATATGAATAAAAATGTTTGCGAGGATTGTTTTTAAATTAAATTACAACAAACAATAAAACAAGTAATCAAATATAATAAATAGGGCTAGATGCTACATCAAGGTGCCACAGTATTTCCTTTGATCCTCCACAAATGCTCTTAGCCGTGAACGAGAACGAGTGCCATGATGTCAGGAGGAGAGCTTGGGGCGTAAATTATCCGGAACGATTTAGCTCGTTTCGAACATTTTTTGAAGTTAAAAGTTGAAAATCCAGGCTCGTGTAAGAAGAATCTTCCTAGAACAAGTAGTGATAGTATACAAGGGGGAAGCAAACCTAGCCAGTACATTGGTATTTTAATCTCGTGTGGACCGTTGACGGTTGAGCGAGCACGTCTTCGCACTTCCTTTCCCTCTCCCCTCCCTCTTTGCTGAATTTCCATCCTCCTCGTGTGCATCTCCACTTTCCTGTTGATCGCTTCAACACTGCCAGCTCTTATTTTAACACCAAACAAGTTTACAAATTCTTCATCATCATCGCCGCCACCATCTTCTTCTTCCCAATAACAATTCAGCGCTCTCATCGATCCCACCCACTACCTGCTCCTCAATACTACTTGCGTTCTTGCTGCAACAGTAGCCCCGCGGTTCAGAAAACCAAGAACGTGAGAAGGGGGACGCACTTTCCTTCTCCTGACGCCAAGATCGGTCAGCCAAGATAAAGAGATTCCCTGCCGGTGCAGATTCGGTTGAAGTAGGGAAACTCGGCGAGGCGATTTCACCCGAGAAGATGTCTCGGGGCTACGGGGAGATGGGGCAGAAAGTCGACTACGTCTTCAAGGTGGTGCTCATCGGCGACTCCGCCGTCGGCAAGTCGCAGCTGCTCGCGCGGTTCGCGCGCAACGAGTTCAGCCTCGATTCCAAGGCCACCATCGGCGTCGAGTTCCAGACCAAGACCCTGCACATCGACAACCGGACCGTCAAGGCACAGATCTGGGACACCGCCGGACAAGAAAGGTACTAATAACCAAGTACTCTATTAACAAAACAAAAACAAAAAAACCTGCTCGCTGGATCCTCTCCATGGCCTTGATCGTTTAATTGGGGGATCATTCATATTGCTGATGTAGACCATGCACTAGCTAACTAGCTGCAGTAATAATCTTTATGGATGAAGATATTTTTGTGATAAGATTCCTCTAAATTGGGTTTTGCACTTAGTCCTGTCATTGCTGAGTGGAATAGTGATGGGTTTATCATTGTTTGTGGTGAAATCATGAGCTTATTGTCTCTTCTGTAAAATAATGTTGCAATTGTTATGCTGTCTCCTTTACAAGATAACTTGGTGTTCGTTGTTTTCCTTGCTATAAGCTTCTAAGTAGGACCCGTTAAATGCGCTTAAAATTGACAAACTGATGTTTTCCCTGATCATCTTGGGTAGCTACCATATCCAAATTTTTCCATACTAACGCAGTTGGAATTTGCTCAGTCTAAATGTAGACTAGAGGGTTACATCAGAGTATATAGCATGCCTTAGATTTTGACAGTTGCGGAAATTTCAGTTGCCTATTATCATATAGTTGCACATGTAAATTAGGAAAAGGATTAGAATCTGCCAAAATGCTTTGACCAACTTCTCCACAATAAAGTGACTAAAGAAGTAGGCAAACAGAATAAACAGCTTTCTCATATAAGGCATATCGTAATTTTTTAGACAAGGGTTCAACCAAAATTTACTCTACTGGAAAAAAAGTAATGTCACTGGATCTGCATTCAAAGTTGCTTACTTAGGATTAAAGTTGTGTGTCAGATAAAGATTGGTCTTAACGAATCGTGACATGCAAGTGAATGGAGGGAGTAAGTCTTAACATCTAGCAGTTTGGTCATGAATATTTTGTTAGATCTGCAAGTGAAGGGATGGTATTCTTGTTGTTGTTGTAAGTGAACTGTAACAGTAATAATAGCCTACCCAACTTGCTTGGTTTATTTAATTCTTCACTTTCAATATCTGAACCTGTACTGAGTTTATTTAATTCTTCACTTTCAGTATCTAAACCTGCACTGAGTGTATTAAATTATTCACTTTCAATATCTAAACTTGCACTGAATGTGTTAACAGGTACCGAGCAGTAACAAGTGCTTACTACAGAGGCGCAGTAGGAGCGATGCTAGTATATGACATGACCAAGCGCCAGTCCTTTGATCATATGGCAAGGTGGCTTGAGGAATTGCGAAGCCATGCTGACAAGAACATCATGATCATGCTAATTGGGAACAAATCAGATCTTGGCACACTACGGGCTGTACCGACCGAGGATGCGAAGGAGTTTGCTGAACGCGAGAGCCTCTTCTTCATGGAGACCTCGGCTCTTGAGGCCACCAATGTCGAAAATGCTTTCACGACTGCTCTAACAGAGATATACCGCACCGTCAGCAAGAAAAACCTTGTTGCGAACGACGAGTCGAATTCTAGCGGAAACGCGAGTTTGCTGAAAGGAACTAAAGTTATCATCCCTGGTCAGGAGGCAGCCCCTGCAGCCAAGGCCACATGTTGTATGTCCTCGTAGACATAGCATCATATATACTATGGTGTTTCTGGCAATTAAATGTTTCCATGTAGTCCCACTGTATCTACACATTGAATAGCTGGGATTCTTGGGAGGAGGGACGAAAGGTCCATATCAATAGTTAACTCACATACATTGTAATTTTCTTGATAACTACTTTTTAATCTAATTATATGGCGGTGTGTAGTCATTAAAAACATTTTTCAGATAAACCAGCTCAACCTTTTCACCTTTTATGCTGGCTTTTCTCTGAATCTCCAGGCGCAAACATGCTAGGCCATGAAAGCGTGTGTTGCCGTGTATATCTATCTTCTTAAAATAGGTGCAGAGATATTAGAGAAAAAAAATTAAAGGTACAAGTACAATTATCTGAGTAATATTGTACAAAATTACAGATACTATCTGGAACCAGCGTAGTTTAGTCCTATCTTAGTCAGACATTAAGCAGGTCACAGTGGTGGTCGAAATGAGAAACCTCTACAAGACTTTTTTCCCCCAGAAACTACAGATGTTGTTAGTTAAACACGCACAAACTATAACACACGTGTAGTTTAATTTTGACATGCTTTTATAAAATCGGCTGAAACCCAATAGAAGTACCTAGAAACAGAAAAAATTGTCAAATATGGGTCTAATTTCAGCGAAAATCGGTGTTATACCATATTACCCCTTTTTTTGTTATTCCTTCAACAGACCTCCATTTTTGGGACACATAAAACGGGAAAACAATTTTTTGTGACAAAAAATTTGAAACTCATTTCGACCCTTTTGTTTGTCATGCCAAGATACACTTATAGGCATAATTTGGGAAAATTATGACAAAATATGACACGGATATGGCCATCACCATGATCATTTGGGTAGAAAGTCAAGATGATTCAGACATGATAGCCCATTTAAGAATTTGTGTTGTTTTAATCATCAACTTACAAGTTTGTTGTTTTCTGTCAACGAGGACACATAAAGGACTCTGTGTGCAAGTTTTACTTATTTTTTTATATTTTCTTTGATTGGATTCAAAATTGCTGAAATGACCATTCATAGCAAGGGGTTAAATATTTCAAATTTCTTCGCCTGGAATCCTACTTTGTTAGCTTAAAACTATATTTTCTCACTTTTAGAACCAGACTATAAATTTTTTATTTTAAATTTAACATACTTTTTTTTAAATATGGCCGAAAATAAAAAAAAAGGGTATCTAGGAAACGAGAAAACCCATCAAATCTAGAAACTGCCATTCTAAATTTCTAATAGGGTCTAATTTGAGTGATGCCATATTTCCCCATATTTTTTGTAATTTCTTTCAAAACCCCTTTTTAGAACACATGAAATCGAAAATAATTTTGTATGAAAAAAATTGGAAAGCTATTTTAAAATTTGTAATAGGTCCTCAGAACGAGTAATTCCCGATATTTAGGGAAAAGACGGCCACGGGAAGGCGACAGGAAGCATCTTGGGCCGAAACTACACCAAAACAGTCCGAACTGAACCTTCTCCCAGATGGGCGTGTTTCATCTTCTTCCCGGGCCTTTTATTCTTACATGATGGGCCGTAGGACGGCAGCGCTCGCTAGGGTTATTAGAGGAGTCTCACTCCTCACCAAATCAGAGCCCCGCGCGCACCTGGTGCTCCCCCAGTTCCCCCTAGCGCCGCTGCCGCCGAGCTCATCGCCTGGGTGGACACCGAGGACGCGGTACCGAGCTCTCCATCCAGTACCGCATCAGGGTATCGGTGCCGCCCGGGATCGCTCACCGCTTCCTCCGCCCACCACCCAATTCGCCATGGCGGAAGACCTGCCACCGCGATGGGGGCGACCGCCTCGTGATTCTGGATAACCGGGAGAATTTTAGTTTCTATCTACTGGTAAGAGCATGTCTAACAGGTCCCTTACTTTTCTGCCCCGTATAACGCTTGAATTTCGCCCCGTATAAAAAAAATGGTCGATCAGACACCGCTCCGTCTAGCAGAACCCGTATTTGACCCCGTATATTAGTAAATTTAAAACCCCGGGAAACTTTCATTCATAGTTCATCGATCATACATAGAAATCGACGTACCTACATACATACAAAATGCGCTATCGGATCGCGACTTCTAGTCGGAGAGGTAGACGATGGCCGCCGCCTGCGCCTCCCGCGCCTCCGCCTCCTGCACGGCGGCGATGGCTGCCGCCCTTTCTTCCTCCTCCGCCTTGTCCTTCTCGGCGGCGTCCTTGAGGGAGTCTTGAATCGCCTTCAAGAAGGCGGGGTCCTCGTCTTCCTCCTCCTCCTCGCCGGCGAGCGGGGCACCTCCGCCGCTAGTGCTCCCGATGGTCGCCCTCCACGCCTCGCTCACCCGGCGTTGGCGCTCCCACTCGGCGAGCCACGCCGAGAACTTCGGGCCGCTCATCGGCTTGAGCGGCGGGTCCTCGTGGTACCAGCGGCCGCCCCGCGCGAAGTCGATGAGCTTGTCCGGGATGTACGCGGCGCCGTCGTACTTGCAGGCCGCGCGACGGCTGCCGGCGGCTGATCTTTTGCAAAAAAGCCGCCACGCTTCCTCCACGGTGTCCGGCGAGCGGGATCGCTTCGATCCGCTCGCCGGCGAGGCGCTACTGCGGCGGCGGGAGTCCATGCAGGATCTGGGGTGGAATGTGGCGCGGGGGAGCGACTAATTGCTCGCCGGAGCAGGAGGAGGAGGCGGCGGCGCACGGCGGAGCTAGGGTTGCGAGTGAGGGGTTAACCCCTCACTCGCACCTACGCCCACTATAAGTACGGGGCGACGGGGCCGATTTCCTGGGCCCCGTATTCCGCCGTAACGGGCCGGCCCGAATATGGGGCCTGCTAGACGCCCAAACTCGTGCCGGCCCCGTATCCCGCCGGAATTTTACGGGGTGGGCGGGTTATACGGGGCCTGTTAGACCTGCTCTAAGGCATGTCCTAACTTCTGCAATGACGATCGGTTGATTTTTGGTTGAAAATGTCAGTACAAAGGGTGTCTTTGCTGTTGCCACAGGGCATTCGTAATTCATGGATTGGATATCCTCCTAGAGACGTACTATTTGGATTTAGAATTCGACGTGATAACCAGTAAGATTTTATTGCCATGATGATCTAGTAGTTTTCTATCTATGTGCTTGTTTTTGTATTACAAATTGTTTGTTTGCAATTTTGCGTTGTGGGTAATCGAAGAAAACTTATTACAAATTGTTCATATATATGACTTTTTTTTGTTGCTTTTAGATACATTTTAAGTGTTTATCGGTAACATTCACATATACATACATTAATATTTTTAAGGAGTCGACGCTTCTAACTTACACATTTGTATTTTATTAAAGGACCGGCCCTGCCCCTGCCCGTGCGTTGCTGCCATCAACCTTGCCGGGCGTCATTTTGAGCGCACGCTCCCCCGCAGATCGACAGCATCTGACAGTCGACATGGACATGGAGCACACAGATGTGCTGGTGGACATCCTCCGCCACCTCCCTCCGCGCAGCCTCGCCATCTCCCGCTGCGTATGCTCCACCTGGCGGGCCACTGTCGACCACCACCGTCTCCTGAGGGTGGACCTGCTCCCGCTCTCGCTCGATGCCATCATCTACGACAAAGTCGAGATAGACGCCCCGATCCTCTTCTCCCGCCGCTCCACGTCGCGCTACATCACCAGCAGGCTAGACTATCTCGAAGAAGATCCTGCCTATGGGGAGTATGCAGGAGAGATGAAGGATCACTGCAATGGCCTCATCTTGATCCAGAATGACGTGGTCGTCAATCCTGCCACTCGACAGTGGGCACCGCTGCCCCCGCTGCCATGTGCGTGCCCGAGGCCCAGGATGGCAACAACGTCCTGCGGACGCTGCCACAATAACCGCTACCTGGTCTACGATCCCACCATGTCACCGCACTACCAGGTTTTCTTCATCCCTCGTGTTCCTGGTGACATACTGGCCGACAGTGACACGGCCTGCACCACAGAGTGGCCTCCTTCGCAGTACGTCATGCATGTCTTCTCGTCGAGGACAAAGTGCTGGAAGCAGAGGTCATTTGCACGAGATGGGGATGCCCCTGGAACAATCCAAGACGTTCTATCGTGCAGGAATTCTGATATGGATCTCTACTACGCCGCTTACTGGCATGGGTCACTATATGTTCCCTGTAGACAAACGCAAGGTGGCTTTATTTTGAGGTACATCTACTCAAACTCGGACACCATACATATTTACATCGATTCCTAGTATTACTTTATCATCCTTACTAATGTTACTTGGGTTATTAATGCTAGCGCCGATTTGATTTTCCTAGAATAAACCTGTCGGATGACAAGTACGAGGCAATTAAGTTGCCACGAGGGTGCAGACAATTTCGTCTTGGAAAATCAAAGAAAGGGGTCTACTGTGTATTGTATATCGACGGCCGATGCAAGTTTCAGGTTTGGTTCCTTGACGAGTCGTGCGGTCTGATAGTCTGGGTGTTCAAGACAGAAATCAACCTCGAGCCAGCATGGAGAAGATACTGTTGGAGTTATGGCGGCGGCCGTGGACCATGGATCTTGCAGACGAGCGAGGAGGCGGAGTTGCTGTTGAAGAGCGACCTCACGCTCGTACAAGAATACAACCAAGCGGTAGAGAAAGATGGTTTCGAATGGCACTCTGACGATGAAAATGCTGTTGGCATTGTTACAGACGGGTCCGAAAAGTGCAATTCTTACTTTGACACTCTTGTTCTTGGGTGTCTTGGATTTCATCCTTACAAAGAAATTGTCTTGTTTCACGAGGACGATTGTGGAACAGTTGCATATCATTTAAACAGCTCCAAGGTTCGATACTTGGGCAGGATGGAGCACCATCATTCTGAGATAGAGATCAGTTTTCCATACGCACCTTGTTGGATGAGAGACTTACCTGGAGGTAACTAACGCCAAGTCATATATATGTTTCTCCTTCATACATGGAGGGACTTACCTGGAGGTAACTAATCTTGAACTGCACTTTCTCCTTCATACATTAGTATTTTTTTTTATCTCCGTGTAGAGCTAGTCAGAGTGAGAATCTCTTGTCAAAGTTAGATATGCTGATACTACTTTGATATATGCTCCTAGTATATTGGTGTTTGTATGGGATTTGTTGCCGTAGATGAAATCAACTCAGCTCGGTTATGCCATTTATTTATTGCCATGCACATTCACTAGCTTCGCTTCATTAATCGTTGATAAGGTGGTCACATGTTCTTACTCGGCTCCTTAAATCCTCAACCTAAATATATACCTTTGAGTTACATCAGAATAACCTGCCTGACATTTTGACACTTTCAGAGGTTTCAGTTACCGATTACTCCCTTCTCAGGAATAAAGTGACAGAAGTAGACAGCAAATTAAACAGCTTACACCAGCTGGGCGTTTTTGCTCCCGAGCACATATGAGCTCGTTTTGTGGACCATTCATTTGGTCTTCGGACATGAGCGAGTGTAGTTCTTTAATCGTGATACTGAGCCTAGAAAATATAATAAATGCATGTCAGTGGGACAATGTTGACAACAGTGGGCGTTTTTGACGGTAGATGTGGTGGACCTATGGTACAGATGAGAGATGAGCATGCATGCGCCCTGTCTATACTGCTGCTCACTGCTCACGACATGCTCAACTTGTCCTAGCTCCATGATAATGTGCCCCGCCACCACGGGCACCGTTGGTCGCCTCGCCGAGGGGGCTCGTCCTTGCGCAGACCTGCTGCATCGCGCGAGGTACCGGGACACGCTTTCTGGTGCTGATCCTAAGGGCAACGCGGCCGACAGCCCAGCGCTCCCTCTACGGGCCAACGAGGACATCTTCGGCAGCGGGTGTGGCGCCCGCGTCGTCCACAGCTTACCTGACATACAACACGATTGCACTCGCACACCTCACGACCAACCAGAGATTGACGTCCATGCCGCGCACAGCGTGCAGTGGACACCGTTTCTGCAGGCCACCTGCGACCATGCCGACAGCAACCTCCGCGCGCGCTCACCTGAGGTTAGGATCACCGGCGCCGGCCACGGCAGCGACGTGCTCCTCCGCGCCTAAACCGCCTACGTGCCTTCGAAATGTCCCTCGACCTCGCATCCTGCTTCCACCCGCTGCTCTTCCCCTGCACGGCCTAGCTCGCAGCTGACCCAGTTACAACCACGGTCCATGAGCTACACCTATACAAGACGCTGGCCGTCAAGTGCGTGATGTTCCTCCCACAGACTTTCATGGGATAGGTGACCTCGCCGCGTTCTTGAGGTGGGTCTATCAGACGAGCCCGGAGCCCCGCGGTAGCTACGGTCGCCGAGACAGAAGCTGGTGGAGGAAACGACGACGACGACCAGCTTGTCGGGTGGCCGCTGCTATGGACTTCTCGGTGATGCTCCATGCGCTAGAGACCACAGTACGTGCGGCCGGGCAGTGCGGAGTGGCTTTCGATGGAGCAGTAGGTCCTGACTCCTGAGCACGGCGACTAAGGTTGGAAAGGCCCGACGGCGGTGGCAGGAGTCCCCGCTGCTTCAAGGCGTGCGTTGCCGCGCGGCGCTGAGCTATGACCGGCAAGCACGTTCGGCAGTGCAGGTGTGGCTCCGCTCCAGCTATGGCTGCATTGCACTGCTGCACTACCCAGTCTACCCGTCGATCGGAGCAATACGGTCAGGCGCAGAGGAGTCCCGCGGTCAGTGTTTTCTGGTTGTGTACCGACAACAGCCGTCCGTTAAAGCAACGTTAAATATGTGCACAGATGTGGTCCATGTGCTGCAAACTGTATGATTTTAAAATTGACATACCATCTACAGCAGAGGAAACGAGTGGTCCAGAAAAAGAGCTCAGCTGTGCTCGGGATCAAAACAGCATTTCCGAGCTTACACACGTAATATAATAATGTGTATAATGATTCGTGTACAACCAAAAATTACTCTACTAATATATGCACTTTATGTGGCATAAAGGTTAATGCCGCTGCAACTGTATCTATAGGTACTTACATTGTAATTGTGTATTGCAAGATTGGTCCAGCTCCTGTCCTAACAAATCATGGAACTTCTTATATTATGAATGGAAGGATTAAGTCTCATCATCTAGCTGTTTTTTCATAAATATTTTGTTAGATTTGCAACTTAATGTATTCTTGTTGTTATGATTGTTGTAAGTGAACTGTAATAGTGATAATAGCCTAACCCAACTTGCTATAACTCTTCATTTTCAATACCTAATAAGACATGCACTGAATGTGGTTACAGACACCGAGCATCAACAAGTGCGTACTACAGAGGTGCAATAGGAGCTTATGCATAGTATGGCATGACAAAGCGCCAGTCCTTTGATCATATGGCAAGGTGGCTCGAGGGGAACTCCGAGGCCATGCTGACGAGAGCACCCTTATATAATACTAATTGGGAATAAACCAGATCTTGGCACACTCCGGCTGTCCTGACTGAGGATGCCAAGGAGCTTGCTGAACGCGAGAGCCTGTTCTTCATGGAGGCGGCTCTAGACATAACAATATATATACTGTGGTGATTCTGAGAGTTACAAGTTTCTAAGTAGTCCCGCTATATCAAGTTCTAAGTAGTCCTGCTATATCTACACACTGAATAACTTGGATTATTGGCAGGAGAGACGGAAGGGCTACATCAATATTTAACTCACATACATTAAATTCTTGAGGACAACTTTTATATGCTGGTGTGTAGTCAACTAGTCATTAAGAATATTTTCTGATATTATCCGCTGAACCTTTTCACATTTTCAACTGTTCTTTTCTGAATCACCATGCCCATGCAGCAGACATACTAGACCATGAAAGAATGTGTTTTTCCGCGTATATCTGTACTCACAAAACAAGTGGTGAAATATAATATTTGAGAAAAACTTAAGGGTACAACCACAACTATCTGAGTAATATAATATTGTACACAATAACAGATAGTATATGGAACTAGAATACTCCTAGATTAGTTCTATCTTCTCATTATTGTCGCCGGCCTCTAGCCCGAGAGATTTTCCAAAATTATAAGACGAGTTTCTTTCCCTACCAACTTTTTTTTTGTGCATATTATCATTCATTGCCTAGCACTATGTCTAATTAACCAAACCTTGATTTTGATTTTCGGAGTTACCTTAGTCTTCCATGGGTATTTTAAAATTTTCTTTCTCAAATGATCATGAAGTCTTTTATATAAATATTTTAAATTATAAGTTTCTGCATCACAACCTTTGGTACTCTCCCACCAACTGCAATTGATGCATGAATTGCTTGAAGCTACGACTCGAGAAACACAGAGAAAAATTGAACAAGAAAATTGGCAAAACATGTATCCATAAACCTTATCAAGCGACAAAATAAACTAGCCTAACTCGTAATTAATTAAACAAGAAAAGCGATGAAATAGTAAATATTTTAAGCAGACGTATATGTGAAGACCAAAGAAGTGCCATAGCTGATCGATCTACTTGAATGCCCACTGGTTCTCCTTGCGGATCTCGGCCTCCTCCTCCGACGTGAAGTCGTTCTTGATGTTGAACATACGATACAACGATGTTGTAAACAGAAACGCAAACGAAATGTAGACGGCGGGGTGAAGCCTGACTATTCATCTACTCAACCCTTAAGCTTCCTGATCATCTACCACGAAACTCTGATTTCAGGTGGAGATTTAACAAGTTTAAGAAGCAAGCTTTATTCCTCAATTTTTATAAGGCCCGACACAAAGCGGCTTGCTTTCCCAAGAAAAGATTCTAACAATTCAACTAAAATATTGGTCTATTTGGCGCCCCTATAGTTTTACTCACCACACTCCACATATATTTTGCCGCCGAACACTTAAAAATAGATGATGAATTGTTTCAAAATCATCATAGAACCATGGATTTAAAATTCACGGCCAATTTTTTTTTTTTTGGCATATACTATCCGAGTGTGGATTTTGTACACCCACGCATGGATGTGGCTGTATCATGTACCACTCATTGCAACATGGAGATTCGTGCATTAACAAGTCACTGTGACATTTTTGCCGTCACATCACTGCTCCTTTTCGTGTGGCTTTTGTCCGCCCGACGCGGGGCATGAGCCTAGGCCCTGTTCTCTGACGCTGACTCTATCCAGAAAAACAAGTATGGGTCCTCTGGCTCCCCATTTCTGCCTCTCTCCGCCGGCAGAGATTCTAGATTTCCCCCCGCCGGCCATCTTTCACGGGCATGGTGATTGCTCCATCGCGCTGCCTTGCCGAAGTACCACCAGTCCTCTCCAACGCGCCGCTGGGAGGCCTTGCTAGAGTCATCTACACCGTGCCGCTGACTTGAAGGTAGAATACGCCGTCGCTGGAATCCAAATATGTTGTCTCTGCCCGACCTTGTGTTTGTTTATGTACTGCCTGTGATCTGTGCTGCGTGCAGGCAATGGCTGGCTTGACTTCTTCCGACGCGATTCCACCTACTTCTTGCTGACGGCCTGCTCCGCCGGCTCGCCTGCTCCGTCTCCCGCAGTCTGTGCTTCGCCCCGCCTACTTCTGGCCGACGCGGCTGCTCTGTCTCCCGCTGTGCGTTCCATCTTTGTCGCGGCCGATGAAAGCGACGGCGAACAAGACCTGACTGCGTGCTCCAGCTCGAAGTGGCCCGTGGCCTTCACGCTGCTCCTTGTCGCGTCCGCCTCCTACAAGCCCTGGCAGCTCGTGCAGGAGCTCGGCCTCGTCGCGCTGCTGCTGCCGCGGGAGTTTCTCAAGCACTCCGCCTCTGGTGCGGCAGGCAGGAAGGAGCAGGGCGTCAGAAAAATGCCGCCGTCCAAGGCAAAGGCGGCGAGGGAGCACGGGCTGCCCGCATTGGCGGTGGACACAGGCGACGCGCTCATGCTGCTCGACCTGCCGGAGCTAGTGTTGCTTGCCCCTATCCAAAACAGAGTGCTGCCCTGGTTGCCGGAGTTCGTGCTGGCGGGAGCCGAGGCCTACGCCGACAAAGTGGCCCTTGCGGAGGCTGCGCCCGGTGGCCTGTGCAGCTGTCCTACACCTACGGCGAGGTGGACGTCGCATGGACGTCACATGGTGTCCCTCGGCGTGATGGTCCAGCTTGTCGCGGCCGGAGGTCGCTGCGGCCAGCACCGTGCACATGCGTGACATGGCTGTGCGGCCCAACTTCTTGTTGTTGCGGTGTTGTTGCTGTCCATCGATGACATGACGTCAAGGGCGAGGAGCTCTAAGCAACTCAGCTCCGGACAGGCGAGCTCGACCAAGTTCCCATCGGCAGAAGTTGTTGCTTTTGCAGACACGGATGCCTGTTCGTTGCCTCTTCTCCAAGCTCCGCCTTAGGTCGCCACCGCTGCTCCGCCTTGGGTGCCTCGCTTGAGAGCTCTCTCTACGATGCCGTCTTACAGCTGTGGAGAAACACCATCAGGCCCAACACACACCTGCGAGAACTCCTGTAGGTGGCGGCGGTTCGCAATGGAGTAGAAGGAGGTAGGCAAGGGAGGCAGCGCCATCCTCTCTCTCTCAAAGGTTCTCTCAAAGGTTATTTTGATATGTTCCAGATTCTTGTTGTTTTGTTTTATTTACGGTTGCAATGCATAAAGAGAAGCACATAACATATCAGCAAACCGTGGATATTCGAAACATTTAGAATATTATCTTTTGTTATTTGTGGATAAAGTGGTGATGAACCAAAGAACCATAATTTGTAATGGCGAAACAAAATTCAGTCCGTTCATGTTGAGAAAGAGTGTGTGTGTGTGTGTGTGTGATCTGGCCTGGCTATTTTCAGTTGAATTTGGTTGAATTATCCTCCAAGAACTGTATCGACAGATTCGATAACACAAGTATGCAACCAAGAACCTAAATATTATCTAGGAAATCATCAACTAGTTGAGACGAAACATGAACACATTTTAGTGTCAAGGCAAACAGAGTAGTAAAAAACAAGAACAAAACAGATGCAGGCACCACCCAGTATTCATCCTGATGCCGACGCAGCGACGGTCAAAGATAAGTTCGGAACAACTACTACTACATGATATACTACAGTGCTAGAATTAATGATGCCAACTGCAACTACCGCCGTGCAGCGAGGAGCTTCTGGTCCTTGCCGGAGTAGTAGTAGGAGACACGGGGGAGCGACACCAGCTCATGCTGCAAGGCGACGATTGCGGCGGAACTCCGGCTCTCTGGCACTCGGACGCTGCTCCACATCTTGACATGTACAACATCCTAAACCAAGCACTTGCCCAGCGCCTCCGCCGACGCGCGCATCAGGCCCAGGTCAATGTAGATTAACTTCTTGGACGCCGGCCTCGAGCAGGACGACAGTGAAACACCGTTAGAAATTGATTATAGCTCGCCGCTATTTGGGCAGCATCCGGCGGTGGGAGGAGCCCAATTCGTAGCGGCGGTGGAGAAGTCGCCACGAGGCTGGCGTGTTGGGGAGTCGCGGGCGGGCGGCGATGGACATGAACGGGAGCTTCCTCCATATGCACAACTTGACCGCTGCTGCCTTGGCCGTTTAGTGAACGCCAGAGCTTTCTCGATTTAGCCTTGGAGCTCTCTGAATCGGGATGATAGGCTAGGGAGGGACGGAGGCGAAACGTGATTTTCAGGAGGAAGGACAGTACCCCGGGAATCCCGCCGCATCCGCCCACGCCGCAGCCGTCGCCGCATCCGCCCACGCCGCAACCGCCGGGGAAAAGGAGGGGAGGGGAGGAGAGGATGCAGGACATGAACAGAGGTGAGGGACGGGGTGAGAGAGAGGAAGAGCTAGGCTGTATGTAGGCTCTATCGCTCCGTGTCGGGTGGCTTTCCGCCTGTACTGTTGGGGCCCACCCGACTTGTAAAAATGGAGGAAAAGGTTTAAAAGGATTTCTCTCACCTGCCATCTTATCCGAATCTCCAACAATCGGATGGCTGGGACAACATCCACACCCATGCTTGGGTGTACAAATGTATTATCATATACTATCATTCGTTGCCATGGCATTATTTCTAATTAACCAAAGCTAGATTTTGATTTCGGAGTTATCTTAGTCTTCCAAAGATATTTTAATTAAAATATTCTTCCTCAAATGATCATGAAGTCTTTTGTATAAAGATTTTAAATTTAAGTTTCTGCATCACAACCTTTCGTACTCTCCCACCAATATTGCAATTCATGCATGAATTGCTTCAAGCTACGGTTGGAGAAACACACTGAAAATTTGAAGGAAACCGGCGAAACATGTATCCATCAAGCTTACAAGTTTTCAAGGTTTCAAACAACAAAATAAACTAGCCTATCTCATAAGTAATTAAACAAGAAAAGTGATGAAATAGTAAACAACTTAAGTAGCTACTTATATATAAAGAGCAAAGCGGTGCCCCAGCTAGGTGATCGATCTACTCAAATGCCCACTGGTTCTCCCTGCGGATCTCTGCCTCCTCCTCCGGCGTGAAGTCATTCTTGATGTTGAACGTCTGGCGGATTTCCTCTGGTGACTTGCCCTTGATCATGTCAGCCACCCTCTGGCAGCTGAGGTCGAGGAGGCCCTTGATCTCCAGAAAGTTGGCGGCGAGGATGATGTCGTACAGAGTGGCCTGATCCAATTCGCCGATGAAGGCGACGTCAAAGGTCTTGAGGTCCTGCTCGCTGGCGCTATCGCCGGAGGCGGCGACGTGCTTGTTACAGTACTCGATGATCTTGGAGAGTATGCCGGAGGTGACGTTGGGGAGCTTGACGCCCTTGTCGTCGACGCAGTTGTCCTCGATCATGTGGTTGACGGTCTGGGACATGGCCGCCGCCTCCTGCGCGATCTCGAACTCCTCGCCGTCGGAGCTGATCAGCGTGATCATCTTGCCCACGACCTCGTCAGCTTTCTTTTCGTCCGCCGTGGTCGCCGCCATTGTCCCTGGCTGGATCTCTCGTCGAAACGCTAGGTCGGGTCAAGGGCGTCTAATAGCTCGAAACGTTAGATCTCGATCGTAAGCTTGATCGATTTGGTGCAGGGCAATCGATGGCTCCCGGCCGTATTTAAAGGCTCAGAGAAGGCAAGGAGAGGCCAACTCGGGTCGTACTCGATCGAGTTTGGACCGGTCTCTTGTCAGACACGGTCATGATCTCGGAGAGATTCTACACGTTATGATTCATCATGCAAGCTCTGCGTAGTTTGCGGCCGTGATTGTTTGGATAATGTATGTGAATCGGCGATGGATTTGACAATGGGATCGAGTCTCTTTTTCTTTTTGAAAATTCCACCAAGCTATTAATAATCATCAACAATATAAATATTCTAAAAAATAATAAAATTACAAATAGATACTTAGACCACCTAGCAATGACTACATACACTAGCATGAGTCGAAGGCGCGTCGTCATCGTCATCATCCCTCCATCATGGAAGTCAAGCAAAGTTGTATTATAGATTGTTGTAGTAGACAAACGAGAAGACATCATGCTAAGACCCGAAAGGACCAGAGCACCAGAGCAGCAACCATCACTAATGATGACAAACATAGATCGGAAAAGACTGCCGTGAACACGAAAACCGACCGCACCCCAGGATTGAACAAGAAGGACTTTATTCTAACTTCGGTATGTAGCCGCCGCCTCAACATCCAAATAAAGACATTAAAAAACAATCTAAAAAGGAACATAAATTCCCCGCCAGCATGGGACCCGTGGTCCACCATACCTCAAGGCCCCAAATCCGCTGGAGGTGGAGCAAACCAGCGGCGTGGCATCATCGGCGAGGATGATGAAACCCTAGATTGTTTTTGGGGCAACTACCGCCTCCCAATGGCTCTGTTGCACTCACTGTTTCGAATAGTTATACTGCGAAAGTCTAAAGTACAATTGTGGGCACGACCATCTTCTACTATATATGCTCATGTATGGCAAGCAGAGGGTTTTTTCACGGCTGGTATTTCTGAAATTTTGAGAAAACCAGTTATTCCGGTTACTAGTGAATTAAACTCACCGGTATATTTATAATTTGTCTAAGTTTAATTGTTTTGGCAAATATTGATGAATTATAAATAATTTGAAGCACCTCAGCCAACATTTGGACCGGTATTTTCGAAACTCGGTAATAGTGGTGGACATCGGTATTTTTCCCAACCAAGGGAAAAAAACCCTACCAAGGCACATATAAGGTGATGGCTGGACAAAGGAATGACCGGAGCAAACCTCTGTGCAGAGGACTCGTAGCTAGCACGATAAAGAAAAAGTCGCATGCATTCAGGACACGTGGAAAACAATGGCATCATTGTTTTAAATGGTGTTAGATTTTTAAAATGTTTACTCTATTGAGTTGTGAGTCTAATTTGCTACGTCTTCACTGTTCGCTTGGTTTTGATGAAATTTTCGAAACTTGACTCCGTAGCTGTTAGTATGTTTCATATATAGAATCTGTTGGTTTATACTAAGATTTGAAGAAAACATTTTAATATTGAGTTCTAGAATGCACCTTTCTCTTTTTAGTGATACAGAGAAAATTTACTGCTCGCTCCGATCTAAATTACTTGTATGATTTTGGCTACACCAAATGGCTAAGACATGATCCATGTAGAAGCAACTTGGTGCTATGAGCTACTTCCTCCACTCACTAATATAAGACCAAATTATCTTTCTAAAAAAATCTTATATTAGTGATTTTAGAAATAAAAAAATGCCCACCCCTATCAATATCATGTTTAATTAAGAAAGTAACTTTATTTTTATACCTGCTCCATACATGTTCAAAATGATGTCACCGGTGTTGCATTAGACGAAAACGGCTTTTCATGTTGCATGAAACTAACAGATGCCATGGTGCACGATGAAGAGAATAGTCTTATGTGTTAATATCTATGGATCGACTAGGGTAGGATCTGTGTGTGTAGGTACTGTGGCTGTGCATATGACTTCGTATTTGAGAGAGAAAGAGAGGGATGGGGCGTACCTTCTCCCTTGGAGGTTGAACCGTCGGACGCCGACATGGTGGCGGCGACGGATGGAGTGGATGAGCGGTGGCGGCGGTGGAGCTTCCCGTCGGCTCAGCGCTAACCCTAGATCGGATTGGTATGTCGGTGGGGCGTACGGCAAACGCGGTGAACCTCGTACCTCGAGCCGCCGGCCCCCCACCTCTCTTTATAGCGCTGGCGACAGGGGCCCACCAACCATAACGGATTGGGTGCCCCCGATCAGGGCGCAGGTCAAAGGGGCCCGGTGGGCCATTGGGCCCACGCGGGAGAGATCAATCTAACATTCTTTCCCTTATCTCAACTTTACTTTTAACTTTATACTTTCACTTTATTCGTTTCATTTTGGATCAGTCCATAGGGCATGTTTCATCGTCACAGCTCTGATACCAATGTTAATATCTATGGATCGACTAGGGTAGGATCTGTGTGTGTAGGTACTGTGGCTGTTGCGAACGGTGGCGGCGGTGGAGCTTCCCGTCAGCTCAACGCTAACCCTAGATCGGATTGGTATATCGGTGGGGCGTACGGCAAACGCGGTGAACCTCGTACCTCGAGCCGCCGGCCCCCCACCTCTCTTTATAGCGCTGGCGACAGGGGCCCACCAACCATAACGAATTGGGTGCCCCCGATCAGGGCGCAGGTCAAAGGGGCCCGGTGGGCCGTTGGGCCCACGCGGGAGAGATCAATCTAACATTATCATCCTTAATAAAATATCATCTCTTGGCTAAGAGAACTAGAGAAGTCAAATAACTTTTACTATTTTATTCTCTTCCAACTCAGCAATCATGCATCTTACGTAGCAATGCTAAGATAAAATCGTTGTATGGTCTCTAATGCATCAATTTCATCCATTCACCATATGCATGATGCATCGGAAACAAAGAGAACCACACCAAGGCACCAAGCCACAAGATACCTAAGGTGCGAGAGAAAAGCTGAACCACACAGAAACCCACTTCTACATTTTTTTCTTCGAAACGGACTTCTCCATACTCCATTACTCAAAATCTATTATTAGTGCTGAATTCAAGGACAATGCCACACATATCCATTTCCCTTTAAGTAGTGACATCGTCCAAGTTTTCCAAAGGCGAGGGGCCACAGTCGAAAGAGGCCCCCCTCCTCCTCATATATCTTCCTCCTAGTCCTACGTTCCTCGACCATCTTGATTCGTAGCGGTGTTCGCCGGCCAGCCATGGCCTACCAGATTCTCAACCTGACGTTGATCTCGGCGACCGACCTCAAGAAGGTGACATTCTTCTCCCGCATGCGCGTCTATGCCATCGCCTCCATCTCCGGCGGCGACCCTTGCACGCCCAGCCATGGCACCCAAGTCGACTTCCACGGCGGACGGAACCCCACGTGGAACGCCATGCTCCAGCTCCCGATCCCCGCTGGCGCGGACACCCGCGGCCTCGCCCTGCACGTGCTGCTACGCTCCAAGGCCCCCTTCTTCGGCCACCGCGATGTCGGCGAGGTGTTCGTCCCTCTCAACGATCTTCTCTCCGGCTCCAGCGCGGATGGCGGTGCCGACCCCAGGACGATGAGCTACCAGGTGCGGCGCCCCGTGTCTGGTCGCGCCCACGGCGTCCTCTACTTCAGCTACAAGTTCTCCGACGTCAAAGCCGATGTAGCCGCTCCGTCCGTTGCCGACCAATATAGTGCCAAGTATCCTTCTCGTGACCATCATATGGCAGTGTCCAACAAGACCATGGCGGCGCCCGTCACCCCGTACCCGCCACAAGCGCAGGCTCCGTTGGCATACCCACCGAGTAACGTATCTTACGGCGCGCCATACATGGCGTATCCACCACAGCCATATGGTGGGTACGCGTCTCCGCCACCGTACGGGTACAATTCTGCTCCACCGCCGGCGACGTACGGCTACGCGCCACCGCCTATGGCTGCGCCAGCAAGGCATCGGGGAGGGATGGGCATGGGTCTAGGCCTCGGGCTCCTCGGCGGCGCCGTCGGAGGGATGATGCTCGGTGAAGAGATCGGTGACTTTGAGGCCGATGCTGCCTACGACGCTGGTTTCAATGATGGGTTGAGTTTTTAGTTCACGCCATTTGGACTATGGAGGATGTTATTTTGAACTTGTAATTAATCTGCACGAAATATGAGTGAAAAGTTGGAATCATTTGAATGTGCAAATCTGTTTGCCGCTTAATTACTTCAACTTGAAAGGATTTGCAGTCTAGGTGATGGAACCACGTTAAAGTAGACTTAAATTCCTAACATGCAGACTAACAATGTTCAGCAATCCTATATAATTATTTAGACGAGATATCTTATTTAGACGAGATATCGGTATTACGGCATCACCACATTTCATGATAATTATCACGTGGATACTGAAATACATACGAGTAAAGAGAATGGTACCGGATCGAGAATAGCAGGTATATTGATGAAAAGATTGAATTCATAAGGGATGGATGCAAGCTAAAGAGCTTTTAAATTCCTAATCTGCACGGTAACAAAGTTCAGTCATCCGACAGCTGAGACCAGCCTATTAAAATGAGATGAGATCCAATATACTGCAACTACCTGCGGAATCATAGAAATCGAAAGCCTGTTTCTACCTTCGTTGCTGATTGGCCCTGACCTAGAACTTTTAGAAAATCAGTGCTTCTGAGGGTTTACCATAATTTTTTTCGATAAAGGGAATATATTAATATTAAAAGATACCAATTACACATAGCCTCTGCAACAACGCAACACCCTAATGGCGGTACGGATGCACACGGCGAAAAAAATAAAACAAAACTAAGAAACAAAAGTCCCGCTATAGCATCCTAGGCTTAGCAACAGCAATACAACCACCACCAAGACAACACCTGAAATACAGAATCTCCAAAGTCGACGCCTCCAAGAAGGAAACGGTGCACCAGCGCCGTCGTCGCCCGACCAAAGATCTTAGGTATTCACCCTGAAGATAGTCCTCGCTCTCAAAACAATGCCTCCAACAAGGTCATTGCCAGACACAACCAGTTAAGGCCAGACCTTTGATTTTCACCCTGAAAGGTAGGACTCCGAACTTCACCTGTGCTGCCGCCCTCACTTCCATATGACTGTTGCGAAGCCCGGGACAGCAAGCAAGTCCCTCAACAACGCGGAGACTTGAACCTCCCTTAGCTAGTCCTTCGCTCTGGCCTTCATGTTATTCCCTTCATCTGACTGCATCATGGATCAAAATGTCTCTTGATGCTAACACAGACCAGAGCTTCATGCCGCTCCCTCTAGAACCAATCAGCCGGAATAAAAGCATGGGTGCTGATGCGTGTAGTTGACACGTCCGTTGGGAACCCCAAGAGGAAGGTGTGATGCGCACAGTAGCAAGTTTCTCTCAGTAAGAAACCAAGGTTTAATCGAACCAGTAGGAGTCAAGAAGCACGTTGAAGGTTGATGGTGGCGGAATGTAGTGCGGCGCAACACCAGGGATTCCGGCGCCAACGTGGAACCTGCACAACACAACCAAAGTACTTTGCCCCAACGTAACAGCGAGGTTGTCAATCTCACCGGCTTGCTGTAAACAAAGGATTAACCGTATTGTGTGGAAGATGATTGTTTGCGAAGAACAGTAAAGAACAATTATTGCAGTAGATTGTATTTCAGATGTAAAGAATAGACCGGGGTCCACAGTTCACTAGCGGTGTCTCTCCATAAGATAAATAGCATGTTGGGTGAACAAATTACAGTTGGGCAATTGACAAATAAAGAAGGCACAACAATGCACATACATATATCATGATGAGTACTATGAGATTTAATCAGGACATTACGACAAAGTACATAGACCGCCATCCAGCATGCATCTATGCCTAAAAAGTCCACTTTCAGGTTATCATCCGAACCCCTTCCGGTATTAAGTTGCAAACAACAGACAATTGCATTAAGTATGGTGCGTAATGTAATCAACACAAATATCCTTAGACAAAGCATCGATGTTTTATCCCTAGTAGCAACAGCACATCCACAACCTTAGAACTTTCATCACTTGTCCCAGATTTAATGGAGGCATGAACCCACTATCGAGCATAAATACTCCCTCTTGGAGTCACAAGTATCAACTTGGCCAGAGCCTCTACTAGCAACGGAGAGCATGCAAGAACATAAACAACTCATATATGATAGATTGATAATCAACTTGACATAGTATTCAATATCCATCGGATCCCAACAAACACAACATGTAGGATTACAAAGAAACGATCTTGATCATGATAGGCAGCTCACAAGATCGAGCATGATAGCACAATTAGGAGAAGACGACCATCTAGCTACTGCTATGGACCCATGGTCCAGGGGTGAACTACTCACACATCAATCCGGAGGCGATCATGGCGATGAAGAGTCCTCCGGGAGATGATTCCCCTCTCCGGCAGGGTGCCGGAGGCGATCTCCTGAATCCCCCGAGATGGGATTGGGGGCGGCGGCGTCTCTGGAAGGTTTTCCGTATCGTGGCTCTCGGTACTGGGGGTTTCGCGACGGAGGCTTTAAGTAGGCGGAAGGGCAGGTCAGGGGGCCACACGAGGGACCCACACAACAGGGCCGCGCGGCCAGGGGCCAGGCCGCGCCGCCCTAGCGTGGCGTCGCCTCGTGGCCCCACTTCGTATCCTCTTCGGTCTTCTGGAAGCTTCGTGTGAAAATAGGACCCTGGGCGTTGATTTCGTCCAATTCCGAGAATATTTCCTTACTAGGATTTCTGAACCAAAAACAGCAGAAAACAACAACTGGCTCTTCGGCATGTCGTTAATAGGTTAGTGTCGGAAAAATGCATAAATATGACATATAATGTATATAAAACATGTGAGTATCATCATAAAAGTAGCATGGAACATAAGAAATTATAGATACGTTTGGGACGTATCAAGCATCCCCAAGCTTAGTTCCTACTCGCCCTCGAGTAGGTAAACGATAACAAAGATAATTTATGAAGTGACATGCTATCATAATCTTGATCATACTATTGTAAAGCACATGAGATGAATGCAGCGATTCGAAGCAATGATGAAGATAATGAGTAAACAAATGAATCATATAGCAAAGACTTTTCATGAATAATACTTTCAAGACAAGCATCAATAAGACTTGCATAACAGTTAACTCATAAGCAATAAGTTCTTAGTAGAAAGCTTTGAAACAACACAAAGGAAGATATAAGTTTCAGCGGTTGCTTTCAACTTCAACATGTATATCTCATGGATAATTGTCAACACAAAGTAATATAACAAGTGCAATAGGTAAACATGTAAGAATCAGTGCACACAATTTACACAAGTGTTTGCTTCTAAGATAGAAAGAATTGGTAAACTGAATCAACAATAAAGTAGAAGATAGGCCCTTCGCAGAGGGAAGCATGGATTACTATTTTTGTGCTAGAGCTTTTATTTTGAAAACAAGAAACAATTTTGTCAACGGTAGTAATAAAGCATATGAGTTATGTATAAGACATCTTATAAGTTGCAAGCCTCATGCATAGTATACTAATAGTGCTCGCACCTTGTCCTAATTAGCTTGGGTTAACACGGATTATCATTGCATAACATATGTTTCAACCAAGTGTCACAAAGGGGTACCTCTATGCCGCCTGTACAAGGGTCTAAGGAGAAGGTTCGCATTGGATTTCTCGCTTTTGATCATTCTCAACTTAGACACCCATACCGGGACAACATAGACAACAGATAATGGACTCCTCTTTTAATGCTTAAGCATTCAACAACAGTTAATATTCTCATAAGAGATTGAGGTTTTATGTCCAAACTGAAACTTCCACCATGGTTCATGGCTTTAGTTAGCGGCCCAATGTTCTTCTCTAACAGTATGCATACTCAAACCATTTGATTGTGAAAACCGCCCTTACTTCAGACAAGACGAACATGCATAGCAACTCACATGATATTCAACAAAGGTAAAAAGTAGATGGCGTCCCCAGAAAACATGGTTACCGCTCAACAAGCAACTTACTAAGAAATAAGACACATCAGTACATATTCTTCACCACAATAGTTTTTAAGCTATTTTGTCCCATGAGCTATATATTGTAAAGGTAAAGAATAGATATTTTAAAGGTAGCACTCAAGTAATGTACTTTGGAATGGCGGAGAAATACCATGTGGTAGGTAGGTATGGTGGACACAAATGGCATGGTTATTGGCTCAAGGATTTGGATGCACGAGAAGATTCCCTCTCAATACAAGGCTAGGCTAGCAAGGTTGTTTGAAGCAAACTCAAGTATGAAATGGCGCAGCAAGACTCACATATAAACATATTGTATGCATTATAAGACTTTACATCGTCTCCTTGTTGTTCAAACACCTCAACCAGAAAATATCTAGACTTAGAGAGAACAATCATGCAAACTAAATTTTAACATGCTCTATGTAGTTATTCATTAATGGGTACAAGGTACATGATGCAAGAGCTTAAACAAGATCTATATGAGCACAACAATTGCCAAGTATCACATTATTCAAGACATTATACCATTTACCACATGCGGCATTTTCCGTTCCCAACCATATATCAATGAATGAGGTAGTTCAACTTTCGCAATGAACATTAAAGATAAAGCTAAGAACACATGTGTTCATACGAAACAGCGGAGCGTAATATCTCCAATATAAAGGATTGTGGGATCCGACTTTATTCAAACAAAACAAAAACTAAAGCAAACAGACGCTCCAAGCAAAGCACATAAGATGTGACGGAATAAAAATATAGTTTCATTAGAGGAACCTGATAATGTTGTCGATGAAGAAGGGGATGCCTTGGGCATCCCCAAGCTTAGACGCTTGGGTCTTCTTAAAATATGCAGGGATGAATCACGGGGGCATCCCCAAGCTTTGACTTTTCACTCTTCTTGATCATATTGTATCATCCTCCTCTCTTGACCCTTGAAAACTTCCTCCACACCAAACTCGAAACAAACTCATTAGAGGGTCAGTGCATAATTCATATATTCAGAGGTGACATAATCATTCTTAATACTTCTGGACATTGCACAAAGCTACTGAAAGTTAATGGAACAAAGAAATCCATCAAACATAGCAAAACAGGCAATGCGAAATAAAAGGCAGAATCTATCAAAACAGAACAGTCCGTAAAGACGAATTTTAAAATGGCACCAGACTTGCTCAGATGAAAATGCTCAAATTGAATGAAAGTTGCGTACATATCTGAGGATCACGCACGTAAATTGGCAGATGTTTCTGAGTTACCTACAGAGAATTCTGCCCAGATTCGTGACAGCAAGAAATCTGTTTCTGCGCAGTAATCCAAATCTAGTATTGACTTTACTATCAAAGACTTTACTTGGCACAACAATGCAATAAAATAAAGATAAGGAGAGGTTGCTACAGTAGTAAACAACTTCCAAGACTCAAATATAAAACAAAGTACTGTAGTAAAAACATGGGTTGTCTCCCATAAGCGCTTTTCTTTAACGCCTTTCAGCTAGGCGCAGAAAGTGTGTATCAAGTATTATCGAGAGATGAAGCATCAACATCATTACCAGGGGTGTTGGGAGTTTTATCAATTTTATGCCTATAATAATTCTTTGGTTTAGGCACCTTAGAGACATACATGAATTTTTGCTCTTTACCCACATAAGCTTTCTCCTTATATTTAAGAGAAGAAAAAGTTGAACCCAAGGTTCCCATAGCTTTTTCAAGTTCGCCAATCCTATTGATTTGATTATCATGGACAACACAAGTTCCTAGGACACTAATTCTTTCATCAATTCCTCCTAAGGATTTATCAAGTTCATCAGTTTTATCAAGTAACATTTCCAATTTAGTTTCAACACTTGGAAAAATTTTCTCTATGGTTTCCAATTTTTTCATAACATCCTCAAGAGAGATTTCAATTTTAGTTTCATTAACAGGTGGTATTCCAACTAGACTCTCAATGATGCAACTAGCTTCTAAAGCAGGAGTACCTAGGAAATTACCCTCCGAAAGAGTATCAAGAACATACCTATTCCAACTAGATATACCAACATAAAAGTTCCTAAGTAGGATAATAGTGGAGTGTTTCTTAGTGCACCTATGATGAGCACCACTAATTCTATACCAAGCATCTTTAAAACTTTCTCCACCTTGTTGTTTAAACGAACGAACTTCAACTTCAGGATTACTCATTTTAGCAGTAGTAAATAAAGCAAACTAGATAAAGTAAATGCAAGTAACTAATTTTTTTTGTGTTTTTGATATAGAGAACAAGACAGTAAATAAAGTAAAACTAGCAACTAATTTTTTTGTGTTTTGTTTAAGTGCAGCAAACAAAGTAGTAACTAAAATAAAGCAAGACAAAAACAAAGTAAAGAGATTGGAAGTGGAGACTCCCCTTGCAGCGTGCCTTGATCTCCCCGGCAACGGCGCCAAAAATTTGCTTGATGCGTGTAGTTGACACGTCCGTTGGGAACCCCAAGAGGAAGGTGTGATGCGCATAGTAGCAAGTTTCCCTCAGTAAAAAACCAAGGTGTAATCGAACCAGTAGGAGTCAAGAAGCACGTTGAAGGTTGATGGTGGCGGAATGTAGTGCGGCGCAACACCAGGGATTCCGGCGCCAACGTGGAACCTGCACAACACAACCAAAGTACTTTGCCCCAACGTAACAGCGAGGTTGTCAATCTCACCGGCTTGCTGTAAACAAAGGATTAACCGTATTGTGTGGAAGATGATTGTTTGCGAAGAACAGTAAAAAACAATTATTGCAGTAGATTGTATTTCAGATGTAAAGAATAGACCGGGGTCCACAGTTCACTAGCGGTGTCTCTCCCATAAGATAAATAGCATGTTGGGTGAACAAATTACAGTTGGGCAATTGACAAATAAAGAATGCATAACAATGCACATACATATATCATGATGAGTACTATGAGATTTAATCAGGGCATTACGACAAAGTACATAGACCGCCATCCAGCATGCATCTATGCCTAAAAAGTCCACTTTCAGGTTATCATCCGAACCCCTTCCGGTATTAAGTTGCAAACAACAGACAATTGCATTAAGTATGGTGCGTAATGTAATCAACACAAATATCCTTAGACAAAGCATCGATGTTTTATCCCTAGTGGCAACAGCACATCCACAACATTAGAACTTTCTGTCACTGTCCCAGATTTAATGGAGGCATGAACCCACTATCGAGCATAAATACTCCCTCTTGGAGTCACAAGTATCAACTTGGCCAGAGCCTCTACTAGCAACGGAGAGCATGCAAGAACATAAACAACTCATATATGATAGATTGATAATCAACTTGACATAGTATTCAATATCCATCGGATCCCAACAAACACAACATGTAGGATTACAAAGAAACGATCTTGATCATGATAGGCAGCTCACAAGATCGAGCATGATAGCACAATTAGGAGAAGACGACCATCTAGCTACTGCTATGGACCCATGGTCCAGGGGTGAACTACTCACACATCAATCCGGAGGCGATCATGGCGATGAAGAGTCCTCCGGGAGATGATTCCCCTCTCCGGCAGGGTGCCGGAGGCGATCTCCTGAATCCCCCGAGATGGGATTGGCGGCGGCGGTGTCTCTGGAAGGTTTTCCGTATCGTGGCTCTCGGTACTGGGGGTTTCGCGACAGAGGCTTTAAGTAGGCGGAAGGGCAGGTCAGGGGGCCACACGAGGGACCCACACAACAGGGCCGCGCGGCCAGGGGCCAGGCCACGCTGCCCTAGCGTGCCGTCGCCTCGTGGCCCCACTTCGTATCCTCTTCGGTCTTCTGGAAGCTTCGTGTGAAAATAGGACCCTGGGCGTTGATTTCGTCCAATTCCGAGAATATTTCCTTACTAGGATTTCTGAAACCAAAAACAGCAAAAAACAGCAACTGGCTCTTCGGCATCTCGTCAATAGGTTAGTGCCGGAAAATGCATAAATATGACATATAATGTATATACAACATGTGAGTATCATCATAAAAGTAGCATGGAACATAAGAAATTATAGATACGTTTGGGACGTATCAGGTGCGCACGACCAAATACCACCGACTAGCAAACTCCAGGCAAAAAAAGCATTGTTACTTTCGCCGGTGGCGCCTTCCGGAACTCAACACTCCTGCCAGATCGAAAAGAGCAAACCTCGGGTGAGTCTTCATCTTCGCCCAAGAGAGACCCTAGGACCGCCGCCTTTATTCAGGTTGGACCACCACGCCGGCGACCATCCTAGACTGGCCATAACTAGCCCTCCACCGGCGACATCAGCCGTCGCCGGCTTCCACGCCTCTCCACATCGCCGCCAAAACGCGGTGACAGATCGAAAGACCCACCACCACCATCCGCAGGCCGGCCATCTTCGGCGAAGAAGAAGGTCGCCTCCACCGTCGAACCCAAGGTTGCTGCCCCGGGCGACCTCGTGCCGCGGGAGAAGCCCAAGATCACCTCCACGCACCGGCGAGAGGCGGGGGGATAGTGGCGCAGATCAAGGACCTTGCCGCCGTCCACCACCAGCCACCTCCGGCATGCCGCGGTGAGGAGCCGACGGGAGGCAGGGAACCGGAGCGCAGATCGAGGTCTGGTCGCCGCCGCCCAACACCATCCACGTCCGATCCGGTCGCAGCGTCGAGGAGGGAGTCCGGCCGCCGTCCCCAGCGCGGCAACGAGGAAGGGCCGCCGCCACTCCCCGTGGTCTTTGCCCGGCGGCGCTACCGGCGCCGGCGGCGGGAGGTGGTTAGGGATCGGGAGGCAGCGGGAGGGGGCGCGAGGCTGAAGAGTCATTCATGAGTCGGTTCATTTCCAGATATGTTGTGCTCATATTTCTTAGATGGTGGACACACAGGTTCTAGCATATATGTCAGATGATAGTTTGGGGCTTTGGGCTCAGCTCTGGAAATCTATAGCTTTTTTCTTTTTTTGGCTTTAGTGTCGCACTTATATTGACATTAAGATTTAGTTTTGAAAATAATTTTCATGAGTGCTTCAAGTGTTCAGTGAGATGCTTGTAACTGATTAACTTAATCATAATTCTCCTGCTAGAAGTATTAATACTTTGCGCATTTGTACTGTCTTCTGTAACTAGCCGACACCCACATATCTTCACACGGTTTCTTGACCAACGGATCTTACTGCTTTCACCTTGATTAAATGCAGGCTTACCAAACTTTATTGAGGAAATCTAATTAGCACACATATGCAAATGAGATGTTTGCATGCTTTTTTCCCATGGTCCTTGAATATTTTCCATACAATTGTTTACTCATGAAAAGAATTTGCGTGATTGATTCAAATGTTGAGTTAACACTAGTAGAAAAAGAGGCTTTGGTTTTTGGCTCCAAAGAGCATTAGCACCACTTGTGCTACGAACCCAGACTAAAGTTTGCACTAGCACCGGTTCGAGAGGCCAGAGTTTTAGCACCGGTTCGTGCGGGACCTTTAGTACCGGTTCGTGTCACGAACCGGTGCTAAAGGATTGGCGTCAGCTGTGAACCTTTTAGCACCGGTTCGTGACACAAACCGGTACTAAATGGTAGATTTTTAGACCGGTTCGTGTCACGAATCGGTTGTCGAGGGTGCTCCTCGGCAATGCCCTCCGATAGGGGCTTAGGGTTGATGGAATCCTGCAAGCTGACACGAGACATCGGTACACAGACAAGCGGGGAGAGCGATTTACCCAGGTTCGGGGCCCTCGATGAGGTAAAACCCTTACGTCCTGCCTGTCTGTTCTTGATTATGATAAAAACAGGTTACAATGGGGTGCAGAATAGTTCGGCTGAGATCTCGTCGAGATAGCTAATTGCTAGGGTAACCTAGTTCTAAACTTCTGTTGGCTAAGATTGCTAAGATTGATTGTCTCTCTCGATAGCCCCTCTCCTGGCCTTTATATAGGTGGCCAGGTCTCGAGAGGTCTATCTGAGTACGAGTTGGTTTACAGTAGATCTATCTCTAATCTTTCCTTGTTTGGCTTCCTCCATATCTTGTACTCCAAGTAATCTTCCGTCGCACCGTCCTAGTGGCCCATCTTGCCATCGGGTACCTTCATGGGCCTCCAGTTGGACCGTGCAGGGTAGAGCAACAGTAGTTACCCGAAGGGTAATGCCCACGTCAGTAGCCCCCGAGTGTCTAGCCGAATGTAGTTTGGGTAGAGACTAAAGCATGTCTTCTTCTGAAGTTCTTCTCCTCGATCATTCTTGCCTTTCTTCTATCGGGTGCGCGTCAGCGCTCCCGATGGGAGTAGCCCCCGAGTCTAGGTACGAATGCTTGCAATCCGTGCATAGACTCAAGTTGTACCACTCGAGCATTTTCTTCTGCCGAAGCTTTTTCCTGCAAGTCTTCGTAGACCATCCGATACATTTTCTTTACGCAAGGGATAACGAATAACGTGCCCAACTTTTGTTGGTTAACTGCCGATGGCAAAACAACGTTACCCTACACAGAATCAAGACCCCAGGCATGATCCTGGAGTGCGAAAAAAGTTTTATCGGGTGCGCATTCAGCGCTCCCGATGGGAGTGTAACCCCCGAGTCTGAGCACGGGTACTTACGTCCGAGTGCAGACTCGAGTCACGTTTTTTCCTTCGAGTCTTTATTCTATCGGGTGCGCGTCCGCGCTCCCGATGGGAGTAGCCCCCGAGCCTAGGTGCGGATGCTCGCAATCCGTGCGTAGGCTCAAGTTGATCACCCGACATTTTCTTATCTCTTCGTATATAATCAATAGTGCCCATGACGTCACTGATGACACGCCGCTGTTGTGACCTGATTGACAAGACTTGACCCCTCCGGGCCCACCCTAGCTCTGCGCAGGCAGTTTTTAGGTTTTGACCAGTGCACGCGCAGTGACCGAGGCGTTTCCTCGATTTTCGCGCGACGTGGGAATAATGGGCCGCCGGTTCCATCCTGTTTTTTAGCGCCACGTGTACAGCTGGATTCGCTCCACCTCCCACGATGCCCACGGAGTTATGGCCACGATCTCATGTTAATCCTTAAGGTATAAATAGAGGACTTCCTCATTTTTACTTTTTTTACACCTCCACTGCTCATCTCCTTCGCGCATCCTCTCCTTCTTCCTGCATCCTTCCCTCAGAAGCTTCAAGTGCCATGGGTAAAAAGAAGGGTGCTAGTGCCTCGGAGGCAGCCAAAGTTAGCCGTGACTGGAGTGCCTCCGCCATTTCCAACCGCGACATCAACAGACTGCGAACCCTCGGATTCATCTCCGCATCTGAAGACGATATCCGCCTTCCAGGTGCAGTTTCTCGCCCAAAGCCCCCAAAGGGCTTCACCGTCATGTTCTCTGCTTTTCTATTCCGCGCCTTTCTCTTCCAGCGCACGAATTCCTCCGTTCTCTTCTTTTCTTCTATGGGATTCAGCTCTGGCAGCTAACCCCAAACTCCATCCTCCACCTTTCTATCTTCATTACTGTCTGCGAAGCCTTCCTTGGCATTGATCCTCACTGGGGTCTCTGGAGGAAGATCTTCTACGTGAAGCGCCACAATGACAGCAACGGCCCCCCCGTCGTCGGTGGCGTCGGCTTTGTTGTTAGGAAGGAAGTCGACTACTTCGATTATCCAATGAAGGAGTCCGTCCAAGGCTGGCGCAACAAGTGGTTTTACTTGCGAGACCCACTAGTGCCTGGGCGACGCCTAAACCTTCCTCCCTTCGAAGATAAGCTGATAGCTAAGCCGAAAAAATCTTGGCAAAACACTCTTTCTCCCGAAGAGAGATTGACAGCCGATAGGCTGTTCGACCAAATAGTCACCCTGAAGAACACGGGAGGCTTGACGATGTGCGGTACCGAGGTTGTCTCGGTGTTCCTTCAACGTCGAGTGCAACCGTTGATGTCTCGCTCCCACCAGCTGTGGCTTTACACGGGCAAGGAGGATGAGTCCAGAGTCAGCTCTGCCGAACTTTCGGCTGAAGAACTCCGGGATGAGGTCCGCCGCTTAGCGTGCCTTAGTATGAGGGACAACATCGTCCTGACTTCGGCTCGTTCCCCTTATGATTCTGATCACCCTCCGACTGAGGTAATCTTTTGTCAAGCTTCTTTTCTTCTGCTGTTATTACTCCTTTATCCGTTGCGTCTCACAAACTTATTTTTCCTTCGGCAGGCGCTTGCTGCTGCCCGATGCTATCCTCCCACACCCGAAAGTGGTGTGGTACTAGAGGATGACGACGAGGATTCTAACGGAACTGAGGAGGCCCCGCACGCCCTTGAGGATAGCGATGTCCAAGAGGAAGATGCTACTGAAGACGACGCTTTTAACAGGAGTAGGCGTCGGAAGCAGGTACATGACGACCTTATCACTTCGGCTGAATCAAGTCCTCGCGAAGGAGATAATGATGCCGACGAAGCTGCCGCGCCTCCTCCCGTCAATAAGAGCTCAACAAGCTTCTTCGCAGGCGAAGATGACCTTGACCTATGAGTGTTTCTTACTTCTCCCTTGATTTATTTCCTATCATCTTGCATGCTAACTTTGCACTGTTTTTAAGTAGCTCTGATGATGACGATGATGAAATCCCTCTTGCAAAGAGGGCCAAACTTTTCTCTGAGAGAGCTGCATCGGCCAAGGAATCCAATCCTTCTCCCACGAAATCGACGCCTCCCTCGCGGACGGTTGTAGAGAAGGTTCCAGTGTCGACGGTTATTCCTCCTGGCGACGTTCCTACTTCATCGGCTGGTCGTGACCATGTAAGTATTCAACCTGCTCCACGTTGCCAAGTTTTTCTTTATATCGACTGAATCCTTATGATCTTATTTTGCCGCAGCCGATTTATGCCACAGTCGATGCTGTGGTGGAGTTCGCCGAAGAGTTCACCCGACTAGAAGCTGAAAACTCCCAACTTCGAAAGACCATCAGATCTTCGGCTGACCAGGTGCTTGAGGCCAACAGGCTCGCCACTGACGCTAAGAACGAGAACGTCTTGCTGAAGGAGGAAGTAAAGAAGTTGAAGCAACGACTGAGGGATGAGCTAGATGCCAAGAACGCAGCGGCGGCCGCGATCGACAAGAAGGAAGGCGCTCTTCGTGAGTCCATCAAGGATTTGCTAGGTAACAGCTCATAGTTCACCGTTTTTCGTCTTGGTGTTTCCATTATTGATTGCTAACCTGTCTTCCTTTCAGATGCTGCCGACCTAACCATCACCCGTCGTCATCAGCTCCGGGAGGACTCTACAGCCGATGCCTTATCACTTGCTACCGAGTCTAATGTCCAAGTACTTAGTCTTTTGAAAAAGGCCAAGGGAGCACTGTCGAGGTTATACTCGATGATCTTCCCGAAGATGAAAGAGGACAAGACTCTCGACGAGATGGCGGCTTCCTTCCTTGTTGACCCTTCCGAGCCTGTGGAGGTATTGAAACGTCGTAGCCATTTGTTTGGGGCGGTTCTTACTTTCCAATTGCTCATGGGCCATGGGATGGGGTCGGACTTGGAGGAGTTGTCCAAGGCGTTGCCTGTTGATAATGACAATCATTTAGTCGACCTTGAACCTTACAAGCGATCGGCAGTTACTTGTGCCAACCGACTCCTGAAGCTGGTGGATGAAGCTCAAGCTGAGCCTGCTCCCGAATCTGCTCCTGGCTCATCATCAGCGAACCCTTGAACTTTTTATTCGACTTGTTGTAAATAAGATCAGTCGTAACTTCGTTGCAGTCCAATTTTATTTCGGCTCTGTTGCCAATTTGAACATGCTTTTGAATGTATCACATATGCCCAGTGCTCCCGATGGGAGTTTTACTTTGATACTAGTCTGAATTTAAGGATTGCACTGCAGATTCCTCTGTCTTCTTCTCGTGTTGAGCTTTTTCCGAATCCTTCAAATAATGATGAGTCAGGCCTTGTTCGCCGCTTGCGTGACCAAGTGTCTAGTTTAGACAAAGATATCACTTCTCTTCGTGCGATGGCGGCCTTGGTGAAGAAAAAGGGGGAAATAGCGACAGCTATCGAACAGTACGCTCTTGATGGTCTCCATGTTGCTACCGAAAGTTTAGGCTGTAAGTATTAACCCATGCTTTGCTCTCTGCAATAATTTTGAATGTTCCCTTAACTGGTTCTTATTCCTTTCCAGTTGTAGCTTCAGATGTTGCTGAGGAGAACAAGAAGATCCATGAAGAGGTTGAGGCAATGACCGACGTTGCGCACCCGAATCATAGTTTGTGGCTGCATCGTCCGAAGGCTGTCGTCATGGCGAAGTTTAAGTATCGGGTGGGGAAGGCGCATTATTATTTTGATAAGTTTCATGCTCATCTCACGATGGTTTGGAACACCTTGTTTCCTCTGGACCAAGCACCCGAAACCTTATCTGCCTTGTTCACCCGATTCAAGTCTCCCGAAGGGATTCGGCAGCTGGTGCGGAAGGAACTCCTGGTTGGTGCGGAACTTGCTTTTGCTTCAATATTGGCATGTCATCCATCTCTAGACTTGGGAGCCGTAGCGAACACCGAGAGGAGCTTAGGCCAGTATTATGATGCCGCTAGAGGTCCTGCTTACACCATCGTTTCCCGGATGGAGTCGTGCCTTGAGAAGGATCTGAAGGCCCATTGGGACCGGGGAGCTCGACTATGAATGTAATAGCCTTATTTTCTGCATAGGATTACTTTGTATAAATTTATTGCGTACGTTGTACGCTATATTAATTCGATTGATATTTTATTTGTCGGGGGCGGCTGAGTGATCAATTCAACCTGCTCTTCCGACGACTTCGTTGGATTATGCAATGTTATTGCGAAGCCTTTGTGTAAGTTTTGTAAAAGCGAGACCCATCGACTTAGTCGAGAGAATTAGACGCTTGGCATCGTCACGCGGTGCACCGGTTTGAGCCTCATTTTGTGATAATGTAACCATCGACTGCAGCACTCGCGTATTTTCTCGAGGCTTGGATTGGTTGTTTTCTTTTTGTGTGTCACTAATCTTAGCTCTCGTTGAGAGTATTTAATTAATGACACTGTGTGTTTTCTGGGCCAACGCTCCCGATGGGAGTAAGAGCCGAAGGTAGGGGCCGCAGTCGACCTGTTCAGGTGGTGGGGGCCTAGATTGAAGAAAGGAGGCAGAAAACCTGATTAAAACTTTATTCATAAGGAAAAGCAACCTTAAGTACTATAAAAATAAAAAACAATCGCGCCCTATGTATAGAACCGTCGCAGGTGTGCGACATTCCATGGATTCCCGACATCTTTTCCCGAAGTTGGATTTTTGAGCCTGTACGCTCCTCCTGGTATCACTTCGGTGACGATGTAGGGTCCCTCCCATGGAGACTCGAGTTTCGAGGGCCTTTTTTGCTTCAGCCGAAGTACCATATCCCCAACGCTAAAGCATCGGTTGCATATTCGCCGACTGTGGTAGTTTCTCAGCGCCTACTGGTATACCGTGGTTCTGGCTAAAGCAATGTCTCAGGCTTCATCTAGTAGGTCTACAACATCTTGCAGTGCGATGTTGGAAGAGGGTTCTGTGTATGCCGTCACTCGAGGTACTTCGAATCGAACATCAGCTGGCAGGACTGCTTCGGCCCCATGTACCAGAAAGAATGGGGTGTACTGAGTCGACCTGTTAGGCGTGGTACGCAAACTCCAAAGTACTGATGGTAGCTCTTCGACCCAAGCTCCCTCTGCGCCTGTAAGGCGTTTCTTGAAACCGTCCCCTATTAGACCGTTGATCCTTTCCACCTGACCGTTTGTTTGCGGGTGAGGCACTGATGCGACTTTTAGTTTTATTCCCCTGTCATCACAAAATTCTCGGAACTCTTTGGAGTCGAAGTTAGTCCCATTGTCTGTGACGATACTGTGAGGCACGCCGAATCGACATGTTATTTCCTTGAAGAATTGGACTGCTGTTTTTGCCTTCTGGTTTCGTACTGGTACTGCCTCGATCCACTTTGTGAATTTATCGACTGCGACTAATAAGTACGTGTGTCCTCCAGGCGATGATCTCGGCAGTGGCCCAACTTGATCGAGTCCCCATTGGGCGAACGGCCACGCCAAGGGTATCGTCATTAGGTGCATTGCGGGCGTGCGGTTTTGGGGAAAACCGTTGGCAAGGGTCGCACTTCATGACCAGATCTCGAGCGTCCGCCGCCGCCGTTGGCCAGTAAAATCCTGCCCTGAAGGCTTTTGCGACGAGAGCCCTACTTCCCGCATGATGCCCGCAAGTTCCCTCGTGTATCTCGCGCAGCAGTGCTCTTCCGTCGTTGATGGCAATGCACCTTTGGAAGATACCAGAAATGCTACGCTTGTAGAGTTCACCGTTTACTACGGTGAAAGCTTTCGATCGCCTGACGATTCGTTTTGCTTCTACTGGATCCGCCGGCAGTTCCTGCCTTGTAAGGTACGCCAGGAACGGTTTAGTCCATAATGGCTCAAGGAGGAGGATTTGTTCGGCTGGGAGAGCTGGAGCTTCGTCGGTAACTGGCTGCGGGTTTGCCTCCGCACCCTCAGTCGACGGTTTTAAAGGTGCCGGCGCCTTCTCTTTTATTGATCGCTGAGTGATCACCTCGTAAAATACTCCGTCTGGGATGGGAGAGCACATGGAGCCGATGTTTGCTAAGGTGTCGGCTTCCTCGTTGCTGGCTCTGCCGATATGTTTGAGCTCGCACCCCTCGAACTTGGCTTCCATATTTTGATACAGCTGCCGATAGGCGATCATGTTGTCGCTAACTGCGTCGCACAGATTCATCGACTGTTGTACTACCAAGTTTGAGTCCCCGTAGATTTCCAGGCGGGTTGCCCCACACGCCTTTGCCATCTTCATCCCGTGCAGCAGTGCTTCGTATTCTGCTTCATTGTTTGTCGGCAGAGAGAAGTTCATGCGTAGTATGTACTTCATCTTATCTCCTTGTGGTGATATCAGCACCACTCCTGCCGCAGCGCCTGTGCTTCGCTTTGACCCGTCGAAATACATTATCCACGATCCCGACATGTCGGGTGCCGTCGGTGTCTGGGATTGAATCCAGTCTGCCACAAAGTCTGGGAGGATTTGGGATTTTATAGTCGTCCGGTTAACGTAAGTTATGTCATGAGGTGCTATCTCGATAGCCCATTGAGACACACGACCTGTGGCCTCTGGATTGGTCATTATATTTTTCAACGGTGCTTCGCTCACGACGACGATCGGATGCTCTGTGAAGTAGTGCCGTAGCTTGCGGGCTGACCTCCATACTGCATATGCCAGCTTTTGATGATGAGGGTACCTCTGTCTTGCGGGTGTGAGTACTTCGCTGAGATAGTAAACGGGCCTTTGTACGCCATGAACTCTTCCTGCTTCTTCTCGCTCGACGACCAAGACGCTGCTGAAGACTTGGGCTGTCGCAGCTATGTACATGAGCAGCGTTTCCTTCTCGCGAGGGGTTACAAGGACTGGGGATGTCGACAAGATCTTCTTCAGATTGTCGAAGGATTCCTGCGCCTCCTTTGTCCATTCGAACTTTTCCGATTTCTTCATCAAGTTGTAGAAAGGCAAAGCTTTTTCTCCTAGCTTGGCGATGAACCTGCTAAGTGCTGCCAAACGTCCTGCCAACTGCTGCACTTGATGCAGATTCTTTGGCGGCTCCATGTCGAGAATAGCTTTGATTTTCAAAGGGTTGGCTTCGATTCCCCTGGCCGAGATGAAGTATCCTAGTACTTGCCCCCCTGGTACTCCGAAGAAGCATTTTTTGGGGTTTAACTTGATCTTGTACCTGTCTAGGTTATCGAAGGTCTCCCGCAAATCGTCGACGAGGGTGGAAGTGTGCTTCGTTTTTACCACGATGTCGTCAATATAGACTTCGATGTTTCGCCCGATCTGCTCTCCGAGGCAAGCTTGCATGCAACGTTGGTAAGTTGCTCCCGCATTTTTCAGCCCGAAGGTCATGACGTTGTAGCAGAAAACGCCGTGTGGGGTGATGAACGCGGTTAGCTCCTGATCTTCCTTCTTCAATTTGATCTGGTTATACCCAGAGTAGGCATCAAGAAAAGAGAGGCGGTCGCATCCGGCTGTGGAATCAACTATCTGGTCAATTCTAGGCAGCGGGAAGTGGTCTTTCGGACAGTGCTTGTTGAGGCCGGTGTAGTCGATACACATACGCAGAGCGGTGGTGTCCTTCTTGGGTACCATGACAGGGTTAGCCACCCACTCTGATTCCTTGAGCTCTCGGATGAATCCTGCTTTACGAAGTCGATTGATTTCCTCACCAATTGCTCTCCTCTTGGGTTCAGAAAATTGACGCATTGATTGCTGCACTGGTTTGGCTGTTGGGTCAACATTAAGGGCGTGCTCAGCGAGTTCCCTGGGGATACCTGCCATGTCGGATGGTTCCCATGCAAATATCTCCCAGCGCTCACGGAGGAACTCGATGAGCGCGCCTTCCTATGCGACCGTAAGGTCAGCCGATATATTGACCGTTTTCTTCGGGTCAGTGGGGTGCACCTGTAGCTTCTTGGCTTCCTTTGCAGCATCAAACTCGTCGGATCTTATGTTTCGGTTGTCGGCTGGTGGCTGCGTATTATCCACAGCTGCGTCGATCGCATTGAGTTCCTCCTTAGCGCCGAATTTCGAGGCAATCTTCTGGAACTCCCTGTCGCAGGTGTCTGATCGAGCAAAACTCCCGTGAACGGTTATTGGGGTTCCGTGTTGCCTGGCATCTTTAGTTTTAGGTACGCATAATGAGGCACGGCCATAAACTTGGCAAACGCAGGCCTGCCAAGGATGGCATGATACTGAGACTCCCAGTCGACAACTTCGAACTCGATCTTCTCTTTCCTGAAATTGGTGGGCGTGCCGAAGACCACATCCAATGACGTTTTCCCAAGAGAATAAGCGGGTCGAGTCGGTATAATGCCATGGAATCCTGTGTCGGACTCCCTCAGCATATCGACTGTTAAACCCATTGCTCTCATTGTGTTGGCGAATAGTAGGTTTAAGCCGCTTCCTCCGTCCATGAATACTTTGCTCATGTTGTACCCTCCGATCTGCGCCTCGAGGACTAGAGCTGCATGGCCTGGTCTAGGGACGGCTTTCGGGTGATCTGTCCTGTCGAAGGAGATACTTTGTTCCGACCAGTCGATGAATTCGGGTGTGTCGACCATGGCGACTTCTGCATACTTCACTTCTCGCGAGAATTTCTTGATTTCCCTTTTTGAAAAGCTGGTTTTATGGATCATGCTGACCTGCCCGCGTGGTTCTGGGAATACCTCGGCTGGTACATACTCGTCCTTTTCCATTGGTTCGTATGGCTCCGGCACGTACGGCTCTGCCCGATAGCTGTAGGATCTTGCCCTCTTCTCCATCATGCGGACTCTTGATATAGCTTCATTCCTGAGGTCATCGCAGAACTGTCGAATTTCCAAGAAGTGTCGGCAGTTCCTTAATAGGTGACTGGATTTCTCCCGACCGTCCTTTGGGTCGATGTAGGAGTGGAGGTAGCATGGTGCATCGAGTTGCTCCGTGGCCGATAGGTGCGGTGAAAGAGCGCGGCCATGGATCGATTGCACGCCCTCCTGCTCCCGTTCGGACTGACGAGGGTGAGGCGCTGCACGTTCTTCTTCTCCATGGTAAAATTCCCTTCGTATTTTCTTTCGCCCTGTTGTGGGGTCGAAACTTCCTCGGCTGCCTCCATGCGTGCTTCTGGGTGGAATTCCCAAGGTTGCTGCCAAGGTATCCTATGTCGAAACCGAGGGTCCCAAACCGGACGTATATGTCCTAGGGAGGCGAAGAAAGCCTCCGGAGTCGATGATGAAGTGGAAGCCTCCAAAGGTGGTGGTCATGTCGTCACACGATCCCGCAGAAATCGAGTGCGACGATTTGAGGTGTGGTACGAACTCGAAGGATCCACAGCGGATCGGATCTTTTGAACCTGGAGGTGTTGGTGATTCGAGCACAAACGCTGCAGATGTGACTGGTACTGCCGATGCCCTGCCTTGTGCCGACAGGTTTCCCACAGACGGCGCCAATTGTCGAGGGTGCTCCTCGGCAATGCCCTCCGATAGGGGCTTAGGGTTGATGGAATCCTGCAAGCTGACACGAGACATCGGTACACAGACAAGCGGGGAGAGCGATTTACCCAGGTTCGGGGCCCTCGATGAGGTAAAACCCTTACGTCCTGCCTGTCTGTTCTTGATTATGATGAAAAAAGGTTACAATGGGGTGCCGAATAGTTCAGCTGAGATCTCGTCGAGATAGCTAATTGCTAGGATAACCTAGTTCTAAACTTCTGTTGGCTAAGATTGCTAAGATTGATTGTCTCTCTCGATAGCCCCTCTCCTGGCCTTTATATAGGTGGCCAGGTCTCGAGAGGTCTATCTGAGTACGAATTGGTTTACAGTAGATCTATCTCTAATCTTTCCTTGTTTGGCTTCCTCCATGTCTTGTACTTCAAGTAATCTTCCGTCGCACCGTCCTAGTGGCCCATCTTGCCATCGGGTACCTTCATGGGCCTCCAGTTGGACCGTGCAGGGTAGAGCAACAGTAGTTACCCGAAGGGTAATGCCCACGTCATCGGTACTAAACTGTTTCCTGCTCCCCACGCACCTCTACACCCCCGCTGGATCGCTTTTTTAGCTCTGCAAAATATAAAAGAAAATGATAAAAAAATTAAAAAAATTAAAAAAATAAAATCTTTTTAGATTCCTATATGTTACGCAACCTACTAGTATTAGGGAAAATTTTAAAAATTGAATTTCGACTTTTTTTGCATAAAAAGTTTAGAAAAATGTAAAATGGCATTAACTTTTGCATACCACGTCGGAAAAAAACGTATAATATATCAAAATGATCGTGAGGAAAAGTTACATCCGAATTTTTAGATTCTCAAAATTCCAAATGAAAATATGAAAGCATGAAGATTTTAGTTTTTGCTCGAAATTTAGGATTTTATATTTTTTCTATTTTTTAAAATTAAAATTAATAATTGCATCCGGCATAATGATTACTATTACCTTTAGCAAAATTTTAGATTTTAAAACTTTCAAGTTTTACGTTTGGCAAAAATTATTAAAAAATAAAAATAATACAAATTAAAAATGTAATGTTTATTTATTTATTCGAAATTATTATTACATCATTACTTTTATTTATTAAAATAATTATTTGAGATTCAAACAATAAAGAAATATGACATCGAACAACATGTTAATAGGATTGATATGATACTACTATCACATACATGCGTGCGAAACACTTGGAAGCGGGACGGGAAGGAACTCGGAAGTTAAGCGTGCTAGTGCTGGAGTAGTGGAAGGATGTGTGACCGAGCGAGAAGTTTGACCACGAGTAAGTAATTTGACTAGAGATAAGTGTAGTTAGAGACTAGTAATAACTAAAATATTAGAAATTCTGAGAAAAAAAAGGAAAGAAAATAAAAAATTATCGGTCGCGGTAGAGATTTGTGCACTTTCTCTGCCTCGTCCCCCCACCTTTGGTACCGGTTCGTGTTACAAACCGGTACCAAAGGTCTCCAGCCCCGCGGGCTCCTCCGTGCTTGTAACATCCCAACCTTGTTATGTCTAAATAAATGGGTGTTCATCAGCATTGCATGCATATAGCTTGCATTTGAGTAAAATTTGCAACAAAGTTGGATTGTTTTCATTTATGCAAACCCTTCTCTTTTCTTTCTCATTCAAATCTCTCAAGATTTTCAAAACTAAGCAACATGGTTTTGTTGTTTATCAATAAGGCCATGTGTGTTTCTTGTTCTCTGAAAAGTTTGAGTTTTCAAACTCTATTCAAAATCAGTTTTGAATTTGGTTTAGAATAGGAAAAAAATAACAAACCCATAAAAATATAAAGGGAGAAACCCCCTCTCTCTCTCTCCCTGGGCTCAGCCCACCTCCTTCTCTTTCTTTTCCCTCTTGGCCGCAGCCCAGCTCGGCCCAAGTGGCCCAGCCGCACCCCCACCACCAGCCCAGCAATCTTTGCAGGGGGTTTTCTGCAAAACCCCCTTCGTCCCCGCGCCTCCAAGCAGCTCGGTGGCTGCTCGCCGGCCACCCGATGCTCCCCGCCGCCCCCCGGCGGCTATAAAGGCTCGCCGCCGCCGCCCTGAACCCTTGCCCCGCATTTCCCCTCTCCCCCGCGCTCTCCCGCGTCCGCGAAACCTAACCCTAACCCTTGCAGAGACGGCCGGCCTCCGCTCAAATTCATCGCCGGCGACCTTCCTCGGCCGTCGCCGACCCCTCCACGATGCTCGCGGTGAGCTCCTCTCTCTCCCCATAGCCTCACCTCGCTCTCTGGCCCTCCCTAGCGCCGCCCCCACGTGCACCTATCCCCGGCCGCCGCTACACCTCGCCGGAGGCGACGCTCCGGCGACCAAACGCGGGCGGCGCCGCCACCAAACGCCTCAGCGCGTCACCCCGAGTATTTTGCCCCCAACCGCGCGTCCTCTCGTCCACGGGAGCCTCCGATTGGAGCTCCTCCCGAGCTCAATTGCGAGCTCATGGCCGGCTGACGTCATGATGACGTCAGCATGACGCCATAAATGCATTTTCCTATTTTCTGTATTTTCTGTTATTAATTTCTGTAATTTCTGTAAATAGAAAAATAATGACATGTGGGTCCCCTTGTCAGAATTTTAATAATTTAGGAAATGTTTAGAAAAGAATAAAATTATGACATGTGGGTCCAAATTGTTAAACTTTTATTATTTTTATATAATTTCCAGAAATTGATTTAAAATGAATTAAACTTGGGAAATTCATAACTAATTTATTTTAAATCAGAAAAATATAAAATTATACATCAAAATGTTCAGAAAAACAAATCCTAATTGTTTATCCATGTTTCATACATGCTTGAACCAACTAAATATGAGCCTTAGTAGAAACCCTAATCAACCCCTCTCATATGTCGGGATTCGATGCCGAACCCCTTTAAATTCTGTCGATGCACCTAGGGTTACCCAAACCCCTTTAATATGACATGTCATCATATTGTATGTGCATTGCATTGTACCTTGTCTTAATTGTGCTCTTCCTTTCCGGTATTTGGTTCTTCTCGATAGGGACCGAACGCGCGCCTGAGATCAACGCCACCGAAGAGCAGCACCAGAACAACGAGGGACAAGGCAAGCCCTAACCTGGTTCATATATGGTTTTGAAATGCTTTACTTCTGGTTCTTACATATTATATCCGCTTCAAATATGTTTTATCGACAGTTGTAGATATCCTATGTGTGCATATTCCATCCTTGTAGCCCAGAGTTCCTGATCCACCGCTCCCAGCAAAACTAGGTCTGAGCTTGTTCGCATCGCTAGAGCCATATATGTGTTATGCTTAGCCATGCTTAGCTGTTGAAGTCTGATCCATCCGGTTGATGAATCAGAGCTACGAATGAACCTAGTTTGACAGGATGACGTGGTAAGATCAGTGATGTTGTTAATAAATATGTTAAAGGCTTGGATGGGCCACCATATGGGGATGTGGTGATTTGACTCATTCTCGCCGATACTAGGACCTGAGTTCTCGCCTTCGGGAGCGTACAGCCACACGGGGCCCATGGGAACCCCTTGGCCCGAACTTACCTAGCTTACCCATGAGTCAATTAGTTTGCGAGTTCCATTTGCCATACGCATGGGGAAAAGATGGAAAAGGTTTTCAAAGTGCATCATACAGGGCGTGGCCGGGGTGAAGAATGCTGTAGGCATTGAACTGGATTCCCTGCACACAATGATCGGGACCGCCTCGGAGAGTGGCTACCTACGATGACGGAGCTCCCCAGTTAGTTTGACTCATGGAATAGGCGAAGTAAGGGAAAGGTTTTGGTCGACCACCCTCTGCCAGCACACCAAGGAAGTGTGTTATACTAGTGGCACTAAGAGTCAGTCGGCGCGTGTGGGTAAAGTTGTACACCCCTGCAGGGTAAATCTTTTCGAAAAGCCGTGTCCACGGTTATGGACGACTTGGTGATGGATTCTGTGATCATAGACAACTTGAACCTAATCGTAAAACTTGATGTCAATGTGTGATAAGGATCCCTTCTCAGGGTGTCGAGGGGTGATCCTAGGTGATAGGTTCAGGTGATGATGAAGATTCGGTGGATTCAACATGATGATATTAGAGCTAGAGTTGATATCGCTCTCTTATCCCTTTTTTAAAATGGTCTGAATAGACGAGCTTCTCCTCCCTTCTATTTACAAAGGAAAACTGGCTTTCCGCAAAATAAGCTCCACATAAAGCCTCGCATAACCGCTTTGCTAACAGGTTGTACTAAGTCTTGCTGAGTCCCTGTACTCAGCCTTGCATGCTTTGTTTCAGACGAAGTGCTTCCAGATGGTGGCTTCTACCTTGACGTCGACGAGTAGTTTGGAGTTCCCAGGCGGTAGCCGGCCTGAGACTTATGGGCTGGGACGTCGCCTTATGTTATGGCCTCTTAGGCCCTTTGCAGTCTTGTTATCTAGATAACATAATTTGCTTTCCGTTGCTTGTTGAATTGTGGTCAGTGACCTTTGCGTGTAATAAATTTGGATCTTGACTCTGTTAAGAGTTGTAATATATTTGCTTTCAGTCGTAGAGTCACTGTTGTGTTACCGATTCTCACCCTGTAGGCCCTAGAGATCTTGGTTAGGCTTATGCCAGATCTGATATCTGGGTTTGTCTAGCCCCGACCTCCGGGGTTACCCACAGGTTTTGGTATCAGAGCAGGACTGTCTGTAGAAACCCTTTCTACTGGTCGATGTTGAGTCTAGTAGTTGTGAAAACTATTTGAAAGTTAAAAGTATTTGCAAAAACATCTGAATAGGATTCTTTTTACTCCTTATCTGGTGTCATTCTAATGCTGAGTCATCTTACCTTGTTTTGATTGAAAAAGGTTTTACCTCTACCCTGTTATTTCCAAACTTCTAGGATCTACGGGTTTGGGTTGTTTTCTCTATAAGTACTCCGTACTTGGTTGCTTAACTCAGTGTTCCTAAAGTTGCATCAGTTGATCTGGATCTTTGTTCCTCCCATTCAGTCGATGTTATCATTCTGTTGAATCCTTTCCAAGGAATCTGTTTCTCATGGTCTTTGTCTTTCTCTTCAGGATGGATGGTCGTGGTCGTGGTCGTAACCGACGTGGACAAAACAATGCTGAACCAGAACTACCGCCACCGCCCACAATGGCGCAGGTTCTTAACAACATTGAGACCAACCGCCTGAGGAATGAACAACTCCTGGAGCGTGTAGCTCAAAACACAGAGCGTCGTCCTGACAACTGTGTCACACTTGGGGACTTCATCCGTGCACTGCCTCCTGTCTTCACCCACCCAAAGGAGCCTCTTGACGCTGATGATTGGCTTCGCACCATCGAGCGCAAGTTCAACGCTCTTCATGTTCCACCAGGTGAACGCGTGAACTTCGCCACCTACCAGTTAGAAGGTGCCGCTGGTTCTTGGTGGGAAGGTTTTCTGGCTCTTCAAGCGCCAGGACATGATGTTACCTGGGAGGAGTTTGTCACAGCTTTCCGTGCAGCCTATATCCCCAAGACTGCCATGGACATCAAAAGGAGGGAATTCTTGGACTTCACTCAGGGGAAGCTGGATGTGGAGACATATGGATGTGAGTTCACTCAGCTGTCTCGCTATGCACCTCGTGATGTGGTTGATGATGCTGATAAGCAAGATCTATTTCGTAAGGGACTTAACCCTGAGCTTCGCTATGAGATGTTGCCTTTCACCTTCCAGTCATTCCAAGACCTGCATAACCGTGCTCTTCTGATGGAGAACGGAAGAAAGGATCTGGAAAAATCCAAGAGGCGTGAAGAAGGTGATTCTCGTGCGTCTTCCTCTAACAACAAGAAGCGCCGTGTCTGGATCCCTTACAGTGATGTACCTCGTGCTCCATATGCACCAAGGTCTTCTAGCAATAACTCTAAGCCACCATCTGGTGGTTCAAGCTACCGTTCTGCTATGGGTACTGTGTCTAGTGGTGCCTGCTACTCTTGTGGTCAGCCTGGCCACTACTCAAAGGAGTACCCCCAGAAGTCTGCTGGTCGTGGATATTCTCAGCCCAAGAAGGATGACAAATATCCCTTTGGTCGTGCTCGTCTGACCCATGTCTCTGCTGATGAGGCTGAAGAGGATCCAAGCGTCCTAATGGGTACGCTCTATATAAACTCAATCCTAGCTACAGTTCTGTTTGATTCCGGAGCTTCGCATACATTCATATCTCAAGAGTTTGCACAAAAGCATGATATACCCTTCGAGACAATGCCCTCCCCTCTAGAGATCACAACTCCTAGGTCTCGTTGGCAAACCATTTGGATTACCCGTGAGGTTATAATCAGTATAGGGCCAGTGTGGTTCCCCACCTCTCTCATTGCCCTCAAGTCAACTGACATTGATGTCATCTTGGGCATGGATTGGCTAGTAAAGCATAAGGCTGTCATTGATTGCTCAGCTAGGTCGATTGTACTGACCAATCTTTCCGGCAAAAGTGTTTTGTACTGGGCTCCATCTGCAATACCTCCATCGGCAAGGTTCACCCCTGAAGCCGAGTTGTATGCTATTGAAGCCCTACCTAAACCAGAAATCTCCGATGTCTGGGTGGTCCGTGACTTTCCAGATGTTTTCCCTGAAGAGTTACCTGGCATGCCACCTGATCGAAGTGTGGACTTTGTCATTGAGTTGGTTCCCGGAACTGCTCCTGTTTCCCGGAGACCATATCGTATGCCTCCGGAAGAGTTGGTTGAACTGAAGAAGCAGTTAGAGGAGTTAGAAGAGAAGAACTTCATCCAACCTAGTACTTCTTCCTGGGGATGCCCTGCCCTCTTTGTCAAGAAGAGAGATACCAACATTCCGCGGCTGGTTGTTGACTACCGTCCGCTCAACGCAGTGACTATCAAGAACAAATACCCTCTTCATATAATCAATGATCTTTTTGATCAGTTGTTCGGTGCCACGGTCTTTTCCAAGATGGATTTGAGATCAGGGTACCATCAAATCAAAATCCGAAAGGAGGACATTCCAAAGACAGCATTCACAGCTCGTTATGGTCTTTACGAGTACACTGTCATGTCCTTTGGTCTTACAAATGCTCCTGCCACTTTTATGCGGCTCATGAACTCTATTTTCATGGAGTATCTTGACAAGTTCGTCGTGGTCTACATCGACGATATTCTGATTTACTCCAAAACCGAAGATGAACATGATGAACATCTTCGTCTGGTGCTAACCAAACTTCGTGAGCACCGTCTCTACGCCAAGTTCTCCAAATGTGAGTTCTGGTTAAAAGAGCTCATATTCCTGGGTCATGTTATCTCTGAAAAAGGTGTTGCAGTCATTCCAGATAAAGTTCAAGCCGTCCTTGACTGGAAGACGCCTAAGTCAGCTAAGGAGATTCGAAGTTTTCTCGGTCTGGCGGGTTATTACCGTCGATTCATTGAAAATTTCTCCAAGATTGCCAAGCCAATGACAGATCTCCTCAAGAAAGACAAGAAGTTCGAATGGTCAGAAAAGGCTGAAGAAAGTTTCCAGGTTTTGAAAACCAAGCTGACTACTGCTCCTGTGCTCGTCCTTCCGGACACAAGCAAAGACTTCGTTGTCTATTGCGATGCCTCCCTCCAAGGGCTTGGATGTGTGTTGATGCAAGATGGCCATGTGGTGGCCTATGCCTCTCGACGGTTGAAACCACATGAGCTCAATTATCCTACTAATGATCTTGAGCTTGCAGCTATGATCCATGCTCTTAAGCAATGGCGACCTTATCTTTATGGTAATCGTTGCGAGTTGTACTCGGATCATCAAAGTCTGAAGTATCTTTTCACCCAACCGGATCTGAATATCAGACAGAGAAGATGGTTGGAAGTCATCAAAGATTATGACTTGGGTCTCAACTATAAACCCGGCAAAGCCAATGTCGTTGCTGACGCGCTAAGTCGGAAGTCCTATTGCAACAATCTGATGGTTAAGCAAGCGCAACCTTCTCTCTATGAGGAACTTGCAAAAATCAACCTTGAGATTGTTCCTAGTGGATTCCTTGGTAACCTAGAGGTGAAGCCCTCTCTTGAAGACCATATCAATATGGCTCAGAAGCAAGATTCTGGCATTACCGAGATCAAGAAGAACATTGCTAGCGGAGTTGCTAAATGTTTCTCCATTAATGATCAAGGTACCGTTTATTTCGGAAAACGTCTAGTTGTGCCGGATAAATCGGATCTCAAAGAGATAATCCTTAAAGAAGCTCATGAATCACCCCTCTCCATCCATCCTGGTAGTACCAAGATGTATCAGGATCTTCGCCAAAGATTCTGGTGGTCTGGGATGAAGCAAGAGATCGCTAAGTTTGTTGCTGAATGCGACGTTTGTCATCGTGTGAAGGCTGAACATCAAAGACCTGCTGGCACTCTCCAACCTCTATCAATTCCAGAGTGGAAATGGGATGAAATTGGTATGGATTTCATTACCGGTCTCCCCAAGACCAAAAATGGAAGAGATGCTATATGGGTAGTCATTGACCGTCTATCCAAGGTTGCTCACTTCCTTCCTATCCGAGAAGACATAAAAGCTAGTCAACTAGCGGATCTGTATATCTCACGGATAGTCACTCTTCACGGAGTTCCTAAGAAGATCATTTCTGATCGTGGGAGTCTGTTTACCTCAAAGTTCTGGTCTAGCTTTCAACAAGCTATGGGAACTCGTCTTTCCTTCAGCACAGCCTATCATCCTCAAACCGGTGGTCAAACCGAAAGAGTGAATCAAATTCTTGAAGACATGCTCAGGGCTTGTGTTATATCCTCCGGTAAAGATTGGGAAAAGTGCCTTCCATTTGTCGAGTTCACTTGTAACAACAGTTTCCAATCTAGCCTGGGCATGGCACCTTTCGAAGCTTTGTATGGCAGAAGGTGTAGAACTCCTTTGAACTGGTCCGAAACCGGAGAAAGAAAGTTCTTTGGACCAGATATAATCAATGAAGCAGAAGATCAAGTTCGCATCATTCGCGAGCTTTTGAAAACTGCTCAGTCACGTCAAAAGAGCTACTATGATCGCCATCACCAAGAAGTGAAGTATGAAATTGGTGATCAAGCTTATCTTCGGGTCACTCCTCTCAAGGGTGTCCGTCGTTTCGGTATCAAAGGCAAACTAGCTCCTCGCTATGTTGGTCTTTTCTGCGTCCTTGCCAAGCGTGGTAATGTTTTTTACAAGTTGGAGTTACCTCAAAACTTTCCTGAAGTTCATGATGTTTTCCATGTGTCCCAACTCAAGCGTTGCTTCAAAGATCCTATCCGTGGTGTTGATCATGAGACTCTTGACCTTCAAGAGGATCTAACCTATCGAGAACATCCTATTCGTATCCTTGATGAAGCCGAGCGTAAAACTCGATGTCAGAGCACCAAGTTCCTGAAAGTTCAGTGGTCTAATCATTCTGAGCAAGAAGCAACCTGGGAACGAGAAGATCGTTTACGATCTGAGTACCCTTCCTTCTTTTCTAAAATCTAGGAATCTCGAGGACGAGATTCTTGTAAGGGGGGTAGAGTTGTAACATCCCAACCTTGTTATGTCTAAATAAATGGGTGTTCATCAGCATTGCATGCATATAGTTTGCATTTGAGTAAAATTTGCAACAAAGTTGGATTGTTTTCATTTATGCAAACCCTTCTCTTTTCTTTCTCATTCAAATCTCTCAAGATTTTCAAAACTAAGCAACATGGTTTTGTTGTTTATCAATAAGGCCATGTGTGTTTCTTGTTCTCTGAAAAGTTTGAGTTTTCAAACTCTATTCAAAATCAGTTTTGAATTTGGTTTAGAATAGGAAAAAAATAACAAAACCAGAAAAATATAAAGGGAGAAACCCCTCTCTCTCTCTCTCTCTCTCTCCCTGGGCTCAGCCCACCTCCTTCTCTTTCTTTTCCCTCTTGGCCGCAGCCCAGCTCGGCCCAAGTGGCCCAGCCGCACCCCCACCACCAGCCTAGCAATCTTTGCAGGGGGTTTTCTACAAAACCCCCTTCGTCCCCGCGCCTCCAAGCAGCTCGGTGGCTGCTCGCCGGCCACCCGATGCACCCGGCGGCCCCGATGCTCCCCGCCGCCCCCCGGCGGCTATAAAGGCTCGCTGCCGCCGCCCTGAACCCTAGCCCGGCATTTCCTCTCTCCCCCGCGCTCTCCCGCATCCGCGAAACCTAACCCTTGCAGAGACGGCCGGCCTCCGCTCAAATTCGTCGCCGGCGAGCTTCCCGGCCGTCGCCGACCCCTCCACGATGCTCGCGGTGAGCTCCTCTCTCTCCCCATAGCCTCGCCTCGCTCTCTGGCCCTCCCTAGCGCCGCCCCCACGTGCACCTGTCCCCGGCCGCCGCTACACCTCGCCGGAGGCGACGCTCCGGCGACCAAACGCGGGCGGCGCCGCCACCAAACGCCTCAGCGCGTCGCCCCGAGTATTTTGCCCCCAACCGCGCGTCCTCTCGTCCACGGGAGCCTCCGATTGGAGCCCCTCCCGAGCTCAATTGCGAGCTCATGGCCGGCTGACGTCATGATGACGTCAGCATGACGCCATAAATGCATTTTCCTATTTTCTGTATTTTCTGTTATTAATTTCTGTAATTTCTGTAAATAGAAAAATAATGACATGTGGGTCCCCTTGTCAGAATTTTAATAATTTAGGAAATGTTTAGAAAAGAATAAAATTATGACATGTGGGTCCAAATTGTTAAACTTTTATTATTTTTATATAATTTCCAGAAATTGATTTAAAATGAATTAAACTTGGGAAATTCATAACTAATTCATTTTAAATCAGAAAAATATAAAATTATACATCAAAATGTTCAGAAAAACAAATCCTAATTGTTTATCCATGTTTCATACATGCTTGAACCAACTAAATATGAGCCTTAGTAGAAACCCTAATCAACCCCTCTCATATGTCGGGATTCGATGCCGAACCCCTTTAAATTCTGTCGATGCACCTAGGGTTACCCAAACCCCTTTAATATGACATGTCATCATATTGTATGTGCATTGCATTGTACCTTGTCTTGATTGTGCTCTTCCTTTCTGGTATTTGGTTCTTCTCGATAGGGACCGAACGCGAGCCTGAGATCAACGCCACCGAAGAGCAGCACCAGAACAACGAGGGACAAGGCAAGCCCTAACCTGGTTCATATATGGTTTCGAAATGCTTTACTTCTGGTTCTTACATATTGTATCCGCTTCAAATATGTTTTATCGACAGTTGTAGATATCCTATGTGTGCATATTCCATCCTTGTAGCCCAGAGTTCCTGATCCACCGCTCCCAGCAAAACTAGGTCTGAGCTTGTTCGCATCGCTAGAGCCATATATGTGTTATGCTTAGCCATGCTTAGCTGTTGAAGTCTGATCCATCCGGTTGATGAATCAGAGCTACGAATGAACCTAGTTTGACAGGATGACGTGGTAAGATCAATGATGTTGTTAATAAATATGTTAAAGGCTTGGATGGGCCGCCACATGGGGATGTGGTGATTTGACTCGTTCTCGCCGATACTAGGACCTAAGTTCTCGCCTTCGGAACCAAGACTGATCGTACAGCCACAGGGGGCCCATGGGAACCCCTTGGCCCGAACTTACCTAGCTTACCCATGATTCAATTAGTTTGCGAGTTCCATTTGCCATACACATGGGGAAAAGGTGGAAAAGGTTTTTAAAGTGCATCATACAGGGCGTGGCCGGGGTGAAGGATGTTGTAGGCATTGAACTGGATCCCCTGCACACAATGACCGGGACCGCCTCGGAGAGTGGCTACCTACGATGACGGAGCTCCCCAGTTAGTTTGACTCATGGAATAGGGGAAGTAAGGGTAAATCCTCTGCCAGCCTCATGGGAAAGGTTTTGGTCGACCACCCTCTGCCAGCACACCAAGGAAGTGTGTTATACTAGTGGCACTAAGAGTCGGTCGGCGCGTGTGGGTAAAGTTGTACACCCCAGCAGGGTAAATCTTTTCGAAAAGCCGTGTCCACGGTTATGGACGACTTGGTGATGGATTCTGTGATCATAGACAACTTGAACCTAATCGTAAAACTTGATGTCAATGTGTGATAAGGATCCCTTCTCAGGGTGTCGAGGGGTGATCCTAGGTGATAGGTTCAGGTGATGATGAAGATTCGGTGGATTCAACATGATGATATTAGAGCTAGAGTTGATATCGCTCTCTTATCCCCTTTTTAAAATGGTCTGAATAGACGAGCTTCTCCTCCCTTCTGTTTACAAAGGAAAACTGGCTTTCCGCAAAATAAGCTTCACATAAAGCCTCGCATAACCGCTTTGCTAACAGGTTGTACTAAGTCTTGCTGAGTCCCTGTACTCAGCCTTGCATGCTTTGTTTCAGATGAAGTGCTTCCAGATGGTGGCTTCTACCTTGACGTCGACGAGTAGTTCGGAGTTCCCAGGCGGTAGCCTGAGACTTATGGGCTGGGACGTCGCCTTATGTTATGGCCTCTTAGGCCCTTTGCAGTCTTGTTATCTAGATAACATAATTTGCTTTCCGTTGCTTGTTGAATTGTGGTCAGTGACCTTTGCGTGTAATAAATTTGGATCTTGACTCTGTTAAGAGTTGTAATATATTTGCTTTCAGTCGTAGAGTCACTCACTGGTGGAAAAACAGGCTTCGGGTGAGCCCCATAAGTCGCGATGCTGCAGGAACCGCGACTAATGGTACCTTTAGTCGCGGTTCGGGAGGAGAACCGCGACCAAAGGCCTGGGCCCAGGGCGCTCGGTGGCCAGCCGGTGCACGTGGGGGGTCTTTAGTCGCGGTTGGCCAGGCCAACCGCGACTAAAGCTGCCCGAAGGCCTTTAGTCGCGGTTGGCCAGGCCAACCGGGACTAAAGCCCCTCCCCTATATATACCCATCCAGCAGCCAACACTTAGCCATTTGGTGCCATTCTCTTCACAAGCTTCACAAGTGGGTGTTAGGTTTGCTTTTGGTTCCTCTTATGCACATAAGGTGTTTGATGAAATGCCCCAAGAGCATGAAACAAACATGATATGAAGTGTTGGAGCCACACTTGAGCTTTCTCATTTATTTTTTCCTCCTCGATCGCGGTTAGCAACTTGAACCTTTGATGTGTCGTTGATAAAATGTGCATGTGTGTGTAGTTCATTGTTTAATTTATATTGTTTGTAGCTAGTTAGTTTAACAAATGCATGATGGTTAATTATATATTTTATATTATAATAATGCAGATGAATCGACAATGGATGTACGGTAACCGACTCTCCGGCGAGTTCAATGCGGGTTTGAAAGATTTCCTCGTAGTGGCTAATGCGAACAAGCAGGGGGGTTTTGTTATCTGTCCATGTGTTAAATGTAAGAATCAGAAGGGTTACTCTTCCTCAAGAGATGTTCACATGCACCTGCTTCGGCACGGTTTCATGCCAAGCTATAATTGTTGGACCAAGCATGGAGAAAGAGGGGTTATAATGGAAGAAGATGAAGAAGGGGATGATTTCATCGATGAAAGCTATCTTGCTCATTTCGGTGATACTTTCATGGAGGATGCTGAAGGTGAAGGGGAAGGTGAAGGGGAAGGTGAAGAAGAGGCACGTGATGATCCCGTTGATGATCTTGGTCGGACCATTGCTGATGCACGGAGACGCTGCGAAACTGAAAAAGAGAGGGAGAATTTGGATCGCATGTTAGAGGATCACAGGAAGGCGCTGTACCCCGGATGCGATGATGGTCTGAAAAAGCTGGGCTGCACACCGGATTTGCTGAGATGGAAGGCACGAGCAGGTGTAGCTGACTCGGCATTTGAAAACTTGCTGAAAATGTTGAAGAATATGTTTCCAAAGAATAACGAGTTGCCCGCCACTACGTACGAAGCAAAGAAGGTTGTACGCCCTCTAGGTTTAGAGGTTACGAAGATACATGCATGCATCAACGATCGCATCCTCTACCGCGGTGAATACGAGAATTTGAATGAATGCCCGGTATGCACCGCATTGCGTTATAAGATCGAGGCGATGACCCTGGTGACGATGTTGAGGGCTAGAAACCCAGGAAGAGGGTTCCCGCCAAGGTGATGTGGTATGCTCCTATAATACCACGGTTGAAACGTCTGTTCGGGAACAAAGAGCATGCCAAGTTGTTGCGATGGCACAAAGAGGACCGTAAGTCGGACGGGGAGTTGAGACACCCCGCAGATGGAACGCAATGGAGAAAGATCGACGAGAGAGTTCAAAGATTTTGCCGCTGACGCAAGGAACCTAAGATTTGGGCTAAGTACGGATGGCAGGATTCCGTTTGGGGAGGCGAGCGCCAGCCATAGCTCCTGGCCCGTGACTCTATGCATCTACAACCTTCCTCCTTGGTTGTGCATGAAGCGGAAGTTCATTATGATGCCGGTGCTCATCCAAGGTCCGAAGCAACCCGGCAACGACATCGATGTGTACCTAAGGCCATTAGTTGATGAACTTTTACAGGTTGTGGGGCAGACCTGGTGTCCGTGTGTGGGATGAGCACAAAGAAGAGGAATTTGACCTACGAGCGTTGCTTTTCGTAACCATCAACGATTGGCCTGCTCTTAGTAACCTTTCGGGACTGTCAAATAAGGGATACAATGCATGCACGCACCGCTTACATGAGGCCGAAAGTGTACATTTGCCAAATTGTAAGAAGAACGTGTACCTTGGGCATCGTCGATTTATTCCGAAAGGACATCCATTAAGAAAGAAAGGCAAGCATTACAACGGCAAGGTAGATCACCGACCGAAGCCTGCGGAACACACTGGTGCTGAGGTATTTGATATGGTCAAGGATTTGAGAGTCATCTGTGGAAAGGGTCTGGCGGACAATCAGTTCGAAGGAGGTGACGGGCACGTAGCCATGTGGAAGAAGAAATCTATATTACGGGAGCTAGAATATTGGAAAGTCCTAGAAGTCCGCTCTGCAATCGACGTGATGCACGTTACGAAGAATATTTGCGTGAACATCCTAAGCTTCTTGGGCGTGTATGGGAAGTCAAATGATACAAAGGAAGCACGGCGGGACCAGCAAAGTTTGAAAGACCACGATGACCGGCATCCGGAACGGTTTCAAGGTCGTGCCAGCTACGCTCTGACCAAAGAAGAGAAGGTCATCTTTTTTGAATGCCTGAGCAGTATGAAGGTCCCGTCAGGATTCTCGTCCAATATAAAGGGAATAATCAACATGTCGGAGAAAAAGTTCCAAAACCTGAAGTCTCACGAGCGCCACGTGATTATGACGCAATTGCTTCCGATTGCTTTGAGGGGCTCCTGCCGGAAAATGTTCGAGTAGCCATTGTGAAGCTATGTGCATTCCTCAATGCAATCTCTCGAGAAGGTAATCAATCCAGGAAGTTCTACCACGGTTCTGAACGATGTGATCCAATGTCTTGTCGGTTTCGAGTTGGTGTTCCCGCCATCCTTCTTCAATATTATGACGCACCTCCTGGTTCACCTAGTCGATGAGATTTCCATTCTCGGTCTGTATTTCTACACAATATGTTCCCCTTCGAGAGGTTCATGGGAGTATTAAAGAAATATGTTCGTAACCGTGCTAGGCCGAAGGAAGCATCGCCAAGGGCTATGGAAATGAGGAGGTAATTGAGTTTTGTGTTGACTTTGTTCCTGACCTTAAGCCGATTGGTCTTCCTCGATCGCGACACGAGGGGAGACTAAGTGGAAAAGGCACGATCGGAAGGAAATCAATGATATGTATGGACGGCCATTCTCCGATGAAGCACACCACACGATTCGACCAATTCCAGCTTGGTGGCTCCGTACTTTGAGAAACACAAGAATATTTTACGCTCGGACAACCACAGGAAGCCTGAATCCTGGATTAGGAAGGCCCACATGGAGACTTTCGGCAGTTGGTTGAGAAAACATTTAATGAGTGACAATAAGGTTGTAGATCAGCTGTACATGTTGGCCAAGACACCATCTTCGACTATAACGACTTTCCAAGGGTACGAGATAAATGGGAATACATTTTACACGATCGCCCAAGATAAAAAGAGCACCAACCAAAACAGTGGTGTCCGCTTTGATGCAGCAACCGAGAATGGGCAAAAGGTCACATATTATGGTTACATAGAGGAGATATGGGAACTTGACTATGGACCCTCCTTTAGGGTCCCTTTGTTCGGTGCAAATGGTTCAAGCTAACAGGAGGTGGGGTAAAGGTGGACCAGCAATACGGAATGACAATGGTGGATTTCAACAATCTTGGTTATCTTGACGAACCATTCGTCCTAGCGAAAGATGTCGCTCAGGTTTTCTATGTGAAGGACATGAGTAGCAAACCGAGGAAACGGAAAGATAAGAAAACGATCAGTACATCATGCGATGATCCAAAGCGCCACATTGTTCTTTCAGGGAAAAGAAACATCGTGGGAGTGGAGGACAAGACAGACATGTCAGAAGATTATAATATGTTTGCTGAAATTCCGCCCTTCAAAGTGAACACCGACCCAAGCATTAAGTTAAATGATGAGGATGCTCCATGGATACGGCACAATCGTAAGCAAGCGGGGACACAAGGGAAGAAATGATGTGTAATAATTTATTGTACCAAACTTTGTTGAATGAATCATGTGAATTATATTACCCGTGATGTGTTTGGTGTCCATTTTCGAATGATTCAATTGACTCGAGATAGCAACGATGATACATGAAATTTGGAGTGACTAAGTCATACTCTGCATGCATACATGAAATTTGGAGTGACTAAGTCATACTCCTTCATACAGAAATTTGGAGTGACTAAGTCATACTCCTGCATACATGAAATTTGGAGTGATTTAGTCATACTCCTGCCTAGGCGTATAATATGCATACTCGTAGTCTTCATAGCCGCCGCCGTTGTCTTGGTAGTCGTCGCCTTCTAAGTTGCGGCGTCGTCGTCGCTCTTGTCGTCGCATTGTCGTCGGGCAGGCGCTCGTGGCTCGGGCGAGGGTAGCGCAGGCGGGGGATATCGCCGGCCGTGATGTAGTCCATGACGCTCTGCAGAGTCCGGCCGTACCACCATAGCCGACGGCCGGCCTCGTGGAAGTTTCCAGGAGGCAGACCGTCCTCCTCATACAGCGAGCGCCCTCTCACGCCGATTGATGAAGAAGGCGTCCCAAGTATGCTGGTTATCGGGATGCCAACGGGGATTCATCCGCTGCTCCGGCGTGAGGTCGAGGTAGTAGTGGTTCGTGATGGCCGCCGGCGCGCAGTACCACGAGGGACGGGAGGACCGGCACGCCGCCGACGCTTAGGCTCCGGCCGCGAGGACGCGGTAGCCGGAGGGCAAGGGTAGTTCGAGGCGCAAAGCTCCTCCACCTGCTGGTAGGTTAGAGTGGGTGCGGTGGAAGCCATGAGAGAGTGATGAGAGATTGTAGAGATGTGATGCGGCCAAGGCGGGCTACCTATATGTAGTGACAAATGGCGGGAAAAATGGGAGCGGGAAGACAGGGAGGCGGGAAGAAAGAGGCGGGGAGAAAGTGGCGGGAAGAAATTGGCGGGAAAAAATTGGCGGGAAGAAAGAGGCCGGAAGAAATTGGCGGGAAACAATTGGTGGGAAGAAAGAGGCGGGAAGACAGGGAAGAAATGGCGGGAAGACGAGGAGGGAAGAGGGGGTCGGCGGAAAGAGGCGGGAAGAGGGGGCCAACGAACTTTTGAATTGAATAAGTTTTATTTTTATGAATTTTTGATAATTTGTATTTTTAAAATTTTGAATTGAATTAGTTTTATTTTTCTGAATTTTTTGATATATTATTTGTATTTTTAAGATTTTGAATTGAATTAGTTTTATTTTTATGAATTTTTTGATATATTATTTGTATTTTTAAGATTTTGAATTGAATTAGTTTTATTTTTATGAATTTTTTGATATATTATATGTATTTTAAACATTTTGAATTGAATTAGTTTTATTTTTCTTAATTTTTTGATATATTATTTGTATTTTTAACATATTGAAATGAATTAGTTTTATTTGAATTAGTTTTATTTTTCTGAAATTTTTTGATATATTATTTGTATTTTTAAGATTTTGAATTGCATTAGTTTTTTTTTCTGATTTTTTGATATATTATTTGTATTTTTAAAATTTTGAATTGAATTAGTTTTATTTTTCTGAATTTTTTGATATATTATATGTATTATATGATTTTCAAAAAAGAAAAGTATTTTCAAAAAAGACCTTTAGTCGCGGTTGGCCTGGCCAACCGCGATTAAAGGTCCTTGCGCGCGAGGAAATTAAAAACCGTGAAAAACCCTTTAGTCGCGGTTGGGGTCGCCAACCGCGACTAAAGCTACCTTTAGTCGCGGTTGGCGACCCCAACCGCGACTAAAGGGCTGTCCCTATAAATTCTCCGGCGCGCGAACGGCCGCGCCACTCGTCTTCTCCGCCGAACGTCTTACGCGGCCGCGCGCATCTGTCGCCGTCGTCGCCCTCGTCGCCGCGCCCTCGTCGCCGCGCCCTCGTCGGACGTCATCGCGCCCTCGTCGTCGCCCACGCGATGCGTCGCCGCGCCCTTGTCGTCTCCGCCGTGCGCAAAACCGACCGCCGCGCGCGCGTTAAACAAACCGCCGCGCGCGCCCGCCTCGAACGTCGCCGCGCGCCGCATCGCCGTCGCCGTGCCAGCAGCCGCCGCCGCCGCCGTCGATCCGGAGCCACCGGCCAGAGAGAAGGGGGCCGGGGGCGACCCGCGGTGAGAGAGAGAGAGGAGATCAGAGAGAGAGAGAAGGGGGCCGGGGGCGCCGCCCGGCCGTTTTTTTTTTATTTTTTAGTTTTTTTTCTGTAAAATTTCACTAAAATATCACTTAAAAATGAACTAATTAAAATTTGACTTAAAATTTGAGACTTAAAAAACTAAAAGAAGACTTAAAATTTGACTTAAAAAGGAACTAATTAAAATTTAACTTAAAATTTGAGACTCGTGGAATTTTCAATCACTTCCAATGAGACACTGTTTTGACAAGTGCCAAAAAAACAATTTTTAATATATATTTCAGAACGTTTCATTTCGTTGAATTTCATCATACTTATTATTATCTTTCATTTTTGTGAACGAATATTGGAGGGGAAAATAAAAGGCGTTGGGTGTATTAACAGAAAATAACACCTACTGTTGGGTCTTTGATCCGAGTAGGAAGTAGGAAGACACATGAACATGCTGAGCTAGGATCCATGTGGCAAAGAAAGCAAAGTAACAGGCTGCGATGAGGACCCACGTGTCAGAGAACGACTCGTGCCGTGCCATCGCACGTCGTCCGCTCGCGAGAAATTCCAAAACCGACGCGTGAATTTAGTTGAACCAACCTCCGCAGCTCCCAACCACCGACATGCGGGCCCAGCCAGACGCGCCTCGCGTCCGGGCCCGCACGTCATGCTGCATCCACCGAGAAGAAAAGAAAAGAAAAGCGGCTCTGCCCTTTCGCCACCGCCACCGCCGCCCCCCTTTCGCCACCGCCACCGCGCGCCCACCTTCCGCCGCCCCCCTCTCCCACCCTTTCCTCGCCCCCTCCTTTTGCCACCGCCCTTTCGCCACCGCCACCGCCCCCCCTTCTTCACTTAATTAATTTGTTTTTACTACATGTTTTCAGGACTGACATATGGCGGACGATAGAGCTGACCCGATTCCGGACAACTATGATCCGGACGCTGAAGACCATATGTTCGGCATCATAAAAGGCGATATTCCATATGTGCCGACCGGAGAAGAAGAAGATGATATCTCTTCTTATCTGAACCTTGAGTGTGAAGATGAAGGGCGCCGTCAGCAAGCAGATGATGCCGAAGAAACGTCGATAAACGACGATCTTCAATTGGAAGTAGCAACCACCTCCGGCGCCGAGGTATATATATATATACATATTGAGCGTCTGGTGATACAACTAACTGATTTGAATAAATGTGTGTGTACTAACGCGCGCGACTCTCTTTCTTATTTTAGCCCTCGGTCGGATCGTCGAAAAAATCGAGTACGTCGTCAAAGCGTGGCGCAACCAAGACGATGAAAGCAGGAGAAACATGCACCATCGATGTTGTCGACGAAGCAACCGGCAGGCAGCGGAGCCCAGCAAGAACGCCACCAAGTTTGTCAGCCAATGCGGAGCCGTTGTTAGAGACAACGTCTCGATCACCCGCCAGGAGTGGAATGAGCCAAAGAAGGCACGTGTTGGTTTCACTTTTGTCGATAAGAGAGAAAAAAAAGATTGCTTCAACAAGCTTATGGAACATTTCGTTCTACCTCCGGAATACCGCAAATACGATGAGGAGGGTAACAAGATTGCGGAAAACAAGAAGAGGCGCAAGCTAGTCAAACAGTTCGCTCTTTCTAGGATGGCCAACGCATTCCGAAAATACAAGCAAAATCTAGCCCATGACTTTGTCAACCAGGGCAAGACTCCGGATTTCAAAGGACAATATGAGAAACTGCAACATGATTGGCCAGAATTTGTGAAGCAAAAGAAATCAGAGCAGTTCCTTGAACTATCGAAAAAAATAAGGAAAATGCGGCCAAGAAGGAGTACAATCATAAAATGGGGCCAGGAGGGTATCGCTTTTGGCAGCCTAGGTGGGAGAAGATGGAGAACGAGCTGAGGGCGCGAGGAATCCGACGGGGGACGGAGGGCTGGGACCCACGGGCCAAAAGCTGGTGGTACGGGTATGGGGGATCGCTGAACCCGGAGACAGGGGAGTGTGTTTATCAGGGCAAAATAATTACACCCACCCAAAAGCTTATTGAGGCAATGAGGGAGGCTCAAGAGGGGAGGATCAAGTTCAACAGAGAGAACGACGCCCTGACAAAAGCCCTCGGGAATCCTGAACACGGAGGACGTGTACGAGGCATGGGGCCCATTCCGTGGAAAGTAGGGTTCCCAGACGATGACCCGTACGGTTACGAAGCCGTAAGAGAAAGATGGATCGGGATGCAGATGTTGTGGCGAAGTTGGTAACGGAAATGGATGTGATGAAGAAAACCGTGAGTGTACTAGTCGCCGAAAGAGATGCAGCTCGGGCGCAGCATGAAGATCATCCAATGGATCTCGGAAGCCAGCAGCGGAGAAGAAGCAGCGTGGCTTCCACGGAGGCCTCACCGGCTGGTGCACCGACGATAGAAATTACTGCACCGGAGCCTCTGGTGGTCGAAATTACTGCACCGGAGCCTCCTCGCTACCCCGTGGACGATATAAAGGAGATGAAAGCATGTCATCTGTATTATCCTATCGGGAACATGTCCATGAAGGTAGCCATCGGTAGTGCTTTGCCACCTGGAGCACTCCACCACAACAACCCCATTCAAGATGGCTATGCTCGTGTGACGGTGGAGGAGATAGTCCAAGGGTTTGAGGACCTGGACATTGACATTGCTACACCTGAAGGGGTGAAAAGACTTGGAGATGTCAAGCGCCAGTTCATTCTATGGCAGAAGAAGTTTATCAAGTTTCCAGGCGAGGCGCCAACAAGTCCACCCCCCTACGGTGGTGGTGGTGGCGGTGGCGGTGGCGGTGGCGGTGACGGTGGCGGTGGCGGCGGTGGTGGTGGTGCTTCACCTAATACACCTCCTTCACGTCAGCCGACGCCGCCCCCCAGTCCTCGTCCGGCGGGTAAGCAGACGCCGCCCCCTAGTCCTCGTCCGGCGGGTGATCAGCAGACACCGCCCCCCAATCCACCTCCGGCGAAGAAGCAGAAGCAGTCCTGGGTTATTAACCCGGACCCTTATGTACCTAAGAAAACAAAGATACCGAGCCATCTTGAAGCCTCTCATCCCGAGGCCTTGGGAACTTAGTGTCGAGGAAAATGCAGCGGCCGTGGCTGCTCGGCATGAGAAATGGAAGGAGGAGTGCAAGAAGAAAAGAGAGGGCGAGCCCAAGCCGTATATTACGACAAGCAAAGCGATGGGCTAAGTCATTTTTGAACACACCGTCCCAAGCCGCGAAGAATCTGCCTGACGACTATTTACGTGAACTTCGTAGGCAAGCACTCGCGTTCAAGAGGAACCAAGAGTTGGCGGAGAAGAAAGCCTTGGAGGACGAGGCCGAGTCAAAATTAGAAAGGGGGAAAGAAGTTGCCCAGCTCGGGGAACAAAGTAAACAATCGATCGCCCCGCTCATAGTGCAAGCCGCCGATCCGGATGCCCCCGATATCATAGCAGCTGCGGCAGACATGGATTGAGTAACGAGTGCCGAGAGAACAAGCGGCCGAGTTAGGTATCACTCTTCGTGCCTTTGCTAGGCCTTGATGAGGCGCCAATGAAGGACGTAGTATTTACATATGTGAAGAATGGCCCTCTCGTCGAGCCTGCGCGAGAAGAGGATCTACCTCGACAAATGAAAGGTCTGCTAAATTGGTACAAGGGTTACATAAAACATAAAAACGCCAAAGAGTATATCTATGCGGAAGTTAGATATGAGCATCACTTCAAACATTCTGGGTACAAATTCATCTGAGTGAATTGTTCCAGCTGTTCAATCTGCGCGACCTCGACAAATCTATCATCGGTTGCTACGTTACGTAAGTGATTTATTAATTTCTACCCCATCTCGTTCATTGCCTGCTTGTCCTAACTATCTTGTTGTGTACGCTATTATGCGAGAATGAAGATGCGGGAAATGCGAATATGGATCATCAATGATGTTGGGTTCATTGTCCCACAAATCGTTAATTCATATGTGTTAGAACACCACCCCGCCGACGTGGAGGATGACTGTGGCGGTTTATTAGAAAACAGCAACAGAAAAGTGATATTCTATTTCCTTACCATTTTGGGTGAGTGTTTCTGTCTTGAGCACATTCTCTTTTGTTTACTCCATGCATGGTATGTGGCTAATCGATGAGTTATGCATGATTGTGCATGTATCGTGTCCGCAGGTTCCACTGGATTCTTATGGTAATTAAAGTTCAGACCTCCTCAGTTCTCGTCCACGACTCTCTGAATATGGATCCGGCGCTTTGGGGCGACATGAGAAAAATGATGCAAAAGTAATTATTTTCATTCATTTGCGCTCTATATCGATCGGCCTATTTCGTTCATCATTTCCTAATATCAAGTAACTAATTAATAACTCTCTTGTTTATTTAATTTTCTTTGCCTCGTAGGGTTTGGAGACGGTTCGTAGATACCAAGGTCGGTGAATTCAAAAAAGAGCTACATTTTAAAATGGCAGTGTGGACGACTGGGGATATTCAGCCACCGGGGACCAATCTATGTGGATACTATGTTTGTGAGAGGATCCGGAGATACTGCAATGAGCGGGACCAGACGTGTGAGAACAACATCCTGAGGAATAACCTCCGGAAGACGCTTAGTCCAGAAGCTCGCTTCCGACCACTTCAAGAGGAACTAGCTGGATGGTTGGCGAGGGAAGTCATCGATCCTAGAGGAGAACACTATTACGATGACGTAGAACTTTATATGCACCAGAATTTGTAACTAACTTGTTCAAAATTGTATATGGTCATCCGATATTGAATATATATTGTATATGGTCATCCGATATTGAATATATATTGTATATTCCTCTTGAATTCTTTTTGGTTCTAATTTCAAATTTGTTTGAAATTGTACATTCATATGCATGTATGTATACAGTACCGTAGAATATGTGAAACTCCTTCAAAATTAAAACCCAAAAGAAATAAAACAATACAAATTAAAAAGAAACCAGATTTAGGGGGAGGGGGCTAAAACCCTAAACCCTGCGGAGGCCTTTAGTCGCGGTTGGCCAGAAGAACCGCGACTAAAGGTCCTCCGCCCTGGCGCTCGCCTGCGGCCCACGTGGACGGGCCTTTAGTCGCGGTTCGTAAGGACCCGCGACTAAAGGGGGGGGCCTTTAGTCGCGCTGCTTTGGTCGCGGTTGCGCCACCGCGACTAATGGCAGTTGCCAACCGCGACCAAAGCCCTTTTTTCCACCAGTGACTGTTGTGTTACCGATTCTCACCCTGTAGGCCCTAGAGATCTAGGTTAGGCTTATGCCAGATCTGATATCTGGGTTTGTCTAGCCCCGACCTCCGGGGTTCCCCATAGTGCTCATGTGGAGGCACTTTTAATACCGATTCGTAAGGAACATTGCCCCCCTTACATTTGCGATTCATTTCATGAGAGAGCTCCTGTGCCAAGGAGAAATAATTATGCTCCTGCCCTTCAAAACAACAAAAGACGCCTAAGGCTAGAATAAGCTTTTTTTCACTAGTTGAATGAAATGGATCCATACCGGTACGAAAGAGGGAAGGCTTTAGTCCCGATTTATTGGTACTGGTACGAAAGCCCTCTGGAACCGGTACCAAAAGCCGTTTTTCTACTAGTGTAGATGCTAAAAACTGATTAACTTGATTAGAATTCTCCTACTAGAAGTACTACTACTTTGCACTTCGACCGTGTATTCAAAAATTTGAAGGGTACGATATTTTTTGACACTCTAATGCCTAGTTTTTGGCATGCACGGTTGATTATAGAAGCCATACAGTCCTAACTTCAAAGATATATAAAATAGTTTGAGCACAATATCATAGATACGTACCAATCGTTCAACATATCAAAGGGGCAACATCTAAAATATCAAGAGAACAAAATATAGCAAACCGATAGGGGAGCTTACAAATTAGATGATAACTTCTCATGTTTGGAGGCTTGAAAACTAGTTTTTTTTTTTTGAACCGGAAGCAAAAGTTCATTTATTAAGCAGATGGTGCCCGATTTTTTGGAGAAAATCGCGCAAAAATGAACAACAACAGTTCCAGAGCACACCCAAGACCACACACCCCACCACAAGGGCACACCCAGCCACCCTGGCTACCCATAAAAGCTAAGAAGCTCAACCCGGCGTATGCTAAACAGATGTCTCTTCGAAGAGAGACTGGCAACTCCGCTTCTGGCGACGAGCCTCGGAGAGGAGATGCGCAAGACAAGCGTCGAATATGACCTTCACCGGACCACCCCTCGAAGGTCATCGTACACCGCCCGAGGGTGGCTTCGACTTCACAACAAGAAGAGCTTGAAAACTAGTGATGATGTCCTTATCCTTGACTTGCAAGAATAAATCCATCAAAATAGAGGATAACTTTTCAGTGTGTTTCTTCTTTGCAGCAACACTTTAAAATAACATTTTAATTAACAGCAGGACCATTCTTCTCTTCATGTTTGAGACCAAATGAAAATCATGCAATCTGAAAAAACAACAACAAAAAGTTAGTTAGTCTTCTGAATTTCGGATAAGTTCTAATTGAAGTTTTCTGAATTTCTACAGCACCTCAAGTCTCTATGATTCGAGCAATTCTGATAAGCTGGAGCAGGGAGACCGCCAATAGTAGCCACCCAGGGGAGTGAAATTGCGGAAGGGAGGAGCAGCGGCGATCGGCTGACGGGCAACCGGCGACGAAGACACACACAGCCGCGTACAGGCACCTGTCGAATGGTCGTGGAGGCGTGGAGCAGGGCAGGGAGTCGGAGACGAGCACCCCACGGGCGAGTGACGCATCCACGCCGGGATCCGCCGTCGTGCGTCGCCGTCGCCGTCGCTCGTCTGGTTCGGTCTAGGGCTGGATGGCCGATTCAGGTTGGGGAATTTGGGTTGGCGTTGCCGATCAGACTTCCTGGGAGATGCGGCGCGATGGACTGGCCAGCCGAGGTATTTTTTTCTTAGAGCTACCACAAATTTTGTTAAATTTGAGTAAAATCAGGATACTTAGAGCATCTCCAACAGGCGTTGTAAACGCGCGATTCGGCGCGCTGTATACTGTTAGCGTGCGTGTTAGCGAATTTGCCCGCGGCAGAGGCGCTATTTTCCAGCGCGCGTTGCTGTGCGAAAAACGCACCTCCGGCAGAGGCGCTATTTTGCAGCGCGCGCGGTATAAAGTGCTAAATCCGACAGTTTTTTGAAAATTTAAATCGAACAAACTATGAAAATTTGATCGAAAATACGAATATATTATAAAAGTTCGACGATACAATGCGACATATATTAAAAGTTCTACGAGACTACTCGGAGGAGTCCCAGTTGAAGTCCGAGCTGCTCGGAGTCGTCTCCGACACCGGCGTTGTCGTCCACTCGAAGGAGGAGGAGGAGGAGACGACGACCGTCGACGGCCCTGTGCCGTTCTTCTTTTCCTCCGCCTTCCTCGCCGCCTTCGCGGCCCTCGCCGCCTTCCTCTTCGCGATCTCGGCGCGGCGCTTCTCGCGGGAAGCTTTTTTTGCCGCCTTCTCCGCCGCCTTCTCCTCCTCCTTCTTCTCTTTCTCCGCGTAGAAGGCCGCCGTGGCGGCGACGTCCTCCGGGAAGCGGCGCGCCCATTCGACGCGGAACGCCTCGTCGCGCTCGGCGATGAACAGGCGCTGCTCCAGCTCCCGCTGTCGACGCTGCTCCTCCCGCGCGATCATCGGCGGCGGCGGCGCGAGCATCTCCGCCTGCTCGCGCGTGAACACGTCGTGGAAGTTCATCGCGCGGCGGCTGCGGCCCAGCCGCCACGCGACGGCGTCGTAGGCACGCGCCGCCTCGTGCGCCGTGTCGAAGGTGCCGAGACGGATCCGCTCCTCGCCGGAGCGGATCTCCGCGTCGAATCGGCCGCTCGGCCGCGCGCGGACGCCGCGGTAGCCGGAGGATGAGCGGCGGCGCGGCGGCATCTTCGCGTCGAGGAGGAACGGCCGGAGGCGGAGCGGCGCGGGAGGGAGAGCGGCGGGGAGAGAGAGGGCGCGGGAGGAAGACGCGTGGGAGGAGTGGCAGTTGGCCGCTTCGCGCGTGTCGTCTTTATAGCGCGCGCGGCAGCGCACGCGGCAGATTTCTCGCGCGGGATAGCGCGAAAGCGCGCAGGCGGTAAAACTTTTAGCGCGCGCGCCGTTTTCCTGCGTCCGCTGGAGCAGCGTGGCAGCGTCCGCGCGCGGCAAAACGGCGGTTTTTTTTGCCGCGCAGGGCTTTTAGCGCGTCTGTTGGAGATGCTCTTATTATGGATCGGAGAAAGTGCTATATATGACTATTTTTTTCAAAAAACAATGGCATACACTTGAATTCCATTGAATTGTAGTGGGCCTGCCCAGTCTTCTGCAACTAGCCAATACCTACATATCTTCACAATCATCATACGGAAAATCATTCTTATATGTGTATGTATATTTAAATGATCCTGACTAATCACTACTACTATTAAAAGACCCAGAGTGGGGTGATCCAAATGATTTACACCGTCAATATCGCATCCAACGGACAACGATTGTTCTCTAAAACACATTGTCAGCCCGGACGCTAAAGCAATCCCGTAAATCAAGCCTGCCTAAAATAAACATTCCCGCTAATCAAAGAAAACAATCCTGCTAATCAAACAAAAACAATCCCGCTGATCAAGTTTTGATTGACTCCTCCAAACCGTCCTCTTCGTGCGCACGCGGACGGGGAACTGCCGATACGCCAGAACTGCGACACGCCGCCGCCCTCTCACGACGCTGCCGCTGCGCGACGCCGACGCCCTCACGTCGCCGGCCTCCCTGTCGTCGACCACGCGAACACGCCGCCATGCTCTAAACGACCTGACGCCCTGTTGCCAACTTCCCCCGCAGAGTTCCAATCAACCTGTCTCTCCTGTGTCCGCTGCCACGCCGTCCGCCGTTCCTCGCCGGACATTCCCAGGTTTCTTCCAATACACCGATACATTTTACCATCTACGTCTGGTTTTCTCCATACAGCTATGAATTGTGCAATATATACAACAACCAGATTCATTTAGAATCTACCTCTGGTTCCTGAAATCTTTGCTGTCACGAAGCTCTTAATGTTTTGTAGTGCTTCCTGAAGTCATTGTTGTCACAAGCTCTATATATTGGAGTGGTTCAAGTCATTGCTGTGAAATAGCTATTGCCTCAAAAGTTGCAAAATAGTATATGTCTTCCGAGCTTACCGATTGCTTTCATGTGACTGCTCCTATTTTGCTTCCAACAGTGAATTCTGAACCTGCGACGGCGCCTCATTTCAGGACATTGCAAACATGCAAAACCAAGGTGATTAACTGTCAATGTGTTCAATGCGGTGTTGCTAAATAGAGGTGATTAAGTTGTACCATATATGCAGATCCTAAAGAGCTGAAGAGGCAACGTAATAGAGAGTATTATGCAAAGAATAAAGATGAAATTGCCAAGCGCAGACGACAAGCACGGGAACTTAAAAAGCAGTCAACTAGCCCTGATAATGACGAGAACATGATTTGTGATACACCAGTAACTGGACAATCAGGAGTCACGCAAACATACAGAACACCTGCAGGAGGTACTAAGCGCCAGTGTCTAATGTTTAGTTCATACCACAAACATTTTGATAGCACCTGCAGTTATTTTGTCTGAAAGGTTCATTCGCAGGTCCAGGAAAAATTGATAGCACAAACAAACTTTGGGGAATCAGGTTCACTGGCCCAAATAGCTGGTAACAACATTATTGGCGCATCATTATTTTGCACTGTGCACAATTACTCATAATTATCACTCTTAATCTCCTCCATGTTTTCGCGGTCTGATGAGTGTGCCTCGGGAACAGATGTAACAACAAACCCTGGAGCGCAAACACAACAGAGTGGTCATAGCTGGTATGCTCGATTACCCGACGATAAGAAAGCGGAGTACATACGAAGGCAACATTTAGCCCGCCAGAAAAAGAAGGCCGTAACCCGCACTGGTGTTAACTGTCTACAGTCGTCTCACACAGGGTCGGCTGCCTTGCAGAGTTACACAGTGTCGGCTGCCTTACAGCGTACCCCATTGAGCAACATAACCAACACACATGCTAAAGGTACATAAACCTGATTTAGCAACAATTTCTAATAATGGGATTATTATGGCTTATTTGTTCGTTGTTCGTCTGCAGGGGTATGTACTGGGGAGATTGGATCTGCGCATTCCGCCATGACCAACAATCTTCACAGTCCATGCAACAATTCATCTATGCTTGATGATGACGAAAATGATTGGCTACATAGAAATGGTACTTACATGCGAGATTTGAGATCAATCGAAGAACTGCACAATGTGTCTACATCTTCCGGCTTTCATGGTGAGGAGAGCTACCTATCGAAGAGTGCTTATGATGAAAGGAAACATCAGCGTGATTCTTCAGAAGAGACACGACAGCGGAACAGGGAACGGTACTCATTAATGCCAAGTGGACAGAGGGACTCACGATTGCACAAGAACCGTGAGTATAAAAAATCCATTCGGACAACCAGCACTCCATCTGAACACAAAGACATTGAACCTGCCACAATCTCATTCCCATGCACACCTATCATACGCCCACAACCTTCAAACAATCGCCCAACAGGTATTCTGTCGATAAAACATGGTGTACTATTGACCTGTTAATTACCATATTTTTTACTTATTCTGTGCATCTTTCAGGGGGAACAAACAGTGACGAAGACTCTGACCTTGCAGGAATTTTTGAGCCTACTGAACAAGGTGTTGTTTTCGAAGGTAAAATTGTTTCATGCAGCCTTCTTTTTATCATAAATATGATTTAAACATGTTTTTTCATAGATAATTTGGACACTAAACAAGAGGAAGAAGCAATGCATGAGAATGATGATGATGATGAATGCAGGATTTTTAATGGTCTAGGTACCTTTCTCCCACCAACTATACCATGTTTTATTATTTAATTCAAATATAAAATTAATTCCACTACTATTTTATTCGTAATTATCATATTTTGTGTAGGCGACGTGTTCGATTCATACCGAGTCACAAGTGATGTTCCTCCGAGAAAACAGAATGATGATCCTTATGACTATGTGTACCACAATCTACCTACCAAGCATCATGTTTTGAAGGATGTAAAAGACTGCGAGCATTGTGGAGCAATGAAGCTCCAATATGAGGGTCCCGCTTTCTGTTGCAGAAAAGGGAAGGTCAAGATAGCTATCCCGGAAGTTCCTCGCGAGTTGCGCCGGTTGTTTACAAGTCAGGTTGATGATGATGCAAAATATTTCAGAAAACACATACGATATTTCAACACACACTTCTCCTTCACAAGCCTGGGCGTCACACTTGATAAGACAGTCAGAAATGCCGCAAGAACCGGTGTCTACACATTTGTTGCGCACGGGGCATTGTATTATAAGATGGACGATCTGGTGCCTGGTGGTCAAGGACCTAGACATCTCCAGCTCTACTTCTATGATACTGATGAAAGCTTAGAACATAGAGTGAAGCGGTCTCCAGATCTTGACATCAATATCATACGGAAGATCCTTAACATACTAGAAGACAACCCGTATGTGCAGACCTTTAAGAGCATTGGATCTGTTCCCAACCTAGAAGAATATAGGATATCCCTTAACACGGATATAAGACTGGACCAACGAAGGTACAACAAACCCACAGCTTCCCAAGTGGCCGCAATGTGGGTTGAAGGGAGTGACCTGCAAAACACTTTTGATAGGCAAGTTGTGGTGTATGGAAAAGGAGACCGTCCTATATTTATTAGAGCTTACTATGGTTGCTATGATCCTTTGGCGTATCCATTATTCTTCCCGAGAGGGGAGACGGGATGGAACCGTTGGATCCCATATGAGAAACCACCTTCCGTCGCTCAACAGACCAAAGAGGGTGACACCGAGCGTGAAGACTTACAATGTCCAGATCAGAGTTCAAATGTAGATGCAGAGCAAAACACTGATGAGATCGCAGGTAATTATTACAATGCTTTAAAACGTCTGCCACATTTTAATCATTGTTACTGGAGATCACTCATTAATCAGTTTTTATACATGTTTCACATGATGAAGAGGATCAGGATGATGATGAAAATGGATCGTCTAGAAAAATTGTTAGCGCAAGGGAGTACTACTGCTTCAAGCTACAAGTCAGGAAAAAACTTTTTAACATTATATTGTTTGGTGGACGCGGGTTTCAGCAATGGGCTGTCGACATGTACATCAAGATGGAGACTATGAGACTTGATTTCTTCTCCAAGCCTAAGAATCAGAAGCTAATTCGTGCTGATCTTTACCAGGTATCACAATGTTCTCCACTAATCATGATTTCCATATTATATTACACATGATTGGCCCTAGACAACTATATTCACCAGAAAATGATGTTTTCTTTGATTTGTTTCTTAAGGGGGTTGTTGATGTCATTCATGCTGGCGAGACGAGTGGTTCCCAGGTTGGCAAGAGAATCGTGCTACCACCGACTTTTCCAGGAGGAGATCGAGACATGCAACGAAGATTTTTAGATGCGATGGCGATAGTCCAGCGGTTTGGGAAGCCGGATTACTTCATCACGATGACTTGTAATCCACACTGGGAGGAGATTACATCCAGACTTGAACCCGGGCAGACACCACAAAACCGTCCAGACCTTGTGGCTAGAGTATACAGGGCCAAATTACGAAGTATGAAGGATCTCTTGATCAAGAAAAAGTACTTTGGTGAGGTTGCTGCATATGTCCATGTTACCGAGTTTCAAAAGAGGGGGCTGCCACATGAGCACATGCTTTTGATCATGCGATCAGATAGCAAGCTAACAAATCCAGACGGATACGACAAGGTGATATCTGCAGAAATTCCTGACAAGGATAAGTACCATGTTTTGCATGCTCTGGTGGTCAAACATATGCTCCACGGACCATGTGGTGCTCTCAAGAAAAATTCTCCTTGCATGATAGATGGTGAATGTCGATTTCGCTATCCTCGGCAGTTTTGTGATGCTACGCAGCAAGGAAAGGAATCATATCTGTAGGGATTCGTAGCATAGAAAACAAAAAAATTCCTACCGGGAGAACGCAATCCAAGCCAAGATGCAATCTAGAAGATGGGAGCAACGAGGGGATGAACGAGACTAACCCTTGAAGATTTCCAAAGCCTACGAGAGGAGGCTCTCGTTGCTGCGGTAGACGATCACTTGCCGCTTTCAAAAGCGCGTAGAAGATCTTGACGGTGCCACAATCGGGCAGCACCTCCGTACTCGGTCACACGTACGGTGTTGATGACGACATCCTTCTCCCCGTTCCAGCGGGAAGCGGAAGTAGTAGATCCTCCTCGGAATCCCGGCAGCACGACGGTGTGGTGGCGGTGGTGGTGGAGAACTCCGGTAGGGCTTCGCCTATGCGCTGCGGGAGTATTATGTGGAGGAGGAGAGGCTAGGGTTTGGGGAGAGGGGGGTGGCTAGGGCGCCGGCCATGGGCAGCCCTAGGTGGTGCGGCCAAGAGTGGTTGCCCCCCTCCCTCTTCTCCTCATTATATAGGTGGAAATGTTGGAGATATGCCCAAGAGGCAATAGTAAAAGTGGTTATTATATATCTTTATGTTTATGATAAATGTTTATATACCATGCTATAATTGTATTAACCGAAATATTGATACATGTGTGTTATGTAAACAACAATGAGTCCCTAGTAAGCCTCTTAACTAGCTTGTTGATTAATAGATGATTAGTTTCATAATCATGAACATTGGATGTTATTAATAACAAGGTTATATCATTATATGAATGATGTAATGGACACACCCAATTAAGCGTAGCATAAGATCACGTCATTAAGTTATTTGCTATAAGCTTTCGATACATAGTTACCTAGTCCTTATGACCATGAGATCATGTAAATCACTTATACTGGAAAGGTACTTTGATTACATCAAACGCCACTGCGTAAATGGGTGGTTATAAAGGTGGGATTAAGTATCCGGAAAGTATGAGTTGAGACATATGGATCAATAGTGGGATTTGTCCATCCCGATGACGGATAGATATACTCTGGGCCCTCTCGGTGGAATATCGTCTAATGTCTTGCAAGCATATGAATAAGTTCATAAGAGACCACATACCACGGTACGAGTAAAGAGTACTTGTCAGGAGACGAGGTTGAACAAGGTATAGAGTGATACCGATGATCAAACCTCGGACAAGTAAAATATCGCGTGACAAAGGGAATTGGTATCGTATGTGAATGGTTCATTCGATCACTAAGTCATCGTTGAATATGTGGGAGCCATTATGGATCTCCAGATCCCGCTATTGGTTATTGGTCGGAGAGAGTTCTCAACCATGTCTACATAGTTCACGAACCGTAGGGTGACACACTTAAGGTTTGATGTTGTAATAGTAGAACTTGAATATGGAATGGAGTTCGAAGTATTGTTCGAAGTCTCGGATGGGATCCCGGACATCACGAGGAGTTCCGGAATGGTCCGGAGAATAAGATTCATATATAGGAAGTCATATTCCAAGTTTGGAAATGATCCGGTGCATTTATGGAAGGTTCTAGAAGGTTCTAGAAAAGTCCGGAAGAAATCACTTTGGAAGGCGGAGTCCCGGAGGGACTCCACCTCCCATGGCCGGCCAACCCTAGAGGGGTGGAGTCCCAGGTGGACTCCACCTAAGGTGGCCGGCCACCCCCCTCATGGAAGGGTGGGAGTCCCACTTGAGGTGGGAATCCCACCTTGGGTAGGTTTCCCTACACATGGAAGGTTTTGGGTTGGGGTCTTATTCGAAGACTTGTAGTCCAACACTTGGGGGTTCCACCTATATAATGAGGGGCATAGGGGAGGGGGCCGGCCACCACAAGCCACCAAGCTGGCCGCACCCCATAGAGGCCGGCCACCCCCTCTCCCAAACCCTAGCCGCCCCCTCTCTCCTCCACCTCTCCCGCACGCTTAGCGAAGCTCCACTGGAGTTCTCCATCGCCACCGCCACCACGCCGTCGTGCTGCCGGAGTCAAGGAGGAGCTACTACTTCTGCTGCCCGCTGGAACGGGGAGAAGGACGTCATCTTCATCAACACCGAACGTGTGACCAAGTACGGAGGTGTTGCCCGATCGTGGCACCGTGATCAAGATCTTCTACGCGCTTTTGCAAGCGGCAAGTGATCGTCTACCGCAGCAACAAGAGCCTCATCTTGTAGGCTTTGGAAATATTCAAGGGTGAGTCTCGATCATCTCCTCGTTGCTCCCGTCTTCTAGATTGCATCTTGGCTTGGATTGCGTTCTCGCGGTAGGAAATTTTTTGTTTTCTATGCAACGAATCCCTACAGTGTTATCAGAGCCGTGTCTATGCATAGATGGTTGCACGAGTAGAACACAATGGTTTTGTGGGCGTTGATGCTTATGTTGTCTTTAGTTTGAGTACTTTGCATCTTTGTGGCATAGTGGGATGAAGCGGCTCGGGCTAACTTTACATGACCGCGTTCATGAGATTTGCTCCACGCTCGACATGCAACTTGTATTGCATAAGTGGCTTTGCGGGTGTCTGTCTCTCCTACTATAGTGAAGATTCAATTTACTCTTCTATTGACAACACTAGTATCACCGTTGTGCTTCATGTTCGTAGGTAGATTAGATCTTACTCGAAAACCCTAAACCACTTAAAATATGCAAACCAAATTAGAGACGTCTAACTTGTTTTTGCAGGGTTTGGTGATGTGATATGGCCATAATGTGATGATGAATATGTATGAGATGATCATTATTGTATTGTGGCAACCGGCAGGAGCCTTATGGTTGTCTTTAAATTTCATGTTGAGTAGTATTTCAAAGAAGTTGTAATAGTTGCTACATGGGAAAACAATCATGAAGACGGCGCCATTGACCTTGACACTACGCCGACGATGATGGAGATCATGCCCGTTGATGATGGAGATCATGTCCGTGCTTTGGAGATGAAGATCAAAGGCGCAAAGACAAAAGGGCCATATCATATCACATATGAACTGCATGTGATGTTAATCCTTTATGCATCTTATTTTGCTTAGATCGCGACGGTAGCATTATAAGATGATCCCTCTCACTAAAATATCAAGATAATAAAGTGTTCATCCTTAGTAGCACCGTTGCCAAGACTTGTCGTTTCGAAGCATCTCGTGATGATCGGGTGTGATAGACTCAACAAGTGCATACAACGGGTGCAAGCCAGTTTTGCACATGCGGATACTAAGGTGGCCTTGACGAGCCTAGCATGTACAGACATGGTCTCGGAACACATGATACCGAAAGGTAGAGCATGAATCATATGATTGATATGATGAACACTTTGAGTGTTCGCCATTGAAATTACATCTTGTCTCGTGATGATCGGACTTGATGTGGTGGATTTGGTTCGTGTGATCACTAAGACAATGCGAGGGATATTGTTTTGAGTGGGAGTTCACCTAGTTTTTAATTTTGTTGAATTAAAATTTGAACTCAATTTGTCATAAACATTAGTCTAAACTATTGCAAATATATGTTGTAGATATGGCGTCCCCAATCAATTTTAACCAGTTCCTAGAGAAAGAAAAGCTTAAAAGCAACGGTAGCAACTTCACCGACTGGTTCCGTCATGTGAGGATTTTCCTCAATGGCGGAAATCTGCAATATGTGCTTGATGCACCGCTAGGTGACCCTCTAGTAAAGCGAAACCGATGAAGTAAAGAATGTTTACGCGACTCGGAAAACTCGGTACTCTCAAGTTCAGTGTGCCATCCTATGCAGTCTGGAAGCCGATCTTCAAAAACGTTTTGAGCACCACGATCCTCATGAGTTGGTCAATGAGTTGAAAACTATCTTTGAAACTCATGCGACCGTGGAATGCTATGAAGCATCGAAACACTTCTTCAGTTGCATGATGGAAGAAGGCAGCTCCGTTAGTGAGCACATGCTCGCCATGATCGGGCATGCGAAGAAACTCAGTGATTTGGGAATAGTGATTCCTAACCGACTGGGGATTAATCGTGTCCTTCAATCACTGCCACCTAGTTACAAGAACTTTGTGATGAACTACAATATGCAGAACATGAACAAAGAGTTACCTGAACTCTTCTCCATGCTGAAATCTGCTGAGATTGAGATCAAGAAAGAGCACCAAATGTTGATGGTCAACAAGACCACCAGTTTCAAGAAACAGGGTAAGTCTAAGGGAAAATTCAAGAAGGGTGGCAAGAAAGCTGCCACGCCTCCTGTGAAACCTAAGACTGGCCCTAAGCATGATGCTGAGTGCTATTACTGCAAGGAGAAGGGACATTGAAAGCGTAATTGCTCCAAGTATTTGGCGGATCTGAAGAGCGGCCTTGTCAAGAAGAAGAAAGAAGGTATATCTGATATACATGTTATAGATGTTTATCTTACTGGTTCTCGTACTAGTAACTGGGTATTTGATACTGGTTCGGTTGCTCATATTTGTAACTCGAAACAAGAACTAAAGAATAAACGAAGACTATTGAAGGATGAAGTGACGATGCGCGTTGGAAATGGATCCAAATTCGATGTGATCGTTGTCGGCACACTTCCTCTACATCTACCTTCGGGATTAGTTTTAAACCTCAATAATTGTTATTTTGTACCCGCGTTGAGCATGAACATTATATCTGGATCTTGTTTAATGCAAGACGATTATTCATTCAAGTCTGATAATAATGGTTGTTCTATTTTTATGAATAATATCTTTTATGGTCAAGCACCTGAAAAGAATGGTTTATTTCTGTTAGATCTCGATAGTAGTGATACACATATTCATAACATTGATGCTAAGCGAATTAAATTGAATGATAATTCTACTTATATGTGGCACTGTCGTCTTGGTCATATTGGAGTGAAATGCATGAAGAAACTCCATACTGATAGATTACTTGAATCACTTGACTTTGAGTCACTTGATAGATGCGAAGCATGTCTAATGGGAAAAATGACTAAGACTCCATTCTCTGGTATTATGGAGCGAGCTACTGACTTATTGGAAATCATACATACCGATGTGTGCGGACCAATGAGTGTAGCATCGCGCGGTGGTTATCGTTATGTTCTAACCTTCACAGATGATCTGAGTAGGTATGGGTATATCTATTTCATGAAACATAAATCCGAAACTTTCGAGAAGTTTAAGGAATTCCAAAGTGAAGTAGAAAATCAACGTAACAAGAAGATTAAATTTCTACGATCTGATCGCGGAGGTGAATATCTGAGTTATGAGTTTGGCATGCATTTAAAGAAATGCGGAATACTTTCACAATTGACACCGCCGGGAACACCACAATGAAACGGTGTGTACGAACGTCGTAATCGAACTCTCTTAGATATGGTTCGTTCTATGATGTCTCTTACTAATTTACCGTTATCATTTTGGAGTTATGCATTAGAGACAGCCGCATTCACTTTAAATAGAGCACCATCAAAATCCGTTGAAACGACGCCGTATGAATTATGGTTTAATAAGAAACCTAAGCTGTCGTTCCTTAAAGTTTTGGGTTGCAAAGCCTATGTAAAAAAGTTACAACCGGACAAGCTAGAACCCAAAGCGGAGAAATGCGTCTTCATAGGATACCCTAAGGAAACTATAGGGTATACTTTCTATCACAGACCCGAAGGCAAGATTTTTGTTGCTAAGAACGAAACCTTTCTTGAGAAAGAATTTCTCACTAAAGAAGTGACTGGAAGAAAAGTAGAACTCGATGAGATTGATGAATCTTCACTCATTGATCAGAGTAGCGCAGTACCGGAAGATGTTCCTGTGCCACCTGCACCGTCAACAGAGGAAGCTAATGATGATGATCATGAAACTTCGAACGAGATAACTACTGAACCTCGCAGATCGACAAGGGAACGTGCCACTCCTAATTGGTATGATCCTTGTCTAAATGTCATGATTGTGGACAACAATGATGAAGACCCTGCGACGTATGAAGAAGCGATGATGAGCCCAGATTCCAACAAATGGCAAGAAGCCATGAAATCCGAAATGGGATCCATGTATGATAACAAAGTGTGGACTTTGGTAGACTTACCTGATAGCCGCAAGGCTGTCGAGAATAAATGGATCTTCAAGAGAAAAACAGATGCTGATGGTAATATTACTGTCTATAAAGCTCGACTTATCGCAAAGGGTTTCCGACAAATTCAAGGTGTTGACTACGATGAGACTTTCTCACCTGTAGCGAAGCTAAAATCTGTGAGGATTTTGTTAGCAATAGCTGCATTTTTCGATTATGAGATTTGGCAGATGGATGTCAAAACGGCGTTCCTTAATGGAGACATTGAGGAAGAGTTGTATATGGTACAACCCAAAGGTTTTGTCGATCCTAAAAATGCTGACAAAGTATGCAAACGTCAGCGTTCAATTTATGGACTGAAGCAAGCATCGAGAAGTTGAAACCGACGCTTTGATAAGGTGATCAAAGACTTCGGGTTTATACAGTGTCATGGAGAGGCCTGTATTTCAAGAAAGTGAGTGGGAGCTCTGTAGCATTCCTGATATTATATGTAGATGACATATTATTGATTGGGAATGATATAGAACTATTAAGCAGTGTAAAAGGTTATTTGAATAATAGTTTTTCAATGAAAGACCTTAGTGAAGCATCGTATATATTAGGCATCAAGATTTATAGAGATAGATCAAGACGTCTAATAGGGCTATCACAAAGTACATACTTGGACAAGATTCTAAAGAAGTTTAGAATGGACGAAAGTAAGAAAGGATTCTTACCTATGTTACCAGGCAAGGTCTTGAGTAAGACTCAAGGTCCGGCTACGGCAGAAGAAAGAGAAAGGATGAGTCAGATCCCCTATGCCTCGGCAGTAGGCTCTATCATGTATGCCATGCTATGTACTAGACTGGATATAGCACATGCTGTTAGTTTGACTAGCGAGATATCAAAGTGATCCGGGAATGGAACAACTGGACAGCGGTCAAGAATATCTGAAGTACTTGAAAAGAACTAAGGATATGTTTCTTTGTTATGGAGGTGACCAAGAGCTCGTTGTAACAAGTTACACCGATGCAAGTTGGAACACTGATCCCGATGACTCTAAGTCACGATGCGGGTACGTGTTTATATTGAATAGTGCTGCGATGGCTGGGCAAGCTCGAAGCGGTGCACGGTGGCGAAGTCTTCAACGAATCGAGTACATAGCGGCTTCAGAGGCTTCATCAGAAGCGGTATGGATGAAGAGGTTCATTGTAGAGCTCGGTGTGGTTCCTAGTGCATTGGACCCACTAGTCATCTACTGTGACAACATGGGTGCCATCGCCAATGCACAAGAACCAAGGTCACACAAGAGGCGGAAGCATATCAAGCTGCGTTATCATTCGATTCGCGAGTACATCGAAGATGGAGAAGTAAAGATTTGCAAAGTACACACTGATCTGAATGTAGCAGATCCGTTGACTAAAGCTCTCCCTAGGGCAAAGCATGACCAACACCAGAATGCCATGGGTGTTAGGTACCTTACAATGTAATCTAGATTATTGACTCTAGTGCAAGTGGGAGACTGTTGGAGATATGCCCAAGAGGCAATAATAAAAGTGGTTATTATATATCTTTATGTTTATGATAAATGTTTATATACCATGCTATAATTGTATTAACCAAAACATTGATACATGTGTGTTATGTAAACAACAATGAGTCCCTAGTAAGCCTCTTAACTAGCTTGTTGATTAATAGATGATTAGTTTCATAATCATGAACATTGGATGTTATTAATAACAAGGTTATATCATTATATGAATGATGTAATGGACACACCCAATTAAGCGTAGCATAAGATCACGTCATTAAGTTATTTGCTATAAGCTTTCGATACGTAGTTACCTAGTCCTTATGACCATGAGATCATGTAAATCACTTATACTGGAAAGGTACCTTGATTACATCAAACGCCACTGCATAAATGGGTGGTTATAAAGGTGGGATTAAGTATCCGGAAAGTATGAGTTGAGGCATATGGATCACTAGTGGGATTTGTCCATTCCGATGACGGATAGATATACTCTGGGCCCTCTCGGTGGAATGTCGTCTAATGTCTTGCAAGCATATGAATAAGTTCATAAGAGTCCACATACCACGGTACGAGTAAAGAGTACTTGTCAGGAGACGAGGTTGAACAAGGTATAGAGTGATACCGATGATCAAACCTCGGACAAGTAAAATATCGCGTGACAAAGGGAATTGGTATCGTATGTGAATGGTTCATTCGATCACTAAGTCATCGTTGAATATGTGGGAGCCATTATGGATCTCCAGATCCCGCTATTGGTTATTGGTCGGAGAGAGTTCTCAACCATGTCTACATAGTTCACGAACCGTAGGGTGACACACTTAAGGTTTGATGTTGTAATAGTAGAACTTGAATATGGAATGGAGTTCGAAGTATTGTTCGAAGTCTCGGATGGGATCCCGGACATCACGAGGAGTTCCGGAATGGTCCGGAGAATAAGATTCATATATAGGAAGTCATATTCTAAGTTTGGAAATGATCCGGTGCATTCATGGAAGGTTCTAGAAGGTTCTAGAAAAGTCCGGAAGAAATCACTTTGGAAGGCGGAGTCCCGGAGGGACTCCACCTCCCATGGCCGGCCAACCCTAGAGGGGTGGAGTCCCAGGTGGACTCCACCTAAGGTGGCCGGCCACCCCCCTCATGGAAGGGTGGGAGTCCCACTTGAGGTGGGAATCCCACCTTGGGTAGGTTTCCCTACACATGGAAGGTTTTGGGTTGGGGTCTTATTCGAAGACTTGTAGTCCAACGCTTGGGGGTTCCACCTATATAATGAGGGGCATAGGGGAGGGGGCCGGCCACCACAAGCCACCAAGCTGGCCGCACCCCATAGAGGCCGGCCACCCCCTCTCCCAAACCCTAGCCGCCCCCTCTCTCCTCCACCTCTCCCGCACGCTTAGCGAAGCTCCGCCGGAGTTCTCCATCACCACCGCCACCACGCCGTTGTGCTGCCGGAGTCAAGGAGGAGCTACTACTTCCGCTGCCCGCTGGAACGGGGAGAAGGACGTCGTCTTCATCAACACCGAACGTTTGACCGAGTACGGAGGTGCTGCCCGATCGTGGCACCGTGATCAAGATCTTCTACGCGCTTTTGCAAGCGGCAAGTGATCGTCTACCGCAGCAACAAGAGCCTCATCTTGTAGGCTTTGGAAATCTTCAAGGGTGAGTCTCGATCATCTCCTCGTTGCTCCCGTCTTCTAGATTGCATCTTGGCTTGGATTGCGTTCTCGCGGTAGGAAATTTTTTGTTTTCTATGCAACAAATCCCTACAGGAAATCCCCAAGAGTTGTACCCCAAGTCTTCGAATAAGACCCCAACAACAAAACCTCCCATAGGTGGGAAACCTACTCAAGGAGGGAGTCCTACCCAAGGTGGGACTCCCACCTTTCCTTTGGGTGGGGTGGCCGGCCACCTATGGTGGAGTCCACCTGGGACTCCACCCTTTAGGGTTTGGCTGGCCATGCAAGGTGGAGTCCCTCCGGGACTCCACTTTCCATGGTGATTTCTTCCGGACTTTTCTAGAACTTTCTAGAACCTGCCATAAATGCACCGGATCATTTCCAAACTTGGAATATGACTTCCTATATATGAATCTTATTCTCCGGACCATTCCGGACCTCCTCGTGATGTCCTGGATCCCATCCGAGACTCCGAACAAAACTTCGAACTCCATTCCTTATTCCATATCTACTTAAACGACATCATACCTTAAGTGTGTCACCCTACGGTTCGCGAACTATGTAGACATGGTTGAGACCTCTCTCCGACCAATAACCAATAGCGGGATCTGGAGATCCATAATGGCTCCCACATATTCAACGATGACTTAGTGATCGAATGAACCATTCAGATATGATACCAATTCCCTTTGTCACGCGATATTTTACTTGTCCGAGGTTTGATCATCGGTATCTCTATACCTTGTTCAACCTCGTCTCCTGACAAGTACTCTTTACTCTTATCGTGGTATGTGGTCTCTTATGAACCATTCATATGCTTGCAAGCTAATATAGCCGACATTCCACCGAGAGGGCCCAGAGTATATCTATCTGTCATCGGGATGGACAAATCCCACTGTTGATCCATATGCCTCAACTCATACTTTTGTTGCGGTCAGAAACCCACCGGCGAGCAGCGACGGGCAACACAGTAGAGCCGGGAGGCTCCCAGGACTGCGGCTGGCCCTGGTCCCTCCGAGCGACGGCCCGCAAAGACTCGGCACGCACGTCTGATACGTCTCCAACGTATCGATAATTTCTTATGTTCCATGCCACATTATTGATGTTATCTACATGTTTTATGCACACTTTATGTCATATTCGTGCATTTTCTGGAACTAACCTATTAACAAGATGCCGAAGTGCCGATTCTTTGTTTTCTGCTATTTTTGGTTTCAGAAATCCTAGTAAGGAAATATTCTCGGAATTGGACGAAATCAACGCCCAGGGTCCTATTTTGCCACGAAGCTTCCAGAAGACCGAAGAGGAGACGAAGTGGGGCCACGAGGTGGCCACACCCTAGGGCGGCGCCCCCCCCCCCTTGGCCGCGCGGCCCTGTGGTGTGGGCCCCTCGTGCCGCCTCCTGACTTGCCCTTCCGCCTACTTAAAGCCTCCGTTGCGAAACCCCCAGTACCGAGAGCCACGATACGGAAAACCTTCCAGAGACGCCGCCGCCGCCGATCCCATCTCGGGGGATCCAGGAGATCGCCTCCGGCACCCTGCCGGAGAGGGGAATCATCTCCCGGAGGACTCTACGCCGCCATGGTCGCCTCCGGAGTGATGAGTGAGTAGTCTACCCCTGGACTATGGGTCCATAGTAGTAGCTAGATGGTTGTCTTCTCCCCATTGTGCTATCATTGCCGGATCTTGTGAGCTGCCTAACATGATCAAGATCATCTATCTGTAATTCTATATGTTGCGTTTGTTGGGATCCGATGAATAGAGAATACTTGTTATGTTGATTATCAAAGTTATGTCTATGTGTTGTTTATGATCTTGCATGCTCTCCGTTACTAGTAGATGCTCTGGCCAAGTAGATGCTTGTAACTCCAAGAGGGAGTATTTATGCTCGATAGTGGGTTCATGCCTCCATTGATATCTGGGACAGTGACAGAAAGTTCTAAGGTTGTGGATGTGTTGTTGCCACTAGGGATAAAACATTGGTGCTATGTTCAAGGATGTAGTTACTGATTACATTACGCGCAATACTTAATGCAATTGTCTGTTGTTAGCAACTTAATACTGGAGGGGGTTCGGATGATAACTTTGAAGGTGGACTTTTTAGGCATAGATGCATGCTTTGGATGGCGGTCTATGTACTTTGTCGTAATGCCCAATTAAATCTCACTATACTCATCATAATATGTATGTGCATGGTCATGCCCTCTTTATTTGTCAATTGCCCAAGCTGTAATTTGTTCACCCAACATCTTGTTTATCTTATGGGAGAGACACCTCTAGTGAGCTGTGGACCCCGGTCCAATTCTCTATCTTGAAATACAATCTACTGCAATCTTGTTCTCTTGTTTTCTGCAAACAATCATCTTCCACACAATACGGTTAATCCTTTGTTACAGCAAGCTGGTGAGATTGACAACCTCACTGTTTCGTTGGGGCAAAGTACTTTGGTTGTGTTGTGCAGGTTCCACGTTGGCGCCGGAATCCCTGGTGTTGCGCCGCACTACATCCCGCCGCCATCAACCTTCAACGTGATTCTTGGCTCCTCCTGGTTCAATAAACCTTGGTTTCTTTCTGAGGGAAAACTTGCTGCTGTGCGCATCATACCTTCCTCTTGGGGTTCCCAACGAACGTGTGAGTTACACGCCATCAAGCTCTTTTTCTGGCGCCGTTGCCGGGGAGATCAAGACACGCTGCAAGGGGAGTCTCCACATCCCAATCTCTTTACTTTGTTTTTTGTCTTGCTTAGTTTTATTTACTACTTTGTTTGCTGCACTAAATCAAAATACAAAAAAAATTAGTTGCTAGTTTTACTTTATTTGCTATCTTGTTTGCTATATCAAAAACACAAAAAAATTAGTTACTTGCATTTACTTTATCTAGTTTGCTTTATTTACTGTTGCTAAAATGGCCAACCCTGAAAATACTAGGTTGTGTGACTTCACAACCACAAATAATAATGATTTCTTATGCACACCTATTGCTCCACCTGCTACTACAGCAGAATTCTTTGAAATTAAACCTGCTTTACTGAATCTTGTTATGCGAGAGCAATTTTTTGGTGTTAATTCTGATGATGCTGCTGCCCATCTTAATAATTTTGTTGAATTATGTGAAATGCAAAAGTAAAAGGATGTAGATGGTGACATTATTAAACTAAAATTGTTCCCTTTCTCATTAAGAGGAAGAGCTAAAGATTGGTTGCTATCTCTGCCTAAGAATAGTATTGATTCATGGACTAAATGCAAGGATGCTTTTATTGGTAGATATTATCCCCCTGCTAAAATTATATCTTTGAGGAGTAGCATAATGAATTTTAAACAATTAGATACTGAACATGTTGCTCAAGCTTGGGAAAGAATGAAATCTCTGGTTAAAAATTGCCCAACCCATGGACTGACTACTTGGATGATCATCCAAACCTTTTATGCAGGACTGAATTTTTCTTCGCGGAACCTATTGGATTCAGCTGCTGGAGGTACCTTTATGTCCATCACTCTTGGTGAAGCAACAAAGCTTCTTGATAATATGATGATCAATTACTCTGAATGGCACACGGAAAGAGCTCCACAAGGTAAGAAGGTAAATTCTGTCGAAGAAACCTCTTCCTTGAGTGATAAGATTGATGCTATTATGTCTATGCTTGTGAATGATAGGACTAATATTGATCCTAATAATGTTCCATTAGCTTCATTGGTTGCACAAGAAGAACATGTTGATGTAAACTTCATTAAAAATAATAATTTCAGCAACAATGCTTACCGGAACAATTCTAGTAACAACTATAGGCCATATCCTTTTAATAATGGCAACGGTTATGCTAATTCTTATGGGAATTCTTACAACAATAATAGGAGCTCACCCCCTGGACTTGAAGCCATGCTTAAAGAATTTATTAGTATACAAACTGCTTTTAACAAATCTGTTGAAGAAAAGCTTGGGAAAATTGATATACTTGCTTCTAAAGTCGATAGTCTTGCTGCTGATGTTGATCTTTTGAAATCGAAAGTTATGCCTAATGAAAATCATCATAATAAAATTGTTACTACAGCAAATTCCATCCAAGTTAGAATTAATGAGAATATAAGATTAATGGCTGAACTGCGTGCTAGGTGGGATAGAGAAGAAAATGAAAAACTAGCTAAAGAGAAGAATGTAGCTAAAGTTTGGACTATTACCACGACTAGTAATGCTAATTCTACACATGTTGCTGCACCTCCTACTATTAATGGTAAAATAATTGGTGTTGGCAATGTTTCTACTCCTAGTGCAAAGCGTACAAAACTGCCTGAAACTGCTAAAACTGCTGAAACTGCCTGTGATAAAGCTGCTGAAATTTTTTCCAACATTGGGGATGATGATCCCATTGCTTTAGATTATAATGGTTTGAATTTTGATGATTGCCACATCTCTGAAGTTATAAAGTTCTTGCAAAAACTTGCTAAAAGTCCTAATGCTAGTGCTATAAATTTGGCTTTCACGCAACATATTACAAATGCTCTCATAAAAGCTAGAGAAGAGAAACTAGAGCGCGAAGCCTCTATTCCTAAAAAGCTAGAGGATGGTTGGGAGCCCATCATTAAGATGAAGGTTAAAGATTTTGATTGTAATGCTTTATGTGATCTTGGTGCAAGTATTTCTGTTATGCCTAAGAAAATTTATAATATGCTTGACTTGCCACCGCTGAAAAATTGTTATTTGGATGTTAATCTTGCTGATCATTCTACAAAGAAACCTTTGGGGAAAGTTGATAATGTTCGCATTACCGTTAACAATAACCTTGTCCCCGTTGATTTTGTTGTCTTGGATATTGAATGCAATGCATCTTGTCCCATTATATTGGGAAGACCTTTTCTTCGAACTGTTGGTGCTATCATTGATATGAAGGAAGGTAATATAAAATATCAATTTCCTCTCAAGAAAGGTATGGAACACTTCCCTAGAAAGAGAATGAAGTTACCTTTTGATTCTATTATTAGAACAAATTATGATGTTGATACTTCGTCTCTTGATAATACTTGATACACACTTTCTGCGCCTAGCTGAAAGGCGTTAAAGAAAAGCGCTTATGGGAGACAACCCATGTTTTTACCTACAGTACTTTGTTTTTATTTTGTGTCTTGGAAGTTGTTTACTACTGTAGCAACCTCTCCTTATCTTAGTTTAGTGTTTTGTTGTGCCAAGTAAAGTCGTTGATAGAAAAGTTCATACTAGATTTGGATTACTGCGCAGAAACAGATTTCTTTGCTGTCACGAATCTGGGCTGTTTTCTCTGTAGGTAACTCAGAAAATTATGCCAATTTACGTGAGTGATCCTCAGATATGTACGCAACTTTCATTCAATTTGAGCATTTTCATTTGAGCAAATCTGGTGCCTCGATAAAATTCGTCAATACGAACTGTTCTGTTTTGACAGATTCTGCCTTTTATTTCGCATTGCCTCTTTTGCTATGTTGGATGAATTTCTTTGATCCATTAATGTCCAGTAGCTTTATGCAATGTCCAGAAGTGTTAAGAATGATTGTGTCACCTCTGAACATGTTAATTTTTATTGTCGCTAACCCTCTAATGAGTTGTTCTAAGTTTGGTGTGGAGGAAGTTTTCAAGGATCAAGAGAGGAGTATGATGCAACATGATCAAGGAGAGTGAAAGCTCTAAGCTTGGGGATGCCCCGGTGGTCCACCCCTGCATATTCTAAGAAGACTCAAGCGTCTAAGCTTGGGGATGCCCAAGGCATCCCCTTCTTCATCGACAACACTATCAGGTTCCTCCCCTGAAACTATATTTTTATTCCATCACATCTTATGTGCTTTGCTTGGAGCGTCGGTTTGTTTTTGTTTTTTGTTTTGTTTGAATAAAATGGATCCTAGCATTCACTTTATGGGAGAGAGAGACACGCTCCGCTGTAGCATATGGACAAGTATGTCCTTAGTTTCTACTCATAGTATTCATGGCGAAGTTTCTTCTTCGTTAAATTGTTATATGGTTGGAATTGGAAAATGATACATGTAGTAATTTGCTATAATGTCTTGGGTAATGTGATACTTGGCAATTGTTGTGCTCATGTTTAAGCTCTTGCATCATATGCTTTGCACCCATTAATGAAGAAATACATAGAGCATGCTAAAATTTGGTTTGCATATTTGGTTTCTCTAAGGTCTAGATAATTTCTAGTATTGAGTTTGAACAATAAGGAAGACGGTGTAGAGTCTTATAATATTTACAATATGTCTTTTATGTGAGTCTTGCTGCACCGGTTCATCCTTGTGTTTGTTTCAAATAAGCCTTGCTAGCCTAAACCTTGTATCGAGAAGGAATACTTCTCATGCATCCAAAATCCTTGAGCCAACCACTATGCCATTTGTGTCCACCATACCTACCTACTACATGGTGTTTTCCGCCATTTCAAAGTAAATTGCTTGAGTGCTACCTTTAAAATTCCATCATTCACCTTTGCAATATATAGCTCATGGGACAAATAGCTTAAAAACTATTGTGGTATTGAATATGTACTTATGCACTTTATCTCTTATTAAGTTGCTTGTTGTGCGATAACCATGTTCACTGGGGACGCCATCAACTACTCTTTGTTGAATTTCATGTGAGTTGCTATGCATGTTCGTCTTGTCTGAAGTAAGAGCGATCTACCACCTTATGATTAAGCATGCATATTGTTAGAGAAGAACATTGGGCCGCTAACTAAAGCCATGATCCATGGTGGAAGTTTCAGTTTTGGATATACATCCTCAATCTCATATGAGAAAATTATTAATTGTTGTTACATGCTTATGCATAAAAGAGGAGTCCATTATCTGTTGTCTATGTTGTCCCGGTATGGATGTCTAAGTTGAGAATAATCAATAGCGAGAAATCCAATGCGAGCTTTCTCCTTAGACCTTTGTACAGGCGGCATAGAGGTACCCCTTTGTGACACTTGGTTAAAACATGTGCATTGTGATGATCCGGTAGTCCAAGCTAATTAGGACAAGGTGCGGGCACTATTAGTATACTATGCATGAGGCTTGCAACTTGTAAGATATAATTTACATGATACATATGCTTTATTACTACCGTTGACAAAATTGTTTCATGTTTTCAAAAACAAAGCTCTAGCACAAATATAGCAATCGATGCTTTTCCTCTATGGAGGACCATTCTTTTACTTTCATTGTTGAGTCACTTCACCTATTTCTCTCCACCTCAAGAAGCAAACACTTGTGTGAACTGTGCATTGATTCCTACATACTTGCTTATTGCACTTATTATATTACTCTATGTTGACAATATCTATGAGATATACATGTTACAAGTTGAAAGCAACCGCTGAAACTTAATCTTCCTTTGTGTTGCTTCAATGCTTTTACTATGAATTATTGCTTTATGAGTTAACTCTTGTGCAAGACTTATTGATGCTTGTCTTGAAGTGCTATTCATGAAAAGTCTTTGCTTTATGATTCACTTGTTTACTCATGTCATATACATTGTTTTGATCGCTGCATTCACTACATATGCTTTACAAATAGTATGATCAAGGTTATGATGGCATGTCACTCCAGAAATTATCTTTGTTATCGTTTTACCTGCTCGGGACGAGCAGAACTAAGCTTGGGGATGCTGATACGTCTCCAACGTATCGATAATTTCTTATGTTCCATGCCACATTATTGATGTTATCTACATGTTTTATGCACACTTTATGTCATATTCGTGCATTTTCTGGAACTAACCTATTAACAAGATGCCGAAGTGCCGATTCTTTGTTTCTGCTGTTTTTGGTTTCAGAAATCCTAGTAAGGAAATATTCTCGGAATTGGACGAAATCAACGCCCAGGGTCCTATTTTGCCACGAAGCTTCCAGAAGACCGAAGAGGAGACGAAGTGGGGCCACGAGGTGGCCACACCCTAGGGTGGCGCGGCCCCCCCCTTGGCCGTGCGGCCCTGTGGTGTGGGCCCCTCGTGCCGCCTCCTGACCTGCCCTTCCGCCTACTTAAAGCCTCCGTTGCGAAACCCCGATCACGAGAGCCACGATACGGAAAACCTTCCAGAGACGCCGCCGCCGCCGATCCCAACTCGGGGGATCCAGGAGATCGCCTCCGGCACCCTGCCGGAGAGGGGAATCATCTCCCGGAGGACTCTACGCCGCCATGGTCGCCTCCGGAGTGATGAGTGAGTAGTCTACCCCTGGACTATGGGTCCATAGCAGTAGCTAGATGGTTGTCTTCTCCCCATTGTGCTATCATTGCCGGATCTTGTGAGCTGCCTAACATGATCAAGATCATCTATCTGTAATTCTATATGTTGCGTTTGTTGGGATCCGATGAATAGAGAATACTTGTTATGTTGATTATCAAAGTTATGTCTATGTGTTGTTTATGATCTTGCATGCTCGCCGTTACTAGTAGATGCTCTGGCCAAGTAGATGCTTGTAACTCCAAGAGGGAGTATTTATGCTCGATAGTGGGTTCATGCCTCCATTGATATAGTGGGACAGTGACAGAAAGTTCTAAGGTTGTGGATGTGCTGTTGCCACTAGGGATAAAACATTGGTGCTATGTTCAAGGATGTAGTTACTGATTACATTACGCGCAATACTTAATGCAATTGTCTGTTGTTAGCCACTTAATCTTTGGAGGTTCGGATGATAACACGAAGGTGGACTTTTTAGGCATAGATGCATGCTTTGGATGGCGGTCTATGTACTTTGTCGTAATGCCCAATTAAATCTCACTATACTCATCATAATATGTATGTGCATGGTCATGCACTCTTTATTTGTCAATTGCCCAAGCGTAATTTGTTCACCCAACATGCTTGTTTATCTTATGGGAGAGACACCTCTAGTGAGCTGTGGACCCGGTCCAATTCTCTATCTTGAAATACAATCTCTTGCCAATCTTGTTCTCTTGTTTTCTGCAAACAATCATCTTCCACACAATACGGTTAATCCTTTGTTACAGCAAGCCGGTGAGATTGACAACCTCACTGTTTCGTTGGGGCAAAGTACTTTGGTTGTGTTGTGCAGGTTCCACGTTGGCGCCGGAATCCCTGGTGTTGTGCCACACTACATCCCGCCGCCATCAACCTTCAACGTGCTTCTTGGCTCCTCCTGGTTCGATAAACCTTGGTTTCTTTCTGAGGGAAAACTTGCTGCTGTGCGCATCATACCTTCCTCTTGGGGTTCCCAACGAACGTGTGAGTTACACGCCATCAACGTCCGATGCTGGTGCAAGGGCGTGCCACCTGACCTATACCTGGTCAGGAAGGTGATGGAGATGCCTCGCTTAGTTTCCTGCATGGCATACACGTAAACATTAAATACGAGCCTCGATCGGCTCTCAGGTTGTCCTGTGAATCGGCTCAGAGAGCCGATCCACCCATGATTCGCACGAGGTGTACGAATATATGGTGGTCCTGCTTGATCAAAATAAAGCTAAAACGATCTACTACGATTTAGGGTTTTCACCACATAATCGGAACATCCTACTCGTGATTGAGCCTCGCGGCCACGCACGGTGTTCGTAAACCGACCCTAGGCAAGGCCTAAAAACCAATATGAGGTTGATCCCCGGAACATCCTGTCTAGGGCTAGCAAACTACACCCTACGCGCCACTGGATCCTTCAACCCGTTTGTAAGGCCTAACTATGCAGATATTAAACTAATCCTTGAAGAACAAGGAGCAACCATAACGGATCGGATCTACTAAATAATGATCAAGCGGGGTGCCGCCCCTACACCTAAGATAGGTGTAAGGGCGGCTAGATGTCTCAGGGTTGCACGACGACAGCATATGATACGAGGAACAATGCTAACCCTAACACATCTAAGATAACTACGTTGCTCGCCATCAAAAAGGCTTCAGTACGAGCAACGCATGAACAGCGAATAAACTTGTACTGCCTAGATCGCAAGATGCGATCTAGGCAGCATGATGCTTACCCGGAAGAAACCCTCGAGACAAGGGAGTTGGCGATGCGCCTAGATTGGTTTGTGGTGAACGTGGTTGTTGTTTATTTCATAAACCCTAGATACATATTTATAGTCCGTAGACTTTCTAACGTGGGAATAATCCCCACCGTGCACGAGCCAAACTCTAACTAACCGACACGTATCCTACTATATTACAGATACACGGGCAAACTAGCCCAAACTTTGCATATAAGGCCGATTCACGTATATTCTTCCATGTATATTCTTCAAGCCCATCTTGATCGCGGCCCACCTCTGATTCGGTCAAATTCTGGTGATAACACATGCCCCCCTGGTTTTGGAATTGATAATTCCAAAATCACTCTGCTTTTCTTCGTCGGGTCATGTCGTGGCAGAGCAGAACCGTCGCAGCATCCTTCATCATGATGCATTGCCTTCTCAACTTCTCTGCGTGATTTGACCGTTGTTTTTTCCCTTTTTTGGGCACCACCTCCTCGGAAATTGCTGTGGCATTGAATCTCCACTATATCCCTGATACGTCCAAAACGTATCTACTTTCCCGAACACTTTTGCTATTGTTTTGCCTCTAATTTGTGTATTTTGGATGCAACTAACACGGACTAACGCTGTTTTCAGCGGCTGCTGCAGTGTCTCGTTTTTGTGCAGAAATCCAACTTTCGGGAAAAACCTCGGAATTTATGCAGAAGGCCCTATTTTCCCAGGAAACTAACGGAGCCAGAAGGGCAATTGAAGTGGAGGCCCGAGGGCCCCACACCATGGGGCGGCGCGGCCCAGGGGGGGCCCGCGCGGCCCTGTGGTGTGGCCCCCTCGGCCGGCCTCCGACGCCCTCTTTCGGACTACTTATTCGCCTCGACCTAAAAACACCAGAAGAGAAGTCGAAGTCGCCAGAAACCCTCCAGAACGCCGCCATATCGCGAAACTCCGTCGCGGGAGCCAGAAGTCTCCGTTCTGGCACTCCGCCGGGACGGGGAATTGGAGGAGATCATCACCGCCATCACCGCCAACGCCTCTCCATCAACCAGCAATGTTTCCCCCATCCATGTGTGAGTAATTCCCCCGCTGTAGGCCGAAGGGGATGGTAGGGATTGGATGAGATTGGTCATGTAATAGCATAAGATTGTTAGGGAATAGTGCCTAGTGTCCGTTGTTGGTACTTTGATGATATTGTTGCAACTTGTTATGCTTAATGCTTGTCACTAGGGCCTGAGTGCCATGATCTCAGATCTGAACATGTTATTGTTTCATGAAGATAATCATTGTTTATGGTCTTATCTATAAGTTGTATACACATGTCATTGTCCGGAACCGATGGCCCGAAGTGACAGAAATCGGGACAACCGGAGGGAATGGTAGCGATGTGAGGATCACATGTGTTCACGGAGTGTTAATGCTTTGCTCCGGTACTCTATTAAAAGGAGTACCTTAATATCCAGTAGTTTCCCTTGAGGCCCGGCTGCCACCGGCTGGTAGGACAAAAGATGTTGTGCAAGTTTCTCATTGCGAGCACGCACGACTATATATGGAACACATGCCTATTGATTGCTTTGTACTTGGACACCGTTTTATTATTATCTGCAAATGCCCTGCTATGATTGTTACATGAGTTTCTCTCATCCATGCAACGCCCGTCATCCGTCCCCGTGCCTACAGTATTTTAATCCTGCTGTTTACTATAATCACTACTGCTGTCTCTGTTACTTTCTATTGCTGTTATTTCACTACTCTATCTTGCTATAAAGCTGTTACTATCGATAAACTCTTGCGAGCAAGTCTGTTTCCAGTGCAACTGAATTGACAACTCCGTTGTTAAGGCTTCCAAGTGTTCTTTGTCTCCCCTTGTGTCGAATCAATAAATTGGGTTTTACTTCCCTCGAAGATCATTGCGATCCCCTATACTTGTGGGTCATCAAGACTATTTTTAAAGCGCCGTTGCCGGGAGCATAGCTTTATTTGGAAGTTCACTTGGATTAATATTGTTCGCTGCAAATTCTCCATCATGGGTAAACCTCGCGATACTAAGATCGCCATATTACCATCCACTACAAGAAAAGGTACAATTAAGTACCTCCGCTACACTTGATTCACCATCTGTGATTGATAAACTTGTTTCACCGCCACATGCTTCGCATGTGGGTACATCTGCTGAATCTGAACACTCTCATAATATTGATAATGTTTCTGCTGTGCTTGATGATAGTGGTTCATTGGGATCCTTTCTAGATGCTACAATTGCTAGGTCTAGACAAATTGAAAATACTGAAACTCCTAATGCTACTACACCTGTTAGTTCACCTGAACTTGGTTATTTTAGTGATGATCCTGAGGAAGATTATGTGGAGCTTGATGATGATTTTATTGAAAAATGCAATGCTACTACTGATGCAAGAAAAATTAAAAAGTTGCTTGCAGAACATCTTTATTAGATATAAAGCTGTCTCCTGATCCTAAATTTGCAACATCTCCTATAAACATTAGGGATAAAGATTATGATTTTTCTCTTGATCTATCTCATATAGCTATTGTTGAGAAAACACCTTTACGTGGTCTTGAAAAAGAAAGTGCTTGTTGAACACATGACTGAGTTATCTACTTTGAGTAGCTTGTTTTACGATGACGTTAAGAAGCGTACTTACTTTGTTGCTAAAATATTTCCATTCTCATTGAAGGATGACGCTAAAACTTGGTATAATAATTTGCCACCTAGTTCTATTAAAAGTCCAAAAGAATTGCTTGCTGTTTTCTTTCGGAAATATTTTCTGCTAGTGCTCAACATCTTGCTTTGCAGAGAGTTTATAGTTTTGATCGGGAGATGAAGAGAAATTGCACGAGGCTTGGGCGAGATTTTGCTCTCTTATTAGAGCTTTGCACGACCATGATTTAGAAAAGCATGAATTACTTGATATATTTTATAGTGGACTAACCATTGATTCTAGGGCATACCTGGATAGTTGTGCTGGTTGTGTTTTCAGGAAAAGAACTCCAGGGCAGTATTTGAAGAATTATTGGCTAAAATAGGCGGAATTATGATGATTGGAATACGCTGAACCAACTCCAACGCCAATAGTGAAGAAGAGGGGTTTAATTAAATTGAATGATGAAGATATGAGGGAAGCCAAGAAGTCTCTCAAGGAGAAAGGTATTAAATCTGAAGATGTGAAGAATCTACCTCCTATTGAAGATATATGTGAGATACTTCCCCCTTCGTCCATGATTGAGGTAAACTCCCTTCAACGCTTTACTAGGAAAGATATTCCGTATTCGAAACCTCCTGCACAATGCTTAGATGAGTTTGATAATTATATTGTTAAGCAAGAAAATTTTAATATGAGGGTAGAGAATCATTTAATGGAAAATTCTCAAGCTATTAGTGAATTGCATGGTATTGTGGAGAGAACCTCCAATGATGTTAAGATGCTTGTTAAACATTTTCAAATGATTCAAACTCAAATTGATCAACTCACTAAAGTGCAAAATGACTTGTTAGGGAATAATTCTAAAGAGAAACATGCTTATGAAGTAACAACTAGAGGTGGTGTCTCTACCCAGGATCCTCTATATCCTGAAGGGCATCCCAAAAGAATTGAACAAGATTCTCAACGCATTGAACCTAGTGCTCATTCTAGGAAGAAAAAGAAGAAGAAACATAAAAATGTTGTAGAATCCTCTGAACCTGCTAATGATCCTAATAGTATTTCTATTTACGATGCTGAAAGCGAAAGTGGTAATGAACATGATAATGATAAAGATAATGATAAGAATGATACTACGATAAAGAAGAGGTGAAGAAGAACACGAGAAGCATGCTAAAAATAAAAAGTATACTAAAGAAGACTTTATTGCTGAGAAACATGGTAATGAAAGAGAACCTTGGGTGCAAAAGCAAATGCCTTTTCCTGCTAAGAAACTAAAATCAAAGGAAGAAGAACACTATAATAAATTTTGCGAATGGATGAAACCTTTATTCTTGCAAATCCCTTTGAGTGATGCCATTAAATTGCCTCCTTATTCAATGTATTTGATAGATCTTGTTACTAACAAAAGGAAAATCCCCAATGAGGAAATTTCCACTATGCTTGCTAATTACTCTTTCAATGGCAAAATTCCAAAGAAGTTGGGCGACCAGGTATACCTACTATTCCTTGTTCTATTAAGAATAATTATGTTAAAACTGCTCTATGTGACTTGGGAGCCGGTGTTAGTGTTATGCCTTTTTCTCTTTATAAGAGACTTTACCTAGATAAGTTGATACCTACTGATATATCTTTGCAAATGGCTGATAAATCTACTGCTATTCCTGTTGGTATATGTGAGAATGTTCCTGTTCAAGTTACTACTAACTGCTTGATATTAACTGATTTTGTTGTGTTGGAAATGCCTGAAGATGATAATATGTCTATTATTCTTGGGAGACCTTTTCTTAACACCGCAGGGGCTGTTATTGATTGCAATAAAGGAAAGGTTACTTTCAATGTTGATGATAGGGAGCATACCGTTTATTTTCCCAAGAGGATTGAGAAGGCATGTGGAGTTAATACTATTTCTAATGTGAGAACTATCAAAGTGGGAACTATTGATTGTCCTATATATGAGCCTAAGGAAGAATATCACACTCTCGTGATTGGATCCATATCAATACAATTCAAGGTAACATGATTGATTTGAGGTTTATTTCTTCTTATGCTATGAAAAAGTTATTTGGTGACAAGACTTGATCAACCTTGTTAACGGATACTTTTTATATGCATGGAGAGGGTAAACAACATCTCTTTCTTCCTCCACTTGCTCTAGTTGCTGTAGCACTTTTAATTTGCAAAGTTCTTGAGTTATTCGAAGATTTCAAAATTTTTCCTGGCCAGTAATAATAAACTAAATACCCAGAAATGTGCGTTTTTCAAAGTTTTCAAAAATTCGCGAAAATTATACCGTTGGTCCTATTTTTCGACGAGGCACCTGGGAGTACCAGAGGATGACCTGTGGGGCACCAGAGGGCGCCACACCACTGGCCGGCGCGGCCAAGGAGGTGGCCGCGCCACCATGTGGTGTGGGACCCCCTCTGCCCCACTTTGTCATCTCTTTCGCCCAGAACAGTCTCTCTCCCGAAAAAACTCGTACCAAGTTCCTCGCATCAACACGGTGGATATGCGGAGCCTCCACGCTTTTCTTCTGCGCAGGAGCTTTATTACGACTACTCCATGGACTACCCACCGGCAAGAAACAATGACCCTCGTTGGGGTTGAACTCCACTTAGGCCAAAAGCCTAAGCTTGGGGGGAGGTATACCGGCATCACTCATTCTTTGCATATTATGATTGCTGGATACTTGCACATACTTGCTTTGTTCGTTTGAGTGGTTTTCTAATGAGAGGAAGATGATATTTTGGGAAATGCTGCCTGAAAACAGATTCTGGAACGTTACTGTAAAAATCGTCAAAAATAGCCAGAGCGTCATTTTGAGCTGCAAATTTTTGTGTGGGTTCCCCAGGTTGTTATCTAACTTTCATTAGTTGAACACTTTTCGATCTGAGCAACGTAAGATTTTTGTAAAAATCGATTTCTGTACTGCTGTCAGGTTTTGGCAGATTTCTGTCATCCTGCTTTTCTGTGTTTCTTTTAGTTCGCTATTTCTTGTTTTTGTTTTGTTTCCTTCCCAAAACACAAAAAGACCAAAAATATTTCTGTTGTTTCTCTTCACCATTTGTTTGCTTTGGTTTCTTGCATTTGTTTCACTTTATTTGCTATTGCTAGTTTGCTATAAGAAAACCCAAAAAGATTTTGCTTTGTTTGTTTGTTTCCTCTTGTTCTTATTTGCAATTTGAAAACACCAAAAATATTTGCTGTTCTTCTCTGGTTTGTAAAGTTCTTTTTGAGTTCAATGGTCTTCGGTGGCTGGAGCGTGGTTTTCATTTCATATTATCCAAGCTGCACAAGTGAAAAGGCAATAATGACGATCTACGACAATCTGATTGTGGTGAGAGGCTGGTATGAACTCTATTTGTTTTCATTTTTGTACATATACTCATCCATGTGAGCATGCTTAGTTGGTTCATGTGAGGTATATGTTATTTGAGAAAGTCTAGTAGTTCATGATCTCTCATGTTTAGCTTCAATTTATTAATATGAGTAGCATGTCATGTATGTTTGTCTGCATTGTTTTATTCATAAGTAAGTATGGCATTGTGGTATCCTCCTCTGAATAATTCATTTATATCGACTTGGCACATGCTCACGCATGCATATGACTGAACAAAAAGTCAATTAAGCCTCGATGATCTATATTGCTTCAGAGTTCTTGTATCACTTTTATGCCTCCGTTAATTTATTTTGCCGCAAGCATGATTATGACAGTTACTGCTCTCTTGATTTGTCGCTCCCTAGTCTTTTGCTAGCCTTCACTTGTACTGAGCGGGAACGCTGCTCGTGCTTCCAACCACATGAAAACCAAGTTACTCCAGCGTGTCCACCATAAATACCTATGCATGGCATTTCAAACCATTCCAAGTAAATTCTCATGCGCTACCTTTAAAACCTTCAAAATGCTTCTCAATTTGTGTTTATGTTTCATAGCTCATGAGGAAGTATGTGGTGTTTAGCTTTCAACCTTGTCATTTACTTTTGAAGGACTCTCATATGGACTAGTGGCACATCCGCTTATCTAATAATTTTGCAAAAAAGAGCTGGCAATGGGATTCCCAGTCCCGAATTAATTAACTTAAATAGACACTCCTCCATGGTTTGTGATTGTTGGACGGCACCCGAAGTATTCGGTTAGCCATGGCTTGTGTAAGCAAAGGTTGGGGGGAGTGTCATCATCATAGTAAAACTAAAATAAAAAGGCACTCCTTCATGGTATGAGATTGTTGGCAGGCACCCGAGGATTCGGTTAGCCATGGTTTGTGAAAGAAAGGTTGGAAGGAGTGCCAAATAAATATGCAATAATTCATGGGAGCCGCTCTTGAAAGTCCGGTTGGCGAGGTAGTTAGTGTACCCATTACCATTCGTTGACAACAACAAACACCTCTCAAAATAATTTTACTCCTGCCTTTATAAAAATAAAAAGCTCTAGCGCATGTTAATCCCTGCTTCCCTCTGCGAAGGGTCAATCTTTTACTTTTATGTTGTGTCTCCATTATTTCTTTGAGCACTATCTTGAGAGCACAACTGTCATTCTTAGTATAACATGCTTGTCTCAAAATATGATTGATTGTGGTATAACTTTGATGCATTTATCTTTTGACAATCACTACTTCTAGTCTTTCTATGAACTCCGAGAGGTGCTAGGGCATTTATGTTTTGCCAACCAAATACAGGCAAGCGAGATACCACTTTATCATGCTCTCTTATGAACATTACAATTCTGCTTATATACATGATTCATGATGCTTATTATTAATTGTTGGTGCTTCTCCATGATTGACATAGCTGTTAGATGATCTTATTTGCATGTATCTCATTATGAACTGCTTAAGTATTAGCCATACCATGAGAATATATACATCATATGAGCAAATGTGTTCGTGAAAGTTCTTTTATCGCTCGGTTGTTAAGCTGAATTGCTTGAGGACAAGCAATAAGCTAAGCTTGGGGGGAGTTGATACGTCCAAAACGTATCTACTTTCCCGAACACTTTTGCTATTGTTTTGCCTCTAATTTGTGTATTTTGGATGCAACTAACACGGACTAACGCTGTTTTCAATGAACTGCTCACAGTGTCTCGTTTTTGTGCAGAAATCCAACTTTCGGGAAAAACCTCGGAATTTATGCGAAGGCCCTATTTTCCCAGGAAACTAACGGAGCGAGAAGGGCAATTGAAGTGGAGGCCCGGGGGCCCCACTCCCTGGGGCGGCGCGGCCCGGGGGGGCCGCGCGGCCTGTGGTGTGGCCCCCTCGGCCGGCCTCCGACGCCCTCTTTCGGACTACTTATTCGCCTCGACCTAAAAACACCAGAAGAGAAGTCGAAGTCGCAAACCCTCCGAGAACGCCGCCACATCGCGAAACTCCGTCGCGGGAGCCGAAGTCTCCGTTACGGCACTCCGCCGGACGGGGAATTGGAGGAGATCATCACCGCCATCACCGCCAACGCCTCTCCATCAACCAGCAATGTTTCCCCCATCCATGTGTGAGTAATTCCCCCGCTGTAGGCCGAAGGGGATGGTAGGGATTGGATGAGATTGGTCATGTAATAGCATAAGATTGTTAGGGCATAGTGCCTAGTGTCCGTTGTTGGTACTTTGATGATATTGTTGCAACTTGTTATGCTTAATGCTTGTCACTAGGGCCCGAGTGCCATGATCTCAGATCTGAACATGTTATTGTTTCATGAAGATAATCATTGTTTATGGTCTTATCTATAAGTTGTATACACATGTCGCTGTCCGGAACCGATGGCCCAAGTGACGAAATCGGGACAACCGGAGGGACTGGTAGCGATGTGAGGATCACATGTGTTCACGGAGTGTTAATGCTTTGCTCCGGTACTCTATTAAAAGGAGTACCTTAATATCCAGTAGTTTCCCTTGAGGCCCGGCTGCCACCGGCTGGTAGGACAAAAGATGTTGTGCAAGTTTCTCATTGCGAGCACGCACGACTATATATGGAACACATGCCTATTGATTGCTTTGTACTTGGACACCGTTTTATTATTATCTGCAAATGCCCTGCTATGATTGTTACATGAGTTTCTCTCATCCATGCAACGCCCGTCATCCGTCCCCGTGCCTACAGTATTTTAATCCTGCTGTTTACTATAATCACTACTGCTGTCTCTGTTACTCTTCTTTGTTATTTCACTACTCTTTGCTATAAAGCTGTTACCTCTTGATAAACTCTTGCGAGCAAGTCTGTTTCCAGGTGCAACTGAATTGACAACTCCGTTGTTAAGGCTTCCAAGTGTTCTTTGTCTCCCCTTGTGTCGAATCAATAAATTGGGTTTTACTTCCCTCGAAGACTGTTGCGATCCCCTATACTTGTGGGTCATCAATCCCCTTTATTTAACCGTTCTGAACAGTTCGCCACTTCACCCCCTTGCTCTGTTCTGACCATCGGCACCCAAAAAATCCCCCATCTCCCGTAGCCATGTCTTCTTCTTCTTCCTCCTCCTCCTCGTCGGATCTTTCTTCCCAGTCCTTCTCCTCTTCGTCCTCCTCCACCTCGTCAGTCTTCTCCGACTCTTCCTCATCTCGCGAGCCGACGCCGGAGTGGGGCTCGCTGGCGGCGCATGACATCCTCGCCGCATCGGAGTGGGACAAGGAGGACCACGAGCCCTACGTCTGGTCTGAGGACGACAAGTCCTTGACCAGTGGCGACGACGACCTTCAGTTCCTCGCCGATGGGGAGCTGGAAGCGACGAGCGAGGACGACTCGTTCTCGTGGGATGGCTGCACTTCCTCCGAAGAGGAGGAACAAGAAGACGACGACGACTCCCTCGAAGACTACCCGCCGGCGAAGCGCTTCCGCGCCGGATCGGATGATGACGACGACGACGATGAGGAGGAGGAGGAGGAGGCTCCCATAGAGGGCTATGGGAGCAGCGACGAGGAGCTCGCCGGCAGCAGCGCCGACGAGAGCTCCGACGACGAGGGCAGCGACGGCCCGTAGAGTAGGGTCTACTAGTATAGGTCTAGTAGTAGTAGCAGATCGGCCGATAGGCCCTTCTTTTGTTCTTCCTCCCCTGAGCAATCGGCTCTTTCCTTGTAAGAAATCCTTTATTAATGAAGAAATATTCCCCAATTAATTTTTGCTTCTCTGTCGATTTTGCCGATTGTCAAACGAAGTCGATGCACAAAGAACCGATGGCAGGGCATCGGCTTATGCCATAAACATGCTTTAAGGCCATAAAAGTTGCCTATTCACGCGGTCAACAGATCCAATTCGTGTCCACGCCATCTCCCGGTCTCAAACGCACAGATTTAGCAAAATCCACGGGAAAAATACCTCAGGTGCCATGAATTCTGGCATGATCTAATCCGCTCCATTGAGTTTTGTTCCTCTAGAGTCGACGGCTACACATCGGCTTTTTCATTATTCTAAAGTCGATGTCCGTACATCGGCTATACTGGTATCCATATTTCTCAAGTCAATGTCTGCGCATCGGCTAAGATTTGTATAAAAAAATTTCACTGGCCGATTTCCAATCGGCCCCCCTTCATTCTTCATTTACTGGTCATCCCACATGCTTGGGAAATACTTCTTGAGGTGTTGACCATTGACGGCTACTGGGAACTTAACGCCGTCCAGCTGCTCCAGCATGTATGCATTACCCTTCAAGGCCTGGATGACTTTGTACGGACCGTGCCAATTAGGAGACCATTTGCCATATGCTTTGTCTTTGGTTCCTAATGGCAACACAGCTTCCCACACTAGATCACCGACTTGAAACTCCTTTGGTCTAACCTTTTTATTATATGCACGAGCTACCCTGACTTTGTTCTCTTTGATCTTCTCCAACGACCAAAGTCTAAGTTCCGTTGCGTCCTCAATAGTGTCACTCATCAAAGCTGCATATTCTTCAGCTGTTAGATCATTCTGAAACGTGACACGTCTTGATCCAGCCGTAATTTCCCAAGGTAATACGGCTTCACTTATAGATGAGCTGGTATGGCGAAGTTTTTATAGCTCCATGGCACGACATGCGGTAGGCCCACAAAGCTTCTGATAACTTTTCATGCCAATCCCTAGGGTTCTCATCAATTTTCCTCTTGATCAGCTTGATCAGGCTCTGATTGGACGCTTCAGCTTGCTCGTTGGCTTGAGCATAGTATGGAGATGATCGGATCAGCTTAATCCCCATGTTATCATAGAACTTTCTGAATTCTTTAGAAACAAAGACCGAACCTCCATCGGTCGTGATGGTTTGGGGAATCCCGAACCTATGAATGACGTGTTCTTTTACAAACTTGATCACATCTTCTGATTTCACCTTCTTCATAGGGACGGCCTCTGTGGAGACCCGGCATACCACTGCATGGTGTAGTATGCAAGTCTGATATAACACCAATGAAACACCGTTCCACTAGTATTATATCGCTCAGAGTGGTACAACAGAAACATATGCGGGTCCAAGGTATGTCTATAGAATTACAACATTGACTCTGTTACATAAGATCATCACAGCCTCCTACTTTACAATGAGGTAAAACTGCAGATAACTCCAGAAGAACGACTCGTAGTCTAGTCCTATCACGAACTCTATTTGTAGAGTATTCAACTAGCTAGAGAGGCTAAGAATAGATTCTAGCTAAGTAGGAGCTAAGTTTAGGAAGCTAGTTCCCTTCTATGGCTATACTAGGTTTTCTCCTGGTTGGATGTGGTATCTGACTCCTCTGACAGGGTCCTGTCTCTTGAAGTAGTTGTTGACTCCTCGGTCTTCGAGTTGCACTGTAGATCCTCCTTCGATGCCTCCATATCTAAGCAGGGGATTTAAGAGTGGGATGAGTACGAGCGTACTCAACAAGTTCATTATAGGAAAGAGGTGTTTAATGCACTAGCTACAGCATTAGACCAGAAAGTCTAATACCAATGCAAGTTTTCATAACCATTTCTTCAAAAGGTTGCTTTTATTCAGAAGAACTATGTCCGTCAGCCTTCACCGGTTTACTAGAACTTCATGGAGCTCCTTTCCGGCCGCGTTCGCAGTTCCATATCCCGGAACAGGGAGTGACAGGTCACGGTTCTTTACACTCTGCAGAGGTGTGTTGCTTTACCCATAAGAGATCTTAACCTTGGTGCCAACCGAGTCATGTTCTCGTCCACACTTCCTTTGGTGTGAGGCCCGGTATAAGGTCTAGCCAATCATGTTCCTCCGCTACCTCGAACACCCACCCTTTGTTGCATACCCCGACCCTGGGTCCTCGTCGGTCCTCTTATACCACTTAAGGATGGACCCCGACCACGACAACAGTTTGGGATCGAACCAAACTCCTTCGCCGGTAGCTGCAACCCATCATAGACCGCAATACCGTGGGGACTTTAGGCTTCCCCAGCCCACCGCTTGCACTTCGAGCGACAAGTGTCTACGGACTATGCCGTGGGGACTTAAGGCTTCCCCAGCCCACCGCTTGCCCTGACAGATACAAGTGTCTACGGTAAAGCGCATCCGTTGATGAACGAGAGGTGGAAACACTTTTGACTATTCCGTCCCACTCCGGATCTTATGGTTAACACGGATATTACGGCACAAGAATCACTGGCGACATTTGTTGTTTAATCCTAGATGGATATAAGCCCGTGCAATGGAACCTCCACCATATCAACACAATCCATGGTTCCATTGCCCACCACATAGTCATATTCATAGTTATGAAAGTAGTGGTTTTGATTTTTATGCAATAGTGATAACCATAATACTTTGCAAGTAATTTGATAGAAATACTCAAATGACATGAGCAAGTGATGAACTTGCCTTTCTTGGCTGCAAGATTATGCAGACAAGGTCTTCGATACGCAATAACTCCAAATTCTGAAATAGCATCATCGTCCGGTAAGGACGATGTTTAAAAGATTGGCAAGGATGCAATAATTCATAAGTATGAGATGCAATCGCTCTAAGCGTGACCTAACCCCGATGATTTAGGATCATTGAGTTGTAATGGTTGGTTTAGGGTGTGTTGCACTTTTAGAGTGATTCACATACAAGGTTCTTATTCAGGTGTGATTATTTGGTATTATCAATAGGTAGATAATTAAGCATAATAATCAATTGAGCACACAAAGAATGTCAATTGGCATAATGTTATCAAGTAAAGAAACGTTGGTCAGTTTAGTACTATATGGCATGGTTGATGATTGATTATCATATACTTTAAAATAATAACTTTTGAAGAGCATGTTCTTTGATAAAGAACAAGTATGATAATTAGATTGGGTTTCTATGGTGGACTATGGTTTCATGTAGTTGTTGGAGTAAGTATTAGATGGATCACAACCTAGTTGGATTCATCAGCTACTAGTTTTGTATTGTTGAATTAAGCCTAAACATCTTAATTACCAATAGTTGCTATCAAGGTGGCATACCTTGTTGGTGATAGTTGGCTAGGGTTTATAGGTCCTTATAAGCAGGGTTGAAGATGATTCTTTGTTTACTTCAAAAGAATAACTTTTGAAGAACATACTTCTTAAGTAATAAGAAGTATATCAATTAGGTTGAGGTTGTTTAGGTTTGCTATTTCATTTCCTAAGTAAAGAATTATTGGATCCTAAATAGGATGGTTCATAATTATGAAGTACTTGTAGGGTTTAGTGGAACAGGGTATGTAGTGCAAAATAATAGGTATGGTTACTATTAGGGTTCATCACCATGGTGTGATGATGAATATGGATATTTAAAGTTGTTGCCTCTAAGTATAGAAGCTAGGGTTGGTCCTATTTGATCATCTAGGTTGGATAGGTATGCCTACATGGACTACCAATTATTGGTAATAGGGCTCCTACAATTTTATGTGGCATGGCAAGTATGTAATTGCTATTATGGTTCTATGTATTAGAACACCATGATTAAATGAGAGGATCTAGGGTTTAGGTTTTAGAAGTAATTTAGGGTTCATATGTAATAATGGAGCTAGGGTTCCTAATGATATTAGGGTTTTAGGGATCACATGAGATGATAAGGTTATAACTTTATTTATAATGGATCTAGGGTTGTTCTAATTACCCTATAATTCTTGGATTAATAACTTCATTAATAAAGTTGAAGTTATTAATACTTTGGAATAAAAATAATATTGAATTTGGCATTTTATTATTTTTAAACAATTTATAATTAAGGTAATTATTAGTTAGGGTTTAAATTTCCAGTAATAAAGTTTTAACAGAATAACAAATAAAGAAAAATAGCTTTAATGTTTTCTTTATTTTTCTTACTGGTTTTTTATTTATTTTAGAAGGTTTTACTATTTATTGAATTTTAATTCAATTTAGAATTAAAGAAATGGCTTATATAATAAGTAATAAATAATGAATTTCTAGTTAAAAATATAAATTTCATTTTATATTTTTATTGGATAGATTTTTCTTTTATAAGAATTTTGATATCTTATTTGTATTTTTCTGAGCTTTTATGAATTTTCTATATTATTTCAAAGTTTCAGGCATTTTCTGTAATTTAAATTTTAAACGAATTTACTAAACACACACATTTGGTGTTAGCCGAGTCACTGGCGAGTGGGCCAATGGTCCACATCAGCTGCCACGCAGCGTGGACCGAGTCAAAATTGGAATCGTGGCAACGGAGCTCACTGCCGGCGAGCCAGTCATCGACGGCGGCGGCTCTGTGGTGCTCCCGCGGATGAGCGAGTGGTTTAGTCCGAAGCGGAACAGCGAGGGGAACACAGTGGTGGTCTCGCCGCCACTTTATGGCCACCGGAGCTTGGCCGGTGACGATGTACCGCGGCGCCGGAAATAGGGGTATGCGGCGACGACGCTACAATGCCTAATCGAGCAAGGCGAGCATACTGGACGATCGAGGAGCTCACCAGGAGCACGATGGAGGCGACAGCAGGGTCGGAGGAGCTCCAGATCGTCGGAATCGACGGCTCTGGCCGTCGGAGAGAGCGAGCTCGACGGAGATGCTCCGAGGCACACGGGCTCGATTCCTGGTGCAGGATGGGCATGACGAGGGTGGTGAAGACGATGGCGTCCTCGGCGAGGCTCGGGGAGGTCCTTAACGGCGGCGGTAGTCGGAGTCCGAGCGAATAGGGTTTCAGCGAAAGGGGGAAATTAAGCAGGAGGAGGAAGAAATCCGAGCTAGGGTTCGTTGGGAGGCTTTATACGACGCCAGAGCCAAGCCTCGTCACGCCGACGATGAAGGAGAGATCGACAGCGACGATGGGAAGTTGAGCACGCCGTCGTGCTGTCCTTCCCGTGCGTGAGAGGATGAGGATGACCCTCCCTCTGTTTTTCTTAAACGAAGAGGTACGTGGTGGCCTGCTGGGCCGTGGCTTGGGCCGTGTTGGTGGGCTTCTGCTGGACCAGCTGTTGGGCTGCTGCGCTCTGGTGAGGTCCAGGTAAGCCTCCTTTTCTTTATCTCTTTTATTTTATTTACTGTTTTATTTCTTGTTTTGAATTCTGGTTTTATAATTCTGTTTTGAATTCATATCTGAATTCAATTATGCTTTCAGATGTTTTATACCTATTTTTAATTAGGACTTAACACTAATAATCATGGCATGACTCCATTATCCAAACTAATGTGTAATGCATGATTTTATTTGTATCCTTGTGGTTTCTATTTTAATTTTCAATTGAGCCATGATTTTGGGTGTTTCTATGAAATTCCTTTTCTTCCCTGCAATATATCTTTTTTTTGAATTATTTACTGTGGGGAATTGCTTCCCAAAGCATTTTAAAGATTATTATGAGGTCATGGTTTCTTATTTGGGAGTGTTGTCCATTTGCATATAATTTTATGTGAGCAACATTTTCTTAGGATTTTGTAGGTTTGATAATAATCCAAACTCAAGGTTAGTATTAGGTCTATATTTTAAATATGACTTAAAATCCTAGAGTATGCATTATTCTCCTCAAGGTTGGGCTTTATTTACAGAGATAAGTGGTTGATCACCACCCATGGATTTAATTATGAGTTTATGTACTAGATGTTTCTTAGGGTTAATTTGTGAAACATAGAATTCAGCTAATGAGCAATTCTTAGGGTTATAATGATATTTACCTAATGGCAATCGGTTTGAATCTCAACTATGACCTAGGTTCATATTATGATCACCATAGTGATGCATAAACTAGGGTTGAGATAAAAGTCTAGTTTATAGAATTGGGATGACATCATATTGCATGTGCTAGGGTTAATCTCCCCTAACCATGATAAGATGGTTACTTACTTAATATTTTATGTGCTTCTCTTATTACTAAGGATTTGGGAATTGGTTTTATCTTTTACCAATTTACTTCCATTATTATCCTCAATTAATCATTAAAGTAACTACATTGATTATGGTTCTTTTTATAGTTAACTTTGGTTATATGGACTAATGATTTCTCACCATATAGAGTATAGTGTTTAACTCTAAGGTTTTCTTATGTTTGTTAAATGAAAAATATGTGGAATGTAGATATGGTAGAATTCTACTTATGATCACCAATTGAATCACAAGTTAGGGTTGGAATATAAGCCTAGGGTTGCTTACTAGTTACTACCCTAAGATTTCATGTGGTGAATGATATCTACTTATCCTATTAGGGTTTATCTTATCCTCACATATCTCAAGAGCATGATCATGGTTAGACATGATCAACTTGTTCTTGATATCATTACCTCAATTTCTTGGGGTTTATGATCATTACCCAATTTATAATGATCAAGGTTGGCTTCCTAAGGTATCTCTCATTAAATGGGTTTCTCACTTCCATGATCAAGCATTGTCTTGATGAACTAAGGTATAGCACTTCTATTTATTTTCTAGGATGAGCTATTATGATTGTCTCTTTAGTTTATATCCCAGGAGAATGCCTGAGATATTATGTTAGGGTTCTACTTAATCAATGATGATATCATCATCTGGGTATATGGGTAGTTCTCTCCCTCAAACTCAAGTGTTGCCTCAACTAACTCGAGTGTAACACCATAATTGATCTCTCTTATATAAGAATGGATTATTCTAGGTTATGGTGTACTCCTAATACTCTAGTTCAATGGTTGTCCTTTATTCTTAAATAGATAAAGCTAAGATTGGCATGATTGGTCTCTCTCTTATTTGGGAAGGACTTTAATACTAACCTAAGGTTAGGCTTCCTAGAGGTTGATGTGATCATCAATGTCTATGTTAAATATAAATGATTTATCTCTCTAGGAATTGTCTTGGATAATATCCTAGGGTTTCTCTTAGAGATGCTGATTTGAATACTTGGATGTATATCCAAGGTTTAGCTCAAGGTTTGTTATTGCTTCTCTAATGATTATGGTAGAACTCTCACCTCTCTATGTTTGATGTATATTAATATGGAATAGAGAAGGATATATATTTCTTAGGTGGATCTCTTTGTCTTGTTTCCAAGATTAAAGTAGAATGAATACCATGAGGTTTCACATGTTGTGATCTTTAATAAGATCAAGTAGTTGATCCTTGGTTCATATGTTCTTGTGTTGGTTTTAATTCCATTTGATCTAACCCCTTTAGATCAAATCATCTCTACCCAAAACAAGGTTTTAGCAAAGTCACATTGAGGTTTATAGCGTTTGACTTGATGAGCTACTTCAATTCCACCAAGGTCAAGTGAAACTTCAGTTACTGTGACTGTTTTACTTTAAAGCGCGAAAATTCCCCGGATTTTCTATGCATGAATGCAATGCACACATCTGTTTCCTCTATTTTTGTAACCCCATTACCTGGGATATTGCAGTCTCTACCCCTTAAACTAAACTTCGTCCTCGAAGTTTGATATCTCTCACGTTTCCGAAGTGTGGATCTGACTTGTGCAGACTAAATCTTTTCTCGAACTCCGTAGTAATCTAACAGAGATAACTGAATATATTCCTTGTCCAGATTCTTCCTGGGATCCATTAGGGTTTGTCTCTGAACCATGGTTCTTACTCTGATTCATTGATCTCTTCCAACTCTATAAGCGTATTTCCTTTCTCATTGAAGATTCAATGATTAGGATTTCTTCTTGTTCTGACAGTCTTAATTGAGGACTAATCGGATAACATTCTCCTATTTGATAAAATAGGTCTTTGTTTTCCCTTACTACCAAAACTGCAATAATGGTACTTGGTAAGATACTTACTATGGAATGGTCGTGATGGTTTATTTTCCTAAGAATGGATTAGACTCATTTAGTCCATCCAATCATGGTTTATAGTTGATACCTATAACTATTTTGAGTTATTTAGGTTCCATGAAAGGAATCTTTCAAATAGACTTTAGTTTTGGTATGGTCAATCTTCTTCATTCTTTGGCCTTCTTGAGATGTATTTGGTCTATAGTATTTTCTTCGTCTAACTTCTTTATGCTTGACTTACTTGAGCTTTCGTACTTCTGAGTAAATACTACTCACTTTCTCAAGTTATAGTCCACTTCTTACTTCCTTGAGGTATAAACCTCGGCTTCTGGTCTGGCATCCTTCTGAAAGTAGTGTTCATTAATCTTATAAAAATAAGATCGAACTTCCTCTCAGTTCAGACCTTCTTCTTCTATTATGCTCAAAGTATTGAGTTATTGTACATCCAACTCAATCTTTACTCTACCCCTTAGAGTTTTCTTATGGTCTTCAACTCCTTTTCTTCCAACTATTGAACTTATGATTAAAATATTGGTATAGGTCTTGTTTATAATTTATATTCCTCTAAGGTTTTGCGAAGAAACTTTGTGGTGTATCCACTCAATTGTGGACATCCAATGTGAATCCTTTGACTAAATGTTTATAGATCTAGCTATTTGGCTGACAAGATTTTTATTTGTTCACAAACTTTTGTTACAAATAATTAAATCGTGGACTATTCGTAATACCAACTGATACCAGCTGTGGTTATTATACCAACTGTGGCTATTTGATATCTAAAAATGAATTCTATTATAGGTTCTGATCAACTGGACGAGACATCTTCTGCTTTATCTCGCAGTATTTATCCTATACCAATTGTGGTCTTCTGATATCAACTATGGTCTTCTTATATCTGCTATGGGTTCATAGGTCATCTTCCTTTCTTTGAGGGTTTATTGTTGCAAGAAAACCACTAGCTGACACTATGAATATATCATCCTAAGTGATTTCCCATGCATTCCCTCTTCTATGATGACTATGGTTCTGCTTGAGCTTTACCATAATCACCAGATTTATCACTTTCATGCTTCTTCCGTACTGAAGTACTCCTCTGTTGAGGCTAAGCATGAGTTTTGATTGGTACTTCCTTCGGAGTATTGTGGTTACTTCCCACAACTTTACTTCCTTTTTCTGATCAACCTCCATCTTGTCTTCAGAATCTTCAGAATTCGTCACTTCCTCACACAAATACCATTACCCTCTAGATCTATAGCATCAAGTAAGAACTTGATATTGCAACATGCATTTGCATATCAAAGTCAAACTTCATGTATGGATCTAGTCAAACAATGAAAATCCAATAAAATCCCAGAAGATTCAACTTTGTGCTTATAATACACATCATCATAAGCCTGAATAAAATAGTTGAGTAAGACATCTCTAAACATCAGGCTCTGATGTGTAGTATATAACACCACATAAGATAGGTTTATATCGTGATACTTAGCACGAATATATGGGATTCTACTATTTGTCTCAACCTTTACCTTAATTGCACATTTGCAATGAGATAAACTTGAAACAAAGTGATCTAGGACAGTTAAGGTTAACCTAATTTTCTTTGGAAGTACTACTTAACTTTCATTTTATTGAGGACTATCTCACATGATATGTCTAGGTTCTATCATGTCTACTCTAAACACCTATTTATTAGGATATATCTCCTATACTTTTAAGTGTTTATACTATCATAAGACTATGGTTATGATGTGCCTGGCACCCTTCTTATTGTTTTGGAACACAATTCTTGCACTATTTGTTTAGCACTTGACTTCTTATTGTTCTCCTCCTAAATGTTTATGATGTTCTATTCCATCACATAATGAATCTCAGGTAAAACACATATGATTAGCAACTCTAACTTGTAGTAGACATATATTTTTTTTTCCTATCACTCTTCCTTATTTCCCATGATTGACTCATCATGGTCTATTTTACCTCGTATGACTCATAGTTATCACTTATTATCAATTGTTTCACAAGTTTGGATAATTTACTTACTCATTACTTAACTTGGTCTACATTTTCTATTATTATCTCTTAATTATCTTCATAACTTGATATTACTCCTATTACAGGTCTAGATATCTCTTACTTTACCATAACATTTGTTGGTACACCACTTCTAATAGGATATCTTCCTTATGGTTGTATCCTCTCTTTGGACTACCATGTATTGTATACCAACTGGGGTCTACTCATCTATTATTTTAAGGACTTCATGAGGTACTACATGTTTGGGGTTAGCTGACTAACTTTACTTTATCTTGGTAAGTTTGGTAAGAAATGTTGACTCGAGTGTGTCAGGATTATTCTCAAGTGAATATCCATCTCAAGTCATAAAAAATATTTGGTTTACCTAGGACAACTTCCTATAGACACTACCAATCCTATAGGTCTCCTTTAAAGGGTTTTAATCCTAAGGTCAAAGCATTTGCTCTGATACCAACTGTGGAGACCCGGCATACCACTGCATGGTGTAGTATGCAAGTCTGATATAACACCAATGAAACACCGTTCCACTAGTATTATATCGCTCAGAGTGGTACAACAGAAACATATGCGGGTCCAAGGTATGTCTATAGAATTACAACATTGACTCTGTTACATAAGATCATCACAGCCTCCTACTTTACAATGAGGTAAAACTGCAGATAACTCCAGAAGAACGACTCGTAGTCTAGTCCTATCACGAACTCTATTTGTAGAGTATTCAACTAGCTAGAGAGGCTAAGAATAGATTCTAGCTAAGTAGGAGCTAAGTTTAGGAAGCTAGTTCCCTTCTATGGCTATACTAGGTTTTCTCCTGGTTGGATGTGGTATCTGACTCCTCTGACAGGGTCCTGTCTCTTGAAGTAGTTGTTGACTCCTCGGTCTTCGAGTTGCACTGTAGATCCTCCTTCGATGCCTCCATATCTAAGCAGGGGATTTAAGAGTGGGATGAGTACGAGCGTACTCAACAAGTTCATTATAGGAAAGAGGTGTTTAATGCACTAGCTACAGCATTAGACCAGAAAGTCTAATACCAATGCAAGTTTTCATAACCATTTCTTCAAAAGGTTGCTTTTATTCGGAAGAACTATGTCCGTCGGCCTTCACCGGTTTACTAGAACTTCATGGAGCTCCTTTCCGGCCGCGTTCGCGATTCCATATCCCGAACGAGGGAGTGACAGTCACGGTTCTTTACACTCTGCAGAGGTGTGTTGCTTTACCCATAAGAGATCTTAACCTTGGTGCCAACCGAGTCATGTTCTCGTCCACACTTCCTTTGGTGTGAGGCCCGGTATAAGGTCTAGCCAATCATGTTCCTCCGCTACCTCGAACACCCACCCTTTGTTGCATACCCCGACCCTGGGTCCTCGTCGGTCCTCTTATACCACTTAAGGATGGACCCCGACCACGACAACAGTTTGGGATCGAACCAAACTCCTTCGCCGGTAGCTGCAACCCATCATAGACCGCAATACCGTGGGGACTTTAGGCTTCCCAGCCCACCGCTTGCACTTCGAGCGACAAGTGTCTACGGACTATGCCGTGGGGACTTAAGGCTTCCCCAGCCCACCGCTTGCCACAGCGAGATACAAGTGTCTACGGTAAAGCGCATCCGTTGATGAACGAGAGGTGGAAACACTTTTGACTATTCCGTCCCACTCCGGATCTTATGGTTAACACGGATATTACGGCACAAGAATCACTGGCGACATTTGTTGTTTAATCCTAGATGGATATAAGCCCGTGCAATGGAACCTCCACCATATCAACACAATCCATGGTTCCATTGCCCACCACATAGTCATATTCATAGTTATGAAAGTAGTGGTTTTGATTTTTATGCAATAGTGATAACCATAATACTTTGCAAGTAATTTGATAGAAATACTCAAATGACATGAGCAAGTGATGAACTTGCCTTTCTTGGCTGCAAGATTATGCAGACAAGGTCTTCGATACGCAATAACTCCAAATTCTGAAATAGCATCATCGTCCGGTAAGGACGATGTTTAAAAGATTGGCAAGGATGCAATAATGCATAAGTATGAGATGCAATCGCTCTAAGCGTGACCTAACCCCGATGATTTAGGATCATTGAGTTGTAATGGTTGGTTTAGGGTGTGTTGCACTTTTAGAGTGATTCACATACAAGGTTCTTATTCAGGTGTGATTATTTGGTATTATCAATAGGTAGATAATTAAGCATAATAATCAATTGAGCACACAAAGAATGTCAATTGGCATAATGTTATCAAGTAAAGAACAGTGGTCAGTTTTAGTACTATATGGCATGGTTGATGATTGATTATCATATACTTTAAAATAATAACTTTTGAAGAGCATGTTCTTTGATAAAGAACAAGTATGATAATTAGATTGGGTTTCTATGGTGGACTATGGTTTCATGTAGTTGTTGGAGTAAGTATTAGATGGATCACAACCTAGTTGGATTCATCAGCTACTAGTTTTGTATTGTTGAATTAAGCCTAAACATCTTAATTACCAATAGTTGCTATCAAGGTGGCATACCTTGTTGGTGATAGTTGGCTAGGGTTTATAGGTCCTTATAAGCAGGGTTGAAGATGATTCTTTGTTTACTTCAAAAGAATAACTTTTGAAGAACATACTTCTTAAGTAATAAGAAGTATATCAATTAGGTTGAGGTTGTTTAGGTTTGCTATTTCATTTCCTAAGTAAAGAATTATTGGATCCTAAATAGGATGGTTCATAATTATGAAGTACTTGTAGGGTTTAGTGGAACAGGGTATGTAGTGCAAAATAATAGGTATGGTTACTATTAGGGTTCATCACCATGGTGTGATGATGAATATGGATATTTAAAGTTGTTGCCTCTAAGTATAGAAGCTAGGGTTGGTCCTATTTGATCATCTAGGTTGGATAGGTATGCCTACATGGACTACCAATTATTGGTAATAGGGCTCCTACAATTTTATGTGGCATGGCAAGTATGTAATTGCTATTATGGTTCTATGTATTAGAACACCATGATTAAATGAGAGGATCTAGGGTTTAGGTTTTAGAAGTAATTTAGGGTTCATATGTAATAATGGAGCTAGGGTTCCTAATGATATTAGGGTTTTAGGGATCACATGAGATGATAAGGTTATAACTTTATTTATAATGGATCTAGGGTTGTTCTAATTACCCTATAATTCTTGGATTAATAACTTCATTAATAAAGTTGAAGTTATTAATACTTTGGAATAAAAATAATATTGAATTTGGCATTTTATTATTTTTAAACAATTTATAATTAAGGTAATTATTAGTTAGGGTTTAAATTTCCAGTAATAAAGTTTTAACAGAATAACAAATAAAGAAAAATAGCTTTAATGTTTTCTTTATTTTTCTTACTGGTTTTTTATTTATTTTAGAAGGTTTTACTATTTATTGAATTTTAATTCAATTTAGAATTAAAGAAATGGCTTATATAATAAGTAATAAATAATGAATTTCTAGTTAAAAATATAAATTTCATTTTATATTTTTATTGGATAGATTTTTCTTTTATAAGAATTTTGATATCTTATTTGTATTTTTCTGAGCTTTTATGAATTTTCTATATTATTTCAAAGTTTCAGGCATTTTCTGTAATTTAAATTTTAAACGAATTTACTAAACACACCCGGCTGGTGTTAGCCAGGGTCACTGGCGAGTGGGCCAATGGTCCACATCAGCTGCCACGCAGCGTGGACCGAGTCAAAATTGGAATCGTGGCAACGGAGCTCACTGCCGGCGAGCCAGTCATCGACGGCGGCGGCTCTGTGGTGCTCCCGCGGATGAGCGAGTGGTTTAGTCCGAAGCGGAACAGCGAGGGGAACACAGTGGTGGTCTCGCCGCCACTTTATGGCCACCGGAGCTTGGCCGGTGACGATGTACCGCGGCGGCGGAAATAGGGGTATGCGGCGACGACGCTACAATGCCTAATCGAGCAAGGCGAGCATACTGGACGATCGAGGAGCTCACCAGGAGCACGATGGAGGCGACAGCAGGGTCGGAGGAGCTCCAGATCGTCGGAATCGACGGCTCTGGCCGTCGGAGAGAGCGAGCTCGACGGAGATGCTCCGAGGCACACGGGCTCGATTCCTGGTGCAGGATGGGCATGACGAGGGTGGTGAAGACGATGGCGTCCTCGGCGAGGCTCGGGGAGGTCCTTAACGGCGGCGGTAGTCGGAGTCCGAGCGAATAGGGTTTCGGCGAAAGGGGGAAATTAAGCAGGAGGAGGAAGAAATCCGAGCTAGGGTTCGTTGGGAGGCTTTATACGACGCCAGAGCCAAGCCTCGTCACGCCGACGATGAAGGAGAGATCGACAGCGACGATGGGAAGTTGAGCACGCCGTCGTGCTGTCCTTCCCGTGCGTGAGAGGATGAGGATGACCCTCCCTCTGTTTTTCTTAAACGAAGAGGTACGTGGTGGCCTGCTGGGCCGTGGCTTGGGCCGTGTTGGTGGGCTTCTGCTGGACCAGCTGTTGGGCTGCTGCGCTCTGGTGAGGTCCAGGTAAGCCTCCTTTTCTTTTTCTCTTTTATTTTATTTACTGTTTTATTTCTTGTTTTGAATTCTGGTTTTATAATTCTGTTTTGAATTCATATCTGAATTCAATTATGCTTTCAGATGTTTTATACCTATTTTTAATTAGGACTTAACACTAATAATCATGGCATGACTCCATTATCCAAACTAATGTGTAATGCATGATTTTATTTGTATCCTTGTGGTTTCTATTTTAATTTTCAATTGAGCCATGATTTTAGGTGTTTCTATGAAATTCCTTTTCTTCCCTGCAATATATCTTTTTTTTGAATTATTTACTGTGGGGAATTGCTTCCCAAAGCATTTTAAAGATTATTATGAGGTCCTGGTTTCTTATTTGGGAGTGTTGTCCATTTGCATATAATTTTATGTGAGCAACATTTTCTTAGGATTTTGTAGGTTTGATAATAATCCAAACTCAAGGTTAGTATTAGGTCTATATTTTAAATATGACTTAAAATCCTAGAGTATGCATTATTCTCCTCAAGGTTGGGCTTTATTTACAGAGATAAGTGGTTGATCACCACCCATGGATTTAATTATGAGTTTATGTACTAGATGTTTCTTAGGGTTAATTTGTGAAACATAGAATTCAGCTAATGAGCAATTCTTAGGGTTATAATGATATTTACCTAATGGCAATCGGTTTGAATCTCAACTATGACCTAGGTTCATATTATGATCACCATAGTGATGCATAAACTAGGGTTGAGATAAAAGTCTAGTTTATAGAATTGGGATGACATCATATTGCATGTGCTAGGGTTAATCTCCCCTAACCATGATAAGATGGTTACTTACTTAATATTTTATGTGCTTCTCTTATTACTAAGGATTTGGGAATTGGTTTTATCTTTTACCAATTTACTTCCATTATTATCCTCAATTAATCATTAAAGTAACTACATTGATTATGGTTCTTTTTATAGTTAACTTTGGTTATATGGACTAATGATTTCTCACCATATAGAGTATAGTGTTTAACTCTAAGGTTTTCTTATGTTTGTTAAATGAAAAATATGTGGAATGTAGATATGGTAGAATTCTACTTATGATCACCAATTGAATCACAAGTTAGGGTTGGAATATAAGCCTAGGGTTGCTTACTAGTTACTACCCTAAGATTTCATGTGGTGAATGATATCTACTTATCCTATTAGGGTTTATCTTATCCTCACATATCTCAAGAGCATGATCATGGTTAGACATGATCAACTTGTTCTTGATATCATTACCTCAATTTCTTGGGGTTTATGATCATTACCCAATTTATAATGATCAAGGTTGGCTTCCTAAGGTATCTCTCATTAAATGGGTTTCTCACTTCCATGATCAAGCATTGTCTTGATGAACTAAGGTATAGCACTTCTATTTATTTTCTAGGATGAGCTATTATGATTGTCTCTTTAGTTTATATCCCAGGAGAATGCCTGAGATATTATGTTAGGGTTCTACTTAATCAATGATGATATCATCATCTGGGTATATGGGTAGTTCTCTCCCTCAAACTCAAGTGTTGCCTCAACTAACTCGAGTGTAACACCATAATTGATCTCTCTTATATAAGAATGGATTATTCTAGGTTATGGTGTACTCCTAATACTCTAGTTCAATGGTTGTCCTTTATTCTTAAATAGATAAAGCTAAGATTGGCATGATTGGTCTCTCTCTTATTTGGGAAGGACTTTAATACTAACCTAAGGTTAGGCTTCCTAGAGGTTGATGTGATCATCAATGTCTATGTTAAATATAAATGATTTATCTCTCTAGGAATTGTCTTGGATAATATCCTAGGGTTTCTCTTAGAGATGCTGATTTGAATACTTGGATGTATATCCAAGGTTTAGCTCAAGGTTTGTTATTGCTTCTCTAATGATTATGGTAGAACTCTCACCTCTCTATGTTTGATGTATATTAATATGGAATAGAGAAGGATATATATTTCTTAGGTGGATCTCTTTGTCTTGTTTCCAAGATTAAAGTAGAATGAATACCATGAGGTTTCACATGTTGTGATCTTTAATAAGATCAAGTAGTTGATCCTTGGTTCATATGTTCTTGTGTTGGTTTTAATTCCATTTGATCTAACCCCTTTAGATCAAATCATCTCTACCCAAAACAAGGTTTTAGCAAAGTCACATTGAGGTTTATAGCGTTTGACTTGATGAGCTACTTCAATTCCACCAAGGTCAAGTGAAACTTCGATTCATCGTGTATTTGTTTTACTTTAAAGCGCGAAAATTCCCCGGATTTTCTATGCATGAATGCAATGCACACATCTGTTTCCTCTATTTTTGTAACCCCATTACCTGGGATATTACAGCCTCCACCCACTTGGTGAAGTAATCTGTAATGACCAAAATCCATTCATGTTTCTTACTCGACGCCGGATGGATTTTGCCGATCATATCCATGCCCCACCCTCGAAACGGCCATGGCTTGATGACAGGGTTCATTGCTGATGCGGGTACCATCTGAATCTTCCCGAACATCTGGCACGCTTGGCACCCCTTGTAGTACTTGAAGCAATCCTCAAGCATGGTGGGCCAATAAAACCCTGATCGCCTAATTAGCCACTTCATCTTATGAGCCCATTTGGTGAGTTCCACAGGCGCCTTCATGCACCTCATGTAAGAGCCGATTAGACTCAGTTGGTCCCAGGCACTTGAGTAGTAACCCTTCCAACGTCCTGTAGAACATGTCGTCTCCTATGAGGACATACTTCATGGCCTTGTACCTTATCCGTTTAGGTGTCCCCCGAGCCGAATCTTTTAAGTAATTGAAGATTTCGGCTCTCCAATCATCCTGTTCCAGGAATTGCACCTGAACCTCTGACCCGTCTGATATGTCCTTATAGCCTGACGCCATTTGTGCGAGATCGTTGGCCTCGGCATTTCGGGATCTTGGGACCCAATTAAAGTTGATGTACCGAAACCGTGTCATCAACTCACGGCATTCCATCCAATATGGGAAAAGTGATTCACTTTCGCACTTATATTCATCCGTGAGCTGGTTAATCACCAACTTCGAGTCTCCAAAAAGCTCTACCGCTTACGCGGCTTCAAAGACAGCAACTCCATTCCCTTACGTACTGCCTCATACTCAGCGACATTGTTGGTGCAAGGGGTAGATAGTCTGATGGAGAAGGAGTACATTGCCCCCCGAGGCGACACGAGTAGAATGCCGATGCCACAACCATCGTCACAAGCCGATCCATCGAAGAACATAGCCCATGCACGTATAGATAGTGCTGCTATATTGGTATTGATCCGTTCAGCTATAACATCGGCCAACGCTTGTCCCTTGACTGCTTTCGCAGGCTGATACCGAAGATCGAACTCTGATAACGCAAACATCCACTTGCCAAGTCGGCCTTTCAAAATAGGGGCCGACAGCATGTGTTTGACAACGTCTGACTTGCGTATGACGATGATCTCTGCCGTCAAAAGGATGTGATGAAGCTTGGTGCAGGTGAAGAACAGGCAAAGGCAAAGCTTCTCGACTTCAGGATACCTTGTCTCCGCGTCCAACATCCTTCTGCTGAGGTAGAAAACGACCCTTTCAACACCCTCATAGAGTTGCACCACCACCGAAGCGATGGATGTGTCAGCTACTGACAAGTAGATATAGAACGGCCTGTCTTGTTGGGGCGGAACTAGCACGAGCGGCGTTGTCGAATACCGCTTAATCTCATCAAACGCTGCTGTGTTACGCTTTGATGAAACTCATCATCAGATTTAATTTTCACCAGTGCTATGAACGGCTCGATTCGTCCTGACAGGTTAGAGATGAACCGTCGGACAAAATTGATCTTGCCGATGAGACGTTGGAGCTCCTTCTTCGTGGTGGGCGGCTGCATGGTACGCACTGCCTCTTGACTTTTCAGGCCGATCTCAATTCCCCGTTCATGAACCAGAAAACCTAGGAACTGACCGGCCGTCACACCAAAGGCACACTTCTTTGGATTCATTCTCAGTCCAAACTTCCGAGTTCGGTCTAGGATGCGTCGCAAATCATCCAAGTGTCCCTCCATGGAGACAGATTTGACTACCACGTCATCGATGTAGATTTCCACCAACTTGCCGATCAGATCGTGAAATATATAATTCATGGCTCTTTGGTACGTTGCACCAGCATTCTTCAACCCAAAGGTCATGACTACATATTCAAACAAGCCAACTGCCCCTGGTACTCTGAATGCGGTCTTGTGTATATCTTCTGGAGCCATGAAGATTTGGTTATAGCCGGCGTTGCCGTCCATGAAGCTCAACACCTTGTGGCCAGCAGCTGCATTGATCAACGTTTCTGCCACAGGCATCGGATATTCATCTTTTGGAGTGGCTCTGTTGAGATCTCGGAAATCGATGGCCACACGCCACCGGCCGTCCTTCTTTTCTATAGGAACGATACTGGAGATCCATTCAGCATACTTGCATGGCCTGATGAACCCAGCGGCCAACATCTTCTCAATCTCCTTCTTGACCTCTTCCAGAATTTCGGCCTTCATCTGACGTGCTCGTTGTTGGAACGGCCGAAATCCCTTCTTAAGGGGGAGCCGATGCTCAATGATGCTTGATACGTCTCCAACGTATCGATAATTTCTTATGTTCCATGCCACATTATTGATGTTATCTACATGTTTTATGCACACTTTATGTCATATTCGTGCATTTTCTGGAACTAACCTATTAACAAGATGTCGAAGTGCCGATTCTTTGTTTCTGCTGTTTTTGGTTTCAGAAATCCTAGTAAGGAAATATTCTCGGAATTGGACGAAATCAACGCCCAGGGGCCTATTTTTCCACGAAGCTTCCAGAAGTCCGAAGATGAAACGAAGTGGGGCCACAGGGTGCCCAAACCCTAGGGCGGCGCGGCCCCCCCCCCCTTGGCCGCGCCGCCCTGTCATCTGGGGCCCCTGTGCCCCCTCCTGACTTGCCCTTCCGCCTACTTAAAGCCTCCGTGACGAAACCCCCAGTACCGAGAGCCACGATACGGAAAACCTTCCAGAGACGCCGCCAACGCCGATCCCATCTCGGGGGATCCAGGAGATCGCCTCCGGCACCCTGCCGGAGAGGGGAATCATCTCCCGGAGGACTCTACGCCGCCATGGTCGCCTCCGGTGTGATGTGTGAGTAGTCTACCCCTGGACTATGGGTCCATAGCAGTAGCTAGATGGTTGTCTTCTCCCCATTGTGCTATCATTGTCGGATCTTGTGAGCTGCCTAACATGATCAAGATCATCTATCTGTAATTCTATATGTTGCGTTTGTTGGGATCCGATGAATAGAGAATACTTGTTATGTTGATTATCAAAGTTATATATATGTGTTGTTTATGATCTTGCATGCTCTCCGTTATTAGTAGATGCTTTGGCCAAGTTGATGCTAGTAACTCCAAGAGGGAGTATTTATGCTCGATAGTGGGTTCATGTCTCCGTGAATCTGGAGGGGTGACAAGAACCTCTAAGGTTATGGATGTGCTGTTGCCACTAGGGATAAAACATTAGTGCTATGTTCAAGGATGTAGTCACTAGTTACATTACGCGCAATACGTAATGCAATTGTCTGTTGTTAGCAACTTAATACTGGAGGGGGTTCGGATGATAACCTGAATGTGGACTTTTTAGGCATAGATGCAGTTGGATGGCGGTCTATGTACTTTGTCGTAATGCCCAATTAAATCTCACTATACTCATCATGATATGTATGTGCATGGTCATGCTCTCTTTATTTGTCAATTGCCCAACTGTAATTTGTTCACCCAACATGCTGTTCGTCTTATGGGAGAGACACCTCTAGTGAACTGTGGACCCCGGTCCAATTCTCTTTACTGAAATTCAATCTACTGCAATACTTGTTCTACTGTTTTCTGCAAACAATCATCTTCCACACAATACGGTTAATCCTTTGTTACAGCAAGCCGGTGAGATTGACAACCTCACTGTTTCGTTGGGGTAAAGTACTTTGGTTGTGTTGTGCCGGTTCCACGTTGGCGCCGGAATCCCTGGTGTTGCGCCGCACTACATCCCGCCGCCATCAACCTTCAACGTGCTTCTTGACTCCTACTGGTTCGATAAACCTTGGTTTCTTACTGAGGTAAACTTGCTGCTGTACGCATCACACCTTCCACTTGGGGTTCCCAACGAGCGTGTGCTTTACGCGTCATCAAGCTAAATTTCTGGCGCCGTTGCCGGGGAGATCAAGACACGCTGCAAGGGGAGTCTCCACTTCTCAATCTCTTTACTTTGTTTTTGTCTTGCTTAGTTTTATTTACTACTTTGTTTGCTGCACTAAATCAAAATACAAAAAAATTAGTTGCTAGTTTTACTTTATTTGCTATCTTGTTTGCTATATCGAAAACACAAAAAAATTAGTTACTTGCATTTACCTTACTTGATTCATCATGTTTCCTTTTAATTTTACCACAAAAGACATACCGGTAGTGTGATAACCCGGATATTTAGATGGTTAATTAATCTAAGATAAATTGTAATTTTCTTTTAATAATATTTCTTTTTGCTAATGTCTAGTGTTTAAATAAAATGTTAACTTTGGTTGCATCCAGAATTAAAGGAGTTAATATTGGTTAATTTAAAATCTGACGTGTCAAGTGCATGTGAACTTTTACAAGTGCATGTGTCGATGGACTGATGGAGCTATCAGATGGTAGTTAGCTAGTAGTAGTACCAAAGCAGATTTAGCTTTGGAATTCTTTTACAGGCACGGCCTCAAGTACAAACGGATGGAGCTGAGATATGTCGGCAAGGTCGGCCAGTCCTGCGTGGACCTCTGCATGTCCAAGGAAAATGAGTCAGCTTATACGTGTCACCTAGAGATAGGAGAGAAAGTTGTAGTGTCACACGCAGTTTAGATTTTTAGTCACATAGGCGGTTCTCACGTTCTATAAATAGCTACTGCTGTGGTTAGTTTACACTAGTCAACCTGAGCCCGTAGATAGAGAAATAGAGACACGCCAGTGAGAGAGCTATGCCAATACAAATTTATCAAGAAGGGAATACAGAGATGCTGCTGAAATGAACATGAGAGCAGATCCATAGAGTGGTGGATATACACTTTGTTTTCATCGCTAGGTGGGAATGGTCGTTCCATAGTACTGATATTGCTGACAGGGGTGTCACCGAGGCAAGTAGTAACTTATCCTAATCCATTGTTATCTTCGTTGATCATGCAAGTAGCTGTTCAGCTAACCTCCTTCACTTGAATTCCCTTTGAATATCACTTGAATCCTTGTTATCATATTGCTACTGTTGAATCCTCGTTATCATGATGAATATTGTTGCACATGATCCTTGGTCATGTTTGATCATTTTGTTGTTGGAGAGAGACGGGTAGTCATCTCCGGCTTTCAGAATAATAATTTGCGGGAGCTCGTGTGGAGCCTTGAGGTTGTAGATCTCAAGATAGTGATTTGTATCACTTACCTGCGAATATCCTTGATCTTGTCGTACTGGTATCACGACGGCAAACATATTGTACCGGTCACAGTTCAGGTATGGGACTGTCTGTGTTCTCCGCTGGGGACGGCCTCTGTTCGGGAACGTGTCGGTGATGGATCCATAGGAGCGACCGACATCAGTAGGTCAGAGTGTCCGGGTCTTAGCGGGTAAAAGAACACTGCTTGACTAGCGCAACCTAGTCAAGACTGTCGATGTCGGAGTACCCCTCTGCAGAGTGTAAAAGCGTTAATATTAACCCCTGTGACTCCCGGGTTGGGAAGCTTGCTGTCATGTGTGATGCTAATCGCTTCCGTGTCCATTTCTGTTGAAATTATTTTTTGTTGTTCCTATACTCAAATCCGTGAATTCATTCCCGCTAAATATCTCGTTGATATTTCTTTGATTCCCGTTAATTCTTTGATCATATCTTATTTCCTGGTTGTACTACTTGCTGAGTATAACTTTATACTCACCCTTTCCATCTCCATTTTTTTTACAGAAGTTAGCATGTTTGGAGATGAAGGCAAAGCGTAGGATTAGTACTACGGGAAGGGGAAATAAATAATGTATTATGATTCGTGTAATAGAAAGGATAGCAAATAAAGTGTTGTTTTAGCTTGTATAAATGGTATCTTTTGAGCCTTACATGTTTATAATCGCGAGATTATAAATATGTGGCGTTGTCACGACTAGGCCCGGTTTCGGGGCGTGACAGGTAGGACGTGGGTCTATAGTTGGGAGAAATAATATAGAAGAATTTTTCAATCATGTTGGTACCATCGAAAATTTTGAAGATAGAGACTTGGTGGACCTTGCGCCTACTTATGAAATTGCTGCTGCGCATTTAGTTCGCCTGTTGGAAACTAAATTTGTTAATCTTAATCCTATAATCCAACATATGTTTCTCACACTTGGTGATATGGAAGAAGGGGAAAAGAAAGATTTTGTTTTAGAAACCCTTCTTAGAGAATTTGGTGGTCTAGCAAGAGAAGCTAGAAAGGTCTTTGCTAAATTTAATATGCTTGGTTCTCATACTAATTTTGTTAGCCTCCTTGAAAAGATGGACATGGATAGAATAAGATACACTAATAATATTGATGATGGTGGGGAGATCAAAGCACCAATACCATGTAAACTCTTAGCTATGAATGATGCACTAGAAAATAACTATGCCTGGTTTGTTCCTGAAAATTTGTTTGATGAGAGTAGCACGCCTAAGACTAATGAAAAGGGAGATGCTAAAACCTATGTATCTAATATATTATGCCTGGTTGAGAAAACTCCGCACCCCGCTGAGAATGCACCATCTTTTGATAATACTTGATACACACTTTCCGCGCCTAGCTGAAAGGCGTTAAAGAAAAGCGCTTATGGGAGACAACCCATGTTTTTACCTACAGTACTTTGTTTTTATTTTATGTCTTGGAAGTTGTTTACTACTGTAGCAACCTCTCCTTATCTTAGTTTTGTGTTTTGTTGTGCCAAGTTAAGCCGTTGATAGAAAAGTAAGTACTAGATTTGGATTACTGCGCAGTTCCAGATTTCTTTACTGTCACGAATCTGGGTCCACCTCCCTGTAGGTAGCTCAGAAAATTAAGCCAATTTACGTGCATGATCCTCAGATATGTACGCAACTTTCATTCAGTTTGAGCATTTTCATTTGATCAAGTCTGGTGCCATTTTAAAATTCGTCAATACGAACTGTTCTGTTTTGACAGATTCTGCCTTTTATTTCGCATTGCCTCTTTTGCTATGTTGGATGAATTTCTTTGATCCACTAATGTCCAGTAGCATTATGCAATGTCCAGAAGTATTAAGAATGATTGTGTCACCTCTGAATATGTTAATTTTTATTGTGCACTAACCCTCTAATGAGTTGTTCTAAGTTTGGTGTGGAGGAAGTTTTCAAGGATCAAGAGAGGAGTATGATGCAACATGATCAAGGAGAGTGAAAGCTCTAAGCTTGGGGATGCCCCGGTGGTTCACCCCTGCATATATCAAGAAGACTCAAGCGTCTAAGCTTGGGGATGCCCAAGGCATCCCCTTCTTCATCGACAACATTATCAGGTTCCTCCCCTGAAACTATATTTTTATTCCATCACATCTTATGTGCTTTTTCTTGGAGCGTCGGTTTGTTTTTGTTTTTGTTTTGTTTGAATAAAATGGATCCTAGCATTCACTTTATGGGAGAGAGACACGCTCCGCTGTAGCATATGGACAAGTATGTCCTTGGTTTCTACTCATAGTATTCATGGCGAAGTTTCTCCTTCGTTAAATTGTTATATGGTTGGAATTTGAAAATGATACATGTAGTAATTGCTATTAATGTCTTGGGTAATGTGATACTTGGCAATTGTTGTGCTCATGATTAAGCTCTTGCATCATATGCTTTGCACCCATTAATGAAGAAATACATAGAGCATGCTAAAATTTGGTTTGCATATTTGGTTTCTCTAAGGTCTAGATAATTTCTAGTATTAAGTTTGAACAACAAGGAAGATGGTGTAGAGTCTTATAATGTTTTCAATATGTCTTTTATGTGAGTTTTGCTGCACCGGTTCATCCTTGTGTTTGTTTCAAATAAGCCTTGCTAGCCTAAACCTTGTGTCGAGAGGGAATACTTCTCATGCATCCAAAATACTTGAGCCAACCACTATGCCATTTGTGTCCACCATACCTACCTACTACATGGTATTTTCCGCCATTCCAAAGTAAATTGCTTGAGTGCTACCTTTAAAATTCCATCATTCACCTTTGCAATATATAGCTCATGGGACAAATAGCTTAAAAACTATTGTGGTATTGAATATGTAATTATGCACTTTATCTCTTATTAAGTTGCTTGTTGTGCGATAACCATGTTCACTGGGGACGCCATCAACTATTCATTGTTGAATTTCATGTGAGTTGCTATGCATGTCCGTCTTGTCTGAAGTAAGAGAGATCTACCACCTTATGATTAAGCATGCATATTGTTAGAGAAGAACATTGGGCCGCTAACTAAAGCCATGATCCATGGTGGAAGTTTCAGTTTTGGACATATATCCTCAAATCTCAAATGAGAAAATTATTAATTGTTGTTACATGCTTATGCATAAAAGAGGAGTCCATTATCTGTTGTCTATGTTGTCCCGGTATGGATGTCTAAGTTGAAGAATAATCAATAGCGAGAAATCCAATGCGAGCTTTCTCCTTAGACCTTTGTACGAGCGGCATAGAGGTACCCCTTTGTGACACTTGGTAAAAACATGTGCATTGTGATGATCCGGTAGTCCAAGCTAATTAGGACAAGGTGCGGGCACTATTAGTACACTATGCATGAGGCTTGCAACTTATAAGATATAATTTACATGATGCATATGCTTTATTACTACCGTTGACAAAATTGTTTCATGTTTTCAAAATCAAAGCTCTAGCACAAATATAGCAATCGATGCTTTTCCTCTATGGAGGACCATTCTTTTACTTTCAATGTTGAGTCAGTTCACCTATTTCTCTCCACCTCAAGAAGCAAACACTTGTGTGAACTTGTGCATTGATGCCTACATACTTGCTTATTGCACTTATTATATTACTCTATGTTGACAATATCCATGAGATATACATGTTACAAGTTGAAAGCAACCGCTGAAACTTAATCTTCTTTTGTGTTGCTTCAATGCTTTTACTTTGAATTATTGCTTTATGAGTTAACTCTTATGCAAGACTTTATTGATGCTTGTCTTGAAGTGCTATTCATGAAAAGTCTTTGCTTTATGATTCACTTGTTTACTCATGTCATATACATTGTTTTGATCGCTGCATTCACTACATATGCTTTACAAATAGTATGATCAAGATTATGATGGCATGTCACTCCGAAATTATACGTGTTATCGTTTTACCTTTCGGACGAGCAGAACTAAGCAGGGATGCTGATACGTCTCCAACGTATCGATAATTTCTTATGTTCCATGCCACGTTATTGATGTTATGTACATGTTTTATGCAGAGTTTATGTCTTATTCGTGCATTTTACGGAACTAACCTATTAACAAGATGCCGAAGTGCTAGTTCTTTGTTTTCTGCTGTTTTTGGTTTCAGAAATCCTAGTAAGGAAATATTCTCGGAATTGAACGAAATCAACGCCCGGGGGCCTATTTTTCCACGAAGCTTCCGGAAGTCCGAAGACGAAGCGAAGTGGGGCCACAGGGTGCCCAAACCCTAGGGCGGCGCGGCCCCCCTTGGCCGCGCCGCCTTTGTCATCTGGGCCCTGTGCCCCCTCCCGACTTGCCCTTCCGCCTACTTAAAGCCTCCGTGTGAAACCCCCAGTACCGAGAGCCACGATACGGAAAACCTTCCAGAGACGCCGCCAACGCCGATCCCATCTCGGGGGATCCAGGAGATCGCCTCCGGCACCCTGCCGGAGAGGGGAATCATCTCCCGGAGGACTCTACGCCGCCATGGTCGCCTCCGGTGTGATGTGTGAGTAGTCTACCCCTGGACTATGGGTCCATAGCAGTAGCTAGATGGTTGTCTTCTCCCCATTGTGCTATCATTGTCGGATCTTGTGAGCTGCCTAACATGATCAAGATCATCTATCTGTAATTCTATATGTTGCGTTTGTTGGGATCCGATGAATAGAGAATACTTGTTATGTTGATTATCAAAGTTATATCTATGTGTTGTTTATGATCTTGCATGCTCTCCGTTATTAGTAGATGCTTTGGCCAAGTTGATGCTAGTAACTCCAAGAGGGAGTATTTATGCTCGATAGTGGGTTCATGTCTCCGTGAATCTGGAGGGGTGACAAGAACCTCTAAGGTTATGGATGTGCTGTTGCCACTAGGGATAAAACATTAGTGCTATGTTCAAGGATGTAGTCACTAGTTACATTACGCGCAATACTTAATGCAATTGTCTGTTGTTAGCAACTTAATACTGGAGGGGGTTCGGATGATAACCTGAATGTGGACTTTTTAGGCATAGATGCAGTTGGATGGCGGTCTATGTACTTCGTCGTAATGCCCAATTAAATCTCACTATACTCATCATGATATGTATGTGCATGGTCATGCTCTCTTTATTTGTCAATTGCCCAACTGTAATTTGTTCACCCAACATGTTGTTCGTCTTATGGGAGAGACACCTCTAGTGAACTATGGACCCCGGTCCAATTCTTTTTACTGAAATTCAATCTACTGCAATACTTGTTCTACTGTTTTCTGCAAACAATCATCTTCCACACAATACGGTTAATCCTTTGTTACAGCAAGCCGGTGAGATTGACAACCTCACTGTTTCGTTGGGGCAAAGTACTTTGGTTGTGTTGTGCAGGTTCCACGTTGGCGCCGGAATCCCTGGTGTTGCGCCGCACTACATCCCGCCGCCATCAACCTTCAACGTGCTTCTTGACTCCTACTGGTTCGATAAACCTTGGTTTCTTACTGAGGGAAACTTGCTGCTGTACGCATCACACCTTCCACTTGGGGTTCCCAACGAGAGTGTGCTTTACGCGTCATCAATGCTCCTGTCTAACCCAGGCATTTCTGTGTAATCCCATGCAAAGCAATCTGGGTATTCTTTTAACAGAGCTATCATCTGGCTCCTAAGATGTGGATCTAACTTCTTGCTGATAAAAGTTGGTCGCGACTTATCCCCAGGTCCGATGTCGACTTCTTCTAGCTCATCAGCCGATGTAAACCCATACCCTAGCTTTCTGTCACACGTTAGATCGACACTAAATTCAGGGAGAACGTGTGGTAAGGATAATACGGGCCGATCGCTGGAATCGGCCTTCATCTTGATCGTAACCGGGGCTTTTTGGAATTGTCGGGGCCGATCGTATGGAACGGCTTCCTCATTGTCTTCGTTATGAGAGCTGCTGCCCTCGTCTCTATCCTTACCAGGGTGGCGCCCAAGTCCTACCACGTTGATGCTGAGCGAGAATCTTGGCTGGCACCTCCCAGGGTATGTGCATTCCACCATGTCAACGGCGTATGCCGGTGAATTCGGCACTTCTGGTGCTGCCAACGCGAATGGCAGCGGTGGACGGGACTGGAGTGGCATCTCTCCTTGGTAAGTCCCGAGAGCTGGTCCTGACGGAGAGTACTGATGCCTCATGATTTCCTGGATCACCCGAAGAGCGACACGCTCCAAAGTGTTCACCAGGCTCTCAGAATGGCGGTGCAGTGAGTGAGCTACCATGTAGTTAATCTCCTGACGCAGGGACCTGGTGCGTTCTTCTGACGGGGCGGACAGGTCCACTCCATCGAGCGCGCCTTCAGGTGAGAACCCTTTCCACCTGATGCCATGTGAGCGGGTTCCGTGAAAAGAGCCGATGAGGTCGGCTTCGAGGATCGCTTTGACCTCGTCATACTTCTTCTTGAGCTCCTCGGTCAGATCCTCGTACATGAATGGGGTGCCGTCCGCCATCTCAGATGTAGATGGCGATGCGGTTGATGTCGAAGACTGTCCCACCGGGCGTGCCAGAATGTGTTGCGGTCAGAAACCCACCGGCGAGCAGCGACGGGCAACACAGTAGAGCCGGGAGGCTCCCAGGACTGCGGCTGGCCCTGGTCCCTCCGAGCGACGGCCCGCAAAGACTCGGCACGCACGTCCGATGCTGGTGCAAGGGCGTGCCACCTGACCTATACCTGGTCAGGAAGGTGATGGAGATGCCTCGCTTAGTTTCCTGCATGGCATACACGTAAACATTAAATACGAGCCTCGATCGGCTCTCAGGTTGTCATGTGAATCGGCTCAGAGAGCCGATCCACCCATGATTCGCACGAGGTGTACGAATATATGGTGGTCCTGCTTGATCAAAATAAAGCTAAAATGATCTACTACGATTTAGGGTTTTCACCACATAATCGGAACATCCTACTCGTGATTGAGCCTCGTGGCCACGCACGGTGTTCGTAAACCGACCCTAGGCAAGGCCTAAAAACCAACACGAGGTTGATCCCCAGAACATCCTGTCTAGGGCTAGCAAACTACACCCTACGCGCCACTGGATCCTTCAACCCGTTTGTAAGGCCTAACTATGCAGATATTAAACTAATCCTTGAAGAACAAGGAGCAACCATAACGGATCGGATCTACTAAATAATGATCAAGCGGGGTGCCGCCCCTACACCTAAGATAGGTGTAAGGGCGGCTAGATGTCTCAGGGTTGCACGACGATAGCATATGATACGAGGAACAATGCTAACCCTAACACATCTAAGATAACTACGTTGCTCGCCATCAAAAAGGCTTCAGTACGAGCAACGCATGAACAGCGAATAAACTTGTACTGCCTATATCGCAAGATGCGATCTAGGCAGCATGATGCTTACCCGGAAGAAACCCTCGAGACAAGGGAGTTGGCGATGCGCCTAGATTGGTTTGTGGTGAACGTGGTTGTTGTTTATTTCATAAACCCTAGATACATATTTATAGTCCGTAGACTTTCTAACGTGGGAATAATCCCCACCGTGCACGAGCCAAACTCTAACTAACCGACACGTATCCTACTATATTACAGATACACGGGCAAACTAGCCCAAACTTTGCATATAAGGCCGATTCACGTATAATCTTCCATGTATATTCTTCAAGCCCATCTTGATCGTGGCCCACCTCTGATTCGGTCAAATTCTGGTGATAACAACTTTCCGGATACTTAATCCCACCTTTATAACCACCCATTTACGTAGTGGCGTTTGATGTAATCAAAGTACCTTTCCGGTATAAGTGATTTACATGATCTCATGGTCGAAAGGACTAGGTAACTATGTATTGAAAAGCTTATAGCAAATAACTTAATGACGTGATCTTATGCTACGCTTAATTGGGTGTGTCCATTACATCATTCACATAATGATATAACCTTGTTATTAATAACATCCAATGTTCATGATCATGAAACTATGATCATCTATTAATCAACAAGCTAGTTATACAAGAGGCTTACTAGGGACTCCTTGTTGTTCACATAACACACATGTATCAATGTTTCGGTTAATACAATTATAGCATGGTATGTAAACATTATCATAAACACAAAGATATATTATAATAACCATTTTATTATTGCCTCTTGGGCATATCTCCAACAGTCTCCCACTTGCACTAGAGTCAATAATCTAGTTTACATATGTAAAGATATAACACCTTGGCCTTCCGGTGCTTTATCATGTTTTTCTCACGGGAGAAGTTTTAGTCAACGGATCTGACATGCTCAGAAACGTATGTATTTTGCAATTTATTTGCGTCTCAACGCATCACTCATTTTCTAAATGAGTCGGCATTAAATATGTTTGGTTTTCTGGTGGAACCTTAATTCCGCGGTCTGAAATATGTCACTAATATTGTCACATACAATATAGCTTTAAAGTTCTGACACTATCGGAACTACACCAAGTTTTCAAAGAACTTCTCGACTCAACAGCCTCAGTCATTGTCAAAAACAATGTCATGCTTTGCCTATGTTTGTAGAATCCGTCACAATATTTAGAACTCTTCTAAATCTAGCATTGTGTTACCTTTTAAACAATACTTAGCCTAATTGAGATTTGAATTTCATTTTTATATGTGATCAAACAAATATCGGTGCAACACCTTACAGCGATTTGTTTGACATTACCCCATATAAAATTATATATATATCCTTGGTTTTTCTAAAGTACTAAAGGATATTCTTACTATCGTCCAATGATCATCACATGAATCATTCTGGTATATGCTCATAACATTTTAGAGCACAGGACATCTGATTGTGTACATATTATTCGTGATCCATAATCACTCATGTGTTTTTACTCATTGAGTGTCAGATACACTCAAGTCTTGTTAAAACTTCACATGAAAAGAACACCTTCTTAATATTTCTATATTGAACTACTTCAATATCCATTCTATGTACTTTGACTTAAACTTATTATGTGTTTCAATCTATCTTCATAGATTTTGACACTAAATATGTTTCTATCCATATTCTTTCATTGAAGTTAATTCTCAATGAAACCTTTTATAATCAAGTATATAATTACATCATTTATAACCAACTATATGTCATCTACATAAAGTATTATAAATATGTCTCAGCGCTCCCACTTAATTTCTTGCAAATGCAAGCATCTTCATCGTTTCTGATGAAATCCAAAACTCTTTGACTATTTCATCCGGTGAAGATTCCAACTCCGCGATACTCACTTCATCCAATTGAAGTTCGTATATCTATCTAGTATTCCACGGACTAGCAAAACAATTGGTTGTATCTTGTATACACCTTTAATACACACTTCTGTTAAGTAATGTATTTTGCCATCCTACTATCATATCTCATGAAAGAAATATGTAGCGATTACTAGAATAATCCACATAGACTATAAGCATTGCTACGGAAGATCTAATCTTATCGTAGTCAACTCTTTGAACTTTGTTGTAAACAACTTTTCGACAAGTCTAGCTTATTCAAGGATATTCCATCCAAGTCCATCAATTTTATAGATCCATTTACTTTCAAAAAGTATTCATCTATCTTGGATTTCATGGCGTATAGCCATTTTAACGGAGTCAGGGCCCATCATAACTTCTTTGTATGTAGTTGGTTTATCATTGTTCAAAAACAATCCTTTGTATCATTTATTTGATCACAAAGTAAACCATACCTACAAGGTTCAATAAGTACTTCGATCTCCATGACTATAACATTTTGTAGACATGGGAGCCATGATCGTCATGGCCGCTTCCGGAACCAATTCCGATGCTGCGCTACTCTGATCATTATGCTCAGATTCATAAACCATATCAAGTTCTATTGTCCTCCCACTCAAATACTTTACTAAAAACAATTTCTTGGAAATAAGTAAGAAACATTGACAAACACTTTTGTCTTTGTCTCCATAGTGGAAAGAATTCCCAATCAATTCTGTGGGATAACCAACAAAGACATTCATCCGATTTTGGTTGTAAACTTATTTACTTTATGCTATGCATTCCAAAATTTAAGAAAGGACTATTAAGGTTCATACCCATGCCATAACTCGTATGGTGTCATTTCAACGGATCATGATGATGCTCTATTCAGTGTAAAAGCGGTAGTCTCTAAAGCATAATCCACAAAAATATAATGGCATCAATATTTTATCTCATCATTGATCCAACAAGGTTTGGATACATCTCTCGGATACTCCATCATCATTATGATACTCCAAGAAACGTGAGTTGTAGAACAATTTCATAACTCTCTTAGATGTTCGCTAAAATTCGTAATTCAAATATTTCCCCCATGATCCATTCATAGATATTTGACTTTTCTATTACGATGATTTCCACTTCATGCTGAAATTTATTTGAATCCATTCAAATGTTTCAAACTTCTTCCTTATCGAATATATCCACATATATACTCAATTCATTATTGGAAGTTTTCATGAAGTAGAAGAATCTCCCGCACACAACTATGCCCAGTGAACCTCATACATCATCATGTATGTTTCCACTAAGTTAGTTGTCCGTTCAACTCTTGGCCTATGAACGGTATTTTAGTCATTCTCTTTAGAAAAGGTTTGCAAGCGCCAAATGATTCAAAAATCAAATGACTCCAAAAATCCATTTGCATGGAGTTCCTTCATGCGGTCCTTTCTAACATGACCTAAATGGCGGTTCCACAAATAAGTGGAATTCAAATCATTTGCCTTATGGCATTTTAGCGTCAGTGTTATGTATGTGTGTTTTCACCATTAAGATTCATAATAACTTATCCATCGTACATGGAGTAATGTCATAACTTGAAGAACTCATTGTTTTCATTTGACCAGAGCAAAATAACAATTATTAAGTTCTTTATTATAAATTCTAAGGGCTAGGTAGAATGCCAACGACAAACATAATAACACTTTATTATGTTCCAGACGTGCATTATTACCATATTCCTTATCAGTCACTTAGGCCATTGTATTCTTGTATTGCGTTGTTTTGTATGACACTTAATACCAACCAATATGGTACAAATACCCAAGAATTTCATTGTGTGACCAAATGAGGAATACATCCATAACATGTATATCATTTATATACACCTGAGCTAGACTTTCTAGTCTTTTCTTTCTTTCTGCCAAAATATCTTTTGTAGTTTCTCTTTTAGCTTTCCTCATTCTCAGAAAACACTTCACCTTCAATAACTTCTAGGTTTGTCAGTAAAATACCAATAACCATGAGGTTCTTACTTTGAAGTTTATCATCATATGACAAGTGTTCCAAATTTCACTATTAGTAACTTTGTGATATGATGAACAATTTCACTCATAATTTTATCCATTATATCATGATGATTTTCCGAGACCATGTCTGTACATGCTAGGCTCGTAAAGTTTAACCTCAGTATTCGCATGTGCAAATCTGGCTTGCACCCGTTGTATGTACACGTAGAATCTATACCTCAGTATTCGAAACGACGAGTCTTAGCAACGGTGCATACTAAGGACGATCATTTCATGGATATGCGAATATCGTTAGTGCCCCAATAGTTGGAGGATTGGGACGCCTTGCGTCTTCAACCTTCGTACATTCCCATAAAACTTATGAGTTTATATTGTCTCACCAAATTATATTCTATCATCTTGCAATAAGGTCTTAGATATCACATATATCTCATACCTTGATTATTTCTGAAAATTAAATTTTCAGCTCCTTACTTTTCAAACAGATTTGAACTTCAAGTTTCACGGAGACAAGATAACTTTAGGTACTAATTGAAACCATAGTTCTTTGAATCAACAATGTGAGGTTTACTAAAAGTTTGCAATAGGACTTAATCATTTCTTGATTCTTTAACAATACGGTACCAGTCCGTAAAGTTTCTTGTCAGATTTTAACAGTATTTCTATCTCAATTACAAGACTAGTGCATGGTAGAAAATGGATGCCAATACTACAAAATTAATTCAAAATACTACTCAGACTAGGTTCATGATAATTAGTTCATGTTTTAATCTAATTACTAATGAACTCCCACTTAATACAACATCCCTCATAGTTGTTAAGTGGTACACGATCCACATCCACTACACCAAAACCGATCATCACGTGAGATGATGTAGCTTCAATGGTGAACATCAACATGTTGATCATATCATCCATATGACTCGTGTTCAACCTTTCGATTTCCGTTATCCCGAGGCCATGTCTGTACATGCTAGGCTCGTCAAGCAAACCCAAGTATTCCGCGTGTGCAACATGGCTTACACCCGTTGTATGTGAACGTTGAGTCTATCACATCCGATCATCACGAGATGCTTCAAACGCATTTAAGCGTGTAACGGTGCATACGAGGGGAGAACACTTTATTATCTTGATATTAATGTGAGGGATCATCTTATAATGCTACCGTCGCGTTCTAAGCAAAATAATATGCATAAAGGATTAACATCACATGCAATTCATATGTGATATGATATGGCCCTTTAGTCTTTGCGCCTTCGATCTTCATCTCCAAAGCACGGACATGATCTCCATCATCAACGGGCATGATCTCCATCATCGTCGGCGTAGCGTCAAGGTCCATGGCGACGTCTTCATGATTGTTCACCTCATGTAGCAACTATTACAACTACTTTGAAATACTACTCAACATGAAATTTAAAGACAACCATAAGGCTCCTGCCGGTTGCCACAATACAATAATGATCATCTCATACATATTCATCATCACATTATGGCCATATCACATCACCAAACCCTGCAAAAACAAGTTAGACGTCTCTAATTTGGTTTGCATATTTTACGTGGTTTAGGGTTTTCGAGTGAGATCTAATCTACCTACGAACATGAACCACAACGGTGATACTAGTGTTGTCAATAGAAAGAGTAAATTGAATCTTCACTATGGTGGGAGAGACAGACACCTGCAAAGCCACTTATGCAATACAAGTTGCATGTCGAACGTGGAGCAAGTCTCATGAACGCGGTCATGTAAAGTTAGCCCGAGCCGCTTCATCCCACCATGCCACAAAGATGCAAAGTACTCGAACTAAAGACAACAAAGCATCAACGCCCACAAAACAATTCTGTTCTACTCGTGCAACCATCTATGCATAGACACGGCTCTGATACCACTGTAGGGATTCGTAGCATAGAAAACAAAAAATTTCCTACCGCGAGAACGCAATCCAAGCCAAGATGCAATCTAAAAGATGGGAGCAACGAGGGGATGAACGAGACTAACCCTTGAAGATTTCCAAAGCCTACGAGAGGAGGCTCTCGTTGCTGCGGTAGACGATCACTTGCCGCTTTCAAAAGCGCGTAGAAGATCTTGACGGTGCCACAATCGGGCAGCACCTCCGTACTCGGTCACACGTACGGTATTGATGACGACGTCCTTCTCCCCGTTCCAGCGGGCAGCGGAAGTAGTAGATCCTCCTCGGAATCCCGGCAGCACGACGGCGTGGTGGCGGTGGTGGTGGAGAACTCCGGCAGGGCTTCGCCTATGCGCTGCGGAGTATTATGTGGAGGAGGAGAGGCTAGGGTTTGGGGAGAGGGGGTGGCTAGGGCGCCAGCCATGGGCAGCCCTAGGTGGTGCGGCCAAGAGTGGCTGCCCCCCTCCCTCTTCTCCTCATTATATAGGTGGAAATCCCCAAGAGTTGTAGTCCAAGTCTTCGAATAAGACCCCAACAACAAAACCTCCCATAGGTGGGAAACCTACTCAAGGAGGGAGTCCTACCTAAGGTGGGACTCCCACCTTTCCTTTGGGTGGGGTGGCCGGCCACCTATGGTGGAGTCCACCTGGGACTCCACCCTTTAGGGTTTGGCTGGCCATGCAAGGTGGAGTCCCTCCGGGACTCCACTTTCCATGGTGATTTCTTCCGGACTTTTCTAGAACTTTCTAGAACCTGCCATAAATGCACCGGATCATTTCCAAACTTGGAATATGACTTCCTATATATGAATCTTATTCTCCGGACCATTCCGGACCTCCTCGTGATGTCCTGGATCCCATCCGAGACTCCGAACAAAACTTCGAACTCCATTCCTTATTCCATATCTACTTAAACGACATAAAACCTTAAGTGTGTCACCCTACGGTTCGCAAACTATGTATACATGGTTGAGACCTCTCTCCGACCAATAACCAATAGCGGGATCTGGAGATCCATAATGGCTCCCACATATTCAACGATGACTTAGTGATCGAATGAACCATTCACATACGATACCAATTCCCTTTGTCACGCGATATTTTACTTGTCCGAGGTTTGATCATCGGTATCTCTATACCTTGTTCAACCTCGTCTCCTGACAAGTACTCTTTACTCGTATCGTGGTATGTGGTCTCTTATGAACCATTCATATGCTTGAAAGCTAATATAGACGACATTCCACCGAGAGGGCCCAGAGTATATCTATCCGTCATCGGGATGGACAAATCCCACTGTTGATCCATATGCCTCAACTCATACTTTCCGGATACTTAATCCCACCTTTATAACCACCCATTTACGCAGTGGCGTTTGACGTAATCAAAGTACCTTTCCGGTATAAGTGATTTACATGATCTCATGGTCGAAAGGACTAGGTAACTATGTATTGAAAAGCTTATAGCAAATAACTTAATGATGTGATCTTATGCTACGCTTAATTGGGTGTGTCCATTACATCATTCACATAATGACATAACCTTGTTATTAATAACATCCAATGTTCATGATCATGAAACTATGATCATCTATTAATCAACAAGCTAGTTATACAAGAGGCTTACTAGGGACTCCTTGTTGTTCACATAACACACATGTATCAATGTTTCGGTTAATACAATTATAGCATGGTATGTAAACATTATCATAAACACAAAGATATATTATAATAACCATTTTATTATTGCCTCTTGGGCATATCTCCAACAATATCCTATCTATAGGAGGAGGGATGATGGTCGTAAAGTGAAGGTCAGAGGAGCAGAACTGGATAATAGGTGGGTTGTCCCATACAACCCTGGTTTACTTATGCGGTATAATTGTCACATAAATGTTGAAGCTTGCTCTAGCATCAAGGCAGTGAAATATCTATTCAAGTACATCTATAAAGGACATGACCGTGCATCATTCTCCGTCGATCCAGCAGTAGATAATGATGACGGAGTAATCAATGAGATTAAACAATACAGGGATGCTAGGTTCGTGGGGCCACAGGAGTCTATCCACATGATTTGCGCTTTTCCAATGTTCGGTGTCTCTCCCGCTGTTCTCCAACTTCAACTTCATTTGGAGAATATGCAGACGGTCACATTCAAGGAGGGTGATGATCTAGAGGATGTCATCAATCGAGATTCTTCTTCCATGCTCATTGAATATTTTAAGATGAACAAGGTTGATCCTTATGCGAGGAACTTCTTGTATAAAGAGTTCCCAGAATTCTATCGTTGGATTAAGGGTAAGAAAAAGTGGCAGGGAAGAAAATTAAAGGGGCGGGGGCAAGTTGGGAGAATTGTGTACGCACATCCTGCTGAAGGTGAAAGGTACTTCCTCAGAGTGCTTCTAAATCATGTTAGAGGTGCAACATCATATGAAAATTTGAAGACTGTGAATGGCAAGCAATGCGCCAATTTCAGAGAATCATGTGAAAAAAGAGGTTTGATAGAGACTGACAAGACCCTTGATGACTGCTTGACTGAGTCTGCTACTTTCCAAATGCCATATGCTCTAAGAAGGCTTTTTGCAACTATTTTGGTGTTTTGCGAGGTGACCAACATCCGATCATTGTGGGACAACCACCTCGAGGCAATGTCTGAGGACTACCGCCGTAGCCAGCCCAACTGAGCCGTAGTAGAGCAGATGGTCCTTAGAGACATTAGAGATCTGGTGCATTCGATGGGGAAAGATATTGGAAGTTACGGCCTACCGGATTTGGATCCAACTGATGATGGGTATTCCAGTGGTCACTCGAGAGAGGTTCAAGAGGAGTTGTCCATTATTCCAGACAAAAAAGACATAAATTTGTTTACATCTCTTAACACCGAGCAACGTGCTGGTTTTGATGAAATCCTCTCTCACGTCATCGACAAGAGGAGCCAAATATTCTTTGTCGATGGTCCGGGTGGAACGGGAAAGACGTATCTGTACAAGGCACTCCTTGCCAAGGTTCGTTCCATGGGACAAATAGTTGTTGCAACAGCGACATCTGGTATAGCTGCATCCATCATGCCTGGTGGACGCACCGCACACTCCAGGTTCAAAATTCCAATTAGACTCACAGATAGCAGCATGTGCAATTTCACCAAACAGAGTGGTACCGCGGAGCTGCTTCGCAGGGCATCTTTGATAATATGGGATGAAGTTGCCATGACAAAACGTCAAACAGTTGAGACACTTGATAGGTCGCTACAAGACATCATGGGATGTGCTCCACCTTTTGGTCGGAAAGTCGTGGTGTTTGGAGGAGATTTTATGCAGGTCCTTCCAGTGGTGACGCGTGGGACAAGAGCACAGATCACTGACGCTACCCTACGGAGATCTTACATATGGGATAAGATTAGAAAGATACGCCTCACGCGTAATATGAGGGCGCAAACTGACCAGTGGTTCTCCAGTTACCTTCTCAGAATTGGCGATGGAATAGAAGAAACGATCGGTGACGATTACGTGCGTCTTCCGGATGACATTGTTATTCCTTATGCTCCTACTGAAGAACCTGTGAACAAGCTCAATGAACAAAACTAAAAAAAAAGATTAATTCAACAATTAGACACGTGAGAGCCGAGAGATGTGTGCGTGAAAGAATTTTTAGTTCAGACTTCAAGCTTTTTTTCTTATAACTAATTTTAATATTTTTTAATTTGTCGGTTACCTAAATATTTCATAAGTACATTGTCATAAACATGTGTGAAGGTTTTGTTATATTTTAAAGTTGTAAGTTTTGTAATCATACTAAATTTAATTTATGTCTTATATTACACGCGCGTGGCACGTGCACTTTTACTAGTTCTTGAAAGAAATCTACTCAAAAGCATGGGTTCAGCAAGGGGGATAATAAATGTTCGACAAGTTTATATTGATGCCTCTACTTTGTAAATTAGGTCGTATGTTTCAATAGGCTATGGTTTAACTTGGATCAGTCCCCCCCTTTTTTTTGAGGGACAATTGCACACCTCCTTTTCGTAGGTTATTAAATGATTGTTTTAATTGACTTTCCAAGAAAGTATCTATGCTCTTGCAGAAAAGCAAGTCCTCTTCGTGGAGGAGCATTTCATATGGTTTGTTGACCGATGAATTCTCGGCATTCACCTTGATCAAATGCAGACTTACTGAACTTTGTTGAGAAAATCTAATTATCACACATATGCAGCGGATGTTTGTACGCATTTCTCCTATATAGAAAGCACATGCTTGCATGCAGGACTTTTCCACCTCATTCTGATATCATCTAAACTCAAAACTTAAAATGATTTGTCTTCTAAATCGTTAATCCGATTAACGATTTTTTAGCACCATTGACAAAAGTTTCAAAACTAGATCTCGGTTTCGAAGGCAATACGCACGAGTCTAAAGTCTTTAATAGCATAATAACATCGCAATTGCAATTTTTTAATGTAGTTTGACATTAATCTAACCATGTTTATTAATAGGGATTTCTATTTTCGTGCCCTCGGTTCCTTAGTTGTGCTCAGTTTTCCCCAGCCCCTTAGTTTTTCCTCAGTTTTACCCTAGCCTTTGTCTGAAGACCCGCAGAAGGAGCTCAGACGGAAGGAATCCGTTTATTTGGACGTTCTGTGCTGACGTGTTGCGCCGCGTCGTGGTAGGGCCGCGTCGTGTGGGGCCGCGTCGCGTGGGGCTGGTAGAAAGGGACCGCGTGGGACAGGACGAGAAGCGTTTGGTTGCACGTGAGCAGGAGCTGGGTTTTGTCTCTCTCGGCCCAAATTGGCATTTTTAAAAGCACCTTTTCCCCTCTTTCTCTCTCTGTCTTTTTCACCAAATTAGTATCAAATCTAGAGAAGCTTCTATTTCTGTCTTTCTTCAATATGGCAGCAAATCTAGTAGCAAATCTCTGGGGTTATTTATGCCTTTTGGCCCTCGTTTTTTGCCCAATATGGCAGCAAATCTAGTAGCAAATCTAGAAGCTATTATATGATAAATTCACAGCAGCATAATCAGAAAACTAAGTATAATACATAGGTAAACTGCATACAGCAGCCAAAAGCAGCCAATAACATTGTTAATGTTCACGACAAACTAAGCTGCAAAAATATACAAGATCACGCACGCAATGTATGGACAACAAGAAGATTAGGATGAATGAATTTGTTCTTCATTCCTCCTCATATATTTCTCCGTCGCTCCATTCGTGCAATTCCCCAAGGAAATATTCATTGAACTCCTTCCGTCTGCAGTGTGAGGCCAATACATCCTCCAAACGGTATGGCCTGTGTTCATTTCTCAAACCGTAGAGTCCTATTCTATCCACACGTAGTGGCCACTCATCCCAGGCATTTGTATCATGAGAGTACGCTCTGATATAACCCAAATCCGTGTAGTAGATGCTGCCAGGTTGAAGTGTCGGGTACACTCTGGTGTCGACGGAGATACACCGGATAAAATTCACGAAGAAGGCATTACGCCAATGTTAGTGACCGGATGGAGAGAGCGGCTCGAGTGTCCACACGGTACACCAATGGTTTGCCCGGCCAAAGCCGCCGACCAACAACACAAGCAGCAGATCACCATCCGACTTCACAAGGTAGAACTTCGACGTCCAAGTTACGGAAATGAAATTAGTGTCTCCATCTTGGCGGTGCTCGCGCGCTGCTGCAACCGTATATTGGTGCACACTATTCTTCCGATCTCAAAATTGTCCGGGTTACTGCATACAGTTCACCATTGAACGGGGTAATGCAACGGAAAACATGGTTCTTGATCGAAAATCTTCCTTCTCCCCAATCCCCATCTTCATTTATATCCTTAGTTGGAGTGCTCTCATCGACCCAACCAATTTCCGGCGGGTAATGTGTGGCAACGAAGACCATAGTCGGGGATTTGATAACAGCGACTGATTGCAGAAAAAGCAGATGGCATCTGCGCCTCAAACATCGTGTTCGATTTCTTTGTGAGTGGGTTCAGCAGCCGTATCTTGTGCGGCGGGTTCTTCTGGGCAAGCACGATGACGCCACGGGAAAAGCCGACGAAGTAGAATCTAAAATATATTGAAAAGATAACATTCAGCACTAAGATTGAAAATAAGATCTATGGTGACGCCACGGGAAAAGCCGAGGAATTTGAACCTTGCACGAACTGCAGATAGATCTATGGTGACGTAGCGGGATGTGCCGAGATGGAGGAAGGTGAACTCAGCGGCGCGTGGAAGGGCGTGGTGTAGCATGATCCATTCGTGCGGTGCACGTCGGGATCGAGTAAACCTGAGCGCCAATTTCTACAGACTTGCCTCATAGCAGAGTAGCTGTCCACGTACTCCTCTTTCGCCAATAAGCATTCGCCGATCTTGTGAAGTGGTCCGTCAGCCGTGAGACCGGCCCAGTTCACGGAGGCGCCGCGCTTGGATGCGCCGCCCTCGGATGCGCCGCCCTCGGAGGCGACGGGCTCGGCGGCGACGGGCTCGGCGGCGACGGGCTCGGCGGCGACGGGCTCGGAGGCGACGGGCTCGGAGGCGACGGGCTCGGGGCGATGGCCGCCGGCGCATTCTTCTTCTCCATCGCCCAGGGGAGGGCTCGTACGGCGGTTGGGGTTTTTTGGAGAAGTTGATGGGACGTGAAGGGGTGGTTTCGTGCGTGAGCGATAATGAGACGTGCGTGTGCGAGAGGGAGGGAGAGAGGGGCTTACGCGTCCTAAATGCGACCCGCGTCAACAATGGCACGTCTTCCACGTACGCACCGCGACACGCGTCAACAATGGCACGTCTTCCACTTCGCACCGCAACACGCGTCCTCGAGTCTAACCTGGAAATTTAGATATACTCATGTATACCCTCGAGTCATATACTAGCATTTTTTGTATGCTCAGTTTTCACCTTGAGTGCTAATACTGGCTAGTGCAATATACTCAGTTTTACCCTCAAGTGGCTGGTCAACGAGAGAGTCAACAAATGGGATTAACTAGTTAAATGAGTTATTTAATGTGCAAAAAATTCCGAAAAGGAGTGGCACTTACTCATGGAGTCTTTACCACAAATTTCCACTTCTCAAATCATAGATAAATCGTAGATAAATCAAGTTTCACCACAAATTGCCACTTCTCAAATCACCTAGTAGCTATGAAGGTGCATGGTTTTCCATAATAAGCCCTACCCAAAACAGCTTTCCCCAAAACATACTTTGTCTGAATGAGACCATAATTTTCACACTCATGTAGATTTGTATTGCAAATAGTTTGAGGTAGGCCAAGATGGGTTTCATTGTACAAAACACGCATTTTCCATTTTTTAAATCTCATATTTGAATCCCTTAGTCTGTTTACTACTCACTTGCCCTTGGTTTCTTGATACTACTCGGTTTTGCCCTCTCCCTTCACAAACTCTCACGGACGCCCAACATTGCCCCGATTGGTCTAGCCCATGTCACGCGGATCGTGCCCGACGACCGATTGATCGTATGATCTAACGGGCAGGATAACCCCTATCTCTCTCTCTGGTCGGGGCCACCACCCTCTCTCTCTCTGTCGTCGGTTAGCTTCACGCAAAGTTTGGTTTTCTGCATTATTTTTCACGAGCTAAATTATAAACTCTTTTTAGGCATTACTTTTCACGCAAAAAATGATAAACCATCACCGATTTGTTGTAGCCATTACTTTTCACGCACAAAAATGATACACCATCACCCATTTCGTGTACCCATTACTTTTCACGCAAAAAATGATAAACCATCACCGATTTTGTTGTAGCCATTACTTTTCACGCACAAAAATGATAAACCATCACCGATTTGTTGTAGCCATTACTTTTCACGCACAAAAATGATACACCATCACCCATTTCGTGTAGCCATTACTTTTCACGCAAAAAATGATACACCATCACCCATTTCTTGTACCCATTACTTTTCACGCAAAAAACGATAAACCATCACCGATTTCTTGTAGCCATTACTTTTCACGCACAAAAATGATACACCATCACCCATTTCGTGTACCCATTACTTTTCACGCAAAAAAATGATAAACCATCACCGATTTTGTTGTAGCCATTACTTTTCACGCACAAAAATGATAAACCATCACCGATTTGTTGTAGCCATTACTTTTCACGCACAAAAATGATACACCATCACCCATTTCTTGTACCCATTACTTTTCACGCAAAAAACGATAAACCATCACCGATTTCTTGTAGCCATTACTTTCCTTTTAGGCATTACTTTTCACGGTAAAATGATAAACTATACCCCCACAACGGTCGACTCCTCCTTAATTTATTGTGTATAAACCCCCACAACGGTCATCTCCTCCTTATTTTATTGTGTAAACCCTACAACGGCCATCTCTCCCTTATAAACACCCACACGGCCATCCCTTGTGTCAATAGGTTCTGCCTCTCTCTTCTTTTCGTTCACATACACTTTATCCATTGCCATGGCTTCCACGTCTCGGACGCGGACCGGAAGGGGAAGGGGAAGGGGAAGGGGAAGTGGATCATCATCATTGCCACCACCACCGTCAACACTGCCATTGATCATAGAGGAGTTCTTCATCGTCGTCTATGAAGACCCTTTGGTCAAGAAGGTACGTACGCGTTCCCACATATATGATGCATGTGATTAATTATGGGCATGTTCTAAAAAACCTTTAATTTCAAGGGTTCCCTAATTTCAAACGATCGGCGCTCGATCTCTTTGCAGGAACTCCCAAAAAATTTGCAGACTATCTTGACGGCAAGGAGCCAGCTAAGGTGTATCTGCGAGCGGTGGCTGCGGTCCTCGTCTCTGGACCGTGGAGGTCCTATTTGACGGACAAGGCCGGATGTACCTCGACAAGGGCTGGGAGAAATTCGCCATCGCGCACGGTGTGGATTTCGGCTGGTTCGTACACTTCAAATATGAAGGCGATGATGTGCTCACAGTGAAGGTGTTCGACGGAACAATGTGCAGGAGGTACTACTACTCAGACGACGAAGATACTGACGATGAAAGCGACGACGACGTGAAGCCATGCATCCATCCCCTTTAGATAATTAAGGGGATTATGACCAAGAATATATATGTAGCTTCATATGCATCGATTTAGAGATCTAGCTATTTTCTATATATTATGCATGTAAAAAATAATATCGCATTTCCACTATTATTCGAGCACCACATCCTCCAAACGATGCCGATGCCGATGCCGATATCGGCATGGTCGAAGCAGCTATGCTCGCCGCCACCGCTAGGTCAACGTCGGGATACACAATGTTTAGCATAAGAGTCACTTTAGATTAAGGCTGCGAAAATGGGCTGAGGCGACCCCTACAGCGGCTCTATATTATATTCTCTAAATAAAATAGACGACCACAGCGGTCATTGGCTGCGGAGGCCCCACGAGCGGCAATATATAATTTTCTATAAATAAATAGACGACCTTTGGTCATTGGCTGCGGCAGCCCCATAGAGCGGCCCCATTTGTCATTGGCGACCGCGTATACAATCGAGAAATAAAAACGGCCCACGCGTCAGCGGTAGATGGATCCACCCGTCAGCACGAGACGGTCAGCGAGGAACTGACCTCACGGTAACGGTAAGGCCTCTGACCTGATGGCAACCCGCGTCTTCGAGGGGTTTCAAACTAGAGGGAGGGGAAAACTGAGGAAAAACTAACGAGCTGGGGAAAACTGAGTACAACTAACGAAGCAGGGGCACGAAAATAGAAATCCCTTATTAATAAGGCCGTTACTGGCAAGTTGTTACAAGGTGCTGAAAACCAGCTAACAGGAAACGAAAACATGCTTCTAGACCATTGTCAAGCCTTGCGATCCGACGAGGCGTCGAAGCTGGTGAAGAAGATCGTCGCTGAGGGACTCGCACCATCGTCAACCTCCAGAAGCCAAGCAAAGACCAAGCACCATCCGTTTCCACCTCCAAGAAAGCTCCTTACTTTCTCGCCCCGGATCGGAGGGCACCATACATGTCGGAGGTAGACCGCTCTCCCTGAGCACGCATGGATATTGGGAGTTACCACCAGGGAAAAGGACTCCGAGCACTCGCCGCGCCGCCACCCATGAACATCACTGCCACCCGCAACACAAACCACAACACACCAGACCAAGCTACCAGGAGCATGCAAAGACGATGGCCTACCAACCCGCCGAGCTCATCCACCCAAACCCACTATCTCAAAACGGTGCCTCCAACGAGGAAACGACACCACCAGAGCGCCGCCACCGTCCAAACCAAAGTTTTGGGTTTTCACCCGAGATAGATATGGCAGGGAGGGAGGTGATACAACCTCGATGTCGCCTTCAAGAAGGATAGTGGCACCGTCAGCATCGTCGACGCCGTGGGCGCCACCGTCGGTCAAGGGTTTCCCCCAGTCCAGAGCCCGCATCCAACCACACCCACCAACCACATGAGGGAGTCCGGGGCCGGGGAGGTGCGACGAGCACCATAGGGAGAAGCAGCAACAGTCTTCAGATCTGGTGCCAGAGGCCCATCGGGGCGACCTTCGCACCATGCCCACACTCGCCGCCCCTTCACCTCCCGCATGGCCAAAGAACGCGGACTGCAGCACCGCCACCCGCCACCCGCTGCCAGGTCGACGTCGCCCCACCCTGCGCCCAAGGCCGCCGCCCTGGATCCATGGCCCCAGCCCGGCCGTCGGAGGGCACCCATCCACCGGCCACCAGTCCCAAGTGCCAGCAAGGCCACGCCGGAGAGGGGGATGGAGGGAGGAGGGCCGTCAACTCCCAGCGGCTGAGGCCAACCCCCACACAGCGGGGGCCCGAGGGAAGTTCCCTGCCGCCCCCCTTCACCGGCGCCGCACAGCCTTGCCGACGGCCGCCTCCGGAGGCGACGAGGGGGGGGCCTAGAACCCGCCGCCGCCACTTCCCCCTCCCCCCCGTCGCCTGGAGGGGTGATGCGAGGGAGGAGAATGGGGGGGGGGGGGGGGGGGGACCATGCATATACATTCTTATCTTATCCCTGTGTTTTTCGTATGTATGCATTTCATGTATCCTGCAAACCAAAAAAGGCCCTATTTTACAAAATCTGACTGAAGCTTCGATCAAAACTGATCTGTCAGGTTATTTGAAATGGAGGGGCTGTATAAAGGAACAAATGATAGTCGATCTACGGTTTAGACCAAGATACACCAATTATGGACAGGGTCTCCTGATATTTGTCGTCGGAGTACAACGTTCTGTTAGTAGATGCCGATCTGGCCTTCATGAGAGACAACAGAGAGACGAGACAGCTCAACTTGCATTGTCCGTATCTACAGGCGCCAGCGCTCGCGTGGGGCACTGACACACCAACTGCTCTTTTGTTCATACCCATATTTGACAGCGCTTCATAGATAAACTTATGTTCTGTGAGAAGACAACTCGCATAAAAAAAAATCCCAGTTCATACATTTTAATGCTAAATTATCAACCACACATGATTGTTAAAAAACAACGAGTACAGTACAGATTGGATCCATGAATGATAGAGCTCATGTGCATGATCAAGATCCAGGGGACCATGGACTCCTAATGCCACAAATGCAATCCTCTGTTTATAAACATATTGCTGCTTCACTTGTGAGCAGTGTGTGTGAGTAAAGTCTGTAGCCTGTAGGGAGAGTAGCTGTATACTAACAGCACAATACGTACACACACGCCTCCCTTGACCCTTCTACTCATCCCGGCCAGCCATGCCCTTCTTCAAGCTCCACTCCATGTCCTTTGCCGCCATTGTCGTCGTCCTGACGTTGGCGGCGCAGCGGCTGGCCGCCGCCGCGGGGACATCGGCGCACCTGCACGTGTACATGCACGACGTGCTGGGCGACAGCGCGGTGATCGTGGCGAAAGGCCCGCGAGGCGTCTTCGGCAACACGGTGGTGATGGATGACGTGCTGACGGACGGCACGGCGGCGACGTCGGCCGCCGTGGGGCGCGCCCAGGGCCAGTACATGGTGGCCTCGTCGAATGGCGGGTTCGAGCTGATGGTGAACATGAACGTGGTGCTCACGTCGGGCCCCTACGCCGGGAGCTCGGTCACGGTGATGGGGCGCGACGACACTGGCGTGGCGGTGCGCGAGCTCACGGTGGTCGGCGGCACGGGGCAGTTCCGGATGGCGCGCGGGTACGTGCTCTGGAAGACCGTCCGCCCCGACCTGCTCGAGCTCGACATCTACGTCAACCCATGATGCGCTCTTGGTGGCACGGTACCTGCGCCGAGTGCTACAAAGCGATATACTACATGAATGCAATGCGTAATACAGTCTTTTACCTCTCATTCTTCAGTTTTGTCTACGCACATGGGATGTGAGCGCTGCTCGAGGATCATATGTGGTTATTTTTCACATTTTCCATCCCTGTCACTGTTGAATTGTCAAATTCTCGAGGATAGAGCAGACAACCCATGACCATTTTTTGCTATGACATTTCTATGATTCTTCAACGAAGGTAACTAGGTAAGTGCGACGAGGCTGCAAAGTGCGACGCCGATGCTCGTTGCTTCTTCTTCCCCGTGTCGTGGCCCTAGATCGCACCAACTTTTCACAAAGATCAACCTTCCATGTCCCCGCTGAACATCGTAGTTCTTGTTGCGGCTCTGTCAGGCCTTGTGTTGTTTGCTATAAACGCGACAAGTAAATAACAAAAATAAAATGGAAATCGCAGCGGAGATACAAGATTTTAACGTGGAAAACCCCTTCAACAAAGAGGAGAAAAAAGCACGAACGCCAGTTAACAAAATTTCACTATAACAGGAGTGTTTACAAACATCGTGGGTTATCTTATAATCTGATAAACCTTAGCCGACGGATTACAAGAGATATATATAGGCGGTGGTATCGATCCATACCGCGGGGGTCCAAGCCTACCCGGCGACAGGCCTCACTCCGCTCATCAGAAGTTAGCCTCCCTTTAATATGAATTTGGATCATAATATAACAATGTTGTCGCAAGGTCTCGGCCTGCTCGTGTTTCCCGAGGATGCCACCTCTTGCCTCCTGATCCGCCATGACATGCGCCTCGGTAACGGATGCATCTCCGGCGCCTTAGAAGACTACGTGCCCGCCGTGTGTTTGGTGTTTGCCAACCGCAGATTGTCGCTACATTGGGAAAATTGGCATCGGTACCTCACGGCCTCGATTCCAAGGTGTTGACATGGGCTTGTCTTGCTTGAAGATCGGTTAGCCTCTGAATGTATTATCTCGCATGCTCGTGTTTAGTCGAGATCGCCTTCTATCGGTGCCTTCCCAGGGAGTACTCGTAGTAGATGGATAGAAGATGATGATCCACGGATCATTGTGTGCGTACAGTTGCAGAACCGTGAATACGATGAATGTGACCCAGCCGCAACTCAAGCGAACACACACTAAGTCGGGAGACCCTAGTTGGCGATCGACCGCTGGCTTCGATCGGAGCGATCACTTTCCGAAAATGGAAATCGCGATCCTTTCCCTCCTTTCCCTTTCCGGATATACGCGAGGGTTGGAAAAATATTGCGCCCAGGAGGGGTCGAACACGCGACCTCATGCCTCGCACGAGTTTGCTCAAGAGCAGATGACCAACTGAGCTACGCGAGCTACGTGTTTGTAGGGAGGCTTGCATGCTTTTGTACTATAATCGATCAATACAGCTATAACCACACGTTCTAAACTAGAAAACCAGAAAACAAACCAAATGAACGGTTCATTCATTGAACCGCGAGGCCACCATTTCGATCACTCCATTCGATTATTTAGCAATGGTAAATGTGCATAGTTATCAATCCAAAAAACTAATTTTATTTACAATAATTTCACAAACATTTTAGCTCATAATTTATCAACCCCTCCTTCCGTTATTTATCAACGGTAAATGTAAAAAGTTATCGACCCGAAAATTTAATTTAATTTAATTTAGAATATTATGAAAACATTTTTAGCTTACAAATTATCAACCGCTATGTCCATCATTTATCAATGGTAGATGTAAAAAATTATCGACCCGAAAAAACTAGTTTTATTTACAATATTTTGGGAACATGTTTAGCTCTCAAATTCATCAACCCCTTTGTCAGTTATTTATCAACGATAGATGTGAAAAAAAAATCACTAATGAACTCATCTCGATGAGATTTTCAAAACTAGCACCCATGTTAGTATGTTTTAATAATTTTTTTTTCGGGCTAAAAGTTATCAACCCTCTCTAATTTCATTTACAAATATTTTAGCGATTTTTTTAGTCCACAAGCTATCAACCCGCTGCCTCATTATTTATCAACGGTAAATATGAAAAATATCGACATGAAAAGCTAATTTATATTTGGAATATTTTTAGGATATTTTTAGCTCCCAAATTTATCAACACCTCCACCAGTTATTTATCAACGGTAAATGTGAAAAGTTATCGACTGAAATACTAATTTCAATTAGAATATTTTGAGAACATTTTTAGCTCGCAATTTATCAACCCATTTGTTCGTTATTTTGCAATGGTAAATGTGAAGAGTTATCAACCCGAAAAGTTAATTTCATTTAGAATAGTTTAGAAAACATTTTAGCTCGCAAATTTATGAACCCACCCACCCGTTATTTACCAATGGAAAATGTGAAAGGTTATCGACACAAACAAGCAAAATATAGAATTGTTAAAAAAAGAATTGAAGAAAGGGAATTGATAAAAATTAATTGAAATGTGAAGATTATGTAGAATGGAGTGGTAATCTCTCACATGCATGCAATTAGTGCTCACTCCCGAATTAGCTAATCTTATCGTTTAATGCAAATAATACAACCAAATGGCTAGCAGTGCTACTGCTAGTCTGGGCTTGGCAGCAGCACGCAGAAGCAACACGTAGACTCGTAGAGAATCCAATACGCGCAGGACTGCAGCTGGCGTGATTTGTCGCGAAGCGCGAAAGCAAAAGCGGACTGGTGTGGGGATTACGGCTGTCCGGTCAACGCAATTAATGCACAGATGAAGCACCAGCGCGTCGCGCGCGAAAAATAGACCGCCTGCGCGGTCGATCGTGAGCCAGGGAATTCGCACTAAGTCACGTTTAGAGCTTGGGCTTAAAAGGAGCACCATTTTTACTCGATGTATTTCCATCTCACGGATGGGATCCACATGGGATGGACCCGGATGGAATAGGAACCTTGATGTGGTCTTATTATGCAGACTGGTGACGGTGGCAAACGAATTTTGGGAGTAATAGAGAAGTCTTGTGTTTTCGTAGCCCTCACATTAGTTAGAGAAGGCAATACATGCAAGTCATGCAATGCATTATCTCTTATTGCCATCCCTAACAACTAATGAAGATTATTAAATTTTAGTAGGAAATTGTGTAGCTAAGACATATGGTATAATGGAAAAAATTCTCTTATTTTATAAGCGATCATTTGTAGCAAAGGAAAGACACTCTTCTCTTTCTTCATTATCTCTTCTCTAACTAATCCAAAAAAGCAACATGGCACCTCTAAAAGAAGCCCTGGCCGTAAAAATGGAGCAATGGATGTACATTTTACACAAATTCAAGGCGCACATGTCAGTTAGGAAGTCTGATACACAATTTACATTTTGATTTGATTGATTTTTCGATAAAGGGAATATATATACCAAGAAGATGCCACATACATCTGGCATTTGTAACAATAAAATATTCAAAACTAATCTATACATCTTGGATGCACATAGCTGAAGTGTAAAAAAAACAAAAAAGAAAGAGAAAAAGAAAGAGACCCTGTTGGAGAGACCCGAGACTCGTAGCAACATGAACAAACCAGCACCATTTACTAGCAGGGTTCTTCAAAACGACACCTTCAAGAAAGTAACAATGCATAGGTGTTGTCTAACAACAAAAGCCATAACATGAGTTTTCACTATGGAGATGTCCGATCTCTAGACAATGCCTTCATGAAAGAAATGGCTATAGAGCCTTCATTGCTAGGTACAACCAATGAAGGTCATAATTAAGGTTCTCACACTAGGAACTGAGACGCTCATCCTACATCACCGCCTCCACTTTCTGAGCTGCGTAGTTCGCCAATCGCCTGGTAGGGTCTCAGAAGCAGTTGAAGTTGTATAACTAGTGAAATGTAAATATATTGTTTGGCAGCCTGCTTTTAGAATGGTTGGTGGACATGTAGCTGGTGTTGAAAGTTTGATATTACCTGAATGGCAAGGATGATGTTTAAATACTGGTTCACTGATACGTCTCCAACGTATCTATAATTTCTTATGTTCCATGCTAGTTTTATGACAATTCCTACATGTTTTGTTCACACTTTATGTCATATTTATGCGTTTTCCGGAACAAACCTATTGACAAGATGCCGAAGTGCCAGTTCCTGTTTTCTGCTGTTTTTGGTTTCAGAAATCCTAGTAAGAAAATATTCTCGGAATTAGACGAAATCAACGCCCAGCATCTTATAATTGCACGAAGCTTCCAGAACACCCGAGAGGAACCAGAGGGGGGCCACAGGGCCACCAGACAGTAGGGCGGCGCGGCCAAGGAGCCAGGCGCGCCGCCCTAGTGTGGGGAGCCCCCGTAACCCTTCCGACTCCGCCTCTTTGCCTATAAGAAGCCCCCTGACCTAAATCTTCGATACGAAAAAGCCACGGTACGAGAAACCTTCCAGAGCCGCCGCCATCGCGAAGCCAAGATTCGGGGGACAGGAGTCTCTGTTCCGGCACGCCGCCGGGACGGGGAAGTGCCCCCGGAAGGCTTCTCCATCGACACCACCGCCATCTTCATCAACGCTGCTGTCTCCCATGAGGAGGGAGTAGTTCTCCCTCGAGGCTAAGGGTTGTACCGGCAGCTATGTGGTTAATCTCTCTCCTATGTACTTCAATACAATGATCTCATGAGCTGCCTTACATGATTGAGATTCATATGAGTTTTGTATCACTATTAGTCTATGTGCTACTCTTGTGATGTTATTAAAGTAGTCTATTCCTCCTTCACGGTGTAATGGTGACAGTGTGTGCATCGTGTAGTACTTGGCGTAGGTTATGATCATAATCTCTTGTAGGTTATGGAGTTAATTATTACTATGATAGTATTGATGTGATCTATTCCCCCTTCATAGTGTAAAGGTGACAATGTGTATGTTATGTTAGTACTCGGTTTAAATTGCAAAGATCTATTATGCTCTAAAGGTTACTTAAATATGAATGCCGAATGTTGTGGAGCTTGTTAACTCCGGCATTGAGGTGCTCTTGTAGCCTTACACAACGAATGGTGTTCATTATCAAACAAGAGTATATGTAGCACAAAGGAAGATAACTTATTTATTATGTGATCAATGTTGAGGGTGTCCACTAGTGAAAGTATGGTCCCTAGGCCTTGTTTCCAAATACTGCAATCATCGCTTGTTTCTTTGTTTCTTGCATCTTTACTTCTGCAATATTACTACCATCAATCGCACGCTTGACAAGCACTTTTACGCGCCGTTACTACTGCTTATATTCATTCATACCACTTGTATTTCACTATCTCTTCGCCGAACTAGTGCACCTATACATCTGACAAGTGTATTAGGTGTGTTGGGGACACAAGAGACTTCTTGTATCGTGATTGCAGGGTTGCTTGAGAGGGATATCTTTGACCTCTTCCTCCCTGAGTTCGATAAACCTTGGGTGATCCACTTAAGGGAAACTTGCTGCTGTTCTACAAACCTCTGCTCTTGGAGGCCCAACACTATCTACAAGAATAGAAGCACCCGTAGACATCAAGTACTTTTCTAGCGCCGTTGCCGGGGAGGAAAGGTAAAAGGCACTCATACTCCGGTCCCAGGTAACTAAGTACTTTTCTGTTGTCGTTATGTGTGTGCTCGAAGCTATTTCCTTTAGATCCTACAATTGCATCTTTTTGTTTCTTGTTTACACTAGTTAGGCTTAATGGAAAACAACAACAAAATGAGAGATCTTTATGAACTTTATCTTGAATTAGGACATGATGTGTTTGAAGAGAGAATTAAAAAACCCATGGAACTTTATATGCATGCTAATGGGAATGTTATCAGTATGAATGCTTTGAACACTATTGTTGCTAATGCTATGGAAAATTCTAAGCTTGGGGAGGTCGGTTTTGATGAAAATGATCTCTTTAGCCCTCCGGGTATTGAGGAGAAAGTTTATGTTGATTATGATATGCCTCCCATATATGATGATTATAATGATAGTGGTCTTTTGGTGCCGCCTACTATGGAGGATAAAGTTTATTATGATGATACTATACCTCCTATATTTGATGATGAGAATAATAATGATAGCTACTTTGTTGAATTTGCTCCCACTACAACTAATAAAATTGATTATGCTTATGTGGAGAGTAATAATTTTATGCATATAGCTCATGATAAGAATGTTTCATTTGATAGTTATATTATTGAGTTTGGTCATGATGCTACTGAAAATCTTTATGAGAGAGGAAAATATGGTTGTAGAAATTTTCATGTTACTAAAACACCTCTCTATATGCTGAAATTTTTGAAGTTACACTGGTTTTATCTTCCTATGCTTGTTGCATTATGCTTCATGAATTTGTTTATTTACAAGATTCCTTTTCATAGGAAGTGGGTTAGGCTTAAAATTTGTTTCATGCTTGCTTTTGATGCTCTCTTTTGCTTCAACTCCTCTTTCTTGCGAGTGCATCATTGAAATTACTGAGCCCATCTTAATGGCTATAAAGAAAGCACTTCTTGGGAGATAACCCATGTGTTTATTTTACTACAGCAATTTTGTTTTATATTTGAGTCTTGGAAGTTGTTACTACTGTAGCAACCTCTCCTTATCTTTATTTTACTGCATTGTTGTGCCAAGTAAAGTCTTTGATAGCAAGGTTCATACTAGATTTGGATTACTGCGCAGAAACAGATTTCTGTCTGTCACGAATTTGGGCAGGGTTCTCTGTAGGTAACTCAGAAAAATCTGCCAATTTACGTGAGTGATCCTCAGATATGTACGCAACTTTCATTCAATTTGAGCATTTTCATCTGAGCAAGTCCAGTGCCTCTAAAAAATTCGTCTTTACGGACTGTTCTGTTTTGACAGATTCTGCCTTTTATTTCTCATTGCCTCTTTTGCTGTGTTGGATGGATTTCTTTGTTCCATTGACTTCTAGTAGCTTTGTGCAATGTCCAGAAGTGTTAAGAATGATTGTGTCACCTCTGAACATGTGAAATTTTTTGATTATGCACTAACCCTCTAATGAGTTTGTTTCGAGTTTGGTGTGGAGAAAGTTTTCAAGGGTCAAGAGAGGAGGATGATATACTATGATCAAGAAGAGTGAAAAGTCTAAGCTTGGGGATGCCCCCGTGGTTCATCCCTGCATATTTTAAGAAGACTCAAGCATCTAAGCTTGGGGATGCCCAAGGCATCCCCTTCTTCATCGACAACTTATCAGGTCACTTCTAGTGAAACTATATTTTTATTCGGTCACATCTTATGTGCTTTACTTAGAGCGTCTGTGTGCTTTTATTTTTGTTTTGCTATTTTCATTCTCTGAATAAACTCATGCTTGTGTGGGAGAGAGACACGCTCCGCTTTTTCATATGAACACTGGTGTTCTTAGTTCTATCTTTAATGTTCATGGTGGAGTTGAAAACCGCTTCGTTAATTGCTATTTTGTTGGAAACAGAAAATGCTTCATGTGGTAGTTGGTATAATGTCTTGAATAATTTGATACTTGGCAATTGTTGTGCTCATATAGATCATGTTTAAGCTCTTGCATCATGTACTTTGCACCTATTAATGAAGAACTACATAGAGCTTGTTAAAATTTGGTTTGCATGATTGGTCTCTCTAAGTCTAGATATTTTCTGGTTGAGGTGTTTGAACAACAAGGAAGACGATGTAAAGTCTTATAATGCTTACAATATGTTCATATGTGAGTCTTGCTGCACCGTTTTATACTTGAGTTTGCTTCAAACAACCTTGCTAGCCAAAGCCTTGTATTGAGAGGGAATTCTTCTCGTGCATCCAAATCCTTGAGCCAAAAACTATGCCATTTGTGTCCACCATACCTACCTACTACATGGTATTTTTCTGCCATTCCAAGTAAATACTTCATGTGCTACCTTTAAACAATTCAAAAGCTATTATCTCTTATTTGTGTCAATGTTTTATAGCTCATGAGGAAGTATGTGGTGTTTATCTTTCGATCTTGTCATTTACTTCGGACAGACTTTCACCAATGGACTAGTGGCATATCCGATTATCCAATAATTTTGCAAAAAGAGCTGGCAATGGGGTTCCCAGCCCCAATTAATTAACTTGCATTAATAATTCTCTTCACATGTTTTGTTCTGATTCATCAGTAAGCAACTTAATTTTGCAAATAGACACTCCTCCATGGTATGTGAATGTTGGAAGGCACCCGAGGATTCGGTTAGCCATGGCTTGAGAAAGCAAAGGTTGGGAGGAGTGTCATCCATAAATAAAAAAAAACTAAACTAAAGTACATGTGTAAACAAAAGAGAAGAGGGATGATCTACCTTGCTGGTAGAGATAACGTCCTTCATGGGAGCCGCTCTTGAAAGTCTGGTTGATGAGGTAGTTAGAGTGCCCACTACCATTCGTTGACAACAACAAACACCTCTCAAAACTTTACTTTTATGCTCTCTACTACCTCCATCCCAAGGCTTAAGGCCTATATTTTCTTTCAGAAAGTCAAACTATGTTAAGTTTGACTAAGTTTTTATCAAAAATCATTAACATGAAAAGTACAAAATCAATATCATTAGATAGATAACGAAATATATTTTTATATGGTACCTACAAAATATCATATTTGTTCATAAATTCTTCTAAAATTTTAGTCAAACTTTACTTCGTTTGACTTTCTAAAAAAAAATATAGGCCTTAAGCCTTGGGATGGAGGTAGTATATGATTTCAAATCTTAAAAAGCTCTAGCACATGATTTAATCCCTACTTCCATCTGCGAAGGGCCTATCTTTTACTTTATGTTGAGTCAGTTTACCCTATTCTTTCTATCTCAGAAGCAAACACTTGTATCAACTGTGTGCATTATACCTATATAAAAAAGTTGAACCTCTTTGCTTGAACCATAGTCATTTGGGTACTGTAGATGGTCACATTTGCTCCAATTAGAAATCACCACGTCATGATTTTACTACTGTAGATGCATCCCAGTAGTGTAGATCCACTTAGGTTTTCTTTTTTTCTCGCTGTGTCAATCCCGTCGTAACCGGCGCCTCCCAGTTACTCTTGTGTTTTTTTTCGTTGCTCAGTACCGATTCCCTCTAATTCATACCGCTTGAGGCCGATTTTAATTTATTTTTATCTCTTTATTTCAACGCCGGTCAAAGCGGCGCTCGGTTTCTTCCAGAAATGTCTTCCTTCCACCTCTAATCTCCTCGCTGCACGCGTCCCAATCCCAAGCCTCGCCGCTCCAGTTGCCCCCGAAGCGTTCCGTTGTGGAGAAAGGGATTTCAGACGGGCACTTGCGGGAGTACACGACGCCCAAGCCATGGCGTGTGGGCGTCTAGAGCTGGACACATCGCCACGGAGGCGGCGGGGAGAAGCATGAGGGTGGGCCGCATCGGCGAGCACGAGAAGCCCGGTCGCACAGCAAAGCAAGATGGGAGCGGAGCCGGGCCTCATCTACGAGCAGGAACATGGCCGTACCTAGGCGTCTCCGTCCCACCGGTGGTGGAGGAGCGTGGGAGCGCAGTATAGCCTCCCGCCCGTGGTAGTCCGCCGCCGCCTTGGGGACCTCAGGCAAGTAGCCCAGCATGGCAGCACAACCGCGCGCTCCGCTGCCGGCTGCTTCCTAGCTGCCCGAAAGAGGACATGTCCAAGAACGTCAAATCTTCTGCCTCCATCTCTCACGACCAGATTACCTAATTCATTTGATGTGCAATTTTGCAGCCGCAGGTGGCCTCTTTGGATCCGGGCGGAAAGCGGCACCATCAGATCAAGAGAAAGGAGGCAAACCCGCAGAAGAAGAGAGGGTTGGGGAGCACATACCCGTGAGGAAGATGAGATCCTACCTCCTCAGCCTCAGCATCGTCAAGAAATCGATGAGCGGGTATATCCTTCTCTAGCTCCTCTCTCTCTCTGTCTCCGCGCCTCACCTCCCCTCCCCTCCCCTCCCCTTTAGGACTAACTCAGATAAGCTAGGATCTGGATCCTCTCTTCGATCTACAGCAACATCGCCGGAGCAGCAGCAAAGCGACCTCACTAAACAATATAGCAGCTTATGTGTGTGTGGTATTCTCTGCCCAGTGCCCACTTCTAATCCTATTCTCTTACTTGCTCAAAGCTTTTCTTATTCTTTGGAGGGTCACCTCCGACGATTTGCTTCTGCCTTCTTTGCTTTCTTCAGATGCGCGAGGTGAGGCTCGGTACAAATAGGTGAGGGCCGAGGAGGTCAGGGCCATTCTTCCTGATGACCAAAGGTGACATTAGTGTGGCAAATAATATCCTAAATGTGTTTATTTTGCAGTTTCTCTGTTTAACCTCTTTGTTCATAACTCTATTCCAGTAAAAAGTGTATTTTCTTCCTATTGTCCATACCAGGATCTTCCCCTGTATCCTATGGCAAGCCCTTGACTTGCTGCTCCCGGGCAAAATTCGAGCACGGTGCAGGGCACTAGCTAGGCTAGAAGAGAGGCACCACCATCTGCAACAATGACATCCAGGTGTGCATACACGCAGTGCTTGCTATTAAGATCCTCTTCCACTGGCGGAGCTTCAGCAGGGCGAACCTGGGCAATCGCCCCCCCTATAAAAATGAAGTTTCATCATTAATTACTAGTAATTTCAGCGCATTACTCAGGTTAATGGACCATTAATCTACCGAAGTATGGGACTAGTTGACCAATCGGTGTATACAAAAGCTACATTATCTATCCAGCGCACCATCTCCCTCCTGCCCGACATGTTTCTGCTCTGATTTAGCCCAGCGCCCCACCTGCTCCTCTACAGCGTAGGCTTTCCTAAGAAAAACATGAAGTGCGGGTATGCATGAGATTATTAGCAAGAAAGACAGTACAAATTCAATGTTCATTTCTCCCTCTCAAAGGAAAAAAAGCTTAATGATGTTTTTTTTGCAAGGACTGGTTAGATATCAATCGCTCACAAAACAACATATTTTCTGCGATTTGGAGCCTAGACTCTGTATATCTATCTTCCAGCAAGTTGCAATTTGTTTGTCCAATTATTTGAGATATTTGTGCCTACCACAAATAGTGTATATTTTAATTTTCTAATATGAATCATATTTCTGTTTAGTAAAGTATAATTCCATTTTACATGGATGATTTTATCTTGAATTTGACTATGTATTCTCAAAATTTTAGTCATGCTACTATGCATTTTCGCCCCCTCTTAGATTTCGTTCAAGCTCCGCCACTGTCCTCTTCTGTTTAAACTTTGCCCAATGTATCATATCCTGTCAGGCTGTCACATGCCATAGCTTCTAGATCTGGGAGTTACGCTTTCTTAATTATCCTTCAGTTCTTCTTGCTGTAAATTGGAAAAATATTGTTGCAATTTTACACCTCCTGCGTAAGTTGAACCTCTTCCCAGGCCCAGTTTCTTCGCTTCTTTTTCTGTCCGCTCTTTGCATTCCATAGTTTGGTCAAATAGTTGCCAATTTGGTAAGATTAGATACTTCTCAGCATAGTTCAATCCATTGATAGATTAAAATTATGCAGGATTCTGATAGGATTCATCTGTTATGTAGAATATGTGTCCATGTGTTTGTAGTCTCTTACTGTATTTTTGGAAAATAAGTATGTCCATGTGATCGGTAGAGAAGACATTTACTATGTCCATGTGTTTCTACTCTCTTACTGTATTTTTGAAAAATAAGTTAAGTTAACAATTGCTGATTAATATATATAATTTACGTCATTTTCTTACTATGTGATCGGTCATCGCGCCGTAGAGGGCTAGGGCAATGGTAGGCAAGGATGAGCCACAGACCAACGGAAACGTGACGAGGGTGGAGAAGATGGCGACCAACAGCTCAGGTCCCGTCCTTCTCTTCATCGAAGTTCCCATCCCATCAGCAGAACGAAAGTTTGAGGTTATGGACGACGAGGTTAGCTGCACAAGCATGAGCGAATAGGTGAGATTATTTGTCCCTTCTTTTGTCTCGCCTTCCTAATCTCTTTCCATCTCATGACCCTGCTATATCGTCCTGAGCTATCTCCTTTTTGGTTATTACCTTTACCTATCTGTGATATTGTTCATTTGATCTTTGCGTTTCAACCATGGCATTCAGGCACAAAGCAGCACTTCCAAGCTATTAGACGTGATGGCTGAGAGAAGAGGCTTAATCATTATCCTAATTAGGAATAGGAAAGCTGGATATAATCAATCCGTATTTATGGCTTAGCTGACCCAATTTGACATAAACTTGCCAATATTTCCCCTCAAAGGAGGAGGAAGAGGATGGAAGTGGCACTATGCGTGCCTACAGAGGTGGTGGCTGGGAAGAGTGCCGCTGATGATTGCGCGAGGAGGGGCGACAAGATGGAGGTGGCCCTTCCCATGGTGGCACATCCAGATGTGACGCCCCGTCGTCATATCCGTTTTATGTTCTGTCCGATGAGGATGCTCGCAGGCAACAGATCTGTTCAGCCAAGAGTCAGGTAGGCTGCTCCCTTTGCCTTTTGCATTGTTTGTTGTTACTGATTCAATCACCCTACTTTGGTTTCCATATGGGACTTGCATGCATGTTTGTCAGGCTGCATATTGTGTGGGTGCGCATTCAGTAACTTGGCAGTTCCTATCGTCAACACAAACACAACCAAATTTAGTAAGGATACAGTGCTATCAAACTAATGGTAATACAGTTGGTTTGCAAGCTATTTATGCCCATGATGAAATGAGCATCAGGGAACTCTTACGCATGTGCGGTTACAAGTCGCATTGTCCGGTGGCGCTTCAGTTGAAGACGACATGCACAAATTCTATCACAGCATCTACCAAAATAAGATCTTTCAGTTCCTAATTTTGTGATCACTCATAGTGTGATTAGGTTCTGGTCGTGTAGAAACTGAGAGGAGATAGACCTGTAAATTACTGGAAAATACATAAACTGAAGAGGATTCAAGTCAAAATAGGGCTATTCACTCTTGGAATGATAATTGTTGATTTCTTTGTCTTGCTACACAACGACCTCCTCAATAACTCAATCTGCAGACTGTTACTTGTGTGGCTTTCATACTTAGTCCCTTAGCTTTCCTCGCAATCAAATAGGATTCAACATGATTTTTTTGTCACATATTTTCTGCAAAACAGATGGTCAGCTATATTAGATTAGAAGGTGGCCAGTTACTTTCTTTTCTTTCTGCTATTGATTTTATTTATTTTCTTACTCACGGGCTGCTATGTCAGATTAGAAGGTTTAATTAGTTACTTTATTTTTTCTTTTTCCCCTGTATTATTGAATTTGTTTGCTTACAAGCTGGCATTATTTATTTGTTTTAGGTGCATCTCTGTCACGGTCTTCACTTCAGTACAACAGATATCTGGCCTTGCTGATGGTTATTTTATTTAGAGGTGAGCTATGCTTGAATGAATTGATTATAGATTGATTTAAGGATAGGGTCAATGAGAACATGTCGCTTGAATTTGGTTATGAGTTATTCATTGATCTATATGATCATATTTTTTAATTTTTGATACTTTAGGCTTCGCAAGATTCAACATTTTTTAACCATTATTAGAATAGACTTGGGAAGGATTATGCTCTGGAATCTAATAATTCTATATGTAAACTCACATATCATTTAGTTATGGTTTACTTACAAGACGCAAGGTATGGCATTTTGTAAAGAAGATATTTAAAGCGGTATGTAAGTACATACATAGTGATAATGAACATGTTTTAAGCGGTAAACGCACTACTTTTACTCTATGGGGAGAACATGCCCAGAGGTTTTGTGCAGAAGCCCTTCATTTAGCCTCTAATGTTTTTAGGTATCTGAATTTCAAATGGTTACAAACACAACTTATATTGATTCATCTTGCCATTTATGTGTCATCTGGCCACTTATAGTTTCACAGGAATCTTGGCTTTCAAAAGCACTTCCGTAACATGTTGGTGCGTCAACATACCAATTCCTGAGATGGACATTCTACTTCAGAAGTAAAGAATATATTATATACTCCATCTTAGTTATTCCCAAATAAAATTTGCATCAATCTCTGCAAGTATAGCATACAGTCTATTTAATCTGCAAACTCTGATATAGTTTGCATACTTCGATTTGTCTTAGTCTGCATCATTGTGTGGCAATGCCCGGGTAGTACAAATAAGGAACCAATTGAAACAACTCTTTTTGCTCTGGCCATAGAGCCCATAGAGACTCTTGTGGTAAATACTTCAATATAGTTATTCTGATGTACAAAATGAAATTACTAGGCTACCCTCCTGTATTAATGCGTACATAAAATCAATACAACTATGACCTACAGGGCAACGACAGAAACTGAAAATAGAGGTCACAGAGGTGATTAGGTGAACAGTCCACCCTATTGGTGGTTTTGTTCATGTAAGCGTTCTTGGAATAGAAAATTTCAGATGGAAATACTAATAGATGTCCTACCTGTTCAACAACAGAAGTACCACATAGATAAATACACGTTCTATTCATGTTGCATATATTCATACAGATATGAACTGTCCATGCAGGTACAGTCTTTCAGTCATGTTGAACCGAACAATGGAAATAAGAAAGTGTTTGGCCAATTCATGTTCTGGGCGACAACATGATTGCTTTCACAAGCAAATATGCAATTCTGCTTGTGGTAACCACTAAAGGGTGAGCCGACTTCCTCCCTTCTGCAATTACCAATACAATAGGCAAAAGATGTGTTGTCGTCGCCGAAGTCACAGGAAACTCTCGATGCCGAAAATGTAATTCCCTTTAACATCTCAAAAACTGAATGATCAACACCACAGGGCCAACAGAGCCATCCTCCAGTCAATTTTTTACCCTCCCATGTAAAAACCTATCAGTGTAACCCATGTACCTCCTCTCATGTATTACCCTTTATTGTACTTGCTCCTACGTGTAACTTTGCCTCGCACAAGTAAACAAATCAATTCCTCTATGATATAAATAAACTGTCGCAAGCAGCAGTATCTTCTTTCTTAAACTTATATATATGCTTTGTCTATCATATCACAATCAACTTTTCTCTTCGAACAGTAAAAGCCATCAATAATGTAGAATCTTACTCCTGCACTGTAGACAACACGGGCGGGGCGTGCGCCGCGCCACCCACTTCCTAGTTGATTCTTACATGTTTACCTATTGCACTTGTTATATTACTTTGTGTTGACAATTATCCATGAGATATACATGTTGAAGTTGAAAGCAACCGCTGAAACTTATATCTTCCTTTGTGTTGTTTCAAAGCTTTCTACTAAGAATTTATTACTTATTAGTTAACTGTTATGCAAGTCTTATTGATGCTTGTCTTGAAAGTATTATTCATGAAAATTCTTTGCTATATGATTCAGTTGTTTACTCATTGTCTTCATCATTGCTTCGAATCGCTGCATTCATCTCATATGCTTTACAATAATGTTGATCAAGATTATGTTGGTAGCATGTCACTTAAGAAATTATTCTTGTTATCGTTTACCTACTCGAGGGCGAGTAGGAACTAAGCTTGGGGATGCTTGATACGTCTCCAACGTATCTATATGTTCCATGCTAGTTTTATGACAATACGTACATGTTTTGTTCACACTTTATGTCATATTTATGCGTTTTCCGAAACTAACCTATTGACAAGATGCCGAAGTGCCAGTTCCTGTTTTCTGTTGTTTTTGGTTTCAGAAATCCTAGTAAGGAAATATTCTCGGAATTGGACGAAATCAACGCCCAGCATCTTATAATTGCACGAAGCTTCCAGAACACCCGAGAGGAACCAGAGGGGGGCCACAGGGCCACTAGACAGTAGGGCGGCGCGGCCAAGGAGCCAGGCGCGCCGCCCTAGTGTGAGGAGCCCCCGTAACCCTTCCGACTCCGCCTCTTCGCCTATAAGAAGCCCCCTGACCTAAATCTTCGATACAAAAAAACCACGGTACGAGAAACCTTCCAGAGCCGCCGCCATCGCGAAGCCAAGATTCGGGGGACAGGAGTCTCTGTTCCGGCACGCCGCCGGGACGGGGAAGTGCCCCCGGAAGGCTTCTCCATCGACACCACCGCCATCTTCATCAACGCTGCTGTCTCCCATGAGGAGGGAGTAGTTCTCCCTCGAGGCTAAGGGTCAGACTGGGCAGCTATGTGGTTAATCTCTCTCCTATGTACTTCAATACAATGATCTCATGAGCTGCCTTACATGATTGAGATTCATATGAGTTTTGTATCACTATTAGTCTATGTGCTACTCTTGTGATGTTATTAAAGTAGTCTATTCCTCCTTCACGGTGTAATGGTGACAGTGTATGCATCGTGTAGTACTTGGCGTAGGTTATGATCATAATCTCTTGTAGGTTATGAAGTTAATTATTACTATGATAGTATTGATGTGATCTATTTCCCCTTCATAGTTTAAAGGTGACAGTGTGTATGCTATGTTAGTACTCGGTTTAAATTGCAAAGATCTATTATGCTCTAAAGGTTACTTAAATATGAATGCCGAATGTTGTGGAGCTTGTTAACTCCGGCATTGAGGTGCTCTTGTAGCCTTACACAACGAATGGTATTCATTATCAAACAAGAGTATATGTAGCACAAAGGAAGAGAACTTATTTATTATGTGATCAATGTTGAGGGTTGATACGTCCAAAACGTATCTACTTTCCCGAACACTTTTGCTATTGTTTTGCCTCTAATTTGTGTATTTTGGATGCAACTAACATGGACTAACGCTGTTTTCGTGAAGCTGATACAGTGTCTCGTTTTTGTGCAGAAATCCAACTTTCAGGAAAATCCTCGGAATTTATGCGAAAGGTCCTATTTTCCCAGAATACTGACGGAGCTAGAAGGGCAAGCCAGGTGGGGGCCCGAGGGCCCCACACACTAGGCCGGCGCGGCCCAGGAGGGGGGCGCGCGGCCCTAGTGTGTGGTGGCCTCGGCTGGCCCCCGACGCCCTCTTTCGGACTACTTATTGCCTTCGACCTAAAAACGCACGGGAGAAAGTCGAAATCGCGAGAAGACATCCAGTACGCCGCCACCGTCGCGAAACTCCGTCTCGGGACCAGAAACTCCGTTCTGGCACCTCGCCGGGACGGGGAATTGGAGGAGATCATCGCCATCATCATCACCGACGCCTCTCCATCAACCAGCCATGTTTCCCCCATCCATGCGTGAGTAATTCCCCATTTGTAGGTGAAGGGGATGGTAGGGATTGGATGAGATTGGTCATGTAATAGTATAAGATTGTTAGGGCATAGTGACTAGTGTCCGTAATTGGTACTTTGATGATATTGTTGCAACTTGTTATGCTTAATGCTTGTCACTAGGGCCCGAGTGCCATGATCTCAGATCTGAACATGTTATTATTTCATCATGATATTCATTGTTTATGGTCTTACCTGCAAGTTGTATACACATGTCGCTGTCCGGAACCAATGGCCCCGAAGTGACAGAAATCGGGACAACCAGATGGGATGGTAGTGATGTGAGGATCACATGTGTTCACGGAGTGTTAATGCTTTGCTCCGGTACTCTATTAAAAGGAGTACCTTAATATCCAGTAGATTCCCTTGAGGCCCGGCTGCCACCGGCTGGTAGGACAAAAGATGTTGTGCAAGTTTCTCATTGCGAGCACGTACGACTATAATTGGAACACATGCATATTGATTGCTTTGTACTTAGACACCATTTTATTATTATCTGCAAATGCCTTGCTTGATTATTACATGAGTTTCTCTCATCCATGCAACGCCCGTTATCCGTCCCCGTGCCTACAGTATTTTAATCCTGCTGTTTACTATCATCACTGCTGCTGTCTTTGTTACTCTGCTCTTTGTTATTTCACTATCTTGCTTTATAAAGCTCATTACCTCTTGATAAACTCTTGCGAGCAAGTCTGTTTCCAGGTGCAGCTGAATTGACAACTCCGTTGTTAAGGCTTTCAAGTATTCTTTATCTCCCCTTGTGTCGAATCAATAAATTGGGTTTTACTACCCACGAAGACTGCCGCGATCCCCTATACTTGTGGGTTATCAAGACTGTTTTCTGGCGCCGTTGCCGGGGAGCATAGCTTTATTTGGAAGTTCACTTGGATTGATATTGTTCGCTGCAAATTCTCCATCATGGGTAAACCTCGCGATCCTAAAGTCGCCATATTACCATCCACTACAAGAAAAGGTACAACTCTGAGTACCTCTGCTACTCTTGATTCACCATCTGTGATAAGTCGACTTGTTTCACCACCACAAGCTTCACTTGCTGGTACTTCTGCTGAATCTGAAAACTCTCATAATATTGATAATGTTTCTGCTGTGCTTGATGATAGTGGTTCATTGGGATCCTTTCTAGATGCTACAATTGCTAGATCTAGACAAATTGAAAATACCGAAACTCCTAATGCTACTACACCTGTTAATTCACCTGAACTTGATTATTCTAGTGATGATCCTGATGAAGATTATGTGGAGCTTAATGATGATTTTATTACTAGATGCAATGCTACTGCTGATGCAAGCAAAATTAAAAAGTTTCTCACACAATATACTGTTAGACATAAGTTATCTCCTGATCCTAAATTTACCACATCTCCTATATGCGTTAAGGATAATTGTAGAGAAAGCACCCTTTTGTGGTACTGAAAAAGAAAGTGCTGTAGAACACATGATTGAACTTTCTTCTATGAGTAGCTTGTTTTCTGATGATGTCAAGATGCGTACTTATTTTGTCGCTAAAATTTTTCCTTTCTCATTAAAGGATGATACAAAAACTTGGTATAATAATTTGCCTCCTGGTTCTATTAGAAGTCCAACTGATTGCGTGATGTTTTCTTTCGAAAATACTTTCCTGCTAGTGCTCAACATGTTGCTTTACAGAAAATTTATAGATTTGACCAGGGAGATGAAGAGAAATTGCCTGAGGCTTGGGCAAGATTTTGTTCTCTTATCAGAGCTCGACCTGGACATGATTTAGAAAAGAATGATCTACTTGATATATTTTATAGTGGACTAACCATTGAGTCTAGGGCATATTTGGATAGTTGTCCGGTTGTGTTTTCAGGGAAAAGAACTCAGTGAAGCTGACGAATTATTGGCTAAAATAGGCCGGAATCATGATGATTGGACTACGCCTGAACCAATTCCAACGTCAATATTGAAGAAGAGGGGTTTAATTAAATTGAATGATGAAGATATGAGGGAAGCCAAGAAGTCTCTCAAGGAGAAAGGTATTAAATCTGAAGATGTGAAGAATCTACCTCCCATAGAAGATATATGTGAGATAATTCCCCCTTCATCCATGATTGAGGTAAACTCCCTTCAGCGCTTTACTAGGGAAGATATTCCGTATTCAAAACCTCCTGCGCAATGCTTAGATGAGTTTGATAATTATATTGTTAAGCAAAGTAATTTCAATATGAGAGTAGAGAATCATTTAATGGAAAATTCTCGAGCTATTGGTGAATTGCATGGTATTGTGGAGAGAACCTCCAATGATGTTAAGATGCTTGTTACACATTTTTAAATGGTTCAAACTCAAATTGATCAGCTTACTAAAGTGCAAAATGACTTATTAAAAAATAATTCTAAAGAGAAACATGCTTATGAAGTAACAACTAGAGGTGGTGTCTCTACCCAGGATCCTCTATATCCTAAAGGGCATCTCAAAAGAATTGAACAAGATTCTCAACGAACTGAAACTAGTGCTCCATCTAAGAAAAAGAAAAAGAAACATAAAACCGTTGTAGAATCCTCTGAGCCTGTTAATGATCCTAATAGTATTTCTATTTCTGATGCTGAAACTGAAAGTGGTAATGAACATGATAATAATAATGGTAATGATAAGAATGATGTTTCTGATAAAGAAGAAGTTGAAGATGAACCTGAAAAGCAAGATAAAAATAAAAAGTATACTAAAGAAGATTTTATTGCTAAGAAACATGGTAATGAAAGGGAACCTTGGGTTCAAAAGCAAATGCCTTTTCCTGCTAAGAAACTAAAATCAAAGGAAGAAGAACACTATAACAAATTCTGTGATTGGATGAAACCTTTATTCCTGCAAATACCTTTGACTGATGCTATTAAATTGCCTCCTTATTCAAAGTATATGAAAGATATTGTGTCTAACAAAAGGAAAATTCCTAATGAGGAGATTTCCACTATGCTTGCTAATTACTCTTTTAATGGTAAGGTTCCAAAGAAGCTTGGCGACCCAGGTATACCGACTATTCCTTGTTCTATTAAGAATAATTATGTTAGAACTGCTCTATGTGATTTGCGAGCGGGTGTTAGTGTTATGCCTTTCTCTCTTTATAAGAGACTTTATTTAGATAAGTTGATACCGACTGATATATCTTTGCAAATGGCTGATAAATCTACTGCTATTCCTGTTGGTATATGTGAGGATGTTCCCGTTCAAGTTACTAATAACTGCTTGATATTAACTGATTTTGTTGTGTTGGAAATGCCTGAAGATGATAATATGTCTATTATTCTTGGGAGACCTTTTCTTAACACCGCAGAGGCTGTTATTGATTGCAATAAAGGAAAAGTTACTTTCAATGTTGATGACAAGGAGCATACCGCTTATTTTCCCAAGAGGATTGAGAAAGCATGTGGAGTTAATACAATTTCTAATGTGAGAACTATCAAAGTGGGAACCATTGATTGTCCTATATATGAGCCTAAAGAAGAATATCAAACTCTTGTGATTGGATCCATATCAATACAATACAAGGTAACATGATTGATTTGAGGTTTAATTCTTCTTATGTTATGTAAAATTTATTTGGTGGCAAGACTTGATCAACCTTGTTAACAAATTCATTTTATATGCATAGAAGAACTAAACAACATCTCTTTCTTCCTCCACTTGTTCTACTTGCTGTAGCACTTTTGTTTTGTAAAGTTCCTTAGTCAATTAGAGATTTCAAAAAAATTCCTGGCCAGTAATAATAAACTTAATACCCAGAAATGTGCATTTTTCAAAGTTTTCAAAAATTCACAAAAATTATACCATTGGTCCTATTTTTCGAAAATGCACCTGGGAGCACCTGGGGATGACCAGTGGGGCACCCCAGGGTGGCACCCCACAGGCCGGCGCGGCCAGCAAGGGGGGCGCGCCACCCTGGTGTGTGGGTCCCCCTTTGGCCCACTTCATCATCTCTTCCTCCCACTCTTTTCTCTCTCCTAAAAAAACTTGCACCAGGTTCCTCTCACTCGTGTTTTTGCTCAAGAGCTCCAGATTTCTCGATCTCTTTGCTCAGCCCAGATTTCTGTCTGAAATTTGGCACATTTGCTCTCCGGTATGTGACTCCTTCAATTATCCAAGTAGAATTTTGTTTGGTGGAGTATATCTTGAATATTTTGCTGCTGTAGGTAACATGTTTAGTGAGCTTGCATGCTTGTTCTAAGTGGTAGAAACTAGTTTTGATGCATGATTAGTACTCTAGCAAGTTCCTATGGAAGTTTCCCTCAATTATATGTCACCAAATCAAATTTTATATTGTTTGTTGAAAAATTTCAGAAAATGGAAGGGAATAGGCACCAACTCAACCAACAAGAATTGGAGGTGCAACAGGTTATGAGAGTTCACCGCGAAGAAGGAGTATATCCCGCTTACTACCCGTGCGTGGATTTTATGAGAAGTGCAGGAATCTTGCAAGATGTTCAAAGTCTAATCTCTCGTGCAGGGTTGGATGATTTTATTGATGGTGAACCATGCCAATATGCAAAACTGACTATGTCCGTAGTGCAGGATTTTAAATTCAATTGGTCGCGATCTAACCCCATGGTTCAGTACAAAATTTATAATAAAACTGTCAACTTGCCATTCAATGATTTTTATGCAGCAATTAGAGTGCCGCAATGGGGATCATGCGAGAAGATAAGGGGATCGCCGCAAGAGTTCTTGGACCTCTTCAAGATGATTTGTCATGGAAGAAGCTTCTCAGAGGATGGTGGTAAAATCAGTAGCATTCAACTCCCAGCTATTCGCTACTTTGCTTATTTTATCACCAAGTGCGTTCTAGCAAGAAAGAATGGAAGTAAAATATCTATCCAGGATTTAGCCTTTCTAGCTGCTGCATTACAAGGTGATAGGACTTATAACTTGGGTGCTTTGATAGCCAACAGACTTGCTACTAACCGTGAGAAGGGAGGAATTTGTGGAGGTCTCATCGCCTCTCGTGTATTAGCTATGCATGGTGTAGAACCTCACCATCTTGATATTCAACTTCCCATAGAGAAACTTGACATAGTCTCCATGATTAAGCATGAATTTGTTTCTGATTCGTCCAATTTGAGCAACCTGTCTTATAGAATAACATTTAACAAGAAAGCTTGGAGAATAACTAAGAAAACTGAAAAATTAGTAGGATTGCCTGCACCTGCTCTGTTTAACCTTGATTCCAGGGAGGATTGGTCAGTCACGGAAGGTGAACTGAAGGCATACATAGAGGGAGATGACCATCGTGCAAGAGACAACACGGAGGAGGCCGAGGAACACCTCGATTCGTCATCCGATGCAGCGAGTTCTTCGCATCCACAAGCTGGGCATGAGGAGCCTCCACGCTTTTCTTCTGCATCGGGACCTTATTATGACTACGCCATGTGTGATCCACCGGCATGGAACCCAGACCCTCGTTGGGGTTGATCTCCACTTAGGCCAAAAGCCTAAGCTTGGGGGGAGGTATACCAGCATCACTCATTCTTTGCATATTATGGTTTCTGGATACTTGTATATACTTGTTTAGTTTCTTTGAGTGGTTTTCTAATGAGAGGAAGATGATATTTGGGGAAGTGCTGCCTGAAAACAGATTCTGGACTGTTACTAAAAAAAAATCGTGCGCACAGGCAGAACGTTATTTTTAGCTGCCAATTTTTTTGGATGTTCCCCAGGTTGTTATCTAACTTTAATTAGTTGAACACTTTTCGAACTGAGCAACGGAAGATTTTTGTAAAAATCGATTTCTGTACTGCTGTCAAGTTTTGACAGATTTCTGCCATCTTGCTTTTCTGTGTTTCTTTTAGTTTTCATTTTCTTATTCGTACTTTGTTTCTTTCCTAAAACACCAAAAGACCAAAAATATTTCTGTTGTTTCTCTTCACCACTTGTTTATTTTAGTTTCTTGCCTTTATCTTGCTTTATTTGCTATCGTTGGTTTGCTATAAGAAAATCCAAAAAGATTTTGCTTTATTTGCTTGTTTCCTTTTGTTCTTGCTTCCAAATTCGAAAACACCAAAAATATTTGTTGTTCTTCTTTGGTATTGTAAAATTCTTTATGAGTTGAATGGTCTTCGGTGGCTGGAGCGTGGTTTTCATTCCATATTATTCAAGCTATACAAGTGAAAAAGCAATAATGACGATCTACGACAATCTGATTGTGGTGAGAGGCTGGTATGAACTCTATTTGTTTTTATTTTTGTACATATACTCATCCATGTGAGCATGCTTAGTTGGTTCATGTGAGGTATATGTCATTTAAGAAAGTCTAGTAGTTCATGATCTCTCATGTTTAGCTCCAATTTATTAATATGAGTAGCATGTCATGGATGTTTGCTTGCATTGTTTTATTCATATAAATAGGTATGATATTGTGGTATCCTCCTCTGAATAATTCTCTTGAATTAACTTGGCACATGCTCACGCATGCATATGACTGAACAAAATGTCAATTAAGCCTCGATGATTTGCTTTACCTCAGAGTTCTTGTATCACTTTTATGCCTCCGTTAATTTATTTTTGTCGCAAGCATGATTATGACAGTTACTGCTATCTTGATTGTCGCTTCCTAGCCTATTGCTAGCCTTCACTTGTACTGAGCGGGAACGCTGCTCGTGCTTCCAAACACATGAAAACCAAGTTATTCCAGAGTGTCCACCATAAATACCTATGCATGGCATTTCAAACCATTCCAAGTAAATTCTCATGTGCTACCTTTAAACCTTCAAAACGCTTCTCAATTTGTGTTAATGTTTTATAGCTCATGAGGAAATATGTGGTGTTTATCTTTCAATCTTGTCATTTACTCTTGACGGACTTTCATATGGACTAGTGGCACATCCTCTTATCCAATAATTTTGCAAAAAGAGCTGGCAACGGGGTTCCCAGCCCCAATTAATCAACTTTCATTAATAACTCTCTTCACATGTTTTGCCCTGATTTATCAGTAAGCAACTTAAATTGCAAATAGACACTCCTCCATAGTATGTGATTGATGGAAGGCACCCAAGGATTCGGTTAGCCATGGCTTGTGTAAGCAAAGGTTGGGGGAGTGTCACCCATAATAAAACTAAAATACGTGTGTAAACAAAAGAGAAGAGGGATGATCTACCTTGCTGGTAGAGATAACGTCCTTCATGGGAGCCGCTCTTGAAAGTCTGGTTGACGAGGTAGTTAGAGTACCCATTATCATTCGTTGACAACAACAAACCACTACTAGAAAAAAGGCTATAGTTGGAGGCAGTAGGTACCGGCGCACCACCAAGGAAGTGCGCCGGTGACAAGTGTTGCCGGCGCACTGAAGGAGATATGCCCTAGAGGCAATAATAAAGTGGTTATTATTTATATCTTTATGTTTATGATAAATGTTTATATATCATGCTAGAATTGTATTAACCGAAACATTAGTACATGTGTGATATGTAGACAAACAAGAAGTCCCTAGTATGCCTCTTAAACTAGCTTGTTGATTAATGGATGATTAGTTTCATAATCATGAACATTGGATGTTATTAATAACAAGGTTATGTCATTGTGTGAATGATGTAATGGACACACCCAATTAAGCGTAGCATAAGATCTCGTCATTAAGTTATTTGCTATAAGCTTTCGATACATAGTTACCTAGTCCTTATGACCATGAGATCATGTAAATCACTTATACCGGAAAGGTACTTTGATTACACCAAACACCACTGCGTAAATGGGTGGCTATAAAGATGGGATTAAGTATCCGGAAAGTATGAGTTGAGGCATATGGATCAACAGTGGGATTTGTCCATCCCGATGACGGATAGATATACTCTGGGCCCTCTCGGTGGAATGTCGTCTAATGTCTTGCAAGCATATGAATGAGTTCATAAGAGACCACATACCACGGTACGAGTAAAGAGTACTTGTCAGGAGACGAGGTTGAACAAGGTATAGAGTGATACCGAAGATCAAACCTCGGACAAGTAAAATATCGCGAGACAAAGGGAATTGGTAATTTATGTGAATGGTTCATTCGATCACTAAAGTCATCGTTGAATATGTGGGACCCATTATGGATCTCCAGATCCCGCTATTGGTTATTGGTCGGAGTGAGTACTCAACCATGTCCACATAGTTCTCGAACCGTAGGGTGACACACTTAAAGTTGGATGTTGAAATGGTAGCACTTGAATTATGGAATGGAGTTCGAATATTTGTTCTGAGTCCCGGATGAGATCCCGGACATCACGAGGAGTTCCGGAATGGTCCGGAGAATAAGATTCATATATAGGATGTCATTTTATGTGAAATAAAATGTCGCGGAAGGTTCTATGGAAGGTTCTAGAAGGTTCTAGAAAAGTCCGGAAGAAACCACCAAGGAAGGTGGAGTCCACAAGGGACTCCACCTCCATGGCCGGCCAGCCCTAGTGGGGGTGGAGTCCCAAGTGGACTCCACCATAGGGGGCCGGCCACCCCCACATGGGAGGTGGGAATCCCACCTTTGGGTGGGAGTCCTAGTTGGGCTAGGTTTCCCCCCTCCTATGGAAGGTTTTGGTTTCGGGTCTTATTCGAAGACTTGGACACCAACACTTGGGATCCACCTATATAATGAGGGGCCAAGGGAGGGGGCCGGCCACCCCAATACCATAGCTTGGCCGCCCCCCTTGAGTGGCCGGCCACCCCCTCCCAAACCCTAGCTTTGCTCCTCCACTTCATATTGCCCGCGTAGCTTAGCGAAGCTCCGCCGGACTTCTACACCGCCACCGACACCACGCCGTCGTGCTGTCGGATTCAAGAGGAGCTACTACTTCCGCTGCCCGCTGGAACGGGGAGGTGGACGTCGTCTTCATCAACAACCGAACGTGTGACCGAGTACGGAGGTGCTGCCCGTTCGTGGCGCCGGAACCGATCGTGATCAAGATCTTCTACGCGCTTTTGCAAGCGGCAAGTGATCGTCTACCGCAGCAACAAGAGCCTCATCTTGTAGGCTTTGGAATCTCTTCAAGGGTGAGACTCGATACCCCCTCGTTGCTAACGTCTTCTAGATTGCATCTTGGCTTGGATTGCGTGTTCGCGGTAGGAAAATTTTTGTTTTCTATGCAACGTTATCCTACAAAGGTGGTATGAGCCGTGTCTATGCATAGATGGTTGCACGAGTAGAACACAATGGTTTGTGGGCGTTGATGCTCTTGTTATCTTTAGTTTGAGTACTTTGCATCTTTATGGCATAGTGGGATGAAGCGGCTCGGACTAACTTTACATGACCGCGTTCATGAGACTTGTTCCTCGTTCGACATGCAACTTGTATTGCATAAGAGGCTTTGCGGGTGTCTGTCTCTCCTACTATAGTAAAGATTCAATTTACTCTTCTATTGACAAACATTAGTATCAACGTTGTGGTTCATGTTCGTAGGTAGATTAGATCTATATCGAAAACCCTAAACCACGTAAAATATGCAAACCAAATTAGAGAGCGTCTAACTTGTTTTTGCAGGGTTTGGTGATGTGATATGGCCATAATGTGGTGATGAATATGTATGAGATGATCATTATTGTATTGTGGCAACCGGCAGGAGCCTTATGGTTGTCTTTAAATTTCATGTTGAGTAGTTTTTCAAAGTAGTTGTAATAGTTGCTACATGGAGGACAATCATGAAGACGGTGCCATTGACCTTGGTGCTTCGCCGACGATGATGGAGATCATGCCCGAAGATGATGGAGATCATGTCCGTGCTTTGGAGATGAAGATCAAAGGCGCAAAGACAAAAGGGCCATATCATATCACATATGAACTGCATGTGATGTTAATCCTTTTATGCATCTTATTTTGCTTAGATCGCGACGGTAGCATTATAAGATGATCCCTCACTAAAATCTCAAGATAATAAAGTGTTCATCCTTAGTAGCACCGTTATCAAGTCTTATCGTTTCGAAGCATCTCGTGATGATCGGATGTGATAGATTCGATAAGTACATACAACGGGTGCAAGACAGTTTTGCACATGCGGATACTAAGGTGGCCTTGACGAGCCTAGCATGTCTGAGACATGGTCTCGGAACACGTGATACCGAAAGGTAGAGCATGAATCATATGGTTGATATGATGAACACTTTGAGTGTTCGCCATTGAAATCACACCTTTTCTCATGATGATCGGGTTTAGGTGCGGTGGATTTGGTTCGTGTGATCACTAAGACAATGCGAGGGATATTGTTTTGAGTGGGAGTTCACCTAGGGTTTTAATTATGTTGAATTAAAATTTGAACTCAATTTGTCATAAACTTAGTCTAAACTATTGCAAATATATGTTGTAGAGATGGCGTCCCCAATCAATTTTAATCAGTTCCTAGAGAAAGAGAAACTTAAGAGCAACGGTAGCAACTTCACCGATCGGTTCCGTCATGTGAGGATCTTCCTCTCTCGGCGGAAATCTGCAATTGGTGCGTGATGCTGCGCAAGGTGACCCTCCGGCAGAAGATGAATCCGATGAAGTAAAAGCTGTTTACGCGACTCGGAAAACTCGGTACTCTCAAGTTCAGTGTGCCATCCTGTGCAGTCTGGAATCCGATCTTCAAAAACGTTTTGAGCACCATGATCCTCATGAGTTGATGAATGAGCTGAAAGCTATATTCGAGACTCATGCGGCAGTAGAATGCTATGAAGCATCGAAACATTTCTTCACTGTATGATGGAAGAAGGCAGCTCCGTTAGTGAGCACATGCTCGCCATGACCGGGCATGCGAAGAAACTCGGTGACTTGGGAATAGTGATTCCTAACAGATCGGGGATTAATCGTGTCCTTCAATCACCGCCACCAAGTTACAAGAACTTTGTGATGAACTACAATATGCAGAACATGAACAAGGAGTTGCCTCGAACTCTTTGGCATGCTAAAAGCTGCTTAGATTGAGATCAAGAAAGAGCACCAAGTGTTGATGGTCAACAAGACCACCATTTTCAAGAAACAGGGCAAGTCCAAGGGAAAATTCAAGAAGTGTGGCAAGAAAGCTGCCACGCCTCCTATGAAACCTAAGAACGGCCCTAAGCGATGCCGAGTGCTATTATCGCAAGGAGAAGGGACAACTGGAAGCGTAATTGCTCCAAGTATCCGGCTGATCTGAAGAGCGGCCTTGTCAAGAAGAAGAAAGAAGGTATATCTGATATACATGTTATAGATGTTTATCTCACTAGTTCTCGTTCTAGTACACGGGTATTTGATACTGGTTCGGTTGCTCATATTTGTAACTCGAAACAGAACTAAAGAATAAACGACAACCGCTGAAAGATGAAGTGACGATGCGCGTTGGAAATGGATCCAAGGTCAATGTGATCGCAGTCGGCACACTTCCTCTACATCTACCTTCGGGATTAGTTTTAAGCCTAAATAATTGCTATTATGTACTGCGTTGAGCATGAACATTATATCTGGATCTTGTTTAATGCAAGACGGTTATTCATTCAAGTCTGAGAATAATGGTTGTTCTATTTTTATGAATAATATCTTTTATGGTCGAGCACCACAAAAGAATGGCTTATTTCGTTAGATCTCGATAGTAGTGATACGCATATACATAACATTGATGCTAAGCGAATTAAACTTAATGATAATTCTACTTATATGTGGCAATCGCTGCGTCTTGGTCATATTGGAGTGAAACGCATGAAGAAACTCCATACCGATGGATTACTTGAATCACTTGACTTTGAGTCACTTGATAGATGCGAAGCATGTCTAATGGGAAAAATGACAAAGACTCCATTTTCTGGTATGATGGAGCGAGCTACGACTTATTGGAAATCATACATACCGATGTATGTGGACCAATGAGCGTAGCATCGCGTGGTTATCGTTATGTTCTAACCTTCACAGATGATCTGAGTAGATATGGGTATATCTATTTCATGAAACATAAATCCGAAACTTTCGAGAAGTTTAAGGAATTTCAAAGTGAAGTAGAAAATCAACGTAACAAGAAGATCAAATTTCTACGATCTGATCGTGGAGGTGAATATCTGAGTTATGAGTTTGGCATGCATTTAAAGAAATGCGGAATACTTTCACAATTGACACCGCCGGAACACCTCAACGAAACGGTGTGTCCGAACGTCGTAATCGAACTCTCTTAGATATGGTTCGTAGTATGATGTCTCTTACTGATTTGCCGTTATCATTTTGGAGTTATGCATTAGAGACAGCCGCATTCACTTTAAATAGAGCACCATCAAAATCCGTAGAAACGACACCGTATGAATTATGGTTTAATAAGAAACCTAAGCTGTCGTTCCTGAAAGTTTGGGGTTGCGAAGCCTATGTAAAGAAGTTACAACCGGATAAGCTAGAACCCAAAGCGGAGAAATGCGTCTTCATAGGTTACCCTAAGGAAACTATAGGGTACACTTTCTATCACAGATCCGAAGGCAAAATCTTTGTTGCTAAGAACGGAACCTTTCTTGAGAAAGAATTTCTCACTAAAGAAGTGACTGGAAGAAAAGTAGAACTCGATGAGATTGATGAATCTATACTCGTTGATCGAGTAGCGCGATACCGGAAGTTGTACTGCATCGCCTACACCGGCAACAGAGAGGAAGCTAATGATAATGATCATGAAACTTGAACGAGGAAACTATCGAACCTCGCAGATCGACAAGGGAACGTGCCACTCCTGATTGGTATGATCCTTGTCTAAATGTCATGATTGTAGATAACAATGATGAGGACCCTGCAACGTATGAAGAAGCGATGATGAGCCCAGATTCCAACAAATGGTAAGAAGCCATGAAATCCGAAATGGGATCCATGTATGATAACAAAGTATGGACTTTGGTAGACTTACCTGATAGCCGAAAGGCTGTCGAGAATAAATGGATCTTCAAGAGAAAAACAGATGCTGATGGTAATATTACTATCTATAAAGCTCGACTTGTCGCAAAGGGTTTCCGACAAATTCAAGGAGTTGACTACGATGAGACTTTCTCACCTGTAGCGAAGCTAAAATCTGTGAGGATTTTGTTAGCAATAGCTGCATTTTTCGATTATGAGATTTGGCAGATGGATGTCAAAACGGCGTTCCTTAATGGAGACATTGAGGAAGAGTTGTATATGGTACAACCCAAAGGTTTTGTCGATCCTAAAAATGTCGACAAAGTATGCAAACTTCAGCGTTCAATCTATGGACTGAAGCAAGCATCAAGAAGTTGGAACCGACGCTTTGATAAGGTGATCAAAGACTTCGGGTTTATACAGTGTCATGGAGAGGCCTGTATTTACAAGAAAGTGAGTGGGAGCTCTGTACCATTCCTGATATTATATGTAGATGACATATTATTGATCGGGAATGATATAGAACTATTAAGCAGTGTTAAGGGTTATTTGAATAATAGTTTTTCCATGAAAGACCTTGGTGAAGCATCGTATATATTAGGCATCAAGATTTATAGAGATAGATCAAGACGCCTAATAGGGCTATCACAGAGTACATATCTGGACAAGATTCTAAAGAAGTTTAGAATGGACGAAAGTAAGAAAGGGTTCTTACCTATGTTACTGTGCAAGGTATTGAGTAAAACTCAAGGACCGGCTACGGCAGAGAAGAAAGAGAAAGGATGAGTAACATCCCCTATGCCTCGGCGCAGGATCTATCATGTATGCCATGCTATGTACAAGACCGGATATAGCACATGCTGTTAGTTTGACTAGCAGATATCAAAGTGATCCAGGAATGGAACATCGGACAGCGGTCAAGAATATCCCGAAGTACTTGAAAAGAACTAAGGATATGTTTCTTTGTTATGGAGGTGACCAAGAGCTCGTTGTAACAAGTTACACCGATGCAAGTTGGAACACCGATCCCGATGACTCTAAGTCACAACTGGGTACGTGTTTATATTGAATGGTGCCGCAGTAAGCTGGGCAAGCTCGAAGCGGTGCACGGTGGCGAAGTCTTCAACAGAATCAGAGTACATAGCGGCTTCGAGGCTTCATCGAAGCGGTATGGATGAAGAGGTTCATTGTAGAGCTCGGTGTGGTTCCTAGTGCATTGGACCCATTAATCATTTACTGTGATAACATGGGTGCCATCGCCAATGCACAAGAGCCAAGGTCACACAAGAGGCTGAAGCATATCAAGCTGCGTTACCACTCGATTCGCGAGTACATCGAAGATGGAGAAGTAAAGATTTGCAAAGTACACACTGATCTGAATGTAGCAGATCCGTTGACTAAAGCTCTCCCTAGGGCAAAGCATGACCAACACCAAAATGCCATGGGTGTTAGGTATATTACAATGTAATCTAGATTATTGACTCTAGTGCAAGTGGGAGACTGAAGGAGATATGCCCTAGAGGCAATAATAAAGTGGTTATTATTTATATCTTTATGTTTATGATAAATGTTTATATATCATGCTAGAATTGTATTAACCGAAACATTAGTACATGTGTGATATGTAGACAAACAAGAAGTCCCTAGTATGCCTCTTAAACTAGCTTGTTGATTAATGGATGATTAGTTTCATAATCATGAACATTGGATGTTATTAATAACAAGGTTATGTCATTGTGTGAATGATGTAATGGACACACCCAATTAAGCGTAGCATAAGATCTCGTCATTAAGTTATTTGCTATAAGCTTTCGATACATAGTTACCTAGTCCTTATGACCATGAGATCATGTAAATCACTTATACCGGAAAGGTACTTTGATTACACCAAACACCACTGCGTAAATGGGTGGCTATAAAGATGGGATTAAGTATCCGGAAAGTATGAGTTGAGGCATATGGATCAACAGTGGGATTTGTCCATCCCGATGACGGATAGATATACTCTGGGCCCTCTCGGTGGAATGTCGTCTAATGTCTTGCAAGCATTTGAATGAGTTCATAAGAGACCACATACCACGGTGGGTGTAAGGAGTACTTGTCAGGAGACGAGGTTGAACAAGGTATAGAGTGATACCGAAGATCAAACCTCGGACAAGTAAAATATCGCGAGACAAAGGGAATTGGTAATTTATGTGAATGGTTCATTCGATCACTAAAGTCATCATTGAATATGTGGGACCCATTATGGATCTCCAGATCCCGCTATTGGTTATTGGTCGGAGTGAGTACTCAACCATGTCCACATAGTTCTCGAACCGTAGGGTGACACACTTAAAGTTGGATGTTGAAATGGTAGCACTTGAATTATGGAATGGAGTTCGAATATTTGTTCGGAGTCCCGGATGAGATCCCGGACATCACGAGGAGTTCCGGAATGGTCCGGAGAATAAGATTCATATATAGGATGTCATTTTATGTGAAATAAAATGTCGCGGAAGGTTCTATGGAAGGTTCTAGAAGGTTCTAGAAAAGTCCGAAAGAAACCACCAAGGAAGGTGGAGTCCACAAGGGACTCCACCTCCATGGCCGGCCAGCCCTAGTGGGGGTGGAGTCCCAAGTGGACTCCACCATAGGGGGCCGGCCACCCCCCACATGGGAGGTGGGAATCCCACCTTTGGGTGGGAGTCCTAGTTGGGCTAGGTTTCCCCCCTCCTATGGAAGGTTTTGGTTTCGGGTCTTATTCGAAGACTTGGACACCAACACTTGGGATCCACCTATATAATGAGGGGCCAAGGGAGGGGGCCGGCCACCCCAAGACCATAGCTTGGCCGCCCCCCTTGAGTGGCCGGCCACCCCCTCCCAAACCCTAGCTTTGCTCCTCCACTTCATATTGCCCGCGTAGCTTAGCGAAGCTCCGCCGGACTTCTACACCGCCACCGACACCACGCCGTCGTGTTGTCGGATTCAAGAGGAGCTACTACTTCCGCTGCCCGCTGGAACGGGGAGGTGGACGTCGTCTTCATCAACAACCGAACGTGTGACCGAGTACGGAGGTGCTGCCCGTTCGTGGCGCCGGAACCGATCGTGATCAAGATCTTCTACGCGCTTTTGCAAGCGGCAAGTGATCGTCTACCGCAGCAACAAGAGCCTCATCTTGTAGGCTTTGGAATCTCTTCAAGGGTGAGACTCGATACCCCCTCGTTGCTACCGTCTTCTAGATTGCATCTTGGCTTGGATTGCGTGTTCGCGGTAGGAAAATTTTTGTTTTCTATGCAACGTTATCCTACACGCACCTCTTTTCAGCCGCGCCGGGGATGCGGGCCTTCTGCCGGCGCACCAGAGGAGCAGGCTCGCCGGCGCTATTTCCTGGCATGGCCCCGGCCGATTCGGGCCAGGCCCAAGAATCATTGCCGGCGCACCGGCCCAGTGGTGCGCCGGTGGAAAATTTGCTATTGCCGGCGCACCCCTGGGCCGGTGCGCCGGCAATGATTCTTGGGCCTGGCCCGGGGGTGATATAGCCGAAAAGGCTATGTGCTGCCGGCGCACCCATGCCCTGGTGCGCCGGCAGTAACCTGGGCAGTTATTTCTGCTCAACAACCACCCCCACTACTACCACTCCACACTCCTCCACACAACCCGACCCTTCTCCCAACCCACCTATTTTTTGCCCATTTCTATCCCAAATTTAGCCAATTTGACCAAACAAAATCATATTTTTTTTACCAAATCTTCCCTTCCTACATGCATCTCCCACATCCCCCTATGTAGATCTAGATCTACTATCCCGCATTGACCGCTCAATCTAGATCTAGATCTAGAAAATCGGCTTCCATACGCCGTGGTAGCGGCGCGACGTCTCGATCTTGTTGACGAGTATATCAAACCAATAGGTGATTAATGAACAAACTGAGGAATGAAATCAACGTATATTGGACATTAATTTGAAGCAAAGCTCGTGTGTGGCATATATATATATGTTGTGTTTGTGCTTGTGCTTGTGTGTGTTGGCGTTGAAAATGAGTTGCCAACGTTGCGCCGAAATGTTGATTCTTTAAGTTTCCGTTTCGGCACATTTCTGGCGCTCCTATGTCCTACCGTGTAGGAAGGTCATGCCGAAATTTTCCGTGAAAACTACCGACGGATGCATGGTTCTAATCAATTATGTAATCTTACCATGCAGGCGATAATGGTTATCGAGATGAGTGAAAGCATCGTGATGAGATATCTGAAACACGCGATCATCGACATGTATGAAAATAACCGCACGGAGGTATTGTGTCCGTGCCGGAGATGCAAACGAGGGAAATGGTTTGACCCGTATTCAGGCAAATTGCAGGGGCACCTGCTCACTAATGGTTTCATGCATGGACACACTCAATGGATGAGTGATGATGGCGCGGAGGTCAATGGGGCGACGGCAGCAGGTGGTAATAATGGCCGGCAAGAAGGAGGGCATCATGATATTGATGACGATGAAGAGCTTGTCGCACAGGACGATAACCTTGACGACGACGAAGAGGTGCCGCTAGCTTCAGTCGTGCGGGACCCTCATCTTCAAGATCTGCTTCTCGAAAAGACGAAAGGTGCCAAGCGGAAATCAAAGCTTGAGCAACTCGAGATAGACTCGAATACTCCGTTGTACGACTCAGGTCGCGGGTTGGGGGAGTCTCGCTTGAGAGTAGCTCTCGATGTGCTGCAGATGAAGGCGAAACACGGATGGACGGACACAAGCGTCGATGACATCCTGGAATACGTGAAAGATCTCCTTCCTGCCGGGAACACGTGTCCTGGTAGTCTAGCCGAGGCCAAGAGAATCACGTGCCCTCTCGACTTACCCCACGAAAAGTATCACGCCTGCATCAACGACTGTATCATGTATCGCAAGGAGCACATGGACAAGACCAAATGTCCTGTGTGTGAAGCTGAACGGTACAAGAAAGGGAAGAAGAAAGCTCCTCGGAAAGTTGTGTGGTACTTCCCGCTCGCCCCCCGGCTTCAACGGTTCTACGCGGACCGCAAGGAAGCAAAGCTCATGCGCTGGCACGCAGAAAGAAAGGAGTCAGTGTTGAATGATAAAGAGCGGATTGAGCACCCAGTGCTGACGCACCCTTCGGATGCAAGCCAGTGGAAAGCATTAGACAATGAATTCGGAAGTTTTGGGGCAGATCCCAGAAACATCAGGTTGGGTGCGAGCACGGACGGATTCAATCCGTTCGGAAACCAGAGCAGCACACATAGCACATGGCCCGTGTTTGTATGGATCTACAACCTCCCGCCCTGGCTGTGCATGAAGAGGAAGTACATACAGATGAGTATGCTAATTCAAGGGCCGACACAGCCAGGAAACGATATCAACATGTATCTTGAACTATTAAAGGAGGAGCTTGAAACATTGTGGGCGGAGGAAGGGGTAGATACATGGGACGCCGTCGCAGAAGAATATTTCCCTTTGAGAGCCGCGTTGATCACGACGGTGCAGGACTACCTCGGATACGGTTACATTTCATGCCAGGTGTGCCATGGACACAAGGCGTGTGTCAGGTGCATGGAAGAGACGATGTTTTTGCAGCTTGGTAAGGATCCCGGCTCTTCGAAAACAGTTTACATGGGGCATCGAAGGTGGCTACAGAAGACTGGCCCGTGGAGAAAGCGTGGAGATCTGTTCGATGGTACAAATGAACCCCGAGGACCTCCACGTAAGAAGAGCGGCGAAGAGATCGATACATCGAAAGGTTGGAAGGAGTGCCCTGCGCCGGGAAAGATTCGTCAAAAGCCTGGAGAGAAGAAGAAGAAAAAGGAAACGACGCCGCTCATTGGTGTATGGAAAAGGAGGTCCGTGTTTTGGGACTTGCCGTACTGGAAAATTCTCGATACACCTCACTGCCTTGATGTCATGCATATTACAAAGAACGTGTGCGAGAGCTTGCTTGGCACTCTTCTCAACATGCCGGACCGGACCAAAGATGGGCCGAAAGCAAGACACGACCTGAAAGTTTTGGGCATCAGGGAAGAGCTTCAGATCCCGCCGGCCCAAGAGGGACGAATCGGAGGAGGAGGCGGACGGCGGTCGAAGCGCAAAAGGATTAAGCAGCCAGACTATTACTGTCCCCCTCCCGCTTCACTTTTAGTCCGGCCGAGGTCGATCAATTTTTCAATTGCCTTCTAGGAGTCAGAGTGCCCTTCGGTTACTCCGGGCTAATAAGCAGATACATGGACCCCAAGAAACGAAACTTCAGCGGCATGAAGTCTCATGACTGTCACGTGATGATGACGCAGATTCTTCCGGTTGCAATCCGAGGTATAATGGATGACCATGTCCGTGCAACGCTGATCGGGCTCAGTAACTTCTTCGACATCATAACTCGGAAGTCGATAAGCGTGAAGAAACTCGCAAGGCTCCAGGAAGAGATCGTGGTGATCCTATGTGAGATGGAGATGTACTTCCCGCCCGCATTCTTTGACGTGATGGTCCATCTGTTGATCCATATCATGGATGATATCGTCAGTCTAGGGCCGGCATTCTTACACAACATGATGCCGTTTGAAAGAATGAATGGGGTCATTAAAGGATACGTTCGTAACAGGTCACATCCGGATGGAAGCATCGTCCAGGGCTGGCTCACCGAAGAGTGCATCTCTTTCTGCACGAATCATCTAGACATCGAGGACCCTGTTGGTTTGCCTCAAAACAAGCACGTCCGCAGGTTCGAGGGAGTAGGCCACAAAAATGGAAGGAAGGAACTGCACGTGCACATGTCTGGTCGGACTTCCGACTTTGACAGGGCCAACTTAGTAGCGCTACAACACATTGACTTGATCGATCCTTGGTTGAAAGAGCACAAAACCATGATAGAGAACAGTGGCAAGCCGATGATGACGGAAGCAGAAATATACAGAGAGCACAACTCCTCTTTCGCGCGCTGGTTCAAAGACCACATTGATGCTAATCCCCCACCAATGGATTCTGACAAGGATAAACTAGTATTGGCCTTTTCACATGGCCCCGCGCCCAACATCATGACTTACCAAGCGTACGATATCAACAGGTACACATTCTACACGGAAGAAAAAGACAAGAACATTGTTTACCAGAACTCAGGGGTAACGATGGATTCCTGGACGGGTGACGTAAAGACTAGATACTACGGAAGAATCGAGGAAATCTGGGAGCTTAACTACGCTGGGGAGAAAGTGCCGATGTTCCGTATCAGATGGGCTAAGAGCGTCAGAAAAGAAGACCGGTATTTCACCACCATGTTTCTACCCGAAGCCAACAAATCAAAGTCCACGAACGCCACCACGCAGAATGAGCCATGGATACTGGCAGAACACGTGCACCAATGCTTCTTCATAACCGACCCATCCAGGCCTAGCCGTGTTATCGTGAGGAGAGGCAAGAGGACCATCGTCGGAATGGATGGAGTCGCCAATGAGGAAGACTTCGAAGGACAAGTCGGAGACCCACTGATGGAAGAATCCGAGGACGAAGAGACAACATACACCACAAGAAGAAGCAGGACCACGCTACCGAGGTCAGGTCGACCCTTCAAAAGAAGAAGTCACGACACGGGGCTAAATTATTCAACGACGAGCAAGAAAAGCAAGAAGAAAGCGAAACACTCTTCTCAATCGATGATGTAAAACTTTATTTGCAATCTATAACTCATATTTTGTGTAATTCATAACTACTCATATGGTCATGGCCAATATTTTATGTATGACTAATTAATATTGTGTTGGTCAATATTTTGTGTATGTATATATAACTCATTTTTTTTGTAATGCCTAATTAAGATTTTGAAATTGTTTTTGCATATATAACTCATGCATATTTCTTGGCTATTATCTTGAAAAGATAAGAACATAAATATAATAGAAAAGGCCAGAAAAGAAAAAAAGAAAAACAAAAGAAAATATGAGTTGGGGAGGTCATTGCATGTGATCTGGGCCAAGTCCCAGGTATACACGGGGTGCACTTATTGCCGGCGCACCAGGGCTTTGGTGCGCCGGGGGTCCACCTGTCCCCGGCGCACCAAAGCCCTGGTGCGCCGGCAATAAGTGTACCCCGTGTATACTTGGGACTTAACCGCACGCGAGACTAGCTTTCTCCCTCCCCATTCCCAATTCATCGACGACAAACCCTAACCGCCACCGTGAGCGCCGCCGTGAGCTTCACTGCCCCGCCACGCCGTCCTCGACCGTTCGCCACCATCCCCCTCCACCAGCCGTTCGCCAGCCTCATGCTCATGCTCACTGCCAAAAAAGAAAATGAAAATAAAGTAGCAATATTTAGATGAAATGCAAATGAAGTAGCAATATTTAGACCACCTGGTTCATTCTCCACCACCTGAAATGCAAATGAAGTAGCAATATTTAGGCACTTAGGTTGTAGCTACTGGTTTAGTGTAGGTTTCATTCTCTGGTTCATTTCAAAAATGATGAAATGAGCACTTTAGTGTTTAATTCATTCTCTGGTTCATTTAAAACAAAATGAAAATGAATTAGCAGTAGTTCTTGTAGTAGTTTATAGTGCTTGCAGTAGTTCTTGCAAGAATGCTTGATGTGCTCTGGTTGCAGTAAGAAAATCCTTAGTTCTTGTAGTAGTTTATAGTTCTTGATGTGCTCTGGTCGATTTAGGGTTTATAGTTTATGCTCTCTGGTTGCAGTAAGGAAAAATTGAGATGTAGGATGCTACTGAAAATTGGTTTAGTTCATTTAGGTTTTGGTCTCTGGTTTGCTAAAATGGTTTGCTAAAATGGTTTGCTAAAATGGATTTAAATTGGTGCTATGCATGGTTGATGCTAGTTCTCTGGTTTAGGATTTAGGACCAAGGGTGTATTTCTGTTGTAATTAAGCAGTAATGTTTAGGTAAACAATAAAAGAAAATAAATTTGTTCTCTGGTTCATTTAGCTCATTTAGGTTTTGTTAGTATAAAATGATATCGTCTATTCATGCTCATGTTGCTCTTTTGCAATTTAGGAATCCAGGATGATGAAAGGCATGCTTGATTTATATTTTGCAATTTGCTCTGAACATTTCTTGCACTTACAACAACCGGCCCTTATGCAAATTTTGGGTCTTTTGATGTCCTCATTGACATAGACAGGAATTGCTTGGACAAGATTTGTAAGTAGAGGAATTAGTTAACAAGAAATTTCACAAAATTTGTTATCAACAAGGAGCTCAGGGAGAACTTTTGACTAACTATGAGAGTATGTCCCACAGGGGCAACAACAACATATTATCATTTCTTGCAAAAAAAAGAAAATGAAAATAAAAATGCTTGAAGTAACTAGGTAGCTAGGCGTAGGGTTTTTTATGCTTATAAGACCTAGAGAATTTGATATATAAAATTCATTGGTTTGCTTCATGCTAAAGATGGGTTCATTCTTAATACAGAGAACATAGTCAGTATTTCTAATACACCTAGTTCTTGTTATGTATTACCTAAACACTAGTTGGCGTAGCAAATGCTACTACCGGTTTAGCCTCTTGGTTTACTTAATTTAAGAAGAACAAGTGCTATGTTCATTCTCTGGTTCATTTAAAATTGTGTTTTTGCAAATATATGATGTGCTGTTGCAAATGGACAGTAGCTAGCTAGGTTCATTTAGTTGATTTATAATTGGAGCTTTCTGATAATCCACAATTGAGAAATGACACATGTGAGCTTCTCTGGTTCATTTAAAAGAAAATGAAAATTGGTGCTATGTTCCTTATCTGGTTCATTTAAAACAAAATGAAAATGATAAGGTACCTAGTGTATTTTGTATAAGTGGGTACAAGCTCTGTTTGGCACTGTTTTAATTATGTAGCCAGAGAGTAGCATGGTGTTGATGTAAAATGGTTATGGTTTTTATTTTAGTGTTTGAATTCTGGTTTGAATCCAGGGCTAGCATGATGAAATTGCATCAGCGACTCACTGGAAATGATGCTACTGTAGTGCTATTACTGATGGTTATTGTGAAATGAAAATGAAATGAATTAGCTTTTTGTACAGACTAGAATACATGGTGAAAAAAGAAAATGAAATGTTTGTTGGAGAAGAACTAGGCACTAGGCAGTATGTTAGTTTTTCATTATGTTTAATTTTCTAAACTCTGCAGTATTTAGATGTTTGGTATGATAGTAGCAACTACAGAAATAAATAAAGAAAAAGGCAGTAGTTGGAAATGTTGAGATGGATATGTTGTCTCTGGTTGTATTTGTTATACTAAATGCTTCTGGTTTGCTTCTGGTTGAGATGGAAATGTTGTCTCTGGTTGCAAATGTTGCTAGCATCTTGACTGGTGTGCTACATATTCCCCTGTAACAAGAATTTCCAACTGCTTATTAGTATTTGTTCAGTAGATGCTGTCAAGTGTTCACAAATGAGAAATGACACATGTTGTTGCTATGTTCACTCTCTGATGCTGGTTGGAAAAGAAATGAAAATGAAAAATGTATCATATATGTGAATTGCATTTCTGTTACAGGGATTGAGTTGCTATTGAGTGCCGGAATGTCGATTCATTTCCGTTCCGGCAATTCTAGCACTCGGCATGACCAATTTTTAGCAAAGGTCATGCCGAATTTTTCCGTGAATTCTAACTCTTTTTCATCTTCTATTAGTGCAAGCCACCATGTCGTCTCAAGAAGAGTTAGAGGAGCACTACAATAGGCACTTCTTTAGGATGGAGGAGGATGCCGAGGCCGCTGGTGTTGGCGGCGACGAGGACCATGAGATGGAGGATGCCGCTGGGGGTAGTGCCGACGAGCCGAGCGGCAACGAGGCAAGCGCCGCCGCCGGGGGTAGTACCTACGAGCCTAGCGGCGATGAGGCAACCGGCGCCGCCGGGGGTGGCGGCGAGACAAGCGGCGACGATCCTAGCGGCGCCGCCGGGAGTAGTGGCACCGGGACAAGTGGAGCCAAGAGGCCGCGGAAGGCAAGGCGCCAAAACACGGTCGGCACCGGCAGAGACACAATAAAAGAGGTGGACCCCGCCAGTGGTTTGCCGGTGGAGCCTAAGGATGTTGCCAAGGGGTACGGCAACCAACTGGCATGTATCCTCCGAGAGGTCGTCAATCTCAACGAGACGGACCTCCGAGCTGAGAGCAAAGCGCCTTTGCGAGCCCAGCTCATTGCGAGGTTGCACGCACGATACAAGTTCCTAGGCGACTACGCCTCCTGTCATCAAACCAACAACATTGTGAACTCACAAGCCCTCCTGAAGTTCACCAAACACCTCAGCAGCTATAAGTACATGGTGCGGAAGCTGATTGCTGAGGGCAAAGGTTTCGAAGAGGTCCACTCTGCCTTTCCGCATGTCACCCAGGCGGACTTTGATGCTTTTGTGGCCAATGAAGAGCTACAAGCAACCAAGAATCGCAAGTTGTGGGGGAAGGAAATGCGGGAGCTTAACATCGGCAACCACAACCTTGGGAGCCGTGGGTACGAGGGAAAAGAGCCCTATTGGGCGAAGGAGGACGAGGCGTATGTAAATGCCGGCATTGAGAACCCCTGGCTCAAGTACAAGGACCCGCTTGAAAGAAGATTCATCAGGTCCCGGTACCATAAGAAGAAACTAACCGGGGAACTTGTCACGGACCCGAAGGTCGTAACCGACATAATTTGGTTCACGAACGACCAGAAGGTCCTGGCGTTGGAGAAAAAACTGGTAAGCAATTTACCGGTTTAATTAGATCAAGTATCGTTCATATAATAGTAGCAACATTTCTAAATGGTTCGCGTTTCTTCCGCAGGAAGAAGAAAGACAAAGACTTTCTCAAGGCTCCCAAGGTGACGAAGGCTCCTCGTCCCAGGCGTCGACGGGCAGGGTAGCCTGGGACAAGCCTCTCGTACGGGCGCTAAACATCGTTAATGAGCATTCACCGACGAGAAGGCCGCATAGAGGCCGTGTGGCTGGCGCCGGTACAGGCTACAAGCATGGTCACTATGGCTTGTCGTCTGCGGCCAATAAAAATGCGCGTAATGAGAGGAAGCAGCGGGAGGCGGAGGAAATGAGGGAGTCAATCCTAGCCCAAGTCCAAGCTGGTTTGGTACCGCAACTGGTACCGCAACTCAAAGCTACACTCGTATCTGAAGTCAAAGCTGAAGTCGCCGCTGGAGTCCAAGCAGATTTCAACGCTCTACAAGCGTGGTATGAGGGTGGCAAACAAGCCCCCCCCCCCCCCGAAAATGCAAGTGGTTAGCTTCAACGGCAGCAACTCGATGGTGCCGCCGTCCGCCGGCAATGACAATGTTATAATGGAGACTCCTCCGGCCGCAGGCAATGTCGCTGGTGCTAGGGATTCACCGTCCATGCCGGGTAGCAGCCCCTCCGTCACTTGCACGCCCGCCGCCGCATGTGCTGGCCCGTCGACATTAGCCGAGCTCAACGCCCTCACGGTAATTAACTAATATGTACATCAAGTTAATATATTAGTTTCGTCATCCTTGCCCTCTCTCTAACGCCATACACATGTTCTCGCAGGCGCTCTCAACGCCATGCACCTTCCTGATGAGAGTAAATGATGAACTCAAAGACGTCGCGAGGGGGTCCATCCTTCGGCCCCTGGATAAGAAGTGGCACACACGAGATATGGCGGATGACGTTTACCGGGTTGAAGTGGATCGGGCGTTACCGGGCTATGAGGATTTGTTTCCTCCTAATCAACCGCATGGTGCCGATGACGATAGCCCGTTGAATCTGGCCTCACTGAAGGGTTGGGTACTGCTATGGCCGAAGACCCTAATTCGGATCAACACCTACTCGGGGTCGACGGCAAGCAAAGACAAGCACCTTGCGGCGCCACATGTCAGCGTCCCTCCACGACAGCCAGCGGCGCCCATGGTCATCGCCCCACCAGAACGGCCAGCTGCGCCAGAGGTCAGCGCCCCACCACAACAGCCAGCTGCGCCAGAGGCCGAGGAATACGAACGTGACAACTTCCAATGGGATATTCCTACGTCTTCACAAGTTGTCCATGAGGATGCGCCGGGCTTGAAATATGTGTGCTCCAAGAAGCTGTTCGATTCTCAAGAAATGGCTGAGGAGGAAAATCCTGAGGAGGTCGCCACCGCCGCCGTCAAAAATATGTTGAGCCCAAACACACTCCGTGCTACGGCCACTACGGCGATGGAGGGTCCATCAGTACAACCCAAGAAGAGGAAGAGGCAAAATAAGAAGGACGCCCAAGACAAGGCGGCGGCGGCCAAATCCAAGGACAAGGTCCCACTCCTTGACAAGTTGCCAAACAATTGGCGACCTCTGCATCACTTGGGTCAACCGATGCTGCCGGAGCATGTCGTGAAGAAACTCACCCCGGATATGAGGAGCTTGCATGAGACTGTCTTGCATGTGGAGAACCTTCTTCTCAAATCAAAAGATCCTGGTTACCCTCTCTTCGTGGCGAAGGTGCCAACTGGCATGAACTTCGTCGAGAAGTACCCCGTGGACTTGTGCTTCATCCGGTTCAACGACATCTTCAGCATCTATCGCATGCAAGCGCTCCACTTTAGTGTGGTTCGCCTAGTTGCTCTTAGCTTGTCTTCCCAGATTGTTAAGGAGGGGACGCCGACCATCGCGATAATGGACCCCTTCTATATGCGGGAGAGCATCATCTGCAACGCTGGGGATCGCGCGATTGCCACCCAGCAGGTCGAGGATTTCATGCTGGCGAACATTAAGAAGGGCGCCATTCTCATCCCTTACTTCCCCGAGTAAGTAATCACTCGCTAGTCCCCCATCACCATTCTATCCTATATCTCCATTTGCATTTCCAAAGGTTAATCCGTGTGTTTTCTGCAGAGACAAGTTCTGCACCCTCATCGTCGTGCACCCGCAACACTCGCATGCAGTCTATCTCGACTCGGGTAGGGACCGCAAGAAAGACTACACCCACATCAGGGCCCTTCTCAATGATGCTCTCACCGGCTTCGCCAACAAGGCAGGCCCCCTCAAAGTAGAGAGGAAATCCCGAGGAGGCTTGGTCTTAACCCACACAACCAACTTCCCCTGCCTCAGGCAGTCGACGCCCGACAATGGGATGGACGCGTGGTACGCCATCCTTCAGATACAGGAGTACATAAAGTACGCAGATGACATGTTGCTGCCAGAGAATCTCAGAAACAGGTTTGCAAACATGGCGGATGTCCCTGATAGAGAGATTAGAAAGAACTGGGGTCACATCCAGCAGTTCATTTGCACGATAATCCTGCAGGATGTCAACAATAGGTCTGGCGAGTTCTTCTACGGCTATGGTCTAACACCTAATGACGAGATAGAACTCCGCTTGGAGATGTCGCGTGATGAGAGGCCGTTCAACTCGCTTGAGGGCTGCCGTCCATTCCCCCCTAGGCGTACAACCTGATCCTACGACGGGAACACTTGCTAAAGCTTGAACGATATGTCCTTGAACTTCCGTACTGTAATAATTGCTATATATTCCCATAGAATTGACTAGTTGCTTTTATTTAGTTGTATGAATGTGCATGTGAATATGTGTCTGTAGTTTCATTTACTTTGCTATATATTTCAAGATTATGGCGTACATAGCTTAATAATTATTTGCATTTACTCGACCACTACTTGCCTCGTATTTGGAGTTCGCCGATGATTAGAATGTTCGGTCAATCGTACACTCGGGGTGGAGCCAGTGAGCCTTGGTGCGACGGCCACAAGTATCAATCTATTGTGCATCCTACCTAGCCTCACTGACTCCATCCCTGGATGTTAATATTTGTTTCGACCGACAAAGTATGAGGCACGCTATTTAATTCGTACTACTTGTCTTCTATTTGAGTTCGCACTTCTTAATTGCATTGGCCGATGATTAAAATGTTCGGTCACTTGTACACTCCGGGGTGGGGCCAGTGAGGCTTGGTGTGATGGCCACAAATATCAATCTATTGTGCACCTACCTAGCCTCACTGACCCCATCCCTGTATGTTATTATTTATTTCGACCAACAAAGTATGAGGCACATGCTATTTAGTTCATACTACTTGTCTCTTATTTGAGTTGGCACTTGTTCATTGCATTGGTACTAACGTTTTACTTGTCTTGTGAATGGAGATGCCGACGACATATGTCGTGTACAAGGGGAGGGTTCCTGGAGTCTACGACGACTGGAAGGACTGTCGGAGACAGGTGCACCGTTTCAGCGGCAACAGCTACAAGGGATACCCCACTAGGGTGGAGGCGGAAGGAAGATACGCCCGTTATCTAGCGGGAGAGATGAGGGACATGAGGAGGAACCGGATGAAGACCATGGCCTTCGTGATGATGGTCATCATGACCATGTTGGTCATGTTCTATGTGATTCTAGTTTAGGTTAGGACCTACATTGTGAGGTGTATGACGATACTTGTGACGACTATGTACCAAGACTTCTAACTTTGTGAAACTTCGTCGTTCGGTGTTGCATATGCACATGTGTTGTATGAATCAACATTCCGAAACGAGACTTGCGTATTTGTGTACTGATACCGAAATGAAACTTGGCTCTCTATGTGCTTCTCATATTGCATGTAATACTGTATAAATATGAACTGCGTTGTAAATATATACTGCTGTCAAATATGTATTGTAATATGCTGGAAAAAAGCTGGAAAAAAAGAATTTTCGAATTAGTTGCCGGCGCACCTAAATGACATACTGCCGGCGCACGTGGCATGCGCCAGTGCTGGAAGCACTACTGCCGGCGCACCTGATTATGCGCCGGTGAAAATGGTTCTTTGCCGGCGAAGCTTCGAAGGTGCGCCGGCAGTATCCATCTATCGCCGGCGCACTACCTGATGCGCCGGCAGTGACAATTTATCACCGGCGCGTTCGCACCGGCGGGCTCGTGGTGCGCCGGCAATGGGCATTTTTTGTTCGCCGGCGGTAGCCCTTTTCCTTGTAGTGAACACCTCTCAAAATAATTTTACTCCTGTTTTACAAATGAAAAGCTCTAGCGCATGTTAATCCCTGCTTCCCTCTGCGAAGGGTCAATCTTTTACTTTTACATTGAATCTCCATCCTTTCTTTGAGCACTTTCTTGAGAGCACAACTGTCATTCTTAGTATAATATGCTTGTCCCAAAATATGATTAATTGTGGTATAACTTTGATGCTTTTATCTTTGACAATCACTATTTCTAGTCTTTCTATGAACTTCAGAGGTGCCTGAGCATTTATGTTTTGCTGATCAAATATGGGCAATCGAGATACCACTCTACCATACTCTTTTATGGACATTGCAATCCTGCTTATATACATGATTCATGATGCTTATTATTAATTGTTGGTACCTTTCCATGATTGACATAGCTATTGGATGATCTTATTTGCATGTATCTTATTATGAACTGCCTAAGTGTTAGCCATAGCATGAGAATATTTACATCATATGAACAAATGTGTTCGTGAAAGTTCTTTTATCGCTCAGTTGTTAACTGAATTGCTTGAGGACAAGCAATAAGCTAAGCTTGGGGGGAGTTGATACGTCCAAAACGTATCTACTTTCCCGAACACTTTTGCTATTGTTTTGCCTCTAATTTGTGTATTTTGGATGCAACTAACACGGACTAACGCTGTTTTCAGCAGAACTGTTCTGGTGTCTCGTTTTTGTGCAGAAATCCAACTTTCAGGAAAATCCTCGGAATTTATGCGAAAGGTCCTATTTTCCCAGAATACTGACGGAGCCAGAAGGGCAAGCCAGGTGGGGGCCCGAGGGCCCCACACACTAGGCCGGCGCGGCCCAGGAGGGGGGCGCGCGGCCCTAGTGTGTGGCGGCCTCGGCTGGCCCCCGACGCCCTCTTTCGGACTACTTATTGCCTTCGACCTAAAAACACACGGGAGAAAGTCGAAATCGCGAGAAGACATCCAGTATGCCGCCACCGTCGCGAAACTCCGTCTCGGGACCAGAAACTCCGTTCTGGCACCTCGCCGGGACGGGGAATTGGAGGAGATCATCGCCATCATCATCACCGATGCCTCTCCATCAACCAGCCATGTTTCCCCCATCCATGCGTGAGTAATTCCCCCGTTGTAGGCTGAAGGGGATGGTAGGGATTGGATGAGATTGGTCATGTAATAGTATAAGATTGTTAGGGTATAGTGCCTAGTGTCCGTAATTGGTACTTTGATGATATTGTTGCAACTTGTTATGCTTAATGCTTGTCACTAGGGCCCGAGTGCCATGATCTCAGATCTGAACATGTTATTATTTCATCATGATATTCATTGTTTATGGTCTTACCTGCAAGTTGTATACACATGTCGCTGTCCGGAACCAATGGCCCCGAAGTGACAGAAATCGGGACAACCGGAGGGGATGGTAGTGATGTGAGGATCACATGTGTTCACGGAGTGTTAATGCTTTGCTCCGGTACTCTATTAAAAGGAGTACCTTAATATCCAGTAGATTCCCTTGAGGCCCGGCTGCCACCGGCTGGTAGGACAAAAGATGTTGTGCAAGTTTCTCATTGCGAGCACGTACGACTATAATTGGAACACATGCCTATTGATTGCTTTGTACTTAGACACCGTTTTATTATTATCTGCAAATGCCCTGCTTGATTGTTACATGAGTTTCTCTCATCCATGCAACGCCCGTTATCCGTCCCCGTGCCTACAGTATTTTAATCCTGCTGTTTACTATAATCACTACTGCTGTCTCTGTTACTCTGCTGCTGTTATTTCACTACTGCTACTGCTATAAAACTGTTACTACTGATAAACTCTTGCGAGCAAGTCTGTTTCCAGGTGCAGCTGAATTGACAACTCCGTTGTTAAGGCTTTCAAGTATTCTTTGTCTCCCCTTGTGTCGAATCTATAAATTGCGTTTTACTACCCACGAAGACTGTCGCGATCCCCTATACTTGTGGGTTATCAAGGGTGTCCACTAGTGAAAGTATGATCCCTAGGCCTTGTTTCCAAATACTGCAATCATCGCTTGTTTACTGTTTTACTGCATCTTTACTTCCTGCAATATTACTACCATCAACTGCACGCCAGCAAGCACTTTTCTGGCGCCGTTACTACTGCTCATATTCATTCATACCACTTGTATTTTACTATCTCTTCGCCGAACTAGTGCACATATACATCTGACAAGTGTATTAGGTGTGTTGGGGACACAAGAGACTTCTTGTATCGTGATTGCAGGGTTGCTTGAGAGGGATATCTTTGACCTCTTCCTCCCTGAGTTCGATAAATCTTGGGTGATCCACTTAAGGGAAACTTGCTGCTGTTCTACAAACCTCTGCTCTTGGAGGCCCAACACTGTCTACAAGAATAGAAGCACCCGTAGACATCATTCACATGATTTTGCTGATTATGAATTGCACTAGCTTAAATAATATGGTTTGCAACCTTTTCACCAGAAAAATGTTTCTATTTGTTGATGAATGTTTATGATAAAATAGACGAATGCATAAATATTTATCACTTCGTGTTAAGTAATGACAAATCAACAAATTGACTTTTAGGATATACTTTCATTGTTAACATAACACATACACAAGATGTCGAGTAGTTTAGAAGAAACAAGTTACCAATATACATGACCATAATATAGAACGAGCTCCTTAAATTACATTATGCCCAAAATACAAGACAAAGTTTTAGTGTTCAAACTAGCTAAACTCCTCCGGTCAAAGCATCTGCAATATTTTCAAGAGTCACATGCATGTTTCCCGACATATAGTTCTCACATCAATCACACTTGTAGAACTCGCTATCATGTACAATACTCTCTCTTATGTTTTTGTGGAGTGCCATTCGTGCAAATAATACAAGCTTGCTTCACTAGCTAGTGGGTAACTTGTTATATGTAATAAAATACGCCATTTTGTTTTCAAGACACCATAGGCTCACTCAATGATATTTCTAAGTGATGAATGAGTCTGTGGCTAGCGGCCTTGTCGAAACTCTGGTCGATGGTACTTATGTACCTTGTATGCAGAAAGAAACCACGTCTTATTTGAATAACCGGAATCAACAAGGTAATATTTTTTCTTAGAGTGGTTTCACACCTCCCCTTTATTGGTATGTTATCTTTTACTCTTTCATGTGTTTTATAGTCTCTAATAGATATATCTTTTTCTTAGCTTTAAAAAATCCTAAGTTTGCTAAAATTGAAGTCTAGGTGGAAAAGGTATCACCATTTCCGTAAGCTATATTTTCTATCTAAAAACGAGCATACCAACCAGCCCCAACGGGTGCTACGCTGGAACAGCTGGCCTAAACCAGTCTACGCAGGGACAGTTGCCAGAGCGGTTAACAGAAGAACTCTCGGCGACTGCCCGACGCCTGGCTCAGCGACCATCAACCAGGTTGGTGCAGGCCTCCGTTTGAACCTGGCTTGCCAGTCATTCCATCGAGGGAATTAGCGGACCAGCCTATACACCGGTCATCCCGGCGTGGGAACCAGTGGATCTGCCTATGCACCAACCTTCATTGGACTGCTTGTTTTGGTCCAAACAGTCGTATTTGATTTTCCTATAAAATGGTTTCTTCCCCATTGTTGTGTTAGGGTTCTTGAGCATAGAATTGTTCTCCATTGTTGAATCTCATGAACTTTCTTCATCTCCCTTCCCTCATATGATTCTTGCACCTTTTTGAGGGCTTTGAAAGAGGAGATATGGATCTACAATCATCACCAATCAATTCCTCCTCGAAGTGAGAGGAACCCATCGGATCTAGATCATGGAGTCATTGGTTGACCTCCACCATTGTTCTTCCTCTCTAGTTCCTCCATATCATTTGTTGCTTTGGTGGGATTTGATAGAGAATGATTGGAGCACTATTCTTGGTGTTCTTTCATTGGATCCTTGTATAGTGTTAAATTCTTCATTACCATTTGTTCGAGCGAGAGATCGTGGGCTTTTTACTCTTGTAGGGAGATCTCCTAGTTGGATTGGAGGTTGGTGCTCCGGTTACCTCTTCGTGGAAGATTGTGAAGAGGCCCGAGCTTATCCTTCGTGGACCTTGTGACATGGTTGTGGAGCTTTCCATCTCCGGATTGGAGAAAAAAAACTGGCCATAAGGAAATGGCCCTTGTCTTCATGAGGGGGCTTGGCGAAAAAGGAGAGCCTTCGTTGCTTTGGGGGACCTTCGTGGTAACCTGCATATTTTCAATGTGACGTACCTTTCTCCGTGTAAGGGAACACAAGAATACATCCTCGTCTCCATGTGCCTCGGTTATCTCTATACCCGAGTTTATTTCCTTGTGATAGCCATCGACCTTGAAGTACTTATATCTTGATTATCACTTGCGCTATATATTTTGTGCTATCTTTCTTAGCTTGAGTTGTTGTTGGTGCACCTTGTTTGCCTCCGCCGTGAGTCCATACCCTCCTACACCCTCCTTCCTCACTCCATCAAGCTCGCTGGTGTGTGTCGTCACTGGAATTGGCCCGCCACCGTTTTGATCCTACCACCGACTCATGGTCGTTTCTGGCCACGGCGACCTCATTTTGTTTGACAACAACGCCGCTGGAGGATGGAAACGTCGTAGGCCGACCACCGCAGAGATAGGAGTGGTCGTAACTGAGGCCTTTAGTCTTTTTTCCGACGACACAAGATTCGGCAGGCGGTGAAGACCAGCGGCTGTCAAGACTGCTCTTCTGCAATCTCTGCGGTGTAGATCAACGATCTCCATGGTCACGTGCTCAACTGTGGAGAGCGTCGGCACCGGATTCACTACCGACGCCGCCTATGACTCGAACGCGGTAATTCACCTAGGGTTTGGCCATTTTCCATGGTTTTCCAAATTGAACCATTTTATTTTGGCATATTTACAACTATAGGATACAATGTGTGAGGCATGTTGTGCTCTTGGTTTGGAATCATTGTTGAAGCATTCCGAGGAGGGAAAGATGACTATTTTAGAAGATTTGGAATTCACAATTGGCCAAAATAGAAAGGTGGAAGATGAGCCGAAACTAGCTCACGAGAAGATGAGAAAGATGGAGGAGCCTTTGAAGAACATGGAAGAATCAAAGAAGAACATAGAAGATGAAAAGATTCAATTGGAGTTGCAAATGGCGGATATTATTGATGACTACAAAAACAACTTGTCCGTAAAAAGATTGAAGATGAGGAGGATAAAAAAGCATGCCATAGACAAACAAATTTGCCTTCAATACGCTTTTGACGCATTTGTGATATTATTTGTAATTTTAATTGCAATGATAGGTCTCTTTTGTTCTTTGAAGTAGTGTTGTAGTTTAAGTTTATGTGCAGTATATGTTTTAAGGAGCTAAGTTTAGGAGTTCGTATGTAGTGCACTAGTTTTTAAAGTACGTTTTGGAGGCCAAGTTACATGTAGCTCTTTATTTGTAAACTATCAAAATTTATATTTTAAAATTTTAAAAATATTTGAAACAAAACTTTAGATGTAGCTAATAATGTACGCTACAATGGTGTAAAATCTCAATGCAAACTAATTTATATTCTAGGCTACACGAAATTGACAAATTTTGAAGTCTTGAAATGTGCACTATTCACTATAAAATTTGCTAGAATTTGTCATATTTGTGTTGCTAAGAATATGAGGTTGTTTGTATTGAGATGTTACACCATTCTACTATACATCATTGGCTATCTCAAGAATTTTATTTCAGATTTTTTAAAACTTTAAAATACGAATTCTAACTATTCGCAATTAAAGGGCTACGTGTAGTTTGTCCTTTGTTTTAAGTTTTCCCAAATATGAGGACATAAGAGATAGGAGGCATATGGCCCTCTAAACTTTGCTCTTTCAGTTAGAGATGCTCATACGTCTAGTTCTAGTTCTAACGAACCAATTTCTGTAGATGCAGCCCTGTAGGAGCAACCCCGTATACCAAAATTCAAAAATAAGAAGAATCTCAGCATCTTTAGGTCCTCGAAACCACCTCTCTCCCAGCTCTGAAAACTCTATTAAATCCAAGGCAACAGATGTAAAAAGATGGAACATGAAAAAAAAAACAGGCCAGACCAAAGCTACCCGAACAGCTAAAGCACAAACCAGTCTTGATGTGGCAATAACCTAGACAGCGTACTACGGGCGGTGACGATGGCGATGCTCCTCTCGGCAGGCTCTTGACTTGTAGCGTTGCAACCTCTTAATTAACTCAAAGCGGCTCTAGAGACAAGACAATGGTGGCCTTGATCAGGAGGGCAAGGAATAGGGTTGCGATAGGAGGGGATCGCTACGGACCTAGAGCATTAGGAAGTAGCAGAACCACAGGGCACATATGATAGGGCCTTGGTCCCAACCATGAGTTTCCCTTCCTCAAGAGTTGCTCAAATAAAAGAAAAGCAACTGATGTTGTGAAAAAAACACTAAGTACATCAACATGTAAATGTTATATGTATGGAACGGCGGGTCAAATGTGCAAACACTTGCCCCTGTTTTTTTTCTTTCCCATTTTATTTCTCCATATCTAGTACCCCTGATTATACTTAACTACTATCATGGACAAATCTATTTTCTGAAAGAAAGAGTTAAATAAGCAGAAGTTATAAGCATCAAAATTCAGGGTATTACATAAGTAGTGGTAAACTCTATGGTCCTATGTGATGATTATTTCCTGGATATATGTATCATCTATTCGAATACATTGGTATTCGTACGAGTGAGTTTGAGAATTATATGACTATGGTATGATCTCTTTACCCAAACTCTATATCTTGTGATATATATATTTTTCTTTGTTGTGCAAGTTGTACTCTATATACTTTATCTTGTACCTTGCACATGTTGTTGGTTTGCAAAATGTAGGGAGGGGGTATTGATCCTAGAGTGTTATGCACTTTTATTCAGATGGAAGTTGAGAATGTGCACACATCCAGGGGTAACTCAGTCTATATTTTGCAAATCTTATTATTTCTATCGTAATATCTATTTGTGAATTGCAAATTGTTGTGTGCTGATCAAACACCAAAAATAGGGAGATTGAAAGAGAAAATTTTCTAGTCCACATGTTTTGTGTGTTGGTTGACAGCACGAGAAGAGTTTTACCGAGTCTGAGTGTGTAGGTGTATTCAAAGAAACACAAGATGGTTGATGACCCTCCAAGAGCGAGAAGATAAAAGTCTAAGGTCATAGTCTACGCTAGGTCTTAGAGGTCGAGTAATTTTTTAGGTTTTTGGTGTGTCTCTCAAAGTAATGGAGAAGAAAAGTACCTCGGAATTCTGACTAGAGCTCATCTTGCGGGGACGAAATCTTCATCCTTCCTGGACCGGAATATCCAGCCTGGAGTGGAAATTCCAGTATAAACATCCGCCCAAGTTTTCGGCCCCGACCAAGTGGACACTCGTAGATGGGTGGGTGAAAACTCCGGAGGGGGGTGGAGTATCCAGCCCTTTGGGATGCCATTTGGCAACGGAGATTCCCCCTCCCCCAGACATTTTGTCCATGTGACTGCGCAACGGCTAGAAATCTAGCGGGGCCTATAAACTTGTTTCCCAAGTAGGTTCATCATTTTCTCTCTCTCCTCCATTACTTCAAAGCTTAAAATTTGTGGATCTCTCTCCCTAGCCAACTAATGAAGATCCCTTTGGAAAATTGAAGTAGGAGAGCCTGGTCTACCCTTTCTCCAAAGGAATTCGAATTTCCCCTTGATTCCTTCAAGGAACTTGTAACCCTAGGTATTCATAGTGGAGACCCCTGTGAAGTGACCATCTCTAGGATTGTTCATGTTTGAAAGAGCTTTAAGATGGTGTTGGGAGCCTCTAGTTGAGTTGTAGACTATACCCCAACCTTGTGTGAAGGTTTAGTTGCCACCTCGACTAGCACCGTTTAGTGGGGGAGTGGACTCACCTTTGTGGTGGGTTCAGTGGAGAAGAAGGTGAAGACTTTGTGGCACCACACCTCTCCAATTGAAATGATTTTGGTAAAAAGGAATGAAGTACGGGAAACAAATCTCACATCTCGTGTCTCCTCAACGGTTTACTCATTCATTCACCTTGCTACTTTCTGTTACTTGTTCTTGTTGTTTATCCTTGTGTTTGTTTCATTTTGGTTGGTCACCTTGCATTAATCACATTTTCTTCTTGCACAGCCTAAGAATTGAAAAAGACTAAAAATTTGGTACCGCCCATTCAACCCACCCCCCCCCCCCCCCCTCCGTAGGCGTGTATACATATCTTTCATAAGCGTACGCCATGGCTTCACTTCCTGATGTTGAAATTACAATAAGTACATTTTTACTCCCAAGTCCAAACATGTACTCTCACGGCCTTCCTGATTATTGTTGCCATGTATCATGGAGTTTATCAATAGAGTTTCATGGTATCATTTCTGAATGCAGGCTGCACGATACTTTTGGGCAGTTGGGCGCACTGTATTCGTAAACAGAACAACAGATAAACAGAGTGCAAAGCCTTACTTTCACAGTGATCCACATGGGCGATTCTTGTTCAGTGCAGAGGGCCTCATAAGCAGAAATATATACATCCCTTCCAAAAATACGTTTATATTGACAGTGTGACTCTATCCTGTCACGTGTATAGATAATGATAAATGTTACTCCCACCGTCCCACAGTGTAATATATTATTACAAGGACGGGAACAATGTGAACCCGGTGCACACGTGCACCCTATTATGAAAATTTTCAAAATGCTATTTTAAAATTTAAAGAAAATTTAAAAATTGCACGCATGTACATATTATGTTGGCACTCATTTGTGCAGTTTTTGGCATAAAAACGACCAAGCGTGACCTACACATAAATCTGAAAATGAGATTTTCTATTTGTGAACAGTACAAAATCAATCATTATAGTGTTATATATTTGGATATTTTTCATTTCGTGTAGGCCACATACAATCGTATTTTTGTGTAAAAACTTACAAAAGTAAGTATCAACAGAATATGTACATGAAAAAATTATTTAAATTTAAAAAAAAATCAAATAGCATTTTTTCTAATATTGGATAAATGGGTGCGTGTGCACCCAGATACATCCTAGTATTTCCCGTTATTACAACCAATATATTCTATATTGGTTGTTATAACATATTATATTATGGGGGTGGAGGAAGTATTTCCTAAATTATACAAACAGATTTGCAAGATGCGGGTGTATTTCGTTACATGTAGATTCAAGTGAAAAATTTCAGATCAGAAAACTTGCATGCTACTATATCTGTCATGGAACTTTTATAAAAAAAAATGTCTTTTGTAGGAATAGTATCATATCATCATACCCGATGATAGCAATCCTCGTATGCAGGGAAGCAAAATCAAGAGAGGCTTCTATTTATCTAGTGCCAAGCTAGCATCGGGGATTGTCCAAGATCAGCCCGCCCTTGTTTCTTTCCGGCTTTCGATTGATCTTCGAGATCATCAAAAGCCAATGGGGGTTCATTCCAGAGTTCCACAAAGGGGATCTTTCAGGGTAGGCATCTTTCAAGGTAGGATCCTTACAGGTGGATGCAGGAATATCCATTGTCCACCTTTAAATTCATTAATTCCAGAAGACTTCAGTTCTAAGTTAGAAGATAAGACTAGGCCTAAAAATGAGAGCCTAATGGCTTCTTATTATAGTGTTCAGTAAATAATACTAGAAAACATGAATGCAACACTGAAGCAAATAGTAATTTAAATATGAAGACTAGGAAGTACTAACATATTAAAGAATTATTAACATAGAAGAAAACTGGATCAAAACTCTGAAGTATATTCTATTTTATACTGAAGGATGAAGATGTTATGTTCAAAGGAACATATGCTACTTTTGCATTGAAGTGTTTTTATTTTCCACAAGTCACGGTTGAATTATTAGAATTTCAAGGACCAGAAATCCTTTGCTATTTCTCCTTTTTTTCTCGTGTTTATAAGGACATCTTTCTAAATTAAATATTATTTGAATAAAATAAAATGACAAGCAGTAAGATATATCAAAAAAAATACTCCCTCCGTTTCTAAATATAAGGTGTATAGTTTTTTTGAGAAAAGTCTCAAAAAAATACTTGTATGTCAATTGACCATGATCAGTCATGCCAAAACCTTGTATAATTTTCTCTTCACATGCGTTTTCTTAATTTTCGCGCCAAAAACTATACACCTTATATCAAGGAACAGAGGGAGTACATATTTGTTTTTCAGGCTTTTCGGGATCCAAAGTTAAATATCAATTACTGAGTTGTAGTTCAACAAAGAGGAGGATTCAGTGATATCATCATTACCATGAGGGATCTTGCATCCAGCTGCACTTACTTCCAAGACAAATCGTGGGTAGCTTCGTACTAATCCATTCTAGTAACTTTACAGTCAAATATAGCATACTATATGCAGCAGTGGATACTGGTTGCCCATATTTTTAGGTGTGTTTTCTTGAAGAGTGCAGAAGCATTCAGCACTTCCAATTCCCTAAGACCAATGGCAATATAGTATAGCAATAGACGCATAGTAATATACAATCTTCACTAAAATAATCATAGCTCCCAGCTGACTTACGTTTGCAATATCAAACAGAGATACCAAGATACAATCTGTGATCCTATTTTTAACAATGTGTCACTGATTAAACCAGTACCTGAAGCGACGGTTATCCATGCACCATTTGCAGAAAGTACTTGAAACTAGGGTATTTGTGCACCGTTTGGATGGTTTGACTGTAATTGTATTGTTTTAAAAAGAAACTTGAAAAGTGGGTTCTGAATTACTTCTCTGCGGTTGTCCACTGTTTTGTACAATACCCAGTTGAACAATCCTGCTTCAGATAGCCTTGATCTGATACTTGTTCAATGAACAGATCCTAAATTTCAAATCTAACAAAAACCCATGAATATTCAAAATATTTTATCCGTTTGGTTGCACAATTTATTGTGTTCATTTTGCAGTGTCAGCTTTTTGTCTAGAAAATGTGTAGGAATACTCATCTTTTGCTTTACAGAAAATGACAAAGCCACTGAAGAAATTACAAGGAGCACTTTGCATGCATGCATCAATCGATGCTAAGGCTGGGTCTTCATTTTCATTTCGAAAAAAACAAGGAGCACTCTGCTCGAACGACCCAACAAACATAACAAACAAAATAAAACAAAGCTGTTCACCACTGTAGTTATCTAGCAGACTACTTTATTACATTGCACCATTAACGATTGCCTGTATTGCAGCTTTCTATACAGAAGTTTTATGAACCATCCAGCTGTCTCCATCATCGTTCTCATATGGTTGTGAAATAACATATTTTGTAATTGTTCTTTAACTGGATTACCATCCTATAAAGACTTTTTGTCGGGAATTGAAACACTATGGAAGTTGTCAGCTTTGGGCAAACCGATTGCATTGGAACTATCGGCAATTTGCTCTTGGCAGCTTCTATGACCGAAGGAAAACCTGGCTTCCAGTCTTGGTCAAATGTTATAGACCATTACTTCAACTAATTCAGGAACTGAAGAGATATTTCATCAGTTGAGGGAAGCTACAACCCCAAAAAAACCTTGTGACAATTTAGGATCATAGACAATGGCGGCTGTTTGTTCATAAGGGGGAACATAGGAACCCTGAGATCAGACTGTTCTCCAAGAAGTTGAATCCGTCATTATGGATTGGAAGATGAAGCGATCGAAGAGCGTGCCTAAGCTGAAGAACGGATCCCCAACGAGTCCTACTAAAGGTAATTCATGGTGTCCATATTCTTGTACTATGCTTTAGTTTCTCCTTTTCTTCTCTGTTCAAATGAAACATTTGTGGTGCAAATTGATTGACATCAGCGATGATTCAATTTGTTGAAGGACTATTTTTCTATTTTGCTTTTTGAGATGTAAACTTGTTGATGAAGTGATACACGCAAAAACAAAGAAATGTTTTGGGAACAATCAGGGAGGTCAAAGCAACTGTTGTTGTGCTTGAAACCCCAAACTAAGAGCATCCCCACTCGTTGGCGCTCCCCACGCCCAAATCCGGCGAAATTTTCGTCCGGATTGGAGGAAGATTTGGCGTGGGGAGGAGTAGTTTCCCAGCCGCGTGCCCAGGCGAAGACGACGATGCGAGTTTGAAAAACGGAAACTTGATAAACTTCGGCTAAATTCGGGCAAATATAGACTAAATTTAATGATATTTAGACTAAAACGGGCGGAGTTAATACATAGAGGCCGAATTCGACTATATTTCAAATTCGGCTAGGGGAATTCAAATGCTAATTTTAAAACACGGCGCTCTACATGCCCAAACGGCGGTAGAACACCGTGTAGTCGTCGCCGCCGTCGTCGGAGCCGTCGTCCTCGACCTTCGGCACCTTCGGCGGCGCGGCCTGGCGGCTGCTGCCCTGGCCGGCGTCTCCCCACCCCGGGGATGGCTTGTACCATTCGTCGTCCGAGGACTCGAGGTCGACGACGGGGGCAACGACGCCGGATGGAGGCGTCGCAGGACGGCGGTAGCGCGCGGCGTCGTCGGCGGCGGTTGGAGCGGCGCGCGGCGAGTCGGTCGGCGTGCGGCGGCCAGGTCCATCAGCCGCCGCTGCTGCTCCGCCTCCTCGCGCTCCCACTCGCGCCTGGACCACGCCAGGGCGGCGTCCTCGGGGAGGGCGTTGTCGGCGGGCACCAGGTCGTTGAGCGACCTGGCGATCGCCTCCGCCACGGCGGCATCCTCCGCGCGCTTCGCCTCCTCCTCGGCGAGCCTGTTTGCGGCGGCGGCCGCGGCGTCCTCCTTTTTCGCCGCCTTCCTCTTCCGCCCAGGCTGGGAGGGTTGGTCGCGGATGACGAGGGCGCCGCTGCTGCGCCCTCTGGTCGGCGGCGGAGACGCCGGCTCCTTCTTGACGCGCACCGGCGTCGAAGGCGACGTCGCCTCCTCCCTCTTCACCGGCGCCAAAGATGACCTCGGCGCCGATCCGGAAGACGATGAGCTGGCAGCCATGCGCCGTGGCTGCCAGACGTTTCCCCGGCGGCGGCTCGCCGATGCCCTCGATGGAGGGGGCATCGTGAGCACCGGGAAGTTTCCGCCCTCGATGTGATCGAGGACGGCCTCGAGTGTCCGGCCCGGCGCGCTCCACCAACGTCGGCGGCCCGCGGCGTTGTTGCGCGGAGGCGGAGGCGGCGGGCCGTCGTAGGAGGCGAGCTCCCGCTCCCACCGCCGCAGGAAGTACGAGTTCCACGCCGTGTAGTTGTCGGGGTGGTGGCGTGGCTCGGCGCGCTCCTCATCCGTCAAGGTCATCCGCGCCTCCTCGATGGCGACGTCGAGGGCGTGGCCATGAGGCGGCGGCGGGATTGGTACGCCGCCAGCACTAAGCCGCCACCCGCCGCCGGGAGGCCTCGTGTCCGGCGGGCAGGGGTACCCCGCCTGGTGGAGGAGGTGCCCCTCCCACGCGTGGAGCGACCGGCGGGGGAAGCCGTTGTTGGCTGCGCCGTCGTCGTCGTAGAACGCCATCGGGAGAGTGGAGGGAGAGTGGAGCACGGGGTACGCCTCGCGGCGAGCGGACCGGCGTATATAGGCGCGGCTGGCGCTGGTGATTAATGCCGCGTGGAATGCGACGCGTCCGCGGCGAGCTGACAGGCGGCAGCCTTTAGTGCGCGCGGAAGACGATGCGTGCGTGGAAGACGACGACATTAACTCGCCGCGTGGCCGGCGAATGCAGACCGGCGGCAGGCTTTTACATCGCGCGGAAGACGATGCGATGAGGACGACGATTGGTTTCTCTCGCCGACAAGTTGGGGCCACCAGACGCGCGGGAAGTTTCCTCGGTGTTTCCCGCGCTTTCGTTTCGTCCGGAGTCCCCGAGCGCTCCCCGGGGGGCCGGGGATGGCGTGGGATCGCCGGATGAATTTAGGCCCAAATCCGGACGAAAACGAGGAACCGGGGGCGCGATTGGGCCAAATTACGCCGTCCGGATGGAAAAAACGTCGTTCGGGGGCCTCGTCGGGGAGACGAGTGGAGATGCTCTAAGGCTTTTTGTTTTGGAGATCCCAAGGCCGAGGATTCCTTAGCTGTCAGCAATTCTAGCACCGGAAATGGTCGTGCTTCTATTTCCACATATAAGAATATGTGTGTGCAGCGGGCTGGTCCCTTCTGCAACCTTAGATTTCTGCAAAAATATTTAAAAAAAAAGTCAGCTAGAACAGCACCTGAATTTTATACTGATTGTATAGTACCTATAAGGATACTCGTATCAAGAGAATATTAATGGTTACCACTTAACACCGTGTACAACTACTCGGAAGCAATCTGCTTACAAATTTGGTGGAAAACAGTATCCTTTGTAACCGAGTAAACAAATCAAATCTGAAATTCACCGCGTTTCTGCACAATGAATTTTGCCTGTTTTCTGTAACTTTATTTACACTTCTTCTGAATTTGAGTGATTTCAGAAACTCTGCTTGAATCTAAGATTTCGTTTGACTATCATTTTTCAAAGTATCGATCCATTAATATTTCTGCTACTGTATGGCAAGCCCAATATATTTTCTGTCAACCAAGACAGAAATCATATTATTTGCAACTTCTTAATTATTGTAGTTTCCAGATGCAATGCACCAGGAAATAGATGCACCCTCCTGGTCAACGTGCAATCTTTTATTCCGGTTTTGACTCCACAGAATAGTCTAACAGAAGACCCAAAATGAATAATTCCTTGTTAAGGGCAGCATCCAGCATGTCAGGGATTTATTTCATCCATAGATATAAGAAAATATCAGCGTCAGAAAGACAATAATGACCTCGTAATGTACTAGTGCATTGAAACAAACATGAAACAACCAAAATCTTTCTCGTTTCAGAGAGATACGTAACTCATTATGAAATCTACTTAGGCTCCCAACTCATGTCACGGGCCTCTTTGATTAGGAATGAAGAAACACGGTGGTAGTATAATGAGCAGAATTTCACATCATGTAATATTAGCAACGAAATATGTTTGATTACACCATTAAGCACCAAGAAAATAACTCAGGATCCCGTAGAGCTTTTTCCAAGAGGTTTGGCTCGACAAAAAAAAAATCTACGGACAAATGATATTTTGTGCTGGCCCAAGAGGGGAAATACTATTTTACACTCCATTTGTTCCAATTAGATGTCACAAATTTATTTAGGTTCACATGCATCTATACACTAAATCGTGTCTAGATACATACATGTGTATCTAGACAAATCCGTGATAAGTCATTCCAGACATGGGAGTATAAGGGAACACTTGGTTCGAGTGATTTGAACGCTTGGAGGAGAGGGTGCCTGTGAGGTTCCCCCCCTTCTTCGTTGGCTCGAATATATCTCAAACCAAGTGTTCAAATCATAATTTTTTTTACAAGTGTATTAGTCGCATCAAGATTTTTAAAACTAGATCCCATATCGATATGTTCTAACGATTTTTAAAATTACCTTAAGTGCATAGGTTGCCTTTTTTATTTTGTAATGCACGGGCAGTGCAGTGTCTTCTGCTATCCGTTGCACTGCTTTCAGTTTTCTATGTACTCCTTTTTAGTGCATTGGCTTCTCTTATGTGTTGCACAGCTTTCGGTTTTATTGTGTATTGGTGATACTCTGATGAGTGATGATACACAGAAGCTTCATAGACCACTAGAGCTAGGAGTGAAAACGGATCAGATGTGAATTGGATAGTGCCCTTCTCATTATAGTTTCAAAATAAATGGACGCGACTAACGAAATAATACTCGTATTTTTAGTGAGTCAACTGTATAATGATGTAATGCACAATAATTTTAAGTTCAATCATTGAAAAAATACATTAACATGATTTTGTTCTGATACGGATATAACGATTTCCATATTCACACTTGTTTAGAATCCAATACTATAGTACATTTTTTATTTGTTAAACAAATAGAGATATTTACCACATCCATTTTCACATTTGTCCGAATTCCGATATTACCATTACCATTACCTCTAACTGGAGCTCCTTGCTCTTGTTTAATTATCCGCTAGAATTTCCACCGTACGCTATGTCTGGGTTCTGGCCTTGGTTTTTGGACCGGTGCCTGGCATACAAAAATGCCTAGTTGCTGCGGCGGCCAATCGTATACCGAACCGAAGAATGATAAATCGTGCGCGTATGAACCAAACTCTGCGATCCCTCTCACAAGTCACACCCCAGCTGTCCCGAAACATTTTCCTCCATTTCTCTCGCCCGCCCCGCCACCGCCAAGAAAGAAAGAAGCGAGCTCGGTTCATGCCGAGCGACGCCGCCTTCCCGCCGCCGGCTTCAGTTTCCAAGAACAGCGGCCGCAAGATGCACAAGATGCTCAAGTCGGCCTTCAAGCGTGCCGACTCCCCGGGTCTGAGCGCCGCCTCAGGGGACGAGCCGGAGCTCAGCCCGTCGGCGTCAGTGGGATCGAGCGCCTCGAGCGGTAGCCGAGCGTCGTCGGGAAAGCGTGTCGGCCGGGGGTCGCGGAGCGACGACGTCGGCGACCGGTCCAGCCGCGAGAGCTTCGAGCTCGACGGTAAGAGCCACACTCGTTTCCCTTTGTCCCATTCCAGCAGTTGCTTTGCTTGCTTCGTCCCTTCATGTTTCTAGATGAAACTGTAGTCTTTCAATTCCGCAGCAAGACATACTTTAAAAAACATCCTGCTAAAAAACTATGCAAAACTTCGATAGTTTGTTGGTCTTGGAGATTATGGCAGGAAAGAAAAGGACAGAATTTTCAAGCATAATTTTGAAGACAGACATGGTTAACATTTACCGGTTTTTTTCGATAACAAGGTGTTCCAACTTTTTTTAATCTATGTATCTAGACGTATTGTGTCTATGCACTCGTTTCAGCCTGTATGTACTCCATGATCGCAAAAAAATAAAAGCATGTATGTACTCCACATTAAAATATCCAAAACAACACCGAAGCCCAGTTCATGATTGAAATTTAACATTTTTTTACTTTCGTACAGGCCATTTCTGTGGTGTCTTTATGTTTTGGGATCGTGTCGCTTTTTCTTTTATGGGCGTGCACGTTGTCAAAAAAAAGTAGTGTGTGTGCAAGAACTTTTCCATTTCAAATTAGGGGTTTTTCAAAAAAGAAAGGCGTAGCCCCTTATTGGCATTTTCAGAAGTGGGGGCAAATTGTACTACTGTGAATTGTAGTACTGATAATGCAGCATCGGGAGAAGTAGGATATTTCTATAATTTTATTTATAACCATATATATCGAAACTGGGTTCCTTAGCGGCTTAGCGTGAATGATTTTGTTGGAAGTTAATGATTTCTTGTATGAGATGCATAACATAGATTGGACAGATTTTTATGACATTATTCCGCCTTAGTAATTTAGATTGGTTTGTCCTGCTCTTGGAAGGTTGGTAGTTGCAAAGCTCTCCTGATTTCTTTTTTGCTCACCTAATTCCATTGTTTAAGTTCTGAACATTGTCATGGTGGGTGGCACAACTATATTTAGAAATGTCATGGGCTCAAGATACTCCAATAAGATTATAGATTTTTGTATAGGGATATTATCATAATTTTATATGATTTTTGTGGCATCCCAGTCGTAAGCAATGAAACCATGACTGATGAATGATCATTTCTCTACTTAACAAAACAAGGAAACAGATGACTTCATGCTCTTGGTCTCTTGAGAAATCACAAGACTTTGTGCTTCCAAATTCATCTATATTTTCCTAGTTGTTGCACCATTTTGTAGTTCATGAAAGGGAGCAAGATGGTTGCCTTTACTGGATGAGGAAACTTCTAGCCAGAAAGAGCCCCTTGCCCAACAGAACTTATATTTGCCAACATGGTTTTATTTGAGAATCCTCGCCTTTATCGATTTTTTTATAAGAATCTTCACAGATCCCCCAACAGGTGGCTGTCTTTTTCGAGAACATCCAAGATCCAACACGTCGTTGGCATGAGCGATGTCGATCCTGGCGACGCTTTCCTTCAACGAACGGTTGAAGTTCAGATTAATTTAAACAAAAATGGCCAACTTGCAAGCATACATGGATGTTTGTTTGACAGATCACTTGTGAAGAACATTATTATTAAAGAACCAAATACCAACATTGCATCTTACCTCACTAAACTAGTGTTCCATGACTGGTAAACTATTCGATAAATTCTCGGCCGATCCACTTTTAGCTGGCTCTCTATATTCGATTCCACGCATTCTTTCTGTTAATCTTAATTATTGTTTCTGTAAGAAGAAACATTCATGCAGACAATCAAATGTAAAATTTGAAGGAAGATTAACTTTTACAAGATTCATTTGATGATGTCAACTGAAGGTTCCAAGAACGAGAAGATGGTGGCGCTGGCGGCGCTGCGGGACGCCAAGATCGCGTCGGCGTACGAACCATTCCCGTGGGAGAGGAAAATGAGGGAGCTGCTGCCGGTGCCGGACTCGAGCCGCTTCCTGTCGCTGCTGCTGCTCCCCAAGGCCACGGACGGCACCCACACCCGCTACAGCTCCCTCGACGACACCCTCGCTCGCGCCGACGCCTGGCTCGCCTCCTCCCGCAGCTCCGGCGTCCCCGTCCAGCTTGCAAGCGTCCAGACCGAGGCGTTGCTCACCAAGATCTCCGGCGAGACGGCCGTCTCGACGGTGAACACCCTCTCCGACCTGGCCAACATGTCCAACGTCAGCCTCTACGGGTTCGAGGACTACCACGGCGTGGACATTGGCCTGGTGCGCGCGGTGCGGCTCTGGTACGCGCCGTCGGGCGCCGGCGGCGAGACCGCGGTGGAGATCGCGCTGCGCCAGGGAGACACCAGGCTCGGCTTCGCCATTAGCCGCACCGAGGAAGGGTTCATCTACGTGTCGTCCGTGGCGGACGAGAGCACGCCGGGCGTGGCGTCCACGCGGTCGGGCCTGCTCGAGCTGCACCGAGCGGCGCGACGGGCTGGAAAACTGCTGGTGGTGTCGCGCGTCGGCGGGGAGAAGGTGCTTCCCTGGTTGGTCTCCACCGCCGGCGATGTCAGGTGCTTCGACACCGTCTCGCTAAGCCAGAAGCTGTCGCTACACCGCCACGCGCTGCGGCCCATCACGCTCCACTTCCTCGCCTGGGACGACGGCGTCCTCCCGCCGTCACCGCAGCCGCCGCGGTCACCGGTACTCATGATGTCGCCGCCGTCCGCGGAAAGTGACGCCGAAGAGCTCGATGGTGACGGCGACGGCCCCGGGATCGAGGCCAGCAGGGGAGGGCCCAAGGGGTCGTCCTTCAGGTTTCAGAACATCGGACTTCCGGATAGCTGGATGTGAGTGGACTGATCAGTTCGAAGCATATGCGTCCTGTAATGCTGCATTTCGTTTTGCTTAAGTATTTAGCTTTGTCGGGGAAAAACTGTTACTACAGTCTACAGGTTAGTAATCGTTGACTGATGGGAAAGCTATCTCTATAATACCATGGTCAATGGGTCGTTGATCATGCTAGGAGGATGTGTTTTCATCATTGTTCTATCGTAATATAGTAATATAAAAATATTGATCATGTGATTATAATCAGACAAAAGAGCCGTGTTGAAAACTGGTCTAAGAGCATTGTAACACGGTAATGTTCGAACTCATATCTGATCTCGGGCTCAGATGCTCCCTATTTTTAGACCAATCATGTTCACCATCTCCCTAACTTGTCAGTGTATTTTCTCATGTATTCTCTCAATTTAAAAAGTACATGGGCCCATCACACCTGAGATGATTAATGCGCTCAGGAGCGTCTAGTGCATCAGTCCGGAGCTCCCATCAATCCATCAACCTCAAGAGAAAAAACAAGAAGCAACACCAGCCGCCATGACAGGGGCGCTGGGAAGGAAATCGTCATGCTCCTTCGTCAGTTGGTTGGTGGGAATCCACGGCGACTCCGCCTCATGAAGCTCAACCCAGCACGCTCATGTCTCCATCTCCGCTTCTGCTTCATCGCGTCAATTCAAGGAGTAGGCACTTCCGGCAGGCAGTACGTGCGCTCCCCTATTTGGCCGCGAGCGCCCCATGGCGTGCCGGCTGATCTGCAAGCTAACTCTGGAAAGGGGCAGCGGCCGGGCGCACCTCCAGATTTACGCGGTGAGTACCGACGAGCTCCGGAATGGACTGGCGTAGGCAGAGGAGGCAGCGCCGCTCGCAATCGCATCCTTCTTGCGGCCTCAACTGTAGCCTGTAGCTCATCCAAGGCTACGCGTATTTTCCTTTTCCACTTTTTTTATGAATGTTGTATCTCTTCTGACTGGCCTGGCAGCACACATCCTAATAAAAAATGAAAGGTCCACAAAACGATCATTTGTGCTCGGGACTAGAAACACCTACATTGGGCAAAAGATGGATCATGCATAGCTGTAAGTATATTTTTGGGACGTGATGTAAATATACATCAAGGTGATGTAAGATAAATTTGGGTTATGCCTACACGGTCAACTGCCAATCTGAAGCTTCATTTCTCCCTTCTTGACTGCCTATAGCCAGGCACCTACCCTCGACCGCCATCGGCCCCCAGATCAAGCCGCCGGCGAACAAATCGAGGTCGTCCAGCTAAACCGCCCCTCTGGGCACTACTTCGCCGCTCCTCCATGGACGTGTGTGTGTGCTTTGCTGCCGATTTGAATCGGTCGATGGTGAGCGCCTCCGCTTGTCAATTTTGGTACGCCGCCGTGCGACCGACATACGATTGAGGGTCCCTGCCGACCGCTCCGTCCATTTTGAAGACCATGGGGCACTGCAGCACTTTCCCGAGACCAGTTGTGGTCAACCAAGAGGGAGGGTACCGCACAAAAGCGGCCCAATTTACTCACCGCCGAGCCCGGTTCTTTTGGGAAGGAGCCGGGACGAAACGCAAGTATCACTTGGTCAATTGGTCGGAGGTGTGCAGATTAAAGGAATGTGGAGGCCTGGGTATTATCAACTCCAAGAAGATGAACACTGCCCTCATGTTGAAGTGGATCTGGAAGCTGTACCAAGGAGATAACTCGATTTGGGCCCAAATTATCTCTGCTAAGTATGCCGAAGCAAGGGACATCTTTTCAGGCAAGAGCTAGGAGGTTCGCCGTTCTGGAAATCCTTGCACAAAATCAAATCACTTCTTTAAGTTGGGTGCCAGACACCAGATTGGCGACGGGGCTCGTACACAATTCTGGTTTGACATTTGGGCAGGCCCTAGACCCCTCAGAGACTGTTTCCCGAACATGTTTAGTATCTGTGACAACCCCATCAATTCGGTGGCGTCGGCTTGCAATATGGATTTGGGTATCCGCTTTCGCAGAACCTTCAGCCAGCCTGCCTCGGAAGAATGGAGTCTGCTGCAAACGATTCTTGATATTACTACCCTTGACCAGGGGCAGGATAAAATTGTCTGTGGCCTTGACCCATCTGGAGAATTCACGGTGAACTCCATGTACAACAAGCTTTCCCAAGGTGCCTCGGTTGCCCACTTTAAGGACCTTTGGGCCGCCAAACTGCCCCTCAAAATTAAGATCTTCTATTGGCAACTTGCTCTTGGTAGGCTCCCATCGAGCGAGCTCATTGCCTCGCGCCATGGCCCGGCCTCTGGGCGTTGTGCCCGGTGTAACCGGCCGGAAAATGTCAATCACATCTTCTTTGCCTACTCGCCGGCTCGCTTTATGTGGAGTGTTGTTAGACAGATGTTAGGGTGCAGCTGGTCTCCAACCTCCTTTGCTCACTTCTACTCGATCCTTTCGAGTTTTCCTGGGAGACCCCGATGCTTACTTTGGATGTTGTTTATGGCTCAAAGTTGGGCGCTTTGGCATATACGCAATAAACTTACCATAGAATCTAAGTTAATCCGCCAACCAGCTGACCATTATATTCAGAACTATCATCTTCTTGCAGCTGTGGTCTCCATCGGTAAAACCCCAAGACAAGGCAAGCATCCTGGAGCTGACAAGTCGTCTAAGGCGTACTCACGCGGAGGTGGTGGCAAGTGATGGCTAGGACCTTCCAGGGGGGCAGGCAAGGGAGTCCAGGCCACCCAAGGGATTCCCAGTCATTCTATCTATATCATGCTTATTTATGCTTGAATTATCGGCTAAGCTATATGTCGCAGCATGTAATAACTTCCTATGTGTTCCAAACCTGAGGGCTTTATTAATTTAAAGTCGGGCAGATCGATGCCTTTTATCTAAAAAAATTACTCACCACCATCGTGGGGTTGATGCGAAGGAGGAGCTGTCCAAAGACGATGTGGCCACCATCCACTTCCATCTGAAGTAACGTGACTGCTATGCACCGCCGTCTAACAAAGACGTGACCGCCCCACCACCACCTCAGATTCCTGGCTCAGCGCACACAAGGCGTTTGACAAAAACTATGAACGGTAATTTTTCTACATTTTTTTCTCAAAACTGTAGTTGCAATGTAGAAGTAGTTTGTAATAGAGATTCTTTTAGATGGATTCGTTCGACTACACCTCCTGCAATGAGGAGTTTGACATAGAGGAAGAGGATGATATTGGTATGTTCTTGTTGATGCACAAGAACAAGAGGCCGAAGCATGGTGGATCCATCTTCGGGTGTGAGTCTATTCGAAAACTCCGAACTCATGCGGATTACAAGCTCATGATCAACTACTTCGTTCACGATCTAGTGTTTCCCGAGAGGTAATTTCACCGCCGGTTCCGGATGTCTCAATTTGTTCATGCACATTGCGGAGTGTGTCAATTTACACAATCGGTTCTTTGAGCATAGGAAGAATTGCGCTAGAGACCTTGCGCATAGCAGCTTCCAAAAGGTGATTGTCGCGTGCATGATGGCATATGGTATTCTGGAAAATCTTTTCGATGATCACTTGGCAATGAGTGAGAGACAGAGTGATGTCTACGGGAGCTTCTATTCTTGTAGACAGTGTTGGGCCTCCAAGAGCAGAGGTTTGTAGAACAGCAGCAAGTTTCCCTTAAGTGGATCACCCAAGGTTTATCGAACTCTGGGAGGAAGAGGTCAAAGATATCCCTCTCATGCAACCCTGCAACCACAAAGCAAGAAGTCTCTTGTGTCCCCAACACACCTAATAGGTGCACTAGTTCGGCGAAGAGATAGTGAAATACAGGTGGTATAAATAAGTAGTAGCAACGGCACCAGAAAAGTGCTTTGCCCAGGACAGTAAACAAGCAGTAGTAACGCAGCAGTAGTAACGCAGTAAAACAGTAAACAAGCAGCGATAGCAGTATTTAGGGACAAGGCCTAGGGATTAGACTTTCACTAGTGGACACTCTCAACTTTGATCACATAACAGAATAGATAAATGCATACTCTACACCCTCTTGTTGGATGATGAACACCACTAACTGTGTAGGATTACACGAACCCTCAATGCCGGAGTTAACAAGCTCCACAATATTCAATGTTCATATTTAAATAACCTTAGAGTGCATGACAGATCAACACAACTAAACCAAGTACTAACGTAGCATGCACACTGTCACCTTCACGCTACGAAAGGAGGCATAGATCACATCAATACCATCATAGCAATATTTATCTTCATAATCTACAAGAGATCATAATCATAGCCTACGCCAAGTACTAACACGGATGCACACACTGTCACCATTACACCGTGCAGGAGGAATAAACTACTTTAATAACATCACTAGAGTAGCACATAGATAAATTGTGATACAAAACACATTGCAATCATAAAGAGATATAAATAAGCACTTCACTATGCCATTCATAACAGTGAATAAGTATTCTGTGAAATATAGCCTAAGAGACCCACACGGTGCACACACTGTCACCTTTACACACGTGGGACAAGGAGTCTCCGGAGATCACATAAGTAAAATTCACTTGACTAGCATAACGACATCTAGATTACAAGCATCATCATATGAATCTCAATCATGTAAGGCAGCTCATGAGATTATTGTATTGAAGTACATAGGAGAGAGATTAACCACATAGCTACCGGTACAGCCCCGAGCCTTTATGGAGAACTACTCCCTCCTCATGGGAGACAGCAGCGTCGATGAAGATGGCGGTGGTGTCGATGGACAAGCCTTCCGGGGGCACTTCCCCGTCCCGGCGGCGTGCCGGAACAGAGACTCCTGTCCCCCAGATCTTGGCTTCGTGATGGCGGCGGCTCTGGAAGGTTTCTCGTACCGTGGCTTTTTCGTGTCGAAGTTTTAGGTCGAGGACCCTTAAATAGGCGAAGAGGCGGCGTCAGAAGGTCGACGAGGCGACGACACCATAGGGGGGCGCGGGCCACCCCCAGGCCGCGCCGGCCTATGGTCTGGTGGGCCTGTAGCCCCCCCTCTGGCCTCTCTCGGGTGTTCTGGATGCTTCCGGGGATTCTAAGATGCTGGGCGTTGATTTCGTCCGATTCCGAGAATATTTCCTTACTAGGATTTCTGAAACCAAAAACAGCAGAAAAACAAGAATCGGCCCTTCGGCATCTCGTCAATAGGTTAGTTCCGGAAAACGCATAAATATGACATAAAGTGTGCATAAAACATGTAGATATCATCAATAATGTGGCATGGAACATAAGAAATTATCGATACGTCGGAGACGTATCAGCATCCCCAAGCTTAGTTCCTGCTCGTCCCGAGCAGGTAAACGATAAACAAAGATAATTTCTGGAGTGACATACCATCATAACCTTGATCATACTATTTGTAAGCATATGTAGTGAATGCAGCGATCAAAACAATGTATATGATATGAGTAAACAAGTGAATCATATAGCAAAGACTTTTCATCAATAGTACTTTCAAGACAAGCATCAATAAGTCTTGCATAAGAGTTAACTCATAAAGCAATAATTCAAAGTAAAGGTATTGAAGCAACATAAAGGAAGATTAAGTTTCAGCGGTTGCTTTCAACTTATAACATGTATATCTCATGGATAGTTGTCAATGTAAAGTAATATAACAAGTGCAATATGCAAGTATGTAGGAATCAATGCACAGTTCACACAAGTGTTTGCTTCTTGAGATGGAGAGAAATAGGTGAACTGACTCAACATAAAAGTAAAAGAAAGGTCCTTCAAAGAGGAAATCATCGATTGCTATATTTGTGCTAGAGCTTTGATTTTGAAAACAAGAAACAATTTTGTCAACGGTAGTAATAAAGCATATGTGTTATGTAAATTATATCTTACAAGTTGCAAGCCTCATGCATAGTATACTAATAGTGCCCGCACCTTGTCCTAATTAGCTTGGATTACCGGGATTATCGCAATGCACATGTTTTAACCAAGTGTCACAAAGGGGTACCTCTATGCCGCCTGTACAAAGGTCTAAGGAGAAAGCTCGCATTGGATTTCTCGCTATTGATTATTCTCAACTTAGGCATCCATACCGGGACAACATAGACAACAGATAATGGACTCCTCTTTTATGCGTAAGCATGTAGCAACAAGTAATTTTCTCATATGAGATTGAGGATATATGTCCAAAACTGAAACTTCCACCATGGATCATGGCTTTAGTTAGCGGCCCAATGTTCTTCTCTAACAACATGCATGCTCTAACCATTAGGTGGTAAATCGCCCTTACTTCAGACAAGACGAACATGCATAGCAACTCACATGATATTCAACAAAGAGTAGTTGATGGCGTCCCCAGGAACATGGTTATCGCACAACGAGCAACTTAATAAGAGATAAAGTGCATAAGTACATATTCAATACCACAATAGTTTTTAGGCTATTTGTCCCATGAGCTATATATTGTAAAGGTGGAGGAATGGAAATTTAAAGGTAGCACTCAAGCAATTTACTTTGGAATGGCGGAGAAATACCATGTAGTAGGTAGGTATGGTGGACACAAATGGCATAGTAGTTGGCTCAAGGATTTGGATGCATGAGAAGTATTCCCTCTCGATACAAGGTTTAGGCTAGCAAGGTTATTTGAAACAAACACAAGGATGAACCGGTGCAGCAAAACTCACATAAAAGACATATTGTAAACATTATAAGACTCTACACCATCTTCCTTGTTGTTCAAACTCTTTACTAGAAATTATCTAGACCTTAGAGAGACCAATTATGCAAACCAAATTTTAGCAAGCTCTATGTATTTCTTCATTAATAGGTGCAAAGTATATGATGCAAGAGCTTAAACATGAGCACAACAATTGCCAAGCATCACATTATCCAAGACATTTTACCAATTACTACATGTATCATTTTCCGTTTCCAACCATATAACAATTAACGAAGCAGTTTCATCCTTCGCCATGAAAATTAAAAGCTAAGAACACATGTGTTCATATAAACCAGCGGAGCGTGTCTCTCTCCCATACAAGCATTTATTCAAACAAAAACAAAAATAAAAACAAACAAACGCTCCAAGTAAAGTACATAAGATGTGGCCGAATAAAAATATAGTTTCAAGAGAAGGAACCTGATAATTTGTCGATGAAGAAGGGGATGCCTTGGGCATCCCCAAGCTTAGATGCTTGAGTCTTATTGATATATGCAGGGGTGAACCACCGGGGCATCCCCAAGCTTAGAGCTTTCACTCTCCTTGATCATGTTGTATCATCTCCCTCTCTTGATCCTTGAAAACTTCCTCCACACCAAACTTAGAACAACTCATTAGAGGGTTAGTGCACAATCAAAATATACATGTTCAGAGGTGACATAATCATTCTTAACACTTCTGGACATTGCACAAAGCCACTGAAAGTCAATGGAATCGAAAAATCCATCGAACATAACAAAACAGGCAATGCGAAATAAAAGGCAGAATCTGTCAAAACAGAACAGTCCGTAAAGACGAATTTTATTGAGGCACCATACTTGCTCAAATGAAAATGCTCAAATTGAATGAAAGTTGCGTACATATCTGAGGATCACTCACGTAAATTGGCATAATTTTCTGAGTTACCTACAGAGAATTTTGCCCAGATTCGTGACAGCAAAGAAATCTGTTTCTGCGCAGTAATCCAAATCTAGTATGAACCTTACTATCAACGACTTTACTTGGCACAACAAAACACAAAACTAAGATAAGAAGAGGTTGCTACAGTAGTAAACAACTTCCAAGACTCAAATATAAAACAAAGTACTGTAGCAAAATAACACATGGGTTATCTCCCAAGAAGTTCTTTCTTTATAGCCATTAAGATGGGCTCAGCAATTTTAATGATGCACTCGCAAGAAATAGTATTTGAAGCAAAAGAGAGCATCAAAAAGCAAATTCAAAACACATTTAAGTCTAACATGCTTCCTATGCATAGGAATCTTGTAAATAAACAAATTCATGAAGAACAAAGTGACAAGCATAGGAAGATAGAACAAGTGTAGCTTCAAAAATTTCAGCACATAGAGAGGTGTTTTAGTAACATGAAAATTTCTACCACCATATTTTCCTCTCTCATAATAACTTTCAGTAGTATCATGAGCAAACTCAACAATATAACTATCACATAAAGCATTCTTATCATGAGTCTCATGCATAAAATAATTACTACTCCCAACATAAGCATAGTCAATTTTTATTAGTTGTAGTGGGAGCAAATTCAACAAAGTAGCTATCATTATTATTCTCATCATCAAATGTAGGAGGCATATTGTAATCATAATCAAATTTATCCTCCATAACAGGTGGCACCAAAAGACCAATATCATTATAATCATCATAAATAGGAGGCAAAGTATCATCAAAGAAAATTTCCTCCTCAATGCCCGGGGGACTAAAAAGATCATGCTCATCAAAACCAGCTTCCCCAAGCTTAGAATTTTCCATAGCATTAGCAACAATAGTGTTCAAAGCATTCATATTAATAACATTCCCATTAGCATGCATATAAAGTTCCATGGGTTTTTAATTCTTTCTTCAAACACATCATGTCCTAATTCAAGATAAAGCTCATAAAGATCTCTCATATTTTTGTTGTTTTCCATTATGCCTTACTAGTGTAAACAAGAAACAAAAAGTTGCAATTGCAGGATCTAAAGGAAATAGCTTCGAGCACAAACACAATGGCGCCAGAAAAGTACTTAACCTGGAACCGAAGTATGAGTGCCTTTTACCTTTCCTCCCCGGCAACGGCGCCGGAAAAGTGGCTAGTTGCTGGGGTCCAGTGTGTGTGTGCCGTTTACCTTTCCTCCCCGGCAACGGCGCCAGAAAAGTACTTGGCGCGTAGTTGACGAGGGAGGAAATGGTGTAGCTTTCCTTCGTTCCCCGGCAACGGCGCCAGAAAAGTGCTTGATGTCTACGGGAGCTTCTATTCTTGTAGACAGTGTTGGGCCTCCAAGAGCAGAGGTTTGTAGAACAGCAGCAAGTTTCCCTTAAGTGGATCACCCAAGGTTTATCGAACTCAGGGAGGAAGAGGTCAAAGATATCCCTCTCATGCAACCCTGCAACCACAAAGCAAGAAGTCTCTTGTGTCCCCAACACACCTAATAGGTGCACTAGTTCGGCGAAGAGATAGTGAAATACAGGTGGTATAAATAAGTAGTAGCAACGGCACCAGAAAAGTGCTTTGCCCAGGACAGTAAACAAGCAGTAGTAACGCAGCAGTAGTAACGCAGTAAAACAGTAAACAAGCAGCGATAGCAGTATTTAGGGACAAGGCCTAGGGATTAGACTTTCACTAGTGGACACTCCCAACTTTGATCACATAACAGAATAGATAAATGCATACTCTACACCCTCTTGTTGGATGATGAACACCACTAACTGTGTAGGATTACACGAACCCTCAATGCCGGAGTTAACAAGCTCCACAATATTCAATGTTCATATTTAAATAACCTTAGAGTGCATGACAGATCAACACAACTAAACCAAGTACTAACGTAGCATGCACACTGTCACCTTCACGCTACGAAAGGAGGCATAGATCACATCAATACCATCATAGCAATAGTTAACTTCATAATCTACAAGAGATCATAAACATAGCCTACGCCAAGTACTAACACGGATGCACACACTGTCACCATTACACCGTGCAGGAGGAATAAACTACTTTAATAACATCACTAGAGTAGCACATAGATAAATTGTGATACAAAACACATTGCAATCATAAAGAGATATAAATAAGCACTTCACTATGCCATTCATAACAGTGAATAAGTATTCTGTGAAATATAGCCTAAGAGACCCACACGGTGCACACACTGTCACCTTTACACACGTGGGACAAGGAGTCTCCGGAGATCACATAAGTAAAATTCACTTGACTAGCATAACGACATCTAGATTACAAGCATCATCATATGAATCTCAATCATGTAAGGCAGCTCATGAGATTATTGTATTGAAGTACATAGGAGAGAGATTAACCACATAGCTACCGGTACAGCCCCGAGCCTTGATGGAGAACTACTCCCTCCTCATGGGAGACAGCAGCGTCGATGAAGATGGCGGTGGTGTCGATGGAGAAGCCTTCCGGGGGCACTTCCCCGTCCCGGCGGCGTGCCGGAACAGAGACTCCTGTCCCCCAGATCTTGGCTTCGCGATGGCGGCGGCTCTGGAAGGTTTCTCGTACCGTGGATTTTTCGTGTCGAAGTTTTAGGTCGAGGACCCTTAAATAGGCGAAGAGGCGGCGTCAGAAGGTCAACGAGGCGACGACACCATAGGGGGGCGCGGGCCACCCCCAGGCCGCGCCGGCCTATGGTCTGGTGGGCCTGTGGCCCCCCTCTAGCCTCTCTCGGGTGTTCTGGATGCTTCCGGGGATTCTAAGATGCTGGGCGTTGATTTCGTCCGATTCCGAGAATATTTCCTTACTAGGATTTCTGAAACCAAAAACAGCAGAAAATAGCAACTGGCCCTTCGGCATCTCGTCAATAGGTTAGTTCCGGAATACGCATAAATATGACATAAAGTGTGCATAAAACATGTAGATATCATCAATAATGTGGCATGGAACATAAGAAATTATCGATACGTCGGAGACGTATCACAGAGCATCAAGTGTGGCAAGCGCTTTACAATGGAAATGCTTGAGGTGTTCGGGGAGTTCTTGAGAGCACCCAATGCTCATGACAGAGCTTGGTTGTTGGAGCAAAATGCAACACATGGGTTCCAAGGTATACTCGATTCATTGATTGCATGCATTGGAGAGGTAAGAAAGGTTCCATAGAATGACATGGATAGTTCGGAGGGCACAAGAAGGATTCCACCAACATTTTTGAGGTCATGGTCGATCAGGATACATGGATATCACATTTTTTTGGATGCCCGGTTCTTGCAGTAGCATCAATGTTCTCCAATGGTCACCTCTTTTTCCCAAGCTTGGCAACATTGAGTCTCGTTTCAAGAAAACAGCCACAACTGCAACTTGGGCTACTAACTTGCTGATGTCATCTATCCTGAATGGGCTACATTTGTGAAGCCAATTCAAGCCCCCCTCACGGTAAGAAAGAACTCCAAATCCACAATGCTCGAGTGACTTCTAAGAAAGATTTGGAGAGAGCATTTGGGATCCAATTTTCTATTGTGAAAGGTCCAGCGAGGTTTTGAGACCAAGAGATCCTTTGGTACATAATCAATGGTTGTGTGTTCATGCCTAATATGATCACTGAGAATGAGCGTGGCAAGAATGAGGTGTATGGTGGCAATGGCTTGATAAGTCAACAGGTGCGGTCGCATTAAGGTGGAGATCGAGTGAAGCACTTTATTGAGGTGTATCATAACATCCGAGATACATATGTGCACGATGATATTCAAAAGGATCTCATCGAGGAGTGGTGGAGGTGGAATGGTGAACAAGACCGCTAGGTTTATCTTCATGGCATGTTGTTGTATGTGATGAACTCTATGATGTTTCTGCATTGATCCATGTGCTACTTGATAAACCATTTGATGAAATATTTCCATTGTGACATAGTCCCTTCAATCCATAATAAGTTTCGGGTGCTTAGTACAAAAGTTATACTAACTTAGTACTAAATCTCCGACACCTATTTTGGATTGGAAGGCGTAATTATTAAGCACTGCTTGTTTTTGATTTATTTTAGATGAAGTTTCATAGTATTTGTTTCACAAACGTATGGAATTTTTGAGGTTATTGTGTGGTGGCCGTGCCATATTATACATCACCTCGTGCGGCGTAGGTGTCCTAAAATACATCATCTAGAAAATCCAAAACTCCACATTTGATGTAAAAGCCACTTTTTGGTAATGTGTAATTTTTACATCGTCTATTTTTGGTGGCCTATAATACATCACCTGTTGGAGTCACTAATAACACGTGCCACTTGGGATTTGTGATGAGTTTGGGGAAACAGAACGAGAAAAAAAAGGAATTCATATGTAATTCTGTAAATGGCTGAATCCCGCGTTGTTTGCTGAGGACACCTCTCTTCCTGATGGTTCGGCATGTCCTCCCACTATCGTCATCGGACGCCGATCTATTTCCAGATTGACCTAGATAACTGAAACATTTGACAACTCATGTTTACTCTGATCGGCTGAGAGTATACATCTTTAACAACTCTATTTCAAGGATGGCCCTTAAAGAGATTCACTGGTCTGGAGCGTGGTTCACCTGGACTAATAAATAGACCAACCATGTCAGAAGTGTCCTTGATACAGTATTGGTGTTACGAGAGTGGGAAATAAAATCTCCCCTCACTTACTTAGCTGTGGAGACATTGTAAGGGCATTTCTCCCTTACCTATGTTTTTGTGTCGATGACACTAGATTTAGGGAACTAATGAGACTTGCAAAGTTCTACTCCAGCTTTTACAAAGTTGTACTCAAGCTTTTAGTTCCCAATGGTGCACCTGAAGTTTGTTGACCTGCTCACATAATGAGAAAGGAGACCCCCCCCCCCCCACACACACACACGCACACACACCCAAACACACATTTTAAAGTGAAGGAAAGTGTTGGTATGCCTCGAAGATGTTTTTTGTTTATATCCTGAGTTATAGGTATGCCACAATACTAAGAAGGGTTACTTGTGTTCAAGAGGGGATGATCATGCCTACAAAATTTCCACCGCTTTTTCATCCCATCCTCATAAAGACTTCATCAAAATTTTCATCAAAAATCTCATATTTGATCAATATTGTGAAGTCTGGAACGAATCCAGAATTATGGGTTGAATTATGGTCAATTAGGAATCATCTGAATTCACTCCAAACTCGTTACGGATTTCCGATGAAGCTTTTGTTATCATGTTGAAATGGGACTCAAAATGGATTCTGATTACTCTGAATCATCTAGAGTTCCATCCGGAATTCCGAACGCATTACGTGTTTCATGAAATTAGCTGAAGCGGCTAGTGTTTTGGTGGACCTTTAAATATCCCTTTTTCCCCAATCGTTTACCTACCTCCTCACACCCAAAAAAGGAAGAACATTGAGCTCCTCTCATTCTTTTTTGAGCAACACCAAAGCTATGATATATCCATATTCCTCCACCCAAAATCAAATCCCTTTGAAGAATTAAATAGGAGATCTGGATCTAAGTTTTCTCCAAGTCAATCGTTGATTACCCCTCGGGTTCATCAATATGCTTGTTACTCTTGTTTTCTTTCGGTCAATCCTCGGCGTGCTAGGTTGCCATGAAGCTTCCAGTTTGTGGATTTCCTTAGGGAAATTTTTTGAGGGTTTGGAGGTCACCTTAAAGGCCTACCCCTAGTGGTGGACTTTTTTCTCCACAGAAGAGGCTCGGGATAAGAATGTGAGCCTTCTTGTCCTTCGTGGTAACCCGCACCCCATGGCAGGGAACACCAGATTACATCTTCATTTCCATGTGCCTCAGTTATTTCTATTCGAGCTCTCTTACTTGCGCATTTGCATTTGTGATAGCCTTCATACTTGAAGTTTCTTATAGCATCATATAGGTTGTTTCACTTAGTTGTTAGGCTCACCTTTTTTATTCGCATAGCCCAAATTTTGTGAATAGGCAAGTAAAAATTGTAGAAACCGATTCACAATTGTTCCCCCCTCTAGGTTACCATCTCTATCATTTTAGTCGTGCATTGGCTCAGACCATACGGTGTTGGTGCTCAAACAAGGGACATCAACCCTTTTCACTCTTCTCACTTCTTTTTTTTGGACTAGTTGGTTTGTTATCCCTAGCTTCACTATGTTGCTGCATTCATGGTCCTCTCTGATTTTTTTAGCAAGTTTGTTGGAGGTCCCTATGGGTGTGCGTCATTGCATTTCTAGAGGGATGTGCCAGTTACTCAAAGGACAGGGGATAACTTAGGACACCAGGTCTCCCTGACAACCAAGAACTGGTTTGAAAGTATAGAGATGGTAAACCAAGAGGGGGGGTGAATAGGTTTCTACAGATTTTAATTCTTTCTTTGCAATATTAGGCTTTGCGGAATATAAAGGTGAGCCTAATGCAAACTAGGTGAAGCAACCTATATGAGGATACAACTAACTCGAGCACGAAGGCTCTCTCAGGCAGTTAAATCACAAGTAAGGAGTTCGGTTAGAGATAACCGATAGCACGCGGAGACGAGGATGTATTCCCGTGTTCCCTTCCTTTGCAAGAAGGTACGTCACGTTTGGAGGGGTGGAGGTCCCACGAAGGATTCCCCATGCCATGAAGGCTCACCCTATTCTCCGGAGCCTATCCCACGAAGGAATAGCTCACTCACTTGTGGTAGACTTTGAGGTAGCCTCCAAACCTTCACAATCTTTCCCGGAGCAAATCCACAGCCCGGATGCTTCCGGACTCCTCTTGCCCACCTAGGGTTTCCAAGGAACCCTAGGAAGCAAGCTTCTCGATGAATACAACTGGGAATGAGATTTGGCTTGGTAGAACAGTAGATCGGGTCCTCCTCTAGCGATTCCCCGGAGGGATTTGAGTTTGGGTGGAGGAGGAGGGAGATCGGAGGCTTTTGGTGTTTCTAGCAATGGAGTGAGAGAGAGAGAGAGGCTTTTGGTGTTTCTAGCAACGGACTGTCCGGTCTGGAGGCCGGTCAGATCGGACCAGTGACCGGACCTGCCGGTTGTGACCGGATGGTAGAGCGGATCCCACTTTTCTTCGTCCAGGAGCTCCTCCGGTTGGCGCCCGGTTGGCGCCCGGTCGACCGGACCATACGCCGGACCCGCCAGTCAGGAGGCCGGCAGACCGGGCCGATAACCGGATCGATTATGCGCTGATTCGAAGCCCGGTTGGCGCCCGGTTGGCGCCCGGTCGACCGGACCGCACGCCGGACTGGCCGGTCAGGAGGTCGGTCCAGTCGGGCTGCAGACCGGATTTCTGCTGTAGACCCCTTTTCGATTGTTGTTGAAGTGGGGGGTCTCCTTTAGCCTTCTTGTTCCTTTGATACACCATTTATGCCTCTTTGCCTAATACCTGAGATAATCCTTGTAAACGTATTAGGTCAAATACTCTAGCACGGTGTCATTGTTACCAAAATAATGGATAAGGGTAAAATACCCTTACAATCTCCCCCTTTTTGGTATACGATGACAAACCGAGCTAGAGTCACATATAGATATTATGATAAGCTCTAAACCTTGATTCCATATAAGATATTACGACAGCTCCCCCATAATGTGTGCACTTGGAGAATTTACGTTTCAATGCAAAGTGCACCATTTGTGTAATATGAGAAGCTCCCCCAATTCTTTAGGAAACAAGCATGGTATGGACAAGTATATCAAGATATATAAGCATAAAGCATGATTATCCTAATAGAGTGAATAAGCATACACATAGTCGTCCATACACGTCCATACACAAATTATTCAAAGTAGCAAATGATTCTCGAGAAATCGAAACAAATAAGCACAAGCCATATAAGATCCAAATAAAGCAACTCCCATGGCTTGTGACAATCAAGGAACCCCGTGGTCCTAGACTCTACTCTCTTCTCCCCCTTTGGCATCGGAACACCAAAAAGGCGAAGAAAAGAGGAGAGATGCTATCGCACCCATCAATAGAAATCATGCCCGACGGAGTAGGAGCTCACGCCATCATCGCGCGCAGCCGCACCACCGTCATCCTCATCACCATCATCATCAGGAGGAGTGGGAGCACGAGCAGTCCGAGGAGGAGGGCCACCATGAGCATACATGGATAGATCGAAGTTCTGGAGCATCTCATCTGTAATGGGAGGCATCTCCTAGGCAGGTGCAACCACAGGCTCCATCTCAGGGCCAGAAGGAGGAACAGGAGCATTCTGTGCAGCCAAAAACTCACTCTGTCTCCTCCGTGTCTCCTGGTTCAAAGCAAGACTCTAATGTGCAACATCATTGGTGTTCTTGCACATCTGCCACATGTTGGAGAAGAAGTGAGCGGCACTACGCTGAGGGCGCCGAGAGTAGCTAGAGCTCGCTGCAGGATCATGTTGTTCCTTGGAACGGCGCTTAGTGGTGGGTATCATGGAAGGGACTTCCGGGCGACCGTCCTGAGTAGGGAATCTGAATGGTTCCATGACGACCTTTTCATCAAGAATGTTGAGAGGAGCAGGAACAATATAGTTGATGAGCCGCTGAACATACTGAGCATAGTTTGGAGTCATGCGGTCCATAACTGCACGCTTCATATCACAGTAAATAAGATCACACCCATCAATCTTCCTTAGCCTGGCAGGGTGGCAGTAGTACATCAGATTCAGGTGATAGTTCCTGACTTCACTAGTGTCTCCTGACTTGCTGATGAGGCTTTCTCGGAACAGCTTGGCAAGGGCAAGGTATGAGTAGTACATCCCGGAGATGGTGGGAGGCCCAGCTGTGGGGTTAGTGGGATAGCAAAATGAGATGTCACCTCTAGTCATCTTAGATCGAGTGTGAATTCTGTACCCTTGAGCACGGTCACCACCAAACCCCATGGCCGCACAGAACTGTGTGTAGGTGCAGGAGTACTTCTCCCTGCCAGTCATCCAAGTCATGGTGCGGTCCGCATCATCATGGAAGAAGACGGTGCAATGGAACTGACGGACTAGGAGAGGACAATAGGTGGGATCTTCTTGTGTATCATAGGGCTTGAGGCACACAAGGTCATATAGTCCCAGACCCTCCAAGGTTTCAACCACAAAGCGGTACTTTGTGGCTTCATGCAAGGCAAGCTCTTCAGGATTGATGGCCTTGGGCATCACAACAGCCCCATTCTTCATACACTCTTGAGTATCATAGAAACCATGCCATAGGGCTGCTTGTGTCTTGGTCCAGAAGAACTTGTCCCCACCGGTGTAAGTCCGGTGCTCATAGCGATATGGATTCACGGTCCTCACTTCCCGCCAATCACCACGGTGTGCATCCGCAAGATTGAAATATGGCACCATTTCATCATCTTCTTGGGCGGCATGCTTATCCTTTTTCTTACCACCAACTGACTTGGTTCTTCTCCTCTCCGAGCTGCCAGTGTCAGTAGTCTGATGAGCGGCAGTGGGTACACGACCACTAGAACGGCGGGGTGGATTCTCAGCAGTCCGTCCTCTCTTGGCAACAGTGCCACGTGGTTCACCACTCCAACTACATGTGAATGAGAGAATAGAGCGAGGATAGCAGTGGGGTAAGTGTACATGTCATCAATAAGAGGGAAACCAAAAAGCATAGCATATATCAGAGTGTATTGATGAGATTTGTGCGAAAAATGTGCGATCCAGCGCACAGGCCGGTCCAACCGGGCGGCAAACCGTACGAGCCGGTTGCCAACCGGTCAGACCGGGCGGCATGCCGGGCCGGCCGGTTGAGAGGCCGGTTGACCGGGCTGGTGACCGGATCTGTCGACTTGTGAGGAGTTGCCCAGATTTTCTACCACAAATTCATGCAAAAACTCAAAAACTTGAATATAGACTATAGCAGTAGAGTGGAGTATGTGGTTTGTGTTGTGAGACACTCTAAAGGCATGAGGACTTACAAACCCTAACCCTAACCCTAAAATTTCCTCAAAGCTTGTCAAGAAATTGGAATGTGTGATGAGGACTAGAAAATAGGGAGGAAGGGAGAGTACATTACCCGAAGACATTGTCCTCCTTGATCAAGAGAGCAAGAAGAACACGAGGTAGGGCTCGAAAAACCAAGAACTCCAAAATTTCCCAAATTAGCTTGAGAGGAACCAAATCCTTCGGTGGAGATGTTCCAAGGGGCCCGATCTATGGTTTGGTGGAGTTTGAGGGGATTCTTGTGGTGGGAAGGTCCTAGATCGTGGTGGAGGTGATGAAGGCGGCGACCATGGAGGTTTGGGAGTTGGGGGATAATGAGGAAGATGACCCCAAGGGGTATCCCCTCCCAACTCATATCAGGCCGCACGGCCGGTCGGGCGCCCGGTCAACCGGACCTGGCGCCGGCTGATCCGGCCCAGAGCCCGGTCCAACCGGGCCAGGGACCGGCCAGCCCACTTTTGTCTCGTTTTGCCTCGTTTTGCCCCTATGCTTTGTGTAAATGTGTGTGAATGCTCAGATGATGACATGTACATATAGATAGATAGATGATGATGAGATGAGCATAGACATGGGGTTGGAAACACAAAGTTCTCTAGGCATACCCATTGGAGAGAAAATCCAAACAAGATGTAAATAGCAACAATGGGCATGATTCGAAATATATATCAAGAATCATAAGTCATTTGGAAATGATTTTTGCAATAATATCATTTGGCCTTATATAGTCAAATCAAGTTTTAATGAAGGCTCAATGAGGGGCGGGGGATTACTCCCCCTATGTGAAAGCGCAAATGTCATGAGACCTCGAAGAGACATGCTTGGGTCCATATAATGACATTGGGTCTATTTATGTTGCACACATAGGTATGCATCATACCAAGACATGGTAGGATGACTATCCCCATATGTGTTATGCCTCTAAGCTAGATAGCAAGATAAATGCAAGAATATAGTGCAAGAAGTTAATCAATCCAAGTTTTTAGGATCAAGAATACCAAGTTCTTCTCTCAAGTTAACAAAGCGGGCTTCATCCAAAGGCTTAGTGAAAATATCCGCCAATTGGTAGGTTGTTCCCACATGAGTGAGATCAATATCCTTATTGGCAACATGATCACGTAGGAAGTGATGGCGAATGTAAATATGTTTGGTGTGACAATGTTGAACCAGGTTGTTGGCGATCTTTATTGCACTTTCATTGTCACAAAGAAGAGGCACCGTACCAAGAGACACACCATAGTCTTTCAAGGTTTGCTTCATCCATAACAATTGAGTGCAACAAGATGCCGCGGATATGTATTCGGCTTTGGCGGTGGATAGGGCGGTGGAGTTTTGTTTCTTGGATGACCAACTCACCAAAGACCGGCCAATAAATTGGCAAGCCCCGGAGGTAGACTTCCGGTCAACCTTATCACCGGCCCAATCGGAATCCGAATAGCCAATGAGTTCAAAGGTTGACCCCTTTGGATACCATAGCCCGAGAGTAGGAGTGAGAACAAGGTATCTTAGAATCCGTTTGACCGCCATTAAATGGCTCTCCTTGGGAGCGGATTGAAAACGAGCACACATCCCTACACTTAGCATGATATCCGGCCTAGAGGCACAAAGGTAGAGCAAGGATCCTATCATGGAGCGGTATACCTTTATGTCCACATCCTTCTCACCGTCACATGAGGCAAGTTGTCCCTTTACGGGCATGGGTGTCTTCATTGGGCTTGCATTGGTCATGTTGAATTTCTTGAGCATGTCCCTCACATACTTTTCTTGAGAGATGAAGGTGCCTTTTGCAAGTTGCCTCACTTGGAAGCCTAGGAAGAACTTCAACTCTCCCATCATGGACATCTCAAATTTCCTAGACATCAATAGCTCAAAAGCTTTGTTATGATTGGGGTTAGTTCCACCAAAGATAATATCATCGACATATATTTGACATATAAATAGGCCACCCCCTTTAACCCGCTTGGTGAAAAGGGTGGAATCGACCGTACACATGCAAAACCCATCATGTAGTAAGAAATCCTTAAGGAACTCATACCAAGCACGTGGAGCTTGCTTGAGACCGTAGAGTGCCTTATGGAGTAAATACACATGGTTGGGTCGGCATGGTTCTTCGAAACCCGGGGGTTGAGCCACATATGCGGTTTCTTTTAGGGGACCATTCAAAAATGCACTTTTCACATCCATTTGATATAATTTGAAATTGTGGAAAGATGCAAATGCAAGCAAAAGACGAATAGCTTCAAGACGGGCTACCGGCGCAAAGGTATCCTCAAAATCCATACCTTCTATTTGGGCAAACCCTTGTGCCACTAACCTTGCTTTGTTTCGTATGACAATGCCATTCTCATCTTGCTTGTTCTTGAATACCCATTTGGTCCCAATGACATTGATGCGATGATCCTTGGGTCTCTCAACTAGAGACCATACTTCATTCCGAGTGAAACACTCCAATTCTTCTTGCATGGCAATTACCCAATCTGGATCGACCAAGGCTTCATGTACCTTAAGTGGTTCAAAACTAGACACAAAAGCATGATGTTGACAATAAGTGATAAGTAATGCATGGTGTCTACGAGTTACCACTCCTCTTGAGATGCTACCAAGGACTTGATCCACTTTCATGTCACTTGCCCTTGTAGCGGCCTTGATCTTCCGAACGGTTCCTTCATGATCAATGAATTCATCTCTTGCTAGTGCTTAATCATGAGGGATCACTTGAGCTTGATCATGAGTTGAGGATGTTTCTTGATCATCATCATGGTCTTGCTCCGTGGAATGAGGGTTTTCTTCTTGTTCTTCAGAACGTGACTCATCTTGAGTAGAGGATGGTTCTTGAGTTGCACTTGATGGTTCGGCTTGAGTTGAGCTAGGCTCCACTTGAGCCGTGCTTGATACATCTATTCCATCATCTTGATCATCATTATGAACTTCCATGGGCCGGATGTGTCCAATGCCCATATGCTTGATGGCACTAGATGGATCATCATCATTACCTGGAACACATGGAACAACTTGCTCCACTTGGGAGCCATTATCCTCCAAGAACACCACGTCACAAGACACTTCAATAGTCCCGGTGGACCGGTTGTAGTATCTATAGGCGTGAGAGTTCTCCTCATATCCAACAAATATACCCTCTATGGTTCTAGTTTCAAATTTACCGAGCTTTCCTTTGTTGTTCTTAACAAGACATTTGCATCCAAAAACACGAATGTACATGACATTAGGCTTGTTACCGGTAAGAAGCTCGTATAGAGTTTTGTTGTGGAGAGGATGGAGGAAGAGCCGGTTGGAGTAGTGGACGGCCGTAGAGATGGCTTCTCCCCAAAAGTTGTGGGGTGAGTTGAATTCACTCAACATGGTTCTTGCCATCTCAATGATAGTCCGGTTCTTCCTTTCAACAAAACCATTTTTTGAGGGGTGTATGGCCCTCATCATCAACAAACTCTTGCATAGTGTAGTTCTTGAACTCGGTGCCATTGTCGGTCCTAATTGCCTTGATCTCGGATTCATACATACGTTGAGCTTTCTTGGCGAAGGTGATGAACCCTCTATGGGTCTCGTCCTTAGACTTAAGGAGAAAGACCCAAGAGTATCTTGAGTAATCATCAACAATGACAAGTCCATACTTGCTTCCACCAAGAGTATCATAATGTGATGGCCCAAAGAGATCCAAATGAAGGAGCTCCAAAGGCCTAGATGTGGTAACAATACTCTTGATAGGATGCTTCTTCTTGAGTTGCTTTCCGGCTACACATGCACTACAAACACGATCTTTCTCAAAAGAAATGCCGGTTAGTCCCACAATGTGCTCACCCTTTAGGAGTTGTTTAAGATTTCTCATGTTAACATGACCAAGGCGGCGATGCCACAACCAACCTTCGTCATGCTTGGCCGCCATTAGACATGTGGAGGGAGAGGGGCTCTCTTTCGAAAGGTCAACCACGTAAAGGTTGTTCTCCACATATCCAACAAGGACCAATTTGAGATTGTCACTCCTAAAGACTTTCACACAATAATTAGTGAAATATGAATTGTAACCGGCATCGGCAAGATGATATATAGAAAGTAAGTTATAGCCAAGGGATTCAACAAGCATAACCGTCTCAAGGCACAAGTCCTTAGAGATTGCTACCTTGCCATACCCAAGTACCTTTCCCTTTGAGTTGTCACCAAAGGTGATGCTTGACTTCTTGTTGATATCTTCAATGAATTGATCAAGCACACCTCTTCCTCCGGTCATATGATTGGTGCATCCACTATCAAACACCCATTTTGGACCACCGGAGGAATACCCCTACAAAATCAAGTAGAGGATTTAGGAACCCATCGATTAATGGGTTCCTTTGCAATGGCAAAAATATCTTTTGGTACCCAAATTGAGTACTCTCTATAAGCATAGCCATTAGGAGGGCCAACATAGTTAGCATAGACATCACCATAATAATCAACAAATAATGCATAGTGATCGTTTGGCCCCGTGCGGTCACCACTAGTGGCTTTTCCCTTTGAGGCTTTGCCATTATTAGTGACCTTCTTGTTCTTATCTTGAGCGGGTTTCTCCTTCTTGTAGTTGTTCTTCTTGTGAGACTTGGGAACATATCCAAGTCCATACTTTTGATTGTTTGACCTTTGCTTACTCAAGAGGTCATCCAATCCCATCTTGTTCTTGGCGGTGGTGAACTTTGCAAGTTCCTTTGTTAACCTAACATTTTCCTCAAGAATAGATGCTTGCTCACAAGAAGATTCATTAGGATGATAGTCAAGACCATATTTGGTCACCAGGGATTCAAGATATGCATTGGTCTCAACATGCAAAGAAAGTTCCTCTTGTAAACGAACATGTTCCTCAACAAGTTTAGCATGCTCACTAGTAAAGGAAGTGGAGGAACAAGCAAGCTTTTCAACATCAATGGGATCCTTCATTGATCCAAGAGCCTTTTTGTAGGATTCTTGGAGTAGGTCATGGTTCTCTCCAAGTTTCTTGAGCTCATCCTTGGCAAGCTTGTTAGCCTTTTCAAGGTGGTCAAGATCCCTAGTGAGAGAAGCATGAGCAACTTCAAGCTCCTCCTTTGAGGCATTGAGCTCTATCAATGGTTTCTAGGTCCTTAACTTTATCAAGTTCATAAGTTTCAATTTGTTGCTTAAGGCCTTGAGATATGCACCATTCGGTTTTTAGCTCTTGTCTTAGGAGATTGAATCTCTGTTCCTTCTCATTCAGATGATATTCTAATTCCTCAATGGACTCATCCTTTTCTTTGAGTGAGTCCATCAAGAAATCAAACTTGACAAGAGCTTCACCGCGAAGGGTGCATCTAACATCATAGAGTTCCTTAAGCACAATTAATTCTTCTTGATTTTCGTTTTCATCATCAAGAACACTAGATAGGGAAGGTGGAGGTTCCATTACCTTGGTTTCCCTTGCCATAAGGCAAGAGCCAACGATTGTAGATGAGGGAGAGTCATCGGAGTCATCATCTTGAGTTGTTCTTGCCATGAAGGAAGATCTGACATCATTCTCCGTGGAGTATTCCTTGGAGTAGTCATATGTGAAGAGTGACCCGGGCTTAGAGAAAGCCAAACCGGCCACTCCGGCCTCCTTCTCCTCATCTTCCTCTTCATCATCGGACAAGTACTCGGCCCCAACAAAGGCTCTTCCCTTGTTCTTCTTGTATCGATCGTTGATTGGGTTTGGCTTCAATCTTGGCTTGACCCCTTTGATGAATCTTGGCTTGTCTACCCTTTTCTCATAAGGGAACTCATTTGCAAAGTGGCTATCTTCATCACAATTGTAGCAAGTTCTCTTCTTCTTCTTGTCATGGAGGAGCATAGGGAACTTTGCCTTGTACTTCTTGGCAAAGAAAGCAAAGTCGGTAGCAATGTCACTAGTTGAAGTCATCTCTTCATCTTCTTCAATTTCATAGTCTTCTTTGCTTCCATGATCGGCCCTAGCTTTGAGAGCAAGGTTGTGTGGCGCTTCATCAACACGGTTCATTGCCATGAGCCTCTTTCCCGCTTTGGCCATGTTTTCATTGGCGGCCACATAGGAGACTAGATCATCGGAGTTGAGATCGGAACTCTTGGTCATGATTTGCAAGTTGAGTGCAAGGTTGGTGTCTTCTTGATTGACGGCAATCATAGCAATGACCTTGGACTTTATGAATGCTTCATTCATCTCGAAGCCGTCATTGTACTTCTCAACACCAAGTCCCTTGACCCTTACTCTAAGAGCACCAAGTCTTGCATAAGCATCGGCCACGGACTCTCCTTCTCGAATCATGAATTGATGGGCCTCTTGCTTTGCGGTCTCATAAAGAGCTGATTGGATCAAATTGGTTCCCTCTTGGAGTACTATGATTCGATCCCACAACTCTTTAGCGGAGTCTATGTCATTGACTTGATCAAGGAGCTTGCGGTTGATGCCACTCCTAATCTTGTCACGTGCGGAGGCGTTGAGTTGACGGTTGTAGAATTCGGTGGAGGTCAACCGAATGGGATCTTGTGGCTCCCTGTATCCATGAACAATGATCTCCCACAACTCCACGCTGCAGCTGCGAATATGAGATTCCATAGAAGATTTCCAAAAAGGAAAGTGAGTTCCATCAAAATGGGGAACATTCCCACTATGGTTTATCTGAGGCATGGGTGAAGTGTTTTTGGGATAGTCATGGTTGACTTCGCGATAGCTCCCTAGTGAGGCTGAAGCCGTACTAGGAGGCCCACTAGTCAAGTTCTTAAGCATGGCAGACATTTCTGCCATTTGGCTTTGTAGCTCATCCTCCTTTTTCTTCTTCTCGGCATCATATGCCAAGAATCTAGATTTCATCTCTTTAACCGAAAGGTTAGAGTTTTCATCTAGACCCTCGAATAGTTTATCCATCTCACTCTTAAGGCGGTGAAGCCCTTAATAAGAGTCCAGGCTCTGATACCAATTGAAAGTATAGAGATGGTAAACCTAGATGGGGGGTGAATAGGTTTCTACAGATTTTAATTCTTTCTTTGCAATATTAGGCTTTGCGGAATATAAAGGTGAGCCTAATGCAAACTAGGTGAAGCAACCTATATGAGGATACAACTAACTCGAGCATGAAGGCTCTCTCAGGCAGTTAAATCACAAGTAAGGAGTTCGGTTAGAGATAACCGATAACACGCGGAGACGAGGATGTATTCCCGTGTTCCCTTCCTTTGCAAGAAGGTACATCACGTTTGGAGGGGTGGAGGTCCCACGAAGGATTCCTCACGCCACGAAGGCTCACCCTATTCTCCGGAGCCTATCCCACGAAGGAATAGCTCACTCACTTGTGGTAGACTTTGAGGTAGCCTCCAAACCTTCACAATCTTGCCCGAAGCAAATCCACAGCCCGGATGCTTCCGGACTCCTCTTGCCCACCTAGGGTTTCCAAGGAACCCTAGGAAGCAAGCTTATCGATGAATACAAGGGGGAATGAGATTTGGCTTGGTAGAACAGTAGATCGGGTCCTCCTCTAGTGATTCCCCAGAGGGATTTGAGTTTGGGTGGAGGAGGAGGGAGATCGGAGGCTTTTGGTGTTTCTAGCAATGGAGTGAGAGAGAGAGAGAGCTCAAGAACAGTTTATAGTGTAGTGCCTAACTGTTCTGACGTAGGAGAAGGCCTATTTATAGTGTTCTTCGAAATATGGCCGTTGGTCACTTGCCACCTCAGCTTTTCTCTCGACAAACCAGGTCAACCGAACCCCTGACCGGACTGTCCGGTGTGGAGGCCGGTCAGACCGGACCAGTGACCGGACCTGCCGGTTGTGACCGGATGGTAGACCGGATCCCACTTTTCTTCGTCCAGGAGCTCCTCCGGTTGGCGCCCGGTCGACCGGACCATACGCCGGACCCGCCAGTCAGGAGGCCGGCAGACCGGGCCGATGACCGGATCGATTATGCGCTGATTCGAAGCCCGGTTGGCGCCCGGTCGACCGGACCGCACGCCGGACTGGCCGGTCAGGAGGCCGGTCCAGTCGGGCTGCTGTTGGCGTCCGAAACCCACCGGCGAGCAACGGCTGGCAACACGAAGAGCCGGGAACAACTCAGAGTTGCGGCTGGCCCTGGTCCCTCGCGCGACGGCCCGCAAAGACTCTGCACACACGTCCGATGCTGGTGCAAGGGAGTGCCACCTGACCTATACCTGGTCAGGAAGGTGATGGATTTGCTTCGCTTAGGTTTCCTGCATGGCATACACGTAAACATTAAATACGAGCCTCGATCGGCTCTCAGGTTTTCCCGTGAATCGGCTCAAGGAGCCGATCCACCCATGATTCGTAAAGGGTTTATGATAGCATGGTGGTCCTGCTTGATCAACATAAAGCTAAAACGATCTACAACGATTTAGGGTTTTCACCGCATAATCGGAACATCCTACTCGTGATTGAGCCTAGCAGCCACGCACGGTGTCAATAAACCAACCCTATATAAGGCCTAAAAACCAACATGAAGTTGATCCCCGGAACATCTTATCTAGGGTTAGCAAACTGCACCCTACGTACCACCGGATCCTTCAACCCGTTTGCAAGGCCTAACTATGCAGATATTAAACTAATCCTTGAAGAACAAGGAACAATCATAACGGACCGGATCTACTAAATAATGATCAAGCAAGGTGCCGCCCTTACGCCTAAGAAAGGTGTAAGGACGGCTAGACGTCTAAGGGTTGCATGAACGAAAGCATGTAGCAAGGTAAAACGATGCTAACCCTAACACATCTATGATAACTACGTTGCTCGCCATCAAAAAGGCTTCAGCACGAGCAACGCATGAATAACGAATAACGATATCGCCTAGATCGCAAGATGCGATCTAGGCAGCATGATGCTTACCCGGAAGAAACCCTCAAAACAAGGGGTCGGCGATGCGCCAAGATTGGTTTGTGATGAACGTGATTGTTGTTTATCTCGATAACCCTAGATACATATTTATAGTCCGTAGACTTTCTAACGTGGGAATAATCCCAACCGTGCACGAGTCAAGTTTTATCTAACCGACACGTATCCTACTATATTTACAGATACAAGGGCAAACTGCCCAATCTTCGTGTATAAGGCCGGTTCACGTATTTCTTCTATGTATATTCTTCAAGCCCAATCTTGATCGCGGCCCACCTCTGACTCGGTCAAATTCTGGTGATAACACATGCCCCCCTGGTTTTGGAATTGATAATTCCAAAATCACTCTGTCTTTTCTTCGTCGGGTCATGTCGTAGCAGAGCAGAACCATCGCAGTATCCTTCATCACGATGCCTTGCCTTCTCAACTTCTCCGCGTGACTTGGCAGTTTTTTTTTCTTTGGGCACCACCTCCTCGGAAACTGCTGTGGCATTGAATCTCCACCATATCCCCTTTATTTAACCGCTCTGAACAGTTCACTTCTTCATCCCCTTCGCATTAGCACTCCAAAAGCCCTCCTCTGCCACCATGTCTTCTTCCTCCTCTGCCTCGTCGGGTCTTTCCACCCAGTCCTCCCGCGAGCCGACGCCGGAGTGGGACCCAAAGAAGGCCCACGAGGCCCACATTCGCCGCGCCATAGAAGACGGGGACGAGTCCAGTCACGACTTCTTTGTCTGGTCTGAGGACGACCAGTCCTCGACCGACGGAGAAAGTGACCTCCGCTTCCTTGCTGACGGGGAAACGGAATAGGAGAGCGACGACAATCGCTTCTCCTGGGACGACTTCTCCTCCTTCGAGGAGGAGGAGGAGGAGGAAGAGGAGGAGGACGACACCTCCTCCGATGAACCGCCGGCCAAGCGCTTCTGCCCCTGGCCGGGGAACCTCAGCGACTTCGACAGCGATGACGATGCTGGCGAGGAGGACGAGGACAACGAGGGCCCTGCTGGCGGCCGCGGCAGCAGCGACGACGAGTCAGCCGGGAGTAGCGCCGATAGCGGCGACGACGGCGACGACGAGGGCAGCGACGGCCCATAGATAGGACCCTTAGTATAGGATTAGCAGTAGTAAACGGGGCAATGTATCCCCTGGTACTTCCTTTTGAGAGCGCTCAGCTTTTTATGTAAGGAATCCCGTTATCAATGAAGAATTTCCCCCAGTTTGATTTTGCCGATTGTTCACTTAGCCAATGCTCAATGAGCCGATGGCAACGCATCGGTTCTTCACAATCTATCCTTCAACTCTTCGACTGATGACTTTGAGATCTGGTGGATAATGTGGAAGACCCTTGCCTTCAAGAGAGCCCTTAAATTCCTCCCACCAGCTCCAGTGATCCTCTTCTGCAAGAACTCATCATTTTTGAAGAAGGTTGCGACGAAGGACCAGCCGATGACACCCCAATCGGCTTCTAAAAACAGAGCATCTACCAGGCCAGCTGCCCCCCGAGCCTCAGTCAAGGTGAGAATAGCGGTGAGGATGCACAGATCAGACAAAGGGCTTTGAACTCAGGTAATTCTGAGACAGCCACCATGCAGAACCAGCCAAACTTGCCCCCATCGATCGCCTCTTCTTCCGTTGAAAGCCGATATTGTAGACGAAACACCAACGGCTTAATGAGCAAAAGGCTGCCTTGCATGCCAAAGCGTCGCTTCGACAAGATCGCTGAACTGGCGCAAAGGGTTGGAAGTCCTCGAAGAGAAAGTTCGGGCACCAAAATCGGCTCATTGCAGCTGAGGAAGCTCTCATTGTTCACTCCCTCAAGGAAGCAGAAGGCCTCGAAGCTGAACTGAAGACCGACTTGGTGAAAATCCGCGTCTTGAACACGCAGCGGGTAGATCCTGTGTAATTGTACTAGAGTCGATGGCTGTGCATCGGCTTTGTTTCTTAGCTCTAAAGTCGATGTCCGTGCATTGGCTGTATACCATGAGAATTTTTTTTTACTGGCCGATTTTTCTATCGGCCCCCAATATTTCACTGCCCATGTATCTCACATGTTCCTCTGATTATGTGCCCCCCGAGCCGAATCTGTCAGGTTACTGCAGATATCGGCTCTGCAGTTATCCAAGGCACTCTATTTGAACGTCGGCTCTGTTAGGACCAATGTTGACTTCTTCCAGCTCATCAGCCGACGTAAATCCGTTGCCCGTTCGATCGATGTTGAACACAGGCAGAACGTATGGTGAGGATAATTTTGGCCGATTGCTGGAATCGGCCTCCATGTTGATTAAATCGCTCAATGAAGGTTTTGCAATATTCGTGCTTCACTATGACTACGTGACATGCTTGAGACAAGATCATTACTTTTCATTTTTTGGGGGGGCCGATCACAAGGATCGGCCTGCCCATGTACCTTCATAGACTTTGCTCCTGTTACACGGTCAGGCCAGTGGATAAGACCAGCCTCACCCCGTTTTTTGACACGTCGATGTACTCGCAGTCGTCCAAAGTGATGCCTGAGAGTGGCTCTTGGCCTTCCGTCTCCCAAACGTTCATGCCAGCCGTTGAAACCTCGGCTGTATCATCTGCATGGACGACTTCTACTTCATCTCCATCCCACTGTATTAAGCATTGGTGCATCGTAGATGGAATGCAACAGTTGGCGTGGATCCAATCTCTCCCTAGCAGGACAGCGTAAGTGCTCTTGCTGTCGACAATGAAGAACGTCGTAGGGATGGTTTTCCTTCCTACGGTCAGATCCACGTTCAGAACACCTTGTGCATCAGATGCTTGGCCGTTGAAATCACTCAGTGTCACGTTGGTCTTGATCAGATCCGAGCTAGAGCGTCCCAACCGACGTAGCATGGAGTATGGCATGATGTTGACTGCCGCTCCGGTGTCCACCAGCATCCTATTGACAGGCTGCCCATTGATATAACCTCGTAAGTACAGGGCCTTCAGGTGTCTGTAACTTCTTTCACGTGGCTTCTCAAAGATAACCGGCCGTGGGCCGCAGTCAAGTTGTGCCACAGGTGCTTCGTCTAACTCGGAGCACAAAACTCCGCTGGAAGGATGAACACCATGTTTGTACTAGCCGATGTCTCATCATCGGCTTTCCTTTGCTTGGGGCGCCACTCCATCTTTTGTGGTCGACCCTCTTCGTCTAGGGTTCGTTGAATTTTCGCGGCCAGATCGGGCCGCGCCTTCCTTAGCGTGTGCAGGTATAACCTTTCGGCTTCCTCCAAACCGCGCAGTCGCTGAACCCTACGCTTTTGGGAACGGCTGAGTCCATCAGGGCACCACCTTGGCCGGTGGTACTTGTCCTCTTCTTCTTCATAGTCATCTTCCAACTCCTCGAGGTCTTCTTCCCGAGAGGACTCCAGTTGGCTTGTTCCTAGATGGGAGAGGCCCAAGACGTTTGAACAAAGGACACGTCTCGTTGCACCCTTCTTCTTGTCTACATTCTCGCGGTTGCCGATTGTAGGCAATCGGCTCATTCCTGAATCCCAGCAGTGTTTGAAGAAAGGGCAGTCCCAGTGCTTGTCCACGTCTTCCTGTTCTCTCGACTTCTCCTTGGCGTAGCGCTCATATCCCTCCTCGTCGCGATCATGCCGACGATGTCTCCTGGCGTTCCTGCTAGCTAGACGATCCCTTTCATCGTCGCTATTGTACCGCCGGCGCTGGTCATACTGACTCACGTATTTATTGAGGAGATGATCAGAGAGAGGTCGTTGATATCGTACATTCTTCACTTCTCCCTCTGTGATGTAGCGCTTGCCATCGTGTCGGAGCCGATCGCGTGGAGCGGCTTCCTCTTTGTCCTTGCTACGAGAGCGGCTGCCCTCGCCTTTGTCCTTTCCAGAGTGGTGCCCAGGCTCGACCATGTTGATGCTTAACGAAAAACCTGGCTGGCACCCCTCGGGGTAAGCGTACTCCACCGTGTTAACGGCGGGGAAGGGGTGTGTGTCGACTTTCATGGCGTACTGGTTGAAGATTAGACGCCCTTGCTCTATCGCCATTTGGATCTGCTGACGCCACACCCTGCAGTCGTTAGTGTTATGGCTGAACGTGTTATGCCATTTGCAATATGGATTTCCATTCAGCTCCTGTGCTGTGGGGAGTTTGAGACCGTCGGGTAACTTCAGCTGCTTTTCCTTGAGTAAGAGATCAAAAATTTGCTCGGCTTTGGTCACGTCGAAGTCAAACCCTCTAGGAGGACCTTGTGGCTTCACCCATTTGCAGGACACGGGGGTTGCCCCCCGAGTCCATTCAGCTACTGCTACCTCTTGATCTCCCGCGGACCCTTCATCTTCATCTGCTTCAACCAAGACTACCGCACGCTTGAATTTGTCCTGGTACAAGTCTAGGTGGCGTTGTTCATATAACGACAGTTTCTGAACCATGTGCGCCAGTGAAGGGTAGTCTGCTTGGGAGGCCATATCCTTGATTGGTGATGCAAGGCCCACCACTGCCAACTCGACTGCTTCTTTTTCAGTCACACGAGCCGAATAACATCGGTTCCTAACAGTTCTGAAGCGCTGGACGTATTCTGCCACAGTTTCTCCACGCTTCTGACGTACTTGTGCTAGATCGGCAATGCCAGACTCGGAAGCCTCTGAGTGATACTGCATGTGGAACTGTTCTTCCAACTGCTTCCAAGTCCGGATCGAGTCTGGTGGCAACGAGGTGTACCACCCGAAAGCCGATCCTGTGAGGGACTGTGCGAAGAACCTCACGCGTAGTGGATCTGCAGCTGATATCGTGCCCAGCTGCGCCAAATATCGGCTTACATGCTCGATTGAGCTGGAGCCATCTGCCCCACTAAACTTGGAGAATTCAGGGAGCCGATATTTGGGTGGTAGTGGGATCAAATCGTAGTCGTTGGGATACGGCTTGGAATAGCCGATTGCCCTCCTTTTCGGCACCATGCCGAACTGGTCTCTTAAGATCGTGCTGATCTGATCCGCCGTGCTAGCTGTAGGAGTTGAACTCTGAAGATTTGCTGGGGTGGCGTACTTAGCTAGCCACGCTTGCTTCTCGAGATCTGAGCTAGCCACAGGAGTTGAGCTCTGGAGGTTTGTCGGAGCGGCATACTTAGCCAGCCACGTCTGCTTCTCAAGATCTGATCCAGAAACTCCTCCTGCTGTTCCAGAAGTCCCTGCTGTTGCAGTCTGGTTCATGAGTGCCCAGTTACTGCTGTCTGGCACGTATGTGCACGTGTATCCGTGAGGGATCTCCTCGGGCGCCTCGTACAAGAACTGGTAATCACTAGGATCGCCCCCGATCTTGTAGACAACGAATGCCGGTGTATTCGGCACCTCTGGTGCTGCCAGCGCGAACGGCAGCGGTGGTCGGCTCTGGAGTGGTAGCTCCCCTTGATGAGTTCCTAGAGCTGGTCCTGACGGAGAGTACCGATGATTCAAGATTTCATGGAGCACTCGAAGAGCGACCCGCTCCAAAGTGTTCACCAGGCTCTCAGAGTGGCGGTGTAGCGAATGAGCTACCATGAAATTGATCTCCTGATGCAAGTACGTGGTGCGTTCTTCTGAAGGGGTGGACAGGTCCACTCCATCGAGCGCGCCTTCAGGTGAGAACCCTCTCCACCTGATGCCGTGTGAGCGGGTCCTGTGGAAAGAGCCGATGAGGTTGGCCTCGAGGAGAGCTTTGACATCGTCATACTTCTTCTTGAGCTCCTCTGGCAGATCCTCGTACGTGACTGGAGTACCTTCCGCCATCTCAGATGTAGATGGCGATGCAGTTGATGTCGAAGACTGTCCCACCGGGCGTGCCAGAATGTGTTGGCGTCCGAAACCCACCGGCGAGCAACGGCTGGCAACACGAAGAGCCGGGAACAACTCAGAGCTGCGGCTGGCCCTGGTCCCTCGCGCGACGGCCCGCAAAGACTCTGCACACACGTCCGATGCTGGTGCAAGGGCGTGCCACCTGACCTATACCTGGTCAGGAAGGTGATGGATTTGCTTCACTTAGGTTTCTTGCATGGCATACACGTAAACATTAAATACGAGCCTCGATCGGCTCTCAGGTTTTCCCGTGAATCGGCTCAAGGAGCCGATCCACCCATGATTCATAAAGGGTTTACGATAGCATGGTGGTCCTGCTTGATCAACATAAAGCTAAAACGATCTACAACGATTTAGGATTTTCACCGCATAATCGGAACATCCTACTCGTGATTGAGCCTAGCAGCCACGCACGGTGTCAATAAACCAACCCTATATAAGGCCTAAAAACCAAAATGAAGTTGATCCCCGGAACATCTTATCTAGGGTTAGCAAACTGCACCCTACGTACCACCGGATACTTCAACCCGTTTGCAAGGCCTAACTATGCAGATATTAAACTAATCCTTGAAGAACAAGGAACAATCATAACGGATCGGATCTACTAAATAATGATCAAGCAAGGTGCCGCCCTTACGCCTAAGAAAGGTGTAAGGACGGCTAGACGTCTAAGGGTTGCATGAACGAAAGCATGTAGCAAGGTAAAACGATGCTAACCCTAACACATCTATGATAACTACGTTGCTCGCCATCAAAAAGGCTTCAGCACGAGCAACGCATGAATAACGAATAAACGTATACTGCCTAGATCGCAAGATGCGATCTAGGCAGCATGATGCTTACCCGGAAGAAACCCTCAAAACAAGGGGTCGGCGATGCGCCAAGATTGGTTTGTGATGAACGTGATTGTTGTTTATCTCGATAACCCTAGATACATATTTATAGTCCGTAGACTTTCTAACGTGGGAATAATCCCAACCGTGCACGAGTCAAGTTTTATCTAACCGACACGTATCCTACTATATTTAAAGATGCAAGGGCAAACTGCCCAATCTTCGTGTATAAGGCCGGTTCACGTATTCTTCTATGTATATTCTTCAAGCCCAATCTTGATCGCGGCCCACCTCTGACTCGGTCAAATTCTGGTGATAACAGCTGCAGACCGAATTTCTGCTGTAGACCCCTTTTCGATTGTTGTTGAAGTGGGGGGTCTCCTTCAGCCTTCTTGTTCCTTTGATACACCATTTATGCCTCTTTGCCTAATACCTGAGATAATCCTTGTAAACGTATTAGGTCAAATACTCTAGCACGGTGTCATTGTTACCAAAATAATGGATAAGGGTAAAATACCCTTACATGGTTGACCAAATTAAAGACATGGATGCAACAAGAAGTCCAGCCATCTTGAGGAATAAATTCTCCAAATTTACATTGCAGAAAAGGAACATTGGATACAAAGAGTCCGTCAAAATTGGCTTCTCAAATATGATGGCCCTATAGCTTACTTCCATGTCATTGCCAACGGCCGGAAGCGTAAATGTGTGAGTTTCAGCCTCTCCATAGACAATGGCATCATATGTGAGAAGATTTGAGATCCAAAGACACATATACCAGTTCTATATTGAACTTATAGGCTTATAGGAACTATGGTGTTTGAAACCTTGGAGAATGACAACCATGTTTTTTCGGAGGAGAGTGGAATGTTGTCCCTATTATTTTCTCTAGAACAGCTTGACACGGTATTCAAAGACACAAACACGGCTCCTAGACCAGATGGGTTCCACGTGATCTTGTAGAAGAAGTGTTAGCCCTATGTGAAGGATGTTCTAGGATAAAATTTGGGATTATATCCTTTATCCCTAAGGTGTTAGGTTTAAAATAGGAATATCTCTCTTATGATTGTGCTCTTCGAGTTAATATCTAAGGCATATGCAAGTAGGCTTTTCCTAGTAGCGCACCCAATCACCCAAATTGCTTTCACTAATAGTATGTTCATCTTAGAGGGTGCCATAGCGGAACGGAGGTTGTGTTGCTAAAAGTAGACTTGGAAAAGACCTATGATAGGGTCAACTCGCGTTTTCTAAGGGAAGTGCTCCTAAGGAACTAAGGAAGGGTTTTGATGTTGTCATTATTCATAGGCTCATGCGGTTGATTTATAGAGGTCACACAACCACTATTAATGGTGAAGTGGGTCATTTCTGTAGAATAAGAAGGGAATGTGCACCAAGGTATCCTATATCCCTACCATTGTTTGGCTTGATTGTGAATGCTTTGGCACCATTCTTCAGAAGGCTAATATCACGATCAACGTACAAGGGTGGTGCCTCACCTCGTTCCTGGGAGCATGACACACCTGCAGCACGTCGATGAAACAATGATTCTAATACGTAAGTCTGATTTGGGTATTGTCAACCTTAAGTTCCTACCCTTATGCCTTCAACTATTGTTGGGACTAAAATCAACTTCTAGGAGAGTGTGGTGATTGTTGTGGGAGTTGGTGCAACTCAACAAGCCATGGTGGTCAGCCTATTGAAATCAACTGAAGGAGAGTCTCATTTTACATACTATTGGGAAGTGTACCTTATGTCGACAACTCAAGAGTATTGACCACATTTTTTCATATGTATCCTTTCCCAATTCGTGTGGAGTGGTGTAAGATCGATGTTGGGCATTTAATGGAACCCCTCTTACTTCCCTGATGTTTTCTCTATTTTGATCAGCTTTTTCGGAAAGGTGAGATATTTCATGTGGATTTTCCTTGCAACTCAGAACTAGGCACTTTAACATAGTTGTAACAAGTTTACTATTCAGACAAAGTTTTCTCCCCAACCAGCTGATTGTGTTTCAAATTTTCCTCATGTCGCAGCATAGGTGCCCCTGTTTAAAGCTAATTTAGTGTTGATGATGGACGAGACGGTGGCCAAGCTGAAACGCATATACACCAACACCTTCTCACCACTAGGTGGCAATGAAGCTCTTGTTTTTTCTACTAGTAGGTGAGGATATTCACATTTTGATGTTTTCTTTCAACATGTCACTTCACTAGTTTGTGTCCATGGTCCAGCTTGTAAAATGTTAAGTTGGTACTCCAATAATAATAATATAATATTGTCCGGAAATTTAAGAGAAAATTTCGCAAAATCACCACTATCACAACTATTGAGGCTAGCTATTCACAAAACCTCAATCGAAAAAATTATCCGAAAACCACAACTTTTCGGATAGATTGTTTCAGATAACCAAATCACACAACTTAGTAAGGTTGGTACTGTTTTTGGTAACCGGCTGGTCTACATGTCAGTTGACATATATTTGAGGAAGTGGTTATCTCGAGTTTACCAATGGCGGAGCCAGTTGGGTGGAAGGGTGGGGCCCACCCCATCCTAAGAGTTGGCACATTCCATATATCAGCTATTGGAAAAATAAAAATAAAAAAACGGCCCAGCTTAGGCCTGCCCAACACTAGCAAATTGGGTTGGATCCGCCAGTGTGCTTTGCCGAACAAAACTTGGACATTACTTAAAACAAACAAAGTGTTTTTTTTTTGCATTTTATGTAACTTGCGAACAAAACGAAATAAAAAAAAAACTTGCTGGCTAAAAAACGCCTCCTCTACCAGGTGGAACCTTAGTCGTGGGCTCAGATTGCAAGAATTTTTTTTGATAAAGAGTATATATTAATATCGCGAATATACCAATTACATCCAGCCTCTGTAACAACGCATTGCCCTAGCGGCACTACGGATGCACACAGCCAAAAAAAAAGAAAAATTACAAAAAAAAAAGCCCCGCTAGAGAGATTCATTCATTGAAGCAGTACTAACGCCACCAAGACAACACCTGAAGTTCAACTCCTTCAAAAAGGACGCCTCCAAGAAGGAAACAGTGCACAAACACCGTCATCGCCCGATCATAGATCTTAGGTTTTCACCCTGAAGAAAGTCCTCACTCTCAAAATAATGCCTCCAACAAGGCCACTGCCAGGCACAACCAACTAAGGCCAGACCTTGGGTTTTCACCCGGAGTGGTAGGACTATGACCTTCTCCTGTGTAGTCGCCCCTGCTTGCATGCCGCTGCTCCAAATCAAAAATCACCAAGCCAATTCCTCATAACCATCAAGACTCGAGCCGCCATTGCTAGACCTCATATCTCGGCTTCCATGTCATTCTTCGCCAGCATCACGGAACGAGAACATGCTCCATGGTATTAACAGCCAACAAAGCTTCGAGATGCTCCCTCTGAAACAAAACGGTCAGAGTAAAACACGGGTGCGCACGACCGAATCCCACCCGATCCGGCAAACTCCAGGCATAGAATGCCTCGTGGAGCGCCAGCGGAGCCTTCCGGAACACGCCACTTCCGCCAGATCGATGGGGACAAGCAGCAGCAGATCATCAACTTGGTGATAGGAGTAATCCTAGGACCACCACCATTATCTGCGAGACTAGCAGGCCCCCACGCCGCCAGTACCTCCATGATGGAGTGACAAGAGAGGAAGGAGGCGGACCTAGCGCAAGGTTGCAGGTACCGGCGATCCGAGGAACCACCAGCACCCTCCGCCCCAGCCGTGGCTGGCCATCTGGCCAGATCGGTGCGTCAGCCCAGATCATGGCCCGACGACCAAGCTCGCCGCCATGCACGCCGAAGACGTGCTGAGGGTGCACCGCCATCTCCTCACTACCCCGCCGCCGGAGGGCCTCAGGCCCCGGCCGGAACAGCCGCGCCGCCCTGCGCTTCCGCCGGCGTTCCCCCAACTCCCGAAGAAAACCAGCAGCAGCACACCGCCATCCCTGTCGCCGTCTTCGACGCGGAGGGGGCCGCTACCGCCACCGGGGAGGCAGCAGGGTGGCCAGAGGGAGGGGGGTGTAAGCGCCGCTTAGGGTTTGGGGGTGGAGGGCGCCGCCAGAGACGCTCGGGAGGGAGCGCCTTGTCAAACTTATAAATCATGAGATTTGAGTTATCTGAAAAACCTTGCCGCAAATTTTGCCTTTATTATAAAATTTATTTCATTTGTGATCATGTGAAACCTTTGCCACTCGTTGACATCTGTCTAAAAAAAGTTGTATTCATGAAGAGGAGCAATACAGTTGCCTTTACTCACTAAAGAAAGTTCTTCCAGAAAGAGTCCCTTCCCCGACGCGATTATATATTACCCAACATGGTTTTATTTAAGAATCCTCACAGATCTCTCGACGCGTTGTTGGCCTTTTCGAGAACATTTCAAGATCCAACACGACCTTGGCATGAGCAGCATTGTCAATCATGGCGACGATTTCCTTCTACCAACGGTCACAGTTACAGATCAGCTCAAACAAAGAATGGCCAACTTGTGAATGCTGGATTAAGAACCAAATACCAACATTGCATCCTACTTCACTAAACTAGTGCTCGTTGATAGATAAACTATTCGTCTCCGCAGATCCACTTCTAGCTGGCCAGCTCTATATGCTATTCCGCACATTCTTCTGTTGATCCATGTTCTTTATCATTCTTTACTGTAAGACGAAGCGTTCATACAGAAGGTAGAATAGTACATTGGAAGGAAACTAACTTTTGCGAGACTCATTCGATGAGGTCAATCCAAGGTTCGAAGAAGGAGAAGATGGCGGCGGTGGCGGCGCTGCGGGAGGCGAAGATCGCGACGGCGTACGAGCCGTTCCCGTGGGAGATGAAGATGAGGGAGCTGCTGCCGGTGCCTGATAAGAGCCGCTTCCTGTCGCTGCTGCTGCTCCCCATGGCCACGGACGGCACTCAAACCCGCTACAACTCCCTCGACGACACCCTGGCCCGCGCCGACGCCTGGCTCGCCTCCTGCCGCTGCTCCGGCGTCCCTGTCCGCCTCGTCAGGTTTCAGACGGAGGCGCTGCTCACCAAGATCACCGGCGAGACAGCCGTCCCCACGGTGAATATGCTCTCCGACCTGGCCAACCTGTCCAACGTCAGCCTCTACGGGTTCGAGGACTACCACGGCGTGGACATCGGCATGGTGCGCGCGGTGCGTCTGTGGTACGCGCCGTCAGGCGCCGCCGGCGAGACTTCCCTGGAGATGGCGCTGCGGCAAGGGGACACCAGGCTCGGCTTCTCCATCAACCGCACCAAGGAAGGGTTCATCTATGTCTCGTCGGTGGCGGACGAGAGCACGCCGGGCGTGGCATCAACGCGCTCTGGCCTGCTTGAGATGCACCGGGCGGCGCGCCGGGCGGGGAAGCTTCTCGTGCTGTCCCGCGTCGGCGGGGAGAGCGTGCTGCCCTGGCTGGTCTCCACCGCCGGCGACGTCAGGTGCTACGACACCGTCTCGCTCAACCAGAAGCTGTCATTGTACCGCCACGCGCTGCGGCCAGTCACGCTCCACTTCCTCGCCTGGGACGACGGCGTCCTCCCACCGCTGCCGCCACCGCCACCGCGGTCGCCCGTGATCGTGCTGTCAACCCCGTCCGAAAGCGACATCGAGGAGCTCGACGGTGACGACGACGGCGACGGCCCTGGACCCGGGATCGAGGGCGGCAAAGGGTTCCAGAATATCAGACTCCCGGATAGCTGGCGGTGAGTGGAGTGGTCAGTCCGTCGTGTAATGCTGCATTCCATTTTGCTTAATTATTTAGCCTTGTCTGCTCAGATGAGAACAAAAATAACTGTTACTACAGGTTAGTAATCCTCCATCGATGGGAAGGTGTGTTAGCTTCATTGTACCATGGTCGTCAGTTAGTTCGTTGATCACGCTAGGATATCATTGTTGTAATATCAAGGGCTGAAATAACAGTTTTCCTATTCTACATGCATGCATGCATGCATGCATAAGTGACACAAGTAACGACATCATAATTTTAACTGTTTTATCTTTCTAACCTGATTTATGATCCGCCTTTACTATTGGCTTTGCTCCATGAGATTCTCGAAACTTGATCTCTAGTTGTTATATTTGGACGAACCTTTTACCTTCAAAGTTTTCACCCTAACTTATATAAGTTGCCACCATGTTTCAACTAAATTAAGTTGTCATCATGATAACTCGTCAAAAAAGTTGGCAGAGATAACAAAAGGGTTCACAAAATAGTTTGTCAAAACACAACGCAGTTTTGAATCCCTCGTCGATACGAATTCACGGAAGAAAACGAGTTGTCAATTGGACCAACGGTTTGAACTACTAAACATCTTTTTTCGAAAAATTTGCTTTAAATATGATGACATCATCATTTTGTTCCCAAATGTATGTAATCTCTTACATCATCATTTTATCCCCACATGCATGCCAACTCTTAGCTTGGAGAAAAAAAAATGAAACGATGTCTAGGAGGAACTAGAACACTATTGATATAGTAGAAGCGGGACTTGGCGTGACAATTCCAGTAATTCATCCCTGACAGGGATCGAACTCTGGTCATTAGGGTGCGCTACTGCGACCCCAACCACTGGGCTAAGCCCACGTCGTCTAGCTTGGAGAAAATAGTAGGGCGGAGGAGAACACATGTTTGCTCTCACATTTTTCGTAAATCAGTGATCTTATGATTACAATCCTACGTAAGGAATTGCTCTAAGTGTCGAAAAACTTGAGGTTTGTTTGATACTACATCCGTTTCAATGAATAAAGCTTACAAATTTAGTCAAAATTCAAATCTTACAAAGTTTGACTAAATACTAAAAAATATAAACATGTCCATGAAACAAATATATTATAAAAAAATATTTTACGCTGAATGTACTAAATACTAGAATTAATTTCGTATGATAAATAGGACATAGCTTTTTTCTACTTCCAGAAGCATATGCTCCTGATTTTAAAAATAACTTTTAAACATATTTCAAAATATTGAAAAATCTAACAAAAAAATGTCACGTACATCTTAATGTTCTATGTGTTCGCAAAGTTCTTTCACAAAAAAATGACATTTTTATGTCACAAGTAAAAAAGACAAATTTTGGTGCTAAAAAAGCTCTTCACCGGGACATATTCTTATCTTTTTCACACATGACACAAAAAAATGTCTATTTCCCTGCGAAACTTGGCGTGTGCATATTGAATGTCGAGGTGTACGCGAGAAACTTTTTTTTAGGATTTTTAATATTTTAAAATGTTTTTTTGATAGCAGGTGCATATACACCCTCGATCAAAATTGGATTTTTGTATTTTTGTCTATAACACTGATTAAACTTAGAGAATGATAAGTTTTGATTAAATTTATCCACCGCTTGTTTGATGGGGCAATGTGAAGCCGCTGCCCCGACCTTCCATAAGCCCCATGAGAGATGATTACCCATATCACCGTTGCCCGTTTCTAGGTTTCTTTCACAAGACCTCTTATGTAAAGCGTTCTCCATAACCTTGCACGACGTGGCACCTTGTGTACTACCAAATCATCGACATTTACTATGAGGTAAAAGGAGTACTCCCTCCGTTCCGGTATTCTGGGATTCTTATGAAAAACTATTTGTTCCAAAACTTCTAAGAAATAAGCCATGCTTTCATTTAATTCCCTAATTAATTGTTTTCTAGATTTACTCCTAGCCACATCGCATGCTTCTCTCTCCTTTTTTCCTAGATTGTGTGAAAAGGTTTCTTTGCATGAGGTGGACTAAAATGATGGTTTACTTGCCCACCTTAATAGCTATATTTAATGGAAGAAATCAAAATGGCATGCTGATTGGTGGAGTCATACGGGAAAACGAGACTCGACTTAGCCAATAGTTTTGCACCGCTCACGGTGCTATTCCTATTAAACCCGGAATACCGGATCGGAGGGAGTAGTATTTTCACCACTCAAATTTGACCTCGTAGAGGAGCCAGAGATTTGCCACACATCTTTGCTCAAGTGAAGTAATAGTTTTTTTTTTACTTAGTGCAAGGACATAAATCTTCAAACCCGAATATGGCGAGATAGCTAGCGATGGAAGAGTAATTGTATGTGTAACATATACATAACACATACCAACTCATATTAGTGCTGAAGTGCCGTTGGGCACTGCCCAAAAATGGTCCCTGCTTCAAAAAGATTTATATACTCTCTTCGATTCATATTACTTAGCCACTAGTATGAATATATCTTAAACTAAAATATGTCCACATACATCTATATTAGTGGTAACTAATATGCTCGGAGGGCTTGACATTTCTTCTTCCCCTTTCTCTCTCTTCACCACAATAGTTTGAGGGTCGACTCTCCGCTCCCGGGCCAAACCGAGGCTCTCCCCGGCGGTGCTGCCGTCCGGCGGAAGCTAAGGCGAGGCGCCGGCATCCAAGTTGTAGATTTTAGATGTAGTTTGTCCTTTATGGCGTATGGGAGTAGGTCACCGGAGTTCGCCGGCTGGCTCCGATGCGTTCTGGGAGTCGTCGTCCTAGCTGCCGCGCTCTGGCAAGTGCAGCCTGTGGGGGCTTGGATCCCAGAGATCTCCGTCAATAAAGTCGGCTTCTGGAGTTATTCGGCTCGAGCGGCCCCGCACGCCACCGATCCGTCGACCTCGGCCATCTCCACCATGCTTCCATGGAGGAAGTTGGAAGAGGAGGCCGCGTGTTCGAGCTCCGCCACAAATAAGTGTGTTCTTCCATCAGATCAAGTCGAAGCGGTGACTTCCTTGGTTCTTCCAAGTCACCATGGTGGTGGTGGAGAACTGGGGATTCATTTGGCTTCTGATCTCTTCGGATTTGGTGGATGGGGAGATGTGGTGACTGCATATGCTGCTGGGAGTGCATCCTCGACGGCCTCTCGCCAGTCTCGTGCTGGCCCGCCGTCGACTCTGATGGCCGGAAAGCGGCCACTCCCAACTTGCACGCCATTGTCCAATCTCTGGTGCAAGGTAACACTCAACCTCCAGGCTATGCCGATTCGGAAGCCCTTCAATTCCGGTGCGATAAGCTCCCGCTGCAGCGATCCAAGTGGTCATGTCCCCGGTGTCGGTGTGGTAGTTCGTGGCCGGAATTTCTGCGAGCAAGGTGGAGAAGGAGCTGGACCTGGACATGATTGCTTTCTCTGTTTTAGTTCTGAGATCCTCTATGCGATTTGCCAGGACTTGGTTGTAATTTATTTTTTCTTAGAGGTCCTGTATGTAAGTTGTATCTCCACCGCTCTGTATTAATGCAATCATCTAGGTCCTTCCGGATCTATCCCCGTTCAAAAAAAAAGATTGTGACTAAAGCATACTAGTACTACAAAACATTCTCTCTTTTTTAAAAAATTATAACCATTATATTAAGCAAACAGCAGGCCGCCTCATTAAAAACCTCTCAGTCCCTTACGGTACCCTGAGAGGAAAAGAGTGCGTCTGGAACCTGCTGCCGCACATCACAGAATAGTTACATCGGAGATGAGTTTCTCTAGAATGAAGCTAGGGGTTCATCGACCCAATTACAATTGTTTTGTTCAGTGAAACTATTTCTAGCTAGAATGTGAGCGACTTCATTTGCTTCTCTTCGGCAGTGCTTAAAAACAACCTTTCCAATACCCGCTGCTAGGTCCATGCAGTCAACAAAAATTGCGGAAGCATCTCCCCACCATTCATCTACCCCTGAGCACGCATCAATAATCTCCAAAGAATCAGACTCCATAATTACATCATTGGCTCCAAGGCGACTAGCCAGACCAAGGCCCTCCTTCATCGCTAACGCTTCCGCGACATTAGCCGAAGTAATATTTGGGAAGTAGACAGTAGAAGCCGCCATGAAATTTCCAGTATAATCCCTCATAACAGCACCTGACGCACCAGAATGTGAGGCTTGAGAGAATGATCCATCAACATTTATCTTAACCTGTCTAACCAACGGTTTCTCCCATTTAATCTGTCTTACAGGATTTTTAGCACCGGACTTTGTTGCATTCGCTGTAATGGATAGGATAGAAACTTTACATTTGAATATAGGCGAGACCGGCTCACCATGTGTCCTTTGTCGCCTCATCCACCAAAGGTACCAACAAGCAGTTCCGATCACCTCTAACAATCCAATAGACTCAAACCCAGGCATCGGTTTCTCAGCATAAAGGAGATGTTCTAGGACCGCCGACCCTGCACGGTCAGCCAACATAGCATCTTCGATAATATCAAGCAAACCCAGTGAAATCCAGATTTGTTTCGCTGTATCACACTTGAAGAGGAGATGAAGAATGTCCTCAGGCCCTTGCATGCAAATAGGGCATTGACCCGAGATACCAATATGTCTATTAGCCAGTAATGATTTGAGAGGTATTACTCCATGTAGTTCCCTCCATAGAAAAAATTTCACTTTGCTTGGCAGTTTAAGACTCCATACAGTTTTCCAAACTGGATTGAGCGTCGACGACCCTGGAAGAGCAAGCTGGGCTGCACTAGGACCGAACTGGTGCCTCCATTGAAGATAGTAACCTGATTTCACTGTGTATCTGCCATTTTTATTGTAGTGCCAAGCAATGAAATCCTGGAACCCCTGAACATTTAACGGAATCTCTAAAATGCGCTCCACATCAACGTCCAAAAACAGAGATCGAAGTAGAGGGACATCCCAATCACATGTAACTGGACAAATTAATTGTGAGACTTTTGAATAAACCCCTAATCCGCGAGGAGACTCAATCCGCCTATTATGACTGGAGGGAATCCAGGGATCCGTATAGATATTAACATTCTCTCATGTCCCAATTCTCCAAATGTACCCACGTTTGAATGTGGCAATTCCAGCAAAGATGCTTTGCCAAGTAAAAGAAGAACCATTTTTTGGACCAGCTTTCAAGATATCTCCATGAGGGTAATATTTGGAGCGCAGTACTGATGCACGTCAGTGGCCAGACGCCACACTTGTTTAGCCAACATGGCAAGATTAAAAGAGTGGGGGTCTTTGAAGCCCATTCCCCCCTCTCTTTTTTTTTGAAGATATTCCCCCCTCTCTTTTCATATAGCACATTTTCCACCATGCCATCCAATGCATTTTGTTACTGTTTTCGTCATCTCCCCACCGGAAACTTGAGATAGCATCCATCACTTTTAGATACTACTTTAGGAATAAGAAAGACAGACATAGCATATACTGGGATTGCTTGAGCCACAGACTTCAATAGAATTTCCTTACCACCAATAGACAAATATTTTTCTTTCCATCCATTAATCCACTGAATAATCCTCTCAATGAGATGAACAAAATTATCACTTCTGTCCACTCCCACAAGTGCAGGAAGTCCCAAGTATTTATCAGAGATAGCCTCAGTAGTAATATGTAAAGCCACACATACTTCTTGTCTTATAAGAACATTTGTATTCGGAGAAAAGAAGATACTGGATTTAGCCAGGCTCACCATTTGTCCAGAATTAGCGCAGTAAGTATCCAGAACCCGTTGTAGGGAAGTTGCATTATCCGTATCCGCCTTTGTGAGAATTAGAGAATCATCGGCAAAAAAGTAGATGTGAGACCGACGGTGCATTCCTGCACACCTAACCCCACCAACTTCTTCTTCAAACAGCAAAAGACTAGATAAACCCTCCGCACACAGGAGGAACAAATAGGGAGAAAGGGGATCACCTTGGCGAAGGCCCCTTAAGGGGATAAACGAGTCCGTCTCATCCGAATTAAACCGCACTTGGTACTTAACCGAAGAGACACACGCCATCATCATGGAAATCCAACTTTCAGCAAACCCCAGTTTTCTCATCATATTCTCCAGGAAAACCCACTCCACACGATCATAAGCTTTATGCATATCCAATTTCACCGCACACGTCCCATTAGAACCCTCTCTCTTATTCTTAATAGAATGAATACTCTCATAAGCAACCAGGACATTATTCGTGATAAGCCTCCCTGGCACAAATGCACTTTGCATAGGGGAAATAACATCTGGGAGTATCCTTTTCATGCGAGAGGCCAACAACTTGGAGATGATCTTATATATCACATTACAGAGACTAATAGGGCGATATTGAGTCACAGATTCTGGATTATCCACTTTCGGAATTAACACAATTGTAGTATCATTCCAGCCATCCGGGATAACACCCAAATTTAGGGCTTGGAGAACTTCAGAAGTAATAGCCTCGCCACAGATGCTCCAGAATCTTTTGTAGAAAATGGCATGTAGGCCATCTGGCCCCGGTGCTTTGAGATCACCAATGCTGAAAGCTGCTTTTTTAACTTCCTCTGATGTAAAGGGCGCAAGCAGGCCATCATTCATAATTGCTGTAACTTTAGGCTGAATTTTCTCTAGAAGCTCCGGATCAACCTGATGTACTTCAGAAGTAAACATATTAGCAAAATAATCAAGAATAACAGGTTTCAGAGCAGCAGTACCTTCCACCCATTCATTATTATTTTTGAGTTTTTTAATCAGATTCTTTTTCCTTCTAGCAGATGCATACTGATGGAAAAAATTTGTATTCTGATCACCATATTGCAACCAGTTTGCCCTCGATCTTTGCATCCAGTGAACTTCATCCTATTCAAGAAGGAGTTCGATCAAAGCTACTTGCTCTTTAGCAATCAAATCATTTTCCGCTGAGAGAGGGCCAGTAACTGCTTGCTCCAGCTTTCTTTGCGCAGCCCTAAGACGACGCTTTGGCTGTCTCAAAATATCGTTGTCCCAAGCATGCAGCGCTGCATGCATGTGGGCTAGTCGATCTCGAACCCCACTGTCAGGAAGATCAACAGCCGCTTGGGTCCATGCATTAGCCACAATATCCCGGAAACCTTCTTCCTTTAGCCACTTCGCCTCAAATTTGATGGATCCATTGGAATGCGACGGTGATACTGTTTGCTCCGTCTCCAACAGAATCTGCCTATGATCCGATTTGATACAATCAAGGTGAGAAAGAGACGCATTTGGGAACATCCGCAACCAATTATCATCAGCAATTGCTCTATCCAGTCTCTCCCGGATCTGCCCACGGCGCCAAGTGAACGGATCACCCGAAAATTCCATATCATTAAGATTACAGTTCGATAAGGCCTCTCGGAATGCCTGCATAAAGTGGTCAGGCCGAGGGTTACCTCCTTCTTTCTCAGTAGCATAGAGAATTTCGTTGAAGTCACCAATAAGAACCCATGGTAAATTAATCTGAGGCCTCAACTCGCGAATCTTATCCCAAGTCTTGTACTTGTCCTCCCACTTGGTTCGCCATAAATCCCAGTGAGCCTCCAAATTTTATTAGGGCCCTCGTGAATAGACACATCAATGTAATTCGGAGCTGCATTAATCTGTTGGATGTTGATACCCCGCTTCCACATAAGCAACACGCCTCCACTCCTAGAAGTAGTAGGTTTAACAATCATAGAATCCAGGCCCATCCTTTTGCGTAAACACTCTGCCGGGAAAGAGTCTAAGTGAGTTTCTGAAAGAAAAACAACATTGGGATCATAACGCTTCTGAGCATTCAGAAGAGATCGAACTGTCGGGCGATTCCCCGCACCCTGACAGTTCGCAGCTAATATTTTCATTGGGACCGGACGGGATCCTCCAGGGAACCCGCCGATCCTAGTGAAGTGGAGTTAGCTCCTTCCTTCTTTGAACGTTTTTTCCTCTCATTATTAACCACCCCTGTTAGGGAATCCTTAGGTGGTAAATTTTCATCTATAACCATCGCAGCTAATGCCCCATTACCAGCTCCATTCTTGTCCCGCTCCTCTTCATCCCCTATCTCAGATGACATATTCAGTCTCCTTTTTGCACCTGGGTCAGAAGTATCATCCTCTGTCATCACCACATCCAGATTTTTAACGGGGCTTGTTGCTGTATCTTGCAGATTATCATCCTCTGTATCTTTCAACAAAGGGATAGCATTGTGTCGCCAACTAGCAGGCGCTCCAGACCCACGGCCACGGCCAGGTGCAACAGGATCATTCGGTGCCATGCGTCCTGCTGATTCATACGCACCACGACCACCCATAGCACGTCCTCTTCCTCCTCGTTGTCCCCGATTACCTCCAAAAGCAACTCGACCATACCAAGTCTCTCGTTCAGCTTTCAAAAAATCTCCCCACTTTAACTTACTTTTCTCATGCTCACCAGTACCACATTCAAGGTGGGTATGACCGACCATGCCGCAAGCCCCACAGAACTTGGGTATTTTCTCAAATTGGATTTTGAAGAATTCTCTGTGTCCAGCTCTTGATATTGAGACAAAACGTGCTAATGGCTTGCGAAGATCAAGCTTGACACGCACTCTGATGAAATCCCCTAAACCATGCGGTGTCTTGTCCACCTCAGCCTCGGATCCCACTTTGCGTTCTATCAGATTTTTCACCAACGATTCTCCACGATAACCATCAGGTAGCTTGTGAACTTGAACCCAGACGGACAAATAATTTAGGTCTACGGAATCAGGCGATGACAATCCATCATATTCCTCCACGGTGACTGCGTTTTGACGGAACAGCCATGGGCCACCCTTTGTAATCTTAAGCCAATCACCCAAGCAATAGCATTGAATTGTGAATAGGTTATTTTCCAAAGATCTGAATTTTACCTCCCTCGCAGGGCTCCAAGCCACTCTCATATGCTGCTCAAAGGTTTGGGGGCTGAAGAAATTCATCGAGTGCACTTTTACTAGAGCCATCCACTTGATCCCATCTTTCGGTGCATCTGCTTCCTCCTCAAAGACAAGATCGTCGATCTCATCCTCATCAATCCCAAGTCGCTGGAGAAGATCACCCAACTGTTCTTCCTTCTTTGATCCCGATCCTTCCCGTGTCTGACTCGCCGCACTCGAGGCGGGAGAAGCCATCTCCAAAACAAAGACAAAAACCAGAAACTACGCCGGAGAGAAAACGCCGGCGCGGAGAAGAGAACCAGAACCAGACTGTTGGGCTGCACCCCACCAGAAGGACGAAGCCAGTCCAAGGACCGACGCCGACACAAACCCCGAACAGGGGAGGAAACCACCTCGCAACTGGAGGAAACCTTCGGCGGCCAGGTATAGAAACCCTAATCGCCCTGGGAGTCGCCTCTCAGGACGTTAGGTCAGAAAACGTTTTGAATAAGCAACCTGCTTTAAACAACCAGTACTACAAAACATTCTCTGTTAAGGAGCAATACCACGAGAAAAAATCAGAAAACATTCAAGCTACTTCATTTCCTACATGAACCATCTTTCCCTGAAAAATCCTAGACACAATTAGGGACGTCTTCTTAACTTTACAAACAAACAGAATGTCAGTCCAAGTCCAATAACCATATCTAATGTACATTTGGGATCACCACCCCCCACAACACCCTTTTGCTGTACAACAATTGTCAACCATTGCCTCGGAACCGCTTTCCCTTGTACTAAGTGCCAAATAGTCAGGTTTGCATTTCTTTCCTTTTCCTCTTTGCAGCGATGAATGTGATATGCCAACACAGACCTATTACAACAAAATTATCTAACCTGGCTCTAATGTACCAACTGTTATCTCATGAAGCAATTGAGCCAGCTGAAAGTGGTCCGTCTCTCAGCTGCTGTAGACAATGTTGGAGTTGCTTTTGTATCATCTCAGCAACCATTCGCAACCTTCCCTGGCCAGGTTCTCCTGCAACAGCAGCCCCATTTACTGTCTCTACTGCCCTCGCCACCTTCTGTTTACATCTTTCCCAATCTTCATGCTGCAACCAGCAAGCTCTCCCACCATGGCTGCCATTTATTACAAGGAATGATATGTGGCTACTTTCTCCAAAAGAATACCTCAGTCTCACGGATACACAATAAGGAAGCCAGGCGGCTCCGCCAGCTACGTTCATGTGAGGAATGAGAGCATGGTCAAGTACAAACGTGAGAGCAAACTCTACTGAACTGTGGGCTCTATCATGATGAATATTGCTCTTAGCTAAAGAGCTTTCTGTGTTACCATCTGAAGCTGATCCTGAGTGATTTTCCAAACAAAGCTCAATGCGAGCCCTCTGAGCAGTAGCAATGTCACCGTGAGCCTGGGAAAACCCTTTTTTCCAAGTAATCAGCTTCAAAAATTCACGCAGCACCGATATCGGTAATGTAAGCAAAGTGATAAAAGAAGCAACTCTTGAAGCATCATATGGTTCAGAGGCAACACGCCTGCTGAAATAATCACATATCTCGTTGATCTCGGCTGCTGTTAGCTCTTCCTGAGCATTGCTCTGAGCTTGCTGTTGCTGTTGCTGGTGGTGAAATCGCTTAACACTCAGAACTTGTAGAAGCAGTTGAACACGATGGACACTAACTGCAAATACATAACCTCTACAAGAAAAATACGAGAAATGAAGTGTCTGAAATATGAATTTTCAAACTTAAATTGGCAGGCAAACAAAAAAGGAAGCATTTCAGTAAACAATCAGAAGAATCAAACAATAATATGTATAATACCTATTATGTGTTAACTACAAGTATTTGGGCGTAAGCAAAAATAGTATATTACCAATTAACTACTCCCTCCAATCCATAACATTTACGGAGTATTATGGATTGGAGGGAGTACAATTTTTCTACATACTTGGTCAAACTTCACATTATTTGACTTTGAAACGAACTTTTTTTTACAAAGTTATACGCCTTCTTTTCAGGAACAGGTAGATTATATTAACGGAATATAGCTAGAAAAAGGCACTATTATTCAACGAAAATAACAACAATGATTGTTGGAATGAAAATCTGATGCTAGACTTCAATTTCTCAACGAAACGATATATTAGTACTATATCTTACCCAACATAGAACCGCAGTGCAGGCTGCTCTTGATCCAAATTCAAAAGAGCACCTTCATTGTCCTTCAAAATTGACCCCAGTATCTCTTTCAGAAGTTCAGGCAACTGGGCAAACAACCATAGAACTCCAAGGTACTTAAGAATTCCTCTTAATACCTTCTTCAGAGCTGCCAACGGAACCCAACCACCACCGTAGCCACCATCATCCCCAAGCCCAATGAAGGCTGTGTTCAGCTCTCCTTTCATATGAACAGGAAGGCCAGTTCCAGGTGTTAGTCGCACAGAGGGTCCACCAATCCCTGAAGCAAGTCCTGAAGAAGATAACATGGCATTTCCTGCTCGACTCAAACTAGCTGCTACATGGTTAGCAACACCAGAAGTTGGCCTGGACATAACAACTCCAGGAGTGACGTTCAAACGATTCAGAGCAGAAGCAGATTGTGAAGCTCCAGCACTGGTATTGAAGTGTTGACCAGGCTGTGTAGCATTCATGAAAGCAGGTTCAAGAGCATTTAGACCCTGAGCAACATGCTCCATTATGAAAGGTCTAAACTGTGGGCATGGCAACGATCCACCAACTGAGGGCCCACCCTTAGGAGGGGTTGCCGGCTGTAGCCAAACCTGATCCCCAGCAAAGCAACGCATGTCAACAGAAAACTTCTTGCGATATATAATGCGTATCCAGTATGGCCCACGAAGCACGACGGATACATCAAAAGGCAGTAATGAACTAGGAACAAGTCCAGGTCCACCCCGTCCAGCAGCGGAGAGCATGGCAGCAGTGTGAAGATTTTGACCACCCAAATTGGCAGCAGCATTTGATGGGGCAGACGCATGATGCATAGTTGTTGCAGATGAACCATTTGTTAGTGGCCCCTGCGATTGGACATGATTAGTTTGCTTTGGCATTGAGCTGTATCCAGACGAAACCGTCACAGGCATCCGTGCTGGGCGAATTGCACCCCCGAGAGCAAGTAAAGGTCCTGCTGTTAGCCGAATACAATCCAAGAATGAAGCTACCTCACCACCATTCACGAAATCCTCCAAAAACTGCATTAAAATAAAATAAAAATCAATTAAACAAATAAAAAGATTCAACCCTTAAGCATGCTTGACTATGTACTTTTGTTTTTTATGTGTATATGTATAAACATGTTATGAATGAATGAAGATCAATTGCAACAGTTAATTTGACAATACATAATAGAACATGTCAAATAATAAAAGTACTACTACGTCCATTCCAAAAGAAGTGTCGCAACTTTGTCTAGATACAGCCATTTTAGTGTGGAGATACATCCGTATTTAGAAAAAGTTGTGACAATTATTTTGGAACAGAGAGAGTGCTATCTATTAAACTTTCATAAAATAAATTACACTATACAATCATGACTGTCATGTACACAACTGTCAAAAGAGAAAGAAATAAGAAATGTAGAATATATTCTTTTCAACGGGAAACTGGAATAAACAATTCAGTATGAAGAATTGGGTTGTCAGCCTCTGAGGTATGAATGCAATTTTATCCACAGAGAAAAATTCACCTCTGTGTTTTTGATTCAGTAGGAATAAGAGGCTATGCAATGCACTTAGCAAGAACATATAGAAATGCGGGCACTAGAAACTCAGTTTTGTTTTGGAGACGGGCGCTGCAAATTATTTTGCTATTTTGTTTCAACTGCATAATGATTTAATTATTTGAAAACATACGAGTTGCAAAAATATTATTATGAACTTCCACATGTTGAAAGATGAGAAATCATTACTTGTATTTATCTTTTTTGAAACGTAGCGTAAGCATGAATTTAGAGAAATACTAGTAACACTGACTTAGAACAATATTAGTCATAAACTTTGACACGTTAACATCATTTACTTGTACTCATGTATGTATATGCTCTTTTGGAACATCGTGTAAGCAAGAACAGACCTTGGTGTGTGGCCAAAGCTGGTCAGGAGAAACATGCATCGTGCAACCTTTCTTAGCGGTTTCCCATTCAACAACAAAGTGAACCATTGGCATATGGCCATAACTGAACCAAAAGCTCATTAGACCAACAGCTTCAATCCTGAATGGTTTTCCCATTTGTTCAGATAGCCTGTCAGCAGCATCACTATGGCCTTTATTAACAGACTGTAATTTTGTCCCCATGGATATCTGATTGTCATCTAGCTTATCATCGAGTTTCACACCAATCAATCTCCTCATTCCACGAGCAAATACACGTGCATTAGCAAGCCGCCGTAAATCTGAATCAAGCTTCTGAATACTATCTGTCTCAACAGTGCTATAAGTTAAAGCAACACCGTCTGCATCAAAAGAGATATGTGAATCCATCTCAGACGTGTTCGCTATGCGTATACCAACACCCCATGGTGTCGTGGTGCTTCCTCCATTGAGCTCCCAAAGTTCCCTGAAATGGGGATCGTTTATCCTAACGTCCCATGACATGCTTCCAGCCTTACCAAGGCGTAAGCATATGTGCTTCCAAGAATCATCTTGAGCGAAAGGTAACCTTAACCAAAGATTTGAAGATGGTGACCGCATGCCCACTTCTTCAACATATGGAATAGCAAGAGAATCCATCTGGGCAGTCAGTTGAGCATGCTTGATGCATAGTGAACAGTGCCTTATGACATGCAGTAGCACTGAAGCATATACAGTTGCTGGAACACAATCATTTCTTTCAGCAAGAATATTTCCATGGGCGAGGTTGGTTCCTGATTGCAAACTAGAAGAGTATGCCTGCAAAGGAAGGGAACTGTTCGCTGATTCTGATATTCTTCTTCTCTTAACTGGCAGACTGGATGTCAGTCCTTGCAGTGAAGGGAGTTCTGGAAGGAGATCTGAAAGAGAGCGCTTTCGAGGTGCACAGTTAGAGCCAACGGTGATGACCTTCCCTAATCCTGTCAATTGTACAAGATGAATACATCACAATAGTATCGTGAACTTGTCAAAATTATCACGCAAGAGTTTTAATAGAATACGGAAAACTAGCTCAGTTGGTGGGGGTGAGGGTATACACCTCCGCCACCCAGGTTTGAGTCCTCTACAACTCAAATTTGGGTGCTTATTTCTTCTATGAATTAAAGTATTCTAGTTCCTCCTAGGTGATCTAGCAAGAAAAGGCTTTCCGTAAATACCTTCAATAGTAGGTGAAGACCGAGTCAAATGAGCAGGCAACGAATTTTCGAGACAGCCTGAATATGAGCTTTGAGGAGGGTTTTGACTACTGTTAACCTTGCTTGAAGGGACGAGCGGAAGTGGTTTATTTCCATCTGCAATACCGTGCTCACTTGGAGAGCTCAATGAGCTCAAGTCATGATTGGATTTAGAGTTTGATGATTTGGTAGCAGATGAATTTCTTACAGGGTTAGAAGGGGAAAAGGCGTTTGTACTCTGCAAATGTCTCAAACTAGTAGGGAAATAGCTGTTCAAACTGGCACCAGGATGAACTATTGAGGAATTATTAGCTTGGGAATGCAATAGGGCTCCATCCTGCATCGGTGAAATAGCTCTGGTGCTTTCTCCTTGAAGACCAAGTGAAAGAGAGCCCAATGGAGAAGCAGAAGGCAAACTAGAACCATGTTCACATTCGAATATCTCGTCAACAATAGACGAAAAAGATGGTGAACAAGCAGGCAGCAGCAGAAGAGGATCAACCCTATCCTGAATAGGAAGTCCATTGTCCATAATGTCATCACAGTTCTCTATACTTTGTAGGGTGTGCAGCTTCGCATCAAATAGATTTGTATCTTTTTCATACTTAATTGTTTGCATCTGCCCAACATCAATCTTATTTACCCTTGAGGCTTCTTTAGCATCAACATTTGCGTTAACCTTATTACTTGCATCAGACTGTGTCTCAAGAAGATGAAAAACAGGCCTGAAGTCCTTATCAAGTTGCATCAAAAGATAATAAGCATTTGCGCATTGAGGAAATCCCATGACCATGAAATCTGAACCGTGTAATATGGCCTTTGGAATCTTTATAGTACCCTGAGACTGCTCATAAACCTGGAATAAAAACAACAGAATTTGATCACTTAGACTACTCAAAGTGCGAGTAACATAGGTGGTAACATGCATGCCAGCTAGACAAAAATGATGATGTGGCAAGTAATTAAAGAGGAGAGACAATTGGGGTAACATAATATGTTACCATCACATAGCACTTCCTAATGAAAAATGACTCTAAAATGTAATAAATTAAGGTCTCTGTGTTATTAGTTATTACACCTATGACACTAATCACTATGGAGATAGTAACATAGACTAGTCACATATGCATGGGAGTCCATCGGCTTAAGCTTAAAGCCCTATAAAACCAATATGAACTAAATAATGAAAAGCTTTTTGTTAGGCTTGGGCCTGGCCCGCTGGACGTTCAAGAGCAAGACTAAGCTTTCCAAGGACCACTGACCTTCAACATTTCTACTACAGAACCACAAGTGGTTCAGAGCTTTCCAAGAATCCTGGCTATTCCCTTGACAGACTCACCCTCAGACTTTGTTAAACTGAACGTCGACGGTATATTGATCAATTGAATGGTTCAACCCGATAGTAAGAGATTCACATGATACTTTTGTAGTGGCAAACAACCGCAAAATTGATTATGTGATCGATGCGGCTATGGCTGAAGCAATAGCTCTGCGTCAGGGTCTTTCACTTGACACTGGGATCTGGCTGTGTCATTGTTAATTCTGACAGAAGGAGGTCATTGAAGTGATGAAGGCAGGAGGCCAGCCGCTTGGCCCGGTTGCTATTATTTATGAAGAATGTTACCCGCATGGCGCAAGACTTCTCCCATGTCATCTTCGAGCACTGCCCTCGGGAAGCAAACGAGGCTGCACATCAATTAGCTAGCTACACACGTAGAGCACCTACGAGTGTTTGGTTTGATACCCCTCCTGAATGTTTAGTTCAAATCCTTTTAGATGATGTAGCTCTTCTCATTACTAGCTAATAAAACTCGTTTGAAGTTCAAAAAAAGGGTGGGTGCTTAGACACTGTCGCAGGGAAACCATACCCGCAGGTGTTGGGACGAGAGGGCAAAGAGAAGTAGACAACACCTCTACTTCCTCCAGGTAAACATCCTAAACTCCATAGACCTTACAAATTTGCTGCTACGCTTTTCTTCATCATGCCGCCAGACTGGAGTCCGCTATCTTGCTGACTAATGACAGCGCATGTACATTGTACCCCAATGAGTCTATGACACTTAACAGTATTGCCAAGATATACATTGGAGTAATTATGTAAACGCACTTACAATGTTATGCACTTTATAAACATGTTTTCCCATAAGAGCAATCCTTCAAGTGGGGTAAGGAGAATGGGAAACTGGAAGCGGGGGAATGTGCTGGAACCAGAATGGTCCTCTATTGATGTTTTATACAAAGCCGTTTCTTCTGAACTCTATCTTATACAAGCCGTTTCCCCCAACACATGCATACATCAGAACTTGTGTAGCGGTACATGAAGAACCATGAAAGTCGAAAGTACGATTATGGTGCAGATGTCTTGCAATGATATAGATTGAGACTTAAATTACAACGCATTTCATTTATTTAAGTTATAGAAATACAACTAATATTACTACGTATTTTCATGAGAAACGAACGCATGATTCTGATATTATCACATGCCCAATCTGGACATTTATAGATTAAAGTGGCAAAAGTGCAACTGCACACATCTCATGGTGACATTGTCTTGCATATAGATTATAAATTATAATGATGCTGCATCTGCTAATAAAATTCAGAAATAAATATATTAGGATATGGATCAAGACAGATGACTACCTTAAGGCCAAAAAAACTTCCATTAGCTGCAAGTAGATGGAGGATGCTCCTTGTCCTTAAGCTTGAGAAAACCTCAGTCGCTGTGGTACTGCCTTTATTTAGAGCTTCTTCCCAATCCAGCAGTGCGGTAGGGGGTAAGATATTTTTTGGTGATTGTAGGAGGAAACGACCACTCCTATTGAAGAGAGAAATGAGTTGCAATACTATGAAACTGAAAAAGGCCAGACTGTTTTTGGATTATATCACAAGGCCTAAGCATAAATGTATCACCACCATAAACTTATCTAGCATTCAGCGGATCGTGCTTTACAGTTATAATTGATTCCTACACTGAAGAATAATATTAGTTCAAGATTCCCATTTTGGAACAGTGTCAGGCTCTGGATTCTGGAGAGATACATGGGACCATACTTATTTAAGAAGCATTTGTAGCACTTTTTTACGAGATTGGAGGGTCTATCATGAATATGTCAGAAGCACAGACAGCCGGAATACTGAGGATATGCCACTTGCCGTCATTTATCTGCTGGACCTGATCCCAAGTAGGAAGATAATCTGAGGCTTACTTGGAAGTTGGAACTAAGGTTGATTTTTATTGCTTAATCAAAACGGTGTGCCTGATCTCTTTTTACAGAAGGGAGTCAGTCCTAACAGCCAAAGCAAATAGATGGAAACTAATCCTGTCTAACCCTATCTTAGATTAAAGAAAACACCGCAGCTAATACTGATTTTTTTAAATGGTGTGTGCCTGACTTGATAGGTTTGTGTGCCTCAAGGTGGACGCCCACCCCGATGACAGATGAACAGTGTGATCTCAGGCAATCTATAGGTATGACAGTGTCATCTTACAAGCTAAGAACATGAGGCAAGGAAGAACCTAATACATTGTGGATTTACAAGTGAAAAGATTATTTCCTAAACGAAAGTGATTAAAGACTAGTCACTAGGTATAGCCAATAAGTTAATTCATAACCGGTAGTGAAAAGTGCTGTCCAACCTGATGTTTACTCCAAGACCAATATATGCTTGCCCATATGCCCTCACTTGAAGCACTTCATTTCCACAAAATTCCGCAAGGCCTGTTTTCTCTACTTTCTGCACTTACCAGCATGTCATGTACTATGTCAGCAAACTAACAACATAATTCTTCTAGTAAGTGAAGCTTTGGAAACATGGACAATACAATTATTATGAAGTCCAAGCACAGGAATTTCACTATAGTCTTCTCAAACTATACAAACAGGGAAATAATGAAATACATCTTAGGCATCTCCAATTGCAAACGCAGAAACATTTAGCTTCAAGACCTCATGGGTCAATACAATACCGACAAAGTCACATATCAGCGATAGTACAACTAAAGGGTATGGCTTTCAACAACGATGAAATAATTACCACTGCAATTTACTCATTCAAGTCTTCGAAAACTTTAGTTATGCATAAACTTCACTATTTAAAATTTGAAAATACACATGAGTTGTCCTTTTTATAGTTTATAAACAAGAAAGTGTCCCAGACTTGGCCGTAAATTCAACTGTGTGCCCAATTCAATTGGACAAAAAGTAAGCCCAACAAATAAAACATCATAAGATTTCTAGAAATATGAACAGGAAAGTGTCAGCCAAACTTTAAGGTCGAACATAATGAAATTATGACATAAACAGTTGAACATACATTCAGATTGTATACACGCTAAGGTACAGTCCTACTACAGTATTCATATATTTTAAGTTTTCAACACTTCACACAGCTTAGACAGTGTCTATAAGTTTTCTATGTGACATGGTAATATAATGGGTGAGTCCAGGAAGGTGCATATTCACAGATTGTACAAGATTCTAACATAATATTTTGTATCATTACCTTATGTGGTGCCTTCGCTAAGTTTACATCTCGTTTCAGGATAACATCTTCGGGTGACTGGGAAATTTGCACATTTTTGCACAGTTGTCTCTGAATATCAAGAAGACGTGTGTGCCTATTGCAAGCAATTGCTTTTAAAATCACTTTCTCAACATCAATGCAGCACAGATCAAGAGAAAGAGTAGCTTCTTTATCTGTCAAAGGATCAAGTATAAATGAACTATGCTGACATTTTATCTGCATGTCTTGCCCTTTCCCTGCCTCAATTTTGATAAACGGGGATAAATCGGATTCTGCTGGGACACTACTTTTTTCATCTAACCAGTAATTCAATTTCAGTACAGAACCACTTAAATCCAATTCCCCGTCTAGAGCAAGCTGCATCAGAGCGGCATTTCCGATTTGTCCAGAGGTGCTGTCTGTGGTAAGTTCACATCTTATTGCTTCTTTCCACCTTCCCTGACGAAGAAGGCAAGCCTGCCTAATAACAGTAATCATAGCAAGTTGAATGCTGAACTCATGAAGTATAGCATACAGCACAGAGAAGGGATTCTCCGAAACAGCCATTCTTCTTTCTATATCATCACCAAGAGTAAATCTCTTTCTTTCTTCCAGCTTAATAGGGCCGCTTTTCTCACCAACAAGCAACTCCATGTGCAATATCCTCCATAAATCTAGGTTACCACGGTAACCTAATGTAAGAAGAACTTTAAATTCTCCATCAATATGAAAAACAGCTATTCCATCTGTTACTGAAACCTTAGATACTTCTTTGGGTCTTGGAGTCACAAGTAGTTTGTAGCGCACACTGGTGTCCAACTTCTGCAAAGCATGTTTTTCTTCAGCTGGGGACAGTTTATTCTGTCTCCCTATGTCTTCTATACATCTTGGCAACCTCTGATAATTGCCTGTAAGCATAATCTCTAAAGCAGAAGGAACATCAAATGTAGGAGCTCGTGCTTGTTGTAACCCCTCATGCATAAAGAACAGTGAGTCAGCTGTTTGGGTGAAGCATGTTTCATGGCTGGAAAGAGTCGATCCAAGTTGCTGACAGTACTGAACCAAAGGAACCTGCATAAATGAAAGGTAAATTAGTTACAAAATTGTAATGAAAAAAAATCACGGCATAAAGTTTCCAAGACAACAATTCCTTGTTCTAGTGCGAACCAAACGTGGAACGATGAAAGAGCACTTTAGTTTAGGATGATATCGATAGAAAAACTGCAAATGCTTTCTACTGTGCAAGGGCGCAATAAAAACAGAAGTTTCTTCTGAATAATAGCATGTGTGCCTTAATTTTAAACTCCTCTGTCTTAATTTTGCGACAATAAAGTTTCCAAGACAACAATTCCTTGTTCTAGTGCGAACTAAACGTGGAACGATGAAAGAGCACTTTAGTTTAGGATGATATCAATAGAAAAACTGAAAATGATTTCAGGAAGAAATGTATAACTGTTCAATCAACCTTAATGGTTTCATGTTCGAATGCTACTGTGCAAGGGCGCAATAAAAACAGAAGTTTCTTGTGAATAATAGCATGTGTGCCTTAATTTTAAACTGCTCTGTCTTAATATATTGTTGCCTTGTTGGTAAGTAATATCTACCTCTCCCTCTTCTAGAGGAAGATTATAGATCAGACATTTTAAAAAACTTACATGGATATTATATCACTAAATTGAAGGGCTGGAGTTCAAATTATATATCAGACACATTTTGGTTCCCTGTCCTGTATGAAATGGTTTGCATGGTTGCGCCCCACCATTATTTTGCATTGGACAGTATAACTGGCAGGGAAGCAAATTTCAAAAACATACTGCATATCTGAAAATTATCTAGTAGCTGGATATATGTGAATGTTTTGGGGTGTAAATGGACTTATTCGTGTTTGAATTTTGAATTCAATGGCAAGAGCCAACAAACCCTAAGACATGCATGATTTTTTCACAAAATAGACTCGGGTTATTGGGTGAATATAAGCAAGAAGAATTAGCTAACCAAATGAAGTGCCAGATAATTTACTCAAGGATCACGGAGCAAATAATCCAAATACAGCAGTACTAATTTCATTACAAACCATATGATATGACCATGAGAATAATATGGCATGAAAAACCTAGCTAATACTCCCTGTCACTCAATGCCGGTATGTCAATTTCCAGTGTGTGCAGTTAAAAAGGTTTGTTATTGTACATCATCCTTGTCTGTGCGCACAAGGAAGGTGGAAAACTTTTGAAATGCAGAGTAGACCCTAAGTGCATTTTTTTCACTAGCACCTGCTAGAGCACACCACCAAAGCACCAGAAGTACAAAAAAAAAATCGTCCAAACCATATATATTTCTAGGTTCAACCAACATTAGACTCTCAGATAGTTCAAAGCATCACCAAAAAAAAAAAAGAATAACCAGCAACATCGAAGAGAATCATTGTCAGATGACTCAACAGCACCAGCTAGACTACTCCCTACATTGCAACGAACACATTTTAAAATTATCTGGTATGCACTGCTCAATCCAGACAGCTGAGAGATCACCAAATTCAGCAAATAGTGATACTGCACGAGCGCAAGGCTGAGCTGCGAGTCACACATTTGACACATTTGTGTTGGAAATGTTTGACCAAATAAGCTAGTGCCTGGTTCATAGCCAAATGTTGCCAGTCTGGGCGCGCCAAACTAAGCCCACCGCTTGTCACACCCTCATGTGTGCTAAATTTTGCAGCAGTTGTGCAAACAATTTGGCAGCCACAAAATGTTTGGCGTAAACAGTTAGCCTCAACTATTGTGGGAGTGTGGGTGTACCAACTAAACATCCCCTAGATTCAGAAATCCACCTATCCAATTCACCACACTAGTGTGGCAATAAGGCTGCCAGCTAGGGCAGGAAGTAAAGGACCTACTCGCAAGCAACACAGACCTGCTGGCACCACTTGGCGAGGACATGGAGGCGGAGCATGCGCTGGCGGGTGCGGGCGATGAATTTGAGGAGGTCGATCTTCTTCTCAGAGTCGGACCGCTGCCGCCCACCGCCATAGGCGCCCTTCCCCTCGGACTCCGCCTGCGACTTCTCCACTAGCTCCCGCAACGCCAGGTACGACTCCTCCGCCGCCCGCCGAACCACGGAGCCCAGCTCCACCGTCTGCTGCCCCAGCTCCCCCGCCATCGCCGCGGCTAGGGTTTCCGCCTCAGCTTCAGCTCCCGCGACTACGGTTTCGGGAGGAGATCAGGAGCGTCGTTGTGTAGCGGCCTGGAGGAGGGGGGCGGGGGGCTTCGGTTGAGGTAGGCGGACGATACCGCCGGCGACGAATCGGCGGCGGCGGCAGCCCGCGCGGGGTGGGATCGAAGCTTTTTTCGCTTCTGCGCTGGGTCGGGCCAGAACAGAGCGTGCGACCACGCCTAAAGTCCACTGTATGACGATGCACCAGCCAGGTTCAGGGTACATATTGCCCGTCGATCGAGGAACCGACGGCTAGATGAAGACACGGCGCACTCCCTGCTGCTTCTCGCACAGTCATAGACAAGCAGGATGCCCCCGATAAATCCATCATGTTAGCAATATAATAAACTTTCTACCAATTTCTTTTCTAAAAGCGGGCTCATCTTAAAATTTCCATATAAGATCTTTAATATCGAATGTAGAAATTATTATGGTTGTATAGGTGTGCACTATTGAGAACTCTAGTTGTAAGAAGGCAATTGATCAATTGTTCATATTCCCCTTTACCCTCCTTTCACTTCATTCCTACACCCCAAACCTCGATTCTTCTCCTCTTTGCTCCATGAATCTGCAAATCGGGTTGGTGGTGTTTCTTTTCCTCTTGTTGGTACGGCTCGCACACCCGCTAGCCTCAAAACTATCCATATCTTTGTCTTATCATACAGAATTTCACTCAAGAGGAAGCATGACAATCAAAGGAGAAAATTCCGAGGAAGAGTTTTGGGGTGCCACAATCACCTTGTGAGAAGTTAAGTTGCGGCGGGGATCGCAATCCTCCCCGATGTTGTAGTACTTGTCCATGCCATCCGATGTTGATGCCTCCGAGTGCGGAATTTGTAGGAAGATGGGCTTCTTCTATTCTCGTGGGAGTGGTCTTATAAGTTGTATCTGACTTTTCCAGTCTCGGTGTATATAGATGCAAATAAATACGTGAGAGCGCGCACAAAGACAAATATATTTATTCCTCCAGATAGGACCTTCTTGTTGTATATTGTGACGGGTTACGCACTCACAGCATACTCTTTTTGTGTGTCTTCTGAGCAAAAAACAATACCACTAATAATGCAATGGTGGACCGAGCAAGTCATTCAACAAAGTTGATTATGGAACCTAAATTTTCACCGAAGCCCATTGTAAAAAACAGCACCATAAATTAATGCAACAAATTTAGAAGAAAAAAACATAATCAAACACGGGCGAACCTGCACCCAAGGCAGCATGTGCTGCAGGCTTAGGCTTGGGCTTAGGCCCAAAGCTGCAGTAAATCTTCGTTAAATTTTGGAAATATTTATGTAAAATAATAGCTCAATGCCTACATACAAGGTCTAGCCCGAGGCATGGCACATTGTCGATTCGCCCCTATGGTCAAGATAAACTAAATAAATAAAACCAAAACATAGATCACAAAAACCTTACTCAATATATCCTCTTTTAAACGAACTCTCGGAGAATATGAGCATGATGGTGATGGAAGCACATTTGTATATGTGACATGAAAATAAAATACAACATTTAACTTTCCTAAAATTCACAAAAATATTACAACAAAATAGATGGTGTATCATGTACCTATAGTGGTGGGGATTAAATCATGGGCCTCTTTTGCACTTATGAGATTTATGGAAAACATTAATAGGGACTTTGATATCCACAACATCAAGATTTTGAGAAAGAGACGAGGAAATCATCCCTACAAATCTTAAATCCAACAAGAGTGACCCTAATTTTAGGTAGCATATCAAGTCACATCATAACAATGAGCTAACGTAGAGGTGGTTGATGTACATATCAACACTCCATTTTGCAGCAGCCAAAACAAAAAAAGGCACAACAAACATAATCAGCCAAAAATTGGTGTTTGTTCTCCCGCTCTCAAATCTCAAACTATTCTAGCTCCAACGTAGAGGTGGACCTTACTCTTGTCAAATTCATCATAGTCACTCACTTATAGCGGATACTTGGTTCATAGCCAGACAAAATCTAGTGATTGTTCTCCCTCTCTGTACCATTCTAGCTCCAACCTAAAATAATAGTTATATTGTATTTTGTGGCGCACCCAGGCGTACATTCCTCCGGGTTTCGCAACGATAAGCATTTTGTATAACGTTACAACTACTGTAAGAGTGACGAACAAACAACAAGTGCGCTACTCCCCTTAGGGGTAGCGGCCCCTTGCCCCTTTTTGTCTTCATTGAACTTGGTGCTGGTGTGGAGGAGCTTTTCCCCCCTCCTTGGCGGCTGCCAAGGAGGGAAAATTTCGTGGCTATGAATGGATGCCTCCAAAAGTAGGGTTTCTTCTCAATATATAGAGGTGGAGGTGCAATCTTGGCCATAGGATAGACACCCCTCTGATCTCAGTGCTCTTGGGCACCTCTAAAACCTTCATAGGACTCCCCTCTATCCTTTATGAGTCCATAAAGTCGTGTCTTGGCCAATTTCATCAAGTGTGGTAAGAGTTTGGGTCAATCATGTCACCAATTTTTGGATTTCTCAAACTGCCTCTGTACCCTTCAGTAAAACGGGCGCCGATTTCGCATACCAACTCCATTTGGGGAGTTCTTTACGTCAAACTAAATCTCTAGAAATTTTCCACATTCCATTTGAGACAATCTTCGGGTCTTTTAGGGGCGATCTTTAAAAAGTAGTCTACAGGGACAGATTTCAGAAAACTCCAGATTTCACCATTATGGCAAGTTTCTGATACATCGCAAACGTATCTATAATTTTTGATGATACATGCTTGTTTTACACCAATTTATATGTTTTGCTCACACTTTGTTCCACTTTTATACATTTTCTGGCACTAACCTATTAACAAGATGCCACATTGCCAGTTCCCTATTTTCTGCTGTTTTGTACTTCAGAAAAGTTGTACAGGAAATATTCTCGAAATTGGATGAAACAAAAGCCGAAGTCAATATTTTCCCGTAACGAAGATAGAGTCCAGAGGGCGGACGAAGAAGAGGCGCAGGGCGGCCAGACCATACCTTGGCACGGCCTGGCCTCGGCCTGCGCCAAGGGGTGGTGTGGGCCACCCTGGCCTCCACCAACCTCTCCCTTCCGCCTATAAGAAGCCTCCTGACGCGTGAACCCTAAATCAATCAGACTCCATCCACGAAAAGTTACATAGCTCCACCGCCATCGCAGACAAGATCCGGGGGACAGAAATCTCTGTTTCGGCACCCTGCCGGGACGGGGAATTGCTCTCGGAGCCATCTCCGTCGACTCCACCGCCATCTCCATCATTGTTGATGACTCCCACGATGAGGAGTGAGTAGTTCTCCCCCGAGGCTGATGGCTTTACCGGTAGCTATGTGGTCTATGTATCTCTCCATGTATGATCTTTATGTGATCATGAGCTTTGTAATCTAGTTGAATAAGTAGATGTTATGCTTCAACTATTGTGCTACTCAAGTGGTTTTATTATGTGATCTCCGGGAATATCTTGTCCAACGGTGTGAAGGTGACATTGTGCACACCGCGTTTGTTTCTTATGCTTAATTTATAGAAATACTTATGAATTGTGGTGACTAGTTAGTGTGATCTTTGTTGCTCAAAGTGACAGCGTGGGCGACCACAGATTGGGAATGCGAACTTTAAGGAGTGCTTATGCATCCCTATGCAATGAATTTATGTTTATTATCAAACCGGAGAGTGGTTCAGAGTAGCATAGTGAAGTGATAATATCTATGTATTTAATTATGGTATCATTGTTGAGAGTGCCCACTATTGAAAGTATGACCCCTAGGCCTTGTTTCCAAGCATTGAAACACCATTACAACCAGTTATGCTACATGTTTTCTTGCTGCCATTTTTATTTCAGATTGCAATCACTACTCATAATCATCCATATTACTTGTATTTCACTATCTCTTCGCCGAACTAGTGCACCTATACACCTAACAAGTGTATTGGGTGTGTTGGGGACACAAGAGACTTGTTGTATCGTAATTGCAGGGTTGCTTGAGAGGGATATATTTGACCTCTACCTCCCTTAGTTCGATAAACCTTGGGTGATCCACTTAAGAGAAACTTGATGTTGTTCTACAAACCTCTGCACTTGGAGGCCCAACATTGTCTACAATAATAGAAGCGTTGATACGCGTACAGCACGCGTCCGTTGGGAACCCCAAGAGGAAGGTGTGATGCGTACAGCGGCAAGTTTTCCCTCAGTAAGAAACCAAGGTTTATCGAACCAGTAGGAGCCAAGAAGCACGTTGAAGGTTGATGGCGGCGAAGTGTAGTGCGGCGCAACACCAGGGATTCCGGCGCCAAGTGGAGGCAAAAGCTGGATACACAGAAATCACTTCTGCTTCCCGAATGGCTGGGCCTTTGTTTCCAGCCCAAATAAGGGCAATATGCCAAGAACATGAAGAAGGACAAGTGCCAGGGAGGCTGTAACAAAGGATTAGATGTATAGTGTGGATGATGATTGTTTGCAGAAAACAGTAGAACAAGTATTGCAGTAGATTGTATTCGATTAAAAGAATGGACCGGGGTCCACAGTTCACTAGTGGCATCTCTCCGATAAGAATAAGCATGTTGGGTGAATAAATTACAGTTGGGCAATTGACAAATAAAGAGGGCATGACCATGCACATACATGATATGATGAGTATTGTGAGATTTAATTGGGCATTATGACAAAGTACATAGACCGCTATCCAGCATGCATCTATGCCTAAAAAGTCCACCTTCAGGTTATCATCCGAACCCCTTCCAGTATTAAGTTGCAAACAACAGACAATTGCATTAAGTATGGTGCGTAATGTAATCAATAACTACATCCTTAGACATAGCATCGATGTTTTATCCCTAGTGGCAACAGCATATCCACAACCTTTGAACTTTCTGTCACTGTCCCAGATTTAATGAAGGCATGAACCCACTATCGAGCATAAATACTCCCTCTTGGAGTTACTAGCAAAAACTTGGCCAGAGCCTCTACTAATAACGGAGAGCCTGCAAGATCATAAACAACACATAGATAATAGATTGATAATCAACATAGCATAGTATTCTCTATCCATCGGATCCCAACAAACACAACATGTAGCATTACAGATAGATGATCTTGATCATGTTAGGCAGCTCACAAGATCCAACAATGAAGCACAATTAGGAGAAGACGACCATCTAGCTACTGCTATGGACCCATAGTTCAGGGGTGAACTACTCACTCATCACTCCGGAGGCGACCATGGCGGTGAAGAGTCCTCCGGGAGATGATTCCCCTCTCCGGCAGGGTGCCGGAGGCGATCTCCTGAATCCCCCGAGATGGGATTGGCGGCGGCGGCGTCTCTGGAAGGTTTTCCGTATCGTGGCTCTCGGTACTGGGGGTTTCGCGACGAAGGCTTTAAGTAGGCAGAGGAGATAGGTCAGGGGGCCTGACAGGGGGGCCACACAGTAGGGCAGCGCGGGCCCCCCCCTTGGTCGCGCCGCCTTAGTGTGTCGGCGCCCCGTGGCCCAACTTCGTGACTCCTTCGGTCTTCTGGAAGCTTCGTGTGAAAATAGGCCCCTCGGCGTTGATTTCGTCCAATTCCGAGAATATTTCCTTACTAGGATTTCTGAAACCAAAAACAGCAGAAAACAGCAACTGGCTCTTCGGTATCTTGTTAATAGGTTAGTGCCGGAAAATGCATAAATATGACATAAAGTATGCATAAAACATGTAGATATCATCAATAATGTGGCATGGAACATAAGAAATTATCGATACGTCGGAGACGTATCAGCATCCCCAAGCTTAGTTCCTGCTCGTCCCGAGCAGATAAATGATAACAAAGATGATTTCTGGAGTGACATGCCATCATAACCTTGATCATACTATTGTAAGCACATGTAATGAATGCAGCGATCAAAACAATGGTAAATGACATGAGTAAACAAATGAATCATATAGCAAAGACTTTTCATGAATAGTATTTTCAAGACAAGCATCAATAAGTCTTGCATAGGAGTTAACTCATAAAGCAATAATTCAAAGTATAGGTATCGAAGCAACACAAAGGAAGATTAAGTTTCAGCGGTTGCTTTCAACTTGTAACATGTACATCTCATGGATATTGTCAATGTAAAGTAATATAACAAGTTCAATATGCAAGTATGTAGGAATCAATGCACAGTTCACGCAAGTGTTTGCTTCTTGAGGTGAAGAGAAATAGGTGAACTGACTCAACATAAAAGTAAAAGAAAGGCCCTTCGCAGAGGGAAGCATTGATTGCTATATTTGTGCTAGAGCTTTGATTTTGAAAACATATAGAGAGCATAAAAGTAAAATTTTGAGAGGTGTTTGTTGTTGTCAACGAATGGTAGTGGGCACTCTAACCCCCTTGCCAGACAAACCTTCAAAGAGCGGTGATGTCTACGGGAGCTTCTATTCTTTTAGACAGTGTTGGGCCTCCAAGAGCAGAGGTTTGTAGAACAGCAACAAGTTTCCCTTAAGTGGATCACCCAAGGTTTATCGATCTCAGGGAGGAAGAGGTCAAAGATATCCCTCTCAAGCAACCCTGCAACCACAAAGCAATAAGTCTCTTGTGTCCCCAACACACCAAATACACTTGTCAGATGTATAGGTGCACTAGTTCGGCGAAGAGATAGTGAGATACAAGTAATATGGATGAGTATGAGTGATAATAGCAGTCTGAAGAAAATATGGCAGCGAGTAAACATTCAACAAAACAGTAAACAAACGGAGATTCGATGCTTGGAAGCAAGGCCCTGGGATCCTGCTTTCACTAGTGGACACTCTCAACAATGATCACATAATAGGACTACTCTACACCCTCTTGTTGGATGATGAACACCATTGTGTAGGATTACACGAACCCTCAATGCCGGAGTTAACAAGCTCCACAATATTCAATGTTCATATTTAAATAACCTTAGAGTGCAAGATAGATCAACACAACCAAACCAAGTACTAACATAGCATGCACACTTCTACCATCACACTATGAAAGGAGGAATAGATCGCATCAATACCATCATAGTAATAGTTAACTTCATAATCTACAAGAGATCACAATCATAGCATAAACCAAGTACTTCATGATGCACACACTGCCAACATTACATCATGGAGGAGGAATAGACTACTTTAATAACATCACTAGAGTAGCACATAGATGATATTCAACTAGATCACATAAAGAGAGAGATGAACCACATAGCTACAGCGGAGCCCTCAGCCCCGGGGGTGAATTACTCCCTCCTCATCATGGAGGCAGCGATGGCGGTGAAGATGGCGGTGGAGACGGCGGTGGAGAAGGCTCCGGGGGCAATTCCCCGTCCCGGCAGGGTGCCGGAACAGAGAGTTCTGTCCCCCGAATTGGACTTTCGCGATGGCGGCGGCTCTGGATGGTTTTCTCTATTTTCGTCGAACTGGTCGATGTTTTTAGGTCAGGGACGAATATATAGGCGGAGAGTCGGAGTCGGAGGGGCCACGGGGTGCCCAGATGATAGGGGGGCGCGCCCCCCCCTTGGGCCGCGCCGCCCTGTGGGGTGGGGCCCCCCTGGCACCCCTCTGACTTTTCTCCGGTGCTCTGGAAGCTTCCCGAAATTATAAGATCTCCGGTGTTGATTTCGTCCGATTCCGAAAATATTTCCTTACTAGGATTTCTGAAACCAAAAACAGCAGAAACAAAGAATCGGCCTTTCGGCATCTCGTCAATAGGTTAGTTCCGGAAAACGCATAAATATGACATAAAGTGAGCATAAAACATGTAGATATCATCAATAATGTGGCATGGAACATAAGAAACTATCGATACGTCGGAGACGTATCAAGCGGCTCCCATTTTATTTTATTTTTGGGTGGCACTCCTTCCAACCTTTCTTTCACAAACCATGGCTAACCGAATCCTCGGGTGCCTGCCAACAATCTCATACCATGAAGGAGTGCCTTTTTATTTTAGTTTTATTATGATGACACTCCTCCCCACCTTTGCTTTCTCAAGCCATGGCTAACCGAATCCTTCGGGTGCCGTCCAACAATCACATACCATGGAGGAGTGTCAATTTTTTTGTTAATTAATTTGGGACTGGGAATCCCATTGCCAGCTCTTTTTGCAAAATTATTGGAAAAGCGGATGAAGCCACTAGTCCATTGGTGAAAGTTGCCCAACAAGAATGAAAGATAAACACCACATACTTCCTCATGAGCTATAAAACATTGACACAAATCAGAGGTAATAAATTTTGAATTGTTTAAAGGTAGCACTCAAGCAATTTACTTTGGAATGGCGGAGAAATACCATGTAGTAGGTAGGTATGGTGGACACAAATGGCATAGTGGTTGGCTGAAGGATTTTGGATGCATGAGAAATATTCCCTCTCGATACAAGGTTTAGGCTAGCAAGGTTATTTGAAACAAACACAAGTATGAAGCGGTACAGCAAAACTCACATAAAAAACATATTGTAAACATTATAAGACTCCACACCGTCTTCCTTGTTGTTCAAACTCTTTACTAGAAATTATCTAGACCTTAGAGAGACCAATTATGCAAACCAAATTTTAGCAAGCTCTATGTATTTCTTCATTAATAGGTGCAAAGTATATGATGCAAGAGCTTAAACATGAGCACAACAATTGCCAAGTATCACATTATCCAAGACATTTACCAATTACTACATGTAGCATTTCCTGTTTCCAACCATATAACAAATTAACGAAGAAGATTCAACCTTCGCCATGAATACTATGAGTAAAGCCTAAGGACATATTTGTCCATATGCAACAGCGGAGTGTGTCTCTCTCCCACACAATGAATGATAGGATCCATTTTATTCAAACAAACAGACGCTCCAAGCAAAGTACATAAGATGTGATGGAATAAAAATATAGTTTCACTAGAGGAACCTGATAATGTTGTCGATGAAGAAGGGGATGCCTTGGGCATCCCCAAGCTTAGATACTTGAGTCTTCTTGAAATATGCAGGGGTGAACCACCGGGGCATCCCCAAGCTTGGAGCTTTCACTCTCCTTGATCATATTGTATCATCTCCCTCTCTTGATCCTTGAAAACTTCCTCCACACCAAACTCAAAACAACTCATTAGAGGGTTAGTGCATAATCAAAATTCACATGTTCAGAGGTGACATAATCATTCTTAACACTTCTGGACATTGCACAAAGCTACTGAAAGTTAATGGAATCGAAAAATCCATCAAGCATAGCAAAACAGGCAATGCGAAATAAAAGGCAGAATCTGTCAAAATAGAACAGTCCGTAAAGACGAATTTTATTGAGGCACCAGACTTGCTCAAATGAAAATGCTCAAATTGAATGGAAGTTGCGTACATATCTGAGGATCACTCACGTAAATTGGCATAATTTTCTGAGTTACCTACAGAGAATTAAGCCCAGATTCGTGACAGCAAAGAAATATGTTTCTGCGCAGTAATCCAAATCTAGTATGAACCTTACTATCAACGACTTTACTTGGCACAACAATGCAACAAAACTAAGATAAGGAGAGGTTGCTACAGTAGTAACAACTTCCAAGACTCAAATACAAAATAAAAGTGCAGTAGTAAAATCATGGGTTGTCTCCCATAAGCGCTTTTCTTTAACGCATTTCAGCTAGGCGCAGAAAGTGTGTATCAAGTATTATCAAGAGACGAAGCATCAACATCATTTTCACAATTTATCCCATTAGGTATATTAGATGCTCCTTTTTCTATAGTGGTATTAAGAGCTTTATCAATTTTAGGCCTATAATAGTTTTTTGGTTTAGGCACCTTAGAGACATACATGAAATTTTGCTCCTTACCCACATAAGCTTTCTCTCTAAACTTTATAGATGAAAAGGTTGAACCCAATGTTCCCATAGCCTCTTCAAGTTCACTAATCCTTTGGGTTTGATTATCATGAATAGCACAAGCTTCTAAGATGGCAATTCTCTCATTAATTCCACCTAGAGATTTATCAAGTTTATCAGTGCTATCAAGTAATGCTCCCAAATTAATCTCAATACTTGCAAGATTTTGCTCTATGGTTTCCAACTTTTTCATGACATCTTCAAGAGAGGTTTCAATTTTAACTTCATTAACAGGTGGTATTCCAAATAGACTCTCAATAATGCAACTAGCTTCTAAGGCAGGAGTGCCTAGGAAGTTACCTCCCGCGAGACAATCAAGAACATATCTATTCCAGCTAGAGATACCAACATAAAAATTTCTCAGTAGGATAGTGGTGGAGTGTTTCTTAGTGCACCTATTATGGGCATCACTAATTCTATACCAAGCATCTTTTAAACATTCTCCCCCTTTTTGCTTAAACGAACGAACTTCAACTTTAGGATTACTCATTTTAGCAATAGTAAATAAAGCAAACTAGATAAAGTAAATGCAAGTAACTAATTTTTTTTGTGTTTTTGATATAGCAAACAAGATAGCAAGTAAAGTAAAACTAGCAACTAATTTTTTTGTGTTTTGATATAATGCAGCAAACAAAGTAGTAAATAAAAGTAAAGCAAGACAAAAACAAAGTAAAGAGATTGGAAGTGGAGACTCCCCTTGCAGCGTGTCTTGATCTCCCCGGCAACGGCGCCAGAAAACAGTCTTGATACGCGTACAGCACGCGTCCGTTGGGAACCCCAAGAGGAAGGTGTGATGCGTACAGCGGCAAGTTTTCCCTCAGTAAGAAACCAAGGTTTATCGAACCAGTAGGAGCCAAGAAGCACGTTGAAGGTTGATGGCGGCGAAGTGTAGTGCGGCGCAACACCAGGGATTCCGGCGCCAACGTGGAACCTACACAACAAAGTACTTTGTCCCAACGTAATAGTGAGGTTGTCAATCTCATCGGCTTGCTGTAACAAAGGATTAGATGTATAGTGTGGATGATGATTGTTTGCAGAAAACAGTAGAACAAGTATTGCAGTAGATTGTATTCGATTAAAAGAATGGACCGAGGTCCACAGTTCACTAGAGGCGTCTCTCCGATAAGAATAAGCATGTTGGGTGAACAAATTACAGTTGGGCAATTGACAAATAAAGAGGGCATGACCATGCACATACATGATATGATGAGTATTGTGAGATTTAAATGGGCATTACGGCAAAGTACATAGACTGCTATCCAGCATGCATCTATGCCTAAAGAGTCCACCTTCAGGTTATCATCCGAACCCCTTCCAGTATTAAGTTGCAAACAACAGACAATTGCATTAAGTATGGTGCGTAATGTAATCAACAACTACATCCTTAGACATTGCATCGATGTTTTATCCCTCGTGGCAACAGCACATCCACAACCTTAGAACTTTCTGTCACTGTCCCAGATTTAATGGAGGCATGAACCCACTATCGATCATAAATAATCCCTCTTGGAGTTACTAGCAAAAACTTGGTCAGAGCCTCTACTAATAACGGAGAGCATGCAAGATCATAAACAACACATAGATAATAGATTGATAATCAACATAGCATAGTATTCTCTATCCATCGGATCCCAACAAACACAATATGTAGCATTACAGATAGATGATCTTGATCATGTTAGGCAGCTCACAAGATCCAACAATGAAGCACAATTAGGAGAAGACGACCATCTAGCTACTGCTATGGACCCATAGTCCAGGGGTGAACTACTCACTCATCACTCCGGAGGCGACCATGGCGGTGAAGAGTCCTCCGGGAGATGATTCCCCTCTCCGGCAGGGTGCCGGAGGCGATCTCCTGAATCCTCCGAGATGGGATTGGCGGCGGCGGCGTCTCTGGAAGGTTTTCCGTATCGTGGCTCTCGGTACTGGGGGTTTCGTGACGAAGGCTTTAAGTAGGCGGAGGAGATAGGTCAGGGGGCCTGACAGGGGGGCCACACAGTAGGGCGGCGCGGCCCCCCCCTTGGCCGCGCCGCCTTAGTGTGTCGGCGCCCCGTGGCCCCACTTCGTGACTCCTTCGGTCTTCTGTAAGCTTCATGTGAAAATAGGCCCCTGGGCGTTGATTTCGCCCAATTCCGAGAATATTTCCTTACTAGGATTTCTAACACCAAAAACAGCAGAAAACAACAACTGGCTCTTCGGCATCTTGTTAATAGGTTAGTGCCGGAAAATGTATAAATATGACATAAAGTATGCATAAAACATGTAGATATCATCAATAATGTGGCATGGAACATAAGAAATTATCGATACGTCGGAGACGTATCAAGCGTGCATAGACATCAAGCTCTTTTCTGGCGCCGTTGTCGGGAAGGTAAGGTAAAAGGTACTCACATCCTCTGGCTACTAAGTCTTTTAGTTGCTGGTGAGTGCTCGAAGTTATTTCCTCTAGATTCTGCAATTATATCTTTTTGTTTCTTGTTTTTATTTTCACTAGTTAGGCTTAATGAAAAACAACAACAAAAATAGAGAGCTTTATAGTATTTATTTTGAGTTAGGACATGAGGTGTTTGAAGAGAAAATTAAAAAACCTATGAAACTTTACTTGCATGTTGGTAGCAGTGTTATTAGTATGAATTCTTTGAACACCATTATTGCTAATGCTATGGAAAAGTCTAAACTTGGGGAAGCTAGTTTTTATGAAAGTGGTCTTTTTAGTTCCCCGGCTTTAGAGGAGGAAATTTGCTATGATGATACTATGCCTCCAATATATATATGATGATTACAATGATGATTATATTATTTTCAGTCCACCTACTATTGAGGAGAAAATTAATTATGTTTACAATATGCCTCCTATATTTGATGATTATGATGACGAGAATAATAATGATAGCTATTTTGTTGAATTTGCTCACAATTAATAAGAATGACTATGCTTATGTGGAAGTAATGATTATTTTATGCATGTGGCTCATGAGAAGAATATTTTATGTGATGGTTATATTGTTGAGTTTATTCATGATGCTACTGAAAGTTATTATGAGAGATAAAAATATGGGTGTAGAAATTTTCATGTTACTAAAACACCTCTCTGTATGTTAAAAGTTTTGAAGTTGCTCTTGTTTTATCTTCCTATGCTTGTCACTTTGTTCTTTGTGGATTTATTTGTGTACAAGATTCTTATTCATAGGAAGTGGGTTAGACTTAAATGTGTTTCATATTTTCTCCTTGATGCTCTCTGCTGGCGCGTGACAGGGCTTGCAACGGTGCCAGAAAGTAGCTTCTTGTGACGGTAAAGCACATGTCCGTTGGGAACCCCAAGAGGAAGGTGTGATGCCTACAGCAGCAAGTTCTCCCTCGGTAAGAAACCAAGGTTTATCGAACCAGTAGGAGATGAAGGCCACGTGAAGGTTATTGGTGAAGGAGTGTAGTGCGGCGCAACACCAGAGATTCCGGCGCCAACGTGGAACCTGCACGGCACAATCAAGATACTTTGTCCCAACTTAACAATGAGGTTGTCAATCTCACCGGCTTGCTGTAAACAAAGGATTAAATGTATGGTGTGGAGAATGATGTTTGCTTGCAAAGAACAATAGAGAACAATGACTGCAATAGGTTGTATTTCAGATGTAAAAGAATGGACCGGGGTCCACAGTTCACTAGTGGTGTCTCTCCAATAAGATAAATAATATGTTGGGTGAACAAATTACAGTTGGGCAATTGACAAATAGAGAGGGCATAACAATGCACATACATATCATGATGACTACTATGAGATTTACTTAGAGCATTACGACAAAGAACATAGACCGCTATCCAGCATGCATCTATGCCTAAAAAGTCCACCTTCGGGTTAGCATCCGCACCCCTTCCAGTATTAAGTTGCAAACAACAGACAATTGCATTAAGTACTGTGCGTAATATAAACAATACAAATATCCTTAGACAAAGCATTGATGTTTTATCCCTAGTGGCAACAACACATCCACAACCTTAGAACTTTCTGTCACTTTCCCAGATTTAATGGAGGCATGAACCCACTATCTAGCATAAATACCCCCTCTTGGAGTTACAAGTATCAACTTGGCCAGAGCCTCTACTAGCAACAGAGAGCATGCAAGATCATAAACAACACATATATGATAGATCGATAATCAACTTGACATAGTATTCCATATTCATCGGATCCCAACAAACACAACATGTAGCATTACAAATAGATGATCTTGATCATGATAGGCAGCTCACAAGATCTAAACATGATGGCATAATAGGAGAAGACAACCATCTAGTTACTGCTATCACTACAAGAAATATGTTGACTTGCGACCCTTCATTTTCATCACTAAATCGTCACTACATTTAATATATGACGTTTTTATGACGAAAAATTGATCGTCAAAAACGGAGCGTCAGGAATCAACCAACATGACCTTCTACTTGGAATCGTCATGATTGTCTATGACAATATTGCATCGTCGTAATATCTATGACGATCTAATATCGTCATTGGCAATTTGGCCATGCCACATCAGATCCCACGTGGCCAGTCTGACGTGGCAAAATTGTGACGAAATGAAATCGTCGTGATCCAAAATCAGCCCGGTCCATTTACATGGTCTACATGGCTAGAGCCCATTAATATCAGCCCTTTTTTTTATTCCTTAGCCTTTTTTGGCCCATTTGTCTTTTGAGCCTTAGCCACTTGTCAATCCGTTTGTCTTTTGGGCCTTAGCCTTGTAACAAAAAAAAATTATCAGTTTGGTTTTGCAGCCATAACCTTTTTACATCATTTTTTCTTATTTGGGCCTTGGCCTTATTAAGGTCCAGCAGCATTACGTCTCACTTGTAAGTTGTATGTTTCAATCTCAGGTTTTATGATCCCACGATGTAACAGTAATTAAACAACAAATAATTTAATCAAAACTGGAGAATACAAGAAATTCAATTCAGTTACAATATTACCACAGCCATCAAAAGCTGCCAACTGAATATAGCCCAAAATGAACCCACAACAGGACCATATCACTACAGCAGGCAACTTATCAGTCCAAACTTCTGGGCAAACAGGGCTTCCAACCTCGAGATCCAGGGCCTCTCCACACCTCCACGCCCTCTCCAGGCCCTCTCATAAGAAACAAGTCAACAAGTTGCATGATCAGGTCCATTAGTAAAAATCAAGCCAACACTAAGTGCAGCTAACTTCCCAATTCCGTTGGTTCCAACAAAGGACAAAACTTGATCAGGTCTTGGAACAGGCACCTTGCAAGTGTTGATTAGTACTTCAACACGGATGGCTTCAAGCCAGTTTATCAAACATACAGATAAAATAGTACAAGTTTAGACAAACTAGGCCATCTTCTATTGGGTTTCATAAGCTCTCTGATTGTAGAAAAGGTACATGTGCAAATTAAAGGTATTTGGTCCATAGCGATGGGTAGTATCTTTTTCCAAATTTCTGCAACAACGATTACAGAAGCGAGAACACTTAGTTAAATTATACATCTGAATAGCCGTATAAAGTTACAGGCATACCTTAATGCAAATACCGCAACCAATACACATCTCTTTAGAAATGACCACAATTTTCACTGCTGGATTAACTTAAAAGCAAGGTTTCCGCTACTGTAGTGTGCATAACACATTATTACAATATGCATCACGACAAGAGCAACAGAGAAGTGGGCAGATGGTGCACACAGCTATTCAGATGTACCCTATGAATTACTAACTAAACAGCAAGTACTTAGTAACATGTATGAGGACCACATAAAATCTTATGTTCATAGCAACGATGCGCCAAAACTAAGAGGTGGCCATGCTAAGGTCTCCAGTTTCAATAGTAGAAATGCCAAGTTATAAAAATTGCATTTAGTATTTAGTAATATGGCCAGCTGGTATTACAATTAGAAAGCTAGTACTGAAACGAATAACACTGATAGAATACAACGTTGCTTCTACTGCTGCTTAACCACTAGGCCGCTAAGAGAACGCTGTATCAACAGAAACCCTGTTAGTCACTTCAATTCAGAACAGATGGCATTAACCGATCAGCTTATGTATGGAGAAGATAACAAAGAACAAGTTGGTACAAATGCAAAGCATAAGGTATTCCAGAAGATGCATCTCACTAGAGAAATAAAATAAAAACATTTTTAATGGTAACTTTTGGCAGACAATTTGGGAGTTGGGCAACATGAATTTCATCAAATTAGAAGAGAGAGGGTTCCCTTGCCCTTCTTGTCTCCACCGATCTCAAAGTGCTTGTACCTCTGAAGATAGATTTCAAAGAGAATTCAGATACAACACTAAGTGAAAAACAGTCAAGTGTGGAAAAAAAAGGAGAGATACAAGTACCTTCATCGCGTGCTGAGAGTAGTGATTGCAGCTCTGATACTGAAGCTTCAACACAATCTTCTTTGTTGTCTTGGGCTGAAAGAAACCAAAGTATCAAACAACCAGAAGCAAAACAGCAAAGTAGTTATAATTCAATATAATCAGCTAAGGTGCTCAGTATATGTTAGCAAGAAGGTTAAATCTAATATATGTTCATATTGCAGGAACTATGTATATATCCAACGCTAAAGATTTATTTAACTCAGATTCTACAAAACTATAATTGAAAGACAGGAACACAACAATATAGCACCTGTACAACTGAAACTAGAAAATCATGCACGCCCATAGGTGAAGTGCGTAAGGGTTATATACGAGTAATGTAGTGTAAGCTTCAGTTCAAAAATCTACTATAAGCATGAATGGTTGCCTGCAAGCGAACCATGAAATGTAACATGCAGTTCCATGAAGTGCAGTCCCATATATTAACTCATAAACATATATCATAAATCCTATCAGCAATAACTGGGCAAAATCTACATACTGTTAGTCCTACACATACATCTACACAGAGGACATAGCGATGCAAGAGATACCCCGAGATCTGGTTGCGGAAGGGATATCAAGTACCATGGGTGCTGTCGTACAGTGGAGGCAGCCCGATGATGAACGCGGTGAGGGTAGGTCGTAGCTCGGGCCATCCGTGGCGCCCGCGCGCGGTTGTCGGCGGTCCTGGGGTCAGGGAACATCGGCGTCGGTGAAGGCCGGGGCTTTTAGCCCCGCGCAGTGAATCCGGTCGCCGAGCATGGTCACCACCTCCCGCAGCCGGAGACGCAGTCGCCATGGACCGTCCTGCTCCGCTGTGAACAGGCGGGATCTTGCGCTAGGGTTTCTACTGGAGGTGCGGCTTTGTGGTTCCACGAGGTTTGAGGGAGAGAGGGGTAAGGGGATTCCGGGGAGATGGTCGGCAGGACGGGTAGTGACCTGAGTTTGCCGGAATGTAGGCCGGCGGCGGAGGTGGAGGAAAGGGGAGAGAGGCGCTGTGAGGGGTAGGTCACAATGGAGTCGTTGTGTACAGACTGTACTCTGTTCGATAGGGTTGGTGGGCTCAAAGTCTGACCTCGCCTCGCTCAGGCCACTTTTAGATGTGTTTCGCGCCTTTGCCAAAATCCAGCGCGGGACTGCACAAGGGCGATGAAATCTCAGCCATTTGATGGTGGTCACGATCTCCATCGGTGGAGTGATCCGTGGGTAGTCTGGTGCTGCTTTCTGATTGGCTGAAATAAGTGTCCTGAATCGAAGATTGGCTGACACTATTCAATCATAGCTAATATAAAAAGAGAGAGACCGTGAGACAAGATAGATGTAAACAAATTGGAATGATAAATACAAAATATGACATGTGGGCCTTTCCTCTAATAAATATGACAATTGGTCCAAATGGTAGCTTGTCAATTTGGTCAACATGTCACAGTTGGTCAAAGGGTCTCACATGTCATGGAGGGCTTAAGCCTAGTCATATCCGGAGCGAAAGTTGACACATGGACACGACACTTGGAAAAAATTGATGAGGTGTCCGCCTAGTAATTTTAAGACATGGCGAATTAGCAGACATGACGATCTTAATTGGTCGTAATCACCTGCAAATAATGTCGTAGACCGCGTGGTTTCGACTATGACGTTTTCATTGTTGGAAATAATGACGTTCTTGACCCAAATTGTCGTAATTTTCTAGGGTTTTGACCCTCCCAAATAGCTAACGACCATTCAGTGCGAAATTGTCATAGAATCATGACGATTTTTCTGAGGGTCACTGAGAGAAGGTCACAAGTCAACACATTTGTTGTAGTGTATGGACCCATAGTCCAAGGATGAACTACTCACGCATCAGTCCGGAGGCGGGCTGTACAACCCTCCGGTGATGATTCCCCTCTCCGGCAGGGTGCCGGAGGAGATCTTCAGAATCCCCCGAGATGGGATTGACGGCGGCGACGTCTCGGTAACTTTTCTCGTATTTTGGCTCTCGGTACTAGGGTTTTCCGATACGAAGGAATATATACGCGAAGAGGCAGCGTCGGGGGAGTCAGGGGTGGGCTCCCCATACCTGGGCGCGGCAGGGGGCCTGGCCGCGCCGCCCTATGGGGTGGCCCCCTGCTGGCCCTCTCCGACTCTTCTTCGATGTTCTGGAATCCTCCGTGGAAAATAGAGCCGTGGGCTTTTGTTTCGTCCAATTCCGAGAATATTTCCTGTGTAAGATTTCTGAAACCAAAAACAGCAGGAAACAGGAACTGGCGCTTCGGCATCTTGTTAATAGGTTAGTACCGGAAAATACATAAAAATGATATAAAGTATGAATAAAACATGTAGGTATTGTCATAAAACTAGCATGGAACATAAGAAATTATAGATACGTTTGAGACGTATCAAGCATCCCAAAGCTTAGTTCCTACTCGCCCTCGAGTAGGTAAACGATAAAAAGAATAATTTCTGAAGTGACATGCTACCAACATGATCTTGATCAATACTATTGTAAATTATATGAGATGACTGAAGTGACTCAAAGCAATGGTCTATAGTTTGTTAACAAATAGATAATGACTAAACAACTGAATCATATAGCAAAGACTTTTCATGAATAGTACTTTCAAGACAAGCATCAAAAAGTCTTATATAGGAGTTAACTCATAAAGCAATAGATTCTTAATAGAAGGTTTTGAAGCAACACAAAGGAAGATTTAAGTTTCAGCAGTTGCTTTCAACTTTCAACATGTATATCTCATGGATAATTGTCAACACAAAGTAATATGATGAGTGCAAATAAGCAAGTATGTAAGAATCAATGCACACAGTTGACACAAGTGTTTGCTTCTAAGATAGAAGGAAGTAGGTAAACTGACTCAACATAAAATAAAAGTAAGGCCCTTCGCAGAGGGAAGCAGGGATTACTCATGTGCTAGAGCTTTTTATTTTGAAAGCATGGAAACATTTGTGTCAACGGTGGTAATAATTCATATGTGTTATGTATAAAACTTCCTATAAGTTGCAAGCCTCGTGCATCGAATACTGATAGTGCCCGCACTGTCGTCGTGGCGAACGAGCAGATGCCATGGGATGGCTTAAGTTGGGGCCGAATGGGCGCAAGAGGATTCGGGGGAGGGTTTGCGACTAGATGGGATGAACTTCCGGATGCTTTCCTCAAGAACACAACCAAAGGCAGGTATGCAAGAAGAAACACAAGAGGAAGAACTCTGCTCTAGATCGCTAGCTTCATTGATCTCAACATGGTTACAGGTTTTTTGGATACAAGGTTTCCCTAGAGACTGATCATCTGGGCGTGCCCGTGAAGGACAGTGCCCCCTCTCCTTATATAGGGGAGAGGGTGGCTTACAGAACAAGAAACCCTAATGGCATCTTTGACTGGACAAACTACTTTACAAAGTAACTTTAATCATGGATGACGCCGGGGTCTTCTTTAATCAGGAGCGCTGACGTCCTCCGGCTTCTTTCAGCGTCATCCCTCTCTTTGGCGCCAGGGCTTCGATTAAAGCCACTTTGCTTAGCTCATCTTTGTCTTCTAGTTCTGAAGAGAATCTTTGACCAGTCTTGCCGACATGCTCTTCTTTCCGGTAGCCCGGTATCTTCTTTATCCGGTTCCGGTATACCCCTCTTGGGGATACCGGCTTAGCTTTACTTAGCCAAACTCTTATCTTCGTGCTTCAGTATAAACATTAAACCGGTATCTTGATGGCTCAAACCATCCGGTTTGGCATGCCTTTGGCATACCGGGGGTCATCCCCCCAACATTAGTCCCCGAAGCTGGTATAGTCTGGCGGATTCTATCCAACAGGCCATGCCAGGTTCTCACGTCTTAGGATACCGGTTTAAACTTTCCGACGCTTAGCTTGGATCCGGCATCTTTGCCCGGACTCACTCTTTCTCTCTCTGCAAAGTATTCTCCGGTATCTTGTCCTCCGGCATCTTAGTCATTAACTACTTCCTCGGCGAAGTCGAGAATTTCTCGGGCCCCGCGCCTGTCAGTGACATGCGCACTGTGACTGACGCGCTAGTGTCAGGGGTCACTTCCCTTCGGTTTCTGCGCGCGTATTAACTGCTTCACAGCGGATCCTAGTCACTGTTCCGGATCCGTGTGCGCCTCCCTGTGGCTTCTTGTTTTTACGCGTGTATCGCCGCGCCACGTGGCAGCCCGTGGAGCGAACCGTCGCGGCCCGGCGGTTTTCGGCCCACCTCTCTCTCTTCCTTTATAAGGCAGAACCGCCCCCTCTTCTTACTCTTCTCGCATTCTCCACTTCTTCGCACAGAGTTCTTCGCCTTCTGCGCCTCCGCCGCTCTCAGTTCCTCGCTCGAGCTCCGCCGCCCGGCGAACCCTCGCTGCTGCTTCGCCGGACTTCGCCGGACTTACTCGCACGCAGAATCTCTGCGGTGCGGCTCTCTCGGGTGCGACATTCGTGCTTCCTCGAGCTCCTTGATGCGTGTGGTTGGCACGTCCGTTGGGAACCCCAAGAGGAAGGTGTGATGCGCACAGCGGCAAGTTTCCCTCAGTAAGAAACCAAGGTTTAATCGGACCAGTAGGAGTCAAGAAGCACGTTGAAGGTTGATGGCGGCGAGATGTAGTGCGGCGCAACACCAGTGATTCCGGCGCCAACGTGGAACCTGCACAACACAACCAAAGTACTTTGCCCCAACGAAACAGTGAGGTTGTCAATCTCACCGGCTTGCTGTAACAAAGAGTTAACCGTATTGTGTGGAAGATGATTGTTTGCGTAAAACAAGAGAACAAGTATTGCAGTAGATTGTATTTCAGTAAAGAGAATTGGACCGGGGTCCACAGTTCACTAGAGGTGTCTCTCCCATAAGACGAACAGCATGTTGGGTGAACAAATTACAGTTGGGCAATTGACAAATAAAGAGAGCATGACCATGCACATACATATCATGATGAGTATAGTGAGATTTAATTGGGCATTACGACAAAGTACATAGACCGTCATCCAACTGCATCTATGCCTAAAAAGTCCACCTTCAAAGTTATCATCCGAACCCCTCCGGTATTAAGTTGCAAACAACAGACAATTGCATTAAGTATGGTGCGTAATGTAACTAGTGACTACATCCTTGAACATAGCACTAATGTTTTATCCCTAGTGGCAACAGCAACACAACCTTAGAACTTTCTCACATCGTCACGGTGTCAATGCAGGCATGAACCCACTATCGAGCATAAGTACTCCCTCTTGGAGTTACAAGCATCTACTTGGCCAGAGCATCTACTAGTAACGGAGAGCATGCAAGATCATAAACAACACATAGCATAACTTTGATAATCAACATAACAAGTATTCTCTATTCATCGGATCCCAACAAACGCAACATATAGAATTACAGATAGATGATCTTGATCATGTTAGGCAGCTCACAAGATCCGACAATGATAGCACAATGGGGAGAAGACAACCATCTAGCTACTGCTATGGACCCATAGTCCAGGGGTAGACTACTCACTCATCACTCCGGAGGCGACCATGGCGGTGTAGAGTCCTCCGGGAGATGATTCCCCTCTGCGGCAGGTGCCGGAGGCGATCTCCTGGATCCCGAGATGGGATCGGCGGCGGCGGCGTCTCTCGGGAAGGTTTTCCGTATCGTGGCTCTCAGATCGGGGTTTCGTCACGGAGACTTTTTATAGGCGGAAGGGCAGGTCAAGAGGCGGCACGGGGCCCCACACCACAGGCCGCGCGGCCAAGGGGGCCGCGCCCCCCTAGGGTGTGGCCCCACCGTGGCCCCACTTCGTCACACCTTCGGACTTCTGGAAGCTTCGGGAGAAAATAGGCCCCTGGGCTTTGATTTCGTCCAATTCCCAGAATATTTCCATACAAGGATTTCTGAAACCAAAAACAGAAACAAAGAAGCGGCACTTCGGCATCTTGTTAATAGGTTAGTTCCGGAAAATGCACGAATATGACATAAAGTGTGCATAAAACATGTAGATAACATCAATAATGTGGCATGGAACATAAGAAATTATCGATACGTCAGAGACGTATCAGCATCCCCATGCTTAGTTCTGCTCGTCCCGAGCAGGTAAAACGATAACACAGATAATTTCTGGAGTGACATGCCATCATAATCTTGATCATACTATTTGTAAAGCATATGTAGTGAATGCAGCGATCGAAACAATGTATATGACATGAGTAAACAAGTGAATCATATAGCAAAGACTTTTCATGAATAGCACTTCAAGACAAGCATCAATAAGTCTTGCATAAGAGTTAACTTATAAAGCAATAATTCAAAGTAAAGGCATTGAAACAACACAAAAGAAGATTAAGTTTCAGCGGTTGCTTTCAACTTGTAACATGTATATCTCATGGATATTGTCAACATAGAGTAATATAATAAGTGCAATAAGCAAATATGTAGGAATCAATGCACAGTTCACACAAGTGTTTGCTTCTTGAGGTGGAGAGAGATAGGTGAACTGACTCAACATTGAAAGTAAAAGAATGGTCCTCCATAGAGGAAAAGCATCGATTGCTATATTTGTGCTAGAGCTTTGATTTTGAAAACATGAAACAATTTTGTCAACGGTAGTAATAAAGCATATGCATCATGTAAATTATATCTTATAAGTTGCAAGCCTCATGCATAGTGTACTAATAGTGCCCGCACCTTGTCCTAATTAGCTTGGACTACCGGATCATCACAATGCACTGTTTTTACCAAGTGTCACAAAGGGGTACCTCTATGTCGCCTGTACAAAGGTCTAAGGAGAAAGCTCGCATTGGATTTCTCGCTATTGATTATTCTTCAACTTAGACATCCATACCGGGACAACATAGACAACAGATAATGGACTCCTCTTTTATGCATAAGCATATACCAACAATTAATAATTTTCTCATTTGAGATTTGAGGATTGTTGTCCAAAACTGAAACTTCCACCATGGAGCATGGCTTTAGTTAGCGGCCCAATGTTCTTCTCTAACATATGCATGCTTAACCATATGGTGGTAGATCTCTCTTACTTCAGACAAGACGGACATGCATAGCAACTCACATGAAATTCAACAATGAATAGTTGATGGCGTCCCCAGTGAACATGGTTATCGCACAACAAGCAACTTAATAAGAGATAAAGTGCATAATTACATATTCAATACCACAATAGTTTTTAAGCTATTTGTCCCATGAGCTATATATTGCAAAGGTGAATGATGGAATTTTAAAGGTAGCACTCAAGCAATTTACTTTCGAATGGCAGAAAATACCATGTAGTAGGTAGGTATGGTGGACACAAATGGCATAGTGGTTGGCTCAAGTATTTTGGATGCATGAGAAGTATTCCCTCTCGATACAAGGTTTAGGCTAGCAAGGCTTATTTGAAACAAACACAAGGATGAACCGGTGCAGCAAAACTCACATAAAAGACATATTAAAAAAATTATAAGACTCTACACCGTCTTCCTTGTTGTTCAAACTCAAAACTAGAAATTATCTAGACCTTAGAGAAACCAAATATGCAAACCAAATTTTAGCATGCTCTATGTATTTCTTCATTAATGGGTGCAAAGCATATGATGCAAGAGCTTAAACATGAGCACAACAATTGCCAAGTATCACATTACCCAAGACATTTATAGCAATTACTACATGTATCATTTTCAAATTCCAACCATATAACAATTTAACGAAGGAGAAACTTCGCCATGAATACTATGAGTAGAAACCAAGGACATACTTGTCCATATGCTACAGCGGAGCGTGTCTCTCTCCCATAAAGTGAATGCTAGGATCCATTTTATTCAAAAAACACAAAAAACAAAAACAAACCGACGCTCCAAGAAAAAGCACATAAGATGTGATGGAATAAAAATATAGTTTCAGGGGAGGAACCTGATAATGTTGTCGATGAAAAAGGGGATGCCTTGGGCATCCCCAAGCTTAGACGCTTGAGTCTTCTTAGAATATGCAGGGGTGAACCACCGGGTGCATCCCCAAGCTTAGAGCTTTCACTCTCCTTGATCATGTTGCATCATACTCCTCTCTTGATCCTTGAAAACTTCCTCCACACCAAACTCGAAACAACTCATTAGAGGGTTAGTGCACAATATAAATTGACATATTCAGAGGTGACACAATCATTCTTAACACTTCTGGACATTGCATAATGCTACTGGACATTAATGGATCAAAGAAATTCATCCAACATAGCGAAAGAGGCAATGCGAAATAAAAGGCAGAATCTGTCAAAACAGAACAGTTCGTATTGACGAATTTTAAAATGGCACCAGACTTGCTCAAATGAAAATGCTCAAATTGAATGAAAGTTGCGTACATATCTGAGGATCATGCACGTAAATTGGCTTAATTTTATGAGCTACCTACAGGGAGGTGGACTCAGATTCGTGACAGCAAAGAAATCTGGAACTGTGCAGTAATCCAAATCTAGTACTTACTTTTCTATCAACGGCTTAACTTGGCACAACAAAACACAAAACTAAGATAAGGAGAGGTTGCTACAGTAGTAAACAACTTCCAAGACACAAAATAAAAATAAAGTACTGTAGGTAAAAACATGGGTTGTCTCCCATAAGCGCTTTTCTTTAACGCCTTTCAGCTAGGCGCAGAAAGTGTGTATCAAGTATTATCGAAGGGTGGTACTTCTACAGCGGGGTGTGGAGTTTTCTCAACTAGGCATAGTATATTGGATACATAAGTTTCAGCATCTCCCTTTTCATTAGTCTTAGGCGTGCTACTCTCATCAAACAAATTTTCAGGAACTAGCCAAGCATAGTTATTTTCTAATGCATCATTCATAGCTAAGAGCTTACATGGTATTGGTGCTTTTATCTCCCCTCCATCATCAATATTATTAGTGTATCTTATTCTATCCATATCCATCCTTTCAAGGAGACTAACAAAATTAGTAGGAGAACCAAGCATATTAAATTTAGCAAACACCTTTCTAGCTTCTCTTGCTAGACCACCAAATTCTCTAAGAAGGGTTTCTAATACAAAATCTTTCTTTTCCCCCTCTTCCATATCACCAAGTGTGAAAAACATGTATTGGATTATAGGATTAAGATTAACAAATTTAGTTTCCAACATGCGAACTAAATGCGCAGCAGCAATTTCATAAGTAGGCGCAAGGTCTACCAAGTGTCTATCTTCAAAATTTTCAATAGTACTAACATGATTGAAAAATTCTTCTATATTATTTCTCCCAACTATAGACCCACGTCCTACCGGTATGTTTTTTGTGGTAAAATTAAAAGGAAACATGATGAATAAAGTAAATGCAAGTAAACTAATTTTTTTGTGTTTTAGATATAGCAAACAAGATAGCAAATAAAGTAAAACTAGCAACTAATTTTATTGTATTGTGATTTAGTGCAGCAAACAAAGTAGTAAATAAAACTAAGCAAGACAAAAACAAAGTAAAGAGATTGAGAAGTGGAGACTCCCCTTGCAGCGTGTCTTGATCTCCCCGGCAACGGCGCCAGAAATTTGCTTGATGCGTGTGGTTGGCACGTCCGTTGGGAACCCCAAGAGGAAGGTGTGATGCGCACAGCGGCAAGTTTCCCTCAGTAAGAAACCAAGGTTTAATCGGACCAGTAGGAGTCAAGAAGCACGTTGAAGGTTGATGGCGGCGAGATGTAGTGCGGCGCAACACCCGGGATTCCGGCGCCAACGTGGAACCTGCACAACACAACCAAAGTACTTTGCCCCAACGAAACAAAGTGAGGTTGTCAATCTCACCGGCTTGCTGTAACAAAGAGTTAACCGTATTGTGTGGAAGATGATTGTTTGCAGAAACAGTAGAACAAGTATTGCGAGATTGTATTTCAAGAAAGAGAATTGGACCGGGGTCCACAGTTCACTAGAGGTGTCTCTCCCATAAGACGAACAGCATGTTGGGTGAACAAATTACAGTTGGGCAATTGACAAATAAAGAGAGCATGACCATGCACATACATATCATGATGAGTATAGTGAGATTTAATTGGGCATTACGACAAAGTACATAGACCGTCATCCAACTGCATCTATGCCTAAAAAGTCCACCTTCAGGTTATCATCCGAACCCCCTCCAGTATTAAGTTGCAAACAACAGACAATTGCATTAAGTATGGTGCGTAATGTAACTAGTGACTACATCCTTGAACATAGCACTAATGTTTTATCCCTAGTGGCAACAGCGCAACACAACCTTAGAACTTTCTCATCCTTGTCCCGGGTGTCAATGCAGGCATGAACCCACTATCGAGCATAAGTACTCCCTCTTGGAGTTACAAGCATCTACTTGGCCAGAGCATCTACTAGTAACGGAGAGCATGCAAGATCATAAACAACACATAGCATAACTTTGATAATCAACATAACAAGTATTCTCTATTCATCGGATCCCAACAAACGCAACATATAGAATTACAGATAGATGATCTTGATCATGTTAGGCAGCTCACAAGATCCGACAATGATAGCACAATGGGGAGAAGACAACCATCTAGCTACTGCTATGGACCCATAGTCCAGGGGTAGACTACTCACTCATCACTCCGGAGGCGACCATGGCGGTGTAGAGTCCTCCGGGAGATGATTCCCCTCTGCGGCAGGGTGCCGGAGGCGATCTCCTGGATCCCCCGAGATGGGATCGGCGGCGGCGGCGTCTCTGGAAGGTTTTCCGTATCGTGGCTCTCGGTACTGGGGGTTTCGTCACGGAGACTTTTTATAGGCGGAAGGGCAGGTCAAGAGGCGGCACGGGGGCCCCACACCACAGGGCCGCGCGGCCAAGGGGGGGGGGCGCGCCGCCCTAGGGTGTGGCCCCTCCGTGGCCCCTCTTCGTCTCTCCTTCGGACTTCTGGAAGCTTCGTGAGAAAATAGGCCCCTGGGCTTTGATTTCGTCCAATTCCGAGAATATTTCCTTACTAGGATTTCTGAAACCAAAAACAGCAGAAACAAGAATCGGCACTTCGGCATCTTGTTAATAGGTTAGTTCCAGAAAATGCACGAATATGACATAAAGTGTGCATAAAACATGTAGATAACATCAATAATGTGGCATGGAACATAAGAAATTATCGATACGTCGGAGACGTATCACTCCTCTCCTCCTCGCCGTCGATGGACTTCCTCGTCAACCACAAGCTCGCCTCTCCTCCGGCGAACCACTTCCTCTGCGACTCCGCCGCCCCAGGTTAGGCTCAATCTGCCTTTACCCCTCCTTTGCTTGCTTTCTAGATCTTGGGTCGGTAGTGTATTTACTTCTCCCTTTCTTTTGCTTTTTATCTTACTCGTAGATCTTCGCGCGGGGGTAAATCGTGGGATTCCTGTTTTTCCGTGGCTAATTTCATGTCTAGCGAGGAGTCTTCCTCTGCCTCTTCCTCTGCCTCTGCCTCTACCTCTTCTTCCAGTAGCCAACATACCCAATCTTCCGACGGTTTAACCGCCGATCTCGTCCAGATGGACGTCGATGCCGGTAGCGACCAGGAAGCCGGTAGCTCTAGCCAAGCTTCCGGCGTAGATCCTTCCGGTGTCACACGCGGGGCCTGGATGGGCTCCAACGTTAGCCAGTACGAAATCGACTGGCTTTACCGGTCCAGGAGGATTCCGGAGGGAGTATCCTGCCGGCTCCCTGGCGACGAGATTCAACCGGTGCTCAAACCCGGTGAACGCGTTGTTTTCCTCGCTCACTTTGAGCGCGGCTTCGGCCTTCCCGCCTCTCCTTTCTTCCGGGAGTTCCTTGATTTCTACCAGCTCCCGGCAATTCCATCTTTTACCTTTCTTGCTACGCCACCTTCATGGAGGCTTACATCGGCGTTCGTCCCGCTCGCGAGACGTTCGCCCGTTTCTTTGCTCTTCGGATTAATTTCGTTCAGGGCAAGGAAATCCCTAAACCCAAACCCCCCGTGCAGTGCGGGTCTTGTATCATCGGCTCCCGCCAAGGGAGCTCTTTTTTCAAGTTTTCCGGTCTCGAGTCATGCCGGTTGTGGCAAGGGACCTTCTTCTATGTGAAGAACACCGGCGTCGCAGATCTCATCGATCTGCCGCCTTTTAATCCGGCGCCGCCCAGGAAAACCAACTGGAGCTACAACCCGAAGACAGATCATATCGAAACCAACCGGGTGGTACGCTTCATGGAGCAGCTGATGAAGGGGACTAACATCTGCTCCGACGATATTATCCGCGCCTTCATCTCGCGCCGGGTGCTTCCTCTTAAGCGTCGGCAGCACAAGATGAGCGAGATGTATGGCTCCGGTGATCCCACCAAGATCACCGGCCTTCCTCTCAGCAAGAAGGACATCGTCCGCAAGGCTAGGCAGATCTGCCAGACTGCTATGCTGGATGATTGGGAATGGGGCCTCCGGCCTATTAGCTCCACTAACCCTCCGACCCAAGAAGTAAGAAATTACGCAACTCGGGTCGGTTTACCGGTAACTTTTATACTGTGACTAATCTTCTTTTCTTTTGTTTTCAGGCCAAGGACCGCTTCCCCCGCATTGATTCAGACCGGCGAGGTCCTTGCCGGAAGCGTGGTCTAGACAAGTTCGACCCGGACCCCTACATTCATTGGCAGGACCTGAAGATGGGCCGGACTCCAGCCTCGCGCCTCGGCAAGTCTCCACCGGAACCATCCGGTTCGTCCGACGACCTGACCTTGCTCGAGGTAGCTCTTCTTTTTGATCTCTCATATTCTTCTGTTATTGCTTCTCTGTAGATGTTCCCTCAGCCAACATCAACCCACAGGTCCACGAGCACGTGCCGCCCCTGCAGGACGAGGCCGGCCATGAGTTTGTGGAGAAGCTCATGGCTCAAGGCCAGAAGAACAAGGCTCCGACCTCAGACGCCGGCTCAAGCCAGGCCCTTGCATCCAAGTGCTTCCGGACGGAGCCTTTGGCGGGGAAGGAAGCAGGCGTGAGGCGCTACAAGCACAAACAAATGCCGACCTCCTCTGGGTAAGCTCCTGTTTCCCTGCTTGCTTCGTTTTTACCAAGTTCTTTTGCCGATTGCTTTTTTCCAACTTTCTCTTTTTCTTTCGTTCAGCCCTGCGCTCAAGCTTGGCCCAAGGCCTGAGGGCTCTGAGGGTACCGTGAGGACCTCAACCCCTCCTCCTCACTCAAGCCCGGCACCATCTGGTGCCGGCAACATCTCTGCCTCCCCTCTGGGAGGCACTACAAGTTCGGGGCTCGCGGCCCCTACACCGCCAGATCACCGCACGGAGGAGGACCTTGTCTCCCCTCCCGAGAACCAAGACACCGGCGCCAGCAACATCGGCGCCGGAGAAGAAGCTGCCGGGCGGGCGGAACCTCTGGTTCCTCCCGTCCTAGAAAAGAAGAAGAAGAAGACCACGACGTCTTCCCCCTCCAGAGCTGCGCCGGAAACTTCCGCGCCGGCTTCCTCCAACCCGGGTGATGCGCCTGGCGCTCCCCCTTCTCCAAAGACCGTTCCAACGCCACCGCCGAAAGCTCCTCGCACCGAGCCAGCTGGCGCCACTCCAATGCCGCCGCCGCCCAAGACTTTGACGCTAGTCAAGGGAAAGGCAATGGCCTCCAACACGCCCTCCGGCGACCAGCAGCCCTTGGTGCTGCACGTCGCCCGCGCCGCTAGCGCTGCCGGCGAGAAGGCCACCAGCCTGCTTGGCCGGATCACGGAGTTCCAGTGCGAGGGCCGGGAGCTGGGGCACTTGCTGCCCTATGCGGAGAAGTGGAACGCCGCGGACATGTCCAAGGCGACCCGCGGCCTGGGCAAGGACAGGCTACCGGCGCCTGACCCTGCTGGTGAGCGGTCCTCCGAAGAGCATTTTATGCGGCTGCGTCGGGCCGTCAAAGAGCTGGACAGTGCGTGGTTTGATGCCACGAATAACCTGATGGTAAGTTTCACCAGCTTCACTCTTTTTCAACTCTTGCCGGTTTTTCTTCTTCCGGACCTTGTCTATGTTTTCTTCATCTTTTAAACCTTTGTCGGTTTCTCTTTTTTCCTGAATCTTGTCTATTCTCCCAGTCCCCGAGTTTCGTGTTGAGAGCGTAGCTCTTAGCGCGAAACTTAAGTAAAAACGCGCGAAACCGGCATAGCCAGTCCCCGAGCTTCGGGTTAAGAACTTTGCTCTTAGCGCGAAACTTAGCTAGAAACGCGCGAAACCGGCATAGCCAGTCCCCGAGTTTCGGGTTAAGAACTTTGCTCTTAGCGCGAAACTTAGCTAGAAACGTGCGAAACCGGCATAGCCAGTCCCCGAGTTTCGGGTTAAGAACTTTGCTCTTAGCGCGAAACTTAGCTAGAAACGCGCGAAACCGGCATAGCCAGTCCCAGAGTTTCGGGTTAAGAACTTTGCTCTTAGCGCGAAACTTAGCTAACATCTTTTTCTTGAACAGACCACGGCTGACGCTCGGAAGATCCTCTTTGAGGAGCTTCTTTGGGAGCACCGGGACCTCGCTGAGGCACACAGCAAGTGCCAAGGTAAACTCTTGTGCCTCCGGCATCTTCTTACCGGTAACTTTTCTTTCTCTGAGTACTTACGATTTTCTGTTTCAACAACTATCCTGGAAGCTTCTATTGAGGCCCTCAAGACGCAGCTCGCCACCGCCCAAGGTACAGCTTCCTGTTTTCCGGTTGGTTTGCTCCTTCTTCATTTTACAAGTTCAACTTTTCCTAACATTTCTTTCCGGGTTCCAGAGGAGAAGGACCAACTTATCCGGCAGCATCAAGAGGAGCTGAGCGCCCAGAGAACCAGCTACCAAGAGCTCAAGGGTCAGCTTATCCAGCTTGGTCTTGACCATGCCAAGGCGCTGAAGGCCGCTGAATCCGCTGCAGAGGCCAAGCTGCATGAGGCGCTGGAGGATGCCGGCAATGCCAATGTGGTGTTGCAGGCTGAGCTGGAGGAGGGCGCCAAGGCGCAGAAGGCAGCCGAGGAGAAGGCCGCGCGGCTGGAGGCGAAGCAGAAGGAGTACGACCTTCTGGTCACGCAGACTGACGCGCTCGCCCTTCGTAAGTTTCTTCCTTTTATCTTTCCCGGTTTCTGCTTATAAGCTTGTCTCTTCTGGTAGCATATACTTAACTTCTTTCCTTTACCTTACAGGGCTCTTTCCGGACTCCCAGTCGTTTGCTGTGAAGAGGGTTGGAGAGCGCCGAGTTTCCCAGGGCTATGAGAATCTGGGCGCGCCGTGGGACCCCTATGACCACTTGGTTGCGCTGAACGCGCGGGTTTCCCATATGCGCGCCCTTCGCGTTGCCTGCTCCTGGTACCCGGAGCTGGACCTGGACGCCCTTCTCGGAGTGCACGAAGGAGCCGAAACCGATTTGGACTCGGTCCTCACCGCTAAGCGGCAGGATCGAGCGTACCACATCGCGGAGTACGCTGACATGCGCACCTTCATCCCCCCTCCTCCAGATGTCAAGGACTATCTCAGCGACGAGGAGGAAGGTGAAGCTGATGAGGAGGCCGAAGCCGGTGACGCGCCTCCAGAGGGTCCTGACGCCAACGATGCTCCTCCCGAAGCCCCTGTTGCCTGAACATCTGCTGCTATCTGGTTGCCTGTGATATGATCGTTTGTCCTGTTTGACTCAAAACACTGCTTGGTTAAATTCTACCCCGGTATGTCGGGGTTCGTGATGTAAGATAATACTTAATCTCCCTTTTGGTTGTGGTACAACATTTTATGACGGTATACCATACCGGTAGTTAATTAACTTATGTTTGCCTTAGCATATTTGCTTATCGTTTTGATTTTATCCTGCACTGCAAAGATTTCGGAATTGTTTCCGCATCCAATTTGATGCACACTTGGTTCTTTTACCTTGGCTCTGCCTGCCTTCTCTGGGCGTTCTTTGGCGTATGAGCACAAGGTTCTTTTGACAAGCAAGCATTTTCTTGAACTTAGAAATAACTCGAATTTTTTGCAAAAAACCGGTTTAACCGGGGTTAGTTAAGCTTTTCCGGATTGTTCGTTCCCACTCTCTCTTTTCGCCGTTCGCGTGCTTAATTGCTACCGGTTTATCTTGCTTGCCATGAAGCCGGGTTGCGGACAGCAGCAGAGTCGAAGACTCCGGTAGGTTTAGCACGCTACTAAACCGGAAAGAAAAAATGTTCACTAAGCAACCGGTGAACTGAAAAAATAAACATATTGCATGCAACTTTAGGGGTAGTCCCCGAGATTCATTCGAGGTTCCAACATCTTTTATTCATAGCATATAAGGTACAAAAAAGAAACTTCTTACTCCACAACTTCAAGAGTAGAAAGGACGCAACAGAGCTACGTTCCATGGACGCTTGCTCTCCTCTCCTGACCTGTCCGCCTTTCCTTTTTTCCATTCCTGTGCATCGATCAAGTAATAGGCATCATTGTGGAGAGCTTTGCTCACAACGAAGGGACCTTTCCATGGAGGTGAAAGCTTATGCCGGCCTTCAGTGCGCTGCACCAGGCGTAGCACCAGATCTCCTTCCCGGAATACTCTCGGGTTAACCTTCCGGCTATGATAGCATGTGAGGTTTTGCTGGTAAATGGCTGTTCTTGCCAATGCCAACTCTCTTGCTTCTTCTAGCAAGTCCACATCGTTTTCTCTGGCCTCTTTGACCTCTTCCTCGGTATAGAGCTGTACTCTTGGTGAGTCATGGATGATGTCGGTTGGTATGACCGCTTCTGCTCCGTAAACCATGAAGAATGGAGTGTATCCGATGGACCGGTTTGGAGTTGTTCTTATACTCCACAGCACTGATGGTAGCTCATCGAGCCAACACCCCGGTGACTTTTCCACCGCTTCAGTAAGTCTTGGTTTGATACCGGAAAGTACCAACGCTTTTGTTCTTTCCACCTAGCCATTGCCTCGTGGGTGTGCTACCGAGCACAGATCCAACCGGATATTATTATCCTCACAAAATCTTTTGAACTCACCTTGAGCAAAGTTGGTTCCATTGTCTGTTATGATGCTATGCGGGTAGCCATACCGCAAAATGACATCTTTTAAGAACTTCACCGCTGTGCGCCCATCACACTTTGCGATAGGTTTCACTTCTAGCCATTTGGTGAATTTATCCACCATGACCAAGATGTGAGTCATGCTGCTCCTTGCAGTTTTGAATGGGCCAACCATATCAAGGCACCAAACAGCAAATGGCCATGTTAGCGGTATTGTTTTTAAACCGGACGCTGGGGTATGATTTTGCTTGGCGTACCTCTGGCACCCATTGCACTTTCTGACCAAATCCTCAGCATTCTCCAAAGCAGTGGGCCAGTAGAACCCATGCCGGAATACTTTTGCTACCAGCGCCCTTGATGAAGCGTGGTGCCCACATTCTCCTTGGTGAATCTCCTCAAGCATTTCTTTTCCTTCTTCCGGTTCCACACACCTTTGAAGGACACCGGTAACACTTCTCTTGTACACCTCGCCATTGATGATTGTGTATGCTTTGGACCTCCTCTGGATCCTTCTGGATTCATTTTCGTCAACCGGCAAAGTGCCATTGACCAGGAATTCCTTAATAGGTTTAACCCATGATGGTGCCTCTCGAACCAGAAACACCGGTGCATCTATCTCCATGTTATCCACCAGCATTGTCTCTTCCGGTATAGCTGCAACAGTCCCCGAGCTTGCCGGTGCAGTACCTGAGTTTACCGGTGCAGTCCCCGAGTTTACCGGAGCAGTCCCCGGGTTCCCTTCATCGATGTCCATGGATACTATGTGTGACTCCGGTACGAAAATTGATTCCGACTCCGGGCTCGGTTTGATCGATGGTACCCTTAAGTGCGCCAAGGCGATTCCGGGAGGAATTTCTTGCCTAGATGAGCCCAGTTTGGACAAAGCATCTACGGCTTCATTTTCCGCTCGTGGCACATGGTGAAACTCACAACCCTCGAAGAAGCCGGCAATCTTTTGCACGTGAAACCGGTACGAGGCCATGTTTGCATCTTTTGCGTCCCAATCTCCGGAACTCTGTTGCACCACGAGATTTGAATCCCCATAGCAAATGATCCGGTGCACACCGATTTCTTTTGCGACTTTAAGCCCATGAATCAGAGCCTCGTACTCAGCAACATTGTTTGATGCCCTAAAATGTACTTGCAGAACATACCGGAGATGATCTCCCTTGGGTGAGGTAAGCACCACACCGGCACCTAGACCCTCTTTGAGTTTGGATCTGTCAAAGTGCATTTTCCAGTACTCTATTCTTTGATCTGGCGGCTTGTATTGCATTTCTGCCCAATCAACAAGGAAATCAGCCAAAGCTTGTGATTTTATGGCGTCTCTCCTTTCGTACACCGGTACGTATAGTAATATCTGAATTGCCCATTTTGCAATCCTTCCGCTAGCGTCTTTGTTGCACATGATATTGGAAATGGGTGCCTCGCTCACCACCTTCATGGGGTGCTCTTCAAAGTAATGCTTAAGCTTGGTGGCGGCCATGTACACGCCATAGGTCATTTTCTGGAAGTAAGGGTAGTTTTGTTTTGAGAGGGAGAGCACCTCGCTCAGGTAGTATACCGGCCTCTGGACGGTTTTTCCTTCCTCTTCTCTTTCAACCACAACCACTACACTCACAACCCGGTTTGTTGCTGCTATATACAATAGCATAGGCTCTCTCTCTAGAGGTGACGCCAGTATAGGCGCTGTAGCCAGCATTGTTTTTAGCTCTTTAAACGCCGCGTCTGCCTGAGGGGTCCAGACGAACGTATCGGATTTTTTCATGAGAGCATAGAGCAGCAGAGCTTTCTCTCCCAACCTGCTTATGAACCGGCTTAGCGATGCCAAGCTTCCGGTAAACTTTTGCACGTCTTTGAGATCACGCGGTATAGTCATTCTTTCGTTGGCCCGGATTTTTACCGGATTGACCTCAATGCCCCGGCTTGATACGAGAAAACCAAGCAGCTTGCCGGCAGGGACACCGAAGGTACATTTTGCCGGATTGAGTTTCATCCGGAATCTTCTCAAGTTATCAAATGTTTGCCGGAGGTCATCGATTAAGGTTTCTTTTACCTTGGTTTTTACCACGACATCGTCCACATAGACTTGCACGTTTTTTCTGATTTGATCAAACAAGCATTTTTGCATACAGCGCTGGTACGTTGCACCAGCGTTGCGCAAACCGAAAGGCATAGTGACATAGCAATAAGCCCCGTGCGGGGTAATGAACGCAGTTTTTATTTGATCTTCCTTTTTCAGGGGGATTTGATGGAAACCGGAATAAGCATCCAAGAAAGACAACAGCTCACATCCTGCAGTGGAATCAATCACTTGATCGATCCGAGGTAAAGGGAAAGGGTCTTTCGGGCAAGCTTTGTTCAAGTTGGTGTAGTCGATGCACATGCGCCACACCTTTGGAGCTTTTGCTTCCATGTTCTCTTCTTTCTTCTTCTCGACCAGCACCGGATTGGCTAGCCACTCGGTGTGCAGTACTTCCACGATGAAACCGGCAACTAGTAACTTTGTCACCTCTTCTCCAATGATCTTTCTCCTGTCTTCAGCAAACCGGCGCAGCAGCTGCCTTACCGGCTTCGCATCTTTCCGGACATTTAATGAGTGCTCAGCCAGCTCCCTCGGAACACCTACCAAGTCATCAGTAGACCAGGCAAAAATATTCCGATTCTCACGGAGGAAGCTGACGAGCGCGCTTTCCTATGCCTCATTCATGCCGGCACCGATACGGACGGTGCACTCAGGGTAAGCCGGGTCCAGCACAATGTCCTTTGTTTCTTTTGTCGGCTTGAATGCCGGTGTGCCCAAGTTTGCACTCATTGCCGCTAAGCTCAACTGTGAGGACTGAGCCAGCGCAACCGCAGTTTGCATTCTCCTCTTTTTCTCTGTGATCACCAGCGACTCTGCCAGGTTTGATCCGGCAGAAGCTGTTTCTAGTGAGACTTTGTAGTTTCCCACCACAGTCAAGGGTCCACGAGGTGCCGGCATCTTCATCTTGAGATACGCCGTGTGAGTTGAGGCCATGAAAGCAGCCAATGCCGGTCTCCCCAGCAATGCGTGGTAAGGGCTCTCTAAGTCCACCACTTCGAACTCAAGGTTTTCAACCCGGCAGTTGTCACGTCCTCCAAACGACACATCCACCCGGACTTTTCCAACCGGTGCACAGGACAGGCCCGGAACGATTCCATGGAAAGTTGTACGAGTTGGCTGAAGCATGTTTTCTGTTATGCCCAGCATGTTCATGGTGTGCCGGTACATGATGTTTATGCTGCTCCCATTGTCTATCAGCACCTTGCTGAACTTGACTCGAGCATTTGGCCCTTGCATGATTGGGTCCAAGACAAGAGCATAACCACCCGGGTTAGGCATGATCTTGGGGTGATCCTTGAACGACCACGAGATCTCTTGATCTGACCACAGCATGTATTTTGGCACTGCCGGCATCACCGCGTTCACTTCCATAGAACGGCGATGCAGGCTCTGTCTGTCGGTTGGCTCAGTTACAAACACAACGCAGCACATATCTGGGTCATGGTAAACATTCCGGCCCAAAGGTGCCGGTGGAGGCGGTTGGCCATTGCCTTCTCCCACCTGGTTAACTTGCTGGTACTGCTGTCGGTTTGGCTGTACCGGTAAGGCGTTTGCCCCGGTAAGCGGCGGCGGTGGTGGTAGCTGTTGTTGCCGCGGCATGTCTTGTGGTGGTTGCGCATCTTTTACCGTTCCCTTTTGCATCAAGTACTTGGTCCAGGTACAATCCTTCGTCAGATGGTTTGACGGGTGTGCCGGATTCGGAGTGTGCCACCGGCAAGGTTGGTCCATAGCAGCTTCCATGGTGTACTTCGCGGGTTCTTGCCAGTTCTTTTTCTGGCCCCAGGGTTTCTTTTAGACCCACTGTTTCTTTGGACCTGCCCATGGCTGCGATCCGGTTCTCTGCCTCTGACTGCCACTGGCCTCAGAGTTTTCTTGTACAGCAGCAACTTGCTGCGGACCGTACCTTTGATCTGGAAAATCTTCCCTTCTTTTGTTGTTCCGGTTATCCCGGTGTTGCTCTTGGCGCTGCTGAGGCGGGTTTGACTGTTCCGGCTCAAGTTGCACCGCCGGCTGCGTTGGGTCTCCCAACGCATAGCTGTCCGCCACACGTATCATCTCTGCCAATGTTGTCGGCATGTTCCGCTGCAGCTTTTGCCACAACGGTGAACCTCTTCTGCACCCACTGCTAATCCAAGCAATGGCTTGCGCCTCTATCACCCCTTCACAGGAGTTCCGTGTTTTGTTCCACCGGGCCAGGTAGTCCCGGTCTGTTTCATTCTGGCGCTGTATGCACAGAGCGAGCTGCTGCGGCCTGTTTGGCCTCCGGTACGTGCTGCTGAAGTTGCTCACAAAAGCTTCCTCAAAGTCCAACCAACCATTTATGCTTCCTGTCGGCAAGTTGTTCAGCCAGATTCTTGCCGGTCCTACCAAGAATGATGGTATGATTCTCACGGCCCAACGCCGGTTTCCTCCTCCTGCTACGCTTCCTCCGCCGCCTGCGACGTATACCGCGGTCACGTAATCCGCGAGCCAGTCTTCCGGCTTCGTGGTGCCATCGTATGTTTTTGTGTCACGGGGCAACTGGAAGTTGCGAACCGGCGGTCCCTCTTTCATGATCCTTGGACCAAAACTCTTTGGGCCCGGAGGACCTTCTGCCTCGATCATCTCCGACAAGTATACTCTATCCAGACGGTGCCTCGCATCCCGTTCTGGCAGGTATCTTTCTCCCAAGCGTTCTCCCAATGGGTTCCGGTATGCTGCCGGTCTTGTGGAATCAGCCTCATCATAACATTCCGGTACCGCGGCCCTTGCCTGCCGGTACCTTGGGGGATCTATTTCCTCCTCATCATACGCCGCCCTTGCAGCTCGATAGTTTTGCCCGGTTTCGTATCTACCGGCATGATTGTTTCCGGCATAGCCTTCTTTGGCGTAGCCTCTGTTTGCCCCTTGGCTTTTTCTACCGGCATCATGTTGCCCGGCTTGTTGTTTCCCGGCAAGAACCGGATCGTACACAGTCATCTGCTGCTCATTCATCTCTTTTTCTTTTCTTCTGTCCGGATGGGGGGATGAAGCCTGCCCATGGGACTTGCTACCGGCATTCTTTGTTGTATGCGCGGATTTTAAAGCCACAGCCTTATTCAGCTTAGCTAGCTGCTCAGCGTTTTGCTGCTCGATAGTCTCAATCAGATCTCGGACACGCTCTTGTTGTTTTGCCAGCGCGTCCCCGGAAAGCGATTCACACAGCTCTACAGCGGCTTTTGCAGCTTTTATAGTTTTATCCGGGCTACTGTACTTAGGTTTCTCTACAATGCTCACAGATGCAGAGGTGCTCTTGCCGGTAAGAATTTCTTTACGCAGATCCTGATCTAGATTGCGAGCCTTAAGCCGGTTCTCCGGTATCCTAGCAGCATGAGCGCTAACAGAAGCAAAGCCATGGGCAGCGTTATACTCACGTACGGTTAGGTTCAGCTCGCGCTGCGCCCTGATGACGTCCTTGCCGCTCTCGAGTATCTTCTGGCGCTGCGCTTCCAGCTCCGCCTGAGCCGCTGCCGGGTCGATGTTCTGCGTGATGGGGGTGGCGAGGACGTTCATCGCCGCTTGGAGCGGTGTTTCCGGTGGTGCGGATGATGCTCCCGCAGCGCCTGCGCCGCGCTCCAGCGGTGGCTTGGCCGCATGGGTTGAAACCGCACGCCCAGCACCTTCTTCCACAGCTTCTTTGCCGGCGTCGACCGCGCCTGCCATCATCACCTCCACGCTGCCAGGAGCGCGGCCTGCATGTAGCCACCTTGGCGGATCCGGCGCCACCAGCACCGGCGAGGGGCGCTGGCGCACGGGAACGGTGCCGAAGTAGATGCGGTGGCTGCCGAACTCGATAATGCGGCCGTTCTTGGGGAAGATGCCGCCGTTGGCGAAGCAGCCCGCGTTGTCGTTGATGAAATCCATGGCGTAGATGCGCTGCACCAGCGCTGACACCGTACGCTGGCCGGCGACGTCGAGGATGCCCGTCCGAATGTGAACTCCAGCAAGCGCCACTTCATGCCCCACGGTGGGCGCCAACTGTCGTCGTGGCGAACGAGCAGATGCCATGGGATGGCTTAAGTTGGGGCCGAATGGGCGCAAGAGGATTCGGGGGAGGGTTTGCGACTAGATGGGATGAACTTCCGGATGCTTTCCTCAAGAACACAACCAAAGGCAGGTATGCAAGAAGAAACACAAGAGGAAGAACTCTGCTCTAGATCGCTAGCTTCATTGATCTCAACATGGTTACAGGTTTTTTGGATACAAGGTTTCCCTAGAGACTGATCATCTGGGTGTGCCCGTGAAGGACAGTGCCCCCTCTCCTTATATAGGGGAGAGGGTGGCTTACAGAACAAGAAACCCTAATGGCATCTTTGACTGGACAAACTACTTTACAAAGTAACTTTAATCATGGATGACGCCGGGGTCTTCTTTAATCAGGAACGCTGACGTCCTCCGGCTTCTTTCAGCGTCATCCCTCTCTTTGGTGCCAGGGCTTCGATTAAAGCCACTTTGCTTAGCTCATCTTTGTCTTCTAGTTCTGAAGAGAATCTTTGACCAGTCTTGCCGACATGCTCTTCTTTCCGGTAGCCCGGTATCTTCTTTATCCGGTTCCGGTATACCCCTCTTGGGGATACCGGCTTAGCTTTACTTAGCCAAACTCTTATCTTCGTGCTTCAGTATAAACATTAAGCCGGTATCTTGATGGCTCAAACCATCCGGTTTGGCATGCCTTTGGCATACACGACCATTCAAGCTAAAGATCAGAGGATCCGTAATAGGACTCTCATAGACTTGCCAGGAAATCTCAAATTTGGAATCGGCTTTTCTTTTGCGCTAGGCTTTCCTTTTGTAGCTCCGCTCACAAGGACTTCTTTTCATCCGCAATGAAGCTTATACCACCACTTGGTCAGGGGGGTCATCCCCCCAACACGCACCTTGTCCTAATTAGCTCGGATTTCCATGGATTATCATCGCATTACATATGTTTCAACCAAGTGTCACAAAGGGGTGCCTCTTTGCCACCTGTACAAAGGTCCAAGGAGATAAATCGCATTTTATTTCTCGATTTTGATAGATCTCAACTTGAGGACATCCATACCGGGACAACATAGAAAACAGATAGTGGACTCCTCTTTTATGCTTTAAGCATTCAACAATAGATAATATTCTCATAAGAGATTCGAGGATTAATGTCCAAGCTGAAACTTCCACCATGATACATGGCTTTGGTTGGCGGCCCAATGTTCTTCTCTCACAATATGCATACTCAAACCATTTCAACTCATGGAAAATCTCCCTTACTTCAGACAAGACGAACATGCATAGCAACTCACATGATATTCAACAAAGGTGTGACAGGTTGATGGCGTCCCCAGATAACATGGTTACCGCTCAACAAGCAACTTATAAGAACTAAGATACACAAGCGACATATTCCTTACCACAATAGTTTTTTAGGCTACTTTCCCATGAGCTATGTATTCAAAAACAAGGAATGAATTTTTGAAAGGTTTTAAAGGTAGCACGCAAGCAATTTACTTGGAATGGCAGAAAAATACCACATAGTAGGTAGTTATGGTGGACACACATGGCATAGTTTTTGGCTCAATGTTTTGGATGCACGAGAAGCATTCCCTCTTAGTACAAGGCTTTGGCTAGCAAGGTTGTTTGAAGCAAACACAAGTATGAACTGGTACAGCAAAACTTACATAAGAACATATTACAAGCATTATAAGACTCTACACTGTCTTCCTTGTTGCTCAAACACTTTTACCAGAAAATATCTAGACCTTAGAGAGACCAATCATGCAAACCAAATTTCAACAAGCTCTACGGTAGTTCTCCACTAATAGGTTTAAACTACATGATGCAAGAGCTTAAACATGATCTACTTGGAAGCTCAAAACAATTGCCAAGTATCAAATTATTCAAGACAATATACCAATTACCACATGAAGCATTTTATGTTTCCAACCAAATAGCAATAAATGCAGTAGCTTTCAACTTTCGCCATGAACATTAAAAGTAAAATGAAGAACACCAGTGTTCATATGAAAAAGCGGAGCGTGTCTCTCTCCCACACAAGGATTGCTAGGATCCGATTTTATTCAAACACAAACAAAAAAAAGCACACAGACGCTCCAAGTAAAGCACATAAGATGTGACCGAATAAAAATATAGTTTCACTAGAGGTGACATGATAAGTTGTTGATGAAGAAGGGGATGCCTTGGGCATCCCCAAGCTTAGATGCTTGGGTCTTCTTGAAATATGCAGGGATGAATGATACAACTCAAACGTATCTATAATTTCTTATGTTCCATGCTACTTTTATGATGATACTCACATGTTTTATACACACTTTATATCATTATTATGCATTTTCCGGCACTAACCTATTGACGAGATGCCGAAGAGCCAGTTGTTGTTTTCTGCTGTTTTTGGTTTCAGAAATCCTACAAAGGAAATATTCTCGGAATTGGACGAAATCAACGCCAGGGTCTTATTTTTCCACGGAGCTTCCAGAAGACCGAAGGGGATACGAAGTGGGGCAACGAGGTGCTGACACCATAGGGTCGCGCGGCCTGGGTGGGGCCCGCGCTGCCCTATGGTGTGGGCCCCCTGCGCCGCCTCCAACCCTGCCCTTCCGCCTACTTATAGCCTCCTTCGCGAAAACCCCTGTACCGAGAGCCACGATACGGAAATAGTTCTAGAGACGCCGCCGCCAATCCCATATCGGGGGATTCAGGAGATCGCCTCCGGCACCCTGCCGGAGAGGGGAATCATCTCCCGGAGGACTCTACATCACCATGATCGCCTCCGGACTGATGTGTGAGTAGTTCATCCTTGGACTATGGGTCCATAGCAGTAGCTAGATGGTTGTCTTCTCCTCATTGTGCTATCATGTTATATCTTGTGAGCTGCCTATCATGATCAAGATCATCTATTTGTAAAGCTACATGTTGTGTTTGTTGGGATCCGATGAATATGGAATACTATGTCAAGTTGATTATCAATCTATCATATATGTGTTGTCTATGTTCTTGCATGCTCTCCGTTGCTAGTAGAGGCTCTGGCCAAGTTGATACTTGTAACTCCAAGAGGGAGTATTTATGCTCGATAGTGGGTTCATGCCTCCATTGAATCTGGGACAGTGACAGAAAGTTCTAAGGTTGTGGATGTGCTGTTGCCACTAGGGATAAAACACCGATGCTTTGTCTAAGGATATTTGTATTGATTACATTACGCACCATACTTAATGCAATTGTATGTTGTTTGCAACTTAATACTGGAAGGGGTGCGGATGCTAACCCGAAGGTGGACTTTTTAGGCATAGATGCATGCTGGATAGCGGTCTATGTACTTTGTCGTAATGCCCTGATTAAATCTCATAGTAGTCATCATGATATGTATGTGCATTGTTATGCCCTCTTTATTTGTCAATTGCCCAACTGTAATTTTTCACCCAACATGCTGTTTATCTTATTGGAGAGACACCACTAGTGAACTGTGGACCCCGGTCCATTCTTTTACATCTGAATACAATCTACTGCAATACTTGTTCTTTACTGTTCTTCGCAAACAAACATCATCTTCCACACTATACATTTAATTCTTTGTTTACAGCAAGCCGGTGAGATTGACAACCTCACTGTTACGTTGAGGCAAAGTATTTTGATTGTGTTGTGCAGGTTCCACATTGGCGCCGGAATCCCTGGTGTTGCGCTGCACTACACTCCGTCACCAATGACCTTCACGTGATCCTTGACTCCTACTGGTTCGATAAACCTTGGTTTCTTACTGAGGGAAACTTGTTGATGTACGCATCACACCTTCCACTTGGGGTTCCCAACGGGCGTGTGCTTTACGCGTCATCAAGCTAAATTTCTGGCGCCGTTGCCGGGGAGATCAAGACACGCTGCAAGGGGAGTCTCCCACTTCCAATCTCTTTACTTTGTTTTTGTCTTGCTTTACTTTATTTTATTTACTGCTTTGTCTGTTCTCTATATCAAAAATACAAAAAATTAGTTACTTTCTTTACTTTATTTACTATCTTGTTTGCGTTCTCCATATTAAAAACACAAAAAAATTAGTTACTTGCATTTACTTTATTTACCTTTTGTTTATTTCATCATGTTTCCTCCTAAGTTCACTCTGAAAGATGTACCGGTAGGACGAGGGTCTATCATTGGAAGAGATAATATAGAAGATTTTTTTCACTCATGTTAGTACGGTTGAAGATTTTGAAGATAGGCACTTGGTAGAACTTGCTCCTACTTATGAAATTGCTGCTGCTTCTTTAGTACACATGTTAGAAGATATATTTGTTAATCTCAACCCCGTAATGCAACATAGGTTTCTTACACTCTGTGATATGGAAGAAGGAGAAAAGAAAGACTTTGTCTTAGAAACCCTTCTTAAAGAATTTGGTGATGTAGCAAGAGAAGCTAGAAAAGTCTTTATTAAATATAAGATGCTTGGCTTTTATACCAACTTTGCTAGTACCCTTGAAGAGATGGAAAAAGATAGACTAAAGTACACTAATAAAGTTAATTGTGAGGGGGAGATTAAAACATCAATACCTTGCAAGCTCTTAGGAATGTGCGAGGCACTAGAAAAGAATTTTGATTGGATTGTTCCTGAAAATTTGTTTGATGAGAATAGCAAGCCTAAGAGTAATGAAAAAGGAGCCTCTGAAACTTACATAGATAAGATACAATGCATAGTTGAGAAAATCCGAACCCCTCTGTTGATGCTTCATCTCTTGATAATACTTGATTCACACTTTCTACGCGTAGCTGAAAGGTGCTAAAGAAAAGCGCTTATGGGAGACAACCCATTATTTTACTTCTGCACTTTTTATATTTGAGTCTTGGAAGTTGTTACTACTGTAGCAAACTCTCCTTATCTTTATTTTATTGCATTGTTGTGCCAAGTAAAGTCTTTGATAGTAGGGTTGATACTAGATTTGGATTACTGCACAGAAACAGATTTCTTACTGTCACTAAATTGAGCAGCCCCGTCTGTAGGTAATTTAGAAAAATCTGCCAATTTACGTGCGTGATCCTCAGATATGTACGCAACTTTCATTCAATTTGAGCTTTTTCATCTGAGCAAGTTAAGTGCCCCAGAAATATTCGTCTTTACGTACTGTTCTGTTTTGACAAATTCTGCCTTTTATTTCGCATTGCCTGTTTTGCTATGTTTGATGGATTTCTTTGTTCCATTAACTTTCAGTAGCTTTGTGCAATATCCAGAAGTGTTAAAAATGATTATGTCACCTCTGAATATGTGAATTTTTGATTATGCACTAACCCTCTAATGAGTTTGTTTTGAGTTTGGTGTGGAGGAAGTTTTCAAGGGTCAAGAGAGGAGGATGATACAATATGATCAAGAAGAGTGAAAAGTCTAAGCTTGGGGATGCCCCCGTGGTTCATCCCTGCATATTTTAAGAAGACTCAAGCATCTAAGCTTGGGGATGCCCAAGGCATTCCTTCTTCATCGACAACTTATCAGGTCACCTCTACTGAAACTATATTTTTATTCCGTCACATCTTATGTGCTTTACTTGGAGCGTCTGTATGTTTTTATTTTTGTTTGCATTTGAATAAAATCGGATCCTAGCATTCTTTGTTTGGGAGAGAGACACGCTCCGCTGTTGCATATGAACACATGTGTTCTTAGCTTTACTTTTAATGTTCATGGCGAAGGATGAAACTGCTTCGTTCATCATTATTATGGTTGGAAACGGAAAATGCTTCATGTGGTAATTGGTATAATGTCTTGAATAATTTGATACTTGGCAATTGTGCTCATATAGATCATGTTTAAGCTCTTGCATCATGTACTTTGCACCTATTAATGAAGAACTACATAGAGCTTGTTAAAATTTGGTTTGCATGATTGGTCTCTCTGTTGGAGATATGCCCAAGAGGCAATAATAAAATGGTTATTATAATATATCTTTGTGTTTATGATAATGTTTACATACCATGCTATAATTGTATTAACCGAAACATTGATACATGTGTGTTATGTGAACAACAAAGAGTCCCTAGTATGCCTCTTAACTAGCTTGTTGATTAATGGATGATTAGTTTCATAATCATGAACATTGGATGTTATTAATAACAAGGTTATATCATTGTATGAATGACGTAATGGACACACCCAATTAAGCGTAGCATAAGATCACGTCATTAAGTTATTTGCTATAAGCTTTTGATACATAGTTACCTAGTCCTTATGACCATGAGATCATGTAAATCACTTATACCGGAAAGGTACTTTGATTACATCAAACGCCACTGCGTAAATGGGTGGTTATAAAGGTGGGATTAAGTATCCGGAAAGTATGAGTTGAGGCATATGGATCAACAGTGGGATTTGTCCATCCCGATGACGGATAGATATACTCTGGGCCCTCTCGGTGGAATGTCGTCTAATGTCTTGCAAGCATATGAATAAGTTCATAAGAGACCACATACCACAGTACGAGTAAAGAGTACTTGTCAGGAGACGAGGTTGAACAAGGTATAGAGTGATACCGATGATCAAACCTCGGACAAGTAAAATATCGCGTGACAAAGGGAATTGGTATCGTATGTGAATGGTTCATTCAATCACTAAAGTCATCGTTGAATATGTGGGAGCCATTATGGATCTCCAGATCCCGCTATTGGTTATTGGTCGGAGAGAGTACTCAACCATGTCCGCATAGTTCACGAACCGTAGGGTGACACACTTAAGGTTTGATGTTGAAATGGTAGAACTTGAATATGGAATGGAGTTCGAAGATTTGTTCGGAGTCCCGGATGAGATCCCGGACATCACGAGGAGTTCCGGAATGGTCCGGAGAATAAGATTCATATATAGGAAGTCATTTTATAAGTTTGAAAATGATCCGGTGCATTTATGGAAGGTTCTAGAAGGGTCTAGAATATTCCAGAAGAAATCCACTTTGGAAGGCGGAGTCCCAAAGGGACTCCACCACCATGGCCGGCCAACCCTAAGGGGGAGGAGTCCCAAGTGGACTCCCCTAAGGGGGCCGGCCACCCCCTCCCAAGGAAAGGTGGGAATCCCACCTCTAGTGGGAGTCCTAGCTTGGGTAGGTTTCATGTCATATGGAAGGTTTTGGTTTGGGGTCTTATTCGAAGACGTGTAGACCAACTCTTGGGTGTTCCACCTATATAATGAGGGCCAAGGGGAGGGGGCCGGCCACCCTAAGACCACAGCCTGGCCGCACCCCCTTAGTGGCCGGCCACCCCCTCCCAAACCCTAGCCGCCCCTCTCTCCTCCAACGCTCCCGCACGCTTAGCGAAGCTCCGCCGGAGTTCTCCACCACCACCGCCACCACGCCGCCGTGCTGCCGGATTCAAGAGGAGACTACTACTTCCGCTGCCCGCTGGAACGGGGAGGTGGACGTCGACTTCATCAACACCGAACGTGTGACCGAGTACGGAGGTGCTGCCCGATTGTGGCACCGTGATCAAGATCTTCTACACGCTTTTGCAAGCGGCAAGTGATCGTCTACCGCAGCAATAAGAGCCTACTCTTATAGGCTTTGGAAATCTTCAAGGGTGAGTCTCGATCATCCCCTCGTTGCTCCCGTCTTCTAGATTGCATCTTGGCTTGGATTGCGTTCTCGCGGTAGGAAATTTTTTGTTTTCTATGCAACGAATCCCTACAGTGGTATCAGAGCCGTGACTATGCATAGATGGTTGCACGAGTAGAACACAATGTTTTTGTGGGCGTTGATGCTCTTGTTGTCTTTAGTTTGAGTACTTTGCATCTTTGTGGCATAGTGGGATGAAGCGGCCCGGACTAACTTTACATGACCGCGTTCATGAGACTTGTTCCTCGTTCGACATGCAACTTGTATTGCATAAGAGGCTTTGCGGGTGTCTGTCTCTCCTACTATAGTGAAGATTCAATTTACTCTTCTATTGACAACATTAGTATCACCGTTGTGGTTCATGTTCGTAGGTAGATTAGATCTCTCTCGAAAACCCTAAACCACGTAAAATATGCAAACCAAATTAGAGACGTCTAACTTGTTTTTGCAGGGTTTGGTGATGTGATATGGCCATAATGTGATGATGAATATGTATGAGATGATCATTATTGTATTGTGGCAACCGGCAGGAGCCTTATGGTTGTCTTTAAATTTCATGTTGAGTAGTATTTCAAATTAGTTGTAATAGTTGCTACATAAGGTGAACAACCATGAAGACAGCGCCATGAACCTTGACGCTACGCCGACAATGATGGAGATCATGCCCGTTGATGATGGAGATCATGTCCGTGCTTTGGTGATGAAGATCGAAGGCGCAAAGACTAAAGGGCCATATCATATCACATATGAACTGCATGTGATGTTAATCCTTTTATGCATCTTATTTTGCTTAGATCACGACGGTAGCATTATAAGATGATCCCTCACATTAATATCAAGATAATAAAGTGTTCTCCCCGCGTATGCACCGTTGTACGAGTTAAATGCGTTTCGAAGCATCTCGTGATGATCGGATGTGATAGACTCAACGTTCACATACAACGGGTGTAAGCCATGTTGCACACGCGGAATACTTGGGTTTGCTTGACGAGCCTAGCATGTACAGACATGGCCTCGGGACAACGGAAACCGAAAGGTTAAACACGAGTCATATGGATGATATGATCAACATGTTGATGTTCACCATTGAAGCTACATCATCTCACGTGATGATCGGTTTTGGTGTAGTGGATTTGGATCGTGTACCACTTAACAACTATGAGGGATGTTGTATTAAGTGGGAGTTCATTAGTAATTAGATTAAAACATGAACTAATTATCATAAACATAGTCTGAGTAGTATTTTGAATTAATTTTCTAGTATTGGCATCCGTTTTTCTACCATGCGCTAGTCTTGTAATTGAGATAGAAATACTGTTAAAATCTGACAAGAAACTTTACGGACTGGTACCGTATTGTTAAAGAATCAAGAAATGATTAAGTCCTATTGCAAACTTTTAGTAAACCTCACATTGTTGATTCATAGAACTATGGTTTCAATTAGTACCTAAAGTAATCTTGTCTCCGTGAAACTTGAAGTTCAAATTTGTTTGAAAAGTAAGGAGCTGAAAATTTAGTTTTCAGAAATAATCAAGGTATGAGATATATGTGATATCTAAGACCTTATTGCAAGATGATAGAATATAATTTGGTGAGACTACATAAACTCATAAGTTTTATGGGAATGTACGAAGGTTGAAGACGCAAGGCGTCCCAATCCTCCAACTATTGGGGCACTAACGATATTCGCATATCCATGAAGTGATCGTCCTTAGTATGCACCGTTGCTAAGACTCGTCGTTTCGAATACTGAGGTATAGATTCTACGTGTGCATACAACGGGTGCAAGCCAGATTTGCACATACGAATACTAAGGTTAAACTTTACGAGCCTAGCATGTACAGACATGGTCTCGGAAAGTCGTCATGATATGATGGATAAAATTATGAGTGAAATTGTTCATCATATTAAAAGGTTACTAATAGTGAAATCCAGAACACTTGTCATATGATGATCAACTTCAAAGTAAGAACCTCAAAGTTATTGGTATTTGACCAACAAACCTAGAAGTTATTGATGTTGAAGTGTCTTTCTGAATAATGAGGAAAGCTAAAAGAGAAACTACAAAAGATTATTGGCAGAAAGAAAGAAAAGACTAGAAAGTCTAGCTCAGGTGTATATAAAATATATACATGTTATGGATGTATTCCTCGTTTGGTCACACAATGAAATTCTTGGGTATTTGTACCATATTGGTTGGTATGAAGTGTCATACAAAACAACGCAATACAAGAATACAATGGCCTAAGTGACTGACAAGGAATATGATAGGAATACACGTCTGGAACAAAATAAAGTGTTATTATGTTCATCGTTGGCATTCTATCTAGCCCTTAGGATTTATAATAAAGAACTTAATAATTGTTATTTTGCTCTGGTCAAATGAAAACAATGAGTTGTTCAAATTATGACATTACTCCATGTACGATGGATAAGTTATTATAAATTTTAAATGGTGAAACACACACACATAATACTGACGCTAAAATGCCATAAAGCAAATGATTTGAATTCCACTTATTTGTGGAACCGCCATTTAGGTCATGTTAGAAAGGAACGCATAAAGGAACTCCATGCAAATGGATTTTTGGAGTCATTTGATTTTTGAATCATTTGGCGCTTGCAAATCTTTTTCTAAAAGAGAATGACTGGAATACCGTTTATAGGCCAAGAGTTGAACGGGCAACTAACTTAATGGAAACATACATGATGATGTATGTGGTTCACTAGGCATAGTTGTGTGCGGGAGATTCTTCCACTACATGAAAATTTCCAACAATGAATTGAGTATATATATGTGGATATATTCGATAAGGAAGAAGTTTGAAACATTTGAATAGATTCAAATAAATTTCAGCATGAAGTGGAAATCATCATAATAGAAAATTCAAATATCTATGATTGGATCATTGGGAAAATATTTGAATTACGAGTTTTAGCGAACATCTAAGAGAGTCATGAAATTGTTCTACAACTCACATTTCTTGGAGTATCATAATGATGATATAGTATCCGAGAGATGTATCCAAACCTTGTTGGATCAATGATGAGATAAAATATTGATGCCATTATATTTTTGTGGATTATGCTTTAGAGACTACCGCTTTTACACTAAACAGAGCATCATCATGATCCGTTGAAATGACACCATACAAGTTATGGCATGGGTATAAACCCTAATAGTCCTTTCTTTAATTTTTGGTCTAAAAAGTTTACAACCAAAAACGGATGAATGTCTTTGTTGGTTATCCCAAAGAATTGATTGGGAATTCTTTCCACTATGAAGTAAACAACAAAAGTGTTTGTTAATGTTACTTACTTATTTCCAAGAAATTGTTTTCTAAGCGAAGTATTTCAGTGGGAGGACAATAGAACTTGATAAGGTTTATGAACCTGAGCATAATGATCAGAGTAGCGCAGCATCGGAAATTGGTTCCGGAAGCGGTCACGACGATCATGGCTCCCATGACTACAAAGTGTTTTAGCCATGGAGATCGAAGTACATATTGAACCTTGTAGGTATGGTTTACTTTGTGATCAAATAAATGATTTGTGGACAAAGGATTGATTTTGAACAATGATAAACCAACTACAAACAAAGAAGTTATGATGGGCCCTGACTCCGTTAAAATGGCTATACGCCATGAAATCCAAGATAGATGAATACTTTTTGAAAGTAAATGGATCTATAAAATTGATGGACTTGAATGAATTATCCTTGAAGAAGCTCAACTTGTCGAAAAGTTGTTTACGACAAAATTCAAAGAGTTGACTATGATAAGATTAGATCTTCCGTAGCAATGCTTATAGTCTATGTGGATTATTCTAGTAATCACTACATATTTCTTTTATGAGATATGCTAGTAGGATGGCAAAATACATTACTTAACATAAGTATGTATTAAAGGTGTATACAAGATACAACCAAGAGTTTTGCTGGCCCATAGAATACTAGATAGGTATACAAACTTCAATTGGATGAAGTGAGTATCGCGGAGTTGGAATCTTCACCAGATGAAATAATCGAAGAGTTTTTGATTTCATCAGAGACGATGAAGAGGCTTGCATTTGCAAGAAATTAAGTGGGAGCGCTGAGACATATTTATAATACTTTATGTAGATGACATATAGTTGGTTATAAATGATGTAATTATATACTTGATTAAAAGGTTTCAGTGAAAATTAATTTTAATGAAAGGATATGGACTGAAACATATTTAGTGTCAAGATCTATGAAGATAGATTAAAACACATAATAGGTTTAAGTCAAAGTACATAAAATAGATATTGAAGTAGTTCAATATAGAAATATTAAGAAGGTGCTCTTTTCATGCGAAGTTTTAACAAGACTTGAGTGTAATTGACACTCAATGAGTAAAAACACATGAGTGATTTTAGATCACGAATAATATGTACAAAATCAGATGTCCTATGCTCTAAAAAGTTAGAAGCATATACCAGAATGATTCATGTGATGATCATTGGACAAACAGTAAGAATATCCATGTGTGGTTTAGAAGAACCAAGGATACATATATAGTTTTATATGGGGTAATGACAAACAAATCGCTGTAAGGTGTTTCACCGATATTTGTTTGGTCACATATAAAAATAAAATTTCAATCTCAAATTAGACTAAGTGTTGTTTAAAAGGTAGCACAATGAGCTAGAAGTTGTCTATGCTATATTTAGAAGAGTTCTAAATATTGTGACGGATTCTACAAACGAAGGCAGAGTATGTCATTGTTTTGAAAATGACTGAGGATATTAAGTCAAGAGGTTCTTTGAGAACTTGGTGTAGTTCCGATAGTGTCAGAACTTTGAAGCTATATTGTGTATGACAATATTAGTGACATATTTCAGACCGTGGAATTAAGGTTCCACCAGAAGACCAAACATATTTAATGCCGACTCATTTGGAAAATGAGTGATGCGTTAAGACACAAATGAATTGCAAAATACATACGTTTCTGAGCATGTCAGATCCGTTGACTAAAACCTCTCCCGTAAGCAAAACATGATAAAGCACCGGAAGGCCAAGGTGTTATATCTTTACAAATGTAAACTAGATTATTGATTCTAGTGCAAGTGGGAGACTGTTGGAGATATGCCCAAGAGGCAATAATAAAATGGTTATTATAATATATCTTTGTGTTCATGATAATGTTTACATACCATGCTATAATTGTATTAACCGAAACATTGATACATGTGTGTTATGTGAACAACAAAGAGTCCCTAGTATGCCTCTTAACTAGCTTGTTGATTAATGGATGATTAGTTTCATAATCATGAACATTGGATGTTATTAATAACAAGGTTATATCATTGTATGAATGATGTAATGGACACACCCAATTAAGCGTAGCATAAGATCACGTCATTAAGTTATTTGCTATAAGCTTTTGATACATAGTTACCTAGTCCTTATGACCATGAGATCATGTAAATCACTTATACCGGAAAGGTACTTTGATTACATCAAACGCCACTGCGTAAATGGGTGGTTATAAAGGTGGGATTAAGTATCCGGAAAGTATGAGTTGAGGCATATGGATCAACAGTGGGATTTGTCCAGCCCGATGACGGATAGATATACTCTGGGCCCTCTCGGTGGAATGTCGTCTAATGTCTTGCAAGCATATGAATAAGTTCATAAGAGACCACATACCACAGTACGAGTAAAGAGTACTTGTCAGGAGACGAGGTTGAACAAGGTATAGAGTGATACCGATGATCAAACCTCGGACAAGTAAAATATCACGTGACAAAGGGAATTGGTATCGTATGTGAATGGTTCATTCGATCACTAAAGTCATCGTTGAATATGTGGAAGCCATTATGGATCTCCAGATCCCGCTATTGGTTATTGGTCGGAGAGAGTACTCAACCATGTCCGCATAGTTCACGAACCGTAGGGTGACACACTTAAGGTTTGATGTTGAAATGGTAGAACTTGAATATGGAATGGAGTTCGAAGATTTGTTCGGAGTCCCGGATGAGATCCTGGACATCACGAGGAGTTCCGGAATGGTCCGGAGAATAAGATTCATATATAGGAAGTCATTTTATAAGTTTGAAAATGATCCGGTGCATTTATGGAAGGTTCTAGAAGGGTCTAGAATATTCCGGAAGAAATCCACTTTGGAAGGCGGAGTCCCAAAGGGACTCCACCACCATGGCCGGCCAACCCTAAGGGGGAGGAGTCCCAAGTGGACTCCCCTAAGGGGGCCGGCCACCCCCTCCCAAGGAAAGGTGGGAATCCCACCTCTAGTGGGAGTCCTAGCTTGGGTAGGTTTCATGTCATATGGAAGGTTTTGGTTTGGGGTCTTATTCGAAGACTTGTAGACCAACTCTTGGGTGTTCCACCTATATAATGAGGGCCAAGGGGAGGGGGCCGGCCACCCTAAGACCACAGCCTGGCCGCACCCCCTTAGTGGCCGGCCACCCCCTCCCAAACCCTAGCCGCCCCCTCTCTCCTCCAACGCTCCCGCACGCCTAGCGAAGCTCCATCGGAGTTCTCCACCACCACCGCCACCACGCCGTCGTGCTGCCAGATTCAAGAGGAGACTACTACTTCCACTGCCCGCTGGAACGGGGAGGTGGACGTCGACTTCATCAACACCGAATGTGTGACCAAGTACGGAGGTGCTGCCCGATTGTGGCACCGTGATCAAGATCTTCTACGCGCTTTTGCAAGCGGCAAGTGATCGTCTACCACAGCAATAAGAGCCTACTCTTATAGGCTTTGGAAATCTTCAAGGGTGAGTCTCGATCATCCCCTCGTTGCTCCCGTCTTCTAGATTGCATCTTGGCTTGGATTGCGTTCTCGCGGTAGGAAATTTTTTGTTTTCTATGCAACGAATCCCTACACTCTCTAGAGTCTAGATATTTTCTGGTGAGGTGTTTGAACAACAAGGAAGACAATGTAGAGTCTTATAATGCTTGCAATATGTTCTTATGTAACTTTTGCTGTACCGGTTCATACTTGTGTTTGCTTCAAACAACCTTGCTAGCCTAAGCCTTGTATTGAGAGGGAATACTTCTCGTGCATCCAAATCCTTGAGCCAAAAACTATGCCATTTGTGTCCACCATACCTACCTACTACATGGTATTTCTCTGCCATTCCAAAGTAAATTACTTGAGTGCTACCTTTAAAATTCCATTCTTTGTCTTTGCAATATATAGCTCATGGGAAAATAGCCTTAAAAACTATTGTGGTATTGAATATGTAGCTTATGTATCTTATTTCTTATAAGTTGCTTGTTGAGCGGTAACCATGTTTCTGGGGACGCCATCAACTATTACACTTTGTTGAATATCATGTGAGTTGCTATGTGATACGTCCAAAACGTATCTACTTTCCCGAACACTTTTGCTATTGTTTTGCCTCTAATTTGTGTATTTTGGATACAACTAACACGGACTAACGCTGTTTTCAGCAGAATTGCTCCGGTGTCTTGTTTTTGTGCAGAAATTCAACTTTCGGGAAAATCCTCAGAATTTATATCGATGGGCCTATTTTACCAGAAGACTCAGGGAGCCAGAAGGGCAAGCCAGGTGGAGGCCCGAGGGCCCCACACGCCAGGCCGGCGCGGCCCAGGGGGGGCGCCGCCCTAGCGTGTGGCCCCCTCGGCTGGCCTCCGACGCCCCCCTCTAGACTACTTAAAGGGTTCGATCTAAAAATCGCGAGGCAGAAGTCGAAGTCCCCAGAAACCCTCCAGTACGCCGCCACATCGCGAAACTTCATCTCGGGGGCCAGAAACTCCGTTCTGGCACTCCGCCGGGACGGGGAATTGGAGGAGATCATCGCCATCATCATCACCGACGCCTCTCCATCGACCAGCAATGCTTCCCCCATCCATGTGTGAGTAATTCCCCCGCTGTAGGCTGAAGGGGATGGTAGGGATTGGATGAGATTGGTCATGTAATAGCATAAGATTGTTAGGGCATAGTGCCTAGTGTCTGTAATTGGTACTTTGATGATATTGTTGCAACTTGTTATGCTTAATGCTTGTCACTAGGGCCCGAGTGCCATGATCTCAGATCTGAACATGTTATTATTTCATCATGATATGCATTGTTTTATGATCTTTCCTGCAAGTTGTATACACATGTTGCTGTCCAGAACCAAAGGCCCCGAAGTGACAGAAATTGGGACAACCGGAGGGGATGGCGGTGATGTGAGGATCACATGTGTTCACGGAGTGTTAATGCTTTGCTCCGGTACTCTATTAAAAGGAATACCTTAATATCCGGTAGATTCCCTAGAGGCCCGGCTGCCACCGGCTGGTAGGACAAAAGATGTTGTGCAAGTTTCTCATTGCGAGCACGTACGACTATATACGGAACACATGCCTATGGATTGCTTTGTACTTGGACACCATTTTATTATTATCTGCAAATGCCCCGCTTTGATTGTTACATGAGTTTCTCTCATCCATGCAACGCCCGTCATCCATCCCTGTGCCTACAGTATTTTAATCCTGCTGTTTACTATAATTACTACTTTGTCTCTTGTTACTCTGCTGTTATTTCACTACTGCTACTGCTATAAAACTGTTACTACTGATAAACTCTTGCGAGCAAGTCTGTTTCCAGGTGCAGCTAAATTGACAACTCCGCTGTTAAGGCTTTCAAGTATTCTTTGTCTCCCCTTGTGTCGAATCAATAAATTGGGTTTTACTTCCCGCGAAGACTATTGCGATCCCCTATACTTGTGGGTTATCAAGACTATTTTCTGGCGCCGTTGCCGGGGAGCATAGCTTTATTTGGAGGTTCACTTGGATTGATATTCTTCGCTGCAAATTCTCCATAATGGGTAAACCTCGCGATTCTAAAGTCGCCATATTACCATCCACTACAAGAAAAGGTACAACTCTGAGTACCTCTGCTACTCTTGATTCACCATCTGTGATAAGTCAACTTGTTTCACCACCGCAAGCTTCACTTGCTGGTACTTCTGCTGAATCTGAAAACTCTCATAATATTGATAATGTTTCTGTTGTGCTTGATGATAGTGGTTCATTGGGATCCTTTCTAGATGCTACAATTGCTAGGTCTAGACAAATTGAAAATACTGAAACTCCTAATGCTGCTACACCTGTTAATTCACCTGAACTTGATTATTCTAGTGATGATCCTGATGAGGATTATGTGGAGCTTAATGATGATTTTATTAATAGATGCAATGCTACTGCTGATGCAAGAAAAATTAAAAAGTTTCTCGCACAATATATTGTTAGACATAAGCTATCTCCTGATCCTAAATTTGCCACATCTCCTATATGCATTAAGGATAAAGATTATGATTTTTCTCTTGATCTATCTCATATAGCTATTGTTGAGAAAACACCCTTTTGTGGTACTGAAAAAGAAAGTGCTGTAGAACACATGAATGAACTTTCTTCTATGAGTAGCCTGTTTTCTGATGATGTTAAGATGCGCACTTATTTCGTTGCTAAAATTTTTCCTTTCTCATTAAAGGATGATGCTAAAACTTGGTATACTAATTTGCCTCCTGGTTCTATTAAAAGTCCAGGTGATTTGCTTGATGTTTTTTTTCGGAAATACTTTCCTGCTAGTGCTCAACATGCTGCTTTATAGAAAATTTATAGCTTTGACCAGGAAGATGGAGAGAAATTGCCTGAAGCTTGGGCAAGATTTTGCTCTCTTATCAGGGCTCGACCTAGACATGAATTGGAAAAGCATGATTTACTTGATATATTCTATAGTGGACTAACCGTTGAGTCTAGGGCATATTTGGATAGTTGTGCTGGTTGTGTTTTCAGGAAAAGAACTCCAGACGAAGCTAAAGAATTATTGGCTAAAATAGGCCGGAATCATGATGATTGGACTACACCTGAACCAACTCCGACGCCAATATTGAAGAAGAGGGGTTTAATTAAATTGAATGATGAAGATATGAGGGAAGCCAAGAAGTCTCTCAAGGAGAAAGGTATTAAATCCGAAGATGTGAAGAATCTACCTCCCATAGAAGATATATGTGAGATAATTCCCCCTTCATCCATGATTGAGGTAAACTCCCTTCAACGCTTTACTAGGGAAGATATTCCGTATTCGAAACCTCCTGCTCAATGCTTAGAAGAGTTTGATAATTATATTGTTAAGCAAGAAAATTTTAATATGAGAGTAGAGAATCATCTAATGGAAAATTCTCAAGCTATTAGCAATTTGCATGATATTCTGGAGAGAACCTCCAATGATGTTAAGATGCTTGTTAAACATTTTCAAATGGTTCAAACTCAAATTGATCAACTCACTAAAGTGCAAAATGACTTGTTAAAAAATAATTCTAAAGAGAAACATGCTTATGAAGTAACAACTAGAGGCGGTGTCTCTACCCAGGATCCTCTATATCCTGAAGGGCATCCCAAAAGAGTTGAACAAGATTCTCAACGAATTGAACCTAGTGCTCCTTCTCAGAAAAAGAAGAAGAAACATAAAAATGTTGTAGAATCCTCTGAACCTGTTAATGATCCTAATAGTATTTCTATTTTTGATGCTGAAACTGAAAGTCGTAATGAACATGATAATGATAATGATAAGGATAAGAATGATGCTTCTGATAAAGAAGAGGTTGAAGATGAACCTGAAAAGCATGCTAAAAATAAAAAGTATACTAAAGAAGATTTTATTGCTAAGAAACATGGTAATGAAAGGGAACCTTGGGTGAAAAGCAAATGCCTTTTCCTGCTAAGAAACTAAAATCAAAGGAAGAAGAACACTATAATAAATTTTGTGATTGGATGAAACCTTTATTCTTGCAAATCCCTTTGACTGATGCTATTAAATTGCCTCCTTATTCAAAGTATATGAAAGATATTGTCACTAACAAAAGGAAAATCCCCAATGAGGAGATTTCCACTATGCTTGCTAATTACTCTTTCAATGGCAAAGTTCCAAAGAAGTTGGGTGACCCAGGTATACCTACTATTCCTTGTTCTATTAAGAATAATTATGTTAGAACTGCTCTATGTGATTTGGGAGCCGGTGTTAGTGTTATGCCTTTTTCTCTATACAAGAGACTTTATTTAGAAAAGTTGATACCTACTGATATATCTTTGCAAATGGCTGATAAATCTACTGCTATTCCTGTTGGTATATGTGAGGATGTTCCTGTTCAAGTTACTAATAACTGCTTGATATTAACTGATTTTGTTGTGTTGGAAATGCCTGAAGATGATAATATGTCTATTATTCTTGGGAGACCTTTTCTTAACACCGCAGGGGCTGTTTTTGATTGCAATAAAGGAAAAGTTACTTTCAATGTTGATGATAAGGAGCATACCATCTATTTCCCCAAGAGGACTGATAAAGTATGTGGAGTTAATACTATTTCTAATGTGAGAACTATCAAACTTGGAACTATTGATTGTCCTATATATGAGCCTAAAGAAGGTTATCAAAATCTTATGATTGGATCCATATCAATACAATTCAAGGTAACATGATTGATTTGAGGTTTATTTCTTCTTATGCTATGTAAAATTTATTTGGTGGCAAGACTTGATCAACCTTGTTAACAAATACTTTTTATATGCATAGAGGAGGTAAACAACATCTCTTTCTTCCTCCACTTGTTCTACTTGCTGTAGCACTTTTGTTTTGCAAAGTTCCTTAGCTAATTAGAGATTTCAAAAATTTCTTGTCAAAGAATAATAAACTTAATACCCAGAAATGTGCATTTTTCAAAGTTTTCAAAAATTCACAAAAATTATACCGTTGGTCCTATTTTTCGAAAATGCACTGGGAGCACTGGAGATGACCAGTGGGGCACCCTGCAGGTGGCACCCCACAGGCCGGCGCGGTTCGGAAGGGGGCGCGCCACCCTGGTGTGTGGGCTCCCCTTGCCCCACTTTAGTATCTCTTCCTCCCACACTCTTCTCTCTCCCGAAAAAATCAACACCAGCTTTCTCTCACTCGTGTTTCTGCTCAAGAGCTCAAGATTTCTAGATCTCTTTGCTCAGCCCAGATTTCTGTCTGAAATTTGGCACATTTGCTCTCCGGTATGTGACTCCTCCGATTATCCAAGTAGAATTTTATTTGGTTGAGTATATCTTGAATATTTTGCTGCTGTAGGTAACATGTTTAGTGAGCTTGCATGCTTGTTCTAAGTTGTATAAACTAGTTTTGATGCATGATTAGTACTCTAGCAAGTTCCTATGGTAGTTCCCCTCAATTATATGTCACCAAATCAAATTTTATAATGTTTGTTGGAAAATTTCAGAAAATGGAGTGGAATAGACATCAACTAAACCAACAAGAATTGGAGGTGCAACAAGTCATGAGAGTGAACCGCGAAGAGGGAGTATACCCCTCTTACTACCCGTGCACAGATTTCATGAGAAGTGCAGGAATCTTGCGAGATGTTCAGAATCTAATTTCTCGTGCAGGGTTGAATGATTTTGTTGACGGAGAACCATGCCAATATGCAAAATTGACTATGTTTGTTGTGCAGGATTTTAAGTTCAATTGGTCGCAATCTAACCCCATGGTTCAGTATATAATTTATAATAAAACTATCAACTTGCCATTCAATGATTTTTGTACAGCAATTAAAGTACCGCAATGGGGATCATGCGAGAAGATAAGGGGATCGCCGCGAGAGCTCTTAAACCTCTTCGAGATGATTTTTCATGGAAGGAGCTTCTCAGAGGATGGTGGTAAAATCAGTAGCATTCAACTCCCAGCTATCCGCTACTTTGCTTATTTCATTACTAAATGCGTTCTTGCTAGAAAGAATGGTAGTAAACTATCTATCCAGGATTTAGCTTTTCTAGCTGCTGCACTGCAAGGTAGTAAGGCTTATAATTTGGGTGCGTTGATAGCTTATAGACTTGCAACTAACCGTGAGAAGGGCGGAATTTGTGGAGGTCTCATCGCCTCTCGTTTACTAGCTTTGCATGGAGTAGAACCTCACCATCTTGATATTCAACTTCCCATAGAAAAACTTGACATAGTCTCCATGATTAAACATGAATTTGTTTCTGATTCATCTAATTTGGGTAACCTGTTTTACAAGATGACATTTTATAAGAAAGCTTGGAGAATAACTAAGAAAACTGAAAAACTAGTAAGATTTCCTGCGCCTGTTCTATTTAACCTTGATTCCAGGGAGGATTGGTCAGTCACAGAAGGTGCACTGAATGCACACATAGAGGGAGGATGCCATCATGCAAGAGACAACACGGAGGAGGCCGATGAACACCTCGACTTGTCATCCGATGCAGCAAGTTCTTCGCATCAACATTTTGGACATGTGGAGCCTCCACGCTTTTCTTCTGCACAGGGACCTCACTATGACTACGCCATGTATGATCCACCGGCGTGGAACAGCGACCCTCGCTGGGGTTGAACTCCACTTAGGACAAAAGCCTAAGCTTGGGGGGAGGTATACCAGCATCACCCATTCTTTGCATATTATGGTTGCTGGGTACTTGTATATACTTGTTTAGTTTCTTTGAGTGGTTTTCTAATGAGAGGAAGATGATATTTGGGGAAGTGCTGCCTGAAAACAGATTCTGGACTGTTACCAAAAAAATTCTCAAAAATAGCCAGAACGATATTTTGCGAAGCAAATTTTTGTGCACGTTCCCCAGGTTGTTATCTAACTTTCATTAGTTGAACACTTTTCGATTTGAGCAGTGGAAGAATTTCATAAAATCGAGTACTGTACTGCTGTCAAGTTTGACGAATTTCTGCTGCTTTGTGTTTATGTGACTCTTCTAGTTTCTATTTTCTTGTTTTTGCTTTGTTTCTTTCCTAAAACACAAAAAATCCAAAAATATTTCTGCTGTTTCTCTTCACCATTTGCTTGTTTTGGTTTCTTGCATTTATTTTGCTTTATTTGCTATCATTGGTTTGCTATAAGAAAATCCAAAAAGATTTTGCTTTGTTTGCTTGTTTTCTTTTGTTCTTGTTTCCAATTCGAAAACACCAAAAATATTTGCTGTTCTTCTTTGGTTTTGTAAAGTTCATTATGAGTTCAATGGTCTTCGGTGGCTGGAGCGTGGTTTTCATTTCATATTATCCAAGCTACACAAGTGAAAGGCAATAATGACGATCTACGACAATTCGATTGTGGTGAGAGGCTGGTATGAACTCTATTTGTTTTCATTTTTGTACATATACTCATCCATGTGAGCATGCTTAGTTGGTTCATGTGAGGTATATGTCGTCTAAGAAAGTCTAGTAGTTCATGATCTCTCATGTTTAGCTCCAATTTATTAATATGAGTAGCATGTCATGGATGTTTGCTTGCATTATTTTATTCATAAGTAGGTATGACATTGTGGTATCCTCCTCTGAATAGTTCATTTGTATCGACTTGGCACATGCTCACGCATGCATATGACTGAACAAAAGTCAATTAAGCCTCTATGATTTACATTGCTTCAGAGTTCTTGTATCACTTTTATGCCTCCGTTAATTTATTTTGCCGCAAGCATGATTATGACAGTGACTGCTCTCTTGATTTGTCGCTCCCCAGTCTATTGCTAGCCTTCACTTGTACTGAGCGGGAATGCTGCTCGTGCTTCCAAACACCTGAAAACCTAGTTGTTCCAAAGTGTTCACCATAAATACCTATGCATGGCATTTCAAACCATTCCAAGTAAATTCTCATGCGCTACCTTTAAAACCTTCAAAATGCTTCTCAATTTGTGTTAATGTTTTATAGCTCATGAGGAAGTATGTGGTGTTTATCTTTCAACCTTGTCATTTACTTTTTACGGACTTTCATAATAAGAGCTGGCAACGGGGTGCCCAGCCCCAACTAATAACTTCATTAATAATTCTCTTCACATGTTTTGCTCTGATTCATCAGTAAGCAACTTAATTTTGCAAATAGACACTCCTCCATGGTATGAGATTGATGGAAGGCACCCGAGGACTCGGTTAGCCATGGCTTGTGTAAGCAAAGGTTGGGGGGAGTGTCACTCATAATAAAAACTAAAGTACATGTGTAAACAAAAGAGAAGAGGGATGATCTACCCTGCTGGTAGAAATAATGTCCTTCATGGGAGCCGCTCTTGAAAGTCTGGTTGGCGAGGTAGTTGGTGTACCCATTACCATTCGTTGACAACAACAAAACACCTCTCAAAATAATTTTACTCCTGTTTAAAAAATGAAAAGCTCTAGCGCATGTTAATCCCTGCTTCCCTCTGCGAAGGGTCAATCTTTTACTTTTATGTTGTGTCTCCATCCTTTCTTTGAGCACTTTCTTGAGAGCACAACTCTCATTCTTAGTATAATATGCTTGTCCCAAAATATGATTGGCTGTGGTATAACCTTGATGCTTTTATCTTTAACAATCTCTATTTCTAGTCTTTCTATGAACCTCAGAGGTGCCTGGGCATTTATGTTTTGCTGTTCAAATTTGGGCAAGCGAGATACCACTTTATCATACTCTTTTATGAACATTGCAATCCTGCTTATAGACATGATTCATGATGCTTATTATTAATTGTTGGTACCTGTCCATGATTGACATAGCTATTAGATGGTCTTATTTGCATGTATCCTATATGAACCGCCTAAGTGTTAGCCATATCATGAGAATATTTACATCATATGAGCAAATGTGTTCGTGAAAGTTCTTTTATCGCACTCAGTTGTTAACTGAATTGCTTGAGGACAAGCAATAAGCTAAGCTTGGGGGGAGTTGATACGTCCAAAACGTATCTACTTTCCCGAACACTTTTGCTATTGTTTTGCCTCTAATTTGTGTATTTTGGATACAACTAACGCGGACTAACGCTGTTTTCAGCCGAATTGCTCTGGTGTCTTGTTTTTGTGCAGAAATTCAACTTTCAGGAAAATCCTCGGAATTTATATCGATGGGCCTATTTTACCAGAAGACTCAGGGAGCCAGAAGGGCAAGCCAGGTGGAGGCCCGAGGGCCCCACACGCCAGGCCGGCGCGGCCCAGGGGGGGCGCGCCGCCCTAGCGTGTGGCCCCCTCGGCTGGCCTCCGACGCCCCCCTCTGGACTACTTAAAGGGTTCGATCTAAAAATCGCGAGGCAGAAGTCGAAGTCGCCAGAAACCCTCCAGTACGCCGCCACATCGCGAAACTCCGTCTCGGGGGCCAGAAACTCCGTTCTGGCACTCTGCCGGGACGTGGAATTGGAGGAGATCATCGCCATCATCACTCACCGACGCCTCTCCATCGACCAGCAATGCTTCCCCCATCCATGTGTGAGTAATTCCCCCGCTGTAGACTGAAGGGGATGGTAGGGATTGGATGAGATTGGTCATGTAATAGCATAAGATTGTTAGGGCATAGTGCCTAGTGTCCGTAATTGGTACTTTGATGATATTGTTGCAACTTGTTATGCTTAATGCTTGTCACTAGGGCCCGAGTGCCATGATCTCAGATCTGAACATGTTATTATTTCATCATGATATGCATTGTTTTATGATCTTACCTGCAAGTTGTATACACATGTTGCTGTCCGGAACCAAAGGCCCCGAAGTGACAGAAATTGGGACAACCGGAGGGGATGGCGGTGATGTGAGGATCACATGTGTTCACGGAGTGTTAATGCTTTGCTCCGGTACTCTATTAAAAGGAGTACCTTAATATCCAGTAGATTCCCTAGAGGCCCGGCTGCCACCGGCTGGTAGGACAAAAGATGTTGTGCAAGTTTCTCAATGCGAGCACGTACGACTATATACGGAACACATGCCTATGGATTGCTTTGTACTTGGACACCATTTTATTATTATCTGCAAATGCCCCGCTTTGATTGTTACATGAGTTTCTCTCATCCATGCAATGCCCGTCATCCATCCATGTGCCTACAGTATTTTAATCCTGCTGTTTACTATAATTACTACTGCTGTCTCTGTTACTCTGCTGCTGTTATTTCACTGCCATCGTTGCTATAAAACTGTTACTACTGATAAACTCTTGCGAGCAAGTCTGTTTCCAGGTGCAACTGAATTGACAACTCCGCTGTTAAGGCTTTCAAGTATTCTTTGTCTCCCCTTGTGTCGAATCAATAAATTGGGTTTTACTTCCCGCGAAGACTATTGCGATCCCCTATACTTGTGGGTTATCACTATGCATGTTCGTCTTGTCTGAAGTAAGGGTGATTTATCATGATCAAACGGTTTGAGTATGCATATTGTTAGAGAAGAACATTGGGCCGCTAACTAAAGCCATGAATCATGGTGGAAGTTTTCAGTTTGGACATCAATCCTCAATCTCTTATGAGAATATTATCTTTTGTTGAATGCTTATGCATTAAAGAGGAGTCCATTATCTGTTTTCTATGTTGTCCCGGTATGGATGTCTAAGTTGAGAATAATCAAAAGCGAGAAATCCAATGCGAATTTTCTCCTTAGACCTTTATACAGGCGGCATAGAGGTACCCCTTTGTGACACTTGGTTGAAACATATGTTATGCAATGATAATCCATGTAAATCCAAACTAATTAGGACAAGGTGAGAGCACTATTGGTAATCTATGCATGAGGCTTGCAACTTATAGGATGTCTTATGCATAACACATATGAATTATTACTACCGTTGAAAAAATTGTTTCCATGTTTTCAAAATAAAAGCTCTAGCACAAATATAGTAATCCATGTTTCCCTCTGCGAAGGGCCTTTTTTCTACTTTTTGTTGAGTCAGTTTACCTACTTATTTCTATCTTAGAAGCAAACACTTGTGTCAACTGTGTGCATTGATTCTTACATACTTGCTTATTTGCATTCATCATATTACTTTGTGTTGACAATTATCCATGAGATATACATGTTGAAGTTGAAAGCAACCGCTGAAACTTATATCTTCCTTTGTGTTGCTTCAAAGCTTTCTACTATGAATCTATTGCTTTATGAGTTAACTCTTATGCAAGTCTTATTGATGCTTGTCTTGAAAGTACTATTCATGAAAAGTCTTTGTTATATGATTCAGTTGTTTAATAATTTTCTTTACCATTGCTTCGAATCGCTGCATTCATCTCATATGCTTTACAATAGTATTGATCAAGATTATGATAGCATGTCACTTCAGAAATTATCTTTGTTATCGTTTACCTACTCGAGGGCGAGTAGGAACTAAGCTTGGGGATGCTTGATACGTCTCAAACGTATCTATAATTTCTTATATTCCATGCTAATTTTATGATGATACAAACATGTTTTATACACACTTCATGTCATTATTAAGAATTTTCCGGCACTAACCTATTGACGAGATGCCGAAGAGCAAGTTGCTATTTTCTGCTGTTTTTGGTTTCAGAAATCCTACAAAGGAAATATTCTCGAAATTGGACGAAATCAAGGCCTAGGGTCTTATTTTTCCACGGAGCTTCCAGAAGACCGAAGGGGATACGAAGTGGGGCGACGAGGCGCCGACACCACATGGCCGCGCAGCCTGGGTGGGGCCCGCGCCGCCCTATGGTGTGGGGCCCCTGCGCCGCCTCCAACCCTGCCCTTCCACCTACTTATAGCCTCCGTTGCGAAAACCCCTGTACCGAGAGCCACGATACAGAAATAGTTCCAGAGACGCCGCCGCCGCCAATCCCATCTCGGGGGATTCAGGAGATCGCCTCCGGCACCCTGCCGGAGAGGGGAATCATCTCCCGGAGGACTCTACATCACCATGATCGCCTCCGGACTGATGTGTGAGTAGTTCATCCTTGGACTATGGGTCCATAGCAGTAGCTAGATGGTTGTCTTCTCCTCATTGTGCTATCATGTTAGATCTTGTGAGTTGCCTATCATGATCAAGATCATCTATTTGTAATGCTACATGTTGTGTTTGTTGGGATCCGATGAATATGGAATACTATGTCAAGTTGATTATCAATCTATCATATATGTGTTGTTTATGTTCTTGCATGCTCTCCGTTGCTAGTAGAGGCTCTGGCCAAGTTGATACTTGTAACTCCAAGAGAGAGTATTTATGCTCGATAGTGGGTTCATGCCTCCATTGAATCTGGGACAGTGATAGAAAGTTCTAAGGTTGTGGATGTGCTGTTGCCACTAGGGATAAAACATCGATGCTTTGTCTAAGGATATTTGTATTGTTTACATTACGCACCATACTTAATGCAATTGTCTGTTGTTTGCAACTTAATACTGGAAGGGGTGCGGATGCTAATCCGAAGGTGGACTTTTTAGGCATAGATGCATGCTGGATAGCGGTCTATGTACTTTGTCGTAATGCCCTGATTAAATCTCATAGTAGTCATCATGATATGTATGTGCATTGTTATGCCCTCTTTATTTGTCAATTGCCCAACTGTAATTTGTTCACCCAACATGCTATTTATCTTATTGGAGAGACACCACTAGTGAACTGTGGGCCCCGGTCCATTCTTTTACATCTGAATACAATCTACTGCAATACTTGTTCTTTACTGTTCTTCGCAAACAAACATCATCTTCCACACTATACATTTAATCCTTTGTTTACAGCAAGCCGGTGAGATTGACAACCTCACTGTTACGTTGGGGCAAAGTATTTTGATTGTGTTGTGCAGGTTCCACGTTGGCGCCGGAATCCCTGGTGTTGCGCCGCACTACACTCCGTCACCAACGACCTTCACGTGATCCTTGACTCCTACTGGTTCGATAAACCTTGGTTTCTTACTGAGGGAAACTTGCTGCTGTACGCATCACACCTTCCACTTGGGGTTCCCAACGGGCGTGTGCTTTACGCGTCATCAATGAACCACGGGGGCATCCCCAAGCTTAGACTTTTCACTCTTCTTGATCATATTATATCATTCTCCTCTCTTGATCCTTGAAAACTTCCTTCACACCAAACTCAAAACAATCTCATTAGAGGGTTAGTGCATAATCAAAAATTCACATGTTCAGCAAGGACACAATCATTCCCAAAACTTCTGGACATTACCCAAGGCTACTGAAATTTAATGGAGCAAAGAAATCCACTCAAACACAGTAAAAGAGGCAATGTGAAATAAAGGGCAGAATCTGTCAAAACAAAACAGTCCGTAACGACGAATTTTTTCGAGGCACTTAACATGCTCAGATGAAGAAGCTCAAATTTAATGAAAGTTGCGTACATATCTGAGGATTACTCATGATTTTTTTTAAGATTTTACGAATTTTCTACAGAGAGAAAAACGCGAAACCGTGACAGATAGAAATCTGTTTCTGCGCAGAAATCCAAATGAAGTATCAACTTTCTATCAAAGACTTTACTCGGCACAACAATGCAATAAAGTAAAGATACAAAGGTATTGCTACAGTAGTAACAAGTACCTTGACTCAAATATAAAACAAAATTGCTATAGTAAAATAATGGGTTGTCTCCCATAAGCGCTTTTCTTTAACGCCTTTCAGCTAGACGCAGAAAGTGAAAATCAAGTAACATCAAGAGAAGAAACATCAACATCATGATTTTCCTTAAAAACACAACTTGTCGCAATAGGTATCTTAGATGCTCCATTATCTAAATTTCCCATAGTGGTTCTAAGGGTTTTATCAATTTTAAGCTCATAATGATTCTTTGGCTTTGGCATCTTAGGGACATACATGAACTTTTGCTCCTTACCCACATAACCTTTCTCCTTAAATTTAAGAGAAGAAAAAGTTGAACCCAAGGCTCCCATAGCTTCTTCAAGTTCATCAATCCTATGGGTTTGATTATCATGGATAGCATAAGTTTCTAAGACAGCAATTCTTTGATTAATTCCCCCTAGGGATTTACCAAGTTTATCAGTATTATCAAGTAATATTCCGAATTTAGTTTCAACACTTGGAAGGTTTTTCTCTATGGCCTCCAACTTTTTCATGACATCCTCAAGAGAGATTTCAATTTTAGCTTCATTAACAGGTAGTATTCTGACTAGACTCTCAATAATGCAACTAGCTTCTAAAGAAGGAGTACCTAGGAAATTACCCCCTGCAAGAGTATCAAGAACATATCTATTCCAGCTAGAGATACCAACATAAAAGTTCCTAAGGAGGATAATAGTGGAGTGTTTATTAGTGCACCTTTGATGAGCATCACTAATTCTATACCAAGCATCTTTAAAATTTTCTCCCCCTTGTTGCTTAAACGAACGAACTTCAACTTCAGGATTACTCATTTTAGCAATAATAAAAATAAATAAAGCAAAACGAATTAAATAAAGTAAAACAAGTAACTAATTTTTTTTGTGTTTTTGATATAAAGAAAGCAAACAAGACAAAAAATAAAATAAGCAAGACAATAAACAAAGTAAAAAAGATTGGGTGTGAGAGACTCCCCTTGCAGCGTGTCTTGATCTCCCCGGCAACGGCGCCAGAAAAGTAGCTGCTGGCGCGTGACAGGGCTTGCAACAGTGCCAGAAAGTAGCTTCTTGTGACGGTAAAGCACACGTCCGTTGGGAACCCCAAGAGGAAGGTGTGATGCGTACAACAGCAAGTTTTCCCTCAGTAAGAAACCAAAGTTTATCGAACCAGTAGGAGATGAAGACCACGTGAAGGTTGTTGGTGAAGAAGTGTAGTGCGGCGCAACACCAAGAATTCCGGCGCCAACGTGGAACCTGCACAACACAATCAAGATACTTTGCCCCAACTTAACAGTGGGGTTATCAATCTAACCGGCTTGCTATAAACAAAAGATTAAACGTATGGTGTGGAGAATAATGTTTGCTTGCAAAGAACAACAGAGAACAATTATTGCAGTAGGTTGTATTTCAGATGTAAAAGAATGGACCGGGGTCCACAGTTCACTAGTGGTGTCTCTCCAATAAGATAAATAACATATTGGGTGAACAAATTACAGTTGGGGAATTGACAAATAGAGAGAGCATAACAATGCACATACATATCATGATGACTACTATGAGATTTACTTAGGGCATTACGACAAAGAACATAGACCGATATCCAGCATGCATCTATGCCTAAAAAGTCCACCTTCGGGTTAGCATCCGCACCCCTTCCAGTATTAAGTTGCAAACAACAGACAATTGCATTAAGTACTGTGCGTAATGTAAACAATACAAATATCCTTAGACAAAGCATTGATGTTTTATCCCTAGTGGCAACAACACATCCACAACCTTAGAACTTTCTGTCACTGTCCCAGATTCAATGGAGGCATGAACCCACTATCTAGCATAAATACCCCCTCTTGGAGTTACAAGTATCAACTTAGCCAGAGCCTCTACTAGCAACGGAGAGCATGCAAGATCATAAACAACACATATATGATAGATCGATAATCAACTTGACATAGTATTCCATATTCATCGGATCCCAACAAACACAACATGTAGAATTACAAATAGATGATCTTGATCATGATAGGCAACTCACAAGATCTAAACATGATGGCATAATAGGAGAAGACAACCAGCTAGCTACTGCTATGGACCCATAGTCCAAGGATGAACTACTCACGCATCAGTCCGGAGGCGGGCATGGTGATGTACAGCCCTCCGGTGATGATTCCCCTCTCCGGCAGGGTGCCGGAGGAGATCTTCAGAATCCCCCGAGATGGGATTGACGGCGGCGGCGTCTCGGTAACTTTTCTCATATTTTGGCTCTCGGTACTAGGGTTTTCCGATACGAAGGAATATATATGCGAAGAGGCAGCGTCGGGGGAGCCAGGGGTGGGCTCCCCATACCTGGGCGCGGCAGGGGCCTGGCCGCGCCGCCCTATGGGGTGCCCCCCTTCTGGTCCTCTCCGACTCTTCTTCGATGTTCTGGAATCCTCCGTGGAAAATAGAGCCGTGGGCTTTTGTTTCGTCCAATTCCGAGAATATTTCCTGTGTAAGATTTCTGAAACCAAAAACAGCAGAAAATAGGAACTGGCGCTTCAACATCTTATTAATAGGTTAGTACCGGAAAATGCATAAAAATGATATAAAGTATGAATAAAACATGTAGGTATTGTCATAAAACTAGCATGGAACATAAGAAATTATAGATACGTTTGAGACGTATCACTCTCTTTTACTCCAATTCATATTTCTTATGTGAGCATCTTCTCAAACTACTGCGCCTAGCTGAAAGGCATTAAAGAAAAGCACTCTTGGAAGATAACCCATGTTTTATTTCTGTAAAATTTCTTTTGTTGAGTCTTGGAAGTTATTAACTCTGTAATAACCTCTCCTTATCATTTTTAATTCATTTTTGTGCCAATAATAGCCTCTAATAGAAAGAAAGTAAGATTTGCGGAAGTTGTTGTCCTGAAAACAGATTTTGTGTTGTCGCCATAAAAATTCGTATAAATATCCATAGCGGAATTTTGAGCTTCCAATTTTTGTGCATATCCCCAGGTTATTATTTAACTTTCTTTAGTTGACCACTTTTCGAGATGAGCAATAGAAGATTTTCGAAAAAATCGATCTTTACCTGTTGTTCTGTTTTAACAGATTTCTGCCACTATTTGCATTTGTTTCTTAATCTATTTCCTTTTGAGTTCTTTTGATCAAAGAGCCTTTTGAAAGGAGGTTGCTACAGTAGCTAATGCTTTAATAGATGTTTGATGTATGTTAGAACTAAACCCAAGTAAATTTGTTATTTTGATTGTACTAATGTTGCTATAAAGAATTATGTGAAGTTTTGTATGAAGGAAGTTTTCAAGTGTAGAGAGAGAAGAATGATGTGATGAGATGAATAATGGACAAAATCTCAAGCTTGGGGATGCCCCTGCACCCCAAGAAATATCCAAGAGGTACAAGCGTCAAAGCTTGGGGATGCCCAAGGCATCCCCTCTTCACCAACAAAGCAACATGTCATCTTTCAATGCAGTATATATTTATTGCTTCATACACTATGTGTTGTTCTTGTAGCATCTTTATTTTTGTTTTTATTTTTGTTTTGTTCTTTTTACTGTAGCATATGGTTGGATCCCAGCATATAATTTTTTTTGGAGAGAGACATGCTCCGTTTTAATTGCATAGAACGCTCTAGCTTTCGCTCTTATTGTTCTGCGAGTGTTCTAGTTTGCTAGTACTGCGTTTAGCTCTTGTTCTTCCACTCGTATTTTGTTCATAGCTCTTTAGTATTCTTTATTTATGTATGAGTATCTCTCTGGTCCACATTTTTTTTCATTTCAGAGAGTTATTTCAAATAAGTTGATTGGTGTTGGAGACGAGTAAAATGTTTCATGACTATAGTGATGCAAAAGAAAGCTTGTCTAGACTGTGGCATAGACTTTAGCATGTCATGTTGGATGTTATTATTGTCATATGCTTATTATTTATTGTTGTAGCATGACTTGTCTCAAATAGCTGAGAGTGCATAATGTGCTATTGAAAGAATCATGTGTTGTTTCCATCATACAAAGCATAATATTATGGTATTCTCCTTTGATGGTTTATTGGGCTGACTTGGCACATGTTTATACCCTGTTATCATTATAACCAGTTAACTAAAGCATCTATGATCATTTAGTTTTTGACTTGTAATATCACTTTATGCTTTGATTGATAATGTTTTGTCGCGCTCCCAGTCTTTTACTAGCCTTCGCCTGTACTGAGTATGAACTCTACTCGTGCATCCAACCAACAAAAACCAAAGTTTGCCAATTGTGTCCACCATTTCTACCTACTAGCATTATTGCTATTCCAAGTATGTTCATCATGTTTTTATTTATGTTCCAAATTAAATTTTGGCATGAGAAAATTAGTTAGTAAAGCTCTCACGAACTTGATGGCACATTTACTTTCTTGCACTTAATAAACTCGATCATTGTGACTATGTTATGAAGTTTATATGTTTGCAAATTTCAAAAGTTGGGAGTTAGCACAATCATGCTTTCATTGGGAACACTTTCAACATTGCACTTATTCATATTTAGTTGATGTCATGTTCTTTTGTCTATGGATGTCTAGCGGTGCAAAATAAAATGGAAACTTGTAAGTCCATGGAGTTTATATATGTGTTAGAGAAACGTCTAGGCCGCTAATATAGGACATGCATCATTCATGGTGTAAATTTACAGCGACCATAGTGAGCATTCTATGAAGCATTTTCAATAAAAAGCTATACCCATAGTAAATAAAAAGATTGTTGAGATGCTCGTTGTTTGTTTGTCTTGTCATTTTGGCATGGGATTGCTCCTACAAGAGTACTTCCATATCATGGGGCAGGAGGTGCCCTGTTGGCGGTTCTCGATGATACATTATACTTACAATAACAAGAACTTATTTGGGACCTAAGTTGAGTAGCATGAGGTTTAGGTACTCGTATTCAAGGGGCACGAGAGTTTCAACTTGTGATTTTTCAAGCATATAGCTCATATTTGCCATCACATTAACGTTAACCATTCAAGATGCTTATGATAAGGGCAATGAGAGCTCAAAGCTAATAAGTACCATACTTTTTGGAAGGTTTATAAAACTTGTTAATCTTGCTTACTCTGCAAAGAGTCTCTCTTTTACTTTTATGTTGAGTCTTCATCTTCTTCTTTATGCACCAATTAGGAGAGCATAGCTGTCATTCTTAGTGCAATGTGCATAGTCCCAAAATTATTATTGATTGATTCATGATTATGCTATTGCTTGTTCTTAAATTACTTGTATCTAGTCACCCTCTGAACTTTAAAGGTGTTCTGACATTTATGTTTTGCTACTTCATAAAGGACAAGCTGAGTACCACTTTTCAATGTTTTCTCTATGCTCATAAACAAACAGTTGCTTTCAATGCACAGTTATTCATGATCCTTTGTTTGAGTTACTTTTCATGTTGTAACATAGTTCCTAAGTTCTATTGGTAGAATTATTTTGTTATCACTTATCTACTCTAGGACGAGCAGGAGTTAAGCTTGGGGATGCTGATACGTCGCAAACGTATCTATAATTTTTGATGCTCCATGCTTGTTTTACACAAATTTGTATATGTTTTGCTCACACTTTGTTGCACTTTTATACATTTTTTGGCACTAACCTATTAACAAGATGCCACAGTTTCAGTTCCCTATTTTCTGTTGTTTTGTATTTCAGAAAGTTGTACAGGAAATATTCTCGAAATTGGACGAAACAAAAGCCGAATTCAATATTTTTTCGTAACGAAGACAGAGTCCAGAGGGGGGACGAACAAGAGGCGCAGGGTGGCCAGACCATGCCTTGGCATGGCCTGGCCTGGGCCCGCGCCAAGGGTTGGTGTGGGCCACCCTAGCCTCTACCGACATCTCCCTTCCGCCTATAAGAAGCCTCCCGTCGCATGAACCCTAAATCAATCAGCCTCCATCCACGAAAAGTTTTGTAGCTCCGCCGCCGTCGCAGACAATATCTGGGGGACAGGAGTCTTTGTTCTGGCACCCTGCTGGGACGGGGAATTTCCCCCGGAGCCATCTCCATCGACTCCATCTCCATCGATGTTGCTGACTCCCACGATGTGGATTGAGTAGTTCTCCCCCGAGGTTGAGGGCTTTACCGGTAGCTATGTGGTCTATCTATCTCTCCATGTATGATATTTATGTGATCATGAGCTTTGTAATATAGTTGAATAAGTAGATGTTATGCTTCAACTATTGTGCTACTCAAGTGGTTTTATTATGTGATCTCCGGGGACATCTTGTCCAACGGTGTGAAGTTGACAGTGTGCACACCGTGTTTGTTTCTTATGCTTAATTTATAGACATACTTGAATTGTGGTGACTAGTCAGTGCCATCTTTGTATGCTCAAAGTGACAGCGTGGGGCATCCATATATATTGGGAATGCGAACTTTAAGTAGTGCTTATGCATCCCTACGCAGTGAATTTGTGTTTATTATCAAACCGGAGAGTGGTTCAGAGTAGCATAGTGAAATGATAATATCTATGTATTCAATTATGGTATCATTGTTGAAAGTGTCAGCTAGTGAAAGTATGATCCCTAGGCCTCGTTTCCAAGAATTGAAACACCGTTTACAACCAGTTCTGCTACATGTTTGCTTGTCGCCATTTTCATTTCAGATTTCAATCACTACTCATAATCATCCATATTACTTGTATTTCACTATCTCTTCGCCGAACTAGTGCACCTATACACCCGACAAGTGTATTGGGTGTGTTGGGGACACAAGAGACTTGTTGTATCGTAATTGCAGGGTTGCTTGAGAGGGATATCTTTGACCTCTACCTCCCTTAGTTCGATAAACCTTGGGTGATCCACTTAAGGGAAACTTGATGTTGTTCTACAAACCTCTGCACTTGGAGTCCCAACACTATCTACAACAATAGAAGCGTGTGTAGACATCAGTTTCCTTTCATATTTGCCTATTTCCTACACAACAAAGTTTAAAACAAGAACTTTTGCACTTTTGCAACTATTAATAAGTTAATACCAATAAATATAATATATTTTCATAATATAACGATTTTGTCACAATAAACTACAAAGTTCATGTATGCATTTTACAACATCCCCAAGCTTAACATATGCTCGTCCTCGAGCATAAATGTGATAAAATTAACATGGACTTTGGAGTTTATTGCATTACTTCTAAAATACGTTGACAACAAGTTTGCTCTATGCATGCATAATAAATTTAACATGGCAAGTATTTGATACATAGCTTCGTCAATGAATAACAAAGTGTTACTAAGTATCCAATATGTTGGCGTGCTGCTATCCATGCATGGTGTAAAAGAGATAATATATGGCAACACTACTTGGACATGATTAATTGATAGTAGCAGCAAGTAAAATTCTCACATGGCGTTAGATTGAATCATTTGAGCAAGGTTTTTAAGACCTTTGATTCCTTCAATTGTTAACTAGTCATTCATCATGCTTGCATTGCAAACCAAATAATGGGAGGATGTCCTCGTATCCTTCCAGTCCTTTAACATTTAAACACTCATAGAAGACTCATACATGAGTAAGTAGCTAGTATCTTTAGTTGATCAAAGGATAGAGTGGAAGTGGGATAAGTGTTCGCTTGTTAGCTTTAACACCTTATGAGTGGCTGGGGTTCTTCCCCTTTGGAGTATATTGGCATTTCTTTGATTTTCCTTTGGGAACTTCTTAGTTTTAGACCTTTTTTGGTGTCATCATATTGGCTGACTCATTGGGTTCAATCTCTTCTTCCTTTTTTTTTTCTTTTCTTCCTTTTTTTCTATTTCTTTTTCTTTTTCATTTTATAAGTGGTGTCTCATTGGTTCAAAGGCTAGCAGGAGGTTGGTTGGTCAACTAAAGATACTATCAACCGAGTTACATATGATTCAACATTGAGGTTCACCATTTAAAAGACTGTACTGTCACACAAACATCAACCTTCATATCTTAAAGACACATAGGAATATAGTTATTCATCATTGAATATGTGCCAAGTCTGTAATAACAAGCATAATGGGATGCATATACTTTTATTCAAAGCTACTATCTCTCAATCAAGTATAAGTAATGTTACTCAATAATATCTATTTTCATCAAATATAGCGAGAAGAACACAAAGATAGTAAACATCTAATATCACTTCCCCATGCATACTTGACTTTTAGCCTTTTGTTTTCATCCCCTTTTCTTTTCATGGCATGTAATTTATTTTCATTAAGGTATTCAAGAAATGGACAATTTATTTCAGTATCTATTTCATATGTATGCAAAGTTTTTATTATGATGGTCTCATTTATTTCAAAGGAAAAATTAGATATAAAACTAATAAAGGACGCTCCAATTTTTGCGATAATTTTATGTTGCTCCAAAAACAAAGTTTAGGGGTGTGCAGACCGAGAGTTTTAGATGAGTCTAGTGGGATTCCTTGGGCACACCCAAGCTTATGGTTTTCACCATTATTGGATATATGTTGGTGTGATGTTCCTCTATTCCCTATGAAAAGACTTCAACACAAAACTTTCTCCCATTTATTTTCTAGGGGTGACATTAGTGGTACAAAAATATCATGCCTGCTGCCTTATTATACAAAGACAAAATTATTCCTTTATGAACCGGAGAGCACATAATGTCATAATCATTCCTAGTATATCAAAAAAATAAGAAAATCATTTTGATACTTAAAAGAATGGTTCTAACATTAGGGGGCAGAATATGTCCAGAATTTTAGCAACAACAAAACTCAATATTTATGACTACTTAGACATGTCAGGAATTTTAGCCAATTTTGTACAAATATAGAGTGAAAAGTTGCAGCTTCGATGAATTTTTTAATATTTTAGGAGTTACCAAAAAATTAGAAAAATCATGCACTAAGAAGTAGCATGCGGGAATCAGCAACTTCCATTTGTTTCACAACTTTTAACACCCAAATGGGTAATACTTGATACTTTATTTTAAAAACCAGCGAGTAAACTAAAAAGAAACTATCTTCAAACAACAAACATGCATAGGAAAAACTAAAAACAATCAAAGGTGAATAAAAAATAGTCCTTGCAAACATTCAAACGGGATCATGAAGATAAAACTAGAACATGAGTTTGAAATGATTTACTTGAGATTTTAAAAGAAGAGGGGGATGCATGGGAATCTGCAAGCTTATGATCTTGCTACTTCTTGTCCTTGATACGTCCAAAACGTATCTACTTTCCCGAACACTTTTGCTATTGTTTTGCCTCTAATTTGTGTATTTTGGATACAACTAACACGGACTAACGCTGTTTTCAGCAGAATTGCCCTGGTGTCCTATTTTTGTGCAGAAACTCAACTTTCAGGAAAATCCCCAGAAATAATCGCAATGGGCCTATTTTCACAGAAGATTGACGGAGCCAGAAGACGAGACGGAGGGGGGCCACGAGGCGCCCACACCACCAGGCGGCGCTGTGCGCCCCTGGGCCGCGCCGCCCTATGGTGGCGACGCCTCGGCCAGCCCCCGACGCTCCCCTCTGGACTAATTAAGCCCTATGACCTAAAAACGCGAGGGGGTTCGACCAATTTGCCAGAAGACATCCAGAACTCCGCCGCCATCGCGAAACTCCATCTCGGGACCAGAAACTCCGTTCTGGCACCCTGCCGGGACAGGGAATTGGAGGAGATCATCACCATCATCACCACCGACGCCTCTCCATCAACCATCCATGCTTCCCCCATCCATGTGTGAGTAATTCCCCCGCTGTAGGCTGAAGGGGATGGTAGGGATTGGATGAGATTGTTCATGTAATAGCATAAGATTGTTAGGGCATAGTGCCTAGTATCCGTAGTTGGTACTTTTATGATATTGTTGCAACTTGTTATGCTTAATGATTGTCACTAGGGCCCGAGTGCCATGATTTCAGATCTGAACATGTTATTGATTCATGATGATATTCATTGTTTTATGATCTTACCTGCAAGTTGTATACACATATTGCTGTCCGGAACCTGAGGCCCCAAAGTGACAGAAATTAGGACAACCGGAGGGGAAGACGGTGATATGAGGATCACATGTGTTCACGGAGTGTTAATGCTTTGCTCCGGTGCTCTATTAAAAGGAGTACCTTAATTACCAGTAGATTCCCTAGAGGCCCGGCTGCCACCGGCTGGTAGGACAAAAGATGTTGTGCAAGTTTCTCATTGCGAGCACGTACGACTATATACGGAACACATGTCTATGGTTGTTTAGTACTTGGATACTGTTTTATTACTATCTGCAAATGCCCTGCCTTGATTGTTACATGAGTTCTCTTATCCATGCATCGCCCGTTCATCCATCCCTGTGCCTACAATATTTTAATCCTGCTGTTTACTATAATCACTACTGCTGTCTTATTTACACTGTCATGTCTACGCACGCTTCTATTCCTGTAGACAGTGTTGGGCCTCCAAGAGCAGAGGTTTGTAGAACAGCAGCAAGTTTCCCTTAAGTGAATCACCCAAGGTTTATCGAACTCAGGGAGGTAGAGGTCAAAGATATCCCTCTCAAGCAACCCTGCAATTATGATACAAGAAGTCTCTTGTGTCCCCAACACACCTAATACACTTGTCAGATGTATAGGTGCACTACTTCGACGAAGAGATAGTGAAATACAAGTAATATGGATGTATATGAGTGGTAATAGCAATCTGAAATAAATATGGCAGCGAGTAAACATGCAGTAGAACAGTAAATAAACGGAGATTCGATGCTTGGAAACAAGGCCTAGGGATCATACTTTCACTAGTGGACACTCTCAACATTGATCACATAATAAAACCACTCTACACTCTCTTGTTGGATGACAAACACCATTAATTGTGTAGGGCTACAAGAGCACCTCAATGCCGGAGTTAACAAGCTCCACAACATTCGATGTTCATATTTAAGTAACCTTAGAGTGCATGATAGACCAACGCAATTATACCGAGTACTAACATAGCACGCACACCGTCACCGACAGACTATGAAAGGAGGAATAGATCACATCAATACTATCATAGTAATAGTTAACTTCATAATCTACAAGAGATCACAATCATAGATTATACCAAGTACTACATGATGCACACACTGTCAACATTACATCATGGAGGAGGAATATACTACTTTAATAACATCACTAGAGTAGCACATAGATGATATTCAACTAGATCACAAAGGGAGAGATGAACCACATAGCTACGGTAGAGCCCTCAGCCTCGGGGGAGAACTACTCCCTCCTCATCATGGGAGACAGCAGCGGTGATGAAGATGGCGGTGGTGTCGATGGAGATGCCTTCCGGGGGCACTTCCCCGTCCCGGCGGCGTGCCGGAACAGAGACTTCTGTCTCCCGAATCTTGGCTTCGCGATGGCGGTGGCTCTGGAAGGTTTTCCGTCTCGTGGCTTATTCGTCTAGGGTTTTCGCGACGGAGACCTTAAGTAGGCGGAAGGGCAGCCTCGGAGGGGCCCTGGTGGAGCCACACCATAGGGGGCGCGCCCACCCCCTTGGCCGCGCCGCCCTGGCGTGTGGGGCCCCCTGGCCCCCCTCTGGTCTCTCTTCGGTGCTTTGGAAGCTTCCAGGAAAAATAAGATATTGGGCGTTGATTTCGTCCAATTCTGAGAATATTTCCTGTGTAAGATTTCTGAAACCAAAAACAGCAGAAAACAGGAACTAGCACACTTCGGCATCTCGTCAATAGGTTAGTGCCGGAAAATGCATCAAAATGATATAAAGTGTGAACAAAACATGTAGGTATTGTCATAAAACTAGCATGGAACATAAGAAATTATAGATACGTTGGAGACGTATCAGCATCCCCAAGCTTAGTTCCTACTCGTCCTCCAGTAGGTAAACGATAAAAAGAATAATTTCTGAAGTGACATGCTACTTACATAATCTTGATCATACTATTGTAAAGCATCTGAGATGAATGAAGTGATTCAAAGCAATGGTAAAGACAATGACTAAACAACTGAATCATATATCAAAGACTTTTCATGAATAGTACTTTCAAGACAAGCATCAATAAGTCTTGCATAAGAGTTAACTCATAAAGCAATAGATTCAAAGTAAAGGCATTGAAGCAACACAAAGGAATATTTAAGTTTCAGCAGTTGCTTTCAACTTGTAACATGTATATCTCATGGATAGTTGTCAACATAAAGTAATATAATAAGTGCAAATAAGCAAGTATGTAAGAATCAATGCACAGTTAACACAAGTGTTTGCTTCTAAGATGGAAGGAAGTAGGTAAACTGACTCAACATAACGTAAAAGAAAGGCCCTTCGCAGAGGGAAGCAGGGATAAAATCATGTGCTAGAGCTTTTCAAGTTTTGAAATCATATAGAGAGCATAAAAGTAAAGTTTTGAGAGGTGTTTGTTGTTGTCAACAAATGGTAGTGGGCACTCTAACCCCCTTGCCAGACAGACTTTCAAAGAGCGGCTCCCATGAAATTTTATTTTTGGGTGACACTCCTTCCAACCTTTGCTTTCACAAGCCATGGCTAACCGAATCCTCGGGTGCCTTCCATCAATCACATACCATGAAGGAGTGTCTATTTATTTTAGTTTTATTTAGAGATGACACTCCTCCCCACCTTTGCTTTCTCAAGCCATGGCTGACCGAATCCTCGGGTGCCTTCCAACAATCACATACCATGGAGGAGTGTCTATTTGCAAAATTATGAAGTTTAATTAATTGGGGCTGGGAACCCCATTGCCAGCTCTTTTTGCAAAATTATTGGATAAGTGGATGAAGCCACTAGTCCATTGGTGAAAGTTGCCCAACAAGATTGAAAGATAAAACACCACATACTTCCTCATGAGCTATAAAACATTGACACAAATAAGAGGTAATAACTTTTGAATTGTTTAAAGGTAGCACACGAAGTATTAACTTGGAATGGCAGAAAATACCATGTAGTAGGTAGGTATGGTGGACACAAATGGCATAGTTTTTGGCTCAAGGATTTGGATGCACGAGAAGTATTCCCTCTCAATACAAGGCTTAGGATAGCAAGGTTGTTTGAAGCAAACACAAGTATAAACTAGTACATCAAAACTTACATAAGAACATATTGCAAGCATTATAAGACTCTACATTGTCTTCCTTGTTGTTCAAACACCTCACCAGAAAATATCTAGACTCTAGAGAGACCAATCATGCAAACCAAATTTCAACAAGCTCTATGTAGTTCTTCATTAGTAGGTGCAAAGTACATGATGCAAGAGCTTAAACATAATCTATATGAGCACAACAATTGCCAAGTATCAAATTATTCAAGACATTATACCAATTACCACATGTAGCATTTTCTGTTTCCAACCATATAACAATGAACGAAGCAGTTTCAACCTTCGCCATGAACATTAAAAGTAAAGCTAAGAACACCAGTGTTCATATGAACGAGCGGAGCGTGTCTCTCTCCCACACAAGCATGCATTTATTCAGAGAATGAAAAATAACAAAAACGAAAATAAAAGCACACAGACACTCCAAGTAAAGCACATAAGATGTGACGGAATAAAAATATAGTTTCACTAGAGGTGACCTGATAAGTTGTCGATGAAGAAGGGGATGCCTTGGGCATCCCCAAGCTTAGATGCTTGAGTCTTCTTGAAATATGCAGGATGAACCACGGGGGCATCCCCAAGCTTAGAGTTTTCACTCTCCTTGATCATATTGTATCATCCTCCTCTCTTGATCCTTGAAAACTTCCTCCACACCAAACTCAAAACAAACTCATTAGAGGGTTAGTGCATAATCAAAAATTCACATGTTCAGAGGTGACATAATCATTCTTAACACTTCTGGACATTGCACAAAGCTACTGAAAGTTAATGGAACAAAGAAATCCATCAAACATAGCAAAACAGGCAATGCGAAATAAAAGGCAGAATCTGTCAAAACAGAACAGTCCATAAAGATGAATTTTTCTGGGGCACTTAACTTGCTCAGATGAAAATGCTCAAATTGAACGAAAGTTGCGTACATATCTGAGGATCACTCACGTAAATTGGCAGATTTTTCTGAGTTACCTACAGAGAATATTACTCAAATTCGTGACAGCAAGAAATCTATTTCTGTGCAGTAATCCAAATCTAGTATCAACCTTACTATCAAAGACTTTACTTGGCACAATGATGTCTACGCCCCCTCCTTTTCCTGTAGACAGTGTTGGGCCTCCAAGAGCAGAGGTTTGTAGAACAGCAGCAAGTTTTCCCTTAAGTGGATCATCCAAGGTTTATCGAACTCAGGGAGGAAGAGGTCAAAGATATCCCTCTCATGCAACCCTGCAACCACAAAGCAAGAAGTCTCTTGTGTCCCCAACACACCTAATAGGTGCACTAGTTCGGCGAAGAGATAGTGAAATACAGGTGGTATAAATAAGTAGTAGCAACGGCACCAGAAAAGTGCTTTGCCCAGGACAGTAAACAAGCAGTAGTAACGCAGTAAAACAGTAAACAAGCAGCGATAGCAGTATTTAGGAACAAGGCCTAGGGATTAGACTTTCACTAGTGGACACTCTCAACTTTGATCACATAACAAAATAGATAAATGCATACTCTACACCCTCTTGTTGGATGATGAACACCACTAATTGCGTAGGATTACACGAACCCTCAATGCCGGAGTTAACAAGCTCCACAATATTCAATGTTCATATTTAAATAACCTTAGAGTGTAAGATAGATCAACACAACTAAACCAAGTACTAACATAGCATGCACACTGTCACCTTCACACTATGTAGGAGGAATAGATCACATCAATACCATCATAGCAATAGTTAACTTCATAATCTACAAGAGATCATAATCATAGCCTACGCCAAGTACTAACATGGATGCACACACTGTCACCATTACACCGTGCAGGAGGAATAAACTACTTTAATAACATCACTAGAGTAGCACATAGATAAATTGTGATACAAAACACATTGCAATCATAAAGAGATATAAATAAGCACTTCACTATGCCATTCATATAGTGAATAAGTATTCTGTGAAATATAGCCTAAGAGACCCACACGGTGCACACACTGTCACCTTTACACACGTGGGACAAGGAGTCTCCGGAGATCACATAAGTAAAATTCACTTGACTAGCATAACGACATCTAGATTACAAGTATCATCATATGAATCTCAATCATGTAAGGCAGCTCATGAGATTATTGTATTGAAGTACATAGGAGAGAGATGAACCACATAGCTACCGGTACAGCCCCGAGCCTCGATGGAGAACTACTCCCTCCTCATGGGAGACAGCAGCGTTGATGGAGATGGCGGTGGTGTCGATGGAGGAGCCTTCCGGGGGCACTTCCCCGTCCCGGCGGCGTGCCGGAACAGAGACTCCTGTCCCCCAGATCTTGGCTTCGCGATGGCGGCAGCTCTGGATGGTTTCTCGTACCGTGGCTTTTCCGTATCGAGGTTTTAGGTCGAGGGGGCTTAAATAGGCGAAGAGGCGGCGTCAGGAGGTCAACGAGGCGACGACACCATAAGGTGGCGCGGCCAGGGCCTGGGCCGCGCCGGCCTATCATCTGAGGCCCCTGTGGCCCCCCTCTGGCGACTCTCGGGTGTTCTGGATGCTTCCGGGCAAAATAGGACCCTGGGCGTTGATTTCGTCCAATTCCGAGAATATTTCCTTACTAGGATTTCTGAAACCAAAAACAGCAGAAAACAGGAACTGGCCCTTCGGCATCTCGTCAATAGGTTAGTTCCGGAAAAAGCATAAATATGACATAAAATGTGCATATAACATGTAGAAATCATCAATAATGTGGCATGGAACATAAGAAATTATCGATACGTCGGAGACGTATCAGCATCCCCAAGCTTAGTTTCTGCTCGTCCCGAGCAGGTAAACGATAACAAAGATAATTTCTGGAGTGACATGCCATCATAACCTTGATCATACTATTGTAAGCATATGTAATGAATGCAGCGATCAAAACAATGTAAATGACATGAGTAAACAACTGAATCATATAGCAAAGACTTTTCATGAATAGTACTTCAAGACAAGCATCAATAAGTCTTGCATAAGAGTTAACTCATAAAGCAATAATTCAAAGTAGAGGTATCGAAGCAACACAAAGGAAGATGAAGTTTCAGCGGTTGCTTTCAACTCATAACATGTATATCTTATGGATATTGTCAATGCAAAGTAATATAACAAGTGCGATATGCAAGTATGTAGGAATCAATGCACAGTTCACACAAGTGTTTGCTTCTTGAGATGGAGAGAAATAGGTGAACTGACTCAACATAAAAGGTAAAAGAAAGGTCCTTCAAAGAGGAAAGCATCGATTGCTATATTTGTGCTAGAGCTTTGATTTTGAAAACAAGAAACAATTTTGTCAACGGTAGTAATAAAGCATATGTATCATGTAAATTATATCTTACAAGTTGCAAGCCTCATGCATAGTATACTAATAGTGCCCGCACCTTGTCCTAATTAGCTCGGATTACCTGGATTATCATCGCAATGCACATGTTTTAACCAAGTGTCACAAAGGGGTACCTCTATGCCACCTGTACAAAGGTCTAAGGAGAAAGCTCGCATTGGATTTCTCGCTATTGATTATTCTCAACTTAGACATCCATACCAGGACAACATAGACAACAGATAATGGACTCCTCTTTTATGCATAAGCATGTAGCAACAATTAATTTTCTCATATGAGATTGAGGATATTTGTCCAAAACTGAAACTTCCACCATGGATCATGGCTTTAGTTAGCGGCCCAATGTTCTTCTCTAACAATATGCATGCTCTAACCATAAGGTGGTAGATCGCCCTTACTTCAGACAAGACAGACATGCATAGCAACTCACATGATATTCAACAAAGAGTAGTTGATGGCGTCCCCAGGAACATGGTTATCGCACACCGAGCAACTTAATAAGAGATAAAGTGCATAAGTACATATTCAATACCACAATAGTTTTTAAGCTATTTGTCCCATGAGCTATATATTGTAAAGGTGAGGAATGGAAATTTAAAGGTAGCACTCAAGCAATTTACTTTGGAATGGCGGAGAAATACCATGTAGTAGGTAGGTATGGTGGACACAAATGGCATAGTGGTTGGCTCAAGTATTTTGGATGCATGAGAAGTATTCCCTCTCGATACAAGGTTTAGGCTAGCAAGGTTATTTGAAACAAACACAAGGATGAAGCGGTGCAGCAAAACTCACATAAAAGACATATTGAAAACATTATAAAACTCTACACCGTCTTCCTTGTTGTTCAAACTCTTTACTAGAAATTATCTAGACCTTAGAGAGACCAATTATGCAAACCAAATTTTAGCAAGCTCTATGTATTTCTTCATTAATGGGTGCAAAGTATATGATACAAGAGCTTAAACATGAGCACAACAATTGCCAAGTATCACATTATCCAAGATATTTTAGCAATTACTACATGTATCATTTTCCAATTCCAACCATATAACAATTTAACGAAGAAGAAATTTCGCCATGAATATTATGAGTAAAGCCTAAGGACATATTTGTCCATATGCAACAGCGGAGCGTGTCTCTCTTCCACACAAAGAATGATAGGATCCATTTTATTCAAACAAAACAAAAACAAAAACAAACAGACTCTCCAAGTAAAGCACATAAGATGTGACCGAATAAAAATATAGTTTTAAGAGAAGGAACCTGATAATTTGTCGATGAAGAAGGGGATGCCTTGGGCATCCCCAAGCTTAGACGCTTGAGTCTTCTTGAAATATGCAGGGATGAACCACCGGGGCATTCCCAAGCTTAGAGCTTTCACTCTCCTTGATCATATTGTATCATCTCCCTCTCTTGATCCTTGAAAACTTCCTCCACACCAAACTCAAAACAACTCATTGGGTTAGTGCATAATCAAAAACTCACATGTTAAGAGGTGAAACAATCATTCTTAACACTTCTGGACATTGCTCAAAGCTACTGGAAGTTAATGGAACAAAGAAATCTATCCCACATAGCAAAAGAGGCAATGCGAAATAAAAGGCAGAATCTGTCAAAACAGAACAGTCTGTAAAGACGAATTTTAAAGAGGCACCAGACTTGCTCAAATGAAAATGCTCAAATTTAATGAAAGTTGCGTACATATCTTAGGATCACTCACGTAAATTGGCATAATTTTCTGAGTTACCTACAGAGAATTTGGCCCAGATTCGTGACAGCAAAGAAATCTGTTTCTGCGCAGTAATCCAAATCTAGTATGAACCTTACTATCAATGACTATACTTGGCACAACAATGCACAAAAATAAGATAAGGAGAGGTTGCTACAGTAGTAACAACTTCCAAGACTCAAATATAAAACAAAGTTACTGTAGCAAAATAAACACATGGGTTATCTCCCAAGAAGTTCTTTCTTTATAGCCATTAAGATGGGCTCAGCAGTTTTAATGATGCACTCGCAAGAAATAGTATTTGAAGCAAAAGAGAGCATCAAGAAGCAAATTCAAAACACATTTAAGTCTAACATGCTTCCTATGAAAAGGAATCTTGTAAATAAACAAATTCATGAAGAGCAAAGTAACAAGCATAGGAAGATAGAACAAGTGTAGCTTCAAAAATTTCAGCACATAGAGAGGCATTTTAATAACATGAAAATTTCTACAACCATATTTTCCTCTCTCATAATAATGTCCAGTAGCATCATGAGCAAACTCAACAATATAACTATCACATAAAGCATTCTTATCATGAGTCTCATGCATAAAATTATTACTCTCCACATAAGCATAATCAATTTTATTAGTTGTAGTGGGAGCAAATTCAACAAAGTAGCTATCATTATTCTTCTCATCAAGTGTAGGAGGCATATTGTAATCATAATCAAATTTATCCTCCATAACAGGTGGTACCAAAAGGCTACTATCATTATAATCATCATAAATAGGAGGCAAAGTATCATCAAAGAAAATTTCCTCCTCAATGCTTGGGGGACTAAAAAGATCATGCTCATCAAAGCCAGCTTCCCCAAGCTTAGAATTTTCCATAGCATTAGCAACAATAGTGTTCAAAGCATTCATATTAATAACATTCCCATTAGCATGCATATAAAGTTCCATGGGTTTTTTAATTCTCTCTTCAAACACATCATGTCCTAATTCAAGATAAAGTTCATAAAGATCTCTCATATTTTTGTTGTTTTCCATTATGCCTAACTAGTGTAAACAAGAAACAAAAAGTTGCAATTGCAGGATCTAAATGAAATAGCTTCGAGCACAAACACAATGGCGCCAGAAAAGTATTGTTACTGGAACTGGAGTATGAGTGCCTTTTACCTTTCCTCCCCGGCAACGGCGCCAGAAAATAGCTTGATATCTACGCCCCCTCCTTTTCCTGTAGACAGTGTTGGGCCTCCAAGAGCAGAGGTTTGTAGAACAGCAGCAAGTTTTCCCTTAAGTGGATCACCCAAGGTTTATCGAACTCAGGGAGGAAGAGGTCAAAGATATCCCTCTCATGCAACCCTGCAACCACAAAGCAAGAAGTCTCTTGTGTCCCCAACACACCTAATAGGTGCACTAGTTCGGCGAAGAGATAGTGAAATACAGGTGGTATAAATAAGTAGTAGCAACGGCACCAGAAAAGTGCTTTGCCCAGGACAGTAAACAAGCAGTAGTAACGCAAGAAACAAGAAACAAGCAGCGATAGCAGTATTTAGGAACAAGGCCTAGGGATTAGACTTTCACTAGTGGACACTCTCAACTTTGATCACATAACAGAATAGATAAATGCATACTCTACACCCTCTTGTTGGATGATGAACACCACTAATTGCGTAGGATTACACGAACCCTCAATGCTGGAGTTAACAAGCTCCACAATATTCAATGTTCATATTTAAATAACCTTAGAGTGTAAGATAGATCAACACAACTAAACCAAGTACTAACATAGCATGCACACTGTCACCTTCACACTATGTAGGAGGAATAGATCACATCAATACCATCATAGCAATAGTTAACTTCATAATCTACAAGAGATCATAATCATAGCCTACGCCAAGTACTAACACGGATGCACACACTGTCACCATTACACCGTGCAGGAGGAATAAACTACTTTAATAACATCACTAGAGTAGCACATAGATAAATTGTGATACAAAACACATTGCAATCATAAAGAGCTATAAATAAGCACTTCACTATGCCATTCATAACAGTGAATAAGTATTCTGTGAAATATAGCCTAAGAGACCCACACGGTGCACACACTGTCACCTTTACACACGTGGGACAAGGAGTCTCCGGAGATCACATAAGTAAAATTCACTTGACTAGCATAACGACATCTAGATTACAAGCATCATCATATGAATCTCAATCATGTAAGGCAACTCATGAGATTATTGTATTGAAGTACATAGGAGAGAGATGAACCACATAGCTACCGGTACAGCCCCGAGCCTCGATGGAGAACTACTCCCTCCTCATGGGAGACAGCAGCATTGATGGAGATGGCGGTGGTGTCGATGGAGGAGCCTTCCGGGGCACTTCCCCATCCCGGCGGCGTGCCGGAACAGAGACTCCTGTCCCCCAGATCTTGGCTTCGCAATGGCGGCGGCTCTGGATGGTTTCTCGTACCGTGGCTTTTCCGTATCGAGGTTTTAGGTCGAGTGGGCTTAAATAGGCGAAGAGGCGGCGTCAGGAGGTCAACGAGGTGACGACACCATAAGGCGGCGCGGCCAGGGCCTGGGCCGCGCCGGCCTATCATCTGGGGCCCCTGTGGCCCCCCTCTGGCGACTCTCGGGTGTTCTGGATGCTTCCGGGCAAAATAGGACCCTGGGCGTTGATTTCGTCCAATTCCGAGAATATTTCCTTACTAGGATTTCTGAAACCAAAAACAGCAGAAAACAGGAACTGGCCCTTCGGCATCTCGTCAATAGGTTAGTTCCGGAAAAAGCATAAATATGACATAAAATGTGCATATAACATGTAGAAATCATCAATAATGTGGCATGGAACATAAGAAATTATCGATACGTCGGAGATGTATCACACAACAATGCAATAAAATAAAGATAAGGAGAGGTTGCTACAGTAGTAACAACTTCCAAGACACAACAAAACAGTAGCAAAATAAAAACATGGGTTATCTCCCAAGAAGTGCTTTCTTTATAGCCATTAAGATGGGCTCAGTAATTTTAATGATGCACTCGCAAGAAATAAGAGTTGAAGCAAAAGAGAGCATCAAAAAGCAAATTCAAAACAAATTTAAGCCTAATCCACTTCCTATGAAAAGGAATCTTGTAAATAAACAAGTCATGTAGGCATAATGCAATAAGCATAGGAAAACTAGACAAGCGCAACTTCAAGATTTTCAGCAAAAGAGAGGTGTTTTAGTAACATGAAAATTTCTACAACCATATTGTCCTCTCTCATAAAGATTTTCAGTAGCATCATGAACAAACTCAACAATATAACTATCACATGAAACATTCTTATCATGAGCTACATGCATAAAATTATTACTCTCCACATAAGCATAATCAATTTTATTAGTAATAGTGGGAGCAAATTCATCACCATAATCATCATATATAGGAGGCAAAGTATCATCAAAGTAAATTTTCTCCTCCATGCTTGGGGGACTAAAAATATCATGCTCATCAAAACCAGCTTCCCCAAGCTTAGAATTTTCCATAGCATTAGCAACAATGGTGTTCAAAGCGTTCATACTAATATCATTGCTACTAGCATGCAAATAAGGTTCCATAGGTTTTCTAATTTTCGCATCAAACAATCCATGTCTTAACTCAGGAAATAGATTAAAAAGCTCACTGTTATTTTCCATTATGCCTAACTAGTGAAATAAAAACAAGAAACAAAAAGATGCAATTGCAGGATCTAAAGGAAATAGCTTCGAGCACTCACACACCGGCAACAGTGCTAGGAAATAGCTTAGTAGTCGGAGGATGTGAATACCTTTTACCTTACCTCCCCGACAACGGCGCCAGAAAATAGCTTGTTGTCTACTACTGGCGCGTGGTTGACGTGGGAGGTAGAAATCTCTATGGTGTAGTGATACGTCTCCGACGTATCGATAATTTCTTATGTTCCATGCCACATTATTGATGTTATCTACATGTTTTATGCACACTTTATGTCATATTCGTGCATTTTCTGGAACTAACCTATTAACAAGATGCCGAAGTGCCAGTTCCTGTTTTCTGCTGTTTTTGGTTTCAGAAATCCTAGTAACGAAATATTCTCGGAATCGGACGAAATCAACGCCAAAGATCTTAGAATCCCCGGAAGCATCCAGAACACACGAGAGGGACCAGAGGGGGGGCACAGGCCCACCACACCATACCCTGGCGCGGCCTAGGGGGGGCCCGCGCCCCCCTATGGTTTGGCCAGCCCTTCGACCCTCCTGCGCCACCTCTTCGCCTATATAAAGCCCCTGGATCGAAAACCCTATCACCGATTGACAAAACTCCAGAAAGACTCCAGGGGCGCCGCCGCCATCGCGAAACTCCAATTCGGGGGACAGAACTCTCTGTTCCGGCACCCTGCCGGACGGGGAATTGCCCCCGGAGCCATCTCCACCGCCGTCTTCACCGCCATCTTCACCGCCATCGCTGCCCCCATGATGAGGAGGGAGTAATCCACCCCCGAGGCTGAGGGCTTCGCTGTAGCTATGTGGTTCATCTCTCTCCCATGTACCTCAATACAATAATCTCATGAGTTGCTTTACATGATTGAGATTCATATGAGTTTGTATCACAATTTATCTATGTGCTACTCTAGCAAAGTTATTAAAGTAGTTCTATTCCTCCTGCACGTGTGTAAAGGTGACAGTGTGTGCACCGTGTTAGTACTTGGTTTATGCTATGATCATGATCTCTTGTAGATTGCGAAGTTAACTATTGCTATGATAATATTGATGTGATCTATTCCTCCTACATATGCATGAAGGTGACAGTGTGCATGCTATGTTAGTACTTGGTTTAGTCTGTTGATCTATCTTACACTATAAGGTTACTTAAATATGAACAAATTGTGGAGCTTGTTAACTCCGGCATTGAGGGTTCGTGTAATCCTACGCAATGTGTTCATCATCCAACAAGAGTGTAGAGTATGCATTTATCTATTCTGTTATGTGATCAATGTTGAGAGTGTCCACTAGTGAAAGTGTAATCCCTAGGCCTTGTTCCTAAATACTGCTGCGTTACTACTGCTTGTTTACTGTTTTACTGTGTTACTACTGCTGCAATACTACCACCATCAACTACACGCCAGCAAGCTATTTTCTGGCATCGTTGCTACTGCTCATACTTATTCATACCACCTGTATTTCACTATCTCTTCGCCGAACTAGTGCACCTATTAGGTGTGTTGGGGACACAAGAGACTTCTTGCTTTGTGGTTGCAGGGTTGCATGAGAGGGATATCTTTGACCTCTTCCTCCCTGAGTTCGATAAACCTTGGGTGATCCACTTAAGGGAAAACTTGCTGCTGTTCTGCAAACCTCTGCTCTTGGAGGCCCAACACTGTCTACAGGAAAGGAGGGGGAACGTAGACATCAAGCTATTTTCTGGCGCCGTTGCCGGGGAGGAAAGGTAAAAGGTACTCACACTCCGGATCTCGGCTACTAAGCTATTTCCCGGCATCGTAAGTACTCGAAGGTATTTCCTTTAGATCCTGCAATTGCATCTTTTTGTTTCTTGTTTACACTAGTAAGGCATAATGGAAAACATCTGTGAGCTTTTTATTCTATTTCCTGAGTCAAGACATGAATGGTTTAATGCGAAAATTAAAAAACCCATGGAATCTTATTTGCATGCTAGTAGCAATGATATTAGTATGAACACTTTGAACACCATTGTTGCTAATGATATGGAAAATTCTAAGCTTGGGGAAGCTGGATTTGATGAGCATGATATTTTTAGTCCCCCAAGAATTGAGGAGAAAATTTTCTTTGATGATACTTTGCCTCCTATTTATGATGATTATAATGATAGTAGTCTTATGGTACCGCCTGTTATGAAGGATGAATTTGATTATGATTACAATATGCATCCTATATTTGATTATGAGAATAATAATGATAGCTACTTTGTTGAATTTGCTCCCGCTATTACTAATAAAATTGATTATGCTTATGTGGAGAGTAATTATTTTATGCATGAGACTCATGATAAGAATGCTTTAAGTGATAGTTATATTATTGAGTTTGCTCATGTTGCTACTGAAAGTTATTATGAGAGAGGAAAATATGGTTGTAGAAATTTTCATGTTACTAAAATACCTCTCTATGTGCTGAAATTTTTGAAGCTACACTCGTTTTATCTTCCTATGCTTGTTATTTTGTTCTTCATGAATTCATTTGTTTACAAGATTCCTATGCATAGGAAGCATGTTAGACTTAAATGTGTTTTGAATTTGCCTCTTGATGCTCTCTTTTGTTTCAAATACTATTTCTTATGAGTGCATCATTAAAACTGCTGAGCCTATCTTAATGGCTATAAAGAAAGAACTTCTTGGGAGATAACCCATGTGTTATTTTGCTACAGTACTTTGTTTTATATTTGTGTCTTGGAAGTTGTTTACTACTGTAGCAACCTCTCCTTATCTTAGTTTTGTGTTTTGTTGTGCCAAGTAAAGCCGTTGATAGAAAAGTAAGTACTAGATTTGGATTACTGCACAGTTCCAGATTTCTTTGCTGTCACGAATCTGGGTCCACCTCCCTGTAGGTAGCTCAGAAAATTAAGCCAATTTACGTGCATGATCCTCAGATATGTACGCAACTTTCATTCAATTTGAGCATTTTCATTTGAGCAAGTCTGGTGCCATTTTAAAATTCGTCAATACGAACTGTTCTGTTTTGACAGATTCTGCCTTTTATTTCGCATTGCCTCTTTTGCTATGTTGGATGAATTTCTTTGATCCACTAATGTCCAGTAGCATTATGCAATGTCCAGAAGTGTTAAGAATGATTGTGTCACCTCTGAATATGTTAATTTTTATTGTGCACTAACCCTCTAATGAGTTGTTTCGAGTTTGGTGTGGAGGAAGTTTTCAAGGGTCAAGAGAGGAGGATGATATACTATGATCAAGAAGAGTGAAGAGTTTAAGCTTGGGGATGCCCCGGTGGTTCATCCCTGCATATTTCAAGAAGACTCAAGCATCTAAGCTTGGGGATGCCCAAGGCATCCCCTTCTTCATCGACAAATTATCAGGTTCCTCCCCTGAAACTATATTTTTATTCCATCACATCTTATGTGCTTTTCTTGGAGCATCTGTTTGTTTGTTTCTATTTTTGTTTTTGTTTGAATAAATGCTTGTGTGGAAGAGAGACACGCTCCGCTGGTTCGTATGAACACATGTGTTCTTAGCTCATAATATACATGGCGAAGTTTTCTTCTTCGTTAAATTGTTATATGGTTGGATTTGGAAAATGATACATGTAGTAATTGCTATTAATGTCTTGGGTAATGTGATACTTGGCAATTGTTGTGCTCATGTTTAAGCTCTTGCATCATATGCTTTGCACCCATTAATGAAGAAATACATAGAGCATGCTAAAATTTGGTTTGCATATTTGGTTTCTCTAAGGTCTAGATAATTTGTAGTATTGAGTTTGAACAACAAGGAAGACGGTGTAGAGTCTTATAATGTTTTCAATATGTCTTTTATGTGAGTTTTGCTGCACCGGTTCATCCTTGTGTTTGTTTCAAATAAGCCTCGCTAGCCTAAACCTTGTATCGAGAGGGAATACTTCTCATGCATCCAAAATCCTTGAGCCAAACAACACTATGCCATTTGTGTCCACCATACCTACCTACTATATGGTATTTTCCGCCATTCCAAAGTAAATTGCTTGAGTGCTACCTTTAAAATTCCATCATTCACCTTTGCAATATATAGCTCATGGGAAAAATAGCTTAAAAACTATTGTGGTATTGAATATGTACTTATGCACTTTATCTCTTATTAAGTTGCTTGTTGTGCGATAACCATGTTCACTGGGGACGCCATCAACTACTCTTTGTTGAATATCATGTGAGTTGCTATGCATGTTCGTCTTGTCTGAAGTAAGAGAGATCTACCACCCTATGGTTAAGCATGCATATTGTTAGAGAAGTACATTGGGCCGCTAACTAAAGCCATGATCCATGGTGGAAGTTTCAGTTTTGGACATATATCCTCAATCTCATATGAGAAAATTATTAATTGTTGTTACATGCTTATGCATAAAAGAGGAGTCCATTATCTGTTGTCTATGTTGTCCCGGTATGGATGTCTAAGTTGAGAATAATCAATAGCGAGAAATCCAATGCGAGCTTTCTCCTTAGACCTTTGTACAGGCGGCATAGAGGTACCCCTTTGTGACACTTGGTTAAAACATGTGCATTGTGATGATCCGGTAGTCCAAGCTAATTAGGACAAGGTGCGGGCACTATTAGTATTCTATGCATGAGGCTTGCAACTTGTAAGATATAATTTACATGATACATATGCTTTATTACTACCGTTGACAAAATTGTTTCATGTTTTCAAAATCAAAGCTCTAGCACAAATATAGCAATCGATGCTTTTCCTCTATGGAGGACCATTCTTTTACTTTCAATGTTGAGTCAGTTCACCTATTTCTCTCCACCTCAAGAAGCAAACACTTGTGTGAACTGTGCATTGATTCCTACATACTTGCATATTGCACTTGTTATATTACTCTATGTTGACAATATCCATGAGATATACATGTTATAAGTTGAAAGCAACCGCTGAAACTTAATCTTCTTTTGTGTTGCTTCAATGCCTTTACTTTGAATTATTGCTTTATGAGTTAACTCTTATGCAAGACTTATTGATGCTTGTCTTGAAGTGCTATTCATGAAAGGTCTTTGCTTTATGATTCACTTGTTTACTCATGTCATATACATTGTTTTGATCGCTGCATTCACTACATATGCTTTACAAATAGTATGATCAAGGTTATGATGGCATGTCACTCCAGAAATTATCTGTGTTATCGTTTTACCTGCTCGGGACGAGCAGAACTAAGCTTGGGGATGCTGATACGTCTCCGACGTATCGATAATTTCTTATGTTCCATGCCACATTATTGATGTTATCTACATGTTTTATGCACACTTTATGTCATATTCGTGCATTTTCTGGAACTAACCTATTAACAAGATGCCGAAGTGCCAGTTCCTGTTTTCTGCTGTTTTTGGTTTCAGAAATCCTAGTAACGAAATATTCTCGGAATCGGACGAAATCAACGCCAAAGATCTTAGAATCCCCGGAAGCATCCAGAACACACGAGAGGGACCAGAGGGGGGGCACAGGCCCACCACACCATACCCTGGCGCGGCCTAGGGGGGGCCCGCGCCCCCCTATGGTTTGGCCAGCCCTTCGACCCTCCTGCGCCGCCTCTTCGCCTATATAAAGCCCCTGGATCGAAAACCCTATCACCGATTGACGAAACTCCAGAAAGACTCCAGGGGCGCCGCCGCCATCGCGAAACTCCAATTCGGGGGACAGAACTCTCTGTTCCGGCACCCTGCCGGACGGGGAATTGCCCCCGGAGCCATCTCCACCGCCGTCTTCACCGCCATCTTCACCGCCATCGCTGCCCCCATGATGAGGAGGGAGTAATCCACCCCCGAGGCTGAGGGCTTCGCTGTAGCTATGTGGTTCATCTCTCTCCCATGTACCTCAATACAATAATCTCATGAGCTGCTTTACATGATTGAGATTCATATGAGTTTGTATCACAATTTATCTATGTGCTACTCTAGCAAAGTTATTAAAGTAGTTCTATTCCTCCTGCACGTGTGTAAAGATGACAGTGTGTGCACCGTGTTAGTACTTGGTTTATGCTATGATCATGATCTCTTGTAGATTGCGAAGTTAACTATTGCTATGATAATATTGATGTGATCTATTCCTCCTACATATGCATGAAGGTGACAGTGTGCATGCTATGTTAGTACTTGGTTTAGTATGTTGATCTATCTTACACTATAAGGTTACTTAAATATGAACAAATTGTGGAGCTTGTTAACTCCGGCATTGAGGGTTCGTGTAATCCTACGCAATGTGTTCATCATCCAACAAGAGTGTAGAGTATGCATTTATCTATTCTGTTATGTGATCAATGTTGAGAGTGTCCACTAGTGAAAGTGTAATCCCTAGGCCTTGTTCCTAAATACTGCTGCGTTACTACTGCTTGTTTACTCGTTTCTTGTGTTACTACTGCTGCAATACTACCACCATCAACTACACGCCAGCAAGCTATTTTCTGGCATCGTTGCTACTGCTCATACTTATTCATACCACCTGTATTTCACTATCTCTTCGCCGAACTAGTGCACCTATTAGGTGTGTTGGGGACACAAGAGACTTCTTGCTTTGTGGTTGCAGGGTTGCATGAGAGGGATATCTTTGACCTCTTCCTCCCTGAGTTCGATAAACCTTGGGTGATCCACTTAAGGGAAAACTTGCTGCTGTTCTGCAAACCTCTGCTCTTGGAGGCCCAACACTGTCTACAGGAAAGGAGGGCGAACGTAGACATCATGTAGCTTTTCTTCGTTCCCCGGCAACAGCGCCAGAAAATAGCTTGATGTCTACGCACGCTTCTATTCCTGTAGACAGTGTTGGGCCTCCAAGAGCAGAGGTTTGTAGAACAGCAGCAATTTTCCCTTAAGTGAATCACCCAAGGTTTATCGAACTCAGGGAGGTAGAGGTCAAAGATATCCCTCTCAAGCAACCCTGCAATTACGATACAAGAAGTCTCTTGTGTCCCCAACACACCTAATACACTTGTCAGATGTATAGGTGCACTAGTTCGGCGAAGAGATAGTGAAATACAAGTAATATGGATGTTTTATGAGTGGTAATAGCAATCTGAAATAAATATGGCAGCGAGTAAACATGCAGTAGAACAGTAAATAAACGGAGATTCGATGCTTGGAAACAAGGCCTAGGGATCATACTTTCACTAGTGGACACTCTCAACATTGATCACATAATAAAACCACTCTACACTCTCTTGTTGGATGACAAACACCATTAATTGTGTAGGGCTACAAGAGCACCTCAATGCCGGAGTTAACAAGCTCCACAACATTCGATGTTCACATTTAAGTAACCTTAGAGTGCATGATAGACCAACGCAATTATACCGACTACTAACATAGCACGCACACCGTCACCGACATACTATGAAAGGAGGAATAGATCACATAAATACTATCATAGTAATAGTTAACTTCATAATCTACAAGAGATCACAATCATAGCTTATACCAAGTACTACATGATGCACACACTGTCAACATTACATCATGGAGGAAGAATAGACTACTTTAATAACATCACTAGAGTAGCACATAGATGATATTCAACTAGATCACAAAGAGAGAGATGAACCACATAGCTACGGTAGAGCCCTCAGCCTCGGGGGAGAACTACTCCCTCCTCATCATGGGAGATAGCAGCGGTGATAAAGATGGCGGTGGTGTCGATGGAGATGCCTTCCGGGGGCACTTCCCCGTCCCGGCGGCGTGCCGGAACAGAGACTTCCGTCCCCCGAATCTTGGCTTCGCGATGGCGGCGGCTCTGGAAGGTTTTCCGTCTCGTGGCTTATTCGTCTAGGGTTTTCGCGACGGAGACCTTAAGTAGGCGGAAGGGCAGCCTCGGAGGGGCCCTGGTGGAGCCACACCATAGGGGGGCGTGCCCACCCCCTTGGCCGCGCCGCCCTGGCGTGTGGGGCCCCCTGGCTCCCCTCTAGTCTCTCTTCGGTGCTCTGGAAGCTTCCGGGAAAAAAAGATACTGGGCGTTGATTTCGTCCAATTCCGAGAATATTTCCTGTGTAAGATTTCTGAAACCAAAAACAGCAGAAAACAAGAACTGGCACTTCGGCATCCCGTCAATAGGTTAGTGCCGGAAAATGCATCAAAACGATATAAAGTGTGAACAAAACATGTAGGTATTGTCATAAAACTAACATGGAACATAAGAAATTATAGATACGTTGGAGACGTATCACACTGCTGCTCATATTTCACTATTGCTACTGCTATAAAACTATTGCTACTAATAAACTCTTGCGAGCAAGTCTGTTTCCAGGTGCAGCTGAATTGACAACTCCGCTATTAAGGCTTAAAAATATTCTTTGGCTCCCCTTGTGTTGAATCAATAAATTGGGGTTTACTTCCCTCGAAGACTGTTGTGATCCCCTATACTTGTGGGTCATTGATACGTCTCCAACGTATCGATAATTTCTTATGTTCCATGCCACTTTATTGATGATATCTACATGTTTTATGCATACTTTATGTCATATTTATGCATTTTCCGGCACTAACCTATTAACAAGATGCCGAAGAGTCAGTTGCTATTTTCTGCTGTTTTTGGTTTTAGAAATCCTAGTAAGGAAATATTCTCGGAATTGGACGAAATCAACGCCCAGGGGCCTATTTTCACACGAAGCTTCCAGAAGACCGAAGGAGTCACGAAGTGGGGCCACGGGGCGCCGCCATAGTAGGGCGGCGCGGCCTACAGGGGGCCCGCGCGGCCCTGCTGTGTGGGGCCCCCGTGACGCCTCTTGACCTGCCCTTCCGCGTACTTAAAGCCTTTGTCGCGAAACCCCCAGTACGGAGAGCCACGATATGGAAAACCTTCCAGAGACGCCGCCGCCGCCAATCCCATCTCGGGGGATTCAGGAGATCGCCTCCGGCACCCTGCCGGAGAGGGGAATCATCTCCCGGAGGACTCTTCACCGCCATGGTCGCCTCTGGAGTGATGTGTGAGTAGTTCACCCCTGGACTATGGATCCATAGCATTAGCTAGATGGTCATCTTCTCCTAATTGTGCTTCATTGTTGGATCTTGTGAGCTGCCTAACATGATCAAGATCATCTATCTGTAATGCTATATGTTGTGTTTGTTGGGATCCGATGAATAAGTGAATGCTATGTTATGTTGATTATCAATATCATCTATGTGTTGTTTATGATCTTGCATGCTCTCCGTTGCTAGTAGAGGCTCTGGCCAAGTTGATACTTGTAACTCCAAGAGGGAGTATTTATGCTCGATAGTGGGTTCATGTCTCCATTAAATCTGGGGGAGTGACAGCAACCCCTAAGGTTGTGGATGTGCTGTTGCTACTAGGGATAAAACATCAATGCTATGTCCAAGGATATATTCGTTGATTACATTACGCACCATACTTAATGCAATTGTCTGTTGTTTGCAACTTAATACTGGAGGGGGTTCGGATGATAACCTGAAGGTGGACTTTTTAGGCATAGATGCATGCTGGATAGCGGTCTATGTACTTTGTCGTAATGCCCAATTAAATCTCACAATACTCATCATAACATGTATGTGCATGGTCATGCCCTCTTTATTTGTCAATTGCCCAACTGTAATTTGTTCACCCAACATGCTTATTCTTATGGGAGAGACACCTCTAGTGAACTGTGGACCCCGGTCCATTCTTTTAATCGGAATACAATCTACTGCAATACTTGTTCTACTGTTTTCTGCAAACAATCATCATCCACACTATACATCTAATCCTTTGTTACAGCAAGCCGGTGAGATTGACAACCTCACTGTTACGTTGGGGCAAAGTATCTTGGTTGTGTTGTGCAGGTTCCACGTTGGCGCCGGAATCCCTGGTGTTGCGCCGCACTACACTCCGCCGCCATCAACCTTCAACGTGCTTCTTGGCTCCTACTGGTTCGATAAACCTTTGTTTCTTACTGAGGGAAAACTTGCCGCTGTACCCATCACACCTTTCTCTTGGGGTTCCCAACGGACGCGTGCTGTACGCGTATCAAGCTCTTTTTCTGGCGCCGTTGCCGGGGAGATCAAGACACGCTGCAAGGGGAGTCTCCATCTCCAATCTCTTTACTTTTTTTTTGTCTTGCTTTACTTCTATTTAGTACTTTGTTTGCTGCATTATATCAAAACACAAAAAAATTAGTTGCTAGTTTTACTTTATTTGCTATCTTGTTTGCCATATTAAAAACACAAAAAAATTAGTTACTTGCATTTACTTTACTTATTTCATCATGTTTCCTCCCAATTTTACTTTAAAAGATATATATGTAGGAGATGGGTCTATAATTGGAAGAGATAATATAGAAGAATTTTTCACCCATGTTGGCATGGATGAGGATTTTGAAGATATACCATTATTAAAAGCTGCTCCTACTTATGAAAGTGCCTCTGCCTGTTTAGTACACCTGTTGGAAACTAGATTTATTAATCTCAACCCCATGATACAACACATGTTTCTTACACTTTCTGATATGGAGAGGGGAGAAAAGAGAGATTTTGTTCTAAAAGTCCTGGATAGGGAATTTAAAGATATAGCTAGAGAAGCTAGAAAAGTTTTCATTAAGTATAAGAGGCTTGGTATGTTCACCGATTTTAAAAGAACACTTGAAAAGATGGATATGGATAGAATTAAGTACACTAATAATGTTAATGATGGTGGGGAGATTAAAGCACCAATACCTTGTAAGCTCCTAGCAATGCATGAAGCTCTAGATGATAATTATGCTTGGCTTGTTCCTGAAAATTTGTTTGATGAGAATAGCAAGCCCAAGACTAATGAAAAGGGAGCCTCTGAAACTTATGTATCCAAAATACAATGCATGGTTGAGAAAACTCCAAACCCCGCTGTAGATGCATCATCTCTTGATAATACTTGATACACACTTTCTGCGCCTAGCTGAAAGGCGTTAAAGAAAAGCGCTTATGGGAGACAACCCATGATTTTACTACTGCACTTTTGTTATATATTTGAGTCTTGGAAGTTGTTACTACTGTAGCAACCTCTCTTTATCTTAGTTTTGTTGCATTGTTGTGCCAAGTAAAGTCTTTGATAGTAAGGTTCATACTAGATTTGGATTACTGCGCAGAAACAGATTTCTTGCTGTCACGAATCTGGGCCTAATTATCTGTAGGTAACTCAGAAAATTATGCCATTTTACGCGAGTGATCCTCAGATATGTACTCAACTTTCATTAAATTTGAACATTTTCATTTGAGCAAGTCTGGTGCCTCTTAGAAATTCGTCTTTACGAACTGTTCTGTTTTGACAGATTCTGCCTTTTATTTCACATTGCCTGTTTTGCTATGCTTGATGGATTTTTCTATTCCATTAACTTTCAGTAGCTTTGTGCAATGTCCAGAAGTGTTAAGAATGATTATGTCACCTCTGAACATGTGAATTTTGATTATGCACTAACCCTCTAATGAGTTGTTTTGAGTTTGGTGTGGAGGAAGTTTTCAAGGATCAAGAGAGGAGGATGATACAATATGATCAAGGAGAGTGAAAGCTCTATGCTTGGGGATGCCCCGGTGGTTCACCCCTCCATATTTCAAGAAGACTCAAGCGTCTAAGCTTGGGGATGCCCAAGGCATCCCCTTCTTCATCGACAACATTATCAGGTTCCTCTAGTGAAACTATATTTTTATTCCATCACATCTTATGCACTTTGCTTGGAGCGTCTGTTTGTTTTTGTTTTTGTTTTGTTTGAATAAAATGGATCCTAGCATTCATTGTGTGGGAGAGAGACACGCTCCGCTATTGCATATGGACAAATATGTCCTTAGGCTTTACTCATAATGTTCATGGCGAAGGTTGAATCTTCTTCGTTAAATTGTTATATGGTTGGAAACGGGAAATGCTACATGTAGTAATTGGTCAAATGTATTGAATAATTTGATACTTGGCAATTGTTGTGCTCATGTTTAAGCTCTTGCATCATATACTTTGCACCTATTAATGAAGAAATACATAGAGCTTGCTAAAATTTGGTTTGCATAATTGGTCTCTCTAAGGTCTAGATAATTTCTAGTATGGGTCAAACAACAAGGAAGACGGTGTAGAGTCTTATAATGCTTACAATATGTATTTTATGTGAGTTTTGCTGTACCGCTTCATACTTGTGTTTGTTTCAAATAACCTTGCTAGCCTAAACCTTGTATCGAGAGGGAATACTTTCATGCATCCAAAATCCTTGAGCCAACCACTATGCCACTTGTGTCCACCATACCTACCTACTACATGGTATTTCTCCGCCATTCCAAAGTAAATTGCTTGAGTGCTACCTTTAAACAATTCAAAATTTATTACCTCTGATTTGTGTCAATGTTTTATAGCTCATGAGGAAGTATGTGGTGTTTAACTTTCAATCTTGTTGGGCAACTTTCACCAATGGACTAGTGGCTTCATCCGCTTATCCAATAATTTTGCAAAAAGAGCTGGCAATGGGATTCCCAGTCCCAAATTAATTAACCAAAATAGACACTCCTCCATGGTATGTGATTGTTGGACGGCACCCGAAGGATTCGGTTAGCCATGGCTTGAGAAAGCAAAGGTGGGGAGGAGTGTCATCTAAATAAAACTAAAATAAAAAGGCACTCCTTCATGGTATGGGATTGTTGGCAGGCACCCGAGGATTCGGTTAGCCATGGTTTGTGAAAGAAAGGTTGGAAGGAGTGCCACCCAAAAAAATAAAATAAAATGGGAGCCGCTCTTTGAAGGTTTGTCTGGCAAGGGGGTTAGAGTGCCCACTACCATTCGTTGACAACAACAAACACCTCTCAAAATTTTACTTTTATGCTCTCTATATGTTTTCAAAATCAAAGCTCTAGCACAAATATAGCAATCGATGCTTCCCTCTGTGAAGGGCCTTTCTTTTACTTTATGTTGAGTCAGTTCACCTATTTCTCTCCATCTCAAGAAGCAAACATTTGTGAACTGTGCATTGATTCCTACATACTTGCATATTGCACTTATTATATTACTTTATGTTGACAATATCCATGAGATATACATGTTACAAGTTGAAAGCAACCGCTGAAACTTAATCTTCCTTTGTGTTGCTTCAATACGTTTACTTTGAAATTATTGCTTTATGAGTTAACTCTTATGCAAGACTTATTGATGCTTGTCTAGAAAGTACTATTCATGAAAAGTCTTTGCTATATGATTCATTTGTTTACTCATGTCATTTACATTGCTTGGATCGCTGCATTCATTACATGTGCTTACAATAGTATGATCAAGATTATGATGGCATGTCACTCCAGAAATTATCTTTGTTATCGTTTACCTACTCGGGACGAGCAGGAACTAAGCTTGGGGATGATGATACGTCTCCAACGTATCGATAATTTCTTATGTTCCATGCCACTTTATTGATGATATCTACATGTTTTATGCATACTTTATGTCATATTTATGCATTTTCCGGCACTAACCTATTAACAAGATGCCGAAGAGCCAGTTGCTGTTTTCTGCTGTTTTTGGTTTCAGAAATCCTAGTAAGGAAATATTCTCGGAAGTGGACGAAATCAACGCCCAGGGGCCTATTTTCACACGAAGCTTCCAGAAGACCGAAGGAGTCACGAAGTGGGGCCACGGGGCGCCGCCACAGTAGGGCGGCGCGGCCTACAGGGGGCCCGCGCGGCCCTGCTGTGTGGGCCCCCGTGACGCCTCTTGACCTGCTCTTCCGCCTACTTAAAGCCTTCGTCGAGAAACCCCCAGTATGGAGAGCCACGATATGGAAAACCTTCCAGAGACGCCGCCGTCAATCCCATCTCGGGGGATTCAGGAGATCGCCTCCGGCACCCTACCGGAGAGGGGAATCATCTCCCGGAGGACTGTTCACCGCCATGGTCGCCTCCGGAGTGATGTGTGAGTAGTTCACCCCTGGACTATGGGTCCATAGCAGTAGCTAGATGGTCGTCTTCTCCTAATTGTGCTTCATTGTTGGATCTTGTGAGCTGCCTAACATGATCAAGATCATCTATCTGTAATGCTATATGTTGTGTTTGTTGGGATCCGATGAATAAGTGAATGCTATGTTATGTTGATTATCAATATCATCTATGTGTTGTTTATGATCTTGCATGCTTTCCGTTGCTAGTAGAGGCTCTGGCCAAGTTGATACTTGTAACTCCAAGAGGGAGTATTTATGCTCGATAGTGGGTTCATGTCTCCATTAAATCTGGGGGAGTGACAGCAACCCCTAAGGTTGTGGATGTGCTGTTGCCACTAGGGATAAAACATCAATGCTATGTCCAAGGATATATTCGTTGATTACATTACGCACCATACTTAATGCAATTGTCTGTTGTTTGCAACTTAATACTGGAGGGGGTTCAGATGATAACCTGAAGGTGGACTTTTTAGGCATAGATGCATGCTGGATAGCGGTCTATGTACTTTGTCGTAATGCCCAATTAAATCTCACAATACTCATCATAACATGTATGTGTATGGTCATGCCCTCTTTATTTGTCAATTGCCCAGCTGTAATTTGTTCACCCAACATGCTTATTCTTATGGGAGAGACACCTCTAGTGAACTGTGGACCCCGGTCCATTCTTTTAATCGAATACAATCTACTGCAATACTTGTTCTACTGTTTTCTGCAAACAATCATCATCCACACTATACATCTAATCCTTTGTTACAGCAAGCCGGTGAGATTGACAACCTCACTGTTACGTTGGGGCAAAGTATCTTGGTTGTGTTGTGCAGGTTCCACGTTGGCGCCGGAATCCCTGGTGTTGCGCCGCACTACACTCCGCCGCCATCAACCTTCAACGTGCTTCTTGGCTCCTACTGGTTCGATAAACCTTGGTTTCTTACTGAGGGAAAACTTGCCGCTGTACGCATCACACCTTCCTCTTGGGGTTCCCAACGAACGCGTGCTGTACGCGTATCAGTCATCAATACTATTTTCTGGCGCCGTTGCTGGGGAGCATAGCTTTATTTGCAAGTTCACCTGGATTGATATTGTTCGCTGCAAATCCTCCATCATGGGTAAACCTCGCGATACTAAAGTCGCCATATTACCATCCACTACAACAAAAGGTACAACTCTGAGTACCTCTGCTGCTCTTGATTCACCATCTGTGATAAGTCAACTTGTTTCACCACCACAAGCTTCACATGCTAGTACTTCTGCTGAATCTGAAAATTCTTCTTATAATTTTGATGATGCTTGTACTGTGCTTGATGATAATGGTTCATTAGGTCCTTTTCTAGATGCTACAATTGCTAGGTCTAGACAAATTGAAAATACTGAAATTCCTAATGAAAATACTGTTACACCTGTTAATTCACCTGAGTCTGTTGAATACTCTAGTGATGATCTTGATGAAGATTATGTGGAACTTGATGATGATTTTATTGATAAATGTAACGCTACTACTGATGCAAGTAACATTAAAAAGCTTCTTGCACAACGTGCTGTTAGATATAAACTGTCTCCTGATCCTAAATTTGCCACATCTCCTATAAACATTAAGGATAAGGATTATGATTTTTCTCTTGATTTTTCTCATATATCTATTGTTGAGGAAAACACCTTTTTGTGGTACTGAAAAAGAAAGTGATGTAGAGCACATGAATGAGCTTTCTACTTTGAGTAGCTTGTTTTCTGATGATATCAAGAAGCGTACTTATTTTGTTGCTAAAATTTTTCCTTTCTCATTAAAGGATGATGCTAAAACTTGGTATAATAGTATGCCTCCTGATTCTATTGATAGTCCAACTGGTTTGCTTGATGTTTTCTTTCGAAAATACTTTCTTGCTAGTGCTCAACATATTGCTTTGCGGAAAATTTATAGTTTTGACCAAGAAGATGGAGAGAAATTGCCTGAAGCTTGGGCAAGGTTTTGCTCTCTTATCAGAGCTCGGCCTGGACATGATTTGGAAAAGCATGACTTACTTGATATATTTTATAGTGGACTAACCATTGAGTCTAGGGCATACCTGGATAGTTGTGCTGGTTGTGTTTTCAGGAAAAGAACTCCAGACAAAGCTGAAGAATTTATGGCTAGAATAAGCCGAAATCATGATGATTGGACTACACCTGAACCAACCCCAACACCAATATTGAAGAAGAGGGGTATGATTAAATTAAATGATGAAGATATGAGGGAAGCCAAGAAATCTCTTAAGGAGAAAGGTATTAAATCTGAAGATGTGAAGAATTTACCTACCATAGAAGATTTATGTAAGATAACTCCCCCTTCATCTACAATTGAGGTACATTCTCTTCAACGCTTTGGTAAAGAAGATATTCCTTACTCAAAACCTCCTGATCAATGTTTAGATGAGTTTGATAATTATGTTGTTAAGCAAGATACTTTTAATATGAGAGTAGAGAATCATTTAATGGAAACTTGTCAAGCTATTAGTAAATTGCATGATATTGTGGAGAGAACCTCCAATGATGTTAAGATGCTTGTTAAACATTTTCATATGGTTCAAACTCAAATTGATCAACTCACTAAAGTGCAAAATGACTTGTTAAAAAATACTTCTAAGGAAAAACATGCTTATGAAGTAGCAACTAGAGGTGGTGTTTCTACTCAGGATCCTCTATATCCTAAGGGGCATCCCAAAAGAGTTGAACAAGATTCTCAACGAACTAAAGAAACTAGTGCTCCTTCTAAGAAAAAGAAAAAGAAACATAAAACTGTTGTAGAATCATCTGAGCCTGTTAATGATCCTAATAGTATTTCTATTTCTGATGCTGAAACTGAAAGTGGCAATGAACATGATAAAGATAATGATAATAATGATGTTTCTGATAAAGAAGAGGTTGAAGATGAACCTGAAAAGCATGTTAAAAATAAAAAGTATACTAAAGAAGATTTTATTGCTAAGAAACATGGTAATGAAAGAGAACCTTGGGTTCAAAAGCAAATGCCTTTTCCTGTTAAAAAACTAAAATAAAAGGAGGAAGAACACTATAATAAATTTTGTGATTGGATGAAACCTTTGTTCCTGCAAATCCCTTTGACTGATGCTATTAAATTGCCTCCTTATTCAAAGTATATGAAAGATATTGTCTCTAACAAAAGGAAAATTCCTAATGAGGAGATTTCCACTATGCTTGCTAATTACTCTTTCAATGGCAAAGTTCCAAAGAAGCTGGGAGATCCAGGTATACCGACTATCCCTTGTTCCATCAAGAATAATTATGTTAGAACTGCTCTATGTGATTTGGGAGCAGGAATTAGTGTCATGCCTTTTTCTCTTTACAAGAGACTTTATTTAGATAAGTTGATACCAACTGATATATCTTTGCAAATGGCTGATAAATCTACTGTTATTCCTGTTGGTATATGCGAGGCTGTTCCTGTTCAAGTTACTAATAATTGCTTAATATTAACCGATTTTGTTGTGTTGGAAATGCCTGAAGATGATAATATGTCTATTATTCTTGGAAGACCTTTTCTTAACACTGTAGGGGCTGTTATTGATTGCAATAAAGGAAAAGTTACTTTCAATGTTGATGACAAGGAGCATACTGTTTATTTTCCCAAGAGGATTGATAAAGTATATGGAGTTAATACAATTTCTAATTTGAGAACTATCAAAGTGGGAGTTATTGATTGTCCTATATATGAGCCTAAACAAGGATATCAAAATATTATGATTAGATCCATATCAATACAATACAAGGTAATATGATTGATTTGAGGTTTATTTCTTCTTATGTCATGTAAAATTTATTTGGTGGCAAGACTTGATCAACCTTGTTAACAAGTACATTTTATATGCATAGAAGAGCTAAACAACATTTCTTTCTTTCTCCACACTTGTTTACTTTCTGTAGTACTACTTGTTTTGCAAGATGCTTTAGTTGTTTAGAGGTTTGAAAATCTTTTTCTGCCCTGTAATAGTTACTTTAACACCAGAAATGTGCATTTTTCAAAGTTTTCAAAAATTTACAAAAATTATACCATTGGTCCTATTTTTCAAAATGCAACCTGGGAGTGCCTGGGGCTGACCAGTGGGGCACCCTAGGGCTGCACCCCATGTGCCGGCGCGGCTAGCAAGGGGGGGGGCACCCTGTGGTGAGGGCCCCTTCTGGCCCCACTTATTCATCCCTTCCACTCATTCCACTCTCTCTCCCGAAAAAACTCGTACCAGTTTTCTCTCACTCGCGTTTTCGCCCAAGAGCTCAGGATTTTTCGATCTCTTTGCTCAGCCCAGATTTCTGTCGAAATTTGGCACATTTGCTCTCCGGTATGTGACTCCTCCGATTATCCAAATAGAATTTTGTTTGGTTGAGTATATCTTGAGTATTTTCCTGCTGTAGGTGACATGTTTAGTGAGCTTGCATGCTTGTTCTAAGTTGTTAAAATAAGTTTTGATGCATGTTTAGTACTCTACAAAGTTCGTATAGTAGTTGCCCTCATTTATCTCAAAACCAACTTTTATAATGATTGTTGAAAAATTTCAGAAAGTGGAGTGGAATAGACACCAACTCAACCAACATGAATTGGAGGTGCATGAAGTTATGAGAGTCCACCGCGAAGAGGGAGTATACCCCTCCTACTACCCATGCACCGATTTCATGAAGAGTGTAGGAATTCTTCAGGATGTTCAAAATCTAATTTCTAATGCAGGGTTAGAAGATTTTGTTGTTGGTGAACCTTACCAATATGCAAAACTAACCATGTCAGTGGTGCACGATTTTGAATTCCATTGGTCCCAACCTAACCCCATGGTTCGATATAAAATCTACAATAAAACTATCAACTTGCCCTTTGAAGATTTTTATGCAGCTATTAAAGTGCCACAATGGGGATTATGTGAGAAGGTTAGGGGACTGCCGCAGGAACTCTTGAGTCCATACAAGATGATCTGTCAAGGGAGAAGCTTCTCAGATGAGAGTGGTAAAATTCGTAGTATTCAACTCCCAGCTATTCGCTATTTTGCTTACTTTATCACCAAGTGCGTACTTTCTAGAAAGAATGCAAATAAGTTATCCATCCATGATTTGGTTTTCCTATCTGCTGCATTACAACGTGATAGGACTTATAATTTGGGTGCTTTGATAGCTTTAGGCTCGCTAATAACCGTGATAAAGGAGGAATTTGTGGAGGTCTCATCGCCTCTCGTTTGCTAGCTATGCATGGTGTAGAACCTCACCCTCTTGATGTTCAGCTCTCTATAGAAAAACTTGATAGTGTTTCCATGATAAAACACGACTTTGTTTCTAATTGGTCTAATTTGAATAACCTGACCTATGAGATAACCTTTCTCAAGAAAAAGTGGAGAACAACTAAAAAAGAAAGGCTAGTTGGATTGCCTGCACCTGCTTTGTTTAACCTTGATTCCAGGGAAAATTGGTCGGTCACAGAAGATGAACTTGATGCATACATAGAGGGGGGTGGCCATCATGCAGGGGACGGCACGGAGGAGGCCGAGGAACCCCTCAACTTGTCATCCGACGCAGCGAGTTCTTCGCATCAACATTTTGGGCATGTGGAGCCTTCATCCTTTTCTTCTGCACGGGGACCTTATTATGACCACGCCATGTATGATCCACCGGCGTGGAACCCTGACCCTCGCTAGGGTTGATCTCCACTTAGGCCAAAATCCTAAGCTTGGGGGGAGGTATGCCGGCATCACTCATTCATTGCATATTACAATTGCTGGATACTTGTACATACTTGTTTCGCCTCTTATGGTTGCCTCTAATATGAGGAAGATGATATTTGGGGAAGTGCTGTCTAAAAACAGATTCTGGACTGACACTAAACAAATTCCTAAAAACAGCCAGAACGTTATTTTGAGAAGAAAATTTTTGTGCATATTCCCCAGGTTATTATCTAACTTTAATTAGTTGAGCACTTTTTGAGTTGAACAGCAGAAGATTTTCGAAAAAATGATTACTGTACTACTGTCAAGTTTGACGGATTTCTGCTACTTTGTGTTTATGTGACTCTTTTAGTTTTAATTTTCTTGTTTTTGCTTTGTTTCTTTCCTAAAACACAAAAAGACCAAAAATATTTCTGTTGTTTCTCTTTACCATTGGTTTATTTTGGTTTCTTGTTCCTATTTTGCTTTATTTACTATCGTTGGTTTGCTATGAGAAAATCCAAAAAGATTTTGCTTTGTTTGCCTGTTTCCTTTCGTTTTTGTTTCCAATTCGAAAACACCAAAAATATTTGTTGTTCTTCTTTGGTTTTGTAAAGTTTATTATGGAGTTCAGCGGTCTCCGGTGGTTGGAGCTTGGTTTTCATTCCATATTATTCAAGCTACACAAGTGAAAGGCAATAATGACGATCTACGACAACTCGACTGTGGTGAGAGGCTGGTATGAACTCTATTTGTTTTCATTTTTGTACATGTACTCATCCATGTGAGCATGCTTAGTTGGTTCATGTGAGGTATATGTCATTTAATGAAAGTCTAGTAGTTCATGATCTCTCATGTTTAGCTCCAATTTATTAATATGAGTAGCATGTCATAAGTATTTGCTTGCATTGTTTTATTCATAGATAGGTATGATATTGTGGTGCCCTCCTCTGAATAATTCATTTGAATCGACTTGGCACATGCTCACGCATGCATATGACTGAAAAACAAAAGTCAATTAAGCCTCGATGATTTACTTTGCCTCAGAGTGCTTGTATCACTTTTATGCCTCCGTTAATTTATTTTGTCGCAAGCATGATTATGACAGTTATTGCTCTCTTGATTGTCGCTTCCCAGTCTATTGCTAGCCTTCACTTGTACTGAGCGGGAATGCTGCCCGTGCTTCCAAATCCCTGAAAACCAAGTTATTCCAAAGTGTCCACCATAAATACCTATGCATGGCATTTCAAACCATTCCAAGTAAATTCTCATGTGCTACCTTTAAACCTTCAAAATACTTCCCAGTTTGTGTCAATGTTTTATACCTCATGAGGAAGTATGTGGTGTTTTATCTTTCAACCTTGTCATTTACTCCTGACAGACTTTCATCAATGGACTAGTGGCACATCCGCTTATCCAATAATTTTGCAAAAAGAGCTTGCAACGGGGAGCCCAGCCCGAATTAATTAACTTCCATTAATAATTCTCTTCACATGTTTTGCCCTGATTTATCAGTAAGCAACTTAATTTGCAAATAGACACTCCTCCATGCTATGTGAATGTTGGAAGGCACCCGAGGACTCGGTTAGCCATGGCTTGTGTAAGCAAAGGTTGGGGGGAGTGTCGTCCATAATGAAACTAAAATACATGTGTAAACAAAAGAGAAGAGGGATGATTTACCTTGCTGGTAGAGATAACGTCCTTCATGGGAGCCGCTCTTGAAAGTCTGGTTGACGAGGTAGTTAGAGTGCCCACTACCATTCGTTGACAACAACAAGCACCTCTCAAAACAATTTTACTTCTGTTTTAAAAATGAAAAGCTCTAGCACATGTTAATCCCTGCTTCCCTCTGCGATGGGTCAATCTGTTACTTTTATGTTGAGTCATCATCCTTTCTTTGAGCACCTTCTTGAGAGCATAATTGTCGTTCTTAGTGTAATATGCTTGCCCCAAAATATAGTTAACTGTGGTATAGCTTTGATGCTTTTATCTTTGATAATCTTTACTAGCTTCTAGTCTTTCCATGAATTTGAGAGGTGCCTGGGCATTTATGTTTTGCTGTACAAATGCGGGCAAGTGAGATACCACTTTATCATATCTTTTTATGAGCATTGCAATCCTGCTGATAGATATGTTTCATGATGCTTATTATTAATTTGTTGGTATCTTTTCCATGATTGACATAACTATTAGATGACTTTATTTGCATTTATCTTATTATGAATTGCCTAAGTACTTGTCCATATCATGAGAATATTTACATCATATGAACAAATCTGTTCGTGAAAGTTTTTTTTATCGCACTCAGTTGTTAACTGAATTGCTTGAGGACAAGCAATAAGCTAAGCTTGGGGGGAGTTGATACGTCCAAAACGTATCTACTTTCCCGAACACTTTTGCTATTGTTTTGCCTCTAATTTGTGCATTTTGGATACAACTAACACGGACTAACGTTGTTTTCAGCAGAATTGCCCTGGTGTCCTATTTTTGTGCAGAAACTCAACTTTCAGGAAAATCCCCGAAAATAATCGCAATGGGCCTATTTTCACAGAAGATTGACGGAGCCAGAAGACGAGACGGAGGGGGGCCACGAGGCGCCCACACCACCAGGCGGCGCGGTGGGCCCCTGGGCCGCGCCGCCCTATGGTGGCGACGCCTCGGCCAGCCCCCGACGCTCCCCTCTGGACTACTTAAGCCCTATGACCTAAAAACGCGAGGGGGTTCGACCAATTTGCCAGAAGACATCCAGAACTCCGCCGCCATCGCGAAACTCCGTCTCGGGACCAGAAACTCCATTCTGGCACCCTGCCGGGACGGGGAATTGGAGGAGATCATCGCCATCATCACCACCGACGCCTCTCCATCAACCATCCATGCTTCCCCCATCCATGTGTGAGTAATTCCCCCGCTGTAGGCTGAAGGGGATGGTAGGGATTGGATGAGATTGTTCATGTAATAGCATAAGATTGTTAGGGCATAGTGCCTAGTATCCGTAGTTCGTACTTTTATGATATTGTTGCAACTTGTTATGCTTAATGCTTGTCACTAGGGCCCGAGTGCCATGATTTCAGATCTGAACATGTTATTGATTCATGATGATATTCATTATTTTATGATCTTACCTGCAAGTTGTATACACATATTGCTATCCGGAACCCGAGGCCCCAAAGTGACAGAAATTGGGACAACCGGAGGGGAAGGCGGTGATATGAGGATCACATGTGTTCACGGAGTGTTAATGCTTTGCTCCGGTGCTCTATTAAAAGGAGTACCTTAATTACCAGTAGATTCCCTAGAGGCCCGGCTGCCACCGGCTGGTAGGACAAAAGATGTTGTGCAAGTTTCTCATTGTGAGCACGTACGACTATATACGGAACACATGCCTATGGTTGTTTAGTACTTGGATACTGTTTTATTACTATCTGCAAATGCCCTGCCTTGATTGTTACATGAGTTCTCTTATCCATGCAGCGCCCGTTCATCCATCCATGTGCCTACAGTATTTTAATCCTGCTATTTACTATAATCACTACTGCTGTCTTATTTACAATGCTGCTCATATTTCACTATTGCTACTGCTATAAAACTGTTGCTACTGATAAACTCTTGCGAGCAAGTCTATTTCCAGGTGCAGCTGAATTGACAACTCCGCTGTTAAGGCTTACAAATATTTTTTGGCTCCCCTCGTGTCGAATCAATAAATTGGGTTTTACTTCCCTCGAAGACTGTTGCGATCCCCTATACTTGTGGGTCATCAGTCCTCTACTTCTTCCTCATCATATCATGTTACTCATCTCAAACAAAGAAATATTTTCATCTCCATGATATTCCAATACCTACAAAATGGTTAGTTCTCTAAACAAATGATATGATACTTTCTACCAAGATGGAAACTATAGTAATTATTGGGGAAAAAATTATTCAAGAAGAAATATATATATATATATATGAAATACTTTTTATTTTGTTTAGTGTAGGAAGAGTTTTAATGATATAGACTTCGCATTGGTTTCATTGGCATGAACAACGCATGCTCAAGGTCGTCCCCAACTTCTCCATTGCTCATATTTCTCATTTACTCTCCATAGTTTATTTTTTATTAAGACTTATAAAATAATTTCTATGTGATAATGCGTAAAGTTATTTTACAATTTAATAAGGACATAAAGGTGTGGTCAAATTAAATTAAATTTATTTAAAAGCACATGGAGCACACCACAAGATTTGAAACCATTAACTTTTAAGTCTAACTCTCTTCCTATGCATTGGCATTTTATATGTGAATAAATAACATCAACTTAATAGTAGCCAATACATATAATGACCAGTATTTTGAATTTTAAATAACATGGAAACATAAAGATGGCTCTTATTTGTTCCTCTTTCATAATATTTGCAAGCATTAAAGGTGAGTTTAACCACACAATTTTTAGTAGAGTCACCACATAAAGATAAATTATCTAATAAGCTTATGGTATCATCTATTTCTTTTACATCATCATGATCCTCCCATAAATTAGAAAAACTATATCACATAGATGATCATCATTAATATTATAAGAAGGGGTGGTCATAGGAATTTGTGTGTTACCATTGTTGGGAGTTGGAGATGGGTAGTTTCCATTCTTCCTCCACTTGTTCTTCTTTATCCTCTTCTTGGGGTTGCATGGGCATCTCCAATATTATGTTTTTGCCATCCTCCTTATTGTGTTCTTCCTTGGAACTCTCAACATGGTTTCTTACATTCAAAACATTAGTACGCAAGGGAATATTCAAGCTTTTAACGTATTTGTTTGGCATATCTTTCATATATTTGTGAGACTCATGAGAAATCTCTATAGCATCTTTCATTATCTGATATTTTTTGGTTTTACTTTTATGCAAGGTAATGAAAGTAAACTACCAATGGAAACAAGAATAGAAGCCTAGCGTTACGCTCCCCGACAATGGCGCCAAAAAGTATCTTGATAACCCCCAAGTGCAGGGGATCACTGTAGTACAATTCGGTAAGTATTTGAGTGTCGAACCCATAAGGAGCCGAAGGTAAACTATCTACTCTCTAAATCCCTATAACCCACTTATATGTCCTTCTATGCAAATCTATGATCTATAGTGTGTGTGTGTGTGTGTGTGTGTGTGTGTGTGTGAAGAGGTTTATACTATAAAACTATGAGTGCTGAAATTAAAATGCAATAAGTAAAACTAATGCAAGATAAGTAAAGTTATATGAAGTGGAGTAAGATAAAGTAACTCAATGGAGTAAGTGTCTTTGCAAATTGCTATTTCATTTGTGTGGTTGTCACAATTAGTGAAGCTTAGTATAGTCTTCTTAGTGTTTTCTTCTAGAGAGGAGTCATAGATCGGTGCAGCCATTGATATGAGCAATTGCACCACTAGTGATTGATCCCAAGGCCAATTAAGAATAAACAAGTGAATTATTGACATAAAGTCCAAGCACCGTTGTAAGTATAAAGGTACCCATAGTTATACCCCCCGTTGATTAACCCTGAATTAATACAACATGAATCTAGGAATTGGGACATGGTTTCTGTCAAGCTTCAATTGTCCCTCTTCCTATCATCATGCAACGATGATCACCTCATGCATTACCCAACATATGTGTTCACTCATATATCATTATAATATATCATCATAAAATATAACAAATACTTACATGCAAGCATCAACAAATTATCTCACAATTGCCAAGAACAAGTCACTACTCAAACAAAGACATAGAGGTACAATACATCATGGGAAAACGATAGACTATCTCACACATCATGTTTTTAAATAGATTACAAAGGGGTAGATGAAGATGGTTATGAGGGTGTTGATGAAGAGGTGCATCCCGTCGAGGAGATGGCTATGAAGATCCCAGTGGCGGTGGCAGGCCATGGGAGGTGGCGGCTGCCCTTGGGGGCAGTGGCCCTTTGCCCCTTCTTCTTCCTTGGACTTGGTGCTGGTGTGGAGGAGCTTCTCCCCCTCCTTGGAGGCTGACAAGCAAGGGAAATTTCGTGGCTATGGATGGATGCCTGCAAAAGTAGGGTTTCTTCTCAATATATAGAGGTGGAGGTGCAATCTTGGAACCTTTGATCCAAGGTCTCTTGGGCACCTATAAAACCTTCCTAGAACTCCTCTCTGTCCTTTATGAGTCCATAAAGTCGTGGTTTGGCCGAATCCATCAAGTATGGCAAGAGTTTTGGTCAATCACGTCACCAATTTTCAAGTTTCCAAAACTATCTCTGTACCTTTCAGTAAAACGACACCGATTTCGCATACAAAATCCGTTTGGGATGTTCTTTACATCAAACAAAAGCTATGGTAATTTTCCACAACTTCTATCACCAGAACGTTTTCCGTTTGAGATAATATTCATGTCTTTTAGGGGAGATCTTTAAAAATTATCTTGCAGGGAAAGATTTCATCATAATAACCGATTTCCTTCCATATTTGCCTATTTCCTACACAACAGAGTTTAAAACAAGAACTTGTGCACTTTTGCAACTACTAATAGGTTAGTACCAATAAATATAATAATTTTTTATAATAATAAAGATTTTTACACAATAAACTACAAAGTTCATGTATGCATTTTACATGCATCAGTCCTATGTGTTATGGTTAGTCTAACCATTTTGGACCAAATAAGTTTGGGGATCAAGATGTGCTTGAATGTTGTTTTAGTTGTATTGGATATGAAATGGATGTTTTTCTCATTTATAAGGAAGGTGTTATCACCATATGATGATTCGAGCAAAGCTAGGTTGATCGACGAACTCTTGTCTCTACTACATCACATCATTGCTATCTCAGTAACAAGTATCTACTCATGCATAATATTATAGCATCCAACCTCTTGTAGGTTGCATCTTGGCATGAAATTCTTTTTTGCAAATGTTACGATTCTTTCAAAGATCTTTTAAAAGAAAACTTTTTATTACTTATATGAGTAAGTTGAGATGATGCATACAAAGGGAGTATATATAAATCATGTTCATGATTCACCTATCCCAACTGTGCCCTTTAGCAATTTATTGCTTACCAATTCCTCAAGGTGATCTCATGTACAATATTGTTGAAATTTGAATTTGAATGTTTCATGTGATACATGTTGCCTTTCTCAAAGTATCCCAACTAGCTCTAGTTTCCTTATTATTAGTTTTGATGATTTTTGAGATTTTGTTGGTTGAAGTTTATTAATATAACATTAGTGGAAAAAAGACCCATTGGCTATATATGCTTTTAAGCAAAAAATCCTTTTGGTATTTTATGACTTCCTCTTGTATATCATGTCTTCCCTTTTTCAACTAACCTTTTGTGTATGCATGTTTCTTTGTGGATTGTTCATCATGACTTTTTTGTTCACCTAGAAACATATATACACGAGAGTGTAAATCTCCCGCCTAGATATCCTCGATCATTCCTGACCATCCTTCTTATCCATTTGGTTTTTGGTGGTGTTGGTAAGAACTTGATTTATCAGTGCTTCATTCACTTTGATTGCATCTTCATGCACTCATATCTCATGAATGTTTTGGGCTCAAGTTTGTCTTGATAAGAGTATTGATTATTATCAATAACCTATTTTTTGTTTGTGTTCTAAATGTTTTAGAGGGAGTTAGGATTTCATGTTTATGCATATTGTATTCAAATACAATAATCCTAATTTATGCACGAACCTTGGGGAGCTGCTTATTTCATATAGAGCATTATCTCTTTCTTATCATGATATCTTATTTTTGTCCAATTGGTTCTTTGGATCTTTTGATTGCTTGCTTCATTCGTTGAAGTTTATTCACCTTGTTATTTTTTCCAATCTTTGATCCTCAATATATTGTGTTTTCCTCCATGTATTAGTTATTGGATACGTGCATTTGATTCTATTCATATTATGAGAAATACATTTTGTCATTGTTGACAATTGGGGGAAGTTTAGAGGGTTTAGGGAAATGGTTTTATACTGTCGGCGTAATGGGACCCAGGGTCCACACGACTACTGATACGTCTCCGACGTATCGATAATTTCTTATGTTCCATGCCACATTATTGATGATATCTACATGTTATATGCACATTTTATGTCATATTTATGCGTTTTCTGGAACTAACCTATTGACGAGATGCCAAAGTGCTAGTTGCTGTTTTCTGCTGTTTTTGGTTTCAGAAATCCTAGTAAAGAAATATTCTCGGAATTGGACGAAATCAACGCCCAGGTTCCTATTTTGCCCGGAAGCATCCAGAACACCCGAGAGCCGCCAGAGAGGGGGCACTGGGCCCCCAGACCATAGGTCGGCGCGGCCCAGGCCCTGGCCGCACCGCCCTATAGTGTCGGCGCCCCTTCGACCTTCTGACGCCGCCTCTTCGCCTATTTAAGGGCCCTCGACCTAAAACCTCGACACGAAAAAGCCACGGTATGAGAAACCTTCCAGAGCCGCCGCCATCGCGAAGCCAAGATCTGGGGGACGGGAGTCTCTGTTCCGGCACGCCGCCGGGACGGGGAAGTGCCCCCGGAAGGCTTCTCCATCGACACTGCTGCCATCTCCACCGCCATCTCCATCAACGCTGCTGTCTCCCATGAGGAGGGAGTAGTTCTCCATCGAGGCTCGGGGCTGTACCGGTAGCTATGTGGTTCATCTCTCTCCTATGTACTTCAATACAATAATCTCATGAGCTGCTTTACATGATTGAGATTCATATGATGATGCTTGTAATCTAGATGTCGTTATGCTAGTCAAGTGAATTTTACTTATGTGATCTCCGGAGACTCCTTGTCCCACGTGTGTAAAGGTGACAGTGTGTGCACCGTGTGGGTCTCTTAGGCTATATTTCACAAAATACTTATTCACTGTTATGAATGGCATAGTGAAGTGCTTATTTATATCTCTTTATGATTGCAATGTGTTTTGTATCACAATTTATCTATGTGCTACTCTAGTGATGTTATTAAAGTAGTTTTATTCCTCCTGCACGGTGTAATGGTGACAGTGTGTGCATCCGTGTTAGTACTTGGCGTAGGCTATGATTATGATCTCTTGTAGATTATGAAGTTAACTATTGCTATGATGGTATTGATGTGATCTATTCCTCCTACATAGTGTGAAGGTGACAGTGTGCATGCTATGTTAGTACTTGGTTTAGTCGTATTGATCTTTCATGCACTCTAAGGTTATTTAAATATGAACATTGAATTGTGGAGCTTGTTAACTCCTGCATTGAGGGTTCGTGTAATCCTACGCAATGGTGTTCATCATCCAACAAGAGTGTAGAGTATGCATTTATCTATTCTGTTATGTGATCAATGTTGAGAGTGTCCACTAGTGAAAGTCTAATCCCTAGGCCTTGTTCCTAAATACTGCTATCGCTGCTTGTTTACTGTTTTACTACTGCTGCGTTACTACTGCTTGTTTACTGTCCTGGGCAAAGCACTTTTCTGGTGCCGTTGCCACTGCTCATATATATTCATACCACCTGTATTTCACTATCTCTTCGCCGAACTAGTGCACCTATATGGTGTGTTGGGGACACAAGAGACTTCTTGCTTTGTGGTTGCAGGATTGCATGAGAGGGATATCTTTGACCTCTTCCTCCCTGAGTTCGATAAACCTTGGGTGATCCACTTAAGGGAAACTTGCTGCTGTTCTACAAACCTCTGCTCTTGGAGGCCGAACACTGTCTACAGGAAAAGGAGGGGGCGTAGACATCAAGCTATTTTCTGGCGCCGTTGCCGGGGAGGAAAGGTAAAAGGTACTCACACTCCGGCTCTCGGCTACTAAGCTATTTTCCGGCGCCTTGTAAGTACTCGAAGCTATTTCCTTTAGATCCTGCAATTGCAACTTTTTGTTTCTTGTTTACACTAGTTAGGCATAATGGAAAACAACAAAAATATGAGAGATCTTTATGAACTTTATCTTGAATTAGGACATGATGTGTTTGAAGAGAGAATTAAAAAACCCATGGAACTTTATATGCATGCTAATGGGAATGATATTAATATGAATGCTTTGAACACTATTGTTGCTAATGCTATGGAAAATTCTAAGCTTGGGGAAGCTGGTTTTGATAAGCATGATCTTTTTAGTCCCCCGGGCATGGAGGAGAAAATTTACTTTGATGATACTTTGCCTCCTATTTATGATGATTATAATGATAGTAGTCTTTTGGTGCGACCTGTTATGGAGGATAAATTTGATTATGATTATAATATGCCTCTTATATTTGATGATGAGAATAATAATGATAGCTACTTTGTTGAATTTGCTCCCACTACAACTAATAAAATTGATTATGTGGAGAGTAGTAATTTTATGCATGAGACTCATGATAAGAATGCTTTATGTGATAGTTATATTGTTGAGTTTGCTCTTGTTGCTACTGAAAGTTATTATGAGAGAGGAAAATATGGTGGTAGAAATTTTCATGTTACTAAAACACCTCTCTATGTGCTGAAATTTTTAAAGCTATACTTGTTTTATCTTCCTATGCTTGTCACTTTGCTCTTCATGAACTTGTTTATTTACAAGATTCCTATGCATAGGAAGCATGTTAGACTTAAATGTGTTTTGAATTTGCCTCTTGATGCTCTCTTTTGCTTCAAATACTATTTCTTGCGAGTGCATCATTAAAACTGCTGAGCCCATCTTAATGGCTATAAAGAAAGAACTTCTTGGGAGATAACCCATGTGTTATTTTGCTACAGTACTTTGTTTTATATTTGTGTCTTGGAAGTTGTTTACTACTGTAGCAACCTCTCCTTATCTTAGTTTTGTGTTTTGTTGTGCCAAGTAAAGTCGTTGATAGTAAGGTTCATACTAGATTTGGATTACTGCGCAGAAACAGATTTCTTTGCTGTCACGAATCTGGGCAAAATTCTCTGTAGGTAACCCAGAAAATTATGCCAATTTACGTGAGTGATCCTCAGATATGTACGCAACTTTCATTCAATTTGAGAATTTTCATTTGAGCAAGTCTGGTGCCTCAATAAAATTCGTCTTTACGGACTGTTCTGTTTTGACAGATTCTGCCTTTTATTTCGCATTGCTTCTTTTGCTATGTGGGATGGATTTCTTTGTTCCATTTACTTCCAGTAGCTTTGGGCAATTTCCAGAAGTGTTAAGAATGATTGTGTCACCTCTTAACATGTGAATTTTGATTGTGCACTAACCCTCTAATGAGTTGTTTTGAGTTTGGTGTGGAGGAAGTTTTCAAGGGTCAAGAGAGGAGGATGATACAATATGATCAAGAAGAGTGAAAGCTCTAAGCTTGGGGATGCCCCGGTGGTTGACCCCTGCATATTTCAAGAAGACTCAAGCATCTAAGCTTGGGGATGCCCAAGGCATCCCCTTCTTCATCGACAAATTATCAGGTTCCTTCTCTTGAAACTATATTTTTATTCGGTCACATCTTATGTACTTTACTTGGAGTGTCTGTTTGTTTTTGTTTTTGTTTGAATAAATGCTTGTGTGGGAGAGAGACACGCTCCGCTGGTTCGAATGAACACATGTGTTCTTAGCTTTTAATGTTCATGGCGAAGGTTGAAACTGCTTCGTTAATTGTTATATGGTTGGAAACGGGAAATGCTACATTTAGTAATTCTAAATGTCTTGGATAATGTGATACTTGGCAATTGTGGTGCTCATGTTTAAGCTCTTGCATCATATACTTTGCATCCATTAATGAAGAAATACATAGAGCATGCTAAAATTTGGTTTGCATATTTGGTCTCTCTAAAGTCTAGATAATTTATAGTATTGAGTTTGAACAACAAGGAAGACGGTGTAGAGTCTTATAATGTTTACAATATGTCTTTTATGTGAGTTTTGCTGCACCGCTTCATCCTTGTGTTTGTTTCAAATAACCTTGCTAGCCTAAGCCTTGTATTGAGAGGGAATACTTCTCATGCATCCAAAATCCTTGAGCCAACCACTATGCCATTTGTGTCCACCATACCTACCTACTACATGGTATTTCTCCGCCATTCCAAAGTAAATTGCTTGAGTGCTACCTTTAAACAATTCAAAATTTATCACCTCTGATTTGTGTCAATGTTTTATAGCTCATGAGGAAGTATGTGGTGTTTATCTTTCAATCTTGTTGGGCAACTTTCACCAACGGACTAGTGGCTTCATCCACTTATCCAATAATTTTGCAAAAAGAGCTGGCAATGGGATTCCCAGTCCCAAATTAATTAACAAAAATAGACACTCCTCCATGGTATGTGATTGTTGGACGGCACCCGAAGGATTCGGTTAGCCATGGCTTGAGAAAGCAAAGGTGGGGAGGAGTGTCATCATAATAAAACTAAAATAAAAAGGCACTCCTTCATGGTATGAGATTGTTGGCAGGCACCCGAGGATTCGGTTAGCCATGGTTTGTGAAAGAAAGGTTGGAAGGAGTGCCACACAAAAATAAAAATAAAATGGGAGCCGCTCTTTGAAGGTTTGTCTGGCAAGGGGGTTAGAGTGCCCACTACCATTCGTTGACAACAACAAACACCTCTCAAAATTTTAATTTTATGATCTCTATATGTTTTCAAAATAAAAGCTCTAGCACAAAAATAGCAATCGATGCTTTCCTCTTTGAAGGACCATTCTTTTACTTTTATTGTTGAGTCGGTTCACCTATTTCTCTCCATCTCAAGAAGCAAACACTTGTGTGAACTGTGCATTGATTCTTACATACTTGCATATTGCACTTGTTATATTACTATGCATTGACAACTATCCATGAGATATACATGTTACAAGTTGAAAGCAACCGCTGAAACTTAATCTTCCATTGTGTTGCTTCAATGTCTTTACTATGAATTATTGCTTTATGAGTTAACTTTTATGCAAGACTTATTGATGCTTGTCTTGAAAGTACTATTAATGAAAAGTCTTTGCTATATGATTCATTTGTTTACTCATGTCATTACCATTGTTTTGATCGCTGCATTCATTACATGTGTTTACAATAGTATGATCAAGGTTATGATGGCATGTCACTCCAGAAATTATCTTTGTTATCGTTTACCTGCTCGGGACGAGCAGAAACTAAGCTTGGGGATGCTGATACGTCTCCGACGTATCGATAATTTCTTATGTTCCATGCCACATTATTGATGATATCTACATGTTATATGCATATTTTATGTCATATTTATGCGTTTTCTGTAACTAACCTATTGACGAGATGCCGAAGTGCCAGTTGCTGTTTTCTGCTGTTTTTGGTTTCAGAAATCCTAGTAAAGAAATATTCTCGGAATTGGACGAAATCAACGCCCAGGTTCCTATTTTGCCCGGAAGCATCCAGAACACCCGAGAGCCGCCAGAGAGGGGGCACTGGGCCCCCAGACCATAGGCCGGCGCGGCCCAGGCCCTGGCCGCGCCGCCCTATAGTGTCGGCGCCCCTTCGACCTTCTGACGCCGCCTCTTCGCCTATTTAAGGGCCCTCGACCTAAAACCTCGACACGAAAAAGCCACGGTACGAGAAACCTTCCAGAGCCGCCGCCATCGCGAAGCCAAGATCTGGGGGACGGGAGTCTCTGTTCCGGCACGCCGCCGGGACGGGGAAGTGCCCCCGGAAGGCTTCTCCATCGACACCGCTGCCATCTCCACTGACATCTCCATCAACGCTGCTGTCTCCCATGAGGAGGGAGTAGTTCTCCATCGAGGCTCGGGGCTGTACCGGTAGCTATGTGGTTCATCTCTCTCCTATGTACTTCAATACAATAATCTCATGAGCTGCTTTACATGATTGAGATTCATATGATGATGCTTGTAATCTAGATGTCGTTATGCTAGTCAAGTGAATTTTACTTATGTGATCTCCGGAGACTCCTTGTCCCACGTGTGTAAAGGTGACAGTGTGTGCACCGTGTGGGTCTCTTAGGCTATATTTCACAAAATACTTATTCACTGTTATGAATGGCATAGTGAAGTGCTTATTTATATCTCTTTATGATTGCAATGTGTTTTGTATCACAATTTATCTATGTGCTACTCTAGTGATGTTATTAAAGTAGTTTTATTCCTCCTGCACGGTGTAATGGTGACAGTGTGTGCATCCGTGTTAGTACTTGGCGTAGGCTATGATTATGATCTCTTGTAGATTATGAAGTTAACTATTGCTATGATGGTATTGATGTGATCTATTCCTCCTACATAGTGTGAAGGTGACAGTGTGCATGCTATGTTAGTACTTGGTTTAGTCGTATTGATCTTTCATGCACTCTAAGGTTATTTAAATATGAACATTGAATTGTGGAGCTTGTTAACTCCGGCATTGAGGGTTCGTGTAATCCTACGCAATGGTGTTCATCATCCAACAAGAGTGTAGAGTATGCATTTATCTATTCTGTTATGTGATCAATGTTGAGAGTGTCCACTAGTGAAAGTCTAATCCCTAGGCCTTGTTCCTAAATACTGCTATCGCTGCTTGTTTACTGTTTTACTGCGTTACTACTGCTGCGTTACTACTGCTTGTTTACTGTCCTGGGCAAAGCACTTTTCTGGTGCCGTTGCCACTGCTCATATATATTTATACCACCTGTATTTCACTATCTCTTCGCCAAACTAGTGCACCTATTAGGTGTGTTGGGGACACAAGAGACTTCTTGCTTTGTGGTTGCAGGGTTGCATGAGAGGGATATCTTTGACCTCTTCCTCCCTGAGTTCGATAAACCTTGGGTGATCCACTTAAGGGAAACTTGCTGCTGTTCTACAAACCTCTGCTCTTGGAGGCCCAACACTGTCTACTGGAAAAGGAGGGGGCGTAGACATCAACTACCCCGTGGCGCGCGCGGGTTTTAGCCCATGGCATCTCAGACGCAACCATGACACGCAGCCTAGGTACGCCTCGTGATGAAAACGGTTTAAACTGTGCTAAGATTCACCTTTTTAGGTAGGCCACCCCATGGAGAACAAGTGCTCCCAGACAAAAGCTAGTCTAGACGAACAGACAGGACGCGGAGAACAGGACACGTTGGGCAAGGAGCTGCCATTGGCCTCCTCCCGGGAGCATCCCATGGAGGAAGCTAAGGACCCAGGAGCGGGGCAACCAAGCCAAGGCGTGGCTCGGTCTGCCCCGGGAAGGACTTAGGAGCCTCCTCTCCTTGGCCAGGCAAGGCCAGGGAGTAGGGGACAGCTGGGATCGATTGGACACGTCAAGACTTGACTGGGGAATAGGCGAGGCACCTGCACGCCTGCGCGCCATCATGGCGCGGACCGATAGAGGCCTACGCCGTGAACAGAAGTGACAGCTCGCAACCCGAGCTACCACGCCATCATCACGAGCGTAAGCGCACCGCCCGTGGCCACCCATTGGCCACGCGCACCACCCACCTGCCCGTCGCCCGCGTGGCTCCATCTGATTGAGCGCGGGAACGCTCTTGGGCGGTGCTCGAGCGAGCCGTTGAGGCCACCTTCGGAGGTATATAAGCCAGAGATCAACATGAGACAAAGAGCTTTTTCAGGTCAGTAGAGATCAACAGTTAGGGTTTTGGTTCAGTTAGGTTGAGCTTGATTCAACTGAGAGAAGAGAGAATAGAAGAGAGAAACGAGCTAGAGCCTTGTTCTTGACAACATCAAGGCCAAGATTGTGCTGGAGAGAGGAGAGACTGAGCAAAAGAAAGAGGAAGACCGGGAGGAGTAGGAGCTAATCAAAGCGTCCTCCCGACACCAGAGAGTTCATCACCTTTGTACTTTGTGCATATGAGATAATCCACCAAAGCAGGACATAGGGGTGTTAGCCGAAGGGCGGCCTGAACCTGGGTAAAAAAATGATTGTGTGTGCTTTGTGTATGATTTTCCTCCGCCTGGGAACGGTCCTAAGGCGGCGTTGAGGCTGAAATACCTTCGTGCCCACTAACCAACAAGAAATGGGGGTGTGCTCATCCCCGATGTCCGCGTAGGCGAGATGGGACGTCTGGCGCGCTAGGTAGGGGCACTCGTGTTTCGGCATCAACATCCTTCATCGTCTTCAGCAAAGTTCGTGAGCACCATCGACTTCGCCACTGTGGTCCTCTTTAGACACGTCTACATCAGCCCTGGCGCCATAGGGAGGAACACCGCGGTAGGGGCTGGTACCTCAGCCCGCCGCTGGGACTCGATCTCATGGCCCTATGATGAGTGCATTTTTAGCATCTTTTTACATCGTTATTTTATCAAGTTATCATTGAGTAGTAGTAGGATTTTTGTATTTCATCGCGCTACCATGCCCTTTTATGCTTCTATACACAAGATCTTCAAAATAATAAGTCGATGATGAAATAGCAATGAAAGCTTTCATTTTCTGGCATTTTGACGTGATAGAAATCATTTAGCACTTAATTATGCACCTGGGCGAAAGGACAATGCGAGGATAACTTCTAGCAGCTTTAATGGGCATCGGTACAGGCAAGGCCCGTCCGTATCGTCCGCCCATACCACCCTCTAGAAGCACCGCCTCGTCAAATACTTTCACCTCCTGCAGACGGATCAGAGATCAGAGACACACAGCTCCGCGAAACAGAGAAACACCACCCTAGATCAGATCTCAAGAAGGAACTTTGGAGAAGACAACATCCGGGCTGCTACGTGGATCCTTGATACGTCTCCGACGTATCGATAATTTCTTATGTTCCATGCCACATTATTGATGTTATCTACATGTTTTATGCACACTTTATGTCATATTCGTGCATTTTCTGGAACTAACCTATTAACAAGATGCCGAAGTGCCAGTTCCTGTTTTCTGCTGTTTTTGGTTTCAGAAATCCTAGTAACGAAATATTCTCGGAATCGGACGAAATCAACGCCCAAGTTCCTATTTTCACCGGAAGCATCCAGAACACCCGGGAAGGACCAGAGGGGGCACCGGGCCCCAGGACCATAGGCCGGCGCGGCCCAGGCCCTGGCCGCGCCGCCCTATGGTGTCGTCGCCCCTTCGACCCTCCTGCGCCGCCTCTTCGCCTATATAAAGCCCCTGGATCGAAAACCCTGATGCGTTCGACGAAACCCACAGAAACCTTCCAGAGCCGCCGCCATCGTGAAGCCAAGATCTGGGGGACAGGAGTCTCTGTTCCGGCACGCTGCCGGAGCGGGGAAGTGCCCCCGGAAGGCTTCTCCATCGACACCGCTGCCATCTCCATCGCCATCTTCATCACCGCTGCTGCTCCCATGAGGAGGGAGTAGTTCTCCATCGAGGCTCGGGGCTGTACCGGTAGCTATGTGGTTCATCTCTCCCATGTACTTCAATACAATGATCTCATGAGCTGCTTTACATGATTGAGATTCATATGAGTTTGTATCACAATTTATCTATGTGCTACTCTAGCAAAGTTATTAAAGTAGTTCTATTCCTCCTGCACGTGTGTAAAGGTGACAGTGTGTGCATCGTGTTAGTACTTGGTTTATGCTATGATCATGATCTCTTGTAGATTGCGAAGTTAACTATTGCTATGATAATATTGATGTGATCTATTCCTCCTACATATGCATGAAGGTGACAGTGTGCATGCTATGTTAGTACTTGGTTTAGTCTTTTGATCTATCTTACACTAAAGGTTACTAAAATATGAACAAATTGTGGAGCTTGTTAACTCCGGCATTGAGGGTTCGTGTAATCCTACGCAATGCGTTCATCATCCAACAAAAGTGTAGAGTATGCATTTATCTATTCTGTTATGTGATCAATGTTGAGAGTGTCCACTAGTGAAAGTCTAATCCCTAGGCCTTGTTCCTAAATACTGCTGCGTTACTACTGCTTGTTTCTTGTTTCTTGTGTTACTACTGCTGCAATACTACCACCATCAACTACACGCCAGCAAGCTATTTTCTAGCACCGTTGCTACTGCTCATATATATTCATACCACCTGTATTTCACTATCTCTTCGCCGAACTAGTGCACCTATTAGGTGTGTTGGGGACACAAGAGACTTCTTGCTTTGTGGTTGCAGGGTTGCATAAGAGGGATATCTTTGACCTCTTCCTCCCTGAGTTCGATAAACCTTGGGTGATCCACTTAAGGGAAAACTTGCTGCTGTTCTACAAACCTCTGCTCTTGGAGGCCCAACACTGTCTACAGGAAAGGAGGGGGAACGTAGACATCAAGCACTTTTCTGGCGCCGTTGCCGGGGAGGAAAGGTAAAAGGTACTCACACTCCGGACCTCGGCTACCAAGCTATTTCCGGCGCATTGTAAGTACTCAAAGCTATTTCCTTTAGATCCTGCAATTGCATCTTTTTGTTTCTTGTTTACACTAGTTTGGCATAATGGACAACAATGAGCTTTTTACTCTATTTCCTGATTTAAGACATGGATGGTTTGATCCGAAAATTAAAAAACCCATGGAACATATTAATATGAACACTTTGAACACCATTGTTGCTAATGATATGGAAAATTCTAAGCTTGGGGAAGCTGGTTTTGATGAGCATGATCTTTTTAGTCCCGCAAGCATTGAGGAGGAAATTTTCTTTGATGATACTTTGCCTCCTATTTATGATGATTATAATGATAGTGGTCTTTTGGTGCCACCTACTATGGAGAGTGAATTTGATTATGATTACAATATGCCTCCTATATTTGATAATGAGAATAATAATGATAGCTACTTTGTTGAATTTGCTCCCACTACAACTACTAATAAAATTGATTATGCTTATGTGGAGAGTAATAATTTTATGCATGAGACTCATGATAAGAATGCTTTATGTGATAATTATATTGTTGAGTTTGCTCATGATGCTACTGAAAGTTATTATGAGAGAGGAAAATATGGTTGTAGAAATTTTCATGTTACTAAAACACCTCTCTATGTGCTGAAATTTTTGAAGCTACACTTGTTTTATCTTCCTATGCTTGTTACTTTGCTCTTCATGAACTTGTTTATTTACAAGATTCCTATGCATAGGAAGCATGTTAGACTTAAATGTGTTTTGAACTTGCCTCTGGATGCTCTCTTTTGCTTCAAATACTATTTCTTGCGAGTGCATCATTAAAACTGCTGAGCCCATCTTAATGGCTATAAAGAAAAGAACTTCTTGGGAGATAACCCATGTGTTATTTTTCTACAGTATTTTGTTTTATATTTATGTCTTGGAAGTTGTTTACTACTGTAGCAACCTCTCCTTATCTTAGTTTTGTGTTTTGTTGTGCCAAGTAAAGCCGTTGATAGAAAAGTAAGTACTAGATTTGGATTACTGCGCAGTTCCAGATTTCTTTGCTGTCACGAATCTGGGTCCACCTCCCTGTAGGTAGCTCAGAAAATTAAGCCAATTTACGTGCATGATCCTCAGATATGTACGCAACTTTCATTCAATTTTAGCATTTTCATTTGAGCAAGTCTGGTGCCATTTTAAAATTCGTCAATACGAACTGTTCTGTTTTGACAGATTCTGCCTTTTATTTCGCATTGCCTCTTTTGCTATGTTGGATGAATTTCTTTGATCCACTAATGTCCAGTAGCATTATGCAATGTCCAGAAGTGTTAAGAATGATTGTGTCACCTCTGAATATGTTAATTTTTATTGTGCACTAACCCTCTAATGAGTTGTTTCGAGTTTGGTGTGGAGGAAGTTTTCAAGGGTCAAGAAAGGAGGATGATATACTATGATCAAGAAGAGTGAAGAGTTTAAGCTTGGGGATGCCCCGGTGGTTCATCCCTGCATATTTTAAGAAGACTCAAGCATCTAAGCTTGGGGATGCCCAAGGCATCCCCTTCTTCATCGACAAATTATCAGGTTCCTCCCCTGAAACTATATTTTTATTCCATCACATCTTATGTGCTTTTCTTGGAGCGTCTGTTTGTTTGTTTCTATTTTTGTTTTTGTTTGAATAAATGCTTGTGTGGAAGAGAGACACGCTCTGCTGGTTCGTATGAACACATGTGTTCTTAGCTTATAATATACATGGCGAAGTTTTCTTCTTCGTTAAATTGTTATATGGTTGGATTTGGAAAATGATACATGTAGTAATTGCTATTAATGTCTTGGGTAATGTGATACTTGGCAATTGTTGTGCTCATGTTTAAGCTCTTGCATCATATGCTTTGCACCCATTAATGAAGAAATACATAGAGCATGCTAAAATTTGGTTTGCATATTTGGTTTCTCTAAGGTCTAGATAATTTGTAGTATTGAGTTTGAACAACAAGGAAGACGGTGTAGAGTCTTATAATGTTTTCAATATGTCTTTTATGTGAGTTTTGCTGCACCGGTTCATCCTTGTGTTTGTTTCAAATAAGCCTTGCTAGCCTAAACCTTGTATCGAGAGGGAATACTTCTCATGCATCCAAAATCCTTGAGCCAAACAACACTATGCCATTTGTGTCCACCATACCTACCTACTACATGGTATTTTCCGCCATTCCAAAGTAAATTGCTTGAGTGCTACCTTTAAAATTCCATCATTCACCTTTGCAATATATAGCTCATGGGACAAATAGCTTAAAACTATTGTGGTATTGAATATGTACTTATGCACTTTATCTCTTATTAAGTTGCTTGTTGTGCGATAACCATGTTCACTGGGGACGCCATCAACTACTCTTTGTTGAATATCATGTGAGTTGCTATGCATGTTCGTCTTGTCTGAAGTAAGAGAGATCTACCACCCTATGGTTAAGCATGCATATTGTTAGAGACGAACATTGGGCCGCTAACTAAAGCCATGATCCATGGTGGAAGTTTCAGTTTTGGACATATATCCTCAATCTCATATGAGAAAATTATTAATTGTTGTTACATGCTTATGCATAAAAGAGGAGTCCATTATCTGTTGTCTATGTTGTCCTGGTATGGATGTCTAAGTTGAGAATAATCAATAGCGAGAAATCCAATGCGAGCTTTCTCCTTAGACCTTTGTACAGGCGGCATAGAGGTACCCCTTTGTGACACTTGGTTAAAACATGTGCATTGTGATGATCCGGTAGTCCAAGCTAATTAGGACAAGGTGCGGGCACTATTAGTATTCTATGCATGAGGCTTGCAACTTGTAAGATATAATTTACATGATACATATGCTTTATTACTACCGTTGACAAAATTGTTTCATGTTTTCAAAATCAAAGCTCTAGTACAAATATAGCAATCGATGCTTTTCCTCTATGGAGGACCATTCTTTTACTTTCAATGTTGAGTCAGTTCACCTATTTCTCTCCACCTCAAGAAGCAAACACTTGTGTGAACTGTGCATTGATTCCTACATACTTGCATATTGCACTTGTTATATTACTCTATGTTGACAATATCCATGAGATATACATGTTATAAGTTGAAAGCAACCGCTGAAACTTAATCTTCTTTTGTGTTGCTTCAATGCCTTTACTTTGAATTATTGCTTTATGATTTAACTCTTATGCAAGACTTATTGATGCTTGTCTTGAAGTGCTATTCATGAAAGGTCTTTGCTTTATGATTCACTTGTTTACTCATGTCATATACATTGTTTTGATCGCTGCATTCACTACATATGCTTTACAAATAGTATGATCAAGGTTATGATGGCATGTCACTCCAGAAATTATCTGTGTTATCGTTTTACCTGCTCGGGACGAGCAGAACTAAGCTTGGGGATGCTGATACGTCTCCGACGTATCGATAATTTCTTATGTTCCATGCCACATTATTGATGTTATCTACATGTTTTATGCACACTTTATGTCATATTCGTGCATTTTCTGGAACTAACCTATTAACAAGATGCCGAAGTGCCAGTTCCTGTTTTCTGCTGTTTTTGGTTTCAGAAATCCTAGTAACGAAATATTCTCGGAATCAGACGAAATCAACGTCCAAGTTCCTATTTTCACCGGAAGCATCCAGAACACCCGGGAAGGACCAGAGGGGGGGCACTGGGCCCCCAGACCATAGGCCGGCGCGGCCCAGGCCCTGGCCGCGCCGCCCTATGGTGTCGTCGCCCCTTCGACCCTCCTGCGCCGCCTCTTCGCCTATATAAAGCCCCTGGATCGAAAACCCTGATGCGTTCGACGAAACCCACAGAAACCTTCCAGAGCCACCGCCATCGCGAAGCCAAGATCTGGGGGACAGGAGTCTCTGTTCCGGCACGCTGCCGGAGCGGGGAAGTGCCCCCGGAAGGCTTCTCCATCGACACCGCTGCCATCTCCATCGCCATCTTCATCACCGCTGCTGCTCCCATGAGGAGGGAGTAGTTCTCCATCGAGGCTCGGGGCTGTACCGGTAGCTATGTGGTTCATCTCTCCCATGTACTTCAATACAATGATCTCATGAGCTGCTTTACATGATTGAGATTCATATGAGTTTGTATCACAATTTATCTATGTGCTACTCTAGCAAAGTTATTAAAGTAGTTCTATTCCTCCTGCACGTGTGTAAAGGTGACAGTGTGTGCACCGTGTTAGTACTTGGTTTATGCTATGATCATGATCTCTTGTAGATTGCGAAGTTAACTATTGCTATGATAATATTGATGTGATCTATTCCTCCTACATATGCATGAAGGTGACAGTGTGCATGCTATGTTAGTACTTGGTTTAGTCTTTTGATCTATCTTACACTAAAGGTTACTAAAATATGAACAAATTGTGGAGCTTGTTAACTCCGGCATTGAGGGTTCGTGTAATCCTACGCAATGCGTTCATCATCCAACAAAAGTGTAGAGTATGCATTTATCTATTCTGTTATGTGATCAATGTTGAGAGTGTCCACTAGTGAAAGTCTAATCCCTAGGCCTTGTTCCTAAATACTGCTGCGTTACTACTGCTTGTTTCTTTGTTTTCTTGTGTTACTACTGCTGCAATACTACCACCATCAACTACACGCCAGCAAGCTATTTTCTGGCACCGTTGCTACTGCTCATATATATTCATACCACCTGTATTTCACTATCTCTTCGCCGAACTAGTGCACCTATTAGGTGTGTTGGGGACACAAGAGACTTCTTGCTTTGTGGTTGCAGGGTTGCATAAGAGGGATATCTTTGACCTCTTCCTCCCTGAGTTCGATAAACCTTGGGTGATCCACTTAAGGGAAAACTTGCTGCTGTTCTACAAACCTCTGCTCTTGGAGGCCCAACACTGTCTACAGGAAAGGAGGGGGAACGTAGACATCAATCCTCGGAGGACAAGGCATCATCCCCTTCATCATCATCAACTGCTGCACCATCACCATCATCATCCTCCAACTATAGTTGTAATCTTGATTGCTATTGTGGATTTGTATTTGAATTTGTTCCATTCATTTAATCCCCTCCATCAGATTATGATGATGTTCTTGATTGTCTCCATGTGTGAGTAGTCCTATTAGTTCTTGGGGAGATGGAGAAACCCTAGCATGAATATGAGATGAATCTAAGATGATCTATGGTTTTAAGTATTAATGTATGTTACTTCTCTCTCTTGATTATGTGCTATGCACCATGCAATATTTGCCTTATGGTCTCGAGAGGGAACTACCTTTGAAGTGTGGTAAAGTGAATGGCGGGAAGTGACATTACTGTATCGGTGCTTTGACACATGAATAAGGGGGATAAGATGGATTCACGAAGCTCATATCGATAACCACGGGGTAAACCCCTTAATAGCAATAGTCAACATGTGGCTTGCAGAAGACTAGCTTACGTGGTTATTTAGAGATGCGATGACAAATGGTTTTCTGGGCGCATCTTATTACGGAGCTCTCCACACAAAATATGGTTAAAAGTATACTTTATCTTGATTAACATGAATCCTAGTGCTAGAGGTGGATCCAATAATTCCTAAGAACACTTTATCTTATTAAGTTTCAACCCATTTCTTATAAACATTTTAACTGCTTTATTTACTTTATATTCAACCTTTTGCAATACCCCCTTTAAACATTTTGAGGATAGAAAACAATTTATAAGTAATATCTAGTAGAAAGTAGCAAGGGGCATTAAGACCCTAACTAGTAGCTCCTCATGGTTCGATACTCTTATTTTGAAACTAGCTACAATTGATTTGTGTTCTTGCAGTTATCAATATCTTGTGCCTATCTTGCTCTGATTGAGTTTTTTGTTGCACTTAGTTGAACTTACCATATTTAGGTTTTGTCCTTGTAAAAATAAACGTTAGTTTAATTCCGCAATGTTACAAGCCAAATCCGTAATAATTTTTAAAACGCATATACAGCCCCTGTAGGCGACATCTCGTCCTTTCACCTACCCTTGGCCGCCATCCCTAGGGGGCAACCCTAGGTCTCCCACCTACCCCCTAACGACCTCCCACCGATCTAGGGCCACCCTAGTTGGCTTGCCACGTTAGGCTACTGTGGGAAGCCTCCGGGAAGCCCCTTGGGGCCTACATGGGCCTCCGGAGAGGCTCATGCGGCTAATTCTTGAGGGCATCCTTCTGAGGGGTTCAGGACATGCGAGGACACCTACATGCCATATGGGACCCAAAAGGGGCCCATGCGGGCAGCCTGGGAGGGCTGTGGGTTTTCCCACTCTCCCGACACTCTAGCATTCCTTCAACACTTCATACAAAGGTCTAAAACCCTAATTTTTTCTCACAGAATTTCCCAAAACAATTTTGTAATATTGATGCACATAAAATGCATACATGAACTTTGTCCTTTATCATATTGAATTCCCACATATTTTCAACATATATGTTGATAATACCATGTTTTACATTGATTTGTGGGGATTTACCAATGATCCCCTTTATTTGGTTAATAACCCTGCACAACAGGAAAACCGTGTTTCGCGTATTTTTCACTTTCAGAAACCTTTACAGAGTCAAATTGACCTGAGATTTTTGGAGCATCATTTTTTCATCCGGAGGAACTTAATGGGCCCTTGAAGCATACCTGGAGAGGCCCGAGGGTTGAAAGAGCATAGGTGATGCAGCCTGGAAGGCTGGCCGTACCACCCACCTCTGTTCAGCTATCAATCGCTCGTTTGCCCTCATTCTTTCGGGAACCGACTTATTTTTCCCTAAAAACCCTATATATATGGACTCGAAGAGTTCTCGGGAGGAGAGCACCTCAGAAAGATAGAAACGCTAAAATGGAGGCTGCAAAGAAGATTGGAGGGGGAAACTTCGCCAGGATCGCTGCCGGAGGGATCTCCACCTTCTCCAACGTCTTCATCATCATGACCATGACCAAGAGGGAGTAGTTCACCTTTGGACTACGGGTTTGTGGAAGTAGCTTCATCTATTTCTCTCATGTTCTTCATAGTACTTAGTGCCATATGAGTTGCCTATCATGATTATGGTCATATTTGTAATACATATATGGTGGATCCTTATTTTATGATATTGTTTTATGAGATATAATCCTATTATTTGGTGAGATGTATTGATAGATTCATATTATGTACCCCGTTCTTAAGTTTATGTTATGATCCAACATCTATGCAAGAGCGTGTGTGGGGTGATGTGTGTGTTAGATGGAGTACCAGGGTTTTAGTGATTGGATAGTGATAATATGTTCACGATCTATTATGGTTTTGCCTTTGTTTTGCTACCTCACTAGGGATTAAGTGAATGCATGTGCTATGTTATGTGACAACAATGATGATCTTGTTTGTTCAAGGTAGCATATTTGATATTCAAACTTCATGCCAAAGTACTTATTGCTATGCTCAGTTAATTCTTAATACAAGATTGATGAAGTTTTTTTTATTGTGGGCATAAGAGAGGTGTTTTGCATCATCTCTATGTTAGGACGTGATTCCCATATTAATTCTAATCTTACATATAATATTATTTGTACCTTCATATCTCATTGTTGAATTGCTTTTTTTCCACCACAACTTTAGGAGAGAATAGTCAAGCGAACCCATGAACCCCGGTCCACTTTTTTATCATCAGAAACACCTTTATATTGACTTTACATTGTTTTCTATTTGCTGCAATATTTTGATGCGAAAATAAAAAATATTTACTTTTCTTATTTGCATCAAAAACACCAAAAACAATCAATCTATTTACAGTTTTTTGCTTAGTTATTTTATCTAGTTTAGTTTCTACTTGTTTTATTATTACTTGTGTTATTTACTTACGCGAAACCTTGTGCTTGACAACCCGGTGGAGTTGGGGACGCAAGGCATTTATTTTACTTGTATAATTGTTTGAAGAAGAGAGAAGAGAACACTCTTCCATCCAGTTTCCCGAGTTTTTGATATAAACCCTCGAGTCACCCTTGTGGGGAAAATACTTTGCTGACGCAACACTGTACACTTGAAGTCCCAACGTCATCAAGCAATTTTTTGGCGCCGTTGCCGGGGAACTGAGAAGAGTTACACCACAACAACTGTCAGTATTTTCTGGCACCGCGTCTCACCAAAGCTTAGGGAGGTAACATCGCTGTGGGCTCTCCTATCTCTTTTAATCGTATTTTATTTGTCTTGTTTTTTAGTCTTTGTTTGCTTGTTTTTAGTTTTTTCTTGTTATTTTTCTTTCTTAAAATGCAAAAATTCATAAAAACTAGTATTCTTTGAATTATGTGTGTCCAAACTTTGAGAGCTTTTTATGAATATAGAGAAACTAGAGAAGGAAATAGAGTATATGAATTGCTTGAGCACCTCAATGAAACTGCTACTGATTTTTGTGAACTACATAATATTACTTGCTTCACAAAAAAAGTTATAAACACTCTCACTACCAATGTAAGCATAATAGTGATCATACTATTGATGCCTATCAAGATTGTAAATTTGCATGTCAAGATATAGAGCAAGTTGAGAAATATGTTGCTTATGTTGCAGACCATGAATTAGAATCCCTAATTAATGAAAATTTTGATACTAGTCATGAGGCACGTGTGATGAAAGGACACATCTGTATTATCCTTCAAATGTGCATAACAGAATTTAGTGATAATGCATATGTTATCAACTATAATAGAAGAAACCTTGCTACCTTGGAAAATACTAAAGTTGTACATGAGGATTATGATCAAAACCTAAGGTTGGGATGCCCATGCATCCCATAGAAGAATCCAACAATGCACCTGTAAATATGCCTGCTAGGTCTACTATTAAAATTATTAATGAGAAAGAGGAATATGATGACGCCCTAGATAATGGCTTATTTTTGTTTGAGAATCCTCCTTGTTTAGAAATAGATACTATGTTAATTATGTGAGGATGAAAATTATAAAATTATTGTTTGTGATAGTGATCTCATACATGATAATCCCATATTCTTATTAAAATCTCATATTCACACAATAGAGGAGAAATTTGCTTATGTTAAGAAGTACTTATGTGGTTTGCAATTTTCTTTAGTTCCAAATCTTTGTTGCAACCATGATATTGAACTTAAAAGTGATACTAATAATTATTTTGAAATAGGAAAGCATGATTATGAATCCCTTAATAAATTTAATGATCCTCTTCATATGCCACAAGTCTCTAAGGTTCATGATTTGAATAGTTACACTATTAATTTTCCTTCCAATAAGTGCAATTATTATGAAAGAGGAGGATATAAGCGCCCTCTCTATGATAATGATAAGTGTAAAATGCATTTACCTACTGTAGATATGCTTTGGTATACATTTATTAGTTGTGATTCATTCATATCAAAAATACCAATGCATAGAAAGAAAGTTAGACTTTGTTACTACTTGTTGCATATTTCATGGTATGTGCTAATGTGCTTTAAAGTGTTAAATGTATTCATTGGTATGATCACACCATGGGACCCTAGTATATTGTTTTCATATATTATTTCTAATAATGAGAAGGAGATAATCAAGAAGCATCACTCCTACAATATCATTGCTCCTACAATCAAGTAAGTAAGCCTAGCTATATGGCTATAAAGAAAGCGCTTTACGGGAGGCAACCCGAGATGTTTTTATTTGTGGTTTTTATTTTTTCATGACTGTTGTAGCATGTTAGTTTTCTTCTAGTGTACTCTCTCGTTTTAAATAAAGTATCAACTTTTTACCGTTTGGATGTTTAAAGTTGCAAACATAATATGGTATTGCTGATTTCCGCGCTGCACTTTTTAGTGCATGATTTTTTCTCCTTAATGGTAGCTCCTACAAATTTGATATTAACTCTGTAGCTAAAACTTTTGATCCTCTATTTTTACGTAAATTTTCTTATTTGAGGTGTCTAAGTCATACTACAAATTCAGTTTTGCTGTAGGAAAAATTCTGGACAGATTCTGCCTTGCTTTGTTAGATCTATTCTTTTGAGTATCAAATTGATTTTTACTTGGATCTTTTGATATGATAGAATGAGTAGAACATTGCTCTCTGGTTCAAATATATAAGTTTATTCTTGAGTAAAATAGCAGCAATCATGATTTCATTTTACCTCTAATGTCACCCATAGAAAAGAATTGCAGAAAAGTTTGTGCTGAAGTTTTTTCACAGAGAATGGAGGAATATCACACCAACATTATTCAAGTATGATGAAGATCATAAGCTTGGGGATGCCCATGCAAACCCAGTGAACTCATTTTAAAATTCCTGGTCTGAGCACCTCTAAACTCTCACTACATGAAAAGTTCTGATCCTCAACGTTAAATTTTCGTCAGGTATGGACACTTTTTCGTCGCCATGGGCCTAAGCGGACGATATGGGTTCTATGGTCCATACTGCGTCAGGTAAATTCCTACCACGGATATTTCGGTGCGTCGCGTTTGGGTGCCCTTTGGCCACGGAAAATCAGACCGTCGCAGAAGAGTTTTTGGGTGGCCGTTGACTGCTGACGTCATGCAAACTAACACGTGGCAGACGCCGTTAACTCACAGTTAACGCCGTTAACCGGCTGAAACACCGTGGTAGATGGTAGGCACATACAAGGCCTGTCACGCCTTAAGCGGGCCAGCCCATTTAGTTTGCGGGCCGGGCCAGCTGACTTAGTTTGACCGGTCAACTATATAATTGGGTTGGTCTATTAGGTACGTGGGCCGGGTCTAACCTCTAAGGTTGACTGGTCAAAATTTAAATGGGTCGGCCCACTAAGCACGTGGGCCGGGCCGAATGCATTCGTTTGACCGGTCAAAGGATAGCTGGGCGGGCTCATTGATAAGGTGGGCCGGGCTGAATGTCTTCGTTTGACTGGTCAACATGATAAATGGGTCGGCCCACTAGTCATGTGGGCTGGACCGAATATCTTTGTTTGACCAGTCAATAGACAAACAAGGCCGGCCCAATAAGCATGTGGGTCGGGCCAAATGTCTTTGTTTGACCAGTCAATAGATAAATGGGACAGCCCAATAAGCATGTGGGCCCGCTTTCCTGTTATCGGGCCAGCCAAGTTAGTAAGTGGGGTCCACCTTGAAGCAAGTGGGCTGGCCCAATAAGTTAATGGGTTGGCCTAAAATAAAAAGTGGGGCCCACTATCCTGTTATCGGGCCGGCCTAGTTAGTAAGTGGGGTCCACCTTAATGCAAGTGTGATGGCCCAATAAGCACGTGGGGCCCACTTTCCTGTTATTGGACCGACCCAGTTAGTAAATGGGGTCCACCTTAAAACAATTGGGCTGGCCCGTTGCAGAAGAGTTTTCGGGTGGCCGTTGACTGCTTACGTCATGCAAACTAACACGTGACAGACGTCGTTAACTCTCAGTTAACGCCGTTAACCGGCTGAAACACCGTGGTAGATGGTAGGCACATACAAGGCCTGCCACGCCTTAAGCGGGCCAGCCCATTTAGTTTGCGGCCTGGGCCAGCTGACTTAGTTTGACCGTTCAACTATATAATTGGGTTGGTCTATTAGGTAAGTGGGCCGGGTCTAACCTCTAAGGTTGACTGGTCAAAACTTAAATGGGTCGGCCCACTAAGCACGTGGGCCGGGCCGAATGCATTCGTTTGACCGGTCAAAGGATAGCTGGGCGGGCTCATTGATAAGGTGGGCTGGGCTGAATGTCTTTGTTTGACTGGTCAACACGATAAATGGGTCGACCCACTAGTCATGTGGGCTGGACCGAATATCTTTGTTTGACCAGTCAACGGACAAACAAGGCCGGCCCAATAAGCATGTGGGTCAGGCCAAATGTCTTTGTTTGACCAGTCAACAGATAAATGGGCCAGCCCAATAAGCATGTGGGGCCCGCTTTCCTGTTATTGGGCCGGCCAAGTTAGTAAGTGGGGTCCACCTTGAAGCAAGTGGGCTAGCCCAATAAGTTAATGGGTTGGCCTAAAATAAAAAGTGGGCCCCACTATCCTGTTATCGGGCCGGCCTAGTTAGTAAGTGCGGTCCACCTTAAAGCAAGTGAGATGGCCCAATAAGCACGTGGGGCCCACTTTCCTGTTATTGGACCGGCCTAGTTAGTAAATGGGGTCCACCTTAAAGCAATTGGGTTGGCCCAATAAGTAAGTGGACTGACCCGTTTAGTTGGTGGATCGGCCCATTAGTCCACTACATAATATATGTGGGCCTAGTAAGGCCCAATAGTCTTGTTGGGCCGAGGTGCGTGAAGCCTGTTGTTTTTTGTTGGGCCGACCCATCTGCGAATTGCTATGTAAACATGCCGTCCTGCAAGACGCTTTAAGATTTTGCGGGCCAGCCCATATCTGATTTCGCTTAATTGGGCCATTGTCGGGATGGGAATTTGTGATTTAGTTTGCAACAACGGTCGGTTACATACTGAGAATATTTACGCAACACATGATTTTAGTCGGATAGCCTCACTTACCACAACCACCATAGAAAGAATGCGTGAAAGAACCATAGAAACTAACTAAATATTACATCAGCTGCAAGGCTTTGAAAAAATATTACATCAGCTGCAAGACTTTGAAAAATATTACATCAGCTGTAAGGCTTTGAAAAAATATTACAGAACCTAGAGAAATTAAATGGTAATTAAACCTAGCAATACAATGAAGGGATTCGACAATCTTTTATGTTGTCTGTGCACCATCTATATCTAGAACAAAGACATTACAAGTTAAGACAACAACAATGGAAAGGCAAAGACACTAATGTTGTTTGCCAAAGAATTTGGAACTCACAATTTCCTCGTTATAACAAGATCATTGTAATGCGCACAGATAGTCTACCGGTATGGGGCTAATATAGACTACCAATAAGCAAATAAAGTGTGCATGCTGCATAGTAACAACCAGAACATTTTAACGTGGAGAGATGGCAAATAATAAGCCGTGACCTTATTTTTGATGTGTATAATCTATACCAACATAAAAAGTGTTATGTTATAATCATTAAGCAGCTGAGATAGTAGAAGATAAACAAGCAATCAAATTATTTTGTGGCTTATATAACCGTGCACGTCAAAATAAAATAATAGACTTACTACTGTCAAGTCCCATGCAACTCACAATGTTCATACACTCGTGGAAGATGTCCGATGTTGCCCTTATTTATAAAGGGGGTTTTTTGTTACTCTGCATCAAGACATGATCAGTCATGCACATACGAGTTCCAGCATGATGAACAGTATGTATGTACTCCCTTCATCCCAGTGGTATTTATGCATTAAACACCGAAAATACTGAGCGATGGGCTACATAATTACACTATATATGTGGCTGGAATCTCTCAAGAATGTGTGTTCATGCATATATACACACACGCAGGCCTATAGCAATACGAAAAGTACACGTACTTGAGCCAGAGCAGCAGTTACTAGCATGGCTGACAAACCAGATAGATACAATAGTTGTATCATTTGCAGTGCAACAAAAGAAGACCAACATGTCCAGTTACTTCCAAATTGACATGAACTACTACATAATAGAAGGCACTTACTTTTGTAATAAAGAATGAACCATATAGTAATTATAATGTCAACAACTATAGAGCAGGTAATGCAAACCAATATGCTCAATTACTTAAATTGGCCATGAACTAAGTAATAGCAGCATTTTACTATCATAGCTAGTAATAAACCGTAAAGGAATTATAATCTAAACTCTGTTGTGCAGAGAACGCTAATCAACGCGTTGAGGGACTTAAAATACGTAATAGACATCACATAGAGGGTAGTGAATGAACTGATAGCAGACAATTAATTTAGTAGCTCACGACGAACCATGTACAAATAATAATGGTATTACTTGTAAAGAGAATGCAGAGTAGCATGTTCATTGACTTCAATTTGGCACGAACTACGTAATAGGAGGTTGTTACTTTTGTAACAAACAATGAGCCAAATAGAATTTAAGATGGCAATAGCTATAGAGCAGGGAATGTGAACCAACATGTGCAATTATTTAAAATTGGCCATGAACTAAATAATTGCAGGATGTTACTGTAATAGATAGGAATGAACCAGATAGGAATTATAACAACATCATTCCTGGACATGTAGTGAAGGGAATGAAAATCAATATGTTTCGGGACATAAATTTGTAATGAGCAACACGCAGAGGATAGTTAATGCGGGAGCTAAGGATGGACCATATACAGAATATAGTGGGATCACGTGTGAACTTGTAGAAGAGCTGAAGAGGGAATGCAAACCAATATGTTTAGCATTCCATGTGTGAGTGCATGCAAAGTAAGAGAAGCGAGTTAATGCTGCAGCTTTTAAAGAACCCGATGGCACACAACATTATTATCGATGTAACTAGTGTGACGAGTTCAAATAAATTTTTACTGCAGGATAGCAGAGCGATAGCATGCAAGAACTAATAGGAGGCAGTTACTTTGTTAGCTTACGAGGAAGTAGATAGAAATAACAATGACATCACCTGTAGTACATGTAATGCAAACCAACATGTTCAGGGAGTACAAAATTGGCATGAACAGAATAGTAGCAGGACATAATTTTGTAAGAACGACTGAGCAAGATAGAAGTTATGATGGCTACACCTACAGAGCAAGGAATGTAAACCAAAATGTTCTTAAAGTTAGCAATGGACTAGAAAATAGTGATATGTCTCCAACGTATCGATAATTTCTTATGTTCCATGCTACTTTTATGATGATACTCACATGTTTTATACATACTTTATGTCATATTTATGCATTTTCCGGCACTAACCTATTAACGAGATGCCGAAGAGCCAGTTGCTGTTTTCTGCTGTTTTTGGTTTTAGAAATCCTAGTTAGGAAATATTCTCGGAATTGGACGAAATCAACGCCCAGGATCTTATTTTTCCACGAAGCTTCCAGAACACCGGGGGAGATACGAAGTGGGGCGACGAGGCGATGCCACACTAGGGCGGCGCGGCTGACACGCGTACAGCACGCGACCGTTGGGAACCCCAAGTGGAAGGTGTGATGCGTACAGCAGTAAGTTTCCCTCAGTTAGAAACCAAGGTTTATCGAACCAGTAGGAGTCAAGAAGCACGTTGAAGGTTGATGGCGGCGAGATGTAGTGCGGCGCAACACCAGGGATTCCGGCGCCAACGTGGAACCTGCACAACACAAACCAAGTACTTTGCCCCAACGAAACAGCGAGGTTGTCAATCTCACCGGCTTGCTGTAACAAAGGATTAGATGTATAGTGTGGATGATGATTGTTTGCAGAAAGCAGTAGAACAAAGATTGGCAAAGAGATTGTATTTCAGTATAGAGAATTGGACCGGGGTCCACAGTTCACTAGAGGTGTCTCTCCCATAAGATAAACATCATGTTGGGTGAACAAATTACAGTTGGGCAATTGACAAATAGAGAGGACATGACCATGCACATACATATTATGATGAGTACTGTGAGATTTAATTGGGCATTACGACAAAGTACATAGACCGCTATCCAGCATGCATCTATGCCTAAAAAGTCCACCTTCAGGTTATCATCCGAACCCCCTCCAGTATTAAGTTGCTAACAACAGACAATTGCATTAAGTATTGCGCGTAATGTAATCAGTGACTACATCCTCAAACATAGCACCAATGTTTTATCCCTAGTGGCAACAGCACATTGATACGTCCCCGACGTATCCATAATTTCTGTTGTTCCATGCTTGTTTTATGACAATACTTACATGTTTTGCTTGCACTTTATAATGTTTTTATGCGTTTTCCGGAACTAACCTATTAACAAGATGCCACAGTGCCAGTTCCTGTTTTCTGCTGTTTTTTGGTTCCAGAAAGGCTGTTCGGGCAATATTCTCGGAATTGGACGAAATCAACGCCAAACCTCCTATTTTCTCCGGAAGGCTCCAGAACACCGAAGAAGAGTCGGAGAGGGGCCAGGGGGCCACCACACCACATGGCGGCGCGGGCCAGGCCTAGGCCGCGCCGGCCTAGGGTGTGGCGCCCCCAGGTGCCCCCCTGCGCCGCCTCTTCGCCTATAAAACCCCTTTCGACCTAAAAACGCAGTACCAATTGACGAAACTCCAGAAAGACTCTAGGGGCGCCGCCGCCATCGCGAAACTCCAATTCGGGGGACAGAACTCTGTTCCGGCACCCTGCCGGAACGGGGAAGTGCCCCCGGAAGCCATCTCCATCAACGCCATCGCCTCCATCATGCTCCGTGAGTAGTTCCCCCATGGACTACGGGTTCTAGCAGTAGCTATGTCGGTATACTCTCCCCCATGTACTTCAATACAATGGTCTCATGAGCTGCCTTACATGATTGAGATTCATCTGATGTAATCGGTGTTGTGTTTGTTGGGATCCGATGGATGATACATTATGATTAGTCTATCTATAAAGTTTGTGAAGTTATTGTTGCTGCAATCTTGTTATGCTTAATGCTTGTCACTAGGGCCCGAGTGGCATGATCTTAGATTTGAGCTCTATATTGTTGCTTAGATTGTATCTACAAGTTGTATGCACATGTCACTGTCCGGAACCAATGGCCCCGAAGTGACAGAAATCGGGACAACCGGAGGGGATGGTAGTGATGTGAGGATCACATGTTTTCACGGTGTGTTAATGCTTTGCTCCGGTACTCTATTAAAAGGAGTACCTTAATATCCAGTAGTTTCCCTTGAGGCCCGGCTGCCACCGGCTGGTAGGACAAAAGATGTTGTGCAAGTTTCTCATTGCGAGCACGTACGACTATATACGGAAAACATGCCTACATAATTAATAAGCTTGATATTCTTTCTTAATGCCTTTGATTCCTGTCAATTGCCCAACTGTAATTTATTCACCCAACACTTGTCACTTATTGGAGAGTTACCACTAGTGTAGATCGCTGGGAACCCCGGTCCATCTCTCATCATTATATACTTGTTCTACATGTCATTGGAAGTAGTATCAACTATTCTCTGGTGCCATCGCTCTCATATTGCTATTACTGCTGCTGTGTTACTGTTACTATTGCTCTCATACTACTGCTACTTTCACATCACCCCTGTTACTAGTGCTTTTCCAGGTGCAGCTGAATTGACAACTCAGTTGTTAAGGCTTATAAGTATTCTTTACCTCCCCTTGTGTCGAATCAATAAATTTGGGTTATACTACCTTCGAAGACTATCGCGATCCCCTATACTTGTGGGTCATCAAGACTGTTTTCTGGCGCCGTTGTCGGGGAGGCATAGCTCTACTCATAAGTTCACCTGGGGAGTACACTCTACCTCTCTCTCTGTTTTATTTTATTTTGTTTTGCTTAGTTTACTTTTGTCTAGTTTATTTTTGCTTAGTTTATTTCTGTCTAGTATTAGTTTGCGTAGTTTACTTTTGCTTAGTTTATTTTTGTCTTGTTTTATTTGTCTCATATACCCAAAAATCCATAAAAATTTGAAAAACCTAAAAATTAGAAACTGCCGTTATGGGAGAACCTACAACTTACTTGGAGCTCATAGAATGTTATAATAATTATAGGAAATCAAGAGCTGGTGAAGTAATGAGTGCTATGATAGAAAAAGTGAATACAATTGCTAAAATCTTGCTTAAACGCCATGATATAAACTGTTGCTCTCAACAGGAGACTAAACATCTTAAATTTCAATGTGGCTTTAGTGAGGAATTTTTAATTAAGAACTATAATCGGAATTGCTATATTCATTATGGGTTCGAAGAGGTAGAACAATTTGTCGTATTTATGGGAGCCTCTGAGATCGAATCCTTCATGGTTGAGAATTATGAAACTTGTGTTGTTTGTAAGGACCTTAAAGATTATGTCTCTTCTATCCTTAATTGTTGCATAGAATGCTTCGGTAATAATCCTTATATCATTGATTATAAAGAGAGACACATTAATGCACAAGAATGCACTCACAATTTGCAGGAACCGGTGGAAGAAGAAACTGATGAACCTGAAAGCGCATTGGATGAAAAAGAGGAGGAAATTGATGAACCAGAAAGCTCATTGGATGAAAAAGAAGAGGAGAGCGACGAACAAAAGGAGGAAGAATGGATTAGCTACCCATGCCAACCTTCTAATGAGAGTAACTCTTTATCTCTTACATTATTTGATTGTCCTCCATGCTTACCGAAAGAGGTTGAATGTTATGTTCCTGTGCATTCTCTTGAAATTTTCCCTATGAGTAAAACTTGTGAGAATAATTACGCTACTGTTATATATGATAATCCATGCTACTTTGATAAATCTTATGATAATGCTTTGTTTGTGCCTGATGTCGAAATGCATGGTACTAAAGAATTTTGCTTAGCAAATGTCTATGATAAAGCTCTAGATGATGGTCCTATGTTACTTGATAATATTAATTGTGCTACTAATGAAAATGGGATTGGAGAGTTCTTGACTTATTCTATGAGTCCCATATCTCTTGAGAATGATCAACTACCTTGTTATATTATTAATAAAAGTAAGTTTGAAAGCTTTAAATCCACTATTCTTGAACTTGATAAAAATTATATGTTTGTGGATCATGAAAAGTATGCTGCATGTGATAGCTATATTGTTGAGTTTGTTCATGAAGCTACTGAAAATTATTATGAGAGAGGAAAATATGGTAGTAGAAATTTTCATGGTACTAATACACCTCTCTATATGCTGAAATTTTTAAAGTTACACTTGTTCTATCTTCTTATGCTTGTTACTTTGCTTTTCATGAACTTGTTTATTTACAAGATTCCTTTGCATAGGAAGCATGTTAGGCTTAAATGTGTTTTGAATTTGCCTCTTGATGCTCTCTTTTGCTTCAAATACTATTTCTTGCGAGTGCATTATTAAAACTGCTGAGCCCATCTTAATGGCTATAAAGAAAGCAACTTCTTGGGAGATAACCCATGTGTTATTTTGCTACAGTACTTTGTTTTATATTTGTGTCTTGGAAGTTGTTTACTACTGTAGCAACCTCTCCTTATCTTAGTTTTGTGTTTTGTTGTGCCAAGTGAAGCCTCTAATCGAAGGTTGATACTAGATTTGGATTTCTGCGCAGAAACAGATTTCTATCTGTCACGAATCTTGGTCCAATTTTCTGTAGGAAACTCAGAAAATTATGCTAATTTACGTGCGTGTTCCTCAGATATGTACGCAACTTTCATTAGTTTTGAGTTTTCTGATTTGAGCAACGGAAGTATTTTATTAAAATTCGTCTTTACTAGCTGTTCTGTTTTGGCAGATTCTGTCTCTGTTTTTTGCATTGTCTCTTGTGGACTTTAAGCGAGGTTTTCTAGACGTAGAGAGCTGTAGCTAATGTTTTATTGAGTTCTTGCAATGTGCCACTACAGGACCAAGGTGGATTCAAATTTTTTGAGTACTAACCCCTCTAATGAAGTTTATGAGAAGTTTGGTGTGAAGGAAGTTTTCAAGGGTCAAGAGAGGAGGATGATATATGATCAAGAAGAGTGAAAAGTCTAAGCTTGGGGATGCCCCCGTGGTTCATCCCTGCATATTTTAAGAAGACTCAAGCGTCTAAGCTTGGGGATGCCCAAGGCATCCCCTTCTTCATCAACTTATCAGGTTCCTCCCCTGAAACTATATTTTTATTCGGTCACATCATATGTGCTTTACTTGGAGCGTCTGTGTGTTTATTTTCGTTTTGTTTGTTTGAATAAGATCAGATCCTAGCAATCCTTGATTGGGAGAGATACACGCTCCGCTTTTTCATATGAACACTTGTTCTTCGTTTTACTTTTAATGTTCAATGATAAAAGTTGGAAGCTACAATACTTATTGTTTGGTTGGAAAAAGAAAATGCCTCATATGTCTTGGATAATTTGATACTTGGCAATTGTTTTGAGCTCTCAAGTAGATCATAAGTTTTTGCATGTAGTTTAAACCTATTAGTGGAGAACTACTGTAGAGCTTGTTAAAATTGGTTTGCATAATTGATCTCTCTTAAGGTCTAGATATTTTCTGGTAAAAGTGTTTGAGCAACAAGGAAGACAGTGTAGAGTATTATAATGCTTGCAATATGTTCTTATGTAAGTTTTGCTGTACCGCTTCATACTTGTGTTTGCTTCAAACAACCTTGCTAGCCTAAACCTTGTATTGAGAGGGAATACTTCTCATGCATCCAAAATACTTGAGCCAACCACTATGCCATTTGTGTCCACCATACCTACCTACTATGTGGTATTTCCTGCCATTCCAAAGTAAATTGCTTGAGTGCTACCTTTAAACAATTCAAAATTTATTACCTCTGATTTGTGTTAATGTTTTATAGCTCATGAGGAAGTATGTGGTGTTTAGCTTTCAACCTTGTCATTTACTTTTGACGGACTCTCATATGGACTAGTGGCACATCCGCTTATCCAATAATTTTGCAAAAAGAGCTGGCAATGGGATTCCCAGTCCCAAATTAATCAAACTAAATAGACACTCCTCCATGGTATGTGATTGTTGGACGGCACCCGAAGGATTCGGTTAGCCATGGCTTGTGTAAGCAAAGGTTGGGAGGAGTGTCATCATAATAAAACTAAAATAAAAAGGCACTCCTTCATGGTATGAGATTGTTGGCAGGCACCCGAGGATTCGGTTAGCCATGGTTTGTGAAAGAAAGGTTGGAAGGAGTGCCACACAAAAATTAAATAAAATGGGAGCCGCTCTTGAAAGTCCGGTTGGCGAGGTAGTTAGTGTACCCATTACCATTCGTTGACAACAACAAACACCTCTCAAAATTTTACTTTTTATGCCCTCTATATGTTTTCAAAACCAAAGCTCTAGCACAAATATAGCAATCGATGCTTTCCTCTTTGAAGGACCATTCTTTTACTTTTAATGTTGAGTCAGTTCACCTACTTCCTTCCACCTTAGAAGCAAACACTTGTGTCAACTGTGCATTGATTCTTACATACTTGCATATTTGCATTCATCATATTACTTTGTGTTGACAATATCCATGAGATATACATGTTGAAAGTTGAAAGCAACCGCTGAAACTTATATCCTCCTTTGTGTTGCTTCGATGCCTTTACTATGAACTTATTGCTTTATGAGTTAACTCTTGTGCAATCTTTTGATGCTTGTCTTGAAAGTACTCTTTATGAAAAGTTTTGCTATATGTTATCTACTTGTTAGCAACTATAGATCATTGCCTTGAGTCACTTCATTCATTTCATATGCTTTGTAACAGTATGATCAAGGTTATGTAAGTAGCATGTCACTACATAAATTATTATTTTTATCGTTTACCTGCTCGGGACGAGCAGGAACTAAGCTTGGGGATGCTGATACGTCCCCGACGTATCCATAATTTCTGTTGTTCCATGCTTGTTTTATGACAATACTTACATGTTTTGCTTGCACTTTATAATGTTTTTATGCGTTTTCCGGAACTAACCTATTAACAAGATGCCACAGGTGCCGGTTCTGTTTTCTGCTGTTTTTGGTTCCAGAAAGGCTGTTCGGGCAATATTCTCGGAATTGGACGAAATCAACGCCAAACCTCTTATTTTCTCCGGAAGGCTCCAGAACACTGAAGAAGAGTCGGAGAGGGGCCAGGGGGCCACCACACCACATGGCGGCGCGGGCCAGGCCTAGGCCGCGCCGGCCTAGGGTGTGGCGCCCCCAGGTGCCCCCCTGCGCCGCCTCTTCTCCTATAAAACCCCTTTCGACCTAAAAACGCAGTACCAATTGACGAAACTCCAGAAAGACTCCAGGGGCGCCGCCGCCATCGCGAAACTCCAATTCGGGGGACAGAACTCTGTTCCGGCACCCTGCCGGAACGGGGAAGTGCCCCCGGAAGCCATCTCCATCAACGCCATCGCCTCCATCATGCTCCGTGAGTAGTTCCCCCATGGACTACGGGTTCTAGCAGTAGCTATGTCGGTATACTCTCCCCCATGTACTTCAATACAATGGTCTCATGAGCTGCCTTACATGATTGAGATTCATCTGATGTAATCGGTGTTGTGTTTGTTGGGATCCGATGGATGATACATTATGATTAGTCTATCTATAAAGTTTGTGAAGTTATTGTTGCTGCAATCTTGTTATGCTTAATGCTTGTCACTAGGGCCCGAGTGGCATGATCTTAGATTTGAGCTCTATATTGTTGCTTAGATTGTATCTACAAGTTGTATGCACATGTCACTGTCCGGAACCAATGGCCCCGAAGTGACAGAAATCGGGACAACCGGAGGGGATGGTAGTGATGTGAGGATCACATGTTTTCACGGTGTGTTAATGCTTTGCTCCGGTACTCTATTAAAAGGAGTACCTTAATATCCAGTAGTTTCCCTTGAGGCCCGGCTGCCACCGGCTGGTAGGACAAAAGATGTTGTGCAAGTTTCTCATTGCGAGCACGTACGACTATATACGGAAAACATGCCTACATAATTAATAAGCTTGATATTCTTTCTTAATGCCTTTGATTCCTGTCAATTGCCCAACTGTAATTTATTCACCCAACACTTGTCACTTATTGGAGAGTTACCACTAGTGTAGATCGCTGGGAACCCCGGTCCATCTCTCATCATTATATACTTGTTCTACATGTCATTGGAAGTAGTATCAACTATTCTCTGGTGCCATCGCTCTCATATTGCTATTACTGCTGTGTTATCACATTACTATTGCTCTCATACTACTGCTACTTTCACATCACCCCTGTTACTAGTGCTTTTCCAGGTGCAGCTGAATTGACAACTCAGTTGTTAAGGCTTATAAGTATTCTTTACCTCCCCTTGTGTCGAATCAATAAATTTGGGTTATACTACCCTCGAAGACTATCGCGATCCCCTATACTTGTGGGTCATCACACATCCATAATCTTAGAGGTTTCTCTCACTCCCCCAGATTCACGGAGACATGAACCCACTATCGAGCATAAATACTCCCTCTTGGAGTTACTAGCATCAACTTGGCAAGAGCATCTACTAATAATGGAGAGCATGCAAGATCATAAACAACACATAGACATAACTTTGATAATCAACATAACAAGTATTCTCTATTCATCGGATCCCAACAAACGCAACATATAGAATTACAGATAGATGATCTTGATCATGTTCGGCAGCTCACAAGACCCGACAATTAAGCACAATGGGGAGAAGACAACCATCTAGCTACTGCTATGGACCCATAGTCCAGGGGTAGACTACTCACACATCACTCCGGAGGCGACCATGGCGGCGTAGAGTCCTCCGGGAGATGATTCCCCTCTCCGGCAGGGTGCCGGAGGCGATCTCCTGAATCCCCTGAGATGGGATTGGCGGCGGCGGCGTCTCTGGAAGGTTTTCCGTATCATGGCTCTCGGTACTGGGGGTTTCGCGACAGAGGCTATTTGTAGGCGGAAGGGCAGGTCAAGGGGCGTCACGAGGGGCCCACACCCTAGGTCGGCACGGCCAGGGCTTGGGCCGCGCCGCCCTATGGTTTGGCTGCCTCGTGGCCCCACTTCGTCTCCTCTTCGGTCTTCTGGAAGCTTCGTGGCAAAATAGGACCCTGGGCGTTGATTTCGTCCAATTCCGAGAATATTTCTTTACTAGGATTTCTGAAACCAAAAACAGCAGAAACAAAGAATCGGCACTTCGGCATCTTGTTAATAGGTTAGTTCCAGAAAATGCACGAATATGACATAAAGTGTGCATAAAACATGTAGATATCATCAATAATGTGGCATGGAACATAAGAAATTATTGATACGTCGGAGACGTATCAGCATCCCCAAGCTTAGTTCCTGCTCGTCCCGAGCAGGTAAACGATAAACAAAGATAATTTCTGGAGTGACATGCCATCATAACCTTGATCATACTATTTGTAAGCATATGTAGTGAATGCAGCGATCAAAACAATGTAAATGACATGAGTAAACAAGTGAATCATATAGCAAAGACTTTTCATCAATAGTACTTCAAGACAAGCATCAATAAGTCTTGCATAAGAGTTAACTCATAAAGCAATAATTCATAGTAAAAGCATTGAAGCAACACAAAGGAAGATGAAGTTTCAGCGGTTGCTTTCAACTTATAACATGTATATCTCATGGATATTGTCAACATAGAGTAATATAATAAGTGCAATATGCAAGTATGTAGGAATCAATGCACAGTTCACACAAGTGTTTGCTTCTTGAGATGGAGAGAAATAGGTGAACTGACTCAACATAAAAGTAAAAGAATGGTCCTTCAAAGAGGAAAAGCATCGATTGCTATATTTGTGCTAGAGCTTTGATTTTGAAAACAAGAAACAATTTTGTCAACGGTAGTAATAAAGCATATGTATCATGTAAATTATATCTTACAAGTTGCAAGCCTCATGCATAGTATACTAATAGTGCCCGCACCTTGTCCTAATTAGCTTGGACTACCGGGATCATCGCAATGCACATGTTTTAACCAAGTGTCACAAAGGGGTACCTCTATGCCGCCTGTACAAAGGTCTAAGGAGAAAGCTCGCATCGGATTTCTCGCTATTGATTATTCTCAACTTAGACATCCATACCGGGACAACATAGACAACAGATAATGGACTCCTCTTTTATGCATAAGCATGTAGCAACAATTAATTTTCTCATTTGAGATTGAGGATATTGTCCAAAACTGAAACTTCCACCATGGATCATGGCTTTAGTTAGCGGCCCAATGTTCTTCTCTAACAATATGCATGCTCTAACCATAAGGTGGTAGATCTCCCTTACTTCAGACAAGACGAACATGCATAGCAACTCACATGATATTCAACAAAGAGCAGTTGATGGCGTCTCCAGTGAACATGGTTATCGCACAACAAGCAACTTAATAAGAGATAAAGTGCATAAGTACATATTCAATACCACAATAGTTTTTAAGCTATTTGTCCCATGAGCTATATATTGTAAAGATGGAGAATAGAAATTTAAAGGTAGCACTCAAGCAATTTACTTTGGAATGGCGGAGAAATACCATGTAGTAGGTAGGTATGGTGGACACAAATGGCATAGTGGTTGGCTCAAGTATTTTGGATGCATGAGAAGTATTCCCTCTCGATACAAGGTTTAGGCTAGCAAGGTTATTTGAAACAAACACAAGGATGAAGCGGTGTAGCAAAACTCACATAAAAGACATATTGAAAACATTATAAGTCTCTACACCGTCTTCCTTGTTGTTCAAACTCAATACTAGAAATTATCTAGACCTTAGAGAGACCAAATATGCAAACCAAATTTTAGCATGCTCTATGTATTTCTTCATCAATAGGTGCAAAGTATATGATGCAAGAGCTTAAACATGAGCACAACAATTGCCAAGTATTACATTACCCAAGACATTATAGCAATTACTACATCTATCATTTTCCAATTCCAACCATATAAGAATTTAACGAAGAAGAAACTTCGCCATGAATATTATGAGTAGAGCCTAAGGACATACTTGTCCATATGCTACAGTGGAGTGTGTCTCTCTCCCACAAAGTGAATGCTAGGATCCATTTTATTCAAACAAAACAAACAACAAAAACAAACCGACGCTCCAAGCAAAGCACATAAGATGTGATGGAATAAAAATATAGTTTCAGGGGAGGAACCTGATAATATTGTCGATGAAGAAGGGGATGCCTTGGGCATCCCCAAGCTTAGACGCTTGAGTATTCTTGATATATGCAGGGGTGAACCACCGGGGCATCCCCAAGCTTAGAGCTTTCACTCTCCTTGATCATGTTGTATCATCTCCCTCTCTTGATCCTTGAAAACTTCCTCCACACCAAACTTAGAACAACTCATTAGAGGGTTAGTGCACAATCAAAATATACATGATCAGAGGTGACATAATCATTCTTAACACTTCTGGACATTGCACAAAGCTACTGAAAGTCAACGGAATCGAAATATCCATCGAACATAACAAAACTAGCAATGCGAAATAAAAGGCAGAATCTGTCAAAACAGAACAGTTCGTATTGACAAATTTTATCGAGGCACCAGACTTGCTCAAATGAAAATGCTCAAATTGAATGAAAGTTGCGTACATATCTGAGGATCACTCACGTAAATTGGCATAATTTTCTGAGTTACCTACAGAGAATTTTGCCCAGATTCGTGACAGCAAAGAAATCTGGTTCTACGCAGTAATCCAAATCTAGTATGAACTTTACTATCAACGACTTTACTTGGCACAACAAAACACTAAACTAAGATAAGGAGAGGTTACTACAGTAGTGAACAACTTCCAAGACACAAAATAAAAACAAAGTACTGTAGTAAAAAATATGGGTTGTCTCCCATAAGCGCTTTTCTTTAACGCCTTTCAGCTAGGCGCAGAAAGTGTGTATCAAGTGTTATCAAGAGATGGAGCATCATTATCATGAGCTCCCCCATCCGTAGTGGTACTAAGGGCTTTGTCAATTTTAGGCCTATAATAATACTTCTTTGGTTTAGGCACTTTAGAGACATACATAAACTTTTGCTCCTTACCCACATAAGCTTTCTCCTTATATTTAAGAGAAGAAAATGTTGAACCCAAGGTTCCCATAGCTTTTTCAAGTTCGTCAATCCTATTGGTTTGATCATCATGGACAACACAAATTCCTAGGACACTAATTCTTTCATCAATTCCTTCTAAGGATTTATCAAGTTCATCAGTTTTATCAAGTAACATTTCCAATTTAGTTTCAATACTTGGAAAAAATTTCTCTATGGTTTCCAATTTTTCCATAACATCTTCAAGAGAGATTTCAGTTTTAACTTCATCAACAGGGGATATTCCAAATAGACTCTCAATAATGCAACTAGCTTCTAATGCAGGAGTACTTAGGAAGTTACCTTTCGCGAGACTATCAAGAACATACCTATTCCAGCTAGAGATACCAACATAAAAATTCCTGAGTAGGATAGTGGTGGAGTGTTTCTTAGTGCACCTATTATGGGCATCAATAATTCTATACCAAGCATCTCTTAAACATTCTCCCCCTCGTTGCTTAAACGTTTAACTTCAACTTCAGGATTACTCATTTTAGCAGTAGTAAATAAAGCAAACTAGATAAAGTAAATGCAAGTAACTAATTTTTTGTGTGTTTTTGATATAGCAAACAAGATAGCAAATAAAGTAAAACTAGCAACTAATTTTTTTGTATTTTGATTTAGTGCAGCAAACAAAGTAGTAAATAAAACTAAGCAAGACAAAAACAAAGTAAAGAGATTGGGATGTGGAGACTCCCCTTGCAGCGTGTCTTGATCTCCCCGGCAACGGCGCCAGAAATTTAGCTTGACACGCGTACAGCACGCGACCGTTGGGAACCCCAAGTGGAAGGTGTGATGCGTACAGCAGTAAGTTTCCCTCAGTTAGAAACCAAGGTTTATCGAACCAGTAGGAGTCAAGAAGCACGTTGAAGGTTGATGGCGGCGAGATGTAGTGCGGCGCAACACCAGGGATTCCGGCGCCAACGTGGAACCTGCACAACACAAACCAAGTACTTTGCCCCAACGAAACAGTGAGGTTGTCAATCTCACCGGCTTGCTGTAACAAAGGATTAGATGTATAGTGTGGATGATGATTGTTTGCAGAAAACAGTAGAACAGTATTGCAGTATATTGTATTTCAGTATAGAGAATTGGACCGGGGTCCACAGTTCACTAGAGGTGTCTCTCCCATAAGATAAACAGCATGTTGGGTGAACAAATTACAGTTGGGCAATTGACAAATAGAGAGGGCATGACCATGCACATACATATTATGATGAGTACTGTGAGATTTAATTGGTCATAACGACAAAGTACATAGACCGCTATCCAGCATGCATCTATGCCTAAAAAGTCCACCTTTAGGTTATCATCCGAACCCCCTCCAGTATTAAGTTGCTAACAACAGACAATTGCATTAAGTATTGCGCGTAATGTAATCAGTGACTACATCCTCGAACATAGCACCAATGTTTTATCCCTAGTGGCAACAGCAGATCCATAATCTTAGAGGTTTCTCTCACTCCCCCAGATTCACGGAGACATGAACCCACTATCGAGCATAAATACTCCCTCTTGGAGTTACTAGCATCAACTTGGCCAAAGCATCTACTAATAACGGAGAGCATGCAAGATCATAAACAACACATAGACATAACTTTGATAATCAACATAACAAGTATTCTCTATTCATCGGATCCCAACAAACGCAACATATAGAATTACAGATAGATGATCTTGATCATGTTCGGCAGCTCACAAGACCCGACAATTAAGCACAATGGGGAGAAGACAACCATCTAGCTACTGCTATGGACCCATAGTCCAGGGGTAGACTACTCACACATCACTCCGGAGGCGACCATGGCGGCGTAGAGTCCTCCGGGAGATGATTCCCCTCTCCGGCAGGGTGCCGGAGGCGATCTCCTGAATCCCCCGAGATGGGATTGGCGGCGGCGGCGTCTCTGGAAGGTTTTCCGTATCGTGGCTCTCGGTACTGGGGGTTTCGCGATGGAGGCTATTTGTAGGCGGAAGGGCAGGTCAAGGGGCGTCACGAGGGGCCCACACCCTAGGTCGGCGCGGCCAGGGCTTGGGTCGCGCCGCCCTATGGTTTGGCTGCCTCGTGGCCCCACTTCGTCTCCTCTTCGGTCTTCTGGAAGCTTCGTGGCAAAATAGGACCCTGGGCGTTGATCTCGTCCAATTCCGAGAATATTTATTTACTAGGATTTCTGAAACCAAAAACAGCAGAAACAAAGAATCGGCACTTCGGCATCTTGTTAATAGGTTAGTTCCAGAAAATGCACGAATATGACATAAAGTGTGCATAAAATATGTAGATATCATCAATAATGTGGCATGGAACATAAGAAATTATCGATACGTCGGAGACGTATCAGCGGCTCACCTCCTGGCCGCGCGGCCCTGTTGTGTGGGCCCCTCGTGGCGCCCCCTGACCTACCCTTCCGCCTACATAAGCCTTCGTCGATAATAACTCCAGTACCGAGAGCCACGATACGGAAAACCTTCCAGAGACACCGCCGCCAATCCCATCTCGGGGGATTCAGGAGATCGCCTCCGGCACCCTGCCGGAGAGGGGAATCATCTCCCGGAGGACTCTTCACCGCCATGGTCGCCTTTGGAGTGATGTGTGAGTAGTTCACCCCTGGACTATGGGTCCATAGCAGTAGCTAGATGGTCGTCTTCTCCTAATTGTGCTATCATTGTTGGATCTTGTGAGCTGCCTAACATGATCAAGATCATCTATCTGTAATGGTACATGTTGCGTTTGTTGGGATCCGATGAATAGTGAATGCTATGTTATGTTGATTATCAATCTATCATCTATGTGTTGTTTATGATCTTGCATGCTCTCCATTGCTAGTAGAGGCTCTGGCCAAGTTTTTGCTTGTAACTCCAAGAGGGAGTATTTATGCTCGATAGTGGGTTCATGCCTCCATTAAATCTAGGACAGTGACAGAAAGTTCTAAGGTTGTGGATGTGCTGTTGCCAGTAGGGATAAAACATCAATGCTATGTCTAAGGATATATTTGTTGATTACATTACGCACCATACTTAATGCAATTGTCTATTGTTTGCAACTTAATACTGGAGGGGGTTCGGATGATAACCTGAAGGTGGACTTTTTAGGCATAGATGCATGCTGGATAGCGGTCTATGTACTTTGTCGTAATGCCCAATTAAATCTCACGATACTCATCATAACATGTATGTGCATGGTCATGCCCTCTTTATTTGTCAATTTCCCAACTGTAATTTGTTCACCCAACATGCTTATTCTTATGGGAGAGACACCACTAGTGAACTGTGGACCCCGGTCCATTCTTTTACATCGAATACAATCAACTGCAATACTCGTTCTACTGTTTTCTGCAAACATCATCATCCACACTATACATCTAATCCTTTGTTACAGCAAGCCGGTGAGATTGACAACCTCACTGTCACGTTGGGGCAAAGTAATTTGGTTGTGTTGTGCAGGTTCCACGTTGGCGCCGGAATTCCTGGTGTTGTGCCGCACTACACTCCGCTGCCATCAACCTTCAACGTGCTTCTTGGCTCCTACTGGTTTGATAAACCTTGGTTTCTTACCGAGGGAAAACTTGCCGCTGTACGCATCACACCTTCCTCTTGGGGTTCCCAACGGACGCGTGCTGTATGCGTATCAAGCTCTTTTTCTGGCGCCGTTGCCGGGGAGATCAAGACACGCTGCAAGGGGTGTCTCCACCTCCAATCTCTTTACTTTGTTTTTGTCTTGCTTTATTTTATTTAGTACTTTGTTTGCTGCATTATATCAAAATACAAAAAAAATTAGTTGCTAGCTTTACTTTATTTACTGTCTTGTTTGCAATCTCCATATTAAAAACACAAAAAATTAGTTACTTGCATTTACTTTACTTATTTCATTATGTTTCCTCCTAATTTTACTTTAAAAGATATACATGTGGGATAAGGGTCTATAATTGGAAGAGATAATATAGAAGAATTTTTCACCCATGTTAGTATGCATGAAGATCTTGAAGATATACCCCTGGCAAAAGCTGTCCCTACTTATGAAAATGCCTCTGTCTGTTTGGTACGCATGATGGAAACTAGATTTATTAGTCTCAATCCCATGATACAACACATGTTTCTTACACTTTCTGATATGGAGAGGGGAGAGAAGAGAGATTTTGTTTTAAAAGTCCTTGTTAGAGAATTTGAGGATATAGCTAAAGAAGCTAGAAAAGTTTTCATTAAGCATAAGAGGCTTGGTATGTTCACCGATTTTAAAAGAACACTTGAAAAGATGGACATGGATAGAATAAGGTACACTAATAATGTTAATAATGGTGGGGAGATTAAAGCACCAATACCTTGCAAGTTCCTAGGAATGCATGAAGCTCTAGATGATAATTATGCTTGGCTTGTCCCTGAAAATTTGTTTGATGAGAATAGCAAGCCTAAGACTAATGAAAAGGGAGCCTCTGAAACTTACGTATACAAAATATAATGCATGGTTGAGAAAACTCCAAACCCCGTTGTAGATGCATCATCTCTTGATAACACTTGATACACACTTTCTGCGCCTAGCTGAAAGGCGTTAAAGAAAAGCGCTTATGGGAGACAACCCATGATTTTACTACAGTACTTTTATTTTATATTTGAGTCTTGGAAGTTGTTACTGCTGTAGCAACCTCTCCTTATCTTAATTTTGTTGCATTGTTGTGCCAAGTAAAGTCTTTGATAGTAAGGTTCATACTAGATTTGGATTACTGCGCAGAAACAGATTTCTTGCTGTCACGAATCTGGGTTGAATTATCTGTAGGTAATTCAGAAAATTCTGCAAATTTACGTGAGTGATCCTCAGATATGTACGCAACTTTCATTCAATTTGAGAATTTTCATTTGAGCAAGTCTGGTGCCTCTTAGAAATTCGTCTTTACGGACTGTTCTGTTTTGACAGATTCTGCCTTTTATTTCGCATTGCCTGTTTTGCTATGTTTGATGGATTTTTCTATTCCATTAACTTTCAGTAGCTTTGTGCAATGTACAGAAGTGTTAAGAACGATTATGTCACCTCTGAACATATGAATTTTGATTATGCACTAACCCTCTAATGAGTTGTTTTGAGTTTGGTGTGGAGGAAGTTTTCAAGGATCAAGAGAGGAGGATGATACAATATGATCAAGGAGAGTGAAAGCTCTAAGCTTGGGGATGCTCCGGTGGTTCACCCCTGCATATTTCAAGAAGACTCAAGCATCTAAGCTTGGGGATGCCCAAGGCATCCCCTTCTTCATCGACAACATTATCAGGTTCCTCTAGTGAAACTATATTTTTATTCCGTCACATCTTATGTACTTTGCTTGGAGCGTCTGTTTGTTTTTGTTTTTGTTTTGTTTGAATAAAGTTGGATCCTAGCATTCATTGTGTGGGAGAGAGACACGCTCCGCTGTTGCATATGGACAAATATGTCCTTAGGCTTTACTCATAATGTTCATGGCGAAGGTTGAACTGCTTCGTTAAATTGTTATATGGTTGGAAACGGGAAATGCTACATGTGGTAATTGGTATAATAACTTGAATAATGTGATACTTGGCAATTGTTATGCTCATGTTTAAGCTCTTGCATCATATACTTTGCACCTATTAGTGAAGAAATACATAGAGCTTGCTAAAATTTGGTTTGCATGATTGGTCTCTCTAAGGTCTAGATATTTTCTAGTAAGGGTCGAACAACAAGGAAGACGGTGTAGAGTCTTATAATGCTTACAATATGTCTTTTATGTGAGTTTTGTTGTACCGGTTCATACTTGTGTTTGTTTCAAACAACTTTGCTAGCCTAAACCTTGTATCGAGAGGGAATACTTCTCATACATCCAAAATCCTTGAGCCAAACACTATGCCACTTGTGTCCACCATACCTACCTACTACATGGTATTTCTCTGCCATTCCAAAGTAAATTTCTTGAGTGCTACCTTTAAAATTTCCATTCTTTATCTTTGCAATATATAGCTCATGGGACAAATAGCGTAAAAACTATTGTGGTATTGAATATGTACTTATGTATCTTATCTCTTATTAAGTTGCTTGTTGAGCGATAACCATGTTCCTGGGGACGCCATCAACTACCCTTTGTTGAATATCATGTGAGTTGCTATGCATGTTCGTCTTGTCTGAAGTAAGGGCGATTTACCATGAGTTGAATGGTTTGAGTATGCATATTGTTAGAGAAGAGCATTGGGCCGCTAACTAAAGCCACGATCCATGGTGGAAGTTTCAGTTTTGGACAACTATCCTCAATCTCATATGAGAATATTATTTGTTGCTAAATGCTTATGCATTAAAGAGGAGTCCATTATCTGTTGTCTATGTTGTCCCGGTATGGATGTCTAAGTTGAGAATAATCAAAAGTGAGAAATCCAATGCGAGCTTTCTCCTTAGACCTTTGTACAGGCGGCATAGAGGTACCCCTTTGTGACACTTGGTTAAAACATATGTATTGCGATGATAATCCAGGTAATCCGAGCTAATTAGGACAAGGTGCGAGCACTATTTGTATACTATGCATGAGGCTTGCAACTTGTAGGATATAATTTACATGATACATATGCTTTATTACTACCGTTGACAAAATTGTTTCTTGTTTTCAAAATAAAAGCTGTAGCACAAACATAGCAATCAATGCTTCCCTCTGCGAAGGGCCTTTCTTCTACTTTTATGTTGAGTCAGTTTACCCATTTCTCTCTATCTTAGAAGCAAACACTTGTGTTAACTGTGCATTGATTCCTACATACTTGCATATTGCACTTATTATATTACTTTATGTTGACAATATCCATGAGATATACATGTTATAAGTTGAAAGCAACCGCTGAAACTTAATCTTCCTTTGTGTTGCTTCAATGCCTCTACTATGAATTTATTGCTTTATGAGTTAACTCTTATGCAAGACTTATTGATGCTTGTCTTGAAAGTACTATTCATGAAAAGTCTTTGCTATATGATTCAGTTGTTTACTCATTGTCCTTACCATTGTTTTGGATCGCTGCATTCATTACATGTGCTTACAATAGTATTGATCAAGATTATGATGGCATGTCACTTCAGAAATTATCTTTGTTATCGTTTACCTACTCGGGACGAGTAGGAACTAGGCTTGGGGATGCTGATACGTCTCCAACGTATCGATAATTTCTTATGTTCCATGCTACTTTTATGATGATACTCACATGTTTTATACATAATTTATGTCATATTTATGCATTTTCCGGCACTAACCTATTAATGAGATGCCGAAGAGCCAGTTGCTGTTTTCTGCTGTTTTTGGTTTCAGAAATCCTAGTAAGGAAATATTCTCAGAATTGGACGAAATCAACTCCCAGGATCTTATTTTTCCACGAAGCTTCCAGAACACCAGGGGAGATACGAAGTGAGGCGACGCCACACTAGGGCGGCGAAGCCCACCTCCTGGCCACGCGGCCCTGTTGTGTGGGCCCCTCGTGGCGCCCCCTGACCTACCCTTCCGCCTACATAAGCCTTCGTCGATAATAACTCCAGTACCGAGAGCCACGATACGGAAAACCTTCCAGAGACGCCGCCGCCAATCCCATCTCGGGGGATTCAGGAGATCGCCTCCGGCACCCTACCGGAGAGGGGAATCATCTCCCGGAGGACTCTTCACCGCCATGGTCGCCTCCGGAGTGATGTGTGAGTAGTTCACCCCTGGATTATGGGTCCATAGCAGTAGCTAGATGGTCATCTTCTCCTAATTGTGCTATCATTGTTGGATCTTGTGAGCTGCCTAACATGATCAAGATCATCTATCTGTAATGCTACATGTTGCGTTTGTTGGGATCCGATGAATAGTGAATGCTATGTTATGTTCATTATCAATCTATCATCTATGTGTTGTTTATGATCTTGCATGCTCTCCGTTGCTAGTAGAGGCTCTGGCCAAGTTTTTGCTTGTAACTCCAAGAGGGAGTATTTATGCTCGATAGTGGGTTCATGCCTCCATTAAATGCAGGGACAATGTGAGAAAGTTCTAAGGTTGTGGATGTGCTGTTGCCACTAGGGATAAAACATCAATGCTATGTCTAAGGATATATTTGTTGATTACATTACGCACCATACTTAATGCAATTGTCTGTTGTTTGCAACTTAATACTGGAGGGGGTTCGGATGATAACCTGAAGGTGGACTTTTTAGGCATAGATGCATGATGGATAGCGGTCTATGTACTTTGTCGTAATGCCCAATTAAATCTCACAATACTCATCATAACATGTATGTGCATGGTCATGCCCTCTTTATTTGTCAATTGCTCAACTGTAATTTGTTCACCCAACATGCTTATTCTTATGGGAGAGACACCACTAGTGAACTATGGACCCCGGTCCATTCTTTTACATCGAATAAAGTCAACTGCAATACTCGTTCTACTGTTTTCTGCAAACATCATCATCCACACTATACATCTAATCCTTTGTTACAGCAAGCCGGTGAGATTGACAACCTCACTGTCACGTTGGGGCAAAGTAATTTGGTTGTGTTGTGCAGGTTCCACGTTGGCGCCGGAATCCCTGGTGTTGCGCCGCACTACACTCCGCCGCCATCAACCTTCAACGTGCTTCTTGGCTCCTACTGGTTCGATAAACCTTGGTTTCTTACTGAGGGAAAACTTGCCGCTGTACGCATCACACCTTCCTCTTGGGGTTCCCAACGGACGCGTGCTGTACGCGTATCAAATAGCAAGGTGTTATTGTCATAGCTAGGAATGAACTTAAAGAGCTTCAGACAAACAAGCATCTGAATTCAGAACATGGCGCTAAAACAAGGGACTTACATTAGGAGAAGCACTTTGTGGGAGTCACTGTAGATTTTCCTAGGGTTGATAGATCCGGTGATGAAGCACACTACATGTGCTACTTGGGGTTGGAGAGACAGCCATTACACTTCATGGTTACTCATCTCATATGCAAAAAACGTAACGGCGCATCGTTAGCACAAACAGGTTCCCACAACATTAAACAAGAACATGCAGGCAGCAATAGAAAATCGACAGTAGAAGAGTTTAGATCATGCACGACGCCGGGGAAGCAGATCCGGTTCATGCACAGCGGTGTCACTGAGCTAGATTCGATGCGGTGAATGACGGATCCGGCGAAGTGTCTTCGTTGCATCTCGTTGTACTTCACCTACTATCTTTGTGATTTCTTGCTAACATACAAAGACATAAAGTTTTTTCGAGAAAAATTGCATGACAATTGACGTGATAATATAGTAAGGGGTATTTGTTGCCAACATGATGGTACCCTTTTATAAAGCTTTTTGCTTAAACTTGAATGACTGATTGTTCATGTTTAGTTACGTTAGTATATTGTGTGCTTTTATAACTTTTATTGCATATATTATGATGAACACGTATGTGAAGTCAGAATGTAGCAGACATGAAGATCTTTGTTTTGAATCCCACAAACAGATCTTCACATAACTAGCTAACAGTATTGTTGTTGCCTATTCGAGGGTACCTCGGAGGAGGGATCCTCACGAGGGGGAGAAGAAGTAGGGGCCATCGGACGGAGAGTTCTTGGGACGGTGGTACGCGATTTACCCAGCTTCGGAACACCTGCACGATGACAGGCCTAGCTATTGTTGCTTGTCTAGAATTACCTGGGCGCTTTCGCGTTGTTGCAGTGAGTTGTGGTTGCCCCTCTAGAGCTCCCAGGATCCGGCTTATAAAGGTGCAAGGATATAGGGTTTACACGGAGAGTCCTAGCCGGAATACAATTCGCGTAACTACGAAATATTACATTGCCGTGCACGTCAAGGATCTGCCTTCCCTTATACGTCGTACTGGATCCGGCTACCCCTGATGGGCCAGGCCGGATCCGACTTCCAGAGTTGGTCGGTGGATCCGGCTCCTCGTTCCTAGGCTGGACTTGATCCATCTTGATCTACAGCAACTAGGCCACCCGATGGGCCATACGCCACCATCATCGTCTATGGGCCACACAGGCTTACTGGATCTAGGCACTGTCGATGGTACACCCATGAAGTATACCCACAATAGTAGCCCCGAGAGTTCTCCGAGATTCACCTCTTGTTTCCGCCTTATTCGAATCATCTTCATATCCGACAAACCTCTCGGTAACATGGGAAAACTTGAAGAACCCTGACTTTATGAAACTTCCCTTTCCAGATCATATGCCGGAAAGATCCTTCATCCTGCGGGACTTCATCCATCGACCTTATTACTACAACGAGTCTCCAGGTTACTCCCCTGCAGAGATATAATGGCTCGTCGTTTTAAATTTTTACCCGGAACCTTGAAAGGTTCAAACGGTTCCGCCAATCTTGGCACCATTTTCGGGTAATTTCAACGGTAACTTATCCTTAGCCATTTTTACCACTAGGGTTTTCTACATGTGTCTATCATCCAATGGTGCGACGCTTGCGTTCCGACCACAGGATCCAGAGCACGAATCTCATCCCGCGCCTATAAATATCCTCACCGCACACACACTAATCATCTCATTCCCCCCATTTTCACCTCTCACTCGCGTGCCGCCACCGAGCTCCAGCTTCCGCCGCGCCGGAGTCCACTGGAGTTTCACCGGAGCAAGCGCCGCCGTGTCGACTTCATCTTGTTCTTAACTTCGGCGAGCCACCGCAGCGAAAACCTCATCGCCGGCATCTCCGACCACCGTGGAAGCCATCTCCGGTAAGCCTTCACTTCGAGCTTTTTCATCGGCTTCGGTAGGGACGACTAGTGTGTAGCAATAATTCCGACTAATTTAGTCAACTTCGCAATTGTAGATGTCTTCTTCTACTCCGCCTCCATTGCAGACGGAACCAATTGCGGCCACGCCAATCTCCTCTGCCCCTCTGCCATTCATCCCCGTCCAACTGGATCCTATCAAGGGATCTGGCAAGACCATTGAGGGAGCCACTTCCAATCCGGCAGACTTAGACGGAAAGAAACAGATGGAGAATAAGGTGGAAGAGGCCGCCGCCAAGAAATTGAAGGCCCGATCTCGCGAAGGAGAGGTTAAGGGACAATGGTGGCCCTGCACCAGCGGAGAGGACGAACTCCGCAGCTTCGAGGCAGAGGGATTTCTGCAGCCCGGATCTTGGAGAGTGGTTCCGGGAGCCCTGTTCCCGGCGCCCGAAGCCGGAGAATGGGTGCTAACCAGGGCATTAGTCGAGTGCGGGTTTTCCTTGACGCCGAGCGATTTCTTCTTAGAAATCCTTGAGGTGTACAATCTGCAACCTCACAACATCTCCCCCAACAACGTCCTTGCCATCATGTCGCCCTATGCGAGGGTCATCTCCGGGTAACACCTGACTTGACCCTTTTTCAATATTTCTTCTCCGTCAAGAAGGTGACGGTCCCGCAGACTTCATCGCTTGTCACCTGCGGTAGCATTACCTTCAAGATCTGCCCCGGCCGAGTCTACCCCCACACGGATCGTCACGAGTCCATCAGATATTGGTCTGGGGGATTCTTCTACGTGAAGGATTTATCGTATCCGGCCAGCCTGAAGACTTTGCCAGAGTTCAAGGATGGGCCCGCTAGAAAAACCCTCGCCTGGACTAAGTGTCCGCATATCTCCGAGTCACCTCATCTGACAAGGATGGTAAGGCGGATCTGCAAGCTGACGGAGTCCGGCTTGTCGGTGAAGGACCTGACGCTGTCATGGTTCACCAAGCGGATCCAGCCTCTTCAACATCGGGGTCGCTTGATGTATGAGTATAGTGGCCGTGACGACACCATGCGCGCCACCAAAGACAACCTTTCCTCCGACGCCCTAAACAAGCGGCTCCGGGTAATGATCAAAATTCCACGCGACGTTCACTCTCACGCGTGTAATGTTGGCATACACACGGGTGGCGCCGACATCGCGGTAAGTATTTCGACTAATCGTCACTTCCCTTTTTATACCTGCAAATTTGTCTTAAGGACTTTATCTTGTATGTTCAGCTCGAAGCCCTTGAGGAAAAGGATCTCGGGAACCTGACCCGGGTCCAACACTCCGGCAACACGAACCCGGTGGCCGCGTCTGACGTGGAAGTTCCCGAGGGCCCTCCTCCCGCAAAGCGGAAGAGAAGTGCAGCTTCCGGGTCAGCGCCCAAGCATGCGCGCGAGATCCCAGCGTTGCGGCCGCCAAGAAGGCCGAAAAAGAAAAAGAGCGCCTCAAGGAAATCGACACCAGCAAAAGCTCGCATGCCAGCATCGAGCAATTCTTCAAGAAACCTGGGTAAAAACTTAGCTTCCGACTCACTCTCTTTTTCCAACTTAACTCAGAATCTGCTAAGTGTCATGCTCTTTTTGTTGTGCAGCAAAAGTACCGGAAGCAAGCCTCATAAGAAGAAGAACAAGCCCTCTCCTGCCTCGATGCCTATCACTCCGGAAGTGGAGGTTACGCCTAAGGCCTCCTCCTTTGCAGCTCAGGGTCCGAAGGATGTCATCAATCTTGATGATATTCCGAAGGAGCCAACTGCAGATTCCGGAAAAGACGCCTCCTCGTCCAAACCTCCGCCTGAAGAAACTGAGTCCGCCTCGGCTGAAGCTATGACTAATAATTCCACAAAGAAATTGTTGCTAAGTGGTGCTACCGGTACCCTGAGCAGCCGCCCACCACACAATCAATCCACCCAGGTGATTCATTAAGGTTGTTAATTTTAATTCTCAATTCTCACAATCCAAAATAATCAAAACAGCAGTGGCATTTTGTTATTGCTAGGCATACTAAGAATACTAGCAATGGTTCAAGGGTGGCTACACACTACTAGGATTGATAAGCATAGCATAACTTTCGAAAACAAAATCCTACCATGCATACTAGTTTCAAAACACTAATGCATAATATAAAATAGATAGGATTTGAATGTCACTTGCCTTTTTGGTAGTCGAAGCGCGTTCACTTCTCTTAATCAAAATACGTTACTCTCCGTACAAACTATAACATAGAATATAGCACAACATAAACATACCATTCAACAACAACAACAACAAAAATAAACAAACATTCGATATGAACAATCATAGATAAGCATGCATGCTATGCACCAATTTATTTCACAAGAGAGGTAGTGTGTATGTGTTGTATTGTGTGTTCTCTGATATGTGCAATAATAATAAAGTATTCTGGACATTTAATTTGATTTAGAAAAACCATTAATCGAGTATCTACTTTACATATACAACCCTATTAATTAGCTACAGCAAGCATTATGGGTTGTAAAAATATGAATTTGGCTTCCCTGGATAGGTTATAGTAATACAAGAGTAGAGCAATTGGATTCACCCGAAAAAGTTTTATAGAATTTGAATTATCGTCAAATTACTGATTTGAATAGATTTTACTAAAGCAAATTTGTGCACGTATCAAAGTTGTACAACTCCTATACTAAGTTGAAGTACATGATCTGAGGATTCCAGAAAGTACAAATTTGTTAAATTTGGACCAGTAGATTATTTGATATAATTTTTATAGTGAAAAAGGATTAATTAAATCATTTGAATTATGGTTCGAAAAATAATACATAACATATACAGTATTCTTGCATATTTGGATTCTACATGTTATAAGCTTTCCAACGATATAAAGTTTGTAAATTTTGGACCTCTGGATGATTTTATAATGAATTTCTAAGTTGGACACATAATCAGATATTTAAAATTTACATTTAAAATGAGTTTGACTGAGTTTGTCTGAGACGCTGACTGTACTGGTGACTGTACTGCTAACTGTACTGCTGACTGTACCGCTGAATGTACTGCTGACTGTAGTTTGACTTTGACGAGATCTACAACTTTCGTGTAGAGCCCGAAGCAATTTGAGGTAGTTTTGGTGGTCAAAACAACGAGTTAAGATTTCGTTGATGTAGGGTTTCGAGAGGAGCAAAGGGAAAACGAAACTGCGGTCTGGTGGAGAGTTTATATAGACCATAGGTCGGGGGAAAAGGTGGGCCTCGAAGTTAGGAACGCGTAGAAACAAACGGATCTGAAATCGGAATTGTGTAGCTCAAGAAAACTATGTTTAAGTGAAGATAAGTTTTGGCAAAACGAAAATCGTTTCGTGCCAGACACGAACACGAGCTCGCTCGGGCGTGGCCGGTCGGTCCGGCTGGGCTGAGTTTGCTTGCTGGGCCGGTCGGTCCGGCTGGCCGGCCCACTTTATTTTTTTTTCTTTTTCTTTTATCTATTACCTGTTTCTTTGATAAAATGAGTTTCATAAATCCGATTTGAGTGAAACGAATTTCTGTGAGTTTGTAAAATTATTTTTCTCATTATAGGATAACACAAATACTTAAATTTTATAAATTATTATTTTATATTATTTTTTTATTACAATTTTGCCACTATGGCTATATGAGGTGGTTTCAACAAAAGTGTAGCAAACAAATTTCTAAAAATTTGTAAAAATCAAAATAGTGTTTTAGGACAATCAAGAAACCTTTTTAAAATCCATTTGTGAAAATAAAATAATAATCATATACACTTGGCCTATATGGCTATTTGGGCAATATTTTGTAAGAAAAGTTTTCCAGGGTTTTGTTTTCTTAAAAAGAATTTCATTAAGGATTTGAAAACTTTGAAAGCAAGGATATGTTTGATTTTGAAAATACTTTAAAATCGAAAGTCTTTAAAAACACTATTTTGGAATTAACTTGTTAATAACTTTAAAAAGTTTTAATTCTTTGTGAATTTTCAATCAAGTTCAAACAATCAAGCATTTAATTTATTTTTATTTTACATTCCAAAATTTAGGAAATTTCAGGATGTGACAGACTACCACCCTTAAAAGAAATCTCGTCCTCGAGATTGGAGATAGGCTAGAAAGAAAAGGTTTGGTTTCAGGTCTTCTAATAGGTTCTTACTCACTATTGCTTCTTTTTCGAACATCTTCGAGGAGATTTCCGAAGTTAAACTCGGGCTTTGAAAATGTTACACTAAACCATATGCGGTTATACCATCTACTGTATCCATTCATATGAGGGTATTCATCTCATGGGTATTATCGTGTACTTGAGTATACTCGATCATGGGAAACTCCTTGTGATACCTTCTCTAAATACCATCTCATGCGGCATCATGATGTAAATCCATAATCCAAGGGTATGGCTTCTACCACCCTTAAAAGAAACTTTTGTAGATAGTCTTGGGTCTTGGGTTTAGGCTAAGCTCATTCTGGTATGAGTTGGCTCATCCGAGGATAAGACTTGACAATAGGTCATATTAGGAAAACATCTATTTCTTATGGCTTCTGAGTTTAAAAATCTAATAGGGGAATGTTTATTCACATATAGTAAACAACATGTGACTCCAAGGTGAGTCGAATAGGTTTATTCATAGTACGGCTTCTAATCCAAAGGGTTGGTTGTTGAACTACTTTTAACATTGATGGATCACTCTTCGGGTCAATAAGGAGACCGGGATGTGTAAACTTCATGACATCTTTCATATTTTGGTTTTTGGTTTCTTCGATAGCTTTCCACCACTCTTCATCTAGTGGCTGGATCTTCAAACTAAAGGTAGTCCTACGTTTGGCAGCACTTGCCTACTATAAGGGTATAATATTTCTCCACCCTAGGGTTCAGGCTTAACAGCGACGTCTCTCTTGTAGGTACGTCTCTCTAGATTTACCATTCCTCATAACAAGGGCGAACAATATGAGTAGTCGTCATGGGGGCCAGTCCATGTCGCACCCAATCATTTCCTTGTTTTCAGTTTGGTATATCTCGTATTCTAACTCTTGGTCAACCTCACAAGTTTTGACAAAAACCACCATGGAGAATTGAATCAATGTTTCAATCCCCATTATTGATTGTTTTGAAAACACTTCTATCGATTCTTGACTAGGGTTTTGCGTATCTCACATCCTATGCTTCTTCATCTGATAGGAAACATCTAGGTTGATTTCACTACTGTTGCCTTCATGGCGAGTTTCCGAGAAAACTATTTCTGGGTTGGGTATAGATGAGAATAGATAGAAAGATTCTAAAGAAATTTCCTACCCAAACACAACAGATCAAAGCAAATCATTTTACAAACAACATCTAACAAGCATCAAGCAATATCTTTCAAACACAAACAAATTAGTATGGTCATACCTCAATTTGGTATGATCAATATTTTGTTACTTTATCGTTGGTTCGCAAAAGATAACTAATTGTGGTCTACTATATTTCTATATTGGATGCATCAAGTTTCTATTCTAGTCCTTCGGTGTATCTTCGTGTGTTGTGCAGTCTGCATTGAAGTCTTCCTCCATGTTCTTCATTGGTCTTCCATGAAACACTTCTTGCGGAGTCGAAGAAATCACATGAATCATCACTCTTCATGCTTCAGGGACATGGTCATCATCAGTCATTGTTGATAGTTTTGATAAGGTGGTCATCTAAAGTGAGAGGAAAATAATTTTGAAGATGAAGTAGATGAGAATATAAGATGTTCAAAATCCAAACATATTTTTAATTGAAAATAGGATTAAACAAAATTTTCATCCTAGGGTCTTCCTATTTCTAATCCAAACCTAGGGTCTCGATCCTACAAGCAACACTATGCTCTGATACCATTCTGTAGCACCCTACCTTTTAATAAAGGCAAGATACCTGTGTATAGTGCTATTCCCGGGATCACTGATAGCACACACATTACAAAATATAGTAATCATTGCAATAGTATCAAATTACTACATCGTTGATCCAGAGGGTACAATAAAATCTTACAAATTGCATAGTCACATGGACTAGCTCAGAATAAACACAGCGGAAAGTAAATCAGCAATGAGCCTTCATCATCTTCATGTGCCACAGGCAGTCATGTTGGAATGTAGACTCGAGATCCTACCTCGTACTTCTCCTCATAAAATCCTGCACGTTTGAATATGCAGCCCCACGAATGGAGGTCAGTACAATGATGTACTGGAAAATGATACTTATATGGTGGCAGTTGTGGGCATGACTATCTACATGATATTTGGCAAGTGGAGTTTAGGCAAATTTGCATAAAGCCAATTTTATCCTACATTTTATTTCAAAACAAAACATTTTTGAAAATCTTTGAATGACATTATGAAATCACACCATGGTTAAATCCTCCATGGGTTTTAGAATAATCACATGGTTACATCTCCCATGAGTTTTCGAAGGTTGATCAAATTTTAAATACATTCAGAAAAGGTGATGAGATTCCTCCGTACATTCCCTGCCTAGAAGCTCAAATTGTCCATAACCGGGGACACGACTAAGATCTTAGGTTTACTCTCGAGAGGTTGTGCACTTTCACCTTACGACCCACCCTTCCCAAGAGAAGAATGGGACAAGATCTTTCAGAAGAAGGTTTCAACCATACTAGCATAGACTCGTACCCATTTGGCCGCAGCCACATCTTCCTATCTATCAAACAAGTTGGACCTCACAACTTACTTAATCCCGGCAGAGCCCATAATACCATAAGGCTGCACTGGAAGCTAACTAAGACATGGATGACATAATAATCTCTTTAATCCTGAGTGGCCATCCACAAGTGAAACCCACAGGCTTAAAACCATAACGATAATAAACCCCCGCACGATCCTCTGATGAAAACCAGAGGTGCAGTCTAGGGCAACCACTATTCAACTGCGCACTCTCAGGCACCCACCCGTCCACTGGTCCATCCCCAGGATCGGAGCCCTGAGCAGCCGCCCACCACACAATCAATCCACCCAGGTGATTCATTAAGGTTGTTAATTTTAATTCTCAATTCTCACAATCCAAAATAATCAAAACAGCAGTGGCATTTTGTTATTGCTAGGCATACTAAGAATACTAGCAATAGTTCAAGGGTGGCTACACACTACTAGGATTGATAAGCATAGCATAACTTTCGAAAACAAAATCCTACCATGCATACTAGTTTCAAAACACTAATGCATAATATAAAATAGATAGGATTTGAATGTCACTTGCCTTTTTGGTAGTCGAAGCGCGTTCACTTCTCTTAATCAAAATACGTTACTCTCCGTACAAACTATAACATAGAATATAGCACAACATAAACATACCATTCAACAACAACAACAACAAAAATAAACAAACATTCGATATGAACAATCATAGACAAGCATGCATGCTATGCACCAATTTATTTCACAAGAGAGGTAGTGTGTATGTGTTGTATTGTGTGTTCTCTGATATGTGCAATAATAATAAAGTATTCTGGACATTTAATTTGATTTAGAAAAACCATTAATCGAGTATCTACTTTACATATACAACCCTATTAATTAGCTACAGCAAGCATTATGGGTTGTAAAAATATGAATTTGGCTTCCCTGGATAGGTTATAGTAATACAAGAGTAGAGCAATTGGATTCACCCGAAAAAGTTTTATAGAATTTGAATTATCGTCAAATTACTGATTTGAATAGATTTTACTAAAGCAAGTTTGTGCACGTATCAAAGTTGTACAACTCCTATACTAAGTTGAAGTACATGATCTGGGGATTCCAGAAAGTACTAATTTGTTAAATTTGGACTAGTAGATTATTTGATATAATTTTTATAGTGAAAAGGATTAATTAAATCATTTGAATTATGATTCGAAAACTAATACATAACATATACAGTATTCTTGCATATTTGGATTCTACATGTTATAAGCTTTCCAACGATATAAAGTTTGTAAACTTTGGACCTCTGGATGATTTTTTAATGAATTTCTAAGTTGGACACATAATCAGATATTTAAAATTTACATTTAAAATGAGTTTGGCCGAGTTTGACTGAGACGCTTGATCAGATCGGTGATCAGATCGCTAATCAGATCGCTGACTGTACCGCTGACTGTACTGCTGACTGTAGTTTGACTTTGACCAGACTGAGTTGACTATGCTGATGTCAGGATGATGTCATAAATGTTGACAGAAAAAGTTGCTCAGATGGAAAAACTTTCTACATCAAAGTTGTATAGAATTAATAGATCTATCTAACGCACAATTTACTTTTCACAACGAAATAATGAGTTTGACAAGATCTGGGTTATACCTTATAAGATCTGAATTTTGTAACCTCATTTTCTCCTTGCTCGGTGAACGAAACAAGGTGAAACTTGCGGCAATTGAAAGATCTTGACGAGAGGAACAACTTCCGTGTTGAAGTCATGATGATTCGAGATCGTTTTGAAACTCGATTTGGCTCCGGTAGATGAGCGACAAATTGGTACTTCAAATCGAAAAACTTTCAACATGAAAGTTGTAGAGGATGATCAGATCTACATACTCACCAAAGGAATTTGGATTTCGTGGAACGAGCACGAACTAATTGAAGATTCCCTTTGTCAGACCTGACGCCTTGCGATGCGAAATTGTCCGTGTATGGTGGATGAAAAGAGATGAGATTGGTTGGGATTGAAAGATTTCGACGAGATCTACAACTTTCGTGTAGAGCCCGAAGCGATTTGAGGTAGTTTTGGTGGTCAAAACAACGAGTTAAGATTTCGTTGATGTAGGGTTTCGAGAGGAGGAAAGGGAAAACGAAACTGCGGTCTGGTGGAGAGTTTATATAGACCATAGGTTAGTGGAAAAGGTGGGCCTCGAAGTTTGGAACGCGTAGAAACAAACGGATCTGAAATCGGAGTTGTGTAGCTCAAGAAAACTATGTTTAAGTGAAGATAAGTTTTGGCAAAACGAAAATCGTTTCGTGCCAGACACGAACGCGAGCTCGCTCGGGCGTGGCCGGTCGGTCCGGCTGGGCTGAGTTTGCTTGCTGGGCCGGTCGGTCCGGCTGGCCGGCCCACCTTATTTTTTTTTCTTTTTCTTTTATCTATTACCTGTTTCTTTGATAAAAAGAGTTTCATAAATCCGATTTGAGTGAAACGAATTTCTGTGAGTTTGTAAAATTATTTTGCTCATTATAGGATAACACAAATACTTAAATTTTATAAATTATTATTTTATATTATTTTTTTATTACAATTTTGCCACTATGGCTATATGAGGTGGTTTCAACAAAAGTGTAGCAAACAAATTTCTAAAAATTTGTAAAAATCAAAATAGTGTTTTAGGACAATCAAGAAACCTTTTTAAAATCCATTTGCGAAAATAAAATAATAATCATATACACTTGGCCTATATGGCTATTTGGGCAATATTTTGTAAGAAACGTTTTCCAGGGTTTTGTTTTCTTAAAAAGAATTTCATTAAGGATTTGAAAACATTGAAAGCAAGGATATGTTTGATTTTGAAAATACTTTAAAATCGAAAGTCTTTAAAAACACTATTTTGGAATTAACTTGTTAATAACTTTAAAAAGTTTTAATTCTTTGTGAATTTTCAATCAAGTTCAAACAATCAAGCATTTAATTTATTTTTATTTTACATTCCAAAATTTAGGAAATTTCGGGATGTGACATGCTATGGATGAAGTGAGGAAGAAACTATTCTCTATATCGCTGTCTGGTAAAGCGGCGCATTGATATAAATTACTGGATAATGGGGATTCTCTTGAATGGAATGATATTGTGTCCTGGTTTTATTCTAAGTTCTATCCTCTAAGTGAAATTCACAAAGATCGGAACCACATATATAATTTTTGGCCTCATGATGGAGAGAGTATTGTCCAAGCGTGGGGGAGATTGAAGTCTTTAATGCTCAAATGCCCCATTCATGAGCTTCCTGGTAATATTATTATTGATAATTTCTATGCAAGACTTTCTTTTCAAGATAAGACCTTGCTGGATACTTCTTGTTCTGGATCATTTACACGCAACAAAGAAGAGTTTAAAAAGGACCTTCTTAATTGGATCCAAGAGAATACTGAAGGATGGGAGAACGACAAGGATAGAGAATCAGGTATAAATTATGATTATAAATGCATTGAAGCTTTTATGGATACTGATAAATTTCGTAATATGAGTGCTACTTATGGTCTTGATTCTCAAGTTGCTGCAAATCTTTATAAAGCTTTTGCCTCTCATTATGAATTTCCTAAGAAGAATTTTGATAAGTATCATGAACCGTATAAAGATAAAATCTATTCATCTATAAATAAATGTGTTGTAGTTGAAACTGTTGATCATGTTATTCCTGAAGCTTATATTGAAAAAACTCCTTTCCCTGCTAAAATGAAGGAGTACTCTGTTATAAATAGTGCGGTTAATAAAAGTGAAAAGAAACCTATAGAACCTGAAGAACAAATAAAAGTTGAACCCGCTATTGCAATTGTTAAAGATCTTGTGACTGAAAATGTGGAAGATGGTCATATTATTTTCTGTGAAGATGCTTCTAATATTGTTTCACATCCTAATAAGTCTAGGAAAGCTAGTGTTCCTATGCTATCTGTTAGAATTGGTGATCATTGTTATTATGGTTTATGTGATATTGGTGCAAGTATTAGTGCTATTCCTTATGAGCTTTACACGGAGATTATGCACGAAATTGGTTCTTGTGAACTTGAAGATATTGATGTGGTTATTCGGCTGGCTAATAGAGAAACTATCTCTCCAATTGGTATTGTTCTAGATGTGGAAGTTCTATGTGGTAAGATTAAATATCCTGCTGACTTTTTGGTACTTGGTTCTGCTGCTAGTAAATATTGTCCTATCATTTTTGGTAGACCTTTTCTAAATACTTGTGGAGCTGTTATAGATTGCAAGAAAGAGAAAATTTTGACTAAATTTGCTGGTGAATCTTATGAGTTTAACTTCTCTAAATTTACCAAAACTCCTTATAAAGATGATTCGCCTAATAATGATTTTAGAGTTGAACTGATTTTAGAGTTGAACAGTGTGCATCTATTGCTCTTGCTCCTAATAATCCTCTGCAGCAACATTTGGAGAATAGTGAGACTGAAGTTTTTAGGGAAGAAAGAAATGAGCTTGATGAAATTTTCCTTCGTCAACCTATTCTTAAGCATGATTTATCGGTAGAAGATCTGGGTACAACACCACCACCAAAGGAAGATCCTGTCTTTGATTTAAAACCATTGCCTGATAATCTTAAATATGCTCATATTGATGATAAGAAAATATATCCTGTTATTATTAGTTCTAAGCTTTCAGAGTTTGAAGAAGAAAGGTTATTGGAAATATTGAAGAAACACCGAGGAGCTATTGGCTACACTCTTGATGACTTGAAGGGGATTTCTCCCTCTATTTGCCAACACGCCATTAATATGGAAGATGATGCAAAGCCTGTTGTTGAACATCAGTGTCGTCTAATTCCTAAGATGAAGGATGTGGTAAGAAATGAGGTATTAAGACTTCTTGATGCTGGTATTATATATCCTATTGCTGATAGTAGATGGGTTAGTCCTGTGCATTGTGTTCCTAAGAAAGGAGGAATGACTGTTGTGCCTAATGATAATGATGAGCTCATACCTCAAAGAGTAGTTGTAGGGTATAGAATGTGCATTGATTATCGAAAAGTTAATAAGGTTACTAAGAAAGATCATTACCCTTTACCTTTTATTGATCAAATGTTAGAAAGGTTATCCAAAAATACTTATTTTGCTTTCTTGATGGTTATTCTGGGTTTTCACAAATTGCTGTTAAAACTAAGGATCAAGAGAAAACCACTTTCACTTGTCCCTATGGAATTTATGCTTATAGACGCATGCCTTTTGGTTTATGTAATGCCCCTGCTACTCTTCAAAGATGCATGTCTGCTATTTTTCATGGCTTTTGCGAGAATATTGTGGAGGTATTCATGGACGATTTTTCCGTCTATGGGAATTCTTTTGATAATTGCTTGCGAAACCTTGATAAAGTTTTGCAGAGATGTGAAGAAACTAACCTTGTTCTTAATTGGGAGAAATGCCACTTTATGGTTAATGAAGGAATTGTATTGGGACATAAAATTTCTGAGAGAGGTATTGAAGTTGATAGAGCTAAAGTTGAAGCAATTGAGAAGGTGCCCTATCCTAGGGATGTTAAAGGTATTCGTAGTGTTCTTGGTCATGCTGGGTTTTATAGGAGGTTTATTAAAGACTTCTCCAAAATTTCAAAACCTCTACTAATCTTCTTCAAAAAGATGTACCTTTTGTTTTTGATGATGATTGTAAGGAAGCTTTTGAAACTCTAAAGAAAGGCTTAACAACTGCTCCTATAGTTGAACCTCCTGATTGGAACTTACCATTTGAAATTATGTGTGATGCTAGTGATTTTGTTGTAGGCGCTGTTCTTGGACAGCGAGTAAATAAAAAATTGAATGTCATTCATTATGCTAGTAAAACCCTTGATGCTGCTCAAAGAAATTATGCTACTACTGAAAAAGAATTGTTAGATGTAGTCTTTGCTTGTGATAAGTTTAGATCTTATATTGTTGATTCAAAAGTTACAATTCATACTGATCATGCTGCAATTAGATACCTTATGCAAAAGAAATATGCTAAGCCAAGGCTTATTAGATGGGTACTTCTGTTGCAAGAATTTGATTTACATATTGTAGATAGGAAAGGTGCTGATAATCCTGTTGCTGATAATTTGTCTAGATTGGAAAATATTGCTTATGATCCTGTTCATGTTAATGATAGTTTTCCAAATGAACAATTGGCTGTAATAAAGGTGAGCTCGCGAGACAGTCCTTGGTACGCTGATTATGCTAACTTTATTGTTTCCAAGTACTTGCCTCCAACCTTTTCAGCCCAGCAAAGGAGGAAATTCTTTTATGACTTGAGGCATTATTTCTGGGATGACCCACACTTATATAAAGAAGGAGTGGATGGTATTCTGCGAAGATGTGTTCCCGAATATGAACCGCAAGAGATATTGAGTAAATGTCATGGTAGTGCTTATGGAGGACATCACGCCGGAGATAGAACCGCGCAAAATGTTCTACAATCAGGTTTTTATTGGCCAACTCTCTTCAAAGATGCGAGGAAGTTTATTTTATCTTGCGATGAATGTCAAAGGGTTGGTAATATCTCCAGACGCAATGAAATGCCTATGAATTATACTCTTGTTATTAAACCGTTTGATTGTTGGGGATTTGACTTCATGGGACCTTTTCCCTGTTCAGAAGGTAACACTCATATACTTGTTGCTATTGATTATGATACTAAATGGGTGGAAGCCATACCTACAAAAAGTGCTGATGGTGAGACCTCTTTAAGAATGCTTTTAGATATTATTTTTCCTCGATTTGGAGTTCCTAGATATATTATGACTGATGGAGGTTCTCATTTTATTCATGGTGGTTTTAGGAAAACTCTTGCTAAATATGGTATTAATCATGATTGCTTCCGCTTATCATCCTCAAACTAGTGGGCAAGTAGAATTATCAAATAGAGAGATTAAATCTATCTTGGAAAAGACTGTTAATAAAACTAGGAAGAATTGGGCTAGTAAATTGAAGGAAGCACTATGGGCTTATAGAACTGCTTATAAAAATCCCATGGGTATGTCACCTTATAAAATACGTCCAATTTGCATCACTATTTTGTATCATAATTTGCTGTTATTCATTGATATATTTCATATTTGGACACAATACTTATGTTATTTCATCTATTTTGCATGTTTCATCATTATTGGAGGATCAAGCACCGGAGCCAGGATTCTGCTGGAAAAAGCACCGTCAGAACGCAATATTTCGGAAGATCAACTGTGGAAGGAAATTATACTAAAAATCCTATTTTTCAAGATGACGAAGGAAGCCAGAAGGAGGAGCTGAGAGGGCCCAAGGTGGGGCCAGACCACAGGCCGGCGCGGCCCATGGCCTGGCCGCGCCACCATGTGGTGTGGGGGCCCCACAGCCCCTTTCGCCTCCTTTTCTTCGCGAAACCCTTCGTCCCGAAAACCTAAGCCACAGAGGATACCTCGCGAAGAGCCACAGCCGCCTCTGCGGGGCGGAGAACACCAGAGAGAAAAGAGCTCTCCGGCGGGCAGGAATCCGCCGGGGAAATTCCCTCCCGGAGGGGGAAATCGACGCCATCGTCACCGTCATCGAGCTGGACATCATCTCCATCACCATCATCATCATCTCCACCATCATCACCGCCGTCTCCACCGCTGGACACTGTCACCGCCGTAGCAATTTGGGTTTGATCTTGATTATTTGATAGGGGAAACTCTCCCGGTATCGATTTCTACTTGTTGTTGATGCTATTGAGTGAAACCATTGAACCAAGGTTTATGTTCAGATTGTTATTCATCATCATATCACCTCTGATCATGTTCCATATGATGTCTCGTGAGTAGTTCGTTTAGTTCTTGAGGACATGGGTGAAGTCTAAATGTTAGTAGTGAATTATGGTTGAGTAATATTCAATGTTATGATATTTAAGTTGTGGTGTCATTCTTCTAGTGGTGTCATGTGAACGTCGACTACATGACACTTCACCTTTATGGGCCTAGGGGAATGCATCTTGTACTCGTTTGCCGATTGCGGGGTTGCCGGAGTGACAGAAACCTAAACCCCCGTTGGTATATCGATGCAGGAGGGATAGCAGGATCTCAGAGTTTAAGGCTGTGGTTAGATTTATTCTTAATTACTTTCTTGTAGTTGCGGATGCTTGCAAGGGGTATAATCACAAGTATGTATTAGTCCTAGGAAGGGCGGTACATTAGCATAGGTTCACCCACACAGCACTTATCATAACAATGAAGATTATTTAGCCGTATGTAGCGAAAGCACTAGACTAAAATCCCGTGTGTCCTCGAGAACGTTTGGTCATTATAAGTAAACAACCCGGCTTGTCCTTTGCGCTAAAAAGGATTGGGCCACTCGCTGCAATTGTTACTCTCGCACTTTACTTACTCGTACTTTATTCAACTGTTACATCAAAACCCCCTGAATACTTGTTTGTGAGCATTTACAGGGAATCCTTCATCGAAACTGCTTGTCAACACCTTCTGCTCCTCGTTGGGATCGACATTCTTACTTATCGAAAATACTATGATACACCCCCTATACTTGTGGGTCATCAAGACTATTTTCTGGCGCCGTTGCCGGGGAGTGAAGCGCTATTGGGATCGACATTCTTACTTATCGAAAACATTTACTATTTGTGCTGATTTTATTTCTGCCTGCTGCTATAACTCATTATGGAGAGATCTTCTCTTCAATTTCTATTTGGGAAATCTACTACTACTGCAATGGTAGTGGATGAGGCGCCAGGTGAGGAAGTGATACCATATAAAATACCTATGAAAATTATTGAACGTGTTATGGATAACCGCTATGAAGGGGATGGAACTGTCCATCCTGGTGATCATTTACTGTTTTTGCATGAATTATGCGGGTTATTCAAATGTGCAGGTATTGCTATGGATGAAGTGAGGAAGAAACTATTCTCTATATCGCTGTCTGGTAAGGCGGCGCATTGGTATAAATTACTGGATAATGGGGATTCTCTTGAATGGAATGATATTGTGCCCCGGTTTTATTCTAAGTTCTATCCTCCAAGTGAAATTCACAAGGATAGGAATCGCATATATAATTTTTGGCCTCATGATGGAGAGAGTATTGCCCAAGCTTGGGGGAGATTGAAGTCTTTAATGCTCAAATGCCCCATTCATGAGCTTCCTGGTAATGTTATTATTGATAATTTCTATGCAAGACTTTCTTTTCAAGACAAGACCTTGCTGGATACTTCTTGTTCTGGATCATTTACACGCAACAAAGAAGAGTTTAAAAGGGACCTTCTTGATCGGATCCATGAAAATACTGAAGGTTGGGAGAACGACAAGGATAGAGAATCAGGTATAATTTATGATTATAAATGCATTGAAGCTTTTATGGATACTGATAAATTTCGTAATATGAGTGCTACATATGGTCTTGATTCTCAAGTTGCTGCAAATCTTTATAAAGCTTTTGCCTCTCATTATGAATTGCCTAAGAAGAATTTTGATAAGTATCATGAACCGTATAAAGATAAAATTGATTCATCTATTAATAAATGCGTTGTAGTTGAAACCGCTTGATCATGTTATTCCTGAAGCTTATATTGAAAAACTCCTTTCCACTGCTAAAATGAAGGAGTACTCTGTTATAAATAGTGCGGTTCATAAAAGTGAAAAGAAACCCTGTAGAACCTGAAGAACAAATAAAAGTTGAACCTGCTGTTGCAATAGTTAAAGATCTTGTGACTGAAAATGTGGAGGATGGTCATATTATTTTCTGTGAAGATGCTTCTAATATTGTTTCACATCCTAATAAGTCTAGGAAAGCTAGTGTTCCTATGCTATCTGTTAGAATTGGTGATCATTGCTATTATGGTTTATGTGATATTGGTGCAAGTGTTAGTGCTATTCCTTATGAGCTTTACACGGAGATTATGCACGAAATTGATTCTTGTGAACTTGAAGATATTGATGTGGTTATTCAGCTGGCTAATAGAGAAACTATTTCTCCAATTGGTATTGTTCGAGATGTGGAAGTTTTATGCGGTAAGATTAAATATCCTGCTGACTTTTTGGTACTTGGTTCTGCTGCTAGTGATTATTGTCCTATCATTTTTGGTAGACCTTTTCTAAATACTTGTGGAGCTATTATAGATTGCAAGAAAGAGAAAATTTTGACTAAATTTGCTGGTGAATCTTATGAGTTTAATTTCTCTAAATTTACCAAAACTCCTTATAAAGCTGATTTGCCTAGTGATGATTTTAAAATGGAGCAGTGTGCATCTATTGTTCTTGTTCCTAATAATCCTTTGCAGCAACATTTGGAGAATAGCGAGAGTGAAGTTTTTAGGAAAGAAAGAGATGAGCTTGAGGAAATTTTTCTTCGTCAACCTATTCTCAAGCATGATTTACCGGTGGAAGATTTGGGTACAACACCGCCACCAAAGGAAGATCCTGTTTTTGATTTAAAGCCTTTACCTGATAATCTTAAATATGCTCATATTGATGATAAGAAAATATATCCTGTTATTATTAGTTCTAAGCTTTCAGAGACTGAGAAAGAAAGGTTATTGGAAATATTGAAGAAACACCGAGGAGCTATTGGCTACACCCTTGATGATTTGAAGGGGATTTCTCCTTCTATTTGCCAACATGCTATTAATATGGAAGATGATGCAAAGCCTATTGTTGAACATCAGCGTCATCTAATTCCGAAGATGAAGGAGGTGGTAAGGAATGAGGTATTAAAACTTCTTGAAGCTGGTATTATATATCCTATTGCTGATAGTAGATGGGTTAGTCCTATGCATTGCGTTCCCAAGAAAGGAGGAATGACTGTTGTGCCTAATGATAATGATGAGCTCATCCCTCAAAGAGTAGTTGTAGGGTATAGAATGTGCATTGATTTTCGAAAAGTTAATAAAGTTACTAAGAAAGATCATTACCCTTTACCATTTATTGATCAAATGCTAGAGAGATTGTCTAAAAATACTCATTTTTGCTTTCTTGATGGTTATTCTGGGTTTTCACAAATTGCTGTTAAAACTAAAGATCAAGAGAAAACCACTTTTACTTGTCCCTATGGAACTTATGCTTATAGGCGTATGCCTTTTGGTTTATGTAATGCTCCTGCTACTTTTCAAAGATGCATGTCTGCTATTTTTCATGGCTTTTGTGAGAGTATTGTGGAAGTATTCATGGATGATTTTTCCGTCTATGGGAATTCTTTTGATAGTTGCTTGCGAAACCTTGATAAAGTTTTGCAGAGATGTGAAGAAACTAACCTTGTTCTTAATTGGGAGAAATGCCACTTTATGGTTAATGAAGGAATTGTATTGGGACATAAAATTTCTGAGAGAGGTATTGAAGTTGATAGAGCTAAAGTTGAAGCAATTGAGAAGATGCCCTATCCGAGGGATGTTAAAGGTATTCGTAGTGTTCTTGGTCATGCTGGGTTTTATAGGAGATTTATTAAAGATTTCTCCAAGATTTCAAAGCCTCTTACTAATCTTCTTCAAAAAGACGTACCTTTTGTTTTTGATGACGATTGTAAGGAAGCTTTTGAAACTCTTAAGAAAGCCTTAACAACTGCTCCTATAGTTGAACCTCCTGATTGGAACTTACCATTTGAAATTATGTGTGATGCTAGTGATTTTGCTGTGGGCGCTGTTCTTGGACAGCGAGTAGATAAAAACTGAATGTTATTCATTATGCTAGTAAAACTCTTGATGCTGCTCAAAGAAATTATGCCACAACTGAAAAAGAATTATTAGCTGTAGTCTTTGCTTGTGATAAATTTAGATCTTATATTGTTGATTCAAAAGTTACGATTCATACTGACCATGCTGCAATTAGATACCTTATGACAAAGAAAGATGCTAAGCCGAGGCTTATTAGATGGGTACTTCTTTTGCAAGAATTCGATTTACATATTATAGATAGGAAAGGTGCTTATAATCCTGTTGCTAATAATTTGTCTAGATTGGAAAATATTGTTTATGATCCTGTTCCTGTTAATGATAGTTTTCCAAATGAACAATTGGCTGTAATAAAGGTGAGCTCGCGAGACAGTCCTTGGTATGCTGATTATGCTAACTTTATTGTTTCCAAGTACTTGCCTCCAACCTTTTCAGCTCAGCAAAGGAGGAAATTCTTTTATGACTTGAGGCATTATTTCTGGGATGACCCACACTTATATAAAGAAGGAGTGGATGGTATTCTGCGAAGGTGTGTTCCCGAATATGAACAACAAGAAATATTGAGTAAATGTCATGGTAGTGCTTATGGAGGACATCACGCCGGAGAAAGAACCGCGCAAAAGGTTCTACAATCAGGTTTTTATTGGCCAACTCTCTTCAAGGATGCGAGAAAGTTTATTTTATCTTGTGATGAATGCCAAAGGGTTGGTAATATCTCCAGACGTAATGAAATGCCTATGAATTATACTCTTGTTATTGAACCATTTGATTGTTGGGGATTTGACTTCATGGGACCTTTTCCGTCTTCAGAAGGTAACACTCATATACTTGTTGCTGTTGATTATGTTACTAAATGGGTGGAAGCTATACATACAAAAAGTGCTGATGGTGAGACCTCTTTAAGAATGCTTTTAGACATTATTTTTCCTAGATTTGGAGTGCCTAGATATATTATGACTGATGGAGGTTCTCATTTTATTCATGGAGGTTTTAGAAAAACTCTTGCTAGGTATGGTATTAATCATAGAATTGCTTCCGCTTATCATCCTCAAACTAGTGGGCAAGTAGAATTATCAAATAGAGAGATTAAATCTATCTTGCAAAAGACTGTTAATAAAACTAGAAAGAATTGGGCTAGTAAATTGAAGGATGCACTATGGGCTTATAGAACTGCTTATAAAAATCCCATGGGAATGTCACCTTATAAAATGGTTTATGGGAAAGCTTGTCATTTACCTTTAGAACTAGAGCACAAAGCTTATTGGGCAGTTAGAGAATCAAATAAAGATCCTAAACTTGCCGGTGATAAGAGGTTGTTGCAATTAAGTTCTCTAGATGAATGGAGAAGTGAAGCTTATGAAAATGCTAAACTCTTTAAAGAGAAAGTTAAAAAATGGCATGACAGGAGGATTATCAAAAGAGAATTTAATATTGGGGATAAAGTCCTATTGTATCGGTCTCGTCTCAGATTCTTTGCAGGGAAATTACTCTCGAAATGGGAAGGACCGTATGTTGTCGAGGAGGTGTATCGTTCAGGAGCAATCAAAATTAGCTCTCTCCAAGGCAATGCCACGCAAGTGGTAAATGGACAAAGACTCAAGCATTATATCTCAGGTGATTCCTATAATGTTGATGTTGATATTATTCGAGTGGAAACGCCGGAGGCTTTCATCAAAGGACAAGTTGATAGTCCGCCAGAACTCGACTTTGAATAGGTAACAGTACTGGTAATGAAAAGTTCGCAATTTACTTTCCGAACAATATTTTTGCTGTTTTTGGGAAATATGAAAAATTACGAGTTCGAAACGGAGTGGAAAAGACGCACGAGGGCGTGCCACCATAGGCCGGCGCGGCCTGGCCTGGGTCCGCGCCGACCTATGGTCTGGCCGCCTCGTCGCCCCTTTCCGACTCTGGTTCGATCTGGTACTTTCCTTTTGTCGTGAAAATTTTTGCTATATAATCCCCCGGACCCCTGGAGGTCCGTATATCGTTTTCTCGACGTGTTTTGTTTCGAGCTGTTTCTGCCAGGATCTGTTTTCAGTTTAGAAGCACCATGGTCTCCAAGAACAAGGGCAAGGAGTTTCCGGATGAAGATAATCGGGATCTTGGGTGGAAAGAGGAGGACAAGGACGTCAAGGAAGAGGATGAAGAAGAGGTGGAGGAAGATTCGCACGCACACCCGCGTGCTACCATCGCAAGCATCAAGGTGGTGGACAACCCTTTTAGTGCAAACAAGAGCGCAAGAATTCGCACTGGAGGAGCGGTTCCACGTCATTACCTAGCTCCGAAAACATCTTTATCAGGCATTCACCATCCCTTCCACAATCTAATTTTCAATAATCAAATTGAAGGGACTCCCAAGGCGGCATTGCCTAGCAATTGGGATATAGATCGCTCTAACACTGCAGGAAGGAGGAAGCCTGAGGGTGAAGAGTGGGGAAATAACTCCAAGAGTTGGGACTCGCCGTCGGACAGACTTCTTAACCGCGTCGAGCACAATTCGGAGATGATTCGCAATCTCACATACAAGATTGATGAGCTTCAGGAGCTTATTGAGAAGCTTGTCAGGAATTCATCACCACCATCGCCGAAGGAGTAATTCATCATCGGTATTGGCATCCCCTTGGTTTGTTCCAAGCTTGGGGGAGTGCCGCGGTATCACATCATCACTACCTTTTACTTTTTATTGTCAAGTATTGTCATATCATGAGTAGGGAAGTTATCTGATACGTCTCCGACGTATCGATAATTTCTTATGTTCCATGCCACATTATTGATGTTATCTACATGTTTTATGCACACTTTATGTCATATTCGTGCATTTTCTGGAACTAACCTATTAACAAGATGCCGAAGTGCCGATTCTTTGTTTTCTGCTGTTTTTGGTTTCAGAAATCCTAGTAAGGAAATATTCTCGGAATTGGACGAAATCAAAGCCCAGGGGCCTATTTTCTCACGAAGCTTCCAGAAGTCCGAAGGAGAGACGAAGAGGGGCCACGGAGGGGCCACACTATAGGGCGGCGCGGCCCCCCCTTGGCCGCGCCAGCCTGTGGTGTGGGCCCCCCGTGCCGCCTCTTGACCTGCCCTTCCGCCTATAAAAAGTCTCCGTGACGAAACCCCCAGTACCGAGAGCCACGATACGGAAAACCTTCCAGAGACGCCGCCGCCGCCGATCCCATCTCGGGGGATCCAGGAGATCGCCTCCGGCACCCTGCCGGAGAGGGGAATCATCTCCCGGAGGACTCTACGCCGCCATGGTCGCCTCCGGTGTGATGTGTGAGTAGTCTACCCCTGGACTATGGGTCCATAGCAGTAGCTAGATGGTTGTCTTCTCCCCATTGTGCTATCATTGTCGGATCTTGTGAGCTGCCTAACATGATCAAGATCATCTATCTGTAATTCTATATGTTGCGTTTGTTGGGATCCGATGAATAGAGAATACTTGTTATGTTGATTATCAAAGTTATGCTATGTGTTGTTTATGATCTTGCATGCTCTCCGTTACTAGTAGATGCTCTGGCCAAGTAGATGCTTGTAACTCCAAGAGGGAGTACTTATGCTCGATAGTGGGTTCATGCACCGCATTGACACAGGGACGATGTGAGAAAGTTCTAAGGTTGTGTTGTGCTGTTGCCACTAGGGATAAAACATTAGTGCTATGTTCAAGGATGTAGTCACTAGTTACATTACGCACCATACTTAATGCAATTGTCTGTTGTTAGCAACTTAATACTGGAAGGGGTTCGGATGATAACCTGAAGGTGGACTTTTTAGGCATAGATGCAGTTGGATGGCGGTCTATGTACTTTGTCGTAATGCCCAATTAAATCTCACTATACTCATCATGATATGTATGTGCATGGTCATGCTCTGTTTATTTGTCAATTGCCCAACTGTAATTTGTTCACCCAACATGTCGTTCGTCTTATGGGAGAGACACCTCTAGTGAACTGTGGACCCCGGTCCAATTCTCTTTCTTGAAATACAATCTCTTGCAATCTTTGTTCTACTGTTTTCTGCAAACAATCATCTTCCACACAATACGGTTAATCCTTTGTTACAGCAAGCCGGTGAGATTGACAACCTCACTGTTTCGTTGGGGCAAAGTACTTTGGTTGTGTTGTGCAGGTTCCACGTTGGCGCCGGAATCCCTGGTGTTGCGCCGCACTACATCCCGCCGCCATCAACCTTCAACGTGCTTCTTGGCTCCTCCTGGTTCGATAAACCTTGGTTTCTTTACGAGGGAAAACTTGCTGCTGTGCGCATCATACCTTCCTCTTGGGGTTGCCCAACGAACGTGTGAAATACACGCCATCAAGCTCTTTTTCGGCGCCGTTGCTGGGAGATCAAGACACGCTGCAAGGGGAGTCTCCACTTCTCAATCTCTTTACTTTGTTTTTGTCTTGCTTAGTTTTATTTACTACTTTGTTTGCTGCACTAAATCAAAATACAAAAAAATTAGTTGCTAGTTTTACTTTATTTGCTATCTTGTTTGCTATATCAAAAACACAAAAAAATTAGTTACTTGCATTTACTTTATCTAGTTTGCTTTATTTACTGTTGCTAAAATGGCCAACGCTGAAAACACTAAGTTGTGTGACTTCACAACCACAAATAATAATGATTTCTTATGCACACCTATTGCTCCACCTGCTACTACAGCAGAATTCTTTGAAATTAAACCTGCTTTACTGAATCTTGTTATGCGAGAGCAATTTTCTGGTGTTAGTTCTGATGATGCTGCTGCCCATCTTAATAATTTTGTTGAATTATGTGAAATGCAAAAGTATAAGGATGTAGATGGTGACATTATAAAATTAAAATTGTTCCCTTTCTCATTAAGAGGAAGAGCTAAAGATTGGTTGCTATCTCTGCCTAAGAATAGTATTGATTCATGGACTAAATGCAAGGATGCTTTTATTGGTAGATATTATCCCCTGCTAAAATTATATCTTTGAGGAGTAGCATAATGAATTTTAAACAATTAGATACTGAACATGTTGCTCAAGCTTGGGAAAGAATGAAATCTCTGGTTAAAAATTGCCCAACCCATGGATGACTACTTGGATGATCATCCAAACCTTCTATGCAGGACTAAATTTTTCTTCACGGAATTTATTGGATTCAGCTGCTGGAGGTACCTTTATGTCCATCACTCTTGGTGAAGCAACAAAGCTTCTTGATAATATGATGATCAACTACTCTGAATGGCACACGGAAAGAGCTCCACAAGGTAAGAAGGTAAATTCTGTCGAGGAAACCTCTTCCTTGAGTGATAAGATTGATGCTATTATGTCTATGCTTGTGAATGATAGGACTAATATTGATCCTAATAATGTTCCATTAGCTTCATTGGTTGCACAAGAAGAACATGTTGATGTAAACTTCATTAAAAATAATAATTTCAACAACAATGCTTACCGGAACAATTCTAGTAACAACTATAGGCCATATCCTTATAATAATGGCAACGGCTATGCTAATTCTTATGGGAATTCTTACAACAATAATAGGAGTTCACCCCCTGGACTTGAAGCCATGCTTAAAGAATTTATAAGTACACAAACTGCTTTTAACAAATCTGTTGAAGAAAAGCTTGGGAAAATTGATATACTTGCTTCTAAAGTCGATAGTCTTGCTGCTGATGTTGATCTTTTAAAATCAAAAGTTTTGCCTAATGAGAATCATCATAATAAAATTACTACTACAGCAAATGCCATTCAAGTTAGAATTAATGAGAATATAAGATTAATGGCTGAACTGCGTGCTAGGTGGGATAGAGAAGAAAATGAAAAACTAGCTAAAGAAAAGAATATAGCTAAAGTTTGGACTATTACCACCACTAGTAATGCTAATGCTACACATGTTGCTGCACCTCCTACTCATACTAATAAAAGAATTGGTGTTAGCAATGTTTCCACTTCGAATGCAAAGCGCGAAAAAGCGCACGAAAGCTGCTAAAATCTTGAAATTGCACTCGTGATAAAGCTGCTGAAATTTTTTCCAACATTGGGGATGATGATCCCATTGCTTTAGATTATAATGGTTTGAATTTTGATGATTGCCACATCTCTGAAGTTATAAAGTTCTTGCAAAAACTTGCTAAAAGTCCTAATGCTAGTGCTATAAATTTGGCTTTCAAGCATCATATTACAAATGCTCTCATAAAAGCTAGAGAAGAGAAACTAGAGCGCGAAGCCTCTATTCCTAAAAAGCTAGAGGGTGGTTGGGAGCCCATCATTAAGATGAAGGTTAAAGATTTTGATTGTAATGCTTTATGTGATCTTGGTGCAAGTATTTCTGTTATGCCTAAGAAAATTTATAATATGCTTGACTTGCCACCGCTGAAAAATTGTTATTTGGATGTTAATCTTGCTGATCATTCTACAAAGAAACCTTTGGGTAAAGTTGATAATGTTCGTATTACCGTTAACAATAACCTTGTTCCCGTTGATTTTGTTGTCTTGGATATTGAATGCAATGCATCTTGTCCCATTATATTGGGAAGACCTTTTCTTCGAACTGTTGGTGCTATCATTGATATGAAGGAAGGTAATATAAAATATCAATTTCCTCTCAAGAAAGGTATGGAACACTTCCCTAGAAAGAGAATGAAGGTACCTTTTGATTCTATTATGAGAACAAATTATGATGTTGACACTTCGTCTCTTGATAATACTTGATACACACTTTCTGCGCCTAGCTGAAAGGCGTTAAAGAAAAGCGCTTATGGGAGACAACCCATGTTTTTACCTACAGTACTTTGTTTTTATTTTGTGTCTTGGAAGTTGTTTACTACTGTAGCAACCTCTCCTTATCTTAGTTTTGTGTTTTGTTGTGCCAAGTTAAGCCGTTGATAGAAAAGTAAGTACTAGATTTGGATTACTGCACAGTTCCAGATTTCTTTGCTGTCACGAATCTGGGCTGTTTTCCCCTGTAGGTAGCTCAGAAAATTATGCCAATTTACGTGAGCGATCCTCAGATATGTACGCAACTTTCATTCAATTTGAGCATTTTCATTTGAGCAAGTCTGGTGCCTCGATAAAATTCGTCAATACGAACTGTTCTGTTTTGACAGATTCTGCCTTTTATTTCGCATTGCCTCTTTTGCTATGTTGGATGAATTTCTTTGATCCATTAATGTCCAGTAGCTTTATGCAATGTCCAGAAGTGTTAAGAATGATTGTGTCACCTCTGAATATGTTAATTTTTATTGTCGCTAACCCTCTAATGAGTTGTTCTAAGTTTGGTGTGGAGGAAGTTTTCAAGGATCAAGAGAGGAGTATGATGCAACATGATCAAGGAGAGTGAAAGCTCTAAGCTTGGGGATGCCCCGGTGGTTCACCCCTACATATATCAAGAAGACTCAAGCGTCTAAGCTTGGGGATGCCCAAGGCATCCTCTTCTTCATCGACAACATTATCAGGTTCCTCCCCTGAAACTATATTTTTATTCCATCACATCTTATGTGCTTTTCTTGGAGCGTCGGTTTGTTTTTGTTTTTTGTTTTGTTTGAATAAAATGGATCCTAGCATTCACTTTATGGGAGAGAGACACGCTCCGCTGTAGCATATGGACAAGTATGTCCTTGGTTTCTACTCATAGTATTCATGGCGAAGTTTCTCCTTCGTTAAATTGTTATATGGTTGGAATTGGAAAATGATACATGTAGTAATTGCTATTAATGTCTTGGGTAATGTGATACTTGGCAATTGTTGTGCTCATGATTAAGCTCTTGCATCATATGCTTTGCACCCATTAATGAAGAAATACATAGAGCATGCTAAAATTTGGTTTGCATATTTGGTTTCTCTAAGGTCTAGATAATTTCTAGTATTGAGTTTGAACAACAAGGAAGACGGTGTAGAGTCTTATAATGTTTTCAATATGTCTTTTATGTGAGTTTTGCTGCACCGGTTCATCCTTGTGTTTGTTTCAAATAAGCCTTGCTAGCCTAAACCTTGTATCGAGAGGGAATACTTCTCATGCATCCAAAATTCTTGAGCCAACCACTATGCCATTTGTGTCCACCATACCTACCTACTACATGGTATTTTCCGCCATTCCAAAGTAAATTGCTTGAGTGCTACCTTTAAAATTCCATCATTCACCTTTGCAATATATAGCTCATGGGACAAATAGCTTAAAAACTATTGTGGTATTGAATATGTAATTATGCACTTTATCTCTTATTAAGTTGCTTGTTGTGCGATAACCATGTTTACTGGGGACGCCATCAACTACTCATTGTTGAATTTCATGTGAGTTGCTATGCATGTCCGTCTTGTCTGAAGTAAGAGAGATCTAGCACCTTATGGTTAAGCATGCATATTGTTAGAGAAGAACATTGGGCCGCTAACTAAAGCCATGATCCATGGTGGAAGTTTCAGTTTTGGACATATATCCTCAATCTCAAATGAGAAAGAATTATTAATTGTTGTTACATGCTTATGCATAAAAGAGGAGTCCATTATCTGTTGTCTATGTTGTCCCGGTATGGATGTCTAAGTTGAGAATAATCAATAGCGAGAAATCCAATGCGAGCTTTCTCCTTGGACCTTTGTACAGGCGGCATAGAGGTACCCCTTTGTGACACTTGGTTAAAACATGTGCATAGTGATGATCCAGGTAGTCCAAGCTAATTAGGACAAGGTGCGGGCACTATTAGTACACTATGCATGAGACTTGCAACTTATAAGATATAATTTACATGATGCATATGCTTTATTACTACCGTTGACAAAATTGTTTCATGTTTTCAAAATCAAAGCTCTAGCACAAATATAGCAATCGATGTTTTTCCTCTATGGAGGACCATTCTTTTACTTTTATTGTTGAGTCAGTTCACCTATTTCTCTCCACCTCAAGAAGCAAACACTTGTGTGAACTATGCATTGATTCCTATATACTTGCTTATTGCACTTATTATATTACTCTATGTTGACAATATCCATGAGATATACATGTTACAAGTTGAAAGCAACCGCTGAAACTTAATCTTCTTTTGTGTTGCTTCAATATCTCTACTATGAATTATTGCTTTATGAGTTAACTCTTATGCAAGACTTATTGATGCTTGTCTTGAAGTGCTATTCATGAAAAGTCTTTGCTATATGATTCACTTGTTTACTCATGTCATATACATTGTTTTGATCGCTGCATTCACTACATATGCTTTACAAATAGTATGATCAAGATTATGATGGCATGTCACTCCAGAAATTATCTGAGTTATCGTTTTACCTGCTCGGGACGAGCATAACTAAGCTTGGGGATGCTGATACGTCTCCGACGTATCGATAATTTCTTATGTTCCATGCCACATTATTGATGTTATCTACATGTTTTATGCACACTTTATGTCATATTCGTGCATTTTCTGGAACTAACCTATTAACAAGATGCCGAAGTGCCGCTTCTTTGTTTTCTGCTGTTTTTGGTTTCAGAAATCCTAGTAAGGAAATATTCTCGGAATTGGACGAAATCAAAGCCCAGGGGCCTATTTTCTCACGAAGCTTCCAGAAGTCCGAAGGAGAGATGAAGAGGGGCCACGGAGGGGCCACACTATAGGGCGGCGCGGCCCCCCCCTTGGCTGCGCCGGCCTGTGGTGTGGGGCCCCCGTGCCGCCTCTTGACCTGCCCTTCCGCCTATAAAAAGTCTCCGTGACGAAACCCCCGCATGCCGAGAGCCACGATACGGAAAACCTTCCAGAGACGCCGCCGCCGCCGATCCCATCTTGGGGGATCCAGGAGATCGCCTCCGGCACCCTGCCGGAGAGGGGAATCATCTCCCGGAGGACTCTACGCCGCCATGGTCGCCTCCGGTGTGATGTGTGAGTAGTCTACCCCTGGACTATGGGTCCATAGCAGTAGCTAGATGGTTGTCTTCTCCCCATTGTGCTATCATTGTCGGATCTTGTGAGCTGCCTAACATGATCAAGATCATCTATCTGTAATTCTATATGTTGCGTTTGTTGGGATCCGATGAATAGAGAATACTTGTTATGTTGATTATCAAAGTTATGCTATGTGTTGTTTATGATCTTGCATGCTCTCCGTTACTAGTAGATGCTCTGGCCAAGTAGATGCTTGTAACTCCAAGAGGGAGTACTTATGCTCGATAGTGGGTTCATGCCTGCATTGACACCGGACAAGGATGTGAAAGTTCTAAGGTTGTGTTGTGCTGTTGCCACTAGGGATAAAACATTAGTGCTATGTTCAAGGATGTAGTCACTAGTTACATTACGCACCATACTTAATGCAATTGTCTGTTGTTAGCAACTTAATACTGGAAGGGGTTCGGATGATAACCTGAAGGTGGACTTTTTAGGCATAGATGCAGTTGGATGGCGGTCTATGTACTTTGTCGTAATGCCCAATTAAATCTCACTATACTCATCATGATATGTATGTGCATGGTCATGCTCTGTTTATTTGTCAATTGCCCAACTGTAATTTGTTCACCCAACATGCTGTTCGTCTTATGGGAGAGACACCTCTAGTGAACTGTGGACCCCGGTCCAATTCTCTTTACTGAAATACAATCTACTGCTATACTGTTCTACTGTTTTCTGCAAACAATCATCTTCCACACAATACGGTTAATCCTTTGTTACAGCAAGCCGGTGAGATTGACAACCTCACTGTTTCGTTGGGGCAAAGTACTTTGGTTGTGTTGTGCAGGTTCCACGTTGGCGCCGGAATCCCTGGTGTTGCGCCGCACTACATCCCGCCGCCATCAACCTTCAACGTGCTTCTTGGCTCCTCCTGGTTCGATAAACCTTGGTTTCTTTCTGAGGGAAAACTTGCTGCTGTGCGCATCATACCTTCCTCTTGGGGTTGCCCAACGAACGTGTGAAATACACGCCATCATTATCATATAAGATGGGTTGCAGTTTGGAAGTATCTCTCCTTTAGTTGGTTATCTATGTATCCCTTGGTGTGAGTTATCGTTATGGAATATTAATGAGAAGTCTTATCATTTACATATTGCACATCTTATTTTAGTTTGCAATCTCTATTATATGATTTACCTTGTTGTTAGTATTGGTATCACTTTGGGAGCATTGAATAAATCTATTTGGTTTTGGAAAACTTAGCATTGGTCAATAGCAACAACACTTTGAGGTTTAAGTAGAAAAGAGAAATACATGTAGTTATTTCATTGTCTTTCTTTCTTGTTAGCTCATAGCTTATTATTCTGAAGTTAAAATTGTTTGTGCTTACAAGGAAGATGCATGATTGTTTCTATCACATGTATATTTGTTTGTTTACTTCAACTCTTATGCTTGCTAATTAGCCTTGCTAGCCAAAGACTTGTATTGAGAGGGAATACTTCTCGTGCGTCCAAACCTTAGCCCAAACCTATGTCATTTGTGTCCACCATACCTACCTACTACATGGTATTTTCTGCCATTCCAAGTAAATACTTCATGTGCTACCTTTAAACAATTCAAAACTTAGTATCTCTTATTTGTGTCAATGTTTTATAGCTCATGAGGAAGTATGTGGTGTTTTATCTTTCAATCTTGTTGGGCAACTTTCACCAATGGACTAGTGGCTTCATCCGCTTATCCAATAATTTTGCAAAAAGAGCTGGCAATGGGATTCCCAGTCCCAAACTAATTAAACTAATTAGACACTCCTCCATGTTATGTGATTGATGGACGGCACCCGAAGGATTCGGTTAGCCATGGCTTGTGTAAGCAAAGGTTGGGGGGAGTGTCATCATCATAATAAAACTAAAATAAAAAGGCACTCCTTCATGGTATGAGATTGTTGGCAGGCACCCGAGGATTCGGTTAGCCATGGTTTGTGAAAGAAAGGTTGGAAGGAGTGCCACACAAAATGAAAATAATATGGGAGCCGCTCTTTGAAGGTTTGTCTGGCAAGGGGGTTAGAGTACCCGCTACCATTCGTTGACAACAACAAACACCTCTCAAAATGTTACTTTTATTCCCTTTATATGATTTCAAAACTGAAAAAGCTCTAGCACATGATTTAATCCCTGCTTCCCTCTGCGAAGGGCCTGTCTTTTACTTTATGTTGAGTCAGTAAACCTATTTCCCTCCATCTCAAGTAAGCATTTGAGTAGTTGTGATCAAACCATTATATTGTGATTTGCTTTATCATGTCTTTTATTCTTCCTTGTTTAGTACAAGTTTTATCTGAATGAATATAGCTTTGCAAGTTATCAATGATCATGAGGAGACCATTATGATTGAGTATGCAAGTTGTGCCTTATAAACTTTAACATGAGAGCGCTGCTCAATGAGATAAGTATAATCTGTTAATTGTTCTCTGACCAAGAACGAAGTTTGCCATCACCAACTATGATTTCTTATGCACCTTTATTTGTGATTACCTTGTACTTGTTTCAAGTTGAATTATATGAGGAAGTTGTTTACTAGAATGTCTTGTGTGAATGAATATGATGCTTCTTGTCCGTATTTTATTTGTCGACTCTTCACTCCATAAACATGTGGTCCTGTTTGCGAGTTCGGATTTCGCTTGGGGACAAGCGAAGTCTAAGCTTGGGGGGAGTTGATACGTCCAATTTGCATCACTATTTTGTATCATAATTTGCTGTTATTCATTGATATATTTCATATTTGGACACAATACTTATGTTATTTCATCTATTTTGCATGTTTCATCATTATTGGAGGATCAAGCACCGGAGCCAGGATTCTGCTGGAAAAAGCACCGTCAGAACGCAATATTTCGGAAGATCAACTGTGGAAGGAAATTATACTAAAAATCCTATTTTTCAAGATGACGAAGGAAGCCAGAAGGAGGAGCTGAGAGGGCCCAAGGTGGGGCCAGACCACAGGTCGGCGCGGCCCATGGCCTGGCCGCGCCACCATGTGGTGTGGGGGCCCCACAGCCCCTTTCGCCTCCTTTTCTTCGCGAAACCCTTCGTCCCGAAAACCTAAGCCACAGAGGGTACCTCGCGAAGAGCCACAGCCGCCTCTGCGGGGCGGAGAACACCAGAGAGAAAAGAGCTCTCCGGCGGGCAGGAATCCGCCGGGGAAATTCCCTCCCGGAGGGGGAAATCGACGCCATCGTCACCGTCATCGAGCTGGACATCATCTCCATCACCATCATCATCATCTCCACCATCATCACCGCCGTCTCTACCGCTGGACACCGTCACCGCCGTAGCAATTTGGGTTTGATCTTGATTATTTGATAGGGGAAACTCTCCCGGTATCGATTTCTACTTGTTGTTGACGCTATTGAGTGAAACCATTGAACCAAGGTTTATGTTCAGATTGTTATTCATCATCATATCACCTCTGATCATGTTCCATATGATGTCTCGTGAGTAGTTCGTTTAGTTCTTGAGGACATGGGTGAAGTCTAAATGTTAGTAGTGAATTATGGTTGAGTAATATTCAATGTTATGATATTTAAGTTGTGGTGTCATTCTTCTAGTGGTGTCATGTGAACGTCGACTACATGACACTTCACCTTTATGGGCCTAGGGGAATGCATCTTGTACTCGTTTGCCGATTGCGGGGTTGCCGGAGTAACAGAAACCTAAACCCCCGTTGGTATATCGATGCAGGAGGGATAGCAGGATCTCAGAGTTTAAGGCTGTGGTTAGATTTATTCTTAATTACTTTCTTGTAGTTGCGGATGCTTGCAAGGGGTATAATCACAAGTATGTATTAGTCCTAGGAAGGGCAGTACATTAGCATAGGTTCACCCACACAGCACTTATCATAACAATGAAGATTATTTAGCCGTATGTAGCGAAAGCACTAGACTAAAATCCCGTGTGTCCTCGAGAACGTTTGGTCATTATAAGTAAACAACCCAGCTTGTCCTTTGCGCTAAAAAGGATTGGGCCACTCACTGCAATTGTTACTCTCGCACTTTACTTACTCGTACTTTATTCAACTGTTACATCAAAACCCCCTGAATACTTGTCTGTGAGCATTTACAGGGAATCCTTCATCGAAACTGCTTGTCAACACCTTCTGCTCCTCGTTGGGATCGACATTCTTACTTATCAAAAATACTACGATACACCCCCTATACTTGTGGGTCATCAGCGTGCCCCCATAGGCCGGCGCGGGCCCCAGCCTGGCCGCGCCGCCCTATGAGGTGGCCACCTCGTCGCCCCTCTCCGACTCTGGTTCGACCTGGTACTTTCCTTTTGTCGTGAAAATTCCTGCTATATAATCCCCCGGACCCCTGGAGGTCCGTATATCGTTTTCTCGACGTGTTTTGTTTCGAGCTGTTTCTGCCAGGATCTGTTTTCAATCTAGAAGCACCATGGTCTCCAAGAACAAGGGCAAGGGGCTTTCGGATGAGGATATTCAAGATCCCGAGTTGGAAGAGGTGGATGAGAGCATCAAGGAAGAAGATGAAGAAGAAGTAGAGGAAGACTCGCGCGCATACCCGCGTGCTACCATCGCAAGCATCGAGGTGGTGGATAACCCTCTTAGTGCAAAGAGGAGCGCAAGAATTCGCACCGGAGGAAGGGTTCCACGTCATTACCTAGCTCCAAAGACATCTTCTTCAGGCACTTACCGCCCCTTCCGCAATCTAATTTACAATAGTCAAATTGAAAGGACTCCCAAGGCAGCATTGCCTAGCAATTGGGATATAGATCGTTCTAACACTGCAGGAAAGATGAAGCCTGAGGTTGAAGAGTGAGGAAATAACTCCAAGAGTTGGGACTCGCCGTCGGACATACTTCTTAACCGCGTCGAGCACAATTCGGAGATGATCCGCAACCTCATATACAAGATTGATGAGCTTCAGGAGCTTGTTGAGAAGCTTGTCAAGAATTCATCACCACCACCGCCGAAGGAGTAATTCATCATCGGTATTGGCATCCCCTTGGTTTGTTCCAAGCTTGGGGGAGTGCCGCGGTATCACATCATCACTATCTTTTACTTTTTACTATCAAGTAGTGTCATATCATGAGTAGGGAAGTTATCATATAAGATGGGCTGCAGTGTGGAAGTATCTCTCCTTTAGTTGGTTGTCTATGTATCCCTTGGTGTGAGTTATCGTTATGGAATATTAATGAGAAGTCTTATCATTTACATATTGCACATCTTATTTTAGCTTGCAATCTCTATTATATAATTGATCTTGTTATTAGTATTGGTATCACTTTGGGAGCATTGAATAAATCTATTTGGTTTTGGCAAACTTAGCATTGGTCAAATAGCAATAACACTTTGAGGTTTAAGTAGAAAAGAGAAATACATGTGGTTGTTTCATTGTCTTCTTTTCTTGTTAGCTCATAGCTTATTATTCTGAAGTTAAAATTGTTTGTGCTTACAAGGAAGATGCATGATTGTTTCTATCACATGTATATTTGTTTGTTTCCCTCAACTCTTATGCTTGCTAATTAACCTTGCTAGCCAAAAACTTGTACTGAGAGGGAATGCTTCTCGTGCATCCAAACCTTAACCCAAACCTATGTCATTTGTGTCCACCATAACTACCTACTACATGGTATTTCCTGCCATTCCAAGTAAATACTTCGTGTGCTACCTTAAACAATTCAAAATTTATTATCTCTTATTTGTGTCAATTTTTTTTAGCTCATGAGGAAGTATGTGGTGTTTTATCTTTCAATCTTGTTGGGCAACTTTCACCAATGGACTAGTGGCTTCATCCACTTATCCAATAATTTTGCAAAAAGAGCTGGCAATGGGATTCCCAGTCCCAAGTTAATTAACCATCATAATGTTACAAAAATAGACACTCCTCCATGGTATGTGATTGTTGGACGGCACCCGAGGATTCGGTTAGCCATGGCTTGAGAAAGCAAAGGTGGGGAGGAGTGTCATCTAAATAAAACTAAAATAAAAAGGCACTCCTTCATGGTATGAGATTGTTGGCAGGCACCCGAGGATTCGGTTAGCCATGGTTTGTGAAAGCAAAGGTTGGAAGGAGTGTCAACCAAAAATAAAACTGTATGGGAGCCACTCTTCGAGAGTTTGTCTGGCAAGGGGGTTAGAGTACCCGCTACCATTCGTTGACAGCAACAAACACCTCTCAAAATGTTACTTTTATTCTCTTTATATGATTTCAAAATTGAAGAAGCTCTAGCACATGATTTAATCCCTGCTTCCCTCTGCGAAGGGCCTGTCTTTTACTTTATGTTGAGTCAGTAAACCTATTTCCCTCCATCTTAAGCAAGCATTTGAGTTGTTGTGATCAAACCATCTATATTGTGATTTACTTCATCATGTCTTTTACTCTTCCTTGTTTAGTACAAGTTTTATCCGAATGAATATAGCTTTGAAACTTATCAATGATTATGAGGAGATTATTATGATTGAGTATGCAAGTTGTGCCATATAAACTTTAACATGAGAGCGCTGCTCGATAGATAAGTATAACCTGTTAATTGTTCTCTGACAAAGAACGAAGTTTGCCATCACCAATTATTATTTCTTATGCACCTTTATTTGTGATTACCTTCTACTTGTTTCAAGTTGAATTATATGAGGAAGTTGTTTACTAGAATGACTTGTGTGAATGAATATGATGCTTCTTGTCCGTATTTTATTTATCGACTCTTCACCCATAAACATGTGGTCCTGTTTACCGAGTTCAGTTTCGCTTGGGGACAAGCGAAGTCTAAGCTTGGGGGGAGTTGATACGTCCAATTTGCATCACTATTTTATATCATAATTTGCTGTTATTCATTGATATATTTCATATTTGGAGATGATACTTATGTTATTTCATCTATTTTGGATGTTTCATGATTATTGGAGGATCGCGCACCGGAGTCAGGATTCTTCTGGAAAAAGCGCCATCAGAATGCAATATTTCGGAAGATCAACAATTGACGGAAATTACATGAAAATTCCTATTTTTCCAGAAGACGAAGGGAGCCAGAAGGGGGAGCCGAGGAGGGCCGCCATGGGCCCACCTCACAGGCCGGCGCGGGCCAAGGCCTGGCCGCGCCGCCTTGTGGGGAGGGGGCCCACAGCCCCCTCTGGCCCCCTCTCCTTCGCGTATTTCTTCGTCCCGAAAACCTAAGCTCCAGGGGGAGAGTCGCGAAGAGTCACAGCCGCCTCTGCGGGGCGGAGAACACCAGAGAGAAAAGAGCTCTCCGGCAGGCTGAGATCCGTCGGGGAAATTCCCTCCCGGAGGGGGAAATCGACGCCATCGTCACCGTCATCGAGCTGGACATCATCTCTATCACCATCGTCATCATCTACATCATCATCACCTCCGTCTCCACCGCTGCACATCGTCACCGCCGTAACAATTCGGGTTGGATCTTGATTGTTTGATAGGGGAAACTCTCCCGGTGTTGATTTCTACTTGTTATTGATGCTATTGAGTGAAAACATTGAACCAAGGTTTATGTTCAGATTGTTATTCATCATCATATCACCTATGATCATGTTCCATATGATGTCTCATGAGTAGTTCGTTTAGTTCTTGAGGACATGGGTGAAGTCTAAATGTTAGTAGTGAATTATGGTTGAGTAATATTCAATGTTATGATATTTAAGTTGTGGTGTTATTCTTCTAGTGGTGTCATGTGAACGTGGACTACATGATACTTCACCTTTATGGGCCTAGGGGAGTGCATCTTGTATTCGTTTGCCAATTGCGGGGTTGCCGGAGTGACAGAAACCTGAACCCCCGTTGGTATATCGGTGCAGGAGGGATAGCAGGATCTCAGAGTTTAAGGCTGTGGTTAGATTTATCTTAATTACTTTCTTGTAGTTGCGGATGCTTGCAAGGGGTATAATCACAAGTATGTATTAGTCCTAGGAAGGGCGGTACATTAGCATAGGTTCACCCACACAACACTTATCAAAACAATGAAGATTAATTAGCCATATGTAGCGAAAGCACTAGACTAAAATCCCGTGTGTCCTCAAGAACGTTTGGTCATTATAAGTAAACAAACCGGCTTGTCCTTTGTGCTAAAAAAGATTGGGCCACTCGCTGCAATTATTACTCTCGCACTTTACTTACTCGTACTTTATTCATCTGCTACATCAAAACCCCCTGAATACGTGTCTGTGAGCATTTACAGTGAATTCTTCATCGAAACTGCTTGTCAACACCTTCTGCTCCTCGTTGGGATCGACATTCTTACTTATCGAAAATACTACGATACACCCCCTATACTTGTGGGTTATCATACACCCAAAACGCATCCTCATTTCTTTCCGGTTCTTCAGAAAGTTCCCCTCACACAACATCATGCGGAAATGACTAACTTAATGAATGAAGTGTGGGGGAAACCAGAGACGGAGCAACAAGACCTAACAACCCTCAAAGACAATCTCCGGGTCTTCTTTGCCAAACATAAAGCCGTGGCCAGGTAACACTAGCCCACAAGCGTTGGTTTAGATATTTTCGAGTAAATTAGTAAGCCGATGCTTTATCTGTAGAATCTGGAATTGTTCTTGGCGAAAACTTGAAATTTCCTAGCACAAGAAGAGTTTTTAACTTCGCGTCTAGCCCCCCAGATATTAAATTTCCGGCTAACCATTCCTATTTTCTTCATAGAACACCCGTCAACTGCACGAGGACCTGCGGACGCTGGTGCTGGAGCAGAAGGCGGAGATTGAGAGGCTAATTAAACAAGGAGGCGGAGGACCAGCAGGCAATCACACTCCTTGAAATTCATTTGAAAACAACGAGGGTATGTTTTCCGTCTTGCTAGAAGTTCCTCGACACACTCTTCGTTATTTGAATATGTATTTTTACTTTGAACTTGTTTTCCGCCTTGCTAGAACAACTTGCCAAGCGCCCCTCTATTGACACAATCTCCACCGAGCTCGAAGTACTGAAGTCCGAGCATGCATCCCTCCAGCAATCCCTCAAGGAGTCTCACGAAAAGGAGACTAAAACCAAAAAGGAACTGAAGGAGAAGCATGCGTAGGCTATGTCGGAACTGGCCGAGAAGCTTAAGACGAGCAACAACAGAGTGAATTCTCTGGTGTCTAAGGCGAAGGCTTGCGAGGCGGAGGCTTCGGATATCAACGAGTTGATCTTCCGTAAGGACTTCATATTTCCGGCATCTCCATTGTATTCTTTTCGCCCCAACTCGGAAACTGACCACGTGATTTTTTGTATATATCAGCGATTCTCGGATTTAAATGGACAGAAGATTCCAGCCTTTCCAGGACTGAAGCCTAAGAAGAAGCCCGGAACTCAATTGAGGAACTCATCGAAGCTTGTCATGGCATTGCCCAGAATCTGTCCCTGAAAAGAGCCCGCACTACAGTCATTGATAAGATGACGAAGCTGATGAAGCTAGTGCCGGACCTGATCGGGGACTGGCAAGAGTCTTCAGCTCGCGGAGCTGCCTCAATTGCCTTGGCTATGTGCAAATTGTACTTCCCCGCCATGGATTTTGCGACAATCGTACGCGGAGTCCCCAAGGGCACCAATGTCAAGAAAGATCTCGCGGAAACTCAAGGCTTTGACACGCTCTTTGCCCAGCGAGTGGATCATTGGGCATGGTACAAGAAGCATGATCCTCCGGCCGGTTTCTTCGACGATGAGGAAGTTGATGAGGAAGGCTCTGGGTCCAGCGTGCATCAATCGGACGATGACTCAGGCGACGCTTCCGGCAAGAATGGGACGTACCAAGCCTCGAACGATAACCCAGAATCTTCTGAGTGATTCTTGAAAAACAATGAGATGCATCATTTTGGCCCTGTGGTGGGTTTGTAATAAAACTAAGTATTTGAAGTAGCTAGGACGAAACATATGCATGTGGGCGGAAAAAACTTATCCTGCGATCCGTTTAACTTGTGTATGCATGTTTCGTTTGTTTGGAAAGCAAGTGCTAGTTTCTAAGTTTTTCAGCTTACTTATTTGACCTTAAATGAGCCGGAATACCTTTAGCTGGAAACACTCGCTGACGTCGACGAAGCCCAATGGTGATCCGTCCATAAACGCGGAAACAAGCCCCCAGCCGAGGTGCCGGAAATCACTACCAGGACCACAAGTTCGCAACGAAAAACCTTATCCACCAGAAAACTTAAGCTCACGTCTTAAAGGACGATTTTGAAAATCACAAATTTTATACACGCCTAGGCGGAAACATCTACCTCTGTTGTTTTAGTCGGAAAACATACACGATCCAAAAATGAACAACTAAAGGAGGTAAAAGACTCAAGGAGTGAACCATATGCTTTACTTCATTGATCATGTATCATAACTATTACAAAGTATGTAATGCGAAAATTGCTAAGTGTGGAAAGGACGTAGCTGTGCTATATTCCAGGGACGGTCTGTTTCATCGTACATGTCACCCGGATCCTCCCTCTCGCGTTTCCGGTTGCTCGCCGCATCGGTTCTTCAACACGAGGTTTGACTCCGGCTAGTATGAGGCCATTGGCTCGCTCGACCTGTCCATTGGATTGTGGATGACCCACAGAGGCGAGGTAAACGGATCCCTACGTCATTGCAATAATCGTTTAGTTCTCCATGTGCGAAGTTTGTGCCATTTTCTGTGATAATGTTGTGTGGGATGCCGTATCTCACTATGAGGTTGCAAATGAATTTTAGTGCCGTAGCACCATCGGCTTTTCTCGCTGGCTTTGCCTCGGTCCACTTACTGAACTTGTCAATAGCGAACAGGAGGTATTCAAAATCGCCAGGAGATGATTTTTTAATATTCCGACCATATCGAGCCCCCAGACCGTAAATGGCCAAGTGATAGGGATGGTCTTCGGCTCCTGAGCGGGAGCATTTGGTTGAGTAGCGTAGTACTGACAACCTCGACAAGTTTTGACTATCTTTTCATCATCTTCTTTAGCTGTTAGCCAGTAAAAACCTTGCCGGAAAGCTTTTGCAACGAGGGACTTGGGAGCGGCGTCATGCCCGCAATCACCTTGATGGATCTCTCTGAGGATTTCGATGCCATCTTGATTTGAGACGCATTTCAGAAATACCCCGTTTGCACTTTGTTTATAGAGTTGCCCATCAACTATTGTGTAGGATCTTGCTCATCTGACGACTTGTCGTGCGAGGACTTCATCCTCAAGCAACTTCTGGTCAATGAGGTAGTCCAGGAACGGTTGGCTCCAAGCCGTACCGATAGCCATCACCTCCTTAGCCGGAGACACCGCCACATCTAGGTTTTCCGGGTTAGCGCACTTTACTGAGGGTGTCCGTAGGTGCTCAAGAAAAAATCCAGGAGGAATGGGTTTCCCGCCGGATCCGAGCTTGGACAGCATATCTGTCGTTGTGTCGTCATCTCTCCTGACGTACTTGACTTCATATCTGAGGAAGCACTTGGCGATCTCATCAAATTCATCTCTGTAAGCCACCATAACGGAGTTTCTGGCATTCCAGGTTCCGGCTACTTGTTGTGCCACCAGGTCAGAATCTCCGCAGCATATGATCTACTTGATCCAAATTTCCTTAGCGATGCGTAGACCGTGTAGTAGAGCCTCATATTCCGCCATATTATTTGTAGCTTCGAAGTGAATCTGCAGAATGTACTGCAGTTCTTCTCCGGTTGGTGACTTCAGGGTAACTCCAGCCCCCGAGCCTTGATGCTGCTTGGATCTGTCGAAATGCATGACCCAAGCTTCAGGTTCCGGCACAGGTGTGCCCTCTGGCGCTTCAGTCCAATCAACGAAGAAATCCACCAATACTTGGGACTTGATCAAGGATCTGGCTTTGTATTTGATGTCGAAAGCAGAAAGTTCTATGCTCCACTTCGCTACGCACCCTGTTGCGTCGAAGTTGTTGATGATGGTTGACAATGGAGCTTTGCTCACAACTGTCATAGGATGCTCCTGGAAGTAGTGTCTCAGCTTCCGGCTACCTGGGAACACTCCGTAGGCTAGCTTCTGAAAGTGAGAATATCTTTGCTTGGATTCCATCAGTACCTCGATAATGTAATAGACTGGTCTTTTGAATGCATACTCATGAACATCTTCCTTTCGCTCCACCATGATAACGAGACTGATGACCTTGTTGGAGGCTGCCAGGTAGAGGAGCATAGGCTCTGACTCATCCGGGGCTGCCAAGATAAGCGGGGAAGAGAGTATGTCCTTCAACCCCTGAAGTGGAGCATCTGCTGCGTCATCCCAGACAAATTTGTTTGTTTTCTTCAGCAGTTTCTACAAAGGTAGTGCCTTCTCACCAAGACGGCTAACAAATCTACTGATTGTAGCAACACAACCAGTAAATCGTTGCACATCTTTGAGACAAGTTGGCCTCTTGATACATAGAATAGCCTTGATTTTTTCCGGGTTTACTTCAATGCATTTGTGAGATACAATGAAGCCAAGGAGTTTTTCGGCTGGCACGCCAAAGACGCACTTCAGCGGATTCAACATCATCTTGTACCGTCGGAGATTTTCAAAGGTTTCCGTGAGATCACTGATCAAGTCGGATCCTTTCCAGGTCATGACCGCGATGTCATCGACGTAAGTGTGCACATTCTGGCCAATTTGGTCCTTCAAGCATCGCTGCATCGTGCATTGGTAAGTGGAACCTGCATTTTTCAAACCAAAATGCATGGTGACATAGCAGTAAGTGCCAAAGGGTGTGATGAACGAGGTCGCCTTTTGCTCGGACTTCTTCATCCGGATTTGGTGATACCCGGAATATGCGTCAAGAAAACACAGAAGTTCCGCCCTGCCGTCGAATTAATGACTTGGTCAATGCGTGGAAAGGGGAATGGATCCTTCGGACAATGCTTATTGAAGCCGGAGTAATCGATGCACATTCTTAGTATTTCAGAATTCTTTTTGGGTACAAGGATGGGGTTTGCGACCCAATCACTATGGATAATTTCTACTACAAATCCCGCCTCTAGTAACTTTGCTAATTCTATCCCTATGGCCTGATGCTTCTTATCTCCAAAGCATCGCATAGGTTGCTTCACCGGTTTTGCACCCGGATTTATGTTGAGGTAGTGCTCGGCGAGTTCCCTTGGTACTCCGGGCATGTCAGAAGGTTTCCATGCGAAGATATCCATGTTAGCTCATTGGAACTCGACGAGCGCGTCTTCCTATTTGGGGTCCAGGCCAGCTCCGACAGACACTTGCTTGGAACTATCTCCTTCCTTGAGGTCGACCTTCTTGGTGTCTATCGTGGCCTTGAACGAATTCTTCTGTTCGGAGATCTGCTTCTTGGTGGTGTGCATCTCATTTGGATCCACTGTGGCCCTATAGCCTTGCATCTCCTCTCCAGATATTACGGATTCTGCAAAGGCGGCTTCGCCCTCCTCGCAGTTTCGAGCTTTCTTGTAGTCTCCGGATATGGTGATCATACCGTTAGGACCTGGAATCTGAGATTATTGTAGATGTAGCATGCCCTTGCGTGGAACTTGTGGTAGGTGGGCCTGCCGAAAATGACATGGTAGGAGCTCTTGAAGGGCACAACTTCAAACGTGATCATCTCTTCACGGAAATTGTTGACATCGCCGAAGGCCACGGGAAGTTTGATGCTGCCCAGGGAGTTTGCCTTTTTACCCACAACCACACCATGAAACTCAGTGGTGTTGTGGTTAAGCTGCTCCTTGGTAAGGTTCATCCTCTCCAGAGTCTCCATGTACATGATGTTTAGCCTGTCTCCGCCGTCCATAAGGCACTTGGAGAAGTCATACCCGTCTATGCGGTGACTAACAACCAGGGTGTAGCACTCTTTTGGAATGACAATCAGATGATCTGCCCTGTCGAAGATGTAGGGTTTTTCCGACCATTTGATGTATTGTGGCACAGCCGGAACCGTGGCATTCAAGACCCGGAGGGCCGATTTCTTTGCCCGGACCGTTGGGATTCCGAGGAAGGTGTGGTATGCACCTGCACTCTTTTTGACGAAGGGGTTGGATTTATTAGCTGCAGAACTCTCTTTGGGATCCGGAGAAGCTTCATCCTCTTCCATCGCCTCGGAACTGTCCTCATCCTTTTCCTTGTTCTTGCCCTTGCCTCCTTTGTTGTGCGGGCGGTGCTTCCGGGTGCGCTTGTATCCTGCTTCCGGGTCAGTTTTGAGATTGTTGACCCACTTGCAGTTGCGATTGGTGTGGGAGGACTTGCCAGTAGCCAGATTAATGTGGGCCAGGCAAGGCATATCCCTGTATTCTTCGTAAGTTTGGGGAGTGCGGAACCCAACGATGGTGACCTCGTCAGCGCGCTACTGGCCCCTGCCGGCTCCGCCACCACGGCCACAGCCTCTTCCGCCTCCTTGACCCCCGCGTTGGAACGTCAAGGGTACCATGTCGGATCCGCTGCTCCTCTGGTCATGAGAGGGGTTCTTCCGTTTGTTGTTGTTGTTGTTGTTGTTGTTGCTGCTACTGTTGTCACGGTTCTTCTTTTGCCAATGCAGGGGTATGGCAGTGGCCGAAAGTTGTCCACATGCGTCGTCATCAACGGCGGTGTGAGTGCTAGCAATGCCGATCATGTCGTCCAAGGTCAGCTTGTTCTCATTGATAAGGCATGTTAGCTTGTGTCGGAGCAGCCCCCTCTTAGCAAGCCACCGATGAAAGCCAACATTGTTGTGCGGTTATCCACATTCCCGCACTCGTTTATTGTTGCTAACCACCGAGTGGGAAAAGCTCGAGAGGTTTTGTTCTTATTTTGGATACACGCCTGTAAGTCGCTTGTTGTGGCGGGTCTTTTGTAGGTGCCCCTGAAGTGTTTCTCGAAGGCTATCTTCAGGTAAAACCAGCAAAAGATGGAGTTTTTCTCAAAGTCGCTGAGCCAAGTATGGGCTGGACCAACAAGGTACAACTGGAGCATGCAGTAGGCCACATTGGGTGTCCCTCCGGCAAAGCTGACTACGTTGAAGTAGTCATCAATCCAGGTATCGGGCCTTTCACTACCATCATATTGCTTCAGGTTTTTGGGTAGCTTGTGGTTCAAGCCTTTTGGCTTTGGGTCCTCTCGAATCATCCTGCCAAAGCACTTTGGGCTTACGTATTCATCTCTGTACTCGTTGAGACGTTCCCGTGCGTCGCGCGAACCATTGCGGGCAGGAGATTTTGAGCGGGAACGGGATCTCCAGCCTCCACCTCCTCCAATGGGTGGGGGGGAGAGAGATCTGCGAGGGGGCTGATGAGACCTTTTGCTTCCGCCTTCTAGGTCTCCGCGTCCTTCTTCTTGTTGGCTCCGGCTTCGGTGGCTGATACGTCCAAAACGTATCTACTTTCCCGAACACTTTTGCTATTGTTTTGCCTCTAATTTGTGTATTTTGGATGCAACTAACACGGACTAACGCTGTTTTCAGCAGAACTGCTCTGGTGTCTCGTTTTTGTGCAGAAATCCAACTTTCAGGAAAATCCTCGGAATTTATGCAGAAGGCCCTATTTTCACAGAATATTGGCGGAGCCAGAAGGGCAAGCCAGGTGGAGGCCCGAGGGCCCCACACCATAGGCCGGCGCGGCCTAGGAGGGGCCCGCGCGGCCCTATGGCGTGGTGGCCTCGGTTGGCCTCCGACGCCCTCCTTCGGACTACTTATTGCCTTCGACCTAAAAACGCACGGAGAGAAGTCGAAGTCGCCAGAAACCCTCCAGAACGCCGCCACATCGCGAAACTCCGTCTCGGGAGCCAGAAGTCTCCGTTCTGGCACTCCGCCGGGACGGGGAATTGGAGGAGATCATCGCCATCATCACCACCGACGCCTCTCCATCAACCAGCCATGTTTCCCCCATCCATGTGTGAGTAATTCCCCCACTGTAGGCCGAAGGGGATGGTAGGGATTGGATGAGATTGGTCATGTAATAGCATAAGATTGTTAGGGCATAGTGCCTAGTGTCCGTAATTGGTACTTTGATGATATTGTTGCAACTTGTTATGCTTAATGCTTGTCACTAGGGCCCGAGTGCCATGATCTCAGATCTGAACATGTTATTGTTTCATCATGATATTCATTGTTTATGGTCTTACCTGCAAGTTGTATACACATGTCGCTGTCCGGAACCAATGGCCCCGAAGTGACAGAAATCGGGACAACCGGAGGGGATGGTAGTGATGTGAGGATCACATGTGTTCACGGAGTGTTAATGCTTTGCTTCGGTACTCTATTAAAAGGAGTACCTTAATATCCAGTAGATTCCCTTGAGGCCCGGCTGCCACCGGCTGGTAGGACAAAAGATGTTGTGCAAGTTTCTCATTGCGAGCACGTACGACTATAATTGGAACACATGCCTATTGATTGCTTTGTACTTGGACACCGTTTTATTATTATCTGCAAATGCCCTGCTATGATTGTTACATGAGTTTCTCTCATCCATGCAACGCCCGTCATCCGTCCCCGTGCCTACAGTATTTTAATCTTGCTGTTTACTATAATCACTACTGCTGTCTTTATTACTCTGCTGCTGTTATTTCACTACTGCTACTGCTATAAAATCACATTATCGATAAACTCTTGCGAGCAAGTCTGTTTCCAGGTGCAGCTGAATTGACAACTCCACTGTTAAGGCTTTCAAGTATTCTTTGTCTCCCCTTGTGTCGAATCAATAAATTGGGTTATACTACCCGCGAAGACTGCTGCGATCCCCTATACTTGTGGGTCATCAAGACTGTTTTCTGGCGCCGTTGCCGGGGAGCATAGCTTTATTTGGAAGTTCACTTGGATTGATATTGTTCGCTGCAAATTCTCCATCATGGGTAAACCTCGCGATTCTAAAGTCGCCATATTACCATCCACTACAAGAAAAGGTACAACTCTGAGTACCTCTGCTACTCTTGATTCACCATCTGTGATAAGTCAACTTGTTTCGCCGCCACAAGCTTCACTAGCTGGTACTACTGCTGAATCTGAAAACTCTCATAATATTGATAATGTTTCTGCTGTGCTTGATGATAGTGGTTCATTGGGATCCTTTCTAGATGCTACAATTGCTAGGTCTAGACAAATTGAAAATGCTGAAACTCCTAATGAAAATGCCACTACACCTATTAGTTCACCTGAACTTGATTATTCTAGTGATGATCCTGATGAAGATTATGTGGAGCTTAATGATGATTTTATTAATAGATGCAATGCTATTGCTGATGCAAGTAAAATTAAAAAGTTTCTTACACAATATACTGTTAGACATAAGCTATCTCCTGATCCTAAATTTGCCACATCTCCTATATGCATTAAGGATAAAGATTATGATTTTTCTCTTGATCTATCTCATATAGCTATTGTAGAGAAAGCACCCTTTTGTGGTACTGAAAAAGAAAGTGCTGTAGAACACATGAATAAACTTTCTTCTATGAGTAGCTTGTTTTCTGATGATGACAAGATGCATACTCACTTTGTCATTAAAATTTTTCCTTTCTCATTAAAGGATGATGCTAAAACTTGGTATAAAAATTTGCCTCCTGGTTCTATTAAAAGTCCAACTGATTTGCGTGATGTTTTCTTTCGAAAATATTTTCCTGCTAGTGCTCAACACATTGCTTTACAGAGAATTTATAGGTTTGACCAGGGAGATGAAGAGAAATTGCCTGCGGCATGGGCAAGATTTTGTTCTCTTATCAGAGCTCGACCTGGACATGATTTAGAGAAGAATGATCTACTTGATATATTTTATAGTGGACTAACCATTGAATCTAGAGCATATTTGGATAGTTGTGCTGGTTGTGTTTTCAGGAAAAGAACTCTGCATTTAAGCTGAAGAATTATTGGCTAAAATAAGCCGGAATCATGATGATTGGAATACACCTGAACCAACTCCAACGCCAATATTGAAGAAGAGGGGTTTAATTGAATTGAATGATGAAGATATGAGGGAAGCTAAGAAGTCTCTCAAGGAGAAAGGTATTAAATCCGAAGATGTGAAGAATCTACCTCCTATAGAAGATATATATGAGATAATTCCCCCTTCACCCATGATTGAGGTAAACTCCCTTCAACGCTTTACTAGGGAAGATATTCCGTATTCAAAACCTCCTGCTCAATGCTTAGATGAGTTTGATAATTATATTGTTAAGCAAGAAAATTTTAATATGAGAGTAGAGAATCATCTAATGGAAAATTCTCAAGCTATTAGCAATTTGCATGATATTGTGGAAAGAACCTCCAATGATGTTAAGATGCTTGTTAAACATTTTCAAATGATTCAAACTCAAATTGATCAACTCACTAAAGTGCAAAATGACTTGCTAAATAATAATTCTAAAGAGAAGCATGCTTATGAAGTAACAACTAGAGGTGGTGTCTCTACCCAGGATCCTCTATATCCTGAAGGGCATCCCAAAAGAATTGAACAAGATTCTCAACGCATTGAACCTAGTGCTCCTTCTAAGAAGAAAAAGAAGAAGAAACATAAAAATGTTGTAGAATCCTCTGAACCTATTAATGATCCTAATAGTATTTCTATTTCTGATGCTGAAACTGAAAGTGGTAATGAACATGATAATGATAATGATAATGATAAGAATGATGCTTCTGATAAAGAAGAAGTTGAAGATGAACCTGAAAAGCATGATAAAAATAAAAAGTATACTAAAGAAGATTTTATTGCTAAGAAACATGGTAATGAAAGAGAACCTTGGGTGCAAAATCAAATGCCTTTTCCTGCTATGAAATTAAAATCAAAGGAAGAAGAACACTATAATAAATTTTGTGATTGGATGAAACCTTTATTCTTGCAAATCCCTTTGACTGATGCTATTAAATTGCCTCCTTATTCAAAGTATATGAAAGATATTGTTACTAACAAAAGGAAAATCCCCAATGAGGAGATTTCCACTATGCTTGCTAATTACTCTTTCAATGGCAAAGTGCCAAAGAAGTTGGGCGACCCAGGTATACCAACTATTCCTTGTTCTATTAAGAATAATTATGTTAAAACTGCTCTATGTGACTTGGGAGCCGGTGTTAGTGTTATGCCTTTTTCTCTTTATAAGAGACTTTACTTAGATAAGTTGATACCTACTGATATATCTTTGCAAATGGCTGATAAATCTACTGCTATTCCTGTTGGTATATGTGAGGATGTTCCTGTTCAAGTTACTAATAACTGCTTGATATTAACTGATTTTGTTGTGTTGGAAATGCCTGAAGATGATAATATGTCTATTATTCTTGGGAGACCTTTTCTTAACACCGCAGGGGCTGTTATTGATTGCAATAAAGGAAAGGTTACTTTCAATGTTGATGATAAGGAGCATACCATCTATTTCCCCAAGAGGATTGATAAAGTATGTGGAGTCAATACTATTTCTAATGTGAGAACTATCAAAACTGGAACTATTGATTGTCCTATATATGAGCCTAAAGAAGGTTATCAAAGTCTTATGATTGGATCCATATCAATACAATTCAAGGTAACATGATTGATTTGAGGTTTATTTCTTCATATGCTATGTAAAATTTATTTGGTGGCAAGACTTGATCAACCTTGTTAACAAATACCTTTTATATGCATAGAGGAGGTAAACAACATCTCTTTCTCCCTCCACTTGTCTTATTTGCTGTAGCGCTTTTGATTTGCAAAGTTCCTTAGTTAATTAGAGATTTCAAAATTTTTCCTGGCCAGTAATAATAAACTTAATACCCAGAAATGTGCATTTTTCAAAGTTTTCAAAAATTCACAAAAATTATACCGTTGGTCCTATTTTTCGAAAATGCACCTGGGAGCACCAGAGGATGACCTGTGGGGCACCCCAGGGTGGCACCCCACAGGCCGGCGCGGCATGGAAGGGGGGCGCGCCACCCTGGCGTGTGGGCCCCCCTTTACCCCACTTCAGCATCTCTTCCTCCCAGACTCTTCTCTCTCCCGAAAAAATCAGCACCAGCTTTCTCTCACTCGCGTTTTTGCTCAAGAGCTCAGGATTTTTCGATCTCTTTGCTCAGCCCTGATTTCTGTCTGAAATTTGGCACATTTGCTCTCCGGTATGTGACTCCTCCGCCTATCCAAGTAGAATTTTGTTTGGTTGAGTATATCTTGAATATTTTGCTACTGTAGGTAACATGTTTAGTGAGCTTGCATGCTTGTTCTAAGTTGTATAAACTAGTTTTGATGCATGATTAGTACTCTAGCAAGTTCCTATAGTAGTTCCCCTTGATTATATGTCACCAAATCAAATTTTATATTGTTTGTTGAAAAATTTCAGAAAAGGAAGATGAAGAAGTTCAACTTTGGAGAATTGTTCAAGAGGGGAACAACCAGCACCGGGAAGCCTTCTAGGACCGCCACCCGACTTAGGCGATCGTACAATGAGGATATCATCGCGCCTAGCTTCGCGCCCGAAGAGGACAATGGGGCTCCTAATGCTTCGTCTTTTCCATGCTATGATTTTCTGAGAAATGCATGGATATTGGATGATTTCTTCACCCTCGTCAACTAGGCGGGCTTAGCCGCCTACGTGGGAGATGAAAGGGAGCAATACTAGATGCTCACCAAAATCTTCGTCGAGAGCTTCAAGTTCCACAACAAGCAATATGGGCCGACGGTTGCATTCAAGATCTATGGTAATCCTGTTACTATGGAATTGGAAGAATTTTGTGTTGCATTGGATATTGCCCCTGTAGGTACAGCAAGGAGGATTGATGACAACCCCCGGGATCTGTTGGAGCTCTATCGAGGGATCACTGATGATGATTGTCGCACCATTCAGCGTGGCAAGATAAGAAACATCCAACTCCCCGCCATTAAGTATTTTGCCTATTACATTGCTACTAGCATTCTTGGTAGGGAGAACACTAGCAATATTTCTAGCTACCATCTTGCTTTCTTGAACGCTGCACTTACTGGACAGACATCATATCATCTTGGTTCTCTTATTGCTCGCCGCCTGTCTAACAGGGGGCCTATTTTTGGAGGAACTATTGCATTGCGCATTTTAACACATTTAAGACTTCCTCTTGATTCTAATGATGTGCCATTAACCCCTAGGAGACTTGATATTGCTGCTATGAAAATCCATCATTTTGTTACCGCTGATTCCACTTTAGATAATATGGTCTATAGAATGTTGTTTGCTGACGGGGATGAGAAGGAAATTCCTCTTCCCCAGCCAGGTTTGTTCAGTATTGACAGACAACCATGGTCGCGCACTAAGGAGGGGGTGGAGGAAAAGATGAAGATACAAGACTTCCACCAGCAGCATGACTCCGAGGACGCCGAGCCCTCCTACGACTACACCGTCACGTATCCGGGTGCTTCCTCTAGAACATACCCGGAATATGATCCATCTTCGTCGTACTACGGAGATGCTACCTCATGGCCTCGATGGGATTGAACTCCACTTAGGCCAAAAGCCTAAGCTTGGGGGGAGGTATACCGGCATCACTCATTCTTTGCATATTATGATTGCTGGATACTTGTATATACTTGTTTAGTTTGTTTGAGTGGTTTTCTAATGAGAGGGAGATAATATTTGGGGAAGTGCTGCCTGAAAACAGATTCTGGACTGTTACCGAAAAAATTCCCAAAAATAGCCAGAACAGTATTTTGCGAAGCCAATTTTTGTGCATGTTCCCCAGGTTGTTATCTAAGTTTCATTAGTTGAACACTTTTCGATTTGAGCAGTGCAAGAATTTCTTAAAAATCGAGTACTGTACTGCTGTCAAGTTTGACGAATTTCTGCTGCTTTGTGTTTATGTGAGTCTTCTAGTTTGCTATTTCTTGTTTTTGCTTTGTTTCTTTCCCAAAACACAAAAAGACCAAAAATATTTCTGTTGTTTCTCTTCATAATTTATTTGCTTTGGTTTCTTGCATTTATTTCGCTTTACTTGCTATTGCTAGTTTGCTATAAGAAAACCCAAAAAGATTTTGCTTTGTTTGCTTGTTTCTTTTTGTTCTTGTTTCTAATTCGAAAACACCAAAAATATTTGCTGTTCTTCTTTGGTTTGTAAAGTTCATCATGAGTTCAATGGTCTTCGGTGGCTGGAGCGTGGTTTTCATTTCATATTATCCAAGCTACACAAGTGAAAGGCAATAATGACGATCTACGACAATTGGATTGTGGTGAGAGGCTGGTATGAACTCTATTTGTTTTCATTTCTGTACATATACTCATCCGTGTGAGCATGCTTAGTTGGTTCATGTGAGGTATATGTCATTTGAGAAAGTCTAGTAGTTCATGATCTCTCATGTTTAGCTCCAATTTATTAATATGAGTAGCATGTCATGGATGTTTGCTTGCATTGTTTTATTCATAAGTAGGTATGGCATTGTGGTATCCTCCTCTGAATAATTCATTTATATCAACTTGGCACATGCTCACGCATGCATATGACTGAACAAAAGTCAATTAAGCCTCGATGATTTATATTGCTTCAGAGTTCTTGTATCACTTTTATGCCTCTGTTAATTTATTTTGCCGCAAGCATGATTATGACAAGCATCGCTCTCTTGATTTGTCGCTCCCTAGTCTTTTGCTAGCCTTCACTTGTACTGAGCGGGGACGCTGCTCGTGCTTCCAAACCCCTGAAAACCAAGTTGTTCCAAAGTGTCCACCATAAATACCTATGCATGGCATTTCAAACCATTCCAAGTAAATTCTCATGCGCTACCTTTAAAACTTTCAAAATGCTTCTCAATTTGTGTTAATGTTTCATAGCTCATGAGGAAGTATGTGGTGTTTAACTTTCAACCTTGTCATTTACTTTTGACAGACTTTCATTATGGACTAGTGGCACATCCGCTTATCCAATAATTTTGCAAAAAGAGCTGGCAATGGGATTCCCAGTCCCAAATTAATTAACCTAAATAGACAGTCCTCCATGGTATGTGATTGTTGGACGGCACCCGAAGGATTCGGTTAGCCATGGCTTTTGTAAGCAAAGGTTGGGGGGAGTGTCATCATAATAAAACTAAAATAAAAAGGCACTCCTTCATGGTATGAGATTGTTGGCAGGCACCCGAGGATTCGGTTAGCCATGGTTTGTGAAAGAAAGGTTGGAAGGAGTGCCGCATAAACATAAAAATAATTCATGGGAGCCGCTCTTGGAAGTCCGGTTGGCAAGGTAGTTGGTGTACCCATTACCATTCGTTGACAACAACAAACACCTCTCAAAATAATTTTACTCCTGTTTTAGAAATGAAAAGCTCTAGCGCATGTTAATCCCTGCTTCCCTCTGTGAAGGGTCAATCTTTTACTTTTGTGTTGCGTCTCCATTCTTTCTTTGAGCACTATCTTGAGAGCACAACTGTCATTCTTAGTATAATATGCTTGTCTCAAAATATGATTGATTGTGGTATAACTTTGATGCTTTTATCTTTGACAATCACTACTTCTAGTCTTTCTATGAACTTCAGAGGTGCCTGGGCATTTATGTTTTGCCGATCAAATACGGGCAAGCGAGATACCACTTTATCATACTCTCTTATGAACATTGCAATCCTGCTTATAGACATGATTCATGATGCTTATTATTAATTGTTGGTACCTCTCCATGATTGACATAGCTGTTAGATGATCTTATTTGTATGCATCTCATTATGAACTGCCTAAGTGTTAGCCATAACATCAGGATATATACATCATATGAGCAAATGTGTTCGTGAAAGTTCTTTTATCGCTCAGTTGTTAACTGAATTGCTTGAGGACAAGCAATGAGCTAAGCTTGGGGGGAGTTGATACATCCAAAACGTATCTACTTTCCCGAACACTTTTGCTATTGTTTTGCCTCTAATTTGTGTATTTTGGATGCAACTAACACGGACTAACGCTGTTTTCAGCAGAACTGCTCTGGTGTCTCATTTTTGTGCAGAAATCCAACTTTTAGGAAAATCCTCAGAATTTATGCAGAAGGCCCTATTTTCACAGAATATTGGCGGAGCCAGAAGGGCAAGCCAGGTGGAGGCCCGAGGGCCCCACACCATAGGCCGGCGCGGCCCAGGAGGGGCCCGCGCGGCCCTATGGCGTGGCGGCCTCGGTTGGCCTCCGACGCCCTCCTTCGGACTACTTATTGCCTTTGACCTAAAAATGCACGGAGAGAAGTTGAAGTCGCCAGAAACCCTCCAGAACGCCGCCACATCGCGAAACTCCGTCTCGGGAGCCAGAAGTCTCCGTTCTGGCACTCCGCCGGGACAGGGAATTGGAGGAGATCATCGCCATCATCACCACCGACGCCTCTCCATCAACCAGCCATGTTTCCCCCATCCATGTGTGAGTAATTCCCCCGCTGTAGGCCGAAGGGGATGGTAGGGATTGGATGAGATTGGTCATGTAATAGCATAAGATTGTTAGGGCATAGTGCCTAGTATCCGTAATTGGTACTTTGATGATATTGTTGCAACTTGTTATGCTTAATGCTTGTCACTAGGGCCCGAGTGCCATGATCTCAGATCTGAACATGTTATTGTTTCATCATGATATTCATTGTTTATGGACTTACCTGCAAGTTGTATACACATGTCGCTGTCCGGAACCAATGGCCCCGAAGTGACAGAAATCGGGACAACCGGAGGGGATGGTAGTGATGTGAGGATCACATGTGTTCACGGAGTGTTAATGCTTTGCTCCGGTACTCTATTAAAAGGAGTACCTTAATATCCAGTAGATTCCCTTGAGGCCTGGCTGCCACCGGCTGGTAGGACAAAAGATGTTGTGCAAGTTTCTCATTGCGAGCACGTACGACTATAATTGGAACACATGCCTATTGATTGCTTTGTACTTGGACACCGTTTTATTATTATCTGCAAATGCCCTGCTATGATTGTTACATGAGTTTCTCTCATCCATGCAACGCCCGTCATCCGTCCCCATGCCTACAGTATTTTAATCCTGCTGTTTACTATAATCACTACTGCTGTCTTTGTTACTCTACTGCTGTTATTTCACTACTGCTATCGCTTATAAAATCATTACTCGATAAACTCTTGCGAGCAAGTCTGTTTCCAGGTGCAGCTGAATTGACAACTCCGCTGTTAAGGCTTTCAAGTATTCTTTGTCTCCCCTTGTGTCGAATCAATAAATTGGGTTATACTACCCGCGAAGACTGCTGCGATCCCCTATACTTGTGGGTCATCAGTGGCTGCCTTCTCCATGATGGCGGTCGCCTCCCTCGTTCCGGCTTCTACGGGGCTCAGGCTCGCGTTCTTCGTTCCGGTCCTGCGGGGCTCAGGCGTGCACTCCTAGTTCCGATTCCTCTAAGGGACCATGTTGTCGCGGATGTTAATTCCACCAGGCCCATGGGGTCTAGTGTTTCCAGATGGACTACATCGGCGAGGTGGTGGAGGAGGACACGAGTTCCAGGGAGGAGGGGACGGGTTCCGGTACTTGTCCCTACCAATGTACATCGGGTCCTTTCCCTTGTTTTGGTCCATCGGAGGTGTCTTAGAGGGTACGGGGATCGGATTTGGATGTTCTCTGGTTCTTCTTCTGCGCTCCATGGATCCGGTGCGCGATTCTTCGTCACGACGCTACCTTCCTGAGGCATCCTTCTGTGCGGTGGATACACATAGCTCCGAATTGGATTCCATCCTACGTGAAGTATCTACCTGACTCTGCTGCTTCATTGCAGAAGAGACGAGTGTGCGGAGGTGGTTGATGTCGATTTCCTCATCGTTTTTCTCCAAAATCTTCGTAGCCTTCATCATGTTATCCTTCGCAGTTGCGAGCGGCTGATGATTGGTGGGGGTGTCAAAGTTGATCTTGCGTGGGCGAATGGCTTCCTGGCGGATCCTTTCTGCTTCCTTGCTGGCATCACCTATGATCATCTCCCACCGCTCGCGGAGTGCTTTGGCCTTTTGCAAGTATTCTACAGTAGTGCGCTCTTTCTCCTCGACTCTTTCCAGCAACTCCTTCACACCTTGCCTTTCCTCCAGCATTACTACTGTGATAGGCAAACCTTTCGGCGGTAGCCAGCTGTTCCTTCCTTTTGGCTTCTAGAGCTTTCGGGTCTGCGGCTTCTTCCGGAGTTATTGGCTTGGTTAGAACTTCCGAGTTTGCAATGGCACCCCGGCCTACTGCCCTAGCCAGCTCTTCTATGGACATGTCTTCCCGGTGTTCGAGGACACGTCCTTGTCCATGATCCAACATGATGCGGTAGCGCACCCGTTGCAGAGTCTCCGGATTGGACGGGCCTGGAATTTCGGCATTGGGCAGAGTTGCTTCTGCGTCAGCTCCTTGCTCCAGCCCAGTTAAGGTTACGAGGACCTCCTTTGGTGGGGCGGATTCTTCCACAGCTTTGTCCTCATCCTCCAACTCCTTCATAAAGCGGTTGTATTCCTCTTTTTCCATGGAGGACGCATCGTCACATAGTGGGCTTAGGTTGTTAAGTATTGACTCTTCTTTGTCTCCGGCCTCCTCTTGCTGATCCGGAGCATTGTTGTCTCCGGCAACCTCTTGCTGATCCGGAGTATTGTTGTTTCCAGCAACCTCAACCTGCATGGGTCTAGCTCCATCCTGAGGAGTGGCGGTTCCTGCGGTATGTGCGAGGAAGTGCACGAAGTGGCACCTTTGCTTTTCTAACACCCGGAAGACCCAGGCGGATCTGCATTGGTCCTCCACCGTTATTTCCTGCTCAGGGGCGGATTGAGTGGGTTTTGAAATTTCTAGATCTAAAGCGGATCTTCCTTAGGAAGTTCCCGCGTCTCAGATCGGATGTTCGCGACCGTGTCCTGCTCAGCGGCGGTCGCGTCAATGTGACTTATCAGGGCGTTTCCGTCGGAATCAACGGTCTCTCCGATGAAGATGTGAATGCCGCCAATTGGGATGATGGAGAGCTTGATGGGTTCAGTCTTAGCCGGAATCCAGCACTCGTCCTAGGGGACGATCGGAAAGTTCTCAGCGTAAAGGACACGCCCCACAGCGATGGAGTCGTTGAAGCTTCCCATGGCGAGATGCTCCCGGTTCCGGCCTCCAGACGCCACTGGCCCCATGGTAGGCGCCAACTGTCGTTGCCTATTCGATGGTACCTCAGAGGAGGGATCCTCACAAGGGGGAGAAGAAGTAGGGGCCATCGGGCGGAGAGTCCTCGGGATGGTGGTACGCGATTTACCCATCTTCGGAACACCTGCACGATGACATGGCATACTGCTGCTCGTCTGGAATTATCTGGGTGCTTTCGCGTTGTTACAATGAGTTGTGGTTGTTCGTCTAGGGCTCCCAGGATCCGGCTTATAAAGGCGCCATGATCTAGGGTTTACACGGAGAGTCCTAGCCGTAATACAATTCGCCTAACTATGGAATATTACATTGCCGTGCACGTCAAGTATCTGACTTCCCTTATACGTCGTACTAGATCCAGCTACCCCTGATGGGCCAGGCCGGATCCAACTTCCAGAGTTGGTCAGTGGATATCCAGAAATTAGGGGTCAAAAATAACTCCAAGAAGTGTAAAAAGAGGTGTGAAAAAAAGAGTTGTGAAATAAGACTATGAGAAACAACTAAGAGAGAGAGAGAGTTAGAGGGGATGCTCAACGTCTGTTGTTCATGTTGTCCCGATATGGATGTCCTATAGTTGAGATGCACATATCCTTTGGTCCTTTGTACAGGGTGCATGAAGGTACCCCATTGCGACACTTGGTTAAAACATGCATGTTGAAAGGTCTTGGTAACCCGGAGTTGACTAGCAAGAGGTGTAGTCCTTAGCATTTAAGAAAACGAGGCAACACTTACTCATAAGAGTTCAAACTCATGACACATAGACATCTTTATATATGAGATACTTGGTACCCCATCCTTATTATTATTGTTGACATGAATTGCATAGCTCAAAACCATGTTTTATGCTCTCTACTTTTCATTTTGTTGGAGGTTTAGCACATACATTCCCTGCTTACTTTCGTGAGTTCAAGAGTCAAAAGAAATATTCCTGAAAAGTGAAGACAAAGAATCTTCCAACAATTCCATAGGATTTCCCCAAGCATGATTTATGATTCATTAAACTTATCATTCATGTTACTTACAATGCTATTTACTTTTATGCATGCTATGTAGAATGTAAGAGTTATCACTTGATGAGTTCATATTACTTATTGTTATTTTTATTGATTGAACCTTGTGATACTTTGCATAATTATATTTATAAGTTATATATTATAAACTCCAAATTTCATGTTAGTTTTATCACCTTCATGCTCGGGACGAGCATAGGTTAAGCTTGGGGATATTGATGCATGTAAGATGCATACATGAACTTTGTCCTTTATCATATTGAATTCCCACATATTTCCAACATATATGATGATAATACCATTTTTACATTGATTTATGGGGATTTACCAATGATCCCCTTTATTACGTTTATAACCATGAAGAACAGGAAAACCCTGTTTCCCGTATTTTCCACTTTCAGAGACCTATACGGAGTCAAATTGACCTGGGATTTTTGGAGCATCAATTTTTCATCGGGAGGAACAGCTGGGGAGGCCCAAGGGCCGAAAGAGCATAGGTGACATGGCCTGGAATGCTGGCCGCACCACCCATCTCCGTTCAATCGACGATCGCCCGTTTGCCCTAGTTCTTTTGCGATTCGACGTATTTTGCCTTAAAAACCACTATATATATGGCCCTAAAGACTTCTGGGGAGGAGAGCGCCGTAGAGAGATAGAAACACCAAAACGGAGGCTGTTGAAGAGAAGATTGGAGGGGGAAACTCCATCAGGATCACCGCCGGAGGGATCTCCACCTTCTCCAATGTCTTCATAATCATCACCATGACCAAGAGGGAGTAGTCCACCTCTGGACTACAGGTTGGTGGCAGTAGCTTGATCTATTTCTCTCATGTTCTTCATAGTACTTAGTGCCATATGAGTTACCTATCATGATTATGGTATATTAGTAATACCTATGTGGTGGATCCTTATTTTATGATATTATTTTATGAGATCTGATCTTATTATTTGGTGAGATGTACTGGTAGATGCATATTATGTACCCCGTTCTTAAGTGTATGTTATGATCCAACATCTATGCAAGAGCGTGTGTGGGGTGATGTGTGTGTTATATGGAGTAGCAGGGTTTTAGTGATTGGATAGTGACAATATGTTCATGATCTATTATGGTTTTGCCTTTCTTTTGCTACCTCACTAGGGATTAAGTGAATGCATGTGCTATGTTCATCATGTGACAACAATGATGATCTTGTTTGTTCAACGTAGCATATTTGATATTCAAACTTCATGTCAAAGTACTTATTGCTATGTTCTGTTAATTCTTAATACAAGATTGATGAAGTTTCTTTCTTGTGGAGCATAAGAGAGGTATGTTTCATCATCTCTATGTTAGGACGTGATGTCCATATTAATTTTGATCTTACATATAATATTATTTCTACCTTCATATCTCATTGATGAATTGCTTTTTTTGTCCACGACAACTTTACGAGAGTATAGTCAAGTGAATCCATGAACATCGGTCAACTTTTTATCATCAGAAACACCTTTATATTGCTTTTAAATTGTTTTCTATTTGCTGCACTATTTTCATCCAAAAATACAAAAATATTTACTTATTTGCATCCAAAACACCAAAAACAATCAATCTCTTCACAGTTTTTTACTTAGTTATTTTATCTATTCTAGTTTCTACTTGTTTTATTACTACTTGTGTTATTTATTTACGCGAAACCTTGTGCTTGACAACCACATAGTGGAGTTGGGGATACAAGGCATTTATTTCACTTGCAAGATTGCTTGAAGAAGAGAGAAGAGAACACTATTCCATCCAGTTCCCCGAGAGTTTGATATAAACCTTCAAGTCACCCTTGTGGGGAAACTATTTCGCTGACGCAACACTCTACACTTGGAGTCCCAATGTCATCAAATATTCCTAAAACTCTTTCGATCACTTTGAAACATTTTGAAGCTACCGGAACACTTCGAATAATGTTTTCCTCTCATATTTATTTTCAAATGAATTTAAGTGTACCGACGGAAATATTCTCATAACAATGTAATGACTCCGATACTTCAGTGATTTTATTTCGATGCCGCCAGAACTATTCAGGCATATTCTCTCAACCACATACCATGTTTACAAAATTTGCATCAAGTACTATAAAGAATATAAAACACTTCAAAGTGTGACCCTGACAGCCCAATCACTCACAGACATGATTCTGAAACTCTTTGGAATCAATAACTAACACATGGACTGGGACATCCATAATACTGCATATCTGTAATTGAGCAATAATATGTGGTATCTTTGAGTATCAATCCCATTGCTTCGCAATATCATGAATACATGAGGTGAGACTTCGGTATAGTCGTAATTCAACTCTTGACCACTATACCATTAACCTCGATCTGGTTTCATTATCCTTCTCGTGTCGTATTCTGATGTCCTTGTAATTTCCAGTAAAAATATGGCTGTCCAGACGTTTAGGTGACATCGTAATACTTAGATGGGCCTTGAGTATATCTCTCCTTATACCGGAGGATCAATTACCACTCATGAATCACCAAGTCATTAGACATTCTTTCCAACATGTATGACTACCACCTTTCTCACCTCCTTTTAATGATATACTTTTGATGGTGACCAATACATGCCTTTCAGAATGATATCTCTTGATACTCTCATGGTCTAATGATTATTTTCATAAGATTACACATGGATAACAGAATTAACAAGGAATAATCTCATAGTATATCTGATAAAACTGGTCGGTTCAGTACCATTGCTCTTCTCGACAATATACTCCTAATGTTGTTAGTATTACCAATACTAATGATCTGGAAAACATGATCATCAAATAACAAATGAGCTAGTCCTAGAGGCGAAACTAGGAACACTTGTTTGTTCATTCTTATACATGTGCTCATGAGTTTTTCTTTGAATCTCATATTCAAGACACAAAGAAGTTATAGCATATTAGAATAAACTTAATCACAAAACTTAGTCATAATAATGAACAATTTATTATTGCTTCTAGGGCATAACTCCTTTATTACTGCTGATTGATCAACCTACCAGATCTTTGAACATGAAGCAACTAAATACCTATTTTCTACCAATCGATGTGGAGATCACTTGATCGGTCCCATTGGGATTGGCACGCCATGATGAATACTGGGCTTGGCAGTTTGAAAAGCACACTAATTTTTCTGTAAGATTGGCATAAAAGATGCTCACGAAGACAAAGAATAAGCGAGAGGCATTGTTAAAAGGTCGGGCTACCTCGAGATGTTGCAATCATCATAAACAACCTTGTAGAATACTAAGGTTCCGTTGAAAATACGAGTTTTCCTTTGGAGGCTCTCACATCAATCTCTTCTAACCGGGACTGAGCTACATAGGCACCAAATGATTGACAACGGCTAGTAGAACTTGGGCACTTGTTGATGAGGATTTTGTAGAGTACCTACTAGCAAACAATAGTTCTAGTGAAAAGGATTGTCTCTTCTACTTCAGTGTCACGTGAAGATTGTGTCAGGGCTATCAAAAATACTCTGGTCGATCTGGATAACAAGGCGGAAATCTATACATGAATAGCTTGTCAAAGCCCTCTCTCCATAATAGGTTTTATCAATTCTTTCTTGGCAGAGCTTAAATAAGAAAATGAGGTGTAGCAGGTACGTCGCCTGGCTTGTCGCCAGATACGACAGTTACCTATTTGGGTACCACCACTATCTCGTATGTGCAAACTGAATGATGATGTCACCTCATTGAAGATGGTGGTTACAACCACATCCATTTGCAGAGATGAAGATGGTTTTTTCTTGGGAGCTTCGGCAAGGGTGATAGAAGGCATCAACGATCCTATGACATTGGAGGCATAGGGCTTGTTATGCCTGAGGATCTCCATGCGATAAACATTCTGCTATAAATGCGACAAGTAAATAATAAAGAATGAATAAGAATACACGTAGAAAAATATCTCTAACAAAGAGAGGAAAAAACCGCGGGTATCAGCCAATGAAAGTTCACTATATGTAGAGTGTTTACAAACATCATGAGTTATCATATGCAGCATTCAATCCTAGTTGGAAGCTTACAAGAGGTATACATAGGTGGTGATGACGATCCGTACCGCAGGAGCTTCACCACCGCCCCCCAAACATCTCTGTTGGTCACGTTGTGGGCTAACACCTCTGCTTAGCATCGTCCCAAGCCTCCCAGTGACGGGCCTCGCTTCGTTACCCTTATTGAATTTGGATCACATCAAACTTCACCTTGAGACAAAATTCCATCTTGTAGCATGTAATGGCCCTGGGTAGTACCCCTATTAGCATTGCTTGTTCTTTTATTTTTATGCATAATCATGGCATCATGCATCATATCATCCATGGTTTCACAAATAAAATAAAAATTATTTTTATAAACCCTAATTCAATGTTTTCCCTCTCATATGTCTTATATAATAAAAACCTTCTCCCTCCTTTCATTTAAACAAAACTCCTCCCATGGGCCTCTCTCTCCCTGGCTTTCTCTCTTTTCTCCCTTGTAGCCCACCATCCTTTCTCCCACCTTAGGCCCAAGTCCATCCTCTCCTCTGGCCCGTACCCCTTCGCAAGGAGAATAGATCGTCTCCTCCTGTCGCTTTCTTCCCTCACGGAAGGAGCGTGACCACCTCCGGTCGTTGTCCACCACCACCGAGCCGCACCACCCTCCTCACATGCTCCATTCCCTCCTTTTTTAATCCCCATCGCGCCCCAGGAAACCCTAGCTCCCTCCTCCCCCTCTTGCGCCGCCACCATCTCCTCCTCTCCTCACCCTTTTTCTCTTCTCTGTGAGCTCACAGAGGAGAAAACTCCCACAGCACCACACCATGCCGCCATGGCGCCGTTGCTTGAGGCTGCCCCTCGCCAAGCTGAGGGCACCGAAAGGTGCGCACCATCGTCCTCATCCTCCTCCTCGAAGGAATTGTCCTAGGAGGCCCTGGGACGTCGTCACGCTCGCCGATTCCGTCTCCGACCACCGGCGTTCATCTTCAAATTCCGGCCACTCCGGCGACCCCCTGAAGTCCGCACCACCACCATCTGATTCCCCATGTTCTGGGGCAACCCCGAAGGCCTCCAGCTCGTCTTGGTTCGGCCTGGAACGCAAGATCCGTCCACAACCTGAGTCGTCCGCCATGGGTGACATCCTTGAGCTCCGCCTCTTTTTCCTTCATCTTGCATAGCGCCCTTGTCTCTACACGAATCGAACCAGTAACACATTGGTTAGCTCCTTGATTCTAGCCATGAGATCTTGGGTTCAAATCTTGAACCAGGCTAATTAAGCTTCTCTGCTTGTTTCACCAGATCCAGTGCCTACTGGGCCTCGGCCCATGTTCCTGCCAGCTTCTTCGACGCTGAGCGTGCGGCAGGCCACCATCCGTCGCTCAGGTCCAGCCCGTGCCTCTGTTTATTCTATCCTTTTTTCAAATCTTGTATAAATCATATCTTTCAAACCGTTCATCGAAATAAAATATGTTTTATATGAAAATTGATCAGAAAAATGTGCTGAACATGATTATGACATCCATACATCTGTTTTCATCTCGCATCATGTCGCGCGTTGATAGTTGTGCATTTCCACCTCACATATATGCGGAGTATTTCGGAATTCCAACTAGGTTTTCCCCGCTCCATTTAATATTGAAGTAGCTCACCCTTGCCATGTTATGCCATGCTATACAACACTTAACTTTGCCGGTAGAAAATGCAACTCCAACCTAATTTGTTTGTCCGGGGTTCCGACTCCGATTAATATGGATAAGTTGCATCGCCGCATCATGTTTGCCATGTCATGCATATCATCTTGATCATGCCGATTCTTTATCCGTAGTAGTAAGACTTGCATACGTTGTTTGTTCCAGCATTTGCTTCTTCCCGGATAGGAACGCGAAGTGGTGTGGTGAGATACGACAAGTTCTCCGGATGTTCCTCGGCAAGCTTTAACAGGCAAGCATTTCCCCTATACTCCTGTCCCTGCAGGAGTCGCTCACCTATTTTATTTTGCCTTCTCCCTCATGCTATCCTTAAGTTGCGTTCTTGTCACGTGTCCTTTCCACTTGTTACCTCAAGCAGCCCATATTGCCACCACCACCTCCTACGGCTATTGTTTGGTTATCGAGTCTGCCCTTGCGAGTCGTAGTGCATGCTAGTGCTGTTTTATCTTGTTACCGTTGTTGTTATCCTATCGGGTTATATGTTGGGAAGAATCATGGTTACTTTAGTTGTTGATAACTGTTTAGTGGTGGCATCGGTGGGTCAGCTGCTCGTTTTGTGAAGGCTCACTTGTGTTTCCTAAATAATTTAGGACCCGAGTTCTTGTTATCTGTTCCGAGACTGAGCGCTCTAACCACACGTGGGTATGCTTACCGGGTCTCCCCTCGACCACTTCCGGAATCTACAGCTTTGTCCAGTGGCCACAACTAGTTTGGATGTTTGTTTTGTTTCTCCCGGGCGTGCAAGCTAGTTTCTTTGTGGTCAGATGATATGATGTTACTCTTGGGGAAGCCATGTTGCCTTGTAACCCCGTTGTCTCTTGCACGCTTGTAGGATGCGGTACGTATTGCTGAAGATGGATTCACCCTGCGGGCATTGTTTTCATCCAAAAGCCGTAGACGCAAACAGCGAAGTCCGCGTCGGAGTTTTGATCGGGCTCCAAAATGGGTTAACTTTGTTAGGTGGCTTCTTGGACATTGTTGTAGTGAATGAGAGTGCGTGTCGTGATATCCACCTGTCGTAAGTGGGTTGATCGTGCGTGTGGGCACATTTGGGCACCCCTGCAGGGTTACAATCTTATCGATAAGCCGCGTCCGCGGTTATGGACGACTTGGAGCTGTATGACTTGACCATAGACAACTTACACCTGTTGTTTCAATACTAATAACTTGCGTAGTAAGATAGAACAACTCAAATAATAACTGGTTAAAACTTGACAACCGTGTGAGTGCCTTTGTAAGTACTTCTTTGCGAAGGGGGAACACATCGGCTGTGTTATGTTTGCAGAGTATAGAACTATTAGTTTATGCGCTCTCTCACCTTCTCTGATTAGACGAATGTTGTAGACTGTCTCTATAGGTTTTTAGTGCTTGCGCGCTGCCGCTTAACCCCACCATATTGCCTATGACGTTCCTCTTGCGTCCTCTAAGTCCCTTGCGTGCCTCAAGTACAAAGGACGACTGGTTGACGAATGCTTATACGTCTTGAAGTCTTGTTAAGTACGAACCCGTACTTATTGCAGCTTCTACGGGATATAACCGGGCAGGTATGAAGATATGTTCGATGAAGACGACGTTAGCAAGGTTACCCTTCCGGCTTGGCCTGGGCAGGGTTATGGACGCCGTTGGTTATCTTCAGGACTCTTAGTCCAATTTGTATCTTGTCCGTACTCGGACGTGTTTGATCTTCTGTATGATTTGGATCTTTGTATTGTATATTTGTATCTTGACTCGTTGGAGTCATTGTTGTAATATATATGTTTCTTGTGGGCTCTATTGTAATCCTGTTGTAATGTTACCGCTCGTGTTAATTCCTCTGGCATCACGTGTGTGATTCGTCGCGCACGTCGTGTCGGAGGGCGTGTCGGAATCGATATCGTGCGGATTTCGGCGGGTTCGCTGGGATCCTCATGGTACCGGTTCCGGGGCGTCACAAGTTGGTATCGTAGCTCAAAGGTTGACGGTACCCCACTAGTCCAGCCTGTAGGATAACCTTGCCGACGGACGTTGTGTCTAGTGTCAAAACTATTTTCTAAAAATCGTTGGATAGATCTGATTAGCTCTATTTTTCTCCTTACCTATATTCTTTCTCCTCTTACCTTTCCGAGTTTTGAGTCTTCTCTCTTATCTGCTTCTCTGAGTCTTAGGTCTCTACGCGGGTTGGACGATCTTTGCCTTTATCCTAATAGGTCCGATCTCGGAGGATCTCGATGGAAGCGCATCATCAACAGCGGAACAACAACTTCTTGTTAGTGGTGTCGCCCGATTAGCATGGAGCAAGAATTCTTGTTAGTGGTGTCGAGAAGATCAACACTTCGCCAGAAGAAGGTTCCACCTCGAGCTCGGCTGTTTGTCAACATGGTACAAGAAGAATCGATAGTTTAACCAACTCCCCCTTGGCTTGACGTGGAACCTCGGGGCGAGGTTCCTTGTTAGTGGTGTCGATTGTAACGGCCCCGGGTAGTACCCCTATTAGCATTGCTTGTTCTTTTATTTTTATGCATAATCATGGCATCATGCATCATATCATCCATGGTTTCAGAAATAAAATAAAAATTATTTTTATAAACCCTAATTCAATGTTTTCCCTCTCATATGTCTTATATAATAAAAACCTTCTCCCTCCTTTCATTTAAACAAAACTCCTCCCATGGGCCTCTCTCTCCCTGGCTTTCTCTCTTTTCTCCCCTGTAGCCCACCATCCTTTCTCCCACCTTAGGCCCAAGTCCATCCTCTCCTCTGGCCCGTACCCCTTCGCAAGGAGAAAAGATCGTCTCCTCCTGTCGCTTTCTTCCCTCACGGAAGGAGCGTGACCACCTCCGGTCGTTGTCCACCACCACCGAGCCGCACCACCCTCCTCACATGCTCCATTCCCTCCTTTTTTAATCCCCATCACGCCCAGGAAACCCTAGCTCCCTCCTCCCCCTCTTGCGCCGCCACCATCTCCTCCTCTCCTCACCCTTTTTCTCTTCTCTGTGAGCTCACGGAGGAGAAAACTCCCACAGCACCACACCATGCCGCCATGGCGCCGTTGCTTGAGGCTGCCCCTCGCCAAGCTGAGGGCACCGAAAGGTGCGCACCATCGTCCTCATCCTCCTCCTCTAAGGAATTGTCCTAGGAGGCCCTGGGACGTCGTCACGCTCGCCGATTCCGTCTCCGACCACCGGCGTTCATCTTAAAATTCCGGCCACTCCGGCGACCCCCCGAAGTCCGCACCACCACCATCTGATTCCCCATGTTCTGGGGCAACCCCGAAGGCCTCCAGCTCGTCTTGGTTCGGCCTGGAACGCAAGATCCGTCCGCAACCTGAGCCGTCCGCCATGGGTGACATCCTTGAGCTCCGCCTCTTTTTCCTTCATCTTGCATAGCGCCCTTGTCTCTACACGAATCGAACCAGTAACACAGTGGTTAGCTCCTTGATTCTAGCCATGAGATCTTGGGTTCAAATCTTGAACCAGGCTAATTAAGCTAACTTTTTGTTCTCTGCTTGTTTCACCAGATCCAGCGCCTACTGGGCCTCGGCCCATGTTCCTGCCAGCTTCTTCGACGCTGAGCGTGCGGCAGGCCACCATCCGTCGCTCAGGTCCAGCCCGTGCCTCTGTTTATTCTATCCTTTTTTCAAATCTTGTATAAATCATATCTTTCAAACCGTTCATCGAAATAAAATATGTTTTATATGAAAATTGATCAGAAAAATGTGCTGAACATGATTATGACATCCATACATCTGTTTTCATCTCGCATCATGCCGCGCGTTGATAGTTGTGCATTTCCACCTTACATATATGCGGAGTATTTCGGAATTCCAACTAGGTTTTCCCCGCTCCGTTTAATATTGAAGTAGCTCACCCTTGCCATGTTATGCCATGCTATACAACACTTAACTTTGCCGGTAGAAAATGCAACTCCAACCTAATTTGTTTGTCCAGGGTTCCGACTCCGATTAATATGGATAAGTTGCATCGCCGCATCATGTTTGCCATGTCATGCATATCATCTTGATCATGCTGATTCTTTATCCGTAGTAGTAAGACTTGCATACGTTGTTTGTTCCAGCATTTGCTTCTTCCCGGATAGGAACGCGAAGTGGTGTGGTGAGATACGACAAGTTCTCCGGATGTTCCTCGGCAAGCTTTAACAGGCAAGCATTTCCCCTATACTCCTGTCCCTGCAGGAGTCGCTCACCTATTTTATTTTGCCTTCTCCCTCATGCTATCCTTAAGTTGCGTTCTTGTCACGTGTCCTTTCCACTTGTTACCTCAAGCAGCCCATATTGCCACCACCACCTCCTACGGCTATTGTTTGGTTATCGAGTCTGCCCTTGCGAGTCGTAGTGCATGCTAGTGCTGTTTTATCTTGTTACCGTTGTTGTTATCCTATCGGGTTATATGTTGGGAAGAATCGTGGTTACTTTAGTTGTTGATAACTGTTTAGTGGTGGCATCGGTGGGTCAGCTGCTCGTTTTGTGACGGCTCACTTGTGTTTCCTAAATAATTTAGGACCCGAGTTCTTGTTATCCTGCTCCGAGATCGAGCGCTCTAACCACACGTGGGTATGCTTATCGGTCTCCCTCGACCACTTCCGGAATCTACAGCTTTGTCCAGTGGCCACAACTAGTTTGGATGTTTGTTTTGTTTCTCCCGGGCGTGCAAGCTAGTTTCTTTGTGGTCAGATGATATGATGTTACTCTTGGGGAAGCCATGTTGCCTTGTAACCCCGTTGTCTCTTGCACGCTCGTAGGATGCGGTACGTATTGCTGAAGATGGATTCACCCTGCGGGCACTGTTTTCATCCGAAAGCCGTAGACGCAAACAGCGAAGTCCGCGTCGGAGTTTCGATCGGGCTCCAAAACGGGTTAACTTTGTTAGGTGGCTTCTTGGACATTGTTGTAGTGAATGAGAGTGCGTGTCGTGATATCCAACTATCGTAAGTGGGTTGATCGTGCGTGTGGGCACATTTGGGCACCCCTGCAGGGTTACAATCTTATCGATAAGCCGCGTCCGCGGTTATGGACGACTTGGAGCTGTATGACTTGACCATAGACAACTTACACCTGTTGTTTCAATACTAATAACTTGCGTAGTAAGATAGAACAACTCAAATAATAACTGGTTAAAACTTGACAACCGTGTGAGTGCCTTTGTAAGTACTTCTTTGCGAAGGGGGAACACATCGGCTGTGTTATGTTTGCAGAGTATAGAACTATTAGTTTATGCGCTCTCTCACCTTCTCTGATTAGACGAATGTTGTAGACTGTCTCTATAGGTTTTTAGTGCTTGCGCACTGCCGCTTAACCTCACCATATTGCCTATGACGTTCCTCTTGCGTCCTCTAAGTCCCTTGCGTGCCTCAAGTACAAAGGACGACTGGTTGACGAATGCTTATACGTCTTGAAGTCTTGTTAAGTACGAACCCGTACTTATTGCTGCTTCTACGGGATATAACCGGGCAGGTATGAAGATATGTTCGATGAAGACGACGTTAGCAAGGTTACCCTTCCGGCTTGGCCTGGGCAGGGTTATGGACGCCGCTGGTTATCTTCAGGACTCTTAGTCCAATTTGTATCTTGTCCGTACTCGGACGTGTTTGATCTTCTGTATGATTTGGATCTTTGTATTGTATATTTGTATCTTGACTCGTTGGAGTCATTGTTGTAATATATATGTTTCTTGTGGGCTCTATTGTAATCCTGTTGTAATGTTACCGCTCGTGTTAATTCCTCTGGCATCACGTGTGTGATTCGTCGCGCACGTCGTGTCGGAGGGCGTGTCGGAATCGATATCGTGCGGATTTCGGCGGGTTCGCTGGGATCCTCATGGTACCGGTTCCGGGGCGTCACAAGTTGGTATCAGAGCTCAGGTTGACGGTACCCCACTAGTCCAGCCTGTAGGATAACCTTGCCGACGGACGTTGTGTCTAGTGTCAAAACTATTTTCTAAAAATCGTTGGATAGATCTAATTAGCTCTATTTTTCTCCTTACCTATATTCTTTCTCCTCTTACCTTTCCGAGTTTTGAGTCTTCTCTCTTATCTGCTTCTCTGAGTCTTAGGTCTCTACGCGGGTTGGACGATCTTTGCCTTTATCCTAATAGGTCCGATCTCGGAGGATCTCGATGGAAGCGCATCATCAACAGCGGAACAACAACTTCTTGTTAGTGGTGTCGCCCGATTAGCATGGAGCAAGAATTCTTGTTAGTGGTGTCGAGAAGATCAACACTTCGCCAGAAGAAGGTTCCACCTCGAGGTCGGCTGTTTGTCAACATGGTACAAGAAGAATCGATAGTTTAACCAACTCCCCCTTGGCTTGACGTGGAACCTCGGGGCGAGGTTCCTTGTTAGTGGTATCGATTGTAACGGCCCCGGGTAGTACCCCTATTAGCATTGCTTGTTCTTTTATTTTTATGCATAATCATGGCATCATGCATCATATCATCCATGGTTTCACAAATAAAATAAAAATTATTTTTATAAACCCTAATTCAATGTTTTCCCTCTCATATGTCTTATATAATAAAAACCTTCTCCCTCCTTTCATTTAAACAAAACTCCTCCCATGGGCCTCTCTCTCCCTGGCTTTCTCTCTTTTCTCCCCTGTAGCCCACCATCCTTTCTCCCACCTTAGGCCCAAGTCCATCCTCTCCTCTGGCCCGTACCCCTTCGCAAGGAGAAAAGATCATCTCCTCCTGTCGCTTTCTTCCCTCACGGAAGGAGCGTGACCACCTCCGGTCGTTGTCCACCACCACCGAGCCGCACCACCCTCCTCACATGCTCCATTCCCTCCTTTTTTAATCCCCATCACGCCCAGGAAACCCTAGCTCCCTCCTCCCCCTCTTGCGCCGCCACCATCTCCTCCTCTCCTCACCCTTTTTCTCTTCTCTGTGAGCTCACGGAGGAGAAAACTCCCACAGCACCACACCATGCCGCCATGGCGCCGTTGCTTGAGGCTGCCCCTCGCCAAGCTGAGGGCACCGAAAGGTGCGCACCATCGTCCTCATCCTCCTCCTCTAAGGAATTGTCCTAGGAGGCCCTGGGACGTCGTCACGCTCGCCGATTCCGTCTCCGACCACCGGCGTTCATCTTAAAATTCCGGCCACTCCGGCGACCCCCCGAAGTCCGCACCACCACCATCTGATTCCCCATGTTCGGGGCAACCCCGAAGGCCTCCACTCGCCTTGGTTCGGCCTCGGAACGCAAGATCCGTCCACAACCCGAGCCGTCCGCCATGGGTGACATCCTTGAGCTCCGCCTCTTTTTCCTTCATCTTGCATAGCGCCCTTGTCTCTACACGAATCGAACCACGAACACAGTGTTTAGCTCCATGATTATAGCAATGATATCTTGGGTTAAAATCTTGAACCTGGCTAATTAAGCTAACTTTTTGTTCTCTCGCTTGTTTCACCAGATCCGGCGCCATCGGGCCTCGGCCCATGTTCCCGCTAGCTTCTTCGACGCCGAGCGTGCGGCAGCCACCATCCGTCGCTTGTCCAGCCCGTGCCTCTGTTTATTCTATCCTTTTTTCAAATCTTGTATAAATCATATCTTTCAAACCGTTCATCGAAATAAAATATGTTTTATATGAAAATTGATCAGAAAAATGTGCTGAACATGATTATGACATCCATACATCTGTTTTCATCTCGCATCATGCCGCGCGTTGATAGTTGTGCATTTCCACCTTACATATATGCGGAGTATTTCGGAATTCCAACTAGGTTTTCCCCGCTCCGTTTAATATTGAAGTAGCTCACCCTTGCCATGTTATGCCATGCTATACAACACTTAACTTTGCCGGTAGAAAATGCAACTCCAACCTAATTTGTTTGTCCGGGGTTCCGACTCTGATTAATATGGATAAGTTGCATCGCCGCATCATGTTTGCCATGTCATGCATATCATCTTGATCATGCTGATTCTTTATCCGTAGTAGTAAGACTTGCATACGTTGTTTGTTCCAGCATTTGCTTCTTCCCGGATAGGAACGCGAAGTGGTGTGGTGAGATACGACAAGTTCTCTGGATGTTCCTCGGCAAGCTTTAATAGGCAAGCATTTCCCCTATACTCCTGCCCCTGCAGGAGTCGCTCACCTATTTTATTTTGCCTTCTCCCTCATGCTATCCTTAAGTTGCGTTCTTGTCACGTGTCCTTTCCACTTGTTACCTCAAGCAGCCCATATTGCCACCACCACCTCCTACAGCTATTGTTTGGTTATCGAGTCTGCCCTTGCGAGTCGTAGTGCATGCTAGTGCTGTTTTATCTTGTTACCGTTGTTGTTATCCTATCGGGTTATATGTTGGGAAGAATCATGGTTACTTTAGTTGTTGATAACTGTTTAGTGGTGGCATCGGTGGGTCACCGCTCGTTTTGTGACGGCTCACTTGTGTTTCCTAAATAATTTAGGACCCGAGTTCTTGTTATCTCTGCTCCGAGACCGAGCGCTCTAACCACACGTGGGTATGCTTACCGGGTCTCCCCTCGACCATCGCCGAATCTACAGCTTTGTCCAAAGTGGCCACAACTAGTTTGGATGTTTGTTTTTTTCTCCGGCGTGCAAGCTAGTTTCTTTGTGGTCAGATGATATGATGTTACTCTTGGGGAAGCCATGTTGCCTTGTAACCCCGTTGTCTCTTGCACGCTCGTAGGATGCGGTACGTATTGCTGAAGATGGATTCACCCTGCGGGCACTGTTTTCATCCGAAAGCCGTAGACGCAAACAGCGAAGTCCGCGTCGGAGTTTCGATCGGGCTCCGAAACGGGTTAACTTTGTTAGGTGGCTTCTTGAACATTGTTGTAGTGAAGGAGAGTGCGTGTCGTGATATCCACCTGTCGTAAGTGGGTTGATCGTGCGTGTGGGCACATTTGGGCACCCCTGCAGGGTTACAATCTTATCGATAAGCCGCGTCCGCGGTTATGGACGACTTGGAGCTGTATGACTTGACCATAGACAACTTACACCTGTTGTTTCAATACTAATAACTTGCGTAGTAAGATAGAACAACTCAAATAATAACTGGTTAAAACTTGACAACCGTGTGAGTGCCTTTGTAAGTACTTCTTTGCGAAGGGGGAACACATCGGCTGTGTTATGTTTGCAGAGTATAGAACTATTAGTTTATGCGCTCTCTCACCTTCTCTGATTAGACGAATGTTGTAGACTGTCTCTATAGGTTTTTAGTGCTTGCGCACTGCCGCTTAACCTCACCATATTGCCTATGACGTTCCTCTTGCGTCCTCTAAGTCCCTTGCGTGCCTCAAGTACAAAGGACGACTGGTTGACGAATGCTTATACGTCTTGAAGTCTTGTTAAGTACGAACCCGTACTTATTGCTGCTTCTACGGGATATAACCGGGCAGGTATGAAGATATGTTCGATGAAGACGACGTTAGCAAGGTTACCCTTCCGGCTTGGCCTGGGCAGGGTTATGGACGCCGCTGGTTATCTTCAGGACTCTTAGTCCAATTTGTATCTTGTCCGTACTCGGACGTGTTTGATCTTCTGTATGATTTGGATCTTTGTATTGTATATTTGTATCTTGACTCGTTGGAGTCATTGTTGTAATATATATGTTTCTTGTGGGCTCTATTGTAATCCTGTTGTAATGTTACCGCTCGTGTTAATTCCTCTGGCATCACGTGTGTGATTCGTCGCGCACGTCGTGTCGGAGGGCGTGTCGGAATCGATATCGTGCGGATTTCGGCGGGTTCGCTGGGATCCTCATGGTACCGGTTCCGGGGCGTCACAAGTTGGTATCAGAGCTCAGGTTGACGGTACCCCACTAGTCCAGCCTGTAGGATAACCTTGCCGACGGACGTTGTGTCTAGTGTCAAAACTATTTTCTAAAAATCGTTGGATAGATCTAATTAGCTCTATTTTTCTCCTTACCTATATTCTTTCTCCTCTTACCTTTCCGAGTTTTGAGTCTTCTCTCTTATCTGCTTCTCTGAGTCTTAGGTCTCTACGCGGGTTGGACGATCTTTGCCTTTATCCTAATAGGTCCGATCTCGGAGGATCTCGATGGAAGCGCATCATCAATGGAACAACAACTTCTTGTTAGTGGTGTCGCCCGATTAGCATGGAGCAAGAATTCTTGTTAGTGGTGTCGAGAAGATCAACACTTCGCCAGAAGAAGGTTCCACCTCGAGGTCGGCTGTTTGTCAACATGGTACAAGAAGAATCGATAGTTTAACCAACTCCCCCTTGGCTTGACGTGGAACCTCGGGGCGAGGTTCCTTGTTAGTGGTATCGATTGTAACGGCCCCGGGTAGTACCCCTATTAGCATTGCTTGTTCTTTTATTTTTATGCATAATCATGGCATCATGCATCATATCATCCATGGTTTCACAAATAAAATAAAAATTATTTTTATAAACCCTAATTCAATGTTTTCCCTCTCATATGTCTTATATAATAAAAACCTTCTCCCTCCTTTCATTTAAACAAAACTCCTCCCATGGGCCTCTCTCTCCCTGGCTTTCTCTCTTTTCTCCCCTGTAGCCCACCATCCTTTCTCCCACCTTAGGCCCAAGTCCATCCTCTCCTCTGGCCCGTACCCCTTCGCAAGGAGAAAAGATCATCTCCTCCTGTCGCTTTCTTCCCTCACGGAAGGAGCGTGACCACCTCCGGTCGTTGTCCACCACCACCGAGCCGCACCACCCTCCTCACATGCTCCATTCCCTCCTTTTTTAATCCCCATCACGCCCAGGAAACCCTAGCTCCCTCCTCCCCCTCTTGCGCCGCCACCATCTCCTCCTCTCCTCACCCTTTTTCTCTTCTCTGTGAGCTCACGGAGGAGAAAACTCCCACAAAGACCACACCATGCCGCCATGGCGCCGTTGCTTGAGGCTGCCCCTCGCTGCCGAGGGCACCGAAAGGTGCGCACCATCGTCCTCATCCTCCTCCTCTAAGGAATTGTCCTAGGAGGCCCTGGGACGTCGTCACGCTCGCCGATTCCGTCTCCGACCACCGGCGTTCATCTTAAAATTCCGGCCACTCCGGCGACCCCCCGAAGTCCGCACCACCACCATCTGATTCCCCATGTTCTGGGGCAACCCCGAAGGCCTCCAGCTCGTCTTGGTTCGGCCTGGAACGCAAGATCCGTCCACAACCTGAGCCGTCCGCCATGGGTGACATCCTTGAGCTCCGCCTCTTTTTCCTTCATCTTGCATAGCGCCCTTGTCTCTACACGAATCGAACCAAGAATACGTTGGTTAGCTCCTTGATTCTAGCCATGAGATCTTGGGTTCAAATCTTGAACCAGGCTAATTAAGCTAACTTTTTGTTCTCTCGCTTGTTTCACCAGATCCAGCGCCTTACCGGGCCTCGCCCATGTTCCTGCCAGCTTCTTCGACGCCGAGCGTGCGCAGCCACCATCCGTCGCTCGTGTCCAGCCCGTGCCTCTGTTTATTCTATCCTTTTTTCAAATCTTGTATAAATCATATCTTTCAAACCGTTCATCGAAATAAAATATGTTTTATATGAAAATTGATCAGAAAAATGTGCTGAACATGATTATGACATCCATACATCTGTTTTCATCTCGCATCATGCCGCGCGTTGATAGTTGTGCATTTCCACCTTACATATATGCGGAGTATTTCGGAATTCCAACTAGGTTTTCCCCGCTCCGTTTAATATTGAAGTAGCTCACCCTTGCCATGTTATGCCATGCTATACAACACTTAACTTTGCCGGTAGAAAATGCAACTCCAACCTAATTTGTTTGTCCAGGGTTCCGACTCCGATTAATATGGATAAGTTGCATCGCCGCATCATGTTTGCCATGTCATGCATATCATCTTGATCATGCTGATTCTTTATCCGTAGTAGTAAGACTTGCATACGTTGTTTGTTCCAGCATTTGCTTCTTCCCGGATAGGAACGCGAAGTGGTGTGGTGAGATACGACAAGTTCTCTGGATGTTCCTCGGCAAGCTTTAATAGGCAAGCATTTCCCCTATACTCCTGCCCCTGCAGGAGTCGCTCACCTATTTTATTTTGCCTTCTCCCTCATGCTATCCTTAAGTTGCGTTCTTGTCACGTGTCCTTTCCACTTGTTACCTCAAGCAGCCCATATTGCCACCACCACCTCCTACAGCTATTGTTTGGTTATCGAGTCTGCCCTTGCGAGTCGTAGTGCATGCTAGTGCTGTTTTATCTTGTTACCGTTGTTGTTATCCTATCGGGTTATATGTTGGGAAGAATCATGGTTACTTTAGTTGTTGATAACTGTTTAGTGGTGGCATCGGTGGGTCAGCTGCTCGTTTTGTGACGGCTCACTTGTGTTTCCTAAATAATTTAGGACCCGAGTTCTTGTTATCTGTTCCGAGACTGAGCGCTCTAACCACACGTGGGTATGCTTACCGGGTCTCCCCTCGACCACTGCCGGAATCTACAGCTTTGTCCAGTGGCCACAACTAGTTTGGATGTTTGTTTTTTTTCTCCCGGGCGTGCAAGCTAGTTTCTTTGTGGTCAGATGATATGATGTTACTCTTGGGGAAGCCATGTTGCCTTGTAACCCCGTTGTCTCTTGCACGCTCGTAGGATGCGGTACGTATTGCTGAAGATGGATTCACCCTGCGGGCACTGTTTTCATCCGAAAGCCGTAGACGCAAACAGCGAAGTCCGCGTCGGAGTTTCGATCGGGCTCCGAAACGGGTTAACTTTGTTAGGTGGCTTCTTGAACATTGTTGTAGTGAAGGAGAGTGCGTGTCGTGATATCCACCTGTCGTAAGTGGGTTGATCGTGCGTGTGGGCACATTTGGGCACCCCTGCAGGGTTACAATCTTATCGATAAGCCGCGTCCGCGGTTATGGACGACTTGGAGCTGTATGACTTGACCATAGACAACTTACACCTGTTGTTTCAATACTAATAACTTGCGTAGTAAGATAGAACAACTCAAATAATAACTGGTTAAAACTTGACAACCGTGTGAGTGCCTTTGTAAGTACTTCTTTGCGAAGGGGGAACACATCGGCTGTGTTATGTTTGCAGAGTATAGAACTATTAGTTTATGCGCTCTCTCACCTTCTCTGATTAGACGAATGTTGTAGAGTGTCTCTATAGGTTTTTAGTGCTTGCGCGCTGCCGCTTAACCCCACCATATTGCCTATGACGTTCCTCTTGCATCCTCTAAGTCCCTTGCGTGCCTCAAGTACAAAGGACGACTGGTTGACGAATGCTTATACGTCTTGAAGTCTTGTTAAGTACGAACCCGTACTTATTGCTGCTTCTACGGGATATAACCGGGCAGGTATGAAGATATGTTCGATGAAGACGACGTTAGCAAGGTTACCCTTCCGGCTTGGCCTGGGCAGGGTTATGGACGCCGCTGGTTATCTTCAGGACTCTTAGTCCAATTTGTATCTTGTCCGTACTCGGACGTGTTTGATCTTCTGTATGATTTGGATCTTTATATTGTATATTTGTATCTTGACTCGTTGGAGTCGTTGTTGTAATATATATGTTTCTTGTGGGCTCTATTGTAATCCTGTTGTAATGTTACCGCTCGTGTTAATTCCTCTGGCATCACGTGTGTGATTCGTCGCGCACGTCGTGTCGGAGGGCGTGTCGGAATCGATATCGTGCGGATTTCGGCGGTTCGCTGGGATCCTCATGGTACCGGTTCCGGGGCGTCACAAGTATATAAAACATATTTTATTTCGATGAACGGTTTGAAAGATATGATTTATACAAGATTTGAAAAAAGGATAGAATAAACAGAGGCACGGGCTGGACCTGAGCGACGGATGGTGGCCTGCCGCACGCTCAGCGTCGAAGAAGCTGGCAGGAACATGGGCCGAGGCCCAGTAGGCGCTGGATTTGGTGAAACAAGCAGAGAACAAAAAGTTGGTTTAATTAGCCTGGTTCAAGATTTGAACCCAAGATCTCATGGCTAGAATCAAGGAGCTAACCACTGTGTTACTGGTTCGATTCGTGTAGAGACAAGGGCGCTATGCAAGATGAAGGAAAAAGAGGCGGAGCTCAAGGATGTCACTGATAACCCACAAGTATAGGGGATCGCGATAGTCTTCGAGGGTAGTATAACCCAAATTTATTGATTCGACACAAGGGGAGGTAAAGAATACTTATAAGCCTTAACAACTGAGTTGTCAATTCAGCTGCACCTGGAAAAGCACCAGTAACAGGGGTGATGTGAAAGTAGCAGTAATATGAGAGCAGTAGTAATAGTAACACAGCAGCAGTAATAGTAACACAGAGGTAATATGATGACATGTAGAACAAGTATTTGATGATGAAATATGGACCGGGGTTCCCAGCGATCTACACTAGTGGTAACTCTCCAATAAGTGACAAGTGTTGGGTGAACAAATTACAGTTGGGCAATTGATAGGAATCAAAGCATTAAGATAGAACATCAAGATTATTAATTATGTAGGCATGTTTTCCGTATATAGTCGTACGTGCTCGCAATGAGAAACTTGCACAACATCTTTTGTCCTACCAGCCGGTGGCGTAGGGCCTCAAGGGAAGCTACAGGATATTAAGGTACTCCTTTTAATAGAGTACCGGAGCAAAGCATTAACACTCCGTGAAAACATGTGATCCTCACATCACTACCATCCCCTCCGGTTGTCCCGATTTCTGTCACTTCGGGGCCATTGGTTCCGGACAGTGACATGTGCATACAACTTGTAGATACAATCTAAGCAACAATATAGAGCTTAAATCTAAGATCATGCCACTCGGGCCCTAGTGACAAGCATTAAGAATAACAAGATTGCAGCAACAATAACTTCACAAACTTTATAGATAGACTAATCATAATGTATCATCCATCGGATCCCGACAAACACAACACCGATTACATCAGATGAATCTCAATCATGTAAGGCAGCTCATGAGACCATTGTATTGAAGTACATGGGGGAGAGTATACCGACATAGCTACTGCTAGAACCCGTAGTCCATGGGGGAACTACTCACGGAGCATGGCGGAGGCGGTGGCGTTGATGGAGATGGCTTCCGGGGGCACTTCCCCGTTCCGGCAAGGTGCCGGAACAGAGTTCTGTCCCCCGAATTGGAGTTTCGCGATGGCGGCGGCGCCCCTGGAGTCTTTCTGGAGTTTCGTCAATTGGTACTGCGTTTTTACGTCGAAAGGGGTTTTATAGGCGAAGAGGCGGCGCAGGGGGGCACCTGGGGGCGCCACACCCTAGGCCGGCGCGGCCTAGGCCTGGCCCGCGCCGCCATGTGGTGTGGTGGCCCCCTGGCCCCTCTCTGACTCTTCTTCGGTGTTCTGGAGCCTTCCGGGAAAAATAGGAGGTTTGGCGTTGATTTCGTCCAATTCCGAGAATATTGCCCGAACAGCCTTTCGGAACCAAAAACAGCAGAAAACAGAACTGCACCGTGGCATCTTGTTAATAGGTTAGTTCCGGAAAACGCATAAAAACATCATAAAGTGCAAGCAAAACATGTAAGTATTGTCATAAAACAAGCATGGAACAACAGAAATTATGGATACGTCGGGGACGTATCAGCATCCCCAAGCTTAGTTCGTGCTCGTCCCGAGCAGGTAAACGATAAAAAGAATAATTTCTGTAGTGACATGCTACTTACATAACCTTGATCATACTATTACAAAGCATATGGAATGAATGAAGTGACTCAAGGCAATGATCTATAGTTGCTAACAAGTAGATAACATATAGCAAAACTTTTCATAAAGAGTACTTTCAAGACAAGCATCAAAAGATTGCACAAGAGTTAACTCATAAAGCAATAAGTTCATAGTAAAGGCGTCGAAGCAACACAAAGGAGGATATAAGTTTCAGCGGTTGCTTTCAACTTTCAACATGTATATCTCATGGATATTGTCAACACAAAGTAATATGATGAATGCAAATATGCAAGTATGTAAGAATCAATGCACAGTTGACACAAGTGTTTGCTTCTAAGATGGAAGGAGATAGGTGAACTGACTCAACATAAAAGTAAAAGAATGGTCCTTCAAAGAGGAAAGCATCGATTGCTATATTTGTGCTAGAGCTTTGGTTTTGAAAACATATAGAGAGCATAAAAGTAAAGTTTTGAGAGGTGTTTGTTGTTGTCAACGAATGGTAATGGGTACACTAACTACCTCGCCAACCGAACTTTCAAGAGCGGCTCCCATGAATTATTGCATATTTATTTTTGGGTGGCACTCCTTCCAACCTTTCTTTCACAAACCATGGCTAACCGAATCCTCGGGTGCCTGCCAACAATCTCATACCATGAAGGAGTGCCTTTTTATTTTAGTTTTATTATGATGACACTCCTCCCATCCTTTGCTTACACAAGCCATGGCTAACCGAATCCTTCGGGTGCCGTCCAACAATCACATACCATGGAGGAGTGTCTATTTTGGTTAATTAATTTGGGACTGGGAATCCCATTGCCAGCTCTTTTTGCAAAATTATTGGATAAGCGGATGTGCCACTAGTCCATATGAGAGTCCGTCAAAAGTAAATGACAAGGTTGAAAGCTAAACACCACATACTTCCTCATGAGCTATAAAACATTGACACAAATCAGAGGTGATAAATTTTGAATTGTTTAAAGGTAGCACTCAAGCAATTTACTTTGGAATGGCAGGAAATACCACATAGTAGGTAGGTATGGTGGACACAATTGGCATAGTGGTTGGCTCAAGGATTTTGGATGCATGAGAAGTATTCCCTCTCGATACAAGGCTTAGGCTAGCAAGGTTGTTTGAAGCAAACACAAGTATGAACCTACAGACAAAACTTACATAAGAACATATTGCAAGCATTATAATACTCTACACCTGTCTTCCTTGTTGCTCAAACACTTTTACCGTAAAAATATCTAGACCTTAAGAGAGATCAATTATGCAAACCAATTTTAACAAGCTTTACGGTAGTTCTCCACTAATAGGTTTAAACTACATGCAAAAACTTATGATCTACTTGAGAGCTCAAAACAATTGCCAAGTGTCAAATTATCCAAGACATATGAGGCATTTTCTTTTCCCAACCAAATAAAGATAAATATTGTAGCTTCCAACTTTTATTCATTGAACATTAAAAGTAAAACGAAGAACAAGTGTTCATATGAAAAAGCGGAGCGTATATCTCTCCCAATCAAGGATTGCTAGGATCCATCTTATTTAAACAAAAACAAAACGAAAATAAACACACAGACGCTCCAAGTAAAGCACATATGATGTGACTGAATAAAAATATAGTTTCAGGGGAGGAACCTGATAAGTTGATGAAGAAGGGGATGCCTTGGGCATCCCCAAGCTTAGACGCTTGAGTCTTCTTGAAATATGCAGGGATGAACCACGGGGGCATCCCCAAGCTTAGACTTTTCACTCTTCTTGATCATATATCATCCTCCTCTCTTGACCCTTGAAAACTTCCTTCACACCAAACTTCTCATAAACTTCATTAGAGGGGTTAGTACTCAAAAAATTTGAATCCACCTTGGTCCTGTAGTGGCACATTGCAAGAACTCAATAAAACATTAGCTACAGCTCTCTACGTCTAGAAAAGCTCGCTTAAAGTCCGCAAGAGACAATGCAAAAAACAGAGACAGAATCTGCCAAAACAGAACAGTCAGTAAAGACGAATTTTAATAAAATACTTCCGTTGCTCAAATCAGAAAACTCAAAACTAATGAAAGTTGCGTACATATCTGAGGAACACGCACGTAAATTGGCATATTTTTCTGATTTTTCTACAGAGAAAACAGCCCAGATTCGTGACAGATAGAAATCTGTTTCTGCGCAGAAATCCAAATCTAGTATCAACCTTCGATTAGAGGCTTCACTTGGTACAACAAAACACAAAACTAAGATAAGGAGAGGTTGCTACAGTAGTAAACAACTTCCAAGACACAAATATAAAACAAAGTACTGTAGCAAAATAACACATGGGTTATCTCCCAAGAAGTTGCTTTCTTTATAGCCATTAAGATGGGCTCAGCAGTTTTGATGATGCACTCGCAAGAAATAGTATTTGAAGCAAAAGAGAGCATCAAGAGGCAAATTCAAAACACATTTAAGCCTAACATGCTTCCTATGCAAAGGAATCTTGTAAATAAACAAGTTCATGAAAAGCAAAGTAACAAGCATAGGAAGATAGAATAAGTATAACTTCAAAATTTTAAGCATATAGAGAGGCGTATTAGTGCCATGCAAATTTCTACAACCATATTTTCCTCTCTCATAATAATTTTCAGTAGCTTCATGAACAAACTCAACAATATAGCTATCACATGCAGCAAACTTTTCATGATCCATAGACATATAATTTTTATCAAGTTCAAGAATAGTGGAATTAAAACTTTCAAACTTACTTTTATTAATAATATAACAAGGTAGTTGATCAATCTCAAGAGATATGGGACACATAGATAAAGTCAATAACTCTCCAATCCCATTTTCATTAGTAGTACAATTAATATTATCAAGTAACATAGGACCATCATCTAGAGCTTTATCATAGACATTTGCCAAACAAAATTCTTTAGTACCATGCATTTCGACATCAGGCACAAACAAAGCATTATCATAAGATTTATCAAAGTAGCATGGATTATCATAAATAACAGTAGCATAATTATTCTCACAAGTTTTACTTATAGGTACTATTTCAAGAGAATCCACAGGAACATAACATTCAACCTCTTCCGGTAAGCATGGAGGACAATCAAATAGTGTAAGGGATAAAGAGTTACTCTCATTAGGAGGTTGGCATGGGTAGCTAATCCATTCTTCCTCCTTTTGTTCGTCGCTCTCCTCTTCTTTTTCATCCAATGAGCTTTCAGGTTCATCAATTTCCTCCTCTTTTTCATCCAATGCGCTTTCAGGTTCATCAATTTCTTCTTCCACCGGTTCCTGCAAATTGTGAGTGCATTCTTGTGCATTAATGTGTCTCTCTTTATAATCAAGGATATAAGGATTATTACCGAAGCATTCTATGCAACAATTAAGGATAGAAGAGACATAATCTTTAAGGTCCTTACAAACAACACAAGTTTCATAATTCTCAACCATGAAGGATTCGATCTCAGAGGCTCCCATAAACACGACAAATTGTTCTACCTCTTCGAACCCATAATGAATATAGCAATTCCGATTATAGTTCTTAATTAAAAATTCCTCACTAAAGCCACATTGAAATTTAAGATGTTTAGTATCCTGTTGAGAGCAACAGTTTATATCATGGCGTTTAAGCAAGATTTTAGCAATTGTATTCACTTTTTCTATCATAGCACTCATTACTTCACCAGCTCTTGATTTCCTATAATTATTATAACATTCTATGAGCTCCAAGTAGGTTGTTGGTTCTCCCATAACAGCAGTTTTTAATTTTTCGGTTTTTCAAATTTTTATGGATTTTTGGGTATATAGGAAAAGTAAAACAAGACAAAAAATAAACTAAGCAAAAGTAAAATACGCAAACTAATACTAGACAGAAATAAACTAAGCACAAATAAACTAGGCAAAAGTAAACTAAGCAAAGCAAAATAAAACAAATTAAAAACAGAGAGAGAGGTAGAGTGTACTCCCCAGGTGAACTTATGAGTAGAGCTATGCCTCCCCGGCAACGGCGCCAGAAAACAGTCTTGATAACCCACAAGTATAGGGGATCGCGATAGTCTTCGAGGGTAGTATAACCCAAATTTATTGATTCGACACAAGGGGAGGTAAAGAATACTTATAAGCCTTAACAACTGAGTTGTCAATTCAGCTGCACCTGGAAAAGCACTAGTAACAGGGGTGATGTGAAAGTAGCAAAGAATATGAGAGCAAATAGTAATAGTAACACAAAGAAAGTAATAGTAACACAGAGGTAATATGATGACATGTAGAACAAGTATTTGATGATGAAATATGGACCGGGGTTCCCAGCGATCTACACTAGTGGTAACTCTCCAATAAGTGACAAGTGTTGGGTGAACAAATTACAGTTGGGCAATTGATAGGAATCAAAGCATTAAGATAGAACATCAAGATTATTAATTATGTAGGCATGTTTTCCGTATATAGTCGTACGTGCTCGCAATGAGAAACTTGCACAACATCTTTTGTCCTACCAGCCGGTGGCAGCCGGGCCTCAAGGGAAACTACTGGATATTAAGGTACTCCTTTTAATAGAGTACCGGAGCAAAGCATTAACACTCCGTGAAAACATGTGATCCTCACATCACTACCATCCCCTCCGGTTGTCCCGATTTCTGTCACTTCGGGGCCATTGGTTCCGGACAGTGACATGTGCATACAACTTGTAGATACAATCTAAGCAACAATATAGAGCTTAAATCTAAGATCATGCCACTCGGGCCCTAGTGACAAGCATTAAGAATAACAAGATTGCAGCAACAATAACTTCACAAACTTTATAGATAGACTAATCATAATATATCATCCATCGGATCCCGACAAACACAACACCGATTACATCAGATGAATCTCAATCATGTAAGGCAGCTCATGAGACCATTGTATTGAAGTACATGGGGGAGAGTATACCGACATAGCTACTGCTAGAACCCGTAGTCCATGGGGGAACTACTCACGGAGCATGGCGGAGGCGGTGGCGTTGATGGAGATGGCTTCCGGGGGCACTTCCCCGTTCCGGCAAGGTGCCGGAACAGAGTTCTGTCCCCCGAATTGGAGTTTCGCGATGGCGGCGGCGCCCCTGGAGTCTTTCTGGAGTTTCGTCAATTGGTACTGCGTTTTTAGGTCGAAAGGGGTTTTATAGGCGAAGAGGCGGCGCAGGGGGGCACCTGGGGGCGCCACACCCTAGGCCGGCGCGGCCTAGGCCTGGCCCGCGCCGCCATGTGGTGTGGTGGCCCCCTGGCCCCTCTCCGACTCTTCTTCGGTGTTCTGGAGCCTTCCGGGAAAAATAGGAGGTTTGGCGTTGATTTCGTCCAATTCCGAGAATATTGCCCGAACAGCCTTTCTGGAACCAAAAACAGCAGAAAACAGGAACTGGCACTGTGGCATCTTGTTAATAGGTTAGTTCCGGAAAACGCATAAAAACATCATAAAGTGCAAGCAAAACATGTAAGTATTGTCATAAAACAAGCATGGAACAACAGAAATTATGGATACGTCGGGGACGTATCAGTCACCCATGGCGGACGGCTCAGGTTGTGGACGGATCTTGCGTTCTAGGCCAAACCAAGACGAGCTGGAGGCCTTCGGGGTTGCCCCAGAACATGGGGAATCAGATGGTGGTGGTGCGTACTTCAGGGGGTCGCCGGAGTGGCCGGAATTTGAAGATGAACGCCGGTGGTCGGAGACGGAATCGGCGACGTGACGATGTCCCAGGGCCTCCTAGGACAATTCCTTCGAGGAGGAGGATGAGGACGATGGTGCGCACCTTTCGGTGCCCTCAGCTTGGCGAGGGGCAGCCTCAAGCAACGGCGCCATGGCGGCATGGTGTGGTGCTGTGGGAGTTTTCTCCTCCGTGAGCTCACAGAGAAGAGAAAAAGGGTGAGGAGAGGAGAGGAGGAGATGGTGGCGGCGCAAGAGGGGGAGGAGGGAGCTAGGGTTTCCTGGGGCGCGATGGGGATTAAAAAAGGAGGGAATGGAGCATGTGAGGAGGGTGGTGCGGCTCGGTGGTGGTGGACAACGACCGGAGGTGGTCACGCTCCTTCCGTGAGGGAAGAAAGCGACAGGAGGAGACGATCTTTTCTCCTTGCGAAGGGGTACGGGCCAGAGGAGAGGATGGACTTGGGCCTAAGGTGGGAGAAAGGATGGTGGGCTACAAGGGAGAAAAGAGAGAAAGCCAGGGAGAGAGAGGCCCATGGGAGGAGTTTTGTTTAAATGAAAGGAGGGAGAAGGTTTTTATTATATAAGACATATGAGAGGGAAAACATTGAATTAGGGTTTATAAAAATAATTTTTATTTTATTTGTGAAACCATGGATGATATGATGCATGATGCCATGATTATGCATAAAAATAAAAGAACAAGCAATGCTAATAGGGGTACTACCCGGGGCCGTTACATAGCATGCGCATAAACAATCTCCTAAACAACAAAGAAAACACTTCGGCGCCAAAACAACCACTAAGGCTAAACAATTATATCAACCAAACTCGAGCAAAGCTCAAACTTAGCAACACGAACTGACTTTGTCAACATATCCGCATGATTATCATGTGTACTTATCTTGCATACCTTCAGTTTATCTTGTTCAACAATGTGGGTAAACATAATGGTACTTGATAACCCACAAGTATAGGGGATCGCGTGTAGCCTTTTCGATAAGTAAGAGTGTCGAACCCAACGAGGAGCTAAAGGTAGGATAAACATTCTCTCAAATTCTATCAACCACTGATACAACTCTATGCACACTAAGCGTTTGCAATATCTAGGAAATAAAACTAGAGCGATAACGGGTATGAGAGGTGACTTTGCAGAACAATAAAATACACGGAATAAATGTTAGTGCTGCAGCAATAAAACAAACTAAACTAACAGTACCATGAGTGTGGAAAGGCGGTGGTAATAGTGGTGGCTTTGTCCAAGATCAATTAGTGAGGATCTTGGGTTCAATGTCTTCGATGCAGCTTTCTATGTAGGAGAGGCTAAATATACATGCTCTCCCTCCATGATTACAAGTACTATATGATTGGCTTGCTAGCAAACATCCATAAATACTAGCAAGCATTAAGGTTTCCCCAACCATAGCCTTAAGTAAATGGTACTCTTACTCCCATACATGCAACTATCCGGTTCGCGTCCTCAGGTTTCTGTCACTCCGGTAGAACTTCCCCCTTCTAGTATACAAGTACTACCAACCCTATGGTGCTTGATCCATGTGCGCACAAATATAATGGACACCAAGGACGGTAACATATCAACATACAATTCTAATGAACCAAAGAGAAACAACCAATCAATCAATGAACAAATAAACTATGGCAACATGACATAGATCATAGGATTATAACTTATAGCATCAAACACCATGTTTACATAGGGCGGTACAGAGGTTTGTGAGAGGATGGACCACTGAATACAATGAGGAGTTGCTGATGGAGCTGGCGGTGAAAACGTCGGAGAGGGGCTCAGCGAGTTGCGCCGGGAGGCAGAGGCGTGGGCGGCGCCGGCGGCGGCGCGGGGGACTCCTTCCCCGCCGCCGGCATCATGGGGGAGCGCCGCCCCTTAGCCTTCTTCTTCCTTGAGTTGGTGCTGGTGTAGATGAGTGTTTCCCCCTCCTTGGCTGCTGCCAAGGAGGAGGATTTTCGTGGCAATGTTTGGGGGCCTCCAAAAATAGGGTTTCCCATCAATATATAGTGTTGGAGATGCAATCTAGGCCATGGGATGGATGCCCCTTTGATCCAAGGGCTCTTGGGCACCTCTAGAACCTTCCTAGGACTCCCCTCTGTCCTTCATGAGCCTCACAACTCATGGCTGGGCCGAAATATTCAGGTATGGAAAGAGTTTGTGTCAAATACGTCACCAACTTTCGGAGTCCCGAGACTGGACGAACCTCCGCAGTAATTCTGATCTGCCGGATGCATCCGTTGTCTATTCTGGACGAATAAGATGTCCAAATTGTTCGATTTCAAATTCTCTACAACTTTGTAGTTTACGACTTTTCCATTGGACGTCGTTTTGATGGATTTTTTAAGCGATCTTTGAAAAGTGTTCAGCAGGGACAAATTCCGGGAAATTCCAGATTTCATCATAATGAGCTATTTCCTTTCATATTTGCCTATTTCCTGCACAACAAAGTTGAAACCAAGAACTTGTGCACTTTTGCAACTATTAATAGGTTAGTCCCTTAAAACATATAGTAATTGGTGTAAAACAAACATGGAATATCAAAAATTATAGATACGTTTGCGACGTATCAACATCCCCAAGCTTAACTCCTGCTCGTCTTCGAGTAGGTAAGTGATAAAAAGAATAATTTTTGAGGTGACATGCACCTTCAAAGTTCGAAGGATGACTAGATACAAATAATTTAAGAACAATTAATAACACATTCATGATTCCATCAATAATAATTTTGGGACCATGCACATAGAACTAAGAATGACAACTATGCTCTCATAAGACGGTGCATGTAACTTAGAAGATGAAGACTCAACATAAAAGTAAAAGAATGGACCTTCGCAGAGGGAAGTAGAGATTAAACATGTGCTAGAGCTTTTTATTTTGAAAACATAGAGATATAAAATTTTAAGAGAGGCAATTGTGTCAACGGTAGCAATAAGTAATATATGTTATGTATAAAACTTCCTATAATTTGCAAGCCTCATGCATCGAATACTAATAGTGCCCGCACTTTGTCCTAATTAGCTTGGATTTCCATGAATTATCATCGCATTACATATGTTTCAACCAAGTTTCACAAAGGGGTACCTCCATGCCACCTGTACAAAGGTCTAAGGAGAAAGTTCGCATTGGATTTCTCGCTTTTGATTATTCTCAACTTAGACATCCATACCGGGACAACATGGACAACAGCCAAATGGACTCCTCTTTAAGCTTAAAGCTTTTGGCAACATAAATTTCTCATAAGAGATTTTTGAGGTTTTAATGTCCATGCTGAAACTTCCACCATGTAAACATGGCTTTGGTTAGCGGCGCAATGTTCTTCTCTAACAATATGCATACTCTAACCTTTTATCATGATTATCTCCTTTACTTCAGACAAGACGGACATGCATAGTAACTCACATGATATTTATCAAAAATATGATGATGGTGTCCCCATGTCAGCATGGTTGCCACACAACAAGCAGCTTATAAGAACTAAGATACATAAGTGACATATTCCTCACCACAATATTTTTAGGCTACTTTCCCATGAGCTATGTATTGCAAAAACAAGAAATTATTTTGAAGGTTTTAAAGGTAGCACATGTAAATTTACTTGGAGTGGCGGTGAAATACCACATATAGGTAGGTATGGTGGACACTTTTGGCATATTTTGGTTTTTGGTGGTTGGATGCACGAGTAGAGATCATACTCAGTACAGAATGAAGACTAGCAAAAAGAAAGATAGCGACCAACTAAGAGAGCAATAATGGTCATAATCATGCATAGCGACAAAACTTATTAATTAAAGCATATGGTGATATTAAAAGTCTAAATTGAATGATCAGTTCAACCCAATTGAAACATCAGAGGAGATCTTCCATTTGCATCACTATTAATATGAAACCTTTTTACTCGTATCCAACACCAATCAACTTATTTGAAACAACTCTCATTTATAATATTCACTAAAGATCAGAGAGCTAATCATATATAACTGAAGCATACTAACAAGCTCTGAACAAAATAGGAGTGAAAAACCAGAGCTAAACGCAGTACTAGCAAAAATAAAACGCTCGTTGAACAATAAGAGTGAAAACTAGAGCGTTCATACAATTAAAACGGAGCGTGTCTCTCTCCCAAACAAACATGGTATGATGGTGCCCACTTTATTGAAAATAAAATACACAACAGAAAATAAAGACGCTCCAAGAATAACACATAGTATATGAAGCAATAAAAATATAGTGAACAGAAACAGGACCTGATATTTTTATTGATGAAGAAGGGGGTGCCTTGGGCATCCCCAAGCTTTGACGCTTGTACTTATTAAATATATCTTGGGGTGACATGGGCATCCCCAAGCTTGAGCTTTTGTTCATTCTTCATCTCATCTCATCATTCTTCTTTCCTACACTTGAAAACTTCCTTCATACAAAACTCATTAGCAGCGTTAGTGCAATGATAATATTAATCAAATCTACAAAGTTCAGTATGACATATGAAAAACATTTTAATAAGCATTAGCTACTGTAGCACAACTTCAATAAGGTTCTTTGATCAAGAGAACTCAAAAATGTGGGCAAAAAGATGCAAATGCAAAACAGTGCAGGAATCTGTCAAAAGAGAACAGTTCATAATAATTGATTTTTGAAAAATAGTTACGCTGCGGAATTCGAAAAACTCTGAACTAATGAAAGTTAGATAAATACCTGGGGAAGATGCTCGTAAATTGACAGCTCAAACTTGCGTTCTGGTGATTTTTGGCGATTTTTCTCGTGACGAACTAGAAACAGTAAACAAGATTGCAAATCCCCAAATACCACTTTCTTACCATTAGAGGCAATTCTTGGCACAAAAACAAAACAAACGTGATAAGGAGAGGTCATTATAGTAGTAATGACTTCCAAGACTCAATAAAGCAGTAAATAATAGAAATATAAACATATTGGGTTGTCTCCCATAAAGCTCTTTCTTTATAGCCATTTAAGATGGGCATGATTATTTGATGGAGCTCTCAAACCCCCTTTTTGTTGTTGTTGTTTTCCAATTATAAGTGAAACTGACAAAGAAACAAGAACCAAATAAAGAACCTAATAAAACTAAATAGGATGAAACCAAAGATAATAAAAGCAACTATATACAATGCTTATATGTGGATGGGTAATATTGAGTTTGAAGGAGACAACCTCATGTTGGTTGATGAATAGGGGGATGCCTTGGGCATCCCCAAGCTTAGATATTTGCATCTTCTTGAATATTCTTGGGATCCATCTACACATCCCCAAACTTGAGCTCTTGCATCCTCTTGCTCATCTCATATCACCATATTGATTGGAACTTAAAAACTGCATCCACATAAAGCTTCACAAAACTCATTAGTAGGTTAGTACTCATTAAATAAAATCCACAAGTGTTCAAGTATCCCTAATTTTTATAAAATCTATTAAATATTTAGCCACTGTAATACTGAGGTTTCTTATTATTTCAATCGTACGTCGAAAACGAAGGAAACTTTTGAATCCTAAGTACAATATTTAAACAAAGAGAATAGAAATCTGTCAAAACTGAACACTCTGTAAAGATGTCACTCAATGAGATAGTTACGTAGCTCAAATTGAAAAACTCATGATTAATGAAAGACAGATCATAACCTCAGGTATATGCACACAAAAATTTCAGATCAAAATGCCATACTGAGATTTTACACGAATTTTTGCAGCACAGCACAGGAAATCTGTCTCAACAGAATCAGTCCGTAAAGATTGAATTATTAGATCTGTCTACGTACCTCAAATCAGAAAAAGTCAGAACTAACGAAAGTTAGATAGCAAACACTACTATGCACTCAAGAAATTTCAGATCAAGATCATATTCTGCTGATTTTTAAAATTTTCTACAGTGGAGTATAGAAAATCTGTTTTCTAGGAAACATAGTGACAAACTTGCATAACAAACTAGGGGTTATCTATACATTCTATTTACAGCGGGATATGAACACTATATACACTATATACACTATTTACAAGTTTTTAATGAAAAGCTTTCATGGAAAGAATTGTTTTGGTTTCGCAGGCATGGACACAAGTGTTCAAGGTCGACCCCCACTTCACCATTACTCATCTTTCCAATCACTTTTCTTTTCTGAAAACATTTTTTTAATTTTTTATATAAGAAGTACAACTAATTATTTTTTGTAATTCGCATTCCCTATCCATACAAGAGATAGAGAACAACTAGGTACATGAAGTAAAACTACTTAGAAATAAAACAAACAAGTGCACACGAAAATATTCACCTACGCTATGGCTCCCGGCAACGGCGCCAAAAAAGGTCTTGATAACCCACAAGTATAGGGGATCGCGTGTAGCCTTTTCGATAAGTAAGAGTGTCGAACCCAACGAGGAGCTAAAGGTAGGATAAACAATTTCTCAAGTTCTATCAACCACTGATACAACTCTACGCACACTAAGCGTTTGCAATATCTAGGAAATAAAACTAGAGCGATAACGGGTATGAGAGGTGACTTTGCAGAACAATAAAATACACGGAATAAATGTTAGTGTTACAGCAATAAAACAAACTAAACTAACAGTACCATGAGTGTGGAAAGGCGGTGGTAATAGTGGTGGCTTTGTCCAAGATCAATTAGTGAGGATCTTGGGTTCAATATCTTCGATGCAACTTTCTATGTAGGAGAGGCTAAATATACATGCTCTCCCTCCGGGATTACAAGTACTATATGATTGGCTTGCTAGCAAACATCCGTAAATACTAGCTAGCATTAAGGTTTCCCCAACCATAGCCTTAAGTAAATGGTCCTCTTACTCCCATACATGCAACTATCCGGTTCGCGTTCTCAGGTTTCTGTCACTCCGGCAGAACTCCCCCCTTCTAGTATACAAGTACTACCAACCCTATGGTGCTTGATCCATGCGCGCACAAATATAATGGGCACCAAGGACGGTAACATATTAACATACAACTCTAATGAACCTAAGAGAAATAACCAATCAATCAATGAACAAATAAACTATGGCAACAAGACATAGATCATAGGATTATAACTTATAGCATCAAACACCATGTTTACATAGGGCGGTACAGAGGTTTGTGAGAGGATGGACCACTGAATACAATGAGGAGTTGGTGATGGAGATGGCGGCGAAGACGTCGGAGAGGGGCTCAGCGAGGAGCGCCGGGAGGCGGAGGCGTGGGCGGCGGCAGCGGCGCGAGGGACTCCTTCCCCGCCGCCGACATCATGGGGGAGCGCCGCCCCTTAGCCTTATTCTTCCTTGAGTTGGTGCTGGTGTAGATGAGTGTTTCCCCCCTCCTTGGCTGCTGCCAAGGAGGAGGATTTTCGTGACAATGTTTGGGGGCCTTCAAAAATAGGGTTTCCCATCAATATATAGTGTTGGAGATGCAATCTAGGCCATGGGATGGATGCCCCTTTGATCCAAGGGCTCTTGGGCACCTCTAGAACCTTCCTAGGACTCCCCTCTGTGCGTCACAACTCGTGACTGGGCCGAAATATCCAAGTATGGAAAGAGTTTGTGTCAAATACATCACCAACTTTCGGAGTCCCAAGACTGCACGAACCTCCGCAGTAATTCTGGTCTGCCGGGTGCATCCGTTGTCCGTTCTGGACGAATAAGATGTCCAAATTGTTCGATTTCAAATTCTCTACAACTTTGTAGTTTACGACTTTTCCATTGGACGTCTTTTTGATGGAGTTTTGAAGCGATCGTTGAAAAGTGTTCAGCAGGGACAGATTCAGGGAAATTCCAGATTTCACCATAATGAGCTATTTCCTTCCATATTTGCCTATTTCCTGCACAACAAAGTTGAAACCAATAACTTGTGCACTTTTGCAACTATTAATAGGTTAGTCCCTCAAAACATATAGTAATTGGTGTAAAACAAACATGGAACATCAAAAATTATAGATACGTTTCCGACGTATCAGTACTTAAGATCAATGTGCTTCGTTCTCTCATGCAACATTTGATCTTTAGCAAGGTATATGGCACTTTGACAGTCCCAAAAAAAATAGTGCAATAAGCATCTCCATAAAGCTAAGCATACAGACTCTTTGCAAACTTCAACAATAGCCATATATTATATTTTGGTCGTAGATTGGGCAACAACAGTTGAAAAGTTGTCTTCTAACTCACAACACATCCACCTATAGTAAATACATAGCCTGTGGGGGACTTCCTCTTATCCAAAACGGCAATAAAATCTGAATCCACATAGCCAACAAGTCCCTCACCAGTCTTGCCAAACTTCAAGCAAGCATTGAATGCCCCACGAAGGTACATGTAAACCCAGTGAACAATCTTTCAATGTTCTTTACCAGGATTAGCCGTGTATCGACTGGACAAACTCATAGCATGCATCCAACGAATCAGGATGGGAACAAACCATGACATACATCAAAGAACCAACAACACTAGAATATGGAATTTGTGACATGTACTCAAAATCCTAATAAGTACTAGGACATTGCAAAGCCAAAAACTTGAAATGAGTATTAGTTGGAGTACTAACACACTTAGCATCATGCATGTTAAAACGGTGAAGAACTTTCTTAATGTAATTTTTTCGACTAAGAAATAACACACTATATTTTCTTCCCCTTGTAATTTACATACCTATTATTTTCTTAGTCGTCCCAAGATCTTTCATCTCAAACTCACTACTTAATTGAGACTTTAAAGTAGCAATCTATTTCTTGCTCTTGATAGCAATCAACATATAACGATAAGTATATTGGTGACCCATTAACAAATTTGATGTTAACACGGCTATCATACTGAGATCTCTTCAAATCATGTGGAAGCGTAAATGAATCAAATCTTAATTTTGTACCACTAGCTTGGAGACTGTTTCAGATCATAAAGGTTCCCATTTAGTTTGCACACAAGATCCTCCTTCCTAGGCACAACAAAACCTTCAGGTTGGTAAATGTATATCTCCTCCTCAAGTTCTCCACGTGGAAAAGTATTTTTCACATCTAACTACTCAAACGCAGGATCATGCATAGCCACAATACCAAATAATGCATGAATAAAACTATGCTTCACAACTGTAGAGAATACATCATTATAATCAACACCTGGAATCTAGTTGAAACCTTTTGCTACTAACCTTACCTTACACCTTGGATGCTCATTAGGAGACATACCCCATGGCACCCCAAGCATCCCTGTTGGGCACGTTATGGCGGGCTAACGTCTCTGCATATCTTCAGCTCAAACCTTGCGGTGACGGGCTCGCTTCACTCTGTCGTTAGCTTTCTTATTGAATTTGGATCGCAAGTATAACACATTTAGTTAACGACGGACTACGTGGTTGTCTTGGGAGAGATTAATGATGGTAGTTTGGCATCATATGGATCTATTTTGAAAGATATCGTATAGTGACATCAAAATTTTAACGAGTTGAGGGTGATTCATGAAACAAGATATGCCAATAGAGAGGTTCATAACTTTGATAAATCTTTTGTAAATTTACAACCTGGCCGTAATTTGTGGCTGGGTCTCTCTCCTAGTCTAATCTTAGTACCCATAAACATTATTGCATCAATAAAAATGGATCATTTCATTCAAAAGAAGGAAAAAATAAAAAAGGGGCACTGTGACCATGTTCTTGAAGTAAGTATGAAATGAATGATTGTCATTGGTGGATCTTCACAACTAACTAGGAAATAAGCACAAGAAATTAAGTGTTACCATGACCAATGATTTTGTTACCGAGTGAAATACTGTTGTTACCAGTCGGTAAACGAAATTCTTATCCCCCTCGGGTAAATGAGTTCTAAAAAATTATGTCCATTTTAATTTTATTTGAATTTATTTAGAATTTTTTTTGAATTTAGTCAGTTTGGTTAGTCTAACCTAAATCATATGTATTTCCCATCCTCTATAACCCCATGTTCCAACTCATTTGTCTCAAACATTCACTCTCTCCTTCACCAAACATTTTATTCAAAATATTTAGACATTTTAAAGTTTACTAAAATACTAATTTGTTTCTTTCGATAAAGCTAATTTCATTACTTAAGAGTTTAAGTATTACACTCCATTGATGGTGCTCCGGTGATGCCGCTAGCCAATCTTGCTGAGCGTTGTTGTGGAATAGGTTTGGAAACCCAAAGAGGAAGGTGTGATGAGCACAACAGCAAGTTTTCTCTCTGTACGAAACCAAGGTTTAATCGACCAGTAGGACAAATGCGTGACTTCTGAAGGTGTTGCTGGCTAACTAGTGGTAGGGTGCACTACCGGCGTCAGCAACAACGTGAAACCTGCACACAACACAACCAAAGTACTTTGCCCCAACTTACAGTGAGGTTGTCAATCTCACTGGTTTGCTGAACATAAAGAATTAGACGTATCGAGTGGAAATAGATGTTTGCAGTAATTAAAAAGAACAGAGTTTTGGAGTAAGTAACAGAACATGATTGCAGTGGATGAATTTATCAGTGTAAAGGAAAGGACCGGGGTCCACAATTCACTAGAGGTGTCTCTCCATAAAGATAAATAACATGCCGAGTGAACAAATTACAGCTGGACAATTGACAGAATATCGACCATACATGACAAGATGATTACCATGAGATTCGTTTGGCCATTACAACATAATACATAGACCATAATCCAACTACGTCTATGACTAATAATCCACCTTCCGGTTATCGACCGAACCCCTTTCAGTATTAAGTTGCAAGCAACAGTTATCGCATTAAGCAATATGTGTAAAGTAAACAATAGAATTACCCTTGGATAAAACATTGTTGTTTTCTCCCTAGTAGCAACAACACATCTACAATCCTAGAAGTTACTGTCACTCTCCCTGATTACTAGAGGCATGAACCTACTATCGAGTATAAATACCCCCTCTTGGAGTCACAAGCATCTACTTGGCCAAAGTATCTACTAGAACGGAGAGCATGCAAGATCACAAATAACATATGACATCAATATATAATCGACCTCAACATAGTATACAATATTCATCGGATCCCAGCAAACACAACATGTAGGATTACATAAGGATGATCTTGATCATGTAGGGCAGCTCACAAGATCTACACATGAGGCACGAATTGGAGAAGACAACCGTCTAGCTACTGATATGGACCCATAGTCCATGAATGAACTACTAACGCATCACTTCGGAGGCGGGCATGGCGATGTCGATGCCTCCGGCGATGATTTCCCCCTCCGGCAGGGTGCCAGGAAGAGCTTCAGACCCCACCCCCCCCCCCCCCGAGATGGGTTCTGGGATGGCGGCCGCGACGGAACTTTTCGTGGATGGAGGCTCAGGTCTCCAGGGTTTTCCCGAGATCGTGATAAATAGGCGGAGGAGGCGAGGTCGGTGGCCTCCTGGGGATCCCACACCACCCCTAGGCACATGCCACACCCATGCCGCACCTAGGGCATGTATGGAAGCTGACATAGGCATCCCCAATGGGCCTGCCGAAGATAGTACCCGGGGTTTACTGAAGGCCCACTACCCGAGGAATAAGAAGATTCGGAAGCCCAAGATATTGTTAAGGAAAGTTAGAGTTGTAATAGGAAGCATTATTTGTAATCTTGCGGGATGAGTTAGAAACCTTCCCGGACTCTGTAACTTGTACAATACGAATCCCTCGGCTCCGCCTCCTATATAAGGGGGAGTCGAGGGACAAAGAAAGCATCGAATCATTGTTTCTCAAACCCTAGTTTCATAATCGTCGAGTACTTTTCGGCTGAAACCTTCGAGATCTACTTGCTCTCTACTTCCAACTAAACCCTAGTCTACAACCCGTAGGCATTGACAAGTTAATACCTTGTCAATTGGCGCCGTCTGTGGGGACTAGAGGCGTCAAGGATCCGATCTCGATGGCACGTTCAAGATCGTCGACTTCATCAACCGCAAGCAACGCGATGGATCGAGGTAAACAGATCGCAACTGGTCTTGTCGATTTTGTTCCTCACCCGCCCTCCCGTTTGGATGCATATGCGTATCTGGAGGAGCCTATGGAGATGACGTTCGGAAGATTTCACTTTCGCGTCGAGAAAGAGGGATCGTATCGTGTCAAAATTCCGATTTCGTCGGGATCATCGGCGGTCGATTCCGATTTTTCAAGCTATACATCGTCAACCGAATCAGGAGAGGAAGAAACTTCGACGTCACGCTTCATCAGCACCAGGGCAATAGAAAAACTTGCCAAGATCTTCAGCGACATGTCGTTTGAGTCATCTGCGGACTCCTATATAAGCGATGATTCAAGCAGTGTCGACAGCTTCAACTTCATCGACAAATCCACTACAGTGGGCAAGGTCTTCGCCAATCATCATGATGGTGTCACCAAACCCAACATAGATTTGAATACAAAGTATCATCAGATTTATGTCATCGGAGAGCCAAGCCGTGACCATGAGGAAACATCTGAGGCTTTCGACGATTTGGAAAATCCATACGTTGATCCCTCTGATTTGCGGCGAGGCCTAGGCAATAAATATATCGGGCCACAGCCGCGAGATAGAGTCCAACTTCCGCAAGCAGCATGGGATAGAGCCACAAGAGCTATGGATGGCTCAGAACCAATGGCCACCATAGCCACGCCAGAAGAATTACAAGCATATCAATATAGGCTCGCACGAGCTGCAAGGGAATTGGAAAAACAGACAGCTGAGTTAAACAGAAGAAAGGAGGCAGCCTCTGCATCAAGTAGGCGAAGGGTAGAGCTGAGTTAACAATCTAGAACTTCGGGTGATAGCCACAGGGAAGCTCGGAACAGAGCAAGATCAAGGTTACAAAACGTACCTGAAGGAGAAAGAGAGCACTTAGTTCAAAACCTCGACATGTCTTTTATGTCGATAGACACGAGAGGGAACATCATCCCCAAGACACCAAAAGCTGGGTATATGGCGACACAAGCTTTCATCCTTGCATCCAGGCCACCCCCAGGAGATCCAAGGGAAGCATTGTACAACATGGCGATGGCAGGAGTTGGAGCCATGGGGACGGCGTTTGTATCAACACCTCCCGAAGGAACGGCAAGGCAAAATAGTCCACGACCTGCGGCAGCAACAGCAGCAGCTCCCGAAGGACCAAGTGGAGCAAGGGACACGACAGCACAAGCAAGGGTCGACAGAGCGCGACAAATCAGAAGGGAACATCGGCAGTCCCCAGAGTTAAACGACGAGGATATGTGTGGTTTGCCGTGCTTCACAAGGAGAGTTCGAAAAACTCGAGTCCCTTCAGGATTCAAGTTACCTGATAACTTCAAGAAATTCGACGGCCTTCAAGATCCAGAGGATTGGCTAGTTGACTACCTCGAGACGGTGAAGCTCACAGGAGGAACCAGAGCAACAGCTATGCAAAGTATCCAGGTGCATTTGAGTGGAGCCGCACGATCTTGGATAAAGAAACTTCCTCCAGGATCTATCGATAGCTGGGATAGCTTCGAGGACGTGTTCGTCAAGAACTTCCGGTCCACATGTAAAAAACCTGCGTCATTAGAGGAGCTAAGAGCGTGCCGACAAAAGCCAGACGAGCCAATGAGAAAATATATCCAAAGGTGGAATATCATCAAAAACTCGGCAGAAAATATATCTGACGAGAGAGCAATAGATGCGTTTGTCGCAGGGATCAGGCGTGGAGATTTTGTCGAGGATTTGGGGAGGACCAATCCAAAGACAGTATCCGCATTAATGGAAATAGCAAACAGATGGGCAGATGGAGAAGATGTTGTTCACAACAAACGGCATAGGTCGCCAGAGGAAGACCGCGGTTGAAATTATCAACCAAGGCGACGATTTCCTCGGCAGTACTCGAGTTATGACGCTCCAGGTCAAATCTCGGCTGGCTTCCGAGCAAGCGCCGGAGGAAATAACAGAGATGATTACCAGAGAAGCAATGAGCAACGAGGCAACAATAGAGATGATTCTCGAAACAATAGGCAAAATAGCGGGCCAAGGTTTCAGAGACCTTTCGTGTCTCCCGAAGAGATGATGAACGGGCCGTGTCAGATGCATTTTGTCCTCGACAGCAACGGGAAAAGACAATCAGGACATCTGCAGAAAGATTGTAGAAATTTCCAGGCAATGCTAAGGTATGCAGGGCATGCTAATGCTCAGACAGCACAGAGAAATCCTCGAGAACCCAGGAGTGAGATTCACTTGCCACCTCCTCCCGCGATTACGGACGACAATCGACATCAGCTCAGAATAGCGGCGGCACCTGCACCACCGCCTTACGTTGATCCTAACTCTAACGGAGCGGTCTCGATGATTCAGAAGGGAAGGCCATCCAATAGAGCTCAGAAAGTAATCTCGCGGCAGGTGTTCATGGCAGAGAAAATGCCTCCACCAACAGTCGAGTACCTTAATTGGCCAGGGCAAGACATTGGCTTCACCATAGCGGATCATCCACAGCAAGTTCCTCGACCAGGGCAGTCAGCACTCATACTACCACCAGTTATCGCAGGATTTGACGTATCTCGCGTGTTTATAGATGGCGGCAACAGCTTAAACCTTATGTACGCAGATACGTTAAGGAAGATGAACATATCCCTAGCAAACCTGAAGCCAACAGACACGAGATTCCACGGTATCACACCGGAAAGCCAAGTTATCCGCTGGGGAAGATTAATCTCGACGTTCAGTTTGGGACCCGAGAAAATTACAGAATCGAGAACTTGGAGTTTGAAGTCGTAGATTTTCCGTCACAGTACCACGCTCTGTTGGGACGACCAGCATATGCTAGATTTATGGCGGTACCACATTACACGTACCTGTTGTGGAGGATGCCTGGACCTAAGGGACCAATCACAATCAAAGGAAGCTTCGCCCTAGCCGATAAATGTGATAAGGATTTTCATCGAATATCAGAAACTTTCGGGATGCAAGCTGAGTATTTGGCGTCAAGGCTCATGACTGACTACGACGTGCTGCCAGACGTTGGAAGGCCAAATAAAGAATCAACTTTCAATACTGAGAAAAATTCTAAGGAGGTGCAGATTCACCCGACAGACCCGAAAAAGACGACGTCCATCGCAAACGACATAGACCTCGCATAGAAAAGCGCGCTCGTCGAGTTCCTCCGTGAGAACTGGAAAATCTTCGCATGGTGTCCAGCTGACATGCCAGGAGTACCCAGGGAACTTGCCGAGCACCACCTAAACTTGGATCCACTAGCGAGACCAATCAAACAACCTTTGCGACGTTTTTCGGAACCAAACCGCAAGGCTATGCTGTCAGAAATTGATCGACTAAGAGAAGCTGGTTTTATCAAGGAGCTGCACACAGAGGCCACATGGGTAGCAAATCCAGTGTTGGTGCCGAAGAAAAACACTAAGGTCCTTCGCATGTGCGTCGACTTTACGTGTCTCAATAAACATTGTCCAAAGGATCACTTTCCCCTCCCGAGGATCGACCAAATTATTGACTCCACGGCAGGATGTGAACGTCTTTCCTTTTTGGACGCATATTCTGGTTATAACCAGATCAGATTAAAAGAAGAAGATGAAGTAAAAACAGCGTTCATCACACCTTACGGCGTGTTTTGCTATAGAACAATGCCCTTTGGTCTGAAAAACGCGGGGGCAACATATCAGAGGATGATGCAGAAGTGCTTGGCGACGCAAATTGGAAAAAATGTGCAAGTATACATCGACGATGTCGTCATAACGTCAAAAAAGGGGGCAACGCTGATCGAGGATCTCAAGGAAACCTTTGACAACCTCGACAAATTCTGCCTCAAGCTGAACCCGACGAAGTGCTCCTTCGGCGTCCCAGCAGGAGAACTTCTTGGGTTTCTAGTTTCAGCAAGAGGGATTGAAGCAAATTCCGACAAAATACAAGCTATCGTAACAATGAGGAAGCCAACGAAGTTGAAAGAAATACAGCAATTAACTGGGCGAGTCGCAGCTTTAAGCAGATTCGTCGCCAGGCTGGGAGAAAAAGCATTACCGTTCTACGCTTTAATAAAGCAAGGGGAGAAATTCCAGTGGAACGAAGCAGCCGATAGAGCTTTTGAGGATCTGAAACGCACAATCTCGACACCACCAATCTTGGTGGCGCCGAAGGAAAAGGAACCTCTCCTGCTATACATCGCAGCCACACCCCAGGTGGTTAGCACGGTGTTAGTAGTCGAAAGAGAAGAAGAAGGGAAACTCCATGGAGTGCAAAGGCTGGTATATTTCATTAGCGAAGTTTTATCGCCTTCCAAACAGCGGTACCCGCAGTATCAGAAACTAGCATATGGAGTGATTACAACGGCAAGAAAGTTGCGCCACTATTTTTTGGCACACCCGATAATAGTAGTCAATGAAGCACCTCTTTCAAATATACTGAACAATCCAGAAGCTACAGGACGTGTCTCCCTTTGGGGAATAGAACTTTCCCCTCGGGACATCACGTATGAAAAAAGAAAGGCAATCAAGTCGCAAATTTTGCCAGATTTCATTGCAGAGTGGATAGAGCTACAAAACACGGGTCCCCCAGATTTGTCAAGAACTTGGACCATGAACTTTGATGGATCCAAGAGAGTAGAGGGAGCTGGCGCAGGAGTGATACTTATATCACCCGAAGGCGACAAGCTAAAGTATATCCTACGGATGACGTTCCAAAACGCATCCAACAATGAAGCAGAATACGAAGCCCTCATACACGGGATGAAGATGGCGAAAGCTTGCGGTGCAACTCGACTAAAAATCTTTGGCGACTCACAATTGGTGGCTCAGCAAGTTATGAACCAATGTGATGCAGTCAATGATAGCATGATAGCATATAAGGAGGTGTACAATGAGCTTGAGAAGTTGTTTGATGGATGCGAGGTTAATCACATCAGTAGGTTGAGCAATGATGAAGCCGACGTTCTCGCAAACATCGGGTCGCAGTGCCTTCCAATCCCGCCAGGTGTATTTTGGGAAGAGATAGCGGAGAGATCCACAAAACCGAAGAAGGCGCAGAAAAAACAAGGGAAGAAAAAACTTCGGCACCCCTCAAAGAAGCCGTGGAGGACGAAGAGGACCAAGGGCTTGTGATGATGGTAGAAGTTCCTTGGATGCAAGCGTACATATCGTATATCCTTAGGAAAGAGATACCCGACGATCCAGTTGTGGCCAGGCGAATTATTCGACGATCCAAAGCTTTCACAGTGGTCAAAGGGGAGTTATACAAGCGAAGCATTTCAGGCGTCTTGCAAAGGTGTGTCACACCCGAAGAAGGAAGGATAATCCTAAAAGATGTGCATGAAGGAATATGTGGTCACCACGCAAGCAGCCGAGCTATTGCGGCCAAGGTTTTTCGGGCAGGATTTTACTAGTTGACAGCAATCGAGGATGCAAAAGAGATAGTACGAACCTGCGACGCGTGCCAAAGATTCGCCGCAAAACCTCACTCTCCGGCGGCAGAGCTGATGCCAATACCATTGTCATGGCCCTTTGCCCAATGGGGACTTGATATGGTGGGCAAGTTGCACAAAGCTTCGCCAGGAGGATATGAGTACCTGCTGGTTGCTGTCGACAAATTCACCAAGTGGGTAGAAGCGAAGCCAATAAACTCACCGGATGCAGCGTCGGCAATAAAGTTTGTCAAAGGCCTCGTTTTTCGGTTTGGAGTGCCTCACAGCATTGTCACAGACAACGGTACTAACTTTACAGCTAAGGAGTTCAAGGCATACTGCGCAGAAATAGGCATCAAATTACACTTTGCGTCAGTTGGACACCCACAAACCAATGGCCAAGTCGAAAAAGCCAATGGTATCATCTGCAACGGTATTAAAAAGCGCCTCCTAGGACCGCTTGAAAAGGCTCGACATACTTGGCCAGAAGAATTGCCAAGTGTTTTATGGAGCATCCAAACAACACCAAATACGGCGACACAAGAAACTCCGTTTTTTCTCGTCCACGGAGCTGAAGCAGTACTACCAATCGAAATAGAGCATGATTCTCCAAGAGTAACAGAGTATGACGAGGAAACATCACGAACAGCTCGGGAGGACGATATGGATGCACTCGATGAAGCTCGAGATGAAGTACTATCACGAGTTACCAAGTACCAGCAGGACCTAAAAAACTACCACAGTCGATGATTGCGGCCCAGATCTTTTCATGTCGGCGATTTGGTCCTACGGCTTAACCAGCAAAGTACTGAAAAGCTCGAGTCACCATGGTTGGGACCTTACGTCGTCACGGAAGTCATCGACGGAGGAGCATACAGGATCAAGGACAAGAAGACAGGGGTTCCCGAGAAAAACCCCTGGAACGTGGCGCAGCTCAGGCGGTTCTACGCTTAGAGTCGAAATATAGTCCTCCTCTGAAAAAATACAATGTACTGAAACGCCCGCGAGTTTTCAGACGCACTCTTTTCCTTTTCGGGGCACCGAGTGGGGCCGGAAAGGTTTTTAATGAGGCGGGCTCGCGGTGCTGCAATATAATAAAGATAGTGGAGATATACTTCTTATTCTTCGACACGCTCGGGGGCTCAACGCCTTCAAGTTACAAAATATACACAATATAGATAAACTAGACTTACCGAAATATTTCGCCTTGGTACAAGAATACCTCGCAAAATAGAACATCGGGAGCTAACAACTATAAATATAGTGTACTCATCAAAATTTTACTGCTTTGGTCTGAAAACCTCGCAACAAAATATAGAACGTCACCACCAAGACACTCGGGGGCTCGTACCCATCGACAGCAAAATATATATATCTTCTTGCAACAAGAGAAAAATCTTCGGGATAACAAAACAGTATAAACTCCAGCCAAAGGCTCGGGGGCTCGACGATCAAAAATAGAAACAATACATATTTACAGAGTTGACAGCTTTACAATATAGATCATGTTTACAAATACACAAAGACGTATCAATGGTGAAACTACAGCAAGAAAAAGGAAAAAAACCCTCAGCGGATACCTAGCACATGGTCTATGGTTATTCGCTCATTGGAAGGACGAGTACTATGCTCGGCATAGCTACCCTTCACAAAAAACTCAGCATCCATCCGAAGAAGTTCATCCATCATATCTTCGGCTACAGGAGTCACAAGATCATCAATCTTGCCCATGTTTCTCTTTTTCTTTGACATCTTAGCCAGGCACGTGGAAACAATTTGATCCATGGGCAATTTTGGATAGCAAATCTTTATCATCATCATAGCAAATCTTGCGCCAGCAGAGAGTTGAGCCCGCACAAAGCCATGGATTCGAGGAGCATCTCGAAATTTTTCCATTAAAGCAAGAAGAGTTTTTGGCATCTTGTTGCGAGGGAACATGGTCCCATAAACTAAAAACAAAGTCTTCGTACAGAAGTCAAGGAAGTCACGGACCTGAGCTGCGCGATCTTGGAATCTGACAATTTGACGGGTACGCTCAGGAGTAACCCAAAAGTTAGAACCATGTTGTGCAGCCAGCCTGAGCAGAACATTGGCTCGAGCTTCAACACGCTGATCTTCGGCAGCAGTATCCAAAAATGAGCCTGGTACAGCAAGTAAATTGTCAAGGGAGGAAAAATAGCAAGAACAACATCCAGCATAGTTATGAACAGGAAACATACCTGTCATGTCTAGGCTGGCGTCAGTCATTAGCTGAAGCATATAATTTTCTCAAGAAGAAGCTTCGGTAGCCTCAGCAACAGCAGCATCCTTTGCAGCAATGGCTTCTTTCGCCTGTTGAAGAGCAATTTTCTCTCTCTCGGATGCTTGTCGAGATTGCTCCATCATTGCCAGAGTCTGTTTTTTCATAGATTGAAGTTGTTGGCGCAGTTCTTGTAAATCTTGCTACAAATGTTGGCTTGAAGAACCTTCAATGAGGTTATCATCGACCAGTGTTTTCTTCGAGAAGGAGGAAGCAGGAGAAGTATCGGCAGAATGAGGATTGGCAGAGTAGTTATCAAATATCAACTGGAAAAGAAAATTTCAATATCAAATGAGTGCACAAGACAGAATTCCATTGATCTTCAGGAAATTTACATGGATATTACAGAAGGAGTTCTTCAAAGGGATTGCTAAGGTAATTGTCGCCAAAGCTAGTATGGCGACAATAGCAAAAGAAACCAAAAAAAACAAAGAAAGAAAAAGAAGGGGCATTCAACTAGACCTCCGGCTTCGACGAGCTAGGAGTCGAAGTTGGCTTGATTCCAAGATAGGCAAGAATTTTCTTCGTATTGGGCTTTGCCGCCCTGATCAGTGCCCGCCACTTCGTGGTCTCCATCTGTTCGGTGTCGCCAACCTTCATCCAGTCGATAGTTTGTTGGCTGTCAGCGACCAAGGCAACAGTGCTTTCGACAGCAATCTTCATGTTTTCTTGGCGCATCTTTAGTCCAAGATCCTCTGGTGGATTGAAGTCCTTTGCAAGAGCAAGGAAAGTCTTGGGTTCCGCTTTCTTCGGGAAGAAGTAGGGGAACAGCCGTGACAATCCTGCGTCAGCCTATTCAATGCCTTCGCGAGCTTCGGTTCCATGAAACTCAAGGACAGAGAGCGCGTCAAGAAGAGGATCGTTGTCGGGATCTTCAAGCTCAAATTCTTGGTTTGTTTTACCTGTCGCAGAAAATATATGTTGGTCGACAGTAAGTAAAGAAAAGCAAGTCTAAGAAAAATAGAATGGATCGACAAAATTACCGACAAAGCACCGATTCTGCGTGTTCAAGCGCTTGATGATCGCCTTTTCACGAGTAGCCTGCGCGGCTTTGTGCTCGTTCAAAGCAGTTTCGGCATCATCAAGTCTTTTTTGCAGATCTTCGACACCAGCAGCTTCTGCCTTGGCCTTATCAGCCTCCGCTTTAGCTTTGCCAGCATCAAGTTCAGCCTTCTTGCGAGCCGCTTCACTTTGCTCTAATTTCTGAGCAAGCGTGTCGACAAGCTTGTTGGCTTCCGCAAGTTTTTCTGCCAAAATAGTCAAGAATCGTCAAAATTGCGACAAAACAGGAGCAAGAAGTTATAAACAAGGGCCAGCAAAGAATTATTACCTTCAGTCTTGCTGGCATACTCACGGTACCCAATGAATTGGGCACCGATGCGAATAAGCTCTTTGATCATAGGCTATCAAAGAAGGATAAAGAAAGAAAACGTCGGTATGGGGAAAATATGACGGCATAAAAAAGCAAAGAGAGGAAATATAGACAGTAACAAGAAAATTAAGAACTTACATCATCCAAGAGAGGACTTGAGGAGCTACCCAATTGGAGGGTAGGCTCCGGGATAGTATCAACCCTTGTCCTTTTTGGTGAAGGGACAAGGGGGCTTGAAGGAGGAGTGGGAGCGCCAACGTTTTGTTGAGGAGGCGAGGATTCCTCTCCTTCAACTGGCGTCTCCGAAACAACTAGAGTATGTGACGTACTCGTTCGAGCAGCCACATCAAAAGCTGGTACTTCTCCCTCATCATCACTACGATTAAATGTCGGCAGCATAAAAAGCAAGATAGACAAAAATCTTCGAGTACAAAAATAAAGGGAAATAAAAAGTGACTTACGAGCTGATGAGGGCCTCAAGGTATGGATCATAAGCTGCCTTCTGACGTGAAGGAACAGCTTCTTCGGCTTTGGAGGTGCCGGAATCTTCGACATCATCCCTTTTCCTTTTGTTCCTTGGAGAAACAGCAGGAGGAAAAGATTGTGCCGATGCAGTGCCTTCAGAGGCAGCCTCCTTTTCAGAAGATCCCGCAGATTTTTGAGAATCTGCGGGTTCATTCACAAAAGAGGGGGCATCTTGGTTGCCGTCGGTGACAACGGCCCTTTCCTCGACTTCTCCACCTTCAGGAAGGGGAGGAAGCGAGACAAGATTTGGATGGTTCTATACAAAAAACAGGGGAAGATGTCAAAAAAGGAGTTACAAAAAAGATAGCAAGGCAATAACAAATCAATCGACAAAGTTTACCTTGGGAAGCGCATTGGTGGCGCTGTACGGTTTTACACGACAAGAAGAAGGGACAGGATCTTTTTTGCTGAGAGAGGAGATTTTTCGGACAAGCTTCTCTAAGTCCTTGACCTCTAAATCCGCTGACAACCGATCTGTGTCCTTGTCGCCAGCATACTTCCAGAGAGGGTATTTGCGAGCCTGAAGAGGCTGCACTCTGGTTCTAAGAAAATACGCTGTGATTTGGATACCTGACAACTCTTTGCCGCGAGTATTTTGCAACTCATGGATGCGAGTCATCAGGGCCTCTGTCGATATTTTTTTCTTCCTCGGTAGCCTCTGCATCCCAGGAGCGGCGGCGAAGGATTTTCTCGGCACCATCGAAAGGAGGGATGTTGTCTTCAGCACATCCATGGTTCTCCTCCTGAATGTACAACCACTTCTTGCGCCACCCTTGAACTGAGTCAGGGAGTTTGACGTCGAAGTAATCGACTGTGGGGCGAACGGAAATAACAACGCCGCCTATATTATAGGCGACATTGGGGGAGCCATTGCGGCGACAAAAGAAAATGCACTTCCATAGCGCCCAGTTAGGCTGGACGCCAAGGAAGGCTTCGCAGAGGGTGATGAAAATGGAAATATGGAGGATAGAATTGGGCGTGAGGTGGTGAAGTTGCAGACCATAAACAAAAAGCAATCCGCGGAGGAAAGGATGAATGGGGGCGGAAAGACCGCGGATGAGATGGTCGACGAAACTTACCCGATACCCCATTGGGGGGGTTGGGTAGCTTTCTTCGCTAGGGAAGCACAGCGCCTTGGGCTTCTTGCTGATCCCCAGTTTCTTCAAGAGATTGATGTCCTGGGTGGAAATTTTGGACCTTTCCCACTCCGCGCTACCCAGATCTACAGCAGCCATTAACGATTCCGGCGTGCTGTGTTTGATCAACCGACGCGGTGGCATCAACAATGGCGCAGGAATGCAGCTTGGAGAAGATGAGCTCAGGGAGTTGTGGGGTACAGGAGGAAGTTATGCAGAGGAGAGCAGGAGAACGGCGCGAGCGGAAGTGCTCGAGGAAGAAGAAGGGGATCTTATATAGAGGTGCGGCGAAGCGGCGGACCGTTGGATGGAAAAAGTGTGCGGCGGATGATAACCACGTGGAAACAGGGGTAAAAAAGTATTTTAACACCGGAGAAGTTACGGTACGTGCGCCAGGAAAAGCGGAGGACGTGTGTCCCCCACCCGCACGACGTGTCAAGATAATGGATAATTCAGGCCCGCAAGGCAGCGGGAGAAAACTTCTCGCGATTTTCGGACTCGCAATCGTGGCTATCGTTAGCAATAACGTCACCTTGGCAGAAGAAAAAATTCGCCTCAACAGCTTCATAAAAAGGCGACATGGAAAATATTGGCGAGCTTTTAATCAAATACAAGTTTTTGATCAAATGCTCGGGGGCTACTTTGAAAAAATGAAAAGATCAAGAAAGACAAAATAGAAATGGCGTGAGCCTATGATCAAATACAAATATTTGCTCATAGCCTCGGGGGCTACTCCCATCGGGAGCGCTGTTCGCGCACCCGAGAAATTATAAAACTTCGGGATAGAAAGAAAATATAGCAGCATAAGGCGTGGAGCCTATACCCAAGTACAAGTCCTTGGTTGTAGCCTCGGGGGCTACTCCCATTGGGAACGCTGTTCGCGTGCCCGATGAAATTATAAAAAAAGAAAGAAAGAAAGAAAAGAAGAAAGATAGAAGAGCAAAAGAGTATATTTCGAGTTATAAATAACTCTGCATATACTCCCATCTGGAGAGCAATATAAGTCATCTTTGACTCGATAAAATGTGCCATTCCAACAGCCGAATAAGCACTCGACAATATATTCTCAGAACGCCAAAGTTGCGATCAATTTCTGAATGCCGCAAAACTTTGCGAAGGTAAGACCCCAGATCCGTTCTGTGTGGCGTGGCACCGTCTCTGACGTCGGTTTGCTACTTTTATCCGTATCAACAGATACGAAGAAAAATCCTAACGGACGCGTTAGGTACCCGATAAATATAACTGGGACTCGACAGAATGGTAAGACCTTAAGCGGCACCTGTCGAAGTTTACACCAGTATCCCGAGATCATGTCCAGGGACGTGATCTTGAAGTAGGTTTTTGCGGATTGCCACTAGAGCAGTTAACTAGTACCTGATCCGTTAGATGAACTAGCCCCAACTACCATTATCCCTGTACAATATAGAAATTTATGTGAAGAAATATAGAAAAGTTTTAAGTTGTCGAGTAAAAATAAACAGTGGAGATTTTCCCCGACTCTACGATTCAAGCAAAATCTCGGGGGCTACTGACATAGGCATCCCCAATGGGCCTGCTGAAGATAGTACCCGGGGTTTACTGAAGGCCCACTACCCGAGGAATAAGAAGATTCGGAAGCCCAAGATATTGTTAAGGAAAGTTAGAGTTGTAATAGGAAGCTTTATTTGTAATCTTGCGGGATGAGTTAGAAACCTTCCTGGACTCTGTAACTTGTACAATACGAATCCCTCGGCTCCGCCTCCTATATAAGGGGGAGTCGAGGGACAAAGAAAGCATCGAATCATTGTTTCTCAAACCCTAGTTTCATAATCGTCGAGTACTTTTCGGCTGAAACCTTCGAGATCTACTTGCCCTCTACTTCCAACTAAACCCTAGTCTACAACCCGTAGGCATTGACAAGTTAATACCTTGTCAGCAGCCCTGTGGCGCCACTTCGTCCCCCCTTCGGACTCTGTCTTCGTTGCGGTAAAATATTGACTTTGGCTTTTGTTTCGTCCAATTTCAAGAATATTTCCTGTACAACTTTTCTGAAATACAAAAACAACAAAAAACAGGGAACTGACACTATGGCATATTGTTAATAGGTTAGTGCCGGAAATCATATAAAAGTGCATCAAAGTGTAACTAAAACATATATGAATTGGTGTAAAATAAGTATGGAGTATCAAAACTTATAGATACGTTTGAGATGTATCACCCATGTCTGCATAACTAAGATGCACACAGTCGTTCGAACTAAAAAAACGAAGAAAGAAGTGCTCAATACATAAGACAAGGTTCTCTGCATCGATCTTAAGATGAAGGTGTCCCAATCAGTAGACTATGTGGCCACCCATGTTCGGTAATAAATTCATTCACCATATTCTTGAACTGTGTAGACACCTCCGTAAACAGCTCTTTGTTCTCCATACGCTGCAGAGACGACAATGAAGAGAGCAAAGATGTGCACTGGTAGATAACTTGCAAAAGAGAAGATTTTTTTTATCGTTAAACACCTTGTCATTTATACGTAGCCACAACGACCAAATAACGGCAATCGCTCCCATCCTAATAAGAAGATTAAACCTATTATCCACCCCATGGAGCCAATTCCCAAATATATTTGTGATGCTATGTGGCGGGTATAAGATAGAGCCTATTTGGATGATTGACCATATAGATCTAGCAAAGTGGAAATGAAAAAAGAGGTGCTTAATTGTCTCCTCTTGGTGACAAAAGGCACACCTCTTATTTCCGTGCCAATTGCGTTTAGCAAGGTTATCCTTTGTAAGAATGACACCTTTACGAAGATACCACGCAAAAACATTTGTCTTTAGTGGTATCTTCATTTTCCAGATCATCTTACAACTAACCATCGGCTCAGTGGGTTGGATCAAAGCTTTATACATGGAGTCCATAGAAAATAAACCATTCTCAATGAGATTCCAACTAAACTCATCAGACCCTTGTAACAGTTGGACAAAAGCCAGATGTAGAAGCAATGCATTCCAAGATACAAGGCGGGGTCCAATAAGATCTCCTCTGAACATCACACTAGGAGGAGATGTACCCATTACCGGTATCTCCTTTGTGATGTACAATGTTGTATAAAGCAGGGTATTGTTCTCGGAGCATGGTATTTCCAATGCACTTATCCTCCCAGAACCTTATCTCCGAACCATCCCTGATAGAGAAAGATCCATTTGGGAATAAGTATTTCTTTTTCGCCATAAGGCCATCCAAAAAGTGCGAGTCCCCAGGTTTCCAGATCACCTGTGATATCGCCTTTGAGCCGACATACTTTGTTCTGCCAAACCCCATCTTCCGTGATCAGCCTTGCCAACCATTTCCCAGGTGGTGCTCTATTCTTGACCTCAAGGTCATGAACACCTAGCCTTCCTTGGTCTTTGGGACGACAAATGACACTCCACTTAGTGAGACGATATTTTGTTTTTCTTACTATCTCCTTGCCAAAAGAATCTTGATCGAAAACAATCAATTCGATGCAAGAATCCTTTGGGAATCTGGAAGAAGGAGATCATATACATTACCATGTTTGTTAATACTGAATTTATGAGCACCAACTTCCCCTTCAGAGATAGTAATTTTCCTTTCCAGCTACTCACACACTTCGGAAATCTCTCCTCGACATGTTTCCATTCGGCTAGAGTCATCTCCAAAGGTGAATCGAAATATCGAGATAGCTAATTAAAACTGGCCTAACCCACAGCCAAAGAGCTCGGCATATAGGTTGGGGTTGTCTTAGGCCTCAGCGAAACAAAACAATTCAATTTTATGGAAGTTTATCTTTAGCACAGCTAATTGTTCGAAAGCTAGATTAATTACAGATTTCTTGCTTTAGCTAAGTCATGTTCCATAAGAAGAATCATAATATCGTCGTATTGAAGAATCAATAGACCCTCATCCACGAGGGGGCAACACCCCTTCAATTTTCCCATCCACTTTGGCACGCTCAATAATAATTGCAAGCATGTCCACCACTATGTTAAACAATACATGGGATAATGAAACACCTTGTCTTAACCCTTTCCTCGTTTAGAATTATCTGCTAACGTCATCATTGATTTTAATGGCGATAGTTCCGCATAGAACAAAGTTGTTAATTAGAGCGCGCCACTCATTCGAAAACCCTTTCATCCTGAGTGTTTGCTGGAGGAAAGGCCACCTGACTTTATTATAGGCCTTTCGAAATCTATCTTCAAGATAACGCCATTCATATTTTTACGATGTAACTAGTGAACAGTTCGTGCAAGGTGACTACACCATCGAGTATATATCTACCTTGCATGAACGCAGTCTGAGTAGGGCAAACCACTTGATCAGGCACAGACTAATAGTCGCAACTTTCGTAAAAAAAATTGAAGCAAACATTAAGAAGGCACATCGGTCTAAATTATTGAATCCTTTCCGCTTCATTAACCTTTGGAAGCAGGATAATTTTCCCAAAATTAATCTGAAAAAGCTCGAGCTGTCCGGAATGAAGATCACCAAAGAAGTCCATCAAACCCCCTTTGATTATCTACCATAAGTATTGATAGAACTCTGCCAGGAAACCGTTAGGACCTGGTGCATTGCTGTGTTCCATCTGAAAACTGTTTTCTTTACTTCCTCCTCCGTTTACGGGGTAGTAAGAAGGGCATTTTCATCAGGCGACACATGAGGGATGTCATCAATCCGGGTTTCGTCTAGAATAGATGAGCTTTCCTCTGGATCACCAAACAAACCTTTATAATAATTAGTAATATATGACTTGAGCTGTTCATGGCCTTCAATCGTGCCCTCGCCTGTACAAGAGAGTGGATGAGTTTCTTCCTATATCTACTATTTGCGATACTGTGAAAGTATCTCGTATTCGAATCTTCTTCCAACAGGAATTGAGCCTTTGATCTTTGGTACCATTTGAGTTCCTCTTCACAAAGGATAGAAGCTAATTTTGCATTGGATTGATTTTTCAATTCAATTTCTTGCATCGTTAACGGTCTTACTTCAGCAATTGCCTCAGTATCATCCATAACCGATGACAGGCCGAGCTGCTCAACTTTTAACTTTTTTTCGATAAAGGGAATATATTAATATCAGTAAAATACCAATTACACCCAGCCTCTGCAACAACGCACCACCCTAATGGCACTACGAATGCACACAGCCAAAAAAGGAAAGAAAACTAAGAAACAAAAGTACCGCTACAGTATCTCGGGCCTAACAACAACAATATATCCACCGCCAAGACAACACCTAAATTACAGACTCTCCAAAAAACGACGCCTCCAAGAAGGGAACAGTGCTTAAACACCGTCGTCGCCCGATCAAAGATCTTAGGTTTTCACGCTGAAGATAGTCTCCGCTCTCAAAACAATGCCTCCACCAAGGCCATTGCCACACACAACCAGTTAAGGCTAGACCTTGGGTTTTCACCCTGAAAAGTAGGACTCTGCACTTCACCTGTGTTGTCGCCCCCGCTTTCATACCGCTGCCGTGAATCTCGGAACACCAAAGTATCTAGCGTGGCGCGTATTTTATTATTCCACCTTTGGACAGGACTATGACCAGCAACGGGCATCTCCCAAAACATTCTTCACCATATCTGAAATGTGAATTTCGTCCGGCATTCGACCGGTTATCTCGTGTAACCACCGAAAATCCCCGCCTCCTCCGAGATTTTTTCTTACCAGTACCAAAACCTTGGCCATGACGTAAAAGTCTATGTACGCACGAAGACTTGAAACAGCAAGAACAAAATAAATTCAGCTAGCAGCAAATATAGCGTTGGAACGAGAACAACATGCATTTCCAGAAACATAAACATCCCCTAATATTGCACAGGTAATCAAGTTATCCGGCCGGCTGGCGGCCGTCCATGTCGCCGACGGATCGTCTGTCACATCTTGGCGGCGGGTGGCGGCCGCTCTACATGGTCCTGTCCGAAGGCCCGGATGTGATCCTTGAGCGAGCGCTTGTGCTTGAAGTCGGAGCCGCAGGCGCAGTGCCACCGGCGGCCGCAGTTCTTCTCGTGCGTGCGCCAGTCGCCGCGGACGGCGAGGGCCTTGCCGCACTTGCGGCAGAGGAAGGGCTTGGAGCAGTGCCTGCGCTTGTAGTGCGTCTGCAACGTCCGGAAGTCCTTGAGCGGCCGCGCCCGCGGGTGGTCCACGTGGCTCCGGCACCCGGGAGCGCAGCAGAAGCACGGCAGCCGGAGCATCGCCGCCGGCTGCGTGCCCCGGAGGGAGTCCGGCCCGCGGCGGTACTGCGACCCGTGCCCCCACATGTGCATCTGCCATTTACGTTTAGTTTATGCATGTGTGCAAGGAATTAGTATATGCAGATTAAACAAAAAAATCATCACGAGCTAGATCTTGCAGGAAGTATGTTCTCGCGAAAAAAGAGAAAGATCTATATGAACAATCACACTGTTGGTGATTAACGTTTACTGATCAAAACAACGGCGGATATTCTCTAACTTTTTGCAATGCGAACAGACAAACAAGGAGTATTTCATGGAGGGAGCAGCTATAATTCCGTGTACACATATGGATGCATCCACAGTGCAAGTCAGGAGAGATATGCATGGATCCACAGTGCAACTGTGCAGGGCAGGAAGTGGAGAGAGAATTTTCAGGCATGGCATCAGTACCTCTCTCTGACTGACCACTGAGCCTGGACACGCATGACGTGACAAAAATGTGAACCAGGCAGAAAAGCCAGGATGATGGGAGGAACCACTACATCTGTACTGGCCCAAATGTGGGAACTAGCAAAGGAAGTACGAACTAAGAGCATCTCAGTCGCGTCCTCCAAACCGTCCCCCAAACCGCGCCGGATCGAGCGTTTGGGGGACGTGTTTTGTTCGTGCCGCGTTTGGGGGACGTCGCTCCCCAGCCGCGTCCCCCAAACGCCGCCCCCAAATGAATATTTGTGCACGAAAATAAAGGTTTTCATTCAATTTTGATTATATATTACAAAGTTTGAATGAAAACGGCTAGATTTCATCTAAACCTAGACTACTGACCGCCCGGCGGCGCGTTCGACGGCCCCGCCCCGTCGTCGCCTCCCCTACGCCGCAGCTCCTCCTGCGCGCGCCTCCACTCCTTGCGTTCGGCGGTGGCCAGACGGTGCCGCTCCCGCCGCGCGTCCTCCGCCGTCCCCTGCTGCGCCGCCTGGAGGGAGAGCTCGATGGCGCGACGAATATGCGCCTCTTCGAGGGCACGGGCGTCGTCCTGGAGCTTCTTCTCCGACTCGAAGGACTCGACGAGGGCGCATTGCTGATCGGCCGTCTCGTCCGGGTGCGGGGCGTCGTCGTCGGACCAGTCGAACTCGTCGTCATCGTCGTCGTCCTCCACCTCGGTCTCCTCCGCCTCGGCCTCCTCCTCCTCCATTGGCGCCTCCTCCTCCACATCTGTCGGCGCCTCCATCATCGCCGCCGCAAACGCGTCGGCCGCCGCCAACTGCTCCGCCCGCCTCCCCCATAGCGCCGTAAGCGCCGCTTCCCGCTGTCGACGCTCCTCCGCCGTCGCCTGCTGCTGGAGCTCGATCGACTCACGCCGCCGGCGCTCGATCGAGTCACGCCGTTCACGGAACAGCGCCTGCCGCTCATCGCGCTGGCGCTGGCGCTCGCCAGCCCATCGCTGCTCCATCTCCTCCCGGTACCGGTGCCGTCGCGCCTCTTGTCCCGTCGAGGCGTCGAACGCCGCAACGGTGTCGCACTGCTGCTCCTGCCACGCTGCTGCCGCCGCGGCCTCCTCAGCTGCGGAGGCAGGGGCGGAGAACGCCGCTAGATCCGCCGCCTGCTGCGCCTCACGCCACTGGCGGGCCTCCTCCTCGACTGCCTCCTCGAGTGCCGCACGCCGCTGCCGGCTCGTCAATGGAGGAGACGGCGGTGGAGGGAAGTGGCCATCGCCGGGGCGGTTAGCCATTGCCACTGGTGATGGAGGAGACGGCTGTGGAGCGACGAGGGCTGTGTTTGTTGCCGGCGGGGTGTGGTGGCTACCATTGATGAGCCGGGAGACCTTTTATAGACGCCGGCGTCGGGAAGAAAGCGCGGGAACAGACGAGAAGAGGCGGGAAGATCGCGCGGGAACGGGCGGTGGCGTGCGAACGCCGGCGACGCGTGGAGGCTGCGCAGCACCGACGAGACGTCTCGCCTGCCCCTCCGTCGCCATTAAGGCAAAGATGCCGCTGCGCGCGAATAACTTCCGTCGCGAGGTAGGCGACGGTTAGGTTAAAATTAACTGTGCCGCTGACGCGTCGGCCCCGCGCCTCCTCGCCTCGCTTTTCGTTGTGTCCGGCGTCCCCGGAGCGTCCCCTGTGGGACGGGGACGGGCTCGGGGCGCCGGACACCGTATCGGGCCGCGCCGGACAAAAAAGGGCTTTGGGGGACGCGGCTGGAACGCTTTTTTTGTCCGGCGCGCCCCAAATCCCTTTGGGGGACGCTTTGGGGGACGCGACTGGAGATGCTCTAACCAACCAAGCTAGCTGAATCTCTCACAAAAGGCTGAAGTCTCTACACCAGAGCACTCGTCTCACGAGTCACTACATCCCAATTCATGCATGGCCCTCCATCCTCTACTACAGTATATATGTATACACTGATCAAGATTCCCTTAGCTACATATGCAACTCCGATCCATCTTAATCGTGGTGATCATGAAATGCGTGCACGATCTTGGATCAACAACACCGAAAATGGTGATCAACATCTTCTAGCTTGTGATCATTAGCTTGAGATATGAGACCCAGTTGACGAATTTACCTGCAGGTTGTTGTATCTGCTGAAGGTCTTGCAGCACACCGGGCAGACGAAGTGTGTGGGCCCAATGAGGATCTGAGCTGGGGTTGGAATCCAATACTTGCCCTTGGTCAGCTTTCCAACGGCAAACTCCAAGCAGAGATCGTCACTGGCAACATCGTCGTCGTTGTCTTCTTCTTCCTCCTTGTCCACCTTGTGATCACCACCACCACATAACTCGTCATCTTGTGATGTTGCGGCCGCATCACCATCATAATTAAGAGCGCTATTTGCAGTCGGCGGGCCAATTTGGAGCGAGATGCTCACGTCCTCATCTTCCTTCTTGTGTTGATTATGATCACCAGCATACCCAAGGATCTTGCTGTGATCATAGCTTGATGAAGGTAAGAGGCTGAGGAGTGGGAGTGCTCGTTTTGTGGGAGAGGACGATGGAGGGGCTATTAAGCTTCTTTGGAAGGGGAGGAAGAAAGGATCGATGTGAGGTCTGAGGAAGGTGTATGGGTTTGCCATGGCTAGATGCCTGGAGTGCTAGCTAGATTGCTTCGTGGAGTGGAGGATTGATCGTCGAGGGGTACGTGCTCCAGGGAAACCTATTATAGGAGAGAGAGAGAGAGAGAGAGATATAGATAGATAGATAGATAGAGAGACCTCATGAGAGATGAGACCCGTGACATGTGTGAGCTTCATTCGCAGAGGCCTGCACTATGCACGGCTCATGGATAATTTTTTCAGGCAATGTAGCAAAATCTCCCTCTGATCCGGCCGGGCGGCTATCGTATGTATCGTTGTGGGTTCCTATTCCATGGAGAGCAATGTATCAATTGCTCATTGGTGAATGTTCTCCACGGCTGCTGTAGGTTCAGAGTGTGGCGCTAGAGCACACGCCAATGATTATTGCTTTACTATTATTCCATGGGTGTATAAACATTATTAATTACTCGCTTTGTCACTATTTAGGTGGCGCACATGTGTTTTGAAGTCTAGGTTTGCTCATCAATTTGACTAACGAAACATTGGTTATATGCCACAAATTTGTATCATAAACTTTGTATTTGAATAAAGTTTCTAACGGTGTACTCGAGGCTCACGATTATTCGCACGGTCTTTGATGCACAACTTTATTTTTGCGAAAGACACTATAAACTTAAATGCTCACAAAGCACAACTTTAACCACTAATTGAACTAAAATATATGAATTGAGAATATATAAATGGTATCTATGCATTCGTCTTGCCATTCTCTTTCATTTCATATATATTTTTATATATTATGAACATATTATAAAAAGAAATGTTAGTTAAAGTTGTAAGTTGTTGACCGATGAAATTTAGGGGCAGATTATATTTTGGAACGTAGAAAGTACCTTTTATAGTAAGTGACGTGTTTCTTATTGATCAAATTAGGTCAAAGTTAGAGTAGGAAAAACGAGGACGCCACATCCATGGGGAAGTATATATGGAGTATCATTTGTACGGGCTACTTCCTTGTATGTATTTATAGTTTTAAATGTTAGAAAATATTTTTATACTTACATGCATGGGTATAAATGTATATGTGATCTTTGTTTTTCACCGTGCGAGGTGCATACATCATCCGACTATGGGAGCATCTGCTTGGAGACAGCTCAGGATTTTTCCACCCAACTGAAATGACAGTTATCAATAGGATTTGTGCTGCATAAGTATCATGTGACCTTATTAGATTTTGCTTCATCTATTTATCTTCGTCAAATTTCTTACAAGGCATAAATTGAACTTTTGCAATAAAATTTGGACGTGTGCAATCAATAGATGCAGTCGCCCGAGCTATTTTAGATAAATGTAACATTGATTATTCCCAAAAACTTTAAATATATCGGGCCAACAAAAATCAGCATACATGCATGTGCTAGATGAAATATGTGTTACTTTTTTAAAGCCTGAAACTGTATAAACTACTGAAGTCAGATACAACATACACTAGTAGAAAACAGGCCTCTCGTTCGGAGCTGTCCGGAGCATTAGTCCCGGTCTTGTTTAGATCCAGGACTAATGTGAGCATTAGTCCCGGTTCTAACGGCTAGGACGCCGAAAAGTTTTAGTCCTGGTTCGTAATGGGACTTTTAGTTCCGGTTGGAGACACCAATCGGGACTTATCAGGTTGTGGCGGGCTGCCTCTGGTGCGAAAAACTTTAGTCCCGATTGGTGTTACAAACCGGGACTAAAGGTCTAACCTTTAGTCCCGGTTTGTAACAACAATTCGGACTAAAGGTTTTTTTTTTTTGGCTCCACACACACACCCCTGGATCGCCTTTTTTAGGTTTATAAAATACAAAAGAAAATGATAGAAAATTCAAAATTCAAAATTATTTTAGATGTATGTAGCTTAGGTGATCTAGTTATTATGAAAAAATAATAAACATGAATTTAGACTCTTTTTTGCAAAAACACTGTATATTTTGATAAAATGGGAATATATTTTGCATACGAATTCAAAAAAATAATTAATATATGAAAATGTATCTACGTGAAAAGTTACATCCGATTCACCTGGATTTACCCCATTAGCCAATTTTTAGATTCTCAAACTGCCAAAGGGAAGTATGAAAAGTTTCAGGTTTTAGGTTTTGCAAAAGAAATTAAAACAATTTATTGTTATTTATTTATTCAAGACTATTATTACATCATTACTTTTGTTTATTAAAATAATTATTTGAAATTCCAACAATAAAGAAGTGTGACATCGTGACAAACAAGTATAAGATTGATATGGTACTAGTATCAATAACATGCGCGCAGAGCACTTGGAAGCGGAGCGGAAGAAACTGAGAAGTTAAGCGTGTTAGTGCTGGAGCAGCCTGAGGATGGGTAACCGAGCGAAAAGTTTGATCACAAGTGAGCAATTTAACTTGAGATTAAGTGTAGTTAGAGACTAAACTAGTCAAATAACTAAAATATTAGAAATTATGAAAATAGAAAAAAAGAGGGAATGAAAAAAAATTAGAAAAAAATTTAAATAAAAAATAGTCATCATGGCCGTTAGATTCGGTTGGTGTTATAAACCGGGACTAAAGGTTCTTCGTCCGGCACGCGCCCACAACCCACGTGGATGGATGTTTAGTTCCCGATTCGCAGGATTTTGTAGTTTTGATTGTAAAACTAGAACTAAAGGTCCTTAGCAACCGGGATGAAATCCCTTTTTTCTATTAGTGATAAGCTAGGTAATAAACCATTGGATGAAATGCTTGACGAAACAGTCCCAAATGGGTACATACGTACATCCTATCCGCTACAGAGAGATCCGCTACAGAGAGATGTATACTACTACAGATCAGATGTCCACGCAAACCCCAACCGCGTAAGGCAGAGAGGAGAGCGATCGAGCAGCACCTACTGTAGCTACGTCAGACGTACGACATGAGCAGCCATCGCAAGGTGCAAAAGGAAGTTCGGGGAAAAGTTGAAACTATCAACTGTTTGCTCATGAAGAATGAAAGACGAGATAGCATAATGATATGGCCCATGCATGGCACCGAGGAACTAATTTCTTTCTCGATAAAACCAAGGAACTAATATAAAAACAAAAGAATCAGATCTAGTAAGCTATAGGCTGAGTCCAAAACTTGTTCAGGATAACCGGGAAATTCAATTCGGCTCGCAGGTGCGTATGCTCCTTCTACCAAAAAATCATTTTTCGAAGTATCGAAAAATTTTGACAAAAAAATCTGCATGTACATCTCCATAATATATGTGGGTTCCACAAGTTTCACAACAAACCAATATTTTTTGTGGTCTATGTAAAAAAAGAGAAAATTTATCTTGTGAAAAGCATTATTTTTTGCACTGAAATTTGTCTTTTTTACACACATCACATAATAAGTCGATTTTCTATGAAATGACTTTGTGAGCGTGTAGCACCTGAAGATGTATGTACAAATTTTTTGTTTCAATTTTTCTGAAGTTCAAAATCCGTGTAAGATGCATTTTAAAATAGTGGGAGCATATGCACCCATGTTCCAAAACACCACTCCCAGGATAACCTTCAAGGTAAAGTTGTAGTTGTTCTCGGGTTGTACATGCACTTTTGTACAATAGCTTATAGCAGATAAATCTAGGAGAATTCATGAGTTCAGTACAACCGTGCATTTTTTTCGAAATGGGGTATCACCACAACCTCGGCATCGAAAAGATGCCTACGGTTTTTATTATATTCATTAAAAGACAATCTTCGAGTAACAAAGGTGCAACTTATTATATCTCAAGTATTGCTCAAAGTCGATATATGAATCAGCTATCTAAAAATAGGTAAAACAAAAAGGCACCAATAGATCAACATCTGAGCCTATCAAGCTGTCTGCCCCTGCTGAATAAATCTCGTGCAATCGTTTTCAGTCGGTTGCACCCAAAATCCATGTCCATACGCTGCTCCTCCGGTTGTAGAATGCTAAACAAAAGCGGGGACAGAGGATCCCCCTAACATAGACCTTTCTTAATTTGAAAATAATGCCTAATACCTTCATTCACTTTAATACCCACGCTACCTTTCTGAACAAAGTCCTGAACCCACGGACACCACTTAGGATCAAAGCCTTCCATGTGAAGCTCTTATTGCAAAAAAATACCAATTAACATTATCATAAGCTTTTTAGAAATCTATTTTGAGAATAACACCATCTAACTTATTACGATGCAATTCGTGGTAGTCTCGTGAAGGATAACTACCCCTTCTAAAATATGGCAGCTGTGAATAAAAGTTGTTTGCGTTGGCCGAATTACTTTGTGAGCTAAACTAATGGCTCAGTTCATGCCTACTTTTGTGAATGTGTTAAAACTCACATTAAGTAGACAGATAGGCTTATACTGCTGGATTTGAATGGTTGATACGTCCAATTTGCATCACTATTTTGTATTATAATCTACTATTATTAATTGATATATTTCATATTTAGACATGATACTTATGTTATTTTATCTATTTTTGCATGTTTGATGATTTTCATGGAATTTGTCGCCGGAGCTGGAATTCTGCTGGAAAAGTGGTCATCAGGGTACCATACTTCGGAAGATCGGAAAATTCCAACAACTTTCACGAAGATCTTATTTTCCCGGATGACGGAGATAGCAAGAAGGAGGACCTGAGGGGGGCCACCATTGGGCAATACAATGCCCAGGCGCGGGCCCTACCCTGGCCGCGCCTAGGGCATGTATGGCCGCTCTGGCCCACATCTGACGCCACCCTTTCGCGTATATCATCCCCACGAAAACCTAAGATCGGGGGGCAGCTCGCAGAAATATTCCGCCGCTACGAGGCAGAAAACACCAGAGAGAGAAAAACTCTCTGGCAGATAGGAATCTGTCAGGGGAAATTCCCTCCCGGAGGGGGAAATCATCGCCATCGCCACCGCCATCGAGCTGGACTTCATCGTGATCATCATCCTCATCATCTCCACCATCAGCACCATCATCACCGCCGTCTCCACCTCGTCCCGCTGTAACTATTTGGGTTGTACCTCGCATATTTCGAAGGGGAAACTCTCCCGGTATTGATTACTTGTTGTTTTTGATGCTATTGAGTGAAACCATCGGATTAAGATTTATGTCCAGATTGTTATTCATCATTATATACCCACTGATCATGTTCCATATGTTGTCCCGTGAGTAGTTCGTTTACTTCTTGAGGACATGGGAGAAGTCTTGTGTTAGTAGTGGAGCTATGCGAGTAATATGTATTGATATGATATTTAAGTTGTGGTGTTATTCTTCTGGTGGTATCATGTGAACGTCGACTACATGATACTTCGCCTTCATGGACCTAGGGGATTGCATCGTGTATTTGGCTACTAATTGCAGGGTTGCCGGAGCGACAGATACCTGAACCCCCGTTAGGAAACCATGATGTTTCGACCTGTTTCTGCCAGAAATATTCGTTGTTTAGTGCCGCCAAGTCTTCGTACAGATCAACTGGAGACAGCCCCTTCATGGGTGGCATCAACCCGTACCTGAACGAGTTGATGACGCATCCCAAGGAGTTGTTGTTCAAGGATGGGAAGGTGCAAATAGAAGATGTCCGCGGACCTAAAGGAGTGGGTGATCTTGAAGCCAGGGTGGAAAAGTTGGAAAAGGAAGTCTTTGAGTACAGGAAGATGGCAGAGCGTGAAGTGCATATTATTCACAAGATCCATGCCGAGATTGTTGCCGAGATCAAGAAGGAGGGACATGTTGCTGCAAGGGCAACTAACATTGGACGTGTCTTTTCTCATAACTTGCAGGGACCAACGCCGCCGATTCTGAACCTAAGCTCTGTCCCTTTAGCTGAAGAAGCCGTCTGTGTTGTTGATGAGTTTTGAGATCATTATCGAGCCCTGGGGAAGGAGGTGGATAGACTCCTTGAGGAGAACACCAGACTTCGCATAATGCTGGAATATTACTCAATTTCCATCACAAGGCCACCACCGCCATCTTCAGATAACAATGAATCTCTTCGAGTCTTAGTGCAGAACTGCCAAACTGAGAAGCTGAAGCTGAAGGAGATCTTTAAGAATCGCAGGAACGGGGCACCACCACCGGCACCTGAGGAGTGATTGTCTTCGGTATAGGAATCCCCTTGGCTTGCTCCAAGCTTAATTGGGGGAGTGCCGCGGTATCACTATCACCTTTATCTTTATTTTTAGTCGAGTCATATCATGAATGAAGTGGTTGTCATATAGGATAGTTTGCGGATTGGAGGTATCACTCTTTTATTTTGTCTCATTGTATCCCTTGGTGTGAGTTGCCTATATGAATTATTAATGAGAAATCTTCTTATTTACTTTGTGCACACTTTATTTTAGTTTGCAATTTTAGCGGTGTGATCATTCTTGCTAATTGGTGTTGGTATCATTTTGGGAGTATTGAATACATCTTATTGGCTTTGGCAAATCTATTATTGGTCAGTAGCAACATTATTTTGAAGATCGAAGAGAAAAAGAAAAAGGTACATGCAGATATATTATTCATATTCTTTATTTCTTGATAAATGTATATTTGCTTGTTTCACTTATATTCATATGCTTGCTACCCAGCCTTGCTAGCCAAAAGCCTGTATTGAGAGGAAATACTTCTCATGCATCCAAATCCCAACCAAAATACTCATGCCATTTGTGTCCACCATATCTACCTATATGTGGTATTTCAACGCCACTCCAAGTAAATTTTCGTGTGCTACCTTTAAAACCTTCAACTACATCTCATTTTGTTTTTATGTTTTTAGCTCATGAGGATGTGAAAGTTATTATTGTCGTCTTCCATACTTTACTAAGTACATCAAGACTCGAGAGCTTCATCTCGCTTGTCAATAAAAAAATGATAGATATAAAAAAGAAGAAGAGCTGGTTTGACAACAACTTCCAAAAGGGGAAGAAAATAGGAAAGTATAAGAAAGTGGCACTCCTCCATGGTTTGCGATTGTTGGTCGGCACCCGAGGATTCGGCTAGCCGTGTAAGCAATGGATGGGAGGAGTGTCACGGTTTTATAAATAGCATGGAAAACAGGCTTCGCCCAAAAATTTCGGAACCGCTCTCAAACTTGTTTAGTATGGAAGATGACAAAAACACTTGTACCTATTTGTTGACAAAAGCAGCCACCTCTCAAAGCAATCTTTTATTTAGCTTTGCAAACAAAAAGCTCTAGCACATATTTAATCTTTGCTTCATTCTGCGAAGGGCCATTCTTTTACTTTCTTGTTGAGTCAGTGCACTTATTCCTTCTATCTCAAAGCAAGCATGTGAACCGTTGTGATTCAATCATCTATGAATGTTGATGTATGCAATTGTCCTTTTAACTCTTACTTGTGCAGCACAATGTTTCTACCCAAATGAATACAATGTTGAAAGCGATCTATGAATGAAAAGAGGATGCAATAATTGAGCATTACGGTATGTGAAAATTTTTAGTTGTTAATTGTTCTCTGACCAAGAAAAAAAGGTTTTCCATGCCAATTATGATTTCCTTTACATACTCCTACGTGTTGATTCCTTATTCATTGCAAGTGGATCATATATGAGGATGTTGTTGTCTATGATAGCTTGTGTGTTGGCGAGTGTGATGCTTCTTGTTCGTATTTTGTTATCGGCACTTCACTCCATAAACCCGTGGTACGGTTTACTGAGCTCAACTTTCGCTTGGGGACAAGCGAGGTCTAAACTTGGGGGAGTTGATACGTCCAATTTGCATCACTATTTTGTATTATAATGTACTTTCATTTATTGATATATTTCATATTTAGACATGATACTTATGTTATTTTATCTATTTTTGCATGTTTGATGATTTTCACGGGATTTGCTACCGGAGCTGGAATTCTGCTGGAAAAGTGGTCATCAGGGTACCATACTTCGTAAGATCAGAAAATTCAAGAAACTTTCACGAAGATCTTATTTTCCCGGATGACGGGGGGCCACCATTAGGCAATACAATGCCCAGGTGCGGGCCCTACCCTGGCCGCGCCTAGGGCATGTATGGCCGCACTGGCCCACATCTGACGCCACCCTTTCGCGTATATCATCCCCACGAAAACCTAAGATCGGGGGCAGCTCGCAGAAATATTCCGACGCCGCTACGAGGCGGAAAACACCAGAGAGAGAAAAGCTCTCCGGCAGATAGGAATCTGCCCGGGGAAATTCCCTCCCGGAGGGGGAAATCGTCGCCACCGCCATCGAGCTGGACTTCATCGTGATCATCATCCTCATCATCTCCACCATCAGCACCATCATCACCGCCGTCTCCACCTCGTCCCGCTGTAACTATTTGGGTTGTACCTCGCATATTTCGAAGGGGAAACTCTCCCGGTATTGATTACTTGTTGTATTTGATGCTATTGAGTGAAACCATCGGATTAAGGTTTATGTCAAGATTGTTATTCATCATTATATACCCACTGATCATGTTTCATATGTTATCCCGTGAGTAGTTCGTTTAGTTCTTGAGGGCATGGGAGAAGTCCTGTGTTCGTAGTGGAGCTATGTGAGTAATATGTATTGATATGATATTTAAGTTGTGGTGTTATTCTTCTATTTGTATCATGAACGTCGACTACATGATACTTCGCCTTTATGGACCTAGGGGAATGCATCGTGTATTTGGCTACTAATTGCGGGGTTGCCGGAGCGACAGAGACCTGAACCCCCGTTAGGAAACCATTGCATGAGAGAGCGTAGGATCTCAGAGTTTAAGGTTGTGGTTAGATTTTATCTTAATTACCTTCTTGTAGTTGCGGATGCTTGCAAGGGTTTTAATCACAAGTATGTATTATCCTAGTAAGGGTAGTGCATTAGCATAGGTTCACCCACACAACACTTACCACACCAATAGAGATTATTCACGGATGCGATGCGAAAGCACTTGACATAAAACCTCCCGTGTGTCCTCAGGAACGTTTGGTCGATATAAGTAGAACAACCGGCTTGTCCATTATGCTAAAAAGGATTGGGTCACTTGCTGCAATTATTATTGCCGCCTTTTATTTACTCGTATTTTATTTATTTGCAATATCAAATACCCCCGAAAACCCGTTTGCTAGTGTTTACAGAGAATCCTTCATTGAAACTGCTTATCAACACCTTCTGCTCCTCGTTGGGTTCGACACTCTTATTTATCAAAAGTACTACGATACACCCCCTATATTTGTGGGTAATCAGTGACATTTTCTTTTTTAGGTAGCAAAATGATTGTTCCAAAGTTAAGATGAAAAAGGGGTAAATCTCCTCGATGAAACATTACAAACATGTTCATGAGGCCCCCCTTTACAACTTCCCAACAAAATTATTAACGTGAAACTCTGAAGGTCAACATAATTTTAAGAATACATATAATGTGTAGACTTTTTAATAATATTGAATAGAACAAAAACATCCTAAATAACTTAGGGTGTAGGTACACCCTAGCTTAGAAAAAGTCCTCCCAAAGTTTAAAGACAGGCATGCTTGATGTAATGTCTAATACTAGCAAAGTTTTCAACTGTCACAACCTTGATAACATGATAATATTTGAAAAAACTTAAAATGAGAAATAAAATAAAATAAAACTGAAATGTAATGAAAACAATTGATAGCATTTTTTTAAAGAGTATGAGGGAAACATCTTAAATAATTTGAGATATTTTAAAAAAAAATACAAACATGGCGGTATGAACAATTTTGAGAGGGAAACATATACTATACTATTAAAAAGTCAGGGATTGAGTATCAAACTTACAACTATGCATTATTAATAAACAAAATATGCACATTTGATCATATATGTGCTACCTCTAGCTGTCTCTTCGCAGATGAATGCAAACCTTATTCCAAATTTTATGTCTTGATCTATATATCGACGTACATACTAGCATATATGGCCTACCATCCTTTTGTCTACAAAATAGCTAGAGAGAACAATTGGTCATGCTTGACTTTTCCAAACTAACATCAGGTCACATACCTGTTCATGATGCCGGTTGCCTCCTGTGTCCAAAAGATTCTACTTATCGAAATGGTATAACATCTTTTTCTTCCAAACAATCAGTGTACAGGGTCATATAGATTTTGATTCACAACAACTGGCATTTCTACGACAAACCGGTGCGGGCGGTCGCTGACATGTGGGCCCTAGTGTGTCGTTTGTATCATTGTTTTTATCGTCGGCATCCCGGCCGGTGACGGGGCTCGGAACTGGATTTCTTAAAGATAATCATTTGATTGCTTGAGAAACATCACAATGAGAAGGTGTGTGGATTAGTACAGGTGCTGGATCATTATTGATGGGCTTAATTCTTCAAGAGCTCAACACAGAGAGCAATGATAGAGGTGGAGGAGTCCCATGGGTCATTATTCCGCTGCATTTTGGTTCTTCCGTGGGACGTCTCAGTTGCATATAAACCCACGCAGGCACGCATCGCCGAGGGTCTGATTGGAAGTGACGTGTCGGCCCGCGCCGGTCAGCAATGCTATGCATATATCGTACTGCCTGCCTCCCGGCCAACGTGCCTACGTAGCCATGATTCCATGAAGCGGAAGACAGGCATGAACATGAGATCGATCGATCAAGCGCACCGTAAGCGTCAGAGATGGTATCATTCATAACTTTACCATGGCGTGTTCAGTTTGGCTTTGTTCATTTACCTATACTAGGTGTGCCTGAAGGTTTCTTACCCCACCACTGTTAAATGTTGTCTGATGGCATGTATATATGGAATGCTGAAGTTGTGACAACATCTTTGACGTGGAGAGGATATATACATTTCGAAATGAAAACCAAAAAAATCATCAGCTAATCTACTCCCATCGTCCCATGAAATATGTTTTAACTTAGACAAAGTTAAGACACATTTCATCGGACAGAGAGAGTATTATTAATTTTAAAAAGAGTTGTTAATTAACGAAAGACTAGACGAAAACCGTAGCGATCATCATCACCGACCATCATGGAAAATGGCAACCACGAGGACACAGAACCAACATGTCTACCAACACAAACTATACACATCACTGAAGCTAGGGCATGACTAAGATTGCTCACCGATGTCGCCGTCACTCTTTTTCGAGGCGACTCCGGCTTCACATTAAAAACCTCCGCCGTAACAGCATGGTGATGCTCACACCAGCCCATGGCAAACAGTGGACCCTTCGCGTAGAAAACTAGGCAGCTCCGACTTTGATGACGAGCTCTGGTGAGATGGTATGCAAGCCCGTGCAGAGTATCGAGATTGATGAAATGACTACTACGAACTCATTTTGAAATGTCGTAGATATTTTTATAATTTTACTTGGGATACCTGGGGTTTTAGAGTCTTGGTGGACCGATGATCAACTACCGCTTCCACTAAGCACTTAAAGCTACCCTTGTTTTATTTTGTTAATTTCATCCAGGACGATATATTTTGCAACTAATTGCTCCCGCAGTAATTCTCGTGGCACCTCCAGCTCCCGCATCATATCGGCCAGCAGAAAAACCATGCAGTACACATGTATATGGTCCAAAATCTCAGAACATATATGTATGGGACATTATAACCAACCCATAGACAATACACCGGACCTGGAATCGCAGAGGCCTACACAAGGTCTCCAGCAAATGATGATGATCACTGCCATAGCATCGATCTGTAGCTGAGCGGTCACATGCGCATGCATGCAAGACCTTAACTATGTCCGCATGATTCCATCTGCAGCCACTATTTATCCGATCACACACGTAGCATAAGATCCAGAGTTTGATCAGAATATTGTATGCAACAAGCTAACAGCCCAGAGTTTGCTATATTTCTGCAGTATAAAACATACTCTATTATTCCGAAACCCTGTAGGCATGTGACTATAAGTCTATAAGGGTTCAACGATCAAGTGCTGCTATATGTTGGCGCTGGCCGCTGGGGCATGTCATTGCAAGCTAGCTAGATACCAGCACATGCATTCTTGTCATCTAGAGAGAGAGAGAGAGAGAGAGAGAGAGAGAGAGAGAGAGAGAGTACATGGAATGGTTAAGAGATAGAGAGTAGATGGACGTGGAATGGTAGCAGTATGGCGTGGCCCCTCGAGATGGAGCCAGGAATATTATTTAGAGGGAGCCAATTGAACATTAGACTATTTGGAGGGAGCAATTTAGGAAAATTTAGGCAAGAAAAATTCCAAGGGGAGGGTACCCCTACTCCATCCATGGTGGTCCCCTACAATCAAACCCTTCCGACGTTTCTCAACAGAATTCTTTGGATAAGAAGATGATTAATGCTAGTTGATACCCCGCACATTGCCGTAGAAAATGAAATATGATTTTCATATATACAAAAAAATCAGTGGCGAGAATTTGTGAAAAATGTTAACGGACATATAAACACGAATACAATGATGAAACTTTAGCAATGTTAGTTCCACGGTAATTTCCTTCGGTCTATTTGTGCAAAAGCTTGCTAACAATTGTCAATAAATAGATTCTCTTTTTGCAACTACTTTTTGGTGAGATGCTAACGATTAATGCAACTACTTCAATCTCTTTGTGTAAGAGAGGTTTAGTCGGTTTCAGATACACAATAAAATTTAAGTTGATAGTCCACCTCTAAATTACATTCTGAGATCCTCATGCATGATACTTATATAGGCAAAATAGAAACAACCACACTTAATTGGAATTTAGCAAAGTGAAAAGGATTCACAGATAGATTTGAAACGAATGATGAGAACTCCACACTCTTTTCATCGAACTATAGTTTGCCTTGCCAGTATAATGGACCAATAGACGGAAGACATTGACGCTTCTCTTCCTAGTCCTGCAATACAACTTTAAATCATCTGAAAAGCAGCAAATAATGTGCAAATGTATCATCTGGTAGTTCAAAGTGTGTTTTGAAGGTAAAACTGACTTTTCCCAAAGCTCTTTACTCTTTGTTTTATTATAAAAAATTAACATATTTCATCAAGTATCTGGTGGCTAGCTTCAGAACATACTTGTTGTGGGGTGAGATTTAGAGCATATCCACGGGCACTGTTGCGGTGAACCAGCATACCACTGCATGTTGTAGTACGTAAGTTGTTGATATAACACGTGTGAAGGTACTCATCTACAAATATTACATCCCTCGGAGCGGTACAATGGAAAAAAAGTGTGGGTCTGAACATAAAACACTTACGAGCCAAAAGTGTACAAACTCCTCGATATTATCTCGGTTCAATAAGGATACCACTCAAACTCAAACTCTACTTGAAATAACTTAGCAACCAACATAATTAATAAACTAAATATCCTAAGAGCTCAATAACTTATTTAAGTAAGTTTCTAGGCTGCTCGCGACTTAGCTACTACCACTCGAGACTATCTGTGTTGCTCAGTCTTGACCTCCTCAACTCCGTAGACATGCAATAGTCTATGCCTTCAACTCCTCTGGAAAGATCGGGCTCCTCATAGATGACTTTGTAGCTTCCCTCTGATGCATCTGTGTAGTCTCCTTCATTGTTCTCACAATCTAGCAAGGATTTTAGAAGTAAAGGGGTGAGTACGAGCGTACTCAATAAGCTTAACTTAAAGAAAAGGGTGTCTGGTACACTAACTATCGTCGTTGATCACAAAATCTCAGGTCAATGCATGTTTCGCTAACATTTTTTTCAAAAGATTGAATTTATTCTAAAATGCTATGTCCATCATTCTTCATAGGTTGACCAAAACTTCATGGACTTACTTTCCTACCGTGTTCGTACTTTCTAAAACATAGAGTGACAAACCACAATTCAATACACTCTCCAGATGTGCATTACTTTTCCCACAAGAGTTTTTCTATCATTGCTGCCATCAGGGTGTATTTTTCCGTGCCCACTTCCTTAGTGTGAGGTCCAGTATAAGATCCAATTCAATCACCGTTCTTCTTCGCGACCCTTCATACCCACCCTTTTATCCCACTCACATATCCCTGGTAGACTTCTCACGTTAGTATGACTTTACCCACAATATGTTATGGACAGTCCATTATAGACGGTAGGGAACCTTTCATCCAATAAGCACTAGTAGGAAACTAGCTATAGGTGGGAGGCTATTCAGTGGCGCACCACTTTGGCGTGCGCCACACCAGACAAGTTGCGCCACTGAAATATCATGTTTTTGTGGCGCACCAGGCACACATGCGCCACAGAAATATGATGGGCCCCACCCCCGACCAGCCCCAGTAATTGATTTCACTATTTCTGTGGCGCACAATTCTCGGTGCGCCACATAATTAAGACATCCTATGGCGCACCTTGCACGGGGCGGCACAAAAATATTCCCAAATATTGCTCGGTCCGTATATCTGCCCGTACGCATCCCCACCCTCCTCCCCTTCCGCAGCCGCCCTCCTCCACTCCCTGCGCGCGCGGACGACGACGACGGTGACCGCCGCGTGGGTCAAGGTCCAACACCGTTGCGGCACCCCCTCCCTCCTCCTCTTCCACAGCACCCCTCCCTCCTCCACTTCCGCAGCCGCCCTCCTGCGCACGCAGACGACGATGACGGTGACCAGGAGGCACGCTAGCTAGGGTTTCCCCTCCGTACTCGTCCATCTCCCGTCGTCCTCCCTCACAGTCCGCCCGACTCGCCCGTCTCCACCCGCTCCTTCAAGGTCGATGGCGCCAGCAACCTCCGAGCCGGCCCCGTCCCCGTCGGAAGACGCCCTCCTCGGCCGTCCTCAACTCTAGCAGCTCCTCCCCAATCGAGATCCCTCAAGGTGAGCCTCTCGTCCCTTTTTTTCTTCACGTAATGTTGGATTTAGCTGTTGTACACATGCTGATTGGTTCTGGTATTGATGTTGTGCTATAATATTGGTTGATGCTTCGATATTGATTACTGCTTGTGATAATACTTGCTGCTATGTACTGATGTATGTAATGATGGTTTTATGTAAAAATGATGTTCTGCTAAGAAAAAATGGTGTTTCATTTAATTAATAGTCTAGTGTTCTTTTATGTTATAGCTCGGTATTAGACGGTTTGCTTCAGTAGTAGCCTTTTGGATGAAAATCGAAAAAGATGCAGCTGAAATCCTATCATTGTGTGGAGTATGGAGGCATAAGGAGCTGGCTTAGGAACTGCACTGAAATGCCCGTGAAATACCTAATGTAGTTTGATACGTCTCCGACGTATCGATAATTTCTTATGTTCCATGCCACATTATTGATGATATCTACATGTTTTATGCACACTTTATGTCATATTCGTGCATTTTCTGGAACTAACCTATTAACAAGATGCCGAAATGTCAGTTGCTGTTTTCTGCTGTTTTTGGTTTCAGAAATCCTAGTAAGGAAATATTCTCGGAATTGGACGAAATCAACGCCCAGGTTCCTATTTTGCCCGGAAGCATCCAGAACACACGAGAACCGCCAGAGGAGGGGCACAGGCCCACCAAACCCTAGGCCGGCGCGGCCAAGGGGGGCCCGCGCCCCCCTATAGTGTCGGCGCCCCTTCGACCTTCTGACGCCGCCTCTTCGCCTATATAAAGCCCCTCGACCTAAAACCTCGATACGGAAAAGCCACGGTACGAGAAACCTTCCAGAGCCGCCGCCATCGCGAAGCCAAGATCTGGGGGACAGGAGTCTCTGTTCCGGCACGCCGCCGGGACGGGGAAGTGCCCCCGGAAGGCTTCTCCATCGACACCACCGCCATCTTCATCACCGCTGCTGTCTCCCATGAGGAGGGAGTAGTTCTCCGTCGAGGCTCGGGGCTGTACCGGTAGCTATGTGGTTAATCTCTCTCCTATGTACTTCAATACAATGATCTCATGAGCTGCCTTACATGATTGAGATTCATATGAGTTTTGTATCACAATTCATCTATATGCTACTCTAGTGATGTTATTAAAGTAGTCTATTCCTCCTCCATGATGTAATGTTGGCAGTGTGTGCATCATGAAGTACTTGGTTTATGCTATGATTGTGATCTCTTGTAGATTATGAAGTTAACTATTACTATGATGGTATTGATGCGATCTATTCCTCCTTTCATAGTGTGAAGGTTACGGTGTGCATGCTATGTTAGTACTTGGTTTGGTTGTGTTGATCTATCTTGCACTCTAAGGTTATTTAAATATGAACATTAAATTGTGGAGGTTGTTAACTCCGGCATTGAGGGTTCGTGTAATCCTACGCAATGGTGTTCATCATCCAACAAGAGTGTAGAGTATGCATTTATCTATTCTGTTATGTGATCAATGTTGAGAGTGTCCACTAGTGAAAGTATGATCCCTAGGCCTTGTTCCTAAATATTGCTATAGCTGCTTGTTTACTGTTTTACTGCGTTACTACTGCTGCGTTACTACTGCTTGTTTACTATCCTGGGCAAAGCACTTTTCTGGTGCCGTTGCTACTACTTATTTATACCACCTGTATTTCACTATCTCTTCGCCGAACTAGTGCACCTATTAGGTTTGTTGGGGACACAAGAGACTTCTTGCTTTGTGGTTGCAGGGTTGCATGAGAGGGATATCTTTGACCTCTTCCTCCCTGAGTTCGATAAACCTTGGGTGATCCACTTAAGGGAAAACTTGCTGCTGTTCTACAAACCTCTGCTCTTGGAGGCCCAACACTGTCTACAGGAAAAGGAGGGGGGCGTAGACATCAAGCTATTTTCTGGCGCCGTTGCCGGGGAGGAAAGGTAAAAGGCACTCATACTCCGGTTCCGTGTAACAAGATTTCTTTCTGGCACCATTGTGTTTATGCTCGAAGCTATTTCCTTTAGATCCTGCAATTGCAACTTTTTGTTTCTTGTTTACACTAGTTAGGCATAATGGAAAACAACAAAAATATGAGAGAACTTTATGAACTTTATCTTGAATTAGGACATGATGTGTTTGAAGAGAAAATTAAAAAACCCATGGAACTTTATATGCATGCTAATGGGAATGTTATTAATATGAATGATTTGAACACTATTGTTGCTAATGCTATGGAAAATTCTAAGCTTGGGGAAGCTGGCTTTGATGAGCATGATCTTTTTAGTCCCCCAAGCATTGAGGAGGAAATTTTCTTTGATGATACTTTGCCTCCTATTTATGATGATTATAATGATAGTAGTCTTTTGGTGCCACCTGTTATGGAGGATAAATTTGATTATGATTACAATATGCCTCCTATATTTGATGATAGCTACTTTGTTGAATTTGCTCCCACTACAACTAATAAAATTGACTATGCTTATGTTGGGAGTAGTAATAATTTTGTGCATGAGACTCATGATAAGAATGCTTTATGTGATAGTTATATTGTTGAGTTTGCTCATGATACTACTGAAAGTTATTATGAGAGAGGAAAATATGGTTGTAGAAATTTTCATGTTACTAAAACACCTCTCTATGTGCTGAAATTTTTGAAGCTATACTTGTTTTATCTTCCTATGCTTGTTACTTTGCTATTCATGAACTTGTTTACTTACAAGATTCCTATGCATAGGAAGCATGTTAGACTTAAATGTGTTTTGAATTTGCCTCTTGATGCTCTCTTTTGCTTCAAATACTATTTCTTGCGAGTGCATCATTAAAACTGCTGAGCCCATCTTAATGGCTATAAAGAAAGAACTTCTTGGGAGATAACCCATGTGTTATTTTGCTACAGTACTTTGTTTTATATTTGTGTCTTGGAAGTTGTTTACTACTGTAGCAACCTCTCCTTATCTTAGTTTTGTGTTTTGTTGTGCCAAGTAAAGTCGTTGATAGTAAGGTTCATACTAGATTTGGATTACTGCGCAGAAACAGATTTCTTTGCTGTCACAAATCTGGGAAAAATTCTCTGTAGGTAACTCAGAAAATTATGCCAATTTACGTGAGTGATCCTCAGATATGTATGCAACTTTCATTAAATTTGAGAATTTTCATTTGAGCAAGTCTGGTGCCTCAATAAAATTCGTCTTTACGGACTGTTCTGTTTTGACAGATTCTGCCTTTTATTTCGCATTGCCTCTTTTGCTATGTGGGATGGATTTCTTTGTTCCATTGACTTCCAGTAGCTTTGAGCAATGTCCAGAAGTGTTAAGAATGATTGTGTCACCTCTGAACATGTGAGTTTTTGATTATGCACTAACCCTCTAATGAGTTTGTTTCGAGTTTGGTGTGAAGGAAGTTTTCAAGGGTCAAGAGAGGAGGATGATAAACTACGATCAAGAAGAGTGAAAGCTCTAAGCTTGGGGATGCCCCGGTGGTTCATCCCTGCATATATCAAGAAGACTCAAGCGTCTAAGCTTGGGGATGCCCAAGGCATCCCCTTCTTCATCGACAAATTATCAGGTTCCTTCTCTTGAAACTATATTTTTATTCAGTCACATCTTATGTGCTTTTCTTGGAGCGTCGGTTTGTTTTTGTTTTTTGTTTTGTTTGAATAAAATGGATCCTAGCATTCTTTGTGTGGGAGAGAGACACGTTCCGCTGTATCATATGGACAAGTATGTCCTTAGGCTTTACTCATAATATTCATGGCGAAGTTTCTTCTTCGTTAAATTGTTATATGGTTGGAATTGGAAAATGATACATGTAGTAATTTGCTAAAATGTCATGGATAATGTGATACTTGGCAATTGTTGTGCTCATGTTTAAGCTCTTGCATCATATACTTTGCACCCATTAATGAAGAAATACATAGAGCTTGCTAAAATTTGGTTTGCATAATTGGTCTCTCTAAAGTCTAGATAATTTCTAGTATTGAGTTTGAACAACAAGGAAGACGGTGTAGAGTCTTATAATGTTTTCAATATGTCTCTTATGTGAGTTTTGCTGCACCGGTTCATCCTTGTGTTTGTTTCAAAAAACCTTGCTAGCCTAAACCTTGTATCGAGAGGGAATACTTCTCATGCATCCAAAACCCTTGAGCCAACCACTATGCCATTCGAGTCCACCATACCTACCTACTACATGGTATTTCTCCGCCATTCCAAAGTAAATTGCTTGAGTGCTACCTTTAAATTTCTATCCTCTACCTTTGCAATATATAGCTCATGGGACAAATAGCCTAAAAACTATTGTGGTATTGAATATGTACTTATGCACTTTATCTCTTATTAAGTTGCTTGTTGTGCGATAACCATGTTCCTGGGGACGCCATCAACTACTCTTTGTTGAATATCATGTGAGTTGCTATGCATGTTCGTCTTGTCTGAAGTAAGGGAGATCTACCACCTTATGGTTAGAGCGTGCATATTGTTAGAGAAGAACATTGGGCCGCTAACTAAAGCCATGATCCATGGTGGAAGTTTCAGTTTTGGACATATATCCTCAATCTCAAATGAGAAAATTAATTGTTGCTACATGCTTATGCATAAAAGAGGAGTCCATTATCTGTTGTCTATGTTGTCCCGGTATGGATGTCTAAGTTGAGAATAATCAATAGCGAGAAATCCGATGCGAGCTTTCTCCTTAGACCTTTGTACAGGCGGCATAGAGGTACCCCTTTGTGACACTTGGTTAAAACATGTGCATTGCGATGATCCCGGTAGTCCGAGCTAATTAGGACAAGGTGCGGGCACTATTAGTATACTATGCATGAGGCTTGCAACTTGTAGGATATAATTTACATGATGCATATGCTTTATTACTACCGTTGACAAAATTGTTTCATGTTTTCAAAATCAAAGCTCTAGCACAAATATAGCAATCGATGCTTTCCTCTTTGAAGGACCTTTCTTTTACTCTTTTATGTTGAGTCAGTTCACCTATTTCTCTCCACCTCAAGAAGCAAACACTTGTGTGAACTGTGCATTGATTCCTACATATTTGCATATTGCACTTGTTATATTACTCTATGTTGACAATATCCATGAGATATACATGTTATAAGTTGAAAGCAACCGCTGAAACTTAATCTCCCTTTGTGTTGCTTCAATGCCTCTACTATGAATTATTGCTTTATGAGTTAACTCTTATGCAAGACTTATTGATGCTTGTCTTGAAAGTACTATTCATGAAAAGTCTTTGCTATATGATTCAATTGTTTACTCATGTCATTACCATTGTTTGGATCGCTGCATTCATTACATATGCTTACAATAGTATGATCAAGGTTATGATGGCATGTCACTCCAGAAATTATCTTTGTTATCATTTACCTGCTCGGGACGAGCAGAAACTAAGCTTGGGGATGCTGATACGTCTCCGACGTATCGATAATTTCTTATGTTCCATGCCACATTATTGATGATATCTACATGTTTTATGCACACTTTATGTCATATTCGTGCATTTTCTGGAACTAACCTATTAACAAGATGCCGAAGTGCCAGTTGCTGTTTTCTGCTGTTTTTGGTTTCAGAAATCCTAGTAAGGAAATATTCTCGGAATTGGACGAAATCAACGCCCAGGTTCCTATTTTTCCCGGAAGCATCCAGAACACACGAGAACCGCCAGAGGAGGGGCACAGGCCCACCAAACCGTAGGCCGGCGCGGCCAAGGGGGGGCCCGCGCCACCCTATAGTGTCGGCGCCCCTTCGACCTTCTGATGCCGCCTCTTCACCTATATAAAGCCCCTCGACCTAAAACCTCGATGCGGAAAAGCCACGGTACGAGAAACCTTCCAGAGCCGCCGCCATCGCGAAGCCAAGATCTGGGGGACAGGAGTCTCTGTTCCGGCACGCCGCCGGGACGGGGAAGTGCCCCCGGAAGGCTTCTCCATCGACACCACCGCCATCTTCATCACCGCTGCTGTCTCCCATGAGGAGGGAATAGTTCTCCGTCGAGGCTCGGGGCTGTACCGGTAGCTATGTGGTTAATCTCTCTCCTATGTACTTCAATACAATGATCTCATGAGCTGCCTTACATGATTGAGATTCATATGAGTTTTGTATCACAATTCATCTATGTGCTACTCTAGTGATGTTATTAAAGTAGTCTATTCCTCCTCCATGATGTAATGTTGGAAGTGTGTGCATCATGAAGTACTTGGTTTATGCTATGATTGTGATCTCTTGTAGATTATGAAGTTAACTATTACTATGATGGTATTGATGTGATCTATTCCTCCTTTCATAGTGTGAAGGTTACGGTGTGCATGCTATGTTAGTACTTGGTTTGGTTGTGTTGATCTATCTTGCACTCTAAGGTTATTTAAATATGAACATTGAATTGTGGAGCTTGTTAACTCCGGCATTGAGGGTTCGTGTAATCCTACGCAATGGTGTTCATCATCCAACAAGAGTGTAGAGTATGCATTTATCTATTCTGTTATGTGATCAATGTTGAGAGTGTCCACTAGTGAAAGTATGATCCCTAGGCCTTGTTCCTAAATACTGCTATCGCTGCTTGTTTACTGTTTTACTGCGTTACTACTGCTTGTTTACTATCCTGGGCAAAGCACTTTTCTGGTGCCATTGCTACTACTTATTTATACCACATGTATTTCACTATCTCTTCGCCGAACTAGTGCACCTATTAGGTGTGTTGGGGACACAAGAGACTTCTTGCTTTGTGGTTGCAGGGTTGCATGAGAGGGATATCTTTGACCTCTTCCTCCCTGAGTTCGATAAACCTTGGGTGATCCACTTAAGGGAAAACTTGCTGCTGTTCTACAAACCTCTGCTCTTGGAGGCCCAACACTGTCTACAGGAAAAGGAGGGGGGCGTAGACATCATAGTTCTTGCATTATTTATTTTTGGATTGTGTTACTTGTATGAGCATCCGTTGGTATACATGTTATTTCTCACTTAGGAGTTCATAAGCAATTGGGTGCTCAACTTAGGAATTCATAACAATTGGGTGCAAGTTTATAAGGAAATGGGTGCAAGTTCATATGATGGTCTACTAAATTAAAATGAATTGGGTGCAAGTTCATAAGGATTTGGTCTTTAATTTTATTTGCACTTGCCGATGATTAGAATGTTTGGTCACTACACTCTGGGGTGGGGTGAGTGAACCTGGTGTGATGGCACAAATATTAATCTATTGTGCATCCTATTTGGCTTCGCTTACCCCATCCCTGAATGTTAATATTTATTTCGACCAACAAAGTATGAGGCATGCTATTGAGTTGATACTACTTGGCTCGCATTTGAGTTGGCATTCTTCGTTTATTTTGGTATTTCTTCCATTTTAGTGCCAATGATTAAAAATGTTTGGCCACTACACTCGGGGGCGGTGCTAGCGAGGCTGGTGTGATTGCACAAATATCAATCTCTTGTGCATCCTATCTGGCCTCGCTAACACCGTCCCTGAATGTTAATATTTGTTTCGACCAACAAAGTATGAGGCATGCTATCTAGCTTATACTACTTGGCTCGTATTGGAGTCTGTCGATGATTAGAATGTTTGGTCACCCGTACACTTGGGGGTGGTGCAAGTGGGCATTGGTGTGATGGCACAAATATCAATCTCTTGTGCATCCTACCTGTCATCACTTGCACCATCCCTGAATGTTAATATTTGTTTCGACCAACAAAGTACGAGGCATATGCTATCTAGTTGATACTACTTGGCTCGTATTTGAGTTGGCATTCTTCATTAACTTTGGTATTTCTTCCATTTTAGTGTCGATGATTAGAATGTTTGGTCACCTGTACACTCGGGGGTGGTGCAAGTGAGCCTGGTGTGATGGCACATATCTATATCTTGTGCATACTACGTACCTGACCTTGCTTACACCATCCCTGAATGTTAATATTTGTTTCGACCAACAAAGTATGAGGCATATGCTATCTAGTTGATACTACTTGGCTCGTATTTGAGTTGGCATTCTTCATTAACTTTGGTCTTTCTTCCATTTTGGTGCTGATGATTAGAATGTTTGGTCACATGTACACTCTGGGGTGGGCAAGTGAATCTGGTGTGATGACACAAATATCAATCTCTTGTGCATCCTACTTGGCTTCACTTACCCCATCCCTGAATGTGTATATTTGTTTCGACCAACAAAGTATGATGCATGCTATTTAGTTGATACTACTTGGCTCGTATTTGAGTTGGAATTTTTCGTTTACTTTGGTCTTTCTTCCATTTTAGTGCCGATGATTAACTTTTTTGGTCACTACACTCGGGGGCGGTGCCAGTGAGCCTGGTGTGATGACACAAATATTAATCTCTTGTGCATCCTACCTGGCCTCACTAACACCGCTGATACGTCTCAAACGTATCTATAATTTCTTATGTTCCATGCTACTTTTATGATGATACTCACATGTTTTATACACACTTTATGTCATTATCATGCATTTTCCGGCACTAACCTATTGACAAGATGCCGAAGCGCCAGTTCCTGTTTTCTGATGTTTTTGGTTTCAGAAATCCTACAAAGGAAATATTCTCGGAATTGGACGAAATCAACGCCGAGGGTCTTATTTTTCCACGGAGCTTCCAGAAGACCGAAGAGGATAGTGGGGCCACGAGGTGGCCAGACCACAAGGCGGCGCGGCCAGGGAGGGGCCCGCGTCGCCCTATGGTGTGGGCCCCTCGTCAGCCCTCCGACTCTGCCCTTCCGCCTACTTAAACTCTCCGTCGCGAAAACCCTATTACCGAGAGCCACGATACGGAAATAGTTCCATAGACGCCGCCGCCGTCAATCCCATCTCGGGGGATTCGGGAGATCGCCTCCGGCACCCTGCCGGAGAGGGGAATCATCTCCCGGAGGACTCTTCATCACCATGATCGCCTCCGGACTGATGTGTGAGTAGTTCATCCTTGGACTATGGGTCCATAGCAGTTGCTAGATGGTTGTCTTCTCCTCTTGTGCTATCATGTTAGATCTTGTGAGCTGCCTATCATGATCAAGATCATCTATTTGTAATGCTACATGTTGTGTTTGTTGGGATCCGATGAATATGGAGTACTATATCAAGTTGATTATCAATCTATCATATATGTGTTGTTTATGATCTTGCATGCTCTCCGTTTCTAGTAGAGGCTCTGGCCAAGTTGATACTTGTAACTCCAAGAGGGAGTATTTATGCTCGATAGTGGGTTCATGCCTCCATTGAATCTGGGACAGTGACAGAAAGTTCTAAGGTTGTGGATATGCTGTTGCCACTAGGGATAAAACATCAATGCCTTGTCTAAGGATATTTGTGTTGATTACTGATACGTCCAATTTGCATCACTATTTTATATCATAATTTGCTGTTATTCATTGATATATTTCATATTGGGACACAAAACTTATGTTATTTCATCTATTTTGCATGTTTCATCATTATTGGAGGATCAAGCACCGGAGCCAGGATTCTGCGGGAAAAAGCACCGTCAGAACGCAATATTTCGGAAGATCAACTGTGGAAGGAAATTATACCAAAAATCCTATTTTTCAAGATGACGAAGGAAGCCAGAAGGAGGAGCCAGGAGGACCCAGGGTGGGCCCACACCCTAGGGCGGCGCGGCCCATGCCCTGGCCGCGCCGCCATGTGGTTTGGGGGGCCCACGACCCCTTTCGCCTCCTTTTCTTCGCGAAATCCTTCGTCCCGAAAACCTAAGCCACAGAGGGTACCTCGCGAAGAGTTACAGCCGCCTCTGCGGGGCGGAGAACACCAGAGAGAAAAGAGCTCTCCGCGGGGCAGAATCCGCCGGGGAAATTCCCTCCGGGAGGGGGAAATCGACGCCATCGTCACCGTCATCGAGCTGGACATCATCTCCATCACCATCATCATCATCTCCACCATCATCACCGCCGTCTCCACCGCTGGACACCGTCACCGCCGTAGCAATTTGGGTTTGATCTTGATTGTTTGATAGGGGAAACTCTCCCGGTATCGATCTCTACTTGTTGTTGATGCTATTGAGTGAAACCATTGAACCAAGTTTATGTTCAGATTGTTATTCATCATCATATCACCTCTGATTATGTTCCATAGGATGTCTCGTGAGTAGTTCGTTTAGTTCTTGAGGACATGGGTGAAGTCTAAATGTTAGTAGTGAACTATGGTTGAGTAATATTCAATGGTATGATATTTAAGTTGTGGTGTTATTCTTCTAGTGGTGTCATGTGAACGTCAACTACATGACACTTCACCATTTATGGGCCTAGGGGAATGCATCTTGTATTCGTTTGCCAATTGCGGGGTTGCCGGAGTGACAGAAACCTAAACCCCCGTTGGTATATCGATGCAGGAGGGATCGCAGGATCTCAGAGTTTAAGGCTGTGGTTAGATTTATTCTTAATTACTTTCTTGTAGTTGCGGATGCTTGCAAGGGGTATAATCACAAGTATGTATTAGTCCTAGGAAGGGCGGTACATTAGCATAGGTTCACCCACACAACACTTATCATAACAATGAAGATTATTTAGCCGTATGTAGCGAAAGCACTAGACTAAAATCCCGTGTGTCCTCGAGAACGTTTGGTCATTATAAGTAAACAAACCGGCTTGTCTTTGTGCTAAAAAGGATTGGGCCACTAGCTGCAATTATTTCTCTCGCACTTTACTTACTCGTACTTTATTCAACTGTTACATCAAAACCCCCTGAATACTTGTCTGTGAGCATTTACAGTGAATCCTTCATCGAAACTGCTTGTCAACACCTTCTGCTCCTCGTTGGGATCGACATTCTTACTTATCGAAAATACTACGATACACCCCCTATACTTGTGGGTCATCAAGACTATTTTCTGGCGCCGTTGCCGGGGAGTGAAGCGCTATTGGTAAGTGGAATTGGTAAGGAAAACCTTTACTGTTGTGCTGATTTTATTTCTGCCTGCTGCTATAAGTCATTATGGAGAGCTCTTCTCTTTAATTTTTATTTGGGAAATCTACTACTACTGCAACGGTAGTGGATGAGGCGCTAGGTGAGGAAGTGATACCATATAAAATACCTATGAAAATTATTGAACGTGTTATGGATAACCGCTATGAAGGGGATGGAACTGTCCATCCCGGTGATCATTTACTGTTTTTGCATGAATTATGCGGTTTATTCAAATGTGCAGGTATTGCTATGGATGAAGTGAGGAAGAAACTATTCTCTTTATCGATGTCTGGTAAGGCGGCGCATTGGTATAAATTACTGGATAATGGGGATTCTCTTGAATGGAATGATATTGTGCCCCGGTTTTATTCTAAGTTCTATCCTCCAAGTGAAATTCATAAGGATCGGAATCGCATATATAATTTTTGGCCTCATGATGGAGAGAGTATTGCCCAAGCTTGGGGGAGATTGAAGTCTTTAATGCTCAAATGCCCCATTCATGAGCTTCCTGGTAATGTTATTATTGATAATTTCTATGCAAGACTTTCTTTTCAAGACAAGACCTTGCTGGATACTTCTTGTTCTGGATCATTTACACGCAACAAAGAAGAGTTTAAAAGGGACCTTCTTGATCGGATCCAAGAAAATACTGAAGGATGGGAGAACGACAAGGATAGAGAATCAGGTATAATTTATGATTATAAATGCATTGAAGCTTTTATGGATACTGATAAATTTCGTAATATGAGTGCTACATATGGTCTTGATTCTCAAGTTGCTGTAAATCTTTATAAAGCTTTTGCCTCTCATTATGAATTGCCAAAGAAGAATTTTGATAAGTATCATGAACCTTATAAAGATAAAATTGATTCATCTATTAATAAATGCGTTGTAGTTGAAACTGCTGATCATATTATTCCTGAAGCTTATATTGAAAAAACTCCTTTCCCTGCTAAAATGAAGGAGTACTCTGTTATAAATAGTGCGGTTCATAAAAGTGAAAAGAAACCTGTAGAACCTGAAGAACAAATAAAAGTTGAACTTCTTTGTTGCAATAGTTAAAGATCTTGTGACTGAAAATGTAGAGGATGATCATATTATTTTCTGTGAAGATGCTTCTAATATTGTTTCACATCCTAATAAACCCAAACAAGCTAGTGTTCCTATGCTATCTGTTAGAATTGGTGATCATTGCTATTATGGATTATGTGATATTGGTGCAAGTGTAAGTGCTATTCCTTATGAGCTTTACACGGAGATTATGCACGAAGTTGATTCTTGTGAACTTGAAGATATTGATGTGGTTATTCAGCTGGCTAATAGAGAAACTATTTCTCCAATTGGTATTGTTCGAGATGTGGAAGTTTTATGCGGTAAGATTAAATATCCTGCTGACTTTTTGGTACTTGGTTCTGCTGCTAGTGATTATTGTCCTATTATTTTTGGTAGACCTTTTCTAAATACTTGTGGAGCTATTATAGATTGCAAGAAAGAGAAAAATTTGACTAAATTTGCTGGTGAATCTTATGAGTTTAACTTCTCTAAATTTACAAAAACTCCTTATAAAGCTGATTTGCCTAGTGATGATTTTAAAATGGAGCAGTGTGCATCTATTGTTCTTGTTCCTAATAATCCTTTGCAGCAACATTTGGAGGATAGCGAGAGTGAAGTTTTTAGGAAAGAGAGAGATGAGCTCGAGGAAATTTTTCTTCGCCAACCTATTCTCAAGCATGATTTACCGGTGGAAGATTTGGGTACAACACCTCCACCAAAGGAAGATCCTGTTTTTGATTTAAAGCCTTTGCCTGATAATCTTAAATATGCTCATATTGATGATAAGAAAATATATCCTGTTATTATTAGTTCTAAGCTTTCAGAGATTGAGGAAGAAAGGTTACTGGAAATATTGAAGAAGCACCGAGGAGCTATTGGCTACACTCTTGATGATTTGAAAGGGATTTCTCCTTCTATTTGCCAACATGCTATTAATATGGAAGATGATGCAAAGCCTGTTGTTGAACATCAGCGTCGTCTAATTCCGAAGATGAAGGAAGTGGTAAGGAATGAGGTATTACGACTTCTTGAAGCTGGTATTATATATCCTATTGCTGATAGTAGATGGGTTAGTCCTGTGCATTGCGTTCCCAAGAAAGGAGGTATGACTGTTGTGCCTAATGATAATGATGAGCTCATCCCTCAAAGAGTAGTTGTAGGGTATAGAATGTGCATTGATTTTCGAAAAGTTAATAAAGTTACTAAGAAAGATCATTACCTTTTACCATTTATTGATCAAATGCTAGAAAGATTGTCTAAAAATACTCATTTTTGCTTTCTTGATGGTTATTACGGTTTTCACAAATTCTTGTTAAAGCTAAAGATCAAGAGAAAACCACTTTTACTTGTCCCTATGGAACTTATGCTTATAGACGCATGCCTTTTGGTTTATGTAATGCTCCTGCTACTTTTCAAAGATGCATGTCTGCTATTTTTCATGGTTTTTGTGAAAGTATTGTAGAGGTATTCATGGATGATTTTTCCGTCTATGGGAATTCTTTTGATAGTTGCTTGCGAAACCTTGATAAAGTTTTGCAGAGATGTGAAGAAACTAACCTTGTTCTTAATTGGGAGAAATGCCACTTTATGGTTAATGAAGGAATTGTTTTGGGACATAAAATTTCTGAGAGAGGTATTGAAGTTGATAGAGCTAAAGTTGAAGCAATTGAGAAGATGCCCTATCCGAGGGATGTTAAAGGTATTCGTAGTGTTCTTGGTCATGCTGGGTTTTATAGGAGATTTATTAAAGATTTCTCCAAGATTTCAAAGCCTCTTACTAATCTTCTTCAAAAAGATGTACCATTTGTTTTTGATGATGATTGTAAGGAAGCTTTTGAAACTCTTAAGAAAGCCTTAACAACTGCTCCTATAGTTGAACCTCCTGATTGGAACTTACCCTTTGAAATTATGTGTGATGCTAGTGATTTTGCTGTAGGCGCTGTTCTTGGACAGCGAGTAGATAAAAAACTGAATGTTATTCATTATGCTAGTAAAACTCTTGATGCTGCTCAAAGAAATTATGCTACAACTGAAAAAGAATTATTAGCTGTAGTCTTTGCTTGCGATAAATTTAGATCTTATATTGTTGATTCAAAAGCTACTATTCATACTGATCATGCTGCAATTAGATACCTTATGACAAAGAAAGATGCTAAGCCGAGGCTTATTAGATGGGTACTTCTTTTGCAAGAATTTGATTTACATATTGTAGATAGGAAAGGTGCTGATAATCCTATTGCTGATAATTTGTCTAGATTGGAAAATATTGCTTATGATCCTGTTCCTGTTAATGATAGTTTTCCAAATGAACAATTGGCTGTAATAAAGGTGAGCTCGCGAGATAGTCCTTGGTATGCTGATTATGCTAACTTTATTGTTTCCAAGTACTTGCCTCCGACCTTTTCAGCTCAGCAAAGGAGGAAATTCTTTTATGACTTGAGGCATTATTTCTGGGATGACCCACACTTATACAAAGAAGGAGTGGATGGTATTATGCGAAGATGTGTTCCCGAATATGAACAACAAGAGATATTGAGTAAATGTCATGGTAGTGCTTATGGAGGACATCACGCCGGAGAAAGAACCGCACAAAAGGTTTTACAATCAGGTTTTTATTGGCCAACTCTCTTCAAGGATGCGAGAAAGTTTATTTTATCTTGTGATGAATGCCAAAGGGTTGGTAATATCTCCAGGCGTAATGAAATGCCAATGAATTATACTCTTGTTATTGAACCGTTTGATTGTTGGGGATTTGACTTCATGGGACCTTTTCCATCTTCGGAAGGTAACACTCACATACTTGTTGCTGTTGATTATGTTACTAAATGGGTGGAAGCTATACCTACAAAAAGTGCTGATGGTGAGACCTCTTTAAGAATGCTTTTAGATATTATTTTTCCTAGATTTGGAGTACCTAGATATATTATGACTGATGGAGGTTCTCATTTTATTCATGGAGGTTTTAGAAAAACTCTTGCTAAGTATGGTATTAATCATAGAATTGCTTCCGCTTATCATCCTCAAACTAGTGGTCAAGTAGAATTATCAAATAGAGAGATTAAATCTATTTTGGGAAATACTGTTAATAAAACTAGAAAGAATTGGGCTAGTAAATTGAAGGATGCACTATGGGCTTATAGAACTGCTTATAAAAATCCCATGGGAATGTCACCTTATAAAATGGTTTATGGGAAAGCTTGTCATTTACCTTTAGAACTAGAGCACAAAGCTTATTGGGCTGTTAGAGAATTAAATAAAGATCCTAAACTTGCCGGTGATAAGAGGTTGTTGCAATTAAGTTCTCTAGATGAATGGAGAAGTGAAGCTTATGAAAATGCTAAACTCTTTAAAGAGAAAGTTAAAAAAATGGCACGATAGGAGGATTATCAAAAGAGAATTTAATATTGGGGATAAAGTCCTATTGTATCGGTCTCGTCTCAGATTCTTTGCAGGGAAATTACTCTCGAAATGGGAAGGACCATATGTTGTCGAGGAGGTGTATCGTTCAGGAGCAATCAAAATTAGCTCTCTCCAAGGCAATGCTACGCAAGTGGTGAATGGACAAAGACTCAAGCATTATATCTCGGGTGATTCCTATAATGTTGATGTTGATATTATTCAAGTGGAAACACCGGAGGCTTTCATTAAAGGACAAATTGACAGTCCGCTAGAACTCAACTTTGAATAGGTAACAGTACTGGTAATGAAAGTACGCGATTTACTTTCCGAACAATATTTTTGCTGTTTTTGGAAAATATGAAAAATTACGAGTTCGAAACGGAGTGGAAAGGACGCACGAGGGCGTGGCACCATAGGCCGGCGCGGCCTGGCCAGGGCCCGCGCCGCCCTATGGTTTGGCCGCCCCGTCGCCCCTTTCCGACTCTGGTTCGATCTGGTACTTTCCTTTTGTCGAGAAAATTTTTGCTATATAATCCCCCGGACCTCTGGAGGTCCGTATATCGTGTTTTCGACGTGTTTTGTTTCGAGCTGTTTCTGCCAGGACTTGTTTCGGATCTAGGGCCATCATGTCTTCGTCGGAAACTCCGAAGGACAGCTCCAGCAAGGATGTTGGCAACTTGTACATGGAGGAGCTGAGGATGCACCCCAAGGAGTTGCTGCTCGTTGAAGGAGAACTGCAGGTCAAGGATGTCCAGGGTCCTAAAGGAGAAGGAAGCTTGGAAGACAGGATGGAGAAGCTAGAACAGGAGGTTTTCAAATACAAGAAGATGGCTGAGCGTGAGGTGGATATCTTCCACAGGATTGTGTCCGAACTCATTGCTGAACATGAGAAGGAAACTGGAAAGCTTTGGAGCGACATCCTCTCACTTCACGACACCACCAACAAGCTCCAAGCACAACTCTATAACGTTCAGAATCAGAACTGTGAGTATGAAAACAGGTTTAAATACATAAGCCGTGCTGCTAGTTTCAGGATTCCCGAGACCAAGATGTCGTTTCTTGATGGAGAGCCTCTTCCTTGGAAGTTTGATGACGGGAGTTCATCACCACCATCGCCGCAGGAGTAATTCATCATCGGTATTGGCATCCCCTTGGTTTGTTCCAAGCTTGGGGGAGTGTCGCGGTATCACATCATCACTACCTTTTATTTTTATTGTCAAGTAGTGTCATATCATGAGTAGGGAAGTTATCATATAAGATGGGTTGCGTTTGGAAGTATCTCTCCTTTAGTTGGTTATCTATGTATCCCTTGGTGTGAGTTATCGTTATGGAATATTAATGAGAAGTCTTATCATTTACATATTGCACATCTTATTCTAGTTTGCAATCTCTATCATATGATTTACTTTGTTGTTAGTATTGGTATCACTTTGGGAGCATTGAATAAATCTATTTGGTTTTGGCAAACTTAGCATTGGTCAAGAGCAACAACACTTTGAGGTTTAAGTAGAAAAGAGAAATACATGTAGATGTTTCATTGTCTTTCTTGTTAGCTCATAGCTTATTATTCTGAAGTTAAAATTGTTTGTGCTTACAAGGAAGATGCATGATTGTTTCTATCATATGTATATTTGTTTGTTTCCCTCGACTCTTATGCTTGCTAATTAACCTTGCTAGCCAAAGACCTGTACTGAGAGGGAATACTTCTCGTGCATCCAAACCTTAACCCAAACCTATGCCATTTGTGTCCACCATACCTACCTACTACATGGTATTTTCTGCCATTCCAAGTAAATACTTCATGTGCTACCTTTAAACAATTCAAAACTTAGTATCTCTTATTTGTGTCAATGTTTCATAGCTCATGAGGAAGTATGTGGTGTTTTATCTTTCAATCTTGTTGGGGAACTTCCACCAATGGACTAGTGGCTTCATCCGCTTATCCAATAATTTTGCAAAAAGAGCTGGCAATGGGATTCCCAGTCCCAAATTAATTAAACTAAATAGACACCCCTCCATGGTATGTGATTGATGGACGGCACCCGAAGGATTCGGTTAGCCATGGCTTGTGTAAGCAAAGGTTGGGGGGAGTGTCATCATCATAATAAAGCTAAAATAAAAAGGCACTCCTTCATGGTATGAGATTGTTGGCAGGCACCCGAAGGATTCGGTTAGCCATGGTTTGTGAAAGAAAGGTTGGAAGGAGTGCCACATAAAATGAAAATAATATGGGAGCCACTCTTTGGAGGTTGTCTGGCAAGGGGGTTAGAGTACCCGCTACCAGTCGTTGACAACAACAAACACCTCTCAAAATGTTACTTTTATTCTCTTTATATGATTGCAAAACTGAAAAAGCTCTAGCACATGATTTAATCCCTGCTTCCCTCTGCGAAGGGCCTGTCTTTTACTTTATGTTGAGTCAGTAAACCTATTTCCCTCCATCTCAAGCAAGCATTTGAGTAGTTGTGATCAAACCATTATATTGTGATTTGCTTCATCATGTCTTTTATTCTTCCTTGTTTAGTATAAGTTTTATCTGAATGAATATAGCTTTGCAAGTTATCAATGATCATGAAAAGACCATTATGATTGAGTATGCAAGTTGTGCCTTATAAACTTTAACATGAGAGCACTGCTCAATGAGATAAATATAATCTGTTAATTGTTCTCTGACCAAGAACGAAGTTTGCCATCACCAATTATGATTTCTTATACACCTTTACTTGTGATTACCTTATACTTGTTTCAAGTTGAGTTATAAGAGGTTGTTTACTATAATGTCTTGTGTGAAAGAATATGATGCTTCTTGTCCGTATTTTATTTATCGACTCTTCACTCCATAAACATGTGGTCCTGTCTATCGAGTTCAGTTTCGCTTGGGGACAAGCGAAGTCTAAGCTTGGGGGGAGTTGATACGTCCAATTTGCATCACTATTTTATATCATAATTTGCTGTTATTCATTGATATATTTCATATTGGGACACAATACTTATGTTATTTCATCTATTTTGCATGTTTCATCATTATTGGAGGATCAAGCACCGGAGCCAGGATTCTGCGGGAAAAAGCACCGTCAGAACGCAATATTTCGGAAGATCAACTGTGGAAGGAAATTATACCAAAAATCCTATTTTTCAAGATGACGAAGGAAGCCAGAAGGAGGAGCCAGGAGGACCCAGGGTGGGCCCACACCCTAGGGCGGCGCGGCCCATGCCCTGGCCGCGCCGCCATGTGGTTTGGGGGGCCCACGACCCCTTTCGCCTCCTTTTCTTCGCGAAATCCTTCGTCCCGAAAACCTAAGCCACAGAGGGTACCTCGCGAAGAGTTACAGCCGCCTCTGCGGGGCGGAGAACACCAGAGAAAGAGCTCTCCGGCGGGCAGGAATCCGCGGGGAAATTCCCTCCGGGAGGGGGAAATCGACGCCATCGTCACCGTCATCGAGCTGGACATCATCTCCATCACCATCATCATCATCTCCACCATCATCACCGCCGTCTCCACCGCTGGACACCGTCACCGCCGTAGCAATTTGGGTTTGATCTTGATTGTTTGATAGGGGAAACTCTCCCGGTATCGATCTCTACTTGTTGTTGATGCTATTGAGTGAAACCATTGAACCAAGTTTATGTTCAGATTGTTATTCATCATCATATCACCTCTGATCATGTTCCATAGGATGTCTCGTGAGTAGTTCGTTTAGTTCTTGAGGACATGGGTGAAGTCTAAATGTTAGTAGTGAACTATGGTTGAGTAATATTCAATGGTATGATATTTAAGTTGTGGTGTTATTCTTCTAGTGGTGTCATGTGAACGTCGACTACATGACACTTCACCATTTATGGGCCTAGGGGAATGCATCTTGTATTCGTTTGCCAATTGCGGGGTTGCCGGAGTGACAGAAACCTAAACCCCCGTTGGTATATCGATGCAGGAGGGATCGCAGGATCTCAGAGTTTAAGGCTGTGGTTAGATTTATTCTTAATTACTTTCTTGTAGTTGCGAATGCTTGCAAGGGGTATAATCACAAGTATGTATTAGTCCTAGGAAGGGCGGTACATTAGCATAGGTTCACCCACACAACACTTATCATAACAATGAAGATTATTTAGCCGTATGTAGCGAAAGCACTAGACTAAAATCCCGTGTGTCCTCGAGAACGTTTGGTCATTATAAGTAAACAAACAAGCTTGTCCTTTGTGCTAAAAAGGATTGGGCCACTCGCTGCAATTATTTCTCTCGCACTTTACTTACTCGTACTTTATTCAACTGTTACATCAAAACCCCCTGAATACTTGTCTGTGAGCATTTACAGTGAATCCTTCATCGAAACTGCTTGTCAACACCTTCTGCTCCTCGTTGGGATCGACATTCTTACTTATCGAAAATACTACGATACACCCCCTATACTTGTGGGTCATCAATTACATTACGCACCATACTTAATGCAATTGTCTGTTGTTTGCAACTTAATACTGGAAGGGGTGCGGATGCTAACCCGAAGGTGGACTTTTTGGGCATAGATGCATGCTGGATAGCGGTCTATGTACTTTGTCGTAATGCCCTAAGTAAATCTCATAGTAGTCATCATGATATGTATGTGCATTGTTATGACCTCTCTATTTGTCAATTGCCCAACTGTAATTTGTTCACCCAACATGCTATTTATCTTATTGGAGAGACACCACTAGTGAACTGTGGACCCCGGTCCATTCTTTTACATCTGAATACAATCTACTGCAATCATTGTTCTCTGCTGCTCATTACAAACAAACATCATTTTCCACACCATACGTTTAATCCTTTGTTTACAGCAAGCCGGTGAGATTGACAACCTCACTGTTAAGTTGGGGCAAAGTATTTTGATTGTGTTGTGCAGGTTCCACGTTGGCGCCGGAATCCCTGGTGTTGCGCCGCACTACACTCCGTCACCAACAACCTTCACGTGGCCCTTGACTCCTACTGGTTCGATAACCTTGGTTTCTTACTGTGGGAAAACTTGCTGCTGTACGCATCACACCTTCCTCTTGGAGTTCCCAACGGGCGTGTGCTTCACGCGTATCAAGATTGTTTTCTGGCGCCATTGCCGGGGAGATCAAGACACGCTGCAAGGGGAGTCTCCCACATCCAATCTCTTTACTTTGTTTTTGTCTTGCTTTACTTTATTTTATTTACTGCTTTGTTTGCCTTCTATATCAAAAATACAAAAAATTAGTTACTTGCATTTATTTTATTTAGTTTGCTTTATTTACTACTGCTAAAATGGGTACTCCTGAGAATACTAAGTTGTGTGACTTCACAAGCACAAATAATAATGATTTCCTATGCACACCTATTGCTCCACCTGCTAATACAGCAGAATTTTATGAAATTAAACCTGCTTTACTAAATCTTGTTATGAGAGAGCAATTTTCTGGTGTTAGTTCTGATGATGCTGCTGCCCATCTTAATAATTTTGTTGAACTTTGTGAAACGCAAAAGTATAAGGATGTAGATGGTGACATTATAAAATTGAAATTGTTTCCTTTCTCCTTAAGAGGAAGAGCTAAAGATTGGTTGCTATCTTTGCCTAAAAATAGTATTGATTCATGGACTAAATGTAAGGATGCTTTCATTGGTAGATATTATCCTCCTGCTAAAATTATATCTTTGAGAAGTAGCATAATGAATTTTAAGCAATTGGATAATGAGCATGTTGCCCAAGCATGGGAAAGAAGGAAATCTTTGGTCAAGAATTGCCCTACCCATGGACTAACTACTTGGATGATCATCCAAACCTTTTATGCAGGACTGAATTTTTCTTCACGGAACCTATTGGATTCAGCTGCTGGAGGTACTTTTATGTCCATCACCTTGGGCGCCGCAACAAAGCTTCTTGATAATATGATGATCAACTACTCTGAATGGCACACTGAAAGGACTCCACAAGGTAAGAAGGTAAATTTTGTTGAAGAAACCTCCTCCTTGAGCGATAAGATTGATGCTATTATATCTATGCTTGTGAATGGTAGATCTAATGTTGATCCTAATAATGTTCCTTTAGCTTCATTGGTTGCTCAAGAAGATCATGTTGATGTGAACTTCATTAAAAATAATAATTTCAACAACAATGCTTATAGGAATAATTCTGGTAACAACTATAAGCCATATCCTTCTAATAATAGCAATGGTTATGGTAATTCTTATGGTAATTCTTACAACAATAATAGGAGTGTACCCCCTGGTCTTGAAGCCATGCTTAAAGAATTTATTAGTACACAAACTGCTTTTAACAAATCTGTTGAAGAAAAGCTTGGTAAAATTGATGTTTTTGCTTCTAAGGTTGATAGTCTTGCTGCTGATGTTGATCTTTTAAAATTGAAAGCTATGCCTAATGAAACTAAAGATATTAAGTCATTTGCTACAGCAAATGCTATCCAAGTTCGAATTAATGAGAATATTAGATTGATGGCTGAATTGCATGCTAGGTGGGAAAAAGAAGAAAAATTTGCTAAAGAGGATAATGTAGCTAAAGTTTGGACTATTACCACCACTAGTAATGTTGATGCTACACATGTTGCTAAACCTCCTACTATCAATGGTAAAATAATTGGTGTTGGCAATGTTTCTACTCCTAATGCAAAGCGTGCAAAACTGCCTGAAACTGGTAAAACTGCTGAAACTGCTTGTGATAAAACTGCTGAAATTTTTCAAAATATTGGGGACAATGACCCCATTGCTGTAGATCATAATGGTTTAGATTGTTATGATTGCCATATCTCTGAAGTTATAAAGTTCTTACAAAAACTTGCTAGAAGTCCCAATGCTAGTGCTATAAATTTGGCCTTTACAAAACATATTACAAATGCTCTCATTAAAGCTAGAGAAGAGAAATTAAAACTTGAAACTTCTATTCCTAGGAAGTTAGAAGATGGTTGGGAGCCCATCATTAAGATGAAGGTCAATGATTTTGATTGTAATGCTTTATGTGATCTTGGTGCAAGTATTTATGTTATGCCTAAGAAAATCTATAATATGCTTGACTTGCCACCATTGAAAAACTGTTATTTGGATGTTAATCTCGCTGATAATTCTACAAATAAACCTTTGGGGAGGATTGATAATGTTCGCATTACGGTTAATAATAACCTTGTCCCCGTTGATTTTGTTGTCTTGGATATTGAATGCAATGCATCTTGTCCCATTATTTTGGGAAGACCTTTTCTTCGAACTGTTGGTGCTATTATTGATATGAAGGAAGGTAATATTAAGTATCAATTTCCTCTTAAGAAAGGTATGGAACACTTCCCTAGAAAGAGAATGAAGTTACCTTTTGATTCTATTATTAGAACAAATTATGATGTTGATGCTTCATCTCTTGATAATACTTGATTCACACTTTCTGCGCCTAGCTGAAAGGCGTTAAAGAAAAGCGCTTATGGGAGACAACCCATTATTTTACTTCTGCACTTTTGTTTCATATTTGAGTCTTGGAAGTTGTTACTACTGTAGCAACCTCTCCTTATCTTTATTTTATTGCATTGTTGTGCCAAGTAAAGTCTTTGATAGTAAGGTTGATACTAGATTTGGATTACTGCGCAGAAACAGATTTCTTGCTGTCACGAAATTGAGTAGCCCCGTCTGTAGGTAACTCAGAAAAATCTGCCAATTTACGTGCGTGATACTCAGATATGTACGCAACTTTCATTCAATTTGAGCTTTTTCATCTGAGCAAGTTAAGTGCCCCAGAAATTTTTTTCTTTACGGACTGTTCTGTTTTGACAGATTCTGCCTTTTATTTCGCATTGCCTATTTTGCTATGTTTGATGGATTTCTTTGTTCCATTAACTTTCAGTAGCTCTGTGCAATGTCCAGAAGTGTTAAGAATGATTATGTCACCTCTGAATATGTGAGTTTTTGACTATGCACTAACCCTCTAATGAGTTTGTTTTGAGTTTGGTGTGGAGGAAGTTTTCAAGGATCAAGAGAGGAGGATGATACAATATGATCAAGAAGAGTGAAAAGTCTAAGCTTGGGGATGCCCCCGTGGTTCATCCCTGCATATTTCAAGAAGACTCAAGCATCTAAGCTTGGGGATGCCCAAGGCATCCCTTCTTCATCGACAACTTATCAGGTCACCTCTAGTAAAACTATATTTTTATTCCGTCACATCTTATGTGCTTTACTTGGAGCGTCTGTATGTTTTTATTTTTGTTTTTGTTTGAATAAAATCAGATCCTAGCATTCTTTGTTTGGGAGAGAGACATGCTCCGCTGTTTCATATGAACACTGGTGTTCTTAGCTTTACTTTTAATGTTCATGGTGAAGGTTGAAACTGCTTCGTTCATTGTTATATGGTTGGAAACAGAAAATGCTTCATGTGGTAATTGGTATAATGTCTTGAATAATTTGATACTTGGCAATTGTTGTGCTCAAATAGATCATATTTAAGCTCTTGCATCATGTATTTTGCACCTATTAATGAAGAACTACCATAGAGCTTGTTGACATTTGGTTTGCATTATTGGTCTCTCTAAAGTCTAGATATTTTCTGGTGAAGTGTTTGAACAACAAGGAAGACAGTGTAGAGTCTTATAATGCTTGCAATATGTTCTTATGTAAGTTTTGTTGTACCGGTTCATACTTGTGTTTGCTCCAAACAACCTTGCTAGCCAAAGCCTTGTATTGAGAGGGAATACTTCTTGTGCATCCAAATCCTTGAGCCAAAACCTATGCCATTTGTGTCCACCATACCTACCTACTACATGGTATTTTTCTGCCATTCCAAGTAAATACTTCATGTGCTACCTTTAAACAGTTCAAAAGTTATTATCTCTTATTTGTGTCAATGTTTTTGTTATCACCAGATTTTGGTCAAATCAGGAGGTGGGCCGTTAGAGAGATGGGCTTGGAAGATTACACGTGGAAGATCTCTGAAGCGGCCTTGCACGGAGAATTTGGGCTAGTTTGCCCATGTATCTTTAATTATAGTAGATTGTATCGTAGATTAAAAGGCAGAGTCTGTCTCGTGCACGGTGGGGATATTCCCACGTTAGAAAGTCCCCTGGACTATAAATATGTATCTAGGGTTTATGGAATAAACAACAACTCACGTTCAACCCAAAACAAACCAATCTCGGCGCATCGCCAACTCCTTCGTCTCGAGGGTTTCTATCAGGTAAGCGACATGCTGCCTAGATCGCATCTTGCGATCTAGGCAGCACAAGCTCCACGTTGTTCATGCGTTGCTCGTACTAAAGCGTCTTTGATGGCGAGCAACGTAGTTATCATAGATGTGTTAGGGTTAGCATAGTTCTTCGTATAACATGCTTACGTAGTGCAACCCTTGCATATCTAGCCGTCCTCACGCCTATCTCAGGTGTGGGGGCGGCACCCCGCTTGATCATTATTTAGTAGATCTGATCCGTTACGATTGCTCCTTGTTCTGCAAGGATTAGTTTAATATCTGCAATAGTTAGGCCTTACAAAGGGGGGGAGGATCCAGCGGCACGTAGGGTGGCGTTCGCAAGTCCTAAACAGGATGTTCCGAGGATCAACTTCATGTTGGTTTTTAGGCCTTGTTTAGGATCGGCTTACGATCACCGTACGTGGCCGCGAGGCCCAACCTGGAGTAGGATGATCCGATTATGCGGTGAAAACCCTAAATCGTCGTAGATCTCATTAGCTTTATCTTGATCAAGCAGGATCACCATATATTCGTGCACCCCGTACGAATCATGGGTGGATCGGCTCTTTGAGCCGATTCACAGGATAACCTGAGAGCCGATCGAGGCTCGTATTTAATGTTTATGTGTATGCCATGCAGGAAATTAAGCGAGGCATCCCCATCACCTTCCTGACCAGGTATAGGTCAGGTGGCACGCCCTTGCACTTCGCATCGGACGTGTGACCAGAAGAGCATTGCGGGCCGTCGCTCGGAGGGGTCTCAGCCAGCCGCAGCTCTAGGCTCTTCCCGGGTCTACCGTGTTGACAGTCGCTGCCCGCCGGTGGGTTTTGGCAGTCAACACATTCTGGCACGCCCGGTGGGACAATCGTCTACATCAACCACATCGCCATCTACATCTGAGATGGCGGACGGCACGCCTGTCACCTACGAGGAGCTGCCTGACGAGCTCAAGAAGAGATATGACGAGATCAAGGTCACCCTCGAAGCCGACCTCATCGGCTCCTTTCAGAGAACCCGTTCCCATGGCATCAGATGGAAGGGATTCTCACCGCAAGGTGCACTCGATGGGATAGACCTCTCTGCCCCGTCGGAGGAACGCACCAGGGGCCTGCGGCAGGAGATCAACTACTTGGTGGCTCACTCGCTACACCGCCACTCTGAAAACTTGGTCAACGTGTTGGAGCGTGTCGCTCTGCGCGTGATCCAGGAGATCATGAGCCACCAGTACTCGCCGTCAGGACCAGCTCTCGGGACGCATCAAGGAGAGTTGCCACTCCAGTCCCGTCCACCGCTGCCATATGCGTTGGCAGCGCCAGCTGAAGTGCCGGCTACACCGGCATTCGTCGTCTACAAGATCGGTGGTGACCCTAGTGACTACCAGTTCTTGGCTGAGGCGCCTAAGGAGATCCATCAAGGATACGCGTGCACGTATGTGCCAGATTGTGGCAACTGGGCACTCTCAAACCAGGCCACAACATCAGGGACTCCGGCGAAAACAGGAGGAACATCAGCGACAGAGCTTGAGAAGCAGACGTGGCTAACTAAGTACGCCACCCCGACGAAACTCCAGAGCCCAGCTCCTGCAGTTGGCTCAGAGCTGGAAAAGCAAACATGGCTGGCTAAGTACGCCACCCCGGCGAATCTTCAGAGTGCAACTCCTGCAGCCAGCACAGCGGATCAGATCAGTACCATACTGAGAGACCAGTTCGGCATGGTGCCGAAAAGAAGGGCAATCGGCTATTCCAAGCCGTACCCCGACGAGTACGAGATGATCCCGCTGCCACCTAAATATCGGCTCCCTGACTTCTCCAAATTCAGTGGATCAGATGGCTCCAGCTCCATCGAGCACGTCGGCCGATATTTGGCGCAACTAGGACCGGCTTCAGTGTCAGATCAGCTACGCGTGAGGCTCTTTTCACAGTCCCTCACGGGATCGGCTTTTGGATGGTACACCTCTTTGCCAGCAAACTCCATCCGATCTTGGAAGCAATTGGAAGAACAGTTCCATATGCAATACCATTCAGAAGCTTCCGAGTCCAGCATTGCCGATCTAGCACAACTACGTCAGAAGCGCGGAGAAACGGTGACATAGTACATCCAGCGCTTCAGGAATCTTAGGAACCGATGTTATTCGGTTCGTATAACTGAAAAGGAAGCAGTCGAGTTGGCAGTAGCTGGCCTTGCAACACAGCTCAAGGACATGGCCTCCCAAGCAGATTATCCCTCGCTGGCGCATATGGTTCGTAAATCACAAGATATGAACAGCGCCACCCGGACTGTACCAAGACAAGTTCAAGCGTGCGTAGTCCCGGTCGATGCGAGAGGAAGACGAAGTTCCTGCGGGAGACCAAGAAGTAGCAGTGGCTGAGTGGACTCGGGGAGGAACCCCCGTGTCCTGCAAATGGGTAAAGCCACCAGGGCCGCCCAGGGGATTTGATTTTGACGTGACCAAGACTGAACAAATCTTCGACCTCCTGCTCAAGGAGAAACAGTTGACGATTCCTGAAGGTCTCAAGTTCCCCACGGCGCAAGAGCTGAACGGAAATCCATACTGCAAATTCCACAACTCGCTCTCCCATGCCACCAACGACTGCAGGGTGTGGCGTCAGCACATCCAAGCGGCGATAGAGAAGGGGCGTCTAATTTTCAACCAGTACGCCATGAAGGTCGACACCCAACCCTTCCCCGCCGTTAACATGGTAGAAGTCACCTACCTTGAGGGTTGCCAGCCAGATCCCTCGTTCAGCATCAACATGGTAGGACCTGGGAACCACTCTGGCAGAGATGGAGATGAGGGCAGCTGCTCTCATAGCAAGGATACAGAGGAGGCCGCTCCACGCGATCGGCTCCATCATGATGGCAAGCGCTACGTCACAGAGGGAGAAGTGAAGAACATAAGATATCAACGACCCCTCTCTGATCACCTCCTCAACAAATATGTGAGTCAGTACGACCAACGCCGACGGTCCAACTATGATGAGGAAGGAGATCGTCTGGCTAGAGAAGCTAGAAGACATCGTCGGCATGATCGCGATGAGGAGGAGCACGAGCGCCGTGCCACGGACAGGTCAAGGGAGCAAGACGACAACGCCAGACACTGGGACTGCCCTTTCTTCAGACACTGCTGGGATTCAGGAATGAGCCGATTGCCCACAATCGGCAATTGCCCAGAATGCAACAAGAAGAAGAAGGAGGCAGCCAACGTGTCTGTGTTCGAGCGATTAGGGCTTCTCCCGCCACAAAGCAAACGTGCTGAGTCCCCTCGGTGGGCAGATCTTGAGGATTCCGAAGACGAGGGACTAGAAGAAGAAAAAGACAGGTACCACCGTCCAAGGTGGTGCCCTGACGGACTCAGCCGTTCACAAAAACGCAGGGTTCAGCGGTTGCGCGGCCTGGAGGAAGCCGAAAGGTTATACCTGCATACGTTAAGGAAGGCCCGGCCTGATCTGGCTGCAAAGGTTCAGCGAGCCCTGGATGAAGAGGGTCGTCCACGGAGAATGGAGTGGCGCCCCAAGCAAAAGAAAGCCGATGATGACACATCGGCTGGCACAAACATGGTGCTCGTCTTGCCGGCGGAGCTTAGTGCTCCACGAGTCTACGATGCGCTCAAGGTGGATGACAGCAGGCGCATCAAGTCAGAGGTTGGGTTGGTTTTATCCAGCCTGACCGAGTAGCAAGATTAAACCAATGAGCAAAACAAGGCGAGGCTGATCCTTGTGATCGGCCCCATAAATTATGAAGGAACATCACAGAACCTTCAGTCAGCGCTCCAATAGATATGGAGGCCGATTCCAGCAATCGGCCAAAATTATGTTCACCACATATTTAGCACGTATTCTGCTTGTGTTCAGCAACGATCTACTGAACAGCGGCCACGTCGGCAGATGAAAGGCAGCATGGATCTTTGTGGAGCCGACGTGCAAGTACAGGGCCCTGGCTAAACCATAGAAGCCGATATCTGCAGTCATTTGGCAAATATCGGCTCGGGGGGCATATAGTCAGATGAACACGTGCAGATAAACACGTGCAAACATACGTGCAGTGGAACATTGGGGGCCGATTAAGAAAAATCGGCCAAATAAAATTTTTTTTAGCCGATGCAGATACGTGGCCATCGACTCAAGAGGTATAGCTGTTATGAGCAGGAAGGGTCAATGGAGCAGGAAGTGAGTCACGAAGAGAGATTCTAATGGAAGAGCTCCTCAATTGAGTGGCTTGATGACTCCGATTTTCTCTTCAAGAACCTCTGGTTTCCTTTTGCGAGTAATGTGCAGATCAGGTTAAGGATGGGTTGCATCAGATCCACCACAGGAAAGGAGCCGATCTGACCTGCAAGGCGCGAAAAGTAGACTGAAGAAGCTCGGGGGGCAGCTCACCCTGAAGGTTCTCTGCTTTGGGAAGCCGATTTTGTTGAAATCGGTTAACTCTGCATAGGCGGCACATTCGGCTGATCCATTACCGATTCTCGGCTCGACTGAGACTTGGGGGGCAGCTGGCCTGGTGGCTGCTCGAAAGCCGATGGGAGTCGCATCGACTGGCCCTGCATTGTGATCTCCTTTGAATCGGGATAGGAGGCCGTCGGTTTTTGTTTTTTACAAGTTTGGACCGTCCTGTCGCTGCAAGAGGAGGAAAGGGACTAGATTCTCAAAATAGCCGATGAGTAGTCATCGGTTAAGGGATTGCGAAAAATTATGGTCAGATACCAAATCGCAGCCTGAAATTGAGAAGTTCTTGGCCTACGAGCTAGTCGACATGAGAGTCCAGCTTCATGGACGTCCAAAAGAAAAGAAATCCGATGCGTTGCTATCAGTCTTGGCATGACAGGCGGAAGGAATGAAATTGGAGCAATTGAAGGATGAATCAAAAGAACAATTTCATTAATTCAGAGGAGCGGCTTTACAAGAAAGAGCCGATGGCTCTCAAAAGAAGGGTCTAGTGCCTAATGCACTGCTGCTACTAGTCCTATTCTACTAGTCGTCGCTGTCCTCGTCGTCACCGCCGTCGATATCGTCGGCGCTGCTCCCAGGGAGCTCCTCGTCGCTGCTACCCCAGCCCGTGGCCGGAGCCTCTTCCTCCTCGTCATCATCATCATCCTCGCTGTCCGCCCAGGAGCGGAAGCGCTTGGTTGGCGGGTACCCGGCGGAAGAGGAAGATTCATCTTCCTCCTCCTCTTCTCCTTCTTCATCGTCGTCTTCATCTTCGCTATCCGCCCACATGCGGGAGCGCTTCTTCGGCGGGAGCTTGGCGGAGGGGCGGCCCTGGCCTTCGCTACTTCTCCTTCTTTCTTCTCATTGTCGGGGGAGAGGGGGTTCACCTTGGAGTGAAGGTTGTCCTCGTTCTTCTTCTTCGGCGAGGATTGGGGGAAGAGGTTTGAGAAGGAGGAGGAAGAGGAAGACATGGCTGAGGGAGAAGAGGGCTTTTTGGGTGCCGATGGCTGGAACAGAGGAAGGGGATGAAGAAAGCTAATCGATCGGCACAGTTAAATAATGAGGAGCCTGGTGGAAATTTAATGTCATTATAGTTTCCAAGGAGATGACGCCAGAGCTATCGAATTTGGCAGAGAAGCTGAGAAGACAGGGCATAATGATAACGGATACTGCAACAGCTCTGCTCTGCCACGACATGACCCGACAAAGGAAAGCATAATGATTTTGGAAATGTTATTTCCAAAACCAGGGGGCATGTGTTATCACCAGATTTTTGTCAAATCAGGAGGTGGGCCGTTAGAGAGATGGGCTTGGAAGATTACACGTGGAAGATCTCTGAAGCGGCCTTGCACGGAGAATTTGGGCTAGTTTGCCCGTGTATCTTTAATTATAGTAGATTGTATCGTAGATTAAAAGGCAGAGTCTGTCTCGTGCACGGTGGGGATATTCCCACGTTAGAAAGTCCCCTGGACTATAAATATGTATCTAGGGTTTATGGAATAAACAACAACTCACGTTCAACCCAAAACAAACCAATCTCGGCGCATCGCCAACTCCTTCGTCTCGAGGGTTTCTATCAGGTAAGCGACATGCTGCCTAGATCGCATCTTGCGATCTAGGCAGCACAAGCTCCACGTTGTTCATGCGTTGCTCGTACTGAAGCGTCTTTGATGGCGAGCAACGTAGTTATCATAGATGTGTTAGGGTTAGCATAGTTCTTCGTATAACATGCTTACGTAGTGCAACCCTTGCATATCTAGCCGTCCTCACGCCTATCTCAGGTGTGGGGGCGGCACCCCGCTTGATCATTATTTAGTAGATCTGATCCGTTACGATTGCTCCTTGTTCTGCAAGGATTAGTTTAATATCTGCAATAGTTAGGCCTTACAAAGGGGGGGAGGATCCAGCGGCACGTAGGGTGGCGTTCGTAAGTCCTAAACAGGATGTTCCGAGGATCAACTTCATGTTGGTTTTTAGGCCTTGTTTAGGATCGGCTTACGATCACCGTACGTGGCCGCGAGGCCCAACCTGGAGTAGGATGATCCGATTATGCGGTGAAAACCCTAAATCGTCGTAGATCTCATTAGCTTTATCTTGATCAAGCAGGATCACCATATATTCGTGCACCCCGTACGAATCATGGGTGGATCGGCTCTTTGAGCCGATTCACAGGATAACCTGAGAGCCGATCGAGGCTCGTATTTAATGTTTACGTGTATGCCATGCAGGAAATTAAGCGAGGCATCCCCATCACCTTCCTGACCAGGTATAGGTCAGGTGGCACGCCCTTGCACTTCGCATCGGACGTGTGACCAGAAGAGCATTGCGGGCCGTCGCTCGGAGGGGTCTCAGCCAGCCGCAGCTCTAGGCTCTTCCCGGCTCTACCGTGTTGACAGTCGCTGCCCGCCGGTGGGTTTTGGCAGTCAACAGTTTTATAGCTCATGAGGAAGTATGTGGTGTTTTATCTTTCAATCTTGTTGGGCAGACTTTCACCAATGGACTAGTGGCTTCATCCGCTTATCCAATAATTTTGCAAAAAGAGCTGGCAATGGGGTTCCCAACCCCAATTAATTAACTTTCATTAATAATTCTCTTCACATGTTTTGCCCTGATTCATCAGTAAGCAACTTAATTTTGCAAATAGACACTCCTTCATGGTATGTGAATGTTGGATGGCACCCGAGGATTCGGTTAGCCATGGCTTGAGAAAGCAAAAGGTTGGGAGGAGTGTCATCCATAAATAAATAAAAAAACTAAAGTACATGTGTAAACAAAAGAGAAGAGGGATGATCTACCTTGCTGGTAGAGATAACGTCCTTCATGGGAGCCGCTCTTTGAAAGTCTGTTTGATGAGGGGGTTAGAGTGCCCACTACCATTCGTTGACAACAACAAACACCTCTCAAAACATTACTTTTATGCTCTCTATATGATTTCAAAACTTGAAAAGCTCTAGCACATGATTTTATCCCTGCTTCCCTTTGCGAAGGGCCTTTCTTTTACTTTATGTTGAGTCAGTTTACCTACTTCTTTCTATCTTAGAAGCAAACACTTGTGTCAACTGTGTGCATTGATTCCTACATACTTGCTTATTTGCATTCATCATACTACTTTGTGTTGACAATTATCCATGAGATATACATGTTGAAGTTGAAAGCAACCGCTGAAACTTATATCTTCCTTTGTGTTGCTTCAAAACTTTCTACTAAGAATCTATTGCTTCATGAGTTAACTCCTATGCAAGTCTTATTGATGCTTGTCTTGAAAGTACTATTCATGAAAAGTCTTTGCTATATGATTCAGCTGTTTAATCATTGTCTTTACCATATTGCTTCGAATCACTTCATTCATCTCATATGCTTTACAATAGTATTGATCAAGATTATGATAGCATGTCATTTCAGAAATTATCCTTGTTATCGTTTACCTACTCGAGGGCGAGTAGGAACTAAGCTTGGGGATGCTTGATACGTCTCAAACGTATCTATAATTTCTTATGTTCCATGCTACTTTTATGATGATACTTACATGTTTTATACACACTTTATGTCATTATTATGCATTTTCCAGCACTAACCTATTGACAAGATGCCGAAGCGCCAGTTCCTGTTTTCTGCTGTTTTTGGTTTCAGAAATCCTACAAAGGAAATATTCTTGGAATTGGACGAAATCAACGCCCAGGGTCTTATTTTTCCACGGAGCTTCCAGAAGACCGAAGAGGATACGAAGTGGGGCCACGAGCTGGCCAGACCACAAGGCGGCGCGGCCAGGGAGGGGCCCGCGTCGCCCTATGGTGTGGGCCCCTCGTCAGCCCTCCGACTCTGCCCTTCCGCCTACTTAAACTCTCCGTCGCGAAAACCCTATTACCGAGAGCCACGATACGGAAATAGTTCCATAGACGCCGCCGCCAATCCCATCTCGGGGGATTCAGGAGATCGCCTCTGGCACCCTGCCGGAGAGGGGAATCATCTCCCAGAGGACACTTCATCACCATGATCGCCTCCGGACTGATGTGTGAGTAGTTCATCCTTGGACTATGGGTCCATAGCAGTAGCTAGATGGTTGTCTTCTCCTCTTGTGTTATCATGTTAGATCTTGTGAGCTGCCTATCATGATCAAGATCATCTATTTGTAATGCTACATGTTGTGTTTGTTGGGATCCGATGAATATGGAATACTATGTCAAGAGTACTATCAATCTATCATATATGTGTTGTTTATGATCTTGCATGCTCTCCGTTGCTAGTAGAGGCTCTGGCCAAGTTGATACTTGTAACTCCAAGAGGGAGTATTTATGCTCGATAGTGGGTTCATGCCTCCATTGAATCTGGGACAGTGACAGAAAGTTCTAAGGTTGTGGATGTGTTGTTGCCACTAGGGATAAAACATCAATGCTTTGTCTAAGGATATTTGTGTTGATTACATTACGCACCATACTTAATGCAATTGTCTGTTGTTTGAAACTTAATACTGGAAGGGGTGCGGATGCTAACCCGAAGGTGGACTTTTTAGGCATAGATGCATGCTGGATAGCGGTCTATGTACTTTGTCGTAATGCCCTAAGTAAATCTCATAGTAGTCATCATGATATGTATGTGCATTGTTATGCCCTCTCTATTTGTCAATTGCCCAACTATAATTTGTTCACCCAACATGCTATTTATCTTATTGGAGAGACACCACTAGTGAACTGTGGACCCCGGTCCATTCTTTTACATCTGAATACAATCTACTGCAATCATTGTTCTCTGCTGCTCATTGCAAACAAACATCATTTTCCACACCATACGTTTAATCCTTTGTTTACAGCAAGCCGGTGAGATTGACAACCTCACTGTTAAGTTGGGGCAAAGTATTTTGATTGTGTTGTGCAGGTTCCACTTTGGCGCCGGAATCCCTGGTGTTGCGCCGCACTACACTCCGTCACCAACAACCTTCACGTGGCCCTTGACTCCTACTGGTTCGATAACCTTGGTTTCTTACTGAGGGAAAACTTGCTGATGTACGCATCACACCTTCCTCTTGGGGTTCCCAACGGGCGTGTGCTTCACGCGTATCAACCGTCCATGAATGTTAATATTTGTTTTGACCAAAAAAGTATGAGCATGCTATCTAGATGATACTACTTGGCTCGTATTTGATCGAGTTCGGATTCTTCGCTTACTTTGGTCTTTCTTCCATTTTAGTCACTACATTCGGGGACGGTGCAAGCGAGCTGGCGGGAGAGAGGAGGGAGCGGAGGAGAAACCGGATGAAGACCACTTTCATCGTGATGATGCTTGTAGTGACTCTCGTCTATTTGTAACTAGAGATGGTGAACTTTGTATCAAGTAAAACTTGTGTAAAAATTTGACACTCTGCACTATATGTATCTCGGGCTGTAAATAATTTTGATGATATAGTAATGTGTATGTATAATTGTTGTTTATATTATACCTATATAATTGCTGTTTGTATTATACCCTGTGTAATTCCTGTATAAAACATGTATTTGTACAACGGGCAGTAAAAAAATCGTATATACATGTAACAATTTTGTGGCGCAGCTACAAGACATTCTGTGGCGCACCTATTTTTATGGCGCACCACATGCGCATGCGCCACTAAACATTGTTTCTATGGCGCATGGACCGGTGCACCACAGAATTACCATTTTAGTGGCGAGAATTCTTTGGCGCACTGCCCATGCGCCACAGAAACAATGTTTTGGTGCGCCACTGAAGAGCCTTTCCCTACTAGTGAAGGATGGTGAGATTAAGTCCATCCCATACTACTATGAAGCAACCAATCACAACCAGACCCTATCAAGTCCTTTGGTATGCGAAAGGAAGAAAATCCAGCTGATTACTCCATCTCATTCCATATCTTATGGTTAACACGCGTTAGAATCAATAGACGATATTGGTTATCAGTCCTAGATGAATATATACCCACTTGCAATTGAACCGCCACCATCAACACAAACTATGGTTCCATTGCCCACCATATCATCGTATTCATAATTTAAAACGGATACTTTGATTTTAACCGTAGGAATGATAAGTATAGTACTTTGCAAGTATTTGATTGTAAATAATCAGATGGCATGAGCAAGCATTGATGTTGCCTGAAAATTTTGATGTAGTGCCCTTCAGTATTTCGACTTGACCCAGGACCTCGTGTTCTAGAAAGATAGCATCATTGTCTAGCAAGACAATGCTTACAGATCGAAATGATGTTATTATGCATGGTAATGGTATGCATTGGTGTAATATCCCAAGTTTAGAGACGATCGAGGGGTAGAATTTAGAAAGGGATGTGCATTGCATCGGAAAATCTGGGGAAATTCTCGCTTTTAAAGAAAAATTGCATCGAAGGGGGGCAAGTTTCTCTCTCGACACCATACAGGGTTAGGGCTTCGAGAGTGCGATAAACTTGGACCTCAATTAACTGAATTAGGGTTTTCGAGAAGAGAGGGGAACAAATTACAATCTCAACTTAAGTTGTATGATTGAATTGTAACATGTTGTGTTTGAATTTCAAAATTCAAACATTAAACAAGAATATTATAATCCAAATTTGGATAATTCAATAAACAATTGAATAAATAAGAATTTGAAACAACAGAAATTATAAGTAAAGCCCATTAAAGAAAACCTTGAGCTTTATTGATTACCAAACAATATACATTGTGATTTACAATATTCCAATTGGATTATGCATATTACAATACATTACAGAAATTGAATAAATGGAAAAATAGAAAATAAAAATTACAAGATAATGTAAATATCTAGACAAATAAATCTTCATGGATTGCTTGATCACCACTTGAATGATCTTCACTTGATCATCTCATCTATCCCTGGAAAGAAAAACAACAAAGATAAATAAGAGTTAGGCCAAGTGGCAAAGCCACTTGGCAGGTTAGTGTAGAAATGAGAATATGGAGAGGATAATCTCAACTATGCCGAGCTGAGCATGTCAAAGCCCAAGTTCCAAGACACACACACACATGCAGCTCACAAGGTCAGCTGCATGTCTCACAGCACACTCAGTCCAGGGGAGAGGAACCCATGAAGAGCACTGCTGTCGGCCAAGGAAGTGATGAGGGAGACAGTATAAAACCTTTTCACTAGCAAACCCTGGATTCTCATCGACATGATCATCACAAGGGTAAGAACAGCAAGAACATGAAGAATAGCCAGTGCTATTCAACCCAGCCAAAACCACAAAATTATCCAGAACAGTTCCAACAGGAACTATGCTGTTGAGCTAGTCACCAGGAGAAGCATCACAAGCCACTAGGAGGAGTAGGGCAAGCCTCACACACCAACCAGAAGCAAATCCTCTACATCAGCAATTTATCTAGGAGCTGGAGTGAGGTATACACAAAAGAACCTGAGCAAACACATGTTTTGCTCATCAATAAGCATACACATGCATCACAGAAGCAAAGAAGGGTACTACATGGACTCAAGGAAAAGCATCAGTGAGCCACAAGTCATAGGACAGCAGTCAACCACCAAGCAACTGGTGATCACATGATCACCAGGATTTGACAATGCATGCAAGAGCATGCTAGAGCCAAGCCTAGCACCAATCATAGATAATATAAATTAAACAGCTATAGAACATGAATAATTGCATCAGAGACAACCAACTACATGATATACAATTGTATCCAGAAGCATGCCAACAAGATGTGGAGCTGATTAGTAAATACACAAGCTCAATAGAGCTTTACAGTGAAGCAAAGCTTCAGGAACACCACACCAGGGGCACTGGTTCTTGCAAAAATGCAAGGATTACCTACTGTAATCAAGCCAGGGGTCAAGAAATGGATACACATGATAATCTAGCGCCAGTAGCAAGCCCAGGAACAATCTAGCATGGCAGAAGTATCACAAAATGCTCATGAGCAAGTGCTCATGATTCATAGCAGCACAGAGGGCAAGCACACATACATAATCCAGAGGGACAAGAACAATAGCATAACATAGATTAGTGCAAATAAAGCACCAGCAGTAGCTAGCCACCATGACAATAGCAGAAAGCCAGCAGCATACACACAACCACAACAAGCAGCAGCAGACAGCACAACAGCAGCAGCACAGCATAAGCATCTCCTAGAGGAGCAGCCATGGCTGGAGCTAGAAGGAGGAGAAGAGCTGAGAGAGAAAGAGGAGGTGATGGAGTACTTACAGGTGAAGCGAGCCGACGAACGCGGCCATGGCAGCCACGGCGGCACACGTCGGGGGCACGGCAGCGCCAGGCAAATCCAGGCCAGGCCACGGCAATGTCGCAGCACCCAGCACCACCACGGCAGAGCTCATGGCGACGCCACATCACCAGGAGCGCCGACGGGCGGTGCATCGCCGCGGATTCTTGCGGCCTTGTTGCAGAAGAGTTGGGGGCGAACGGTGGCGACGAAGAATTCCAGATCGACGCGGATCATTAGATACTCCATCGAGAGGCGGTCAGTTTGCGACCGATCTCGTCGCCGGGGATGGCCGGAGTCGGCCGGAACAATTCGGCGACGGCGGCGGCGACAGAAAGTCGCCAGAGAGCGTAGGGTTAGGGTTCGAGGCGACACGGATGAGAAGGAGTGGAGTGAGCGACCGCACAGGTCGGTTGGACCTGAGTGGATCTAACCCAACCCGTTGGGCTCCACTGACAGGTGGGCCCAAGGGCAAAAAGGTCTTTTCACAATTTTGCTAAAAACAGAAACTTTGAATAAAATTTGAAAATAGATAAGAACTCTAAAAAAAATATGTAAATCACTCAGAATAAAATTCTCTATCATAATAAAATATGAATAGGATTTTCTGAGACAATTATAAATGAGTCATATTTAAAAGCAAGGATATAATCATTAAAAATCAACCCTTATATTTTTAATGATAAAAATAAGTCCATAAATGCATTTGGACTTAAAAACACCTTGGTAATATTCCAAGGTAGAAATTTACTTTGAAGAAATATCTCTAAATTGTTCTTAGTAATTACCTCTGACATAAAATGATAAAACACTGGGAAGGAGGGACAAAACCCTAAAAGCTGAAATCATGCATAATTGCTTCTTTAACCATTGCCCTTATCGGACAATGATGCTATCTTTCAGCAACATAGGACAAGGGTCAGTCCACACCATCAAACTGCAACACTTTGCAGTCTTCAGGCAATTTATCGCTTGCTCATGTCATTTGAGTATTTTTACCAAATTACTTGCAAAGTACTATACTTATCACTCTTGCATAAAAACAAAAGGTACTATTTTCATAACTATGAATATGACTATGTGGTTGGCAATGGAACCATGGAATGCATTGACATGGTGGAGGTTCCATTGCAAAGGGTTTATATCCATCTAGGATTAAACAACAAATATCGTCCAGTGATTCTTGTGCCGTTAAACTCGTGTTAACCATAAGATCTGGAGTGGGACGGAGTAGTCAATTGTACTTCCACCTCTTGTACATCAACGGATGCACTTACCGTAGTCACTTGAATCCCGAGGGACAAAAAGAGTGGTTGGGGAGCCCTAAGTCCCCACGGTAATGCGGTCTATGATGAGTTGCATCTACCGACGAAGGAATTGATGGTAGATAGCCCTGAATTGTCGTCGTGGTCGGGGGCTATCCATGATTGGTATAAATGCACCGGCGTGGACCCAGGTTCGGGGATTGCAACAAAGGGTGGGTGTGCGAGGTAGCGAAGGAGTATAATTTTCTAAGACCTTATACCGGGCCTCACACCAACGGAAGTGTGGATAGGAAAGCTACCCGGTTGGCACCAAGGTTAAGATCTCTTATGGGTAAAGCAACACACCTCTGCAGAGTGTAATGAATCGTGACCTGTCACTCCATGTTCTGGGATTTGGAACTGCGAACGCTGCCGGAAAGGAACTCCATGAAGTTCTAGTAAACCGGTGAAGGTTGACGGACATAGTTCTTCTTAATAAAAGCAATCTTTTGAAGAAATGGTTATTAAAACATGCATTGGTATTAGACTTTTTGGTCTAGTATCGTAGCTAGTGCATTAAACACCCCTTTCCTAATATGAACTTGTTGAGTACGCTCGTACTCATACCACTCTTAAATCCCTTGCTTAGATTGTCTGGATCGTCTTGAGGAGGACACTGATGGCCAAGAAGGAGCAGATGGGATCTGCTATGAAGAGCCAGACCTCTCCGGAGGTGTAGATGGAGTGGATTACCTCATCGTCTATGAAGACGGGGAGGGTTCCGAAGGAGAACAAGCGTAGGCTAGTATTGTAGTAGTAGTATCCAAGTAGTATGAACACTTTAGTACTTAGCTGCTCGAGTAGAATAAATGTATGACCTGCTAAGACTATTATATTGTAAGCTAAGTTGGGTTCACCTGGAACCCAGGAGTATTCCTCTCTGGGCCCAGGAGGAACTCCATGATGATATGTACATATGGTTTGTAATAATAAATGAATGAGTTATGGACCAGCTAAGTTCTGTTGTACTACTCTGAGGGATGTAATATTTGCGGATTGGTACCTCGTGAATGTTATATCAACGACTGGCATACTACAACATGCAGTGGTATGCAGGGTCACCACAATTGGTTTTGTTGGTGTGTCTTGCCCCTCTTTGGAATTTGTGATTATTTCACAATATTTAATACCATTCTTGGTATTTAAATAATATTTTCTAAAATGGTTAATTCATTCAAATACGGTTTCTTTAATTTAAATAAATTATGTAATATTTTCATTCAATTTTTGAATTCAAATAATACCTTTAATGTTTTTAATATTTCTTATTTTTTGAAAGAGAAAATCCTTTTTGGAAAATGGTTTATTTTCAAATAATCGAAGTATCAAAAGTCACTATGTTCTCTTGGTTAGTAATTTATTGTTTTAGAATAGTTTTCTAGGATTTTTGGGTATTTTCCCTAATTTATTTGAGTGCGAATTGATTTTCAAATCCCTTTTAGGAATTTCCTGTATTCATATCACTAAATATGAATTAATGATGTGGGCCTGATGGTAACAACTCCATGTGTACCAACTCGTTGGGACTACATGTTCATAGTGTTGTAGCAAGCGTTTTTCCCCACAAGGGTGACTCGAGGGTTTATATCGAACTCTCGGGGAATTGGCGAAGAACTTCTCTCCTTTTCCTCTTCAAACAATCTACAAAATAAAATATAATGCCTTGTGTCCCCAACTCCACCACGTGGTTGTCAAGCACAAGGTTTTGTGTAAGTAAACTGAAATAAACATGGAAATTTGTAAAAGTAAAAAAACAATCTATAACCATGCAATAAAGTAAAAGCAAAATAGTAAAGGTGTTTTGGGTTTTTGATTGTGCTAATAGTAAATGTACTTTTATATTTTAGAAATTAATAAGTACTAAAAGTGTATAGGATGATAAAACAAATGTAAAGGTGTTTCTTATGATAAAAGGTAGACCCAGGTTCATGGTTTCACTTGTATGCTCTCCCATAAGGTGTAATGGACATAAAACAATTCACAAGCGACATAATATTGATGGAACTTCAATATGTGTAATAGGCATTCATATGTGCATCACGTCCTAACATAGAGATGATGCAACACATCTCTCTTATACTCCTTAATTTAGAAATGGAAAACTCTATACAATCTAGAATTAAGAATAAATACAATATTTCCTTACATACTATGACATGATGTTTGAATATAAAATATGCTACCTTGAATAAAAAGATCACCTAGATTGTCACTACATGAAACTACAGCACACGCATTCACTTAATCCCTAGTGAGTGACGTCTTGATTTCCGTCCTCTTAGAGCTTGTCACGTGATCACCAAGAGCAATTGGCACTTTAATATTCATATACATGGAGCTGGGCTACTTACCCCGCTCTGATACTGCACTATCTATTCTATCGAGTATGGATGTCTGCATTATGATGGGCAGGTTGAGCATGATCACTTGGAAAAATAAGAAGTACTGGAATAAGACGATGAAGTAGAACAATAATAAGAAGGCCAGAACAAGAGGAGCAGCCGCACCGCTGATGGATCCCAAATGCGGGAGGTCAAATGTAGTACTTTTCAATAAGAAATGTTGTCAAACCCACGAGGAGCTGAAGGTATTGGTTCGTAAGTTCGAGAAGTAAAAAAATAGATGGGTGCAGTGGTTTTGGTGTTTTGTGTGTGTGTAGTTAACAATAAAATAAAGTGCAAGAAGTAAATAGCAATAAGTATATATATGCTCACAATGAGAGAAAGCCCAATCCTCTATGCAGCAAGAGGACAAGCTCAAGTGTGTGTGTGAACTTATATGTGACAAGCGTTTTCGAGGGCAACATGGATTTACTTAGCATTTATATTTCTACATAACATGGTGAATATTTTTTCAAGTTTCATTTCCTTAGGGTGGAGACTAAATTAGGTCCATCCATAGATATGAGCAAATACACCCCTTATGATGGATCCTAGAGCCATTTTCATGAGCAAGTATAGGAATCATTAAGATATAAATGTCCCACAATAGCAGTTAGTTCATTGGTCCCCGACATAAACCCCTCTAATGCAACTCAAAGTATTGGAAGACGGTTTCGGTCATTCCGTCCCTTCCAACCTTCATCATTACCTCGAAGTGTAGCCCTATGAGCTCATATAGGTGAAGTAATATGTAGTCGACATTCACATAAAACCACTACAGAACCACATGAAAGATAAAAACTTGACAAAATACTCATTGCATATTATATGGAAATCACAGCCAATTCATCCTATGCCCCTACGAACATGGGGATCTACTCAAAAGTGACAAACATGGTATGGATCAGAGGCATATGGATTACAAAACAATCTGGAAATATAATCTCTCCACCAAATAAAGACAGGTTGCTAATCACAATCATGCAAATAGCACTTACAAATATCCGGGGTTCAATCAATCACAAACTATGAGGGGGATGAAGTGAACCTTGGATATGGAGATGGTGATAATAATGGTGTTGATGGATATGTTAGTTGTAACATCCCAAATTTCAAATCAATGAAGACAAGGAGTTTCCAATATTCAAAATTTAGAACCAACAAAAACTTTTATTTGCATATAGTGCCATGCATAAGGTTTGTGCATTATTGTATGAGATTGCCATGATGTTTGTTTGTGTGCTTATGCTTACTACTTAAAACCCTAACTTCGATCCTTTGAAGATCACAAAGAAAATCAAAGAGGAAGAAAAGAAAGAAAATAGAAAAATCCCAAAACGCTCACATATGGTTTATGCCATTTTTTAAAATCTTCAACTTAGACCATTTTGGCTTGCACCACTGGTTGGAGAAGGTTACTAAACACTTATAAATACTTTTGGAATCAAATAAACTCAAATCAAATCAAATTTGAATTCAAATTGTGCTCACATGCACTAATGGTCAAAACTGCCATTTTTAACCTGATGCCTACTTTGAGCCTCTGTATTAAGAGATTTTCAAACCAAACAATTCCAACTCTTTGCGCCTCATCCAAGACCACATCAAGGTGAACAACTTTGGTGAAGACCACCCCTGCAAATTCATGCTGGATTCAAAGTTATGCTCAAGCAAAGTTGGAACTTTTAAGCAGATTCAAGATGGTGCCAAATTTGAATTTTCACAAACAAATTCCATTTTCCACCCCACCACCACCATTGTGTGCCAAATATTATATGGAACAACTCCACCAAAATTCAAAAATTTCCTTCTTGCGGCCATTGTGTCGAACACTTGGTGGGTAGAATTTACACAAGACACAAACCACTATTTAGAACAGTGTTCTGGCCCAAATTTGGATTGCATTTGATCCTACCTTGTCTCCTTGTCCCCTCCAACACAATGCCTCTACTGCCTAACCCTAGACATGGCCAGACATGGCAATGACATGCCCATGCCGGCCATGTTTTGCACACACCATGCCATAGCTAGCCTCTCACTTCTAGCCCTGCCCACCTTGTCCCCCTGCTTCCCCTTGCTCTACTGAGCATGCCTGGGCTAGCCTTGGTCGGAGAGGAGCACCGCAGCGACCGGAACACGCCGTGCCCACGATGTCCAGAGCATGCCAGGATTGGCATGGGCGCCGCCCACGGGCGTGCCAGTACGTGCGTCGCCCCGTTGACCACGACCTCGCCTGGACCCCCTCTTCTACCCTAAGCATCGCCACAGCACCAGGAAACCGCCAGACACCTCCTTGTCCCCGACCGTGGCCCGCCGTCGCCGGAGATGAAACCAAATCCCGCCACGGCCGCGCAGCACAACGTGTGCGCCCGACCGTGTTAGGCACCGCCCAGCCGCGCCATTACCGCCAGGAGGACCGCCAGGACGTGCTGAACAGCGCCACGCCCTCGCCTAGCTCACTAGCCCACTGTAACCACGTCGCCATGGTCAACTTCGCCGCAGTACCCTGCCTCACTCCGCCGCTATAAAAGGAGCCCCTCCTCGCTCGATTCATTCACACCGCAAGCTTCCCCTCTCCTCTCTGACTCTCCTCATCCACTCGCTGCTCGACATTGCCCACCATAGACACCCAATTGCTTCGCCGGAGCCCGTGAAGCCGCCGCGGAAGGAGGAGACGCCAGGAGCCACCCCCGGAGCTGCCGTTTGTTCCAGGAGCCTCGCCGTCGTCCACAACGCCGCCGTAGCACCTCTCCGACGATCGCCGTGCCGCCGGTGAGCCGCCGACCCCCTACCCTCGCCGCGCCAGGACCCTTCTCTCGCCGTCGACGACGATGGACTAGATCCTTTGGATCCTGTTCTAATCGTGCGGCTCAGATTAGAACATACCGCTTCGCGGTTAAATAGACGCTGGCGGGTGGAGCCCACCTCGTCAGGCAGCCCACGCGTGCAAAACGCGTGGTGGGCTGGCTTTCCCATTTTTAAACTGTTTCGGCCAAGTTAGGTTTCCCGCCAGGCCCAGGTTTTCAAATTCGATTTTGCTGTTTTGATTCAAATTCAATATTGGCTCCCACTTCAAATTTAAATTCAGGAAGATCTACCAAACCAAATTTGATGAATTTGATGTTGCTGGAAAGCTTGTGAAAAACTATGTACCCCACTGGTCTCAACCCAAGGTTCATTGTAGAATTAATGTGACAAAAATAACAAGGTAGGGCCTTTGCAACTTCAAACAATTCTTAAAAATCAACCAAAAATGCTTTTGAGTTGATTCCAACTCTCAAAAATCAAAATTCATATTGTCTATCTGAATATGTAAAACTATCACATAGTTACTTCATATGATCATGGGCTAGAATAAGTAATGGCTTTATGGCTATTTCTAGTCCATTTAAAATTTCCAAAACTATTTGTTAAATCATATGAGAGGTTTTCTCTCATTTAAATCTTTTCTCGAGTAACTCAATATTAGGTAGTAACCATAGTCTACGTAATCTCATATTGACTTATTTGGTGATATTATATTATGATTAGGGTAGTGTTAAATTACATGAGGCACTTTACCTCATTTAAATCATTTTCCCAAATGATAATTATGAATTGTTGACCTGGTCAGCATGGGTTCATACATTACTTATTTGAGGAACTTAAATCTTAACAAGATTCAATGAGAGGAAATTATTTCTCCAAGAACCAAAGAGAAGCCCTAATCAATATTTGTAATGAGAGGAAATTATTTTTCTTAAGAAGAAAACAAAGTCAACCAACAGTATAACAATGTGGTGATGATAGATTAGCTTGTGTGAACCTTGTGTGTGCTTAGTCCAGTTCTTAAGCTTTGATTGGTGATTGTTACCTCGTATCAATTTTTAGACGCTAGTACCGAGGAATACCAGGAGGAGGAGGTATACTTCCAGGAAGAGGAAGACCACTTTGATCAGTACACCAACCAAGGCAAGCTAATATTATTGCAAAGTGCAAAGCTCTATCAGAGCAAGGCACCCTTACCTATTACTTTATGCTTCATGATCAAATCCCAAGTGTTATCCTTACAAGCTTTTACTTTGATTATTAAAGCTTACTTTTATAGTTAACTTTGGTCTAAATATATAGTACTACAAGAGTATCAAATTTAGCCTAAGAGAGCTACAAGGTAGTTAGCACCCCTCATGACTAGTTGCTAGTGCTAACAAATAAAATTGACTACTCTAGATGGGAACTTGTGAAATGAAATGACTTTGAAATATTTTGAAGGTGAATGTGACTTGAATGACATGGTGAATTTGATTAAAAAAACTAATGGATGGGTTTGGATGCGATACCTTTCCAATTATTTAGTACCCCCACAATACCTGATTATGGGTAGGGCTTAACTGGAAGTTTATGCACCTTAGTATGGGTTCCCTCTAAACAAGTGTCATAGGGGTTATGCCGAGGCTGCCTCCATTGAAAGTGAAATGATGTGAAATGAGGTGAATGTCCGGCCCAAGCCCTATGCAGTTCCCAGGCTGACGGTTTGTCTTCGCTGGGAGGCCAAGCTCATGGGGAGAGGTACCTATACTAGGGTATGTAAGTGAAATGTTATGGTTGATGATCCGCGTACTGAGTTACGATTATTCAGGGTTACCCCTGACGGATGTAATCAAATGTTGTGGCACAAGTGTGCAACCTCTGTAGAGTGTAAATCTATTCGAATAGCTGTGTCCACGGTTACAGACGATTGGAAAGGCCATACTGTTCCATTGTCAGATGTTTTCTTGAAAAGAAAGGATGAATTGAATGGTGACATGACTTGAATCACAACTGAGTTGTGGGAATGACACTAATGTTCCCACTTGAGTTAGTTAGCAATTGAAGAGTCTTTACTAAATGCTTATGAACTAAAATTGGCTTTATGCAAATAAACCTAGAGCTTAGCACCCCATTACTAAAATTGATAGTACTTACACTAGTATTAGTTTGCGAGTGATGTCTACTCACGCTTCTTTTCCAGTAGACAGTGTTGGGCCTCCAAGAGCAGATGTTTGTAGAACAGCAGCAAGTTTTCCCTTAAGTGGATCACCCAAGGTTTATCGAACTCAGGGAGGAAGAGGTCAAAGATATCCCTCTCAAGCAACCCTGTGATCACAATGCAAGAAGTCTCTTGTGTCCCCAACACACCCAATACACTTGTCAGATGTATAGGTGCACTAGTTCGGCGAAGAGATAGTGAAATACAAGTGGTATGAATGTATATGAGCAGTAGTAACGGCGCCAGAAAATACTTGCTGGCGTGCAGTTGACGTGGGAGATATTGCAGGAAGTAGAGATGCAGTAAAACAGTAAACAAGCGGTGATTGCAGTATTTGGAAAGAAGGCCTAGGGATCATACTTTCACTAGTGGACACTCTCAACATTGCAATCATAAAGGAATGTAAATAAGCACTTCACTATGCTATTCTGAATTACTCTCTGGCAAAATAACGAACTCTAATTCATCATGTAGGCAAACCTTAAAGATGTATTCCCAAGTACTAATAAACATCCCATGCTGTCACTGTGAGCATTCATAGGAGGTACTAACACACCACAATTTCATAGAGACATCCAACTCAAATCATAACTCAGTGAACAAGTATTCTGTGAAATATAGCCTAAGAGACCCACACGGTGCACACACTGTCACCTTTACACACGTGGGACAAGGAGTCTCCGGAGATCACATAAGTAAAATCCACTTGAATAGCATAACGACATCTAGATTACAAAGCTCATCATATGAATCTCAATCATGTAAAGCAGCTCATGAGATCGTTGTATTGAAGTACATGGGAGAGAGAGAGATGAACCACATAGCTACCGGTACAACCCTTAGCCTCGATGGAGAACTACTCCCTCCTCATGGGAGACAGCAGCGGTGATGAAGATGGCGGTGGCGTCGATGGAGATGCCTTCCGGGGGCACTTCCCCGTCCCGGCGGCGTGCCGGAACAGAGACTTCTGTCCCCTGAATCTTGGCTTCGCGATGGCGGCTGCTCTGGAAGGTTTCTCGTACTGTGGCTTATTCGTCCGAAGTTTTTAGGTCAGGAGGCTTCTTATAGGCGAAGAGTCGGAGTCGGAAGGCTGACAGGGGCGCCACACAATAGGGGGCGCGCCCCCCCTTGGGCCGCGCCGGCCACATGTGTGGTGGCCCTGTGGCTCTCCTCTGGTCCCTCTCGGGTGTTCTGGAAGCTTCGTGGAATTATAAGATACTGGGTGTTGATTTCGTCCAATTCCGAGAATATTTCCTTACTAGGATTTCTGAAACCAAAAACAGCAGAAAACAGGAACTGGCACTTCGGCATCTCGTCAATAGGTTAGTTCCAGAAAATGCATCAAAACGATATAAAGTGTGAACAAAACATGTAGGTATTGTCATAAAACAAGCATGGAACATAAGAAATTATAGATACGTTGGAGACGTATCAGCATCCCCAAGCTTAGCTCCTACTCGTCCTCGAGTAGGTAAACGATAACAAAGATAATGTCTGAAGTGACATGCTACCAACATAATCTTGATCATACTATTGCAAAGTATATGAGATGAATGCAGGGATTCTAAGCAATGGTAAAGACAATGAGTAAACAAATGAATCATATAGCAAAGACTTTTCATGAATAGTACTTTCAAGACAAGCATCAATAAGTCTTGCATAAGAGTTAACCCATAAAGCAATAGATTCTAAATAAAGGCATTGAAGCAACACAAAGGAAGATTAAGTTTCAGCGGTTGCTTTCAACTTTCAACATGTATATCTCATGGATATTGTCAACATAAAGTAATATGATGAATGCAAATATGCAAGTATGTAAGAATCAATGCACAGTTAACACAAGTGTTTGCTTCTAAGATGGAAGGAAGTGGGTAAACTGACTCAACATAAAAGTAGAAGAAAGGCCCTTCGAAGAGGGAAGCATTGATTGCTATATTTGTGCTAGAGCTTTTATTTTGAAAACAAGAAACAATTTTGTCAACGGTAGTAATAAAGCATATGCATTATGTATAAGATATCCTATAAGTTGCAAGCCTCATGCATAGATTACCAATAGTGCTCGCACCTTGTCCTAATTAGCTTGGATTTACATGGATTATCATTGCATAGCATATGTTTTAACCAAGTGTCACAAAGGGGTACCTCTATGCCGCTTGTACAAAGGTCTAAGGAGAAAGCTCGCATTGGATTTCTCGCTTTTGATTATTCTCAACTTAGACATCCATACCGGGACAACATAGACAACAAATAATGGACTCCTCTTTAATGCATAAGCATTCAACAACAGATAATATTCTCATAAGAGATTGAGGATTGTTGTCCAAAACTGAAACTTCCACCATGGATCATGGCTTTAGTTAGCGGCCCAATGTTCTTCTCTAAAAATATGCATACTCAAACCATTCAACTCATGATAAATCACCCTTACTTCAGACAAGACGAACATGCATAGCAACTCACATGATATTCAACAAAGATAGTTGATGGCGTCCCCAGGAACATGGTTATCGCTCAACAAGCAACTTAATAAGAAATAAGATACATAAGTACATATTCAATACCACAATAGTTTTAAAGCTATTTTTCCCATGAGCTATATATTGCAAAGACAAAGAATGGAATTTTAAATGTAGCACTCGAGCAATTTACTTGGAATGGCAGAGAAATACCATGTAGTAGGTAGGTATGGTGGACACAAATGGCATAGTTTTTGGCTCAAGGATTTGGATGCACGAGAAGTAATCCCTCTCAATACAAGGCTTAGGCTAGCAAGGTTATTTGAAGCAAACACAAGTATGAACCGGTACAGCAAAGCTTACATAAGAACATATTGCAAGCATTATAAGACTCTACATTGTCTTCATTGTTGTTCAAACACCTTTACCAGAAAATATCTAGACTTTAGAGAGACCAATCATGCAAACCAAATTTCGACAAGCTCTATGTAGTTCTTCATTAATAGGTGCAAAGTATATGATGCAAGAGCTTAAACATGATCTATATGAGCACAGCAATTTCCAAGTATCAAATTATTCAAGACATTATACCAATTACCACATGTAGCATTTTCTGTTTCCAACCATATAACAATTAACGAAGCAGTTTCAACCTTCGCCATGAACATTAAAAGCTAAGAACACATGTGTTCATATGAACCAGCGGAGCGTGTCTCTATCCCACACAAGCATTTATTCAGAGAATGAAAATAACAAAACGAAAATAAAAGCACACAGACGCTCCAAGTAAAGCACATAAGATGTGACGGAATAAAAATATAGTTTCAATAGAAGAAACCTGATAAATTGTTGATGAAGAAGGGGATGCCTTGGGCATCCCCAAGCTTAGATGCTTGAGTCTTCTTGAAATATGCAGGGACGAACCACGGGGGCATCCCCAAGATTAGATTTTTCACTCTTCTTAATCATATATCATCCTCCTCTCTTGACCCTTGAAAACTTCCTCCACACCAAACTCAAAACAAACTCATTAGAGGGTTAGTGCATAATCAAAAACTCACATGTTCAGAGGTGACACAATCATTCTTAACACTTCTGGACATTGCTCAAAGCTACTGGAAGTTAATGGAACAAAGAAATCCATCAATCATAGCAAAAGAGGCAATGCGAAATAAAAGGCAGAATCTATCAAAACAGAACAGTCCGTAAATACGAATTTTTTAGAGGCACTGGACTTCCTCAGATGAAAATGATCAAATTGAATGAAAGTTGCGTACATATCTGAGGATCACACACAAAAATTGGCAGATTTTTCTGAGTTACCTACAGAGAACACTGCCCAAATTCGTGACAGACAGAAATCTGTTTCTGCGCAGTAATCCAAATCTAGTATCAACCCTACTATCAAAGACTTCACTTGGCACAACAATGCAATAAAGTAAGATAAGGAGAGGTTGCTACAGTAGTAACAACTTCCAAGACTCAAATATAAAACAAAATTGCTGTAGTAAAATAAAAACATGGGTTATCTTCCAAGAAGTGCTTTCTTTATAGCCATTAAGATGGGCTCAGTAATTTTAATGATGCACTCGCAAAAAATAGTAGTTGAAGCAAAAGAGAGCATCAAAAAGCAAATTCAAAACAAATTTAAGCCTAACATGCTTCCTATGCATAGGAATCTTGTAAATAAACAAATTCATGAAGCATAATGCAACAAGCATAGGAAAACTAGACAAGCGCAACTTCAAGATTTTTAGCATATAGAGAGGTGTTTTAGTAACATGAAAACTTCTACAACCATATTTTCCTCTCTCATAATGATTTTCAGTAGCATCATGAACAAACTCAACAATATAACCATCAAATGAAACATTCTTATCATGAGTCTCATGCATAAAATTATTACTCTCCACATAAGCATAATCAATTTTATTAGTAATAGTGGGAGCAAATTCATCACCATAATCATCAAATATAGGAGGCATAGTGTAATCATAATAACCTTTATCCTCCATAGTAGGTGGCACCAAAAGACCACTATCATTATAATCATCATAAATAGGAGGCAATAAAGAGTGGCATTCTATGTCCAATATCTCGATCGAAGTATGGAGGTCAAAATAAATAGAATAATGATGAATGAAAAAAAGAGAAAAATCCTTTAGCTGGATAAGGGGCGGATGTAGCCAAGTGGATCAAGGCAGTGGATTGTGAATCCACCATGCGCGGGTTCAATTCCCGTCGTTCGCCCATCGCATTATTGCAAATTCAAAAAATGCAATTTCCATATTCCTAGTTACGTATTTACTTACGGCGACGAAGAATAAAACTATCGCTATATTTTTTCCTTTTCCTAGTTCTTCTTCCAAGCGCAGGATAACCCCAAGGGGTTGTGGGTTTTTTTCTACCAATGGGGGCTTTCCCTTCACCGCCCCCATGGGGGTGGTCCACAGGGTTCATAACTACCCCTCTTACTACGGGTCGTTTACCTAGCCAACACTTAGATCCGGCTCTACCCAAACTTTTTTGGTTCACCCCAACATTACCCACTTGTCCGACTGTTGCTAAGCAGTTTTGGGATACTAAACCTCATCAAAGTAAATTTTCTCCTCAATGCTTGGGGGACTAAAAATATCAAGCTCATCAAAACCAGCTTCCCCAAGCTTAGAACTTTCTATATCATTAGCAACAATGGTGTTCAAAGCGTTCATACTAATATGTTCCATGGGTTTTTTAATTTTCGCATCAAACCATCCATGTATTAACTCAGTAAATAGATTAAAGAGCTCCATGTTGCTTTCCATTATGCCTGACTAGTGAAATAAAATCAATAAACAAAAAGATGCAATTGCAGGATCTAAAGAAAATAGCTTCGAGCACTTACAACGGTACCAGAAAATAACTTAGTTACATGGGACCAGAGTGTGAGTGCCTTTTACCTTTCCTCCCTGGCAACGGCGCCAGAAAATACTTGACTGTCTACAACTGGCGCGTGGTTGACGTGGGAGGAAATCTCTGTGGTGAAGCTTTTCGTTCCCCGGCAACGGCGCCAGAAAATAGCTTAATGTCTACTCACGCTTCTTTTCCCGTAGACAGTGTTGGGCCTCCAAGAGCAGAGGTTTGTAGAACAGCAGCAAGTTTTCCCTTAAGTGGATCACCCAAGGTTTATCGAACTCAGGGAGGAAGAGGTCAAAGATATCCCTCTCAAGCAACCCTGTGATCACAATGCAAGAAGTCTCTTGTGTCCCCAACACACCCAATACACTTGTCAGATGTATAGGTGCACTAGTTCGGCGAAGAGATAGTGAAATACAAGTGGTATGAATGTATATGAGCAGTAGTAACGGCGCCAGAAAATACTTGCTGGCGTGCAGTTGACGTGGGAGATATTGCAGGAAGTAGAGATGCAGTAAAACAGTAAACAAGCGGTGATTGCAGTATTTGGAAAGAAGGCCTAGGGATCATACTTTCACTAGTGGACACTCTCAACATTGCAATCATAAAGGAATATAAATAAACACTTCACTATGCTATTCTGAATTACTCTCTGGCAAAATAACAAACTCTAATTCATTATGTAGGCAAACCTTAAAGATGTATTCCCAAGTACTAATAAACACCCCACATTGTCACTGTGAGCATTCATAGGAGGTACTAACACACCACAATTTCATAGAGACATCCAACTCAAATCATAACTCAGTGAACAAGTATTCTGTGAAATATAGCCTAAGAGACCCACACGGTGCACACACTGTCACCTTTACACACGTGGGACAAGGAGTCTCCGGAGATCACATAAGTAAAATCCACTTGAATAGCATAGCGACATCTAGATTACAAAGCTCATCATATGGATCTCAATCATGTAAAGCAGCTTATGAGATCGTTGTATTGAAGTACATGGGAGAGAGAGATGAACCACATAGCTACCGGTACAGCCCTTAGCCTCGATGGAGAACTACTCCCTCCTCATGGGAGACAGCAGCGGTGATGAAGATGGCGGTGGCATCGATGGAGATGCCTTCCGGGGGCACTTCCCCGTCCCGGCGGCGTGCCGGAACAGAGACTTATGTCCCCCGAATCTTGGCTTCGCGATGGCGGCGGCTCTGGAAGGTTTCTCGTACCGTGGCTTATTCGTCCGAAGTTTTTAGGTCAGGAGGCTTCTTATAGGCGAAGAGTCGGAGTCGGAAGGCTGACGGGGGCGCCACACAATAGGGGGCGCCCCCCCTTGGGCCGCGTCGGCCACATGTGTGGTGGCCCTGTGGCTCTCCTCTGGTCCCTCTCGGGTGTTCTGGAAGCTTCGTGGAACTATAAGATACTGGGCGTTGATTTCGTCCAATTCCGAGAATATTTCCTTACTAGGATTTCTGAAACCAAAAACAGCAGAAAACAGGAACTGGCACTTCGGCATCTCGTCAATAGGTTAGTTCCGGAAAATGCATCAAAACGATATAAAGTGTGAACAAAACATGTAGGTATTGTCATAAAACAAGCATGGAACATAAGAAATTATAGATACGTTGGAGACGTATCAGCGAGTACTTTAAAGTACTCACGGCTGTGTCCCTGGCTATTTAAATTGCCAGACTATGAAGAGGAGCAGTAGTACCAAGGTGACGGCCAGCAGGACGTCTACGACAACTAGGAGTATCTTATGACGTCAGGCGTTGGCCTGTGGATTAGATATTCCACTACTTCTACGCTTCCGCTATGTAATGTGTTCGTTGATCATTAGATCAACTATTTGTGTAATATTGGATTGTGTGATCTATATTTGTAAGACGACTATGGTTTGTAATGAATGATGACTTATGATATAACCTGTTATGTCTCACAACAACAATCTTCCTGGGATTGCGATGTATGGCATAATAGGCATCTGGACTTAAAAATCCGGGTGTTGACAAGTTGGTATCAGAGCCATTGTTTGACCTTAGGAGACCCTAGTTAGAATGGACGTCTCAAAAACTTAGTTTCAAAACCAAATGAAGTGAATATTTACGAAAAATTATTCACTCTCTTTTCCTTGAGATCTTTTCAAAATGATAAGTCATGGTCTTCCTTATAAATCTACATAAAATTTTGACACACTTGTTCACTTCTCTAACTTACTCATCCAATTCACTTTCAAATGGAGCCAACCAACACCAAGTTTTACCAGCTGGGCAATGGTGGGAGCTTGGTTTTTGAGAGGGACTTGGACTCTCTGTCTGACTTTCTCGGACGCCCGCACCCGGAGTTTCACGGAGTCGAAGTCAACGACCATCCCGGAGGGGAAATTCAGTGGGTTATCACCGCTGATCTGAGGGGCAAGATGGAGCCTCCTACCTCTGAGAGGATCCTCTTTTCCATCAGGGAAAGCAACTGGCTGGATGGACTCGCTCGTGCTCTTCAGGTGTCGGGGGGAAGACCCCGGATAGGGCAATGGACGCGGAGCAGCCGGCTGGCCACTGGCCGGCTCGCGGCAAAGGCCGGCTGAGGAGCAGCCGGCTGGCGCCGTGGCCGGCTGGTCCGGAAGCCGGCTGGCTCTAGGTCCTAGTCGGCCTGGCTACGGCCACCAATGCTGTAGCTGGGCCGGCTTCTACAAGCCATATCCGACTGGGGTTTGTACCTCAGACCGACTCGAGGCTGGCGAGTCTTGCACTGGAAGGAACCGGGTTGGTGATCCGGGTTCCTAAAGTCCACGCTGACTCCATCTTCCGTAAAATGCGGGGCACTGTGGAGCAATAGTGCCACGCGCCGGACAGGCCGTCAGGGCTTACGACGATCCGTACTGGCTACAGTGGCTGACGGCGACAGGGACACCTCCTCTCCATACCGCTGACCGTGGCAGCCGGACGGGACAGGCCACGATGCCTCAACGGCTCCTAACGTCACCGCCTCGGGAAGGAGAGGAAGCCGGAGCCGGCCAAGCCGGCCAGTAAATTATAGGGTCTTATATGTAAAGTGCCGGCGCCTATATAAGCCGCACTACCCCCTCTCGTGCAGGGGATCGATCATTCTTACTTCATTCCACCCAGAGAGCTGCCCTGCGAGAGAGACCATCGTCTCCTTTAGCCTCCCAGGAGCAGCCGGACACAGCTCTAGGAGCACCATTGTATTGTGTGATCGTCATATACACTCATAGCAGGAGTAGGGGTTTTACCTCCATCGGAGGGCCTCGAACCTGGGTACGTCGCCGTGTCGCTCGTGCCCATACCCGCATCCGGATACCGCCGTGAGATCCCTCAGGAACCACTTCGATTAGCCACCCTATGGCATATGCCGTGACGATACCACGACATTTGGCGCCCACCATGGGGCCTTCAGCATCCTCGGCCGGTGTCTTCATCCGGACGGGCCTCACCATCACCACCGGCGAGCGAGTCGCTTCAGGCTTGATCTGGAGATTCGGCTCCCTCGACTGCGTCAGCGACAACGCTGGCTGCTTCGCTGACCGGCCCTTCCCAGCCGGCGGCAGCGTCATCTCCTTCGGCGGCCACGACGTCTACGTCGCCACCGTCGCACCGCCGCGCTACCCGCGGCAGGTGCTGCGCTGCGCAAGCCCTCCTCCGCAAGCCGGCAGAAGCGCCCCCGCCAGCCCCGCCGTCGTGCAAGTCATGATGGCTGGCGACGAGCTCCCCACCAAGAACCCGCGCATGCGCGGCCCCAACCTGGAGCGCAACGTCGACCCCAACGCCTCCGGCTCGGGCCCGAAGGCGCCACCGCCACCGTCCCGGCTGGACGAAGTCCGGGCAAAGCTGAGCACCCCGCTCACGCCTGGCGGAGACCCCACCGCCATCGAGGCGGACTTGGAGGCGCATCGCCAGCTCCTCCTCAAGCAAACCGAAGAACTGGCTACTGCTAAGCGCCAGATGGAGATCACCCAGCGCGAGTACAACCGCGCCCACGGCCTCACTCCAGGCGGCGATGGTCCCAGTCGAGCCGGTCAGATCCGCCGCAGGGGCCGCGACCTTGGCGCTGAGATCGCCCGCGACGGTGCTCCTTCGCCGACTTTGTCCGCGGAGCTACCCGTCTACAACACCCCCGACAAGAACATGCGCGCGGCACAAGCCGCCACAGAAGAGCTGAACCGCCTTGAGGGCGAAGAGTTACGCCGCCAAACCATGCGGGTGACTGAGCTGCTCAACGCAGCCAACAAGCAGGCGGCCGACCCCAGGTATGTCAATGCCCCCAGAGCTTCTCACGCTCGTGGCGCTGCAGGCAACGACAGGGAAGGCGCCAGGGACACGGCCGAGTCCGCCTCCCCAGCACCAAGCCGGCACCATGACTCCCGGGCCACGCACGCAAGTTCGGGCCGGCCGAGCCACCAGCCGAGCGGCAGCAGCCGCAGCCGGCCTCCCCCAAGCCGAAACCAGGAGCAAGACTCCGAGCCCCGCCGTCAGCACCGGCCGGCTCCAGAAGCAGCCGGCACACGCCAGCCGGCACGCTCCCGGCTGGGCCCCCGCATCGAGCCCACCGACGCCAGAGACCGCCTCGATCGGCTGGTCGAATCCCGCATCGCGGAAGAGGAGGCGCCGGCTTGCCCCAAGTGCTTCGGGCCCCGCATCGCCAACGAGCCCGTGCTCGACGGCTTCCAGCTCCCCCGCGACACGCCCAAGTACGACGGCACCGCCAAGCCGGAGGACTGGCTGCAGGACTACTCCACCGCAGTCGGCATCTCTCGAGGCAACAAGCGGTGGGCGGTACGCCTTCTCCCCCGATGCTGGTCGGCTCCGCCCGCACCTGGCTCAACAACCTGCCAGCCGGCAGCATCAACGGCTGGCTAGATTTCGAAGAGGCCTTCGTCAGCAACTTCACCGGCACCTACCGCCGGCCGGGTCGCCCTCAGCAGCTTGAGATGTGCAAGCAGGGCCCGGACGAGACGGATCGCGCGTACCTGACGCGCTGGTGCGAGATGCGCAACTCCTGCGAGGGCGTGCACGAGATCCAGGCCATCAGCTTCTTCATGGGAGGCTGCCGGCCAAACACCATGCTGTGGCACAAGCTGCGCCGTAGTGACCCCAAGTCGATGGCCGCCTTGATGGCCATTGCGGACAAATACGCGCTGGCTGAAGAAGCCGGCAAGGCGCCGGCTGACCCAGCACCGGCTCCCTCCAGGCGGGACCACCACAAGTCGGCTGAGCACAAGCCGGCAGACGGCGCCTCTCATGGCAGCCGGCGGGACAACTACCGCGGCAAGCGTCACAGCGACCAGCCGGACCGCCGGTACGGCTCCGCCCACGTAGCCGCCGTGGCAGACAACGCGGCAGGCGGCAGCCGCCGCCAAAAGCAAGACCGGCAGTGGAAGCCGAAGTACACCTTCGAGCAGATGCTCGACTCGCCGTGCAAGTACCACAGCGGCAAGAACCCCTCCAACCACACCACCCGCGACTGCCACTTCATGAAGCGGCTGACAAGCGGCGAACCCCTCCCGCCTCCACCCCCGCCTCCACCAGCCGGCGGGCCAGGTGGCCAAGCCGGCGCAGAGAACGCCAACCTCGAGCACCACGAGGCTAACCAAGTGCACCATGGCGGCCGATATCTGGCCGAAGTTGCTACCTACATCATCTTCACCTCCGAGCCTGAGGACAAGACGAGCCAGCAGAGCCGTTCCCTCGAGGTCAACGCGGTCATACCGCCGGTCCCCCAGTACCTAAACTGGTCAGAACAGGCCATCACTTTTGATCGCCGCGACACACCGGCTGTCCTGCCGAAGCCGGGCAGCTACGCCATGGTCCTCGACCCCACCATCGGCACAACCCGGCGCAGCGTGCGTTTTTCGCGCGTCCTCATCGACGGCGGCAGCAGCATCAACATCCTCTACCGCGACACCGCCCGCAAGCTGGGCATCCAGGAGGCCGAGTTGCGCCCCACCCCCACCGTCTTCCACGGCATCGTGCCAGGCCACTGCTGCCAGCCGATAGGCCGGATCACGCTGGAGGTGATGTTCGGGAAGCCGGACCACTTCCGCACCGAGAGAATCGAGTTCGAGGTGGTGGACCTCGTGAGTCCCTACCACGCGCTCCTGGGCAGGCCGGCCATGACCAAGTTCATGGCGGTACCTCACTACGGGTACCTGAAGATGAAGCTGCCTGGCCCCAAGGGGGTCATCACCGTAGCCGGCGACTATCGCCGCTCCATGGACTGCACCAGGCAGAGCTCCAAGATGGCCCAGACGCTGGTCATCGCCACCGAGAAGCAGCTCATCCACGATGCCGTCGCCCTCGCCAAAGCCGCGCAGACAGACACGCCGGCTGCAGGCAACCCGGCTGGGACGACTCACTTCCAGCCGGCCGACAACACCAAGAAGATCCTGCTGGAACCGGCGCAGCCGGACAAGTACGTCACCATCGGTGCCGGCTTGAGCAAGAAATAGGAAAGCGAGCTCACCAGCTTCCTCCGTGAGAATCGGGACATCTTCGCATGGACTCCAAGAGACATGCCGGGTGTGCCGAGGGAGTTGGCTGAGCACCACCTCCACGTCCGGCCTGAAGCCAAGCCGGTGAAGCAGCCTCTCAGGCGCTTCGCCGAAGAACGAAGGAAGGCCATCGGTGAAGAAATCGCCCGGCTCCTAGCTGCCGGCTTCATCATGGAAGTGCTGCACCCGGACTGGTTGGCGAACCCGGTCCTGGTTTTGAAGAAGAACGGCTCCTGGCGCATGTGTATCGACTACACCAGCCTGAACAAGGCGTGCCCGAAGGACCCCTTCCCCCTGCCGCGCATAGATCAAGTTATAGACTCGACTGCCGGCTGTGAACTGTTGTCTTTCCTAGATGCCTATTCAGGCTACCACCAGATTCCTTTGAATCCGGCTGATCAAATAAAGACTTCGTTCATTACCCCGTACGGGGCTTACTGCTACACGACTATGCCGTTCGGCTTGAAAAATGCAGGCGCCACCTACCAAAGGTGCATGCAAAAATGCTTGCAGGATCAAATCGGCAGAAACGTTCACGCATATGTGGATGATGTCGTTGTAAAGACCAAGGAGACGACTACCCTCCTTGATGACCTGACAGAAACCTTCACCAATCTGAGAAGATTTCGGATGAAGCTCAACCCGGCCAAGTGCACTTTCGGCGTGCCGTCTGGCCAGCTCCTTGGCTACCTTGTCTCTCAGTGAGGGATCGAAGCCAACCCGGACAAGATCAGTGCCCTGGAGAAGATGGAACTGCCGTAGTGCCTCAAGGACGTCCAGAAGTTTGCTGGCTGCCTGGCTTCCTTGAGCCGCTTCGTCAGCCGGCTGGGGGAGAAGGCACTGCCCCTGTATCAATTGATGAAGAAGGCGGACAAATTCGTCTGGTCACCGCAGGCGGACGAGGCCTTCCGTGACTTGAAGCGCGTGCTCTCAACCGCGCCAATCCTTGCAACGCCGGCTTCAATGGAGCCGATGCTGTTGTACATCGCAGCCACCAACCGAGTGGTTAGCGTTGTCCTGGTGGTGGAACGCAAAGAAGCCGGCAGGGAGCAGCCGGTTCAGCGCCCAGTCGATTACCTTAGCGAAGTGCTCTCCCAGTCGAAGCAAAACTACCCCCATTACCAGAAGGTCACATACGGCGTCTACATGGCGGCCAAGAAGCTCAAGCACTACTTCCAAGAGCACCCCGTCAAGGTGGTTGCCACAGCGCCCTTGGCGGAAATCATCGGCAGCAAGGATGCCAACGGCCGGGTTGCCAAGTGGGCCCTGGAGCTAGCCGCCCACACCATCCTCTACGAGCCACGCACAGCCATCAAGTCGCAGATCCTCGCGGACTTCTTCATCGACTGGGCCGAGATGCAGTACCTGCCGCCTGTGCCAGATTCCACACATTGGAAAATGCACTTCGACGGCTCGAAGATGCGCAACGGCTTGGGAGCCGGCATCGTCATCACCTCTCCCAAGGGAGACCGGCTGGATTACGTCCTGCAGATCCACTTCGCCGCATCCAACAATGTGGCGGAGTACGAAGCGCTCATTCATGGGCTGAAGCTGGCCAAGGAGATTGGCGTGCGTCGCATACTCTGCTTCGGCGACTCCGACTTGGTCATACAGCAAGCATCTGGCGACTGGGACGCGAAGGACGCCAACATGGCCTCGTACCGCTTCCATGTCCAGCAGCTATCCGGCTTCTTCGACGGCTGCGAATTCCACCATGTGCCACGAGCAAGCAACGAGGCGGCAGACGCCTTGTCCAAGATTGGCTCAACCCGGCAAGCCATTCCGCCGGGCATCGCCTTGGCGGTTCTCAAGAAGCCGTCCATCATACCGTCACCGGATTTGGATTCAATATTCGTGCCGGCTGACCCGGGGGCTGCTCAGCCGAACCCGGGGGCTTCATCGCCCAAGTCGGGGGCTAACAAGCCAAACCCGCCGGCTACCATGCCGAACCCGGGGACTTCTCAGTCCAACCCGGGGGCTTCATCGCCAAACTCGGGGGCTAGCAAGCCGAACCCGCCGGCTAGCAAGCCGAACCCGGCGACCATGCAGTCGGATCCGGAAGCTCCCACGCAGGAGGCCCTGTTGGTCAGCGTATTCGAGATAAGATGCGTACCTTCATGGGCACAAGATTTCCTCTCCTACCTCACCGACGGTGTGCTGCCTGATGACAGAGTCCAGGCCAGGCAGATTGAGAGAAGGGCCAAGGCCTATACAATCATCAACCACCAGCTGTACAAACGCAGCGTAAGTGGGGTGTTCCAGCGGTGCGTCGAGCCGGCTGAAGGGATTGAACTCCTACGGGAAATCCACCAAGGAGAGTGCGGACATCACGCCTCATCCAGAGCCATAGTAGCCAAAGCCTTCCGGCACGGCTTCTACTGGCCGACTGCGCTCAAAGATGCAGAAGAGTTGGTGAAGAAGTGCAACGGCTGTCAGCGCTTCGCAAAAAAGAGACACCAGCCGGCTTCCGCCTTGAAAACCATCCCCATCACATGGCCATTTGCCGTATGGGGCTTGGATATGGTAGGCCCATTCAGAACGGCGCGAGGCGGCATGACACACCTCTTGGTGATGATTGACAAATTCACCAAGTGGATCGAAGCCAAGCCGATCAAGAAGCTGGATGGCTCCACAGCCGTCACATTCCTCAAGGAAATCATTGTGAGATTCGGCCACCCCCACAGCATCATCACCGACAACGGCAGCAATTTCTCCCAAGGCATCTTCTCTCGCTATTGCGGGGAAATGGGGATCCGGATGGCCCTATCTTCTGTGGCACACCCAGAGTCCAACGGACAAGTGGAAAAGGCTAACGGCTTAGTCCTAGCCGGCATCCGGCCCCGGCTGGTGGAGCCGCTCGAGCGAGCAGCCGGCTGCTGGATTGAAGAATTGCCCAATGTGCTGTGGAGCCTGCGCACAACGACAAACCGCTCAGTCGGCTTCACACCATTTTTCCTCGTATACGGGGCCGAAGCCGTCTTGCCGACTGATATCGAGCATGACGCGCCAAGGATCAAGCTCTACACAGAAGCCGAAGCCAAAGAAGCTCGCGAAGATGGAGTTGACCTGGTCGAAGAGGCCCGGCTGCTGGCTGCGTCTAGATCTACTATCTACCAGCAGAGCCTCCGACGCTATCACAGCCGGAAGGTCCAGCCCTTAGCATTCCGAGAAGGAGACCTAGTGCTCCGGCTGATCCAGCGGACAGCCGGACAGCATAAACTGTCATCCCCATGGGAGGGTCCCTTCATCGTGAGCAAGGCAGTAGGCAATGATTCCTACTATCTCATAGATGCCCAAGAGGCTAAGAAAAACAAGCCGGACAAGGCTGACGAGGAGACTAAACGTCCCTGGAATGTCAGGTTACTCCGCCCATTTTACACATGAGAGCAAGAATGTATGTATCCCTTGTATCCCTTTTGTAAGCTATGAAAAAGCACGCGCCAAGAGCGCCGTTTCCGACAAGTTTTTCGCGTACTCTACCTTGTTTCGCCAATTGGCTTGAACCCTTTCACGTGGTTGGCTCAGTAACGTGATCCGGTTTCCGACAGCCGGCTTCCGATCCAGCTACAGACCGCAACCCGGCTGTCCGGCTGGCGGGAGTAAGGCCTAGGGAGCCGGCACGCGAAAAACGACTAAGGGAAAGAGTAAAAGCGAGTTGACTTACAACTTTTCATATAAGTGCCGGATTGCTGAATTCAGCTCGTTCGACCGAAATACTGTCGGCCTCACCCAGCGGCCCGCTCTTGATCCGGCGACGGATCGCAAGTCGGACGTGCGACCGGCAAGAGCACAGCCAAAGAGTGGGGCGGATGGGAAAAAGCGAACGAGTCGAAAGAAAGCAACTCGGCACACAAATGATTAACAAACACATTAAAGTGTGACTTAATTAAAGGGCGATAATATTCATACATCTATACCCGGCATCCCGGGGATTTAATAAATTGTCTTGGCAAAAGAACAACTGAAAAGCAGGTAAACTAAGCCGGAGGGGCATCAGCGGAGCCGGCTGCCGGGTCGTCCTCGGGCGCGTCTTCCGCCTCCTCATCTTCCATGTAATCCTCATCGGATGGAGGAGGGTTCGGGTCCGCGACGAAGGCGCCCTTGTCGACGAAGTCGGCGATGGCGCTGGCCCGGGCAAGGCGGGCGGCCTTGAGTTCGGCTGGGAGCTTGTCCTCCACGCCGGCTCGCCGGAACTCGAGCTGCCCCAGGTCCACCTCGTTGTACCAAGAGAGGACGAAGGACAGCGCCATGTCGGCGCCAGCGCGCGTGGCCGACTCCTTCCAGTCGAGGAAGCGGTCCGGCGCCCGCTCCATCAGGGAGATGAGGCCGGAGATGTCTTGCGGCACCGCCTCTCCAGGCCACAGCATCGGCACCAGCTCTTCAGCCGCCTTCCGAAGCTCCCAGCCAAGCTTGGTGATGGGCTCGATGCGGGCAGCCATGGACGCGATGTGGTCCTCCATGGAGAAGTACTCTGAGCTGCCCTCGCCGGTCTCCCACCTCCTGGAGTCGCGCGCAACGCCAACGGTTGCTAAAGCCGCGTCCTGTGTCTCCGGGAAGGCCGCTGCAAGAAGAAGCAAGTCAGAAATCATCGAAGCCGAAATAAGCTGAAAAATGCAAATTTTCGAAGTCCTAAGCCAAAAGGAAAAGCCTGGCGGCAGCCGGCAAGAACCGACTGCCACCAGCCCGAAGATGGGGATAGCGAAGAAATCAGAAGTTTCTGCTACCGGCTGCCAACGAAAGCCGGCAGCCGACAGCTGAAAGCCGGCAAAGGGAAAGGAACATAGAGATGCACTCACCCGCCAAGCCGCGATCAAGTGCGCCAAATTCGTCCGTCCAGCGCTTGGCGGTAGCCGTCAGCTCCGTGGACTTGGCGGTGACCTCCTCCTGCAGCGCAAGCCGCTGCTTCTCCACCTCTGTCAGCCGCCGGCTCAGATCCTCCACCTTCTCCTTCTCCGCCGTCCTGAGGGAGTTGAGCTCAGCGAGGTGGTTCTGCTCCAGCAGGCGCAGCCGCGTCAGCTCCTGCTCAGCCAGCTTGAGCTTGGCGGTGGCAGATCGGCCCGCCTCCTCGCTCTCGGCGCACTGGGCGCGAGCATCCCGGAGATCCGACTCCAGCCGCGGAACCTTGGCGGCTTCAACTGTGAGGCGGCCGGAAAGAAACGTCAGCCAAACAAGGCTAAAAAGAAAAGAAGACATCGAGTCGAAAGAAGCGAAATCTTACCCTTGACGGTTTCCAGCTCGCGGGCCAAGTCGGCCCGGTCCAGCTTGGCCTTGTGGTAATGGGTGACGGCGCGGTTATACAGAGTGGTGCGCCGATCCATCACAGCCTAAGGAAAAAAAGAAAGTCAGTTAGACAAGCGAAACCCGGGCCGGCTCCGAGCAGCCGGCCCATGCCTCGGAGGGCTACCAGGATAATAACCAGATCAAAAACAGATGAAGCTCACCTTGCCGGCTTCCTCCACCTTGGCGAGGTTGGCTGCGGTCTCCGCAGCCCTGGCCTTGAGGTTGGCCTGCAGGCTGGAGAAGAACATCTCCACCGATGCTTGGCCGGGGTTCCCCTCCCGGCTGGTCACCTCGTAGGAGTCGGCGCGGAGCCACGCCTGCTCCATGGTGGCAGCCGAGCCAAGGCTGGAGTCGGAGGCGGACGGCACCTGCAGAAGCAGTGCGCCCTTGGCCACGTGCAGGCCCTGCTGCAGCGCCGATGAAGCTCCCGTCCTCACCAGCGCGCGCGAGTCGGTGCCCTCAGTGCGCGCCGGCTCGTCCCTTGCCGGCTCCCGCCTGGCCGGCTCCTCCGTCGTCGGCTCCGGTGGCGGCGTCGCTCGGGCGCAGCGAGATGGCCCAGGCCGGCGCGGTCGTCTCCGGCGCACAGGGTGCCCCTCCGGGCTCTCGTCCAGCACCACCACGCTTGGCCTGGCTCCGGCTCCCGGTAGCGGGTGGCGCAGCCCTGCCGACTCCGGCTCCGGTCGCGGGTGGCGCAGCTCTGCCGGCTCCGGTTCCGGTTGAAGGCGGCATGCCCCGCCCGGCCCCAGCGGCTGGGTCCAGAAGAGGTGTCCGGCGCGGGAACATATCGTCCAGCGTCGGCTGCCGCGTTGGCTCGACCCGCGTGCCGTGATCAGGCGCTGAGGCCAGCGGCACGGCAAAGGAAGGCGCCCCTGCGGCAGGCGGCGGCGGCGTAGGTGCGCGCGAGGAAGGCTGCGACGTCTGCTCCCTCCTCTGGCGGGGAAGCGGCGACACAACGCGCGGAGTCTGCCGGGAGCCGCCGCCCTGGGCAAACTTGATAGGGGCCCTAGCCGGATAAACAAAGAGAAGATAAGCATAAAAGAAAGGAAAGAAAAGGATCAAACAAGAAAGAGAAAAGAGAACTCACCCGGCCTGCTCCGGAACCTTCTTCGGCTGCAGCCGGCGCTGCTTCTTCGCCTTCGCCTCCAAGGCGGCGGTGGAGCCGACTCGCTTCGTGCCCTTGGGCGCCGAAGTCGCCGTGGTGCTGGGCGGCCTCGTGCGCAGGGGCACGGCGGGGATTGGCCCCGTGGCGGATGTCGCCGGCTCCTCGTCCTCCTGCTGCTCCGGTGATGGGGGCGGATTGTGCTCCCCTTGGCCGCCTAGATCAGGTGCCTGCAGCAGGTCATCGTCGCCGGCCTGGTCGCCGGCTTGGTCAGCCGGATCGACGTGATCCGGCGTCCACCTCCTCGTCGCCAGGTCGCCGTCCTCGGCGTTCTGGCGCTCAAAGAGCTAGAAAGACAGAAAAAGCATGAGCAAACAACAAGTCGGAAGTCGGCAAAAGCAAAAGGAAGTCGGCCTCGCAGCCGCAAGCCGGAAGCCGGTGAAAACACAAACTTACCCGCTCGGGCGGATGGTCCCTGTCGCGGGGCGCCAGCCCGTAGTTCCAGTCGTCCGGTATGTTTGCCTTGGTGATGTTATTCACCCGGCTGGCCACCTGGGCCTTGGAGAGCACCGCCTTGGACGTCCGGTTCGGGTCGAACCGGCCGGACATGTGCCCGATTTTGTGGGTGCGCCTCTGGAGCGGCAGCACCCGGTGCTCAGCGATGGTGCGGAGGAAGTCCTCGGCAGTCAGCCCGTTCTCGATGGCTGCCCCCAGGAAGTCCCAGAGCTGGCTCACCTCGGCGTCCGGATCCGACGTGCGGGCGTTGTAGCTCCAGTTGATCCGGCCGACTGGAGGAGCCGGGTTGAACTCCGGCAGGTTGATCCGGTCGACGAGCTGCCCCTCGTTGCGCACATAGAAGAACGACATCTGCCAGTTCTTCACCGAGTCAACGGTGGGGATCTTGGGGAAAGGCGTACCGGGCCGGGTGTAGATCGAGGCGGCGCCGCAGGCCCGCAGGCGGCCCTCGGTGGTTTGCGCCTTCAAGTAGAACAGCCGGCTCCAGAAGTCGATGTCCGGCCACAAGCCGGCGTAGGCCTCCATGAACGCCACGAAGCAGCTGAGGAGGACGCACGCGTTGGCCGGCAGGTGGTGCGGCTGCAGGCCGAAGTGATTGAGGAACTGCCGGAAGAATGGGGAAGCCGGCAGGCCCAGCCCGCGATCAAGGTGCGCGCCGAAGACGACGCGCTCGCCGGGCTCCGGCGCGGGCTCCGTCTCCTCGCCGGGCGCCCGCCAGACCACCGCCGACGGGATCCGGCGGAGGCGCACCAGCCGCTCGATGTCATCCTCCCACATGTATGAGCCCCTCCACGATCCGCTGGCGGAGGCCATTGTCGAGGAAGAGGAAGAAGTTGACCACGAGAGGCGAAACGGCGACGAAGAGCCTTGCGACGGCGGTGGCGACGGCGGCGGCTGAGGACGCTCCGTGGAAACGCGCGGCCCCGTGGCGCCGGATTGGTGGAGTGGCGGCGGCGGCCCGGCGGGAGAACGTCGGGGCAGCTGCTCGCCGGAGTTCGCCAGGAGTGTTGGCGTGCGACGGAACGCTCGAGCGAAGAAGAGAGAAAGCTTGGGCGAGAGAACGAAGAGCGCGAGGAAGGAGAAGGGCGCCTCGGTACCGCTACCGGGGGCATTTATAGCCGCCTGGCGCGCCAGTTGCGCGGCCACGTGGCGATCGTGGGCCACGATCGGGATTTACTGCGCCGTAACTCCGCCCACGACCACGACGGTTACCGAAAACGGCCACACCACTTCCCCCACTACCGCACCGGATCCGGAGGAACATTGATGTGACCAGACGAACCGACCGCGGCGCCAGGCGTCAGACCGGTCAAGTCGGGTGCAGGACCCAAGGCGGCGGAGACTCCGGCGCGCCGCAAGCCGGAGCCGGACAATAAGTTCAACTCGGACTAAAAGTCGTCAACAAGGCGGAGACGCCATCGAAACTCGCGAGAAAGCAAAAGCTGTATAAGTGTAAAAAGCGGCCGGCTAGAAGCAGCCGGCAGGAACGAGCCGGATGAGGGCGCAGCCGGCTGAATGGAAATTCTCAGTCGGCCCCTCCAAGTGCCGTCAAATATATTCGAGAAGCCAGGAAAACCTGCCTAGGTCCTTCTAAATGCAGGACCTTGCCAGCTTCGGGGGCTAATGTCGGGGGGAAGACCCCGGATAGGGCAATGGACGCGGAGCAGCCGGCTGGCCACTGGCCGGCTCGCGGCAAAGGCCGGCTGAGGAGCAGCCGGCTGGTGCCGTGGCCGGCTGGTCCGGAAGCCGGCTGGCTCTAGGTCCTAGTCGGCCTGGCTACGGCCACCAATGCTGTAGCTGGGCCGGCTTCTACAAGCCATATCCGACTGGGGTTTGTACCTCAGACCGACTCGAGGCTGGCGAGTCTTGCACTGGAAGGAACCGGGTTGGTGATCCGGGTTCCTAAAGTCCACGCTGACTCCATCTTCCGTAAAACGCGGGGCACTGTGGAGCAATAGTGCCACACGCCGGACAGGCCGTCAGGGCTTACGACGATCCGTACTGGCTACAGTGGCTGACGGCGACAGGGACACCTCCTCTCCATACCGCTGACCGTGGCAGCCAGACGGGACAGGCCACGATGCCTCAACGGCTCCTGACGTCACCGCCTCGGGAAGGAGCGGAAGCCGGAGCCGGCCAAGCCGGCCAGTAAACTATAGGGTCTTATATGTAAAGTGTCGGCGCCTATATAAGCCGCACTACCCCCTCTCGTGCAGGGGATCGATCATTCTTACTTCATTCCACCCAGAGAGCTGCCCTGCGAGAGAGACCATCGTCTCCTTTAGCCTCCCAGGAGCAGCCGGACACAGCTCTAGGAGCACCATTGTATTGTGTGATCGTCATATACACTCATAGCAGGAGTAGGGGTTTTACCTCCATCGGAGGGCCTCGAACCTGGGTACGTCGCCGTGTCGCTCGTGCCCATACCCGCATCCGGATACCGCCGTGAGATCCCTCAGGAACCACTTCGATTAGCCACCCTATGGCATATGCCGTGACGATACCACGACATCAGGAAGCACTTGCCCGTCTGTGCGGGCAAAATGTGGTTAGAATCCAGGACTCTCGCTTTGCTCACTTTGCGAGGCATGATTCCACTGGAGGACCCATGTCACTATCATCACACCCGGTGCTGAAGTACCACGTGGAGCACCTAGACTTTATGCTGCACGAGACCCAGAAGGAGCTGGACAACGCTCGCGTCTACGCCAACCAGACTCACCTCCATCTGGCTGAGCATGCCGATGCTATCAAGATGCTTGCAAAGGACCGCAAGTCACTCCGCCAGCAGCGTGCCAAGAAGGACGCTACCATCGCGCGCCTTCGCGCAAAGATAGTATCCTTGGAGGCAACTGTCAAGGCCCAAGAGGACCAGCTGAGGGAGATGGAAGAAGATGGTGAAGACATTCAGGGAGGAGAAGCCTTCCTGAGTGATGATGATGACTTCAAGGAACACGAGTACACTGATGTTGAGGACTACGAGTTCCTGGAGGCCGGAGCAGATGACTTCATCCCGATCGATGTGGATGATGAGGAGTAGTTGCACTTGATCACTTGTGTAGGTGTGAGTTGTATCCCCTCACTTGTATCGTAGCGCGAGTAAATGGTTCTTAAAACCATGGATGTGTTAGCTTGTAATATGTGATGTTTGAATGAATGAATGTGTGTTTGTGTTCAATATCAAAAGAATTCAAGTTTTAAATTTTCGAACTTACCCAAAATAAGCCATAGAAATTTTCCTCTTATCTCATGATCTATCTCAATGTTCAGATGGTCCCTCCAACCCGCGGTGCAAATTAAGATGCCATGATGCAACTGCTGCAGACCTTGATGGAAGATCGAGAGAATGAAAGAGCTGAAAGACAAGCAAACATAGATGCACTGCAACAGATCGCCGACAACAACCAAGGCCATGGGAACCATGATCACCCGGGATCAAAACTCAAGAACTTTCAGAACACCAACCCTCCTATGTTTAGCAAGACAGAAGAGCCACTCGATGCTGATGACTGGCTCCAGACAATGGAGAACAACCTGGAAGTTGCGGGAGTCGAAGCCGCAGAGAAAGTCTTGTTCGCCACTCATTACTTAGCAGGACCAACCAGAGCCTCATGGACCAGCACATGTGCCATGAATACCGGACAGATCATGACTTGGGCAGATTTCAAGCTCAAGTTCAGCAAGTACCACGTGCCCCCGGGTCTAATCAAGAAGATGAGGGATGAGTTCCGGGAACTCAAACAGGGTAGGATGTCGGTGGTAGAATACCGCGACATTTTCCTCACACTGTCAAGGTATGCCCCCGATGAGACCGACACCACAGAGAAGAGGAAGGAGAGATTTTGAACGGACTGCATGACGAGATGCAGACTGTGCTGGTCAAAATTCCCTTTGCCGACCTTGAAGCCCTGGTGGACTCCGCCATCCAGATGGAGGGAAAACTCCACCAAGACAATGAGAACCGCAAACGCCGCATGATGCACTAGAGTGTGCCCAGCAATACCCCAAGGTATCGCCCCAGCTCAAGCGGAGGTTTTGCCCCAAGAAACAACAAGCCGTAGATGCAGATGTCACGTCCGGGTTTTCAGAACCGGAGTAGAGGACACCCCAGGCCAGGAGGCCACAACAACAACAACAACAACACCAACAACTTCAAACGCTCCCCGATGAGAGTCCCCAACAACAACAACCCCAACACTGCTCCAAGGACTGGGAGCAACGCTGTCCCCGGCGCCCCCAAGGACAAGTCCACCATCACCTGTTATGAATGTGGAATGTGTGTCACTACTCCAATGAGTGCCCCAAAAGGTTAGCCAAGACTGCCCCCAACACCGCTGCACCTGCTCAGCAGCAACGCCGTGTCTCCACCGGCAGAAAGTTCACCCCCAACAACCCCAATAACTGCAACAGCCGTCTCTTCCACATGAATGCTGAAGAAGCCCAAGAAGCACCAGATGTTGTACTGGGTATGTTTCCTGTTAACTCAGTACCTGCAAGAGAGTTGTTTGATTCTGGAGCATCGCATTCGTTTGTCACTGAAGATTTTGCATGCACTAGTAAAATTCAACCCATCAGTTTGAAGCATGTCATGATAGTTCAAATACCTGGTTCAACAACAAAAGCTAGAAAAATTTGCAAAGATGTGCCTATCAGAATACATGAAGTAGATTTTTATGCAAATTTGATTGTTCTGGGAACAAAAGGTTTGGAAGTAGTACTGGGTATGGATTGGATGTCAAAACACCATGGAATGATTGACTGTGCCAAGAAGGCCATCACCATGACTAGTAACACCGGTGTGTTAGTAGAACACGTATCTGAAAGGCTGCCCAGAAAGTTTACCAGCAACCAGAGTGTAGCCAAGCCAACTTTGGATTAGATCAGGGTCGTCTGTCGATACCCTGATGTGTTTCCTGATGATCTACCCGGTATGCCCCTAGATCGGGATATCGAGTTTATCATCGAGTTAATCCCTGGAACAGGACCTATAGCCCAGAGAGCCTATAGTATGAACCCGACAGAACTAGTGGAACTGAAAAAGGAAATGGATGATATGTTAGCCAAAGGTTTGATCCAACCAAGTGCCTCACCCTGGAGATCACCAGTTTTGTTTGTGGATAAGAAGGACGGTGCCACTCGTTTATGTACGGATTACCGTAAGCTTAACGATGTCACCATCAAGAACAAGTACCCCTTACCCAAGATAGAAGACCTGTTTGACCAGCTGACCGGTGCCAGAGTATTCTCTAAGATTGATCTTAGGACTGGTTATCATCAACTGAAGATTCGTGCAACGGATATCCCAAAAACTGCCTTCACCACCAGATATGGGTTGTATGAGTACAACGTCATGTCGTTTGGATTAACCAATGCCCCAACTTATTTCATGAACCTCATGAATAAGATCTTCATGAACTTTTTGGATAAGTTTGTTGTTGTCTTCATTGACGACATCCTTATCTACTCCAAATCCGAAGAAGAACATGAGCAACATTTGGAGATTATCCTAGAAACCCTTAGACAGCACAAGTTGTATGCCAAGTTTAGCAAATGTGAGTTTTGGTTGAAGGAAGTAGGATTCCTGGGACATATCTTGTCTGCAGGAGGAATTGTCGTAGACCCCACCAAGATCAAGACCGTTACAGAATGGAAAGTCCCAACCACTCAGACCGAGGTCCGCACATTTGTTGGATTAGCAGGATATTACCGCAGATTTGTTGAAGGATTTTCAAGCATAGCAAGACCAATGACTCAACTGTTGAAGAAGGATAAGAAGTTTGAATGGACTGGTAAATGTGAAGAGAGTTTCCAACAGCTCAAGAGCAGATTGACCTCAGCCCCAATATTGATCATGCCGGACATCACCAAGCCATTTGACGTCTATTGTGACGCCTCCAAGATTGGTCTTGGACGTGTGCTGATGCAAGAAGGCAAGGTGATATCATACCTGTCAAGGCAACTGAAGCAACATGAGCAGAATTATCCAACCCATGACTTAGAGCTAGCAGTCGTAGTCTTAGCCCTGAAAGTTTGGCGTCATTACCTCATGGGTAATCGATGCGAGATCTATTCGGATCACAAGAGCCTGAAGTACATTTTCACACAGAAGGAGCTGAATATGAGGCAGAGGAGATGGATAGAATTAATCAAGGATTACGATATGGAAATTCACTACCACCACGGCAAGGCCAATGTGGTAGCGGATGCCCTGAGTAGACTGTCGTGTCAGTTGAACTCCATGATCGCAGAAGAGCAACCTAGCCTGTATCAAGAATTTGAGAAGTTTAAACTGGAGCTAGTTAGTAAAGGATTCCTAGCCAGCATAAAGCTTCAGCCTACCTTGATTATCCAGATCAAAGAAGCACAGAAGGGAAATGCTAGCATTGACAGAATCAAGAGCCAAATAGCTGCAGGGAAAGCACCTAGATTTACCGAAGATGAAGAAGGAGTTCTCTGGTACAACGGACGCCTATGTGTGCCAGCAGATTCAGAGTTGAAGCAAGTCATCATGAAGGAAGCCCATGACACCCTTTACTCCATTCATCCTGGAGGAACCAAGATGTATCAAGACTTGAAGGAACAATTCTGGTGGCATGGAATGAAAAGAGAAATTGAAAGCTACATCACCAAGTGTGATATCTGTCAGAGAGTCAAGGTGGAACATCAGCGACCCGCAGGATTGCTGCAGCCACTGCAAATTCCGGAATGGAAGTGGGATTCTGTAGGAATGGACTTTATCACTGGATTGCCCAAATCAAGCAGAGGAAATGATTCTATTTGGGTAGTGGTCGATAGATTAACTAAGGTAGCCCATTTCATCCCCGTCAAGACCACCTACCAAGGCCCAAAGCTAGCTGAGTTATACATCTCCAGAATAGTTGCCCTGCACGGAACCCCGAAGACAATTGTGCCAGATAGAGGATCCCAATTCACCTCAAGATTCTGGCAGAAGGTACATGAAGGACTAGGAACCCGGCTGAATTTCAGCACAGCATACCACCCACAGACTGATGGACAGACTGAAAGAGTCAACCAGATACTCGAAGACATGTTATGAGCCTGTGTACTGGAATATGGATCTAAGTGGGAAGACTGCCTGCCTTACGCAGAATTCTCGTGCAACAACAGTTATCAAGCCAGCTTGCAAATGGCCCCCTTTGAAGCCCTGTACGGAAGGAAGTGTCGTACCCCTCTGAATTGGTCGGAAGTCGGAGAGAGCCAAGTCTTTGGACCAGATGTTCTTCGAGAAGCTGAAGAGAAGGTGCACAAGATCCGTGAATACCTCAAGACTGCTCAGTCAAGACAGAAGAGTTACGCCGACAAGAGACGCCGAGAGATGACCTTCGAGATCGGAGATTTTGTCTATCTCAAAGTATCCCCCCTTAAAGGAATGCAGAGATTCCAGCTCAAAGGAAAGCTTGCACCCCGATATGTCGGACCCTTCAAAGTTCTGAGTTGCCGAGGAGAAGTATCTTACCAACTGGAACTACCAGAAGAAATGTTGGATGTGCACGACGTGTTTCACATCTCATTACTCTGGAAGTGTTTGGAAGTGCCCGAGAAGACTGAGGTTTTCAAGAACATTGATCACAGATCTGTGGATATCAACAAGGACTTGACGTATCGGGAAGTGCCTATTCGCACCCTGGAAGAAGCTTTCAGAACCACCCGCACCAGGAGTATCAAGTTCCTGAAGATTCAATGGAGCAACCATACCGAAGACGAAGCCACTTGGGAGCGAGAAGACTACATGAGGACTGAATACGCATATCTCTTTAGTACCTAGTTTTCTTTACGATCTCGGGACGAGATCTTTTGTAAGGGGGAAGGGTTTGTAACATCCCAAATTTCAAATCAATGAAGACAAGGAGTTTCCAATATTCAAAATTTAGAACCAACAAAAACTTTTATTTGCATATAATGCCATGCATAAGGTTTGTGCATTATTGTATGAGATTGCCATGATGTTTGTTTGTGTGCTTATGCTTACTACTTAAAACCCTAACTTTGATCCTTTGAAGATCACAAAGAAAAATCAAAGAGGAAGAAAAGAAAGAAAATAGAAAAAATCCCAAAACCCTCACATATGGTTTATGCCATTTTTGAAAATCTTCAACTTAGACCATTTTGGCTTGCACCACTGGTTGGAGAAGGCTACTAAACACTTATAAACACTTTTGGAATCAAAGAAACTCAAATCAAATCAAATTTGAATTCAAATTGTGCTCACATGCACTAATGGTCAAAACTGCCATTTTTAACCTGATGCCTACTTTGAGCCTCTATATTAAGACATTTTCAAACCAAACAATTCCAACTCTTTGCACCTCATCCAATACCACATCAAGGTGAACAACTTTGGTAAAGACCACCCCTGCAAATTCATGCTGAATTCAAAGTTATGCTCAAGCAAAGTTGGAACTTTTAAGCAGATTCAAGATGGTGCGAAATTTGAATTTTCACAAACAAATTCCATTTTGCACCCCACCACCACCATTGTGTGCCAAATATTATACGGAACAACTCCACCAAAATTCAAACCAAAATTCAAAAATTTCCTTCTTGCGGCCATTGTGTCGAACACTTGGTGGGCATAATTTACACAAGACACAAACCACTATTTAGAACATTGTTCTGGCCCAAATTTGGATTGCATTTGATCCTACCTTGTCTCCTTGTCCCCTCCAACACAATGCCTCTACTGCCTAACCCTAGACATGGCCATACATGGCAATGCCATGCCCATGCTGGCCATGTTTTGCACACACCATGCCATAGCTAGCCCTCTCACTTCTAGCCATGCCCACCTTGTCCCCCTGCTTCCCCTTGCTCTACTGAGCATGCCTGGGCTAGCCTTGGTTGGAGAGGAGCACCGCAGCGACCGGAACACGTCGTGCCCACGACGTCCAGAGCATGCCAGGGTTGGCATGGGCGCCGCCCACGGGCGCGCCAATACGCGCGTCGCCCCATCGACCACGACCTCACCTGGACCCCCTCTTCTACCTTGAGCATCACCACAGCACCAGGAAACCGCCAGACAATTCCTTGTCCCCGAACGTGGCCCGCCGTCACCGGAGAAGAAACCAAATCCCGCCACAGCCGCGCAGCACAACGCGTGCGCCCGACTGCGTTAGGCACCGCCCAGCCGCGTGATCTCTACGCACGCTTCTATTCCTGTAGACAGTGTTGGGCCTCCAAGAGCAGAGGTTTGTAGAACAGCAGCAAGTTTCCCTTAAGTGAATCACCCAAGGTTTATCGAACTCAGGGAGGTAGAGGTCAAAGATATCCCTCACAAGCAACCCTGCAATTAAGAAACAAGAAGCCTCTTGTGTCCCCAACACACCTAATACACTTGTCAGATGTATAGGTGCACTAGTTCGGCGAAGAGATAGTGAATTACAAGTAATATGGATGATTGTAAGTAGTAATTGCAATCTGAAATAAAAATGGCAGCAAGCGAACATGTAGCAGAACTTGTTGGAAACGGTGTTTCAATGCTTAGAAACAAGGCCTAGGGATCATACTTTCACTAGTGGACACTCTCAACAATGATCACATAACTGAATAAATAAATGCTACTCTCAAACACCCTCTTGTTGGATAACAAACACCATTCATTGTGTAGGGCTACAAAAGCACACCTCAAGCCGGAGTAAACAAGCTCCACAACTTCTGGAGTTCATATTAAAGTAACCTCTAGAGTGCGTAATAGACCGTTGCAATTTAGACCGAGTACTATCATAGCATACACACTGTCACCAATAGCTATGAAAGGGGGAATAGATCACATCAATACTATCATAGTAATAGTTGACTTCATAATCTACAAGAGATTACAATCATAACCTACGCCAAGTACTACATGATGCGCACACTGTCAACTTTACATCATGGAGGAGGAATAGACTACTTTAATAACATCACTAGAGTAGCACATAGATTAATAGTGATAAAAAGCTCATGATCACATAAAGATCACACCATGGGAGAGAGAGATGAACCACATAGCTACTGGTAGAGCCCTCAGCCTCGGGGGAGAACTACTCCCTCCTCATCATGGGAGACAGCAATGACGATGAAGATGGCGGTGGTGTCGATGGAGATGACTCCGGGGGCAATTCCCCGTCCCGGTGGCGTGCCGGAACGGAGACTTCTGTCCCCCGAAACTTGTCTTCGCGATGGCGGTGGCTACGGAACTCTTCGTGGAATATCGTTGGTTGTGGTAGGGTTTTCGTGACGGACAGAATATATAGGCGAAAGGGCGGAGTCGGAGGAGCCAGGGGGTGGCCTCCCCACCTGGTGGCGCGGCCAGGGAGGGGCCCGCGCCTAGGTATGGTGTGGGCCCCCTTGCCCCCCCTCCGGCCCTTCTCTGGCTCTCCGGGTCCGTCTCGGCAAAATATTGACTTCCGTCTTCGTGGGGTCCAATTCCGAGAATATTTCCCGTGTAGAATTTCTGAAACCAAAAACAGCAAAAAAAAAGAACTGGCACTGCGGCATCTTGTTAATAGGTTAGTTCCGGAAAATGCATAAAAACGATATAAAGTGTATATAAAACATGTGAGTATTGTCATAAAACTAGCATGGAACATAAGAAATTATAAATACGTTTGAGACGTATCAAGCATCCCCAAGCTTAGTTCCTACTCGCCCTCGAGTAGGTAAACGGTAAAAAGGATAATTTCTGAAGTGACATGCTACCATCATAATCTTGATCAATACTATTGTAAAGCATATGAGATGAATGAAGTAATTCAAAGCAATGGTAAAGATAATGACTAAACAACTGAATCATATAGCAAAGACTTTTCATGAATAGTACTTTCAAGACAAGCATCAATAAGTCTTGCATAAGAGTTAACTCATAAAGCAATAGATTCTTAATAGAAGGTTTTGAAGCAACACAAAGGAAGATTTAAGTTTCAGCAGTTGCTTTCAACTTTCAACATGTATATCTCATGGATAATTGTCAACACAAAGTAATATGATGAGTGAAAATAAGCAAGTATGTAAGAATCAATGCACACAGTTGACACAAGTGCTTGCTCTTAAGATGGAAAGAAGTAGGTAAACTGACTCAACATAAAGTAAAAGAAAGGCCCTTCGCAGAGGGAAGCAGGGATTACTCATGTGCTAGAGCTTTTTATTTTGAAAACATGGAAACAATTTTGTCAACGGTAGTAATAATTCATATGTGTTATGCATAAAACCTCCTACAAGTTGCAAGCCTCATGCATCAAATATTAATAGTGCTCGCATCTTGTCCTAATTAGCTCGGATTTCCATGGATTATCATTGCATTACATATGTTTCAACCAAGTGTCACAAAGGGGTACCTCTATGCCACCTGTACAAAGGTCCAAGGAGATAGATCACATTTGATTTCTCGTTTTTGATAAATCTCAACTTGAGGACATCCATACCGGGACAACATAGAAAACAGATAATGGACTCCTCTTTAATGCTTAAGCATTCAAGAACAGATAATATTCTCATAAGAGATTGAGGATTAATGTCCAAGCTGAAACTTCCACCCATGAGCTATATATTGCAAAGACAAGGAATGAAATTTTAAAGGTAGCACGCAAGCAATTTACTTTGGAATGGCAGAGAAATACCACATAGTAGGTAGTTATGGTGGACACAAATGGCATAAGTTTTGGCTCAAGGTTTTGGATGCACGAGAAGCATTCCCTCTCAGTACAAGGCTTTGGCTAGCAAGGTTGTTTGAAGCAAACACAAGTATGAACCGGTACAGCAAAACTTACATAAGAACATATTGCAAGCATTATATGACTCTACACTGTCTTCCTTGTTGTTCAAACACTTTTATCAGAAAATATCTAGACTTTAGAGAGACCAATCATGCAAACCAAATTTCAACAAGCTCTAAAGTAATTCTCCACTAATAGGTTCAAACTACATGATGCAAGAGCTTAAACATGATCTATTTGAGAGCTCAAAACAATTGCTAAGTATCAAATTATTCAAGATAATATACCAATTACCACATGAAGCATTTTCTGTTTCCAACCAAATAGCAATGAAGCAGCTTTCAACTTTTGCCATGAACATTAAAAGTAAAACTAAGAACACTAGTGTTCAATATGAAAAAGCGGAGCGTGTCTCTCTCCCACACAAGGATTGCTAGGATCTGAATTTATTCATAGAATAAAAATAACAAAACAAAAATAAAACACACAGACGCTCCAAGTAAAGCACATAAGATGTGACAGAATAAAAATATAGTTTCACTAGAGGTGACATGATAAGTTGTTGATGAAGAAGGGGATGTCTTGGGCATCCCCAAGCTTAGATGCTTGAGTCTTCTTGAAATATGCAGGGATGAACCACGGGGGCATCCCCAAGCTTAGACTTTTCACTCTTCTTGATCATATTATATCATCCTCCTCTCTTGATCCTTGAAAACTTCCTTCACACCAAACTCAAAACAATCTCATTAGAGGGTTAGTGCATAATCAAAAATTCACATGTTTAGCAAGGACACAATCATTCCCAACACTTCTGGACATTACCCAAGGCTACTGAAATTTAATGGAGCAAAGAAACCCACTCAAACACAGTAAAAGAGGCAATGCGAAATAAAATGTAGAATCTGTCAAAACAGAACAGTCCGTAAAAACGAATTTTTTCGAGGCACTTAACTTGCTCAGATGAAAAAGCTCAAATTGAATGAAAGTTGCGTACATATCTGAGGATTACTCATGAATTTTCGCAGATTTTTCTGAGTTTCCTACAGAGAGACCTACTCAAATTCGTGACAGCTAGAAATCTGTTTCTGCGCAGAAATCCAAATCTAGTATCAACCTTCTATCAAAGACTTTACTTGGCACAACAATGCAATAAAATAAAGATAAGGAGAGGTTTCTACAGTAGTAACAACTTCCAAGACACAACAAAACAGTAGCAAAATAAAAACATGGGTTATCTCCCAAGAAGTGCTTTCTTTATACCCATTAAGATGGGCTCAGTAAATTTAATGATGCACTCGGAAGAAATAAGAGTTGAAGCAAAATAGAGCATCAAAAGTAAATAAGATACACTTTTAAGTCTAACCCACTTCCTATGAAAAGGAATCTTGTAAATAAACAAGTCATGTAAACATAATGCAACAAGCATAGAAAGGCAACACAAGCGCAACTTCAAGATTCTCAACATAAAGAGGGGAAACTTAATATTATTAAGATGCATATAACCATGTTTCCCTCTCTCATTTCAGTAGCATCATTGATGAAATCTACAATATAACCATCACTTAAAACATTCTTATCATGGTTCATATGAATAAAAGTATCATTATTTTTTGTATAAGAAGAACTCTTCTCATTAATAGTAATTGGAGCAGGATCATTATCAAGAATTTGAACATGGTAAACAAGTTGCATACTAAGGGAATTGTTTTTGGCAATCCCATCATAACTATGAAAAGTTTCATAAGGATAATTATAACCTATGTCATAGCATTCTTTATAATAATTTTCAAAGATTGGAGGCATAGTGTCATCATAAGAAATAGAATAGTTATCTTCCACAGTGTGTTCATCTGTAATCATACCATCATTGTTACTAGAAGGAGATGTATCAAACATATAATCATCAGTAGCAAAAGGATTTTCAAACACCTCATCCCCAAGCTTAGAGCTTTCTATATCATTATGGGAAGAAGCATGGATAGTACTAATACTATGGCAATTATTAACATCATCATTTTCAGAATTAGTTTCCCAGAGATTTTCAATATCAAAAGTAGTGTGCTCTTCTGAATCATGATCACTAATGTAGGTAAAGGGCATAGGAAGATCATTGTACTCAGATTCATTATCATAATAATCATTAGGAGAAACATACTTACGGTTACCTATCGTTATCTCATACACGCGGGGATATGCCGTTACCTCTTTCTTTTTATTCCCCCTCTTCTTCTTCTTCTCCTTCTTCTTCTTCGTTTCCTTCTTCTTCTTTTCCTTCTCCTCGTTCCCTTCTTTAGGAGGAAGAGGCTTGAAGGGAGGCTTCTCCACATAACCTGATTTATTTCCAGAAACAATAGAAGAAACTTGGGAGGGTTCCTTCTTTTCATTAATAAGTTCAAAACACACAGCGGTCCTATCATATTTTGGCAAAGTGTCATCTTCTAAAATATTTTGTATGTATTTATTTGTATGGCAATTATCAATGCAATAAGAAAGACACCCATGGAGGACACTATTAATATCAAGAGCACTCATATCCACCAAAGAAGTTTTTCTCAATAACTCTTCACACTCCAAAAATAATGTAAGTTCATCATGCTGATTAGGAATGATTTCATCATCACAATACAAATTTGCAGCACTCATGGGGTTCGAATTATCATTGGAGGAGCATTGAAAATTAAAATGACCCACTCTATGGTAAAGTTCACAAATAAAAGGATAGAGGGCACAAACTTTTTCACCAAGATCATCTAGAGCCCTAGACCACTTTCTAGTTTTTTCATTCCTATGATGGATACAATATTCTTCTTCAATTTTATTCTTTTCACAAGGTCTATGAACTCCACAAAAATTAACATGCTTATAGGAAATAGCATTCTCAGGAGTTTGAGCATGTTCATTGCAATCATTAACAACAATTTCATTTTCCATGCAAGTGTCTTTAAAAGGTTCATGATACATGTACCAATTTTGTTTAGGAACACTAATATGAGAAGCAAAGGCTCTATAGCAATCGACCATAATTTGAGGATCAAGGCCATATTTAGCACTAAGCTCTTGAAAATCAGCGGTTTGAGCGAAAGACTTAATGCATTCATATTCATAGTTTATACCTGATTCTTTACCTTTGTCGTTCTCCCAATCTTCAGTATTCTCCTGAATTCTTTCAAGAAGATCCCATCTAGCTTCAACCTCCTTGCTTGTGAAAGATCCCTCCAAACAGGCATCTAGATAGTCCTTGTGGTGTCCTGAAAGCCTTGCATAAAAATTATTAGTAATAACATTACGGGGGAGCTCATGAATGGGACATTTGAGCATTAGTGACTTCAATCTCCCCCATGCTTGGGAAATACTCTCTCCATCACGAGGATAAAAGTTATAAATGTAATTCCTATCAATATGCACTTCATGAGGAGGATAAAATTTAGAATAAAAGAGAGGTACAATTTCCTCCCAACCAAGAGATCGACCATTCTTCAGCATCTTATACCATTCTGCAGCTCTGCCATTCAGAGATATAGAGAATATCTTCCTCTTAACTTGGTCTTTTGAAATACCTGCACTCTCGAACAACTCGCATAATTCATGTATAAAGAGTAAATGATCACTAGGATGGACAGTCCCATCTCCAAAATAGCAATTGTTCATAGCAAGTTCAACAATTTTCATATGTATCTTGAAAGGAATACTTTCAGTAGGTGGATTTAAAATATCACAAGCATCATCAGAGTTATCGCATATGGGAGATAAAGTATTATCAGAGCAAATTTTCTCCCATAAAGATGGGAAGCTAAAAAGATCATAAAAACTAGCTTCCCCAAGCTTAGACTTCTCCATAGCATTAGCAGTAATTGCGTTCATACTAATAACATTGCTACTAGCATGCAAATAAGGTTCCATAGGTTTTTTAATTTTCGCATCACACAATTCATGTCTAAACTCAGGAAATAGATTAAAAAGCTCACTGTTGTTTTCCATTATGCCTAACTAGTGAAAAATAAAAACAAGAAACAAAAAGATATAATTGCAGAATCTAAAGGAAATAGCTTCGAGCACTCACACACCGGCAACAGTGCTAGGAAATAGCTTAGTAGTCGGAGATGTGAATACCGTTTACCTTACCTCCCCGGCAACGGCGCCAGAAAATAGCTTGATGTATACACACGCTTCTATTCCTGTAGACAGTGTTGGGCCTCCAAGAGCAGAGGTTTGTAGAACAGCAGCAAGTTTCCCTTAAGTGAATCACCCAAGGTTTATCGGACTCAGGGAGGTAGAGGTCAAAGATATCCCTCTCAAGCAACCCTTCAATTAAGATACAAGAAGTCTCTTGTGTCCCCAACACACCTAATACACTTGTCAGATGTATAGGTGCACTAGTTCGGCGAAGAGATAGTGAAATACAAGTAATATGGATGATTGTAAGTAGTAATTGCAATCTGAAATAAAAATGGCAGCAAGCGAACATGTAGCAGAACTTGTTGGAAACGGTGTTTCAATGCTTAGAAACAAGGCCTAGGGATCATACTTTCACTAGTGGACACTCTCAACAATGATCACATAACTGAATAAATAAATGCTACTCTCAAACACCCTCTTGTTGGATAACAAACACCATTCATTGTGTAGGGCTACAAAAGCACACCTCAAGCCGGAGTAAACAAGCTCCACAACTTCCGGAGTTCATATTAAAGTAACCTCTAGAGTGCGTAATAGACCGTTGCAATTTAGACCGAGTACTAACATAGCATACACACTGTCACCAATAGCTATGAAAGGGGGAATAGATCACATCAATACTATCATAGTAATAGTTAACTTCATAATCTACAAGAGATTACAATCATAACCTACGCCAAGTACTACATGATGCACACACTGTCAACTTTACATCATGGAGGAGGAATAGACTACTTTAATAACATCACTAGAGTAGCACATAGATTAATAGTGATACAAAGCTCATGATCACATAAAGATCACACCATGGGAGAGAGAGATGAACCACATAGCTACCGGTAGAGCCCTCAGCCTCGGGGGAGAACTACTCCCTCCTCATCATGGGAGACAACAATGGCGATGAAGATGGCGGTGGTGTCGATGGAGATGACTCCGGGGGCAATTCCCCGTCCCGGCGGCGTGCCGGAATAGAGACTTCTGTCCCCCGAAACTTGTCTTCGCGATGGCGGCGGCTATGGAACTCTTCGTGGAATATCGTTGGTTGTGGTAGGGTTTTCGCGATGGACAGAATATATAGGCGAAAGGGCGGAGTCGGAGGAGCAAGGGGTGGCCTCCCCACCTGGTGGCGCGGCCAGGGAGGGGCCCGCGCCCAGGTAAGGTGTGGGGCCCCCTTGGCCCCCCTACGGCCCTTCTCTCGCTCTCCGGGTCCGTCTCGGCAAAATATTGACTTCCGTCTTCGTGGGGTCCAATTCCGAGAATATTTCCTGTGTAGAATTTCTGAAACCAAAAACAGCAGAAAACAGGAACTGGCACTTCGGCATCTTGTTAATAGGTTAGTTCCGGAAAATGCATAAAAACGATATAAAGTGTATATAAAACATGTGAGTATTGTCATAAAACTAGCATGGAACATAAGAAATTATAGATACGTTTTTAGACGTATCACCACGCCATTACTGCCAGGAGGACCGCCACGACGTGCTGAACAGCGCCACGCCCTCGCCTAGCTCGCTAGCCCGCTGTAACCACGTCGCCATGGTCGACTTCGCCGTAGTACCCTGCCTCACTCCGCCGCTATAAAAGGAGCCCCTCCTCGTTCGATTCATTCACACCGCAAGCTTCCCCTCTCCTCTCTGACTCTCCTCATCCACTCGCTGCTCGACATTGCCCACCATAGACACCCAATTGCTTCGCCGGAGCCCGTGAAGCCGCCGCGGAAGGAGGAGACCCCAGGAGCCACCCACGGGGCTGCCGTTTGTTTCAGGAGCCTCGCCGTCGTCCACAACGCCGCTGCAGCACCTCTCTGATGATCGCCGCGCCGCCGGTGAGCCACCGACCCCCTGCCCTCGCCGCGCCAGAACCCTTCTCTCGCCGTTGACGACGATGGACTTGATCCGTTGGATCCTGTTCTAATCGTGCGGCTCAGATTAGAACATACCGCTTCGCTGTTAAATAGACGCTGACGGGTAGAGCCCACCTCGTCAGGCAGCCCACGCGTGCGAGACGCGTGGTGGGCTGGCTTTCCCGTTTTTAAACTGTTTCGGCCCAGTTAGGTTTCCCGCCAGGCCCAGATTTTCAAATTCGATTTTTCTGTTTTGATTCAAATTCAATATTGGCTCCCACTTCAAATTTAAATTCAGGAAGATCTACCAAATCAAATTTGATGAATTTGATGTTGTTCGAAATCTTGTGAAATACTCTATCCAACCCCACTGGTCTCAACCCAAGGTTCATTGTAGAATTAATGTGACAAAAATAACAAGGTAGGGCCTTTTGCAACTTCAAACAATTCTTAAAAATCAACCAAAAATGCTTTTGAGTTGATTCCAACTCTAAAAAATCACAATTCATATTGTCTATCGGAATATGTAAAAGGGATTTCTATTTTCGTGCCCCTGCTTCGTTAGTTGTACTCAGTTTTCCCCAGCTCGTTAGTTTTTCCTCAGTTTTCCCCTCCCTCTAGTTTGAAACCCCTCGAAGACGTAGGTTGCCGTCAGGTCAGAGGCCTTACCGTTACTGTCAGGTCAGTTCCTCTCTGACCGTCTCGTGCTGACGGGTAGCCATCCATCTACCGCTGATGCGTGGGCCGTTTTATTTCCTGATTGTATACGCGGTGCTGCCAATGACAAATGGGGCCGCTCTATGGGGCTGCCGCAGCCAATGACCAGTGGGTCGTCTATTTATTTATAGAAAATTATATTGCCGCTCTGTGGGGCCTCCGCAGCCAATGACCGCTGTGGCAGGTGACTATTTTCGCAGCTTAATCTAAAGTGACTCTTCTGCTAAACATTGTGCATCCCGACGTTGACCTAGCAGTGGCGGCGAGCATAGCCGTTCTGACCATGCCGATATCGGCATCGGCATCGGCATCGTTTGGAGGATGTGGTGCTCGAATAATAGTGGAAATGTGATATTATTTTTACATGCATAATATATAGAAAATAGCTAGATCTCTAAATCGATGCATATGAAGTTACATATATATTCTTGGTCATAATCCCCTTATCTAAAGGGGATGGATGCATGGCTTCACGTCGTCGTCGCTTTCATCGTCAGTATCTTCGTCATCTGAGTAGTAGTACCTCCTGCACAATGTTCCGTCGAACACCTTCACTATGAGCACATCATCGCCTTCATATTTGAAGTGTACGTAGCAGCCGAAATCCACACCGTGCGTGATGGCGAATTTCTCCCAGCCCTTGTCGAGGTACATCCGGCCTTGTCCGTCAAATAGGACCTCCACGGTCCAGAGACGAGGACCGCAGTCAGCTGCTCGCAGATACACCTTAGCTGGCTCCTGGCCATCAAAATAGTCCGCAATTTTTTTTGGGAGTTCCTGCAAAGAGATCGAGCGCCGATCGTTTGAAATTAAAGGTTTTTTAGAACATGCCCATAATTAATCACATGCATCATATATGTGGGAACCCGTACGTACCTTCTTGACCAAAGGGTCTTCATAGACGACGATGAAGAACTCCTCTATGATCAATGGCAGTGTTGACGGTGGTGGTGGCAATGATGATGATCCACTTCCCTTTCCCCTTCCCCTTCCCCTTCCCCTCCCCCTTCCCCTTCCGGTCCGCGTCCGAGACGTGGAAGCCATGGCAATGGATCAAGTGTATGTGAACGAAGAAGAGAGAGGCAGAACCTATTGACACAAGGGATGGCCGTGTGGGTGTTTATAAGGGAGAGATGACCGTTGTAGGGGTTTACACAATAAAATAAGGAGGAGGTGAATGTTGGTGGGGGTTTACACAATAAATTAAGGAGGAGATGACCGTTGTGGGGGTTTACACAATAAATTAAGGAGGAGACGACCGTTGTGGGGGTATATATCTCAACAAAAAAGTAATGCGGACTATCTTGACGGAAATGGAACTTCGTGATATAGTTTATCATTTTACCGTGAAAAGTAATGCCTAAAAGAAATGGTAATTCGTGATAGTTTATGATTTACCGTAATAGCTACAACAAATCGTTGATGGTTTATCATTTTTTGCGTGAAAAGTAATGGCTACATGAAATGGGTGATGGTGTATCATTTATTGCGTGAAAAGTAATGGCTACAACAAAATCGGTGATGGTTTATCGTTTTTTGCGTGAAAAGTAATGGCTACAAGAAATGGGTGATGGTGTATCATTTTTTGCGTGAAAAGTAATGGCTACAACAAAATCGGTGATGGTTTATCGTTTTTTGCGTGAAAAGTAATGGCTACAAGAAATGGGTGATGGTGTATCATTTTTTGCGTGAAAAGTAATGGCTACAACAAAATCGGTGATGATTTATCGTTTTTTTCGTGAAAAGTAATGGGTACAAGAAATGGGTGATGGTGTATCATTTTTTTTGCGTGAAAACTAATGGCTACAACAAATCGGTGATGGTTTATCATTTTTTGCGTGAAAAGTAATGCCTAAAAAGAGTTTATAATTTAGCTCGTGAAAAATAATGCAGAAAACCAAACTTTGCGTGAAGCTAACCGACGACAGAGAGAGAGGGTGGTGGCCCCGATCAGAGAGAGAGATAGGGGTTATCCTGCCCGTTAGATTCATACGATCAACGGTCGGCGGGCACGATCCGCGTGACATGGGCTAGACCAATCAGGGCAATGTTGGGCGTCTGTGAGAGTTTGTGAAGGGAGAGGGCAAAACTGAATAGTATCAAGAAACCAAGGGCAAGTGAGTAGTAAACAGACTAAGGGATTCAAATATGAGATTTAAAAAATGGAAAATGCGTGTTTTGTACAATGAAACCCATCTTGGCCTACCTCAAACTATTTGCAATACAAATCTACATGAGTGTGAAAATTATGGCCTCATTCAGACAAAGTATGTTTTGAGGAAAGCTGTTTTGGGTAGGGCTTATTATGGAAAACCATGCACCTTCATAGCTACTAGGTGATTTGAGAAGTGACAATTTGTGGTGAAACTTGATTTATCTATGATTTATCTATGATTTGAGAAGTGGCAATTTGTGGTAAAGACTCAATGAGTAAGTGCCACTCTTTTTCGGAATTTTTTGCACATTAAATAACTCATTTAACTAGTTAATCCCATTTGTTGACTCTCTGTTGACCAGCCACTTGAGGGTAAAACTGAGTATATTGCACTAGCCAGTATTAACACTCAAGGCGAAAACTGAGCACACAAAAAATGCTAGTATATGACTCGAGGGTATACCTGAGTATATCTAAATTTCCAGGGTTAGACCCGAGGACGCGTGTTGCGGTGCAGAAGTGGAAGACGTGCCATTGTTGACGCGTGTCGCGGTGCAGACGTGAAAATAGTGGATGCGTAGGACGCGGGTCGCATTTAGGATGCATAAGCCCCTCCCTCCCTCCCTCTGCACACAGTCATCTCATTCTCGCTCACGCACGAAACCACCCCTCTCACGTCCCATCAACTTCTCCAAATCGAAAAAACCCCAACCGCCGTACGCACGCTACCCTGCCGGCGATGGAGAAGAAGAATGTGCCGGCGGACGTCGCCTCCGAGCCCGTCGCGTCCGCGCCCGTCGCCTTCGAGCCCGTCGCCGCCGAGCCCGTCGCCGCCGAGCGCGTCGCCGCCGAGGGCGGCGCATCCAAGCGCGGCGCCTCCGTGAACTGGGCCTCTCTCTCTCGGCTGATGGACCACTTCACAAGATCGACGAATGCTTACTGGCGAACGAGGAGTACGCCGACACCTACTCTGCTATGAGGCAAGTCTATAGAAATTGGCGCTCAGGTTTGCCTGAGCCCGACGTGCACCTGGACGAATGGATCATGCTAGACCACGCCCTTCCACGCGTCGCTGAGTTCACCTTCCTCCAACTCGGACATCACGCTACGTCACCATAGATCTATCGGAAGTTTATACAAGGTTCAAATTCTTCCATATCTACCTTTTTATTTTCAATCTTAAATATCTTAGTCGGCACATCTGAATGTTATCTTCATCAATATCCCTTTTAGATACTACTTCGTCGGCTTTTGCCGTGGCGTCATCGTGCTTGCCCAGAAGAACCCGCCGCAAAAGATACGGCTTATGAACCCACTCAAAAAGAAATCGAACACTATGTTTGAGGCGCAGATGCCATCTGTTTTTCTGAAATCAGTCGCTGTTATCAAATCCCCGACTATGGTCTTCGTTGCCGCACATTACCCGCCGGAAATTGGTTGGGTCGATGAGAGCACTCCAACTAAGGATATAAATGAAGATTGGGGAGAAGTAAGATTTTCGATCAAGAACCATTGTCTGCGTTGCATTACCCCGTTCAATGGTGAACTGTATGCAGTAGCTGCGGACAATTTTGAGAACGGAAGAATAGTGTGCACCAATGTACAGTTGCAGCAGCGCGCGAGCACTGTCAAGATGGAGACACTAATTTCATTTCCAGAACTTGGACATCAGAAGTTCTACCTTGTGAAGTCGGATGGTGATCTGCTGCTTGTGTTGTTGGTCAGCGAGGCTTTGGCGGGCAAACCATTGGTGTACCGTGTGGACACTCAGAGCCGCTCTCTCCATCCGGTCAGTAACATTGGCAGTAATGCCTTCTTCGTGAATTATATCCGGTGTATCTCCGTCGACACCAGAGTGTACCCGACACTTCGATCTGGCAGCATCTACTACACAGATTTGGGTTATATCAGAGAGTACTCTCATGATACAAAGGCCTGGGATGAGTGGCCACTACGTGTGGATAGAATAGGACTCTACGGTATGAGAAATGAACACAGGCCATACCGTTTGGAGGATGTATTGGCCTCACACTGCAGACGGAAGGAGTTCAATGAATATTTCCTTGGGGTAATGCACGAATGGAGAAAGGAAGAAATATATGAGGAGGAATGAAGAACAAATTCATTCATCCTGGGGTATCCTAATCTTCTTGTTGTCCATACATTGCGTGCGTCTTGTATATTTTTCAGCTTAGTTTGTCGTGAACATTAACAACGTTATTGGCTGCTTTTGGCTGATGTATGCAGTTTATGTATTATACTTAGTTTTCTGATTATGCTGTTGTGAATTTATCATATACTAGCTTCTAGATTTGCTGCCATATTGGGCAAAAAACGAGGGCCAAAAGGCATAAATAACCCCAGAGATTTGCTACTAGATTTGCTGCCATATTGAAGAAAGACATAAATAGAAGCTTCTCTAGATTTGATACTAATTTGGTGAAAAAGACAGAGAGAGAAAGAGGGGAAAAGGTGCTCTTAAAAATGCCAATTTGGGCCGAGAGAGACAAAACCCAGCTCCTGCTCACGTGCAACCAAACGCTTCTCATCCTGTCCCACGCGGTCCCTTTCTACCAGCCCCACGCGACGCGGCCCCACACGACGCGGCCCCACAGACGACGCGGCGCAACACGTCAGCACAGAACGTCCAAATAAACGGATTCCTTCCGTCTGAGCTCCTTCTGGCGGGTTTCAGACATAGGCTTGGGGAAAACTGAGGAAAAACTAAGGGGCTGGGGAAAATTGAGTACAACTAACGACCCGAGGGCACGAAAATAGAAATCCCTATGTAAAAATATCACATAGTTACTTCATGTGATCATGGGCTAGAATAATAATGGCTTTATGGCTTTTTCTAGTCCATTTAAATTTTCCAAAACTATTTGTTAAATCATATGAGAGGTTTTCTCTCATTTAAATCTTGTCTCAAGTAATTCAATATGAGGTAGTAACCATAGTCTACATAATCTCATATTGACTTATTTGGTGATATTAAATTATGATTAGGGTAATGTTAAATTACATGAGGCACTTTACCTCATTTAAATCATTTTCCCAAATGATAATTATGAATTGTTGACCTGGTCAGCATGGGTTCATACATTACTTATTTGAGGAACTTAAATCTTAACATGATTCAATGAGAGGAAATTATTTCTTCAAGAACCAAAGAGAAGCCCTAATCAATATTTGTAATGAGAGGAAATTATTTTTCTTAAGAAGAAAACAAAGTCAACCAACAGTATAGCAATGTGGTGATGATAGATTAGTTTGTGTGAACCTTGTGTGTGCTTAGTCTAGTTCTTAAGCTTTGATTGGTGATTGTTACCTCGTATCCGTTTTTAGACGCTAGTACCGAGGAATACCAGGAGGAGGAGGTCAACTTCCAGAAAGAGGAAGACCTCTTTGATCAGTACACCAACCAAGGCAAGCTAATATTATTGCAAAGTGCAAAGCTCTATCAGAGCAAGGCACCCTTACCTATTACTTTATGCTTCATGGTCAAATCCCAAGTGTTATCCTTACAAGCTTTTACTTTGATTATTAAAGCTTACTTTTATAGTTAACTTTGGTCTAAATATAGAGTACTACAAGAGTATCAAATTTAGCCTAAGAGAGCTACAAGGTAGTTAGCACCCCTCATGACTAGTTGCTAGTGCTAACAAATAAAATTGACTACTCTAGATGGGAACTTGTGAAATGAAATGACTTTGAAACATTTTGAAGGTGAATGTGACTTGAATGACATGGTGAATTTGATAAAAAAAACTGATGGATGGGTTTGGATGCAATACCTTTCCAATTATTTAGTACCCCCACAATACCTAATTATGGGTAGGGCTTAACTGGAATTTTATGCACCTTAGTATGGGTTCCCTCTAAACAAGCGTCATAGGGGTTATGCCGAGGCTGCCTCCGTTGAAAGTGAAATGATGTGAAATGAGGTGAATGTCCGGCCCAAGCCCTGTGCAGTTCCCAGGCTGACGGTTTGTCTTCACTGGGAGGCCAAGCTCATGGGGAGAGGTACCTATACTAGGGTATGTAAGTGAAAGGTTATGGTTGATGATCCGCGTACTGAGTTACGATTATTCAGGGTTACCCCTGACAGACGTAATCAAATGTTGTGGCACAAGTGTGCAACCTCTGCAGAGTGTAAATCTATTCGAATAGTCGTGTCCACGGTTACTGACGATTGGAAAGGCCATACTGTTCCATTGTCAGATGTTTTCTTGAAAAGAAATGATGAATTGAACGGTGACTTGACTTGAATCACAACTGAGTTGTGGGAATGACACTAATGTTCCCACTTGAGTTAGTTAGCAATTGAAGAGTCTTTACTAAATGCTTATGAACTAAAATAGGCTTTATGAAAATAAACCTAGAGCTTAGCACCCCATTACTAAAATTGATAGTACTTACACTAGTATTAGTTTGCGAGTACTTTAAAGTACTCACGACTGTGTTCCTGGCCATTCAAATGGCCAGACTATGAAGAGGAGCAGCAGTACCAAGATGACGGCCAGCAGGACGTCTACGACAACTAGGAGTATCTTCTGACGTCAAGCGTTGGCCTGTGGATTAGATAGTCCACTACTTCTACGCTTCCGCTATGTAATGTGTTCGTTGATCATTAGATCAACTATTTGTGTAATATTGGACCGTGTGAACTATATTTGTAAAACGACTATGGTTTGTAATGAATGATGACTTATGATATCAACTGTTATGTCTCGCAACAACAATCTTCCTGGGATTGCGATGTATGGCATAATAGGCATCTGGACTTAAAAATCCGGGTGTTGACATTAATGGAGAGGCCTCATATTATGCCAAGGAGGAGTGGTGATGATGATGGCATCGATTTCCCCTTTATCGGAGGCTCTAGTTCTGCAGAATCTGCCCTCTCCCGGAGTAGGAGAGGACTTTCACCTCCGCCGCCGCCTCTGCAAATCTTGGGAAAATTATGGCGTAGGTTTTCTGGCGAGATGGAGGTACTGTCAAAAGGAGGGGCCGAGATGGTGCTCGAGGCCCAAATGGGCCTGGGTGGCGCGCCTAGCAGAGGGGGCGCGCCACATGGCCTCATTTGTCCCTCGTGGCTCCCCTCTCGTACTTCTTTGGCCCACGGACTTCCTCTTGATGAAAAAATTATAAGGTATTTTACTTTGATTTTTAGGCATCCAGAAGGTCCCTGAAACAACAAAATACAGAGAAGAAAAAAAGGAGATTTTCCGCCTCACGGAAATTAAATACCAATGAAAGGGAGTTTATAGGATAGTCCCGTAAATCAACAAAAAGGCATAAATAATTGTTGATCATGGCCAATATCATTCAAAAGTAACCATATAAGTATCTATATTGATGATGTAAAATGCACGTATCAACTCCCCAAGCTTAAACATTTGCTCGTCATCGAGCAAATAAGCGAACATATCATATCATGTATCAATGAGCTTATGGTTGATAAAAGAATACGAGCATGACATCATCAACTTATGAATATTCACTTGTCTTAAAAGATCTATGAATTAACAACCATACAAATTTGGGATACATAAAATAGGATTTCTAGCAACTACATCTTACTTTTGAACAAAACTAACCATTGCATGTTGGACAATTAAACAAGCCTCAATTTCTCTCTCTCTCTCTTTGCTATTGCTTTGCATAGCTTTTTACCTTGCTTTCTTTCATTTTTACTATTCCCTTTGCAATGAAGATAAACTCTCATAAAACAACTAGTTAAAAGAAGAGAATTTATTAAACAACAAGATAGACATGAAGTTTGACTTTGTCAAACACTTTCATGATCTTTTAAATGGCATCAATTAACGGTCTTGCCTCCTAGTAACCAGTCTAAATCTTATACATGGATCTTTCCATCATATATGTCATATGCTCTACTCAACCTTCGTCTTTCACTTTCCACGGCTAACCGAATCCTCGGGTGCCTACCTTTCATTCAATTTTCTGCTGGGCATATGCATTGAAATATCCATGACTGATGATGTTGGGACTCCAAGTGCAGAGTTGTCAGCGAAGTATTTTCCCCACAAGGGTGACTCGAGGGTTTATATCGAACTCTCGGGGAACTGGATGGATGAGTATTCTACTCTCTCTTCTTCTAATAATCCTGCAGGTAAAATAAATGCCTTGTGTCCCCAACTCCACCATGTGGTTGTCAAGCACAAGGTTTCGTGTAAGTAAATAACACAAGTACGAAAAATAAGTAAAAAACTAAACTAGATAAAATAACTAAGTAAAAATTGTAAAGAGGTTGATTATTTTTAGTGTTTTGGATGCAAATAAGAAAAGTAAATATTTTTGTATTTTCGGATTAAAATAGTGCAGCAAATAGAAAAACAAGGTAAAAGCAATATAAAGGTGTTTCTTATGATAAAAAGTGGTCCGGGGGTTCATGGGTTCACTTGACTATTCTCTCTTAAAGTTGTCGTGGACAAAAAACAATTCATCAATGAGATATGAAGGTGCAAATAATATTATATGTAAGATCAGACTTAATATGGGCATCACGTCCTAACATACTGATGATGCAACACATCTCTCTTATAATCCACAAGAAAGAAACTTCATCAATCTTGTATTAAGAATTAACAGAGCGTAGCAATCCGTACTTTGACATGAAGTTTAAATATCTAATATGCTATATTGAACAAACAAGATCATCACTACTGTCACATGATGAACATAGCACATGCATTCACTTTATCCCTAGTGAGGTAGCAACCAGAAAGGCAAAGCTATAATAGATCTTGAACATATTGTCACTATCCAATCACTAAAACCATGCTACTCCATCTAACACACACATCACCCCACACACGCTCTTGCGTAGATGTTGGATCAGAACAAATACTTAAGAACAAGGTACATAATATGCATCTATCAATACATCTGACCATATAATAAGATCATATATCATAAAACAATATCATAGAATAAGGATCCACCACATAGGTATTAGAAATATGGCCATAATCATGATAGGCAGCTCATATGGCACTAAGAACTATGAAGAACATGAGAGAAATAGATCAAGCTACTGCCACAAACCCGTAGTCTAGAGGTGGACTACTCCCTCTTGGTCATGGTGATGATGATGAAGACGTTGGAGAAGGTGGAGATCCATCTGATGGTTTTCCTGACGGAGTTTCCCCCTCCAATCTTCTCTGCAGCAGCCTCCGTTTTCGTGTTTCTATGTTTATGCGGCGCTCCCCTCCCGAGAACTCTTTGAGGTCATATATATATAGTCGTTTTTAGGGTAAAATACGCCAATTCACGAAATAATCAGGACAAAAGGGCGATCGACGGCTGAAAGAGGGGGTGGCACGACCTCTCTTCCTGGCCACGCCACCTGGCCTCTTTTGGCCCTCAGTCCTCTCCAGGTGATCTTCGAGGGCCCATGTTGCTTCTCCCGATGAAAAAATGACGCTCCAAAATCCCAAGTCAATTTGACTCCACATAGGTCTCTGAAAGTGAAAAATACACAAAACAAGGTTTTCCTGTTCTGCAGCGTTATAACCCAAATAAAGGGGATCATTGGTAAATCCCCATAAATCAATGTAAAACATGGTATTATCATCATATATGTTGCAAATATGTGGGCATTCAATATGATAAAGGACAAAGTTCATGTCAACATTTTACATGCATAAGTAACCTTGTTTCTTCTTCATTTGAAAGGTTAGCACTAATAATAAGATGATATATTTTATTCTCACAAAGGAATGCATATTTCATATCTTCAGGTTAAGGTTTAAGTTCAGAACTACGATCCTCCTTTAGTGGGGTAGTTCTCCTAGATCATCAGGTGGAATATGTAATTGTAATTGTGGTGGTTATTTAGATAATATTTGTTCTAATGCTTCCCTTTCTTCATCACTAGACGGCTCCTGATTAAGTACATATCGTTCCACCACGTCCTATGAAGCAACTGCCACAAAAGCAAGAGTTTCCACTATATCTTTTTGATTTTTTTTTGACACCTATCTTTTCAATTTTTTGTTTTTCTAAATGCTTGTCAGTAAACTTTGAAAAGTTAAATTCTAGTTTTTCACCAGCATATTTAATGAATACTTTCTCTTTGGTAAACTAATTTCAGCACCCACATTATGTAAGAATGGTCTACCAAATATAATAGGACAAAATGAATCTTAGGAGCAACCAAGCACAATAAAATCCGCGGGGTATTTGATCTTTCCAACTAATATTTCAACATCTCTAACCATACCTAGAGGACAAATATACTCTTTATCAGCAAGTTGGATAGTTATACGTGTCTCTTCCATGTGTATGGGATCAAGGTCAGGCTTGATTTCAAGATATAGAGAATATGGTATCACACTTATACTTGCTCGAGTATCACACATAGAACATTATAGCATGAAGTTCCAATAGCACATGATATAATAGGTTTACCAACTTTGGTGGTTTTACCTTAAGTTACTTTGGTGGAATCTTGACATAAATAAACATCACAAGGAGTCTCTTCATTCAATTCTTTAATGGACGAAATTTGATGCTTAACTTCAATTTGTTCATATGGTTCACTACATCTTCTATCACTCTTGTTTGCGACAGTAGTGAGTAAATTTTCATTCACTCTGTTGGATATGGAGGAGTTTCAACATATTCTTCAATTTTGACAGATGATACTTGATTAACCTATTTCACAACTTTAGGAACAACTATAGAATATTTAAAATATTCAACATAAACATCAAATCCTTTTTAGGGACATTCAAATTGTTAGCAAAAGACTTAGCAACTTGAACCAAAATATGAGGATCAAGGCCAAACCTGTTACTTAGCTCTTCAAACAATATAGTAGTAGAGAAGTTCTCTACACATGAATATTCATATTCAAAGCAGGGTTCATTACCTTTATCAAGATCCCAAGCATCAATATTTTTAGAAATGGTATCCAATAAGTCTCTTGCTTCTTCTGGAGTTCTATTAGTGAAACTTCCTTCAGAGGAATTATCTAGAAAGTCCTTAAGATGCAGAGGTAACCTCACCTAGAAATTGATTAATATAATGCTTTCAGGAATACCATGACAAGGATTCTTACGGATAAGTTCATTCAATCTTCCCAAGCTTGAGCAATACTTTCTCCAACATGAGGCCAAAAATTATAAATGTGACAACAATCATCATAAGCTTCTTTAGGAGTATAATACTTGAGATAGAAAGCCTTCCTCAGATATCCCTAATCAAGGCGGTATTTATCATCTAGAGATCTAAACCATATGCGAGCATTCCCATAAAGAGTTAACTATAATAACTTCCTTTTCACTTCATCATGAGGAATACTAGCTGATAACCCCCAAGTGCAGGGGATCACCGCGGTACAATTCAATAAGTATTTGAGTGTAGAACTCACGAGGAGCTGAAGGTAAACTATCTATTCTCTAAAGCCATATAACCCACTTATATGGCCTTCTATACAAAGCTAGGATCTATAGTCTATTTATGTGTGTGAAGAGGTTTCTACTATCAAACTATAAGTGTTGAAACTAAAATGCAAGAAGTAAAACTAATGGAAGAAAATAAAGTGGAGTAACTGATGGCATGCAAGAACACATGGTCATTCATGCATGTTTTTGTGGAAGTATTATTTTTGTTTTTTATATCGTATCCCAACGAGGAGCTTAGTAGGATGTTTATCTGCGCTGTCGCACCCAAGGTGTCACAAGTCTTAGGTGAATTGACTGCAAGGATTGAAATGGAAAATTATGAATGTGAATATATGGTTGAGTATTGAAAGTGCAATAAAGTAAAGTGCATTAAAATAAACAACTATTTGGAAATTTAATGAGTTTCTGCAGCTGAAAGATTAGGTGTAGGGAGATTCAGTTCATATTGATGAGAGTGGATTTGGTGATCAGGGGGTACGTGTGCACGCGCTCGTCACCGTTGGATGAATGCCCACACCGTTGGATGGGCTAACAGCCACTAACATCCGTTTGTGTATTTTATGTTGTTGTCAGGAACGTGTCATTTTTTGGTTGGTTGAAACACATCACCTCCGTGGATCCCCTCTTCCCCACTCCTTTGAAGAACTACTGGAGGTGCTCGTTGACTCGAATTGGACCACCATGGCCAACACTTGCTGACTGGAATTGGAGGGCGCCCGTACGTGGCTGAGACGATCGGGCTAGGAGAGACGAGCATATCTTTCTATATGGCGACGTGACGGACAGCGGCCGATTTGCAGCGCCCGCCGAGCTGGGAGATCGAGGTGAGCAAGTTTCTCAATCGACGCCATGGATTGGAACGCTGCGATTTGGAGAGGATGCGACGCGAAGGAAGGAATTGGGTTGATTCCTTAATTTACTCTGAGAGGGAGTGCGAGTTATTAGGGGCAAGTTTGGAAGAAGTTTCCCACGCGTCGCGGCGCTTTGCTTTCTTGGAGCAGCGGAGCTCTGATGCTTGCGCCGGAACAGAGGAGGCCGGGTTGCTGTGGAGCTCGTTGTGCAGGGCGGCGGTGGGCCGGATCTCATACGGGGCGACGTCTCGGTGGGACTGTAGGAGGAAAAAGATAGAAAAGGCAGAACATCATGTCAGGTCTGAGCGTGTTATCATCTCACGGACATATCTAACTCCGTTAGACACGTGTCAACTTCTGGGTGCGTGCTCACCTACCCATCTGCTCACCGAGCTTCATCCGTCATATTGATAGTGAATGTGTCCGGTTGGATTACCTTCGATTCGGATTATGGATTGTAGTATTGTAAGCTTTTTCTCTAGAAGACCTAGGTTTAATCGAACCTTGGGAAGCAGTGCTGAAATGGTGTAAAGGAAACGTCTATAAGACTTTCTAGTTGGTTTAATTTTATGTTTACTAGACCTTTCTAGTTTACTTGTTTTATGTTGTGTTCAATGGATGGAAATAGGCCAAGGTCAAGGATTTTCCTGCAGCTATGCATACATATAGGAATAAAGTATAACGTGTAGTAAAAAATAGTGATAAGAGATAGCAGCACATTCGTAAATACTATTGTCCATAAAGCTAGAGGCTACAAGAGTCTCTTAGTCCAACCATTGTCCCCACAACCGCGAGTAACAAAAATTATTAAGTAAATTAATACAAACCAAAGCATTAAGATAGATGATTGTACCGTTGATCCCGAGCGTATCACTAAACGTGTATCGTTACTTTCCCTTTTATGTCACTGATGTTTCGCGATAGCATGCCGTTCTCCCCTCATCGCACCTCTTCCCTTGATCGATCCGAAAGACATGGGTACCTGCAAATCATCGAATCGAGGCAAAGAGACAAGGATACAAGATTGCAAAACTCCTATTCAATTCCTACACATATTCATGAGATGAGAGTGGATTTGGTGATCACATGGATAGATGTGCACCCTCTCTCTACCGTTGGATTTGCTTCATGATTGTGACTTCACAAACGGCAATGAAACGACGTGAAATCTTCTTATTCAATTTGGTTCTTCCTTCTGACACCCTAGGTGGGACCCGTGGGTAGAAAAGAAGCAAGCCATAATAACACCTTCAACAATGTACTCTGGATGTTCTTTTAGTTATACTAGAAGGACCTAGCGCGCTTTGCCGCGCCGTTTTTGTTTGGCGTTTTTTTCTCTTTCCCACACAAAGTGAGATTGCTTTTGTAAGTTACATTGATGCATGTGCAGGTATGAACTTATACGAACATCGACGTACCCTCTAAATCAAAACAAAATGAAGTAAACATATGGCATATCAACAAACACTCACATGCTTTGATGGTAATTCCACATGAGCAAATATATATATATATATAATATTGAACTTTAGTTTCTAGCTTATTTAAAAAAGAATCTTATATGCTTCATCTAAAAAAGTTATGCAATGGGGCTACCGCATATAGCCCTTGTGTGTCCAAAAGAGGAAACATATTGTTATAGAGGCAACTATTCAGACCAATACAAAGAGAGCCACATATAGAGAGGAAGGAGAAGTGGCTTATTGAGGGTCACGTAGTGGGTGGGGAAAAATCGAAGAGAGGACATGAGTGTACGATTAACATCATGGTAGCCCAACATAACAATGGACTCCCCCGATTCATTGCACACGGAACATGTGAATCAGTGAACTATCACAAGCCTCTAAAAGCAGCCACAACACGACGCCGACACAAAAGATGGCACTCTGTGTTATCTTACTTTCCCTTGTGGTATGGGCACATAGGCGAATTAGGGCCGCAAATAAGAGCCCAACGCTGCAGTGATGCACACTTTGCTACATAATTGATTTTGTTCTATTTATACTAATTGCTTCAGCGTCTGGGTACACGCCTTGCGCCTTGCGCCGTGGATGCTCTAACACCATGGTAGATGCACCGAAATCATGTGGAGAAGTAGAGCGCACCATTAGTTACGATTACAAGTGCATTGCAATTAATCATACAGGCCAGACTGAGATATCAGTCCATACAACATATGTGGAAAATATGAAACAACAACAGTAATCTCAATTTTAAATTGGACGGACATACATACAAACTTATCGCATTCAGTTTATAGAGTAGGTTCACCGAACAATATTGAACACTATATGAGGTCTTGAATGCTAATAATTTGAACTTCCCCATACACATCTCGTCTTCTGCATTTTTTGTGTCATTATATGTAAGGTAAACTAAACTACTAATTAGAATTTTTTTGTTTAAAGAGCATAGTAATACACCGATGGAATTTATCTACATTGTTGAACCTGCTTTTCTCACCTGATATAGATCATAATTCGGCCATAATACATAATATACTCAAGATTCCAGGTGCACTGCAATTAATCATAAAGGCCAGACTGAGATATCAGTCCATATACAACACATGCGGAAAAAACGAAAAAACATCAGTAATCTCATTTTTTTATTGGATGAACATACATACAAACTTATCTGCGTCAGTTTATACAATAGATGCACCAAACAATATTGAACACTATGAGCTCTTGAATGCTAATAATTTGAACTTCCCTATACACATCTCGTCTTCTGCATTTTTGTGTCATTATAAGTAAGGTAAACTAAACTACTAATTAGAAGTTTTTTTGTTTCAAGAACATAGAAATACACCGATGGAATTTATCTACATCGCTGAACCTGCTTTTCTCACCTGATATAGATCATAATTCGGCCATAATACACAATATACTCAAGAGGTGGAGCTGTTTAACACAAAAAATGACAAACAAATTGGTTTCAGAAATAAATTATAAGTAAGCACCACAAACTGGTATAATTTAATAAGCACTTCTAATAAAATTCAAAGGAATCAATAGGAAAGAACCCCCTCTATTGAATGTTTGAGTCTGTATCAATGTGCATTAAAAATATATTTCCTGTTGCTTCTTGGAACCAATCTCTAAATGTGATTATTTATAAACAAAACAATGAAAGGTATAAAGTTTTTTTTCAGGTTCTAGTTACTGCCAATGCTTGTAAACACACCACAGATTCAAGTAAGTGCATCTTTGCAAGTTTTTTTATCAATATAAATTAAGAATAGGTTACTACAATTTTAAATAGAAAGTAAAATACACAGGGTACATGACAACAAAGATAAGGAAGAAACATATTGGATTCTTCGTTCTTCTTGTTTACACAGCATAAACCTGGGATTGTAGAATAGAAAATTTTGAGCACCAAAATGAGTTGGATAGTAAAATTGATACTCCAAACACATTTTGGCGCCAAATGAACATTCTATAATTCAACCATAATCACAAAAGAAATGGCAAAGGCGACTAAGAATTAGGATGGAGCAAGTGTTGAGGAAGCCTATGTTACCTTAGATGATCCACTCCTACGTCACACAGAACCATGCCATGCATCTTCTCTACAAACACACATGTATATTAGGAGTCAGTATTGTGTACCATGTGTTATACGACAAATCGGCGGACAATCGGCCGAGAAAAAGGAAAATGCTCCGTCCATATCACACACATACTTTACACTCGGTTTTGCATGAAAAAGCAAATACAATAGTTAGACTTAGCGCTTTGCAGACAGGTAAAGATGGTTACACAAAATAATATCATGAAAGCTAGACTATCACTAAACTAAGTAAGAGAATTCCCTTGGCAAAACATGCTTACATGAAAAGAATTATGACGGCAGCTGGACTGAATTTTGAACTAAGCTTGTCTTGCAAACTATTTCGAAGTACCAAAATCACACTGAAACATGGTCAGCGTGTATCTTGCAGTTGTAATCCTAATCACTGTTCCAAAATAATGTGCAGTCCTTTTAAAGTTTTCGCTTTCAGTGCCTCAAAGCAGTAGTCAATGAACTGAAGACAGCCATACCGTAGCCTTTGTCAGGCCTGCAAATGTACCAGATTAATAAGGTCCTACATTGAAGCGCTACCTCGAAAGTATGCATGAGAAATCATTGTTTACTTCCATAACTACAAAAACAATACCAAAAATTTCTATCTCCAGCATTCTAAAAAAAACTGCGGCTGTTGTGCAAATTATGTTGAACTATTGATTTGCAGCTAGCAAAGACTGGAAAGAATGGTTGAGAACTTCAAATAAGTTACTGAAATTATTTCGAGTAGCTACTCCCATTTTTCTATTACTGCTCCCATCTGGTACCTAACTGTACCACGGAAATTAAACCAAGCTAGGTTTTGCAGATCCTTATACTTAGGGTTAAAGCAATATTTCAGAGGACAGAGCAAGGTCTTGGGACAGAGGCATCCCCTCCACTACCACACGACATAGCGCACAAACAAGCCGTCAAACACAAGCAAAGGTACCCAACTGAACAAAACACAAGTGAAAACATAACTTGAGCATGCATCAAACATTACACCAGGCTACCAGACCACGATGCCCCTATGGACGCTGCTAGCCTTCCATCCAAAACAAACGCACCTGAACACACATACCAGAACAACTGAAACAGAATCCTGAGAAAACCATGCCGAGGAAACACCATGCAAACCTAGCTTCCAGCCAAGCGCAGGCCACTCAGAACAGCGCATGCCACACCCGCCCACGGGCACGCCATGGATGCATCACCTAGCCAAACCTCAACGCGACCGAAACGCGAGCAATCGCCACATCACGTAAGCAAAAGATACATCAGCGAGCAACGACCAGAAAACACTCTTCATAGCTAACCCAAACCAGATGATGGTTGTCACACGAATCTGACGCAATTTACAACTAAACACGCCCCCATCCGCCCGCAAATCAATAAGAAAGTGCACACCGCAGCCACGCCCGAGACCATCTCCCGGACATCCGCCGCGGCGAAGCGCACCGCACAGCTAGCGTACACAGAAACGAAACGGGAACCACCGCCTAACCCACACCGCCGAAGGTATTTTGGAGATCGTATGGTTCATCCCCGAAGATCAAATTAATTCTAACTGTGTGAGAGATAAAGGTGGAGGGGGCCGAAGGCACACCTTATCAATCTTGGCAGGTTCTTCTCGATCTTGGCAGGGTCGAGGTAGGAGACCTAGCTCTATAGCGGCGGACGACCCATCCAGCGACGCGCGCTGCAGCACGTCCTCATCCGGCGGCGCGATACACGGCGAGGGCCGCAGCGGCTTCCTGTAGCTCCGGCACCGTCCGCTCCTCAAGGCTCCGGCGCGTCCAGAGGATGGGGATTCAGATTGAGCGGTGGGATTCAGGGATTGGACTGCTACCGCCGTGCCTGTGTGGTGTGTGCTTATTTCCGTATAACCGCCTCTCAAACCCAAACCGACCTGACAAATCAATCGCTAAATTTTCTGCAGTGGGGTCCACGATAATGACTTGCCGATCGCTCCCAGGGGCTCGCAACCCTGGGAGCTTAGAGCTCTTAGAGGATTCTGCGCACAGTAGATCATCTCCCAGCTCTATATATAACATTGCGAACAAGATCACGAATTATGCTTACAAATTTTCATTTGGCGGTAGATTGAGGTACATGATTTTCGAACCAATAAAACAAATAAGTGAATCTACATAACCATGCCCATCGCCGGGCAGAGGAATTCGCCGACCCATCGCCGGAGAGGGGAGGAAGTCCTGACATCGCTAACTCACCGAGCAGTCGACTGAGAGGCATCGATTAGCGGCATGGAAAGCTCCATCTTTCGTCGCTGCATGGCCTGCACGTTCTGCAGGCGGTTGCGGAAGAGGTGCTTCTTGATCGACTGCAAGAACGAGAAGACGGCCATCTTCCTCGACATGTAGATAAGCGGGTCCCACTGGGCGGTGGCGATCGCGCGCACGGCGGGCTCATCGAGCCGCTCCCCGAAGCACATGAGCACGATGAGGCAGAAAATGGCGTAGTGGAACGTCTCCACGACGATCGCGCCAGCGGCGGAGTCCTCCTGCAGCTTCTCGGAAAGGACGCGGCGCACCCAGGATCGGGCCGGCGCGAAGAGGCGGACGCGTGATGGGTGGAGCGTCTCGGCGATGATGTTGCAGTACAGGAGGCGCCACACGAACCCGTAGCTGGCGTGCGCGATGGTGTTTTTGCTCTCACCCAGGAGCCTGGCGGAGGCGAGGACGAGGCGGTTCGCCAGCCCGGCGCCGCGCTCGACCAGCGTCGTGTGTGCGAGGTGGCGGTCTGCGACGAAGATGGCGAGGCGTGAGCTGATGCGTATCGACACAATGGGGCCATACTGCGCGAAGAGGCACCGGAGGATGGGCTTGCTTCCTAGCCTTGGTACCTCACTCCATCGCGTTCCGGCATCACCTGGACAGGAGCCAACGCGTCCGGGCTCGCCTCGCAGGTGCTCGTCTCCAAGCATCACCACCGCCGGCCGCCATGGCTATCTCGACGTGAGCGGAGAAGCCGGGGAAGAGGTAAGGGACCTCCCATTGCCGTGCCTCCTCTCCGTTCTCCATCTCGGGCGAGGCATGGACGGATGACGAAGACGTCGAGACTGCTTTCTCATGTGGAGATTCTAACGCGGTGATTGAAGAGAATCTCCCGATTTTCATCATTGTGTCGAGAAATAGTGGCTGTCAAGGGGATAAGGAACACAACAATTGAAGAGAAGCTCTCGATCCAGGGGGTAGAGGAGTCGCAGACTCCCGGACCTCATAACTCCTCTGCGCCTCCATCATCAGCGGCGGCATGGCCCGCGTTCCAACTCCAGCTAGCTGCCATGCATGGTCCCTGCGGGGCGCCCACTGTTCGAAGCTTCGATGCCCAGTGCTTGCGACACGACAACAACGATTCGCAGCCAGGGGAGTCAAGACGGTGCAGCGGCAGTGCGCCTTGCTGCACGCCGGGGAACATTGGAGAAAGCGAGGTTGGGGAAGGAGGAGACGACCGAGCGGAGGAGTAGAGGCTGGAGAGTTGGAGACAAAGGCAGAGTTGGAGCGATCGGATAAGGAACCTCGTGAGCGGCGGTGGATAGGTGGGGCCAATGGAACGCTGCCCCCGGATGATAACTATGCTTTTCCATATTTTAATGGTACTCTGTCACTATGCATCATCGAAGGGACAGCCGGACAGGTAGTGAGTATAATCATTGCATACATGACCAGATGCGTGCCCAACTTAATGTGTTAAACGGCGTTAGACACGTGTTGAGCAGAGAATCTATGCTGACCTATACACCTAGGCTTCATTCGTTATAAACGCTGCGAGGATTTACCCCAACCCGCAGCCTGTGAGGACTACTCACACATGATATCAAGATCAAAGATATAAATCATTGTTGCAAATACTGAAGGAGATATGCCCTAGAGGCAATAATAAAGTTGTTATTATTTATATCTTTATGTTTATGATAAATGTTTATATATCATGCTATAATTGTATTAACCGAAACATTAATACATGTGTGATATGTAGACAACAAAGAAGTCCCTAGTATGCCTCTTAAACTAGCTTGTTGATTAATGGATGATTAGTTTCATAATCATGAACATTGGATGTTATTAATAACAAGGTTATATCATTATATGAATGATGTAATGGACACACCCAATTAAAGCGTAGCATAAGATCTCGTCATTAAGTTTTTTGCTATAAGCTTTCGATACATAGTTACCTAGTCCTTATGACCATGAGATCATGTAAATCACTTATACCGGAAAGGTACTTTGATTACATCAAACGCCACTGCGTAAATGGGTGGTTATAAAGGTGGGATTAAGTATCCGGAAAGTATGAGTTGAGGCATATGGATCAACAGTGGGATTTGTCCATCCCGATGACGGATAGATATACTCTGGGCCCTCTCGGTGGAATGTCGTCTAATGTCTTGCAAGCATATGAATAAGTTCATAAGAGACCACATACCACGGTACGAGTAAAGAGTACTTGTCAGGAAACGAGGTTGAACAAGGTATAGAGTGATACCGAAGATCAAACCTCGGACAAGTAAAATATCGCGTGACAAAGGGAATTGGTATCGTATGTGAATGGTTCATTCGATCACTAAAGTCATCGTTGAATATGTGGGAGCCATTATGGATCTCCAGATCCCGCTATTGGTTATTGGTCGGAGTGAGTACTCAACCATGTCCGCATAGTTCACGAACCGTAGGGTGACACACTTAAAGTTGGATGTTGAAATGGTAGAACTTGAATATGGAATGGAGTTCGAATATTTGTTCGGAGTCCCGGATGAGATCCCGGACATCACGAGGAGTTCCGGAATGGTCCAGAGAATAAGATTCATATATAGGAAGTCATATTCCAAGTTTGGAAATGATCCGGTGCATTTATGGCAGGTTCTAGAAGGTTCTAGAAAAGTCCGGAAGAAATCACCATGGAAAGTAGAGTCCCGGAAGGACTCCACCTTGCATGACCAGCCAACCCTAAAGGGGAGGAGTCCAAGGTGGACTCCCCTAGGGTGGCCGGCCAACCCACCTCAAGGAAAGGTGGGAGTCCCACCTTGGGTAGGACTCCCTCCTTGAGTAGGTTTCCCACATATGGGAGGTTTTAGTGTTGGGGTCTTATTCGAAGACTTGGACTAGAACTCTTGGGGCTTCCACCTATATAATGAGGAGGAGAGGGAGGGGGCAGCCACTCTTTGGCTCAGCCTTGGCCGCACCCCTTAGAGGGCCGGCGCCCAACCCCCCTCTCTCCCCAAACCCTAGCGGTCTCTCTCCTCCACCACATCCCGCACGCTTAAGCGAAGCTCCGCCGGATTTCTCCACCACCACCGATACCACGCCGTCGTGCTGTCGGATTCAAGAGGAGCTACTACTTCCGCTGCCCGCTGGAACGGGGAGGTGGACGTCGTCTTCATCAACAACCGAACGTGTGACCGAGTACGGAGGTGCTGCCCGTTCGTGGCGCCGGAACCGATCGTGATCAAGATCTTCTACGCGCTTTTGCAAGCGGCAAGTGATCGTCTACCGCAGCAATAAGAGCCTACTCTTATAGGCTTTGGAATCTCTTCAAGGGTTAGTCTTGATCATCCCCTCGTTGCTACCGTCTTCTAGATTGCATCTTGGCTTGGATTGCGTGTTCGCGTTAGGAAATTTTTTGTTTTCTATGCAACGTTATCCTACAGTGGTATCAGAGCCGTGTCTATGCATAGATGGTTGCACGAGTAGAACAAAATGGTTTTGTGGGCGTTGATGCTCTTGTTATCTTTAGTTTGAGTACTTTGCATCTTTGTGGCATAGTGGGATGAAGCGGCCCGGACTAACTTTACATGACCGCGTTCATGAGACTTGTTCCTCGTTCGACATGCAACTTGTATTGCATAAGAGGCTTTGCGGGTGTCTGTCTCTCCTACTATAGTGAAGATTCAACTTACTCTTCTATTGACAACACTAGTATCACCGTTGTGGTTCATGTTCGTAGGTAGATTAGATCTCTCTCGAAAACCCTAAACCACGTAAAATATGCAAACCAAATTAGAGACGTCTAACTTGTTTTTGCAGGGTTTGGTGATGTGATATGGCCATGATATGATGATGAATATGTATGAGATGATCATTATTGTATTGTGGCAACCGGCAGGAGCCTTATGGTTGTCTTTAATTTTCATGTTGAGTAGTATTTCAAAGTAGTTGTAATAGTTGCTATATGAGGTGAACAACCATGAAGACGGCGCCATGGACCTTGACGCTACGCCGACGATGATGGAGATCATGCCCGAAGATGATGGAGATCATGTCCGTGCTTTGGAGATGAAGATCAAAGGCGCAAAGACAAAAGGGCCATATCATATCACATATGAACTGCATGTGATGTTAATCCTTTTATGCATCTTATTTTGCTTAGAACGCGACGGTAGCATTATAAGATGATCCCTCACATTAATATCAAGATAATAAAGTGTTCTCCCCTCGTATGCACCGTTGTAACAGTTCGTCGTTTCAAAGCATCTCGTGATGATCGGATGTGATAGATTCAACGATTCACATACAACGGGTGTAAGCCATGTTGCACACGCGGAATACTTGGGTTTGCTTGACGAGCCTAGCATGTACAGACATGGCCTCGGGACAACGGAAACCGAAAGGTTGCACACGAGTCATATGGATGATATGATCAACATGTTGATGTTCACCATTGAAGCTACATCATCTCACGTGATGATCGGTTTTTGGTGTAGTGGATTTGGATCGTGTACCACTTAACAACTATGAGGGATGTTGTATTAAGTGGGAGTTCATTAGTAATTAGATTAAAACATGAACTAATTATCATAAACATAGTTTGAGTAGTATTTTAAATTAGTTTTGTAGTATTGGCATCCGTTTACTACTATGCGCTAGTCTTGTAATTGAGATAGAAATACTGTTAAAATCTGACAAGAAACTTTACGGTTTGGTACCGTATTGTTAAAGAATCAAGAATTAATTAAGTCCTATTGCAAACTTTTAGTAAACCTCACGTTGTTGATTCAAAGAGTTATGGTTTCAATTAGTACCTAAATTTATCTTGTCTCCGTAAAACTTGAAGTTCAAATTTGTTTGAAAAGTAAGGAGCTGAAAATTTAGTTTTCAGAAATAATCAAGGTATGAGATATATGTGATATCTAAGACCTTATTGCAAGATGATAGAATATAATTTGGTGAGACTACATAAACTCATAAGTTTTATGGGAATGTATGAAGGTTGAAGACGCCAGACGTCACAATCCTCCAACTATTGGGGCACTAATGATATTCGCATATCCATGAAGTTATCATCCTTAGTATGCACCGTTGCTAAGACTCGTCGTTTCGAAGCATCACGTGATGATCGGGTGTTATAGATTCTACGTGTGCTTACAACGGGTGCAAGCCAGATTTGCACATGCGAATACTAAGGTTAAACTTTATGAGCCTAGCATGTACAGACATGGTCTCAAAAAGTTGTCATGAATTGATGGATAAAATTATGAGTGAAATTGTTCATCATAGTTACTAATAAGTGAAATCTAGAACACTTGTCATATGATGATCAACTTCAAAGTAAGAACCTCAAGGTTATTGGTATTTTACCAACAAACCTAGAAGTTATTGATGTTAAAAGTGTTTTTCTGAATAATGAGGAAAGCTAAAAGAGAAACTGCAAAAGATATTCTGGCAAAAAGATAAGAAAAGACTAGAAAGTCTAGCTCAGGTGTATATAAATGATATACATGTTATGGTTGTATTCCTAGTTAAGTCACACAATGAAATTCTTGGGTATTAGTACTATATTGGTTGGTATGAAGTGTCATACAAAACAACGCAATACAAGAATACAATGGCCTAAGTGACTGACAAGGAATATGATAAGAATGCACGCCTGGAACAAAATAAAGTGTTATTATGTTTGTCGTTAGCATTCTATCTAGCCCTTAGAATTTATAATAAAGAACTTAATAATTGTTATTTTGCTCTGGTCAAATGAAAACAATGAGTTGTTTAAATTATGAAATTACTCCATGTAAAATGGATAAGTTATTATAAATCTTAATGGTGAAACACACATACATAACACTGACGCTAAAAATGCCATAAGGCAAATGATTTGAATTCCACTTATTTGTGGAACCGCAATTTAGGTCATGTTAGAAAGGATCGCATGAAGGAACTCCATGCAAATGGATTTTTGGAGTCATTCGATTTGTTGAATCGTTTGGCACTTGCAAAATCTTTTCTAATAGGTAATGACTGAAATACCGTTCATAGGCCGAAGAGTTGAACTGGCAACTAACTTAGTGAAAACATACATAATGATATATGTGGTTCACTGAGCATAGTTGTGTGTGGAAGATTCTTCTACTTCATGAAAACTTTCAAACAATGAATTGAGTATATATGTGGATATATTCAATAAGGAAAAGTTTGAAACATTTGAATAGGATTCAAATAAATTTCAGCATGAAGTGGAAATCATCGTAATAGAAAAGTCAAATATCTATGATTGGATCATGGTGGAAATATTTGAATTACGAGTTTTAGCGAACATCTAAGAGAGTTATGAAATTGTTCTACAACTCACGTTTCTTGGAGTATCATAGTGATGAAGAAGTATCCAAGAGATGTATCCAATAATTGTTGGGTCAATGATGAGATAAAATATTGATGTCATTATATTTTTGTGGATTATGCTTTAGTGACTACCGCTTTTACACTGAATAGAGCATCATCATGATCCGATGAAATGACACCATACAAGTTATGGCATGGGTATAAACCCTAATAGTCCTTTCTTTAAATTTTGGTCTAAGAGTTTACAACCAAAATCGGATGAATGTCTTCGTTGGTTATCCCAGAGATTTAATTGGGAATTCTTCCCACGAGACAAAGACAAAAGTGTTTGTCAATGTTTCTTATTTCCGAGAAATTGTTTCTAGTGAAGTATTTGAGTGGGAGGACAATATAATTTGATAAGGTTTATGAACCTGAGCATAATGATCGAGTAGCGCAAAGATCGGAATTGGTTTCGGAAGCGGCCACAACGATCATGGCTCCCATGACTACAAAGTGTTTTAGCCATGGAGATCGAAGTACATATTGAACCTTGTAGGTATGGTTTACTTTGTGATCAAATAAATGATTTGTGAACAAAGGATTGATTTTAAACAATGATAAACCAACTACAAACAAAGAAGTTATGATGGGCCCTAACTCCGTTAAAATGGCTATATGCCATGAAATCCAAGATAGATAAATACTTTTTGAAAGTAAATGGATCTATAAAATTGATGGACTTGGATGGAATATCCTTAAAGAAGCTCGACTTGTCGAAAAATTGTTTACGACAAAGTTCAAAGAGTTGACTATGATAAAGATTAGATCTTCCATAGAAATGCTTATAGTCTATGTGGATTATTCTAGTAATCACTACATATTTCTTTTATGAGATATGCTAGTAGGATGGCAAAATACATTACTTATCAGAAGTATGTATTAAAGGTGTATACAAGATACAACCAAGAGTTTTGCTGATCCGTGGAATATTAGATAGGTATACAAACTTCAATTTGATGAAGTGAGTATCGCGGAGTTTGAATCTTCACCAGATGAAATAGTCAAAGAGTTTTTGATTTCATCAGAGACGATGAAGAGGCTTGCATTTGCAAGAAATTAAGTGGGAGCGCTGAGACATATTTATAATACTTTATGTAGGTGACATATAGTTGGTTATAAATAATGTAATTATATACTTGATTAAAAAGGTTTCATTGAGAAATTAACTTCAATGAAAAGATATGGACGAAACAAATTTAGTGTCAAGATCTATGAAGATAGATTGAAACACAAAATAAGTTTAAGTCAAAGTACATAGAATGGATATTGAAATAGTTCAATATAGAAATATTAAGAAGATGTTCTTATCATGTGAAGTTTTAACAAGACTTGAGTGTATTTGACACTCAATGAGTAAAAACACATGAGTGATTATAGATCACGAATAATATGTACACAATCAGATATCCTATGCTCTAAGAGTGTTATGAGCATGATTCATGTGATGATCACTGAAAAACAGTAAGAATATTCTTGAGTACTTAAGAAGAACCAAGTATATATATATAGTTTTATATGGAGAAATGACAAACAAATCGCTGTAAGGTGATTACACCGATATTTGTTTTGTCACATATAAAAATAAAATTTCAATCTCAAATTAGACTAAGTGTTGTTTTAAAAGGTAGCACAATGAGCTAGAAGTTGTCTATGCTAGATTTAGAAGAGTTCTAAATATTGTGACGGATTCTACAAAAGAAGGCAGAATATGTCATTGTTTTGACAATGACAAAGTATGTTAAGTCAAGAGGTTCTTTAAGAACTTGGTGTATTTGACGTAGTCGAACTTTGAAACTATATTGTGTGTGACAATATTAGTGACATATTTCAGACCGCAGAATTAAGGTTCCACCAGAAGACCAAACATATTTAATGCCAACTCATTTGGAAATGAGTGATGCGTTGAGACGCAAATGAATTACAAAATACATAAGTTTCTGAGCATGTCAGATCCGTTGACTAAAACCTCTCCCGTGAGCAATACATGATAAAGCACCAGAAGGCCAAGGTGTTATATCTTTACAAATGTAAACTAGATTATTGACTCTAGTGCAAGTGGGAGACTGAAGGAGATATGCCCTAGAGGCAATAATAAAGTTGTTATTATTTATATCTTTATGTTTATGATAAATGTTTATATATCATGCTATAATTGTATTAACCGAAACATTAATACATGTGTGATATGTAGACAACAAAGAAGTCCCTAGTATGCCTCTTAAACTAGCTTGTTGATTAATGGATGATTAGTTTCATAATCATGAACATTGGATGTTATTAATAACAAGGTTATATCATTATATGAATGATGTAATGGACACACCCAATTAAAGCGTAGCATAAGATCTCGTCATTAAGTTTTTTGCTATAAGCTTTCGATACATAGTTACCTAGTCCTTATGACCATGAGATCATGTAAATCACTTATACCGGAAAGGTACTTTGATTACATCAAACGCCACTGCGTAAATGGGTGGTTATAAAGGTGGGATTAAGTATCCGGAAAGTATGAGTTGAGGCATATGGATCAACAGTGGGATTTGTCCATCCCGATGACGGATAGATATACTCTGGGCCCTCTCGGTGGAATGTCGTCTAATGTCTTGCAAGCATCGGCATAAGTTCGTAAGAGACCACATACCACGGTACGAGTAAAGAGTACTTGTCAGGAAACGAGGTTGAACAAGGTATAGAGTGATACCGAAGATCAAACCTCGGACAAGTAAAATATCGCGTGACAAAGGGAATTGGTATCGTATGTGAATGGTTCATTCGATCACTAAAGTCATCGTTGAATATGTGGGAGCCATTATGGATCTCCAGATCCCGCTATTGGTTATTGGTCGGAGTGAGTACTCAACCATGTCCGCATAGTTCACGAACCGTAGGGTGACACACTTAAAGTTGGATGTTGAAATGGTAGAACTTGAATATGGAATGGAGTTCGAATATTTGTTCGGAGTCCCGGATGAGATCCCGGACATCACGAGGAGTTCCGGAATGGTCCAGAGAATAAGATTCATATATAGGAAGTCATATTCCAAGTTTGGAAATGATCCGGTGCATTTATGGCAGGTTCTAGAAGGTTCTAGAAAAGTCCGGAAGAAATCACCATGGAAAGTAGAGTCCCGGAAGGACTCCACCTTGCATGACCAGCCAACCCTAAAGGGGAGGAGTCCAAGGTGGACTCCCCTAGGGTGGCCGGCCAACCCACCTCAAGGCCCACCTTGGGTAGGACTCCCTCCTTGAGTAGGTTTCCCACATATGGGAGGTTTTAGTGTTGGGGTCTTATTCGAAGACTTGGACTAGAACTCTTGGGGCTTCCACCTATATAATGAGGAGGAGAGGGAGGGGGCAGCCACTCTTTGGCTCAGCCTTGGCCGCACCCCTTAGAGGGCCGGCGCCCAACCCCCCTCTCTCCCCAAACCCTAGCGGTCTCTCTCCTCCACCACATCCCGCACGCTTAAGCGAAGCTCCGCCGGATTTCTCCACCACCACCGATACCACGCCGTCGTGCTGTCGGATTCAAGAGGAGCTACTACTTCCGCTGCCCGCTGGAACGGGGAGGTGGACGTCGTCTTCATCAACAACCGAACGTGTGACCGAGTACGGAGGTGCTGCCCGTTCGTGGCGCCAGAACCGATCGTGATCAAGATCTTCTACGCGCTTTTGCAAGCGGCAAGTGATCGTCTACCGCAGCAATAAGAGCCTACTCTTATAGGCTTTGGAATCTCTTCAAGGGTTAGTCTTGATCATCCCCTCGTTGCTACCGTCTTCTAGATTGCATCTTGGCTTGGATTGCGTGTTCGCGATAGGAAAATTTTTGTTTTCTATGCAACGTTATCCTACAAATACTTGAATTGAAATCACAATATTCTTACAATGGTTGCCAATTCTCAAGGATATCTCTATTACAATGGTGATGGCTATGACTATGAAGGAGATAGGAGATGGAATGGATGAACTATGGTGGTGGATCTCCTTCGGTGTGGTGTAGATGGATCTGATGGGTGGCAGCTCTGTTTGACGATGAATGACCCTCTTTTTCATGTGGCTCCCTTCACAGAACTTATAGGGTTTGACTTCGGAAGTGCTGCGGTGCACCGTACGGGCAGATGGTATGGGCGGGGCTTTCCCGTACCGGTGCCCGCTAAATTCCCTAGAACCAACTTTTGACCTCTGGTCGATTTTGCTGCACTTGTGACGAAATTTTCTTCAGTAATTGCAGGTCCTTTTGCCATTATGACTTAACTTCCTGCACACCATTCAAAGATAGAAGAGATTGCACACCTTTACAATAATTACTCATTAGTGGCACATTTCGGGAGAAATTTAGTCAATGACATAGCCAAAGGTTTAAACGTGAGAAAAAATGATGTATTTCACAACCATCAAGAACCAGAAGCAACCACAAAATTCCTCAAAGGTGAGGACATGCAACTCATGGTTTAGTCGAAAGCTTACAATGGTGTTTCGACCGAGGACAGCAAGGTCGTCGTGGAAGGTCGAGAGGAACTCCAGGGTGGCACGCTTGTAGGTGTCCTCGTTAAGAGCTGCAAAGACCTCCATGCCGGCATTGCCCACCAGCAGGTCGAAGTCGCTGCGAAGGCCTTGGCGAGAGAGGAACTCAGGGTCAGCCAACTTCGTCGGGAGCACCTTTCGTTTGGCCAAACGCTTGTACTCCTTGTCGAGGTCGCCTTGGAGACTGTCCCTCTCCCTACGCGGCTTCTTGCGCGAGTTGGGGTGGCTGCTCGAGCCACTAGCACCACCGGTTCGGTTCGAGCCACTAGAATAGTTGTCCAATATTCATGGTGCTAAATTTTTCATAATAAAAGTATAGGCATTAGGTTTCTATGATATAGTCCAACGATTGCATGCATAAACTTTGATTTCGAACGTGTAGAATCAACAAGAAATTTCAAAAATTACGAACTTATCCATGTATCCAATATGATATTTTCAACTGTTCGTTGATTCAAATAATACGTGGATCGAGCGAGAAACGTACCAATGTGAAGATTCCCCAACTCAAACGAACGAAATCGACGAAGAATCGGAGATTCTAGGGGATTATGGTTTGAGTTTTTGAGAGAAAGAGAGAATAATATGGCTGACTTGGGGGTTTCTCTGCCAGCCACCATCGTCTTCACGAGGCTGAACCCTCGATACGGGCGAGCAGTACAGGCCGAACCCGCCCGTACAGACGGTCGCCACCATTGGATACATCGGTTAGGGTTTAGATCACGAACCTGGATCTGGTACATGCGTATTCCCGTATTGGTGTCTGCTAAACTCAGTGACATTTCATCAAAAAATTAAACTTTCGTGGTCGAAGTTGATACGGCGGACGATACGGGTGGACCCGTACGGCCGTCCACTAAACTCGCGGACACTTTTGTCGAATTCTAGCAAGAAGGCTCGGCTCGTTTTTATCTTTTTTGAGAATAGTAGCCCCGACATGTTTTTTTTGTTGAGATATGTTAATTTCTGATTTTTTTTTTAGAATAATATGTGAATTTCTGATGGCAAATAGTGGGCGTTTGAAGTAACAGAAGCCCACGGGCAGCCATCCAGGCCCAGAAGAAGATGTATCCCTCACCGGCCCCGCTGGCACGCACGCACGCACGAACCACCAAGGGTAGCGCACCTGAGAAGGAGGAGGAGGAGGTTGACACAGGAGGGGAGCGGAGGAGGAAACCCTATGCCCTAGCGCCAACACCATCGACGCCGACCGCACCTCCGCCGACCTCACCCACGCCCCGAGGAGAAGGACGGGGGAGAAGGCCCCAGCATCCGGCGGCGACCGGCTCGACCCGCGCGGAGGCGGGGCGGCCGGTCCTCCTCGCTCCTCCCGCCGTGGCGGCTGCAGGTTTGGCCGCTACGAACCCGCTCCCCCCCTTGGAACAGCAATCCGAGACGCGGTAGTGCCGCTGTTTCCCTACTAACATCTCCCCTGGATTCCCCCCCTTCCGGCAGCCATGATGATGATGTCCGACGACGACGACGACCTGGAGCCGCAGCTGAAGGCGGTGTCGGACTACTTCTTCGTCGACGACGAGAAGCACCCCGTCTGCCTCTCGCTCCTGCCGATCCGGTTCGCCGACGACCCGGACGAGGCCCCCGAATGCGAAGCCAACATATTCCTGCGGGGAACCGCCGACCCCGGCATCCCGGTCTACAAGCAGGTGGTCGCCTGGAGGCTGGGGCTCGAAGGCCGGCAGCCCGAGGTCGCGGCGCTGTCCAAGGAAGGCAGCTGGATAAGCCTCGCCAAGCCCAGGAACAGCTACGAGGAGAATTTCAGAACGATATTTATCACCGTGCGGATGCTTCACTTCCTCAGGAGGAAGCCCGAGGAGCCCGAGAAGAGCCTGTGGAGCCATCTGCGCAAAGTTTTCGAGTACTGTACCCCCGCCTATATGCGCTCTCTGCTCATTTTCTCCTTGCACGACAAACTCCCCTGATACTTAACTGAGCGCGCTCGCGACATGTTCAATGTTTTCAGCAAGTTTGACGTTAGGCCGTCCAAGGAAGATTTCAGGAATCACCGTTCGCTGATGAAGCAGTTCGCTGAGAAGGATCCGAAGTTGGCAAAATCCGAGGTGCGCATTCTCTTGTCCTGTATGTGGGAAACTTCTTAATCATTTCCTGGCTGATACATGAGTACACACCATCTCTTTTGTAGACGAATGGATAACTTGGACCCTCAGGATCTAGTCCCAACTTTCCTAACTAATAGTACCATAATCCTTAGTTGAATTACTAGGACTGGCTTCCAAACTAGCCAACTTCCTTGTATGTACGCACATGCAATCCTTTATAGGAGATGTGTAGCTCATGGAAACTTGCAAGTTCTTTTATTTTTAGGACATGCACATTCTTTCCTTTATTATCTACTATATAAGCAGAAATGATTTGCAAAGGCACTGTCTCTTTTGCATTCAACAATTTCCTTGGGGGATTCTGCAAGAATCACCAAAGCCCATCGTTCTTGTGCCACTGGACGCCTGGACGCAACATTCAGACCACCACATTCTCTGTTGCAGTGGAAGGTTGTTCCATTGCCGTGGCGGTTATCATTGTCATCTCCCAAAGTGTTGTAGCCTCCACCGTGGAACCCACATATGCCAGCTTGAGTGCTGCAGTCCTTTTTCGCCGTCGGCGCCCAAGCGACGCCACCACTGCGAGATGTCGCGTGTTGCCGCCATTGGAGTGCGTTTGCGAGGGCAGAAGCCATCGCCACATGCAGCCTCTTGGACCTTTTTCTTCACCATCAAAAGGGATTCATTGTTACTGGAGTGCAGACTGCCGTTGCAGGAGGGCTATATAGAACAGCTGAGCTTAGTGGTTATCGCTCACATACTCAATTAATGAGATGTCAGATAATGTGACTGCTGCTGGGCATGTCGTCATCCACATTGCTGCACTTGACTGCTTACAATGGCATGGCAAGATCGAAAACCCTGCAGTTGGCTTTGATACCAAATAATGGTCACTACTCACTAGATCATAGGGTACATGAGGCTAGGTTCGAGGGAGAAAATGGAGGCAATTAGGGTAGAAGAGGCAGAGTAGAAACTAAAACTTCTTAATTAATTGCTTGGCTGATCATAGATGTGTGCATGACCCCTCTTACGTAGAGGGATGACTAACTTGGCCCCTAAGGATGTAATGCCAACGTAACTAACTAATACGATCATTGAATGACTAAATCTGGCTGCCCCCTAACTAGTGCCTTTTGCTTGCAAAATCTAACTTTACCGATTGTACAGCTCTTGACCGTAAATAGAACTCTTGACTGATGTGCTCACGTGCTTTGTTTTGTAACATCTTTTATTATGAATGTTTTCACAGATATTTCAAGCTTTTGTTGAAGAAAAATCTAAGAAACAAACAAGCAAGGTATGTGGTTGATTGTGAATTCTCTTAAAAAATTTGGAAGAAAATCAATAGGAAATTAACCATGTCCCTTGTTATTATTTCAACTAGGTTGATTCAGATGATTTTGAAATGAAGGAGTCATTTATTGCCGCTGATGAGGATGTTGAGGATATGGTTGCTGATGGCAGTACTGAATCTGATGAAGATGAGGAGGATGATTTGTTTGATTTCACTTGTGCCATATGTGACAATGGAGGAGATCTGCTTGGGTAGGTGCAAATCTTCCATAGGATGAGTAGGTGACCTTAAAATCTTTCCCTATCTACAGGCAGGACTAATATCCATGATAAGAATTTTAGCCATACCAACCAAGCATTAGTTCTTCTGAGTGACCATCAGGGAGCATAGCTGGAACTATTTACCGATGATCAGTCCAGCTCTTGTTTTGCCGATATAAGAGAAGTACAATTTGTTAATTTTACAACAAGATACTTTACTATGATTTGTCAGGATTACAAGTGTTTCAGACAATACATCTGCAATTGTGGTATTTGATCCACGACCAAAAGATTTATTGAGGGAGTTTTATTAAGACTATCAGGCAACAAGCGTCTAACCTCCTTTTTTCTAACCTCTTCCAGTTAGTTTTAGTTGCGGAGCTGCTTGACTGTAGACCATTGACTTTGTTAGGTTATTTTTAAGAAGCCATCACCTCCTATAAGTTGTGATATTTTTTTGAAGGTGGAACTAACTTCCCCGACTTGCTAAATGGCATCCGCCTAACTTGCCTAGCTGCTAGCTGACACCTTCCTGCCTTGCCCGTGTGTATTGTGTGCTCATGTTTGTATAGAATCCAGGTCACGACTATAGTGTGTGCGCTATGCTGTTTTTCCTTGCTAAGATTGCTCAACCCCTTTGCTCAAAAACACTTTGGATAATTGATATTTCATAAGTTCCCCACAGTTATTGATTTTTCTTATTTCATCACTGTAATGTCACATTCCTTGTGCTCATCATGCAGTACCCATGCAATACCAACAACCTAATCCCTCTACGTGTCCTGCTTGCACTATTGTTCTATTGTAGGTGTGATGGCCCATGTATGAGGTCTTTCCATGCCAAAATAGGAACAGGCGAAGATTCTCAGTGTGATACCCTTGGGTTCACGGAGGCAGAAGTTGAGGTAGCTTTTGAAACCCCTGACTGGTAAAGATGACCTGAAATTCAAGCTTATTATTTTCTGTATTGAATTTTCTCTTTGTTACGTGTTCTAGGCAATGAAAACATTTTTGTGCAAGAACTGTGAGTATAAGCAACATCAATGCTTTATTTGTGGAGTATTGGAGCCTTCGGATGGACCAACTGCTAAGGTACAATGCCATTGTTTGAGCTTTTTTCACTTGGTTTCATTGTTCATTTGGTAATAGTAATTTTCAGCCACCACTATATTCACATAGGACTATAGAACTAGAAGGGGTACTGTGAAAGACTATCTAGTTGAGATTTTTTTAAGTAGATATTCTAAATGTTCTGAAATAGTGTAATTGTTCAGTGAATCAGATACTAGGGCCATTTACCACTTATTTGTAGCACATCTGTTTATTGCAATAGCTAATGCCTAGGTAATTAACACTTTTTTGTAGCAGATCTGCCTTATGGAATCATTAAATATTGAATAATTGCATAATTCCATCTGTTAAAAGGTCATCTAATTAATTATAATGTGAACTGTATTTATTATCTTCAGTGCTTGTTTTGATTCTGTAGTTTTGCTAATTCTGGCATCATTATTTAGGTGTTTCTTTGTAATAACGCTACCTGTGGGTACTTTTACCACCCCAAATGTGTTGCACGACGACTTCATCCTAACAACAAGGTTGAAGCTGTAGAAAAGGAGAACAGCATAGCAGGTGGATTTTCATTTACGTGCCCCATTCATTGGTGCTTTCAATGTAAAGGTCTGGAGGACAGATCAGAAGAACATTTGCAGTTCGCTGTTTGTAGACGCTGTCCAAAGTCATATCACCGAAAATGTCTGCCAAGGTCCTGCCAGGAGTTGCTTTGTCTTTTGAATTTTCTTGATACGTGTATATGGTCTCTTATATTCTTCTCATACATGAGACTATTTCAGAGAAATTCCCTTTGAAGATAGCGATGATGATGAGGACATTGTTACACGGGCCTGGGACCTTTCAAAAAGAATTTTGATCTATTGCTTGTATGTAGTAGCTCCTTCACTTATTTATTAAATGCTTTCTCTACATTGTTCAGTTCCTGATTTGTTGTAAACTGTTCAGGGACCATGAGATAGATAGTGACCTTGAAACACCTGTCAGAAATCATATAAAGTTTCCGGGTATTGCCAAAATTGTAAGAGCATCAGATTTTCTAAAGAAGAAAACCAATGTGTCAACTAAGAAGAAAAAGAGGACTTTTGGTGAGACATTTCCTGATCAACCTTCAAATAAACCTGCAAACTTGCCAATGAAGGGCCGTGTTCAAGAAGATCAACGTGCCAGAAGAAGTGATGTGAAGAGTTCATCCGAGCAGTTTGTTGAAAAGCCTGAGAAGAAAAAAGCAAAGTTATTTAAACAGACACAGCCTGAACCAGAGAGTACTGAACCAAATTTGGCCAGGGATTCTTCTGTAAGCAGTCCAAGACCTGCAAAGGAGCAAGAAAAATACTTGACAAGTTCACACTTATCTACTACAGGGAACATGCCACAGAGTTCATTTCCTAGAGTAAACAGCGAAATAGAAAAAAGGTTAGTCAGTTGATATAATTACCCGAGGATTGCAATCAATACACATTTGTATGTGACTGTGTGTCTATTGTACAGTATTCTGTAAGGGGGTAGCTTGGTTTGTGTAATATTGCCTGCATTTAGATTGTTGCTAATTTTCTGGTGTGCCCTAAAACCATCTAGTCCAGCGTTTCCCCATCGTTGGCTAGCTGATTTTATGGTAAGGTATTCTTTGGCCCAGCCAAACGTACTAAAAAAATCCATCACCATGCCAGACTTAATGTAATTCTCTTGGATCTAACCAAGGCCTAGAAAGGGTTACCCATTTATCTTGCTACAGTTTTCTCCTATTGTGTTATAGGTTTAGCCTTTTATTGGTTTCAATCTTATTGCCACGGTACGGTAGTGCAGAGCTAAGATGATCAAACATTGTTTGGAGTTTAGACTTTAGAGTCCTCTTTGTAGTACATAAAATATTTTCAACCTTACTTGCAGGGTAATTGCTCTGGTGGAAAAAAAGGTCTCTTCCTTGACACTACAGGATATATCAAGGAAGTGTTTTGTGCCTTCAACTCATGTCTACTCTGGCAAGCAAACAGACAAGATTGTTGCAACAGGCAGGCTTGAGCAATCTGTTAAGGTGCTTTTACCCTTCAGTACTTCCACATGAATTGATGCAACTTTTAGTTCACACTAGTTACTAATTTTCTTCAACATTTTCTGATTGATGGGCTAGGCTGTAGGAGCAGCTCTAAAAATGCTGCATGATGGAAATAGTGTTAATTATGCAAAAGCAGCGTGTGAACCTCAAGTTTTGACACAGCTCGCAAGGTGGCATGTATGTATATTCTAAACAGATATTGACTTTTTTATTTATAGAAACTGTGTCATAGACAGTATATAATTCCTGCTTTGAGATTTTTGCCACGATCTTTCTGTGCTTCAAAGATATTTACTGAAGGTGTAGCACGGACATGTTTTCTTATCAGTCAACATTCTTTGATATGATAAATCTTTTTTGACTCAAATGTTATCATATATCTCGATATGTTTTAAGCGATATGTGCATCGTTTTCATTAATACATTAACTATTAAGAGATTCATTTTAGTTGACTGTTATCTTCTGAAGTCAGTACTTGGTATGTGGAGGGTAATTTGTGCCTCCATGTTAGTGCAAGTAAGCTTGTGGTTAAGTTGACCAAGTTAGTAAGAATATTTCAATTTTCTCATGATCTATGAAAGTTGCAATGCCACGTTAGTTAAAATCTTCTTTGCAGAAGTGAGCACTTTCAACATCGACGAGAGCATACTGTGATGCTTAGTTGGTCAGACCATTCACCATTAAGTATTATTATGGTTAACTTAAGATTGTTTTTCCTAACAGACTAGGCTCAGAGTATATCTCTCGCCTTTCATCCATGGCTCTCGCTACAGTTCTCTTGGTCGACATTTCACAAAGGTGGAAAAGCTTGTTGAGGTATATTCTTATCCAGACGTATATGAAGCCTTGATTATATATTGTTCTGAACTATGAATTCTACATATTGTTTTGCGTAGCTAAGGAAGTTTCTAGTTGCCACCACATGCCGAAAATTATCTGAACTCGAATCTTATTTTATTTTTGTGGTGGCTGCTAGAAACCGAGGTTGTGGCCTTTTTTCCTTCCTGGCTTTGTGGGATTATTTTCTGCTTGAGTTTTGAGTTCCATCTATCAAAAATATCGTGTATGTTAAAAGTCTGACTTGAGTCCATTTTATTAAGTTAGTTCTGCCTGAAAATGTTGCCTTACAAAAAAGGTTCAAGAAACCAGCAGATAATAAAAGGTCAGCTCCATGGCCTAATTGACACCTTTTTGATCTTCCTTTTGTAGTGGAATAGATATATTTCATGTCTTATGCATGATCCAAATGTTTTGCTATTGTGAGTTAGAAATCAGGAAAGGTTCGCCAGCTGGACGTCACTCTGACAATTACGTCAAGAGCTATTAACTGGTTAAGGATCACCATTTATTTGAGAGGAAAATATAAGAGCTGACTGGTTGCTCCAGTTCATTGCCTGCTGAGTGCTTTTGAGTGTCTATTTGTTATGTCTCTTCGTAGAATTATTTTTCTGAAAATTCTGTACTATTATATGTGATGAGCTTGCATGTTTTTTTGGTACAGATTGTTGAGTACTTTTGAGTGTCTATTTGTTATGCCTCTTCATAGAATTATTTTCTGAAAATTCCGTACTATTATTTATGATGAGCTTGCATGTTTTTTTGGTACAGATTGTTGATAGACTTCATTGGTATGTGGAACCTGGTGACACGGTATGTTTTCTGTCTGGTTCTCAGCATTGACTATGCCCTCCACAGAAGCAGTGTTCTTGTAGTAATTTTAAAATGCTAAATATATGTGACAGCATGTCATGTAATATCGGTTGTGCATGCCCTTTATTTTATAGGCTGCAGTTATCACACTATAATTATGTTTGCTGTGATAAGTGATAACAAGTCACCGTAGATGATATGAATATGAACTTAACTAGTAGATTGGAGGTTTGTACGAAGTTACTGCCTACAGTTGCATTGTGTTCTTGATTCCTGATGTAAAAAAATACTACCTCTGTCCATAAAAAGATGTCGAAAGTTTGTCTAAATTCGGATTTTATGGACAAACTTTCGACGTCCTTTTATGGACGGAGGGAGTAGCACATATCTCATGGGATAGGTGTTATGTTTGTTAATCATCAGGTATTTGTACGGATTACTTTTTACGGCCGCAGGCTCTTTAGTTTTGTTTTTAGGATGCTTGGCTTTCATCCATCATTTGTTTAATTTTGGTTCATGCTGATCTTGTTGCATATTTACATTTGTACTCTTTATGTTAACATAATTCTTTGCCCGGCGCAAAAAAGAAGTGTATGTTTCTCATAAAAAACTAATTTCGTTTGTCCTAACAGTCAACATAACTTCACTGGTTCAATGTTCTATTTCGTATCAGTCCTTGACATTTTAAATTCCATTGGACTTGCAGATAGTGGATTTCTGCTGTGGTGCAAATGATTTCTGTCGATTGATGAAAGAAAAACTTGATCATGTTGAGAAGAATTGCCATTTCAAGAATTTTGATCTTATCCAACCACAGGTAATATTGGAGACTACTGAGTCTTTTAATTGATAAATGAGTATAATCCATCCATGGATCCTGCAGTCTCAAGTTATTTTTGGTGCAACATTAGAGTATAGTTAGTGTTTGTAGTGATGGTAGTCAACGGCTATTAGAAGATCAGTCGCAACTAACTGTAACTAGTTGTGACAAATCCACAAGTAGGTACCCTGATGACTTGACTCGACTACTCGTAAACCTTTGCATCAAATCCAACTCTTGGAAGCAAACGCATTAGAACTTACCAATTGTGTTTTTTTTATTCATGCCCAGAAAGTGCCGTTACTCGAGTTTCAGCTGCTTTCGTGCCTTTATGCTAACTCCTAACATTTATGCCCTTTTCAGAATAGCTTTTGCTTTGAAAAGAGGGATTGGATGACCGTGCAGCCGAACGAACTTCCTCGCGGTTCTCAACTAGTATGTTTAATTCGGTTCAGACACAAGTTGGTTTATACTTTATATTAGTTATTCCTACACCTGGTTAATATCTGATTATTTCTTGTAGATAATGGGGCTTAATCCTCCTTTTGGAGTCAAAGCAGCCCTTGCAAACAAATTTATTGACAAAGCATTGTCTTTTAAGCCTAAGCTCATTGTACTAATTGTTCCAAAGGAAACTAAAAGGTAATGGGCTGCTGTGTTCATTTTTAAAGATTAATGTATTATCTCTTTATTTCACACGTTTTGGGAACTCTGTTCATAGTTTCTTCGTTCTGTGGTATTACCAGGCTAGACCAGAAGAAGACACCTTATGATTTGGTTTGGGAGGATGGTTACTGTCTTGCTGGGAAGGTAAATAACTTCAGAACTTCAATAAATCCTATTGACTTTGAGCACAGTTTATTCTCTAGTTGTTTTGGTTAACGTCTTTCTTTTAATTTGCAGTCATTTTATTACCCTGGTTCTGTTAGTGTGGATGACCAATCAATTGAAGGGTGGAATATATCTGCACCACCTCTCTATTTGTGGAGCCGTCCTGATTGGACAAAAAAGCATAAGAAAGTAGCCGAGGAGCATAATCACACAAATATGGGGATGGTTGCTTGCGGTACTGAAGAGGGTAATCGATCCGATGGTATCCTTGTGAAGAAAGAAACTAAATCTTCTGATGTACCTTTGCGCAGACCAGCTAAGCCTGAGAAAAGCAAACAAAATGGGAGATCAGGAAAAGCTAAAGAGAAGACTGCACATGATGTCAGAGAGGTTCCAACAGGCAAAATGAAGGAGAGTAGAGAGAGGACATCATCCTGTGTAAAAGATGTTACTCAATCAAATGAACCCCTTGTTAGGAAACAAGATAGATCTGTTGAAGAGAGAGCCAAAGCTAAATGCAATGCGGAGAAACTAGCTAGATCTGGAGAAGACAGAGAGGCGAATTTATCAGATAACCACCCTGTGAAGAAGCAAGCTGAAGCTAGCTCTCAACAAATGCGCCAACCAGGAAAGCAGAATAGCATGGATGTAAGCAAGAGCTCTGATGACAGGAGCAGGAAAAGGACCCCGGACGAAGTAGATAGCATGCCTCCAGAAAAGCAAGTGGAAGTTGCCTATGAGGAGACAAGAGTTCCGAGTAAAACGATTATTCACCAAGATCAAAGACATGTTCTATGTGACGATGGAATAAATGCTCGTGTACAGGAATCCAAGAGAGCGGGATCAGACATGAGTATGTCGTCCCCTCAGACCAGCAATGCTCAATACAGATCCAGAAGCGATTCCCCTTTTGTAACAACTAAACAACCTTCTGATTATAGGACAACACACCTGGATGGTAATACGAGTTATCATGAGAAAGATTCACACATCCCTACATATCAGGGAAGTTATTTGATGCCCAGTGATTGGCACAATGATGCTCCTGAAGAGAAGAACGATCCTCTGTTGTATACCAGTGCCGATGATATATCAAGGAAGTATAGCTCCAGTATTGAAGATCTGCCCAAGCAGTATACTGCATCCCCAGCTGGCGATGTGTACAGTCTGCAAGCTCAGGGAGATAGGAGGCAGGATGATTACCTTCGGAACAGTCGATACTCCCTTGGTTCTTCAGGTGCTAGATATGACCAGCCATCTTTAACTTCTCAGTCTTACGGGCTCTCTGGTACAACTGCATCACGAAGCTCAGTCATCGATAGGTATGGTTCGGTGTTGCTTGGTGCAAGTGGATCAGGAGCCTCGGCGATGGACAAGTATGCACCCGTGTACCTGGGTCCAGGTGCACCAGGGAGCTCAGTAATGGACAGATATGCTCCAACCCTCGCGGATACGAACTATGTAACAAGAGGTGTCCCCGATGTCCCTGGATATGGAAGAGACATGTCTGGTGTTCCTCCACATTACCCATACCGAGGACCAGGCTCTTCTGGCAGAGGGCCGCCTTATATGTGATCACTGAAGCTTCAAGTTACATTAGTCTTGCAGTTTTTGACCTAATCTACTCTGAGTGACGCTGTAGCTAGGTTGCCAATGCCACAATGCCTGCACCCTGTCCTGTCTTGTTCGTGCGTTATTAGCACCAGCACCAATTGTACATAAGACGGGAAAGATCATACCTTGTAATATAACTCGAATGGTCAGAAATCGTATGCAGCTGCTGATTGGCACTTTGGCCTTGGAAAAATGAACTTCCAGTGTTTATGCTCGTCTCTGCTGGTATCATGCTTTACAATTTTGTGAATCGTTTTCAGATTGGCATGTAGTATTGATTTACCTTTTGATGTCACCCTGAGAGAATTCTGCAGCAGCTGAGTTGCAGAGTTTGTTGTGGGAATGCTGATGGCAGGTGCATATTTCTTGACATTAATTTTAAAGTATGGCGTCGTTTTCCATCAACAATGCACCAAATAGATTTATAACAGTCTGGTTCTAAAACACACTGGTCTGGTTCTAGCAATTTTCATCACCTATGGCTATGGATGATTTTTCACCCAGATAGTCTCCTGCTTGTTACTCCTGTTGGCTTCACAGGATTGCTTACTCCCTCTGAACAAATGCTTCAATCAACAATCTGCTTCGTTTTAACAAATATATGCATGAAATGTTTCTGAAAAATAGATGTACAACTGATATCGTGTCCGCAGTGTTTGGAACACAGCCTTGGTGCTGATTGTATTTGTGTGAACTTCAATAAAGCTCACGATATTCTCCAAATGTACAATATCATTCAATTGAATTTCCCTTATATTATGCTGGTCATCTATAGGCATCGGACAACCAATCCTTTGCCATCCATCTGTATCACTCCGGGCATAAAACCCGATACCCGAATCCGAAATTTCCGAACCCGAAAAATCCAAACACATAGTAGTATTCGGGAAGGTATTATTTCAAGAAATTCGGGTATGTAGTCTCGACACCCAATTATCCCGAATATCCCGAAACAACAGAGCCCAGCCCAGTAAAAAAGTCAAGCACCCAGCCCAACAGCCCAAGTGAAGAGAGGTGGAGGTAACCCTAGACTACCCGCAAGGCCACAAGCACCGCGTCCAGTCGCCCCACTCATTGGCATGTGTTCCGTCTCCCTTCTCCAGCCGCCAGAACCCAGAGCGGCTATGTGCACTCCTCAACCGCAGATCGGACTCGCTGCCGCTCACCACTGTCGTCTGCCGCCGCAAGCTCTCTCCTCGTCGACACCTCCCCGTCGTCCTCGACGCTCGACGAGTCGATGGGAGTCGTCGTGGAGAACCGACTAGATGAACCTCCGGCGCGTCGAGCGGTGTCTGCGTGTTTCCTAGCTAATTCCGCAGTTCCGCTGCAGCCAGTGCATCCGCAGGAGCGACGCCGACAGTTCCCTGAAGAAAATCCTGGCTTCCGTAACAACAGTGTAAGTATCAGAGCAAGCTGGCTCGGGAAAAGAAACACACACACAGCTGTAATTTCTGCTATCTCTCTTGCATGTTTTTTTTGTACAGTACATACTTCGGGCTATTCATGAATTTCCCGATCCCGAACCGAAATATCGGAAATTAAATATTACTCCATCCGTTTCTTTCTATAGTGCATATAGATTTTTGGCACGGAAATTAGCGCAAGAGTATTTTTTACAGAAGACCAACGATTTGAGATTAGACTAAAATTAGGGAAATCCATAACTTCCTAACTTACCATAACAAATCCCACAAATCTGTTTGGTTATCTCTCCATATATGTGCACCCAGATTTAATTAAGGAAAGAAAAACATTGCTTCCTAAATTTAAGCAATCCTTGGGGCCATGCATTAGGAATCTCAATTATTTGTTTCCTATTTTGTATGGATCTTTTTTCATGCATGTCCTGTGGAAGTTGACTGGTGGAGGGGGTAATTGAAAAAACCAAGCTACAGACTTATTTTTTGAAACAAATGCTAAAAATCTATAGGTACTATAGAAAGGAACGGAGGGAGTAAGATACATTTTCGGGAGTCATTTTCTAAAATTTGAAATATCTTTTTCCTGAATTTCCTGTCCCGAAATTTCAGGATTTCCCGAACGTTCGAGTGATATGTATGTCGTAGGTGGCCACGGGACGTCCACGGCGTCTCTAGCCCAACCCACCTAATTCCTTTAAGCTAAAACCCACGACCAGGAAATCGCGCCAGGAGCATGACAAAGTTGCACTCGAAAAGACGGTTCGAGGAGCTTTAACGGGCAAGCCCTGCCCGTATCGTGTGCCACCGCATTCCCGAGGTAAAAACCTATAAGTTCGTGAAGGGACTGGCACTGAAAGGAGAACCATTCATCGCCAAACAGAGCCGCCATCCACTAGATCCATCTGCACCATACCGAAGGAAATCCATCACCATAGTTCATCCATCCCATCTTCCATCTCCTCCAAAGCTATAACCATCACCATTGTAATAGAGATCTTCTTGAGAATTGACGATCATTTTAAGAATATTGTGATATCGGTCTAAGTATTTTGCAAAATAATTTCTATATTTGTATTTGATCTTGATATTATGTGCGAGTAGTCCTCACGGGTTGTGGGTTGGGGTGAATCCTCGAAGCGTTCATATGCATCTAATCTTATATTATGTGTAATGATTGAATAGGAGTTTTGTAATCTTGTATCCTTGTCTCTTTGCCTTGTCTCGGTGATCTGCAGGTACCCGTATCATTATTCGATTCGATCAAGGGAAGAGGTGGGATGAGTGGAGAATGGTGTGCTAACGCGAAACCTCAGTGACAGAAAGGGGAAAGTAACAGTACATGTTTAATGATTCATTCGGGATTATGGAACAATCATCTAGCTTAAGGCTTTGATCTGTATTCATTTACTTAATACTCCCTCCGTTCTTTTCTATAGTGCCTATTGATTTTTCACATTTGTTCCAAAATATAAGAGTAGAGGCTGTGTTTTTTGCGTTTTAGTCCTTCCACGATCAGGTGAGTTCCGCATATACGGAAACCAATCTGTTAGGTTCCTTAAAATATGGAAACCAACGTACGCATCCTGGACATCCACGCACGCCTCCTCTTAAAACCCACGTACGACTCTATCTGTCTCACATCTCCACGATTAGATTTCCTCTCTCGTTTATGGAAACCCACGTACATCACGCGAGCTGCGGTTATGGAAACCCACGTACATCACGCGATCTGTTTTCTGTTTGTACCGATCTGTTTTCTGTTTCTTATTTTCTCTCAGATCGCTAGGGGGTTTTGTGTTAAAAAGATTGTTTGCGCTAATTTTCGTGCCAAAAAATAATAGGCATTATAGAAAGGAACGGAGGGAGTAACTGTTGTTGCTTGCGGCTGTAAGGACAGTGGTCGGACCATTAGGCTCTTGTTACCTCTGGCTTTAAGGGCAAGAATATTTACAGATGTGCTACTCCCAAATCTCTTATCTTTATTTTATTTGTTACACATATGTGCTTTATTTTATTGGTTACACCAACAGTCCGTGCCAACATCATTTATGCATTTTTAGTTGATTTTCGGAACTTTCCTACAAAGTCCCTTTCATGGAAGGAAAAATACTTGATCAGTTTGTTTTTCATCAGGAGAAGGACCATGGGCTAAAGAATCACGCGAAGGGAGCCACGAGGGCCGAAAGAGGCCAGGTGGTGCGCCCTATAGCACTGGGCGCGCCACATTTACTCGTTTGGCCATCGAGCATCGCCTCGGGCCACCCTTTATAAAAACTCCTTCGTTTCACCAAAAATCTAAGCCATATTTTCCCGGCATTTATTGAGGCGGCGGTAGAGGCGAAAGTCCTCTCCTACTCCGGGAGAGGGCAGATCCTGCCACACCGGTGCCTCCGGTGAAGGGGAAATCGACACCGTCGTCATCACCAATCCTCCTTGACGTAGGGGGGCATCTCCATCAGCACCACCATCACCATCTACGAGATCAACTTCACCCCTCTCATAGTTTTTATTTAATTGAACCCCGGATATTGTTTTAAGGGCTACTTGCATGTTTGTGGTTGGTACTATGTCTTTATTTGATGGATAGTTTATACTTTCAGATTGTGTTGTAATCATTATGCCAATGGTCCATATCATGTTTGATCCTTGTGAGTAGTTCCCCATGTTCTTGATGGCATATGATGATGTGGCTATGATTCTATATGATGTGCAATGAGTATTTGGTCAAGTTTTATCTTTTATATTGTTCTATGATGGTTTTATGTGAACTTCGACTACATATTACTTCACCTATATGGACTCATAGGGCTGCACTTTAATGTAATGATGAGGGTTGGAAGGGACGGAATGATAGAAACAATTTTTCAATACTTTGAGTTGCATTAGAGGGGTTTATATCGAGGACCCATGAACTAATTGCTATGGTGGGACACTTATGTCTTAGGGATTTCTATTTTCGTGCCCTCAGTTCCTTAGTTGTGCTCAGTTTTCCCCAGCTCCTTAGTTTTTCCTCAGTTTTCCCCAAGACCTTGTCTGAAACCATCACATATGCTGTAACGGCCGGTTGCCCGACGGTTGACCGTTATCTTCTGACTAGTGGGGCCATGTAGAGCCCGCAAAGACACGTCAGACCATCCATCTTTGTTTGACCGTAAGCATCGCTGTATCCCTGACCAAAACACGCACGAGTGGGGCTTCGGTATATCGAATGACAAGTGGGCCATGGCGCTGATACAAGGGGCAATACACGGGTAGGAATAGATTTTTAAACGGAGCTCTACAGCGATGGCACGGAGGAGGTGGCCTGCGGGGTGCCGAGATGAGATCGACGTCCACAAAGAACTGCATGAGGCGAGACCAGACGCATTAGATAGATATGAACTAGACGCGTTTAACCATGCAAAGAAGAGAAGAAATGGTCGACGACATCGACGACTACCTCAAAACTTTGACTGACCGTGTCCGACACGAACGCGAGCAATGTAGAGAAAACTAGTGTCTCTCCTTTCTGGCGTGTATAGATGGGTGCTAGAAGAGTGTGGTGGCGAAGGGAAAGACCTCGCGGTGGTCTGTGGCGTCCAGCATAGCGGGGCGGCGTGGCCGTGCCCACATCGGTGTGGATGCATGTTCGGCATTGGCATCAGCATGTATGTTCGGCATTGGCCTCGGCGGTATCTCTGGTGTGTCAGTGATCGAATGAGGGGACGGGATTGAGGGTGCATCCCGACGGTGACCTAGCAGTGGCGTCGAGCATAGCCGTTCTGACCATGCCGATATCGGCATCGGCAAAGTTTGGAGGTTGTGGTGCTCGAATCAAAGAGGGATTTGTTTCTTGTACGCCAAAAGTGATTTAAAACAAGTTTCGTGTTGAAGGTTAGGTAACGAAAGTTTATAACTAAGCCCAAAATTATACTAGCGCCATGGTGAGGTTCTTTTTGATAGAGCTATACGGTTGGGCAAACTTTTTTGACACTTTTTAGATACGGTTCCTTGTTGTTACATGTATGGCATCATGTATGGCACATTTGGGATCATTTGGAGATGTTCGAAAAAATCACTTTGCTTAAACGCATGCCGTTTCGTCTCACTGAAACCAGCTTTTTTAACAAGGTGATTTATTCTACCTCCTCTAAATGACCTCAAATTTCATACAGCTGATCTTCTATACATAGATAGATTGTTTCGTTTTTATATTTTTTGAACTTTTTATTTCCCTTTATAATATCCAATTGATTTTCAGGTCAAAACCTCGAAAAACAGCATCATGTATGGCATCATTTTCGCCATAAATTTCAAATTTTGTGAAACTTTCCCTTTTAGATATTCCTTGTTGTTATAGATATGGCATAATGTATGCCAAATTTGGTTAGGTCTCACTGAAACCAGCTTTTGTAACAAGTTAGGTTTTTTCTACCTTCTCTAAATGACCTCAAAAATCATACAGACGATCTTCTATACAAAGATAGGTAGATTGTTTCGTTTTTACATTTTTTTGAACTTTTATTTACCTTTATAATACCCATTTGTTTTCAGGTCAAAACCTCGAAAGTTAACATAACTAGATGGTGAACCCTTCCAAACTTCAAATACAGAGATAGATAGATTGGTTCGTTTATCATTTTTACCGTGAATAGTAATGGCTACAAGAAATCGGTGATGGTCTATCATTTTTTGCGTGAAAAGTAATGGATATAACAAATCGGTGATGGTTTATCATTTTTTGCGTGAAAATTAATGGCTACAACAAATCGGCGATGGTTTATCATTTGGGATTTTCGTGAAAATTAATGGCTACAACAAATCGGTGATGGTTTATCATTTTTTGCGTGAAAATTTATGGCTACAACAAATCGGTGATGGTTTATCATTTTTTGCGTGAAAAGTAATGCCTAAAAGAGTTTATAATTTTTAGCGCGTGAAAATAAATACAGAAAACCGCCCTTTAGCATACTTAGAGAGTGGAAGGTAACCGCCGACAGAGAGAGAGAGAGAGGGGTTATCCTGCCCGTTAGATCATACGATAAACGGTCGGCGGGCACGATCCGCGTGACATGGGCTAGACCAATCAGGGCAATGTTGCACGTGTGAGAGAATTTGTGGAGGGAGAGGGCAAAACTGAGTAGTATCAAGAAATCAAGGGCACCTATGTAATAAACAGACTAAGGGATTCAAATATGAGATTTAAAAAATGGAAAATGCGTGTTTTGTACAATAAAACCCATCTTGGCCTATCTCAAACTATTTGCAATACAAATATACATGAGTGTGACAATTGTGGCCTCATTTAGACAAAGTATGTTTTGGGGAAAGCTGTTTTGGGAAGGGCTTATTGTGGAAAACCATGCACCTTCATAGCTACTAGGTGATTTGAGAAGGCCTTTGAGAAGTGGCAATTTGTGGTAAAACTTGATTTATCTATGACTTATCTATGTTTTGAGAACTGGCAATTTGTGGTAAAGACTCCATGAGTATGTGCCACTATTTTTCGGAATTTTTTGCACATTAAATGACTCATTTCACTAGTTAATCCCATTTGTTGACTGTCTGTTGACCAGCTAGTTGAGGGTAAAACTGAGCATATTGCACTAGCGAGTATTAGCACTCAAGGGGAAAACTGAGCACACAAAAAATGCTAGTATAATGCTCGAGGTTATACCTGAGTATATCTAAATTTCCAGGGTTAGACTCGAGGACGCGTGTTGCGGTGCAGAAATGAAAGACGTGCAATTGTTGACGCGTAGACGCCGGTCGCGGTGCAGAAGTCGAAGACTTGCAATCGTGGACGCGTGGCGCATTGCAGAAGTCCAAGACGTGCAGACGTGCAGCGGTGGACGCGTAGGACGCGGGTCGCATTAACCACCCCTTGCCTTTATAGACGCCTCCTCCCACTATCTCTGTCACTCTCACTCGCCTACGCAACGCCGCCTCTCTCACGTCCCATCATCTTCTCCAAAGCAAAAAATACTCTCCCTCTCCCTCTCCTCTGCCGGCGAGATGGACAGGGAGAATGCCAATCCCATCGTCCACGGCGCCGTCGGCTCCAAGCGCGACGCCTCCCTCTTCGACGCCGTCCCCTCAACGGACGTCGCCGCCGCCTCCGCCGGTGCATCGGAGGCTGCTGCCGCCGGTCGCGGTCAGATCCCGCCGGGATGGGACCCCTACGAGCCGGTGCCGTACGTCCCGCCCCCGAACCGCTACGATACCTCCATAGAGGACCCATGGAACGAGGTAACTACGGTTTGCTTCCTTTTTTGTTCCCCATTCCTTTTTGAACCCTATTTGTGCTGGTGTAGATGGATCTGTGGATGGATGAGTATTGGGCTAATATTTGCGCCGATTTTATTCCATTTTGCTTTGATCCCTCCTTGATTTCGTTTAAGATTTGGGGTTCGGCCGTTCGGTTAATTTATGCAAGTAATAATGGGATCTCAATCAGTTAATTTATGCAAGTAATCATAGGATCTCAATTAGTTATTTTATGCACGAATCAAAAGATATCAACCGTTTAATTTTGCAAATAATCTGGAATGTGTTCAAGTTCAGATCTGGAATCTGTTTCTTTGCCTATGATGAATCGGTGGGCACATATTTTTACAGGGAGGGTTCAGCGAACCATTTCTGTGTACAAATCTGTTGTGCATGAGCTTTGGTTCGCTTACACCGTCCTCGTAGACATATAATCGTGTCCACTCTAACCGAGGCTGCCTCTGTTTTTCCTAACTTTGTTATCATGCACGTTTGCAACTCATTCACTAATAAATTCCCGTTTGATATGGATCAGCTGTGCGGCAGCGACGTCGGCGGCGACGACGAGCACCATGACGTCAAGACTCGCCAGTGCTTTGCGGAGGCTGCGAGGTCGGCCAAGACGTCTCCTACCTCGACGTCGCCAAGGGTGTCTCTGGTGCCCCTTCTGCACTAGGAGGCTCGGCGGCGCGACTTCAACTGCGTCCTCACGCATGCCGAGAACATCGGCCACACCAACCCCAAGGTCGGCGCGTCGGTGAACCCCAACTCCTTCCGCGCCAAGCACTTGGCGCTCGGCATGCACCTCCGCAGCATCCAGCGGGTGGAGATCTCCGGCGGACGCATGCCTCCGCTCAAGCCCAAGGCTCCCAAGGGGAGCAACAAGTGGAGGCAGAGGCAGATGGGGTAGGCGGAGTCCTAGACGTGTGCTGCTGCTGCCTCCTCCATTTTGTTGTTGGGATCCCTTTGTTGTTAGCTAGGGATCCCTCGTTGTTATGTTGTTAGTATGATGGTGCTGTACTGCTGTGAAGAACCTCGAACCCTACTATGTTTGGCTGCTGAATGCAGCTTATTATCTATATTATCTATCCCTATTCTACTATATGACCTTGTGAATTTATTGTACATTCCCTGTAGATTTGCTTCTAGATTTAACTACACACATATGGACCAGATGGAGTACTAGATTGGGCTCCCTACTAGATTTGCTGCCATATTGGGCAAACAACGAGGGCCAAAAGGCACAAATAATAATTGAAGAAAGACAGAAATGCAAACTTCTCTAGATTTGATACTAATTAGGTGAAAAAAGGCAGAGAGAAGGAGGCAGAAAAGGTACTCTTAAAAGGGAAATGCCAATGGCCGAGAGAGACAAAACCCAGCTCCTGCTCACGTGCAACCAAACGCTATCTCGTCCTGTCCCACGCGGTCCCTTTCTACTAGCCCCACGCGACGCGGGCCCACACGATGCGGCCCCACACGTCAGCACGGAGCGGTCAACTTAACGGGAATCCTGCCGTCTGAGCTGCCTTCTGCGGGTTTCAAACAAGCACTTGGGGAAAACTGAGGAAAAACTAAGGAGCTGGGGAAAACTGAGCACAACTAAGGAACTGAGGGCACGAAAATAGAAATCCCTATGTCTTAATGATTCCTATACTTGCACATGAAAATGGCTCTAGGAACCATCATAAGGGGTGCATTTGCTCATATCTATGACTGCACCTAATTTAAGCTTCGCCTCTAAGAGAATGAAACTTGACATAATATTTACCATGTTGTGTAGAACTCTAAATGCTAGTAAATCCATGCCACCCTTGGGAGCACTTGTCACATATAAGCACACACACTTGAGCTTTTCCTCTTGCTGGTTAGAGGATTGAGATTTCTCTCATTGAGAGCATTTACATATTGCTATTTACTCTTCGCACTTTATTTTATTGCAAACTATACACCCAAAATACCAAAACTACATCATTTTTATTATTGTTTACTTGCCTTCAGCTCCTCGTGGATTCGACAACCTTTCTGCACTTGGGAGCCATTATATGGTTCTGATCTATTATGGTTATGGCGGTGCTACTTCCTTTTTGGTTACAAATGCACACTAGACCAATGCATGGCTTGATACTTCCTGATCTAATATATGGTTGAATGCCAAATTGGATAGTCTCCTAGCCGATGAACAACATATCAAACTAGTACTGATATATGAGATGGTTGCTTTTGGATCATTGATGCAGTATATCTGACTCCAGCTCCTAGGTTATATGATTTTGATATTTGTTGTTGCCTTCTTCTTAATAAACCTTCTCCTCCGAGCTCCAACTCTTGATGCTTCTGGCTCTAATCAACCATACTACTGTTTTGGTGGATTTTGGATGGATGAACTAGATGAGCTATTGTTTTTCTATAAGAAATAGTGGTGATGTTCTTCTAGTGATTGGTTCTCCAACTCTTGATGGTTCTTGCTCTAATCAACCATACTACTCTTTTGGTGGTTTTGGGTGGATGAACTCGATGAACTACTTTTGTTTTATAAGAACCAGTGGTGATGTTCTTCTGGTGATTGGTTGCTGTGGAAGTGGTGTTGTCGATGGATAGTTTAGTTCAATTGTCATCTTGCTTTTATAGCATGGTGCCCCGTACTCCTTGTCGACAAGTGCCCCCGCTCTTGTTACTAATTAGTGTGGGTGCTAGTCATAGTTTAGTTCTTGATCCTTGTGGATCAACTCGGCATGTTGATGATAATCACCATTGGAATTGAATTTGAATGTCACTTGGCATTGCCACTTGTATTTTGGCTTGTTTTTGTTTTCTTGCAGATGATTAAAGTAACGAAGATGATGGAGAAGATGAAGAACAAGGCAGTAGCTAGGTTTAGTTTAGTTTTACTTTTCATTTTCTGTTTTTAGAAACTTGTAATTTTATTTCTATTTATTCATTGTTGTAATATTCTGGAATGTTGTAAAGGCAAATTTAATTTGTGTAATTTATTATTAAAGTTGTAATTTCTCTAATTTTGAAATGTTGTAGTTATTATTCAAAGTGTTAAGTTAAATTCAAATTGAGAACTTATTTATTATTCAATTTTTTAATTCAAATATTTTGTTTGATTTCCAATCCAAACTATTGTTTTGAATTCAAGTGCTTTTCTTAATTGCACTTCCTTTTTGAATACCAATTCAAATTTTCTTTCCCCTAAAAAACCAAAGTTCAAAGAGGCCATGCCAAAATCTATCGCACTCTCGCCACGACTAAACCCTAGTTCACAGAGAGAAAAATCAACCCCCCTTGGGTTTTATCATTTAAGCGCGAAAAAATCCTCGTTTTGCGATCAAGTGCACAACCCTTTCTAAAACTACCCCACGTTTGTCCTAAAACCTGGGATGTTACAGCATGCCCCTTAACGAGGACTTCGTCTCGAAGTTGTGGTCGTGATACCTGAATAACTCAGGATAAGACTTTCGTAGGTCACCTTCTTTCTCCCAAGTCGCTTCCCGTTCCGGATGATATTTCCGTTGTACTTTACAATACTTTATTTCTCTGTTTCTTAACCTTTTTCAATTTTCTTTGAGAATCTTGGCTGGCTACTCTACATATGTTAAATATGCTCTAGCTCTTCATGATCCGAACATTTTCGGAGTTGAGATACATGGAACACATTGTGTATGAACTTCAATCTTTCTGGTAATTCTATCTCAAAAGTTGTTCCTCTGTTTTGACTCCGGATTTTGAAATGTCCAATGTACGTGGGACTCAATTTCGCTTTTACTCCAAATCTTTTCAATCCTTTCATCGGGCTAACCTTTGAATAGACCATATCTCCAACTTTAAGTTCCCATGCCCTTCTTTTCTGATCTGCATAACATTTTTGTCGAATTTGGGCTATTTTCAAATGGTCCCTAGTGAGATCTATCACTTCTTGCTTTTCGTTGATGTAATCTGATGCAAAATCTTGGTTTTCTCCTACTTCAAATCAATATATGGGTGATCTGCACTTCCGTTCATATAAAACTTCAAATGGTGCCATTTGAATACTAATTTGATACATGTAACGGTGGATGATCTTCCCATGAGCCTCCAAAGTCTCGAGCATAGGCTTTCAACATGTTTTCTAGGATCTAATTGATTTTCTCCCATTGACGTCCTGTCTGCGGATCCAACATTCGTATTCGAGAAATTGAAAATAAAAGTGATAACATCCGAATTCGGATGCTAGTGGAAATGGATATGGTAAATATCCAGATCCGTTTTACGAAAACAAATACTATATCCCAAAGTAAATGTGATATGGAAATGGACATATCTGAATAGGATTATGTTAGCCAATTTTAGTAATTCAACCCAACGTAACCTAGAAAAACTAACAAATCGATCAAATGTTATTTATAGGATTGAACTAAAAACTACTATACATTATATCAGTATATTTATCTCTCTAACATTCTATAGTTGGCTCATTATAAAACATGAGTATTATTTCTTTATATTTGTATTCACTCCGAATTGAGAAAATATCCAATCCAAATTCGAGAAATATTCGCTCCGAATTCCTCATCCATATTCGTTCTAAAAATATGAAAATATGGGAAGAACACTATGCAATCCGTATCTTTATGCATCCCCATCCATTTCCAACCCTACTCTTGACCATATATGGAGAAAGAGATGGGTTTGGAATGGGAATGTGGGTCCTGTGGGTACAACGAAGTATGCGAACCCGAATACAACGGCTTACATTATTGCATAGTACTCGTACTAGGCATTCAGATTCCGTGTTCACCAACACATCTGAAAAAAGAAGAAAAAAAAACCTGAACATTGGCACAACCGCGCAAGGCACTCTGAAGTCTGAACTGAACTCATCTCAAAAAGAAAAGTCTGAACTGAACCCCGATGGACCAACAAGGAAACGTAGTAGTACATTGCTGACACGTGATGTCACTCACTCCCGTGCGACAGCCACCAGCTGCTTTCCGACGTTGCGCCCATGGAAGAGCCCGATGAGCGCCGCCGGCGTGTTCTCGATGCCCTCGACGACGTCCTCCACGTAGGTGATCTTCCCTTCCTTGAGGTAACCCGCCATCTCCTCCTCGAACTTGCTGTAGGTGCTGAAGTAGTCCATCACGATGAACCCCTCCATGCGGATGCGCTTGGCCACGACGCAGAAGAGGTTGCGCACGCCCTCGGGCTCCTCCAGGTTGTACTGCGAGATCAGCCCGCACATCGACACCCGCCCGCGCAGCCTCATGTTGAGCAACACCGCGTCAAGCATCGCGCCACCCACGTTCTCGAAGTAGATGTCGATGCCCTCCGGGAAGCACCTGAGAGCAAGGAGAACTCTATTAATTTTCCACTATAATTGGAAGTTGGAACACAAGAATATGGTTAGCAAATTTACCTCTTGAGTGCAGCATTGAGATCCTGTTCCTTCTTGTAGTTGAAGGCATCGTCGAATCCAAACTTTGTTTTCAGGAGGTTGACCTGAGGAGAAGGCAAATTTATCCCAGAGAAAAATGATGCATAGCACCGATGTTGTGAAACTTGCAGTTCATGATGTGCACAGCGGGAGGAAGAAGAAAACAGACCTTCTCATCTGAGCCGGCACTGCCAACCACATAGCAGCCAGTGATCTTAGCGAGCTGCCCAACAAGCTGTCCTACGGCGCCTGATGCTGCCGAGACAAAGACATACTCCCCCTTTTTCGGCTTGGCCACGTCGAAAAATCCAACATATGCAGTAAGGCCAGGCATGCCTGAATGATCAAATTACTAGCATAGTTAGTAAACAAGATTGACCAGTACTGTATCAGCTTTTAAAGTATGATGAACATAGTACACTGATAGTACATCATTATAAGGCAGGCATGCCTGAATGATGAAATTACTACTAGCATAATTGGTAAACAAGATTGACCACTGTGTCAAATTTTAAGATATGATGAAAAAGGTATATGTGATAATCAGACGTCTAGGACAGATCTCCCAAGACACAAAGCCGAGCCCCAGCATGCATGAGTCTCTGGACATGATATGGTATACTACATGCTGGCAAACTATGGACTGTCCAATGCATTCCTCTTGCATGTTTTACCGAGATCAACTAACAAATGTCACGGTTCCGTCGTCCCATATCTTGGGAGTCTGAAGTAAGAACTTGGATAAAGAGTCTGCGAACCAAGTTCAGTTTCATTTGCTCAATTATACAAGACCACGGTCTAAGAAGTGAGAAGAAATGAACCCACAAACTTGAGGTTTTAGAATAATCGTATAGAGGAAGAATAACAGATTGGTTTGTGAGAGATGCTCACCAAGAACACCCGTGTAGTAGGAGAGTGGAAGTTCAGGATGGCTGATCTTGAACAGCGACTGCGGATTAGTGATGAGGGTGTATTCTTCGCATCCTGTCATTCCCCACACCAGGTCACCTGGCTTGTAACCCGGGTGCCCGGATTCCACCACCTTGCTCACCCCAAAGGTAGTCAAAACCTGGTAGCAGGATTACCCACAGAGAGCAAGATATTAGGGATTCCATCAGATGAACCTGTGCTCGCTCGTTCGGTGAAATAGAGAGGCAGTAATTCAGAGTTGGCAGTTCGCTAATATGCTGTTGCTGTTGCTCCAACAGTTGACCCGTGCATGGAAAGCGCGATTAAAAAAACATTACGCCTGAAATTGATGTGACTGACAGTAGATCTGTGCCGAGGAAGAGGAATTTTTTATTTGGGGGTCGTCTGATAGGCTAATTAGGGTAGTGTACCTCCCCCGGGACGAAGTCCGGGACGTAGCTGGCCTCGTCGTGCTTGGTCATGCGGCCGCGCATGTAGGGGTCGCAGGAGAGGTAGAGGTTCTTGACCACCGCCGCCGCCGACCCGGGCGGTACGGCCAAGCGCGCCGTCGCCGCGACGACCTCCATGTCGTCCTCGGCGGGGAACCCCGTCACGTAGCGCTTCAGGGTCACCCTCTTGTTGCTCACCTCCGCCGCCGCCGACGCCATTGCTTCGTTTGCTGCTGGACGACGAGACGGTCGAGGAGCTCTTGTTCCAGATGTTGTTACTGAGCGCGTGCAGGTGGTGGGTATGTTTCGCGTGTGGGAGCTTTTAATGCGTGGGTAAGTGTGGACGGGAGACGTGTCGGGGTCGTGACGGGAGGCTGGGGAAAGAGGCCGAGAGGCCTGGAAGTAGCCATTTTCTGCTTCTCCCTCGCGTGTTCGGCGACACCGACTAAAAAGAGGCACAGCGCCAAATCCCACTTTCTTCGTCTACGTGAGTTTGAGACCACATCGTCCTCTCCCCCGCTCCCTCCATATTCACATGGCATTAAGAGCATCTTCACCGGTGCTCCTCAAATAGACGTAGGTATCGGCACTACAGTATGGGGGCACCACCACAACATTTTCTATTTGGGGATGTTGTTCCCACACCAGCGCCCCCATACGGCGGCCGACTAGCATCTTTTGAGTAGAAATTTGGTGCCAACGCTCCCTATCGAAGTCCTTAACATAGAGATTTTTTTGGGAGTGCCGGCGCTTTTTGGGGAGCGCCGGTGCGGGTGCTTTCTCTCATTAGAATCCCAATAAAGCTATTGGGAGCTGTATTGGGAGCACCGGTGGAGATGCTCTAAGAGCGTCTCCAGCAGGCGTTGTATAACGCGGTGCTGTAAATCAGCTTTAGAACACGCGCTATGTGGATGCAGCGCGGCGCCGGCGAGAGCTTCACCGGACGCTGCAGTTTACAGAGCGCGCATATCAGCCAAAAAACGCCCCCCCCACCAGGCGCTACAAACTACAGCGCGACGCGCTAGGGAAAACTGCATATATGCATAATTGTATATACTCAACAAGATCAAACAAACCAACTAAAAGTTAAAAACAAATGATTGCAAAAGTCCAAGTCTCATCCAAAATAGCGTAGTTCAAATGCATCACATAGTTCAATACAAAGGATAATCAAGTTCAACACCACATAAAACCAAGTTTAAAACAAACACATCATTAACTTCCTCATCCTCATGGCCATTCCATTTTGTCTTTCTTCTTCATTGGACTCTTGGACGAAGGTTTGATCACTTGAATGAGGATTCATGGAGGCCATGAAACCCCCCGACGGTGTTCCCATGCCTCCTCCATAGCCACCCATGCCTCCAACTTCACTCGTCGGTACATTCATCATGCCTCCATAGAGTCCGAAGCCACCCATGCCTCACATTCCTCCCATTGCATACATCCCTCCAAAGCCTCCCATCCCTCCCATGGCATTTATCCCTCCCATGCCACTCATGCCTCCTCCCATGCCGCGCATGTAGGGGTCGTAGGGGAGGTAGAGGTTCTTGACCAGCGCAGTCGCCGACCCAGGCGGCACGGCGATCCGCGTCGTCGCAGTGATGACCTCCATGTCGTCCTCGTCGAGGAAACCCGTCACGTGCCGCTTCAGGCCTTGTTTACTTCTCTCGTATTTTTCTTTCCAATAGGTATATGGATGGGAGGGGATTTGGTGTTCACTCAATTCCCTCAAATACTCTTCCCAAAAAATATACTAGTATGATGGAGAGTTTTTAGTTTAGGTAAAAAATATGAGGATGGGAGAGGATATCTTGTTATTATTTCGTTCAAAATCGGAGAAGTAAACAGGTAGTGGAGATTTTTTTGGATATGAAATATTCCCCTTCAATTCTCATAAATACACTAAAGTAAACAAGACCTCGGGGTCACCCGCTTGTTGCTCACCTCCGTCGCCTCCATTGCTTCCTCTTTTTTAATCTGGAAGCTCACTATCATTCAACCAGCTAGCACAGCAAGATCGCTGGCTACAAACGAACGAACGAAGCATGGAGCATCACCCGGTCATACGGCTTGGGGCAGATGGACCAACTTCGAACCACACGATACTAAAGCGTTCGCAACAGAATTACAAGTCCTGGGGCTGTACTTAGAAACACATGAATTAAAATTTGCTAAAGAAAAGGATTTAATCTTCCTAAATAAAACACCATTTGGAGCACGGTCGAACTCAGCTCCTGAAACTGCCTGAATCAGCACCAAAGCATCAGACGCCACTTCCACATGTTGGACGCTCAAATCTAAATCAATCTGTAGGGCTTTCAAACAGGCCACATCCTCAGTCTGGAGTGCGTTGCTTGCATGATCTAGTCTGCCGCCAGCAAAGTACACCGTACCCCCACTACAGTCCCTTATCACAAATCCCCAGCCACCAGTCTGGGATGAAGAAAAGAAACTCCCATCAGTATTGATCTTTAGACAGCCGTTTTCAGATTTTTGCCAAGAAGTTGTAGCAGTCTGCTGCAGCTTAAAAGCAGAAATACAGAAGTGTTCATAATCAGCAGCACATCTTGAAGCAAGGATGGTCACTTCGGCCCGTTTGTTTGGATTGTGGCTGGCTGCAGGAGAAGCTGCTTTTCTGAGTTTCACTGGTTGGTAAATTGATTGGTTGTCTAATTGTGAATAGATGAATTGTCTGAAATTCCCTGGAGTGTTGAGAACATGTATTGTGATGATTTTAGAGTATGTGTATCTATAAAATAACATGAATAATTGATGGTTGGACGAGGAAGAGGTCGACGGGGGAGGGGGATTGACGGGACGAGGCCGGACGGGGAAGAGGTCGACGGAGGAGAGGATTCCCAGCGGGGACGGGGTCGAGCCCGAGCTGAGCGCGCGGTCTGGCGCTGTCATTCTGCAAGGCCGAGGCGGCGGAGGTGAGGCGGGAAAGGTGACGGCGGGGCGACGGACGAGGGCGGCGGGAGAGAGAGGAGTCAGGGGAGGCGGTGGTTCGCCAGCGGGATCAGTGGCGGCGGCCCAACCCCGGGTGGCGGCGCGGCCAAGCCTGGAGGAACCCTATTGTCACCCTTGTGTTTTTCTCTGGATGATGCAAAATGATTTTTTTTTTGCCAAGTGCGGGGAGTTGGCCAGAAAACTGTTCGAGCCACACGGTGGCAATATGATGTAAATATTGCGGAAGGATATAACCACATCTAGAAAACGATTCGGCTGGGAAGGGGAAGATGCGGGAAGCACCTTAAAACGTGCTTCCCCGTATTTGCCTGTAGGCTGCTTCAGCTTTGGTAAAGCCAGTTTTTAAAATACTCAGTTTGTTTTGATTTGCGTGCTTTTTTTCCACTGAAAAGTAAAAAAAAAAAAAAAACCAAACAAACCCTCATTCGTCAGAGTCCAGCTTCCCTTCCCGGCATTAATTTTGTCTCTATGCTTCCACCACATCCATAGAAAAGCAACTCACCTAACTAGTTTCTTCCGCGGCAGATGAAGAACGTGTTCCACGAAAAGTGTATTTGGCTCATGGGCACCAGTGCTCCTGCTGTTTAAAAAAATTCGAAAATCATACATATTTGTTTCAAAAAAATCAAAAAAAATCGAGACATGATAAATGACGTAACCTACAAGCGTGTAAAATTTTAATATGAAATTCTTTATATTGTAGACTACACAAAAAAGACAAAATCTGTTAAAATTTGGAGATTTGAAATATGCACACGCAGATCCACACGTTTGTTATTTTTGTGTAGCCCAGAATTTTTTGTATTTGAATTGAAATTTTGCACATTTATAGGACAATTCATTGGCTACACCATGATTTTTTCTCTAATTTCTTTAAAACACATAAATATGATTTTTATTTTTTCTAAAATAGCAAGAGCACTGATGCTGATGCCCAGGAGTACCAAATATCTGTTCCGCGTTCCAGCATTTCTTTAGGACCAACACACAACCGGAACTGGTCCAGATGTTACTGAGCGCGTGTAGGTGGGTATGTTTGGTGTGTACTGGATCGAGCGGGGAGTGGGAAGAGTGGCGCTTGATGCGTGGGTAAGTGTGGACCGGAGACGTGCCGGGCTCGTGACCGGAGGCTGCCGAAAGAGGCCGAGCGGCCTGGAAGACGCCATTTTTTTTCTGCTTCGGCCGCGCGCGTTCGGCGATACTTGACGTGGGGCGCCGACCACAGCGCCAAATCCCAGTTTCGTCGTCTCGGTGAGAGTTTGAGACCACCTCGTCCTCTCTCGCCGCTCCCTTCCCTCCTTCCACGCGGCATTACAAAATGTGAACGTAGGTAAGCTGTATCTTCTGATGAATTGCAGCCAGTGTTCGTCCAACTTTACGAGTGTGAACGTGAAGTTGAGGTCACACGTAATCTCGAACAAGATTTTGTCTATGTGCGTGGGGCCGCCAGTTTGGCCTTGGATGTGCGGAAAGATTATGAATCCTAATTTTGCCGAACACATATCTTGAGACGTCAAGAGCGAAAATTTCAGTTCGCCACCAGTTAGATTCTCGTTCCAAAGCAATTTGCCTGGTCGTGATTTTGTTTTGTAAACCATTTTGGCTATAAATACCGTGCGTGTAATTTACGGCTCAAACTCAAATATGGTCAGTCAAATTACGCCATCAACTCAAACTTTTAAACCCAAAATAGTATGGCCTAACTGTAGTAGAATTCCCATATTCAGTGAAGGTTGAGACGATTTGAAAAGAGTCAAATGCGAAAGTCGGATTTCGAAAGGGGGACACCGTCACATCTTGTGCTGGACGACTGAGAAAACCCTAACGGCCGACGCCCCCTCCTCCTCCTCCGCTCGATCGCCATCGGCGCTACGGCCGGGTGTTGCTCGTGCGGTACTGACGGTGCCGGCTAGCCATTTCCCACGTGCGTGGTAATTAAGGAGGCACGGCGATCAGCGCCCACGGCGGTGTTTTTAAGCTAGATGCGGGTCCGGCGCGGCCGGTTGGCTTCCATGGCGGCGGGGCAATGCGGTGGCCTGGTGGCGGATGGCCGGTCGCCGGCGCGGCTAGCTGCAGCCTCCCGGCCTAGATTTGGGCCCTTTGGGCCCCATCTAGGTGCGTTGCTTCTACCTAGAGGTGGACTCGCGGAGTCAGCAGGTTGGGTGGTGGCGGCGCTCTATGCCAGCCAGCTGCAGCGGGCCAGTTTGGGCACGGCCGGGACAGTATGGGCTCGGTGTATTTTTGGTGGCACATCTGGTCAGCTACCGCGAAGGCTTTTGAGGTTGATCTCTCCCGCGCGGCTACGGTGCTGCTACCATGTTGTCCCTTTTTTTCCCTTCAGGCCTCGTGTCCACAGTGAGACGGCGGGTATGGCTTCAAGATCGTGGTGGCGCATGCTAGTTGGTGGCAGTTGGGTGGAGCACTCCGAGTCGTCGCGAGTGGTGGTTTTGGGGATCGGGAGAAATCCATGTTCGCATGCTCGACGCAGCGACGTACCGCGGGAAACCCTAGAAGTAGTCCAGGCAGCAACGACGTCAGCGTCGCTTCCTTGTTGAAGGTGTTATTTGGTATGCGGCAATTCAGTGTGCTAGGAAGTCCGGACGGTGCAGCAATTGCGGGCTGCCTTCGTTTTCGTTGATCGTCGGCATTAGCTTCTTTTGTACTTTCTTTCTTTTAACTTTTGGGCTTGCTGGCGAAAGCTTCTTTCGAGTATATCGAAAGGGTGTGTACTTAAATTAAACCAGCACTACGAAAATAGCTACACTGCATGGTACATTGGTACTGATCTGGGCCAAACAAAATCTCACATTATTGATCAAAAACAACTTCAAAGTTACAATAGTAATCCTGAATTTAAGGCCGGGAACTGCACATTTACAATACATCACATAACTACTGAAGAACAAAAATATTAGCCTGTGTTTGTCTCTCGCAGATAACATACACACTCACTCTTGGTTTTAGTCATTCTCCAATCTTGCAATGTACTCGTCGTAGAACTTGCCTGCCTTCTCGAGCTCACCAAGTTCGGTGTAGCAATCGGCTATTGCTCCGTACGCCTCAGTGACACCTGAATCCTCTCCGGTCATCTTGGAGATGCTGAGTACCATTGAGTGGTACTTTATTGCTTCTTTGTAATTTCCTTGTCTTTGTAATGATGCTCCTGGTCAAAGCAAAGTAACTCCATTATTTGGGTGTTGCAAAAATAAAATGGGCATCATAATATTTCAATCAGCAATGCCCGGTAACACACTGAGTAATGACACCTCATGGCCGTGTTTATATGATTCAGCTTACTGCTAAAACCGATGAAAAAAAATGTTTACGTATTTATCATGATTGAACTACTATTGCCATGTTCAGCTTTTTTACAAAATTTAGGGAAGAAGTAATTCTGCTGGGCTTCCTAGACAATGAAGGATGCGTCACAGTGCATTCAGTTTGAAATGTGTGTGCAAGTAAACAATAAATGAAATTCATGTCAAACAACGAAGAACATACCTAATCCCCGTGCAGCCTTCTTCTCTTCAACATGATCACCCAAAGATTGTGCAAGATCAAGAGCTGCCTTAAACTCAGGAAATGCCTTGTCGGGAGCTTGGTTTCTCAGGTAGTTCTTCCCGGTCCTCAGATATGTAATTAGGCGCTGTTTGTGAGGATCAACAATAACTTCTGATTCTGGCACCTTACTAGCAGCTGGTGCATAGCTCAAAGCAGGAGCATAAGATTCGATCTTGGCTTGTCTTCTCAGTGAAGCGTTTATCTGACGTAGTTGATCATTCAGTTTTTTAAGCTCTCCTTTCCTTTGTCTCGCAAGGAGCCCTACAGGATTTCTGAATTGTTCAATATAACGTGGAAAATCTTGGATAGTTACCAGGAAAGTCATATATATAACGAGAATTACAGAATAATCGAGGGGAAATAGGTAGCCTGAACTACCAACTATCTGATTCTTTATGCAAACAAGAGCAATGATGGGGAAATGACCATCAGAAAAAACTGTCACACAGACAAATAGTAACTGTTCAAATAATCGGTAGGAATTCGGGTCTTTACGGCTACATCCAAATTATTTTCATATACAATAAACTGAAACTTATTGAATGTGTGAAAACAAGATAGGATATTTGGATTAGATGTGTACAAATAGTATTTTTACAGGAAAGGCAGGCACTCTGCTGATTCATTAAGAAACAAAAAATAGAACAATATTGAGGACCTGAAGGTCAAAGGCAAGACTAGCTATTACATCGTTGCGCGTACCTAAAAGAAGCATCCTCCTGGAAAGGTCCTCAATTTTAGTATATGTATAAATGCTAACAAAACCTCTATCTATGTTTAGGACGTTAGACCTCAGTTCAGGTAGCACTGAGTCTACTTAAACTCATAGGCTGGTAAAGAACCTAGACATATTTCATGAATTAAGCAAAATGCCATTGTCATCTAAGAAATAAAGAGTAAAACACACACGTAAATGCTTGATTAGCAAACCCCTTGATGTTTTTCTACTGAAAGTATAAGCAATTCATGTTTGGCATGTCTTTCTTCAGATATTCATAACGGCTTAAGTTGTCCATGAAGTACTAGAAAACAAAAATACATATGTAAGAATATTATAGTTTACGTATTGTTGGGGTGAAAATGAAGTTAGTTTGCTAGGCGCAAACACTTCCCTAAGTACCTATATCTTTTTAGTTCAAAGCATGATGACTTTACCTCCAACAGTAGCGCCAACCATGGCTATTGCAAACAGCAGGGGCATGTTAGGAAGAGAGTACCCCGGCTCACATTGCTCTGCGAAGCAGCTGGGTGGCAGAACAAGCATGACAGCACTGCTGACGACAAATGCTTTCCCGAAACAAGAAGATACAGCTGTCTGCAAAAACCAAAGGAAGTTGTATAATGTTATACATGAGACATCAACAGAACTGTCTGCAGGCAGTGGCTGAGAACTGAAAGAACACAAATCTGTTTGAAAGACATTTGAAGTGACTAAAAACCAAGGCCTAATTCAGCCTTATATTCAGTCAAAGGTTTGGTTCAATTATTTTTGTGATACTAAAAAATAGACCAAGGGACTCACCATCATACCTGAAGATCAGATGTAGACTTGATAAGAAAATGACCATATCCATTAGCTATATTGAAGTCGTCACTGCTAGTACGAGCGTGGTCAGTTGATGACGAGGCACATCTAGCTAAAGGAAACACTCGCTCTGCAGGACAAATTTCATTACATGTCAGCTATCGTTACATACCCCCTCAACACCAACAAAAAATCGTTACAGGACATGAAGAAGTAGAAGAAGAAACATTCGCTCTTTCCTCTTGACAAGGCACCCAGGTCCCATTTTTAGGATACATAATAACATCGATGTAGTTATAACTTGTGCTAATGAGACAATTTATGGCTAAACGTTTTGCTCCTTCAGCATTTGTAAGAAGTTGAAATGGTCATACAAACGAATCATGAAATGGCTAGCGTACCTAAATCGAATATAATCAACGAAATACGTCTCCAATCCAACGCCGGAAGGCATTAGAGGCAAGCGGGCAGTCGCCATCACTCAGGGATGTACCACCGTACGGAAACGAGAGAATAATACGAGCAATCAGCAATGCAGGTGGAGAGGATGAGACGAGAACTCACCAGAGGTCTCGTAGAGGACGGCGTTGGCTCGTCTAATATATCCGCCGGAGCTTCGCCGGTACGGCGGCGGCGGCGCCGCCGCCGGTGGGGAGAGGCGCATGAGAAGCGGCATCAGGAGGATAAGGAAAATCTCCTCCCCTTTGCCTCGTTGGATGTCTCTTCGGGATGATGATAAAGTGCCTTAGTTGTTCATTTTGCACATAAGCCCAGGAAAGGTGAAAGTAGTACATCTTGGCTTGGTTCCATCATATTCCTAGATTCTGCCTTAGGCATTGAGATGGATAATAATCCAGCTTCTCCAATCGGCCTAACCTACTCTTACCTGCGTTTGTGTCTCATTTTCATAGTAGTGATAGAAGGGTCACAGAATTTAGCAAACGCAAAATGAGCTTTGCTCATAGAAGAAGAGCATTCATATAAAAAATCTCAGCATAATATAATTTAGCAAGCGCAAAATGAGCTTTGCTTACAAAAGAAGAGCATTCACATATTCTCGCAAAATAAAAATCTTGATATTGTGTAGCATTTTATTCAAACACAAACTAGAATGTAGACATATACAGGTGTCTTAGGTCAAGTCTTGGGTGAACATAAACATACCCACATAATGACCACAATTGCCCACAAAAAACTTAGTTTGGCATTATGGTGCATTTTATCCATTTTCATATGCGGAGTATTGTGATCAATTAGGAGAATCTTCTATTCTATTGAATAATATACGCTTTCATAGATCAACATCTCATTGTAGAACCCCCACCCCCCCCCCCCCCCACCCCTACCCCCACCACTCACACACATGCACAAAACCAAACATATCATGCCAAAGGAGTTGGGTCTTACTCTTGAGCTAACTGCCGGTCCGTGTAAATTATGTCACCCTCTAACTAAAATCGATTGCAACTTGAGCTAAGGAAACTACTTGCAAATATTGTACAACTTCGCCTATAAATGATAAAAGGTAAATGCTATATATGGTTCAATAATTTGGCAGACGGGGACAATTGTGCAATAAGCCTCGACAGGACCATCTGAAACACTCACCCCCCCCCCCCCCCCCCACACACACACACACACACAGACCACTAGACGCTGCAATGTCATGATTTTGTTAACATGGTGATCCCATATGGCTAGAATGGGTAGCTTATGCATGTGCGTAGTTCTAAATGAGAGGTCGTACACCAACAATAAAATCATTCATTATATATGAAAGGAGCTTGAAAGGAGGCATTTTATCAGTGGAGGTTGTTTACATGTATTGAGACATTTTTAAGAATACTTTTCCCTAGCCTTTAATTAATAGACATGCCTACCTCTCAATCAATCGAGAGTTTTGATCTAGGTTATCCAAGATGGAGAATTTTTTTCGTTTTCTTTTCTGGGATTTTTCATGCGTAACTAGAATGCCCAATAACAAGTCTAAAAAGATTACAAATCTAGTTACAAGTTGACATGGGAAAGTAAAAATATATATATATAAAAAAATTCAAAATTGCACACATGTATACAATTACACATAGATGTGCATATGTGTAAATGCACATGAAAATTTTATAGCACGTATATATGCATTTGAGCACACATTCCCAATTGTACATCTACACAATTGCATATGGAAAAAGCCCACCAGCAATCACTTCCATCGATGCAAAACCACCACAATCTACCAAGAAACATCTCTTGATACACAAAGCAATAATCAAAGTGATTCTTGTTCAAAAAAATAGCGTGATTATTGACATACGATCATACGGCACAAAAATTGACCGAGCGCCAAGATAAACTTCAGAAAATAACAAGTACAAAATCTTACAAAAAAAAACGCGAACTTTGGCCCTTCTCCAATCCAACAGCCTGTTAGAAATACAGATACAAACATCACACATAACAACTAGAAAGGCCCAATAAAAAGAACTTGGCTAGGCAGTGATGCAATCCAACCACCCAGCTCTACCTAGTAAAGTGCAATTATAAGAGACATGGTCAAACAAATCCTTCAGGTGGAAAATGAAGCTTTAAATGATAGATACTTGGGTATGCCCACAGATGTTGGTAGTTCAAGGTATGGAACTTTCAAATTCTTGAAGGATAGGGTCTGGAGCAAGATCAAAGGGTGGCTGGAGAAATTCTCTCTGCTGGGGGAAAGGAAGTCCTCATTAAATCAGTGGCTCAGGCCATCCCAGTATTTTCTATGGCGTGTTTTAGGCTGCCCTGAGGTTTATGTGATCATATCAATTCTCTCATTCGCCAGTTCTGGTGGGGTAGCAAACAGGGGAAGAGGAAGGTGGCATGGGTATCATGGGAGGATATGACACGTCCAAAGCACATGGGAGGTCTTGGTTTTAAGGATATTGAGATGTTTAATCTGTGTCTGCTTGCTCGACAATCATGGAGAATCCTACAACAGCCAAATTCGTTGAGTGCACGGATCTTGAAGGCAGTTTACTTTCCCAACTCGTCAATTCTTGAGGCCGGGCTGGGGTCCCACCCATCTCAGATATGGCGATCAATTTTGGACGGGAGAGGGTGATGATACAAGGGCTGATACGGAGAATTGGGGATGGCTCAACAACTGATATTTGGATGGATAATTGGTTACCGAGACCCGTCGTGGCTCTTAAACCAAATCCACCACATCTAGTATCAGATTTGATTGATGAAACACAGGCTACCTGGCGTGAAGAGATTATTCGTGAGTTCTTCTTGCCAATGGACGCCGCTGCAATATTGAGTATTCCTCTATGTACTAGGAGACAGCAAGATTTCTGGGCTTGGCACTATGATCGGAGCGGCGTCTTTTCAGTAAAATCGGCATATCGCATGTTGATGGTTACAAAGATACACAGAGAAAATTATCTGGAAGGAAATCCGGGACCATCCAATTCTGAAGCAGAGGAGAAGGGTTGGAGTTTGTTATGGAAGACTTCAGTTCCTTCTAAGATCAGAGTTTTCCTTTGGCGTTTGGCTAGGCAGTCCCTCCCTACGGCCGATTTACTCCAACACCGCAACATGTCTCAGTCTAACTCCTGCTCAATCTGTGGAGCTCTGGACTCATGGAGACACTCTTTACTTGAGTGTAACGTGGCAGCAAGTGTGTGGGCTTTAGCAGATGGCGAGATGGTGGAGCATATGATGATGAATAATGAGCCTAGTGAGAGAGAGTTGGACCTCTCATCCTTTCCCCATCTACAGTGAAAGGAGGCGTTTTTTGGGCGAACCCGTGCCGACCAGGTCGCCGCCGGCGATTCGTCTGATTCCTCGCCCTCCGGCGGCCGCTACGGCGGCGGGAGGACGGGGAATCAACGGATCCCGGCGTGTACATAGTCTAGGTGTGCGTGGGGTGGCTGCTGGCGGCGCTGCGGAGGAGGTGGCGCGGTTGGATGGCCTTTTGAAGACGGCGGCGCTCTTCTTCGATCTGGCGGCTCCGGTGGAGTTCCAGGCCGAATCCGTCGTCCTCTGTGTGTCTGCAGCTCGGGGAGTTGCGGTTTGTGTGTTCCCCTCGCCGGTGGCCGTGATGGCGGTGTCGGCGTTGACGTCCTTGAGGTTGGTGTTGTTGTTGATCAAGCCGGCTGTTCTCGTCGGGGTGGATGGAGGCGCGGTGGCGCCGAGGTTCGTCGACCCCCCCTCCGTTTGGGGAGCCCACCCAGTTCAAGGTTTGGCGGTGGAGCAGCGGAGGCCCATGCCGGCGGCGCGTGCATCTCGTCGGAGAAGAAGCTGGAATCCAGGACAAGGGCCTATTTGTATTTTTCTGGGTTTTTCTGGGTTTATCTGTAAGATGCTTGGTTAATATCAATATCACCCTCTTCGCAAAAAAAAAAAAAGAAAAAGAATAATGAGCCTAGTGCAAAACAGTGGTTATTTGATATGCTGGAGTCCCTACCTCATGATCAGTTCACGAGATTAACTGTCACACTTTGGGCGATCTGGACGGCGCGAAGGAAAGCTATACATGAGGAGATCTTCCAGAGCCCTTTATCTACCCATACATTTATAATTTCTTATCTGTCGGAGTTGAAAGAACTGGGAAAGCCAACGAGCAAATCTGAAAGCATGAAGCCTGCTCTTTCAAACAAGGCTAAGTGGATACCACCGCCTCATGAGGTAGCTAAAATCAATGTCGATGGTGCTGTGGCTCGGCCTTCCCCTACATGGAGGAGTGTACCCCCGAGAAATGCAGGACCTGTCTAGAGGAAGTTGGCCCCAACATGTCTTACGAGTGCACTGCTGATCCCGAACCGCGATGCAGATGCACGTATTGTGATGTACACCATGGATTCATATCTTTGTGCCTTCAAATGAAACCCTGATATAAATTTTCTTCAAAAGTGTCTTCGCAACCTCTATTTTCCCTTTCCTTTCTTTTTTAGATGATGGCTATTTTCTTTTCTTTATTTGTGTTAGATTTTTAGTCATGTGGTTTATAATTTGCACTTGAAAAAATACACATTAACATAGTCCTTGGCACTTCGACCTCATTCAGTATAACAAGCTAGAGAGCAGCGAACGTTCCATAGACAGCGAAAACCAGGCCAAAGAGAAGGAAACCATAGTCCACCAGGCGTTGCCACAGGCTCATCGACGACCCCACAATGCTCAGATGGAAGGCGGTAGGCAGCACGAAAGCGAGCAGTGCACACACCGTGCTCCCGATGAAGGAGATGAAGGACCCAAATGCAGGCACGGAGGAGGCCACCACAGCCAAGATGATCACCACAGCGACACGGCTCAAGTGCAAGGCTATCCAGTTTGCGCCACCGCCATTGTGGGAAAGCTTCGGAAGGCACCCACTTGATCTTATTCTCGCCTCAAAGATCTCATGAATCGGGTGCATCATCACCGGGAATGTAAATGCTAGTGCAATGCATAGTCCAACCTGTCAATTAATAGATTCTTCAAAGATTGGATATAAACTGAACACCCATGTGAAAAGTCATATGTAGGAGTCTGAGCAAATTATCACACCAAATAAGTTATGAAAAGCGCACTAACCTTAACTGCAGAAGAAGACCAGTTATTGGGAAGGTTAAGTGTTATGATGTCCTTTGTGGCATCACCGTAAGCCAAGTACCCACACACTCCAAAACATGAATACACAAACATGATGCAGACAATTGCTTGAGAAAGCACCCAGCGGAACTTCTTCCGTTCCGCCATCGATGATTCCAGTGGCAGAGTCATGCTGAATCCTTCGAAGCAGAAGAGCGCAACCCCAAAGGAGAAAGGTACCGCCCAAAGTCCACTAAAAGCACTTCTATCTGCAAACGGATGATCGAAAAGCCGTACATCCTCTTTGATAACTATGGCCATCGCTAGGACATTGCATACATCAGCAAATATGCTGAACGGTGAAAGAGAGGACAGCGACCGAACGAAGGAGAGCGCGATTTGCATAGGCAGGAGGATGGCGAAGATGAAGCCGTCTGGCGACATAAACTGAGGAAGGATGGAATTGAGATTCTGAGCAATGAATATCAGGTAAGCAACAGAGCCACCAGCTTGCGACAGAAATATGAGGATTTCTGTCAAGCATCGGCCGATTGTCCCAAAGCACTTCTCACCCAGATCCCCGTATGTGTAGTGAACATCACGTGGCTCTTCTGTTTCTTCATCCTCCAGTTTATTTCTGCAATCCACCTTCAGATTGTAAATATAACAAGTTAGTGATGCTTTCGAAACTAAAGTTATAATAGTTCATGTAGGAGTAAAATATTGTTAGGCTTAGCCCAACCGAAAGCAGTGAACATGCTCAACAGGCAATAGAAAAAAGATCGACATGATACTTTGACCGTTGAGCGAGATCGAAAAAAGCTGACAGAGAGGAAGAGAGCCCAGCCAATGATCTACAAGGAAAGTGGACATTTTTTTGCATTCATAATAGTTCCTGAGATCTTGAAGTGATCACTGTTGACTAAATCTAGTGCACAACCAACGATGCGGGGGTTTAGCTCGTTCTGTCGAGAGCTTTGTAATCTCTGAATAAATAGAAAAATGAGAAACAAGAAACGCAGTCCGACATTATGCTGCGCAAAAACTCTTGTGTGTGCTCTCGCTCTCTGTCATCCTCGTTCGTGTGCGTGTGTGAGCGAAATCGTTAGGGTCTCTGGATGACAATCACAGTACGTAGGAGCTAAGCACGAATGACACGAAATTTTTCATGAACAACTAATCCCGATCTATATATACTGAATGCGTTGCAGGCTGGAGCAGCTAAAAAGAAAAGTCGAAAGGAAGCATATAATAAGTGGAAAAAACAGCAAATCACACGAGGCACGAGTAAAGCTCGAAGGATGCAGAGTAAACAGATAAGGAAGTTCGGCATGATGCACAGATATGGCAGTTGGGCATGATGTAGTATTGCAGAGAGCGGTGGGTACTGACGAGGAGTAGCATGCAGTAGAGCGTGGCGCATCCGGCGGCGGCGACGCCGAGGGATCCGGCGAGCCAGCCGGCGGTGCGGAAGGCGTAGGGGAGGCCGAGCACCCCCGTGCCGACGATGGACACCACCACGTTGCCCAGCGTCTGCGCCCACGTGGAGCCGCCGCGCCCGGATCCCTCGGCGGTCCCGTCCTCCCGCGCAAGCAGCGGCGCCGCCTCTGCCGCCATCGTCAGCAAAACAACTATCCTGGGTCGGCGCGTGGCGACGAGACCGGGACAGGGAAAGGCAGAGCTAAAATTGGGTTTTTGGAGTTGCGTTGGCGCACGAGGGACTGAGGGAGGGAGGGACACGGCTCGCGCGACTTATATATAGCCTCTGATCTGAATTTGACTAAGGGTGGAGATGGATAGATAAAGGCGATAGAAAAAGAACGCGAGGAAAGCAAGCATGATTGTTTCTAATTTGGTCAGAGTTTGAGAGGGATATAGAAAGAGCACGAGGGAGGCATATATGGATTTTTTTTATCTGAAATTGGTTAGAGGAATATATGGCCATATGTAGATATACGGATAGATTGTTTTCAAAAGAAAACAAGATGGAGGTAGATTATATCAAACACGCACGAGTTTGCAGCATTTGAAACACCCAAACAACACCGACAAATTCATCGAAACATCTCTCACAAAAGTTCCATATAATATTTGAGAACGCATCGGTAGGCAGGAAGCGATCGCGGACCAAACAGACATTCTTGTTCCCTGATTCCGATCTGCAACCACAATCGTCGATCTAGAACCCGGCGATCCATACGATACGATGGACTTCCGAGCAGCCGAGGCGACGAGGTACCAGCGGCAGTCTTCCGTCGGCCGCACCGGCGCTGAGGGCCTGACGACGCTCTCCGCCGGCCTCTCGCGTCTCCTCGCCGACAAGTACCCGAACACCAACCTGGTCTTCTCGCCGCTGTCCATCTACACGGCTCTGGCGCTCGTGGCGGCCGGCGCCCGCGGTGCCACCCTGGACGAGATCCTCCGCTTCCTTGGCGTGCAGTCCCGCGACGAGCTCAACATGTTCGTCGCCGCGGCGATAGACACCCTGCGTGACCGGTCCGGGTCTGGCGGCCCGCGTGTCACGTTCGCCTGCGGTGTTTGGACCGACCTGTCGTGCCGGCTCAAGCCTGAGTTCCGCGAGGCCATGGTCGATGGTGCATACATGGCCGATGCATCCATAGTTGATTTCCGTGGCGGCCCCAATGGAGCATGCCAGATGATCAACACGTGGGCAGCGCACGTCACCAAGGGCCTAATCGAGAGTGTCCTCAACCCGGACTCGGTAACCCGAGACACCCGTAGGCCTCGTTCGGTTGGAGGAAATTAAATTCCCTAGTGGATTAACCCCCGCAGGAATTTGGGTGAACCCATCACCCCAATCCCCCATAACCCCTCTCCTCATATTCCCGAATCATCCTCATAGCCTCCTGCAGAACCTACTGCTCGCAACCCCGGCGATCACCACAGCATTTTTTAACAGCTAGACGAAGAACCATTCGCATCGAGCAGCCGCAGGACGGACTTCCTCCATGAATCGCATGAGATGAGATCTTGAACCCTAGCAAGGCCCCAAGATCTCGGCCCTAAGATGCAGATCAGGACGAGAGAGGAGGGTGGAGGCAGATCGCATGGAGTTGCTGGCCATCGTAGCCGGGACCTCGCGCCGCCGCCGCCGTCGCCACCGCAGTCGCGAGACGAGGAGTCGGGGACTCGGGCCTTTTTGTGGATAGCGATTCGGGAAAGTTTCCACGGGTGGGGAGAAGATTGTATTTTCCCCGGTGGAATGGTGGGTTTTGGCAGGGGTTGGGCCGGAGTTGGATCCCGCCCGGGTATAACCGAACGCACCGAGTCGGGTGGAACGGGAAAAATTCCCGGCCGCGTTGACCGGGGGGATTGGAGTGGATTTGAGGTCGATCCCGGCCGGGGTGGGACTAACCGAACGAAGCCGTATCGTGCTCGGCAATGCCGTGTACTTCAAGGGCAAGTGGGATCAGCCCTTCCACAAGAGGGACACGCATAACGCGCCCTTCCACCGGCTCGGCAACGTCGACCCGGTCAACGTGCCCTTCATGCGAAGCTGGAAGAAGCAGTTTATCGCTGTGCACGACGGTTTTAAGGTGCTCAAACTGCAGTACAAGAAGGAGCCTGCCCCATTTTTTCCCGGTCGTGCTCCACTTGTTAATCCTTATGCTACTGCGTCTTCCCGACATGACTCCAACAATAGTCTGAACTTCACCTCCAACACACAGTTCTCCATGTGCATCTTCCTTCCGGACGCCAACGATGGCTTACCAAGTGTTTTGGAGGCGTTCGCTTCACGTCCAGGCTTCGTGCACGAGCATCTGCCTCATCGAAAGGTTGATGTTTGCGATTTCTGCATACCCATGTTCAAGTTGTCCTTCCACCACAACGTTGTCGACATCCTCAGAAATCTAGGCCTTCAACTTCCATTCAGCTCGGCAGCCGACCTGTCAAACATGACGGAGGAGCACCAACTGCTCGTGAATGAAGTCATCCACAAGGCGGTTATCGAGGTGAACGAGGAAGGCACCGAGGCTGCCGCTGTCAGCATGCTTTGTATGCAGGTTATGGCATGCGAGAGGACTCCCCCGGTTGACTTCGTCGCTGACCATCCTTTCGCCTACTTCATTGTGGAGGAGGAGATAGGCGTCATTGTCTTCGCCGGGCACGTCTTCGACCCCTCTTAGGGAGTAGCTAGCAGCCTAGCATACCATAGAATGTTCAAATTTCATGAACAATCAGTTTGAGTATTTTCCAAGACATACATAGAATCTATAGGACGAGTAAGTTATGCTTATATTGAGCTACTTATATGCCAAAAACACATTTTGCATGAATGACTTAATGAAAATATTTTTACGAGGCCACACAATCTGGTTAGATTTTATGTTATGTCGTAAGAAGGTGTGTATATGTCTATTTTGTGGATTTGGAGGCGTCATTTTATTGATATATGAAATCATATTATACCCTATATAGACTTCAATGAGTTTATAGTGCACTAAGATTGATTTGGGCATACTAGGTGTCGTTCGTTGATTACGGCTACTAGCAACGCCAAAATTTAAGAGTATCTCTTAAGAAATACAAAAAGATTTATCAAAAAAAGAGAGGTACTCCTACAAAAAGCTGTCCGGTAACGGGAATCGAAAGTGAGGTAACCATACCGGCCCCCAAACGCTCGCCCCCACATGTCACCACCAGTCACTACGGCCCGCACCGCACCGCACGCGCCTCCTCCCCCCTCACCCTCCTAACCCTAGCCTAGAATCTTCCAGAAGCGGCGGGAATCAGGGGAGGGCGAGGCGCGCGCCGCGCTTCCAGAAGCTTCTCGAAGCTCGAGGGAGGGCCATGGGGACGTCGGATCTGGACCGGCAGATCGAGCAGCTCAAGCGGTGCGAGCCGCTGGCGGAGGCGGAGGTCAAGGCGCTCTGCCTCAAGGCCATGGAGATCCTCGTCGAGGAGAGCAACGTCCAGCGCGTAGACGCCCCCGTCACGGTACCTGCTCCCGCCCCGCGCCTCCTCCCTACCCCTCTCCTCCCCCTTCTCGATTGGGAGCGTTTCGATGGGAGCAAATGTTGTTGCGCTGTCGATGCGAGTCACGCCTCTAGGGTTCGATTCCGGGTGCTTGGGGAATGCACTGATGTGTGCGAAGGCTTGGATTCCGTTCGTTTGGGCGGCCACATTTTACTGCGCTCTGATTGAGACTACCTAGTGCTTGGATTAGGGCTCTAGGGTTTCTTTGGTGAGGTGATGCGACATGTCCTGTGTCAGACATGGTTTGGGGCAAACGTTCCTCATTCCTGTTGGGTGTTCCAAGGAAAATGATGGAGTGATGTGTATATTTACTGGCTGTGCTTTTGTTTGATTGATTGATATGTCTACTTGTTTCCAAATATTTGTGATTTCAGAAAATAATATCTGCGTTTTTCCACTCAGATATGTGGAGACATTCACGGACAGTTCTACGACATGAAAGAACTTTTCAAAGTTGGAGGTGACTGCCCAAAGACAAATTACTTGTTCCTTGGGGATTTTGTTGACAGAGGATTTTATTCCGTCGAAACATTTTTACTTCTTTTGGCATTAAAGGTAAATGCTGCTGATAACATTAAGGTGTTTATTCCATGTATTTACCGATGTGTATCTTGTAGTGCTTATTGATCTGTTTGTTCTGAAAACGGTAACCACCATTAGTTCAGTCAAACGACCTAGTAGTAACTCTGACTATACTGCCTAACTGGACCACCTGGTCCTCGTATAGTAGACCCTTTTTTACAACAATGGTGAAAGGCTATCACCCAGCTTGCTGATGTGATATGTACATGCGAGCTAATTTTATGAAGCCTTTATGGCACTAGAATGCGTAACGCGAACTAATTCACATTAGTGGAGTCTAATTTACCTTTTTTTTAATTGGAATGGTCACACACTCATTTTTGCAATGAGTCATAGCTACAATTGGGAAAATATTTCTGTAACTTGCATCTTTTAAGCTCATAATAGTTAGACTATTGTGAACATAGGCCAGTCAGCTCAACCAGCACACACGTGCTGGGACAAGACAAGAACAATATTACCCGCTGGCCAGTAAAATGTTCATGATGAAACTTGCATCCAGGTTGTAGTCCAGGGAGAAGAATATGGTGATTGCAAAGTCGGCAAGGACTTAAGTGAATTGGTTCAGAGATTGAAACGAGGAGAATTAGGAAGTCTATTTAAGTCAGTTGGGAAGTATTAGGGCTGGAGTCCAGAAAGGTGGCAATCATGTTCACCAAAAAAGGGTGCATTGTGTCTATGACGCCTCTCCTTCTCTGGCAAATAGGAATGATGATTTAGTCTGCTCTTCTAAAAGTTCTTTCCGCCCTATTCCTCTCCTCTGGGAAACCTTCAATCCACGCGTCTGGCCATCCTCTAGGTTCACATCAGAACTGTTAGTGCAGCCAGTCATTATAGTGATGAAAATGATTGGATGGACTAGAATTATAGCAAGTCTTGTAGAAGAGTTGCTTCTTGCCACACCTCATGATACTGTTTACTTGATGGTCATCAAAAGGTACAATGTGGAAGGTGTGGCAAGAAATAAGGTTCTGTATGTCAACATACGTATAACCTGGAGTGGTATGCTACACCTGTCAAGCCAGCACTATGTTACCCTGTAAATTGTTAGACATATTCGATTATTTAATTTGGATGTCTAGCTTACTCTGGAGAGTAAAATTTGATGTCTATCTTACTTCAGAGATCAACTGTTGCTTGGCTGCCATAACTTGTTTCAGAACTGAGGGTGCTACATAGGATATTCTATTATTTAATTTTGATGTCTAACTTACTTCAGAGAGTAAAATTTGATGTCTAGCGTACTTCAGAGAGTAACTGTTATTAAGTTCAGCTGTAAAAGGCTACCTAGATTCAGGATAACTCTACACCTTACTGACCGGCTGAAATGGTTATCTTATTGGCATGCAAGACATGAGCTTAAATGATAAAAGACTTGGTAAGAAAAAAACCGACCAATTACAACAATCAGTATACAATTGCTACATTTGTGTGCCAAGAGGTATTAATTACATCCCCATATCAGGCTACTGGCCAAGAATTCAAGAGGATAATTAGAAAAGAAAAATATTTGATGGACAACTACATATAGCTACTAGAATGAGGTTATATACAACATTTTTGTTGGCTTCAGGTTAGGTATATGTAGTTATACGATGGCATCGACTTAGCCTTACCGAAACAGAAATGAAGTTATACGATGGCATCGACTTAGCCTTGACAGGTGTAGCATACCATTCTACTAGAATGAGCTACTAGAATGAAGTTATACGATCTGGATACCTAACCTGAAGACATTTTAATCCATACAATGAGGTTATATACAACATTTTAATCCATCCTTCGTACTCATCACCATCAGCCAGATTAGAGCGATGTATTACACTAAAAGAACTCGACGCAGATTCAGATGGTATGAAAATGCAGTATGTGAATAACAGAAATATTTATCTTTTTAAGTACATCTAGAGTACAAGACAGCTAAGCTTACAAGGGTTGCAAAATGATCTTACGACAAATTAGACCGGGCTGATTATACACTTAAAACTGAATAAAGGTATATAGAAATTGAATTTGGTGGAATCACCTTCACTACTTCAGGGTTCAGCTCTTGTTCTCCTTTTAGCAAGGGGGGCCCTTATACTACTACTTATTCTAATAGTAACTGACTTTGCCGTCTCTCCTGTGAGGTTGCACCTCAACGGTGAAATGGTTATCTTATGGGTGTTTGAACTTGTAATATACGAGAAATCTGCATGCTTGATAAACCTACTTTTTGGTGGAATGCTCATTCATGATATTCTCTGCCGTTTATCTTGGTTTCTCCTTGTACTTGGATTTTTTCTCTTTCAAGTTATGTTCTGTGCCATTCAGTTCTCTGCCCTAATTGTATGGATTAAAATGTCTTCAGGTTAGGTATCCAGATCGTATAACTTTAATACGAGGAAATCATGAGAGCAGGCAGATCACACAAGTGAGGGACCTTTTCAAGCTAGATATCCTTTAGTGACGTTACCAACTTACCATAATTGTTGTTTATTCATTGGACTCATGCATTGCTGCAGGTTTATGGCTTCTATGATGAGTGTCTTCGTAAATATGGCTCGGTGAATGTCTGGAGATATTGCACAGAAATATTCGACTATTTAAGGTAATATTTTTATATCGTTTTGCATGTAGTATTGCTTTGAGGCTGTCATTGTGCTTCTTTGAATTAAATTAAAATATACAAGAATTGATGACACCACCATTTGTTATTTTCAGTTTGTCTGCTCTTATTGAGAACAAAATCTTCAGTGTCCATGGAGGTCTTTCCCCTGCTATCACGACACTGGATCAGGCAAATAATTCTCCAGTGTTATTTTTTGTACTTCGTGAATTCTACTTCTTTGTTTTGATTATCATGTATCCCCAACAGATAAGAGTAATAGATCGCAAGCAAGAAGTACCTCATGATGGTGCCATGTGTGACCTCCTTTGGTCTGATCCAGAGGACGCTGTAGATGGTTGGGGATTAAGTCCTCGAGGTGCAGGATTCCTCTTTGGTGGGAATGTTGTTAGTTCATTTAACCACTCAAACAACATAGATTACATTTGCCGTGCTCATCAACTAGTCATGGAAGGATTCAAGTGGATGTTCAATAACAAGATTGTTACAGTATGGTCTGCTCCTAATTATTGCTACAGGTACTTGAAAATTCAGCTTGTGTAGTAGTTATGTTGAAGTATAATGATGAATTCTGTAGATTTTAGCTGTTGACAGTATTGAGATGGGTTGTTTGTACACTATAAGGGTATGTACCCAAAGGGGCTAGAATAATATTGGCTGTGGGAACTGAGGAAATGGAACTGGGTGTCGGGCCTATAAAAGTCATAAAAGATCAATGACACAACATGTTCCACATTTTTCTACTACTAGTTCAAACCTTTTAATTCTGTTGTCGCAATGCTGCTTTGTATGTAAGTATGCTCGCTCTGTACCTTATATTTTTAGTACAGGTGATGAAACTTAGATGTTTAAAAGTTCATTGTGATGCTTTTGAGAATTGGTACTACATGCAGAGGTTTACTAATTGTACTGTAATTCTTCTAGTAGCACTAGTGATTTATCTGTGTAAAATATTGTGTTAATTTTGATTTTTAAAGCTATGTAGGAGAAATATGTTAACAAGTCTGTATTTATTTCCGGTACCTTTTTGTTAGCATGCTGTAAGCTTATGCTTTATTTGTTACTTCACAAAATACTCAACTCTTTATATTGTCTGACTTGCAGGTGTGGCAATGTTGCTGCAATCCTGGAGCTTGATGAGAACCTGAATAAGCAGTTTCGTGTATTTGAAGCCGCTCCACATGTTTGTGCTCATGACATATACCATTACCTTTGTAATATTTTAGATGTTACTCCTGGCATCTAATTTGTCCATCTGTGCCTGTAGGAATCAAGAGGTGTTCCTGCGAAGCGGCCTGCGCCAGATTACTTCCTTTGAGGCTGCACACGTGACATGTGACACGCTGCCTTTCCATGCGCACCCGAGCACTGGCAGATGGGTATTGCAGCAGACGAGCTCGTGCTTTCCAAGAGAGTAGCCAGGAGGTGCTTTCGGGATGTATAAATTGATTGTTCTGTCCCCATCCAGGTCTATTGTTTGTAACAAAGTCAGATGTCGGTATCCACTTCTTCCCAAAATAGCTCCCATTCGAGCTCTTGAGAAATGCCTATGAAGGGAGTGGCGTAGATGAAAGCCACTCTGGGCACATGATGTAAAATTTTGATGCCTGTCCCTTCCTCCCATGGAAGTCCATTTGCTAGAATGTAGAATGGTATGCTAATGTGTGCCTTGAGTTGTTTTCCTGTTGTTGCATTTGCAGTTGTAGGAAATTTCATAGAATCGGTGCTTGCGTGAAACTATTCCAAGAGCATCATGTGGTATCACTTATTTCTGGACTGAAGTAGTTGTTAGTTATAGCAGAAGTTGAAAAGTGAGTTCTGGTATTTTCATCCCTTTTTAATCTGAATTTTATAAGAGTACTGAAAATTGCGCCTATCCATGTGTACAGAACTCGTGTACGTTAGATGTGTATACAGCCGAGTAGAACGTTGGAATGTTCGGTGTGTATGCAGCCGAGGCAGTCAGGTGATGTATCAGAATTACGAGTAATGCTACACATACGGACGTTTTGCTCACGGAAAACACTTACGGACTCACGATGGCGCATCATACAGGGAGGTCGTTTCCGATTTTTAAGGAACGAATCAAATCTGAACCAACCGGTATTGTACACGTCAGCCTGTAACTCTTTCCGTAAGCAAAACGTCCGTACGTCTGGCATTACCGATTACTGAAACACTAATAAGACGAAAAAAAATGTAATAAATCCCGAAGTAACCAGTCGATTGCATATCCAGGGCTTCATTTGACGACGCGTACAAACAAAGAGACGAAAATCGTTGTGTCTGCATTGCACTGCACATCCGGATCTATCTATGAGAGCAAAGGATTGACGACTTGCCCCGCGAAGACCACCACGCCGCTGAGGTCCTCCTTGATCAAGAACATGAAGGGGTGGTCGGCGACGAAGTCCACGACTTGAACCGGCGTCCTCATCGGCGCCGGACAGGTGAAGCCTCCGACGACGGCGGTGGCCGCCGCCGCCTCGGTCCCTTCCTCGTTCACCTCGACGAAGGCCTGGTGGAAGACGGCCGACACGACGAGCGGCGCCGCCGGGTCCAGCATATCCGAGAAGTCGGCGCGGGGGTCGAACGGCATGCGCAGGCCGAGGTCTTTCAGCAGCCCCGTCGCGTCCGTCTTGCACGACACGGTGAACTTGGGCACCTTGAAGGCGCCCACGGGGACCTCGGTCATCAGGCTCCAGGAGTCCTCGAGCAGCGCCGGGTTGGATCCCAGCGTCTGCAGCAGGGCATGCAGGCCATGCCGCTCGTTCGGGAGGTTACATGGAGAAGCAGCGGCGGCTCTCGCCGCCGTGGCCGCGGCCGAGCGCGTACGGGAGCCTCAGCACTTTGTAGCCGGGACGGCAGGCGATGTACTGCGGCTCGCCGCTCGACATGAAGGGCGCGCGGACGTGGTGGCCGAAGGCGTGCAGGTAGAAGGTGCCGTCCCGCGTGTTCCGGGGGTCGAACTTGCTGCGCCAGGCGCCCTTGAAGTAGATCGCGTTCCCGAGGACGGCCAGCTTGTCGCTGTCGATGCAGCCTCGCGGCAGGAGCTCCGTGATCCGGCCCGCCGTCACGCTCTCGAACCACTGGTTGATCTGGGCTCTCGCTTCCTCGGGCTGCAACCATCCAAGAGTTCAGGAGTCAGGACACGAAGGAAGTTCATTGTGAGGGGTTGGAGTAGAGCATTGCGGCGAACGAATTCCTGGGCGAAAGCTGCAGCGATCGAGAGGGGCGGACTGGGACGACTCACCATGGCTTTGAAGGACGCCGGGCGCGCCTGGGAGCGGTAGTGATCGGAGACTACAGCGGCGTAGCCGGCCTTGAGGCGCATCGCGGCGTCGACCCACACGCCGTTGGCGAACCGCACCGTGGGCCCCCGTCGTCGCCGGCGCTGTCGGAGAGGACGTGCAGCGCGACGTGCGACGCGAGCGTCGCGTGGGCACGGCCGCCGGCGGGGCCGAGGAAGGCGACGATCTGGTCGAGCGTGTCGCCCTTGGCTCCCGCGCCGAGCAGCGCCATTGTGCCAAACGGGCCTCCCACGGTTAGACGTCCGTTGGTGGGTTGCTTACAGTTCAGGCAAAAAAGCCTTCATCAGCCCCCCGCCCCAATTTTGAAAAGAGGGAATTGATTTGGATACCACTGAATGCTCAATTTGCCATAAATATTTTGAGGATGGAGGATATTTTGTTTCTTCAGTGCAAGGATGCTGAAATTTTCTGTTTCGGCGAGGCTAAGTCGATGCCATCCTATACGCTGAGTTTTTTTTGACTGTCGGTTAAGCCAGTTTCCAATTAGCTATCTAGGTATTTTGATACATTTTCGAAGGCTTACTAATGTTGAATGAAAATATGTCGAGGATAGATTTTAAAAACGCCTCACTAGTTGAAAAGAAAAATTACTATCACTAGGGGGATGATTGGTGCTCATTGCTGACAAATATGGTGTCGTACATAATTTCCTTCTTCGAACTTCTAAAAGGAATAGCCTGCTCCCTAGTAATATGGTGCTCATTAGTCATTACTGACAAATATGGTGTTCCGAGAGGATAAATGGTTAGAAAATACCATGCTCCAGGAACAATATCATGCTCTTTACAACATCATTCATCACAAAGGGGACATCTTAAAGCATCTCTAACAGAGCCCGTAAAATGCTCAAAACCAAAAATTAACCGCCAGTTTACGGGTTTCTGTTTAAAAAAAGGCGCCGATCAGTGATTGTAAACGAGGCAAAAATGAAAATATTTTTTCGGGCCGAGACCGAAACCCATACTCGGCCTGTATTTGTAGGGGCCGACGGAGCGAACCGAATCCAGCCCGAACACAATCCCTAGTTTGCGCGCGAGGAAAGTTTCAGCTCCTCCGAACCGCCGCCGCCGCCGATCTGCGCGCCCTCACCTTCCTCTGTGCCGCCGTCGTCCGATTTCTCCACGACGAGTCTCGAATCGATCCAGCCGGCCGCCGTTGCTAGCTCGCAGGCGCCGCCACCCTCTCCTGCGGTCGCCGGAGATTCCGCCGATCCACCAACCACCCCGACGACCCCTACGACCCCCGCGAAGGTAGCAACCACGGTCTCGTCGATGAGCGTGGTGAAGCGGCGGCGCGCGGGAACGCATTTGGTCCCGCAATCCGGTGCCGCGGCGGCCACCGGTGATGTCCCGGCGGTGGCAACGAAGCCGAAGGCATCCGTGCCAGACCGAAGATTTCGGCGCCCAAAAGGACGAAAGTGAAGGCGTCGACGAGCCGTGGTGCCCCGCCAACGCCGCTGCCTCCGCCACCAGAAGCCATCGCGAACGTTGCCTAGGACGTGCTCGACGACGGGTCAACAAGGTACACATCAACTCTTCCTCGGTTTTTCATTGCATGTAAATATTGAGGCAGCGTAGTGTTAGGAACGAGAACACCTCGTACATGGAGATGTTGGACGACGTAAATATTAACCCACTCCCTCCGTTCAACGGCATGGATGAGGACGACGATGGGGGCGAAGGGGACGAAGGGGAAGAAGATGAAGCGGACGAGGGTGTGGTCGAGGTGGAGGCCGATGGAAATAGGAAGAAGAGGCGGGCCAACAACTACACGGAAATTGAAGACGCCACCTTGTGCCAAGCTTGGGCCGCCGTGGGGATGGATGCAGTCTCCGGCACCGATCAAACAGGGAAGCAGTACCGAGGACAAGTTCCATAAACTTATGCCGCGCGTTCGCCATCCTATCGATCCCACATACCGATCCCTCCAAGGACGTTGGGACGCGATCAAACCGGCCTGCAGCCGGTGGGCAGTATCAATGGACCAAGTGGTGTCCAATCCTCCTAGCGGCGCAACTGTACACGAATATGTGAGTGCATATTTGGTTTGTATAATTGTAGTTTCGCTTTGGTGACATATTGATGATTTCGTGTTTGGTTTTGCAAATGCAGGACCGCATTGCCGATGCGAGGTACAGAGACATGGCCGGCAGCAAGGGCAAGAGCTTCACCATGCGTCATTGCTTTGATGTGTTTCAACACCTCCCCAAGTGGCAATTGAGGGATGAAGAAGTAGCAACGAAGAAAGCTGCAATGGTTGCGCTCGACGACACCGTGGACGAGAAGGAGGGCCGTAACGCTGACAAGCTGGAGGGGAACAAGAAGGCCAAGGAGAGGTTCAAGCTCGAGGGGGAGGCTGCATTGTTGAGGGACAAGTTTTATCAAATGATGAAGTCCAAAGAGGTGATAGCGTCCAAGACTTTGGAGACCAAGCTTGTCATCATCGAGAGGAAAAAGGAGGTGAGCCTTGCCAAGCTTGAAGCCAACCGAGAGAAAGCAAGGAACAAGGCCAAGTTGTAGGAGATGAGGATCAATGTGAAGAAGTCCAAAGCAATGAAACAACTATTGGCCGAAGAGAGGGAGATCATGATGATGAACACCAAGGAGATGAATGAGCAACAACTGGAGTGGTGGAAGGAGGCCTCGGCGGAGATCATGGCAAGACGAAGACTAGCTCGTGAAGATGCAACTGGTGGTGGCTCGGTGACTCCTGGAGGTGGTGGCGATGATGGTCACGGCGGGCCAACCTCGGTTTGATGCCAGCGGTGAGAGGAGATGGTGAACTATGAACTATTTGTTTTGATTGTGTCATTTGATATCTGCACTATGAACTATGTATGAATTGTTTGCATTTGATTGTGTTGTTTGTTTGATCATATGCAAAGTTTTTGATAAACCCTATTTTTATGGGTTCGGAAGCCGCTGGCGCAGAACAGAGCCCGTAAACCAGCCATTTTACGACCCAAATACACACGTTCGGTGAACTGAACTCCACTTTTTCAGTTCGTATTTTTACGTGCTCTGCTAGAGATGCTCTTAGCTAAGGTGATGAAAACTTCCCCACCGAATATGACATTCTGGCTTGCATCTTCGAATGCATTTCTACTTCGTTTGGCTTCCGTTCAATTGACACATGGGGCGGACGAGTTTCGTTGGAACCTAAATGAGAGTGGAAAATTCTTCGTGGATTTCATGTGTAGAGCGTTGATCCAACCATTACAGCCAGTAGCTAACAATAAGAAAGTTTAGAAGATGAAGATACCTCTGAAGAGTAAGGTCTTCGCATGGTATCTTCATCAAGTGGTCATTCTCATTAAAGACAACCTTGCAAAACGTAACTGACAGGAAGTATAATATTTTTTTTTGTCATCGCGATGAGACAATAAAACATTTATCCTTCCAATGACAGTTTGCACAGTCTATATGATCAATTGTCTAAATAGATTCTACCTTATACCCTTTATGTAGTCTTACCAATATTTTCGATAATTAGCTAAATGGGATTACAAGTTTTACTATGATTGGCGAATTTATGAACCGTTGATCGAAGGAAATCGGACGGTAGAAAAATAGGAAGCACTTGAAAGTACTTAAAAGAAAGTACTCGAAAGTACTGATTTATTTTATTTATCAAAAGGGTAGACATGTCATTCTAAGTCAAATGTCCCCACCGGTCTTTCTCTCTCCAGTGGGTTCTGTACATCGTGTAAACTCTCTCCCCGTACAGGCACCGACGCGGCCAAATCCGTCGCCGCCGCGCTTCATCATGCTGTCGCCACCAAGATTGGCCACCCGGCGCATCTACGCCGCCTCTACGCACCGGTTCTCCCAGCGCGAGTGATCGTCCTGATCCGCTCGCCATCGTCGCCTTCATCTCCATCTTCCCCGCTTCCGGCCGATCATCCCCGTCTCCACCGGCCTCTCCAACGACCATGGCGTCACCTCTCCGTCTCCGCTGGATCTGCATGATTTTGGATGTAGAATAATTGCCATTGTTAGTGGAGGGATTGGGCTAGTAGTAGCTTTGCTTTTCACCTGGGCACGGTTGGAGTAGTAGTCATTTCCTTCTTTCTAGTGGGCGATTCATACAGATCAGAGAATTGGAAGTAGCTTCTGGCTTAGGATTGAGGATTCATCTGGGGGCATTATGCCATGGGTAATGGACATTTTTGTCAAAAGAATTACCTTGGAATCTCGGATTGCAAGTACCTCGGGTGCCTATGAAAATAATGTGCCAGTTCAAGATCTGTTCACCTTCTATTGCTGCCATCCATATAAATATATTCATAGCCTATTATAAGTAGCAGCAAAGTTAACGTGTATTGTGTTTATCTCTACTCCAGCAGTTAGGGTGGGAGTGCTTCCCTCTATATAACAACTTTTTTAATAATAAAAAAATGTTATTTTTTGCAAGTTATCTACTGGTGTACCGTTATGCTTCGTTCATCGGCGTCTCTTCAACATATGGAGAATGGTGATCTCTTTACATAGATGTCTACATTGTTAGAGGACAAGGCTGAATGATTTTTTTTATCCAACATGGGTGACAAAATAAACTTAGGATTGGCCCCCCACCGCCTTAGCAGCCGAAGATACACTTTCATATGATTTTCTTGTATCGTGCTTCTCTACTTTACTCTCTTTCATCGGATTTGTGCAGTTGTATGCATGTTTAAACCTTTTGAGTACAGTAATAAAATGCTCTTAAAAAAATGCTAAACATAGATGGGGACTACAGAGCATTGCTGCTGGATCGGTGAACATGTCGGGTTATTGGAGGTAGTTGGAGCTCAAGAGCAACACGGATGACGTCTCCCCCAAGTAACCTAGCGCCGCCGTCCTCCACGGCGCCCACGGCGCCCACCGTCGCCCCTGCCCTTCCAGTCATCGCCGCCGCCTCCCCTCTCCGACAGCAACAACCGCTCCCTCCCTTCTCTGCTCCGCAGGTTTCTGGTGATTCGCGACCGATTGTCGAGCGAGCTGCGATCCTTCGTTTTGTTCGTGATGGGATCATCATCCGAACCCCGGGGATAGCGATCTGGGATTCTTTGGTGGCTAGATTTTGCGATCTGAATCGTAATTTCATCTCTGAAGTTGATTTCAATGTTGCAGATATCCCGATCGGATCCGCGCGGGAATTCGGTGGCGTCCAAATTTTGTTTGGTCCGAGTCTGGGCTGTGGGTTGGACCGAATTTTTCTGGGTCGAGCCCAACGCTCTCGCTCAAACACGGTCCGCAGCTGCACGCGGATTTCATCGCGCGATGGATCTGGAGCTTTTGCAGATGCGGCAATGGCGGCTTCTGTTGGGCCTCAGCCCAACACTGTTCAAGGTGGATCGCCTTTTCACCGAGATGCGGAGAGGGTCCGTGTTAACCCTAGTTCAGTTGACACCGGAGCAGTTGTCTTCGTTGCATCGCCTCCCTCTCCCAGATCTGACCTCACCCAACCACCGCCTCTCCGCCGCTGGTCTGGAACGGTCGCCGGCGACAACAGATCCTACGCGCAGATCACCGCTCTTCCGCGGATGGATCGGCGGTTCGGAGGGCCGCGCAGATCTCCTCCGAGGAGAAACAACTACTTCGGCTACCGTCCTCGAGTTGGATCTGAGGCTGATAGAAGAGACGAACAACGCCGGTGGGAAGAGGAGCGTCGCCGTGATGAAGAATGGCGTCGTGATGAGGAGATCCGGCGTCGTGATGAAGAGCGGCGACAGGCGGATCAAGAGCGTCTCCGCTTTGAGGAACGCAGAAGATCTGATGAGCGTCGTCGTCTCGACGAAGAGCGTCAACGTGAAGCGACTCGCATCTCAGAGCGTGTCGCGCGTGAACGTGCTCTGGCTGAAAGATCTCGCAAGGAAGATGATCTGCGTGCTCGTGATAGATGGGCGCACCGTTCCGAGATGGTTCCTGGAGCTTCCTCCAACCCCATCTCCGCCCGATCTGCTGATGTAAGTCCTGTAGCCCCCTCCTTGCCATCATCTAATACTATTGCTGTAGATGCGTTAGGAGCTGGCTCTCAAAATCAATCTCAGCATAGATCTGCCATGGCCGCGGACAGCTCTCAATCTCTTGTCTCTCTGCCGGAGCCGGTGGGGTCCTCTGTACCACCACCAGTTCCTGCATCCATGCCCTCTGCAAGTAGAAGGCCTGATATTCCTATTAGAGATCTTGCATGCTTTTTTTGTGGAGGAGATCATCACATTTCCATTTGTCAAGAACGTGATCCATGGGAATACAATGCCCCTTTCTTCGGGAGTGAGGAATTTGGCTCTGGGTTCTACTCCATTCCTGTTCCTGAGGAAGATAATTATCCGGTTGAACAACTCAATTATGCCCACATTACAGTTGAAAAAGGTGAGGTGAATTGCAGAAACATAGAGCATGAATTCAATGTCTGGGCAGAATCAATGAAGATCAACTGGCGATTTTTTGCTAAAGAAGTTTCGGCTACAGAGTTCAGGACTCGATTTCCTTCAGCAAACGCAATTGAAGAACTTGCCCATTTTGGGAAACTGTTCATGAGAACTGTCCCTGGTGCTATTATCAGTCTGGAGAAGTGGGCTGGGGATATTGAACCTATTGCTGTTATGCAAGAAGCTTGGTTCAGAATAAAAGGGATCCCTATGAAGTTCAGAAACAAGTCCACAGCTTATTATGTTGCCAGTCTTGTTGGCAAGCCTCTAGCTCTTGACAAGAATTACCTCAGACACTTTGCTTATGTGAGAGTCAAGATTGGCAGCCAGGACTTATCTCTGGTTCCCAATTCCAGGATTGGTGAGATCAAGAAAGGTTTCTATGAATTTCAATATTCCAGAGAGCTGTTTGAGCCATCTTCTAATACTGGTAACAAACCAGCTATTCATATTGATGTCCAAGGCACTGAGGGTGATCAAGGCACCCCTAAAAGACAGAGAATGGGTCTGCAAAACTCAGATGCTGGCTCCCAATCAGCTCCTCCAAAGGTTTCTGGAACTCATATTGGGTCACACAGACAATCATCTATGCAAGCTTCTCAAGTTCTTAAGAAAGATACATGTAAAAGGAAGCTATTTGAAAGGGAGCTCACTTGCTATCCTGATGAGAACCCCTCTTCTTGTGCCACTGCTAGCCCTTCCTCTCTTACTGATGTTCACAAAGAGGTGGTTGGTGCTCTTGCATCCATTCCATCTCAGTCTGGTGAAAGCTCCTCCTCTCAGAAGGCAGCTGACTCTTATAAGCAGTTCCTCACCTCTCTGGCAAGATCTGGCAGTGACAATGCTTTTACAATTCAGAAAGAGTACAAGGAACTCCTAGATCCTATTGTGGAAAATGTGAATGAAAATAATGATTCTTCTGAAGAGCTGGTTGACTATGGCAGCAGTGATAACTCACAGGGGTCTGATACACCTTATCTGACACAGGGACAGGGGATTCTGGCTTTGGCTGCTCCTTCTCTTATATCTGAAAGAACTGCTGTAGTTATTCCTGTTGATGGCTCCCAGCCTGAACCAGAATCACAAGAGGACCCTCTCTCTCAGGTTGATAATCCTTCAATTGATAATGTCTCTTCAGGTGGCAACATCTCTCTCAATGCTGGTGGTGATCAGCAGCAGCCTACACCTAGGATGAGCTCCAGAATTGAATCTATGGGCACTCACACTGTCAGAATTGGTGCTAGGACCATGGGGACTGTTGAATCTTCTAACACCCCAGGTACAAATCTGAACACCTTTAATTCTTTTGCTTTACTGGATGATGAATCTATCATGTCTAGGGCTCTTGAGATGGGTGTTGATCCTGCTTCTTTCTCTCTTGAAAAAGTTAGTTACCTGAAAGATCTAGAAATTGCTAGACATAATATAAATAATATGCAAAAATCTTCTGTCCATACCAACTCTGAGATATCAGACCAAGTTCTCTTGCTGGGTCTTGGTGATATTTCATGTGAGAGTGACAGGGATCTGGAGGAGGATGATTTCACTCCTGTTTTATAAAAGAAGAAAGCCAATAAATCGGTTTGCAAGGTTGGAAGGAATGGGTCACATTCAAAATCAAGTGATGCCATTGTGGGGGCACAGTCAAAATCAAGTGCTGCCCAGGTGAAAGCCAACATTGACCAACCTTTGTGTGGCATTGTGGCTGGAACCAGGAGAAGGAAGAAAAATCCAAAGTATCTATGATAGGTGCCTCTTTAAATTGCAGAGGGGTTGGGAAGAAAGGGATGAGCATTTATCTTGCTGATTTGATTAAAGACCAACAGCTTGATTTCATTGGTCTCCAAGAAACCATCGAAAAGGACTACTCTCCTGCTTTTCTCAGGAGAATTGATCCTGGAGGTGATTTTGATTGGAAATGGATCAGCTCAGTGGGTAGAAGTGGGGGTATCCTGGGTGGTTTTAGGCTATCCAGGTTTACCATTTGTGATACTTCAGTGGGCAAATTTCACATCAAGGTTTCTTTGCTTGACCTGAAGATTAATGTGAAGTGGTGCTTGATTATAGTCTATGGAGCTGCTCAAGCCTCTGAAAAAGAGGATTTTTTGGTGGAACTTGGGAATATTTGTAGTAATCAAACTCTACCAATTTTGGTAGGGGGTGATTTCAATCTTCTGAGATTTTCCAGTGAGAAAAATAAGGCTATGACTCATAATAAATGGTCTGACATATTCAATTCCATCATTAACACTTGTGCCTTGAGAGAAATTCACATGACTGGTGGCCAGTTTACTTGGTCCAATAATCACAGTGATCCCACTTTGGAGAAATTGGATAGATTCTTGATGAGCAGTTCATGGGAAGATCTTTTTCCTCTTGTAACTGTTCACAAGTTGGTGAGAGATATGTCTGATCACAACCCATTAATTCTTGACACTCTTGATATCAAGGTTAAAAAAAGAGACTTCAGATTTGAAAAAAGATGGCTCAAAGAGGACAGCTTCCTTGACAGAGTGAAGAGATGTTGGGAACAGCAGATGTTTGCCAGTAACAGCTTGGACAGAATAGTTAAAAAGCTGAAAAATGTCAAAAAATCCTTAAAAGGTTGGGGTGCCAATTTGAGAGGGGCAGATATTAAAAAGAAAAATGATATAACTGCTGAATTAAAAGAACTTGAGGATTTGGAAGAAATGGGACCCTTATCTCCAAGTCAAAGGGAAAGAAGGGCTTCCCTCCAACTTAATTTGTTGGAAGTGCTGGATAATGAGGAATCCTTTTGGAGACAGAGATCAAGAGAGAATTGGCTCCTTTATGGGGATAGCAATTCTGCTTTTTTCCATAAAGCTGCTAATGGGTGTAAAAGAAAGAGAACTATTTTCTCCTTGAAAAAAGGTGACTCTATTGTTCTTGGTGATGCTGCTTTGTTGGAGCATGCCACTGACTTTTACAAGGATTTGTTTGGTCCTGTGAATGATTCTGGCATCAGGTTAAGTGGAGATGTCTGGTCTGATGATGAAAAACTGAATGATGTTGATAGAGCTGGGTTGGATATGAATTTTTCCTTGGAGGAAATTAAAGATGTCATTGACCACATGGAGAAAAATAAAGCTGCTGGCCCTGATGGTTTTCCCATTGAATTTTATCAACATTGCTGGGACATTGTCAAGTTTGATGTCTTGCATGTTTTCAAAGATTTTTTTGAGCACAAAATTGACCTGAGTAGGATCAATTATGGGATTATCACTTTGATTCCCAAATCTGCTGATGCTGACATTATTCAAAAATTTAGACCCATATGTCTGCTCCAAGTGTTCTTCAAGATAATAACAAAAGTCCTGACTGTTAGAACAAACCCTGTGATGAGTAAACTTCTACTTCCATGCCAGACTGCCTTCATCAAGGGGAGATTCATCTCTGATGGAGTAATGTTGCTTCAAGAAGTTCTGAGAGAGAGCAAATTCAGGAAAAAACAGGGGATTGTCTTGAAAATAGACTTTGAAAAGGCATATGATAAAGTGAACTGGGGATTCCTGTTTGACTGTTGTGAACAGAAGGGATTCAGCGATAATTGGTTGACTTGGATCAAGAAATCTGTAGCTGGTGGGACCCTTAGTGTCAAAGTCAATGACAAGGTGGGCCCATATTTTACTAGTCATAAAGGTGTGAGACAAGGTGATCCTTTTGCCCCCTTTCTGTTTAATATGGCTGCTAATAGCTTGGCCAAAATGGTGCACTTGGCACAATCCAATGGCTTGATTACTGGGCTGGCAGATAATATGGTGCAGATGGGTACTGCAATTCTTCAGTATGCAGATGACACTATTTTGCTACTGCAAGATGATGCTCAACAAGCTGTTAACTTAAAGCTCCTGCTCTATATCTTTGAAGCTATGTCAGGTCTGAAAATTAACTTTGAGAAAAGTGAAGTTATGATGATTCTGGAGGATGATATTAAACAAACTTTCTATGCTGAATTATTCAATTGTCAGAAAGGTACTTGGCCCATCAGGTATCTGGGGACTCCTGTTTGTGCCAGAAGAGCTTCAGTAGCTGACATGAGATTCCTGGGAGAGAAAACCAAGAAAAAGATGAGTGGCTGGATTGGAAATTCCATGTCCATTGGGGGGAGGTTGATTAAGATTGATGCTTGCCTTGCTAGCACTGCTGTGTACTAGATGTCACTGAGACTTTTGCATAAATCAACTATTGAACAAATTGATAAGCCTATCAGGTCTTTTTTCTGGGCTGGTAGTGCTGATAAAAGAAAATATCACTTTGTTAGATGGAGATGGATCTGTAAGCCCAAACAGAAAGGTGGTTTGGGAGTAAAGGATTTATCCAGATTCAATATTAGTTTGATGTGCAAATGGTGGTGGAAATTGGAGCATGACACTGGTCCCTGGCAAGATTTTATGAGATTAAAATACTTGAATCACAAAGGAATTTACTATGCAAAACACAGACCTGGAGACTCTCCCCTCTGGAGTGATATGTTGAAAGTTAGAGATCTTTATCTCTGTGGCAGGAGAATGAAAGTTGGGAATGGGGAACTAACTAGCTTCTGGGGAGATTCTTGGTGCAGCATCAATCCTCTTAAGGATATGTTCCCTGCCTTGTTTGATATCTGCAATGAACAACACATCACTGTTGCTGATGCAGCCAATATGGGTTGGAGATTTTCTTACAGAAGATGGCTACCTCCTGATTTGATTATTCAAGAGGCTGGCTTATTTCAGTTACTGAATCAATCTCAATTATCTCAGGAGAAGGACTCCCCCAGATGGAAATGGACTAAAAAGGGCAACTTCACTGTAAAATCTGTGTATAAACAGATCAGTGGTGGAGGTCGAGATAGATCCTTTAGGCATCTCTGGAAAAGCAAAGTCCCTTTAAAAATCAAAATTTGGCTTTGGCTGATCTGGCATAATGCTATTGCCACTAAAGATAATTTGCTTAAAACGCAATTGGCCTGGGGACCCCATCTGTCAGTTCTGTAATGAACATGAATCCATCATCCACCTCTTTTTTGGCTGTTCTGCTGCCAAGTTTGTGTGGAGTGCAATAGCCACTGCTATCAAAGCTCCTACTCGACCTGGGAGTTTTTCCCAATTTTTTTGGTGGTTCCCTCAGTTCTCTCATGCTAGTCGTAACACTCAGATTGCTGGTTTGGCTGCTGTTTGCTGGGCCATTTGGAAACTAAGAAATAAATCCTGTTTTGAAAAAAAGTTAATCAGCTCGCCGATTGATATCATCAGTTACGCTGTTGTTTTCATGAATTATTGGTCAGGTCTCCATGGTGAGCAGGACGCCTTGGAGCTTCGTGCTGGAGCTGATGGACTACTGCGCCTTGCTGCTGCGGCGGGAGACGGAAATCCACCTGCGAGGAGTTCTGGACGAGCTAATCAGTTGCGCCTGGAGGATAAAAACTCTGATGATACTCGTGAAGACTCAACCTCTTGAAGTCGTTTGCTGTGTGATCTAGGCTGCTCCCCAGTTCCTCTTGTTGTTGCGCCCCTTTTGAGTTGTTCCCTTGTCGCTGACAAGGTTGATGTTTCTTGTAATATACTTCCTGGTTCTGTAATATTTGTCCTGAACGTTAGCATTAGGCGACGATCTCCCCCCCTTTTGAAAACTGATGTTGTATTTTCGTTATCTCCATGGTAATAAAAATTCGATCCTACATGGATCGTTTGAAAAAAAAAGTTGGAGCTCAAGAGCTGGAGGGTGACTACGGCAGCGCGGACACTTGGGGGGCGTAGCCGCGAGCGCCAAGAGAGAAGCTTTGGCAGCGGCCTACTCCTCAGTGCTGGCTCCATGTGGAAAGAAGACGAACACCCTAATACAACGAAGGCAATTGCAATTGCTGCGCTTAAATTGATTGGATCACGGGATGGGATTATATAGAACTCCCTCCATTTTTATTTTTATTTAATTAACGCTAATTGAAACCAACACCTGACACAGTAGCGTGTGTAACCGCGTCGATTAATACAGAACGAGGTAGTACAAGCCTACAAGGAGACTTGGTTGCCAAGACAAATAGATTACAGTTTAGGAAATAATCAAACTAATTCTAGTATGGGTATTCCTTCATTCGGCTGGCTGGACGTGTCCTTCTCACGTACATGATCTAACAGCTGCAACACACATCATCACAATTATCATTACACTAATGTTAAATGAAAAAAAAAAGACAAACACGGTAAGTGTGTATGCATACCATAAGGGTTCAGGGACATCATGAATGGTCATATTTGCCTTTTCCATTATGGTTCTTTCATCCGCAAATTCACGAGTTATCATGAACTTGATAGCAACTTGGGTCAACAATTGAGTTAGCCTGAAAATAAATTGAGTCGAGTGTGTTTAATTGGCAATTGTATTATAACAGTAAACAATCCGTGTTTTTTAACAACTATCGGACAACAATTTTATTATGGCAGCAGCAAGATAAATTCTCAAATCAAAATAACACAAGGTTCGCTAGCTGAATCTAAGCAGTCTGGCAGCTGCATTCCTAGGAGCTTTCCCTACCAGCTACATTTATACAAGCCTGGCTATCACAGCACAGATCGGTGCCTTCAGTTTCGAAGAGTTACGATAGCATTACTATCTGTGATGAAGAAAACAAACCTAAAACACATTGAATGCCAATAGAACATAGAACAGTACCTCGTTTTGTCGCTGCGGATAGCTATCGCAAGTTCTCTATTGAATTTTTCAACATCAGTGTACCTAACGCAGAAGTCAAAACATCTGACACGCTTCATAAACTCCATCTGGGCTTCAAAGAATGATACTGTCATCTCTCCGGGAACTTCTCTGTCATCGTAAATATATCTACATAATCCAATACCAAATAGAGCATAGTTTTATGGTTCTATACTTTCAGCAAAGAAAACATATTCGAGTAAAAAGAAATAAACAGTATAATGGAACTCATGCATGACTTACTCCTCCAGAAACTTTCGGAAAACACGCTCTACCCATGAAATTTCTGCAAGCTGCTTCTGCTTCTGTAGCCTCTTCAACCTGTTCTTGTCGTTTTTCTTGTCTTTCCTCGCCCTATCGACTACCCATTTTTTGCCCTGGTTCATTTTACAGTTAGCCAAAATGATTCCAGATGTCAGTCTTTAAAGGCACTACTGAAACTTAGCGCAAACTCACATTTGTATTGGGCTGATCATCAACTGGAAGAGGAACGAAATTGCTAGTGAAATAGACCTCATCTTGGTAGACCTAGTAACTGCTTGTTAATAAGAAAGAAAATAACACCTTAATAGTGCAGTACAAGATCAGTATACACCTGAGAGAGGGATTTCCACATAGCAGTTGGAGACTCTTTTAGGCGATCATTATCTGTTACAAGCACATAGAAGACTTTGCCATGCTACAAGAACACAATGCATATATGTCATGTACCTTAACATTTTAACTGAAAATAAGTTGCCATTCTGAAGCAAAGCTCTAACCTTGTAAATAAGGTCGATACGACCTTTCCTGTACAATGCAGCAAGTTTCCCTTCAAGGAGTTCAGCATCCAAACAAGTAATGCCATAGGTAGTTAATTCAGCCGTGGAGTTTTCCATAAACCTCTTGACCAGGGTATGTGGATACTTCCTCAGCTTTTGCGACGACGTATCACCAATAGCAAGGATAGTCCATGTTTCCTGTATTACAACATGGAATCATCTAATTAATGCTAGTCAAAAGATTCAATCATCGTATAATTCGATGGGAAGAGCGATACCTCGGGATCGACTATCCAGCCGTGATGGAGCGGGAATTTGAGGAACTGAAACCCCGTGCTGTGCTTGGTAGGAGCGAAATCATCCGTCCTGCAACAAAATTATCACATCAAATCCACCCGACATTTGCAACACCAACCGTATAAAAGGACATACCATTTCGTATTGAATGGATCAATGTGGCTCAAGCCTAGCAAACATCTAGAAAACATATCTGGGAAGTTATCAATAGGATCTCCTCCCAGAGTGAAGAAGAACTTATCAAAATCCTTTGGTTTCTCATAAGCCCCTGGGTGGTCGCGTCCGAAGTCCATCTCCTTGTTCATTATACGAATGAACTCCTGCACCAGATCAGACCAGGAGATGGAATCAACTCTGTCGTCGAGGTTGAGGACATAGTTCTTCTCCAGAAGAAAGTAGTTGCAGACATCAAGCAAAGGAAGATATGCGCTCGAAAGGTCATGGCACATAATACGCATCTTGCGGCCCCTGAACTCAACATCCTTCATCTTGTAGAGCGCACTGGAAGTAGCAAACGGTACTGGACTCATTGTAGGGTTGTAGGCAGTGGCGGACCTAGGAATAAACAGAGGAGGCTGACTTATGACATGTCTCAGGTTTTGCTATATAGTAATAAAATTGTACGATAGTATACTAGATAATAAGTTGGCACAAACATTACTAATCTCCAAAGAATGTTAAACTGATGAAAAAGACATGGAAGATGATCATATCTAATTAGGCTGGCTAGCAGTTACATAAAATACATATGCTCAGGGACGGAGCTAGGATTTGAGCATAGGGAGCGACCGAGACAGCGCTCATGTACACTGTATTGTATATGCATATATTGAGCCCCACATAACATGCATATAATTATTTTCTTTTGCAATGATTGTGCAAGTTACAATTTTTTAAGAAATAGAAGCATACCCATACATAAACATTTGATAACTCTTGGATAAATTTAACTTTGTGATAATCTACAAGATTTTTGCCAGTTAAAAATCTCGTAGGAGCTGAACTACAACAGTTGAATCTGAATTTTCAAAAAGGTCTTTGAGATTGGATCAGTGGCTTAGAAAAAATCAACATGTCCTATTCTTTCACATAACTGTTAAACTGGAGATGTATACCTAGACAAAGAAAAGATAAAACACACGTACGCGTAGATAAGACAAGACCATTAGCAGTGGTGCATATACCTTCAAAAATCTATTCGGCAATGGCTGCCGAGTTTACTGGTCGCGTGCGCAGGCAACCAGCGGCGATTAGCCGCGCGGCCGTCCCGGTATGTTTGATTCCCAAATTGAGACGAGTAACACCTAGAGGAGAGACGAGACCAAGACAGGTGGTAGGAACTTCATCGTGGAAATCGGCTGAGGACGCCTTGACCGAGCGTCAGGTCGAGCGGCGGCTGACGGGCGACGGCAATGCCAGATCGTACTGCAACTTTTTTTTTTTTTGAGACAAAGATCGTACTGCAACTAAAACCTATAGAACTGAGCAGGCGAGACCTCACGTCCTCGGTATCTGTCTACGTTGAAGTCATGAATCCAAGGTAGTATGGCCGTTAGGCCCGTTAATTAGTGTTCTCTTTGGGCTTGGCCCATGCGGCAGCTAGATCTTTGTCTAATGGCCGAAAATCAATGATGATCAGTGCCTTATAGAGTATAGACTTGCCCTAAAAAAAATCAGTGCCTTATAGACTGCACATTAGTACTGAAGCTACAAATTATTGAGGGGACCGATCCTTGGGGTCTAGCCCGTGCTCGTTCCTGTCTTCGACCTGTTGAATAATTAGGCACGGTTTTTATGATTAATTTTAGAATATTAAGTATGACTACACCAATTATTGCATGTGAAACTCGAACATACTAGACGCATTAATCACGTGAATAGTAGAAAGGCATACGATACAACATCTATTACCAAACAGACCGGGATATGTCGCATGTACCGATCTGGTGGAGGTGTAGCAGTTATCGTTGCAACAGTAACACTGTTGATGACAGCGTTGGTGAAAACGGGTCGAAGTACACGGCGTTGAAGACGTCGCCGCGTTGTTTTGTCGCCAGAGTCTGCATCGACGCTGTGATGGCGAGCGCCAGCTCATCCAATTCCGCACTCCGCCGCCGCGGTTCATATATTCTTGCCATCGCATGCCTCGACTGCGACAAGGCGTTGAAGCGGAGCGTGTCAGGGATGCCGGAGCACACTTGCTAGACTTATTACAAGCGCCAACATCATGGGGTAGGTTTTCTTGATCAAATGTGTTTTTTTTGAAGGATTTGTGTTGAGAAGTGCAATAGTATGAACATTGGCATAAATGATTGCGGTGACCCAGCATACCACTGCATTTTGTAGTATACAAGTTGTTGATATGACATTAATGAAGGGGCTTCTTCACAAATATCACATCCCTCAGAGTGGTACAACAGAAACATTGCAGGTTATAACATTCCACATTAATATTACAAAACAAGTTTCTCAACCACTTGGTATTCTCACAGGTCCGATGAGAACACCCTAAGAGCTTAACTTACTTAAGTATCATTACAACTTTGAACTAGAAAGTAGACATGATGAGCTCATCAACTTATTTAGATAAGTCACTACGCTGCTCGACTCTAGTATACCGATGGTATTTCTCTACTCCTCCGCCTCCGTGTCATCGGCTCCGTAGACTATCCCATAGTCCACGCCTTCAACTCCTCCGGACCGATTTGGCTCCTCGTAGAACAACTCATATTCTCCTTCTGGTGCTCCGGTGTAGGCCTCCTCTTCGGTGTCACAGTCTAGCAAGGGTTTAGAAAGAAAGTGAGTACAAAGGTACTCTGCAAGTTCAAAAGAAAAGGTGTTTGATGCACTAGCTACGACCATTGATCAGAAAATCTCAGGTCAATACATGTTTCACAAACATTTTTTCAAAAGGTTATTTTATTCTGAAAACCATGCCCGCCAGTCTTCTCAGGTTGATTAGAACTTCACGGAGTTTCTTTCCTGCCGCGTTCGCAGTTCCCTTTCCGGAACAGGGAGTGACAACCATAATTCAATACAGTCTGCAGAGGTGCGTTACTTTTCCTATAAGAGAACTTATCCTTGTTGCCAACCGGGCGTACTTTCCCGTCCACACTTTCTTGATGTGAGGCCCAGTATAAGAACCAAGCCAATCACTGCCTTCTCTGCGACCCTGCATACCCACCCTTTTGTGCATCCGCACATCCCCGGTAGACATCTCCCGTTCATACAGTTTTACCCACGATATGCTATGGACAATCCATCATAGACGGTAGAGTGCCCTTCATCCACACGGATGGGGAGATTAAGTTCATCCCAAACTACTGAGTGTTCTCGCAACACACAGCCAGGCAATATCAAGTCCGTTGATATGCAGAAGGGAAAAGATACAGCTGACTTCCCCAGAGCCATTATAGATATTTATGTTAACGCGATATGTACGATGCTAGAATCACTAGACGACTTTGGTGATTAGTCCTAGATGAGTAGAACCCTTACAATGGAACCTCCACCATCAACGCATACCATGGTTCCATTGCCACCGCATAGTCATATTCATAATTGGAAAAGTAACATTTTATTTTCAATGTAGGAGTGATAATTATATTGCTTTGCCAGTAAATTGATATAAAATAATCAATATGGCATGAGCAAGAGTGAACTTGCATGGCGACTGTGAGATAGTGCAGTTCGAGGGTTTGGATGGAACCTGGAACTCCGGTTTTGAAAAGAAGCATCATTGTCCAATAAGGATAATGTTATAAAATTCAAATGATGTATGCATGGTGGATTTTCTTTTTTGGCTGAATCCCTTTCCCCGGAGTATTTCTTAAGATTTGTTTATTTAAAAGTTTATTGGAATATTAATCCCTTAAATAATAATTTATGATTCTTCAATATTATTTTAATGAGGATTTTCCTCAAAATAAAAGGATTCAGAATATTAGAATTTCCCTTTTTGAAAATACTTTTTTAACAAATATTTTAAGTTATTTGGAATTTCCTTGATTTTTATATCCAAGGAAATATTTCAAATTTTAAATTCCAACTTGGAATTCATTTTAAAAGTTCCTGAATTTAAATTTGTATTGTTTATTTCATTTCATATTTTATTTTGGTTAAGTAATAACTTTAGTGCATTATTCTTATTTTTCTTGAATTTTTGGAGTTATTCTAGATTTATTTGCAATTTTCAAAGTGAAAGGGTTAAATTTAAAAGTGGAAAGACTAAAATACCCCTGGTCCCACTGGTCAGCCCACCAGTGGTTGAACTAGACTGGGCCGGTCCGAACCGATCGAGCCGGTCAGTTCACTCTCTCTCTCACTCGCTCGACCCTAACCCTAACCTCTCGCGATTCACTGGCGACCGAGTCGCCGCCGCAGTCGCCAGCGTGCCCCGACCAGCTCATGTCGTTTCAGGTCGTGCCGTCGGTTGCAATCGTTGTGTCAGACGCCGCCACATGTTTCTATCCGCGTAGATTTGAATCTCTCTCCCTCTCTGCTCTTAATCGATCCTGGCGTCGATTAGGGTTACGGTGTCCGAGAGGATTTGCGTCGATTCGCCGTTCCTGGAGACTATGGTGACGATCCTCGACGTACTGGTGCTGGTGGTGGTGCTTGGTTGGCGGTGGCCTGGTTGCGGTTGGCGCCACCGTGACGCCTCAGACGCTTCTACTGCTGCTCCAGGTACACCAACACCTCCCCTACTCTCCTCTATTTCTTCTCCTTCCCTTGAGACCCTCTCTCGCTTGGTCTGGCCAGATGCTGCCCATTACTGGCCACTGGCCATGCCATGTCCTTGCTTGTGCTGCTAAGCTATTGCTGCTATTGCCCTAGATGCACTGCTAGGTTCATCTCTGATACTTGCCATGGTTCTAGCTTGCTCCTTATCATGTGTTGGCATCTGGTGTTCATATGAACACCATCTGCTAGTACTGGCATATTGTATTTAGTGTATGCAATTGTTGTTAGGCTGTACTGGGCTCTATCTACTCCTATGGTTCCATTTGGATCTTGTATTGCTTATAGTTAATCATGATGCTATGCTGTTAGTCCTTGTTGTTGGTTGTCTTAAGCATTAATAATTGGCTATGCCTCCCTGTACTTGCTTACTGGAGTGTGCTATACTTGTAACTGTGCCTTGTGGTGCTACTAGTTCTATACCAGTGACACGTTTGTGCTATTTCTACACTTTGATGCTGGTTACTGTCATATTATATCACTGGTTATGCCTATGTGGCTTACTGGATCCTATATGTCTGTTGGTTTATGGTGGTTTACTGACACTTGTAATTGATGAACCATGTGTTGGTAGTGATTCAATTTGATTAAATGATATTCATTTGATTTCCATTTTGTATTGGAAATAAATTAATGTCTGAACCTGTACAAGGTTATGATGGCTTGCTCACTTGGTGTTGCTTGCTTGCTTGTGTTGCTTGCTTGCTTGTGTTGTGACCATCAGTAGCTTGCTACTGTCACTGGTTGCATATCAAAGTAGGCTATCTCGTTGGTTTTTATGAAAATAGAGATATCCACAGTAGGGAATCATGTAAATGAATGCCCTGTGATATCCTTTGAAGAAATGGATGATTTATGATGGTTTTGAAAGCTAGGTGACGCTCGGTGATTTAGTTGGTCAGTAAGACTAGTTTTATCTGGATACTTTGGATAGGCTAGGTATACTGGCTTACTTATTCATATCCATTTACTGGATTATCTAGTTTTGGTTTGGCCTCTCTCTTGCCAGCATCACTTGGTCTATACCAAGTGATGATAAATCTCTATGGAGCATCTGCTCCACACCATGTGTGTGTTTGAGCATGCTTATGATGGATTGGATCCTCTGGATCCTTTCTTCTCGTTTTGCGATGCAATGCACAACCCTTGTCCTAAGTTCTGGGATGTTACAATGATCTCTGATTTTACAACACAGATGCGTGTTTTGGCACTGGGAACTAGAGTATGTGTAGTACTTTTGGTTGAGGCCGAGCATCTGCGAGGTGATACTGATGTGGATGCAGTAGGTTATGCTGAGGATAGACGGGAGGAGCTTAATCTTTGTCAGGTAGAAAGGGAAGCTGCAGGAGATGGAGGACCATTTGCTAAGTTGGCCAAGTTGATTTAGAACACATTGGAGCGGGCAAATGCAGTGAACTAGATTGTGTTTCTGCAGAAGATTGTAGTTGTTGTTATGTGTGTGTTGTGTGTGCTCTCTGTTTGGCTCATTCTGAAGAAATGAGCCAATTCGGTGGCAATGGTAGATGGTAGGTTATCAATGACAAGATCAGATGAATGTAGCAGCTTGTTGGGCAGTACCATTAGTGGAAGTGTTTGGTTGTATCAGCTTGTATGTTATCAATTCCATGATCAGACATGTGCCAATTTGAGTTGTGTTGTTAGCATGTGATTTATATTGTCAAGTTGAGTTGTGTTTTTTAGGAAATGTGAAACCAAATGGTTGTTGACAGAAGGATATGGTTCTCGGCGATACCTAATGTTTTAGGAAATGTGAAACCAAATGGTTGTCTACGGAATGATATGGTTCTTGACGATACCCAATACTTTAGGAAATGTGAAACCAAATGGTTGTCGATAGAACGATATGGTTCTCGACGATACCTAATGTGTTAGGAAAGGAATGTCAAGCCAAATGGTTGTCAATGGAACGATATGGTTCTCGATGATACCTAATGTCTTAGTAAATGTCAAACCAAATGGTTGTCGACGAAACGATATGGTTCTCGATGATACCTAATGTTTTAGGAAATGTCACACCAAATGGTTCTCGACGGAACAATATGGTTCTCGATGATACCTAAAACAACATATAACCTTGCAGTATCATTTTCCTAACCAAACAGAAGGAATGCAAGCATCATTGCAAGATAGGAATCATCAACACATAGCTAAACTTAGGATATTTTCCATAGATGAGTAAAAGTATCTCAACCTAGCATGGTTGCACAACCAAAATGACACTGACCACAATGCAAGTCTTACATAGAAGTTTTAGGATGAAATAAAAGGACACGTGCACTTCATTTTCCGGGACGAGTCCTTAGCTCATCAAACATACAAACTTTATTAGATTTCTTCTGTAGACCATTATGTCCATCATCAGCATTCTAGCTTGATTGAGCAGCACCTGAAGCATCTCCTAGTGCACCTTGTTCCTCTGCGGCGAGCTTCTTCTTCTCTGCAGCTTGTATCTTCTTGAGTTTTGCAGCTCCGAGGTCCTTCTTATCAGTACAACATTTTTGACATTTGCAATGATCCTTCTTGTCTCTACCTTTCCAAGCTTGTTGATCTATGCATCATACTTTCTCTTCTCCCTCTTAGCTGCAACAATATATGCTCTAGCTTGTTCTTTCTCTGCTTTCTTATTTTCCAGCTTTAATCTTTTTTAGTTGCTTCATCTACCTTCTTCACTTCAGCCTAGTATTTAGCCTCAAGAACGGATAATTTTCTCTCTTCCACTGCCTTATCCTTCTCATTCTGCATGGCTAGTAATATTTGAGCTAGCACTCCTTGTCTGATGGTGTTGGATGAGGCTTGGACTTTGTTAACCATTGTCTAAGAAGCAGTGATGAAAGTTGATGCTGGAGTTGGAGCTGGGTCCATATTTCTGACAAAAGGCTCTGTAATATTCAACAGAGGATAATTGTAGCATTAAAGATGAAAAATTCAACAAAGGATAATTGAATAGTAGTAAGGATAGATGCAAATGAACAAGATGGAGACACCTTTTGTGTCAAATCGTCCACAAATTTCAATAGGAGGTGTGCTATCAGTACCAACTTGAGGTTGTGGAATTTATCTAGGTGTGGTGCCATTACCGATGGCTGTGAAATACGCCATTTCTTCTCACGTTTAAACCTTTAGCTATGTCAAGAAATTAACTAAGTTTCCCTTTCAATGTGCTACTAATGACTAATTATTGCAAAGATGTGCAATCTTTTCTATCTTTGAATGGTGTGCAGGAAATCATGTCATAATGGCAAATGAACGTGCAATTACTGAAGAAAATCTCGTCACAAGTATATCAAAGTTGACGAGACGTCGAAAGGCGGTTCTAGAAGGTTTAACGGACATCGGTACGGTCAAGCCCCGCCCGTATGGGGTGTCGCAGCCTTCCCGAGGTCAAACTCTATAAGTTCTGTGAACGGACCGATGCCAAAGAGAGAGCCATTATTCGTCGCCAAACAGAGCCGCGATCCATCAGATCCATCTACACCGCACCAAAGAAGATCCATCACCATAGTTCATCCATTTCATCTCCCATCTTCTCCATAGCCATAGCCATCACCATTTTAATAGAGATCCGCTTGAGATGACCATTATAAGAATATTGTGATTTCAATTCAAGTATTTGCAACAATGATTTCAATCTTTGATCTTGATATTATGAGTGAGTAGTTCCTCACGGGCTGCGGGTTGGGGTGAATCCTCGCATCATTTATATGAATCTAATCTCATGAATATGTGTACATATTGAATAGAAGCTTTGCAATCTTGTATCCCTGTCTCTTTGCCTCGATTCGATGATCTGTAGGTACCCATGTCTATTGGATCTATCAAGGGAAGAGGTGGGATGAGGGGAGAACGGTGTGCTACCGCGAAACCTCTGTGACAAAAAGGACAAAGTAATGGTACATGTTTAGTGATTCACTCGGGATCAACGGCACGATCATCTAGCTTAATGCTTTGGTATGTATTCATTTACTTAATAATTATTGTTGCTCGTGGCTGTAGGAACACCAGTTGGACCAAGAGACTCTTGTCACCTCTGGCTTTAGAGGCAATAGTATTTATGGATGTGCTGCTCATAAATCTCTTATCACTATTTTATTCACTATACACATGTACTTCATTTCTATATGTATGATAGCTGCAGGAGAATCCTTGACCCTGGCCTATTTCCATCTATTGAACACAACCAAATCAAAGTAAACTAGATAGGTCCGGTAAACATAAAATCAAATCAACTAGCAAAGTATTGTAGACTAGTGAGTGCATTTTTAGCATGTTTTTACACCATTATTTCATTAAGGTATGATTGAGTAGTAATAGGATTTTGTATTTCACCGTGATACCGCGCCCTTTTATGCTTCTCTACACAGGATCTTAAAATAATAATTAAGGCAATGATGAAATATCAATAAAAACTATCATTTTACGGTATTTTGCTATGATAAAAATCATTTAAGCACTTAATTATGCACCTGGGCAAAAGGAGGATGCGAGGACAAGTTCCAGAAGGTTTAGTGGGCATCGGTACGGGGGGAGCCCGTCCGTACCGTCCGCCCGTACGATGTGTCAGGAGCAACGTCTCATCAAATACTTCCATCTCGCGTAGACGACATAGATCGAGATCTAAGACACACAACGTTGCAAAACACAGAAACACCGCCCTGGTCAAATCTAGAGAATGAACTTTGGAGAAGACATCATCCGGGCTTCTACGCGGATCATCGGAGGACAAGGCATCATCCCCTTCATCATCAACCGTTGCATCTCCATCACCATCACTGACCCCATTCTCCACCAAAACCATAGTTGTAATATTGATTGCTATTGTGGATTTGTATTCAAATTCATTTCATCACTTCCATCCCATCCATAAGATTATGCTGACGTTCTTGATTGTTTCCATGTGTGAGTGTTTCCTTTAGTTCTTGGGGAGATATAGAAACTTTAGCATGAATATGAGATGAATCTAAGATGATCTATGGTTTTAAGTATTAATGTGTGTTAGTTCTCTCTCTTGATATTATATGTTGTGCACCATGTAATATTTTCCTTATGGTCTCGAGGGGGAACTACCCTTTGAAGTGTGGTAAAGTGAACGGCGAGAAGTGAAACACTAAGCTCATATAGATAACCATGTGGTAAAACCCTTAATAGCAATAGTCAATATGTGGCTTGCAGAAGACTAGTTGTTGTGGTTATTTAGAGATGTGATAACCGATGGCTTTCTGGGCGCATCTTGTTACGGAGCCCTCCCCAAACACAATATGATTAAAGCATACTTCCTCTTGATTAACATCAATGCTATAGGTGGATCCAATAATCCCTAAGAACACTTTGTCTTATTAAGTTTCAACCCATTTCCCATAATGCTTTTTATTGCTTTGTTTACTTTCTTGCAACCAAAAACAACCATCCCATAAAACACTTTAAACTTGAGATTATAAAACAATTTACAAGTTATCTTTAATAGATAGTAGCGAGGGGCATTAAGATCTTAACTAGTAGCTCCTCGTGGTTCGGTACTCTTATTTCGAAACTAGCTACAATTGATCTGTGTACTTGCAGTCATCATAGACGTTTCCTTTACACCATTTTAGCAGTGCTTCCCAAGGTTCAATTAAACCTAGGTCTATCATACTATAATCCATAATCCAGATCGAAGGTATCAATTACCTTGTTGAGGAATATGCACATGATACATCTCAAATATATCTACTTTTCCAAGCACTTTGCTCAAGGATTTGCTCCGGAATCTAACCATACTTGGATAAAATTGTTGAATCTAACACAATTTTTAGCAAAAGTTTCCTTTTTGTCTATTTTTGCAGGAAATAAAATCGAGAAAAAATACCACGGAAGTTTTCAACAAAACAAAGGGCCTGGGGCTTGGAATCACACGGGAGGAGCCACGAGTCCCAAAAGAGGGCTAGTGGCGCGCTCACCAGCATAGGGTGCGCCACTAGGGGCTGTTTGACCCTCAAGCATCGTCTCGCCTCCTCGCTTCGCGTGTCACCTTATATACCCTAATAACCTACCTTGCCAAAAGCACAGAGCTTTTAGCGAAACAGAGCGATGCCAAGACCACGATCTCCGTTTCGGGGGTCACATTTATCCTGCTCTCGACCCTGGAGAGGGGGATTTTGAGGGCTTTGACCTTCATCATGTTGGAGATATGCCCAAGAGGCATTAGTAAAGTGGTTATTATTATATATTTGTGTTTATGATAAATGTTTGCATCCCATGCTATAACTGTATTAACCGGAAACATTAATACTTGTGTGTTCTCTAAGCATAAAGATTCTCTAGTAAGCCTCTTGTTAAACTAGCTTGTTGATTAGTTGATGATCATGGTTTCCTGATGTTGACGCGTAAAGCACATGCCCGTTGGGAACCCCAAGTGGAAGGTGTGATGCGTACAACAGCAAGTTTCCCTCAGTAAGAAACCAAGGTTTATCGAACCAGTAGGAATCAAGGATCACGTGAAGGTTGTTGGTGGCGGAGTGTAGTGCGGCGCAACACCAGGGATTCCGGCGCCAACGTGGAACCTGCACAACACAATCAAAATACTTCGCCCCAACTTAACAGTGAGGTTGTCAATCTCACCGGCTTGCTGTAAACAAAGAATTAATCGTATGGTGTGGAAAATGATGTTTGTATGCGAAGAACAGTAAAGAATAATGTTTGCAGTAGATTGTATTCAGATGTAAAAGAATTGGACCGGGTGATACGTCTCAAACGTATCTATAATTTCTTATGTTCCATGCTACTTTTATAATGTTACTCACATGTTTTATACACATTATATGTCATTATTATGCATTTTCCGGCACTAACCTATTAACGAGATGCCGAAGAGCCGATTCTTTGTTTTGCTGTTTTTGGTTTCAGAAATCCTAGTAAGGAAATATTCTCGGAATTGGACGAAATCAACGCCCAGGGTCCTATTTTGCCACGAAGCTTCCAGAAGACCGAAGAGTCAACGAAGTGGGGCCACGAGGTGGCCAGGAGGGCAGGCGGCGCGGCCCCACCCTTGGCCGCGCCGACCTGTCTCCTGGGCCCCTCGCGACGCCCCCTGACCTGCCCTTCCGCCTACTTAAAGCCTTCGTCGCGAAACCCCCAGTACCGAGAGCCACGATACGGAAATCCTTCCAGAGACGCCGCCGCCGCCAGTCCCATCTCGGGGGATTCAGGAGATCGCCTCCGGCACCCTGCCGGAGAGGGGAATCATCTCCCGGAGGACTCTACACCGCCATGGTCGCCTCCGGATTGATGAGTGAGTAGTTCACCCCTGGACTATGGGTCCATAGCAGTAGCTAGATGGTCGTCTTCTCCTCATTGTGCTTCCTTGTCGGATCTTGTGAGCTTCCTAACATGATCAAGATCATCTATCTGTAATGCTATATGTTGTGTTTGTTGGGATCCGATGGATAGAGAATACTATGTTATGTTGATTATCAATCTATTACCTATGTGTTGTTTATGATCTTGCATGATCTCCGTTGTTAGTAGAGGCTCTGGCCAAGTTTTTGCTAGTAACTCCAAGAGGGAGTATTTATGCTCGATAGTGGGTTCATGCCTCCATTGAATGCAGGACGGTGTGACGAGAAAGTTCTAAGGTTGTGGATGTCTTGTTGCCACTAGGGATAAAACATTGATGCTATGTCCGAGGATGTATTTATTTATTACATTACGAACCATACTAAATGCAATTGTCTGTTGTTTGCAACTTAATGTTTGGAAGGGGTTCGGATGATAACCTGAAGGTGGACTTTTTAGGCATAGATGCATGCTGGATAGCGGTCTATGTACTTTGTCGTAATGCCCAATTGAATCTCACAATACTCATCATGTCATGTATGTGCATTGTCATGCCCTCTCTATTTGTTAATTGCCCAACTGTAATTTGTTCACCCAACATGCTATTTATCTTATGGGAGAGACACCTCTAGTGAACTGTGGACCCCGGTCCATTCTTTTAATCGAATACAATCTACTGCAATACTTGTTTTACTGTTTTCTGCAAACAATCATCATCCACACTATACATCTAATCCCTTGTTACAGCAAGCCGGTGAGATTGACAACCTCACTGTTTCGTTGGGACAAAGTACTTTGGTTGTGTTGTGCAGGTTCCACGTTGGCGCCGGAATCCCTGGTGTTGCGTCGCACTACATCTCGCCGCCATCAACCTTCAACGTGCTTCTTGGCTCCTACTGGTTCGATAAACCTTGGTTTCTTACTGAGGGAAAACTTGCTGCTGTACACATCATACCTTCCTCTTGGGGTTCCCAACAGACGAGTGCTTTACCGTCACAAGGAAGCTACTACGCCCACGTCAACTGTGCGCAAGCAGCTCTTTTTCTGGCGCCGTTGCCGGGGAGATCAAGACACGCTGCAAGGGGAGTCTTCACAATCCAATCTCTTTACTTTGTTTTTGTCTTGCTTTATTTTATTTACTACTTTGTTTGCTGCACTAAATCAAAACACACAAAAATTAGTTGCTAGTTTTACTTTACTTGCTATCTTGTTTGCTATATTAAAAACACAAAAAAAATAGTTACTTGCATTTACTTTATCTAGTTTACTTTATTTACTATTGCTAAAATGAATACTCCTGAAAATACTAAGTTGTGTGACTTCACAACCAAAAATAATAATGATTTCTTATGCATACCTATTGCTCACTTTGCTACTACAATGAGAATTCTTTGAAATTAAACACTGCTTTACTTGAATCTTGTTATGCGAGAGCAATTTTCTGGTGTTAGTTCTGATGATGCTGCTGCCCATCTCAATAATTTTGTTGAACTTTGTGAAATGCAAAAGTATAAAGATGTAGATGGTGACATAATAAAATTAAAATTGTTCCCTTTCTCACTAAGAGGAAGAGCTAAAGATTGGTTGCTATCTCTGCCTAAGAATAGTATTGATTCATGGACTAAATGCAAGGATGCTTTTATTGGTAGATATTATCCCCCTGCTAAAATTATATCTTTGAGGAGTAGCATAATGAATTTTAAACAATTGGATACTGAGCATGTTGCACAAGCATGGGAAAGAATGAAATCTTTGGTTAAAAATTGCCCAACCCATGGACTGACTACTTGGATGATCATCCAAACCTTTTATGCATGACTGAATTTTTCTTCGCGGAACCTATTGGATTCAGCTGCTGGAGGTACCTTTATGTCCATCACTCTTGGTGAAGCAACAAAGCTTCTTGATAATATGATGATTAATTACTCTAAATGGCGCACGAAAAGAGCTCCACAAGGTAAGAAGGTAAATTCTGTCGAAGAAACCTCTTCCTTGAGTGATAAGATTGATGCTATTATGTCTATGCTTGTGAATGATAGGACAAATATTGATCCTAATAATGTTCCGTTAGCTTCATTGGTTGCACAAGAAGAACATGTTGATGTAAACTTCATTAAAAATAATAATTTCAACAACAATGCTTATCGGAACAATTCTAGTAACAACTATAGGCCATATCCTTATAATAATGGTAACAGCTATGGTAATTCTTATGGGAATTCTTACAACAATAATAGGAATACACCCCCTGGACTTGAAGCCATGCTTAAAGAATTTATTAGTACACAAACTGCTTTTAACAAATCTGTTGAAGAAAAGCTTGGGAAAATTGATATACTTGCTTCTAAAGTTGATAGTCTTGCTGCTGATGTTGATCTTTTGAAATTGAAAGTTATGCCTAATAGGGATAATGAAAATAAAATTGTTACTACAGCAAATGTCATCCAAGTTAGAATTAATGAGAATATAAGATTAATGGCTGAACTGCATGCTAGGTGGGAAAGAGAAGAAAATGAAAAACTAGCTAAAGAGAATAATGCAGCTAAAGTTTGGACTATTACTACCACTAGCAATGCTAATGCTACACATGTTGCTGCACCTCCTACTAATAATGGTAAAAGAATTGGTGTTGGCAATGTTTCCACTTCTAATGCAAAGCGCGAAAAACTGCCTGAAACTGCTAAAACTGCTGAAACTGCCTGTGATAAAACTGCTGAATTTTTTTTCAACATTGGGGATAATGATCCCATTGCTTTAGATTATAATGGTTTGGATTTTTATGATTGCCACATCTCTGAAGTTATAAAGTTCTTACAAAAACTTGCTAAAAGTCCTAATGCTAGTGCTATAAATTTGGCTTTCACGAAACATATTACAAATGCTCTCATAAAAGCTAGAGAAGAGAAACTAGAACGCGAAACTTCTATTCCTAGGAAGCTAGAGGATGGTTGGGAGCCCATCATTAAGATGAAGGTCAATAACTTTGATTGTAATGCTTTATGTGATCTCGGTGCAAGTATTTCCGTTATGCCTAAGAAAATCTATAATATGCTTGACTTGCCACCATTGAAAAATTGTTATTTGGATGTTACTCTTGCTGATAATGCTATAAAGAAACCTTTGGGGAGAGTTGATAATGTTCGTATTATGGTTAACAATAACCTTGTCCCCGTTGATTTTGTTGTCTTGGATATTGAATGCAATGCATCTTGTCCCATTATATTGGGAAGACCTTTTCTTCGAACTGTTGGTGCTATCATTGATATGAAGGAAGGTAATATTAAATATCAATTTCCTCTAAAGAAAGGTATGGAACACTTCCCTAGAAATAGAATGAAGTTACCTTTTGATTCTATCATTAGAACAAATTATGATGTTGATACTTCGTCTCTTGATAACACTTGATACACACTTTCTGCGCCTAGCTGAAAGGCGTTAAAGAAAAGCGCTTATGGGAGACAACCCATGTTTTTACTACAGTACTTTTGTTTTATATTTGAGTCTTGGAAGTTGTTTACTACTGTAGCAACCTCTCCTTATCTTAGTTTTATTGCATTGTTGTGCCAAGTAAAGTCTCTAATAGAAGTATGATACTAGATTTGGATTACTGCGCAGAAACAGTTTTCTTTGCTGTCACGAATCTGGGTAAAATTCTCTGTAGGTAACTCAGAAAATTATGCCAATTTACGTGAGTGATCCTCAGATATGTATGCAACTTTCATTAGTTATAAGTTTTCTCATCTGAGCAAGTCTGGTGCCTGTTAAAAATACGTCTTTACGAACTGTTCTGTTTTGACAGATTCTGCCTTTTATTTTGCATTGCCTGTTTTGTCATGCTTGATGGATTTTTCGATTCCATTGACTTTCAGTAGCTTTGTGCAATGTCGAGAAGTATAAAGAATGATTGTGTCACCTCTGAATATGTGAATTTTGATTATGCACTAACCCTCTAATGAGTTTGTTTTGAGTCTAGTGTGGAGGAAGTTTTCAAGGATCAAGAGAGGAGGATGATATACACTATGATCAAGGAGAGTGAAAGCTCTAAGCTTGGGGATGCCCCGGTGGTTCACCCCTGCATATATCAAGAAGACTCAAGCGTCTAAGCTTGGGGATGCCCAAGGCATCCCCTTCTTCATCGACAACATTATCAGGTTCCTCCCCTGAAACTATATTTTTATTCCATCACATCTTATGTACTTTGCTTGGAGCGTCGGTTTGTTTTTGTTTTTGTTTTTTTTGAATAAAATGGATCCTAGCATTCATTATGTGGGAGAGAGACACGCTCCGCTGTTGCATATGGACAAATATATCCTTAGGCTTTACTCATAGTATTCACGGCGAAAGTTTCTTCTTCGTTAAATTGTTATATGGTTGGAATTGGAAAATGATATATGTGGTAATTGGTATAATATCTTGAATAAGGTGATACTTGGCAATTGTTGTGCTCATGTTTAAGCTCTTGCATCATATACTTTCCACTTATTAATGAAGAAATACATAGAGCATGCTAAAATCTGATTTGCATGTTTGGTCTCTCTAAGGTCTAGATGATTTCTAGTATTGAGTTTGAACAACAAGGAAGACGGTGTAGAGTCTTATAATGTTTACAATATGTCTTTTATGTGAGTTTTGCTGCACCGCTTCATCCTTGTGTTTGTTTCAAATAACTTTGCTAGCCTAAACCTTGTATCGAGAGGGAATACTTCTCATGCATCCAAAATCCTTGAGCCAACCACTATGCCATTTGTGTCCACCATACCTACCTACTACATGGTATTTCTCCGCCATTCCAAAGTAAATTGCTTGAGTGCTACCTTTAAAATTTCCATTCTTTACCTTTACAATATATAGCTCATGGGACAAATAGCTTAAAAACTATTGTGGTATTGAATATGTACTTATGCACTTTATCTCTTATTAAGTTGCTTGTTGTGCGATAACCATGTTTCTGGGGACGCCATCAACTACTCTTTGTTGAATATCATGTGAGTTGCTATGCATGTCCGTCTTGTCTGAAGTAAGGGCGATTTACCACTTATTTAATGGTTAGAGCATGCATAATGTTAGAGAAGAACATTGGGCCGCTAACTAAAGCCATGCATCATGGTGGAAGTTTCAGTTTTGGACATATATCCTCAATCTCATATGAGAACATTAATTGTTGCTACATGCTTATGCATAAAAGAGGAGTCCATTATCTGTTGTCTATGTTGTCCCGGTATGGATGTCTAAGTTGAGAATAATCAAAAGTGAGAAATCGAATGCGAACTTTCTCCTTAGACCTTTGTACAGGCGGCATAGAGGTACCCCTTTGTGACACTTGGTTAAAACATGTGTATTGCGATGATAATCCCGGTAATCCAAGCTAATTAGGACAAGGTGCGGGCACTATTAGTATACTATGCATGAGGCTTGCAACTTGTAGGATATAATTTACATAACACATATGCTTTATTACTACCGTTGACAAAATTGTTTCTTGTTTTCAAAACCAAAGCTCTAGCACAAAAATAGCAATCAATGCTTCCCTCTGCGAAGGGCCCTTCTTTTACTTTTATTGTTGAGTCAGTTCACCTATTTCTCTCCACCTCAAGAAGCAAACACTTGTGTGAACTGTGCATTGATTCCTACATACTTGCATATTGCACTTGTTATATTACTCTATGTTGACAATATCCATGAGATATACATGTTACAAGTTGAAAGCAACCGCTGAAACTTCATCTTCCTTTGTGTTGCTTCAATACCTTTACTTTGAATTATTCCTTTATGAGTTAACTCTTATGCAAGACTTATTGATGCTTGTCTTGAAGTACTATTCATGAAAAGTCTTTGCTTTATGATTCAATTGTTTACTCATGTCATTTACCATTGTTTCAAATCGCTGCATTCATTACATGTGCTTACAATAGTATTGATCAAGATTATGTTGGTAGCATTGTCACTTAAGAAATTATCTTTGTTATCGTTTACCTACTCGGGACGCGTAGGAACTAAGCTTGGGGATGCTTGATACGTCTCAAACGTATCTATAATTTCTTATGTTCCATGCTACTTTTATGATGATACTCACATGTTTTATACACATTATATGTCATTATTATGCATTTTCTGGCACTAACCTATTAACGAGATGCCGAAGAGCCAGTTGCTGTTTTCTGCTGTTTTTGGTTTCAGAAATCCTAGTAAGGAAATATTCTCGGAATTGGACGAAATCAACGCCCAGGGTCCTATTTTGCCACGAAGCTTCCAGAAGACCGAAGAGTCAACGAAGTGGGGCCACGAGGTGGCCAGGAGGGCAGGCGGCGCGGCCCCACCCTTGGCCGCGCCGACCTGTCTCCTGGGCCCCTCGCGACGCCCCCTGACCTGCCCTTCCGCCTACTTAAAGCCTTCGTCACGAAACCCCCAGTACCGAGAGCCACGATACGGAAAACCTTCCAGAGACGCCGCCGCCGCCAATCCCATCTCGGGGGATTCAGGAGATCGCCTCCGGCACCCTGCCGGAGAGGGGAATCATCTCCCGGAGGACTCTACACCGCCATGGTCGCCTCCGGATTGATGAGTGAGTAGTTCACCCCTGGACTATGGGTCCATAGCAGTAGCTAGATGGTCGTCTTCTCCTCATTGTGCTTCATTGTCGGGTCTTGTGAGCTGCCTAACATGATCAAGATCATCTATCTGTAATGCTATATGTTGTGTTTGTTGGGATCCGATGGATAGAGAATACTATGTTATGTTGATTATCAATCTATTACCTATGTGTTGTTTATGATCTTGCATGCTCTCCGTTGTTAGTAGAGGCTCTGGCCAAGTTTTTGCTAGTAACTGCAAGAGGGAGTATTTATGCTCGATAGTGGGTTCATGCCTCCATTAAATGCAGGACGTTGTGAGAAAGTTCTAAGGTTGTGGATGTGCTGTTGCCACTAGGGATAAAACATTGATGCTATGTCCGAGGATGTAGTTATTGATTACATTACGCACCATACTTAATGCAATTGTCTGTTGTTTGCAACTTAATACTGGAAGGGGTTCGGATGATAACCTGAAGGTGGACTTTTTAGGCATAGATGCATGCTGGATAGCGGTCTATGTACTTTGTCGTAATGCCCAATTGAATCTCACAATACTCATCATGTCATGTATGTGCATTGTCATGCCCTCTCTATTTGTTAATTGCCCAACTGTAATTTGTTCACCCAACATGCTATTTATCTTATGGGAGAGACACCTCTAGTGAACTGTGGACCCCGGTCCATTCTTTTAATAGAATAAAATCTACTGCAATACTTGTTTTACTGTTTTCTGCAAACAATCATCATCCACACTATACATCTAATCCCTTGTTACAGCAAGCCGGTGAGATTGACAACCTCACTGTTTCGTTGGGACAAAGTACTTTGGTTGTGTTGTGCAGGTTCCACGTTGGCGCCAGAATCCCTGGTGTTGCGCCGCACTACATCTCGCCGCCATCAACCTTCAACGTGCTTCTTGGCTCCTACTGGTTCGATAAACCTTGGTTTCTTACTGAGGGAAAACTTGCTGCTGTACACATCATACCTTCCTCTTGGGGTTCCCAACAGACGAGTGCTTTACCGTCACAAGGAAGCTACTACGCCCACGTCAACTGTGCGCAAGCACCGGGGTCCACAGTTCACTAGTGGTGTCTCTCCAATAAGAAATAGCATGTTGGGTGAACAAATTACAGTTGGGAAATTGACAAATAAAAAGGGCATAGCAATGCACATACATATCATGATGAGTAAAGTGAGATTCAATCGGGAATTACGACAAAGTACATAGACCGCTATCCAGCATGCATCTATGCCTAAAAAGTCCACCTTCGGGTTAGCATCCGCACCCCTTCCAGTATTAAGTTGCAAACAACAGACAATTGCATTAATTATGGTGCGTAATGTAATCAACACAAATATCCTTAGACAAAGCATCGATGTTTTATCCCTAGTGGCAACAACACATCCACAACCTTAGAACTTTCTGTCACTGTCCCAGATTTAATGGAGGCATGAACCCACTATTGAGCATAAATACTCCCTCTTGGAGTTACAAGTATCAACTTGGCCAGAGCCTCTACTAGCAACGGAGAGCATGCAAGATCATAAACAACACATATATGATAGATTGATAATCAACTTGACATAGTATTCCATATTCATCGGATCCCAACAAACACAACATGTAGCATTACAAATAGATGATCTTGATAGCACAAGAGGAGAAGACAACCATCTAGCTACTGCTATGGACCCATAGTCCAGGGGTGAACTACTCACACATCAGTCCGGAGGCGATCATGGCGATGTAGAGTCCTCCGGGGGATGATTCCCCTCTCCGGCAGGGTGCCGGAGGCGATCTCCTGAATCCCCTGAGATGGGATTGGCGGTGGTGGCACCTCAGTAAGGTTTTCCGTATCGTGGCTCTCGGTACTGGGGTATTCGCGACGAAGGCTTTAAGTAGGCGGAAGGGTAGGTTTAGGGGCGACATGAGGGCCCCACACAACAGGGCGGCGCGGGCCCAGCCCTGGCCGCGCGGCCCTGGCATGGCGGCGCCTCATGGCCCCACTTCGTAACTCCTTCGGTCTTCTGGAAGCTTCGTGGAAAAATAAGACCCTTGGCGTTGATTTCGTCCAATTCCGAGAATATTTCCTTTGTAGGATTTCTGAAACCAAAAACAGCAGAAAACATCAACTGGCTCTTCGGCATCTCGTCAATAGGTTAGTGCCGGAAAATGCATAATAATGACATAAAGTGTGTATAAAACATGTGAGTATCATCATAAAAGTAGCATGGAACATAAGAAATTATAGATACGTTTGAGACGTATCAAGCACCCCCAAGCTTAGTTCCTACTCGCCCTCGAGTAGGTAAACGATAACAAGGATAATTTCTGAAGTGACATGCTATCATAATCTTGATCAATACTATTGTAAAGCACATGAGCTGAGATCAAATTATTCAAAGCAAATATCTATAATTGATATAAGAGATGATAATGCAAGAGTTAAACAAGCTAGAAGTTTTCATGAACTATTGCTTTAAAGACATGAAACTGTACAAAGTTCATTAGAGATGTTTTAAGTATCCAGCATAGAAGTTCTATCCTTCATTCCAAGCATCAAGTAAATTTTCACAACAAAGAAGGATTCAGTCAAGTAAAAATAAACATGAACTTCATGAATCAACTGTTTCGAAGCTTACTCAACCGGTGAGCGCAAGCATTTGGTATGGGCACCATGATATTATGTCATAAAGAACGTTAATGGGGGTTTGGAAGGCCAATGAAAGAAAATCTCACAAAGCTATAAGTGATCATTAGACAAGAGGAAGTCTTATAATCGAAGCTATGCGAGGAGTAGTGATTGCCATGCAACGGATGCACATAGAGCTATATGTGTATGAAAGCTCTCCAATGGAACTAGTGGGGGTGCATCCAACTTGGTTGCTCACGAAGACCTAGAGCACTTTTGAGGAAGCTCATCATTGGAATATACAACCCAAGTTCTATAGTGTAAATTCCCCACATAGTTATACTAGTAAAACATGAAAACTCTCTCATATGGAGTATAGGTGCTAAACATGAGAACAAATGATGACTATGAATACTGCAGGTGCTAAAACATGAGCACAAGTGTGGATAAAAGATAGTAATGCTGCCCCTTTTTTTCTTTTCTATTTTTTTCTTTCTTTTCTTTTTCTCTTTTTGATGGCCTCCATGGCTCTTTTCACTTTTAGGGGCAACATCCTAATATGACAACACACTTTTTGGTACAAATAACTCATAATGAAACATGATGTATAAAACTGTATGCCTCTGCGAGTGTAGCAGGATGTGCAATGATCTAGCGTAACATGGGTAAACCACACATCAGCTGTATAGAATCATGCAAAGCAATATATAAATAATAAATAACAACAAGTCATGTAATGTAAAATGGAAGTTGCATGGCAATATATCTCGGAACAGCTATGGAAATGCTGTGGTAGGTAGGTATAGTGGATGTTTTGAGGAAGATGTATGGCTTATGTGTAGGAGAACAAGAGAAAGTTCTCCCACAGGTTTGGATGTACTGGCGAAGTATGCACAATTCTCAATGTGAGCAAAAGGCAATGCACAGTACCGAAGAGGCTAGCAAATTTGGATGGTGGAAGTGCCAAATACCGTAGCTTAACATTAGTCAAAAAGAACTCACAAGCTTATTGCAAACATCTAGCAGGTTCAACATTAAGAGCATGATTAAAATTTACTCCAAGGAGGGCCGTTCACGGTGGCACAAGTACCCCGCTAGCTCCCTCGACCTTCAGCACAACTTAGTTATTACGATGAACTCTTAGACATGGAAAGCTATCAAGTCCAACTACACCTTCAACTATTTAAGTAGAGTTTGTAGTACGGCACAAGCTTAAAGACAACAATCCACTACTGATTTTAACTTACTTAAACAACAAGCCTTACCATCTAAATACCTCAAAACGTTTGCAAAGAATCAGATTATCGAAGCTCAATGATCTACAAGTATTTCATTATACCACTACCACATGCAACATTTTCTGTTTCCAACCATATAACAATTAACGAAGCAGTTTCAACCTTCGCCATGAACATTAAGAGTAAAGCTAAGAACACATGTGTTCATATGAAACAGCGGAGCGTGTCTCTCTCCCATACAAGGAATGCTAGGATCCGATTTTATTCAAACAAAAACAAAAACAAGAACATAAAGACGCTCCAAGTAAAGCACATAAGATGTGACAGAATAAAAATATAGTTTCACTAGAGGTGACCTGATAAGTTGTCGATGAAGAAGGGGATGCCTTGGGCATCCCCAAGCTTAGATGCTTGAGTCTTCTTGAAATATGCAGGGATGAACCACGAGGGCATCCCCAAGCTTAGAGTTTTCACTCTCCTTGATCATATTGTATCATCCTCCTCTCTTGATCCTTGAAAACTTCCTCCACACCAAACTCAAAACAAACTCATTAGAGGGTTAGTGCATAATCAAAAATTCACATATTCAGAGGTGACATAATCATTCTTAACACTTCTGGACATTGCACAAAGCTACTGAAAGTTAATGGAACAAAGAAATCCATCAAACATAGCAAAACAGGCAATGCGAAATAAAAGGCAGAATCTGTCAAAACAGAACAATACGTAAAGACGAATTTTTCTGGGGCACTTAACTTGCTCAGATGAAAATGCTCAAATTGAATGAAAGTTGCGTACATATCTGAGGATCACGCACGTAAATTGGCAGATTTTTCTGGGTTACCTAGAGACGGGGCTGCTCAATTTCGTGACAGTAAGAAAACTGTTTCTGCGCAGTAATCCAAATCTAGTATCATCTTTACTATCAAAGACTTTACTTGGCACAACAATGCGATAAAATAAAGATAAGGAGAGGTTGCTACAGTAGTAACAACTTCCAAGACTCAAATATAAAACAAAAGTGCTGTAGTAAAATAATGGGTTCTCTCCCATAAGCGCTTTTCTTTAACGCCTTTCAGCTAGGCGCAGAAAGTGTGAATCAAGTATTATCAAGAGATGAAGCATTAACATTATTACCAGGGGAGTTGGGAGCTTTCTCAACAATGCATTGTATCTTGTCTATGTAAGTAACTCCTTTTTCGTTTCTCCTAGGCTTACTATCCTCATCAAACAAATTTTCAGGAACAAGCCAAGCATAGTTATTTTCTAGAGCTTCATGCATTCCTAGGAGCTTACTAGGTATGGGTACTTTAATCTCCCCCTCACCATTGACGTTATTAGTGTACTTTAATCTATCCATGTCCATCTTTTTAAGTGTTTTTGCAAAATCGGTATAAAAGCCAAGCCTCTTATGCTTAATAAAAACTTTTCTAGCTTCTTTAGCTATATCACCAAATTCTCTAAGAAGGACCTCTAAAACAAAATCTCTCTTTTCTCCCATTTCCATATCAGAGAGTGTAAGAAACATATGTTGCATTATAGGATTGAGATTAACAAATTTAGCTTCCAACATGTGTACTAAAGAGGCGGTAGCAATTTCATAAGTAGGAGCAAGTTATACCAAGTGTCTATCTTCAAAATCTTCAACCATACTAACATGAGTGAAAAATTCTTCTATATTATCTCTTCCAATGATAGACCCTTGTCCTACCGGTATGTCTTTCAGTGTGAACTTAGAGGAAAGCATGATGAAATAAACAAAAGGTAAATAAAGTAAATGCAAGTAATTAATTTTTTTGTGTTTTTGATATAGAGAACGCAAACAAGATAATAATTAAAGTAAAGCAAGTAACTAATTTTTTTTGTATTTTGATATAAGAAAAGCAAACAAAGCAGTAAATAAAATAAAGTAAAGCAAGACAAAAACAAAGTAAAGAGATTGGAAGTGGGAGACTCCCCTTGCAGCGTGTCTTGATCTCCCCGGCAACGGCGCCAGAAATTTAGCTTGTTGACGCGTAAAGCACACGCCCGTTGGGAACCCCAAGTGGAAGGTGTGATGTGTACAGTAGCAAGTTTCCCTCAGTAAGAAACCAAGGTTTATCGAACCAGTAGGAGTCAAGGATCACGTGAAGGTTGTTGGTGGCGGAGTGTAGTGCGGCGCAACACCAGGGATTCCGGCGCCAACGTGGAACCTGCACAACACAATCAAAATACTTTGCCCCAACTTAACAGTGAGGTTGTCAATCTCACCGGCTTGCTGTAAACAAAGGATTAATCGTATGGTGTGGAAAATGATGTGTGTATGCGAAGAACAGTAAAGAACAATGTTTGCAGTAGATTGTATTCAGATGTAAAAGAATTGGACCGGGGTCCACAGTTCACTAGTGGTGTCTCTCCAATAAGAAATAGCATGTTGGTTGAACAAATTACAGTTGGGCAATTGACAAATAAAGAGGGCATAACAATGCACATACATATCATGATGAGTAAAGTGAGATTCAATCGGGCATTACGACAAAGTACATAGACCGCTATCCAGCATGCATCTATGCCTAAAAAGTCCACCTTCGGGTTAGCATCCGCACCCCTTCCAGTATTAAGTTGCAAACAACAGACAATTGCATTAAGTATGATGCGTAATGTAATCAACACAAATATCCTTAGACAAAGCATCGATGTTTTATCCCTAGTGGCAATAGCACATCCACAACCTTAGAACTTTCTGTCACTGTCCCAGATTTAATGGAGGCATGAACCCACTATCGAGCATAAATACTCCCTCTTGGAGTTACAAGTATCAACTTGGCCAGAGCCTCTACTAGCAACGGAGAGCATGCAAGATGATAAACAACACATATATGATAGATTGATAATCAACTTGACATAGTATTCCATATTCATCGGATCCCAACAAACACAACATGTAGCATTACGAATAGATGATCTTGATCATGATAGGCAGCTCACAAGATCTAACATGATAGCACAAGAGGAGAAGACAACCATCTAGCTACTGCTATGGACCCATAGTCCAAGGGTGAACTACTCACACATCAGTCCGGAGGCGATCATGGCGATGTAGAGTCCTCCAGGAGATGATTCCCCTCTCCGGCAGGGTGCCGGAGGCGATCTCCTGAATCCCCCGAGATGGGATTGGCGGCGGCGGCGCCTCAATAAGGTTTTCCGTATCGTGGCTCTCGGTACTGGGATATTCGCGACGAAGGCTTTAAGTAGGCGGAAGGGTAGGTTTAGGGGCGACACGAGGGCCCCACACAACAGGGGGGCGCGGGCCCAGCCCTGGCCGCGCGGCCCTGGCGTGGCGGCGCCTCGTGGCCCCACTTTGTAACTCCTTCGGTCTTCTGGAAGCTTCGTGGAAATATAAGACCCTGGGCGTTGATTTCGTCCAATTCCGAGAATATTTCCTTTGTAGGATTTCTGAAACCAAAAACAGCAGAAAACAACAACTGGCTCTTCGGCATCTCGTCAATAGGTTAGTGCCGGAAAATGCATAATAATGACATAAAGTGTGTATAAAACATGTGAGTATCATCATAAAAGTAGTATGGAACATAAGAAATTATAGATACGTTTGAGACGCATCACCTGATCATGAACATTGGATGTTCTTAATAACAAGGTTATGTCATTAGGAGAATGATATAATGGACACACAACGATAATAAGCGTAGCATAAGATCAAGTCATTAAGTTCATCTTGCTATAAGCTTTCGATACATAGTAACCTAATCCTTCGACCATGAGATCATGTAAATCACTTACACCGGATGGGTACTTTGATTACATCAAACGCCACTTCGTAAATGGGTGGTTATAAATATGGGATTAAGCATTCGGAAAGTATGAGTTGAGGCATATGGATCAAGAGTGGGATTTGTCCATCCTGATGATGGATAGATATGCTCTGGGCCCTCTCGGTGGAATGTCATTTAATTAGCTTGCAAGCATGTGACTAGGTCACAAGGGATGATATACCATGGTACGAGTAAAGAGTACTTATCAGTAACGAGGTTGAACTAGGTATAAGAGATACCGATGATCGAACCTCGGATAAGTAAAGTATCGCGCGACAAAGGGAATCGGTATCGTATGTTAGTCGTTCATTCGATCACTAAGTTATCATTGAATATGTGGGAGCCATTATGGATCTCCAGGTCCCGCTATTGGTTATTGATCGGAGAGGAGTCTTGATCATGTCTACATAGTTCACGAACCGTAGGGTGACACACTTAAGGTTCGATGTCGTATAGTAGATATGTAATATGAGTTGGAGACAGAATATCTTTTTCGGAGTCTCGAATGGGATCCAGGACATCATGAGGATGTCCGGAATGGTACGGAGAATAAGATTCATATAAGGCAAGTTATTTTTCAAGGTTCAGAAAAGTTCGGGACTTTAATGGTGGAAGACCGGGAAGCTTCTAGAAGGTTCTGAAGGGTCCACCCATGGGCCCTCGACCCCGGGAGGGGCCACATGAGCCAAGGGGGTGCTGCCCAGACCTAATGGGCCAGGCGCACCACAGCCTAAAGGTCCAGGCCGGCCACCCCCTAGGGTTTTGGATAAACCCTAAATGGGGGAAGACTTGGGGGGCTAAGTTTTCCCTACCTCCTGGTGCGCCGACCCTAGTGCTTGGAGGAGGGGCCAAGGCAACCCTGGCCGGACCTCCCCCTATATAAAGAGGGGAGGTGCAGGGGCGTAGCCTACCCCTTCCCTCCAACCCTAGCCGCCACTCCTCCTCATCAATATCCTTGCACCGGCTTGGCGAAGCCCTGGAGGATCTTCTCCTCCTCCACCACCACCACCATGCCGTCATGCTGCTGGTATTCCGAGGGGATCTATCACCTCCACTGCCCGCTGGAACAGGGAGAGGAAGGACGTCATCGACACCATACGTGTGACCGAGTACGGAAGTGCTGCTGGATTGCAGCACCGGAACGATCATCTACATCAACCACGAGATCTGATCTCGTTAAGGCTTTGGATCTTCGAGGGTTAGTCTCTCTTCTTTCTCACTGCTCCTATCTCATAGATTAGATCTTGGCTTTTCCATAGATTGGATCTTGTATTTACTCGTCTTTGCGCATGCAATGAACCCTACAGTGGTATCAGAGCCGAATCTATGCATACATCTATTGCATGAGTAGAACATAATGGTTTTGTGGGCGTTGAAGCTTTTGTTGTCGCTTGCTTTTCGTGTACTTTTCATCTTCCGGGATGGGGGGATGAAGCGGCCCTGGCTAACTTTACATGACTGCGTTCATGAGACTTGCTCCATGCTTGACATGCAACTTGTATTGCATAAGTGGCTCATCGGGTGTCAGTTTCTCCCACCATAGTTAAGATCCAATTTACAATCTGAACTTGACAACACTTGTATCAGTGTTGTGGTTCTTGTTCGTAGGTAGATCGGATCTTACTCGAAAGCCCCAAACCACGTAAAACATGCAAACACTTTTTAGAGGCGTCTAACTTGTTTTTGCAGGGGCATGTGATGTGATATGGCTATGTGATTATGACTATATTAGATGTATGAGATGATCATTATTGTATTATGGCAACCGACAGGAGCCTAATGGTTGTCTTTAAATTTGTTAAGACATGCGTGTCTATTCATCATGTAATAGCTTTATTTCAAGTAGTTGTTATAGTTGCTATTAGTGATGGACAACCATGAAGCGGCGCCACTGACCTTGTCGCACTGCTGGTGATGATGGAGATCATGTCCGTGCTTTGGAGATGGAGATCAAAAGCACAAGAAGAAAGGCCATATCGTATCACATATTATGAATTGCATGTTATGTTAATCCTTTATGCATCGCGACAGTAGCATTATAAAATGATCAATCTCACTAAAATATCAAGATAATAAAGTGTTTGTCCTTAGTATGCACCGTTGCTAAGACTCGTTGTTTCGAAGCATCACTAAGGCAACGTGAGGGGTGTTGTTTTGAGTGTGAGTTCACTTAGTTAATTTAAAAATTAAAATTGAACTCAATTTATCATAAACTTAGTCTAAACTCTTTGGAAATATGTTGTAGATCATGGCGGACCCCACCATCAGTTTTAGTCAATTCCTAGAGAAAGAAAAGCTTAAGAACAATGGAAGCAACTTTACGGACTGGTTCCATAATTTGAGGATTGTCCTCACTACTGGACAACTGCAATATGTGCTCGATGCACCGCTAGGTTCCCCACCTGCAGAAACTGCTCCCGATGATGTAAAAATGTTTACCTCACTCGGAAAACTCAATACTCCACAGTTCAGTGCGCCATCTTGTATGGCCTAGAGGCAGAGCTTCAAAAGCGTCTTGAAAACCACGACCCTTGTGAGATAGTTCGTGAGCTCAAAGCAATATTTGAAACTCATGCGGCCGTGGAAAGATATGAAGCCTCAGAATAATTCTTTGGCTGCAAGATGGAAGAGGGTAGCTCCGTTAGCGAGCACATCCTCAAGATGCCTGAGCACGCGAAGAAGCTCAATGACTTGGGAATAGTGATTCCAAACCAGTTGGGTATTCATCGTGTCCTCCAATCACTGCCACCTAGTTATAAGAACTTTGTGATGAACTACAACATGCAGTGCATGAACAAAGAGTTGCCTAAACTCTTCTCCATGCTGAAAACTGCTGAAGTGGAGATAAAGAAAGAGCACCAAGTGTTGATGGTCAACAAGACCACAAATTTCAAGAAGCAGGGCAAGCCTAAGGAAAAGGGCAACTTCAAGAAGGGCGGCAAGAATGCTGTTGCGCCTCCTAAGAAACCCAAGGCTGGCCCTAAGCCTGATATTGTGTGCTATTACTGCAAGGGTGATGGGCACTGCAAGCGCAATTGCCCAAAGTACCTGGCTGATCTGAAGAGCGGCCAAGTCGAGAAGAAAGGTATATTTGATATGCATGTTATTGATGTCTATCTTACTAGTAATCGCAGTAGTGCCTGGGTATTTGATACTGGTTCGGTTGCTCACATTTGTAACTCGAAACAGGAGCTGCGGAATAAACGGAGACTAGCGAGGGACAAGGTGACGATGCTCGTTGGAAATGGATCCAAGGTCGATGTGATTGCCGTCGGCATGCTCCCTCTACATCTACCTTAGGGATTAGTTTTAAATCTGAATAATTGTTATTTGGTGCTTGCATTGAGCATGAACATTATATCTGGATCTTGTTTATTGCAAGACGGTTATTCGTTTAAGTCAGAGAATAATGGTTGCTCTATTTATATGAATAATATCTTTTATGGCCATGCACCTGAGATGAATGGTTTATTCTTGTTAAATCTCGATAGTAGTGATACACATGTTCATAACATTGATGCTAAACGAATTAAATTAAATGATAATTCTATATATATGTGGCACTGTCGTCTTGGTTACATTGGAGTGAAGCGCATGAAGAAACTCCATTCCGATGGACTTCCTTAATCACTTGATTTTGAATCACTTGATAGATGCGAAGCATGTCTTATGGGAAAAATGACTAAGACTCCATTCTCTGGTACAATGGAGCAAGCTACAGACTTATTGGAAATAATACATACTGATGTGTGCGGTCCAATGAGTGTAGCATCGCGCGATGGTTATCTTCATGTTCTAACCTTCACGGATGATCTGAGTAGATATGGGTATATTTAATTTATGAAACATAAGTCCGAAACTTTCGAGAAGTTTAAGAAATTCCAAAGTGAAGTAAAAAATCAGCGTAACAAGAAGATTAAGTTTCTGCGTTCTGATCGCGGAGGTGAATATCTGAGTTACGAGTTCAGCATGCATTTAAAGAAATACGGAATACTTTCATAGTTGACACCGCCGGGAACACCACAACGCAATGGTGTGTCTAAACATCGTAATCGAACTTTCTTAGATATGGTTCGGTCTATGCTGTCTCTTACCGATTTGCCGTTATCATTTTGAGGTTATGCATTAGAGATAGCCGCATTCACTTTAAATAGGGAACCATCTAAATCCGCTGAAACGACACCGTAAGAAACGGTTTGGTAAGAAACCTAAGTTGTCGTTCCTTAAAGTTTGGGGCTATGAAGCTTATGTAAAGAAGTTACAACCTAACAAGCTTAAACCCAAAGTGGAGAAATGTGTCTTCATAGGATACCCTAAAGAAATAATTGGGTATACCTTCTATCACAGATCCGAAGGCAAAGTTTTTGTTGCCAAGAACGGATCCTTTCTTGAGAAGGAGTTTCTCTCGAAAGAAGTGACTGGAAGGAAAGTAGAACTCAACAAGGTTATTGAACCTCCTCTCGTACTTGAGAGTAGCGCAGCACCGGAGGATGTTCTTGTGCCGCCTACACCGATAAGAGAGGAAGCCAATGATAATGATCGAAACTTCGAACGAAGTTACTACTGAACCCGCAGGTCGATGAGGGTTTGTACCACTCCTGATTGGTATGATCCCGCCTTAAATGTCATGATTGTGGACAATAATGATGATGACCCTACGACATATGAGGAAGCAATGATGAGCCCAGATTCCAAAAAAAATGGCAAGAGGCCATGAAATCCGAAATGGGATCCATGTATGATAACCAAGTATGGACTTTGGTAGACTTACCTGATAGCCGTAAGGTTGTCCAGAATAAATGGATCTTCAAAAGAAAAACAGATGATGATGGTAATATTTACTGTCTATAAAGCTTGACTTGTCACGAAAGGGTTCTGACAAATTTGAGGAGTTGACTACGATGAGACTTTCTCACCTGTAGCGAAGCTAAAGTCTGTTAGGATATTGCTAGCAATAGCTGCATTTTTTGATTATGAAATTTGGCAGATGTATGTCAAAATGGCGTTCCTTAATGGTGACATTGAGGAAGAGTTGTATATGGTACAACCCAAAGGTTTTGTCGATCCTAAGAATGCTGACAAGGTATGCGAACCTCAACGCTCCATTTATGGACTGAAGTAAGCATCGCAGAGTTGGAACCGACGATTTGATAAGGTGATCAAAGACTTTGGATTTATACAAACTCATGGAGAAGCTTATATTTACAAGAAAGTGAGTGAGAGCTCTATAGCATTCCTGATATTATATGTAGATGACATATTGTTGATTGTCAATGATGTAGAACTTCTAAGTAGTGTCAAAGGCTATTTGAATAACAGTTTTTCAATGAAAGACCTTGGAGAAGCAGCGTACATTTTAGGCATCAAGATTTATAGAGATAGATCAAGGCTCCTAATAGGGCTTTCACAGAGTACATACCTGGACAAGATTCTAAAGAAGTTTAGAATGGATGAAAGCAAGAAAGGGTTCTTGCCCATGTTGTCAGGTAAGATTTTGAGTAAAACTCAAGGTCCGACTACGGCAGAAGAAAGAGAAAGGATGAACAAGATCCCCTATGCCTCGGCAGTAGGCTCTATCATGTATGTCATGCTGTGTACAAGACCGGATATCGCACATGTTGTTAGCTTGACCAGCAGATATCAAAGTGATCCTGGAACGGAACACAGGACAACGGTCAAGAATATCCTGAAGTACTTGAAAAGGACTAAGGATATGTTTCTTTGTTATGGAGGTGACCAAGAGCTCGCTGTAACCAGTTACACTGATGCTAGTTGGAACACTGATCCAGATGACTCTAAGTCTCAATCTGGGTACGTGTTTGTTTTGAATGGTCATCGGTGAGTTGGATGAGTGCCAAGCAAAGCGTGGTGGCGAAATCTTCAACTGAGTCTGAATACATAGCTGCTTCGGAGGCTTCATTAGAAGCAATATGGATGAAGAAGTTCATTACTGAGCTTAGTGTGGTTCCTAGTGCGTTGGACCTGTTGACCATCTATTGTGACAACATGGGTGCCATAGCCAATGCACAGGAGCCAAGGTCACACAAGAAGCTGAAGCATATCAAGCTACGTTTTCATGTGATTTGCGAGTATGTCGAAGATGGTGACATAAAGATTTCAAAGTACATTTCAAAGTACACACACCCATAATAAGCGTAGCATAAGGTCAAGTCATTAAGTTTATCTTGCTATAAGCTTTCTATACATAGTAACCTAATCCTTTGACCATGAGATCATGTAAATCACTTACACTGGATGGGTACTTTGATTACATCAAACGCCACTTCGTAAATGGGTGGTTATAAAGATGGGATTAAGTATTCGGAAAGTATGAGTTGAGGCATATAGATCAAGAGTGGGATTTGTCCATCCTAATGACGAATAGATATGCTATGGGCTCTCTTGGTGGAATGTCATTCAATTAGCTTGAAAGCATGTGACTAGGCCACAAGGGATGACATACCACGGTACGAGTAAAGAGTACTTATCGGTAACGAGGTTGAACTAGGTATAAGAGATACCGATGATTGAACCTCTGATAAGTAAAGTATCGCGCGACAAAGGGAATCGGTATCGTATGTTAATGGTTCATTCGATCACTAAGTTATCATTGAATATGTGGGAGCCATTATGGATCTCCAGGTCCCGCTATTGGTTATTGATCGGAGAGGAGTCTCGATCATGTCTGCATAGTTCACATACTCTAGGGTGACACACTTAAGGTTCGATGTCATATAGTAGATATGGAATATGAGTTGGAGACTGAATATTTTTTCAGAGTCCCGGATGGGATCCAGGACATCACGGGGAAGTCCGGAATGGCCCGGAGAATAAGATTCATATAAGGCAAGTTATTTTTTTGGGGTTCGGAAAAGTTCGGGATTTTTCCGGTAGAAGACCGGGAAGCTTCTAGAAGGTTCCGGAGGGTCCACCCATGGGCCCACGACCCTGGGAGGGGCCAGATGATCCGAGGGGGAGCAGCCCATCCCTAATGGGCCAAGCGCACTGCTTGTGACGGTAAAGCACACGTCCGTTGGGAACCCCAAGAGGAAGGTATGATGAGTACAACAGGGAGTTTTCCCTCAGTAAGTGACATAGGCATCCCAAATGGGCCTGCCGAAGATAGTACCCGGGGTTTACTGAAGGCCCACTACCCGAAGAATAAGAAGATTCGGAAGCCCAAGATATTATTAAGGAAAGCTGGAGTTGTAATAGGAAGCGTTATTTGTAATCTTGCGGGATGAGTTAGAAACCATACCGGACTCTGTAACTTGTACAACACGAATCCCTCGGCTCCGCCTCCTATATAAAGGGGGAGTCGAGGGACGAGGAAGGCATCGAATCATTGTTTACAAACCCTAGTTTTCATAATCATCGAGTACTTTTCGGCTGAAACCTTCGAGATCTACTTGCCCTCTACTTCCAACTGAACCCTAGCCTACAATCCATAGGCATTGACAAGTTAATACCTTGTCAATTGGCGCTGTCTGTGGGAACTAGAGGCGTAAGGATCTGATCTCGATGGCACGTTCAAGATCTTCGACATCATCAAACGCAAGCAACGCAATGGATCAAGGTAAACAGATCGCTGCTGGTCCTGTCGATTTTGTTCCTCACCCACCCTCCCGTTTGGATGCATATGCGTATCTGGCGGAGCCTATGGAGATGACGTTCGGAAGGTTTCGCTTTCGCGTCGAGAAGGAAGGATCGTATCGTGTCGAAATTCCGATTTCGTCGGGATCGTCGGCGATCGATTCCGATTTTTCAAACTATACATCGTCAACCGAACCAGGAGAAGAAGAAACTTCGTCGACACGCTACGTCAGCACAAGGGCAAGAGAGAAACTCGACAAGATCTTCAGCGACATGTCGTTTAAGTCATCTGCGGACTCACATATAAGCGATGGCTCAAGCAGTGTCGACAGTTACGACTTCATCGACAAATCTATTACAGTGGGCAAGGTCTTCATCAATCTCAACGATGGTGTCACCAAACCCAACATAGATCTGAATACAAAATATCATCAGATTTATGCCATTGAAGAGCCAAATAATGATCAAGAGGAAACATCCGAGGCTTTCGACGATCTGGGAAATCCATACGTCAATCCCTCCGATCTTCAACGAGGCCTGGGCAATAAGTACGTCGGGCCACAGCCACGACACAGAGTTCAACTCCCGCAAGCAGCGTGGGATAGAGCCGCGAGAGCTATGGACGGCTCAGAACCAATGGCCACCACAGCCACGCCAGAGGAATTGCAAGCATATCAATATAGGCTCGCACGAGCTGCAAGAGAATTGGAAAAACAGACAGCTGAGTTAAACAGGAGAAAGGAGGCAGCTTCTGCATCCAGCAGGAGAAGGGCAGATCTGAGTCGACAATCTAGAACTTCGGGTGATAGCCACAGGGAGGCTCGGAACAGAGCAAGATCAAGGTTACAACACATACCCGAAGCAGAAAGAAAGCACTTGGTCCAAAACCTCGACATGTCCTTTATGTCGATAGATACAAGAGGAAACATCATCCCTAAGACACCAGAGGCTGGGTATATGGCGACACATGCTTTTATCCTCGCATCTAAACCACCTCCAGGAGATCCAAGGGAAACACTATACAATATGGCGATAGCAGGAGTTGGAGCTATGGGGACAGCATTTGTATCAACGCCTCCCGAAGGAGCGGCAAGGCAAAATAGTCCACGACCTGCAGCAGCAGCAGCGGCAGCCCCTGAAGGACCAAGTGGAGCAAGAGACACGGCAGCACAAGCAAGGGTCGACAGAGCGCGGCAAAGCAGAAGGGAACATCGGCAATCCCCAGAGCTTAACGATGAGGATATGTGTGGCTTGCCGTGCTTCACAAGGAGAGTCTGAAAAACTCGAGTACCTTCAGGATTCAAGTTACCTGACAACTTCAAGAAATTCGACGGCCTTCAAGATCAAGAGGACTGGCTAGTTGATTATCTCGAGACGGTGAAGCTCACAGGAGGAACCAGGGCAACAGCTATGCAAAGCATCCAGGTGCATTTGAGTGGAGCCGCACGATCTTGGATAAAGAAACTTCCTCCAGGATCTATCGACAGCTGGGAAAGCTTCGAGGATGTGTTCGTCAAGAACTTCCGGTCCACATGCAAAAAACCTGCGTCGTTAGAGGAGTTGAGAGCATGTCGACAAAAGCCAGATGAGCCAATGAGAAAATATATCCAAAGGTGGAACATCATCAAAAACTCGGCAGAAAATATATCTGACGAGAGAGCGATAGATGCGTTTGTCGCAGGAATCAGGCGTGGAGATTTTGTCGAGGACTTGGGAAGGACCAACCCAAAGACAGTATCCGCGTTAATGGAAATAGCAAACAAATGGGCAGATGGAGAAGATGCTGTCCACAACAAACGGCACAGGTCGCCGGAGGAGGACCGTGGTCGAAATTATCAACCGAGGCGACGATTTCCTCGGCAGTACCCGAACTATGATGCTCCAGGACAAATTTCGGCAGGTTTTCGGGCAAACACAGGAGGAAACAACAGAGATGATTATCAGAGAAGCAATGAGCAGCGAGGCGATAATAGGGACGATTCTCGAAATAACAGGCAAAATAGCGGGCCTAGGTTCCCGAGGCCTTTCGTGTCTCCTGAAGAGATGATGAATGGGCCGTGTCAGATGCACTTTTTCCTCGACAGCAACGGAAAAAGACAGTCAGGACATCTGCAGAAAGATTGTCGCAATTTCCAAGCAATGTTAAGGTGGGCAGAGCATGCTAACGCTCGGGCAGCACAGAGAAATCCTCGAGAACCCAGGAGCGAGATTCACTTGCCACCTCCCCCCGCGATTACAGAAGACAATCGACATCATCTCAGAATAGCGGCAGCACCTCCACCACCACCTTACGTTGATCCTAACTCCAACGGAGCGGTGTCGATGATTCAAAAGGGAAGGCCATCCAATAGAGCTCAGAAAGTAATCTCACGACAGGTGTTCATGGCAGAAAAAATGCCTCCACCAACAGTCGAGTATCTTAATTGGTCAGGACAAGATATTGGCTTCACCATAGCAGATCATCCGCAGCAAGTTCCTCGACCAGGACAGTCAGCACTTATCTTACCAACAGTTATTGCGGGATTTGATGTCTCTCGAGTATTCATAGACGGCGGCAGCAGCTTAAACCTTATGTATGCAGATACATTAAGGAAGATGAACATATCCCTAGCAAACTTGAAGCCAACAGACACGAGGTTCCATGGTATCACACCGGAGAAACCAAGTTATCCATTGGGGAAAATCAATCTCGACGTTCAGTTTGGAACCCGAGAAAATTATAGAATCGAGAGGCTGGAATTTGAAGTTGTGGATTTTCCATCGCAGTACCACGCTCTGTTGGGACGACCAGCATATGCTAGATTTATGGCGGTGCCACACTATACATACCTGTTGTGGAGGATGCCTGGACCTAAGGGACCAATCACAGTCAAAGGAAGCTTCGCCTTAGCCGATAAATGCGATAAGGATTTTCATCGGATATCAGAAACTTTCGGGATGCAAGCTGAGTACCTGGCTTCAAGGAGTATGACTGACTACGACGTGCTGCCAGACGTTGGAAGGCCAAAAAAAGAATCAACTTTCAACACCGAGAAAAATTCTAAGGAGGTGCAGATTCACCCGACGGACCCGAAAAAGACGACGTCCATCGCAAGCAACATGGACCTCGCATAGGAAAGCGCGCTCATCGAGTTCCTCCGTGAGCACTGGAAAATCTTCGCATGGTGTCCAGCTGACATGCCAGGAGTACCCAGGGAACTTGCCGAGCACCACCTCAACTTGGATCCTCTCGCGAGACCAATCAAACAACCCTTGCGGCGTTTTTCGGAACCAAACCGCAAAGCTATGCTATCAGAAATAGATCGACTTAAGGATGCTGGTTTTATCAAAGAGATATCTACAGAAGCCACATGGGTAGCTAACCCAGTGATGGTGCCGAAGAAACACACGACAGTCCTTCGCATGTGCGTCGACTTTACGTGTCTCAATAAACATTGTCCTAAGGATCACTTTCCCCTCCCAAGGATCGATCAAATCATCGACTCCACGGCAGGATGTGAACGTCTTTCCTTCTTGGATGCATACTCTGGTTATAACCAGATCAGACTAAAAGAAGACGACGAGGCCAAAACAGCGTTCATAACACCTTACGGCGTGTTTTGCTACAGAACAATGCCTTTTGGTTTAAAAAACGCGGGAGCAACATATCAGAGGATGATGCAGAAGTGTTTGGCGACGCAGATTGGGAAAAACGTGCAAGTATACATCGACGATGTCGTCATAACATCAAAAAAGGGAGCAACGCTGATCGAAGATCTCAAGGAAACCTTTGACAACCTCGACAAATTCTGCCTCAAGCTGAACCCGACGAAGTGTTCTTTTGGCGTTCCAGCAGGAGAACTTCTGGGGTTTCTAGTTTCAGCAAGAGGAATTGAAGCAAATCCCGACAAAATACAAGCTATCGTAACAATGAGGAAGCCAACAAAGTTGAAAGAAATACAGCAGTTAACTGGGCGAGTCGCAGCTTTGAGCAGATTCGTCGCCAGGTTGGGAGAAAAAGTGTTACCATTTTACGCTCTGATAAAGCAAGGAGAGAAATTCCAGTGGAACGAAGAGGCCGACAGAGCTTTCGAGGATTTGAAGGGCACAATCTCGACACCACCAATCTTGGTGGCGCCGAAGGAAAAGGAACCTCTCCTGCTGTATATTGCAGCCACGCCCCAAGTGGTTAGCACGGTGCTAGTTGTTGAAAGAGAAGAAGAAGGAAAACTCCATGGAGTGCAAAGGCCAGTATATTTCATCAGTGAAGTTTTATCGCCTTCCAAACAGCGGTACCCGCAGTACCAAAAACTAGCATATGGAGTAATTGCAACGGCAAGGAAGTTGCGCCACTATTTTTCGGCACACCCGATAATAGTAGTCAACGAAGCACCTCTTTCAAATATACTGAACAATCCAGAAGCTACAGGGCGTGTCTCCCTTTGGGGAATAGAACTTCCCCTCGGGACATCACGTATGAAAAAAGAAAGGCAATCAAGTCGCAAGTTCTGCCGGATTTCATTGCAGAGTGGATGGAGCTACAAAACACAGGACCCCCAGATTTATCGAGAACTTGGACCATGAACTTCGATGGGTCCAAAAGAGTAGAAGGAGCTGGCGCAGGAGTAGTACTTATATCACCTGAAGGCGACAAGTTGAAATACGTCCTTCGGATGACGTTCCCTAATGCATCCAACAATGAAGCAGAATATGAAGCCCTCATACACGGGATGAAGATGGCGAATGCTTGCGGTGCAACTCGACTAAAAATCTTTGGCGACTCACAATTGGTGGCTCAGCAAGTTATGAACCAATGTGACGCAGTCAACGACAGCATGGTGGCATACAAGGAGGTGTACAATGAGCTAGAGAAGCTATTTGATGGATGCGAGGTAAATCACATCAGTAGATTGAGCAATGATGAAGCTGACATTCTCGCAAACATCGGGTCGCAGTGCCTCCCAATCCCGCCAGGAGTATTTTGGGAAGAAATAGCGGAGAGATCCACGAAGCCAAAAAAAGTACAGAAAAAAGCAAAAGAAGAGAAAACTTCGACGCCTCTCAATGAAACCACGGAGGATGAAGAGGACCAAGAGCTTGTGATGATGATACAAATTCCTTGGATGCAAGCATATATATCATACATCCTCAGGAAAGAAATACCCAACGATCCAGTTGAAGCAAGGCGAGTTATTCGACGATCCAAAGCTTTCACAGTGATCAAAGGGGAATTATACAAGCGAAGTATTTCAGGGGTCCTGCAAAGGTGTGTCACACCCGAAGAAGGAAGAATAATTCTGAAGGATGTACACGAAGGAATATGTGGCCACCACGCAAGTAGTCGAGCTATTGCAGCCAAAGTTTTTCGGGCAGGATTCTATTGGTTGACAGCAATTGAGGATGCCAAAGAAATAGTAAGAACTTGCGACGCGTGTCAAAGATTCGCCGCCAAACCTCACTCTCCAGCGGCGGAATTAACACCAATACCATTGTCGTGGCCCTTTGCCCAATGGGGACTTGATATGGTGGGCAAGTTGCACAAAGCTTCGCCAGGAGGATATGAGTACTTACTGGTCGCTGTCTACAAATTCACTAAGTGGGTAGAAGCGAAGCCAATAAATTCACCAGATGCAGCGTCGGCAATAAAGTTTGTGAAAGGCCTCGTTTTTCGGTTTGGGGTGCCTCATAGCATTGTTACAGATAATGGTTCAAACTTCACATCCAAGGAATTCAAGGAATACTGCGCAGAAGTAGGCATTAAATTGCACTTTGCGTCAGTTGGGCACCCGCAAACTAACGGACAAGTCGAGAAAGCCAATGGTATCATCTGCAACGGCCTCAAAAAGCGCCTGCTAGGACCGCTTGAAAAAGCTCGACATACTTGGCCAGAGGAATTGCCAAGTGTTTTGTGGAGCATCCGAACAACACCAAATACGGCGACACAAGAAACTCCGTTTTTTCTCGTCCACGGAGCTGAAGCAGTACTACCAATTGAAATAGAGCATGATTCTCCAAGGGTAATAGAGTATGACGAAGAAACATCACAAAAAGCTCGGAAGGATGATATGGACGCACTCGCCGAAGCTCGCGATGAAGTACTTTCACGAGTCACCAAATACCAGCAAGACCTCAAAAACTACCACAGTCGACGGTTAAGACCAAGATCTTTTCAAGTTGGGGATTTGGTCTTGCGGTTAAATCAAAAAAGTACTGAGAAGCTCGAATCACCATGGTTGGGGCCTTACGTCGTCACAGAAGTCATCGACGGAGGAGCGTACAGGATCAAGGACAAGAAGACAGGGGCTCCCGAGAAAAACCCCTGGAACGTGGCACAGCTCAGGCGGTTTTACGCCTAGAGTTGAAATATAGTCCTCCTCTGTAAAAATACAATGTACTGAAACGCCCGCGAGTTTTCAGACGCACTCTTTTCCTTTTCGGGGCACCGAGTGGGGCCGGAAAGGTTTTTAATGAGGCGAGCTCGCGGTGCTGCAATATAATAAAGATAGTGGAGATATATTTCTTATTCTTCGATACACTCGGGGGCTCAATGCCTTCAAAGTCTCAAAATACGTACAATATAGACAAACTAAACTTACCGAAATATTTCGCCTTGGTACACTAATACCTCGCCAAATATAAAACATCGGAAGCTAACAATTATGAATATAGGGTACTCGTCAAAATCTTACTGCCTTGGTCCAAGAACCTCGCAAACAAAAATATAGAACTTCGACACCACAACACTCGGGGGCTTCTAACCCATCAATGAAAAAACAAAGGTATCTTATTATGACAGGAGGGAAAACCTTCGAGATAGCAAAACAGTATAAACTCCAGCCAAAAGCTCGGGGGCTCAGTGATCAAAAATAGAAAAAATACAGAGCCAACAGCTTTACAATATAGATTGTGTTTACAAATACACAAAGGTGTATCAATGATAGAAATACAGCAAAGAAGAGGAAAAAGTTTTCAAGGGAAACCTAGCACATGATCTATGGTTATCCGCTCAGTAGAAGGACGAGTACTATGCTCAGCATAGCTTCCCTTCACAAAGAACTCAGAATCCATCCGAAGAAGTTCATCCATCATATCTTCGGCAACAGGAGTCACCAAATCGTCAATCTTGCCCATATTTCTCTTTTTCTTTGCCATCTTCGCCAGGCAAGTAGGAACAATTTGATCTATGGGCAATTTTGGATGACAAATTTTTATCATCATCATGGCAAATCTTGCGCCAGCAGAAAGTTGAGCCCGCACAAAGCCATGGATTCGAGGAGCATCTCGAAATTTTTCCATTAAAGCTGGAAGGGTCTCTGGCATTTTGTTCCGAGGGAACATGGTTCCATAAACTAAGAATAAAGTCTTCGTACAGAAGTCAAGGAAGTCGCGGACCTGAGCCGCGCGATCTTGAAATCTGACGATTTGGCGGGTGCGCTCAGGAGTAACCCAAAAGTTAGACCCATGTTGCGCAGCCAGTCTCAGCAAAATAGTGGTTCGAGCTTCAACACGTTGGTCTTCGGCAGCAGTATCCAGAAACGAGCCTGACACACCAAACAAAAAATCAAGGAACGAATAGCGAAGAACAACATCCAACACGGTTACGAGCAGGAAACATACCTGTCATGTCCAAACTGGCATCAGTCATTAGCTGAAGCATATAATTCTCGCGAGAAGAAGTTTCAGCAGCTTCAGCAACAGCAGCATCCTTCGCAGCGATGGCTTCTTTTGCCTGTTGAAGAGCAATTTTCTCTCTCTCAGACGCTTGTCGAGATTTTTCCATCATCGCAAGAGTTTGTTTCTTCATGGATTGAAGTTGTTGTCGAAGTTCTTGCAAATCTTCCGACAAATGTTTGCTTGAAGAACCTTCGAGAGGGTTATCATCGATTAGCAGTTTCTTCGAGAAGGAAGAAGCAGGTGAAGCATCGGCAGAGCAAGGATTGGTCGAATAGTTGTCAAATATTAACTGGAAAAGAAAGCGCCAGGATCAATGATAGTGCTAGAGGGAATTTCATTAATTTCTAGAAATATTTACATAGACATTACAAAAGAAGTTTCTCCAAAAGGACTACCATGATAATTGTCGCCACAGCTAAATTGGAGACAAGGGAAAAAGAGACAGAGAAAGCAAAAAAACAAAGAGGCATGCAACTAGACCTCCGGCCTTGATGAGCTAGGAGTTGAAGATGGTTTGATCCCGAGATAGGCCAGGATTTTCTTCGTGTTGGGCTTGGCTGCCTTAATCAATGACCTCCATCTTGCTTGCTCTATCTGCTCGGCGTCGCCAACTTTCATCCAGTCAACAGTTTGTTGGCTGTCAGCGACCAAGGCAACAGTGCTCTCGACAGCAATTTTCATGTTCTCCTGGCGCATTTTCAGCCCAAGGTCTTCTGACGAATTGAAGCTCTGGGCAAGGGCAAGGAAAGTCTTGGGCTCCTCTTTCTTCGGGAAGAAGTAGGGGAATAGTTTTGACAATCCTGCGTCAGCATTCATCACACCTTCACGAATTTCGGATCCATGAAGCTCCAAATAACAAAGTGTGTCCAGGAGAGGATCATTGTCGGGATTCTCTAGCTCAAACTCTTGGTTTGTTTGGCCTGCAACAGGGAATAAACGTCGGTAAAAAGCAAGAAAAAAGCAGGTTCTATAAAAAATAGAAGGGATCGATAACATTACCTTGAAAGCGCCGGTTTTGCAATTTCAGGCGCTTGAGGATCCCCTGCTCACGAGTGGCCTGTGCGGCTTTGTGCTCGTTTAAAGCAGTCTCAGCATCTTCAAGTTTCTTCTGCACTTCCTCGACACTAGCAGCTTTTGCCTTGGCTTCATTAGCCTCTGCTTTGGCTTCACTAGCAACAAGTTCGGCTTTCTTGCGGGCCGCTTCACTTTGCTCCAGTTTTTGAGCAAGAGTGTCGGCGAGCTTGTTGGCCTCTGCAAGTTTTTCTGTCGAAATAGAAAAGAAAGGTCAAAATTGCGACAAAAACAGGAGCAAGAAGTCAGAATCAACGACAGCAAAAAAGTTATTACCTTCAGTTCTGCTGGCATACTCACGATACCCAATAAATTGGGATCCGATGCGGATAAGCTCTTTGATCATGGGCTGTCAAAGAAGAACAAAGAAAGAGAAACGTCGGTATGGAAAAAGAATGAAGGCGTAAAAAAAGCAAACAGAGGAAATATAGATATTGGCAAGAAAATTAAAAAACTTACATCATCCAAGAGCAGAGTAGAAGAGCTACCCAATTGAGGGGCAGGCTCAATGATCGTTTCAACCCTTGTCCTTTTTGGTGAAGGAGCAACGGGGCTTGATGGCGGAGTAGCGGTGACGACGTTTTGTTGAGGAGGCGAGGATTCTTCTCCTTCAACTAGCGTATCCGAGGCAAGTAAAGTATGTGACGTGCTCGTCCGAGGAGCCACGTCAAAAGTTGGTACTTCTTCCTCATCATCGCTGTGATTAAAAATCGACAGCATAAAAAGCAAGACAAGACAAAAAGTTCGAGTACAGAAATAAGGAGAAATCAAAATGACTTACGAGCTGACGAGGGATTCAAGATAAGGATCATAAGCTGCCTTCTGACGTGAAGGATCAACTTCTTCGGCCTTGGAAGTGCCGGAATCTTCGACGTCATTCCTCTTCCTTTTGCCTTTTGGAGAAACAGCGGGAGGAGGAGATAGTGCCGAAGCAGTGCCTTCGGAAGATCCCGCAGATTTTCGAGAATCCACAGGTTCATTCACAAAAGACGGAGCTTCTTGATTGTCATCAGTGACAATGGCCCTTTCTTCGACTTCTCCACCTTCAGGAAGAGGAGGAAGCGAGACAAGGTCTGGATGATTCTGTGCAAAATAAAACAGGGAGAGATATCAGAAATAAAGTTACAAAAAAGATAGCAAAGCAACAACAAGACAATAGATAAAGATTACCTCGGGAAGTGGATTGGCGGCGCTGAATGGCGTCACACGGCAAGAAGAAGGGACAGCATCTTTTTTGCTGAGAGATGAAATTTTTCGGACAAGTCTTTCTAAATCCTTGACCTCCAAATTCACCGACAGCCGATCTACGTCCTTGTCGCCGGCATATTTCCAGAGAGGATGTTTGCGAGCCTGAAGCGACTGCACCCTAGTCCTAAGAAAGTATGCAGTGATTTGGATACCCGATAACTCTTTGCCGCGAGTATTTTGCAACTCGTGGATACGAGCCATCAAGGTTTCTGTCGACACCCTTTCTTCTTCGGTGGCCTCCGCGTCCCAGGAGCGGCGGCGAAAGATTTTCTCGGCGCCATCAAAAGGAGGGATGTTGTCCTCCGCACATCCATGGTTCTCCTCCTGAATGTACAACCATTTCTTGCGCCATCCTTGAACTGAGTCAGGAAGCTTGACGTCGAAGTAGTCGATAGTGGGCCGAACAGAAATCACAACGCCGCCTATATTATAGGCGACATTGGGCGAGCCATTCCGGCGGCAGAAGAAAATGCGCTTCCATAGCGCCCAGTTAGGCTGGACGCCAAGGAAGGCCTCGCACAGAGTGATGAAAATAGAGATATGGAGGATTGAATTTGGCGTGAGGTGGTGGAGTTGCAGACCGTAGATAAAAAGAAGTCCATGGAGAAAAGGATGAATGGGGGCGGAAAGACCGCGGATGAGGTGGTCGACAAAACTTACCCGATACCCCATTGGAGGGGTTGGGTAGCTTTCCTCACTGGGGAAGCACAATGCCTTGGGTTTCTTGCTGATCCCCAGCTTCCTCAGCATGTTGACGTCTTGAGTGGAAATCTTCGATCTCTCCCACTCCGCTGTCCCCAGATCCACGGCGGCCATGGAGGATTCCGGCGTGCTGTGCCTCGTCAATCGACGCGGTGGCATCAACAATGGCGCGAGGTTCGCAGCTTGGAGACGAAGAGCTTAGGTGGCTGTGGGTCGCAGGAGGAAGTTTGCAGATGAGAGCAGGAGGACGGCGCGAGTGGAAGTGCCCAAGGAGGAAGAAGACAGATTTATATAGGGGTGCGGTGAAACGACGAACCGTTGGATAAGGAAAATGTGTGACAGATGATAGCCACGTGGCAACAAGGGTAAAAAAGTAATTCAACGTTATGGAAGTTACGGTGTGTGTGCCAGAAAAAGCGGAGGACGTGTGTCCCCCACTTGCACGACGTGTCAAGATAGTGGATTAATTGGGCCCGCATGGCAGTGAGAAAAGACTTGTCGCAAATTTTTGACAAGCAATCGTGGCTATCGTCAGCAACAACGTCATCTTGGCAGAAGAAAAAATTCGACTCAATAGCTTCATAAAAGGCGACACGGAAAAATAATGTTGAGCCTTTGAATCAAATACAAGTTTTTGATCAAATGCTCGGGGGCTACTTTGGAAAAAATAAAAAAAAAGAGATCCAGAAAGACAAAATAGAAATGGCGTGAGCCTATAACCAAATAAAAATATTTGTTCATAGTCTCGGGGGCTACTCCCATCGGGAGCGCTGTTCGCGCACCCGAGAAATTATAAAACTTTGGGAGATTAAAGAAAATATATCGGCATAAGGCGCGGAGCCTACACCCAAGTACAAGTCCTTGGCTGTAGCCTCGGGGGCTACTCCCATCGGGAACGCTGCTCGCGTGCCCGATGAAGTTATAAAAAGAAAGAAAGAAAGAGAAAAAGAAAGATAGAAGAGCAAAAGAGTATATTTCGAGTTATAATTAACTCTACATATACTCCCATCGGGAGAGCAATATAAGTCATCTTTGACTCGATAAAATGTGCCATTCCAACAGCCGAAAAAGCACTCGACAATATATTCTCAGAACGCCAAAGTTGCGATCAATTTCTGAATGCCGCAAATTTGCGAAGGTAAGACCCCAGATCCGTTCTGCTGGGCGTGGCATCGCCGAAGACTGCGCTCTGCTACTTTTATCCGTATCAACAGATACGAAGAAAAATCCTAACGGACGCGTTAGGTACCCGATAAATTTTACTGGGACTCGACAGAATGGTAAGACCTTAAGCGGCGTCTGTCGAAGTTTACACTGGTATCCCGAGGTCATGTCCAGGGACGTGATCTTGAAGTAGGTTTTTGCGGATTGCCACTAGAGCAGTTAACTAGTACCTGATCCTTCAGATGAACTAGCCCCAACTACCATTATCCCTGTACAATATAGATGTTTATGAGAAGAAATATAGAAAAGTCAAAGCTGTCGAAAAAAGATAAACAGTGGAGATTTTCCTTGACCCTACGATTCAAGCAAAATCTCGGGGGCTACTGACATAGGCATCCCAAATGGGCCTGCCGAAGATAGTACCCGGGGTTTACTGAAGGCCCACTACCCGAAGAATAAGAAGATTCGGAAGCCCAAGATATTATTAAGGAAAGCTGGAGTTGTAATAGGAAGCGTTATTTGTAATCTTGCGGGATGAGTTAGAAACCATACCGGACTCTGTAACTTGTACAACACGAATCCCTCGGCTCCGCCTCCTATATAAAGGGGGAGTCGAGGGACGAGGAAGGCATCGAATAATTGTTTACAAACCCTAGTTTTCATAATCATCGAGTACTTTTCGGCTGAAACCTTCGAGATCTACTTGCCCTCTACTTCCAACTAAACCCTAGCCTACAATCCATAGGCATTGACAAGTTAATACCTTGTCAGTAAGAAACCAAGGTTATCGAACCAGTAGGAGATGAAGATCACGTGAAGGTTGTTGGTGAAGGAGTGTAGTGCGGCGCAACACCAGGGATTCCGGAGCCAACGTGAACCTGCACAACACAATCAAACTACTTTGCCCCAACTTAACAGTGAGGTTGTCAATCTCACCGGCTTGCTGAAAACAAAGGATTAAACGTATGGTGTGGAAAATGATGTTTGTTTGCAGAAAACAAAATAGAACAATGATTGCAATAGGTTGTATTTCAGATGTAAAAGAATGGACCGGGGTCCACAGTTCACTAGTGGTGTCTCTCCATAAAAGATAAATAACATGTTGGGTAAACAAATTACAGTTGGGCAATTGACAAATAGAGAGGGCATAACAATGCACATACATATCATGATGACTACTATGAGATTTACTTAGGGCATTACGACAAAGAACATAGACCGCCATCCAGCATGCATCTATGCCTAAAAAGTCCACCTTCGGGTTAGCATCCGCACCCCTTCCAGTATTAAGTTGCAAGCAACAGACAGACAATTGCATTAAGTACTGTGCGTAATGTAAACAATACAAATATCCTTAGACAAAGCATTGATGTTTTATCCCTAGTGGCAACAGAACATCCACAACCTTAGAACTTTCTGTCACTGTCCCAGATTCGATGGAGGCATGAACCCACTATCTAGCATAAATACCCCCTCTTGGAGTTACAAGTATCAACTTGGCCAGAGCCTCTACTAGCAACGGAGAGCATGCAAGATCATAAACAACACATATACGATAGATCTATAATCAACTTGACATAGTATTCCATATTCATCGGATCCCAAAAAACACAACATGTAGCATTACAAATAGATGATCTTGATCATGATAGGCAGCTCACAAGATCTAAACATGATGGCACAATAGGAGAAGACAACCATCTAGCTACTGCTATGGACCCGTAGTCCAAGGATGAATTACTCACGCATCAGTCCGGAGGCGGGCATGGTGATGTAGAGCCCTCCGGTGATGATTCCCCTCTCCGGCAGGGTGCCGGAGGAGATCTTCTGAACCCCTATTTATTCCTTCGTCCCCGAAAACCCTAGTACCGAGAGCCAAAATACCAGAACAGTTCCAGAGACGCCGCCACCATCAACCCTAACTCGGGGGTTCAGAAGATCTCCTCCGGCACCCTGCCGGAGAGGGGAATCATCACCGGAGGGCTCTACATCACCATGCCCGCCTCCGGACTGATGCGTTAGTAATTCATCCTTGGACTACGGGTCCATAGCAGTAGCTAGATGGTTGTCTTCTCCTATTGTGCCATCATGTTTAGATCTTGTGAGCTGCCTATCATGATCAAGATCATCTATTTGTAATGCTACAAGTTGTGTTTTTTGGGATCCGATGAATATGGAATACTATGTCAATTTGCTTATAGATCTATCTTATATGTGTTGTTTATGATCTTGAATGCTCTCCGTTGCTAGTAGAGGCTCTGGCCAAGTTGATACTTGTGACTCCAAGAGGGGGTATTTATGCTAGATAGTGGGTTCATGCCTCCATTGAATCTGGGACAGTGACAGAAAGTTCTAAGGTTGTGGATGTGCTGTTGCCACTAGGGATAAAACATCAATGCTTTGTCTAAGGATATTTGTATTGTTTACATTACGCACAGTATTTAATGCAATTGTCTGTTTGTTGGGGGGATGACCCCCGGTATGCCAAAGGCATGCCAAACCGGATGGTTTGAGCCATCAAAGTACCGGTTTAAAGATTATTCCGGATGGTTAGAACCATTAAAATAAAGGGCTTTCTATTTTCGTGCCCTCAGGTCCTTAGTTGTACTCAGTTTTCCCCAGCTCCTTAGTTTTTCCTCAGTTTTCCCCAAGCCCTTGTTTGAAACCCGCAGAAGCAGCTCAGACGGCAGGATTCCCGTTTAGTTGACCGTTCTGTCACGTGTGGGGCCGCGTCGTGTGGGGCCGCGTCGCGTGGGGCTGGTAGAAAGGGACCGCGTGGGATAGGACGAGAAGCGTTTGGTTGCACGTGAGCAGGAGCTGGGTTCTATCTCTCTCGGCCCCAAATTGGCATTATTAAGTGCACCTTTTTCCCCTCTTTCTCTCTGTCCTTTTCACCAAATTAGTATAAAATCTAGAGAAGCTTGCATTTCTGACTTTCTTCAATTATTTGTGCCTTTTGGCCCTCGTTGTTTGCCCAATATGGCAGCAAATCTAGTACTCCCTCTGGTCCATATGTATGTAGTTAAATCTAGAAGCAAATCTCCAGGATAATGTACGATAAATTCACAGTCAAAGTAAATCAAGAAAACTAAGTACGGCCAACAAAATATAGTAGACTAGGGATAGATAATCCCTAGATAATATGGATAGATAATAAGCTGCATACACAGCAGCCAACATAGTAACAGGTTCTTCACAGCACCATCATACTAACATAACAACAAGGGATCCCTAGCTAACAACAAAGGGATCCCAACAACAAACTAGGAGGCGGCAGCGGCAAGACACGTCCGGGACTCCGCCTACCCCATCTGGCTCTGCCTCCACTTGTTGCTCTTGCTCCCCTTGGGAGCCTTGGGCTTGATCGGAGGCATGCGCCCGGCGGAGATCTCCACCCGCTGCAAGCTGCGGAGGTGCATGCCGAGCGCCCTGTGCTTGGCGCGGAAGGAGTGGACGTTCACCGTCGTGCCGACCTTGGGGAAGGTGGTGCTGATGTTCTCAGCATGCGTGACGAGGCAGTTGAAGTCCGTGGCGCCGAGTCTCCTGGTGCAGAAGGGGCACCTGTAGACCTCCTTGGCGAAGTAGGAGATGTACTGGCCGACCTGCAGCCTCCGCAAAGACTGGCGAGTCTTGACGTCCTCCTCCTCCTCGTCGCTGCCGACGTCGCAGCCAGACATCTGATCCATATCAAACAGAAACTAGTGAATGAGTTGCAACGATGACTAACGTACATGATAACAAAGTTAAGAAAAACAGAGTCAGCCTCAGTTAGAGTGGACATGATTATATATCTACAGGGAAGGTGTAAGCGAACTAAAGCTCATGCACAACAGATTTGTACACAGCAATGGTTCGCTGAACCCTCCCTGTAAAAATTTGTGCCCAACCATTCATCATAGGCAAAGAAACAGATTCTAGATCTGAACTAGATCTGAACTTGAACACATTCGAGATTATTTGCAAAATTAAACGGTTGATATCTTTTGATTAGTGCATAAAATAACTGATTGAGATCCCATGATTACTTGCATAAATTAACTGATTGAGATCCAATATTACTTGCATAAATTAACCGAACAGCCGAACCCCAAATCTTAAACGAAATCAAGAAGTGATCAAAACAAAATGGAATAAAATCGGCGCAAATATTAGCCCAATACTCATCCATCTACAGATCCATCTACACCAGCAAAAATAGGGTTCAAAAAGGAATGGGGAACAAAAAAGGAAGCAAACCGTAATTACCTCGTTCCATGGGTCCTCCAGGGAGGTGTCGTAGGGGTTCGGGGGCGGGACGTACGGCACGGGGTCGTAGGGGTCCCATCCCGCCGGGATCTGACTGCCACCGGCGGCAGCAGCCTCCGATGCACCGGCGACGGCGGTGGCGGCGGCGACGTCCGTAGAGGGGACGGCGCCGAAGATGGAGGCGTCGCGCTTCGAGCCTACCTCGACGATGGGATTGGCATTCTCCTTGTCCATCTCTCCGGCGGAGGAAGAGGAAGAGGGAGAGGGTTTTTTGCTTTGGAGAAGATGATGGGACGTGAGAGAGTTGGCGATGCGTGAGCGAGTGAGAGTGACAGAGAGAGTGCGAGGAGGCGTCTATAAAGGCGAGGGGTGGTTAATGCGACCCGCGTCCTACGCGTGCACAGGTGCACGTCTGCACGTCTTGGACTTCTGCAACGCGACACGCGTCTACGCGTCAACAATTGCACGTGTCCTCGAGTCTAACCCTGGAAATTTAGATATACTCAGGTATACCCTCGAGTCTTATACTAGCATTTTTTGTGTGCTCAATTTTCCCCTCGAGTGCTAATACTGGCTAGTGCAATATACTCAGTTTTACCCTCAAGTGGCTGGTCAACAGAGAGTCAACAAATGGGATTAACTAGTTAAATGAGTCATTTAATGTGCAAAAAAATCCGAAAAAGAGTGGCACTTACTCATGGAGTCTTTACCACAAATTGCCACTTCTCAAATCATAGATAAATCATAGATAAATCAAGTTTTACCACAAATTGCCACTTCTCAAATCACCTAGTAGCTATGAAGGTGCATGGTTTTCCACAATAAGCCCTTCCCAAAACAGCTTCCCCCAAATCATACTTTGTCTAAATGAGGCCACAATTCTCACACTGATGTATATTGGTATTGCAAATAGTTTGAGGTAGGCCAAGATGGGTTTCATTCTACAAAACACGTATTTTCCATTTTTTAAATCTCATATTTGAATCCCTTAGTCTATTTACTACTCAGGTGCCCTTGGTTTCTTGATAGTACTCAGTTTTGCCCTCTCTCTTCACAAATTCTCACAGACGTGCAACATCGCCCTGATTGGTCTATCCCATGTCACGCGGATCGTGCCCGCCGACCGTTGATCGTATGATATAGGGAACGGGCAGGATAACCCCTCTCTCTCTCTCTCTGTTGGCGGTTAATTAGCTTCCACCCTCTAAGTATGCTGAAGGGCGGTTTTCTGTATTATTTTTCACGCGCTAAAAATTATAAACTCTTTTAGGCGTTATTTTTCACGCAAAAAATGATAAACCATCACCGATTTGTTGTTGCCATTACTTTTCACGCAAAAAAAATGATAAACCATCACTGATTTGTTGTTGCCATTACTTTTCACGCAAAAAAATGATAAACCATCACCGATTTGTTGTTGCCATTACTTTTCACGCAAAAAATGATAAACCATCACCGATTTGTTGTTGCCATTACTTTTCACGCAAAAAAATGATAAACCATCACCGATTTGTTGTTGCCATTACTTTTCACGCAAAAAAATGATAAACCATCACCGATTTGTTGTTGCCATTACTTTTCATGCAAAAAATGATACACCATCACCGATTTGTTGTTGCCATTACTTTTCACGCAAAAAATGATAAACCATCAACAATTTGTTGTAGCCATTACTTTTCACGCAAAAATCATAAACCATCTATCTTTGTATAGAATGATAAACCTATCACGTACGATTTTTGAGGTCATTTAGAGAAGGCAGAAAAAACCTAATTTGTTACAAAAGTTTGGCATACATGATGGCATACCTATAACAACAAGGAATATCTAAAAGGGAAAGTTTCAGAAAATTTGAAATTTAGGGTGAAAATGATGCCATACATGATGCTGTTTTTCGAGGTTTTGACCTGAAAATCAATTGGGTATTATAAAGGGAAATAAAAAGTTCGAAAAATGTAAAAACGAAACAATCTATCTATCTATGTATAGAAGATCAGCTGTATGAAATTTGAGGTTATTTAGAGAAGGTAGAAATAATCACCTTGTTAGAAAAGCTGGTTTCAAACAGACGAAACGGCATGCGCTTAAGCAAAGTGATTTTTTCGAACATCTCCAAATTACCCCAAATTTTCCATACATGATGCCATACGTGTAACAACAAGGAACCCTATCTAAAAAGTGTCAAAAAAGTTTGCCCAACCGTATAGCTCTATCAAAAAGAACCTCACCATGGTGCTAGTATAATTTTGGGATAGTTACAAACTTTCGTTACCTAACCTTCAACATGAAACTTGTTTCAAATTCATTTTGGCCTACAAGAAACAAATCCCAACTTGATTCGAGCACCACAGCCTCCAAACGATGCCGATGCCGATATCGGCATGGTCAGAATGGCTATGCTCGCCGCCACTGCTAGGTCAACATCGGGATGCACCCTCAATCCCGTCCCCTCATTCGATCACTGACACACCAGAGATACCGCCGAGGCCAATGCCGAACGTACATGCTGATGCCAATGCCGAACATGCATGCACGCCGCTGTGGGCACGGCCACGCCGACCCGCTATGCTGGACGCCACAGACCGCCGCGAGGTCTTTCCCTTCGCCACCACACTCTCCTAGCACCCACCTATACACGCCAGAAAGGAGAGACACTAGTTTTCTCTACATTGCTCGCGTTCGTGTCCGACACGGTCAGTCAAAGTTTTGAGGTGGTCGTCGATGCCGTCGACCATTTCTTCTCTTCTTTGCATGGTTAAACGCGTCTAGTTCATATCTATCTAATGCGTCTGGTCTCGCCTCATGCAGTTCTTTGTGGAGGTCGATCTCATCTCGGCACCCCGCATGCCACCTCCTCCGTGCCATCGCTGTAGAGCTCCGTTTAAAAATCTAATCCTACCCGTGTATTGCCCCTTGTATCAGCGTCATGGCCCCACTTGTCATTTGATATAGCGAAGCCCCACTCGTTCGCGTTTTGGTCAGGGATACAGCGATGCTTACGGTCAAACAAAGATGGATGGTCTGACGTGTCTTTGCAGGCTCTACGTGGCCCCACTAGTCAGAAGATAACGGTCAACCGTCGGGCAACCGGCCGTTACATCACGTGTGATGGTTTCAGATAAACGCTTGGGTAAAACTGAGGAAAAACTAAGGAGCTGGGGAAAACTGAGCACAACTAAGGACCCGAGGGCACGAAAATAGAAATCCCTAAAATAAAACATACCGGTATCCAAGGAGGGGTATACCGGAACCAGATAAAATGCTACTAGAGTACCGGTATAGATTGCACTGTAGCACGTCGGCAAGACTGGTCAAAGATGCTCTCCAGAGCTAGAAGACAAAGATGAGCGAAGCGAGTCAGCTTTTATCGAAGCTGTGACGCCAAAGGAGAAGGATGACGCAAAAGGCACCGGAGGACGTTAGCACCCCTGATTAAAGAGATACCGGCGCCGCCGGTAGCTAAAGTAGCTTTGTAAAGTAGTTTGTCCAGTCAAAGATGCCATTAGTGTTTCCTAGGGTTTCTTCCCCTGTAAACCACCCTCTCCCCTATATAAGGAGAGGGGGCACCCCCATTACGCGCACGGTGAAAGAGGGAGGAAGAACCTATAACCTTGCTTGAGCAAGCAATAGAAAGATCTGAGGAGGAAATCGCTCTCGTGTTCTTCTTCTTCTTCCTTTGGCCTAGGCCCTGTTCTTGAGCAGTTCATCCGGAAAATCCGTCCCGTCCTTACCAAAACCCTCCCCTGAATCCTCTAGCGCACATTCGGCCCCAACTTAAGCCATCCCATGGCATCTGTCTCTTCACCACGACGACAGTTGGCGCCCACCGTGGGGCCAGTAGCTCCGCTTGCTGGAGTTCATATTCGGGCGGGCCTCCTCACCATCGCCGGCGAGCGCATCGTCACCGCGCTCGTCGACCGTGTCCTCGACAGGGACTTCATCAACGACAACACGGGCTACTTCGCCAACGGCGGTAAGTACCCCAAGAAGAGACACACCGTCGAGCTCGGGAGCTTCCGCGTCTACTACGGCACCATCCCCGAGCGCCAGTGCCTCTCGCCGGTGCTGGTGGCCCCGGACCCGCCAAGATCTGCGCTTCCCAGCAGCCGCACCGCCAGCAACGTCGAGGTGCTGGTCGTTGGTGCAGGCAACGCCGACAAAGGAGATGCGGCGGAGGGCGCTGGACAGACGAAGTCCACGCGCACGGCCAAGCCGTCGACCGAGCTCGACCAGGTGGTTGCGGGTGCATCCGCAGTGCCTCTGGAAACTCCTCTCCAGGCGGCCATGAGCGTGTTGGCGACGCCCATCGCGCAAAACGCCGATCCGGCAGCGGCTCAGGCAGAGCTGGAGGTGCAGCGCCAGAAGTTGCTCTCCAAGGGCGAGGACATCATCCGGGCGCAGCGCGAGCTGAACCGGACCCTACGTGAGTACAACGCTGCCCATGGCTTTGCTTCTGTCAGCGCGCATCCGGCTAGGCAACCGGAAAATAGGCTTAGAGCTCGCAATCTAGATCAGGATTTGCGTAAGGAAATTCTTACCAGAAAAAGTGCCTCTGCATCTGTGAGCATCGTAGAGAAACCGAAATACAGTAGCCCGGATAAAACTATCAAAGCTCCTAGAGCTGCTGTAGAGCTGTGTGAGCCGCTTACCGAAGATGCTTTGGCAAAACAGCAGGATTGCGTTAGAGAGTTGCTTGACATGATTGAGCAGCAAAATGCTGAGCAGCTCACAAAAGTAAACAAGGCTGCGGCGTCAAAATATGTGCGTTCTACAAAGAATGCCGGAAACAAGTCCCATGGCCAGGCATCGTCCCCCCATCCGGACAAGAGAAAAGAAAAAATGAATGCACAGCAGATGACTGTGTACGATCCGGTACTTGCCGGAAAACAACAAGCCGGGCGGTATGAGGCCGGTAGAAAAAATCAAGGGGCAACAGGTGTTTATGCCGGAAACGGTTATGCCGGAAAAGATTACGCCGGCAGAGAAGAAAGTGGGCAAAATTTTCGCGCTGCAAGAGCAGCGTACGTGGAAGAGGAAATGCCTCCGCCAAGGTACCGACAGGCAAGGGCCGCGGTACTGGAAAGATACGAGGAAGCCGATTCAGGAGCTGAGAGAATTACAGCTTACCGGAATCCCCTGGGAGACCGGTTAGGCGAAAGATGCCTACCAGACCGGGATGCGAGGCACAGGCTGGATAGGATGTACTTGTCTGAAATGGTAGAGGCAGAAGGTCCTCCAGGCCCTAAGTGTTTTGGCCCAAGGATCATGAAAGAGGAACCACCGGTTCGCAACTTCACGTTGCCCCGCGATACAAAAACTTATGATGGCACCACCAATCCGGAAGACTGGCTCGTGGATTACGTGACCGCAGTTTACGTTGCCGGTGGCGGAGGAACTGTCACTGGTGGAGGAAACCGGCGCTGGGCCGTAAGAATTGTGCCATCTTTCCTGGTAGGACCAGCGCGCATCTGGCTAAACAATTTGCCGGCATGAAGCATAAATGGCTGGCTAGACTTTGAGGAAGCTTTTGTAAGCAACTTCAGCAGTACCTACCGGAGGCCAAACATGCCACAGCAGCTCGCTTTGTGCGTGCAGCGCTCCAATGAAATAGACCGGGATTACCTGACCCGGTGGAACTCCACAAGAAACTCCTGTGAGGGGGTAATCGAGGCACAAGCATTGCCTGGTTTTGCAACGGGTGCAGAAGAGGGTCACCTCTGTGGCAAAAGCTACAGAGAAACATGCCAACAACTTTGGCAGAGATGATACGTGTGGCAGATAGCTACGCATTGGGAGATCCAATGCAACCGGCAGTACAAGCTGAGCCGGAACAAACAAACCAGCCTCAGCAGCGCCAAGAGCAGTACCGGGATAACCGGCAAAACAAACGAAGGGAAGAGTTTCCGGATCGAAGGTATGGTCCGCAACAAGTAGCCGCGGTGCAGGATAATTCCGGCGCCAGCGGAAGCCAAAGGCAGAAAACCGGATCGCAACCATGGGCGGGTCCTAAGAAACAATGGGTAGAAAGAAGCCGTGGCAAAATGATGAAAGGTACACCATGGAATCCGCTATGGATCAGCCATGCCGGTGGCACACACCAAACCCCGGAAGGCCGGCAAACCATTTGACAAAAGATTGTACCTGGACCAAAAGGTTGATGGGTCAAGGCACAACAAAAGATGCCGGGAGACTACCACCACCACCACCCCCGCTTACCGGACCAAACGCCATACCGGTACAGCCTCAGCCAAACCGGCCTCCGCCACAACAAGTTCATCAGGTGGGAGATGGCAATGGCCAACCACCTCCACCGGCACCTTTAGGCCGGAACATTTACCACGATCTGGACCTGTGCTGTGTTGTGTTCGTTACTGAGCCAACAGACAAGCAAAGCGTGCATCGTCGTTCCATGGAAGTAAACGCGGTAATGCCAGCAATTCCAAAATACATGCTGTGGTCCGATCAAGAAATCAGCTGGTCGTTCAGGGATCACCCCAAGTTAATGCCAAATCCGGGTGGTTACGCTCTGGTTATGGACCCTATCATGCATGGGCCAACAGCTCGAGTCAAGTTCAGCAAGGTGCTGATAGACAATGGGAGCAGCATAAACATCATGTACCGGCACACTATGCGCACACTTGGGATAACTGAGAACATGTTGCAACCAACTCACACAACTTTCCACGGAATCGTTCCGGGGTTGTCCTGTTCACCCATGGGAAAAGTCCGGGTGGATGTGTCATTTGGTGGACGTGATAATTGTCGGGTGGAAAACCTTATGTTCGAGGTAGTAGACCTAGAAAGCCCTTACCATGCACTACTGGGGAGACCGGCATTGGCAGCATTTATGGCCTCAACTCATACAGCCTACCTCAAGATGAAGATGCCGGGACCTCGTGGACCCTTGACCATGGTGGGAAACTACAAAGTCTCACTGGAAACCGCTTCCGCCGGATCAAATCTGGCCGAATCGCTGGTGATCGCAAAGGAAAAAAGAAAAGAATGCAAACTGCGGTTGCGCTGGCTCAGTCCTCACAGTTGAGTTTAGCGGCAATGAGTGGAAACTTGGGCACACCGACATTCAAGCCAACCAACGAAACAAAAGACATCGTGCTGGACCCGGCTTACCCTGAGCGTACTGTTCGTATCGGTGCTGGCCTCAGTGAGGCATAGGAAAGCGCGCTCACCAGCTTCCTCCGTGAGAATCGGAATATCTTTGCCTGGTCTACTGATGACTTGGTAGGTGTTCCGAGGGAGCTGGCTGAGCACTGCTTAAATGTCCGGAAGGATGCGAAGCCGGTCCGGCAGCCCTTACGCTGGTTCGCTGAAGACAGAAGAAAGATCATTGGAGAAGAAGTGACAAAGTTGTTTGTTGCCGGTTTCATCGTGGAAGTACTGCATACCGAGTGGCTAGCCAATCCGGTGTTGGTCGAAAAGAAGAAAGAAGAGAACCTTGAAGCAAAAGCTCCAAAGGTGTGGCGCATGTGCATCGGCTACACCAACCTGAACAAGGCTTGCCCAAAAGATCCTTTCCCTTTACCTCGGATCGATCAAGTGATTGATTCCACCGTTGGTTGTGAATTGCTGTCATTTCTGGATGCTTACTCCGGTTTCCATCAAATTCCCCTGAAAAAGGAAGATCAAATAAAAACTGCGTTTATCACCCCGCACGGGGCTTATTGCTATGTCACTATGCCTTTCGGTTTGCGCAACGCTGGTGCAACGTACCAGCGCTGTATGCAAAAATGTTTGTATGATCAAATCGGAAAAAACGTGCAAGTCTATGTGGAGGATGTTGTGATAAAAACTAAGGTCAAGGAAACCTTGATCGATGATCTGAGGCAAACGTTTGATAACCTAAGAAGGTTCCGGATGAAACTTAATCCGGCGAAATGCACCTTCGGTGTCCCTGCCGGCAAGTTGCTTGGTTTTCTCGTATCAAGCCGGGGCATAGAGGTTAATCCGGTAAAAATCCGGGCCATTGAAAGAATGACCATACCGTACGATCTCAAAGATGTGCAAAAGTTTACCGGAAGCTTGGCATCGCTAAGCCGGTTCATAAGCATGTTGGGAGAAAAAGCTCTGCCCGTCTACGCTTTAATGAAAAAATCCGACACCTTCGTCTGGACCCCTCAGGCAGACGCAGCGTTCAAAGAGCTAAGAACAATGCTAGCCACTACGCCTATACTGGCTTCGCCTTTGGAAAGGGAGCCCATGTTGTTGTACATAGCAGCAACAAACCGGGTTGTGAGTGTTGTGGTTGTAGTTGAAAGAGAAGAGGACGGTAAAGCCGTGCAGAGACCGGTATACTACCTGAGCGAGGTGCTCTCCCTCTCAAAACAAAACTACCCTCACTTCCAAAAAATGACCTATGGCGTGTTCATGGCAGCCACAAAGCTCAAGCACTACTTTGAGGAACACCCCATGAAGGTGGTGAGCGAGGCACCCATTTCAGATATCATGTGTAACAAAGATGCAAGCGGCAGAATTGCCAAGTGGGCAATTCAGATATCACCATACGTACCGGAATATGAAAGAAGGGACGCCATAAAATCACAAGCTTTAGCTGATTTCTTGGTCGATTGGGCAGAAATGCAATACAAGCCACCGGAACAAAAGATAGAATACTGGAAGATGCACTTCGACGGATCCAAACTCAAGGAGGGTCTGGGTGCCGGTGTGGTGCTTACCTCACCCAAAGGAGATCATCTCCGATATGTTTTACAAGTGCACTTCAGAGCATCCAACAATGTGGCTGAGTATGAGGCTCTGATCCATGGGCTCAAAGTTGCAAAAGAAATCGGTGCGCACTGGATCATTTGCTACGGTGATTCAGATCTTGTGGTGCAGCAGTGTTCCGGAGATTGGGACGCAAAAGATGCCAACATGGCCTCGTACCGGTTCCATGTGCAAAAGATTGCAGGTTTCTTTGAAGGTTGTGAGTTTCATCATGTGCCGCGCGCGGAAAATGAAGCCGCGGATACTCTCTCTAAGTTGGGATCCTCCCGGCAAGAAATTCCTCCCGGAATAGCCTTGGCTCACTTAAGGGCTCCATCGATAAAACCGAGTCCGGAGTCGGAATCGATCTTTGTACCGGAGTCACACATTGTGCCAATGGACATTGACGAAGGAAACCCGGGGACTGCGACACGTAAACTCGGGGACTGCAAAGTCTAAACCAGAAGAAGCTATGCTGGTGGACCATATGAGATAGACTTACCGGTATTCTTGGTCCGGGAAGCACCAACTTGGGTTGAACCTATTAAGGAATTCCTGATCAACGGCACCCTGCCGGTTGACGAAAATGAATCAAGAAGAATTCATAGGCGGTCCAAGGCTTACACCATTATCAATGGAGAAGTGTACAAGAGAAGTGTTACCGGTATCCTTCAAAGATGTGTGGAACCGGAAGAGGGAAAAGAAATGCTAGTGGAGATTCACCAGGGAGAATGTGGGCACCACGCTTCATCAAGGGCGCTAGTAGCAAAAGTATTCCGGCATGGGCTCTACTGGCCCACGGCACTGGAAAATGCTGAGGATTTGGTGCGAAAATGCAATGGGTGCCAGAGGTACGCCAAGCAAAACCACACCCGAGCTTCCGGCCTGAAAACTATACCATTGACTTGGCCGTTCGCCGTGTGGTGCCTTGACATGGTTGGCCCATTCAAAACCGCAAGAAGCAGCTTTACTCACATCCTAGTGATGGTGGACAAGTTCACCAAGTGGCTTGAGGTGAAACCTATCGCAAAATGTGATGGGCATACGATGGTAAAATTCTTGAAAGATGTCATTTTGCGGTATGGATACCCGCATAGCATCATTACTGACAATGGCACAAACTTTGCTCAAGGTGAGTTCAAAAGGTTTTGTGAGGATAACAATATCCGGTTGGATTTGTGCTCAGTCGCACACCCACAAGGCAATGGCCAAGTGGAAAGAACAAATGCTTTAGTGCTTTCCGGTATCAAACCGAGGCTCATTGAACCTCTTGAAAAGACACCAGGGTGCTGGCTCGATGAGCTACCATCAGTAATGTGGAGTATAAGAACAACTCCAAACCGGTCCACCGGATACACTCCATTCTTCATGGTTTACAGGCCAGAAGCCGTGATTCCAACCGGTATCATACATGATTCACCAAGGGTTCAACAGTATACCGAAGAGGAGGTAAAAGAGGCCCGAGAAAATGATGTGGACTTGCTAGAAGAAGCAAGAGAGCTGGCCTTGGCAAGAACAGCCATTTACCAGCAGAACATGACCCGCTATCATAGCCGAAAGGTTCAACCGAGGGTCTTCCGGGAAGGAGACCTGGTGCTACGTTTAGTGCAGCACACTGAGGGGCGCCACAAACTCTCACCCCCATGGGAAGGACCTTTCATTGTGAGCAAGGCTCTACACAATGATGCCTATTACTTGGTTGATGCACAGGAAGCAAAGAAAGGAAAGGCGGACAGGTCAGGAGAGGAAACCAAGCGCCCATGGAACATAGCTCTGTTGCTGACAAGGTATTAACTTGTCAATGCCTACAAGTAGTAGACTAGGATTTCGTTGGATGTAGAGGGCAAGTAGATCTCGAAGGTTTCAGCCGAAAAGTACTCGACGATGTAAAAGCTAGGGTTTGAGAAACAATGATTCGATCCTTTCTTTGTCCCTCGACTCCCCCTTATATAGGAGGCGGAGCCGAGGGATTCGTAGTACACAAGTTTACAGAGTCCGGGAGGGTTTCTAACCCGTCCCGCAATATTACAAATTACACTTCCTATTACAACTCTAGCTTTCCTTATCACCATCTTGGGCTTCCGAACTTTATATTCTTCGATACGTGGGCCTTCAGTAAACCCCGGGTACTATCTTCGGCAGGCCCATTGGGGATGCCTATGTCAGTAGCCCCCGAGATTTTGTTTGAATCGTAGAGTCAAGGAAAATCTCCACCTTTATATTTACTCAATATCTTTGAACTTTATCACATATCTTTGCATACAAATTTCTATATTGTACAGGGATAATGGTAGTTGGGGCTAGTTCATCTGACGGATCAGGTACTAGTTAACTGCTCTAGTGGCAATCCGCAAAAACCTACTTCAAGATCACATCCCTGGACATGATCTCGGGATACTGGTGTAAACTTCGACAGGTGCCGCTTAAGGTCTTACCATTCTGTCGAGTCCATGTCATATTTATCGGGTACCTAACGCGTCCGTTAGGATTTTTCTTCGTATCTGTTGATACGGAAAAAAGTAGCAAACCGACGTCAGAGACGGCGCTACGCCACACAGAACGGATCTGGGGTCTTACCTTCGCAAAGTTTTGCGGCATTCAGAAATTATTCGCAACTTTGGCGTTCTGAGAATATATTGTCGAGTGCTTATTCGGCTGTTGGAATAGCACATTTTATTGAGTCAACGGATGACTTATATTGCTCTCCCGATGGGAGTATATGTAGAGTTATTTACATAACTCGAAATATGCTCCCTTTTTCTTCTTCTTTTGCTATTTCTTTTTTTATAATTTCATCGGGCACGCGAACAGCGTTCCCGATGGGAGTAGCCCCCGAGGCTACAACCAAGAACTAGTGCTTGGTTGTAGGCTCCACAATTTATGCCGCTATATTGTCATTCTTTCTCGAGCTTTTCATATCTATCGGGTGCGCGAACAGCGCTCCCGATGGGAGTAGCCCCCGAGGCTATGAACAAATGCTTGCGTTTGATCATAGGCTCCCGCAAGTTCTATATTGTCATACTCGAATTTTACTTTTTTCCAAAGTAGCCCCCGAGCATTTGGGCAAAAACTTGTATTTGATCAAAGGCTCCCGAAGTAATAGATAAATTTTCCTGCCGCCAATCTTCTTATTTCATACTCTGTCGAAATTTTCCCCTTGGTCAAAGTGACCTCAGTACTGAGGATAGCCACGATCTTTGTATCCCAAAAAACTCGAGTACTGCTGTCCCTGCCTTGTGGGCCCAAATTTCCTACCATGTTGACATGTCGTGCGAGTGGGGGACACACGTCCTCCGCTTTTCCTGGCGCACGTACTGTAACGCCTATTCTGTTTCATCCAAGTAAAAATACCTTTTTACCCTTCAGTTACGAATTCCTTATCCACCGCACGATTTCTCCATCCAACGGTGCGTCGCTTCATCACACCTTTATTTAAGATCATCGTCGTCCTCCTCCTACACTTTCGCTCGCGCCGCTCCTCTGCTCTCATCTGCCCAAATCCTTCCTTGCGCCCCATAGTTCTTTGAGCTCCGCCACGCTCGCACTGTGCTACTGCGCCATTGTTAATGCCACCGCGCAAACTCACCAGGCACAGTACTCCTGAATCCTCGATGGCCGTCGCGGATCTGGGAAGTACGGAGTGGGAGAGATCCAAAATCTCCGCCCAAGACATCAACCTGCTGAAGAAACTGGGGATCAGCAAGAAGCAAGACGCACTGTGCTTCCCCAGCGAAGAAAGCTACCCAACTCCTCCAATGGAGTATCGGGTTAGTTTTGTTGATCATCTCATTCGCGGCCTCTCTGCCCCTATTCACAATTTTCTTCGCGGGTTGCTTTTCATGTATGGATTGCAACTCCACCATCTCACTCCCAACTCCATACTCCATATCTCAATCTTTATCACCCTCTGCGAGTCCTTCCTTGGAGTCCAGCCTAACTGGGCTTTATGGAAGCGTCTCTTTTTTTGTCGCCACAATGGCTCTGCCAACGTCGCCTATAACATAGGTGGCGTTGTTATCTGCGTCCGCCCTGATGTCGAGTACTTCGATGTCAAGTTCGCTGATTCATTTCAAGGGTGGCGCAAAAAATGGTTATACATCCACGAGGAAAACCATGGGTCTGTTGAAGACAATATTCCTCCTTTTGACGATGGCGAAAGAATCTGTCGTCGCCGATCCTGGGATGCAGAGGCTACCGCCGAAGAAAAAGCGGTGACAGAGGCACTGATGACTCGCATCCACGAACTTCAAAACACTCGTGGCCAAGAGTTATCAGGTATCCAAATCATGGCGTATTTCCTTAGGATTAGAGTGCAGCCTCTGCAAGCTCGCAAAAATCCCCTCTGGAAGTATGCTGGCGACGAAGATGTGGATCGCTTGTCAGTGGATTTGCCGGTCAAGGACTTAGAAAAACTTGTCCGAAAAATCTCCTTCCTCAACAAGAAAGATCCTGTCCCCTCGTCTTGCCGCGTGAAGCCATATAGCGCCACCAACCCTCTCCCTGAGGTAATTTCTCGTGTGACCCTTTTTTTATCGACTACTTCTTGACATCCTTTGTATAACTTTCATGTCGACATTTTTCTGTTTTGTAGAACCATCCAGATATTGTTTCTCTTCCTCCCCTTCCTGAAGGTGGAGAAGTCGAGGAACGGGCAGTTGTCACCGATGACAACCAGGGTACTTCTCGCCCTGAGAGTGAAGCCGCAGTTTCTCGAAAATCTGCGGTATCCTCTGAAAAAGAGACCGATTCTAAGGCTACTACCTCAGCACATTCCCCTCCTCCTGCTGTTTCTCCGAAGAACAAGAGGAAGAGGAATGAAGTCGAAGATTCCGGCACCTCCAATGCCGAAGAAGCTGGTCCTTCCGAAGGGAAGAAGGCTTTCGACCCTTTCTTGGATGCCCTTGTCCGCTCGTAAGTCCTTATTGCGCTTTGTTGCTTATCTTGCAAAATACTTGTCGCCGTTGTTCCTTATATTGTCGACGTTTTATTTGCAGTGATGACGAGGAAGAAAATTGCGGTGACCCAGCATACCACTGCATGTTGTAGTATACAAGTCGTTGATATGATCTTTGTGAAGGGACTTCTTCACAAATTGCCATATCCCTCAGAGTGGTACAACAGAAACATTGCAGGTCATAACACTCCATACTTTATTACAAACATTGTCTTAACAAGTTGGTATTCTCACAGGTCCTATGAGAACACCCTAAGATACTACTAAAATACAATTACATCTCATACTATAGATAAAAGAGCTCAACAACTTATTTAGGTAAGTTCTACGTTGCTCGGCTCTATGATGCTAGGGTATGTCACTACTCCTCCACCTCCGTGTCATCTGGTCCATAGACTATTCCATAGTCTACGCCTTCCACTCCGCCGGTAAGATCAGGTTCTTCGTAGACTAGCTCGTAGCTTCCTTATGGTGCTCCATCGTTGATAGCCTCCACTTCCGGATCACAGTCTAGCAAGGGTGTCGAAAGAAAGTGAGTACAGAGGTACTCAGCAAGTTCTAAAAGAATAAAAAGGTGTTTGATGCACTAGCTACGACCATTGATCAGGAAATTGCAGGTCAATGCATGTTTTTGAAATCATTTCTTCAAAAGGTTGCTTTTATTATGAAAACTATGCCCGTCAGTCTTCACAGGTTGACCAGAACTTCACGGAGTTCCTTTCCTACCGCGTTCGCAGTTCCCTTCCCGGAACAAGGAGTGACAGCCACAATTTGATACACTCTGCAGAGGTGCGTTACTTTTCCCACAAGAGATCTCCCCCTTTTTGCCATCCGCAGGGACTTGCCCCCGTTCACACTTCCTTTGGTGTGAGGCCAGGTATAAAGATCCAAGCCCACACCGCCTTCTCCGCGACTGCAAACCCACCCTTTTGTCCAACCGTACACCTCCAGTAGACTTCCCCCGATAATACGGCTTTACTCATGGTGTACTCCGGACAATCCTTCATAGATGGTAGAGATTAACATCACTAATGGATGGGGATTTAAAAGGATTTCCCAACCTATTGCGGCAGTGCCTCCAACACCCCACCGTCTCTACCAATCCGTTGGCGTGCAGAAGAGAAAAGATACGACTGGCTTCCCCAGAGCCATTATAGATCTCATGGTCAACGCGGTTTGTACGGCGCTAGAATCACTGGACGGCATTGGTAATTTAATCCTAGGGTGATATAACCCATTGCAATGGAACCTCCACCATATCAACACATACCATGGTTCCATTGCCAGCCACATAGTCATATTCATAGTTGGAAAATAACATTTCATTTGCGATGCAGGGATGATAAGTATATAGCTTTGCATCAAAGTAGTAGAAAATAATCAAGTTGACATGAGCAAGGGTGAACTTGCCTGTGGACTGCGAGATAGTGCAGTTCAATGCAGTTGATGGAACCTGGACCTTGGGTTCTGTAAGAAGCATCATTGTCCGGTAAGGACAATGTTATAAAATCCAAATAATGCAATCATGGATGGATTATTTTATGTTGAATCCCTTTACCCCAATGAGTTATTACAATTTAGGGTTGTATTTAAGATTTATGTCTTTGACAGTAATTTACAATTGATTTAAAAGTGTTAATCATTGTAATTCACAAAAGTACACAATTCAAAGTAAAATCATTTACTTGGTAATTCCTTTAATCATTCCAAAATAATTGAAAATTATAGAGTTACCTCTATAGTTTTTTGGAATAAAAAGGAATATAGTATTTTTCTGGGAAAAATACCCCTTTTCAAAAGAAATGACTTGGAATAGTAGAATTTTATTTTGAAATGTTTGAAAATAAGTATTTGAACTTATTTGAGATTTTTCCTTGAATTTTCATTACAAGGAAATAATAATTTTAAATTCCAAGTTATTATTTAAATTCTGATAATTCATAATTTTGAATTTGTTTCATAAATTCCATTTCATATTTTATTCTTGTTAAGATTTATTTTTCATTCATAAATCCAATTTTTATTGGATTTTTAGAGTTGTTTATGATTTATTAGAATTTGATAAAGTTTTGGTCTTTTATTAAATATAAAAAGACCAAAATACCCCCCCTGGACCCATATTGGGTCCAGCCCAATAACCTAAACCCAGGGACGGCCCAATAAGGCTGGTCCCCTTTTGGGTTCGGTGGCGCCGAAGCGGCCCACCTCACTCACTCTCACTCGGCCCTCTCACTCACTCGACCTAACCCTAATCTCTGGCGACTCCCGTGGCGATGGCGTCGCCGCCATGGCCGCCGCCCTGCTCCGGCCATCGCCGTGCTCCTCCGCCATAGCCACCTACCGATCCTGAACCGCCGCGAGCAGATCTATCGATCTGTCCGCGCAGTTTTCCCCATCTCGTCCTCTCCTGGCGAATCGCCTCCGATCTGGACCTCGTGGAGAATCACCTCGACGAACTCCGGCGAGATCTCATCCTCGCCGACGATGGTACGCGCCTGGGGTTGACCTGGCGCGGGTGCTGCTTGCAGTACTCGTGCCGTCACCTCAGGTGCTTGCTACGGTGGTGCGGTTTCGTGTCTGGGTTCGCCGGCGTAACGTCGGCGCCTACCCTGGACTTGCAGCTGTTAGGGCCGCGCGAGCACTGCCTCGCCATGCCCTAGCCTCTGCTTCCAGGCGCAAGTAAGTGTTACATCTCCACCTTCTCCTCTGTGCGCCTCCCCTTGTTACTGTGCTTCTTCCTCCTCATGCTATGTTGCTCTCTGGTGGTCTTGTGATCATCTAGAGCCATGCTATGGCTGCGCAATCTTCCTGTGCTTATGTCTACTGCAAGCTCATGGCCCAATTACCATTTACTGGTACTGGCACATGCTACTTTGCTTGCTGTCGTCGTGGTGAACGAGCAGATGCCATGGGATGGTTTGAGTTGGGGCCGAATGTGCGCTAGAGGATTCGGGGGAGGGTTTGTGATAAGATTGGACGAACTTCCGGATGCTTTCCTCAAGAACACAACCAAGGGTAGCGAAACAAGAAGAAGAACACAAGGATGAACTCCGCTCTAGATCTTTCTCTTTATTGCTCTTAGCAAATTACAGGTTTGTGGTTACAGGAACGTAGGTGCTAGGTCGTCCCTCAGATCGTCTCCGTAATGGGGCTACCTCCTCTCCTTATATAGGGGAGAGGTGGCTTACAGAGCAAGAAACCCTAATGGCATCTAAATGGCATCTAACAGCATCTTTGACTAGACAAACTACTTTTACAAAGTCACTTTAGTCAAAAAGGGCGGCGCCGGCTTCTTTAACCACAGAGGCTGACGCCCCCGGTTGCTTTTGGCGTCATCCTCCACCTTTGGCGTCAGGGCTTCGCTTAAAGCTACTTTGCTTAGCTCATACTTGTCTTCTAGCTCCTTAGAGAATCTTTGACCAGTCTTGCCGACGTGCTACAGTGACCCTGGTACCGGTTTTCCGGTACCTTTGCCTGTTATGCCGGTATCTTTGATCCGGTATCTTTCTTCCGTTATCTTTTTACCGGTATCTTTGCTCCGGTGCCTTTACTCCGGTATACCCCTCATGGTATACCAGATTGTTTCATCCAACACTGTTGAACTCAGCCATCATAATCCGGTTTACTCTTCAATCCGGTATCTTATTCTTTTATCCGGTATCTTTGGTTAGAGACGACCATGTCCGGTATCAATATTAAACCAGTATCTTGATGGCTCATACCATCCGGTTTGGCATGCCTTTGGCATACCGGGGGTCATCCCCCCAACATTAGTCCCCGAAGCTGGTATAGTCCGGTGGATCCTACCCAACGGACCATGCCAGGTTCTATTTTCTCAAGGTACCGGTTTAAACCTTCCGGCGTCTAGTTGAAAACCTTCCGGCGTCTCTACCGAAACCATCTCATCACACCGAATTCAGCTTTGGTATACTTGCTCCGGTATCTTTGCCCCGGTATCTTTGCTCCGGTATCTTTGATCCGGTATCTTTGTTGTCAAAAACTTTCTCGGTGAAGTCGAGAATATGTGGGGAGCAGTGCCTGTCAGAGACATACGCACTGTACCTGGCGTGCCAGCGTCAGGCTTCAAATCCTTCGTCTCCCTCGCGCAGTTAATGTGGCGCACCGGATCCATGTGACCCTTCCGGAACTCGGGCCGCCGGTTCCGGCTATGATGACAACGACTGTGTTGTGCTTGAGGTATTTACATCACTTGCGTTATCTTGTGCTTTCTTTGTGGCGCCGATTTCAGCCGACTGGTAACCCTCGGTGCTATAGCACGTGACTTCCATTGGTGCCAAAGTCGGGGATCCTCCGGCTTCCATAGTGCAGAAGGCTTCGGCTTTTGATGCCAGAAGCAGCGCTGCTCCGGCTGCCAAGCGCCCTCAGGCCGAAAGAGGAAGAACCAGATTGCGGTCTCCTTCGGGTGAACCTTATCATCACAGCCTTCCGGTTTGCACCCTTGCATTTGCCCATACTGGGCGCGCTGCAAGGGAAGCCGGCGAGAAGGTCTCAGCGCAGCCGGGCCGGATCACTGAGCTCAACCGCGGCGAGGTCAACCTGGGCCCGCTGCTAGAAAACGCTGAGAAGTGGAACCAGGCGGAGTTGTCTCCGGCTACCCGCGGCCCGGGCAAGGACAAGCTTTCGGTCGTTGTTACTTCCGGTTCGCGGAGCACGGCGCAGCACTTGAGCCGGCTTACGCGCGTCGTCAAGGAGTTTGACACCACTTGGCACGATGCCAGCGGCAACGTGGTGGTAAGCCGCACACCTTAAACTTCAAAGCTTCATCTTTCAAATCTATGCCGGTTTTCAACTTCCCAGCTTATATGTACATCCTCCCAGTCCCCGAGTTTCGGGTTGAGAATGCAGTTCTTAGTGCGAAACTTTGCTGGAAACAAAAAACCGGCATAGCCAGTCCCCGAGTTTCGGGTTAAGCACGCAGTACTTAGTGCGAACTTACCAAGAGACCGGCATCTTTTTTTTTTTTTTTATACCGGTATATACAGTCCCTGAGTTTCGGGTTAAGCACGCAGTACTTAGTGCGAACTTGCCAAGAAACCGGCATCTTTTTTTTTTTATTATTATACCGGTATATAGCCTTCTTGGGCGTTTACCGGAATAGATTTTGCCATCTTGGGCATGTTTGACATTTTGCCTTCTTGGGCTTGTCACATATCGGTGTATAGCCTTCTTGGCGTATACCGGATTGAAATTTTGCCATCTTGGCATGTTTGACATTTTGCCCTCTTGGGCTTGTCACATACCGGTGTGTATAGCCTTCTTGGCGTATACCGTATTGAAATTTTGCCATCTTGGCATGTTTGACATTTTGCCCTCTTGGACTTGTCACATACCGGTGTGTATAGCCTTCTTGGCGTATACCGGATTGAAATTTTGCCATCTTGGCATGTTTGACATTTTGCCCTCTTGGGCTTGTCACATACCGGTGTGTATAGCCTTCTTGGCGTATACCGGATTGAAATTTTGCTATCTTGGCATGTTTGACATTTTGCCCTCTTGGGCTTGTCACATACCGGTGTGTATAGCCTTCTTGGCGTATACCGGATTGAAATTTTGCCATCTTGGCATGTTTGACATTTTGCCCTCTTGGGCTTGTCACATACCGGTGTGTATAGCCTTCTTGGTGTATACCGGATTGAAATTTTGCCATCTTGGCATGTTTGACATTTTGCCCTCTTGGGCTTGTCACATACCGGTGTGTATAGCCTTCTTGGCGTATACCGTATTGAAATTTTGCTATCTTGGCATGTTTGACATTTTGCCCTCTTGGGCTTGTCACATACCGGTGTGTATAGCCTTCTTGGCGTATACCGGATTGAAATTTTGCCGTCTTGGCATGTTTGACATTTTGCCCTCTTGGGCTTGTCACATACCGGTGTGTATAGCCTTCTTGGCGTATACCGGATTGAAATTTTGCCATCTTGGCATGTTTGACATTTTGCCCTCTTGGGCTTGTCACATACCGGTGTGTATAGCCTTCTTGGCGTATACCGGATTGAAATTTTGCCATCTTGGCATGTTTGACATTTTGCCCTCTTGGGCTTGTCACATACCGGTGTGTATAGCCTTCATGGCGTATACCGTATTGAAATTTTGCCATCTTGGCATGTTTGACATTTTGCCCTCTTGGACTTGTCACATACCGGTGTGTATAGCCTTCTTGGCGTATACCGGATTGAAATTTTGCCATCTTGGCATGTTTGACATTTTGCCCTCTTGGACTATGTCAAGATGATATTCGACGAGCTATGGCCACTGGTCAACCCAGATATGGAGTGGTTTGACTCAGTAGTCAATGCCACGTTACTTGTGACATGATGTAGCTGACTTTGGCGTGATACTTTGGCCAACCAGAATAAACAACGATCTGGGATATTAGATGGTGCCATGATAAACGGCGATCTGAGAGTTTGGATGATGCCATGATAAACGGCGATCTGAGATACTAGATGGTGCCATGATATACGGCGATCTGAGAGTTTGGATGATGCCATGATAAACGGCGATCTGAGATACTAGATGGTGCCATGATATACGGCGATCTGAGAGTTTGGATGATGCCATGATAAACGGCGATCTGAGATACTAGATGGTGCCATGATATATTATGAGCTAAGAAAAATGATGGTAGCGATGAATTTTCATCGGAAAACAGTTGTGCCTGAAGACAGGGTTAGTCGATGCATATACATCATAAATATTTTACCTTAGTTGCAAGTCGACGCACATGAAGGTCGGCCCGGCTTTGCTCGGGCCCGGCTTTGTCCGAGCTTCGCTGCCCCTAAACAAGCCACAGAAATACCTGCTACTTCCGCCCAAGCCCCGGAGAGCTCATCTCCATTTTACCTGTGAAAACTCTGTTCCTGTCTCATGAAAAGCAACCTCATGAAATTTTCCCGGTATACCGGGTGGGAGTTGTATTAATGCGTTAAGCCCTCTTGGTGGTGCTGACTTTAACCGGTACACCGGTAGGCTTATAAGTTGAGCCGGTATTTACATGATTAAGACCTTGCCGGTTTGTTTTGGTTTTGCTCTGATCCTTGCATGGTGAAGATTCCGGATTTGTTTCCGAATCCAATCCGATGCAAACTTGGTTCTTTTGCTTTGGCTCTGCCTACCTTTTTTGGGCGTTCGGCATATGAGACTCAAAGTTCTTTTGCCAAGCAAGCACTTTCTTGAATTTAGAAATAATTCGGAATGTTTCACAAAAAACCGGTATGACCGGGGTTAGTTAAATTTTCTTCTGGATTGTTCGTTTTCGGTCCCTTTTTCATTTTTCACGTGCTTAGGACCTTCCGGTTTATCTTGCTTGCCATGAAGCCGGGTTTCGGACAGCAGCAAAGTCGAAGACTCCGGTAGGTTTAGCACGTTACCAGACCGGAAGAGCGAACCTTAAGCAAACAAACCGGTATACGGAAAGAATAAACATATTGCATGCAATTTCGATAGAGGCAGTCCCCGAGATTCATTCGAGGTACCGGCATACTACGAACGACAAATCAGGCAGAGAAAAGAACTCCTTACATTACCGGGGTTAATAGCGATAGGCGTGGCCAACGAGCCAATGGCGGCATGCAGCAGGGTTGCTGCCGGTGGCGCGGTAGAGGTGCCGGGATGATCCCGTCGGGCTCCGTTGGATGCTTCGCCATGTGCCCGAACTTGACGGGCCCAGCGCCCTCCTCAGCTGCCGCTTCGCCAACGCATCCTGCGCCGGCCATCATAACCTCGACGCTGCCGGCTGCGCGGTCGGTGCGCAGCCCGCGAGTTGGTGAAGATCTTGGCGGGTCTTGGCGCCTCCAGTACCGGCGAGAGGTACTGGCGCTCCGAGACGGTGCCGAGGTAGACGCGGTGGCTGCTGAACTCGATGATGCGGCCGTTCTTGGGGAAGATGCCGCCGTTGGCGAAGCAGCCCGCGTTGTCGTTGATGAAGTCCGTGTCGAGGACGCGGTCGACGAGCGTGGTGACGACATGCTCGCCGTCGATGGTGAGGAGGCCCGCCCGAATATGTACTCCAGCAAGCGCAGCTGCTGGCCCCACGGTGGGCGCCAACTGTCGTCGTGGTGAACGAGCAGATGCCATGGGATGGCTTGAGTTGGGGCCGAATGTGCGCTAGAGGATTCGGGGGAGGGTTTGTGATAAGATTGGACGAACTTCCGGATGCTTTCCTCAAGAACACAACCAAGGGTAGCGAAACAAGAAGAAGAACACAAGGATGAACTCCGCTCTAGATCTTTCTCTTTATTGCTCTTAGCAAATTACAGGTTTGTGGTTACAGGAACGTAGGTGCTAGGTCGTCCCTCAGATCGTCTCCGTAATGGGGCTACCTCCTCTCCTTATATAGGGGAGAGGTGGCTTACAGAGCAAGAAACCCTAATGGCATCTAAATGGCATCTAACAGCATCTTTGACTAGACAAACTACTTTTACAAAGTCACTTTAGTCAAAAAGGGCGGCGCCGGCTTCTTTAACCACAGAGGCTGACGCCCCCGGTTGCTTTTGGCGTCATCCTCCACCTTTGGCGTCAGGGCTTCGCTTAAAGCTACTTTGCTTAGCTCATACTTGTCTTCTAGCTCCTTAGAGAATCTTTGACCAGTCTTGCCGACGTGCTACGTTGACCACGGTACGGTTTTCCGGTACCTTTGCCTGTTATGCCGGTATCTTTTTACCGGTATCTTTGATCCGGTATCTTTCTTCCGTTATCTTTTTACCGGTATCTTTGCTCCGGTGCCTTTACTCTGGTATACCCCTCATGGTATACCGGATTGTTTCATCCAACACTGTTGAACTCAGCCATCATAATTCGGTTTACTCTTCAATCCGGTATCTTATTCTTTTATCCGGTATCTTTGGTTAGAGACGACCATGTCCGGTATCAATATTAAACCGGTATCTTGATGGCTCATACCATCCGGTTTGGCATGCCTTTGGCATACCGGGGGTCATCCCCCCAACACTTGTTGTTCATGCGTTGCTTGCTTCTCTGCTGCTCCTAGCATGCTCTACACTTGCCATGCCCTGTTGTACTTGCTCAAGAGCTAACTATGCCATGCTATGCTTGGTTATGACTTGCTTATACTTACTGGTCTATCATGCTTGCTTGTCTAGGTGTACTTGTGATGCATCTGTGACACTTGTGTGTGTGCCAGTGGTGCCTGTGATATGCTTCAGTGCTACCTCTGCAAGCTAATGATCCATTGAATCATTTCTTGCTTGTTGGCTAACTTCCCTGTGTAACTTGGCTTGCTATGATTGATCCATTTGATCAATCCAATTATCAGTGATAGCTTACTGGTTAATACTGTGGCTAAATGATTCACCTATCTGGTGATGCTGATGCTCAAGCATCACTGTGCTGTTGCTTACTTTTAGCTATCTAGACTTGCTCTAGTGGCTATGAATTAAATTGTATTGCTTAACAGTATGCTGCTGTCATGCTTAGCATGGACTTGTGATAAATTCATGCTTGGATTACTTAATTATGATGAACTGCTTATGCAGTGATGATTTAAATGACTTGCTTGTATATGAATTTGCTGATCATGATTCTTGTACAAACAATTAAAGTCTGAATCCATTTCTGGATAGTGATGTGATCTATTTGGCTTTCTCTTAATTGGTGCTAAGTGTGATGTGACCTCAGTAGCCTTGCTACTGACTGGTTGCTCACATGGTTGATTGGATATTGTTGGCTACTCATCTTTGCCTGCATATTTGGGGATCATATTAAGTATGAATGCCAATATGCTTGCCTGTGAAGAAATCTAGGGTTTCTGATGGTTGCATGCTTAGGATTTTCTGTGTAGTCTTGGCTGCTAATCTTTGCTATCTACTGGTGCTATCTGTGCATGTGATCTTGCTAGTGTGTGCATCTGTGCATGATTTCTAGCTTCTGTGCACATGATCTGTATCTGGATGGTTTCTATCTTAGTAGCTTTTGGTAGCGGTAATCCTTGGTGAAAACCAAGTGATGATCTACCCCTATGAGCATCTGCTCATCCCATGCTTAGTTCATGCATATGATGGATTAGATCCATTGGATCTTTTCCAGGAACTAGGTATACCTTGTTCCAGCTCCTAGAAATGCTTTGTTGATGCAGACTTGGTTTGTGTCACAGCCCTTCACCTCCAGATCTTGGATGATCTTCTCAGGTCACCATGATCTCTGGTGGTTTGAGTGGTTGTGTGTATTGGTTCTGTTCTTGCTCCAGAACTGGATGAACTGAGCTTGTTCTTGCTTCACCCTTACCTGGTGAATCTTATATGGTCGACTGGTTATGATTTCTAGGGTTTGTGTCCCTTTTATATGAACCCTGCTTCTATCCTTGCATTGACACACAAGCCTGGCTTGCTTGGTGACTAAGCTGATGCATGGCCTTGCTGTTGCTGACCAGCACACTTGAGCTGTGTGCTCTCATATGCTGAAACTTGAGCCCCTGGTGTGTGCTCAGGTTTGGTCTGCTGCTGCCCTTATCTTGTGCTGTCCTTGGTTTTGGACAAGCACAGGTGTGCTGTGACAGTTTGCACTGTCCAAACTGAATCTTGTGTTATTTGCTAACTGTCCAAACTGAATCCTTGGCTAACACTAACATTCTGGCTAGTGTTGATTCTTTGTTTTGCAGGTTTTGAAGATGGATATGACCAGAAGATATTCTCCAAGTCATTTAGTTTAGGTTTTAGTTTAGGAGCAAAATTGTAATCTTTATTTTCATTTCTGTTTATTATTCATCCATTCTTGTATCAAGAATATTGTAAAGACTTTGTAATCTATGGTGTGATATCAATAAAGCCCAAGTTTCTGTTTATGAACTTTTGCTTTATGTAATATTTATATTCTGGAATAAATATTGTATTTATTATTCACTTTGAAATTCAAAGTTGTTTGAATTCATAAGTTGTGTTTTAAATTATGAATTCTATTTTTATATTGTTCAATGCTTATTGTTAAATGTATTAACACTTGTCAAATGAAATCAATTCCCCAAATCAACAAGATACAAAAGAGATCATGTCGAAATTTCCCTAACTCACATTGCCTAACCCTAAGTGCAAAATGAGAGAGAACCTCGATCCCTCTTAGGTTTAGTTGCAATAAGGCGCGAAAATTTCCCCTGTTTTGCAATGAAATGCACATCCCATTTCTAAATCTACCCTTCGTTGTTCCTATGTTCTGGGTTATTACAGCCTCTCCCCCTTAACAGAAACTTCGTCCCGAAGTTAAGATTGGTACCTGAACATCTCGGGGTAAGATTTCCTGAGTTCTTCTTCTGTCTCCCAAGTGGCTTCTCGCTCAGGATGATGTTGCCATTGCACTTTACAATATTTGATTGCCCTGTTTCTTAACTTCTTCCATTGTACTTCTAAGATCTTTTCAGGCCTTTCCACATAGGTTAGATCAGATTGCAATTCTATTTCCTCATATGTGATAGGATCATCCGGTGCTTTCAAACATTTTCTGAGTTGTGATACATGAAATACATTATGAACTTGACTTAGTTGTGCCGGTAACTCCAACTCAAAAGCTGTTCCTCGATTAGATCGAGTATCTTAAATGGTCCTATATATCGAGGACTTAACTTTCCCTTCACTCCGAACCTCTTAAGTCCTTTCATTGGGCTAACCTTTAAATATACCATGTCTCCCACTTTCGGTTCCCAATCTCTCCTCTTTAAGTCGGCGTAACTCTTCTGACGACTCTGAGCTATTTTGAGTCTATCCCGGATCACCTCGATGACGTCTTGTCTCTCCTTGATGTAGTCCGGTGTAAACTCCTTGTTTTCTCCGGTTTCAAACCAACAAATTGGTGATCTACACTTCCTTCCGTACAATGCTTCGTACGGTGCCATCTGAATGCTACTCTGATAACTATTGTTATATGAGAACTCTGCTAAAGGTAAATGGTCCTCCCATGAGCCTCCAAAGTTCAGAGCACAAGCTCTAAGCATGTCTTCTAGTATCTGACTGGTTCTTTCGGTTTGTCCTCCGGTTTGTGGATGATATCTTGTCTTTGAAATCCAACTTGGATCCCAAAGATTCTTGAAGTTGTTTCCAGAATGCTGATGTGAAAATTGAACCTCTATCTGAGACTATCTTCTTTGGTACTCCATGCTTACTCACAATCTCCTTCACATATATATCCACAAGCCTTTCTGCAGTATCTTTTGTGTTTACGGCTATGAAATGAGCACTCTTGGTAAGTCTGTCCACTATTACCCATATCATATCCTTCCTCTTACTAGTCATTGGTAAACCCGTAACAAAATCCATTCCTATTTCATCCCATTTCCATTCCGGTATCTCTAGTGGTTTGAGTAATCCCGCAGGACTCTGATGCTCTGCCTTTACTCGTTGACATGTATGACATTCCGAGACATATTGTGCTATTTCTCTTTTCATGTTGTTCCACCAGAACATCTCCTTCAAATCCATATACATCTTAGTACTTCCCGGATGTATTGAATAAGGGGTTTCATGTGCTTCCTTTAATATGATTGACTTCACTTCTGGATCATCTGGTACACAGATCCTTTTCTGGAAGTATAATGAATCAAAATCCCCTATATGGAATTCCGATGGTCTTCCTTCTCCAATCCTCTTGATTTCCTCTTGGATGAACAAATCATCCGCTTGCTTTCGGATAATCTCATATTTCAAGTCTGAGTATATCTCATCCATAATCCTCATGGTTGCTATACTTCCTTTGGCATCACCTTGAATAAACAGAATCTGAGCATCTTCTAACTCTTTCCGAAGTTCCTTTGGAATTTCCCATTCCGTAGGTTGATTCTCCGTACTCTTCCTACTTAGGGCATCTGCTACAACATTAGCTTTGCCTGGTGTATAGTTGATCTTAAGATCGTAATCCTTAATCAACTCTAACCATCTCTTCTGTCTCATGTTTAATTCTTTCTGAGTGAAGAAATATTTCAAACTTTTGTGATCGGTGTATAACTCACACTTGGATCCATATAAAAATTGTCTCCAACTCTTCAAAGCATACACAACTGCCGCTAACTCTAGATCATGTACTGGGTAGTTATGTTCATGTGGTTTTAACTGCCTTGATCCATAAGCTATTACCTTCCGATCTTGCATAAGAACACATCCAAGTCCATTCTTGGAAGCATCACAATACACCGTATAATCCTTTCCAGGTTCAGGAACTGCTAACACCGGTGCTGTGGTTAACTTATCTTTGAGTGTTTGGAAACTGGCTTCACACTCATCAGTCCACACAAATGGAGTATTTTTCTTGAGTAACTTGGTCATTGGTCCTGCAATCTTCGAGAATCCCTCTATGAACCTCCGATAGTAGCCAGCCATACCAAGGAATCCTCGTATTTCCTTAGCATTTTTAGGTGATTTCCATTCCAATACGGACTGAACCTTGCTTGGGTTCACCGCTATGCCTTCTTTGGTTATGACATGTCCAAGAAATTCAACACTATCTAACCAAAATTTGCACTTGCTGAACTTCGCATATAGCTGATGTTCCCTCAAAGTCTGCAAAACTATCTTCAAATGCTTGGCATGTTCCTCTTTATCTTTGGAATAGATTAGAATATCATCTATGAACACTATCACAAACTTGTCCAAGTACTTCATGAATATCTTGTTCATCAAATTCATGAAAATTGCTGGTGCATTTGTTAGTCCAAATGGTACAACCAAGTATTCATGGTGTCCATACCTTGATACGAACGCTGTTTTTGGTACATCTTCCTTCTTGATCTTTATTTGATGGTATCCTGACCTTAAATCTATCTTCGAGAAGACTCCTGCTCCTTGAACTTGATCAAAAAGGTCTTGAATTCTAGGTAAAGGATACTTGTTCTTGATAGTGACATTGTTCAAATTTCTGTAATCTCCACACATTCTCTTTCCTCCATCTCTTTTATCCACAAAAATAACTGGTGTACCCCATGGTGACACACTTTCTTGAATAAATCCCTTCTGTTCCAGCTCATCTATCTGAGCTTTCAGTTCCACTAACTCCTTTGGTCCCATCTTATATGGTGGTTGTGCTATTGGTGCTGTGCCTGGAATCAGATCGATGGTGAATTCAATCTCTCTATCGGGTGGCATACCCGGTAGTTCCTTAGGAAATACATCCTTAAACTCATTTACTACAGGAATATCTTCAATTCTCACTTCCTTCAGGCTATTGAGTTCCAATCCAATCTCCAACTCACTGTACTTATCTCCTTGGAACACTATTCGACCTCCGATGGAGTTGCGAAGTGATACTGTTTTGTCTCCACAGTTAATCACCGCTCCATTTTCTGTTAACCAATCCATCCCTAGGATGACTGATATGTCCTTCATGGGTATGATGAATAGGTCTGCGAAATACACACAGTCACATATGGTTAGGACTTGTGCTTCTTTCACGTGGGTTACTAAGATCGTCCCCCCCGCAGATAGAACAGTTATAGGGGTTTCTAACTTAGAACATCTAAGCCCGAACTTTTCCACAAATTCCAATGCAAGAAATGATGTGGTTGCTCCAGTATCAAATAATACTTTGCCAGGATGAGTAAGAATGCTTAGCGTACCTAAGACTGTTTGATCCGACTCTTCCGCTTGTTCCAAAGATGTGCAATTCAGCTTTCCATAAGGCTTTCCCTTCTTGTTGTTGTAGTTGTAGTTGCGATTGTTGTTGTTGTTGTTGTTGTTGTTGTTGCGATTGTTGTTGTTGTTGTTGTTTCCACCTCGTCCTCCAAAGCTCTGTCCGCTCCAGGACGCCTTGTTTGGACAATCCGGTTTGATGTGTCCATCCTTCCCACAACCATAACAAATGATTCTGGGTTTCTGACAATCTTTCTGCAAATGCCCTCTCAGGCCACAATTGTTGCAGATGATCTGGTTAATTGGGTTACGATTCGACCTCCCCGGTTGTATTGATTACCAGTAGTAGGTCGATATCGGGGTTTGAAACTCCGATCAGGTATTGGTTTACTGATTGGGTACTTCCTTGGCTCTATACGAGCCCTCTTCCTCCTGTCCTCCTGGACTTGCCTGTAGTCATCCTCGAAAGTGATTGCCGAGTCAATCAGTTCCTGGAATTCGGCAGTCCGTGCCAACCTCAGTTGCATCTTCATGTATGGATTCATGCCTTTCATGAACCGCTTCTTCCGCTTCTCCTCTGTATCTACATCCTCAGGTGCATACCTGGATAACCTATTGAAATCCCGAACATACTGCATGATTGGTGCAGTATTCTGTCTCAGCTCTTCAAACTCCCTCTTCTTCAGCTCCACCACGCTGTCCGGAACATGAGCATCCCGAAACTTCTTCTTGAACTCCTCCCAGGTGAATACCTTATCTGGAGGTTGTACTGCTACAAGGTTCTCCCACCATGATGCTGCTGGTCCTGACAACAGATAAGTGGTATATCTAATCTTCTCCTCATCGTTGCAACCAACGGTCCTCAGCTTCCTTTCCGTATCCATAAGCCAATCCTCAGCATCCATTGGTTCTGGAGCTGATGTAAATGGTAGTGGTCTTGCATTTTGGAAGTCCGATAGTGTTACTCCCTTGCCTTCATTACCCCTATCATTGATGACATGGGTAAAGAAATCTTGCATGTTCTTGCTCTGGCTTTCCTGGTAACACCTCCTATCTTCCTCCATTGACCTCATATACTGTTGGAAATCTGGGTGCATCATTGGGTGTGGTGGTGGTGGTGCGTTCTCTGCTCTAGCTGCTGCATCTGCCTCCTCTTTCTCTCTTTCTTCCCGCTCTCTGCGAGCCTCTTCGGTTTCTACTAACGCCATTTCCCCCTAGTCCTGTAACAAAGAGCGATTACTCATAATTACACCATGCGAATGTTTTCTGAGCTCAACTCATTGCCCAGAACTAGTCACACAATAAAATCAAGAAGCAAATCCAAAACAAACATTTATTATGTATATACACCGTATAATACATAACACACTCACAAACTTATATTACATGTGGTATATATAAACCACTTATTTGGCTCAAAGCCCAAGCCAACGGGAATTTAAAATACGTTCTATTACAATACCACCTAGATTACTTTATTCTTCCTTGGAGCTCTACTCCTCATCGTCTTCATTCGCCTCCGCATACATTCCTGGGGTCCATCCGGTACAGCGACTTGTCTTTCGGACACCATCCGGAACAAAGGTCCTTCCAGTAGGTATGTAATCTGAATCGGACGAAGTGCCGAGACAGAGATCAGTCATGCCTAAGTAGCTAGACAATGACTCGTACATATCCCCAGTAGGATACATACCTCCTTCTTCCGTCATCCATGAAGGATTTCTATTCACCTGACCCCTCATCTTCTTCTTCTTCTTTTTCTTGGTTCCAGAACTCTCACCTACTTCGTACTGTGATGGTTTAGATAATCCCATCTCCAAATCTAAAGAAATGGAATCAGTACCTTTCTCTTCCTGCCCGTAGTGTTGGTTAACCCCACCACTCTCATCTCCTGTATCACATGGAATTGGCTCCTCCTCATCACCGAAAGGTTCCCCGAAACGCCAACCCGTTGAGTTTTCGATCGGCGACTCCGAGCAATTTATGTTCCATGAGTGGTCTCCCCCATATCCAGTATCATACGATGCTGACACGTGTGGATAGTGCGGGACAAAGTTGGGTGTAAGTGGATCTTTCTTGGGCAACTGGTCACTCAAATCTACATAGCTGTCTAGGCTAAAGAACGGTGTAGTATGTTGTGGTTGTGCCCTCAAATCATGCATCCGAGCTTGGACTTCATCAGGGTCCGTGAACTCAGCTAGCATGTGGTCAATCTCACCTCTCATCTTCATGTGTAAAAGGTACATCGTAGTCAATAAAGACTTACAGCTATCCATGTGCTGTGCTGCAGCTTCAGGACTTCTGTGTGCTAACACCAAATGATTAAGAGTGGGATCCTCATCTTCCTCGGCATGAGGTATATGAGAAAACTCTGAACATAGGAGTTCTACTGACTTGTGCTGCCTTATCTCAAGGATTGCCTTGAATAGGCCCATATGGTAGGCTGTGGTGATAGTTTTGGCTTCTCCGTATGGCATTATACGACTCATCAGCAGTTTTTCCGGTAGTTGGACCGATACTCTGCACTTGGCTAGGATTTCCCCATCATAGTAGGTATACTTGATAACAGGTATCCGTGGATCACAATGAAGTTCCTTCAGCATCCCACGCAGGAGAGCTGTTATTGGTCCATCATAATCACCAAGCCAACCCTCAACCTTCCTCATAGTCCTCTTAGGAAACGTGTACGCCATTATGGCTGTATACAAAAGCAGAATATTAGTAGTGATAATGCATCATAATAGCTATAATAAAGAATTATCGCACTAAAATATATGGTTTTGCTATTCTCAAGTGAATAATCACCATACTTCTAGAGAATCCTTTACTATTTCTACTAGACTCCTACAGGTTTCTTCCCTATACTAGGTTTTTCCAACCTAAGGTCGCAACATTTGCTCTGATACCAGCTGCGGTGACCCAGCATACCACTGCATGTTGTAGTATACAAGTCGTTGATATGATCTTTGTGAAGGGACTTCTTCACAAATTGCCATATCCCTCAGAGTGGTACAACAGAAACATTGCAGGTCATAACACTCCATACTTTATTACAAACATTGTCTTAACAAGTTGGTATTCTCACAGGTCCTATGAGAACACCCTAAGATACTACTAAAATACAATTACATCTCATACTATAGATAAAAGAGCTCAACAGCTTATTTAGGTAAGTTCTACGTTGCTCGGCTCTATGATGCTAGGGTATGTCACTACTCCTCCACCTCCGTGTCATCTGGTCCGTAGACTATTCCATAGTCTACGCCTTCCACTCCGTCGGTAAGATCAGGTTCTTCGTAGACTAGCTCGTAGCTTCCTTCTGGTGCTCCATCGTTGATAGCCTCCACTTCCGGATCACAGTCTAGCAAGGGTGTCGAAAGAAAGTGAGTACAGAGGTACTCAGCAAGTTCTAAAAGAATAAAAAGGTGTTTGATGCACTAGCTACGACCATTGATCAGGAAATCGCAGGTCAATGCATGTTTTTGAAATCATTTCTTCAAAAGGTTGCTTTTATTATGAAAACTATGCCCGTCAGTCTTCACAGGTTGACCAGAACTTCACGGAGTTCCTTTCCTGCCGCGTTCAGCGATTCCCTTCCGGAACAAGGAGTGACAGCCACAATTTGATACACTCTGCAGAGGTGCGTTACTTTTCCCACAAGAGATCTCACCCTTTTTGCCATCCGCAGGGACTTGCCCCCGTTCACACTTCCTTTGGTGTGAGGCCAGGTATAAAGATCCAAGCCCACACCGCCTTCTCCGCGACTGCAAACCCACCCTTTTGTCCAACCGTACACTTCCAGTAGACTTCCCCCGATAATACGGCTTTACTCATGGTGTACTCCGGACAATCCTTCATAGATGGTAGAGATTAACATCACTAATGGATGGGGATTTAAAAGGATTTCCCAACCTATTGCGGCAGTGCCTCCAACACCCCACCGTCTCTACCAATCCGTTGGCGTGCAGAAGAGAAAAGATACGACTGGCTTCCCCAGAGCCATTATAGATCTCATGGTCAACGCGGTTTGTACGGCGCTAGAATCACTGGACGGCATTGGTAATTTAATCCTAGGGTGATATAACCCATTGCAATGGAACCTCCACCATATCAACACATACCATGGTTCCATTGCCAGCCACATAGTCATATTCATAGTTGGAAAATAACATTTCATTTGCGATGCAGGGATGATAAGTATATAGCTTTGCATCAAAGTAGTAGAAAATAATCAAGTTGACATGAGCAAGGGTGAACTTGCCTGTGGACTGCGAGATAGTGCAGTTCAATGCAGTTGATGGAACCTGGACCTCGGGTTCTGTAAGAAGCATCATTGTCCGGTAAGGACAATGTTATAAAATCCAAATAATGCAATCATGGATGGATTATTTTATGTTGAATCCCTTTACCCCAATGAGTTATTACAATTTAGGGTTGTATTTAAGATTTATGTCTTTGACAGTAATTTACAATTGATTTAAAAGTGTTAATCATTGTAATTCACAAAAGTACACAATTCAAAGTAAAATCATTTACTTGGTAATTCCTTTAATCATTCCAAAATAATTGAAAATTATAGAGTTACCTCTATAGTTTTTTGGAATAAAAAGGAATATAGTATTTTTCTGGGAAAAATACCCCTTTTCAAAAGAAATGACTTGGAATAGTAGAATTTTATTTTGAAATGTTTGAAAATAAGTATTTGAACTTATTTGAGATTTTTCCTTGAATTTTCATTACAAGGAAATAATAATTTTAAATTCCAAGTTATTATTTAAATTCTGATAATTCATAATTTTGAATTTGTTTCATAAATTCCATTTCATATTTTATTCTTGTTAAGATTTATTTTTCATTCATAAATCCAATTTTTATTGGATTTTTCGAGTTGTTTATGATTTATTAGAATTTGATAAAGTTTTGGTCTTTTATTAAATATAAAAAGACCAAAATACCCCCCCTGGACCCATATTGGGTCCAGCCCAATAACCTAAACCCAGGGACGGCCCAATAAGGCTGGTCCCCTTTTGGGTTCGGTGGCGCCGAAGCGGCCCACCTCACTCACTCTCACTCGGCCCTCTCACTCACTCGACCTAACCCTAATCTCTGGCGACTCCCGTGGCGATGGCGTCGCCGCCATGGCCGCCGCCCTGCTCCGGCCATCGCCGTGCTCCTCCGCCGTAGCCACCTACCGATCCTGAACCGCCACGAGCAGATCTATCGATCTGTCCGCGCAGTTTTCCCCATCTCATCCTCTCCTGGCGAATCGCCTCCGATCTGGACCTCGTGGAGAATCGCCTCGACGAACTCCGGTGAGATCTCGTCCTCGCCGACGATGGTACGCGCCTGGGGTTGACCTGGCGCGGGTGCTGCTTGCAGTACTCGTGCCGTCACCTCAGGTGCTTGCTACGGTGGTGCGGTTTCGTGTCTGGGTTCGCCGGCGTAACGTCGGCGCCTACCCTGGACTTGCAGCTGTTAGGGCCGCGCGAGCACTGCCTCGCCATGCCCTAGCCTCTGCTTCCAGGCGCAAGTAAGTGTTACATCTCCACCTTCTCCTCTGTGCGCCTCCCCTTGTTACTGTGCTTCTTCCTCCTCATGCTATGTTGCTCTCTGGTGGTCTTGTGATCATCTAGAGCCATGCTATGGCTGCGCAATCTTCCTGTGCTTATGTCTACTGCAAGCTCATGGCCCAATTACCATTTACTGGTACTGGCACATGCTACTTTGCTTGCTGTTCATGCGGTGCTTGCTTTTCTGCTGCTCCTAGCATGCTCTACACTTGCCATGCCCTGTTGTACTTGCTCAAGAGCTAACTATGCCATGCTATGCTTGGTTATGACTTGCTTATACTTACTGGTCTATCATGCTTGCTTGTCTAGGTGTACTTGTGATGCATCTGTGACACTTGTGTGTGTGCCAGTGGTGCCTGTGATATGCTTCAGTGCTACCTCTGCAAGCTAATGATCCATTGAATCATTTCTTGCTTGTTGGCTAACTTCCCTGTGTAACTTGGCTTGCTATGATTGATCCATTTGATCAATCCAATTATCAGTGATAGCTTACTGGTTAATACTGTGGCTAAATGATTCACCTATCTGGTGATGCTGATGCTCAAGCATCACTGTGCTGTTGCTTACTTTTAGCTATCTAGACTTGCTCTAGTGGCTATGAATTAAATTGTATTGCTTAACAGTATGCTGCTGTCATGCTTAGCATGGACTTGTGATAAATTCATGCTTGGATTACTTAATTATGATGAACTGCTTATGCAGTGATGATTTAAATGACTTGCTTGTATATGAATTTGCTGATCATGATTCTTTTACAAACAATTAAAGTCTGAATCCATTTCTGGATAGTGATGTGATCTATTTGGCTTTCTCTTAATTGGTGCTAAGTGTGATGTGACCTCAGTAGCCTTGCTACTGACTGGTTGCTCACATGGTTGGTTGGATATTGTTGGCTACTCATCTTTGCCTGCATATTTGGGCATCATATTAAGTATGAATGCCAATATGCTTGCCTGTGAAGAAATCTAGGGTTTCTGATGGTTGCATGCTTAGGATTTTCTGTGTAGTCTTGGCTGCTAATCTTTGCTATCTACTGGTGCTATCTGTGCATGTGATCTTGCTAGTGTGTGCATCTGTGCATGATTTCTAGCTTCTGTGCACATGATCTGTATCTGGATGGTTTCTATCTTAGTAGCTTTTGACTGGCAGTAATCCTTGGTGAAAACCAAGTGATGATCTACCCCTATGAGCATCTGCTCATCCCATGCTTAGTTCATGCATATGATGGATTAGATCCATTGGATCTTTTCCAGGAACTAGGTATACCTTGTTCCAGCTCCTAGAAATGCTTTGTTGATGCAGACTTGGTTTGTGTCACAGCCCTTCACCTCCAGATCTTGGATGATCTTCTCAGGTCACCATGATCTCTGGTGGTTTGAGTGGTTGTGTGTATTGGTTCTGTTCTTGCTCCAGAACTGGATGAACTGAGCTTGTTCTTGCTTCACCCTTACCTGGTGAATCTTATCTGGTCGACTGGTTATGATTTCTAGGGTTTGTGTCCCTTTTATATGAACCCTGCTTCTATCCTTGCATTGACACACAAGCCTGGCTTGCTTGGTGACTAAGCTGATGCATGGCCTTCTTGTTGCTGCCAAAGACACTTGAGCTGTGTGCTCTCATATCTTTGAAACTTGAGCCCCTGGTGTGTGCTCGGGTTTGGTCTCTGCTGCCCTTATCTTGTCTTGTCCTTGGTTTTGGCCAAGCACAGGGTGTCTTTGTGACAGTTTGCACTGTCCAAACTGAATCTTGTGTTATTTGCTAACTGTCCAAACTGAATCCTTGGCTAACACTAACATTCTGGCTAGTGTTGATTCTTTGTTTTGCAGGTTTTGAAGATGGATATGACCAGAAGATATTCTCCAAGTCATTTAGTTTAGGTTTTAGTTTAGGAGCAAAATTGTAATCTTTATTTTCATTTCTGTTTATTATTCATCCATTCTTGTATCAAGAATATTGTAAAGACTTTGTAATCTGTGGTGTGATATCAATAAAGCCCAAGTTTCTGTTTATGAACTTTTGCTTTATGTAATATTTATATTCTGGAATAAATATTGTATTTATTATTCACTTTGAAATTCAAAGTTGTTTGAATTCATAAGTTGTGTTTTAAATTATGAATTCTATTTTTATATTGTTCAATGCTTATTGTTAAATGTATTAACACTTGTCAAATGAAATCAATTCCCCAAATCAACAAGATACAAAAGAGATCATGTCGAAATTTCCCTAACTCACATTGCCTAACCCTAAGTGCAAAATGAGAGAGAACCTCGATCCCTCTTAGGTTTAGTTGCAATAAGGCGCGAAAATTTCCCCTGTTTTGCAATGAAATGCACATCCCATTTCTAAATCTACCCTTCGTTGTTCCTATGTTCTGGGTTATTACAAAAATCCTCCTATTGACGTGACTGCTCGAACGAGCACATCACGTACTTTAGTTGTGTCGGATGCTCAACCTGATGTAGAGGAAACTTCGCCTCCTCCACATAACGTCGAGCATCCAACTCCACCTGCAAGCCCCCGAGCCCCTTCGCCGAAGAGGGCCAGGACTGAACTAGTCGAAGAACCCACCCAATTAAGTGGTGGTTTCACGACTTCTTCACTGAATGACGTATGTTTTATCTCTTACTCTTTTGTTTGTTACCTCTTTTTGCCATCGAGTTTTTCCCGTACTATATTTGACTTGTCTTTCTTTGGATTTCTCTAGCCTCTGATGAAGGAGTTTTTCCAACTCGGTACCCAATTCGTCGGGTACCGTGATCTTTCAAACCAGCTGAAAGGTACTATCTTGCTATCTTTTTTCTCAATTGCATTTCCTTCCTCTTAATTCTTGTCGCAATAGTCATTTTTGTCGACTATCTTTTCAGCCGAACTTGCGGAAGCTAAAAATCGTGCTGACACACTTGCTCGCAAACTGGAGCAAAGTGAAAAAGCTCGCAAGGAGGCTGAAGCAGATGCCAAAAAGGCTAAGGCAGAGGCCGCCACCGTCGAAGATCTCCGAAAGAGACTTCATGAGGCGGAGAAGTCTTTGAGCGAGCGAATTTCTGAACAGTCTGCTCATGAAGAAGCGATTATCAAGCGACTGGCGTCGCAGAGCCGTCGCTTTGCCAGTAAGTGCCCGAACTATTTTGACCTCCTTGAACTTCTTCTATCTTGCTTACTTATCAATAAATTTTTGTCTTAGTAGGAAAGACGGGTCAAGAATATGAACTGACGGATCCCGAGAATGATTCCCTTCTTGACACGCTTTCTCTCCTTGAGATTCATGGAGACGAGGCACGCGACGGCCTTGCCGAAGCTGAAACGGGGTTGTCGAAACTTTATCCCTACTTCTTCCCGAAGAAAGAACAACCCGCGCCGTTCCTTGCCCTCGCCAAGTGCTTCAATACTCCCGAAAACCTTGGGCTCAAACTTCGCCAAGAGAGTTTGAAGGTTGGCGTGGAGGGTACTATCGCCTTGGTTGCCGATAGCCAACAGAATATCGACTGGACTAGGGTTGGCGACACGCAAGAGATGGAGACCAAAAAGTGGCAGTCGCTGATCAAAGCTGCAAAGCCAAACTCGAAGAAGGTCCTCGCTTATCTTGGGTGCAAACCAACTCCAGCTCCAAGCTCATCCAAAACGGAGGTCTAGTAGACCACCCTGTCTTTCGTCCCTCTTTTTTTTTGTTTCTCTTTCTTCCTTTTGATGCTGTCGCCAAAGTAGCTTTTGGCGACACTTATCCCACTAGCTCCATTGTAATGCCTTGTAATTACTTCTGAACATCAATGGAATTCTATTTTGCTTGATGATTGATGTCGAACTTTTTAATTTCAGTTGATATTTGATAACTATACTCCAACTCCTGCCCCTTCCGATATTTTGCCTACTACTTCTCGCTTGAGGAAGGTGCTTGTTAATACTGAACTTGGTGAAGATTCCTCGAGTGCAAGTTTATCGCAAGATTTGGAAGAACTTCGGCAACAACTTCAGTACGCGAAGAGGCAAACACTTGTGATGATGGAACAATCTCGCAAGGCATCCGAAGCAGAAAAATTGCACTTCAACAAGCTCAAGAGGCCATGGCTGCCAAGGAAGTCGTCGTTTCTGAAGCTGAAAAGGCAACTGCCCGAGAGAATTCCATGCTTGAACTAATGAATGAAGCCGCTGCCGATATGTCCGGTATTTTATTTCGAACCAAAACTCCTTCTATCTTTCTGATGTATCCTTTTTTGAGTTTTTCGTGCTGTCGTCAAATAGGTTCCTTTCTTGATGCTGCGGCTGAAGATGAAAGGGTAAACATGAGGACCAACCTGCTCGTTAACCTTTCTCTTGACCATGGTTGTCTGTTCTGGGCCACTCCAGAACGGACCCGACAAATTGTCAGATTTCAAGACCGCGCCTATCAAGTTCGCGATTTCCTGGATTTTTGCACTAGACCTTGTCTCTGGTTTACAAGACGATGTTTCCTCGGAACGAGGCACCCGATACTCTTCTGGGTTTGATGGAGAAATTTCGAGATGCTCCTCAAATTCATGGATTTGTTCGGGCGCAACTCTCTGCTGGCACCAGGTTTGCTATGATGATGATCAAAATCTGCCATCCCAAGTTTGATATGAGCCAAATTGTTACCAAGTGCTTGGCCAAGATGGCGAAAAGGAAAAGGGATGTCAGTAAAATTGATGATCATGTGACCCCGGTTGCCGAAAATATGATGGATGAACTTCTTCGGATGGATTCTGAGTTCTTCGAGAAGGGCAGCTATGCTGAACACAGTACTCGTACTTCAAATCGGATGACCATAGATAATATACTAGGTCATAATTGATTTTTCTTTTTCTTTAGGTTTTTCTCATGAATTGCCTCTTGTATGTTGTAAACATGTTCTATAGTGTAAAGCCCATAAATATTTTTATTTTTCTTCATCAAGCCCCCGAGTGTCTCAGTGGCGAATTTCTTTATTGTACGTGCGAGGTTTTAAACCAAGGCCACTAAATTTTACTGAATATGCTATGTTTGCGGGTGCGAGCCCTCGTGCTTTGATCGCTATCTTGTATTTTTCTTTATTTTGCGAGGTGTTTTTGCACCAAAGCGAAATACTTTCGGAGATATGTATTGCAAGTCTTAAGCATAAGCCCCCGAGCCTGTCGAAGAAATATATGTCTCAACTATCTTTATTATATTGCAGCACCGCGAGCCCGCCTCATTAAAAACCTTTTCCGGCCCCACTCGGTGCCCCGAAAAAGGAAAAGAGTGCGTCTAAAAACTCGCGGGCGTTTCAGTACATTTGTATTTTTACAAGGAGGACTATATTTCGACACTAAGCGTAAAAACGCCTTAGCTGTGCCACGTTCCAGGGGTTTTTCTCGGGAACCCCTGACTTCTTGTCCTTGATTCTGTATGCTCCTCCTTCGATGACTTCCGTGATGATGTAAGGACCAAGCCATGGTGACTCGAGTTTTTCAGTACTCTGTTGATTGAGTCGTAGAACTAGATCTCCCACCTGAAAGGACCTTGGTCTCAAACGTCGACTATGATAATTTTTCAGGTCTTGCTGATACTTGGTGACCCGTGATAGTACTTCATCCCGAGCTTCATCTAATGCATCGGCATCGTCCTCCAATGCTATTCTTGAGGTTTCCTCGTCATATTCTGTGACTCTCGGGGAATCGTGCTCTATTTCGATTGGCAACACTGCCTCAGCTCCATGGACCAGGAAAAACGGAGTTTCCTGTGTCGATGTATTTGGTGTTGTTCGTATACTCCATAACACGCTGGGTAACTCTTCAGGCCAAGTATGTCGAGCTTTTGCCAGTGGTGCCAACAAGCGCTTCTTAATCCCGTTGCAGATAATGCCGTTGGCTTTTTCGACTTGACCATTGGTTTGCGGGTGCGCAACTGAGGCAAAGTGTAGTTTGATGCCTACCTCTGCACAATATGCCTTGAATTCCTTGGATGTGAAGTTGCTACCATTGTCCGTGACGATGCTATTAGGCACTCCAAACCTGAAGACAATGCTTTTCACGAATTTGACGACAGCCGCTCCGTCTGGTGAATTTATCAGCTTGGCTTCTATCCACTTGGTGAATTTATCGACAGCGACGAGCATATACTCGTATCCTCCTGGCGAAGCTTTATGTAACTTCCCCACCATATCGAGGCCCCACTGAGCAAAGGGCCAAGACAATGGTATTGGCATCAGTTCTGTTGCCGGAGAATGAGGTTTCGCGGCGAATCTCTGGCACACGTCGCAAGTTCGTACTATCTCCTTTGCATCCTCTATTGCTGTCAACCAATAAAACCCTGCTCTGAAAGCTTTGGCTGCAATGGCTCGACTGCTTGCGTGGTGGCCGCAGATTCCTTCGTGCACATCCTTCCTTCTTCGGGTGTAACGCACATTTGTAATACTCCCGAAATACTTTGTTTGTATAACTCTCCTTTGACCACAGTAAAGGCCTTAGATCGCCTAATAACTCGCCTTGCTTCCACTGGATCGTCGGGTATCTCTTGCCTTAGGATATATGATATGTATACCTGCATCCAGGGTATCTGCACCATCATGACCAAGTCTTGTTCCTCTTCTTCTTCTTCCTCTGGTGCTTCTTTGGTAGCCCCCGAGGGTTTCTTGTCCTTCTCCTTATTTTTTATTTTTGTCGACTTCGTAGATCTCTCTGCTATCTCTTCCCAGAATACGCCTGGTGGAATTGCAAGGCATTGTGACCCGATGTTTGCGAGAACGTCGGCTTCATCATTGCTCAGTCTTCTTATGTCATTTACTTCGCATCCATCAAAAAACTTCTCGAGCTCATTGTACACTTCCTTGTATGCTACCATACTGTCATTGACTGCATCGCATTGGTTCATGACTTGCTGAGCCACCAACTGCGAGTCGCCAAAGATTTTTAGTCGAGTTGCACCACAAGCTTTCGCCATCTTCATCCCGTGTATGAGAGCTTTGTATTCTGCCTCATTGTTAGATGCGTTTGGGAACGTCATCCTCAAGACGTACATCAGCTTGTCGCCCTCGGGTGATATTAGTTTCACGCCAGCTCCAGCTCCTTCTAATCGCTTGGACCCGTCGAAGTTCATAGTCCAAGTTCTCGATAAATCCGGTGGTCCTGTATTTTGTAACTCCATCCATTCTGCGATGAAGTCTGGTAGAATCTGCGACTTTATTGCCTTTCTTTTTTCATATGTGATGTCCCGAGGGGAAAGCTCTATTCCCCAAAGGGAGACACGACCCGTAGCTTCTGGATTGTTGAGTATATTGGACAAGGGCGCCTCATTGACCACTATTATCGGGTGTGCCGAAAAATAGTGCCGCAATTTTCTTGCGGTTGTAAACACTCCATATGCTAGCTTTTGATATTGAGGATACCTCTGTTTTGAAGGCGATAAGACTTCGCTGACGAAGTATACTGGCCTCTGCACTCCATGGAGTTTTCCTTCTTCCTCTCTTTCAACGACAAGTAATGTGCTTACCACCTGAGGTGTGGCCGCAATGTATAACAATAAAGGTTCCTTCTCTTTCGGCGCCACCAAGATTGGTGGTGTCGAGATTTTGCGTTTGAGATCCTGAAAGGCTCTGTCTGCTTCTTCGTTCCACTGGAACTTCTCTCCTTGCTTGATTAAGGCGTAAAACGGTAACGCCTTTTCCCCCAACCTGGCGACGAATCTGCTTAAAGCTGCGACTCGCCCGGTTAGCTGCTGTATTTCTTTCAACTTTGTTGGCTTTCTCATCGTTACGATGGCCTGGATTTTTTCGGGATTTGCTTCAATCCCTCTTGCTGAAACTAAGAACCCGAGAAGTTCTCCTGCAGGGACGCCAAAAGAGCACTTTGTCGGGTTCAGCTTGAGACAGAACTTATCGAGATTGTCGAAAGTTTCCTTCAAGTCCTCGATTAGCGTGTCCCCCATTTTTGATGTTATGATGACGTCGTCGATGTATACTTGTACGTTTTTCCCGATCTGTGTTGCTAAGCACTTCTGCATCATCCGCTGATATGTTGCTCCCGCGTTTTTCAAGCCAAAGGGCATTGTTCGATAGCAGAACACGCCGTAAGGTGTGATGAACGCTGTTTTGACTTCATCTTCTTCTTTTAATCTGATCTGGTTATAACCAGAGTAAGCATCCAGAAAGGAAAGACGTTCGCATCCTGTCGTGGAGTCGATAATTTGATCGATCCTCGGGAGGGGAAAGTGATCCTTTGGACAATGTTTATTGAGACACGTGAAGTCGACGCACATGCGAAGGACTTTCGTGTTTTTCTTCGGCACCAACACTGGGTTAGCTACCCACATGGCTTCTGTATGCAATTCCTTGATGAAACCAGCTTCTCCGAGTATCAATTTCCGACAGCATAGCCTTGCGGTTTGGTTCCGAAAAACGCCGCAAAGGTTGTTTGATTGGTCTCGCTATTGGATCCAAGTTTAGGTGGTGCTCGGCAAGTTCCCTGGGTACTCCTGGCATGTCAGCTGGACACCATGCAAAGATTTTCCAGTGCTCACGGAGGAACTCGAAGAGCGCGCTTTCCTATGCGAGGTCCATATTTGTTGCAATGGACGTCGTCTTCTTTGGATCTGTCGGGTGAATCTGTACTTCCTTGGAATCCTTTGCGGTATTAAAAGTTGACTCCTTATTAGGCCTCCCTACATCTGGCAGCACATCGTAGTCCGTCGTGAGTCTCGACGCCATGTACTCTGCTTGCATCCCGAAGGTTTCTGAGAGCCGATGAAAATCCTTATCACATTTATCGGCTAGCGCGAAGCTTCCCTTAACTGTGATTGGCCCCTTCGGTCCAGGCATCCTCCATAATAAGTATGTGTAATGTGGTACCGCCATAAACCTGGCATATGCTGGGCGCCCCAACAAAGCGTGGTACTGCGATGGGAAATCTACGACTTCAAACTCCAACCTCTCTATCCTATAGTTTTCTCGAGTGCCAAACTGAACGTCGAGATTGATCTTCCCCAATGGGTAACTTGGCTTTTCTGGTGTGATGCCGTGGAAACGTGTGTCCGTTGGCTTCAGGTTGCCAAGGATATGTTCATCTTCCTTAGTGTATCTGCGTACATAAGGTTTAAACTGCTGCCTCCATCAATGAACACTCGAGATACATCGAATCTTGCAATTACTGCTGGTAAAATAAGTGATGACTGCCCTGGTCGAGGAACTTGATGCGGGTGATCCGCAATTGTGAAGCCAATATCCTGTCCTGACCAATTGAGGTACTCGACTGTTGGTGGAGGCATCTTCTCTGCCATGAACACCTGTCGCGAGATTACTTTCTGCGCTCTATTGGACGGCCTGCCTTTCTGAATCATCGAGACTGCTCCATGGGAGTTGGGATCAATGTAAGGTGGTGGCGTTGGTGCTGCCGCAATTCTGAGCTGATGTCGATTTTCGTCCGTAATTGCGGGAGGAGGTGGTAGGTGGATCTCACTCCTAGGTCCCTGAGGGTTTCGACTCGCTGCCTGAGTATTGGCTTGTCCGGCGAATCTCAACATTGCTTGAAAGTTTCGGCAATCTTTCTGCAGATGCCCCGACTGCCTCTTCCCGTTATTGTCGACATAGAAATGCATCTGGCACGGGCCGTTCATCATATCCTCAGGGGACACGAAGGGTCTCTGAAACCTAGGCCCATTGTTTGGCCTGTTGTTTCTGGAATCATCTCTATTGTCGCCTCACTGCTCGTTGCTCCTTTGATACTCATCTCTATTGCTTGTGCTTGCTCGAAACCCAGCCGAAATTTGGCCAGGTGCGTCATAACCCGAAAATTGTCGAGAAAATCATCGTCTATTTTGAAAATTTCGAATACGCTCCTCCTCTGGTGACCTGTGTCATTTATTATGCACAGCATCCTCGCCATCTGCCCATCTATTTGCTATTTCCATTAATGCTAATACTGTCCTTGGGTTAGTTCTTCCCAAGTCCTCCACAAAATCTCCTCGTCGAACTCCTGCAACAAACGCGTCTATCGCTCTCTCGTCAGATATATTTTCTGCCGAGTTTTTGATGATGTTCCATCTTTGGATGTACTTCCTCATTGATTCATCATGCTTCTGTCGGCATGATCTTAATTCCTCAAGTGTCGCAGGTTTTTTGCAGGTTGATCGGAAGTTCTTGACAAACACGTCCTCAAAACTGTCCCAGCTGTCGATGGAACCTGGGGGAAGCTTCTTTATCCAAGACCTCGCGGCTCCACTCAGGTGTACTTGGATGCATTGCATGGCTGTTGCTCTGGTTCCTCCTATCAGTTTCACCGTCTCAAGGTAATCAATTAACCAATCCTCTGGATCTTGAAGGCCGTCAAACTTTTTGAAGTTATCGGGTTGTAACACCCTACCTTTTAATAAAGGTAGGATACCTGTGTTTAGTGCTATTCCCAGGATCACTGATAGCACACACATTACAAAATGTAGTAATCATTGCAATAGTATCAAATTACTACATCGTTGAATCAGAGGGTAAAGTAAACCTTACAAATTGCATAGTCACATGGACTAGCTAAATAAAATGTTCAGAACAAACACAGCGGAATGTAAGTCATCAATGAGCCTTCATCATCTTCATGTGCCACAGGCAGTCATGTTGGAATGTAGACTCGAGATCCTACCATGTACTTCTCCTCAGAAAATCCTGCACGTTTGAATATGCAGCCCCGCGAATGAAGGTCAGTACAATGATGTACTGGCAAATGACACTTATATGGTGGCAGTTTTAGGCATGACTATCTACATGATATTTGGCTAGTGGAGTTTATTTGCATAACGCCAATTTTATCCTATATTTATTTTAAAACAAAACAATTTTGAATTCTCGAAAAGGTTTTACACCAAAATGGGCACATGGTTAAATCCACCATGAGCCCCAAGTCGATATGACTCCCAAGTCACCACCACATACCATGGTTAAATCCACCAGGTATGTAGCCCTGGGGACACTCGACCGAGATAATCCTCAGGTCACCACCACATACTATGGTTAAATCCACCATGTATGTAGCCCTAGGAAAATCCAGTCCTGAGATTGTTTCTACACAAGTTTTAATCATTCAGAAAAGGTGATGAGATTATTCCGTGCATCCTTGTCTAGAGACTCAAATTGTCCATAACCGGGGACACGGCTAAGATCTTAGTTTTTAACTCTGCAGAGGTTGTGCACTTTCACCTTACGACCCATTCTACCCAGAGAGAAGAATGAGACGAGACCTTTCAGAAGGAGAGAGCAACCATACACGCAAGACTCGTTCCCACCTATAATTCTGCTACCAGCCAATGTCTTGCAACAAGTTGAACCCTCGCATCTTACTCAATCAAGACAGAGCCCATAATATCATAAGGCTGCACTGGAAGTACACTAAACACGGAAGACATAGCAATCTCTTTATTCCTGGGTGGCAAACCACAAGTGTACTAACCCTCGAGTCACCACCACATACCATGGTTAAATCCACCAGGTATGCAGCCCCGAGTAGCCACTCAACATAATCCAAGCCACTCCAATTCCACCCAGGTGTTTCATTAAGGTTGTTAATTTTCAAATTTTTAAACACTCACAACCAAGTAATGAAACAGTATTGGCATTTGATGTTGCAAAGCAAAATAAAACATCCTAGCAGGGGTTTAAGAATGGCTACACACTACTAGGTTTGCTAAGCATAGCATAAATACTTTACTTTTGAAAACAAAAACCTATCATGCATACTAGTTGAAAACACTAATGCATAAATAAAATAGGTAGGATTGAATGTCACTTGCCTTTTTGGTAATTGAAGATCGTTCACTTCTCTCAACCAAAACACGTCGCTCTTCACACGAACTATAAGATAAAATATAGCACAACATAAACACACCATTCAATAACAACACAATCAAACAAGGCAACAACAAGTTATTATTCATTTTATTTTAGTCATCGGATAAAGAAGATATGGCATGAGGCATGGCTTGCAAGATATGTCTTTGAGATATTGAATGACATGATCAAATACTTAGAAAGAAAATGGATACTGGAAAGGATTCGATGGGATACAAATAGATAGAATTTGGAAAGGCTCATGTGATTAGAATCACATAAGTATCAAATGGTGCTTCTAGAATACTATCAAGTAAAGTGTGACAACACTTAACAAAATAGCACAAGGTGGCAGATAGACTTTGGTAATGAACTAGTGATATGTAGAATTACTCAAATTACTCATTTGTAAGTTGAATAGTTCTAAACTAAGTCAGAGAGTGATTCAGAATGAATTTGGATAGACACGATATTGGTTCAAGGTTTGTGCTATGTAGTAGAGGGTCTCCACATAACATTTGCACAAGGGAGAAATCTATAGTTAAGATTGTCACTATTTACTCAAATAACTCAATTGTTATTTGAATAATATGAACTAGACAACTAGGGGTAGGCTATCCATTATCCGTGAACATGATAAAGAATTATAACTGGTTCTCGAAGATGGGTATGATCATAAGGATCATTTGGCTAAAGGAACTATGTTGAAACCAGTTATACGACTACACTTTTCGCGAAAAGTTATTAGAAGAAGTTTTTCGGATGGAAGAACTTTCTACACGGAAGTTGTAGAGAATTCCATTACAGGCGTATCGCCAAAAGAATAACTCGGAAAAAGTTTGTAGGATTTATTTTATAGACGATGTTGCTGATCAAAGTGGTATCGCGAAAATAAAGTGGGTGAAACTGCCTAGCAAAATGTCTAAAATGATCTATGCGATTTGATGATGACAACGACAATGGTATAAAGTTTGTCGAAATCCAACTTGTAGAACTCAAGATATGAATTTTACAAAATTATACCGAAGCGGTTAGAATTCTAGTGATGTCCGAAAAGTTGTCCGAACAAGTTGCTTAGATGGAAAAACTTCTTACAAGAAAGTTGTAGAGGATTTAATTTCAAATTCAATGGAAGAAGAATCATCTAAAATGGATGTCTAGATCTAAAGATATGAAATTTTGAAGTTGGACATGATCTATGAGCTAGCGCAGACGCAGACCGGTCGATCGATTCCTAAGTGAACCAGTTCAGTTTAGGCTAACACGGACCATCAAATATAGATCTCATGGCCCAGAACCGAGATGCTTTGATTTTGTCTAAACTACATATGGAAGATTCAACGAACTGACGGCGACTTACACTGGCAGAAGCAGGATGGTGGCGATGCTCTGGTCGCGGACGGCGACGTTGATGCGGAGGGCCTTGGCGACGAAGGAGTGCGCGACGGTATTCTGCTCGACTCAGTGAAGACGTGGGTGATGTTGACCGCCTGGATTGCGTCCTGGTGCGGCGAGGAGGATCGGCCGGGGTCGGGCCGGGTGATGGTGTGCTCCTGTCGTGGACGCGCTCATCGATTTGGCTGCGGTTTTTCGTGGGAATCGACGAGTATCGGTGGCGGCCGAGAGAGTGCGAGAGGAGAGGGAAAATGGAGATGTAGTGGAGGTGCTCTAATAAACGTCCTTAACTGGTAGATTGATAGCGAGCTAATGGGCGGCAGTTTCTGGTACAAATGCTAGTGTTTCTGGCTAGCTGTTGATCTGCTGTTGGTGCGCGCGGGAAAGGAAAGCAGCGCGACGCTTCAGCGTGCTAAGCCTGCTGAGCGCGGACGAGCTATTGGCTGGGTTAGAGTGTCATACATGGTCTCGTGTGTGCCTGCGATTGATTGGGTGCAGCTCGTACAACATAAGGAGAAAAAAAAAAAACTAAACGTGCTAGTGCAGCTACACAAAGAAAAATAAAGGAATGGGGACAGAAGGTATGATCGGTTATTTGCATTGTTCATGAGAACACGTGCATGCCTACAAAGGCAAGTCCAAATGAATTTTAGGCAATAACGAAATAAAAAGGAATTCACAAGTTAAAAACATAACCAATAACAGTACTAAGAAATTCATCTTTTCCCTCGTATATCAAAATTGATTCACAACAATTAATTTTACAACTCCCAACTGATCCAAATAAATTTCAGTAAATTTATAAAATTTAAAATAGGTATATTGGACCTAGGGAAACCCTATTGAGTCCAAGACCAAAATACAAAATATGTTATGCACTTAATTTGGCCTTATATGGCTACTTGGGCAATTAATATTCCAAAATAAAGTTTGAGCCTTTTGTCTCAAAATAAAATATATGATTTTCAAAACCATAAAATAGAAATAGGTTTGGTTTGGAAATAGTTTGAAAATATTTTTTATGAAAACTTATTTTTGGGAAAGGCTTTTAAATAAAAACTCAAAAAGTTTTAATTCCTTGTGAAATTTCATCAAAGACAAACAATTCAATCAACTAAATCTATTTATTTTTACATTCCAAAATTTGGAAAAAATTCGGGATGTGACACGGGTAACTTGAATCCTGATGGGACTCGACTTTTCCGGACTCGTCGCGTAAAACACGGGAGTCCACACATATCTTCTTCGGCAAGTTCTGGTGAACGCCGATGTTCTCTTCTCTCTTGTCGTGCTCTATCTACCCTGGCCTGAGTTGCCGTATCTCTAACTCCGCTTGCTCTTGGTGGATCTTGCACTGCTGTGGTAGGTCTCGGGCTATTTTGTCTTGCAGGTTCTTCGGGAGGTGTGGCTGCGAATGCTGCTCCCATGGCTCCACATCCTGCCATGGCCATGTTGTACAACGCCTCTCTTGGATCTCCGGGAGGTGTCCTAGACGCGAGGATAAAGGCTTGTGTCGCCATATACCCAGCTTCTGGTGTTTTGGGAATAATGTTCCCTCTCGTGTCTATCGACATAAAAGACATGTCGAGGTTTTGAACTAAAGTCTCTCTTTCAGCTTCGGGTATATTTTGCAGCCGAGATCTTGCTCTCCTTCGAGCTTCCATGTGACTATCTCCCGAAGTTCCTGATTGTCGACTCAAATCCGCTCTTCGCCTGATTGACGCGGAAGCTGCCTCCCTTCTCCTGTTCAGAGCCGCTGTCTGTTTTTCCAATTCTCTTCCAGCTCGAGCGAGCCTATACTGGTAAGCCTGCAATTCTTCAGTCGTAGCAGTTGTCGATATTGGTTCTGAACCATCCATAGCTCTTGCGGCTCTATCCCATGCTGATTGTGGGAGTTGAACCCTGATTCGTGGTGTAGGCCCGACATATTTATTGCCCAAACCTCGCCTTAAGTCAGAGGGATCGACATATGGATTTCCCAAATCGTCGAAAGCCTCCGACGTTTCCTCCTGATCGCGACTTGCTTCTCCAATGGCGTAAATTTGATGATATTTTGGATTCTGCACCTTGCTGGTTTTGGTGACACCATCATAGAGATTGGTGAAGACCTTTCCAACAGTGATGGACTTGTCGATGAAGTCGAAACTGTCGATGCTACTCGAGTCATCGCTTATATAGGAGTCCGCGGATGACTCGAAGGACATGTCGTTGAATATCTTGGCGAGTTTTTCGCTTGCTCTGGTGCTGATGAAGCGTGGCGACGAAATCTCCTCATCGCCTGACTCGATGGACGATGCGGAGCTTGAAAAGTTAGGGTCGACCGCCGATAATCCCGGTGAGATCGGAACTTTGAGACGGTATGCTCCTTCTTTCTCGACGCGGAAGTGGAACCTTCCGAATGTCATCTCCATGGGCTCCTCCAGATATGCATATGCATCCAAACGGGAGGGCGGGTGAGGAACAAAATCAACGAGACCAGTTTCGATCTGTTTACCTCTGTCCATGATGTTGCTTGCTATCGACGAAGTCGACGATCTTGAACGTGCCATCGAGATCAGCTCCTTGTCGCCTCTAAATCCCACAGACGGCGCCAATTGACAAGGTATTAACTTGTCAATGCCTACAAGTAGTAGACTAGGATTTCGTTGGATGTAGAGGGCAAGTAGATCTCGAAGGTTTCAGCCAAAAAGTACTCGACGATGTAAAAGCTAGGGTTTGAGAAACAATGATTCGATCCTTTCTTTGTCCCTCGACTCCCCCTTATATAGGAGGCGGAGCCGAGGGATTCGTAGTACACAAGTTTACAGAGTCCGGGAGGGTTTCTAACCCGTCCCGCAAGATTACAAATTACACTTCCTATTACAACTCTAGCTTTCCTTATCACCATCTTGGGCTTCTGAACTTTATATTCTTCGATACGTGGGCCTTCAGTAAACCCCGGGTACTATCTTCGGCAGGTCCATTGGGGATGCCTATGTCAGTTGCGTCCCTTCTATGCATGAAGTTGTGCTGTAAGGGGTTCCTTTTTGTACCTTATATGCTATGAATAAAAGATGTCGGCACCTCGAATGAATCTCGGGGACTGCCTCTGTCAAGATTGCATGTAATCTGTTTATTTTTTCAGTTCACCGGTTGGTTGACGATCATTTTTTCTTTCCGGTTTAGTAACGTGCTAAACCTACCGGAGTCTTCGACTCTGCTGCTGTCCGAAACCCGACTTCATGGCAAGCAAGATAAACCGGTAGGAATTAAGCACGTGAACCACGAGAAGAGGAGGTGGGAACAAACAATCCGGAAAATTTAACTAACCCCGGTAATACCGTTTTTTTGTGAAAATTTCGAATTATTTCTAAGTTCAAGAAAGTGCTTGCTTGGCAAAAGAACTTTGTAACTCATACGCCAAAAAACCCAGAGGGTAGGCAGAGGCAAAGCAAAAGAACCAAGTGTGCATCGGATTGAATGCCGAAACAATTTCAGAATCTTCACAATGCAAGATAAAAAGCAAACCATAAGCAAAACTGTTAAGGAAACATACGAGCTTAATTTAATAAGCTACCGGTATAGCATACCGGCATAAGCATAAGAGTTGTACCACAAGCAAAAGAGATGCTGAGTTTTATCTTACATCATGAACCCCGACATACCGGGGTGGAATTTAATAATCATTGTTTTAAGACAGCAGGAACAGCAAGAACAACAAATTTGAAACACATCATGAGAGACATTCAGATAGCAGGAGGTTGGGCACCGGCCTCAGGAGCTTCCGGGGGAGCAGCGGCTTCTTCCGGAAGAGCATCGCCTGCTCCGGCTTCTTCAACTTCCTCCTCCTCGCTGACTTCTTCCTCGTCGTCGGAGAGCGCATCTCTGACACCGAGAGGAGGGGGGATGAAGATGTGCACGGGAGCAAATTCTGCAATCCGATAGGCGCGGTCCTGGCGCTTGGCAGTCTGGGCCGGATCGGTGTCTGTAGGTGCATCACCACGACGGGTGTGGAAGGCATCTAGATCCAAGTCCTCATACCAATAGCAGGCGACGCGCAATGCGGCTTCCGCTCCGGCACGAGCTGCTAACCATTTCCACTCCCGAATCTTCTGGCAGGCGTCCTTGAGGCGATCAGATATGAGCGTTATCTTCGCCGGAATCTCCTCCCCAGGCCACAGCTCCTTAAGGATCTCAATAGCGCGATCCGGAAGATCGACAAGATGCCGGTCCACGGCGCGCATGTGCTGAACCCGGGCGGACAGCGCAACCAGTTGGTCATACGGATCCCAGGGCAGGTCCGGATTGGTCATCAGATGCTCAGCCCTGCGTTCTGCCACCTTCTTGTTGGCATAGACCTAGGAGTCCGGGAAGAGCCCTACAAGAAAAAAGAGAAGAGGATAAGGACATGCTTCCGAAAAATACAAGCTTATAAGCAACAGAGAGAAAAAAAAAGGCTTACTGAGAGCCAGCGCATCGGTTTGCATGACCAGCCGGTCATATTCCTTTTGCTCCCTGAGGAGGGCGGAAACCCGGTTTTCAGCCGTCTCCCGCGCCTTCTTCTGCTCCTCCAGCGCCTTGGCTTGCTCCTCTAGTTCAGCCCGCAGCACCGCGGTGGAGTTAGTGTACTCCTCCAACGATTCGTTCAGCTTGGCCTCAGCTGCAGCCTTGACCTCCTTCAGCTCCCGCGGATGCCGGAGCTCAGCTGCCACGAGCTTCTCCTTCAGCTCAGAGTAGCTAGTCCTCTGAGCATCCAAAGCCTCTTGATGCTCCTTGGCGAGTTGCTCCTTTTCACCTACAAACCGGAAGAAAAGACAATTAATAAGATCAAACCGGTAGGTTAAAGAAAGATGCAAACCAACCGGAAAATAATGATACCTTGGAGCGCGGCGATTTGAGCTCTGAGGGCCTCGATGGTGGCCTCCGGAATGGCTGGAGGGCAGAAAATTTGTAAGTGCTTAAAGAAGGAAATAACTGGTAAACGAGGCCGGAGAAGCAAAGACTAACCTTGGCACTTGCTGTGCGCCGCCGAGAGCTCCCGATGCTCCCATAGAAGCTCCTCAAAGAGGTGCTTCTGGGCATCCAGCGTGCTCTGTTTAAGATAAAAAAAGATCCGGTAAGAAAATACCGGCATTAAAAGAAGTTTCGCGCTAAGAGCTGCGCTCTCAACCCGAAACTCGGGGACTGGCTATGCCGATTTCTTGTGTTTCTAATAGAGTTTCGCGCTAAGAGCTGCACTCTCAACCCGAAACTCGGGGACTGGGAAGATATATATACAATCTTGAAAGAGTAAAAACCGGCATAGATTTAAAGAGTTTGTGAAACTTACCAGCACATTGTTGTTGGCGTCGTGCCACGCGGTGTCAAATTCTTTGACAGCGCGCCGCAGTCGGCCAAAGTGTTGCACGGTGCCGCGGGGGGCGGCAGGGTCGACCACCGGTAGCTTGTCTTTTCCCAGGCCGCGTGTCGCGCGGGATAGATCAGCTTGATTCCACTTTTCAGTGTAATCAAGAAGATGCCCCATGTCGGCACCGCCGCGGGTAAGCTCGGTGATCCGGCCCAGCTGAGCTGAAGCCGTTTCTCCGGCCACCACGGCGGCGCGGCTAGTGTGCAACACCAGGGAGGAAGGAGCTGGAGTAGGCTTGCCGGTAGGGACAGCCGGTGGAGGCATGGAAGCCTTGGTTGGCGCAGGAGCCTTGGATGCTTCCTTAGCCGGGACAGAGCTTGCCGGCGCGGAAGAATCCGGCGCGGCCTTGGAGGAGGAGGTAGAGTCTGTCTTCTTCTTCTGGACAGGAGGAACCAGAGGTTCCGCCTGCCCGGCGTCTTCAGTGCCAGCGCCGGTGTTGCCAGCGATGGTGTCTTGGTCTTCTGGAGGGGAGATGATTTCCTCCTCCGCGCGGTGATCTGAAGATTTAGGGGCCGCACGCTCCGAACTTGTATTGCCCCCCAGAGGGGAGGCAAAAGATTTGCCGGCACCAGATGGTGCCGGACTCGGTTGAGGAGGAGGTGAGGCCCTGGGGGCATCCTCAGAGCTTTCCGGCCTCATGCCAGAGGCGCTCTTGGAGATCTTAAGGGCGGGCCTAAAAAGAGAAAAGAAACATGCTGAGAAAAAGCAGCTGGAAAGAGAACCGGAAGGCGAAAAGAAACTGGAGATAGAGGCTTACCCGGAGGCAACCGGCATCTGCCGTTTCCGATAGTGCTTGGAAGTAACCTCTTTCCCACCAACAATTTCCTTCCGGGAGCGCTTGGCAGGAGGAGCCTGGCTTGAACCGGCATCGGCTGCCGGGGCCTTGTTCTTTTGACCCTGGGAAGCGAGCTTCTCGAGAAACACGCTTCCGGGTTTGGTCTCCAGCGAAGTAACGTGCTCCAGGACCTGAGGTTTGGCGCTGGCTGAAGGTAGATCTACAGAGAAACACTGCATGAGAAAGCGAAAGAAAGATGTACCTCGAGAATGGTGACCTCATCATCTGAACCGGAATCATTGGTAAAAAAGTTACCGGGGCGCGAGGTGTGGGTCTTGCCCATCTTGTGCCTTGTCCCAACGAAGGGATCCGGATCCTCCTCGTCCGCTACTCGCTTCTCATAAGGAGCCAATGGCTCCGCGTCGATCCGGGGAAAGCGCGTGCGGGTCTGAAGAAAGAAGCAAAGACAGTTAGCCAAAAATCAAAGGTTACCGGAAAAACAATCCGGATCGCTAAAGTTCTTACGTCAGCAGATGGGGGATTTGAGGAGCTCAGAGGAAGCAATCCCCACTCCCAGTCCAGCGGCATGTCGGTTTGGCTAATTTGCCTAGCCTTGAGGACTACATCCTCCTTGCTCAAATAGCAGCTGGTCATCTTGGTGGGGTCAAGGGGGGCGCACATCTGGCTCATCTTGTGAACCCGACGCTGGAGGGGAAGCACTCGGCGTGAAATAAACACGCGGATAAGGTCATCAGAACAGATGTCCGTATCCTTCTTAAGCTGCTCCATGAAGCGAACAATCCGGTTGGTTTCAACGTGATTGCTACCGGGATTGAACGTCCAGTTGGTCCTTGAGGGTGGACCCGGATGGTATGCCGGCAGTTTGATGAGGTCAGTGTCGCTGGTGTTCTTCACATAGGAAAAGGTCTGTTGCCACGACCGGCATGACTCCAGACCCAGAAGCTTGAAAAAAGAACTCCCCTGGCGCTTGCTGATGATGCAAGATCCGCACTGTACCGGAGGTTTGGGGTTGGGGATATCCTTGCCTTGGACCGAATTGATCCGAAGGCCGAAGAAGCGAGCAAAGGCTTCCTAGGTGGGAAGGAGACCAACATAGGCCTCCATGAAAGAAACGAAGCAAGAAAGGTAGAAAATGGCGTTGCCAGGAAGATGATGGGGTTGGAGTTTGTAAAAATCGAGAAATTCCCGGAAAAATCAGAAGCGGGAAGGCCGAAACCGCGCTCAAAATGAGCTGAGGAAACAACATATTCTCCGGCCTCAGGCACCGGTTCCACCTCATCGCCAGGAACCCGGCAGGCAACCCCCGCCGGTATCCTGCGGGAGTTGAAAGCCAGTCTATCTCCGGCTGCTTGACGTCGGAACCTTTCCAGGCTCCGCGGGTGATCTTTGCCGGATTGGTACCGGCAGCTTGGCCGGAGCTGCTCGTTTCCTGACCCCTTCTCGCTCCGGCCTCTGAGGAGGAGGAAGAGGTTTCCATCTGGTTGGGCTCAGCCTCAAAGCTGCCGGAAGCTTCGCTGTGGTGGCTGCTGCCGGTAGACTCGGGGAGAGAGAGTTCGGTAGACATGTGGAGATAAAAGATTCCGGATTCTACCTAAAAACAGCTTTCCCAAGTTCTATCCTAGCGTGAAGATCTACGAAAGGGGGAAAAAGCAAGAAAAAAGCCGAGATAAATAATCTAGCGCCCCAAGAACTGAAATGCTGAAGGAAACAAGAAGGAGTTGAGTTTATGAGGCTAACCTTGGCTGGCGGACGGCGTCGACGAAGTCGCTCGCCGGAGAAACGTAGAAGTTGCAGGCGAGGAAGAAGAACGACGGCGAGTGGTGGCGGCGGCTGAGCTACGCCTGACGCGACGACAGCGAAGACGCTGCAGAGGGCGCTCGCGCGGTAGAGCTGGGCGGAGTCGCTGAGAAGTTCGTCGGAGCAGGCAGTTCTGGCGGCGAATGGCGGCAGAAGCGCAGGGGGCGAAGAGCTCTGAGGGCGCGTGCAAAGGGGGCAAGTGCGAAGAAGAAGAGGAAGGAGAACTGCCTCGCCCTTAAATAGGGAGAGGAAGTAGTGGGCTGGTAACCGCTGGGCCGCGACGGTTCGCTTCGTGGGCCGCCACGTGGCACGCAGATACACGCGCGCGAAGCGGCGAGCCACAGGAAGGCCACACGGATACGAAGCGGTGGCGCGGATCCGGTGCGGCGCCATAAATGCGGGCGCAGAAGACGAAGAGAAGTGACGTCTGACACTGTCGCACGCCAGGCACAATGCGCATGTCTCTGACAGGCGCTGTACTCAAGATATTCTCGACTTCGCCGAGGATACGTTTAATGAAAGAGATACCGGAGAAACCGGTACAGAGACACAAGTTCGGCTAAGAGGCCGAAGAGATTAATCCGGATTCCGGAAGGATTAAACCGGTACCTTGAGAAAAAAGAACCTGGCATGGTCCGTTGGATAGGATCCACCGGACTATACCAGCTTCGGGGACTAATGTTGGGGGGATGACCCCCGGTAAGCCAAAGGCATGCCAAACCGGATGGTTTGAGCCATCAAAGTACCGGTTTAAAGATTATTCCGGATGGTTAGAACCATTAAAATAAAACATACCGGTATCCCAGGAGGGGTATACCGGAACCAGATAAAATGCTACCGGAGTACCGGTATAGATTGCACTGTAGCACGTCGACAAGACTGGTCAAAGATGCTCTCCAGAGCTAGAAGACAAAGATGAGCGAAGCGAGTCAGCTTTAATCGAAGCTGTGACGCCAAAGGCGAAGGATGACACAAAAGGCACCGGAGGACGTCAGCACCCCTGATTAAAGAGATACCGGCGCCGCCGGTAGCTAAAGTAGCTTTCTAAAGTAGTTTGTCCAGTCAAAGATGCCATTAGGGTTTCCTAGGGTTTCTTCCCCTGTAAGCCACCCTATCCCCTATATAAGGAGAGGGGGCACCCCCATTACGCGCACGGTGAAAGAGGGAGGAAGAACTTGTAACCTTGCTTGTGCAAGCAATAGAAAGATCTGAGGAGGAAATCGCTCTCGTGTTCTTCTTCTTCTTACTTTGGCCTAGGCCCTGTTCTTGAGCAGTTCATCCGGAAATCCGTCCCATCCTTACCAAAACCCTCCCCCGAATCCTCTAGCGCACATTCGGCCCCAACTTAAGCCATCCCATGGCATCTGTCTGTTCACCACGACGACACTGTTGCTTGCAACTTAATACTGGAAGGGGTGCGGATGCTAACCCGAAGGTGGACTTTTTAGGCATAGATGCATGCTGGATGGCGGTCTATGTTCTTTGTCGTAATGCCCTAAGTAAATCTCATAGTAGTCATCATGATATGTATATGCATTGTTATGCCCTCTCTATTTGTCAATTGCCCAACTGTAATTTGTTTACCCAACATGTTATTTATCTTTTATGGAGAGACACCACTAGTGAACTGTGGACCCCGGTCCATTATTTTACATCTGAAATACAACCTACTGTAATCATTGTTCTCTTTTGTTTTCTGCAAGCAAACATCATTTTCCACACCATACGTTTAATCCTTTGTTTCCAGCAAGCCAGTGAGATTGACAACCTCACTGTTAAGTTGGGGCAAAGTAGTTTGATTGTGTTGTGCAGGTTCCACGTTGGCACCGGAATCCCTGGTGTTGCGCCGCACTACACTCCTTCACCAACAACGTTCACGTGATCTTCATCTCCTACTGGTTCGATAACCTTGGTTTCATACAGAGGGAAAACTCGCTGTTGTACTCATCATACCTTCCTCTTGGGGTTCCCAACGGACATGTGCTTTACTGTCACAAGCAGCTACTTTTCTGGCTCTGTTGCCGGGGAGATCAAGAAACGCTGCAAGGGGAGTCTCTCACACCCAATCTCTTTACTTTGTTTATTGTCTTGCTTTATTTTATTTTCTTTCTTGTTTGCTTTGTTTATATCAAAAACACAAAAAATTAGTTACTCGCATTTACTTTATTTATCGGTTTACCCTTGTTTATTTCATCATGCTTCTCCCTAAGTTCACTTTGAAATATATATCGGTAGGGAGTAGGTCTATCATTGGAAGAGATAATATAGAAGAATTTTCAATCATGTTAGTAAGGTTAAAGATTTTATAGATAGATCCTTGGTAGAACTTGCTCCTAATTATAAAATTGCTACCGCCTCTTTAGTGCACATGTTGGAAGCTAGATTTGTTAATCTTAATCCTATAATGCAACATATGTTTCTTACACTCCGTGATATGGAAGAAGGAGAGAAGAAATATTTTGTTTTAGAAACCCTTCTTAAAGAATTTGGTGATGTAGCTAGTGAAGCTAGGAAAGTCTTTATTCAACATAAGATGCTTGGCTTTTATATCAATGTTGCAAATACCCTTGAAAGGATGGAAAAAGATAGGCTAAAGTACACTAATGAAGCCAATTGTGAGGGGGAGACGAAAGTACCAATACCTTATAAGCTCATAGGAATGCATGAGGCACTAGAAAAGAATTTTGATTGGATTGTTCCTGAAAATTTATTTGAGGAGGATAGTGAGCCTAAAAGTAACGAAAGAGGAGCTTCTGAAACTTACATAGATAAGATACAATGCATCGTTGAGAAAACTCCCAACTCCTCTGTTGATGCTTCTTCTCTTGATGTTACTTGATTTTCACTTCCTGCGCCTAGCTGAAAGGCGTTAAAGAAAAGCGCTTATGGGAGACAACCCATTATTTTATTTCTGTAATTATAGTTTTATATTTGAGTCAAGGTGCTTGCTACTACTGTAGCAATACCTTTGTATATTTATTTTCTTGCATTGTTGTGCCAAGTAAAGTCTTTGATAGAAAGTTGATACTAGATTTGGATTTCTGCGCAGAAACAGATTTTTAGCTCTCACGGTTTTGAGCTTTTCTCTCTGCGGAAAAAAATCGTAAAATCCTGAAAAAATTCATGAGTAATCCTCAGATATTTACGCAACTTTCATTCGACTGGAGCTTTTCCATATGAGCATGTTAAGTGCCTCGAACAAATTCGTCTTTACGGGCTGTTCTGTTTTTGACAGATTCTGCCTTTTATTTTGCATTGCCTCTTTTACTGTGTTTGAGTGGGTTTCTTTGCTTCATTAAATTTCAGTAGCCTTGGGTAATGTCCAGAAGTGTTGGGAATGATTGTGTCCTTGCTGAACATGTGAATTTTTGATTATGCACTAACCCTCTAATGAGATTGTTTTGAGTTTGGTGTGAAGGAAGTTTTCAAGGATCAAGAGAGGAGGATGATATAATATGATCAAGAAGAGTGAAAAGTCTAAGCTTGGGGATGCCCCCGTGGTTCATCCCTGCATATTTCAAGAAGACTCAAGCGTCTAAGCTTGGGGATGCCCAAGGCATCCCCTTCTTCATCAAACTTATCAGGTCACCTCTAGTGAAACTATATTTTAATTCCGTCACATCTTATGTGCTTTACTTGGAGCGTCCATGTGCTTTTATTTTCGTTTTGTTATTTTAGTTTTCTGAATAAATCGGATCCTAACATGCTTGTGTGGGAGAGAGACACGCTCCGCTTTTTCATTTGAACACTTGTGTTCTTCGTTTTATTTTTCATGTTCATGGCGAAAGCTGAAAGCCGCAGCACTTATTGTTATTTGGTTGGAAACAGAAAATGCTTCATGTGGTAGTTGGTATATTGTCTTGAATAATTTGATACTTGGCAATTGTTTCGAGCTCTCAAGTAGATCATGTTTAAGCTCTTGCATCATGTAGTTTAAACCTATTAGTGGAGAACTACCGTAGAGCTTGTTGAAATTTGGTTTGCATGATTGGTCTCTCTAAGGTCTAGATATTTTCTAGTAAAAGTGTTTGAGCAACAAGGAAGACAGTGTAGAGTCTTATAATGCTTGCAATATGTTCTTATGTAAGTTTTGCTTTACCGGTTTATACTTGTGTTTGCTTCAAACAACCTTGCTAGCCAAAGCCTTGTACTGAGAGGGAATGCTTCTCGTGCATCCAAAACCTTGAGCCAAAACCTATGCCATTTGTGTCCACCATAACTACCTACTATGTGGTATTTTTCTGCCATTCCAAGTAAATACTTCATGTGATACCTTTAAACAATTCAAAACTTTATTACTCCTTATTTGTGTCAATGTTTTATAGCTCATGAGGAAGTATGTGGTGTTTCAGCTTTCAATCTTGTTGGGCAGACTTTCACCAATGGACTAGTGGCATATACATCCGCTTATCCAATAATTTTGCAAAAAGAGCTGGCAACGGGGTGCCCAGCCCCAATTAATTAACTTTCATTAATAATTCTCTTCACATGTTTTGCCCTGATTTATCAGTAAGCAACTTAATTTTGCAATAGACACTCCTCCATGGTATGTGAAATGTTGGAAGGCACCCGAGGATTCGGTTAGCCATGGCTTGTGAAAGCAAAAGGTTGGGAGGAGTGTCATCTATAAATAAAACTAAAATACATGTGTAAAAAAAAAGAGAAGAGGGATGATCTACCTTGCTGGTAGAGATAACGTCCTTCATGGGAGCCGCTCTTTGAAAGTCTGTTTGACAAGGGGGTTAGAGTGCCCACTACCATTCGTTGACAACAAAAAAACACCTCTCAAAACTTTATTTTTATGCTCTCTTTATGATTTCAAAACTTAAAAAGCTCTAGCACATGATATAATCCCTGCTTCCCTCTGCGAAGGGCCTTTCTTTTACTTTATGTTGAGTCAGTTTACCTACTTCTTTCTATCTTAGAAGCAAACACTTGTGTCAACTGTGTGCATTGATTCTTGATGGGATTCGTTGCATAGAAAACAAAAAATTTCCTACCGCGAGAACGCAATCCAAGCCAAGATGCAATCTAGAAGACGGGAGCAACGAGGGGATGATCGGAACTCACCCTTGAAGATTTCCAAAGCCTATAAGAGTAGGCTCTTATTGCTGCGGTAGACGATCACTTGCCGCTTGCAAAAGCGCGTAGAAGATCTTGACGGTGCCACAATCGGGCAGCACCTCCGTACTCGGTCACACGTTCGGTGTTGATGACGACGTCCTTCTCCCCGTTCCAGCGGGCAGCGGAAGTAGTAGATCCTCCTCGGAATCCCGGCAGCACGACGGCATGGTGATGGTGGTGGTGGAGAACTCCGGCAGGGCTTCGCCTAAGCGCTGCGGGAGTATTTATGTGGAGGAGGAGATGCTAGGGTTTGGGGAGAGGGGGGGCTTGGGCGCCGGCCACTTGGGGGCTGCGGCCAAGAGTGGCTTGGTGTGGCCGGCCCCTCCCCTTGGCTCCTCATTATATAGGTGGAAGTCCCCAAGAGTTGTAGTCCAAGTCTTCGAATAAGACCCCAACAACAAAACCTCCCAAAAGTGGGAAACCTACTCAAGGAGGGAGTCCTACCCAAGGTGGGACTCCCACCTTTCCCTTAGGTGGGGTGGCCGGCCAAGGAGGTGGAGTCCACCATGGACTCCACCCTCCCACTTGGTTGGCTGGTTAGGGTTTGTGGAGTCCCTTCGGGACTCCTCCTTCCATAGTGATTTATTCCGGATAATTTCTAGAAACCACCTTCCATAAATGCACCGGATCATTTCCAAACTTGGAAAGTGACTTCCTATATATGAATCTTATTCTCCGGACCATTCCGGAACTCCTCGTGATGTCCCGGATCCCATCCGAGACTCCGAACAAAACTTCGAACTCCATTCCATATTCCATATCTACTTAAACGACATCAAACCTTAAGTGTGTCACCCTACGGTTCGCGAACTATGCACACATGGTTGAACCATTCACATACGATACCAATTCCCTTTGTCACGCGATATTTTACTTGTCCGAGGTTTGATCATCGGTATCACTCTATACCTTGTTCAACCTCGTCTCCTGACAAGTACTCTTTACTCATACCGTGGTATGTGGTCTCTTATGAACTTATTCATATGCTTGCAAGACATTAGACGACATTCCACCGAGAGGGCCCAGAGTATATCTATCCGTCATTGGGATGGACAAATCCCACTGTTGATCCATATGCCTCAACTCATACTTTCCGGATACTTAATCCCATCTTTATAACCACCCATTTACGCAGTGGCGTTTGATGTAATCAAAGTACCTTTCCGGTATAAGTGATTTACATGATCTCATGGTCATAAGGACTAGGTAACTATGTATCGAAAGCTTATAGCAAATAACTTAATGACGTGATCTTATGCTACGCTTAATTGGGTGTGTCCATTATATCATTCACATAATGACATAACCTTGTTATTAATAACATCCAATGTTCATGATCATGAAACGATGATCATCTATTAATCAACAAGCTAGTTATACAAGAGGCTTACTAGGGACTCCTTGTTGTTCACATAACACACATGTATCAATGTTTCGGTTAATACAATTATAGCATGGTATGTAAACATTATCATAAACTCAAAGATATATTATAATAACCATTTTATTATTGCCTCTTGGGCATATCTCCAACAGTCTCCCACTTGCACTAGAGTCAATAATCTAGTTTACATTTGTAAAGATATAACACCTTGGCCTTCCGGTGCTTTATCATGTTTTGCTCACGAGAGAGGTTTTAGTCAACGGACCTGACATGCTCAGAACCGTATGTATTTTGCAATTTATTTGCGTCTTCACGCATCACTCATTTTCCAAATGAGTCGGCATTTAAATATGTTTGGTCTTCTGGTGGAACCTTAATTCCTTGGTCTGAAATAAGTCACTAATATTGTCACACACAATATAGCGTCAAAGTTCTGACACTATCGGAACTACACCAAGTTCTCAAAGAACTTCTTGACTTTAACATCCTCAGTCATTGTCAAAACAATGACATAATCTGCCTTCGTTTGTAGAATCCGTCACAACAATTAGAACTCATCTAAATCTAACATAGACAACTTCTATCTCATTGTGCTACCTTTTAAACAACACTTAGTCTAATTTGAGATTGAAATTTTATTTTCATATGTGACAAAACAAATATCGGTGCAACACCTTACAGTGATTTGTTTGTCATTTCTCCATACAAAACTATATATATATCCTTGGTTCTTCTTAAGTACTCAAGAATATTCTTTACTGTTTTTCAATGATCATCATATGAATCATTCTGGTATATGCTCCTAACTCTTTTAGAGCATAGGACATCTGATTTTGTACATATTCTTCGTGATCTAAAATCACTCATGTGTTTTTACTCATCGAGTGTCAGATACACTTAAGTCTTGTTAAAACTTCACATGCCAAGAACATTTTCTTAATATTTCTATATTGAACTATTTCAATATCCATTCTATGTACTTTGACTTAAACATATTATGTGTTTCAATCTATCTTCATAGATCTTGACACAAAATTTGTTTCAGTCCATATCCTTTCATTGAAGTTAATTTCTCAATGAAACCTTTTAATCAAGTATATAATTACATCATTTATAAACAACTATATGTCATCTACATAAGTATTATAAATATGTCTCAACGCTCCCATTTTATTTCTTGCAAATGCAAGCCTCTTCATCGTCTCTGATGAAATCAAAAAACTCTTTGACTATTTTATCTGGTGAAGATTCCAACTCCGTGATACTTACTTCATCCAATTGAAGTTTGTATACCTATCTAGTATTCCACGGACTAGCAAAAACTTTTGGTTGTATCTTGTATACACCTTTAATACATACTTCTGATAAGTAATGTATTTTGCCATCCTACTAGCATATCTTATAAAAGAAATATGTAGTGATTACTAGAATAATCCACATAGACTATAAGCATTGCTACGGAAGATCTAATCTTATCGTAGACAATTCTTCAAGGATATTCCATCCAAGTCCATCAATTTTATAGATCCATTTACTTTCAAAAAGTATTCATCTATCTTGGATTTCATGGCGCATAGCCATTTTAACGGAGTCAGGGCCCATCATAACTTCTTTGTTTGTAGTTGGTTTATCATTGTTCAAAATCAATCCTTTGTCCACAAATCATTTATTTGATCACAAAGTAAACCATACTTACAAGGTTCAATAAGTACTTCGATCTCCATGGCTAAAACACTTTGTAGTCATGGGATCTATGATCGTTGTGGCCGCTTCCGGAACCAATTCCTGATGCTGCGCTACTCTGATCATTATGCTCAGGTTCATAAACCTTATCAAGTTCTATTGTCCTCCCACTTAAATACTTCGCTAGAAACAATTTCTTGGAAATAAGAAACATTGACAAACACTTTTGTCTTTGTCTCCATAGTGGGAAGAATTCCCAATCAATTCTCTGGGATAACCAACAAAGATATTCATCCGATCTTGGTTGTAAACTTATTTACTTATGCTATGCATACCAAAATTTAAGAAATGACTATTAGGGTTCATACCCATACCATAACTCGTATGGTGTCATTTCAACGAATCATGATGATGCTCTATTTAGTGTAAAAAGCGATAGTCTCTAAAGCATAATCCACAAAAATATAATGGCATAAATATTTTATCTCATCATTGATCCAACAAAGTTTGGATACATCTCTTGGATACTCCATCATCACTATGATTTTCCAAGAAACGTGAGTTGTAGAACAATTTCATAACTCCCTTAGATGTTCGCTAAAACTAGTAATTCAAATATTTCCATTATGATCCAATCATAGATATTTGACTTTTCTATTACGATGATTTCCACTTCATGCTGAAATTTATTTGAATCTATTCAAATGTTTAAAACTTCTTCCTTATAGAATATATCCATATATATACTCAATTCATTGTTGGAAGTTTTCATGAAGTAGAAGAATCTCCCGCACACAACTATGTCCAGTGAACCATAAACATCATCATGTATGTTTTCACTAAGTTAGTTGCCCGTTCAACTCTTGGCCTATGAACGGTATTTTAGTCATTCTTTTTAGAAGAGATTTGCAAGCGCCAAATGATTCAAAAATCAAATGACTCCAAAAATCCATTTGCATGGAGTTCCTTCATGAGTTCCTTTCTAACATGACCTAAATGGCGGTTCCACAAATAAGTGGAATTCAAATCATTTGCCTTATGTCATTTTAGCGTCAGTATTATGTGTGTGTGTTTCACCATTTAAGATTTATAATAACTTATCCATCGTACATGGATTAATGTCATGATTTGAACAACTCATTGTTTTCATTTGACCAGAGCAAAATAACAATTATTAAGTTCTTTATTATAAATTCTAAGGGCTAGATAGAATGCCAACGATCATAATAACACTTTATTTTTGTTCCAGACGTGCATTCCTATCATATTCCTTGTCAGTCACTTAGGCCATCGTATTCTTGTATTGTGTTGTACTGTATGACATCTCATACCAACCAATCTGGTACAAATACCCAAGAATTTCTTTATGTGACCAAACAAGGAATACATCCATAACATGTATATCATTTATATACACCTGAGCTAGACTTTCTAGTCTTTTCTTTCTTTCTGCCAAAATATCTTTTGTAGTTTCTCTTTTAGTTTTCCTCATTCTCAGAAAACACTTCATCTTCAATAACTTCTAGGTCTATTGGTCAAATACCAATAACTTTGAGGTTTTTACTTTGAAGTTTGATCATCATATGACAAGTGTTCTAGATTTCACTATTAGTAACTTTATAATACGATGAACAATTTCACTCATAATTTTATCCATTATATCATGATGACTTTTCGAGACCATGTCTGTACATGCTAGGCTCGTAAAGTTTAACCTCAGTATTCGCATTTGCAAATCTGGCTTGCACCCGTTATATGCACACATAGAATCTATACCTCAGTATTCGAAACGACGAGTCTTAGCAACGGTGCATACTAAGGACGGTTACTTCATGGATATGCGAATATCGTTAGTGCCCCAATAGTTGGAGGATTGGGACGCCTTGCGTCTTCAACCTTCGTACATTCCCATAAAACTTATGAGTTTATGTAGTCTCACCAAATTATATTCTATCATCTTGCAATAAGGTCTTAGATATCACATATATCTCATACCTTGATTATTTCTGAAAACTAAATTTTCAGCTCCTTACTTTTCAAACAGATTTGAACTTCAAGTTTCACGGAGACAAGATAACTTTAGGTACTAATTGAAACCATAGTTCTTTGAATCAACAATGTGAGGTTTACTAAAAGTTTGCAATAGGACTTAATCAATTCTTGATTCTTTAACAATACGGTACCAATCCATAAAGTTTCTTGTCGGATTTTAACAGTATTTCTATCTCAATTACAAGACTAGCGCATGGTAGAATACGGATGCCAATACTACAAAATTAATTCAAAATACTACTCATACTATGTTTATGATAATTAGTTCATGTTTTAATCTAATTACTAATGAACTCCCACTTAATACAACATCCCTCATAGTTGTTAAGTGGTACACGATCCACATCCACTACATCAAAACCGATCATCACGTGAGATGATGTAGCTTCAATGGTGAACATCAACATGTTGGTCATATCATCCATATGACTCGTGTTCAACTTTTCGGTTTCCGTTGTCCCGAGGCCATGTCTGTACATGCTAGGCTCGTTAAGCAAACCCAAGTATTCCGCGTGTGCAACATGGCTTACACCCGTTGTATATGAACGTTGAGTCTATCACATCCGATCATCACGAGATGCTTCGAAACGACGAACCTTGGCAACGGTGCATACGAGGTGAGAACACTTTATTATCTTGATATTAATGTGAGGGATCATCTTATAATGCTACCGTCGCGATCTAAGCAAAATAAGATGCATAAAGGATTAACATCACATGCAATTCATATGTGATATGATATGGCCCTTTATTCTTTGCGCCTTCGATCTTCATCTCCAAAGCACGGACATGATCTCCATCATCTTCGGGCATGATCTCCATCATCGTTGGTCGTAGCGTCAAGGTCCATGGCGCCGTCTTCATGGTTGTTCACCTCATGTAGCAACTATTACAACTACTTTGAAATACTACTCAACATGAAATTTAAAGACAACCATAAGGCTCCTGCCGGTTGCCACAATACAATAATGATCATCTCATACATATTCATCATCACATTACGGCCATATCACATCACCAAACCCTGCAAAAACAAGTTAGACATCTCTAATTTGGTTTGCATATTTTACGTGGTTTAGGGTTTTCGAGAGAGATCTAATCTACCTACGAACATGAACCACAACGGTGATACTAGTGTTGTCAATAGAAGAGTAAATTGAATCTTCACTATAGTAGGAGAGACAGACACCCGCAAAGCCACTTATGCAATACAAGTTGCATGTCGAGCGTGGAGCAAATCTCATGAACGCGGTCATGTAAAGTTAGCCCGAGCCGCTTCATCCCACTATGCCACAAAGATGCAAAGTACTCAAACTAAAGACAACATAAGCATCAACGCCCACAAACCATTGTGTTCTACTCGTGCAACCATCTATGCATAGACACGGCTCTGATACCACTGATGGGATTCGTTGCATAGAAAAGAAAAAATTTCCTACCGTGAGAACGCAATCCAAGCCAAGATGCAATCTAGAAGACGGGAGCAACGAGGGGATGATCGGAACTCACCCTTGAAGATTTCCAAAGCCTATAAGAGTAGGCTCTTATTGCTGCGGTAGACAATCACTTGCCGCTTGCAAAAGCGCGTAGAAGATCTTGACGGTGCCACAATCGGGCAGCACCTCCGTACTCGGTCACACGTTCGGTGTTGATGACGACGTCCTTCTCCCCGTTCCAGCGGGCAGCGGAAGTAGTAGATCCTCCTCGGAATCCCGGCAGCACGACGGCGTGGTGACGGTGGTGGTGGAGAACTCCGGCAGGGCTTCGCCTAAGCGCTGCGGGAGTATTTATGTGGAGGAGGAGATGCTAGGGTTTGGGGAGAGGGGAGGCTTGGGCGCCGGCCACTTGGGGGCTGCGGCCAAGAGTGGCTTGGTGTGGCCGGCCCCTCCCCTTGGCTCCTCATTATATAGGTGGAAGTCCCCAAGAGTTGTAGTCCAAGTCTTCGAATAAGACCCCAACAACAAAACCTCCCAAAAGTGGGAAACCTACTCAAGGAGGGAGTCCTACCCAAGGTGGGACTCCTACCTTTCCCTTAGGTGGGGTGGCCCGCCAAGGAGGTGGAGTCCACCATGGACTCCACCCTCCCACTTGGTTGGCTGGTTAGGGTTTGTGGAGTCCCTTCGGGACTCCTCCTTCCATAGTGATTTATTCCGGATAATTTCTAGAAACCACCTTCCATAAATGCACCGGATCATTTCCAAACTTGGAAAGTGACTTCCTATATATGAATCTTATTCTCCGGACCATTCCGGAACTCCTCATGATGTCCTGGATCCCATCCGAGACTCCGAACAAAACTTCGAACTCCATTCCATATTCCATATCTACTTAAACGACATCAAACCTTAAGTGTGTCACCCTACGGTTCGCGAACTATGCACACATGGTTGAGACCTCTCTCTGACCAATAACCAATAGCGGGATCTGGAGATCCATAATGGCTCCCACATATTCAACGATGACTTTAGTGATCGAATGAACCATTCACATATGATACCAATTCCCTTTGTCACGCGATATTTTACTTGTCCGAGGTTTGATCATCGGTATCACTCTATACCTTGTTCAACCTCGTCTCCTGACAAGTACTCTTTACTCGTACCGTGGTATGTGGTCTCTTATGAACTTATTCATATGCTTGCAAGACATTAGACGACATTCCACCGAGAGGGCCCAGAGTATATCTATCCGTCATTGGGATGGACAAATCCCACTATTGATCCATATGCCTCAACTCATACTTTCCGGATACTTAATCCCATCTTTATAACCACCCATTTACGCAGTGGCGTTTGATGTAATCAAAGTACCTTTCCGGTATAAGTGATTTACATGATCTCATGGTCATAAGGACTAGGTAACTATGTATCGAAAGCTTATAGCAAATAACTTAATGATGTGATCTTATGCTACGCTTAATTGGGTGTGTCCATTATATCATTCACATAATGACATAACCTTGTTATTAATAACATCCAATGTTCATGATCATGAAACGATGATCATCTATTAATCAACAAGCTAGTTATACAAGAGGCTTACTAGGGACTCCTTGTTGTTCACATAACACACATGTATCAATGTTTCGTTTAATACAATTATAGCATGGTATGTAAACATTATCATAAACTCAAAGATATATTATAATAACCATTTTATTATTGCCTCTTGGGCATATCTCCAACAATTCTTACATGCTTGCTTATTGCACTTATTATATTACTTTGTGTTGACAATTATCCATGAGATATGCATGTTGAAAGTTGAAGGCAATTGCTGAAACTTAAATCTTCCTTTGTGTTTCTTCAAAACCTTTTATTAAGAATCTATTGCTTTATGAGTTAACTCTTATGCAAAACTTTTTGATGCTTGTCTTGAAAGTACTATTCATGAAAAGTTTTTGCTATATGATTCAGTTGTTTAGTCATTATCTTTTGTTAGCAAACTATAGACCATTGCTTTGAGTCACTTCATTCATCTCATATGCTTTACAATAGTATTGATCAAGATTATGTTGGTAGCATGTCACTTCAGAAATTATTCTTTTTATCGTTTACCTACTCGAGGGCGAGTAGGAACTAAGCTTGGGGATGCTTGATACGTCTCCAACGTATCTATAATTTCTTATGTTCCATGCTAGTTTTATGAAAATACCTACATGTTTTATTCACACTTTATAATGTTTTTATGCATTTTCTGGGACTAACCTATTAGCAAGATGCCACAGTGTCAGTCCCTGTTTTCTGCTGTTTTTGATTTCAGAAAAGTTGTTTTACAAATATTCTCGGAATTGGACGAAACAAAAGCCCACGGCCCTATTTTCGAAGGAGTGTTCCAGAAGACCGAAGAGGAGTCGAGGAAGGCCAGCAGGGGCCCTCCCCATATGGCAGCGCGGGGGGCCCCACTGCCGCGCCGTGACATGGGGAGGGAGCCCCCTGGCTCCCCCGACGTTGCCCCTTCGCCTATTTATTCCTTCGTCCCCGAAAACCCTAGTACCGAGAGCCAAAATACCAGAACAGTTCCAGAGACGCCGCAACCGTCAACCATAACTCGGGGGGTTCAGAAGATCTCCTCCGGCACCCTGCCGGAGAGGGGAATCATCACCGGAGGGCTCTACATCACCATGCCCGCCTCCGGACTGATGCGTGAGTAATTCATCCTTGGACTACGGGTCCATAGCAGTAGCTAGATGGTTGTCTTCTCCTATTGTGCCATCATGTTTAGATCTTGTGAGCTGCCTATCATGATCAAGATCATCTATTTGTAATGCTACATGTTGTGTTTTTTGGGATCCGATGAATATGGAATACTATGTCAAGTTGATTATAGATCTATCTTATATGTGTTGTTTATGATCTTGCATGCTCTCCGTTGCTAGTAGAGGCTCTGGCCAAGTTGATACTTGTAACTCCAAGAGGGGGTATTTATGCTAGATAGTGGGTTCATGCCTCCATCGAATCTGGGACAGTGACAGAAAGTTCTAAGGTTGTGGATGTGTTGTTGCCACTAGGGATAAAACATCAATGCTTTGTCTAAGGATATTTGTATTGTTTACATTACGCACAGTACTTAATGCAATTGTCTGTCTGTTGCTTGCAACTTAATACTGGAAGGGGTGCGGATGCTAACCCGAAGGTGGACTTTTTAGGCATAGATGCATGCTGGATGGCGGTCTATGTTCTTTGTCGTAATGCCCTAAGTAAATCTCATAGTAGTCATCATGATATGTATGTGCATTGTTATGCCCTCTCTATTTGTCAATTGCCCAACTGTAATTTGTTTATCCAACATGTTATTTATCTTTTATGGAGAGACACCACTAGTGAACTGTGGACCCCGGTCCATTCTTTTACATCTGAAATACAACCTACTGCAATCATTGTTCTCTTTTGTTTTCTGCAAGCAAACATCATTTTTCACACCATACGTTTAATCACTTGTTTTCAGCAAGCCGGTGAGATTGACAACCTCACTGTTAAGTTGGGGCAAAGTAGTTTGATTGTGTTGTGCAGGTTCCACGTTGGCACCGGAATCCCTGGTGTTGCGCCGCACTACACTGCTTCACCAACAACCTTCACGTGATCTTCATCTCCTACTGGTTCGATAACCTTGGTTTCATACTGAGGGAAAACTCGCTGCTGTACTCATCATACCTTCCTCTTGGGGTTCCCAACGGACGTGTGCTGTACCGTCACAAGCAGGGGGATCCCTCCCCACGTCACGGCGCGGCAGTGGGCCCCCCCGCGCCGCCATATGGGGAGGGCCCCCTGCTGGCCTTCCTCGACTCCTCTTCGGTCTTCTGGAACACTCCGTCGAAAATAGGGCCGTGGGCTTTTGTTTCGTCCAATTCCGAGAATATTTGTAAAACAACTTTTCTGAAATCAAAAACAGCAGAAAACATGGACTGGCACTGTGGCATCTTGTTAATAGGTTAGAGCATCCCCACTCGTTTGGGCTCCCCACGCCCAAATCCGGACGAAACTACCTCCGGATTGGACGAAATTAAGGCGTGGGGAGTACCGTATTTCCAGTCGTCCACCCGGAGTTCGGCGGATAGAGTTTAAATTCAAACAAACCGCCATCCCGCGCTACAAGTACGGCCAGATGATCGGCAAAAGGAGCAAAAGGATCAGCCACAGATCGGCGATCGGAGGGAAATTACACGGAAACAGGCTCGTCGGCAGTCCCGGCCGGCACGGATTCGTCCGACGGACCAGTTTCCTCACACGTCGTGGACGAAGCGGCTGCGGCGGCGGATGATGAACCAGCGGCAGTGGACGTCGAAGCAGCCGCAGTCGACGAGGTAGATGGTGAGGCAGACGAGGTAGGAGCCGGTGGAGACGACGAAGGACTGGCCGGAGTGGCTCGGAGGATGTCGTTGCGGTGGCCCTGGTACCAATTCCTCGTCTCCTCGTCCATCAGTTCCATGTCGCCGCCGCCCATGAGGAACGCCAAGTCTGTGTTCCTCTTCTTCGCCGCCGCCGTCGTCTTCAGCAGGGCGATCCGGACGCCTTGGTTGGCGAGCATCTCCCGCCACCTGCCGTCGAACTTGTCGTTCCTCCCGTCGGCGTGCGTCCTCAAGTCGGCCCAGCACTTGTCGATCGACGCCTGCATCCTGTCGGCGGGATTGCCCGTCCTTTTGAGCTCTTTGAGCTTCTTCTGGCCGAGTTCAGGGCGCCCTTCTGCCGCGCTTGCCGCCGGAGCGTCGGGGTTGTACTGCTCGGTCTTGCTCTTCGAGAGGGTCATGCGGACTTCCTTCCACTTCTCGCAGTTCTCGAGGCGGGCGTAGACGTTGAGGAACTTAAACTGCAGGCCGGTGTCGTCCGTGTATATGTCCAAAGCTCGGCGCAGCTGGGGAAAAAAGAACACGGCGATACGGGTCAGCTAACGGCGATGTACCTCGGTGATGCAGGGTCGACGGAGCATACCTTTTGCTCCAAGTCGTGGCCGCTGATCGGCCGTTTCTCGCACTCCTCCTGTATGCTGTGCCATTTGCTGCACGCCGTCTGCATGAGCCCCCAATGGGTGGCCATTGCCTTGTCTCCCCGGAACACGTTCATGTTCGTCTTCTTGAAGTAGGGATCGACGAGTTTGCGCTCCTCGTACGCCTGCTTCACTCGAAGCCAATATGTGTCGAACGACTGATTGGCCCCGATTATGCCGTTCGTGGACACGGTCATCCAAGCTTCGGCGAGGCACTCCTCTTCCTTCGGCGTCCATTTGATACGCGGTTCGGCAGGCGGCGAGTCCTTCTTCCTCTTCTTCTTCCCCTTCGACAGGTTGGCGGCGGATTGAGTTGGCTCTTCTTCTTCCTCGCCTTCTTCTTCGACGGCTTGGCTTCCATCGGCGTGGCTTCCGTCGGCAACATCCTCCCGATGCTCGTTGCGCGCCGCCACAGCTGCCGTCGCCCTCGTCTCCTCTTGCGTGAAGAACCCCGGGCACGCAGCGGCGGCGGTCATGAAGAACCCCGGGCTCGCAGCGGCGGCGGTGGTGCCGGAGGTGATCATCTCGTGGATCTCCTCTTCGTTCGGCGCCGCCATCGCACCAAACGTGAGCGGCCCTCGTCGCAGGGCCGGCGAGGTGCCCTCGAACAGGCCGCCGCCGCCGACGTCAACCTCGGGCGGCGACGGTGTGGGCTTGGACGGTTGGACGTAGGCGCCCTCTTGGAACACGGCAGTCGGCGACGGCGAGTACAGCGAAGGCGAGAAGGAAGACGGGGAACTTGTTGTACCTTGCATCGGCCATTGGCCGGGGAACATGCCGCCGCTATAGGCCATGCTGATCAGCCTCGCTTGTTCCTCCTGGGCCGCCTCCGCCGACCTCTTGGCGGCGGCTCTTTTCACCCTCTCCGCCCTGGCGCTTGTTTCCACGTCGCGCCGTTGCTCGTCCGCCGCCCACTCGGCGTTCGACATGCCCGGCGGCTTCGTCTTCTTCGCCCGCATCTTCCTCGCCGGCGCCTTCGGCGGCATTGTGGTGGACGAGAAGACGAGGAGGAGAGTGGTGGTGGACGAGAAGACGCCGCCAGGAACTGGAGCTGGAAGACGAGGAGATTGGGGGATTTCGGCGGGAGAGAATGGGGATATGCAAGCAAATTGGAGGGAATGGGGATATGCAAGCAAATTGGAGGGAAAATCGACAGGATTTGGTTTTCCAGTCGCCGACTACACGGGTCCACACGCCGTTTCGCGCCAAAATCTTTCGTCCGGAGTCCCCGAGCGCGCCCCGGGGGGCCGGGGGTGGCGTGGGCTCGCCGGATGGATTAAGGGCCAAATCCGGACGAAAACGAGGAACCGGGGGCGCGACTGGGCCGAATTTCGCCGTCCGGATGGAAAAAACGTCGCTCGGGGGCCTCGTCGGGGGGACGAGTGGAGATGCTCTTAGTCCCAGAAAATGCATAAAAACATTATAAAGTGTGAATACAACATGTAGGTATTGTCATAAAACTAGCATGGAACATAAGAAATTATAGATACGTTGGAGACGTATCACGCACCACAGCCTCAAAGCCCAGGCCGGCCAACCCCCTAGGGTTTTGGATAAACCCTAAAGGGGAAGACTCGGGGGGTAAGTTTCCCTCCTCTCTCTTGGTGCGCCGGCCCTAGGGCTTGGAGGAGGGGCCAAGGCAACCCTGGCCGGACCTCCCTCTATATAAAGAGGGAAGGGGCAGGGGGCGTAGCCTACCCCTCTCCTCCAACCCTAGCCGCCACCTCTCCTCCTCCTCAATATTCTTGCACCGGCTTGGTGAAGCCCTGCGAGATCTTCTCCTCCACCACCACCACCACCACGCCTTCGCGCTGCTGGGATTCCGAGGGGATCTACCACCTCCGCTGCCCGCTGGAATGGGGCGAGGAAGGACGTCATCGACACCGTACGTGTGACCGAGTACGAAAGTGCTGCCGGATTGCAGCAACGGAACGATCGTCTACATCAACCACGAGATCTGATGTCGTTAAGGCTTTGGATCTTCGAGGGTTAGTCTCTCTTCTTTCTCACTGCTCCGATCTCATAGATTAGATCTTGGCTTTTCCATAGATTGGATCTTGGATTTATTCGTCTTTGCGGTAGAATTTTTTTGTTTTCCATGCAACAAACCCTACACATCATCACCGCCACCAACGTCATCACCAACAACCATGTGCTCACTCTCCATCACCATGAGTGAGTAGTTCTCTATAGATATAAGAGGTGGAGGAGGATTGGATGAGATTGATCATGTAATCAGCCATATGTATCGAGATGTGAGGTGTTTGTCTTGAGGATATTCACGTATAAGTGTTTGTACACCTTTGCTATGTTTAATGCTTGTTAGTAGGGCCCGAGTGACATGTTTCAATACTAAACCTATATTGCTCCATCATATATATGAGTTTGGTATTTATCTGCATGGTGTATTGCTTATTATTATCTTGAACCTGTGAATCCCTAAAGTGACAATTAGGGAAAAGAAGGGAAATATGTGATAGTTCGAGGATATTGTGTGTTCATGAAGTTGAATGCTTTGTTCTGGGCTATTCGAAAGGATAGATCATCCTTAATTGCATGTAGTTCCAAGTTGGCCGTGCTAAAATGGACGGGCAGGATAAAAGATGTCATGCAAATTCTCTTTGTTAGTATGCATAGCTTTATTTGGATCACACACCTACACACAACTGAATTAGAGATAGATTCTATGTTATTAGGATTACATTATATGATCAATATCATTCATGAAACACCCCGCTAACACCTCATGCCTACGCTTTTAGTTCTTGAAAGTTAAACATCTCTACTTCCGGTGAAAACTGGAAATTTGCTACTATTATTCTATTGCTTTGAATCAACTGCTATAAAATCACCACTTGCTTTGTGAGTTTATTGATATACATGTGTGATTGAGAGTGACATCTCAATTGCTAAAGTCTTATTGATATTCTTGTGTTCCCCTTGAGTCAAACTATAAATATGGGTAATACTTTCCATCGAAGATTTTAGCGACCCCTATACTTTTGGGCATCAACACATGTTGTGTAGGAGGAGGATTATTCCTCTATGGTTGATCAGGTGCTGGCAGTCCATTTTTGAACCAAGAACATCCATTTTTTTATGATCAGGTCCATCGCAATGACTGCAGTGAATTATTACCCCATGCCTGCTCATTCTTTTGCCTCCTCCTCTGCAATCCACTTCACCAAGTGCCTTTATTCTATATTTTCTTGGTCTACCCACATGTTTCTTGTATGATGGCGGTAGAATGGTAAGCCTCCCATTAGTGGGACTTGTCTTTGCATGGATAAACAATGTTGCCATATGCCACCCATGCATGTCAATTGAATAGACTGAGTGGATCAATGCAATCCTTCCTGGATAGCTCCACATTCTTCAAAACTCTTTTCTTTATCTTAGGGCAGACAACACCTGGCCACTTCTCCTCCTCCTTCTGCTTGATGCAATTTCCACTCATGATCCGGCCCTTGATTCTTTCAAACATAGACATAACATGAAGTTCTCCAGCTTCTAGGATATAGACCAAATACAATGAAACCTTGTTACGATTATGCAATTACAAGGATAGACGTACAAAATGTTTTGCTGCAAACTTACTAGTTGAAAACTTCACAGTTGTTGTTTACGAGGATATCACGGTTTGGTAAGTCACTCTGAAAAGCCTAACCTAGGTCTTAGGATCCAATTCATTTAACCAAGCCCATGCTTAAGGATGTAAAACCTTCATTTCTTCCAGGTGTCCTATTTTAGTTTTTTATCGTGTCGAAGTTGAATTTGGAAGTATCGAATCTATCTAATGAATTAGAAGTGTTTGAATTAAATTTTAAGTATTAGAAATTAAGTTTCAGTTGTTCAATTTGAAGTTTGAACTATCGAAGAAGAAGAATTTGGTGCAGATGTGACATATTTGACATCACATTGTGTTATACATTGTCTGTTGTACGCGGATATTTTCGTGATGTAAAATAATTGCAATGCGATGTATATCAGCTTACATCACCATTTTTTTGATGATGTAACTGTTAGAGATGCTCTTAATGTCCTACCTTCGTCGCCCTTGATACCCACTGTTGTCGCATCGATCTTGAGCCACTGTTAGATCGTGGAGATGTGAGGAGAAACTATGATTTTTTTTATTTAAAATATGATACTTCCTTCGGTTAAAATAATTGGCTTAAAATGAATGTATCTAGACATAGTTTAGTATATAAATACATCCAATTTTGGGGAATTATTTTGACATGGAGGAAATAGTTCATTGGGATAGTTTCTTTTGGGGAGGAGGGGCGAGCGAAAGAAAAGAACGTTTCGAAGGTGAGCGAGAAAAAAATGGTTGACCTCGTACGGCGCTTTTGATGGAATGAACACAACCAACGATTCAATCACCTCTTCTCTTTAGTGGTGACCCTAAGCATATCACACCACCATCATTCCATCATCATAGGGAGCAAAAAACGAGGGTGTTTTGCTGGGAGGTGATAGAAGAGAGGAGGTGACAATGCCGTGAAACAGAGCCGGCGATTTTAGTTTCACACGACTAACACATGCATCTAGAAAAATAGCTGAATCAAGCATACTTTCCTACCCTGGCTTAGGAGTCCAAACACACAATTTTTTTGCAACACGAGGACCTGTTTGGAAGGAACACGGGCTACCAAACTCGCCCTTGTCAAATCTAGTTATGCTCGGCCTCTTTCATCCTCCAAACCAAACGGCTGGCAACCCTTAGAGCATCCCCACTCGTTTGGGCTCCCCACGCCCAAATCCGGCGAAATTTAGCGCCGGATGGATGTAGTTTTTGGCCTGGGGAGGCCCATTTTCCCAGCCGCGAGCCCATGGACGCGCACCCACCGCGTGCATAGCGACGGCGCAGTCACCGGGAAGGGCAATCGTCGGAGTTCCCTCGACGCATTGAACCGTCGCGAAGTGGACTGGAGAGCCGGAACGACTCGTCGGGAACGGTCGAAGTGGCCTCGATGCGAGAACCGCCGTAATGGAGCACGAACTCCGGGGAAGAGCAACCGGCGCTCTCTGTCGTCGAGAGACCTACATATACGGTTTTCGACGGGCGACGCCATTCATCTGTTCTCTCGTCACCATCCTCCGTCAACCATGAGCGATATCTCTTGGCCATCGGACACCGACAGCGAGGGGAAGCCGCCTGGATGGCGCCATTGGTGGGATCCACTCGCATCGTCCGGCCGACGATTCCCCCCCGCCGGCCAGCGAGGACGAGTTGGACGACGAGGAGGAGGACGAAGAGGCCGTGGAGCAGGCCGAGGAAGAGGCCGAGGAAGAGGAGGAGGAGCAGGAGCAGGAGGAGGAGCAGGAGGAGGAGGACGAAGATGAGGACGACGACGAGGACTCAACTTCCTCCGACGAGGAGGTGGCGAGCCGGAAGCGTCGCCGCGACGACGATGAGGCGGGGCCTTCTAAGAAGAAGAAGAAGTAGTTTAGTTTTAAAGTTTTTATATGTAATTCTTATGTTTATTCGAATTATATTCGAAATATATATATAATCTATCTATGTTGCACCAATTGAGAGTTCAAAGCTTTCGTTCGACGAGGGTATTGCCGTAGATCGGGAAGACGAGGGTTTTGCCGTAGATCGGGAAGACGAGGGTTTTGCCGTAGATCGGGAAGACGAGGGTTTTGCCGTAGATCGGAGGCCATTGTCGCCGACAAGTTGGGGCCACGCGCGCTTTCGCTTCGTCCGGAGTCCCCGAGCGCTCCCCGGGGGGCCGGGGATGTCGTGGGATCGCCGGATGGATTTAGGCCCAAATCCGGACGAAAACGAGGAACCGGGGGCGCGACTGGGCCGAATTACGCCGTCCGGATGGAAAAAACGCTCGCCGGGGGCCTGTTCGGGGGGACGAGTGGAGATGCTCTTAGCCACACGAGGACCTTGCCCCTACGCTCTCGACCTCTCCAGAGTTCGCCAATCAGCCGGAGGACCAAGCCCCTGCACTGCACCCAACTCTCTATCCGCCTCGCCGGAGGACAGCCGCCGCCGCCACCGCCGCCGCTTGCGCCCTGAAGATGGACGCCGTGGGCGCCCGCCTCAGCCGCTCCTCCACGCGGTACGGCCCCGTCGGCAGCAGCAACGCCTCCTTCAGCGGGACCGTCAGGAAGTGGCGCAAGGCGTGGGCCCCACTCGCTGGCGGGGCCAGCGGCGGCGGCGGCGGTGGCGCGGGATCCGCCTCCGCCGGTATGGGCCCCATTGGGTGCCCCAGGGGCAACAAGATGGTGCTGCTCAAGTGGGCGCCGGTGAACGGCGCCGGCGCCGACGACGGTAACGGTACCGGCAAGGAGGTCGCCGCGGCCGCCACCAGGCGGCGATACGTTCCGGTAAGGCTGCTCGAGCTCCAAGGATTAGGTCTTTTCGGCTGTATGGATGCTTCGTTGCGCCCTTGTTGGTTCGATCTGCTCTCGGAGGTCGGACAATGTCGCAGTTCTTGGCTTCTCCCCGGTCATAGTTTTAGGCGCAATGTAGGATGGGATAGGGTCACGCGTATTCTTCTTGGATGACTTTGGTACCAACAACCGGTGTCCGGACGATGGTAGATGTAGGATTTGGCATTCTACTTCAGCTTGGATTGCGCTAGGGTTTTGGGGCGGAACCATTGTAGGATTTGCTAGATTTGAGTTGATGATAGTACTAGGCCTTGCAATTTCAGTAACACTCATTCAAGATGGGTGGTGGTGGTGGTTCACCAATTGTGGAGATTTCTGAGTGATTTTTCTGTGAATCTGCCTCAAGGTTTAGCCTTGTGGTCAGAAATTTGAGGATTATTAGTGGGGTTCCTCAATTAGTCTATTTAGTAGTTGCACTGATAGTTAAACTGAAGGCCATTGGTTGATTACCTGGTTTTCTTATCTTTATTTTAGTTCGTGACACCTGTAATCAGACATGTTTTGAAAAAAAGAAGTCTAGTTTGCTTGGTCCGATTTGAACCCAAATTATGAAACCGTCTATATTAAACCCTGAGCTTTCTAAAACAGTTCTACATTAAACTTGAAATACCTAGCATTTCCTACATCTACGATTATTTCACACTATTTGAAACCCCGAAATGCAAAAATAGTGTCCAAAAAGGAGATCGGGTTCATGTTGCATGGTTTTGGAAGTTCTTAGTTCAAATCAGACCAGGCATCATAGTCCAGGATTTAGAAAGACTTCTTTCGATGCTTTACAATTGTTGGGGACATCTGATAGTCTCTTGTGGATGCAACCAATTTTTTGGTAGGACTTAATGCTCTTTTAGTTTGTTCCTGTAGTCATTGTCAGTGATGTTGAGCTTCAGGTTGGCTTTATTTAGAGGCTTCAATCTAGCTGATGCACTCAGTTTCTCTAGAACTGTGTGTGTGCACTGAGAGAGACTGTCATCAATGCCTATCTAGGAAATCTAGTTGCTCGATGAAGATGCAAAAAATCCAGGGTGAGAGTAAGGCTAAGGATGCAGATTCATCATCTGATTGTATAATGGATGGTAGTAGGGAAATTTGCCAAATGGACGACTTCAGTTATTTGATCTATTTTGAATCAGCTCATCTTTTATTTGGGAAACAGATATAGCTGAATAGACCGAATTGATACATCAAGTTATAAATTTTCAATCATTTCATTTGGAAGCTCCCTGTAACAGTCTACTGTTGAGTTCATTTGTTAGATCTATTGTGGTAACCCTTTTTCCCTTATGCAAGTAACTGAGCAAGGACCCCATCAATCATTTGCACAGGAAATTCAGAATGCACCTCTTAAGTTATTTTTTCCTTGCGCGTCATCAGTTTCAGTTTTACGTTTATCAATATGACGCTCTACTTACCAGAGAGATAAATCGCGTACTACATTCTACGTACTAGAGTGATAAAACTCATATGTCTCAGTATCCTCTTGCAGGCTTTGCCGCAGAACCCTACCAGAAAAAGTGGCAGCACCGAGCTAAACTTGAACCTTGGTTTGGAAGATCCAGATGATGACAGCGATGCTGATTTGAGCGCAGACGAACAACCTGACTCGAGCAGCACCCCGCGTTCAGAAAACCGTCTGAAGAGGAAAGTGTTTTAACTGTCGACCTCGGAGATTAGAATCTAAGGAGCTACTCCATATAGCACAGGAGTTCTGAACCATCTGAACGTGAGTGCGTTTGCAGCCGTAACCTTATTAGTGCCTCTTCTGGGGCATGTAGCTTGTATCAGAAACCCTCCCTTCTTATTTAGTAAAGACGCACTGATGTTGTTTCGTCCTAATGGGAATGCTTATCACCTTGTTATTCTTCTTGTATAAATTGTCATGAAGTTATGAGGGAACTGGCAATGTACCAGCTTGTTTTGTAGCTTTTGTTACGTCGTGGTGTGTTTGATCTGCTTCAGTGGTTGGACATTTCGCAATTATTTTTGAAAGGAAGACATTTCACAGTTCTTGGCTTCTCCGGGTCATTACTTTAGGCGCACTGCAGGAGGGGAGCGGATCATGCGCTTCTTGGATGAACTGGGCCTATTGAATCTAAGGGTGTGTTTGGTAGCCCGGCCGAACCCAGAAATTCTCCTCTCATCCTAGCCCAACCAACAAAATGTTGTTTGTTAGACTGGGTCGGTTCATCTCAGCACTGGCGAACTCATACGAAAACAGCCTCTCAGCCAGGCCGGGTTGCGAAGCTCAAATCGAGCTTCACAACTCGCCCAGGCTGAGCACATCCCGCAGAGCACTGTAGCATGCCCCGATGGACCCCCAGACCCTCACCCCCACCTCTCTCTCTCCCTCATTTTCCCCCAACCTCCTCTCCCGCCCCGGCCACCTTCCTCACGCGCCCAAGCCTTCTCCTCTCCCGTCGGCCTTCCAGGAGCAGAGAGCCACGCCGCCGCCTCCCTCCCGTTCTCCTCTCCCGTCGGCCGAGCAGGAGCAAAACGAAGGGCCGCCACGCCGCCGCCTCGACGCGCCGCCAACCGCCGGGAATCGCCGCCAGTACGCTACACCGGCCAGGACGCGACGCACCGGCCAGAACGCGCCGCCCGGACGCCTCCTTGACGCGCCTCCAGTGCGCCGCGAGCACGCCGCCAGGACGCGCCGCCAGGTTGCCGCAGATCGGCCAGGACGCGCCGCCAGGTCGGCCGCATCGGGCCAGGACGCTCGGCCATTAGGTTGTCTTGAAGGAGAAAGGACCTGATTGCTTTTTATTTTTCTGCTCAAGGACTGTTGTGTATTTTTTTTGACCCAGCACGTCTCAACACATACAACCTACGCCAAACAACATCTGAACTCACCATCTCTCAACTGATACAGACTACCAAACAAGCAACAAATCTCAGTTGGGCATGTATGAGGTCATCTTGTATGAGGGGAGATAGTTATTCTGAGGTGGCACAGGCTACCAAACACACCCTAAATGTAGTACTAGATCATGATGGGAAGTTAACCTAAGAGCATCTCCACCAGCGCTGCCGTACGAGGGGTGCTGGTTCAACATCCTTCATTTGGGGTTGGTGTTTCCACACCCCCCCTACGGCATCCCTTTATACAAAAGTAAAAACTAAACAAAACTAGCGGCAGGGTGTGTTGAAGGCGCTAAAGTCGAGGTTGCCCGCGTCATCGCCGCTGCCATCGCCGTCGCTGTCGGAGAAGTCGAAGGACCAGTCGTCCTCCTCCTTTGATGCCGGCGGTTCAGAAGGACCGGCGAGGTTGACGAAGTTCTCGCCGTGGTCCCTGGCGTTCCACACCGCCGCCTGCCACGGTGCGAGCGTGATTTGTCGGTAGTCCTCTTCGACGGAGTGGCCCAGGATGAAGTGCTGCCTGGGGAATTCCTCCGGGCCGTCGCCACCTGATACGTCCAAAACGTATCTACTATCTCGAACACTTTTGCTATTGTTTTGCCTCTAATTTGTGTATTTTGGATACAACTAACACGGACTAACGCTGTTTTCAGCAGAACTGTTCTGGTGTCTCGTTTTTGTGCAGAAATCCAACTTTCAGGAAAATCCTCGGAATTTATGCAGAAGGTCCTATTTTCCCAGAATATTGGCGGAGCCAGAAGGGCAAGCCAGGTGGGGGCACGAGGGCCCCACACACTAGGCCGGCGCGGCCCAGGAGGGGCCCGCGCGGCCCTAGTGTGTGGCGGCCTCGGCTGGCCCCCGACGCCCTCTTTCGGACTACTTATTGCCTTTGACCTAAAAACGCACAGGGAGAAGTCGAAGTCGCCAGAAACCCTCCAGAACGCCGCCACATCGCGAAACTCCATCTCGGGGACCAGAAGTCTCCGTTCTGGCACTCCGCCGGGACGGGGAATTGGAGGAGATCATCGCCACCATCACCACCGACGCCTCTCCATCGACCAGCCATGTTTCCCCCATCCATGTGTGAGTAATTCCCCCGCTGTAGGCTGAAGGGGATGGTAGGGATTGGATGAGATTGGTCATGTAATAGTCATAAGATTGTTAGGGCATGGTGCCTAGTATCCGTAGATGTTACTTTTATGATATTGTTGCAACTTGTTATGCTTAATGCTTGTCACTAGGGCCCAAGTGCCATGATCTCAGATCTGAACATGTTATTGATTCATGAAGATATTCGTTGTTTATGATCTTACCTGCAAGTTGTATACACATGTCGCTGTCCGGAACCAATGGCCTCGAAGTGACAGAAATCGGGACAACCGGAGGGAATGGTAGTGATGTGAGGATCACATGTGTTCACGGAGTGTTAATGCTTTGCTCCGGTATTCTATTAAAAGGAGTACCTTAATATCCAGTAGTTTCCCTTTAGGCCCGGCTGCCACCGGCTGGTAGGACAAAAGATGTTGTGCAAGTTTCTCATTGCGAGCACGTACGACTATAATTGGAACACATGCCTATTGATTGATTAGTACTTGGATACCGTTTTATTATTATCTGCAAATGCCCTTGCTTTGATTGTTACATGAGTTTCTCTCATCCATGCAACGCCCGTTCATCCATCCCTGTGCCTACAGTATTTTTAATCCTGCTGTTTACTATAATCACTGTTGCTGTCTTTGTTACTCTGCTGCTGTTATTTCACCATCGCCATCTGCTATAAACTGTTACTCTTGATAAACTCTTGCGAGCAAGTCTGTTTCCAGGTGCAGCTGAATTGACAACTCCGCTGTTAAGGCTTTCAAGTATTCTTTGTCTCCCCTTGTGTCGAATCAATAAATTGGGATTTACTTCCCGCGAAGACTGTTGCGATCCCCTATACTTGTGGGTCATCAAGACTATTTTCTGGCGCCGTTGCCGGGGAGCATAGCTTTATTTGGAAGTTCACTTGGATTGGTATTGTTCGCTGCAAATTCTCCATCATGGGTAAACCTCGCGATACTAAGGTCACCATATTACCATCCACTACAAGAAAAGGTACAACTCTTAGTACCTCTGCTGCTCTTGATTCACCATCTGTGATAAGTAAACTTGTTTCACCACCACAAGCTTCAAATGCTGGTACTTCTGCTGAATCTGAAAACTCTTCTTATAATTTTGATGATGCTTCTGCTGTGCTTGATAATGATGGTTCGTTAGGATCTTTTCTAGATGCTACAATTGCTAGGTCTAGACAAATTGAAAATACTGAAACTCCTAATGAAAATGCTGCTACACCTGTTAATTCACCTGAGTCTGTTGAATATTCTAGTGATGATCTTGATGAAGATTATGTGGAACTTGATGATGATTTTATTGAAAAATGCAATGCTACTACTGATGCAAGAAAAATTAAAAACTTGCTTGCGTAACATGTCGTTAGATATAAACTGTCTCCTGATCCTAAATTTGCCACATCTCCTATAAACATTAAGGATAAAGATTATGATTTTTCTCTTGATCTATCTCATATAGCTATTGTTGAGAAAACACCCTTTTGTGGTACTGAAAAAGAAAGTGTGTTGAACACATGATTGAGCTATCTACTCTGAGTAGCTTGTTTTCTGATGATGTTAAGAAGCGTACTTACTTTGTTGCTAAAATCTTTCCATTCTCATTAAAGGATGACGCTAAAACTTGGTATAATAGTTTGCCACCTGATTCTATTAAAAGTCCAAAAGAATTGCTTGATGTTTTCTTCCGGAAATACTTTCCTGCTAGTGCTCAACATATTGCTTTGCAGAGAATTTATAATTTTGACCAGGAAGATGGAGAGAAATTGCCTGAAGCTTGGGCGAGATTTTGCTCTCTTATTAGAGCTCGGCCTGAACATGATTTGGAAAAGCATGATTTACTTGATATATTTTATAGTGGACTAACCATTGAGTCTAGGGCATACCTGGATAGTTGTGCTGGTTGTGTTTTCAGGAAAAGAACTCGAGACGATGCTGAAGAATTATTGGCTAAAATAGGCCGGAATCATGATGATTGGTCTACACCTGAACCAACCCCGACACCGATATTGAAGAAGAGGGGTATGATTAAATTAAATGATGAAGATATGAGGGAAGCCAAGAAGTCTCTTAAGGAGAAGGGTATTAAACCTGAAGATGTGAAGAATTTACCTCCTATAGAAGATTTATGTAAGATAACTCCCCCTTCATCCATGATTGAGGTACACTCTCTTCAACGCTTTACTAGGGAAGATATTCCGTATTCGAAACCTCCTGCACAATGTTTAGATGAGTTTGATAATTATATTGTTAAGCAAGAAAATTTTAATATGAGAGTAGAGAATCATTTAATGGAAAATTCTCGAGCTATTAGTGAATTGCATGATATTGTGGAGAGAACCTCCAATGATGTTAAGATGCTTGTTAAACATTTTCATATGGTTCAAACTCAAATTGATCAACTCACTAAAGTGCAAAATGACTTGTTGGGAAATAATTCTAAAGAAAAACATGCTTATGAAGTAACAACTAGAGGTGGTGTTTCTACCCAGGACCTCTATATCCTGAGGGGCATCCCAAAAGAGTTGAACAAGATTCTCAACAAACTAAAACTAGTGCTCCATCTAAGAAAAAGAAGAAGAAACATAAGAATGTTGTAGAATCCTCTGAACCTATTAATGATCCTAATAGTATTTCTATTTCTGATGCTGAAACTGAAAGTGGTAATGAACATGATAAAGATAATGATAAGAATGATACTCCTGATAAAGAAGAGGTTGAAGAAGAACCTGAAAATCATGCTAAAAATAAAAAGTACACTAAAGAAGATTTTATTGCTGAGAAACATGGTAATGAAAGAGAACCTTGGGTTCAAAAGCAAATGCCTTTTCCTGCTAAGAAATTAAAATCAAAGGAAGAAGAACACTATAATAAATTTTGTGATTGGATGAAACCTTTATTCTTGCAAATCCCTTTGACTGATGCTATTAAATTGCCTCCTTATTCAAAGTATATGAAAGATATTGTCACTAACAAAAGGAAAATTCCTAATGAGGAGATTTCCACTATGCTTGCTAATTACTCTTTCAATGGTAAGGTTCCAAAGAAGCTTGGCGACCCAGGTATTCCAACTATTCCTTGTTCAATTAAGAATAATTATGTTAGAACTGCTCTATGTGATTTGGGAGCGGGAGTTAGTGTGATGCCTTTTTCTCTTTATAAGAGACTTTATTTGGATAAGTTGATACCGACTGATATATCTTTGCAAATGGCTGATAAATCTACTGCTATTCCTGTTGGTATATGTGAGGATGTTCCTGTTCAAGTTACTAATAACTGCTTGATATTAACTGATTTTGTTGTGTTGGAAATGCCTGAAGATGATAATATGTCGATTATTCTTGGGAGACCTTTTCTTAACACCGCAGGGGCTGTTATTGATTGCAATAAAGGAAAGGTTACTTTCAATGTTGATGATAGGGAGCACACTGTCTATTTCCCCAAGAGGATTGATAAAGTATGTGGAGTTAAAACTATTTCAAATGTGAGAACTATCAAAGTTGGAACTATCGATTGTCCTATATATGAGCCTAAAGAAGAATATCAAACTCTTGTGATTGGATCCATATCAATACAATTCAAGGTAACATGATTGATTTGAGGTTTATTTCTTCTTATGCTATGTAAAATTTATTTGGTGGCAAGACTTGATCAACCTTGTTAACAAATACTTTTTATATGCATAGAGGAGGTAAACAACATCTCTTTCTTCCTCCACTTGTTCTACTTGCTGTAGCACTCTTGTTTTGTAAAGTTCCTTAGTTAGTTAGAGATTTCAAAAAAATTCCTAGCCAGTAATAATAAACTTAATACCCAGAAATGTGCATTTTTCAAAGTTTTCAAAAATTCACAAAAATTATACTGTTGGTCCTATTTTTCGACGAGGCACCTGGGAGCACCTGGGGATGACCAGTGGGGCACCCCAGGGTGGCACCCCACAGGCCGGCGCGGCCAGCAAGGGGGGCGCGCCACCCTGGTGTGTGGGTTCCCCTTTGCCCCATTTCAGCATCTCTTCGTCCCATTCTCTTCTCTCTCCCGAAAAAACACGCACCAGGTTCTTCTCACTCGTGTTTTTGCTCAAGAGCTCCAGATTTCTCGATCTCTTTGCTCAGCCCAGATTTCTGTCTGAAATTTGGCACATTTGCTCTCCGGTATGTGACTCCTTCAATTATCCAAGTAGAATTTTGTTTGGTGGAGTATATCTTGAATATTTTGCTGCTGTAGGTAACATGTTTAGTGAGCTTGCATGCTTGTTCTAAGTGATAGAAACTAGTTTTGATGCATGATTAGTACTCTAGCAAGTTCCTATGGTAGTTTCCCTCAATTATATGTCACCAAATCAAATTTTATATTGTTTGTTGAAAAATTTCAGAAAATGAAAAGGAGTAGGTACCAACTCAACCAACAAGAATTGGAGGTGCAACGGGTTATGAGAGTTCACCGCGAAGAAGGAGTATACCCCGCTTACTACCCGTGCGTGGATTTTATGGGGAGTGCAGGAATCTTGCAAGATGTTCAAAGTCTAATCTCTCGTGCAGGGTTGGATGACTTTGTTGTTGGTGAACCATGCCAATATGCAAAATTGACGATGTCTGTAGTGCAGGATTTTGCATTCAATTGGTCTCAATCCAACCCCATGGTTCGGTACAAAATTTATAATAAAACTATCAATTTGCCTTTCAATGATTTCTGTGCAGCCATTAGAGTGCCGCGATGGGGAACGTGCGAGAAGATGAGGGGATCGCCGCAAGAGCTTTTGAATCTCTACAAGATGATTTGTGATGGAAGAAGCTTCTCAGAGGACGGTGGTAAAATTAGTAGTATTCAATTCCCAGCTATTCGTTACTTTGCTTATTTCATCACCAAGTGCGTTCTAGCTAGAAAGAATGGAAGTAAATTATCTATCCAGGATTTAGTTTTTCTAGCTGCTGCATTACAAGGTAATAAGACCTATAATTTGGGTGCTTTGATAGCTTCTAGACTTGCCACTAACCGTGAGAAGGGCGAAATTTGTGGAGGTCTCATCGCCTCTCGGTTATTAGCTATGCATGGTGTAGAACCTCATCATCTTGATATTCAGCTTTCCGTAGAAAAACTTGATATAGTCTCCATGATTAAACATGAATTTGTTTCTGACTCGTCTAACCTGAGTAACCTGTTTTACAAGATAACATTTTATAAGAAAACTTGGAGAACCACTAAGAAAACTGAAAAGTTAGTACGATTGCCTGCACCTGTTCTGTTTAACTTTGATTCGAGGAAGAATTGGTCAGTCACAGAAGGTGAACTGAATGCATACCTGGAAGGAGATGGCCACCAGGCAAGAGGCGGTACGGAGGAGGCCGAGGAACATCTCGACTCGTCATCCGATGCAGCAAGCTCCTCGCATCAACATTACGGTTATACGGAGCCTCCGCGTTATTCTTCTGCACAAGAACCTTATTATGATCACGCCATGTACGATTCGCCGGCGTGGAACCCTGACCCTCGCTGGGGTTGATCTCCAATTAGGCAAAAACCTAAGCTTGGGGGGAGGTATACCGGCATCACTCATTCTTTGCATATTATGGTTGCTGGATACTTGTATATACTTGTTTAGTTTCTTTGAGTGGTTTTCTAATGAGAGGGAGATGATATTTGGGGAGGTGCTGCCTGAAAACAGATTCTGGACTGTTACTAGAAAAATTCGTGCACACAGCCAGAACGTTATTTTGAGCTGCCAATTTTTGTGCATGTTCCCCAGGTTGTTATCTAACTTTCATTAGTTGAACACTTTTTGATCTGAGCAACGGAAGATTTTTGTAAAAATCGATTTCTGTACTGCTGTCAGGTTTTGGCAGATTTCTGTCATCCTGCTTTTATGTGTTTCTTCTAGTCTTCATTCTCTTGTTTTTGTTTTGTTTCTTTCCTAAAACACAAAAAGACCAAAAATATTTCTGTTGTTTCTCTTTACCATTTGTTATTTTGGTTTCTTGCTTTCATTTTGTTTTATTTGCTATCGTTGGTTTGCTATAAGAAAATCCAAAAAGATTTTGCTTTGTTTGCTTTGTTTCCTTTTGTTCTTGTTTCAAATTCGAAAACACCAAAAATATTTGTTGTTCTTCTTTGGTTTTGTAAAGTTCTTTATGAGTTCAATGGTCTTCGGTGGCTGGAGCGTGGTTTTCATTCCATATTATTCAAGCTACACAAGTGAAAAGGCAATAATGACGATCTACGACAATCTGATTGTGGTGAGAGGCTTGTATGAACTCTATTTGTTTTCATTTTTGTACATATACTCATCCATGTGAGCATGCTTGGTTGGTTCATGTGAGGTATATGTCACTTAATAAAGTCTAGTAGTGATCTCTCATGTTAAGCTCCAATTTATTAATATGAGTAGCATGTCATGGATGTTTGCTTGCATTGTTTTATTCATAAATAGGTATGATATTGTGGTATCCTCCTCTGAATAATTCGTTTGAATTAACTTGGCACATGCTCACGTATGCATATGACTGAACAAAAGTCAATTAAGCCTCAATGATTTACATTGCTTCAGAGTTCTTGTATCACTCTTATGACTCAGTTAATTTATTTTGCCGCAAGCATGTTATGACAGTTACTGCTCTCTTGATTTGTCGCTCCCTAGTCTTTTGCTAGCCTTCACTTGTACTGAGCGGGAACGCTGCTCGTGCCTCCAAACACATGAAAACCAAGTTGTTCCAAAGTGTCCACCATAAATACCTATGCATGGCATTTCAAACCATTCCAAGTAAATTTTCATGTGCTACCTTTAAACCTTCAAAATGCTCCTCAATTTGTGTTAATGTTTTATAGCTCATGAGGAAGTATGTGGTGTTTATCTTTCGATCTTGTCATTTACTCCGGACGGACTTTCACCAATGGACTAGTGGCACATCCACTTATCCAATAAATTTGCAAAAAGAGCTGGCAACGGGGTTCCCAGCCCCAATTAACTAACTTTCATAAATTTACAAATAGACACTCCTCCATGGTGTGTGATTGTTGGTCGGCACCCGAGGATTCGGTTAGCCATGGCTTGAGAAGGCAAATGTGGGGAGGAGTGTCATCTAAATAAAACTAAAATAAAAAGGCACTCCTTCATGGTATGAGATTGTTGGCAGGCACCCGAGGATTCGGTTAGCCATGGTTTGTGAATGCAAGGTTGGAAGGAGTGCCACCCAAAAATAAAATTTCATGGGAGCCGCTCTTGAAAGTCCGGTTGATGAGGTAGTTAGAGTGCCCATTACCATTCGTTGACAACAACAAACACCTCTCAAAACCATTTTACTTCTGTCTTTATAAAAATGAAAAGCTCTAGCACATGTTAATCCCTGCTTCCCTCTGCGAAGGGTCAATCTTTTACTTTTACATTGAGTCTCCATCCTTTCTTTGAGTACTTTCTTGAGAGCACAACTGTCATTCTTAGTGTAATATGCTTGTCTCAAAATATGATTGATTGTGGTATAACTTTGATGCTTTTATCTTTGACAAATCACTATTTCTAGTCTTTCTATGAACTTCAGAGGTGCCTGAGCATTTATGTTTTGCTGATCAAATATGGGCAATCGAGATACCACTCTATCATACTCTTTTATGAACATTGCAATCCTGCTTATATACATGATTCATGATGCTTATTATTAATTGTTGGTACCTTTCCATGATTGACATAGCTATTAGATGATCTTATTTGCATGTATCTTATTATGAACTGCCTAAGTGTTAGCCATAGCATGAGAATATTTACATCATATGAACAAATGTGTTCGTGAAAATTCTTTTATCGCTCAGTTGTTAACTGAATTGCTTGAGGATAAGCAATAAGCTAAGCTTGGGGGGAGTTGATACGTCCAAAATGTATCTACTTTCCCGAACACTTTTGCTATTGTTTTGCCTCTACTTTGTGTATTTTGGATACAACTAACACGGACTAACGCTGTTTTCAGCAGAACTGTTCTGGTGTCTCGTTTTTGTGCAGAAATCCAACTTTCAGGAAAATCCTCGGAATTTATGCAGAAGGTCCTATTTTCCCAGAATATTGGCGGAGCCAGAAGGGCAAGCCAGGTGGGGGCACGAGGGCCCCACACACTAGGCCGACGCGGCCCAGGAGGGGCCCGCGCGGCCGTAGTGTGTGGCGGCCTCGGCTGGCCCCCGACGCCCTCTTTCGGACTACTTATTGCCTTTGACCTAAAAACGCACGGGGAGAAGTCGAAGTCGCCAGAAACCCTCCAGAACGCCGCCACATCGCGAAACTCCATCTCCGGGACCAGAAGTCTCCGTTCTGGCACTCCGCCGGGACGGGGAATTGGAGGAGATCATCGCCACCATCACCACCGACGCCTCTCCATCGACCAGCCATGTTTCCCCATCCATGTGTGAGTAATTCCCCCGCTGTAGGCTGAAGGAGATGGTAGGGATTGGATGAGATTGGTCATGTAATAGTCATAAGATTGTTAGGGCATGGTGCCTAGTATCCGTAGATGTTACTTTTATGATATTGTTGCAACTTGTTATGCTTAATGCTTGTCACTAGGGCCCGAGTGCCATGATCTCAGATCTGAACATGTTATTGATTCATGAAGATATTCGTTGTTTATGATCTTACCTGCAAGTTGTATACACATGTCGCTGTCCGGAACCAATGGCCCCGAAGTGACAGAAATCGGGACAACCGGAGGGAATGGTAGTGATGTGAGGATCACATGTGTTCACGGAGTGTTAATGCTTTGCTCCGGTATTCTATTAAAAGGAGTACCTTAATATCCAGTAGTTTCCCTAGAGGCCCGGCTGCCACCGGCTGGTAGGACAAAAGATGTTGTGCAAGTTTCTCATTGCGAGCACGTACGACTATAATTGGAACACATGCCTATTGATTGATTAGTACTTGGATACCGTTTTATTATTATCTGCAAATGCCCTTGCTTTGATTGTTACATGAGTTTCTCTCATCCATGCAACGCCCGTTCATCCATCCCTGTGCCTATAGTATTTTTAATCCTGCTGTTTACTATAATCACTGTTGCTGTCTTTGTTACTCGTCGTCAATGTTATTTCACTATCACTATCGCTTATAAAATCGTTACTACTAATAAACTCTTGCGAGCAAGTCTGTTTCCAGGTGCAGCTGAATTGACAACTCCGCTATTAAGGCTTTCAAGTATTCTTTGTCTCCCCTTGTGTCGAATCAATAAATTGGGATTTACTTCCCGCGAAGACTGTTGCGATCCCCTATACTTGTGGGTCATCACCACCACGGAGGGCCGCCTGCGCGCCCGCTTCACACCCTTTGCGAAGGGCCTGACACGGGGTTGCCGACGCTTCTATCAAGCTCGAAAACTAGTCGGCGCCTTTTGAGGCCCGCCGGTGTGAGCCAATTTTAGCCGCCGGTCCCCAAAATGCTATCGGGATAAAGACATTCAACCATTTCAAGTCTTTTGGACTATATTGTCTTTTTATTTGGGAGACCGATTAATAAGCCCAACTGATAAAGTTCCATTATTTTTTCAGTCATTTCACCCTGAAAGTAGGTAGACCCTACTGTTTGGGTGGATCTATTCAGCTAATCCCTTTCGCCTTGTGTCAAACTGACAATGATGGTTTTCAAAAAAAAAAAAAACAAAAAACTAACAATGATTATTAAGAAAAAATCAATACAAATTTTGAGCTTAGACTGCGTTTGGTAGCAAAGTTTTTTTATAGTATTTGAGCAATACCACAGTTTTCAAAAATACTACAGTTTCAAATACTTTGATGTGTTTGGCTATGGCTAAAAATTGCAGTATTAATACTTTAGTATCTCTCAAACTGTAGTATCTTTGAAGTATTAAATAAACAGGCTTGGACCACTTTTTTCTGAAACGGAGAACAATGAAAACGTTCCCGCTGAGACTACCCACAATGGGAATATCATAGTTAGTATCATGCATTCCATGCATGCAAAATGCTGATGTGGAGTGCAATTAAGGATGAGAGAGAGGGTACTAGTATCATAGGTAGATACTGTATCATAGCACATACTACTAGAAAAATTAATGTCAAGTAAATCTTGTACATATATTTGCATTGAGATTGTACAAAACAATTAATATATGGAGACTATGATACTAGTATATGATACCATGCATTGTAGAGATAGTAACATCTAGTAGTATCATACGCACGATACTTTTATATGATACTATGCACTGTGACTAGTCTGATGGAATCGTTCCTTAGTTTATGCATGCTTGCACGGAATCTGCTACCTCTGATGCCTTTTGTTCATCTATGCCTCACAATATTTTGTACTGCAAGTACAAACGTATTTCAAGTCTTTTGCTTGAAGCACTATTTTGAATTTTCTTGCCGAAGTATATAATGTAATTACTTGTTCTAGGTAGCTAGCTAGGGCTGAGGTTCGAATGCTTGAGCAACTGACGCAATAACCATGTGTAGACGTCTGATGGTCAAACGTCAATCAAAGGGATAGTAAAATAACACTTGCCAAATACCTTGTAGTTTTTGCCAAAACTGAAAAATACTACGGTCTCATGAAACTGCAGTATTTTTCTCCATGCACATAAATACTTTAGTTTTATAATACTTCAGTTTTAGAGAAACTTTGTTGCCAAACTAAGCCTTAATGCTTAAGTTTGTTTTCTTCTCGTCTTGTGCTTATCCAAACAACCACTTAAGTTCTGTTGCCTTCTCCACCCGGTCCACCACTTGCACTAACCTCCAAGGTCACCTCACGTCGCCACCGTTTCGAACGGCGGCGGAAGCCAGCTTGCTCCTCGCAGCAGCTCGCCTTAAACGTAGTCGGCTCCTCCCCCTTCCTTCCCCAGGGGGATTAATCCCGTCATCTCGCCTGCTGCCGGTTAGGGCTCCTCCTCTAGCCCCTAGCTTGCAAGGGCAGAATTCGGAGAAGAAACGGAGCGCAATTCCGTTAGCGAGTAACCAGAAGTCCGGATCTTTGATATCCGTATCGCGATTTGGACTCGGATTTGCTTCACCTCTTCGAATTAGGAGTCTTCCCTCGATTGGTGATCTAGAGTATATAGGCAGGAGCCTGCCTTTCGTCTGAAGAAAATTTGTCAGGTTTGTCCAAGCATCAGGTCTGGCCTTTGCAACTTAGGGAGTTAGTAAAGAAATTTAGCCACGAGTCTGCCTTCCCTCAGTTATTATACTGAAGAAATTTGTCTGATTGGCCGAAGTTCCATATCTTTGCAGAGAGACCCAGCTGACCTGCTCCGATGGAGCTCTGTAGCGTCACCTCGATGATGAGCCTAGGGAGTCTAGCTATACACTGGACATATTTGTGCTCCCTAGTCTTCAGAGTTTTGCCAAAGCTGCTAGGCTTCACTCCCAGTTCACTGAAGAAATTCTGCAAAGATGTTCATCAACCACTGACTGAGACTATGGTGGGCACATCGCCAGAGCTGCCTCAGGACATCTTAATGGGTATCTTCGCCACACTTGAAATGCCTGACCTTATACGTGCTGGCGCCGTCTGCCTCTCTTGGCACTCTGCATTTACCAGCCTACGAAGCCTTGGGCAGTATGAACTGTCGCAGACGCCGTGCCTCCTCTATACTTCTGCAAGTGATAGCTCTGCTTACCTCTACAGCTTCACTGAAAAGAGATCATACAAGTTAACTCTTCCAGAGCCACCCATCCACACTAGGTGTTTGATCGGGTCCTCTCATGGCTTGTTGGTTACTGTTGATGAGAGATCTGAGATGCATCTTGTCAATCCGATCACATCTGAACAGATTGCTCTACCTTCAGTGATCACAATCGAGCAGGTGAAGCCCATCTTCGACGAGTACGGCGTTCTCCACAAGTATGAGTTCTCATGGCACACTGGAATGTGTGGTTGTAACTCATCGTGGATCTTTGCTCTTGACAAGCTGCGGTACAAACTCCAATATAAGGCGTTTGTGTTCCCTGATGCATCCACGGGAAGCTACATTGTGGTGCTCATCCATAATCCATTGCGCCGGCTCTCTTTTGCAAGGGTAGGGGATGATAAATGGACCTGGCTGCCACCTCATGATCTCTACTGTGATTGCATTTACAAGGATGGCCTGTTGTATGCTGTGTCCAAAACAGGAGATCTTCGCACTTTTGATCTTAGTGGCCCTGTGATCACAATGAGGATGATTATAAGCACACCCAGGAAGTATGAACATGAGTACGTGTACATTGTTCAAGCTCCATGGGGTGATCTTCTGCTCATTTGGAGAGTCTTTGAGGATTATGATATAGAACCTGACCCTGGGGCATCTGTGTTTTGGAATACTACAGGATTCAGAATATATCAAGTTGAAGCTGCGGAAAGTGGACTCAAGGAAATCAATTGCTTGCGTGACCATGTTTTGTTTCTTGGGCATAATCAATCGCTTTGTCTCAGTGCTGAAGAATACCCGTCTCTTAGGGCAAATCATGCCTACTTTACTGACGATAATGCGTTATGGACATTGGGATTTAAGAATAAGCAACGTGATATGGGAATTCTCAACTTGGATGATAACAGCAAGGAAGAACATGTATCTCCTCAGCTTTGTGCCAACTTTCCGGCTCCTATTTGGATTACACCTGGTCTTAGAAACATGAACGTGGCTTCAGGGGCTGCTTGAAAAATGGTTCAGTGAGCTAGCAGTTATGTGGGTTGCTAGGTTATTGTGGTTCCTGGAGGAAGTCATGGGCAAAGTACTCAAGTGATCACTTGGACCCAATTCTGTACACACTAGCTTTGACCCAGTTGAATAAATAGTTTGAGTTTTAGTTTTTCTACCCATGTTATAATCATGTACTTCACAATGTGCCAATGGAAAACTTGAGGAATACCCAATTTCGCCCTCTGGTGTGTGTGTGTGTGTCTAATTTTCCTTTACAAAAAAATTTCTCTTGAAATATTAAAATTTCCAAAGATGCAGATATGTATTTGTTTATTTGGGCCTGTTTGGTTCCCAGCCACACTTTGCCAAGCCTAACTTTGGCAAGTGTGGCTGGAATATTAGACGCCACAAAGTGTGGAAAAACTTAGCAAAAAAATTCACTCTATGACAGATGGACCATATGGATAACAAATTGTGGCAATGCTAAAGTATGGAAACAACCAAATAGGCAACGTATGTTGTTGATGATTTCAAGGGTGCAGTTAAGGGAAGAGTCCTTGCTTCATCACCAGAGGCTGCATTGATCTCTCTCACTCCTTTTCTTTGGGTTAGGGATAACAGGGCCACCTACCATGAGTATTCCTGGATGTTAAATAATCTGTGTTATTCTCCTACTGTGATTGAATGAGATGGTTCTGTGGTATTCTCCTTTTGCACTGATGTTGTGGAGATGGCAAGTTCGTATAAATTACCTGAAGTGTGGAGGGAGAACCAGTGCTGGAGATTGTGTTGAAGGGGATTAATATGGAGGTACATAGAGGCGAGCTTGCGGCGGTGGTTGGAACAGTCGGGTCCGACAAGTCATCACTGATGTCTCACATTACGGGAGAGATGGACAAGGTCTCAGGCAAGGTAAGTCAGTGTTACTTTATATGCAAAACAGACATCCTTGTTTATCGAAGAACTTTTCTATTTGCCCATTCATTTGTAGCAACATTCTTCTTGTTTCTCAAAAATTCTTTATGCGACATTCTTAAGGAAAAAATGCAAGGTTTTCCCTGGTTTATTTGTAAATTGACAAAGTTGGGCACACATTTAGTGCAAAGTCAAGTGTCCCAACTGGGAATACAGTTCTGATGATATCAGGGGCAATAGCCAAGTTCTCAGCTGGTATAATACAATAGTCAAGAACTGTTATGACATTTATAGGGAGGGCTCTTGAAGTCGATTTGGAATTCTGGACTGCCTGAAGAATAGCAAGCTACCTGATTAGCTTATTACATAAGGAACATCAAGTGATAGGTATTATGCTACATATTTTTTGTCATTATCAAATGGGATTGTGCGTGTATAAAATCAAATTTCAGAGTTAAGTGGTATCCACATCATATATTCCAGGGAGGCTAGAAGAGGATACAAGTTAGCCTTCTTATTGGATAATTGGTGTGTCAATTACCCCTGCCACCGGTTTGTCAAAATGCCTCTCCTGATTTCGATGAAATGCCCCGGTCATTAGTTCCAATGCCAATCTACCATAATTTCGTGGAAGTGTGAAGTTCTGTGCCTTTTGTGTTAGGTTTCGTGGACTGTGTAGAAATCAAATTTCTTTCTAGGTGTGACATGCTCTTACAGTCTGATGTTTTCCTCATTGACAACATTATTAAATACTATATAATTTGAGTAGTATTTTCTTGTTATGCTCTTACACTCTGCGATGTTCTTTTAGCACATTTAGAGAAGTAAAATAGAGGTCTTCATGATGGTGCTGGGGATAGAGAACCATGTTGTACAGACTCATCACCTTTAGCAGGCCCTGGCTTACCAATTCAGCTTCTGTAGTTTTGACTTTCAACCCTCGTTCTTGTTTTCTTAACTCTCTAGCGTTGTGAAATCTACTCTGGAGTTAAGAAAACACTCCAGTTATTTGTGTGTAGTACTATTTTAATTTTTTAGAGATGCCTTATCTTAGTAGCCCCATAATTAGATAGTTGTTTACCGAGCAAAAAGATAATCACCAATGGAATTTCTTGCTTTTGTAGGAAAATAAAAAACTAATTTATCAATATTACTATATGAGTAATTAATGCATGCTTTGTAGCAAGCTGTTCTTACTGTATTCTACTCACTGTTAAAGTGGTTCAGTGTTGGTTAGACATGTTGAAAGAACACGGATGTCGCCTAGAGGGGGGGGTGAATAGGCGATTTAAAACTTTTACGAGATGGGCTTAACAAATGCGGAATAAAACTAGCGTATACTTTGTCAAGCCCAAAGCCTATAAACTATGGTTCACCTATGTGCACCAATAACTTATTCTAAGCAATGGTTCACCTATGTGTACCAACAACTTATGCTAAGCAAGACAAGCAACTTATGTGATAGCAAGATATATATATAACTTCAAGCACGATGGCTATCACAGAGTAAAGTGCATAAGTAAAGAGCTCGGGTATAGGAATAACCGAAGTGACGCAGAGACAACGATGTAGCCCGAAGTTCACACTCTTGCAAGTGCTACTCTCCGTTGGAGCGGTGTGGAGGACAAGTCACTCCAAATGCACGAGGGCCACCGTATTCTCCTCGAGAATTCCCACCAAAAGGGATGTCCTCGATCCACTATGGGACCTTAGGAAGGTCACCGAACCCGCACAAAGCTTGGGGCTATCTCCACAACTTAATTGGAGGCTCCCAATAAATTGCCACAAAGGCCTTGCCCTTGAAGATTCTCCACAACTTAATTGGAGTCCCCAAGAACACCACTAAGATGCCACAAAGGCCTTGCCCTTGAAGATTCTCCACAACTTAATTGGAGTCCCCAAGAACACCACTAAGATGCCACAAAGGCCTAGAATCCGTCTAGGGTTCCAAGAACCCAAGAGTAACAACCTTCTTGCTTTCACCTCCACGAATCACCGTGGAGAACTCAAACCGATGCACCAAATGCAATGGCAAGAACACCACAAAGATGCTCAAGTCCTTCTCTCTCAAATTCCAACAAAGCTACAAAAGCTATTGGGGGAATAAGAGAGGAAGAACAAAGGAATTCACAAAGAACACCAAGATCAAGATCTAGAGAGTTCCACTCACAAAGAGATCGATTTGATTGGTAGAAATGTAGATCTAGATCTCCTCTCTCTTTTCCCTCAAATGGGGGCAAGAATCATGGAGGGATTGAGAGATAGTGCAAGCTTCTCTAGTTCAACAATGGAGGAGAGAGAGAGTCAGAGAAGCACTTCCCAAAGGAGGAAGAAGGGGGGTATTTATACCCCCCCCCCCCCAAAAAAAAAACGAGCCGTTGCAGGATATTGTGTAACACCGGAAGTTCCGGCCAGGCGGGCCGGAAGTTCCGGCTGGCACCGGAAGTACCGGCCATGTTGGCCGGAACTTCCGCCAGGAAGATTCCGCGCAGACGACCTGGTCAGAAAGAGGTAGGGGCGGAACTAGGGCGGAACTTCCGGTGACCGGAAGTTCCGGCCAAGTTCCGGAATTCCAGAAAAACCATACTGGACATACTGAGCCACATTTTGCCGACTTTCGGAACTAGCCCGGAAGTTGGGCGGAAGTTCCGCTGGCCGGAACTTCCGGCCTTCTTCGCCGGAACTTCCGGCCGAGGGGCGCTGTGGGTGCTGACGAAAGGAGTATCTGGGCGGAACTTCCGGCTGTAGAGGCCGGAACTTCCGCCAGGAGCAAAAGACACACCGGTAAAACCTCCAACCTCGAAAATGCAATAAGTTGAGTTAGGAAACTCGGATTTAGGTGAAACCAATTTTGTTGGAAAGAGGACGACAAAAGCTACCCAACAAAAAGTGGAAATATGGAAATCAGTGGGGGGTGATTTTCTACTATTTTTAGAGGTGCAATACCTCAACATGAGAAACCGAGAAAATCACCAAACTCGAAAACGCAAGAAGTGATCTATGCAAAATCCGTTTTTGATGAACTAGAGCTTGTCATGAGAATAAGCACAAGCTCTAAAACATCACATGGGTAAGATCCAAATAACAACCAAGAAAGATGATGCAAGGATGCAAAGGTTTGAGCTCTCTCCGAACGATACGATCGAGTTATTCACTCGAGAGCCCTCTTGATAGTACGGCAACTAAACTATAAACCGGTCTCCAACTACACTATGATACCGGTGAGAAAGAAACCCTATCAAGAACAAACCTTATACTTGCGCATTCCACTTGATCTCGATGATGACGATCTTGACCGCAACAAGATGGAACGCCTTTCTTGATTGTGCTTGCTTGACGAAGTCTTGTGGATTGCTCCCCCATAATCCATCATGGGAGATCTTCTTCTTCGGCGCAACTTCACATATCTATGAATACCATATGGATGGCAAGAGTCGAGCAAAGGATCTCTTCGAGATGGCTCATCTTGAACTTGCACTTCATTTCTTCATGGCAAGCTTGAAGCATATGATCTCTTCGAGTTGGCTCATTTTGAACTTGCACTTCATTTCGTTGATGTCTTGAAGTTAACCTTGAGAGCTCACTTCATCTTCATCTTCAAGACATACTTGACACTTGATCTTCTTCATTTGCTTCTTATTGCAATCTTGAAACCATAGCTCACTTCATCTTCATCTTCAAGACATACTTGACACTTGATCTTCTTCATTTGTTTCTTATTGCAATCTTGAAGCCAACTTATGGTTCAAGTATTGCCTATGGACAACATCTACAAATATAACTCAATGCAAACATTAGTCCATAGGGATTGTCATTAATTACCAAAACCACACATGGGGGCTTCATGCACTTTCACATGTATGCAATATATGCTCTACAATTGATTGACTGTTATGGGGAAGTGTTGATATTTTTTCTGAACCTACTCCTAGGGTAAAATCTTCTGTGGTGTCCTCAACACATAACACCAGTTGACACTCCACATCTTACCAGGTAGTTTGTAGGCGAGAGTGAATCTACATTTTCACTTTGTCGAGGCATGTTCTTAAAATTTATTTCATGTGGCCATGTTATTAGAAACTGTTCTTAATTGCTTATACTGAATGACTTATTATGTGATGCATCCTTTCTATGTGATATACATTTTAGTTTTATGTAAAAGGGTATGGTTTTCTAAATTATTGCGCTGTTTATTAATTGGACTGTCCTCCAAAATCTATAATATATGCTACTGACCAAGCTTTTGGCAAGTTGATCAAAGATCAACATGCTAATATATTCATTTAGTCACAAACAGTAAGTTGTCTTCCTTGAGATTTGAGGCTTCGGTAGCACAAGCAGTGAATGTACTTCGAGCATAGATTTTTAGACCTGCGAGTGAGCAATCGGAATGCCATCGTGAAAGGAATGAAGATATACTTCTAATCATATTGCATTACATGTTGCAAGGTTGACATATACCTGTTTTACCTTGACTATCAAAGAAAAATATAATTTGCTAAGTCCAATCAATGAATCTCTTCTAGGTTGCAGATTACAAAATATCATTAGCTTGTTTGAAGGAGGATTATGTAATCTTCATACTGTCGATGACCAGGTATGGTTCCATTTAAACAATGATATATAAGCCTTAAGCAATAGTTAGATTTGAGAACATGGATTGTTAACAGAGAACTGTAGGCATACTTAAGTGGCAAAGTAAACTGTTTGGTGTTTGGTGAAGATGATGAAGCTGAGAAGAAAAAAAAAGATATACTTCTAAGGCACATTGGGTGAATCTGCTCAATATTGCCTCCAATCTGTAAGATCCATGAACTGATACTGTCCTGTTTTGTGTTGTTCCAATTTATTCCACATTTCAGTATGCTACGCCAATAGATCAGATTCCGTGCCATATGTTCTGGTAGAAAAATTAATGCATCCAGTATAAGAAAGCCAAGCAATTTTAGCACCAGAAGATGTTTCTACATTCACGAGTTCCAACATACAATTTGTCGGCTATCCATCCTGAAAACACACAAAGCAACAATATATGCAACAGCTTTTTTGCTTAACCGTCCTTTGCAGTGCAACAGGAAGTACTGTTGTGATCTTCAATGTTTCCACTCCTCATCCGGTACCATATTTCTTCCACCAGCCGATAGGTAATCTGTGGCAAAAGTAAACATGCCTCGCCTGGTCATGGCCTGCTTGCACTCTAGCGCTACAGCCAGGCTCGTTGCAACGATCATACGGCCGTTCCTTATGATGCAAGTCGTTACAGTGCAAACCCTGACCTCTGAATCGCGGCCGAGAGGTTCTGTTGAAGTATGAGATATAGCAATTAACTATACTCAGAAACTCAATTCAGCTCCCGGGTGCGTATAATCCCTCTACATGAAAACATACGCTTCCATGTGCTAAACATCACTCCCACAACTTCATCACTGGAGTATAAAGAAATAACACTATCTCAATAGTAGACGTAGAACCCCCACTCTGGTCGGTGAGGCCTGCGGAGGAAAAAGGAGAGGCCTCAAAGGGGACTCTCAATTCCTAGTTTTCGCTAGAGCAGAGAGGGGGAAATAAGTATTTTTTATATAGATAAACTAAGGTATTTTTGATGAGCTCTCCATCATTCCCTCCCTCCTATGCTGTACAAAGACGTTGAAGGCGATTTGAGGACACTAGCATCAGAGAATGTTTAGAGCATCTCCAGCAGAGGCGCGCGCTAAAATAAATGCTAGTATAGAGCGCGTGCGGCCATTCCCCCCTCCAGCAGACACTTTTTTCTCACACGCGCGGCATATTCCCTCCTTCCGCGCCCCAAAATTGGCGCTTCCAATCGAGAGCGCGCTATCGCTCTCGCTCCCGCATGAAGAACCAACCGCCACGCTGAACTTTCCTCCACGCCCTCGATTCCCTGCCGGTTCCGCGCGGTCGCCGGCGTAATTCCGGCGATGGACTGCTCGTCTGTCTCTCCGCCGACCCCTCCCTACTCGGTCCCCACCACAGACGGCAGCGCCGCAGTAGTTTTGCCGTCGCCCATCGCAAACCCTAAAGCCGCCGCCCGCGCCCTCTTAGTGCCACCATGGCCGAACACGCACCCCTTTGCATTTTAACAATGTAACTATCTATGTGTGTTGAACTATCTAGGTTGAGATTTGGGCCAATTGTTGTTCTTATTTTGATTTATTTTATCATTGAAATGTTCATTCGTATTGCAAAACATGTCGGCGCGTCTGCTAGTGAGTTTTCATGCTGCATTTTAGCGCCTCCCGTGGAGGATCAGCGGGCGCCGCACGTCATAACACGATTGAGCGCGCTGCAACTGCAAATCGATTTTAGCGTGCCGCAATATAGGGCTGAAGATGATCTTATTGTTTTGCTGCTACTTTGCATCCTTTTCCAGCCAGGTAGAGGGTAGTGCAACTGTGCAAGCCTTGCTTCCTCGGGGAAAGGCCGTCCTGGACTCCTGGGTTTGCTTGCTGCTGGCCCATGCGCCCTTTTAGCGTCCCGATTGTGGGCTTGGGGCATATGAGGATGCGAATGCGATAGCGCCTCGCGCGCGCAGTTGTGGGTGCACCGCCAAAATCCCCAATTCCCATTTCCTCGCATCCCTAGGCACAAAACGCCCCTCCGCGCGGCAGCCTTGTTGCGGCGGGAGAGGAACCTCCGCCGCCGAAGCCAGGCCCCGGGTGCTCGGAGGGAGGGCAGGCGGTGGAGTTCCGGCTTGGATCTTGGTGGCTGGCGACGCGGTGGCGGTAAGCTCCTTCGACCCCCTTTTCTTCCCTTACATTGCTGAGCGTGAGCGGCAGTGGCGGATCTAGGATCCTGAATCTGGGGGGTGCCACGGTGTACTGTACAGTGTATAAGCAACAAAATTTCGACGCATTGGTTGCAAGTTTGGGAAAGTTGCTCTGCAAGTTGCATAATTTGGTCTAAAGATCATTATAATTCTAGCAAATTAGGCTTAAGATTTATAGAACAACTGCTAAGTACATAATACAAATTGTTTTGCCTCGTCAGAGGGATGCCGTGGCACCCATGAAAAAAAAACTTTGCATCTGAGAAAAAAAACATGTTCTGGCAGTCTTCATCGTATATACATCCATTGGTTCCCATTTCGTCCCTCCGTTGGTCTTGCTTCCCAAGTCCGGCACCTGCGTTTCCATAGTGCGAGAATATAGCTGTTTGGACAGTTGCTAGCACAAAAAGATGCAGAAATTCGGCACACTTCGGCGATGATTTTGTTTTGCTGGTTGATACAGATTTGTGCAAAGCAATACAAGCTTCGGGCACTTGCTGTCACAGAGTGCCAGAAATATACAACATGAAGCTATCTAGACAGTTGCTTATTTCTGTAGTCGCCGAACTTACAACAAGAGACAGAAATAGCTATTTGCAAATTGCAGCTGGCACTGTTTGACTCTTTGTCGCCGATGTAGTTTGCTGTTTCATCTGGATTCCTACATCTTTTGTTATGCCAAAATGCATTATCTGCTTATTTCTTCAGGTTTTAATGCTTCAAATTGTATGATTTTTGCACTGATTAATGTAGACATTTTGTTCTGCGCAACTATAGTGTGTGGCTACAGTTTTGCTGGCAATTTTTATTGGTGAGGTACTCACTTTGTATTCATCTATGTATGCTTATATGTTTATTTCACCATGTTTTTTTTTGAGAACCCGTAGAAGATCTGTGCGTCATTTCATTAAGCTCGAAAACGAGGAGAGTTACAACCAGTGTTACAAGTCCAAAGGGACCAACAGACCCACCACTTCACCAGTGGCAGCACTCCGAAAACTACCTACCCAACACCTCTCGCATTCCCATGCCTACACGAACTCCACAAAGACCACTCGCGAAGCACCTCGTCCAGCACCCTAGGGACCGGCAACGATAGGGCGTTAAACACTCGAGCGTTTCGCTCTAACCATGCTTTTAATTTAAAACTATTCTCATTTTTTTTAACTTGCATGCATCCTATGTACATGTACCTCGTCGCGATTATTAGTCAATAGCAATACCAGCCTCCATAATTGATATTTAATACAGGTCAGCCACTTATTTCATTCTTTACCTATTCTTAGCAGATAAAGTTAAAAACATGTTAGTCTTTTCGTAAACTTCATGCTATTTTCATGCAAATTATTTTGAACATAATTCTTATGCAGTTTTCCCTATTGTTTTTTTAATGTGCTTTAGCAGAAGGATTCACTACCTAGCCTTCCTCGGAAGAGAGGTGACTAGATTTTCTCACTATGGTTTCTGAGGAAACCAAATCAAAGAAGCAGAGAAATGAGGAATGCATTATAAACTGTCTCCCAGGAGACCTCATTGAGCGGATCTTTTTGAGGCTTCCAGTGAGCACTCTGTTGAGTGTCGTTGGTGTTTGCAAGCAGTGGCTTGAAATCATCCGCGATCCCCAGTTTGTTTCCTCTCACCTCCAGGATGCGCCCAACTGTGCCTTACTATTCTTCCCGCAAGAGTCAATTTCAGGAAAGCCCTACCCTGCTGATGCTATCGTGATTGATGAATCCTGGTCACAGTCGTCATATGCAGTGCCAGTAATTGGGCCTGATGATTTCCTTTGTGGCTCTTGCAATGGGCTTCTTTGCCTATACACAAAGACATCAACAATCAAGATAGCCAACCTTGCAACTGGTGAATACCTGCATCTTGAGAAACCTGTAAAGAATGTGAGGGGTGATCACTACTTGTTCTACAGCTTTGGATGTCACCCCTTGACCAAACAATACAAGATTACACACTTCCTTGATGATTGTGCCGAGGGTCTCCCTCGCACCCATAAGAACAAAAGATTCAGCGTCATTCAAGTTTACACGCTTGGTGATGAGAAATGGAGAGAGATCAGAACTCCAGAAGCCCAAAGCTTGAACTGTGTGAAAACCTCTGGAGCAATCAATGTTGATGGAATAATGTATTGGCTCACTGAAGACATTGCAGCTAGCTGGCAGCATGCAGTTATGACCTTTGACCTCAATGATGAAAATTTTGCAAGGATAGAACTGCCAGCATACGTACCTGAAGATTGTTCTTATGGTGGTCCTCGTCAATACTGGGTCAGAGAGATAGATGGGAAGCTATGTATAGCAACTGCTCAAACCTGTCGTGATCGGCCCAGAGATATTCTTGGTAAGCTGCAGATCTGGACACTTGACAACAAAGCGGAGCAAAGGTGGAGCCAAAAGTACAATATTCAGTCACCAGATTACATTCCGGGCCCAAATTTGGTTCACGGGGATAAGATCATGTTGCAGCGTCGTAATTGTAACCTATATTCGTATGAGTTGCTCGGGGAGAACTTGAATACTAATTTGTGTAAGATTTCAAAGCTGTTAGATTTCTGCCCCCGCAAGCCTGGCAACATGCAATCCTACATCTGTGTGAAGTCACTTGTACGTTTAGATGTATACAAGAAGGCTGGCATTGTGCGTAGGTCAAAACAGCGGGAAGGCTGGGAGTTGAAGAAGTGGGAGGCGTGGGAGCAAGAGTTCTCTGAGACTGAAAAAATGTGGAGTGGCACTTATCAAGACGAGCAGAAAGGAACTGTATGTTGGCTTAATTCAAATTGACATACGTGAATTCATTATTCTGGAAATTTTAACAATTGTTGAGTTGCTATTTGATAGGCATATGCAAACCGCAATGGCAAAGCACTCAATGCTCTACTGCCACATATATTGGATGATGACATTCGACAGGAAATTGGCATGAAAATCAATCAAATATTTCCAAACTTTCCAGATCAGGTAATTACTATCTAAATGGAAGTTAGCATTAATTTATTTTCATATATAAATTTGAATAGTCTATAGTCATTTGAAAAGTAGAAGACAAAATGAGAGGTTTATGTTCACTTTTCTGAGTGTTGTAACACATGTCTTGCATGAGATTACAGCAGCCAAGGCCCCTCCGGCGGCTTAATTGTATGGCATCGAACCTGGATAGAGAAAATTTAATTGGTCGTATGAAGAATTGGAATAGTATTACGAAGGTATAGATTTTAAATTTTACATGCCAGCTCATTTTCGATTGTTCCTTGTTAAATGCCAAATTAATAAAGTTAACTTGTCCAGGCCACGAGGCAGGCAACGGGTAGTATCATTAGTATGATGCGTAGTGCTGTTGATGCTCAGGTAAAGGTTTACATTTGGTCTTATTTATTTATGTTTTTTTCCTTTCTGCTACTTGCTATTTCTTGATTCCTATATCTGTTTTAATCTCTTCCGTAACAAATAAGAAAATTATCTTCTTTTGAAATATAAGCAGGGTAATTGTACTATCTCCCTTCATACACTTGAATGACCTCCCCTATAAAGCTATGATACAATGATTTTCCATCCCGTATTTTAATTTATGCGTAGCTGTGTATTTTAGTTCGTTTTGCTAACTGTGCAAGTTGTCTAGTTATTATGCTCAATATACTGTTGCATAGGTAGCTCATAGTTGACGTATTTTACATCAATGAGAAATATTTCGTATCAAGGTCATAAAGTGTGAACTCATGTGTTGATTCCTTTCTTAACTTCTATTTTCAGACTTGCACATATATATTGAAATTTTTTACATATGTCATGAGTGATGCCATGTAGATGTAGGTCCAGCAGTATGCACACCGTGGCAAGACTTGGTTCCAGCAGTAACCGAGGCTTAACCTCTTATCTTTTAGTTTCCTTATTTATCAAAGTTAGTACTCAAAGATATAGTTTGATGAGATAGAAAAGTGTCCAGAGCTAGGAAAGGTTCGATCTGACTTGTACATCAAGATAAATAGCATATATAAAGGCAATCGATGCAAGCGTAGGGAGCGTCAATCAATTAATCAAGAAAATGAAAAATGAGGCTTTACCTCCACCAAGCCCTACCTCTCCTACCACTTTGTGCCATGGCACAACCTCCCCAAAATGAATATGCTCTCAGGTGCTTAGGTCACGACAATATAGGAGACAAAGTAACACAAGAAGAGTTCTGTAACAAAGAACATTTAAAGTAGGAATCATGTATTGTCAACGATGCCATCCATTAAAAGTTTTGAATCTTCTATTTGAGCTTTGAATTCACAATTTTGCGACATGGTAGATCTTCGTCTGTGCACCTTTCAATTCTTTTAGGAAAAGAGAACAATGATTATAAGGATTCATATCTTGCATTTTCTTGGACGAGTATTCTAGACTTACACTACCATTATCCTGTATCTTATTCTTACCCATGCTTCAGGTTGGTGCTTCAAGTTCAAATGCTGTCATTTCTGATCAGAATCATAGCAATGGCGACGATACGAAGGCTTGAGACTTGAGGGACTCTTTAGCTCTTTTATCTGCTGTTATTTTTTCCGTTCGAATTTATGATATATATGGCACCTGTTGTTTAGTCAGTGTCATATTGATCGATTTGAGACTTTGAAGATTCCGCTTTAGGGCAAGAGTCATGCCATGATCCGAAAATTCTAAACAACTGCTGTCAGTGAATATGTACTGAAGCGTTGCGAATACATTTCGATTCCTTGAGGTCAAACATGCATTAGCACTTAGAGCATCCCAGCCGTTGGGCTCCCCACGCCCAAATCCGGCGCTATTTAGCGCTGGATGGATGTAAGTTTTGGCCCGGGGAACCCATTTTTCCCAGCGGCGAGTCCAGGATGGATGTAAGATTTTGACAAAATACGACGAATTCAGACAAAAATGGGCGAAACTCAGTCAAACATAAGCGAAATTTAATGGTATTTAACATATATAGGCGAGTTCGTACATAAGTAGGCTGAATTCGTACATATAGTTGAATTCAGCGTTAGGCAAACTAAAACTTAAACTAAAAGGGGCCTTCTACATGCCGAAATGGCGGTAGAAGGCCGTGTAGTCGCCGCCGTCGTCGTCGCTGGAGTTGCCGGCGTCCTGGGGAGGAGGCGCCTCGTACCAGCGGCTCGAACCCTGGCCAGGGTCGCCGGCGCGTGGCGGCGTCAGTCGGTAGAGGTCGTTGTCGCTGCTCTCCCTGAGCTTGATCAGCTCGACGGGCCTGGACGGGGCGTTCCTTGCCGAGGCGGTGAGTCGCCGCGCGCCGGCTAGGTCCAGCATCCGCCGCTGCTGCTCCGCCTCCTGGCGCTCCCAGTCCCGCCTGGACCACTCCAGCGCGGCGGCCATGGGCAGGGTGTTGTCGGCGGGCACCAGGTCCTGCAGCGACCTGGCGATAGCCTCCTCCATCGCGGCGTCCTCCGCCCGCTTTGCCTCCTCCTCGGCTAGCTGGTTGGCGGCGCAGGCAGCGGCGGCCTCCTTCTTGGCGGTCTTCCTCTTTCGGCCGCGCGACGGAGAAGCCGGCGCCGGATGGTCGCGGATGACGAGGGTGCCGCAGCTGCGCCCTCGTGTCGGCGTTGGAGACGCCGGCTCCTGCTTGACGATGTAGCGCGGAGACACCGGCTCCTGCTTGACGGGGTAGCGCGTGGCCGATTCGCCGGACCGAGAGGCGGATCTGGATCCTGACGAGGAGGAGGACGTCGCCATCCTCCTCGGCGTCCAGGAACTACCGTGTCGACGCGACACGGTAGCCGCCTCCGGCGGTGGCATCCCCAGAACTGGGGAGTTCCCGTCCTCGATGTGCGCGAGCACATTGGCGAGGGTGCGGTTAGGCGCGCATCACCAGCGGCGGCGGCCGGCGGCGTTGTTCCTTGCCGGAGGAGGAGGAGGGCCGTCATACGCGGCGAGCTCGCGCTCGTACCTGCGCCGGAAGAAGTCGCTCCACGAGTCGTAGTTGTCGGGGAAGAAGCGCAGATCCGCGCGCTGCTCGTCACTGAGAGTGACGAGCACCGCGTCGATCTCCGCCTCGAGGGCGGCCCGAGTCATCGGCGGCGACGGGATCGGGACGCCTCCCGCGCTGAGTCGCCACCCACCCGGCGCGCGGAAGTCCGGCGGCGCTGGGGTAGCCCGCCATGTGGAGAAGCCGGCCCTCCCATTGGTGGAGAGAGCGGCGGCCGAAGCCGTTGTTGGCCGCGCTGTCGTTCGCCATTCTTTGTTCGCCGCTAGGTCTCGCTCGAGGTTGGGGAAGATTGGGGAAGGTTGAACACAGTGAGCGTGGTGAATGCGGCCAGACGCGGTAGTTCCGCGATAAATAGAGGAGGACGCGCGTGAAACCGAGGCGACAGCATTAAATCGCCGCGTGGAAACGACGTGTCCGGCGAAGACTGACCGGCGACAACCTTTTCCAGCGCGCGGAAGACGATGTGATGAGGACGACCATCGGTCTCTCTCGCCGACAATTTGGGGCCACCAGCCGCGCGGGAAACTTTCTCGGTGGTTCCCGCGCTTTTCTCTCGTCCGGAGTCCCCGAGCGCTCCCCGGGGTGCCGGGGATGGCCTGGGCTCTCCGGACGGATGAAAGCCCAAATTCGGGCGAAAACGAGAAACCAGGGACGCGACTGGACAGTTTTCGTCCATCCGAATGAAAAAAGGTGTTCTGGGGGCCTCGTCGGGGAAACGGCTGGAGATGCTCTTAGCTATGTAGTACCACCAGCTAGCTATTGCCAACCCCAGGGGACGAACTCCTCTGCCTCGTCCCCCCCCCCCCCACACGCTCGGGTCCCTGCCAATGGCCCACGCGATGATCAGCACCATAGTCCCCTCCAGGATGTTGAACCTTAGAGCATCCCCACTCGTCTCCCCGACGAGCCCCCTGAGCGACAATTTTCCCATCCGGACGACGTAATTCGGCCCAGTCGCGCCCCCGGTTCCTCGATTTCGTCCGGATTTGGGCCTAAATCCATCCGGCGAGCCCAGGCCATCCCCGGTCCCCCGGGGATCTATCGGGGAGTCCGGACGAGTGAAAAGCGGGGAAGGGCCCGCTCTGTCGGTGACTGGACACACGAACCCAACCGCCACCTCGCTCAAAAATCTCCCCCACCCCTCGTATCTCTCTCGCCGCCGTCACCACCCCGCCGGCTTGTTGCCCAGATTCCGCCGCCACTCCTCCCCCACCTGCCTATATTCCGCCGTCTTTCGACGACGGCCTATCTGGCTGCTCCTCCGCCGGCCTGTTTTCCGACGACGGCCTACTCCTCGTCATTTGCGGCTCGGGTTGCGTCGATCACGCCCGTCAGGTGTTCGTCCATTTGCCTCGCCGGCCATGGACTCGAATGAAGAGGAGGAGCAGATGTTCGTCGAGCTTATGCGAGAAGAGATGGCAGCCGCTGCCCAAGACGAGGAGCACATGCTGATCCTCGGTTGCTTATCAAGCCTGTACGCCGGGGTGGCAACTGGTCGCCGTGGTGGGTCGGCACCAGGTCGCCGGAAGTGCAAGCCGAGACAGTGAATGAAGGGCTACTGCATGTTGTACGCCGACTACTTCGCCGACAATCCATTGCACGGTGAGACTGTTTTCAGGCGTCGTTTCAGGATGAGCAGAAAACTATTTCTGCAAATTGTGTATGCCATCCGAGACTTTGACCCCTACTTCAGATGCAAACGGCTGCACTGTGATACTTGAAGCAGTGGCTACCCATGATCTCTGGATTTGGCACTCTTTCTTTGGTATGCCTGGATCCAACAATGACATCAACGTCCTAAACTGCTCCCCGATCTTTTCCAAGCTTGTTGACGGTCATGCTCCCCCGGTAAACTATGTGATCAATGGTCGGCACTACAACAAAGAATACTACCTTGCAGACGGTATCTATCCAAAGTGGGCAACATTTGTGAAGACTATCTCGAAACCTAGCACCCCCAAACTTTGCGAGTTTGTCAAGAAACAAGAAGCTTGCCGAAAAGACGTCGAGCGTGCATTTGGTGTCCTCCAGCAGAGATTTGCCGTCGTCCGGTTCCCCGCTATGACTTGGTCCAAAGATCAGATGTGGGAGGTGATGAATTGTTGTGTGTGCTTACACAATATGATTATTGAAAATGAGCGAAAACATCCGGTTCCTCTGGCTGAGCAACAAGCACCATATGAGAGAGAGGGTCCTCTTGCACAGCCTAATCACCAGGTGCCTCCATCATGGGCCGCCTTCATTGCTATGCGCCAGGAGATTCGAGACTCTACAATGCATCAGCAGCTGCAAGATGATCTGGTGGAGACATATGGACGCTCCGAGGCAACGCCAACGCCGACGCCAACTAGTCTGTCATAATTTGTTTCAAAAATTATGAACTTGTGTGCTTCATTTGTTTCAGCACTTGTTAAACATTGTACTGATTATCGCCGTATTTGTTTCAGCAATTTTCCTCCAATTGTTCGCCGAACTTGTTGAATTTTATGTCGAATTTGTTTTAAATATGTCAAATGGTCGAGGTTGGGGGTTTCCTGCCGGGGGGACGGCTGGAACTTCGGCGCTCCCCAGGCCAAATTTTCCTCCAATCCGGATGAAAATTTCGCCGGATTTGGGCATGGGGAGCGCCAACGAGTGGACGGCGCGGGGAGGCGCGGCGCTCCCTTGGCATCAGCAGCGGTGCCGGTGGGAGCAGCAGGAGCGTCTGCCGATGATGACCAGGTGCAGCTAATGCAGTTTGCTGGAAACACTGGTAGAAAAAGGGGCTTTAGTCCCGGTTCGCAAAGGGCATTAATCCCGGTTGCGCAACCGGGACTAAATATGCGCAACTAAAGGCCCCCCTTTAGTCCCGGTTCCGTACGAACCGGGACTAAAGGTCCATCCGCGTTCGTTTCATGCGTCGAGGCGAAAATGTCTCCCCACGTAAATTTTTCGAATTTTTTTTCTATTTTTTTTTCATTCCATTTTTTTTCAAAATTTCTATTATTTCAGTTATTTGCATTGTTTAGTCTCTATCTCTAACTACACTTATCTCTAGTCAAATTACTTACTCTTGGTCAAACTTCCCGCTCGGTCACCCATCCTCCCACTACTCTCGCACTAGGACGCTTAACTTCCGAGTTCCATCCCGTCCCGTATCCAAGTGCTTCGTGCGCATGTATGTGATAGTAGTATCATATCAATCCTATTAACATATGTTGGTCGATGTCACATTTCTTTATTGTTTGAATTTGAAATAATTCTTTTAATAAACAAAAGTAATGTAATGATGTAATAATAATCTTGAATAAACATATGTTGGTCGATGTCACATTAACTTTTTAATTTGTATTTTTTTTATTTTTTTTATTTTTTTTGCCAAACCTAAAAATTTGAAAATCTAAAAGGGTAAAAGTAATAGGAATCTTTATGCATGATACAATTATTAATTTTAATTTTTAAAAATAAAAAATATAAAATCCAGAATTTATAGCAAAAACTAAAATCTTCCTGCTTTCGTATTTTCATTTGGAATTTGGAGAATCTAAAATTTGGCTAACCGGGTAAACCCTGGTGAATTCGGATATAACTTTTTCCGCCGATGATTTTGATATATTATATGTTTTTTTCGACGTCGTATGCAAAAGTTAATGCGGTATTACAATTTTTCAAACCTTTTTTGCAAAAAAAGTGAAAATTCAAATTTGTTAATTTTCCCTAATGAAAAAAGGCGATCCACGAGGGGGGGGGGGGGAGGGGAGGGAGTAAAAAACCTAAAAAAGCTTTAGTCCCGGTTGGGGACACCAAGTACCCTTTAGTCCCGGTTGGGGACACTAAGTACCCTTTAGTCCCGGTTGGTGTCCTCAACCGGGACTAAAGCTTCCTGCCCTGGCCGCAGCCCACCGTAGCCCTTTAGTCCCGGTTGCCCGAGCATCAGTCTCGGTTCACCAGTAGAACCGGGACTAAATACCCCATTAGTCCCGGGTGAAATCATTTGGGGACTAATGGGTTGGGATGGAACGCTTTTTTTTCTACTAGTGAAACGACGTCCTGTGTGTTAGCGTGTATATAGCGTGTATATTTTATGTAACATGTGTATGTAACCCTAACCCTAATTGGCCTTTGAGCCCTATATAAATACCCTGGAACCCCACGTCATTACGTGCGAGGCTTCCCCCAAATCTCCCTCTCTTACGTTTCTACATGGTATCAGACTAAACACGATCCAAAACCCTAGCCGCCGCTACGCGCCTCCCTCCTCCGCTCCGATGTCGCGCCCCGCCCAGATCGATGCGATCTCCGGCGCCATCGTTCCATCCGGCGGCGTCCCTCCCGCCGGTGTCCCTCGCCAACTCGGCCCGGTCGTCCTCTCCTTCGAGGCCGCCAACTACACCAAGTGGGCTATCTACATGCGTGCGTCGCTCGGCCGGTCCGGTCTCCTTGGCCATATCGACGGCACCCTCGCCGCCGCCGCCACCGACCCCGCCTGGACCTCCGATGACTAAACCGTCCTCAACACTCTGCACGCCGCCATCGACGAGGATGTCGCAGACATGGTGCTCGCCAGCAACCAGACGGCGCGTCAACTCTGGCTCGCCATCCTCGAGCTGTTCTCCGCGAACAAAGCTAGTAAGGCGATCTACCTCGACAACGATTTTCGCCAACTTGTGCAGGGGACATGTCGATCACCGCCTACTGCCGCCGGCAGAAACAGCTCTCCGACGCCCTCGCCGACAACGACTCCCCGGTGAACAACCGGGCCCTCGTCCTCAACACGCTGCGCGGCCTCGGTCCGCGGTTCTCCTCCGCCGCCACGATCATCTCCATGACCGAGCCGCTGCCGACGTTTCTCCGCGTTCGCAACATGCTTCTCATGGAGGAGATGCAGCAGGCCAACGCTGCTGCCAACGCCGCCTCGACTGCCCTCGTCGCCCAGGCCCGACCTCCTCCTCCTCCGACTTGCACCGGCACCGCCTGCCGCGGTGACTCCACCACTGGCAAGCCCAAGCCGGTCTACAAACCCAAGACAAAGACCGGCGGACGCAACGGTGGCGGCCCCTCTCGCGCCGCTGCTCCCGCCCCCACTGGCCCGTGGGTGTGCTTCTCCCCTGGAGGATCGCAGTGGCGCGCACCGTCTGGTCCGGGCATCCTCGGCCCGTGCCCCCACGCGGCCTACACCACCACGAGCGCCCCTGTGTAGCAGGCTGCCGCGTCACCGTCTGCCTCGACGTCGTGGGACAACTTCGCCCTCATCGCTGCCCTCAATAGCCTCATGCAGCAGGGCGGTTGGGTCATGGACTCCGGAGCGTCCTCGCATATGACAAATGATGATGGTAACATCTCCTTCACCACACCCCTCTCGTCTCCACACTTTGTCACCGTCGGCAACGGCCAGACCGTGCCAATTTCTTCATCTGGTCACACTAGTTTTCATACTCCCTGTGGTCACACTTTTAAACTCAACCATGTGCTCCTTGTTCTGCACTTAATTCGCAATCTTCTTTCTATTCGCAAATTCACACGTGATAACAATTGCTCTGTTGAGTTTGACGCTCTTGGTTTCTCTGTGAAGGACCTGAAGACTCGTCGCATGATTCTTCGTTGCAATAGCGACGAAGATCTCTACACCTTTCCCGGCACACCACGTCGGACGCCTCCCACCGCCATGCTTGCCACCACCTCCGCTGAGTTATGGCACCAACGCCTTGGCCACCCAGGACAAGATGCTATGACGACTCTTCAGCGTTTATCTTTCATCCATTGTAATAAAGCTCGCCGTACATCCGTCTGTCATGCTTGTCAGCTTGGGAAACATGTACGGCTGACATTCAGTTCGTCTGTGTCAGCGACTAGCGCCGCCTTTGATTTAATACACTGTGATCTGTGGACATCACCTATTATCAGTAATTCTGGTTTTCGATACTACCTTGTTATCGTTGATGACTTCTCCCACTTTTATTGGTCATTCCCCTTACGCCAGAAATCTTGCGCCTCGCGCACACTCGCCACATTTTTCTCTTATGCTCGCACACAGTTTGGCGCCACCATACGATCTCTGCAAGCAGACAATGGCACTGAGTTTGTTAACTCCGCCGTTGAGTCTCTTCTCGCCACGCATGGTACGGCCTTGCGCCTATCATGCCCCTATACATCTCAACAGAATGGCAAAGCTGAGAGGGCCATCCGCACCCTCAACGACACCATGCGCACCCTCATGTTCCACGCCCACCTCCCTTCCACCTTCTGGGCTGAAGCTCTTGCTACTGCCACCTATTTGATCAATAGGAGACCGTGCAAAGCTATAGCATCGCATGTGCCGTATGAATGTCTCCATGGTCGTCCTCCTCCCTACGACACACTCCGCGTATTTGGCTGTATTTGTTACCCTAATATTGCCTCCACCGCCAAACACAAACTTAGCCACAGATCCATTCCTTGTGTGTTCCTTGGCTATCCATCAAATCATCGCGGCTATCGCTGTCTCAATCCCTCGACCGGCAAAATACTAATCTCCCGTCATGTTATTTTCGATGAGACTGTTTTTCCCTTTCAGCTCTTGGAACAGCAAGGTGTATCTCCTCCTCGGCGCTTGGACTTCCTCTTCGCCGCCCCACCAGTGGCCACGCCCTCGACAACAGCCGCAACCTCGGCTCGCGTCCAGGCCACCAAAGGACGGTCGGCTGCTGCTTCTACGCCACGTGCTTCGGCCGTTGCATCTACGGCTCCTCGCCAGCCTGCCGTGGCTCCGCACCAGACTGCCGTGCCATCGCACCAGCCTACCGTGGCTCCGCACCAGCCTGCCGCGGCATCACGCCAGCCTGCCGCGGCTCCCCGCCAGGCTGCTGTGCCCCCTTCTTCTGCCACGGCACCAGACGCTGCTGCGTCACCCAGCTCCACCGACGCTGCCTCGACACCGCCTGAGCCTCCGTGCATGACACGGTCCGGCCGGGTGCTGCGCCGTCCTGATCGGCTGAACCTCTCCGACGTCACCTCATCCGTCGCTCCGGTTCCAACCACTTTTCGCCAGGCTCTCCAGGACCCTCTCTGGCGTGCTGCTATGGCGGACGAGCACCAGGCTCTTCTCGACAACAACACCTGGTCGCTTGTTCCTCGCCCCCCTCATGCAAATGTGGTCACCGGTAAATGGATTTTTCGGCACAAATTTCACTCGGATGGAACTCTTGCTCTCCATAAAGCTCGTTGGGTGGTTCGTGGATACTCTCAGCGTCCAGGCATCGACTATGATGAGACCTTCAGTCCTGTTGTCAAGCCTTCCACCATCCGTCTCGTCCTCACCATTGCTATCTCCAGCTCTTGGCCCATCCGTCAGCTTGATGTCAAGAATGCCTTTCTCAATGGCAACCTGGATGAAGTGGTCTATTGTCAGCAACCACCAGGTTTTGTTGATGATTCTCGCCCTGACTATGTATGTCGTCTCCACAAGTCCCTCTATGGATTGAAGCAGGCCCCTTGTGCATGGTACCAACGCTTTGCTACTTACTTAGCCACATTGGGTTTCCATGCATCTGTCACGGATACCTCCTTGTTTGTTCTCCGCTCTGGAGGCAACACAGCCTACTTACTCCTCTATGTGGATGACATCATTGTCACGGCCTCATCCACTGAGTTTCTGCAGCAGCTTCTCCACCGGCTGCACAGTGAGTTTGCTATGACTGATCTTGGCGATCTTCACTTCTTTCTTGGGATTGCTGTTACTCGATCCGCTTCTGGGTTGTTCCTCTCACAGCGCCAGTATGCCCTGGATGTTCTTCAGCGTGCGGGCATGGTTGAGTGCCACTCTGCAGCCACTCCGATTGATACTCAAGCGAAGCTTTCTGACACCGAGGGCGAGCTCCTGTCTGACGCTACTGAGTATCGAAGTCTGGCAGGTGCACTTCAGTACCTCACCCTTACCCGACCTGACATCTCCTATGCTGTGCAGCAGATCTGTCTTCACATGCATGCTCCTCGTGCACCGCATCTCGCTCTTGTCAAGCGGGTTCTTCGCTATGTCCGTGGCACTTTGGAGTATGGTCTGGCTCTTCATGCTTCTTCATCCACCACACTGACAGCTTATTCTGATGCGGATTGGGCTGGCTGCCCAGATTCTCGCCGTTTGACATCTGGGTATTGTGTCTACTACGGCGACAGTCTCATCTCCTGGTCGTCTAAACGATAGACCACCGTCTCACGCTCGAGTGCGGAAGCTGAGTATCGTGTTGTCGATCATGCTGTTGCGGAATGCTGTTGGCTGCGGCAACTTCTGCAGGAGCTCCACCGTCCTCTTCACTCAGCCACGCTTGTCTACTGTGACAATGTGTCCACCATCTACATGTCGTCCAATCCTGTGCAACACCGGCGCACGAAGCACATTGAGATCGACATTCATTTCGTCCGTGAGCGAGTCTCCCTTGGTGAAGTTCGGGTTCTACATGTTCCCTCCTCACTTCAGTTTGCTGATGTCATGACCAAGGGCTTGCCGACTCAGATCTTCCTCGACTTCCGATCCAGTCTTTGCGTTCGGAAACCTCCCGTTGCGACTGCGGGGGGGTGTTAGCGTGTATATAGCGTGTATATCTTATGTAACATGTGTATGTAACCCTAACCCTAATTGGCCTTTGAGCCCTATATAAATACCCTGGAACCCCACGTCACTACGTGCGAGGCTTCCCCCAAAGCTCCCTCTCTTACTTTTCTACACTGTGTGACTCTGTCCTGCCTGGCCAGCACCCGCCTGACCTCCTGGTGCGCCTTCTGCATGACCCTCTGGTTCTTCACCAGCTCCGACATGGCCCAGTGCAGGGTCGTCGATGATGTGTCGCTGCCCGCCATGAACAGCTCCTGCAAAGAATCACGAAAGTTGAGTTCTGAAACTACATGCATTTCCAGATGTAGTACAATAGTAGTAGGTAATTACATCGATGACTACTTTAATGTTGACCCGTGAGGTTTAGACGGCCTTCTCCCTGGACTCTCAGCAGCACCTCGACCATGTCCTCTTCTTCCCCATCATGGACTTTGTGCGTCCAATGCTCATGGATGATCGTTTCCATGAACGCAAGCGTCGACGAGCTCAACTGCTTCACCCGGCGCGGTCTGCGGCTGACGTCGCCAGGCGTGACGACGGGTACAGGTCCGGCAAGCTCGGGCGGGAGAGAGGTGGAGCCCCTGGTCCAGCAATCGGAAGAAGGTCTCCCGGCCTATCCTTGAACCGGGCTGCCGATGATGGCGCACGCCATGAAGTCGGCGATGTAGGACGATATGATGGCGCACGCCATGAATTATCTGGGCGCTTTCGCGTTGTTACAATGAGTTGTGGTCGTGCCTCTAGGGCTCCCGGGATCCGGCTTACAAAGGTGCACGGATCTAGGGTTTACATGGAGAGTCCTAGCCGGATTACAGATTGCCTAACTTCGGTACAAAGCCTTGCCGTGTACGTCAAGGATCCGCCTCCCATATACGTCGTACTGGATCCGGGTTCCTCATGGGCCTCCACGGATCCGGGTTCCTCCAAAGGTCGGTGCGGATCCGGCTAACTGATCCTGGGCCGGATTTCATCCTTCATGATCAACAACAACTAGGCCGCCCGATGGGCCACATGCCACATCACCATCTATGGGCCACCCGGGCTTGCCGGATCTAGGCACTGTCGATGGTACACCCATGAAGTATACCCACAACAGTAGCCCCCAGAGTTCTCCGAGTTTCACCTGCAGTTTCCGCCTTGCTAGCACCTTATGGTCTCCGGCATTGTTGGTAACGCGGAGAAATTTGAAGAACTCCAACTTCACATTTTCTTCTTTCCCAACCTTTAGTCGGAAAATCCCCCCATCCTGCGGGACTTCATCCATCGACAGCACACAGCATGCCTCCGGGTTACTCCCCTACAGCAGACAAGGATCCGAGTATCTTTGCGCTGCAACCCCGAACCTTAAAAGGTTCAAACGGTTCCGCCAATTCTGGCGCCATTTTCGCGCGATTTGAGCGGTAACTTATCCTTAGCCATTACCGTTTTAGGGTTTCGACACATGTCGTGCATCCAACGGCGTGACGCTTGCGTTCCGACCACAGGATGCGGAGCACGAATCTCCTCCTTCGGCCTATAAATATCCACCGTCGACCTCTAAACCTCTCATTCACCCCCCTTTCTACCTCTCTGCGAAGCGCCGCCCTCGAGCTCCTCCTCCGCCGCGCCGGAGTCTGCCGGAAAACTCGCCGGAGTCTCGCCGGAGCTGCTGCGCCACCGCACAGTTCATCGTGTTCTTAACGTCAGCGAGCCACCGCGCAAATCCTCATCGCCAGCCGACCTCCGACCACCGCGGAATCCATTACGGTGAGTTCTCGGGCTTCAGTCTTTCGTCGCAGTTGGAAGGGATGATCCTTTAGGGAGACGATGTGGATCCGACTAGACTGCGTTTTCCGCCACTGCTTTTTTCTTCATATGTCTTCTGCGACTCCGCCTCCAACCTCTGAGCCCATCATGGCAACTCCTATCTCCTCCGCCCCTCCACCCTTTGCCCCGGTCCATCTGGATCCCATCAAGGACTCCGGTAAGGACACCGAAGGAACCTCCGCGAACCCGGAGAAAGCCTCCGGGGAGGAACATGCAGAACAGAAGGCGGAAGAGATTGCCGCCAAGAAATCCAAGGCTCGTCAGCGAGACTCCGAAGCCAAAGGGAAATGGTGGCCCTGCACCACCACTGAAACGGAGCTGAAGAACTTGGAGGCGGAAGGTTTTCTACTTCCCGGAAGCTGGCGAACAGTTCCGGGTTCCCTGGCTCCAGCCCCTCAGGACGGTGAGATGGTGGTAACCAAGGCGCTGGTGGAGCGAGGTTTCTCTTTTCCGCCATCGGATTTCTTTTCGGAAATCCTGAAAGCGTACGGGCTCCAGCCTCACAACATATCGCCAAACAGCGTCCTGGCGATCAGCAACCATGTCACTCTTTGCGAGGGCCACCTCCGGGTAATCCCCGAACTCCCTCTTTTCCAATACTATTTCTCCGTCAAGAAGGAGAATATCCGCCAAACCTCTGAGCTGGCGACTTGCGGATCCATCACCTTCATGCTCCGCCCCGGCCGCGTCTACCCCCTACCGACCGCCACGAATCCGCGCGGTACTGGTCTGGAGGCTTCTTCTATCTGAAGGACGTCTCCGACCCGGCGAGCGACAAGAAACTTCCATTATTTAAGAACAGCCCCGCTAGCGAAACTCCGGCATGGACACAGTGCCCTCACCTCTCCGAGTCGCCTCAGCTGACCCGCGCTGTTAGGCGGATCTGCAAGCTCACGGAGGAGGGTCTGTCGGGGAAAGACCTTACCATGTCTTGGTTCACCAAGCGGATCCAGCCACTTCAGCATCGGGACCGCTTGATGTTCCACTACACAGGGCGCGACGATCCGATGCGCTCCATGAAAGATAATCTCTCCGCCGACGCCATCGACAAGAGGATCCAGCTCCTCATCAAGATTCCGCGTGAACTTCACGTTCACGTGTGTAACAAAGACATCCACACCAACGGTTCCGGGACCGCGGTACGTTATCCTGACGTGCCTGTCAATTCCTTCATGCCTTTTATTTTGTCTAAGTCTTGGTTTGGTAACAAAGCTCGAAGCCCTCGAGGAAGGCGAGCTCGGAACTCCCCTCCGGGCCCCGCAGACCGGCAATACCGACCCGGAAGCCGCGTCTGAGGCGGAAGCTCCCGAAGCTCCGCGTCTTTTCAAGAGGAAGAAAGCTGCTCCCTTCAGCCCTGCAGCCAAACGTGCCCGCGAAGCACCTAGCATCGCGGCCACCCGTAAGCTGGAGGCGGAGAAGAAACGTCTCAAGATGATTGATACCAGTAACCGCGCTCAACCCAACATCCAGCAATTCTTTATACCAACTGGGTAAGCATTTGGTTTCCGTAATAAGATCTTGTTGCTGCTGTGAGTTAACATATACTAACTTGTTTATGCTCCTTATCCCTTTATTGCAGCAAAAGCTCCGGAAGCCAAGCCCCCAAGATCACCAAGAAGAGGGTCAAGCCGTCTCCGGCTTCTATTCCAGTTACCCCAGAAGTGGAGGTTCCGCCCAAGGCCTCCTCCGCCGCCAAGTCGGATCCCAAGGACGTTATCAACGTTGATGACCTTCCGGAGGATCCAACTGTCGAATCTGACAAGGGCGATTCCGGCAAGGGCGCCTCCTCATCTGCACCTCCGCCTGAGCAGCCCACGGCTACCTACATTGCAGTTCCGACTGACCTGGTCGATCGGAAACTCCGCTTGAGCGGCGCCACCGGAACACCCCAGACTCATCCTCACTTCTTCCCAGTTCTGCAAAAGGTCCCCCTTTCACAACGCCACACGGAAATCTCTGCCATGATGGAGCAAGTGTGGGGGCCTGCGAACACGGAGGAGCAGGAGCTGAATGAGCTTGAAGGCGGCATCAAGGCCTTTTTCGCCAAGCACAAGAATGTGCGTCAGGTAACACCAGCCCCCAGGCATTGGTTTATGCATTTTTCCGAGTAACATGTATGAGCCAATGTCTTAAACTGTAGATTGTAGCGGAAAATCAAAATTTTCACATGCTAAACACTTTAACTTCAGTCCTGCCCCCACAAGTTTGAATTTCCGTCTAATCCATAAAATTTCTCTCACAGCATACGCGGAAACTACACGAAGATTTACGCACCCACGTGCTGGAGCAGAGACAAGAAATTGAACTGCTTCAAACCAGGGACGCGGATAATCAGAAGGCCATTGCGCTACTGGAGACCCGTATCAAGGGTTTTGAAGGTAGTAACTCCGACTAAGCCCCCAGTATTGTCAATGTAACTATATTAACCTTGTTGTTGAAATTCCGAGTTCCAGATGAAATTGCCAAACGCCCCTCAATCGACTCTCTTTCCGCCAAAATCGAAGTTCTTGAGGCGGATAATGAATCTCTCAGGAAATTCCTAAAGGAATCCTCCGAGGAGGAGACCAAGAAGAAAAAAGAACACTTGGAGAAGCATGCCCAAGAACTGTCGGATCTCGCTGAGAAGCTCAAAAAGAGTCAGCAGAGAATCCAAACCTTGGCCGCCAAAAACAAGAGCTACGAGGCGGAGGCGGAGGCAATTGACAAGATTATCTTCCGTAAGAACCTCTTTTTTCTTTCGTTGTGACTCCGACCTCTTCAAATTTGTGCTTCTGTTCGCGGAAAACTGATCGTATTTTTCGCAGCGAGTCTCGGTTTTGAGTGGCCGAAGGATGCCACCCTGAAGAGGGCTGAAGGCAGAGCTCTATTGACAACCTCTTCGAGGCATGTCGCGGAGTCACCAAGTCGCTGTCCCTGAAGAGAGCCGGAAACACGGTGATCGACACCATGACCAAACTTATCAAGCAGGTGCCGGAACTCATCAAGGATTGGCAGGAATCTTCCGACCGCGGAGTTGCTTCCCTTGTGTTGACGACGTGCAAAGCGCACTTCCCAACCATGAACTTCGCTGACGTCGCACGTGGAGCCCCCCAAGGGCACCAACATGAGCTCCTTCTCGCGGAGACCCAGGGGTATGAATGGCTCTTTGTCGGACGAGTTAACCACTCGTTCTGGTACAATAAGCATGATCTGCCCGCGGGTTTCTCTGACGTGGAGGATGAAGAAGAAGAGGACCTCCCCGAAGATGATTTCGCTGAGGAAGGCTCTGGGTCGAGCGTGGATCATGAGGAAGAAGACTCCGGCGACGATTCTGGCGATGGATCCGCCTACATTGCTTCTGATGAGGACCAATCCTCCGAGTAGACCCTGAGAAACAGTTAAAACTGATGCATCATTTTGGCCCCGGAGTGGGTTTGTAATATAACTTAAATTTTTAAGTAGCTAGGGACGAAACAGTTATGCATGGGCGGAATATATTTATCCTGCTATCCTTTAATATTATTTGCATGTTTCGTTTTGTTGGAAAGCAAGTGCTGATTTCTATGTTTTCCGGCTTACTCGCTGGACCTTCCGCGAGCCGGAAGACCTTTAGCCGGAAACGCTCACCAGCGGCGACGAAGCCCAATGGCAATCCGTCAATAACCGCGGAAACAAGCCCCCAGCCAAGGTGCCGGAAATCGCTACTAGGAATCCATGAATTCGCAACAGAAAAAATTTCCATCAGAAAACTTAAGCTTACGTCCTAAAGGACGATTTTGAGAAATCACAACTTTCATACACGCCTAGGCGGAAAAGATCCAGCTCTGCGGTTTTAGTCGGAAAACATACATGATCTAAAATGAACAAGTAAAGGAGGTAAAAGACTCAAAGAGTGAACCAAAAGCTTTATTTCATTGATCATGTATAACTATTACAATGTATGTAATTCTATGCTAAGTGTGGAAAGGACGTAGCTGTGCAATGTTCCAAGGACGTTCTGTTTCATCGTAGATGTCATCCGGATCCTCCCTCTTGCGTTTCCGGCGCCAATTAGCAGGTCTATCCTTTAGCTCTCGGAAATCGACAAGGTAGTACGATCCGTTGTGAAGCACTTTGCTAACGACGAAGGGTCCTTCCCATGGAGATTGCAACTTGTGATCTTTCACCTGGCGAAGGCGGAGAACCAGGTCTCCGGCCATGAACGAGCGATTCCGGACTCGACGGCTATGATAGCGTCGGAGCTTCTGCTGGTAAATGGTGGAGCGTTGGTCTGCTAAGTTCCGAGCTTCTTCGATCAGGTCCACAGATAGCTGTCTGGCCTTGTCAGCAGTTTCTTCATCATAGGCGGAAACTCGCGGTGAATCGTGGATGATGTCGGAGGGGAGCACGGCTTCGGATCCGTATACCAGGAAGAACGGAGTGAATCCTGTTGACTGATGTCTACGCCCCCTCCTTTTCCTGTAGACAGTGTTGGGCCTCCAAGAGCAGAGGTTTGTAGAACAGCAGCAAGTTTTCCCTTAAGTGGATCACCCAAGGTTTATCGAACTCACGGAGGAAGAGGTCAAAGATACCCCTCTCATGCAACCCTGCAACCACAAAGCAAGAAGTCTCTTGTGTCCCCAACACACCAAATAGGTGCACTAGTTCGGCGAAGAGATAGTGAAATACAGGTGGTATGAATAAATAGTAGCAACGGCACCAGAAAAGTGCTTTGCCCAGGACAGTAAACAAGCAGTAGTAACGCAGCAGTAGTAACGCAAAGAAACAAGAAACAAGCAAATGATAGCAAAGATTTAGGAACAAGGCCTAGGGATTAGACTTTCACTAGTGGACACTCTCAACTTTGATCACATAACAGAATAGATAAATGCATACTCTACACTCTTGTTGGATGATGAACACCATTGCGTAGGATTACACGAACCCTCAATGCCGGAGTTAACAAGCTCCACAATTCAATGTTCATATTTAAATAACCTTGCATGAAAGATCAATACGACTAAACCAAGTACTAACATAGCATGCACACTGTCACCTTCACACTATGTAGGAGGAATAGATCATATCAATACTATCATAGCAATAGTTAACTTTGTAATCTACAGGAGATCACAATCATAGCATAAACCAAGTACTAACACGGATGCACACACTGTCACCATTACACCGTGTAGGAGGAATAAAACTACTTTAATAACATCACTAGAGTAGCACATAGATAAATTGTGATACCAAACACATTGCAATCATAAAGAGATATAAATAAGCACTTCACTATGCCATTCATAACAGTGAATAAGTATTCTGTGAAATATAGCCTAAGAGACCCACACGGTGCACACACTGTCACCTTTACACACGTGGGACAAGGAGTCTCCGGAGATCACATAAGTAAAATTCACTTGACTAGCATAACGACATCTAGATTACAAGCATCATCATATGAATCTCAATCATGTAAAGCAGCTCATGAGATTATTGTATTGAAGTACATAGGAGAGAGATGAACCACATAGCTACCGGTACAGCCCCGAGCCTCGATGGAGAACTACTCCCTCCTCATGGGAGACAACAGCGTTGATGGAGATGGCGGTGGTGTTGATGGAGAAGCCTTCCGGGGGCACTTCCCCGTCCCGGCGGCGTGCCGGAACAGAGACTCCTGTCCCCCAGATCTTGGCTTCGCGATGGTGGCGGCTCTGGAAGGTTTTCTCTGGTTTCGTTGAACGTATCAGGGTTTTCGCGACGGAGGCTTTAAATAGGCGGAAGGGCAAGGTCGGTGGACTTCTGGGGGGCCCACACTATAGGGGGGCGCGGCCCCCCCTTGGCCGCGCCGGCCTAGGGTTTGGTGGCCCTGTGCCCCCTCTCTGGCGGTTCTCGTGTGTTCTGGATGCTTCCGGGCAAAATAGGAACCTGGGCGTTGATTTCGTCCAATTCCGAGAATATTTCGTTACTAGCATTTCTGAAACCAAAAACAGCAGAAAACAGCAACTGGCACTTCGGCATCTTGTTAATAGGTTAGTTCCAGAAAATGCACGAATATGACATAAAGTGTGCATAAAACATGTAGATATCATCAATAATGTGGCATGGAACATAAGAAATTATCGATACGTCGGAGACGTATCAGCATCCCCAAGCTTAGTTCCTGCTCGTCCCGAGCAGGTAAACGATAAACAAAGATAATTTCTGGAGTGACATGCCATCATAACCTTGATCATACTATTGTAAGCATATGTAATGAATGCAGCGATCAAAACAATGGTAATGACATGAGTAAACAATTGAATCATAAAGCAAAGACTTTTCATGAATAGTACTTCAAGACAGGCATCAATAAGTCTTGCATAAAAGTTAACTCATAAAGCAATAATTCAAAGTAAAGGCATTGAAGCAACACAAAGGAAGATTAAGTTTCAGCGGTTGCTTTCAACTTATAACATGTATATCTCATGGATAGTTGTCAATGCAAAGCAATATAACAAGTGCAATAAGCAAGTATGTAGGAATCAATGCACAGTTCACACAAGTGTTTGCTTCTTGAGGTGGAGAGAAATAGGTGAACTGACTCAACATAAAAGTAAAAGAATGGTCCTTCAAAGAGGAAAGCATCGATTGCTATATTTGTGCTAGAGCTTTGGTTTTGAAAACATAAATAGAGCACAAAAGTAAAATTTTGAGAGGTGTTTGTTGTTGTCAACGAATGGTAGTGGGCACTCTAACTACCTTATCAACCAGACTTTCAAGAGCGGCTCCCATGAAGGACGTTATCTCTACCAGCAAGCTAGATCATCCCTCTTCTCTTTTGTTTACACATGTACTTTAGTTTAGTTTTTCTTTATTTATGGATGACACTCCTCCCAACCTTTTGCTTACACAAGCCATGGCTAACCGAATCCTCGGGTGCCTTCCAACATTCACATACCATGGAGGAGTGTCTATTTGCAAAATTAAGTTGCTTACTGATGAATCAGAGCAAAACATGTGAAGAGAATTATTAATGAAAGTTAATTAATTGGGGCTGGGCACCCCATTGCCAGCTCTTTTTGCAAAATTATTGGATAAGCGGATGAGCCACTAGTCCATTGGTGAAAGTTGCCCAACAAGATTGAAAGATAAACACCACATACTTCCTCATGAGCTATAAAACATTGACACAAATCAGAGGTGATAAATTTTGAATTGTTTAAAGGTAGCACTCAAGCAATTTACTTTGGAATGGCAGGAAATACCATGTAGTAGGTAGGTATGGTGGACACAAATGGCATAGTGTTGTTTGGCTCAAGGATTTGGATGCATGAGAAGTATTCCCTCTCGATACAAGGTTTTAGGCTAGCAAGGTTGTTTGAAGCAAACACAAGCACGAACTAGTACATCAAAACTTACATAAAAGACATATTACAAGCATTATAAGACTATACATCGTCTTCCTTGTTGTTCAAACACCTCACTAGAAAATATCTAGACTCTAGAGAAACCACTCATGCAAACCAAATTTTAACAAGCTCTATGTATTTCTTCACTAATGGGTGCAAAGTATATGATGCAAGAGCTTAAACATGAGCACAACAATTGCCAAGTATCACATTATCCAAGACATTATAGCAATTACTACATGTATCATTTTCCAATTCCAACCATATAACAATTTAACGAAGAAGAAACTTCGCCATGAATACTATGAGTAGAAAACTAAGGACATACTTGTCCATATGCAACAGCGGAGCGTGTCTCTCTCCCACACAAAGAATGCTAGGATCCATTTTATTCAAACAAAACAAAAACAAAAACAAACCGATGCTCCAAGTAAAGTACATAAGATGTGACCGAATAAAAATATAGTTTCAGGGGAGGAACCTGATAATGTTGTCGATGAAGAAGGGGATGCCTTGGGCATCCCCAAGCTTAGACGCTTGAGTCTTCTTGATATATGCAGGGGTGAACCACCGGGGCATCCCCAAGCTTAGAGCTTTCACTCTCCTTGATCATAATATATCATCCTCCTCTCTTGACCCTTGAAAACTTCCTCCACACCAAACTCGAAACAAACTCATTAGAGGGTTAGTGCATAATCAAAAACTCACATGTTCAAAGGTGACACAATCATTCTTAACACTTCTGGACATTGCCCAAAGCTACTGGAAGTTAATGGAACAAATAAATCCATCCCACATAGCAAAAGAGGCAATGCGAAATAAAAGGCAGAATCTGTCAAAACAGAACAGTCCGTAAAGACGAATTTTAAAAGGGCACCAGACTTTCTCAAATGAAAATGCTCAAATTGAATGAAAGTTGCGTACATATCTGAGGATCACTCACGTAAATTGGCATAATTTTCTGAGTTACCTACTGAGAATTTTGCCCAGATTCGTGACAGCAAAGAAATCTGTTTCTGCGCAGTAATCCAAATCTAGTATGAACCTTACTATCAACGACTTTACTTGGCACAACAAAACACAAAACTAAGATAAGGAGAGGTTGCTACAGTAGTAAACAACTTCCAAGACACAAATATAAAACAAAGTACTGTAGCAAAATAACACATGGGTTATCTCCCAAGAAGTTCTTTTCTTTATAGCCATTAAGATGGGCTCAGCAGTTTTAATGATGCACTCGCAAGAAATAGTATTTGAAGCAAAAGAGAGCATCAAGAGGCAAATTCAAAACACATTTAAGTCTAACATGCTTCCTATGCATAGGAATCTTGTAAATAAACAAGTTCATGAAGAGCAAAGTAACACGCATAAGAAGACAAAACAAGTGTAGCTTCAAAAATTTCAGCACATAGAGAGATGTTTTAGTAACATGAAAATTTCTACAACCATATTTTCCTCTCTCATAATAACTTTCAGTAGTATCATGAGCAAACTCAACAATATAACTATCACATAAAGCATTCTTATCATGAGTCTCATGCATAAAATTATTACTCTCCACATAAGCATAATCAATTTTATTAGTAGTTGTAGTGGGAGCAAATTCAACAAAGTAGCTATCATTATTATTCTCATCATCAAATATAGGAGGTATAGTATCATCAAAGAAAATTTTCTCCTCAATGCTTGGGGGACTAAAAATATCATGCTCATCAAAGCCAGCTTCCCCAAGCTTAGAATTTTCCATATCATTAGCAACAATGGTGTTCAAAGCGTTCATACTAATATCATTGCTACTAGCATGCAAATAAGATTCCATAGGTTTTTTAATTTTTGCATTAAACCATTCATGTCTTGACTCAGGAAATAGAATAAAAAGCTCACAGATGTTTTCCATTATGCCTTACTAGTGTAAACAAGAAACAAAAAGTTGCAATTGCAGGATCTAAAGGAAATAGCTTTGAGTACTTACGGCGCCAGAAAATAGCTTAGTAGCCGAGATCCGGAGTGTGAGTACCTTTTACCTTTCCTCCCCGGCAACGGCGCCAGAAAATAGCTTGATGTCTACGCCCCCTAATTTTCCTGTAGACAGTGTTGGACCTCCAAGAGCAGAGGTTTGTAGAACAGCAGCAAGTTTTCCCTTAAGTGGATCACCCAAGGTTTATCGAACTCAGGGAGGAAGAGGTCAAAGATATCCCTCTCATGCAACCCTGCAACCACAAAGCAAGAAGTCTCTTGTGTCCCCAACACACCAAATAGGTGCACTAGTTCGGCGAAGAGATAGTGAAATACAGGTGGTATGAATAAATAGTAGCAACGGCACCAGAAAAGTGCTTTGCCCAGGACAGTAAACAAGCAGTAGTAACGCAGCAGTAGTAACGCAGTAAAACAGTAAACAAGCAGCGATAGCAGTATTTAGGAACAAGGCCTAGGGATTAGACTTTCACTAGTGGACACTCTCAACTTTGATCACATAACAGAATAGATAAATGCATACTCTACACTCTTGTTGGATGATGAACACCATTGCGTAGGATTACACGAACCCTCAATGCCGGAGTTAACAAGCTCCACAATTCAATGTTCATATTTAAATAACCTTAGAGTGCATGAAAGATCAATACGACTAAACCAAGTACTAACATAGCATGCACACTGTCACCTTCACACTATGTAGGAGGAATAGATCATATCAATACTATCATAGCAATAGTTAACTTTGTAATCTACAGGAGATCACAATCATAGCATAAACCAAGTACTAACACGGATGCACACACTGTCACCATTACACCGTGTAGGAGGAATAAAACTACTTTAATAACATCACTAGAGTAGCACATAGATAAATTGTGATACCAAACACATTGCAATCATAAAGAGATATAAATAAGCACTTCACTATGCCATTCATAACAGTGAATAAGTATTCTGTGAAATATAGCCTAAGAGACCCACACGGTGCACACACTGTCACCTTTACACACGTGGGACAAGGAGTCTCCGGAGATCATATAAGTAAAATTCACTTGACTAGCATAACGACATCTAGATTACAAGCATCATCATATGAATCTCAATCATGTAAAGCAGCTCATGAGATTATTGTATTGAAGTACATAGGAGAGAGATGAACCACATAGCTACCGGTACAGCCCCGAGCCTCGATGGAGAACTACTCCCTCCTCATGGGAGACAACAGCGTTGATGGAGATGGCGGTGGTGTTGATGGAGAAGCCTTCCGGGGGCACTTCCCCGTCCCGGCGGCGTGCCGGAACAGAGACTCCTGTCCCCCAGATCTTGGCTTCGCGATGGCGGTGGCTCTGGAAGGTTTTCTCTGGTTTCGTCAAACGTATCAGGGTTTTCGCGATGAAGGCTTTAAATAGGCGGAAGGGCAAGGTCGGTGGACTTCTGGGGGGGGGGCACACTATAGGGGGGCGCGGCCCCCCCTTGGCCGCGCCGGCCTAGGGTTTGGTGGCCCTGTGCCCCCTCTCTGGCGGTTCTCGTGTGTTCTGGATGCTTCCGGGCAAAATAGGAACCTGGGCATTGATTTCGTCCAATTCCGAGAATATTTCGTTACTAGCATTTCTGAAACCAAAAACAGCAGAAAACAGCAACTGGCACTTCGGCATCTTGTTAATAGGTTAGTTCGAGAAAATGCACGAATATGACATAAAGTGTGCATAAAACATGTAGATATCATCAATAATGTGGCATGGAACATAAGAAATTATCGATACGTTGGAGACGTATCATTGACCTGTTGGGGGTAGTTCGTAAACTCCACAGGATGGAGTCTAACTCCTCAGCCCAAGCTCCGGCTGCACGGCGCAGCGGTTCTTCAAGGCGTAGTTTTATTCCGGATAAGAGGAGTCCATTTGCTCTTTCGACCTGACCATTAGACTGTGGATGGGCCACTGATGCTAAGTCTAGTCGGATCCCAACGTCATGGCAGTAATCCTTCAATTCTCCTTGGGCGAAGTTTGTGCCATTATCTGTGATTATGCTGTGCGGGATGCCGAATCTCGTCACGAGGCTGCAGACAAATTTGAGTGTCGTAGCACCATCGGCTTTTCTCACTGGCTTTGCCTCGATCCATTTACTGAATTTATCAATAGCGACCAGGAGGTACTCAAAACCGCCAGGAGATGATTTCTTTAACTTACCGACCATATCGAGCCCCCAGACCGCGAACGGCCAGGTGATAGGGATGGTCTTCAGCTCTTGGGCTGGAGCATTTGGTTGAGTAGCATAGTACTGACAACCTCGGCAGGTTTTCACCAACTTATCAGCATCTTCTTTAGCTGTGAGCCAGTAAAATCCAAGCCGGAAAGCTTTGGCAGCAAGGGATATGGGAGCGGCATGATGCCCGCAATCTCCTGCGTGGATCTCTCTGAGGATGTCAATGCCATCTTGATTGGAGACGCATTTGAGGAATACTCCTGTTGCGCTTCGTTTGTAGAGCTGTCCGTCCACGATTGTGTAGGATCGTGCTCGTCTGATGATCTGTCGTGCGAGGACCTCGCCCTCCGGTAACTTCTGATCAATGAGGTAGTCCAGGAAAGGCTGCATCCAAGCCGGAATGATAACCATCACTTCCTTTGCTGGAGATACTGCCAACTCTGGGTTTTCCGGGTTAGCGCCCTTAACTGAGGGTATCCGTAGGTGCTCCAGGAAAATACCAGGCGGAATTGGTTTCCTGCCGGATCCGAGCTTGGATAGCATGTCTGCCGCTGTGTTATCGTCTCTCCTGACGTACTTGACTTCGTATCCGAGGAAGCATTTGGCGATCCCGTCAACTTCGTCTCTATAAGCCGCCATGATGGAGTTTCTGGCGTTCCAGGTTCCGGCTACTTGTTGTGCCACCAGGTAGGAATCTCCGCAACATATAATGTGCTTGATCCCAATTTCCTTAGCAATGCGCAGACCGTGTAGTAGAGCCTCGTATTCCACCATATTTTTTGTAGCTTCGAAGTGAATCTGCAGAACGTACTGCAGCTCTTCTCCGGTAGGGGATTTCAGGGTGACTCCGGCTCCTGAGCCTTGATGCTGCTTGGATCCATCGAAGTGCATGACCCATGTTTCTGGTTCTGGCTCCAGATTTGCATCCGGAGCTTCTGTCCAATCTGCAACGAAATCTGCCAAGACTTGGGATTTAACCGCAGTCCTAGGCTTGTAAGCGATGTCGAAGGCGGATAACTCGATGCCCCATTTTGCCGTGCGTCCTGTTGCATCAGCGTTGTTGAGAATCGTTGACAGCGGAGCCTTGCTCACGACTGTTACTGGGTGCTCTTGGAAGTAGTGTCTCAGCTTCCGGCTGCCTAGGAACACTCCATAAGCTAGCTTCTGAAAGTGAGGGTATCTTTGCTTTGACTCCGTTAGTACCTCGCTAATGTAATAGACTGGTCTTTGGACGTCATACTCATGACCTTCTTCCTTTCGCTCCACCACGATGACGAGACTGATGACTTTGTTGGTAGCCGCCAGGTAAAGGAGCATTGGCTCTAACTCTACTGGGGCCGCCAAGATAGGTGGGGAGGTGAGTATTTCCTTCAACCCCTGAAGTGCCGCGTCAGCTGCGTCGTCCCAGACGAATTTGTCTGTTTTCTTCAGCAGCTTGTACAAAGGTAGCGTCTTCTCGCCAAGACGGCTAACAAACCTACTGATTGCTGCGACACAACCAGTTAGCCGTTGCACATCTTTGAGACAGGTTGGCCATTTTATACACAGGATTGCCTTGATTTTTTCCGGGTTAACCTCAATGCCTCTATGAGAGACTATGAAGCCAAGAAGCTTTCCGGCTGGCACGCCAAAGACGCACTTCAGCGGATTCAACATCATCTTGTACCGACGGAGATTGTCGAAGGTTTCTGTGAGGTCGCTGATCAAGTCGGATCCTTTCCGGGTCATGACCGCAATGTCGTCGACGTAGGCATGCACGTTCCAGCCAATTTGGTCCTTCAGGCACCGCTGCATCGTACGTTAGTAGGTGGCACCTGCATTTTTCAAACCAAAGGGCATGGTGACATAGCAGTAAGTGCCAAAGGGGGTGATGAACGAAGTCGCCTTTTGGTCAGACTCCTTCATCCGGATCTGATGATACCCAGAATATGCGTCAAGAAAACACAGAAGTTCCGCCCCCGCCGTCGAATCAATGACTTGGTCAATGCGCGGCAAGGGGAACGGATCCTTCGGACAATGCTTGTTCAAGCCGGAGTAATCGATGCACATTCTTAGTATTTCAGTGTTCTTTTTGGGTACAAGGACGGGATTTGCGACCCAATCAGTATGGATAACTTCTATTACAAAACTTGCCTCTAGTAACTTAGCTAGTTCCATTCCTATGGCGCGACGCTTCTTATCTCCAAAGCGTCGCATAGCTTGCTTCACCGGTTTAGCCCCCGGATTTATGTTCAGGTAGTGCTCGGCGAGTTCCCTAGGTACTCCGGACATGTCAGAAGGTTGCCATTCGAAGATATCCATGTTAGCGTGGAGGAACTCGACGAGCGCGTCTTCCTATTTGGGGTCCATGTTGGCTCCGACTGAAACCTGTTTGGAGGCGTCTCCTACGATGAGGTCGTGCTTCTTGGTTTCTATCGCGGCCTTGAACAAGGTCTTCTGTTCGGAGATCTGCTTCTTGGTGGTCTGCATCTCAGTCGGATCCACCGCGGCTCTGTAGCCTTGCAGCTCCTCTCCAGATATCACAGACTCTGCGAAGGCGGCTTCGCCTAACTCGCATTCATGAGCCTTCTTGTAGTCTCCAGATACGGTAATCATACCTTTGGGACCCGGAATCTTGAGCTTGTTGTAGATGTAGCACGCTCTTGCGTGAAACTTGTGGTAGGTGGGCCTGCCGAAAATGACGTGGTAGGAGCTCTTGAAGGGCACGACCTCAAACATGATCATCTCTTGGCGGAAATTATTTGCATCGCCGAAGGCCACGGGAAGTCTGATGCTGCCCAAGGAATTTGCCTTTTTACCCGGAACCACACCATGAAATTCAGTGGTGCTGTGCTTTAGCTGTTCCTTGGTAAGGTTCATCCACTCCAGAGTTTCCAGGTACATGATGTTCAGGCTGGCTCCGCCATCCATGAGGCACTTGGAGAAGCCATACCCATCGATGCGGGGACTTACCACCAAGGCGTAGCACTCTTTCGGAATGACAGTAGGATGATCCTGCCTATCAAACGTACACGGAGTTTCCGACCACCTGACATACTGCGGCACAGTGGGAACTGTGGCGTTCAGGATCCGGAGAGCTGATTTGCATGCATGGACTGTTGGAGTTCCAAGGAAAGTGTGGTATGCGCCCGCACTCTTTTTATCGAAGGGGTTGGGTTTAGCTGCGGATCCGGCTTTGGGATCTGGCGAAGCGTCATCCTCGTCTATTGCCTCGGAACTGTCTTCCTCCTTGTCCTTGTTCTTGCCCTTGCCTCCTTTGCCGCGCGGGCGGTGCTTCCGGGCTCGCTTGTATCCTGCTTCCGGGTCAGATTTTAGATCATTGACCCACTTGCAGTTGCGGTTGGTGTGAGTGGACTTCCCTGTAGCCGGATCCAGGTGGGCCAGGCAAGGCATGTCTCTGCACTCTTCATAAGTTTGGGGGCGCGGGTTCCGACAGCGGTGACCTCATCACCACGCTGCTGGCCCCTTCCAGCTCCACCACCGCGGCCGCGGCCTCTTCCGCCTCCTTGGCCACCGCGCTGGAAGGCCATGGCGATCAAGTCGGATCCGCCACTCTTTTGGTCATCAGGGGGTTTTTCCGCTTGGTGCCGCTGCTGCTACCGTTGTCACGGTTCTTCTTTTGCTGGTGCAGGGGGATTGCTGTAGCTTCTAGATCTCCGCCTGCGTCGTCATCGGCGGCAGTATGATCACTGGCGATGGTGATCATGTCATCCAAAGTCAGTTTATTTGCATTGACCAAGCAGGTCAGCTTGTGCCGCAGCAGTCCTCCTCGCTGCAAGCCACCAATGAAGGCGTGCATTGCTGTGCAGTTATCAACGTTCTCGCACTCGTTTCTGCATGCCAACCATCGGGTGAGGAAATTCCTCGATGTTTCACCCTTCTTCTGAATACATGCCTGTAGGTCGCTTGTTGTGGCAGGTCTCTTGTAGGTGCCCCTGAAGTGTTTCTCGAAGGCGTTCTTCAGGTCAAACCAGCAAAAGATGGAGTTCTTCTCGAGGTCACTGAGCCAGATCCGGGCTGGACCTACGAGGTACAGCTGAAGCATGCGGCAGGCGATATTAGGGGTTCCTCCGGCAAAGGTTACAACATTATAGTAATCCTCAATCCAGGTATCCGGCCTTTCCGTGCCATCATAATTCTTCAGGTTTCCGGGTAGCTTGAGGTTCATCCTTGGCTTTGGTTCCTCTCGAATCATCCTGCCAAAGCATTTTGGGCCAATGTAGTTAGATCTGTACTCATTGAGGCGTTCTCGGGCATCACGTGGGCCGCCGCCCGGGGTTTTTGAGCGAGAACGAGATCTCCGGCCACCGCCTCCGCCTCCGCCTCCACCACTAGGTGGTGGTGAGGGAGATCTGCGAGGGGGCATGTAAGATTTTTTGCTTCCTCCCTCTGATTCCCGGCGATCTTCCCGTGGCTCGCTCCGGCTCCGGTGGCTACCTTCACCTTGGTGATAGTCTCCTCCGTCGTTCCGGCTCCTCCTGGGCTCAGGATCACGATCGTTGTTCCGGCTCCTCCTCGGCTCGAACTCACGATCGTTGTTCTGGTTCCGACGCGGCTCCGGCGTACGCTCCCTGGCCCTTGGTGGCGGCATGTTGTCGCGGATGTTGATTCCACCGGCCCCATGGGGCCTGGTGTTTCCGGCTGGACTGCGGCGGCGAGGGGGTGGGGGACGCGGGTACCCGTTAGGTGGAGGTGACGGGTCCCGGTACTTGTTCCTTCCAGCGTACATTGCATCCTTCCCCTTCTTCGGATCTGACGGGGGTGTCTTTGATGGTACGGGGATCGGATTTGGGTGCTCCCTTGCTTTTCTTCTGCGCTCCGTGGATCCGGTGCGCGATTCATCATCAGGATGTCGATTGATATGGGCGTACTTCTACGCGGTGGATACATAGTGATCCGGATTGGATTCAATTCTGCGTGAAGTATCTGCCTTACTCTGCTGTTGCACTGCCGAAGCAACGAGCTTGCGGATGTAGCTAATATCAATTTCCTCGTCCTTCTTTTTCAGGATTTCTGCCGCTTTTTGCATGTTATCCTTTGGAGTTGCGAGCGGCTGCTGTTCGACAGGGGTTGCAAAGTTGATCCTGCGGGGAGGGATTGCTTCTCTGATGATTCTATCAGCCTCCACCTGTGCGTAGGTCATTTTCACCTCCCACTCTTTTCTCATGCTCTTGACTTGCTCGAGTGTTTCAGTGATTTTGCGATCCTGTCTTTCAAAGCGATCCATGATATGCGCAGCTTCCGCCCTCTCATCCATTATTGCAGCCGCAGTATTGGCGAACTTCTTGGCTGTGGCCAGCATCTCCTTTCTTGTGGCCTCTAAGGCCTCCGGATCTGCGGCATCGCCAGGGGTTATGGGTTTGTTGAGGACGTCGAACTGCGCCACTAGATCCATGCGTGCTTGCGCGACTATCTCTTCTGGGGATAGGACGTCTTCGTACGGACGTCTTCGAATCAATGACAGATCCTGCATTGGACGGTCCTGGGTCGGAGGTGGTATCTTCATCTTCCTGTTCCTGCTGATCTAGCGGTGCCACGGTTGCGAGAACCTGCATAGGCTGGGCGGAATCGACGTCAGGTTGCTCACCGCCTCCGAGTTCCTCCAGCTTTCGGTTGAACTCTTCCGTGTCCATGGAGGAGGAATCATCGGAAGTTGGGCTCAGGTTGCCCAGGATTGATTCTTCACCCGGGGCATCGCTTTCTCCGATAGCCTCCTGCTGATCCGGAGCGTCGCCGTTTTCCGGGGCCACGACCTGCACGGGGCCAGCTCCGACTTCTTGAGGGGCGGCTCCTGCGGTATGGGATATGAAGTGCACGAAGTGACACCTTTGCTTTTCTAACACCTGGGAGACCCAGGCGGATCTGCATTGGTCTTCCACCGTTATTTCCTGCTCAGGGGCGGATTGGGTGGGCTTTGATTTTTCCAGATCTAAGGCGGAATCTTCCTTAGGAAGTTCCTGCGACTCAGATCGGATCTTCACGACTGCGTCCTGCTCAGCGGCGGTCGCGTCAGCGTTACTTACCAGGGCGTTCCCGTCGGAATCGACGGTTTCGCCAATGAAGATGTGGATGCCGCCTATTGGGACGATGGAGAGCTTGACGGGGTCGGTCTTAGCCGGAATCCAGCACTCGTCCGGAGGGACGAACGGAAAGTTTCCGGCGTAAAGAACACGCCCCACCGCGATCGTGTCGTCGTAGCTTCCCATGGCGGAACCCTCCCGGTTCCGGCCTCCAGACGCCGCTGGCCCCACGGTGGGCGCCAACTGTCGTTGCCTATTCGACGGTACCTCGGAGGAGGGATCCTCACGAGGGGGTGAAGAAGTAGGGGCCATAGGGCGGAGTGCACACGGGACGGTGGTACGCGAGTTACCCAGCTTCGGAACACCTGCACGAGGACAGGGCCTACTGCTGCTTGTCTGGAATTATCTGGGCGCTTTCGCGTTGTTACAATGAGTTGTGGTCGTGCCTCTAGGGCTCCCGGGATCCGGCTTACAAAGGCGCACGGATCTAGGGTTTACATGGAGAGTCCTAGCCGGATTACAGATTGCCTAACTTCGGTACAAAGCCTTGCCGTGTACGTCAAGGATCCGCCTCCCATATACGTCGTACTAGATCCAGGTTCCTCATGGGCCTCCACGGATCCGGGTTCCTCCAAAGGTCGGTGCGGATCCGGCTAACTGATCCTGGGCCGGATTTCATCCTTCATGATCAACAGCAACTAGGCCGCCCGATGGGCCACATGCCACATCACCGTCTATGGGCCACCCGGGATTGCCGGATCTAGGCACTGTCGATGGTACACCCATGAAGTATACCCACAACATATCCCATGCAAGGTTCTTATAAAGGAGGCCAGGAATAAGGAATTCGGATCGGTTACATGTTAGGAAATTCTGGTGTGGGCTAATTCTTCTATCCCACGCTAGGTTCGTGGGCTTCGGCTGCCAATGCCTCTTTGGACTTCATGGGCCTCTTAGTTGGACTGCACCACCTATGGTAACAGTGTGTACTTGATAAGGGGGAGCAGCTAACCATCACCCCTTAGCGATGGTTTATAACCATCGCTAAGGGGAAACTGTTAATGGGCCTAGCACATTAGTTCGGTTGTTTCAAAAAAATTCAAATTTGAAATTTCTTTAGATTTGATATTTGCTTAGAACTAAAATTTTCTCATATTCGAAAATTGTTTAGATTTCAAATTAGCCCAGATTCAAAATTTGCTTAGATTTAAAATTGCCTAGATTCGGAATTTGCTCAGATTTGAAATTTGCTCAGATAAAAAATTTGCTTACTTTGAAATTTGTTCAAATTCGAAATTTGCTTAACTTTAAAATTCGTTGAAAATAAAAAAACATAAAAAAAGAAAAATCGAAAGAAAACCGAAAACCAAGAAAAACCAGAAAAAAAAACTCGACAAAAACCGAAAAAACCCGAGGCTACTGACTCCCTGCCTGTTGATGGGCCGCGGCCCAAAACTCCCCATTAGCTGAAACCACGTGGGCAGTGGTTTGTACTCATCACCTGCGGGTGATTAATAGGATTTGCCTTGATAATATAACTGTAAGGGTATTTTACCCTTATCCATTATTTTGGTAACAATGATACCGTGCTAGAGTATTTGGCCTAATACGTTTATAAGGATAATCTCAGGTATTAGGCAAAGATGCATATATGGTGTATCAAAGGAACAAGAAGGCTAAAGGAGACCCCCCACTTCAACAACAATCGAAAAGGGGTCTACAACAGAAATCCGGTTTGCCGTCCGGTCAGCCGGCCCCCCAACCGGCCAGTCCGGCGTGCGGCCCGGTCAACCGGGCGCCAACCGGGCGTCAAAAGAGCGCCTAAGTGGTCCGGTCTGCAGCCCGGTCTGCCGGCCTACAGACCGGCGGGGCCGGCGTACGGTCCGGCCGACCGGGCGCCCAACCGGGCGCCAACCGGGCACCAACTGGAGGAGCTCCTGGACGATGCAAAGTGACTCCGGTCACTGGTCCGGTCCGACCGGCCTCTGCACCGGGCAATCCGGTCTGTGGTCCGGTTGACCGGGTTTGTCGGAAGAAAAGATGAGGTGGCAAGTGACCAACGGCCATATTTCGAAGAACACTATAAATAGGCCTTCTCCTACCTCTGAATAGTTAGGCACTAAACTACAAGCTGTTCTTGAGCTCTCTCTCTCTTACTCCATTTCTAGAAACACCAAAAGCCTCAGATCTCCCTCCTCCTCCACCCAAAAAATCCCTCCGGGGAATCGTTAGAGGAGGACCCGATCTACCGTTTTACCAAGCCAAATCTCATTCCCCCTTGTATTCATCGAGAAGCTTGCTTCCTAGGGTTCCTTGGAAACCCTAGGTGGGCAAGAGGAGTCCGGAAGCATCCGGGCTGTGGATTTGCTCCGGGCAAGATTGTGAAGGTTTGGAGGCTACCTCAAAGTCTACCACAAGTGAGTGAGCTATTCCTTCGTGGGATAGGCTCCGGAGAATAGGGTGAGCCTTCGTGGCGTGGGGAATACTTCGTGGGACCTCCACCCCTCCAAACGTGATGTACCTTGTTGCAAAGCAAGGGAACACATGAATACATCCTCGTCTCCGCGTGCTATCGGTTATCTCTAACCGAACTCCTTACTTGTGATTTAACTGCCTGTGAGAGCCTTCGTGCTCGAGTTAGTTGTATCCTCATATAGGTTGCTTCACCTAGTTTGCATTGGGCTCACCTTTATATTCCGCAAAGCCTAATATTGCAAAGAAAGAATTAAAATCTGTAGAAACCTATTCACCCCCCTCTAGGTTTACCATCTCTATACTTTCAATTGGTATCAAAGCCTGGACTCTTATTAAGGGCTTCACCGCCTTAAGAGTGAGATGGAAAAACTATTCGAGGGTCTAGATGAAGACTCTAACCTTTCGGTTAGAGAAATGAAATCTAGATTCTTGGCATATGATGCCGAGAAGAAGAAAAAGGAGGATGACCTACAAAGCCAAATGGCACAGATGACTGCCATGCTTAAGAACTTGACTAATGGGAATCCTAGTGGGGCTTCGGCCTCTCAAGAGAGTTTCCATCAAGTCAACCATGACTATCCCAAAAATACTTCACCCACAAGATCCTATTCGGTTGACCTCCACCGAGTTCTACAACCGTCAACTCAATGCCTCCGCACGTGACAAGATTAGAAGTGGCATCAATCGCAAGCTCCTTGATCAAGTCGATGACATTGTCTCCGCTAAAGAGTTGTGAGATCGGATCATAGTACTCCAAGAGGGAACCGATTTGATCCAATCAGCTCTTTATGAGACCACAAAGCAAGAGGCCCACTAGTTCATGATTCGAGATGGAGAATCCGTGGCCGATGCCTATGCTAGGCTTGGTGCTCTTAGAGTAAGGGTCAAGGGACTTGGTGTTGAGAAGTACAATGACGGCTTCGAGATGAATGAAGCATTCATAAAGTCCAAGGTCATTGCTATGATTGCCGTCAATCAAGAAGACACCAACCTTGCACTCAACTTGCAAATCATGACCAAGAGTGCCGATCTCAACTCCGATGATCTAGTCTCCTATGTGGCCGCCAATGAAAACATGGCCAAAGCAGGAAAGAGGCTCAAGGCAATGAACCGTGTTGATGAAGCCTCACACAACCATGAAGCGTCACACAACCTTGCTCTCAAAGCTAGAGCCGACCATGGAAGCAAAGAAGACTATGAAATTGAAGAAGATGAAGAGATGACTTCAACTAGTGGCATTGCTACCGAATTTGCTTTCTTTGCCAAGAAGTACAAGGCAAAGTTTCCAATGCTCCTCAATGACAAGAAGAAGAAGAGAACTTGCTACAATTGTGATGAAGATAGCCACTTTGCAAATGAGTGCCCTTATGAGAAAAGGGTAGACAAGCCAAAGGTCATCAAAGGGGTCAAGCCAAGATTGAAGCCAAACCCAATCAACGATCGATACAAGAAGAACAAGGGAAGAGCTTTTGTTGGGGCCGAGTACTTGTCCGATGAAGAAGAGGAAGATGAGGAGAAGGAGGCCGGAGTGGCCGGTTTGGCTTTCTCTAAGCCCGGGTCACTCTTCACATATGACTACTCCAAGGATTACTCCACGGAGAATGATGTTGGCTCTTCCTTCATGGCAAGAACAACTCAAGATGATGACTCCGATGACTCTCCCTCCTCTACAATCGTTGGCTCTTGTCTTATGGCAAGGGAAACCAAGGTAATGGAACCTCCACCTTCCCTATCTAGTGTTCTTGATGATGAAAACGAAAATCAAGAAGAATTAATTGTGCTTAAGGAACTCTATGATGTTAGATGCACCCTTCGTGGTGAAGCTCTTGTCAAATTTGACTTCTTGATGGACTCACTCAAGGAAAAGGATGAATCCATTGAGGAATTAGAATATCATTTGAATGAGAAGGAACGGAGATTCAATCTCCTAAGACAAGAGCTAAAAACCGAAAGGTGCATATCTCAAGGCCTTAAGCAACAAATTGAAACTTATGAACTTGATAAAGTTAAGGACCTAGAAACTATTGATAGGGCTCAATCTTTGACTCAAGTGCTCCATGCCTCAAAGGAGGAACTTGAAGTTGCTCATGCTTCTCTCACTAGGGATCTTGACCACCTTGAAAGAGCTAACAAGCTTGTTAAGGATGAGCTCAAGAAACTTGGAGAGAACCATGACCTACTCCAAGAAACCTACACAAAGGCTCTTGAATCAATGAAGGATCCCATTGTAGTTGAAAAGCTTGCTAGTTCCCCTACTTCTTTTACTAGTGAGCATGCTAAGCTTGTTGAGGAACATGTTCGTTTACAAGAGGAACTCTCTTTGCATGTTGATACCAATGCATATCTTGAATCCTTGGTGACTAAATATGGTCTCAACTATCATCCTAATGAATCTTCTTGTGAGCAAGCATCTATTCTTGAGGAAAATGTTAGGTTAACAAAGGAACTTGCAAAGTTCACCACCGCCAAGAACAAGATGGGATTGGATGACCTCTTGAGTAAGCAAAGGTCAAACAATCAAAAGTTTGGACTTGGATATGTTCCCAAGTCTCACAAGAAGAAGAACTACAACAAGGAGAAACCCGCTCAAGATAAGAACAAGAAGGTCACTAATGATGGCAAAGCCTCAAAGGGCAAAGCCACTAGTGGTGACCGCACGGGGCCAAACTATCACTATGCTTTATTTGTTGATTATTATGGTGATGTGTATGCTAACTATGTTGGCCCTCGTAATGGCTATGCTTATAGAGAGTACTCAATTTGGGTACCAAAAGATATTGTTGCCATTGCAAAGGAACCCATTAATCGATGGGTTCCTAAATCCTCAACTTGATTTTGTAGGGGTATTCCTCCGGTGGTCCAAAATGGGTGTTTGATAGTGGATGCACCAATCATATGACCGGAGGAAGAGGAGTGCTTGATCAATTCATTGAGGATATCAACAAGAAGTCAAGCATCACCTTTGGTGACAACTCAAAGGGAAAGGTACTTGGGTATGGCAAGGTGGCAATTTCTAAGGACTTGTGCCTTGAGACGGTCATGCTTGTTGAATGCCTTGGCTATAACTTACTTTCTATATATCATCTTGCCGATGCCGGTTACAATTCATATTTTACTAAGTATTATGTGAAAGTCTTTAGGAGTGACAATCTCAAATTGGTCCTTGTTGGATATGTGGAGAACAACCTTTACGTGGTTGACCTCTTGAAAGAGAGCCCATCTCTCTCCACATGTCTAATGGCGGCTAAACATGACGAAGGTTGGTTGTGGCATCGCCGCCTTGGTCATGTCAACATGAGAAATCTTAAACAACTCCTAAAGGGTGAGCACATTGTGGGACTAACCGGCATTTCTTTTGAGAAAGATCGTGTTTGCAGTGCATGTGTAGATGGAAAGCAACTCAAGAAGAAACATCCTATTAAGAGTATTGTCACCACATCTAGGCCTTTGGAGCTCCTTCATTTGGATCTCTTTGGGCCATCACATTATGATACTCTTGGTGGGAGCAAGTATGGACTTGTCATTGTTGATGATTACTCAAGATACTCTTGGGTCTTTCTCCTTAAGACTAAGGACGAGACCCATAGAGAGTTCATCACCTTCGCCAAGAAAGCTCAACGTATGTATGAATCCGAGATCAAGGCGATTAGGACCGACAATGGCACCGAGTTCAAGAACTACACCATGCAAGAGTTTGTTGATGATGAGGGCATCAAGCATGAGTTTTCGGCGCCATACACCCCTCAACAAAATGGTGTTGTTGAAAGGAAGAACCGAACTATCATTGAGATGGCAAGAACCATGTTGAGTGAATTCAACTCACCCCACAACTTTTGGGGAGAAGCCATCTCTACGGCCGTCCACTACTCCAACCGGCTCTTCCTCCGTCCTCTCCACAACAAAACTCCATACGAGCTTCTTACCGGTAACAAGCCTAATGTCATGTACATTCGTGTCTTTGGATGCAAATGCCTTGTTAAGAACAACAAAGGAAAGCTCGGTAAATTTGAAACTAGAACCATAGAGGGCATATTTGTTGGTTATGCGGAGAACTCTCACGCCTATAGGTACTACAACCGGTCCACTGGGACTATTGAAGTATCTTGTGACGTGGTGTTCTTGGAGGATAATGGCTCCTAAGTGGAGCAAGTTGTTCCATGTGTTGCAGGTAATGATGATGATCCATCTAGTGCCATCAAGCATATGGGCATTGGACACATTCGGCCCATGGAAATTCATAATGATGATCAAGATGATGGAATAGAAGTATCAAGCACGGCTCAAGTGGAGCCTAGCTCAACTCAAGCCGAACCATCAAGTGCAACTCAAGAACCATCCTCCACTCAAGATGAGTCACATTCCGAAGAACAAGAAGAAAGTCCTCATTCCACGGAGCAAGACCATGATGATGATCAAGAAACATCCTCAACTCATGATCAAGCTCAAGTGATCCCTCATGATGAAGCACTAGCAAGAGATGAATTCATTGATCATGAAGGAACCATTCGGAAGATCAAGGCCGCTACAAGGGCAAGTGACATGAAAGTAGATCAAGTCCTTGGTAGCATCTCAAAAGGAGTGGTAACTCGTAGACACCATGCATTACTTATCACTTATTGTCAACATCATGCTTTTGTGTCTAGTTTTGAACCACTCAAAGTACATGAAGCCTTGGTTGATCCGGATTGGGTAATTGCCATGCAAGAAGAATTGGAATGTTTCACTCGTAATGAAGTATGGTCTCTAGTTGAGAGACCCAAGGATCATCGCATCAATGTTATTGGGACCAAATGGGTATTCAAGAACAAGCAAGATGAGAATGGCATTGTCATACGAAACAAAGCAAGGTTAGTGGTGCAAGGGTTTGCCCAAATAGAAGGTATGGATTTTGAGGATACCTTTGCGCCAGAGTCTGCCTTGAAGCAATTCGTCTTTTGCTTGCATTTGCATCTTTCCACAATTTCAAACTATTTCAAATGGATGTGAAAAGTGCATTTTTGAATGGTCCTCTAAAAGAAACCGCATATGTGGCTCAACCCCTGGGTTTCGAAGACCCATGCCGACCCAACCACGTGTATTTACTCCATAAGCCACTCTACGGTCATAAGCAAGCTCCACGTGCTTGGTATGAGTTCCTTAGGGATTTCTTACTACATGATGGGTTTTGCATGGGTACGGTCGATTCCACCCTTTTCACCAAGCGGGTTAAAGGGGGTGGCTTATTTATATGTCAAATATATGTTGATGATATTATCTTTGGTGGAACTAACCCCAATCATAACAAAGCTTTTGAGCTATTGATGACTAGGAAATTTGAGATGTCCATGATGGGAGAGTTGAAGTTCTTCCTAGGCTTCCAAGTGAGGCAACTTGAAAAAGGCACCTTCATCTCTCAAGAAAAGTATGTGAAGGACATGCTCAAGAAATTCAACATGACCAATGCAAGCCCAATGAAGACACCCATGCCCGTAAAGGGGCAACTTGGCTCATGTGACGGTGAGAAGGATGTGGACATAAAGGTATACCGCTCCATGATAGGATCCTTGCTCTACCTTTGTGCCTCTAGGCCGGATATCATGCTAAGTGTAGGGATGTGTGCTCATTTTCAATCTGCTCCCAAGGAGAGCCATTTAATGGCGGTCAAACGGATTCTAAGATATCTTGTTCTTACTCCTACTCTCAGGCTATGGTATCCAAAGGGGTCAACCTTTGAACTCATTGGCTATTCAGATTCCGATTGGGCCGGTGATAAGGTTGACTGGAAGTCTACCTCCGGGGCTTGCCAATTTATTGGCCGGTCATTGGTGAGTTGGTCATCCAAGAAACAAAACTCCACCGCTTTATCCACCGCCGAAGCCGAATACATATCCGCGGCATCTTGTTGCACTCAATTGTTATGGATGAAGCAAACCTTGAAAGACTATGGTGTGTCTCTTGGTACGGTGCCTCTTCTTTGTGACAATGAAAGTGCAATTAAGATCGCCAATAACCCGGTTCAACATTGTCGCACCAAACATATTGACATTCGCCATCACTTCCTACGTGATCATGTTGCCAATAAGGATATTGATCTCACTCATGTGGGGACAACCTACCAATTGGCGGATATTTTCACTAAGCCTTTGGATGAAGCCCGGTTTGTTAACTTGAGAGGAGAACTTGGTATTCTTGATCCTAAAAACTTGGATTGAATAACTTCTTGCACTATATTATTGCATTTATCTAACTATCTAGCTTAGAGGCATAGCACATATAGGGATAGTCATCTTACCATGTCTTGGTATGATGCATACCTATGTGTGCAACATAAATAGACCCAATGTCATTATATGGACCCAAGAATGTCTCTTCGAGGTCTCATGACATTTGCGCTTTCACATAGGGGGAGTAATCCCCCACCCCTCATTGAGCCTCAATTACAACTTGATTTGACTATATAAGGCTAAATGATTTTATTACAAAAACTATTTGAAAAATGTTTTATGATTCTTGATATCCTTCGAATCATGCCCATTGTTGCTATTTATATCTTGTTTGGATTTTCTCTCCAATGGGTATGCCTAGAGAACTTTGTGTTTCCAACCCCATGTCTATGCTCATCTCATCATCATCTATCTATCTATATGTACATGTCATCATCTGAGCATTCACACACATTTACACAAAGAATAGGGGCAAAACGAGGCAAAACGAGACAAAACTGGGCAGTTAGTCCCTGGCCGGTCTCTGGCCCGGTTGGACCGGCCTCTGGGCCGGACCAGCCGGCGCCAGGTCCGGTCGACCGGGCGCCCGACCGGCCGTGCGGCCTGTTATGTGTTGGGAGAGGATACCCCTTGGGGTATTCTTCCTCATTACCCCCCAACTCCCAAACCTCCATGGCCGCCGCCTCCATCACCTCCACCACGTTCTAGGACCTTCCCACCACAAGAATCCTCCCAAACTCCGCCAAACCATAGATCGGGCCCCTTGGAACAACTCCACCAAAGGATTTGGTCCCTCTCAAGCTATTTTGGGAAATCTTGGAGTTCTTGGGTTTCAAGTCCTACCTAGTGTTCTTCTTGCTCTCTTGATCAAGAAGGATCATGTCTTCGGGTATTATGCTCTCCCTTTCTCCCTATTTTCTAGTCCTCATCACACATTGCAATTTCTTGACAAGATTTGAGAGAATTTTAGGGTTAGGGTTAGGGTTTGTAAGTCCTCATGCCTTTAGAGTGTCTCACAACACAATGCACATAATCCACTCTATTGCTATAGTTTATATTCAAGTTTATGAGTTTTTGCATGATTTTGTGGTAGAAAATCTGGGCAACTCTTCACAAGTCGACATATCCGGTCACCAGCCCGGTCAACCGGCCTCTCAACCGGCCGGCCCGGCGTGCCGCCCGGTCAACCGGATTGGCAACCGGCTCGTCCGGTCTGCCGCCCGGTTGGACCGGCCTGTGCGCCGGATCGCCCAGTTTTCGCACAATCTCATCAATACACTTGGATATATGCTATGCTTTTTGGCTTCCCTCTTATTGATGACATGTACACTTACCCCACTGCTATTCTCGCCCTATTTTCTCATTCACAGGTAGTTGGAGTGGTGAGGCACGTGGCACTGTTGCCAAGAGAGGACGGACTGCTGAGAATCCACCCCGCCGTACTAGTGGTCGAGTACCCACTAAAACTCATCAGACTACTGACATTGGCAGCTCGGCTGGGGGAAGAACCAAGTCAGTTGGTGGTAAGAAAAAGGATAAGCATGCCGCCCAAGAGGATGATGAAACAGTGCCAGATTTCAATATTGCGGATGCAAACCGTGTTGATTGGCAGGAAATGAGGACGGTGAATCCGTATCGCTATGAGCAACGGACTTACACTGGTGGGGATAAGCTCTTCTGGACCAAGACACAAGCAGCCCTACGGGATGGTTTCTATAATACTCGAGAGTGTATGAAGAATGGTGATGTTGTGATGCCCAAGGCCATCAACCCTGACGAGCTTGCCTTGCATGAAGCCACAAAGTACCGCTTTGTGGTTGAAACCTTGAAGGGTTTGAGACTATATGATCTTGTGTGCCTACAGCCCGATGATGAACAAGCAGAAAGCATCTATTGTCCTCTTCTTGTCCGTCAATTCCATTGCACCGTATTCTTCCATGATGATGCGGATCGCACTATCACTTGGATGACTGGCAAGGAGAAGTACTCATGCACCTACACTCAGTTCTGTGCAGCCATGGGTTGTGGTGGTGACAGTGCTCCAGGATACAAGATTCATTCTCGGTCTAAGCTTACTAAGGGTGACATCTCCTTTTGCTATCCTTCGAACCCTACAGCTGGGCCTCCCACTATCTCTGGGATGTACTACTCATATCTTGTCCTTGCCAAGATGTTCCGTGAGAATCTCATCAGCAAGTCTGGCGACACCAGTGAAGTCAGGAACTATCACCTAAATCTGATGTACTTTTGCCATCCTGACAGTGTAAGGAAGATTGATGGCTGTGATCTTATTTACTGTGAACTGAAGCGTGCAGTTATGGACCGCATGACTCCCAACTATGCTCAGTATGTTCAGCGGCTCATCAACTACATTGTTCCTGCTCCTCTCAACACTCTTGATGAAAGAGTCATCATGGAACCATTCAGGTTCCCTACTCAGGAGGGTCGCCCGGAAGTCCCCTTCATGATGCCCTCCAATGAGCGCCGTTCCAAGGAACACCATGATCCTGCAGCTAGCTCCAGCTACTCTCGGTGCCCCAAGCACGGTGCCGCTCGCTTCTTCTCCAGCATGTGGCAAATGTGCAAGAACACCAATGATGTTGCACATCAGAGTCTTGCTTTGAACCAGGAGACAAGGAGGCGACAGAATGAGTTCATGGCTTCATGGAATGCCCCTGTTCCTCCTTCTGGACGTGAGATGGAGTCTGTGGTTGCACCTCAGTGGGAGATGCCTACCCTTACCGATGAGATGATCCAGAACTTCGACTTCTCCATGTATGCTCATGGTGGCCTTCCTCCTAGGACTGCTCGTGCTCCTACTCCTACTGATGATGATGGTGATGAGGATGAAGGTGATGCGGCTGCGCGCGATGATGGCGAGAGCTCCTACTCCACCGGGCATGAGTTCTATTGATGGGTGCGATAGCATCTCTCCTCTTTTCTTCGCCTTTTTGGTGTTCCGATGCCAAAGGGGGAGAAGAGAGTAGAGTCTAGGACCACGGGGTTCTTTGATTGTCACAAGCCATGGGTGTTGCTTTATTTGAATCTTATATGGCTTGTGCTTATTTTCTTTGATTTCTCAAGAACCATTTGCTACTTCGAATAATTCGTGTATGGACGTGTATGGACGACTATTTGTATGCTTAATCACTCTATTAGGATAATCATGCTTTATGCTTATATATCTTGATATACTTGTCCATACCATGCTTGTTTCCTAAAGATATTGGGGGAGCTTCTCATATTCCACAAATGGTGCACTTTGCATTCAAACGCAAATTCTCCAAGTGCACACATTATGGGGGAGCTGTCGTAATATCTTATATGGAATCAAGGTTTCGAGCTTATCATAATATCTACAGACCGGTGGGGCCGGCGTACGGTCCGGTCGACCGGGCGCCCAACCGGGCGCCAACCGGAGGAGCTCCTGGACGATGCAAAGTGACTCCGGTCACTGGTCCGGTCCGACCGGCCTCTGCACCGGGCAATCCGGTCTGTGGTCCGGTTGACCGGGTTTGTCGGAAGAAAAGATGAGGTGGCAAGTGACCAACGGCCATATTTCGAAGAACACTATAAATAGGCCTTCTCCTACCTCTGAATAGTTAGGCACTACACTACAAGCTGTTCTTGAGCTCTCTCTCTCTCTCTTACTCCATTTCTAGAAACACCAAAAGCCTCAGATCTCCCTCCTCCTCCATCCAAACTCAAATCCCTCCGGGAAATCGTTAGAGGAGGACCCGATCTACCGTTCTACCAAGCCAAATCTCATTCCCCCTTGTATTCATCGAGAAGCTTGCTTCCTAGGGTTCCTTGGAAACCCTAGGTGGGCAAGAGGAGTCCGGAAGCATCCGGGCTGTGGATTTGCTCCGGGCAAGATTGTGAAGGTTTGGAGGCTACCTCAAAGTCTACCACAAGTGAGTGAGCTATTCCTTCGTGGGATAGGCTCCGGAGAATAGGGTGAGCCTTCATGGCGTGGGGAATCCTTCGTGGGACCTCCACCCTCCAAACGTGACGTACCTTGTTGCAAAGCAAGGGAACACGGGAATACATCCTCGTCTCCGCGTGCTATCGGTTATCTCTAACCGAACTCCTTACTTGTGATTTAACTGCCTGTGAGAGCCTTCGTGCTCGAGTTAGTTGTATCCTCATATAGGTTGCTTCACCTAGTTTGCATTAGGCTCACCTTTATATTCCGCAAAGCCTAATATTGCAAAGAAAGAATTAAAATCTGTAGAAACCTATTCACCCCCCTCTAGGTTTACCATCTCTATACTTTCAATAACCAATGCCATATTGTTGCCAAGAAATAAAGGCTAGAAAACACAATATGCGTACCTTCATAACTCCAAATACCTGGATTTGTTACCGTTCCTCCTGAAATAATCCAACCACCCCACGAATCCGTTATTCCTAAACTAGTCATGCAGGGAATGATGAACATATCTTGTCTCCACATTGGATCGAGAACAAGATTAGAGGGATAAAACACTGCTAATACTTATGAAGCCATCGAGCCCGCCCAACCAGAAACTAAAGATGTGTGCCTTGTTAACACCGCAAGTAATCGACCGGATCATTCAATACGAGGGTATGAACACCATATCAAGGCAAACCCATGGAAATACCCCTCTGGCAAGAAAAAATACAATGTTGCTTTATTTTATCCCATTGGAAAAGACTTCCATATCCTATGTACCTAACCCTTCTAGGGAATTCTGTGTCAAAAAGCATGAATATTTACATAATTACATTAAAAATAACAAGCCTATTTTATGCACAAGAAGAGAGAGAAGTAGATATATTCTATACTTGATAAGTGCCAATATGCAATGGGTAACTTGCCCAATTTGGAAAAAAAACAAATAATGGATCCCTACCCCTCCTTGTTTATTATTCGAATCGCCGATTCCTTTTTCTATTTAATATTTCTTACTTTCTTTATGTGTATCATCTTTCAATCTATATATTATTTCAATCTACGTATTAATATAGTCTATCCTAACCATATACATGCGTTGCTAATTAAGAACCGAATGACGAGACCTAACTTAGAGAGGCAATATGGTCATGTCTCAATGTTTTTTTAGCTCTCCAATGTAAATATACTAATCCTTAGAGATTATGATACTCCCTAGTACCGTAAAAACACTTTGAGAGTATTAAACGTATGTCACTTCCTAATTAGGTGACCATAAAGGTGTGCCTTTAGGTATCTCAGAAAATACTTGTTTGATAGTACTCCCTCCGTTCCTTTCTATAATGCCTATTGTTTTTTCGCATTTTTTTCAGAATATAAGAGTAAAGCTATGTTTTTTTTTTTGCAAAGAACCCCTTCCACCGATCAGGTCAAGTCCAGAAAATCTGGGAACCGATCTGGTCATGTATTTCTGAGATCTGTTTTCAGTTTCCTATTTTTTCTGTGATATCGCTAGGGGGTTTTGTGTGAAAAAATGGCTCGCTCTAATTTCCGTGCCAAAAAACAATAGGCACTATAGAAAGGAACGGAGGAAGTATGTATTAGAAGTGAGATTTGTCCATCAGCCTGATGAATAAATATACTCAGGGACCACTCAGGTAGTACACAATATATATCGCTTGCAAACAAGTGACTAATGAGTTAGTCACAAGAAAATATTGTATTTAGAGGTTCAGTTGTGGTTATTGTTGAATTGGCACAAACCATGTAACTTTTTATTATTGATTATGTGAATACACAATTGATTTATTGTTGTTTGCAGTACATTTTAGGATATAGTTCTGTTTTGAGCTCTATCTGTTTATTGAGCCATATTTGAAAAAGTCTATAATTGGATTTGGGGCATTTTATTGAATTGTCTCTTATGGATTTTTGGGCACTTCTTAGATTTCTACTAATTGGATGGAATTAGGGGCATTTTCCAAAGTGCCACTAATTGGATTGATGGGCATTTTCAAATTACCGCAAATTGGGTTTTGGGCCATTTCTCAAAGAGCCCCTAATTTGCTTTTGGGTTGGCCTTTGGGGCGCTTTGAGAAGTGTCCCTATGTAGTGCTTCGAATACCTTTTGAGACGCACGTAAGATAGCATTATAAAAGTGTCCCAATATATGTTTAGGGGCACTTTCAAGTGTCCCCAAGGATTTACCGTGATGTATAGTAGGGACTAGGGAGTCGTGGGGGCCTTGTTTCTTCGTGGCACCACCATTGGCCTTGCCTGATTGTGTCCACCTCTGGCGCCATGTTGTTGAGCGTAGTATCATAGCGGCGGAGTTCCGTTGGAGTGGTGGCAAGGGGAAGTGCTCCCCTTCCATCTCCACCGATTCAAGACCTTGGAATCCTTGAAGGAGGTCCCGCTGGCGAGGTCTGAGCCACGCGTGTTGAAAGATCAATACCGGAGCGACTCGCAGATTGAGTTTGTTGATGGATACCACGAAGCTTGATCGAGGTGTATATATGTATGAGCGAAAACATAGGTCGATACGGAATATTTTTCATAGCGAAGACCATACCGTACAGAAAAAAAACTATAGTTTGGTACGAACAAAAGGAACATCAACAAAGCGGGAAAATATAATGAAACCTTTTTTTTCCAATTACCGGTGACAGTGATGGATAATATTGGATCAACTTCACGGGCACCTTTCATGACGTACCAGACCGAACTTAAACTTCAACTCAAATGCTAATACGGCAACCACCATTGTCCTCTCCTGCTTCTCAAAATAATTTGAAATCCACTCTCAAAATAATTTGAAACCCACTCTCAAAATAATTGTATAAGTTGATCCGATGGCTCCATCTCTTGCTACCGACACGTCGGTGGGATCCAGGTGCACAGTGGGTAGTGCATTGCCGTGCAATGTAGGCGCAAGTGCAACGTGTGTGATCCGTCGACGGTTATGTCGTGTGGATACTGCGCTCAACGGCGAAGTCAATTGTACACTTGGCATACTCCCTTCGTTCACAATTGCCCTGCGTTCTAGGTTTACTCAAAGTCAGAGTTTACAAAGTTTCATCATAAATTTAGGAAAAATATTAATATTTAAAATATAAATTCAATACCATTAAAATCATCTTAATTGTATTTTTATCTTTTGTAAATATTCAATTTTAGATGTTGATATTTTTTTCTATGTCCTTGGTCGAACTTCAGAAACTTTTACGTTGACTAAAGTCAAAACACATGGTAAATAAAAACGGAGGGCACGGGAACAAGCCGACCCAGATTTGCACTTCGTCAGCCTGTACAATGATAACCTACAAGCAAAAAAAAGGGCTATGTACAATGACAAATCTGTAAAAGTTTGTATATCAAAGGCACATTCTACACCTAGCAGCAAAGTGAGACTAGCCGAAGGGCAATGGCAGAAAGGAAGTTCAGCTCGTAAAGTTCATTAAATCTTACAGCTTCATCATGGAATTTTGTTGCCAGGAGCATATAACATCTTCAGTCTGGCTTAGTTCGTTCGACCAGTATCTCATAGCAGTACCAGGAAAGATACAATTCGGTATTGAGACGAAGGTAAAATGCAAGACGGTGTCGGACCACCACCCCCCGGTTGACCATCCCTCTAAAGCCCCTTCCAACTTCTTCTCCAAAGCCATCCTTTCCCCTGCTACAGTACCCAGAGGCGAAAGGAGAGGCGACTGCGGGGTCGAGTTTTTCCGCCGGCGGATCTGCTGCTCCCCTCTGCCTCCGGCCGCCGTTTTGGCGCCGCGAGGTGGGGGGGAGCCTCGGCTCTGGCTGCGCGGGTAGTTTAGGTTCCTAGTGTTAGGTGTGTGTGCCCAGATGGCGTCTCCGAAGACGGCGGCGGTGGCGCTGGTGTATAGGGCTTCTTCGTCCTCCCCCTCCTTTCCCCGTTCCGGCCTCGGCGCCGGGGAGGTTGTGGAGGTTCGTCGGGCGTGGATCTTCGTCTCTGCTTCTCCGGCCGGCCTTGGAGGCGAGGGGAGGAGCGGGTGGAGGTCGGCGTTCCTTTTTGGTTGCGGGTGGTTCTGGTGGTCTTCTTCGTCGACGTTGCGGTTCCGGCCGGCCGTGGTGGCGAGGGGAGCTGCGTCTGGAGGTGGTGCGGGGCTCGTGGTGGTGGACCTAGGTGGCGCGGCGCCGGCTGGAAGATGGGTGGTGGCGGGGAGCGGCTGCTGTGGCCGTGCTCGTTCAGCGAGGCTCGGATCCGTCCTTCAGAGGCGGACAGCTTCTGCGGCCATCTACAAGTTGTGGCGGCGTCTTCTTCCCGGTGGCAAGAGGTACGGCGGCGCCGCCGCCGCCTAGGTGTTTGGGGCAAGTGCTGGATCTGATTGTGTTTTCTTCAGGCAGCTCGGGGTGCTCTGTGCAAATTTCTGGGTTCTTGTGTTTTTCTTTGTTTCGTTGGACCTAGCTGTAATTTGTACTGAGTTTCCTGATTTATGAATCGGATCCTTCCTCAAAAAAAAAAAAAAGCAAGACGGTGCACGGGAGAAGGTAGCCGAACAGTTGTTTAACGGAAACTAATGAATCAACTACTAAGAAGCAGTACTCTCTTGCTGCATACTTCCACTGCTATGCTCTACCTCAGGCATTAGTTGCACTCTGTTAATTTAGATCTACAGTTTGGTGTTTCGGGCTTCATAGCATTGGCATGCGAGTCCTATCTTTCAGGGTGAAAATCTAAAGTCTAGCCTTAATTGGTTGTAACTGACAATGATCTTATTGAAGGCATTATTTTTTGAGCGGGAACTTCCTGCAGGGTGAAAACCCAAAATCTATGATCGGACGACGACGCGTATGCATTGTTCCTTTCTTGAAGGCATTGCTTTTGAAGAACTTGAACTTTAGATGTTGTCATGGTGGTGTTTATGTTGTTGCTGCAAGGATCAGAACACTATAGCGGAACTCCATTATGGTATGACGTTGTTGCAGAGGCAAGACGTAATTGGTAGCTTTGCGATATCAATATATTCCTTTATCGAAATGAAGATAAATACATGCTTGTAGTTAAGGTAGAACTTGCACATGCAGTTGCATAGTTGCTGCCGTATAAATAACTATAGATAGACATATCTTATATTTTCTCTATCCCATGGAAATTATTTTAACTTTATCTCAGTTTGAATGTATCGAAACTTGTCTTAGATACACCCAGATTTAGATAAAGTTTAAGATAAATTTCATAAAATGGAGGAAATCTATTATATAAATAGCTAGAGAGACGTATAAATAGGTAAGTTTAGATTTAGAAGTCGGCAGCAATCCTCAGAATCCTCCTAGTAGTCTCCGTGCCCAATAATGTCGTCATCAGATTCAGAGTCCTGCTCAGCTGTCCACCGGTATGTATCAAGCTCCTTTAAGAACTGCAACAGACAATGCATGCAAATACATGGTCATTGGATATATCTACATTCATGCATTTTAGTAGGTCAATACGAACTAAGCTATAGTGCTATGTATTTGCCAGAAAATAAAAACGTCTCAGTCATGAGTACCTGTGGCTTTGGGTCCATAGCGAGACATCCCCTCAGGAAAGCGATGATTTCTTGGTCGACCTCCTCTTCCGTCTTCTCGCGACCACGAATCGGCACAGCAATGGCTGTCGGATCCGAAGATGGAGAGCGCCGTATGGAATTATGTCACGATCGTGGTGGCTGAAGTCGGGGAAGATCTCTTCTATCTTTAGCTGGTGTTCGTGGAGCATCGCCTGCATCTCGGCCATTTGGATGCGGTAGTCTTTGTCCACCTCCACATAGCCTCTCGTGCGGTACTCCTCTCTCGTATCGATATCTTCTTCTTCTTCTTCTTCTTCTTCTTCTTCCTCGGAGAGCTCACCGTCCACATCGATCCCTGTCTCGTTATATTTGTCGGCACCGCAGGGAACGCAGCACCCGAATACCAAGGACTTCATGAGATCATGGTAGTCCAGCCACATCTTGCCTCGAGCGGCAAGGTTGCGGTCGATGGAGTCGTCGGAGGACAGCGTGGAGGCCCAGGCGCGGGAGAGGCAGCGGCAACGGTGAAACGCCTTGCGTGGCAGCCGCGCAAAGATTTCCTCTAGCATAAAGTCCAGGAGCAGGACCTGTTGTTGCACCGCCGCGCCACTACAGGAATGGTGGGATACGCCGACGGCCAAACCCTACGCCGAGGGCTTTTTATCGGGGCCGTCGGCGTACGGCCTCGCCGGGGCAGCGCCGGAAGACGCCCGTCGGCGTACACTTGCCGTCGGCGTAGAGGATGCTACGCCGAGGGCAGCCGTCGGCGTCAACCTGGCCCTCGGCGTAGGCACCAGCGTAGCTGCTGCTCCATCGGCGACGCGACGGCGCGCTCACGGCGTCAGGCTAGACGCCGAGGGCTACCCTCGGCATAGGGCATGGCCCCCCTATGCCGACAGCCACCCTCGGCATATAGGATTTTTTTTATTTTTTCCTTTTTTTTCTCTCTCATATTACTTTATATTATGTTTCTATTATTTATTTACTAGTATGAATTATGTAAAAAAAGGTTCTATTTTTTAAGAATTCGACGATGCATTGCATATATGTTGATCCCACGGGTAACGCTCTTCGCAGACGGGTCAACCGGAGCCACTAGGCCGAACTTCTGCTATCTATGTACATATGTCCTTAAACATTTAGGAAAAATTCCATTGCTAACCCTAACTCCAACCCTAACCCTAACCGAGGCCATTCCCGCCCTAGGGTTTCCCGCTTCTGCGGGCCAACTTTCTATTTTGCGAACATTTTGGTAACCCTAAACCTCACCCGGATCCTATCCCTAACCCTAACCCTAGGGGTAGATCTGCGGGGTCCCCGCCCTAGGGTTTGGCTAGCCTTGCATGTACCCGGCGTTGACGATTTCCGCATACATGGGCTAGCACTTGGTAAAATACAGGATCTGTATGTGGAAACTCCCGCCACGGCTCAAACGGAGCCTATTTTATGGTAAAGTATGCCCAACTTATGGTTTCCATGTACATATGTCCTAAACAAACCAAAGCAAGTAAAAAAGTCCATTGGTAAACCCTAGCACGGAGAAAGCTATAGGGGTAGATCTGCGGGGTCCCCGCCCTAGGGTTTTCCAAGATACAGACCATCGGAGCGTCAGAATCCCTGGAAAACTTGCATATGCCCATAACATATGCGTAAAATTGTGATGTAAGGTTTGGCTAACCTTGCATGTACCTGGCGTTGACGATTTCCGCATGCATGGGCTAGCACTTGGTAAAATCCAGGATCTGTATGTGGAAACTCCCGCCACGGCTCAAACGGAGCCTATTTTATGGTAAAGTATGCCCAACCTATGGTTTCCATGTACATATGTCCTAAATAAAGCAAAACAAGTAAAAAAGTCCATTGGTAAACCCTCGCACGGAGAAAGCTATAGGGGTAGATCTGCGGGGTCCCCGCCCAAGGGTTTTCCAAGATACAAACCACCGGAGCGTCGGAATCGCTGGAAAACTTGCATACGCCCATAACATATGTGTACAATTGTGATGTAAGGTTTGGCTAACCTTGCATGTACCCGGCGTTGACGATTTCCGCATGCATGGGCTAGCACTTGGTAAAATCCAGGATCTGTATGTGGAAACTCCCGCCACGGCTCAAACGGAGCCTATTTTATGGTAAAGTATGCCCAACCTATGGTTTCCATGTACATATGTCCTAAACAAAGCAAAACAAGTAAAAAAGTCCATTGGTAAACCCTCGCACGGAGAAAGCTATAGGGGTAGATCTACGGGGTGCCCGCCCTAGGGTTTTCCAAGATACAGACCACCGGAGCGTAGGAATCGCTGGAAAACTTGTGTGTGTCCACATGGCATGCACAAAAGTTATTTGAGAAGGTTTTATATCCAAGGCTACCCCCCAAGGTGTGTCCGGCTTCTCGGACAGGGGGTTCCTACACTTAGGCAGATTCTGGATGTATAGGGGGGAACTCCCTCGGAGGTGAACTGGAGAGAAAACTGATACATTTAAGAACTTAAGACCCACACACGATACAAAACACTTAAATAACTAGACCCACACACATACCAAAGCGCATAAAGTACTAGACCCACACACGAACCGAAACACTTAAAGAACTACACCCACACACAGGAACCAAAACACTTAAAGAAACTAAACCCACCCAGGAACCAAAACACTTAAAGAACTAGACCCACACACAAACCAAAACATTTAAAGAAACTACACCCACACACGAACAAAGCACTTAACACTGGGTCGACGCATGACCCGCTAGACACACGGACTCGACACACACACATATTAATCAGAGAAGTCGAAATCTTCATCCTCGCTGGGGGTGTCCTCTGAAGCGGTGGTTGTAAGGTTCCACGACCACCGTTCATCATTCTCCCCCCATGTCGACGCCTCTCCTTTATCGTACTCTGCTTCAACCTCGGCCTTCCTCTGCCGCTTTCCCGCCCTCCTCTCTCTCCTGTACGCCTGCTTGTCCTTCCAGAATGCGCGCATTGCCTCGACGTCTCCGGGATGGTCTCTGCGCCACTGTGCCATGAACTGCTCGTCCGCCTCGGTGGTATCAATCCGCCGCTGGCCAGCCCTGTACCGCCGCGCTTCACCCTGTGAGCGAAGTAGCGGCTCAGTAGAGAGACTCTGAGCTTCCGTCAGAGACCTGACCTCCGGGAAGTTCATTTCGTGGCGCGGCCGGCCAAACCTCCAAGCCGCAACGTCGTATGCGCGGGCAGCGGCCTCCTTCGTGTAGAAGGTGCCGAGCCACACACGCGTTCCACCGGCGGTGATTTCAGCCGCGAAATGCCCCGGAGGCCGCAGGCGAACGCCGATGAAGCCCGTGTTGCTACGGCGAAGAGGAGCCATCTCAGCGGCAGCTCAGCTCAGAGGATTTTGTGGTGATGTTGGATGAGAGAAGTGATGAGGGGAGAAATGTTGCTGGTGCGGTTAGTGGAGAAGACATGGCTATATATAGGCCGACGAGGGGCTGAAACGGCGGGAAAACTTGGCGGGAGAGAATGGGCGGGAAAGGGTGGGCGGGAAAACTTGGCGGGAGAGAATGAGCGGGAAAGGGTGGGCGGGAAAACTTGGCGGGAAATCATGGCGGTAAAAAAGGGCGGGAGAGAAGCAGCGGGAAAGGGTGGGCGGGAAAAAAGGGCGGGATTCCTACACTTAGGCAGATTATGCATGTATAGGGGGGAACTCCCTCGGAGTTGAACCGGAGAGAAATTTGAGATCATATGGGATGATCCTTGTTTCCACATGTACCTATGACCTAACCAAGCTCAAATGGAGGAATATGCCCACCGGGGGACCCCCGACGGGATGCAGTCAAAGGGGTAGACCGCGCGGTCAACAGAACTAGGGTTTCATCGGAAATCGACCATCAGATCTAGGGAATGGCCCCAAAACTTGTGTGTGTCCACATGGAATGCACAAAACTGATTTGAGATGGTTTTATATCCAAGGCTACCCCCCCCCCAGGTGTGTCCGGCTTCTCGGACAGGGGGTTCCTACACTTAGGCAGATTATGCATGTATAGGGGGAACTCCCTCGGAGGTGAACCGGAGAGAAACTTGAGATCATATGGGATGATCCTTGTTTCCACATGTACCTATGACCTAACCAAGCTCAAATGGAGGCATATGCCCACCGGGGGACCCCCGATGGGATGCAGTCAAAGGGGTAGACCGCGCGGTCAACAAAACTAGGGTTTCGTCGGAAATCGAGCATCGGATCTAGGGAATGGCCCCAAAACTTGTGTGTGTCCACATGGAATGCACAAAAGTGATTTGATATGGTTTTATATCCAAGGCTACCCCCCAGGTGTGTCCGGCTTCTCGGACAGGGGGTTACTACACTTAGGCAGATTATGCATGTATAGGGGGAACTCCCTCGTAGGTGAACCGGAGAGAAACTTGAGATCATATGGGATGATCCTTGTTTCCACATGTACCTATGACCTAACCAAGCTCAAATGGAGGCATATGCCCACCGGGGGACCCCCGATGGGATGGCCAAAGGGGTAGACCGCGCGGTCACCGTAACTAGGGTTTCGTCGGAAATCGAGCATCGGATCTAGGGAATGGCCCCAAAACTTGTGTGTGTCCACATGGAATGCACAAAATTGATTTGAGATGGTTTTATATCCAAGGCTACCCCTGTGTGTGTCCGCTTTCTGGACAGGGGGTTACTACACTTAGGCAGATTATGCATGTATAGGGGGAACTCCTGAGGTGAACCGGAGAGAAACTTGAGATCATATGGGATGATCCTTGTTTCCACATGTACCTATGACCTAACCAAGCTCAAATGGAGGCATTTGCCCACGGGGGTACCCCGATGGGATGCAGTCAAAGGGGTAGACCGCGCGGTCACCGTAACTAGGGTTTCGTCGAAATCGAGCATCGGATCTAGGGAATGGCCCCAAAACTTGTGTGTGTCCACATGGAATGCACAAAAGTGATTTGAGATGGTTTTATATCCAAGGCTACCCCCTGTGTGTGTCCCGCTTCTGACAGGGGGTTACTACACTTAGGCAGATTATGCATGTATAGGGGAACTCCTGAGTTGAACCGGAGAGAAACTTGAGATCATATGGGATGATCCTTGTTTCCACATGTACCTATGACCTAACCAAGCTCAAATGGAGGCATATGCCCACCGGGGACCCCGATGGGATGCAACAAAGGGGTAGACCGCGCGGTCAACAAAACTAGGGTTTCATCGAAATCGAGCATCGGATCTAGGAATGGCCCCAAAACTTGTGTGTGTCCACATGGAATGCACAAAAGTGATTTGATATGGTTTTATATCCAAGGCTACTCCCCGTGTGTGTCCGGCTTCTCGGACAGGGGGTTACTACACTTAGGCAGATTATGCATGTATAGGGGGAACTCCCTCGTAGGTGAACCGGAGAGAAACTTGAGATCATATGGGATGATCCTTGTTTCCACATGTACCTATGACCTAACCAAGCTCAAATGGAGGCATATGCCCACCGGGGACCGATGGGATGCAACAAAGGGGTAGGACCGCGCGGTCAATGTAACTAGGGTTTCGTGGAAATCGAGCATCGGATCTAGGGAATGGCCCCAAAACTTGTGTGTGTCCACATGGAATGCACAAAATTGATTTGAGATGGTTTTATATCCAAGGCTACCTCTGTGTGTGTCCCGCTTCTGACAGGGGGTTACTACACTTAGGCAGATTATGCATGTATAGGGGGAACTCCCTGAGGTGAACCGGAGAGAAACTTGAGATCATATGGGATGATCCTTGTTTCCACATGTACCTATGACCTAACCAAGCTCAAATGGAGGGCATATGCCCACCGGGCACCCCCCGATGGGATGCAGTCAAAGGGGTAGACCGCGCGGTCACCGTAACTAGGGTTTCGTCGAAATCGAGCATCGGATCTAGGGAATGGCCCCAAAACTTGTGTGTGTCCACATGGAATGCACAAAAGTGATTTGAGATAGTTTTATATCCAAGGCTACCCCCCTGTGTGTGTGGCTTCTCGGACAGGGGGTTACTACACTTAGGCAGATTATGCATGTATAGGGGGGAACTCCCTCTGAGTTGAACCGGAGAGAAACTTGAGATCATATGGGATGATCCTTGTTTCCACATGTACCTATGACCTAACCAAGCTCAAATGGAGGCATATGCCCACCGGGGACCCCGATTGGATGCGCTCAAAGGGGTAGACCGCGCGGTCACCGTAACTAGGGTTTCGTCGGAAATCGAGCATCGGATCTAGGGAATGGCCCCAAAACTTGTGTGTGTCCACATGGAATGCACAAAAGTGATTTGAGATGGTTTTATATCCAAGACTACCTCTGTGTGTCCCGGCTTCTGACAGGGGGTTACTACACTTAGGCAGATTATGCATGTATAGGGGGGAACTCCCTCGGAGGTGAACCGGAGAGAAACTTGAGATCATATGGTATGATCCTTGTTTCCACATGTACCTATGACCTAACCAAGCTCAAATGGAGGCATATGCCCACCGGGACCCGATGGGATGCAATAAAGCGGTAGACCGCGCGGTCAACAGAACTAGGGTTTCGTCGGAAATCGAGCATCGGATCTAGGGAATGGCCCCAAAACTTGTGTGTGTACACATGGAATGCACAAAAGTGATTTGAGATGGTTTTATATCCAAGGCTACCCCCCAGGTGTGTCCGGCTTCTCGGACAGGGGGTTCCTACACTTAGGCAGATTATGCATGTATAGGGGGGAACTCCCTCGGAGGTGAACCGGAGAGAAACTTGAGATCATATGGGATGATCCTTGTTTCCACATGTACCTATGACCTAACCAAGCTCAAATGGAGGCATATGCCCACCGGGGGACCCCCGATGGGATGCAACAAAGGGGTAGACCGCGCGGTCACCGTAACTAGGGTTTCGGCTTTAAATCGAGCATCGGATCTAGGGAATGGCCCCAAAACTTGTGTGTGTCCACATGGAATGCACAAAAGTGATTTGAGATGGTTTTATATCCAAGGCTACCCCAGGTGTGTCCGGCTTCTCGGACAGGGGGTTACTACACTTAGGCAGATTATGCATGTATAGGGGAACTCCCTCGTAGGTGAACCGGAGAGAAACTTTAGATCATATGGGATGATCCTTGTTTCCACATGTACCTATGACCTAACCAACCTCAAATGGAGGCATATGCCCACCAGGGGACCCCCGATGGGATGCAGTCAAAGGGGTAGACCGCACGGTCAACAGAACTAGGGTTTCGTCGGAAATCGAGCATCGGATCTAGGGAATGGCCCCAAAACTTGTGTGTGTCCACATGGAATGCACAAAACTGATTTGAGATGGTTTTATATCCAAGGCTACCCCCCAGGTGTGTACTCTTTCTCGGACAGGGGGTTCCTACACTTAGGAAGATTATGCATGTATATGTGTGGAACTCCCTGTCTAGATAACCGGAGAGAAACTTGAGATCATATGGGATGATCCTTGTTTCCACATGTACCTATGACCTAACCAAGCTCAAATGGAGGCATATTCCCACCGGGGGACCCCCGATGGGATGCAGTCAAAGGGGTAGACCGCGCGGTCAACTGAACTAGGGTTTCGTCGGAAATCGAGCATCGGATCTAGGGAATGGCCCCAAAACTTGTGTGTGTCCACATGGAATGCACAAAAGTGATTTGAGATGGTTTTATATCCAAGGCTACTCCCTCTGTGTGTCCGGCTTCTCGGACAGGGGGTTACTACACTTAGGCAGATTATGCATGTATAGGGGGGAACTCCCTCGGAGTTGAACCGGAGAGAAACTTGAGATCATATGGGATGATCCTTGTTTCCACATGTACCTATGACCTAACCAAGCTCAAATGGAGGCATATTCCCACCGGGGGACCCCCGACTGGATGCAGTCAAAGGGGTAGACCGCGCGGTCAACAGAACTAGGGTTGCGTCGGAAATCGAGCATCTGGATCTAGGGAATGGCCCCAAAACTTGTGTGTGTCCACATGGAATGCACAAAAGTGATTTGAGATAGTTTTATATCCAAGGCTACCTCTGTGTGTGTCCGGCTTCTCGGACAGGGGGTTACTACACTTAGGCAGATTATGCATGTATAGGGGGGAACTCCCTCGGAGTTGAACCGGAGAGAAACTTGAGATCCTATGGGATGATCCTTGTTTCCACATGTACCTATGACCTAACCAAGCTCAAATGGAGGCATATGCCCACCGGGGGACCCCCGATTGGATGCAGTCAAAGGGCTAGACCACGCGGTCAACAGAACTAGGGTTTCGTCGGAAATCGAGCATCGGATCTAGGGAATGGCCAAAAAAATTGTGTGTGTCCACATGGAATGCACAAAAGTGATTTGAGATGTTTTTATATCCAAGGCTACCCCCCAGGTGTGTCCGGCTTCTCGGACAGGGGGTTACTACACTTAGGCAGATTATGCATGTATAGGGGGGAACTCCCTCGGAGGTGAACCGGATAGAAACTTGAGATCATATGGGATGATCCTTGTTTCCACATGTACCTATGACCTAACCAAGCTCAAATGGAGGCATATTCCCACCGGGGGACCCCCGATTGGATGCAGTCAAAGGGGTAGACCGCGCGGTCAACAGAACTAGGGTTTCGTCGGAAATCGAGCATCGGATCTAGGGAATGGCCCCAAAACTTGTGTGTGTCCACATGGAATGCACAAAAGTGATTTTAGATGGTTTTATATCCAAGGCTACCCCCCAGGTGTGTCCGGCTTCTCGGACATGGGGTTACTACACTTAGGCAGATTATGCATGTATAGGGGGGAACTCCCTCGGAGGTGAACCGGAGAGAAACTTGAGATCATATGGGATGATCCTTGTTTCCACATGTACCTATGACCTAACCAAGCTCAAATGGAGGCATATGCCCACCGTGGGGACCGATGGGATGCAACAAAGGGGTAGACCGCGCGGTCAACGTAACTAGGGTTTCGTCTAAATCGAGCATCGGATCTAGGGAATGGCCCCAAAACTTGTGTGTGTCCACATGGAATGCACAAAAGTGATTTGAGATGGTTTTATATCCAAGGCTACTTCCCCGTGTGTGTCCGGCTTCTCGGACAGGGGGTTCCTACACTTAGGCAGATTATGCATGTATAAGGGGGAACTCCCTCGGAGGTGAACTGGAGAGAAACTTGAGATCATATGGGATGATCCTTGTTTCCACATGTACCTATGACCTAAACAAGCTCAAATGGAGGCATATGCCCACCGGGGGACCCCCGATGGGATGCGCCAAAAGCGGTAGACCGCGCGGTCAACGTAACTAGGGTTTCGTCGAAATCGAGCATCGGATCTAGGGAATGGCCCCAAAACTTGTGTGTGTACACATGGAATGCACAAAAGTGATTTGAGATGGTTTTATATCCAAGGCTACCCCCCCCCGTGTGTGTCCTGGCTTCTGGACAGGGGGTTACTACACTTAGGCAGATTATGCATGTATAGGGAACTCCCTGAGTTGAACCGGAGAGAAACTTGAGATCATATGGGATGATCCTTGTTTCCACATGTACCTATGACCTAACCAAGCTCAAATGGAGGCATATGCCCACCGGGGACCCCGATTGGATGCAACAAAGGGGTAGACCGCGCGGTCAACGTAACTAGGGTTTCGTCGGAAATCGAGCATCGGATCTAGGGAATGGCCCCAAAACTTGTGTGTGTCCACATGGAATGCACAAAAGTGATTTGAGATGGTTTTATATCCAAGGCTACCCCTCAGGTGTGTCCGGCTTCCTGGACAGGGGGTTACTACACTTAGGCAGCATTATGCATGTATAGGGGGAACTCCTCTGAGGTGAACCGGAGAGAAACTTGAGATCATATGGTATGATCCTTGTTTCCACATGTACCTATGACCTAACCAAGCTCAAATGGAGGCATATGCCCACCGGGGACCCCGATGGGATGCAGTCAAAGCGGTAGACCGCGCGGTCAATGTAATCTAGGGTTTCGCCTGGAAATCGAGCATCGGATCTAGGGAATGGCCCCAAAACTTGTGTGTGTACACATGGAATGCACAAAAGTGATTTGAGATGGTTTTATATCCAAGGCTACTTCCCTGTGTGTGTCCGGCTTCTGACAGGGGGTTCCTACACTTAGGCAGATTATGCATGTATAGGGGAACTCCCTGGAGGTGAACCGGAGAGAAACTTGAGATCATATGGGATGATCCTTGTTTCCACATGTACCTATGACCTAACCAAGCTCAAATGGAGGCATATGCCCACCGGGGACCCCGATGGGATGCAATAAAGGGGTAGACCGCGCGGTCAACGCAAATAGGGTTTCGTCGGAAATCGAGCATCTGGATCTAGGGAATGGCCCCAAAACTTGTGTGTGTCCACATGGAATGCACAAAAGTGATTTGAGATGGTTTTATATCCAAGGCTACTCCCTGTGTGTGTCCTGGCTTCTGGACAATGGGGTTACTACACTTAGGCAGATTATGCATGTATAGGGGAACTCCCTCGTAGGTGAACCGGAGAGAAACTTTAGATCATATGGGATGATCCTTGTTTACACATGTACCTATGACCTAACCAACCTCAAATGGAGGCATATTCCCACCAGGGGACCCCCGATGGGATGCAAATAAAGGGGTAGACCGCACGGTCACCGTAACTAGGGTTTCGTTTCAAATCGAGCATCTGGATCTAGGGAATGGCCCCAAAACTTGTGTGTGTCCACATGGAATGCACAAAACTGATTTGAGATGGTTTTATATCCAAGGCTACCCCCTGTGTGTGTGTCCGGTTTCTGGACAGGGGTTCTTACACTTAGGCAGATTATGCATGTATAGGGGAACTCCCTGAGGTGAACCTGAGAGAAACTTGAGATCATATGGGATGCTCCGTGTTTCCACATGTACCTATGACCTAACCAAGCTCAAATGGAGGCATATTCCCACCGGGGACCCCCGATGGGATGCAACAAAGGGGTAGACCGCGCGGTCAACCGAACTAGGGTTTCGGAAATCGAGCATCGGATCTAGGGAATGGCCCCAAAACTTGTGTGTGTCCACATGGAATGCACAAAAGTGATTTGAGATGGTTTTATATCCAAGGCTACCTCTGTGTGTGTCCGGCTTCTGGACAGGGGGTTACTACACTTAGGCAGATTCTGCATGTATAGGGGGGAACTCACTCTGAGTTGAACCTGAGAGAAACTTGAGATCATATGGGATGATCCTTGTTTCCACATGTACCTATGACCTAACCAAGCTCAAATGGAGGCATATTCCCACCGGGGGACCCCCGATCGGATGCACAAAGGGGTAGACCGCGCGGTCACCGTAACTAGGGTTGCGTCGAAATCGAGCATCGGATCTAGGGAATGGCCCCAAAACTTGTGTGTGTCCACATGGAATGCACAAAAGTGATTTGAGATAGTTTTATATCCAAGGCTACCCCCTGTGCGTGTCCCGCTTCTGACAGGGGGTTACTACACTTAGGCAGACATTATGCATGTATAGGGGGAACTCCCTGAGTTGAACCGGAGAGAAACTTGAGATCCTATGGGATGATCCTTGTTTCCCACATGTACCTATGACCTAACCAAGCTCAAATGGAGGCATATGCCCACCGGGGACCCCGATTGGATGCAAATAAAGGGCTAGACCACGCGGTCAACGTAACTAGGGTTTCGCTGGAAATCGAGCATCTGATCTAGGGAATGGCCAAAAAATTGTGTGTGTCCACATGGAATGCACAAAAGTGATTTGAGATGTTTTTATATCCAAGGCTACTCCCTGTGTGTGTCCGGCTTCTGACAGTGGGGTTACTACACTTAGGCAGATTATGCATGTATAGGGGAACTCCCTGAGGTGAACCGGATAGAAACTTGAGATCATATGGGATGATCCTTGTTTCCACATGTACCTATGACCTAACCAAGCTCAAATGGAGGCATATTCCCACCGGGGGACCCCGATTGGATGCAACCAAAGGGGTAGACCGCGCGGTCACCGTAACTAGGGTTTCGTCGGAAATCGAGCATCGGATCTAGGGAATGGCCCCAAAACTTGTGTGTGTCCACATGGAATGCACAAAAGTGATTTTAGATGGTTTTATATCCAAGGCTACCCCCTGTGTGTGTCCGGCTTCTGGACATGGGGTTACTACACTTAGTGCAGATTATGCATGTATAGGGGAACTCCTGAGGTGAACCGGAGAGAAACTTGAGATCATATGGGATGATCCTTGTTTCCACATGTACCTATGACCTAACCAAGCTCAAATGGAGGCATATGCCCACCGGGGACCGATGGGATGCAACAAAGGGGTAGACCGCGCGGTCACCGTAACTAGGGTTTCGTCGAAATCGAGCATCGGATCTAGGGAATGGCCCCAAAACTTGTGTGTGTCCACATGGAATGCACAAAAGTGATTTGAGATGGTTTTATATCCAAGGCTACCCCCTGTGTGTGTCCGGCTTCTGACAGGGGGTTCCTACACTTAGGCAGACATTATGCATGTATAAGGGGAACTCCCTGAGGTGAACCGGAGAGAAACTTGAGATCATATGGGATGATCCTTGTTTCCACATGTACCTATGACCTAAACAAGCTCAAATGGAGGCATATGCCCACCGGGGACCCCCGATGGGATGCAAGTCAAAGGGGTAGACCGCGCGGTCACCGTAACTAGGGTTTCGTCGAAATCGAGCATCGGATCTAGGGAATAGCCCCAAAACTTGTGTGTGTCCACATGGAATGCACAAAAGTGATTTGAGATGGTTTTATATCCAAGGCTACTCCCGTGTGTGTCCGGCTTTCTGACAGGGGGTTACTACACTTAGGCAGATTATGCATGTATAGGGGGAACTCCCTCGTAGGTGAACCGGAGAGAAACTTTAGATCATATGGGATGATCCTTGTTTCCACATGTACCTATGACCTAAACAAGCTCAAATGGAGGCATATGCCCACCGGGGGACCCCCGATGGGATGCAGTCAAAGCGGTAGACCGCGCGGTCACCGTAACTAGGGTTTCACGAAATCGAGCATCGGATCTAGGGAATGGCCCCAAAACTTGTGTGTGTACACATGGAATGCACAAAAGTGATTTGAGATGGTTTTATATCCAAGGCTACCCCCCTCTGTGTGTGTCCGCTTTCTGACAGGGGGTTACTACACTTAGGCAGATTATGCATGTATAGGGGGAACTCCTGAGTTGAACCGGAGAGAAACTTGAGATCATATGGGATGATCCTTGTTTCCACATGTACCTATGACCTAACCAAGCTCAAATGGAGGCATATGCCCACCGGGGACCCCGATTGGATGCAACAAAGGGGTAGACCGCGCGGTCAACGTAACTAGGGTTTCGCTGGAAATCGAGCATCGGATCTAGGAATGGCCCCAAAACTTGTGTGTGTCCACATGGAATGCACAAAAGTGATTTGAGATGGTTTTATATCCAAGGCTACTCCCAGGTGTGTCCGGCTTCTGACAGGGGTTACTACACTTAGGCAGATTATGCATGTATAGGGGGAACTCCCTCGGAGGTGAACCGGAGAGAAACTTGAGATCATATGGTATGATCCTTGTTTCCACATGTACCTATGACCTAACCAAGCTCAAATGGAGGCATATGCCCACCGGGGACCCTCGATGGGATGCAATCAAAGCGGCAGACCGCGCGGTCACCGTAACTAGGGTTTCGTTTAAATCGAGCATCGGATCTAGGGAATGGCCCCAAAACTTGTGTGTGTACACATGGAATGCACAAAAGTGATTTGAGATGGTTTTATATCCAAGGCTACCCCCTGTGTGTGTCCCATTTCTGACAGGGGGTTCCTACACTTAGGCAAAGATTATGCATGTATAGTGGAACTCCCTGAGGTGAACCGGAGAGAAACTTGAGATCATATGGGATGATCCTTGTTTCCACATGTACCTATGACCTAACCAAGCTCAAATGGAGGCATATGCCCACCGGGGACCCCGATGGGATGCGCCAAAGGGGTAGACCGCGCGGTCAACAGAAATAGGGTTTCGTCTAAATCGAGCATCTGGATCTAGGGAATGGCCCCAAAACTTGTGTGTGTCCACATGGACTGCACAAAAGTGATTTGAGATGGTTTTATATCCAAGGCTACCCTGTGTGTGTCCTGGCTTCTGACAGGGGGTTACTACACTTAGGCAGATTATGCATGTATAGGGGTTCTACATCGTAGGTGAACCGGAGAGAATCTTTATATCATATGGGATGATCCTTGTTTCCACATGTACCTATGACCTAACCAATCTCAAATGGAGGCATATGCCCACCAGGGGACCCCGATGGGATGCACAAAGGTAGACCGCACGGTCAACGTAACTAGGGTTTCTGGAAATCGAGCATCTGATCTAGGGAATGGCCCCAAAACTTGTGTGTGTCCACATGGAATGCACAAAACTGATTTGAGATGGTTTTATATCCAAGGCTACCTCTGTGTGTGTCCGGTTTCTGGACAGGGGGTTCCTACACTTAGGCAGATTATGCATGTATAGGGGAACTCCCTCGAGGTGAACCGGAGAGAAACTTGAGATCATATGGGATGATCCTTGTTTCCACATGTACCTATGACCTAACCAAGCTCAAATGGAGGCATATTCCCCACCGGGGACCCCGATGGGATGCAACAAAGGGGTAGACCGCGCGGTCAACCGAACTAGGGTTTCGCTTCTGAAATCGAGCATCGGATCTAGGGAATGGCCCCAAAACTTGTGTGTGTCCACATGGAATGCACAAAAGTGATTTGAGATGGTTTTATATCCAAGGCTACCCCCTGTGTGTGTCCGGCTTCTCTGACAGGGGGTTACTACACTTAGGCAGATTATGCATGTATAGGGGAACTCCCTGAGTTGAACCGGAGAGAAACTTGAGATCATATGGGATGATCCTTGTTTCCACATGTACCTATGACCTAACCAAGCTCAAATGGAGGCATATTCCCACCTGGGGACCCCGACCGGATGCAACAAAGGGGTAGACCGCGCGGTCACCGTAACTAGGGTTGCGTCGAAATCGAGCATCGGATCTAGGGAATGGCCCCAAAACTTGTGTGTGTCCACATGGAATGCACAAAAGTGATTTGAGATGGTTTTATATCCAAGGCTACCCCCCTCAAAGTGCGTGTCCCGCTTCCTGACAGGGGGTTACTACACTTGTGCAGATTATGCATGTATAGGGGGAACTCCTCTGAGTTGAACCGGAGAGAAACTTGAGATCCTATGGGATGATCCTTGTTTCCACATGTACCTATGACCTAAACAAGCTCAAATGGAGGCATATGCCCACCGGGGACCCCGATTGGATGCAACAAAGGGCTAGACCACGCGGTCAACGTAACTAGGGTTTCGTCGAAATCGAGCACTGATCTAGGGAATGGCCAAAAATTGTGTGTGTCCACATGGAATGCACAAAAGTGATTTGAGATGTTTTTATATCCAAGGCTACCTCTGTGTGTCCGGCTTCTGGACAGGGGGTTACTACACTTAGGCAGATTATGCATGTATAGGGGGGAACTCCCTCGGAGGTGAACCGGATAGAAACTTGAGATCATATGGGATGATCCTTGTTTCCACATGTACCTATGACCTAACCAAGCTCAAATGGAGGCATATTCCCACCGGGGGACCCCCGATTGGATGCAGTCAAAGGGGTAGACCGCATGTCAACCGTAACTAGGGTTTCGTCGGAAATCGAGCATCTGGATCTAGGGAATGGCCCCAAAACTTGTGTGTGTCCACATGGAATGCACAAAAGTGATTTTAGATGGTTTTATATCCAAGGCTACCTCCCTGTGTGTGTCCGCTTCTCGGACATGGGGTTACTACACTTAGGCAGATTATGCATGTATAGGGGAACTCCCTGAGGTGAACCGGAGAGAAACTTGAGATCATATGGGATGATCCTTGTTTCCACATGTACCTATGACCTAAACAAGCTCAAATGGAGGCATATGCCCACCGGGGACCCCCGATGGGATGCAATAAAGGGGTAGACCGCGCGGTCACCGTAACTAGGGTTTCGTACAAATCGAGCACTGGATCTAGGGAATAGCCCCAAAACTTGTGTGTGTCCACATGGAATGCACAAAAGTGATTTGAGATGGTTTTATATCCAAGGCTACCCCCTGTGTGTCCTGGCTTCTGGACAGGGGGTTACTACACTTAGGCAAGATTATGCATGTATAGGGGAACTCCCTCGTAGGTGAACCGGAGAGAAACTTTAGATCATATGGGATGATCCTTGTTTCCACATGTACCTATGACCTAACCAAGCTCAAATGGAGGCATATGCCCACCGGGGACCCCGATGGGATGCAATCAAAGGGGTAGACCGCGCGGTCAACGTAACTAGGGTTTCGTCGGAAATCGAGCATCGGATCTAGGGAATGGCCCCAAAACTTGTGTGTGTCCACATGGAATGCACAAAAGTGATTTGAGATGGTTTTATATCCAAGGCTACCCCCAGGTGTGTCCTGGCTTCTGGACAGGGGGTTACTACACTTAGGCAGATTATGCATGTATAGGGGAACTCCCTGAGGTGAACCGGAGAGAAACTTGAGATCATATGGGATGATCCTTGTTTCCACATGTACCTATGACCTAACCAAGCTCAAATGGAGGCATATGCCCACCGGGGACCCCGATGGGATGCGATCAAAGGGGTAGACCGCGCGGTCAACGTAACTAGGGTTTCGTTTAAATCGAGCATCGGATCTAGGGAATGGCCCCAAAACTTTTGTGTGTCCACATGGAATGCACAAAAGTGATTTGAGAAGGTTTTATATCCAAGGCTACCCCCCAGGTGTGTCCGGCTTCTTGGAGAGGGGGTTACTACACTTAGGCAGAGTATGCATGTATAGGGGAACTCCTCTCGAGTTGAACCTGAGAGAAACGTGAGATCATATGGGATTATCCTTGTTTCCACATGTACCTATGACCTAACCAAGCTCAAATGGAGGCATATGCCCACCGGGGACCCCCGATTGGATGCAAGCCAAAGGGGTAGACCGCGCGGTCAATCGAACTAGGGTTGCGCCGGAAATCGAGCATCGGATCTAGGGAATGGCCCCAAAACTTGTGTGTGTTCACATGGAATGCACAAAAGTGATTTGAGATGGTTTTATATCCAAGGCTACCCCCCCTGTGTGTGTCCTATTTCTGGACAGGGGGTTACTACACTTAGGCAGATTATGCATGTATAGGGGGAACTCCTGAGTTGAACCGGAGAGAAACTTGAGATCCTATGGGATGATCCTTGTTTCCACATGTACCTATGACCTAACCAAGCTCAAATGGAGGCATATGCCCACCGGGGGACCCCCGATTGGATGCAGTCAAAGGGGTAGACCACGCGGTCAACAGAACTAGGGTTTCGTCGGAAATCGAGCATCAGATCTAGGGAATGGCCCCAAAACTTGTGTGTGTCCACATGGAATGCACAAAAGTGATTTGAGATGGTTTTATATCCAAGGCTACCTCTGTGTGTCCGGCTTCTGACAGGGGGTTCCTACACTTAGGCAGATTATGCATGTATAGGGGGAACTCCCTCGAAGGTGAACCGGAGAGAAACTTGAGATCATATGGGATGATCCTTGTTTCCACATGTACCTATGACCTAACCAAGCTCAAATGGAGGCATATTCCCACCTGGGACCCCCCGATTGGATGCGGCCAAAGGGGTGGACCACGCGGTCAACGTAACTAGGGTTTCATTTGGAATCGAGCATCGGATCTAGGGAATGGCCCCAAAACTTGTGTGTGTCCACATGGAATGCACAAAAGTGATTTGAGATGGTTTTATATCCAAGGCTACTCCCTCGTGTGTCCGGCTTCTGGATGTGGGGTTACTACACTTAGGCAGATTATGCATGTATAGGGGAACTCCTGAGGTGAACCGGAGAGAAACTTGAGATCATATGGGATGATCCTTGTTTCCACATGTACCTATGACCTAACCAAGCTCAAATGGAGGCATATGCCCACCGGGGACCTCCCGATGGGATGCAAATAAAGGGGTAGACCGCGCGTCAATGTAACTAGGGTTTCGTCTGGAAATCGAGCATCTGGATCTAGGGAATGGCCCCAAAACTTGTGTGTGTCCACATGGAATGCACAAAAGTGATTTGAGATGGTTTTATATCCAAGGCTACTCCCCTGTGTGTCCTGGCTTCTCGGATGTGGGGTTCCTACACTTAGGCAAGCATTATGCATGTATAGGGGAGAACTCCCTGAGGTGAACCGGAGAGAAACTTGAGATCATATGGGATGATCCTTGTTTTCACATGTACCTATGACCTAACGAAGCTCAAATGGAGGCATATGCCCACCGGGGACCCCCGATGGGATGCAAGCCAAAGGGGTAGACCGCGCGGTCAACGTAACTAGGGTTTCGTCTCTAAATCGAGCATCGGATCTAGGGAATGGCCCCAAAACTTGTGTGTGTCCACATGGAATGCACAAAACTGATTTGAGATGGTTTTATATCCAAGGCTACCCCCTGTGTGTGTCCGCTTCTCGGACAGGGGGTTACTACACTTAGGCATTATGCATGTATAGGGGGAACTCCTCGTAGGTGAACCAGAGAGAAACTTTGGATCATATGGCATGATCCTTGTTTCCACATGTACCTATGACCTAACCAAGCTCAAATGGAGGCATATGCCCACCGGGGACCCCGATGGGATGCAATCAAAGGGGTAGACCGCGCGGTCAATTAACTAGGGTTTCGTTTAAATCGAGCATCGGATCTAGGGAATGGCCCCAAAACTTGTGTGTGTCCACATGGAATGCACAAAAGTGATTTGAGATGGTTTTATATCCAAGGCTACTCCCTCTGGTGTGTCCTGGCTTCTGACAGGGGGTTACTACACTTAGGCAGACATTATGCATGTATAGGGGGAACTCCTCGTAGGTGAACCGGAGAGAAACTTTAGATCATATGGGATGATCCTTGTTTCCACATGTACCTATGACCTAACCAAGCTCAAATGGAGGCATATGCCCACCGGGGACCCCGATGGGATGCAACAAAGGGGTAGACCGCACGGTCAATGTAACTAGGGTTTCGTTTAAATCGAGCATCGGATCTAGGGAATGGCCCCAAAACTTGTGTGTGTCCACATGGAATGCACAAAACTGATTTGAGATGGTTTTATATCCAAGGCTACTCCCCCAGGTGTGTCCGCTTCTGACAGTGGGGGTTCCTACACTTAGGCAGATTATGCATGTATAGGTGGGAACTCCCTGAGGTGAACCGGAGAGAAACTTGAGATCATATGGGATGATCCTGTTTCCACATGTACCTATGACCTAACCAAGCTCAAATGGAGGCATATGCCCACCGGGGACCCCGATGGGATGCGATCAAAGAGGTAGACCGCGCGGTCAACGTAACTAGGGTTTCGTCGGAGAAATCGAGCATCTGATCTAGGGAATGGCCCCAAAACTTGTGTTTGTCCATATGGAATGCACAAAAGTGATTTGAGATGGTTTTATATCCAAGGCTACCTCTGTGTGTGTCCGGCTTCTCGGACAGGGGGTTACTACACTTAGGCACATTATGCATGTATAGGGGAAGTCCCTGAGTTGAACCGGAGAGAAACTTTAGATCATATGGGATGATCCTTGTTTCCACATGTACCTATGACCTAACCAAGCTCAAATGGAGGCATATGCCCACCGGGGACCCCGATTGGATGCAAATAAAGGGGTAGACCGCGCGGTCAACGTAACTAGGGTTGCGTCGAAATCGAGCATCGGATCTAGGAATGGCCCCAAAACTTGTGTGTGTCCACATGGAATGCACAAAAGTTATTTGAGATGGTTTTATATCCAAGGCTACCCCTCGTGTGTGTCCTATTTCTGACAGGGGGTTACTACACTTAGGCAGATTATGCATGTATAGGGGGAACTCCCTCGGAGTTGAACCGGAGAGAAACTTGAGATCATATGGGATGATCCTTGTTTCCACAAGTACCTATGACCTAACCAAGCTCAAATGGAGGCATATGCCCACCGGGGGACCCCCGATTGGATGCAGTCAAAGGGGTAGACCTCGCTGTCAACCGTAACTAGGGTTTCGCTTTAAATCGAGCATCGGATCTAGGGAATGGCCCCAAAACTTGTGTGTGTCCACATGGAATGCCCAAAAGTGATTTGAGATGGTTTTATATCCAAGGCTACCCCCTCTGTGTGTGTCCTAGCTTCTCGGACAGGGGGTTACTACACTTAGCAGATTATGCATGTATAGGGGGAACTCCTGAGGTGAACCGGAGAGAAACTTGAGATCATATGGGATGATCCTTGTTTCCACAAGTACCTATGACCTAACCAAGCTCAAATGGAGGCATATGCCCACCGGGGGACCCCCGATTGGATGCAGTCAAAGGGGTAGACCGCGCAGTCAACAGAACTACGGTTCGGCTTTGGAAATCGAGCATCGGATCTAGTGAATGGCCCCAAAACTTGTGTGTGTCCACATGGAATGCAGAAAAGTGATTTGAGATGGTTTTATATCCAAGGCTACCCCTTCCGTGTGTGTCCGGCTTCTCGGACAGGGGGTTACTACACTTAGGCAACATTATGCATGTATAGGGGGAACTCCCTCGGAGGTGAACCGGAGAGAAACTTGAGATCATATGGGATGATCCTTGTTTCCACATGTACCTATGACCTAACCAAGCTCAAATGGAGGCATATGCCCACCGGGGACCCCCGATTGGATGCGCTCAAAGGTAGACCGCGCTGCTCAACCGTAACTAGGGTTTCGTCTTAAATCGAGCATCGGATCTAGGGAATGGCCCCAAAACTTGTGTGTGTCCACATGGAATGCACAAAAGTGATTTGAGATGGTTTTATATCCAAGGCTACCCCGTGTGTGTCCGGCTTCTGACAGGGGGGTTACTACACTTAGGCAGATTATGCATGTATAGGGGGGAACTCCCTCGGAGGTGAACCAGAGAGAAACTTGAGATCATATGGGATGATCCTTGTTTCCACATGTACCTATGACCTAACCAAGCTCAAATGGAGGCATATGCCCACAGGGGACCCCCGATGGGATGCAATCAAAGGGGTAGACCACGCGGTCAACGTAACTAGGGTTTCGTCGAAATCGAGCATCTGGATCTAGGGAATGGCCCCAAAACTTGTGTGTGTCCACATGGAATGCACAAAACTGATTTGAGATGGTTTTATATCCAAGGCTACTCCCCTGTGTGTCCCATTTCTTGACAGTGGGGTTCCTACACTTAGGCAACATTATGCATGTATAGGGGAACTCCCTGAGGTGAACCTGAGAGAAACTTGAGATCATATGGGATGATCCTTGTTTCCACATGTACCTATGACCTAACCAAGCTCAAATGGAGGCATATGCCCACTGGGGGACCCCCGATGGGATGCAGTCAAAGGGGTAGACCGCGCGGTCAACGTAACTAGGGTTTCGCTGGAAATCGAGCATCGGATCTAGGGAATGGCCCCAAAACTTGTGTGTGTCCACATGGAATGCACAAAAGTGATTTGAGATGGTTTTATATCCAAGGCGACACCGCCGCTGTGTTGTGCTTCGGGGACAGGTGTGTACTACACTTAGGCAGATTATGCATGTATAGGGGGGAACTCCCTCGTAGGTGAACCGGAGAGAAACTTTAGATCATATGGGATGATCCTTGTTTCCACATGTACCTATGACCTAACCAAGCTCAAATGGAGGCATATGCCCACCGGGGGACCCCGATGGGATGCAATCAAAGGGGTAGACCGCACGGTCACCGTAACTAGGGTTTCGTTTAAATCGAGCATCGGATCTAGGGAATGGCCCCAAAACTTGTGTGTGTCCACATGGAATGCACAAAAGTGATTTGAGATGGTTTTATATCCAAGGCTACCTCTGTGTGTGTCCTGGCTTCTGGACAGGGGGTTACTACACTTAGGCAGATTATGCATGTATAGGGGAACTCCCTCGTAGGTGAACCGGAGAGAAACTTGAGATCATATGGGATGATCCTTGTTTCCACATGTACCTATGACCTAACGAAGCTCAAATGGAGGCATATGCCCACCGGGGGACCCCCGATGGGATGCAGTCAAAGGGGTAGACCGCACGGTCAGCAGAACTAGGGTTTCGTCGGAAATCGAGCATCGGATCTAGGGAATGGCCCCAAAACTTGTGTGTGTCCACATGGAATGCACAAAACTGATTTGAGATGGTTTTATATCCAAGGCTACCCCCCAGGTGTGTCCGGCTTCTCGGACAGGGGGTTACTACACTTAGGCAGATTATGCATGTATAGGGGGAACTCCCTCGTAGGTGAACCAGAGAGAAACTTTGGATCATATGGGATGATCCTTGTTTCCACATGTACCTATGACCTAACCAAGCTCAAATGGAGGCATATGCCCACCGGGGGACCCCCGATTGGATGCAGTCAAAGGGGTAGACCGCGCCGTCAACAGAACTAGGGTTTCGTCGGAAATCGAGCATCGGATCTAGGGAATGGCCCCAAAACTTGTGTGTGTCCACATGGAATGCACAAAAGTGATTTGAGATGGTTTTATATCCAAGGCTACCCCCCAGGTGTGTCCGGCTTCTGACAGGGGGGTTCCTACACTTAGGCAGACATGCATGTATAGGTAACTCCCTCGGAGGTGAACCGGAGAGAAACTTGAGATCATATGGGATGATCCTTGTTTCCACATGTACCTATGACCTAACGAAGCTCAAATGGAGGCATATGCCCACCGGGGGACCCCCGATGGGATGCAGTCAAAGGGGTAGACCGCGCGGTCAACAGAACTAGGGTTTCGTCGGAAATCGAGCATCGGATCTAGGGAATGGCCCCAAAACTTGTGTGTGTCCACATGGAATGCACAAAACTGATTTGAGATGGTTTTATATCCAAGGCTACCTCCCTGTGTGTCCTGGCTTCTGGATGTGGGGTTACTACACTTAGGCAGATTATGCATGTATAGGGGGAACTCCCTCGTAGGTGAACCAGAGAGAAACTTTGGATCATATGGGATGATCCTTGTTTCCACATGTACCTATGACCTAACCAAGCTCAAATGGAGGCATATGCCCACCGGGGGATCCCCGATGGGATGCAGTCAAAGGGGTAGACCGCGCGGTCAACAGAACTAGGGTTTCGTCGGAAATCGAGCATCGGATCTAGGGAATGGCCCCAAAACTTGTGTGTGTCCACATGGAATGCACAAAACTGATTTGAGATGGTTTTATATCCAAGGCTACTCCCCCAGTGTGTGTCCGGCTTCATGACAGGGGGTTACTACACTTAGGCAGATTATGCATGTATAGGGGGAACTCCCTCGTAGGTGAACCGGAGAGAAACTTTAGATCATATGGGATGATCCTTGTTTCCACATGTACCTATGACCTAACCAAGCTCAAATGGAGGCATATGCCCACCGGGGGACCCCCGATGGGATGCAGTCAAAGGGGTAGACCGCACGGTCAACAGAACTAGGGTTTCGTCGGAAATCGAGCATCGGATCTAGGGAATGGCCCCAAAACTTGTGTTTGTCCATATGGAATGCACAAAAGTGATTTGAGATGGTTTTATATCCAAGGCTACCCCCGTGTGTGTGTCCTGGCTTCTGACAGGGGGTTACTACACTTAGCAGATTATGCATGTATAGGGTGAAGTCCCTCTGAGTTGAACCGGAGAGAAACTTTAGATCATATGGGATGATCCTTGTTTCCACATGTACCTATGACCTAACCAAGCTCAAATGGAGGCATATGCCCACCGGGGACCCCGATTGGATGCGATCAAAGGGGTAGACCGCGCGGTCACCGTAACTAGGGTTGCGTCTAAATCGAGCATCGGATCTAGGGAATGGCCCCAAAACTTGTGTGTGTCCACATGGAATGCACAAAAGTTATTTGAGATGGTTTTATATCCAAGGCTACCCCCAGTGTGTGTCCAGGCTTCTCGGACAGGGGTTACTACACTTAGGCAGATTATGCATGTATAGGGGAACTCCCTGAGTTGAACCTGAGAGAAACTTGAGATCATATGGGATGATCCTTGTTTCCACAAGTACCTATGACCTAACCAAGCTCAAATGGAGGCATATGCCCACCGGGGACCCCGATTGGATGCAGTCAAAGGGGTAGACCACGCGGTCAACAGAACTAGGGTTTCGTCGGAAATCGAGCATCGGATCTAGGGAATGGCCCCAAAACTTGTGTGTGTCCACATGGAATGCCCAAAAGTGATTTGAGATGGTTTTATATCCAAGGCTACCCCCCCAGGTGTGTCCGGCTTCTCGGACAGGGGGTTACTACACTTAGGCAGATTATGCATGTATAGGGGGGAACTCCCTCGGAGGTGAACCGGAGAGAAACTTGAGATCATATGGGATGATCCTTGTTTCCACATGTACCTATGACCTAACCAAGCTCAAATGGAGGCATATGCCCACCGGGGGACCCCCGATTGTATGCAGTCAAAGGGGTAGACCGCGCGAGTCAATGAGTAACTACGGTTTCGTCGGAAATCGAGCATCGGATCTAGTGAATGGCCCCAAAACTTGTGTGTGTCCACATGGAATGCAGAAAAGTGATTTGAGATGGTTTTATATCCAAGGCTACCCCTCCAGGTGTGTCCGGCTTCTCGGACAGGGGGTTACTACACTTAGGCAGATTATGCATGTATAGGGGGGAACTCCCTCGGAGGTGAACCGGAGAGAAACTTGAGATCATATGGGATGATCCTTGTTTCCACATGTACCTATGACCTAACCAAGCTCAAATGGAGGCATATGCCCACCGGTGGGACCCCGATTGGATGCAGTCAAAGGGGTAGACCGCGCGTTCAACAGAACTAGGGTTTCGTCGGAAATCGAGCATCGGATCTAGGGAATGGCCCCAAAACTTGTGTGTGTCCACATGGAATGCACAAAAGTGATTTGAGATGGTTTTATATCCAAGGCTACCCCCCGCGTGTGTCCGGCTTCTCGGACAGGGGGTTACTACACTTAGGCAGATTATGCATGTATAGGGGGGAACTCCCTCGGAGGTGAACCGGAGAGAAACTTGAGATCATATGGGATGATCCTTGTTTCCACATGTACCTATGACCTAACCAAGCTCAAATGGAGGCATATGCCCACCGGGGGACCCCCGATGGGATGCAGTCAAAGGGGTAGACCACGCGGTCAACAGAACTAGGGTTTCGTCGGAAATCGAGCATCGGATCTAGGGAATGGCCCCAAAACTTGTGTGTGTCCACATGGAATGCACAAAACTGATTTGAGATGGTTTTATATCCAAGGCTACCCCCTGTGTGTGTCCTGGCTTCGGACAGTGGGGTTCCTACACTTAGGCAGATTATGCATGTATAGGGGGAACTCCTGAGGTGAACCGGAGAGAAACTTGAGATCATATGGGATGATCCTTGTTTCCACATGTACCTATGACCTAACCAAGCTCAAATGGAGGCATATGCCCACCGGGGGACCCCCGATGGGATGCAGTCAAAGGGGTAGACCGCGCGGTCAACAGAACTAGGGTTTCGTCTGAAATCGAGCATCGGATCTAGGGAATGGCCCCAAAACTTGTGTGTGTCCACATGGAATGCACAAAAGTGATTTGAGATGGTTTTATATCCAAGGCTACTCCCAGTGTGTCCGGCTTTCTGACAGGGGGTTACTACACTTAGGCAGATTATGCATGTATAGGGGGGAACTCCCTCGTAGGTGAACCGGAGAGAAACTTTAGATCATATGGGATGATCCTTGTTTCCACATGTACCTATGACCTAACCAAGCTCAAATGGAGGCATATGCCCACCGGGGGACCCCCGATGGGATGCAGTCAAAGGGGTAGACCGCACGGTCAACAGAACTAGGGTTTCGTCGGAAATCGAGCATCGGATCTAGGGAATGGCCCCAAAACTTGTGTGTGTCCACATGGAATGCACAAAAGTGATTTGAGATGGTTTTATATCCAAGGCTACCCCCAGGTGTGTCCGGCTTCTCGGACAGGGGGTTACTACACTTAGGCAGACATTATGCATGTATAGGTGGGGGAACTCCCTCTGAGGTGAACCGGAGAGAAACTTGAGATCATATGGGATGATCCTTGTTTCCACATGTACCTATGACCTAACGAAGCTCAAATGGAGGCATATGCCCACCGGGGACCCCGATGGGATGCAACAAAGGGTAGACCGCACGGTCAACCGTAACTAGGGTTTCGTCGGAAATCGAGCATCGGATCTAGGGAATGGCCCCAAAACTTGTGTGTGTCCACATGGAATGCACAAAAGTGATTTGAGATGGTTTTATATCCAAGGCTACCTCTGTGTGTGTCCGGCTTTCCTGACAGGGGTTACTACACTTAGGCAGATTATGAATGTTAAGGGGGAACTCCCTCGTAGGTGAACCAGAGAGAAACTTTGGATCATATGGGATGATCCTTGTTTCCACATGTACCTATGACCTAACCAAGCTCAAATGGAGGCATATGCCCACCGGGGACCCCGATTGGATGCGATCAAAGGGGTAGACCGCGCGGTCAACGTAACTAGGGTTTCGTCGGAAATCGAGCATCGGATCTAGGGAATGGCCCCAAAACTTGTGTGTGTCCACATGGAATGCACAAAAGTGATTTGAGATGGTTTTATATCCAAGGCTACCCTCTGTGTGTCCGGCTTCTCGGACAGGGGGTTCCTACACTTAGGGCAACATTATGCATGTATAGGGGGAACTCCCTGAGAGGTGAACCTGAGAGAAACTTGAGATCATATGGGATGATCCTTGTTTCCACATGTACCTATGACCTAACGAAGCTCAAATGGAGGCATATGCCCACCGGGGACCCCCGATGGGATGCGATCAAAGGGGTAGACCGCCGCGGTCATCAGTAACTTAGGGTTTCACGGAAATCGAGCATCGGATCTAGGGAATGGCCCCAAAACTTGTGTGTGTCCACATGGAATGCACAAAACTGATTTGAGATGGTTTTATATCCAAGGCTACTCCCTGTGTGTGTCGGCTTCTCGGACAGGGGTTACTACACTTAGGCAGATTATGCATGTATAGGGGAACTCCCTCGGAGGAGAGCCGTAGAGAAACTTTGGATCATATTGGATGATCCTTTTATCAACATGTACCTATGACCTAACCAAGCTCAAATGGAGGCATATGCCCACCGGGGACCCCGATGGGATGCGATCAAAGGGGTAGACCGCGCGGTCAACGTAACTAGGGTTTCGTCGGAAATCGAGCATCGGATCTAGGGAATGGCCCCAAAACTTGTGTGTGTCCACATGGAATGCACAAAAGTGATTTGAGATGGTTTTATATCCAAGGCTACTCCCTCTGTGTGTGTCCGGCTTCTCGGACAGGGGGTTACTACACTTAGGCAGATTATGCATGTATAGGGGGAACTCCCTCGTAGGTGAACCGGAGAGAAACTTTAGATCATATGGGATGATCCTTGTTTCCACATGTACCTATGACCTAACCAAGCTCAAATGGAGGCATATGCCCACCGGGGGACCCCCGATGGGATGCAGTCAAAGGGGTAGACCGCACGGTCAACAGAACTAGGGTTTCGTCGGAAATCGAGCATCGGATCTAGGGAATGGCCCCAAAACTTGTGTGTGTCCACATGGAATGCACAAAACTGATTTGAGATGGTTTTATATCCAAGGCTACCCCCCCGTGTGTGTCCGCTTCTCGGACAGGGGTTCCTACACTTAGGCAGATTATGCATGTATAGGGGGAACTCCCTGAGGTGAACCTGAGAGAAACTTGAGATCATATGGGATGATCCTTGTTTCCACATGTACCTATGACCTAACCAAGCTCAAATGGAGGCATATGCCCACCGGGGACCGATGGGATGCGATCAAAGGGGTAGACCGCGCGGTCAACAGAACTAGGGTTTCGTCGGAAATCGAGCATCGGATCTAGGGAATGGCCCCAAAACTTGTGTGTGTCCATATGGAATGCACAAAAGTGATTTGAGATGGTTTTATATCCAAGGCTACCCCCCCCCCAGGTGTGTCCGGCTTCTCGGACAGGGGGTTACTACACTTAGGCAGATTATGCATGTATAGGGGGGAAGTCCCTCGGAGTTGAACCGGAGAGAAACTTGAGATCATATGGGATGATCCTTGTTTCCACATGTACCTATGACCTAACCAAGCTCAAATGGAGGCATATGCCCACCGGGGGACCCCCGATTGGATGCAGTCAAAGGGGTAGACCGCGCGGTCAACAGAACTAGGGTTGCGTCGGAAATCGAGCATCGGATCTAGGGAATGGCCCCAAAACTTGTGTGTGTCCACATGGAATGCACAAAAGTTATTTGAGATGGTTTTATATCCAAGGCTACCCCCCCAGGTGTGTCCGGCTTCTCGGACAGGGGGTTACTACACTTAGGCAGATTATGCATGTATAGGGGGAACTCCCTCGGAGTTGAACCGGAGAGAAACTTGAGATCATATGGGATGATCCTTGTTTCCACAAGTACCTATGACCTAACCAAGCTCAAATGGAGGCATATGCCCACCGGGGGACCCCCGATTGGATGCAGTCAAAGGGGTAGACCACGCGGTCAACAGAACTAGGGTTTCGTCGGAAATCGAGCATCGGATCTAGGGAATGGCCCCAAAACTTGTGTGTGTCCACATGGAATGCCCAAAAGTGATTTGAGATGGTTTTATATCCAAGGCTACCTCTGTGTGTGTCCGGCTTCTCGGACAGGGGGTTACTACACTTAGGCAGATTATGCATGTATAGGGGGGAACTCCCTCGGAGGTGAACCGGAGAGAAACTTGAGATCATATGGGATGATCCTTGTTTCCACATGTACCTATGACCTAACCAAGCTCAAATGGAGGCATATGCCCACCGGGGGACCCCCGATTGGATGCAGTCAAAGGGGTAGACCGCGCAGTCAACAGAACTACGGTTTCGTCGGAAATCGAGCATCGGATCTAGTGAATGGCCCCAAAACTTGTGTGTGTCCACATGGAATGCAGAAAAGTGATTTGAGATGGTTTTATATCCAAGGCTACCCCTCCAGGTGTGTCCGGCTTCTCGGACAGGGGGTTACTACACTTAGGCAGATTATGCATGTATAGGGGGGAACTCCCTCGGAGTTGAACCGGAGAGAAACTTGAGATCATATGGGATGATCCTTGTTTCCACATGTACCTATGACCTAACCAAGCTCAAATGGAGGCATATGCCCACTGGGGGACCCCCGATTGGATGCAGTCAAAGGGGTAGACCGCGCGTTCAACAGAACTAGGGTTTCGTCGGAAATCGAGCATCGGATCTAGGGAATGGCCCCAAAACTTGTGTGTGTCCACATGGAATGCACAAAAGTGATTTGAGATGGTTTTATATCCAAGGCTACCCCCCCAGGTGTGTCCGGCTTCTCGGACAGGGGGTTACTACACTTAGGCAGATTATGCATGTATAGGGGGGAACTCCCTCGGAGGTGAACCGGAGAGAAACTTGAGATCATATGGGATGATCCTTGTTTCCACATGTACCTATGACCTAACCAAGCTCAAATGGAGGCATATGCCCACCGGGGGACCCCCGATGGGATGCAGTCAAAGGGGTAGACCACGCGGTCAACAGAACTAGGGTTTCGTCGGAAATCGAGCATCGGATCTAGGGAATGGCCCCAAAACTTGTGTGTGTCCACATGGAATGCAGAAAAGTGATTTGAGATGGTTTTATATCCAAGGCTACCCCCTGTGTGTGTCCGGCTTCTCGGACAGGGGTTCCTACACTTAGGCGATTATGCATGTATAGGGGGAACTCCTCGGAGGTGAACCGGAGAGAAACTTGAGATCATATGGGATGATCCTTGTTTCCACATGTACCTATGACCTAACCAAGCTCAAATGGAGGCATATGCCCACCGGGGACCCCCGATGGGATGCGATCAAAGGGGTAGACCGCGCGGTCACCGTAACTAGGGTTTCGTCGGAAATCGAGCATCTGGATCTAGGGAATGGCCCCAAAACTTGTGTGTGTCCACATGGAATGCACAAAAGTGATTTGAGATGGTTTTATATCCAAGGCTACCCCTCTGTGTGTGTCCTGGCTTCTCGGACAGGGGGTTACTACACTTAGGCAGATTATGCATGTATAGGGGAACTCCTCGTAGGTGAACCTGAGATAAACTTTAGATCATATGGGATGATCCTTGTTTCCACATGTACCTATGACCTAACCAAGCTCAAATGGAGGCATATGCCCACCGGGACCCCCCGATGGGATGCAGTCAAAGGGGTAGACCGCACGGTCAACAGAACTAGGGTTTCGTCGGAAAACGAGCATCGGATCTAGGGAATGGCCCCAAAACTTGTGTGTGTCCACATGGAATGCACAAAAGTGATTTGAGATGGTTTTATATCCAAGGCTACCCCCTCGTGTGTGTCCGGCTTCTCGGACAGGGGTTACGACACTTAGGCAGATTATGCATGTATAGGGGGGAACTCCCTCTGAGGTGAACCGGAGATAAACTTGAGATCATATGGGATGATCCTTGTTTCCACATGTACCTATGACCTAACCAAGCTCAAATGGAGGCATATGCCCACCGGGGACCCCCGATGGGATGCAACAAAGGGGTAGACCGCGCGGTCAACGTAACTAGGGTTTCGTCGGAAATCGAGCATCGGATCTAGGGAATGGCCCCAAAACTTGTGTGTGTCCACATGGAATGCACAAAAGTGATTTGAGATGGTTTTATATCCAAGGCTACCCCCTGTGTGTGTCCGGCTTCTTGGACAGGGGTTACTACAATTAGGCAGATTATGCATGTATAGGGGAACTCCTGAGGTGAACAGGAGAGAAACTTGAGATCATATGGGATGATCCTTGTTTCCACATGTACCTATGACCTAACCAAGCTCAAATGGAGGCATATGCCCACCGGGACCCCGATTGGATGCAGCCAAAGGGGTAGACCGCGCGGTCAACGTAACTACGGTTTCATTTAAATCGAGCATCGGATCTAGGGAATGGCCCCAAAACTTGTGTGTGTCCACATGGAATGCACAAAAGTGATTTGAGATGGTTTTATATCCAAGGCTACCCCTCCAGGTGTGTCCCATTTCTGACAAAGGGGGTTACTACACTTAGGTAGATTATGCATGTATAGGGGGAACTCCTGAGTTGAACCTAGAGAGAAACTTGAGATCATATGGGATGATCCTTGTTTCCACATGTACCTATGACCTAACCAAGCTCAAATGGAGGCATATGCCCACCGGGGACCCCCGATTGGATGCGATTAAAGGGGTAGACCGCGCGTTCAATGTAACTAGGGTTTCGTTTGAAATCGAGCATCGGATCTAGGGAATGGCCCCAAAACTTTTGTGTGTCCACATGGAATGCACAAAAGTGATTTGAGATGGTTTTATATCCAAGGCTACCCTCGTGTGTGTCCGGCTTCTCGGACAGGGGGTTACCGCACTTAGGCGATTATGCATGTATAGGGGAACTCCCTCGGAGGTGAACCGGAGAGAAACTTGAGATCATATGGGATGATCCTTGTTTCCACATGTACCTATGACCTAACCAAGCTCAAATGGAGGCATATGCCCACCGGGGACCCCCGATGGGATGCGATCAAAGGGGTAGACCGCGCGGTCAACGTAACTAGGGCTTCGTCGGAAATCGAGCATCGGATCTAGGGAATGGCCCCAAAACTTGTGTGTGTCCACATGGAATGCACAAAAGTGATTTGAGATGGTTTTATATCCAAGGCTACCCCCGGTGTGTGTCTCGGCTTCTCGGATAGGGGGTTCCTACACTTAGGCAGATTATGCATGTATAGGGGGAACTCCCTGAGGTGAACCTGAGAGAAACTTGAGATCATATGGGATGATCCTTGTTTCCACATGTACCTATGACCTAACCAAGCTCAAATGGAGGCATATGCCCACCGGGGACCCCGAAGGGATGCAGTCAAAGGGGTAGACCGCGTGGTCAACAGAACTAGGGTTTCGTCGGAAATCGAGCATCGGATCTAGGGAATGGCCCCAAAACTTGTGTGTGTCCACATGGAATGCACAAAAGTGATTTGAGATGGTTTTATATCCAAGGCTACCCCCCCTGTGTGTCCCGCTTCTCGGACAGCGGGTTACTACACTAAGGCATTATGCAGGTATAGGGCGGAACTCCCTCGTAGGTGAACCTTAGATAACCTTTAGATAATATTAGATTATACTTCTTTCCACATGTACCTATGACCTAACGAAGCTCAAATGGAGGCATATGCCCACCGGGGACCCCGATGGGATGCGATCAAAGGGGTAGACCGCACGGTCACCGTAACTAGGGTTTCGTCGAAATCGAGCATCGGATCTAGGGAATGGCCCCAAAACTTGTGTGTGTCCACATGGAATGCACAAAAGTGATTTGAGATGGTTTTATATCCAAGGCTACCCCCTGTGTGTGTCCGGCTTCTCGGACAGGGGGGTTACTACACTTAGGCAGATTATGCATGTATAGGGGGGAACTCCCTCGGAGGTGAACCGGAGAGAAACTTGAGATCATATGGGATGATCCTTGTTTCCACATGTACCTATGACCTAACCAAGCTCAAATGGAGGCATATGCCCACCGGGGGACCCCCGATGGGATGCAGTCAAAGGGGTAGACCGCGCGGTCAACAGAACTAGGATTTCGTCGGAAATCGAGCATCAGATCTAGGGAATGGCCCCAAAACTTGTGTGTGTCCACATGGAATGCACAAAAGTGATTTGAGATGGTTTTATATCTAAGGCTACCCCTGTGTGTGTCCGGCTTCTCGGACAGGGGGTTCCTACACTTAGGTGATTATGCATGTATAGGGGGGAACTCCCTCGGAGGTGAACCGGAGAGAAACTTGAGATCATATGGGATGATCCTTGTTTCCACATGTACCTATGACCTAACCAAGCTCAAATGGAGGCATATGCCCACCGGGGACCCCCGATGGGATGCAACAAAGGGGTAGAGCGCGCGGTCAACATAACTAGGGTTTCGTCGGAAATCGAGCATCGGATCTAGGGAATGGCCCCAAAACTTGTGTGTGTCCACATGGAATGCACAAAAGTGATTTGAGATGGTTTTATATCCAAGGCTACCCCCCCAGGTGTGTCCGGCTTCTCGGACAGGGGGTTACTACACTTAGGCAGATTATGCATGTATAGGGGGGAACTCCCTCGTAGGTGAACCGGAGAGAAACTTTAGATCATATGGGATGATCCTTGTTTCCACATGTACCTATGACCTAACCAAGCTCAAATGGAGGCATATGCCCACCGGGGGACCCCCGATGGGATGCAGTCAAAGGGGTAGACCGCACGGTCAACAGAACTAGGGTTTCGTCGGAAATCGAGCATCGGATCTAGGGAATGGCCCCAAAACTTGTGTGTGTCCACATGGAATGCACAAAACTGATTTGAGATGGTTTTATATCCAAGGCTACCCCCCTCTGTGTGTGTCCTAGCTTCTCGGACGGGGGTTACTACACTTAGGCAGATTATGCATGTATAGGGAACTCCCGAGTTGAACCGGAGAGAAACTTGAGATCATAGGGGATGAACCTTGTTTCCACAAGTACCTATGACCTAACCAAGCTCAAATGGAGGCATATGCCCACCGGGGACCCCGATTGGATGCGATCAAAGGGGTAGACCACGCGGTCACCGTAACTAGGGTTTCGTTTGAAATCGAGCATCGGATCTAGGGAATGGCCCCAAAACTTGTGTGTGTCCACATGGAATGCCCAAAAGTGATTTGAGATGGTTTTATATCCAAGGCTACCCCGAGGTGTGTCCGGCTTCTGACAGGGGGGTTACTACACTTAGGCAGATTATGCATGTATAGGGGGAACTCCCTGAGGTGAACCGGAGAGAAACTTGAGATCATATGGGATGATCCTTGTTTCCACATGTACCTATGACCTAACCAAGCTCAAATGGAGGCATATGCCCACCGGGGGACCCCCGATTGGATGCAGTCAAAGGGGTAGACCGTGCAGTCAACAGAACTACGGTTTCGTCGGAAATCGAGCATCGGATCTAGTGAATGGCCCCAAAACTTGTGTGTGTCCACATGGAATGCAGAAAAGTGATTTGAGATGGTTTTATATCCAAGGCTACCCCTCCAGGTGTGTCCGGCTTCTCGGACAGGGGGTTACTACACTTAGGCAGATTATGCATGTATAGGGGGGAACTCCCTCGGAGTTGAACCAGAGAGAAACTTGAGATCATATGGGATGATCCTTGTTTCCACATGTACCTATGACCTAACCAAGCTCAAATGGAGGCATATGCCCACCGGGGGACCCCGATTGGATGCGATCAAAGGTAGACCGCGCGTTCAACAAAACTAGGGTTTCGTCGGAAATCGAGCATCGGATCTAGGGAATGGCCCCAAAACTTGTGTGTGTCCACATGGAATGCACAAAAGTGATTTGAGATGGTTTTATATCCAAGGCTACCCCCCAGGTGTGTCCGGCTTCTCGGACAGGGGGTTACTACACTTAGGCAGATTATGCATGTATAGGGGAACTCCTGAGGTGAACCGGAGAGAAACTTGAGATCATATGGGATGATCCTTGTTTCCACATGTACCTATGACCTAACCAAGCTCAAATGGAGGCATATGCCCACCGGGGACCCCGATGGGATGCGATCAAAGGGGTAGACCGCGCGGTCACCGTAACTAGGGTTTCGTCGGAAATCGAGCATCGGATCTAGGGAATGGCCCCAAAACTTGTGTGTGTCCACATGGAATGCACAAAAGTGATTTGAGATGGTTTTATATCCAAGGCTACCCCCCAGGTGTGTCCGGCTTCTCGGACAGGGGGTTCCTACACTTAGGCAGATTATGCATGTATAGGGGGGAACTCCCTCGGAGGTGAACCGGAGAGAAACTTGAGATCATATGGGATGATCCTTGTTTCCACATGTACCTATGACCTAACCAAGCTCAAATGGAGGCATATGCCCACCGGGGACCCCGATGGGATGCAACAAAGGGGTAGACCGCGCGGTCAACGTAACTAGGGTTTCGTCGGAAATCGAGCATCGGATCTAGGGAATGGCCCCAAAACTTGTGTGTGTCCATATGGAATGCACAAAAGTGATTTGAGATGGTTTTATATCCAAGGCTACCCCCTGTGTGTGTCCGGCTTCTCGGACAGTGGGGTTACTACACTTAGGCAGATTATGCATGTATAGGGAAGTCCCTGAGTTGAACCGGAGAGAAACTTGAGATCATATGGGATGATCCTTGTTTCCACATGTACCTATGACCTAACCAAGCTCAAATGGAGGCATATGCCCACCGGGGGACCCCCGATTGGATGCAGTCAAAGGGGTAGACCGCGCGGTCAACAGAACTAGGGTTGCGTCGGAAATCGAGCATCGGATCTAGGGAATGGCCCCAAAACTTGTGTGTGTCCACATGGAATGCACAAAAGTTATTTGAGATGGTTTTATATCCAAGGCTACCCCCTGTGTGTGTCGGCTTCTCGGACAGGGGGTTACTACACTTTAGCAGATTATGCATGTATAGGGGGAACTCCCGAGTTGAACCGGAGAGAAACTTGAGATCATATGGGATGATCCTTGTTTCCACAAGTACCTATGACCTAACCAAGCTCAAATGGAGGCATATGCCCACTCTGGGACCCCGATTGGATGCGATCAAAGGGGTAGACCACGCGGTCAACGTAACTAGGGTTTCGTTTAAATCGAGCATCGGATCTAGGGAATGGCCCCAAAACTTGTGTGTGTCCACATGGAATGCCCAAAAGTGATTTGAGATGGTTTTATATCCAAGGCTACCCCCCCAGGTGTGTCCGGCTTCTCGGACAGGGGGTTACTACACTTAGGCAGATTATGCATGTATAGGGGGGAACTCCCTCGGAGGTGAACCGGAGAGAAACTTGAGATCATATGGGATGATCCTTGTTTCCACATGTACCTATGACCTAACCAAGCTCAAATGGAGGCATATGCCCACCGGGGGACCCCCGATTGGATGCAGTCAAAGGGGTAGACCGCGCAGTCAACAGAACTACGGTTTGGCTTGGAAATCGAGCATCGGATCTAGTGAATGGCCCCAAAACTTGTGTGTGTCCACATGGAATGCAGAAAAGTGATTTGAGATGGTTTTATATCCAAGGCTACCCCTCCAGGTGTGTCCGGCTTCTCGGACAGGGGGTTACTACACTTAGGCAGATTATGCATGTATAGGGGGGAACTCCCTCGGAGTTGAACCGGAGAGAAACTTGAGATCATATGGGATGATCCTTGTTTCCACATGTACCTATGACCTAACCAAGCTCAAATGGAGGCATATGCCCACCGGGGGACCCCCGATTGGATGCAGTCAAAGGGGTAGACCGCGCGTTCAACAGAACTAGGGTTTCATCGGAAATCGAGCATCGGATCTAGGGAATGGCCCCAAAACTTGTGTGTGTCCACATGGAATGCACAAAAGTGATTTGAGATGGTTTTATATCCAAGGCTACCCCCCAGGTGTGTCCGGCTTCTCGGACAGGGGGTTACTACACTTAGGCAGATTATGCATGTATAGGGGGGAACTCCCTTGGAGGTGAACCGGAGAGAAACTTGAGATCATATGGGATGATCCTTGTTTCCACATGTACCTATGACCTAACCAAGCTCAAATGGAGGCATATGCCCACCGGGGACCCCGATGGGATGCAGTCAAAGGGGTAGACCACGCGGTCAACAGAACTAGGGTTTCGTCGGAAATCGAGCATCGGATCTAGGGAATGGCCCCAAAACTTGTGTGTGTCCACATGGAATGCACAAAAGTGATTTGAGATGGTTTTATATCCAAGGCTACCCCCCAGGTGTGTTCGGCTTCTCGGACAGGGGGTTCCTACACTTAGGCGACATTATGCATGTATAGGGGGAACTCCCTGAGGTGAACCGGAGAGAAACTTGAGATCATATGGGATGATCCTTGTTTCCACATGTACCTATGACCTAACCAAGCTCAAATGGAGGCATATGCCCACCGGGGACCCCGATGGGATGCGATCAAAGGGGGAGACCGCGCGGTCAACAGAACTTGGGTTTCGTCGGAAATCGAGCATCGGATCTAGGGAATGGCCCCAAAACTTGTGTGTGTCCACATGGAATGCACAAAAGTGATTTGAGATGGTTTTATATCCAAGGCTACCCCCCAGGTGTGTCCGGCTTCTCGGACAGGGGGTTACTACACTTAGGCAGATTATGCATGTATAGGGGGAACTCCCTCGTAGGTGAACCGGAGAGAAACTTTAGATCATATGGGATGATCCTTGTTTCCACATGTACCTATGACCTAACCAAGCTCAAATGGAGGCATATGCCCACCGGGGGACCCCCGATGGGATGCAGTCAAAGGGGTAGACCGCGCGGTCAACAGAACTAGGGTTTCGTCGGAAATCGAGCATCGGATCTAGGGAATGGCCCCAAAACTTTTGTGTGTCCACATGGAATGCACAAAAGTGATTTGAGAAGGTTTTATATCCAAGGCTACCCCCCAGGTGTGTCCGGCTTCTTGGACAGGGGGTTACTACACTTAGGCAGATTATGCATGTACAGGGGGGAACTCCCTCGGAGGTGAACCGGAGAGAAACTTGAGATCATATGGGATGATCCTTGTTTCCACATGTACCTATGACCTAACCAAGCTCAAATGGAGGCATATGCCCACCGGGGGACCCCCGATGGGATGCAGTCAAAGGGGTAGACCGCGCGGTCAACAGAACTAGGGTTTCGTCGGAAATCGAGCATCGGATCTAGGGAATGGCCCCAAAACTTGTGTGTGTCCATATGGAATGCACAAAAGTGATTTGAGATGGTTTTATATCCAAGGCTACCCCCCCCCCAGGTGTGTCCGGCTTCTCGGACAGGGGGTTACTACACTTAGGCAGATTATGCATGTATAGGGGGGAAGTCCCTCGGAGTTGAACCGGAGAGAAACTTGAGATCATATGGGATGATCCTTGTTTCCACATGTACCTATGACCTAACCAAGCTCAAATGGAGGCATATGCCCACCGGGGGACCCCCGATTGGATGCAGTCAAAGGGGTAGACCACGCGGTCAACAGAACTAGGGTTGCGTCGTAAATCGAGCATCGGATCTAGGGAATGGCCCCAAAACTTGTGTGTGTCCACATGGAATGCACAAAAGTTATTTGAGATGGTTTTATATCCAAGGCTACCTCTGTGTGTGTCCGGCTTCTCGGACAGGGGGTTACTACACTTAGGCAGATTATGCATGTATAAGGGGAACTCCCTCGGAGTTGAACCGGAGAGAAACTTGAGATCATATGGGATGATCCTTGTTTGCACAAGTACCTATGACCTAACCAAGCTCAAATGGAGGCATATGCCCACCGGGGGACCCCCGATTGGATGCAGTCAAAGGGGTAGACCACGCGGTCAACAGAATTAGGGTTTCGTCGGAAATCGAGCATCGGATCTAGGGAATGGCCCCAAAACTTGTGTGTGTCCACATGGAATGCCCAAAAGTGATTTGAGATGGTTTTATATCCAAGGCTACCCCCCCAGGTGTGTCCGGCTTCTCGGACAGGGGGTTACTACACTTAGGCAGATTATGCATGTATAGGGGAACTCCCTCGGAGGTGAACCGGAGAGAAACTTGAGATCATATGGGATGATCCTTGTTTCCACATGTACCTATGACCTAACCAAGCTCAAATGGAGGCATATGCCCACCGGGGGACCCCCGATTGGATGCAGTCAAAGGGGTAGACCGCGCAGTCAACAGAACTACGGTTTCGTCGGAAATCGAGCATCGGATCTAGTGAATGGCCCCAAAACTTGTGTGTGTCCACATGGAATGCAGAAAAGTGATTTGAGATGGTTTTATATCCAAGGCTACCCCTCCAGGTGTGTCCGGCTTCTCGGACAGGGGGTTACTACACTTAGGCAGATTATGCATGTATAGGGGGGAACTCCCTCGGAGTTGAACCGGAGAGAAACTTGAGATCATATGGGATGATCCTTGTTTCCACATGTACCTATGACCTAACCAAGCTCAAATGGAGGCATATGCCCACCGGGGGACCCCCGATTGGATGCAGTCAAAGGGGTAGACCGCGCGTTCAACAGAACTAGGGTTTCGTCGGAAATCGAGCATCGGATCTAGGGAATGGCCCCAAAACTTGTGTGTGTCCACATGGAATGCACAAAAGTGATTTGAGATGGTTTTATATCCAAGGCTACCCCTGTGTGTCCAAGCTTCTCGGACGGGGGTTACTACACTTAGGCGAGATTATGCATGTATAGGGGAACTCCCTCGGAGGTGAACCGGAGAGAAACTTGAGATCATATGGGATGATCCTTGTTTCCACATGTACCTATGACCTAACCAAGCTGAAATGGAGGCATATGCCCACAGGGGGACCCCCGATGGGATGCAGTCAAAGGGGTAGACCGCGCGGTCAACAGAACTAGGGTTTCGTCGGAAATCGAGCATCGGATCTAGGGAATGGCCCCAAAACTTGTGTGTGTCCACATGGAATGCACAAAAGTGATTTGAGATGGTTTTATATCCAAGGCTACCCCCCAGGTGTGTCCGGCTTCTCGGACAGGGGGTTCCTACACTTAGGCAGATTATGCATGTATAGGGGGGAACTCCCTCGGAGGTGAACCGGAGAGAAACTTGAGATCATATGGGATGATCCTTGTTTCCACATGTACCTATGACCTAACCAAGCTCAAATGGAGGCATATGCCCACCGGGGGACCCCCGATGGGATGCGATCAAAGGGGTAGACCGCGCGGTCACCGAGAACTAGGGTTTCGTCGGGAATCGAGCATCGGATCTAGGGAATGGCCCCAAAACTTGTGTGTGTCCACATGGAATGAACAAAAGTGATTTGAGATGGTTTTATATCCAAGGCTACCCCCAGGTGTGTCGGCTTCTCGGACGGGGGTTACTACACTTAGGCAGATTATGCATGTATAGGGGGGAACTCCCTCGTAGGTGAACCGGAGAGAAACTTTAGATCATATGGGATGATCCTTGTTTCCACATGTACCTATGACCTAACCAAGCTCAAATGGAGGCATATGCCCACCGGGGGACCCCCGATGGGATGCAGTCAAAGGGGTAGACCGCACGGTCAACAGAACTAGGGTTTCGTCGGAAATCGAGCATCGGATCTAGGGAATGGCCCCAAAACTTGTGTGTGTCCACATGGAATGCACAAAAGTGATTTGAGATGGTTTTATATCCAAGGCTAGCTGCCGTGTGTGTACGTCTTCCCGGACATGTGGTTACTACACTTAGGCAGATTATGCATGTATAGGGGGGAACTCCCTCGGAGGTGAACCGGAGAGAAACTTGAGATCATATGGGATGATCCTTGTTTCCACATGTACCTATGACCTAACCAAGCTCAAATGGAGGCATATGCCCACCGGGGGCCCCGATGGGATGCGATCAAAGGGGTAGACCGCGCGGTCAACAGAACTAGGGTTTCGTCGGAAATCGAGCATCGGATCTAGGGAATGGCCCCAAAACTTGTGTGTGTCCACATGGAATGCACAAAAGTGATTTGAGATGGTTTTATATCCAAGGCTACCCCCCCAGGTGTGTCCGGCTTCTCGGACAGGGGGTTACTACAATTAGGCAGATTATGCATGTATAGGGGGGAACTCCCTCGGAGGTGAACCGGAGAGAAACTTGAGATCATATGGGATGATCCTTGTTTCCACATGTACCTATGACCTAACCAAGCTCAAATGGAGGCATATGCCCACCGGGGGACCCCCGATTGGATGCAGTCAAAGGGGTAGACCGCGCGGTCAACAGAACTACGGTTTCGTCGGAAATCGAGCATCGGATCTAGTGAATGGCCCCAAAACTTGTGTGTGTCCACATGGAATGCAGAAAAGTGATTTGAGATGGTTTTATATCCAAGGCTACCCCTCCAGATGTGTCCGGCTTCTCGGACAGGGGGTTACTACACTTAGGTAGATTATGCATGTATAGGGGGGAACTCCCTCGGAGTTGAACCGGAGAGAAACTTGAGATCATATGGGATGATCCTTGTTTCCACATGTACCTATGACCTAACCAAGCTCAAATGGAGGCATATGCCCACCGGGGACCCCGATTGGATGCGATCAAAGGGTAGACCGCGCGTTCAACAGATATAGGGTCTCGTTGGAAATAGAGGACGAGCTCCAGTGAATGGCCCCAAAACTTGTGTGTGTCCACATGGAATGCACAAAAGTGATTTGAGATGGTTTTATATCCAAGGCTACCCCCCAGGTGTGTCGGCTTCTCGGACGGGGGGTTACTACACTTAGGCGGACATTATGCATGTATAGGGGGAACTCCCTCGGAGGTGAACCGGAGAGAAACTTGAGATCATATGGGATGATCCTTGTTTCCACATGTACCTATGACCTAACCAAGCTCAAATGGAGGCATATGCCCACCGGGGACCCCGATGGGATGCGATCAAAGGGGTAGACCGCGCGTTCAACAGAACTAGGGTTTCGTCGGAAATCGAGCATCGGATCTAGGGAATGGCCCCAAAACTTGTGTGTGTCCACATGGAATGCACAAAAGTGATTTGAGATGGTTTTATATCCAAGGCTACCCCCCAGGTGTGTCTGGCTTCTCGGATAGGGGGTTCCTACACTTAGGCAGATTATGCATGTATAGGGGGGAACTCCCTCGGAGGTGAACCGGAGAGAAACTTGAGATCATATGGGATGATCCTTGTTTCCACATGTACCTATGACCTAACCAAGCTCAAATGGAGGCATATGCCCAACGGGGACCCGATGGGATGCGATCAAAGGGGTAGACCGCGTGGTCAACGGAGAACTAGGGTTTCGTCGGAAATCGAGCATCGGATCTAGGGAATGGCCCCAAAACTTGTGTGTGTCCACATGGAATGCACAAAAGTGATTTGAGATGGTTTTATATCCAAGGCTACCCCCCCCACCCCTGTGTGTCCGGCTTCTCGGACAGGGGGTTACTACACTTAGGCAGATTATGCATGTATAGGGGGGAACTCCCTCGTAGGTGAACCGGAGAGAAACTTTAGATCATATGGGATGATCCTTGTTTCCACATGTACCTATGACCTAACCAAGCTCAAATGGAGGCATATGTCCACCGGGGACCCAGATGGGATGCGATCAAAGGGGTAGACCGCACGGTCAACGTAACTAGGGTTTCATCTTAATTCGAGCCACGGATCTAGGGAATGGCCCCAAAACTTGTGTTTGTCCTCATGCAATGCACCAAAGTGATTTGAGATGGTTTTCTCTCCTACGCTACCCCCCTGGTGTGTGCTGCTTCTCGGACAGGGGGTTACTACACTTAGGCAGATTATGCATGTATAGGGGGAACTCCTCGGAGGTGAACCGGAGAGAAACTTGAGATCATATGGGATGATCCTTGTTTCCACATGTACCTATGACCTAACCAAGCTCAAATGGAGGCATATGCCCACCGGGGGACCCCCGATGGGATGCAGTCAAAGGGGTAGACCGCGCGGTCAACAGAACTAGGATTTCGTCGGAAATCGAGCATCAGATCTAGGGAATGGCCCCAAAACTTGTGTGTGTCCACATGGAATGCACAAAAGTGATTTGAGATGGTTTTATATCAAAGGCTACCCTGTGTGTGTCCGGCTTCTCGGACAGGGGGTTCCTACACTTAGGCAGATTATGCATGTATAGGGGGGAACTCCCTCGGAGGTGAACCGGAGAGAAACTTGAGATCATATGGGATGATCCTTGTTTCCACATGTACCTATGACCTAACCAAGCTCAAATGGAGGCATATGCCCACCGGGACCCCGATGGGATGCAGTCAAAGGGGTAGACCGCGCGGTCAACAGAACTAGGGTTTCGTCGGAAATCGAGCATCGGATCTAGGGAACGGCCCCAAAACTTGTGTGTGTCCACATGGAATGCACAAAAGTGATTTGAGATGGTTTTATATCCAAGGCTACCCCCCAGGTGTGTCCGGCTTCTCGGACAGGGGGTTACTACACTTAGGCAGATTATGCATGTATAGGGGGGAACTCCCTCGTAGGTGAACCGGAGAGAAACTTTAGATCATATGGGATGATCCTTGTTTCCACATGTACCTATGACCTAACCAAGCTCAAATGGAGGCATATACCCACCGGGGGACCCCCGATGGGATGCAGTCAAAGGGGTAGACCGCACGGTCAACAGAACTAGGGTTTCGTCGGAAATCGAGCATCGGATCTAGGGAATGGCCCCAAAACTTGTGTGTGTCCACATGGAATGCACAAAACTGATTTGAGATGGTTTTATATCCAAGGCTACCCCTCTGTGTGTGTCCCATTTCTCGGACAGGGGGTTACTACACTTAGGCAGATTATGCATGTATAGGGGGGAACTCCCTCGGAGTTGAACCGGAGAGAAACTTGAGATCCTATGGGATGATCCTTGTTTCCACATGTACCTATGACCTAACCAAGCTCAAATGGAGGCATATGCCCACCGGGGGACCCCCGATTGGATGCAGTCAAAGGGGTAGACCACGCGGTCAACAGAACTAGGGTTTCGTCGGAAATCGAGCATCGGATCTAGGGAATGGCCCCAAAACTTGTGTGTGTCCACATGGAATGCACAAAAGTGATTTGAGATGGTTTTATATCCAAGGCTACCCCTGTGTGTGTGTCGGCTTCTCGGACAGGGGGTTACTACACTTAGGCAGATTATGCATGTATAGGGGGAACTCCCTCGAAGGTGAACCGGAGAGAAACTTGAGATCATATGGGATGATCCTTGTTTCCACATGTACCTATGACCTAACCAAGCTCAAATGGAGGCATATTCCCACCGGGGGACCCCCGATTGGATGCAGTCAAAGGGGTAGACCACGCGGTCAACAGAACTAGGGTTTCGTCGGAAATCGAGCATCGGATCTAAGGAATGGCCCCAAAACTTGTGTGTGTCCACATGGAATGCACAAAAGTGATTTGAGATGGTTTTATATCCAAGGCTACCCCAGTGTGTGTGTCCGGCTTCTCGGACGGGGGTTACTACACTTAGGCGATTATGCATGTATAGGGGGAACTCCCTCGGAGGTGAACCGGAGAGAAACTTGAGATCATATGGGATGATCCTTGTTTCCACATGTACCTATGACCTAACCAAGCTCAAATGGAGGCATATGCCCACCTGGGGGACCCCGATGGGATGCAGTCAAAGGGGTAGACCGCGCGGTCAACAGAACTAGGGTTTCGTCGGAAATCGAGCATCGGATCTAGGGAATGGCCCCAAAACTTGTGTGTGTCCACATGGAATGCACAAAAGTGATTTGAGATGGTTTTATATCCAAGGCTACCCCCCAGGTGTGTCCGGCTTCTCGGACAGGGGGTTCCTACACTTAGGCAGATTATGCATGTATAGGGGGGAACTCCCTCGGAGGTGAACCGGAGAGAAACTTGAGATCATATGGGATGATCCTTGTTTCCACATGTACCTATGACCTAACGAAGCTCAAATGGAGGCATATGCCCACCGGGGGACCCCCGATGGGATGCAGTCAAAGGGGTAGACCGCGCGGTCAACAGAACTAGGGTTTCGTCGGAAATCGAGCATCAGATCTAGGGAATGGCCCCAAAACTTGTGTGTGTCCACATGGAATGCACAAAACTGATTTGAGATGGTTTTATATCCAAGGCTACCCCCCAGGTGTGTCCGGCTTCTCGGACAGGGGGTTACTACACTTAGGCAGATTATGCATGTATAGGGGGAACTCCCTCGTAGGTGAACCGGAGAGAAACTTTAGATCATATGGGATGATCCTTGTTTCCACATGTACCTATGACCTAACCAAGCTCAAATGGAGGCATATGCCCACCGGGGGACCCCCGATGGGATGCAGTCAAAGGGGTAGACCGCACGGTCAACAGAACTAGGGTTTCGTCGGAAATCGAGCATCGGATCTAGGGAATGGCCCCAAAACTTGTGTGTGTCCACATGGAATGCACAAAACTGATTTGAGATGGTTTTATATCCAAGGCTACCCCCCAGGTGTGTCCGGCTTCTCGGACAGGGGGTTCCTACACTTAGGCAGATTATGCATGTATAGGGGGGAACTCCCTCGGAGGTGAACCGGAGAGAAACTTGAGATCATATGGGATGATCCTTGTTTCCACATGTACCTATGACCTAACCAAGCTCAAATGGAGGCATATGCCCACCGGGGGACCCCCGATGGGATGCGATCAAAGGGGTAGACCGCGCGGTCAACGAGAACTAGGGTTTCGTCGAAATCGAGCATCTGATCTAGGGAATGGCCCCAAAACTTGTGTGTGTCCACATGGAATGCACAAAAGTGATTTGAGATGGTTTTATATCCAAGGCTACCTCTGTGTGTGTCCGGCTTCTCGGACAGGGGGTTACTACACTTAGGCAGATTATGCATGTATAGGGGGGAAGTCCCTCGGAGTTGAACCGGAGAGAAACTTGAGATCATATGGGATGATCCTTGTTTCCACATGTACCTATGACCTAACCAAGCTCAAATGGAGGCATATGCCCACCGGGGGACCCCCGATGGGATGCAGTCAAAGGGGTAGACCGCGTGGTCAACATAACTAGGGTTTCGTCAGAAATCGAGCATCTGATCTCGGGAATGGCCCCAAAACTTTTGTGTGTCCACATGGAATGCACAAAAGTGATTTGAGATGGTTTTATATCCAAGGCTACCCCCTGTGTGTGTCCGGCTTCTCGGACAGGGGGTTCCTACACTTAGGCAGATTATGCATGTATAGGGGGGAACTCCCTCGGAGGTGAACCGGAGAGAAACTTGAGATCATATGGGATGATCCTTGTTTCCACATGTACCTATGACCTAACGAAGCTCAAATGGAGGCATATGCCCACCGGGGGACCCCCGATGGGATGCAGTCAAAGGGGTAGACCGCGCGGTCAACAGAACTAGGGTTTCGTCGGAAATCGAGCATCGGATCTAGGGAATGGCCCCAAAACTTGTGTGTGTCCACATGGAATGCACAAAAGTGATTTGAGATGGTTTTATATCCAAGGCTACCCCAGGTGTGTCCGGCTTCTCGGACAGGGGGTTACTACACTTAGGCAGATTATGCATGTATAGGGGAACTCCCTCGTAGGTGAACCGGAGAGAAACTTTAGATCATATGGGATGATCCTTGTTTCCACATGTACCTATGACCTAACCAATCTCAAATGGAGGCATATGCCCACCAGGGGACCCCCGATGGGATGCAGTCAAAGGGGTAGACCGCACGGTCAACAGAACTAGGGTTTCGTCGGAAATCGAGCATCGGATCTAGGGAATGGCCCCAAAACTTGTGTGTGTCCACATGGAATGCACAAAACTGATTTGAGATGGTTTTATATCCAAGGCTACCCCCTGTGTGTGTCCGCTTCTCTGACAGGGGTTCCTACACTTAGGCAGATTATGCATGTATAGGGGGAACTCCTCGGAGGTGAACCGGAGAGAAACTTGAGATCATATGGGATGATCCTTGTTTCCACATGTACCTATGACCTAACCAAGCTCAAATGGAGGCATATGCCCACCGGGGACCCCGATGGGATGCGATCAAAGGGGTAGACCGCGCGGTCAACTGAACTAGGGTTTCGTCGGAAATCGAGCATCGGATCTAGGGAATGGCCCCAAAACTTGTGTGTGTCCACATGGAATGCACAAAAGTGATTTGAGATGGTTTTATATCCAAGGCTACCCCCCCAGGTGTGTCCGGCTTCTCGGACAGGGGGTTACTACACTTAGGCAGATTATGCATGTATAGGGGGGAAGTCCCTCGGAGTTGAACCGGAGAGAAACTTGAGATCATATGGGATGATCCTTGTTTCCACATGTACCTATGACCTAACCAAGCTCAAATGGAGGCATATGCCCTCCTGGGGACCCCGATTGGATGCAGTCAAAGGGGTAGACCACGCGGTCAACAGAACTAGGGTTGCGTCGTAAATCGAGCATCGGATCTAGGGAATGGCCCCAAAACTTGTGTGTGTCCACATGGAATGCACAAAAGTTATTTGAGATGGTTTTATATCCAAGGCTACCCCCTGTGTGTGTCGGCTTCTGACTGGGGGTTACTACCCTTAGGCTGATTATGCAGTTTTGGGGGGAACTCCCTCGGAGTTGAACCGGAGAGAAACTTGAGATCATATGGGATGATCCTTGTTTCCACAAGTACCTATGACCTAACCAAGCTCAAATGGAGGCATATGCCCACTGGGGACCCCGATTGGATGCAGTCAAAGGGGTAGACCACGCGGTCAACAGTCCTAGGGTTTCGTCGGAAATCGAGCATCGGATCTAGGGAATGGCCCCAAAACTTGTGTGTGTCCACATGGAATGCCCAAAAGTGATTTGAGATGGTTTTATATCCAAGGCTACCTCTGTGTGTGTCCGGCTTCTCGGACAGGGGGTTACTACACTTAGGCAGATTATGCATGTATAGGGGGGAACTCCCTCGGAGGTGAACCGGAGAGAAACTTGAGATCATATGGGATGATCCTTGTTTCCACATGTACCTATGACCTAACCAAGCTCAAATGGAGGCATATGCCCACCGGGGGACCCCCGATGGGATGCGATCAAAGGGGTAGACCGCGCAGTCAACCGTAACTACGGTTTCATTCGGAAATCGAGCATCGGATCTAGTGAATGGCCCCAAAACTTGTGTGTGTCCACATGGAATGCAGAAAAGTGATTTGAGATAGTTTTATATCCAAGGCTACCCTCCAGTGTGTGTCGGCTTCTCGGACAGGGGGTTACTACACTTAGGCAGATTATGCATGTATAGGGGGAACTCCCTGAGTTGAACCGGAGAGAAACTTGAGATCATATGGGATGATCCTTGTTTCCACATGTACCTATTACCTAACCAAGCTCAAATGGAGGCATATGCCCACCGGGGTACCCCGATTGGATGCGATCAAAGGGGTAGACCGCGCGTTCAACGTAACTAGGGTTTCATCGGAAATCGAGCATCGGATCTAGTGAATGGCCCCAAAACTTGTGTGTGTCCACATGGAATGCACAAAAGTGATTTGAGATGGTTTTATAGCCAAGGCTAACCACCATGTGTGTACGGCTTCTCTGACAGTGTGAAACTACACTTAGGCATATTATGCATGTATAGGGGGGAACTCCCTTGGAGGTGAACCGGAGAGAAACTTGAGATCATATGGGATGATCCTTGTTTCCACATGTACCTATGACCTAACCAAGCTCAAATGGAGGCATATGCCCACCGGGGACCCCGATGGGATGCGATCAAAGGGGTAGACCGCGCGGTCAACAGAACTAGGGTTTCGTCGGAAATCGAGCATCGGATCTAGGGAATGGCCCCAAAACTTGTGTGTGTCCACATGGAATGCACAAAAGTGATTTGAGATGGTTTTATATCCAAGGCTACCCCCAGGTGTGTCCGGCTTCTCGGACAGGGGGTTCCTACACTTAGGCAGATTCTGCATGTATAGGGGGGAACTCCCTCGGAGGTGAACCGGAGAGAAACTTGAGATCATATGGGATGATCCTTGTTTCCACATGTACCTATGACCTAACCAAGCTCAAATGGAGGCATATGCCCACCGGGGACCCCCGATGGGATGCAGTCAAAGGGGTAGACCGCGCGGTCAACAGAACTAGGGTTTCGTCGGAAATCGAGCATCGGATCTAGGGAATGGCCCCAAAACTTGTGTGTGTCCACATGGAATGCACAAAAGTGATTTGAGATGGTTTTATATCCAAGGCTACCTCTGTGTGTGTCGGCTTCTCGGGATGACAGGGGGTTACTACACTTAGGCAGATTATGCATGTATAGGGGGGAACTCCCTCGTAGGTGAACCGGAGAGAAACTTTAGATCATATGGGATGATCCTTGTTTCCACATGTACCTATGACCTAACCAAGCTCAAATGGAGGCATATGCCCACCGGGGGACCCCGATGGGATGCGGTCAAAGGGGTAGACCGCACGGTCACCGTAACTAGGGTTTCGTCGGAAATCGAGCATCGGATCTAGGGAATGGCCCCAAAACTTGTGTGTGTCCACATGGAATGCACAAAAGTGATTTGAGATGGTTTTATATCCAAGGCTACCCCCCAGGTGTGTCCGGCTTCTCGGACAGGGGGTTACTACACTTAGGCAGATTATGCATGTATAGGGGGGAACTCCCTCGGAGGTGAACCGGAGAGAAACTTGAGATCATATGGGATGATCCTTGTTTCCACATGTACCTATGACCTAACCAAGCTCAAATGGAGGCATATGCCCACCGGGGGACCCCCGATGGGATGCAGTCAAAGGGGTAGACCGCGCGGTCAACAGAACTAGGGTTTCGTCGGAAATCGAGCATCGGATCTAGGGAATGGCCCCAAAACTTGTGTGTGTCCACATGGAATGCACAAAAGTGATTTCAGATGGTTTTATATCCAAGGCTACCCCCTCTGTGTGTGTCCTATTTCTCGGACAGGGGGTTACTACACTTAGGCAGATTATGCATGTATAGGGGGGAACTCCCTCGGAGGTGAACCGGAGAGAAACTTGAGATCATATGGGATGATCCTTGTTTCCACATGTACCTATGACCTAACCAAGCTCAAATGGAGGCATATGCCCACTGGGGGACCCCCGATTGGATGCAGTCAAAGGGGTAGACCGCGCGGTCAACAGAACTACGGTTTCGTCGGAAATCGAGCATCGGATCTAGTGAATGGCCCCAAAACTTGTGTGTGTCCACATGGAATGCAGAAAAGTGATTTGAGATGGTTTTATATCCAAGGCTACCCCTCCAGGTGTGTCCGGCTTCTCGGACAGGGGGTTACTACACTTAGGCAGATTATGCATGTATAGGGGGGAACTCCCTCGGAGTTGAACCGGAGAGAAACTTGAGATCATATGGGATGATCCTTGTTTCCACATGTACCTATGACCTAACCAAGCTCAAATGGAGTCATATGCCCACCGGGGGACCCCCGATTGGATGCAGTCAAAGGGGTAGACCGCGCGGTCACCGTAACTACTGCTTCGGCTTTAAATCGAGCATCGGATCTAGTGAATGGCCCCAAAACTTGTGTGTGTCCACATGGAATGCAGAAAAGTGATTTGAGATGGTTTTATATCCAAGGCTACCCCTCCATGTGTGTCCGGCTTCTCGGACAGGGGGTTACTACACTTAGGCAGATTATGCATGTATAGGGGGGAACTCCCTCGGAGTTGAACCGGAGAGAAACTTGAGATCATATGGGATGATCCTTGTTTCCACATGTACCTATGACCTAACCAAGCTCAAATGGAGGCATATGCCCACCGGGGGACCCCCGATTGGATGCAGTCAAAGGGGTAGACCGCGCGTTCAACAGAACTAGGGTTTCGTCGGAAATCGAGCATCGGATCTAGGGAATGGCCCCAAAACTTGTGTGTGTCCACATGGAATGCACAAAAGTGATTTGAGATGGTTTTATATCCAAGGCTACCCCCCAGGTGTGTCCGGCTTCTCGGACAGGGGGTTACTACACTTAGGCAGATTATGCATGTATAGGGGGGAACTCCCTTGGAGGTGAACCGGAGAGAAACTTGAGATCATATGGGATGATCCTTGTTTCCACATGTACCTATGACCTAACCAAGCTCAAATGGAGGCATATGCCCACCGGGGGACCCCCGATGGGATGCAGTCAAAGGGGTAGACCGCGCGGTCAACAGAACTAGGGTTTCGTCGGAAATCGAGCATCGGATCTAGGGAATGGCCCCAAAACTTGTGTCTGTCCACATGGAATGCACAAAAGTGATTTGACATGGTTTTATATCCAAGGCTACCCCCCAGGTGTGTCCGGCTTCTCGGACAGGGGGTTCCTACACTTAGGCAGATTATGCATGTATAGGGGGGAACTCCCTCGGAGGTGAACCGGAGAGAAACTTGAGATCATATGGGATGATCCTTGTTTCCACATGTACCTATGACCTAACCAAGCTCAAATGGAGGCATATGCCCACCGGGGGACCCCCGATGGGATGCAGTCAAAGGGGTAGACCACGCGGTCAACAGAACTAGGGTTTCGTCGGAAATCGAGCATCGGATCTAGGGAATGGCCCCAAAACTTGTGTGTGTCCACATGGAATGCACAAAAGTGATTTGAGATGGTTTTATATCCAAGGCTACCCCCGTGGTGTGTCCGGCTTCTCGGACAGGGGGTTACTACACTTAGGCAGATTATGCATGTATAGGGGGGAACTCCCTCGTAGGTGAACCGGAGAGAAACTTTAGATCATATGGGATGATCCTTGTTTCCACATGTACCTATGACCTAACCAAGCTCAAATGGAGGCATATGCCCACCGGGGGACCCCCGATGGGATGCGATCAAAGGGTAGACCGCACGGTCAACGTAACTAGGGTTGCGTCGGAAATCGAGCATCGGATCTAGGGAATGGCCCCAAAACTTGTGTGTGTCCACATGGAATGCACAAAAGTGATTTGAGATGGTTTTATATCCAAGGCTACCCCCCCAGGTGTGTCCGGCTTCTCGGACAGGGGGTTACTACACTTAGGCAGATTATGCATGTATAGGGGGGAACTCCCTCGGAGGTGAACCGGAGAGAAACTTGAGATCATATGGGATGATCCTTGTTTCCACATGTACCTATGACCTAACCAAGCTCAAATGGAGGCATATGCCCACCGGGGACCCCGATGGGATGCGATCAAAGGGGTAGACCGCGCGGGTCACCGTAACTAGGGTTTCGTCGGAAATCGAGCATCGGATCTAGGGAATGGCCCCAAAACTTGTGTGTGTCCACATGGAATGCACAAAAGTGATTTGAGATGGTTTTATATCCAAGGCTACCCCCTGTGTGTGTCGGCTTCTAGGACAGGGGGGTTACTACACTTAGGCAGATTATGCATGTATAGGGGGGAACTCCCTCGGAGGTGAACCGGAGAGAAACTTGAGATCATATGGGATGATCCTTGTTTCCACATGTACCTATGACCTAACCAAGCTCAAATGGAGGCATATGCCCACCGGGGGACCCCCGATTGGATGCAGTCAAAGGGGTAGACCGCGCGGTCAACAGAACTACGGTTTCGTCGGAAATCGAGCATCGGATCTAGTGAATGGCCCCAAAACTTGTGTGTGTCCACATGGAATGCAGAAAAGTGATTTGAGATGGTTTTATATCCAAGGCTACCCCTCCAGGTGTGTCCGGCTTCTCGGACAGGGGGTTACTACACTTAGGCAGATTATGCATGTATAGGGGGGAACTCCCTCGGAGTTGAACCGGAGAGAAACTTGAGATCATATGGGATGATCCTTGTTTCCACATGTACCTATGACCTAACCAAGCTCAAATGGAGTCATATGCCCACCGGGGGACCCCCGATTGGATGCAGTCAAAGGGGTAGACCGCGCGGTCAACAGAACTACGGTTTCGTCGGAAATCGAGCATCGGATCTAGTGAATGGCCCCAAAACTTGTGTGTGTCCACATGGAATGCAGAAAAGTGATTTGAGATGGTTTTATATCCAAGGCTACCCCTCCAGGTGTGTCCGGTTTCTCGGACAGGGGGTTACTACACTTAGGCAGATTATGCATGTATAGGGGGGAACTCCCTCGGAGTTGAACCGGAGAGAAACTTGAGATCATATGGGATGATCCTTGTTTCCACATGTACCTATGACCTAACCAAGCTCAAATGGAGGCATATGCCCACCGGGGGACCCCGATTGGATGCGATCAAAGGGGTAGACCGCGTTCAACAGAAATAGGGTTTCGTCGGAAATCGAGCATCGGATCTAGGGAATGGCCCCAAAACTTGTGTGTGTCCACATGGAATGCACAAAAGTGATTTGAGATGGTTTTATATCCAAGGCTACCCCAGGTGTGTCCGGCTTCTCGGACAGGGGGTTACTACACTTAGGCAGATTATGCATGTATAGGGGTGAACTCCCTCTGAGGTGAACCGGAGAGAAACTTGAGATCATATGGGATGATCCTTGTTTCCACATGTACCTATGACCTAACCAAGCTCAAATGGAGTCATATGCCCACTGGGGACCCCGATGGGATGCAGTCAAAGGGGTAGACCGCGCGGTCAACAGAACTAGGGTTTCGTCGGAAATCGAGCATCGGATCTAGGGAATGGCCCCAAAACTTGTGTGTGTCCACATGGAATGCACAAAAGTGATTTGAGATGGTTTTATATCCAAGGCTACCCCCCGTGTGTGTCCGCTTCTCGGACAGGGGGTTCCTACACTTAGGCAGATTATGCATGTATAGGGGGGAACTCCCTCGGAGGTGAACCGGAGAGAAACTTGAGATCATATGGGATGATCCTTGTTTCCACATGTACCTATGACCTAACCAAGCTCAAATGGAGGCATATGCCCACCGGGGACCCCGATTGGATGCGATCAAAGGGGTAGACCGCGCGTTCAACAGTAACTAGGGTTTCGTCGGAAATCGAGCATCGGATCTAGGGAATGGCCCCAAAACTTGTGTGTGTCCACATGGAATGCACAAAAGTGATTTGAGATGGTTTTATATCCAAGGCTACCCCCCAGGTGTGTCCGGCTTCTCGGACAGGGGGTTACTACACTTAGGCAGATTATGCATGTATAGGGGGGAACTCCCTCGTAGGTGAACCGGAGAGAAACTTTAGATCATATGGGATGATCCTTGTTTCCACATGTACCTATGACCTAACCAAGCTCAAATGGAGGCATATGCCCACCGGGGGACCCCCGATGGGATGCAGTCAAAGGGGTAGACCGCACGGTCAACAGAACTAGGGTTTCGTCGGAAATCGAGCATCGGATCTAGGGAATGGCCCCAAAACTTGTGTGTGTCCACATGGAATGCACAAAAGTGATTTGAGATGGTTTTATATCCAAGGCTACCCCCCAGGTGTGTCCGGCTTCTCGGACAGGGGGTTACTACACTTAGGCAGATTATGCATGTATAGGGGGAACTCCCTCGGAGGTGAACCGGAGAGAAACTTGAGATCATATGGGATGATCCTTGTTTCCACATGTACCTATGACCTAACCAAGCTCAAATGGAGGCATATGCCCACCGGGGGACCCCCGATGGGATGCAGTCAAAGGGGTAGACCGCGCGGTCAACAGAACTAGGATTTCGTCGGAAATCGAGCATCAGATCTAGGGAATGGCCCCAAAACTTGTGTGTGTCCACATGGAATGCACAAAAGTGATTTGAGATGGTTTTATATCCAAGGCTACCCCCCAGGTGTGTCCGGCTTCTCGGACAGGGGGTTCCTACACTTAGGCAGATTATGCATGTATAGGGGGGAACTCCCTCGGAGGTGAACCGGAGAGAAACTTGAGATCATATGGGATGATCCTTGTTTCCACATGTACCTATGACCTAACCAAGCTCAAATGGAGGCATATGCCCACCGGGGTACCCCGATGGGATGCGATCAAAGGGGTAGACCGCGCGGTCAATGAGAACTAGGGTTTCGTCTGAAATCGAGCATCGGATCTAGGGAACGGCCCCAAAACTTGTGTGTGTCCACATGGAATGCACAAAAGTGATTGGTCATGTATTTACATCCAAGTCGACCGCCCGCTCGTGTCCGGCTTCTCGGACAGGGGGTTACTACACTTAGGCAGATTATGCATGTATAGGGGGGAACTCCCTCGTAGGTGAACCGGAGAGAAACTTTAGATCATATGGGATGATCCTTGTTTCCACATGTACCTATGACCTAACCAAGCTCAAATGGAGGCATATACCCACCGGGGGACCCCCGATGGGATGCAGTCAAAGGGGTAGACCGCACGGTCAACAGAACTAGGGTTTCGTCGGAAATCGAGCATCGGATCTAGGGAATGGCCCCAAAACTTGTGTGTGTCCACATGGAATGCACAAAACTGATTTGAGATGGTTTTATATCCAAGGCTACCCCCCAGGTGTGTCCGGCTTCTCGGACAGGGGGTTCCTACACTTAGGCAGATTATGCATGTATAGGGGGAACTCCCTCGGAGGTGAACCGGAGAGAAACTTGAGATCATATGGGATGATCCTTGTTTCCACATGTACCTATGACCTAACCAAGCTCAAATGGAGGCATATGCCCACCGGGGGACCCCCAATGGGATGCAGTCAAAGGGGTAGACCGCGCGGTCAACAGAACTAGGGTTTCGTCGGAAATCGAGCATCGGATCTAGGGAATGGCCCTAACACTTGTGTGTGTCCACATGGAATGCACAAAAGTGATTTGAGATGGTTTTATATCCAAGGCTACCCCCTGTGTGTGTCGGCTTCTCGGGACAGGGGGTTACTACACTTAGGCAGATTATGCATGTATAGGGGGGAACTCCCTCGGAGGTGAACCGGAGAGAAACTTGAGATCATATGGGATGATCCTTGTTTCCACATGTACCTATGACCTAACCAAGCTCAAATGGAGGCATATGCCCACCGGGGGACCCCCGATTGGATGCAGTCAAAGGGGTAGACCGCGCGGTCAACAGAACTACGGTTTCGTCGGAAATCGAGCATCGGATCTAGTGAATGGCCCCAAAACTTGTGTGTGTCCACATGGAATGCAGAAAAGTGATTTGAGATGGTTTTATATCCAAGGCTACCCCTCCAGGTGTGTCCGGCTTCTCGGACAGGGGGTTACTACACTTAGGCAGATTATGCATGTATAGGGGGGAACTCCCTCGGAGTTGAACCGGAGAGAAACTTGAGATCATATGGGATGATCCTTGTTTCCACATGTACCTATGACCTAACCAAGCTCAAATGGAGGCATATGCCCACCGGGGACCCCGATTGGATGCGATCAAAGGGGTAGACCGCGCGTTCAATGTAACTAGGGTTTCGTCGGAAATCGAGCATCGGATCTAGGGAATGGCCCCAAAACTTGTGTGTGTCCACATGGAATGCACAAAAGTGATTTGAGATGGTTTTATATCCAAGGCTACCCCCCAGGTATGTCCGGCTTCTCGGACAGGGGGTTACTACACTTAGGCAGATTATGCATGTATAGGGGGGAACTCCCTCGGAGGTGAACCAGAGAGAAACTTGAGATCATATGGGATGATCCTTGTTTCCACATGTACCTATGACCTAACCAAGCTCAAATGGAGGCATATGCCCACCGGGGGACCCCCGATGGGATGCAGTCAAAGGGGTAGACCGCGCGGTCAACAGAACTAGGGTTTCGTCGGAAATCGAGCATCGGATCTAGGGAATGGCCCCAAAACTTGTGTGTGTCCACATGGAATGCACAAAAGTGATTTGAGATGGTTTTATATCCAAGGCTACCCCCCAGGTGTGTCCGGCTTCTCGGACAGGGGGTTCCTACACTTAGGCAGATTATGCATGTATAGGGGGGAACTCCCTCGGAGGTGAACCGGAGAGAAACTTGAGATCATATGGGATGATCCTTGTTTCCACATGTACCTATGACCGAACCAAGCTCAAATGGAGGCATATGCCCACCGGGGGACCCCCGATGGGATGCAGTCAAAGGGGTAGACCGCGCGGTCAACAGAACTAGGGTTTTGTCGGAAATCGAGCATCAGATCTAGGGAATGGCCCCAAAACTTGTGTGTGTCCACATGGAATGCACAAAAGTGATTTGAGATGGTTTTATATCCAAGGCTACCCCCCCAGGTGTGTCCGGCTTCTTGGACAGGGGGTTACTACAATTAGGCAGATTATGCATGTATAGGGGGGAACTCCCTCGTAGGTGAACCGGAGAGAAACTTTAGATCATATGGGATGATCCTTGTTTCCACATGTACCTATGACCTAACCAAGCTCAAATGGAGGCATATGCCCACCGGGGGACCCCCGATGGGATGCAGTCAAAGGGGTAGACCGCACGGTCAACAGAACTAGGGTTTCGTCGGAAATCGAGCATCGGATCTAGGGAATGGCCCCAAAACTTGTGTTTGTCCACATGGAATGCACAAAAGTGATTTGAGATGGTTTTATATCCAAGGCTACCCCCCAGGTGTGTCCGGCTTCTCAGACAGGGGGTTACTACACTTAGGCAGATTATGCATGTATAGGGGGGAACTCCCTCGGAGGTGAACCGGAGAGAAACTTGAGATCATATGGGATGACCCTTGTTTCCACATGTACCTATGACCTAACCAAGCTCAAATGGAGGCATATGCCCACCGGGGGACCCCCGATTGGATGCAGTCAAAGGGGTAGACCACGCGGTCAACAGAACTAGGGTTTCGTCGGAAATCGAGCATCGGATCTAGGGAATGGCCCCAAAACTTGTGTGTGTCCACATGGAATGCACAAAAGTGATTTGAGATGGTTTTATATCCAAGGCTACCCCCCAGGTGTGTCCGGCTTCTCGGACAGGGGGTTACTACAATTAGGCAGATTATGCATGTATAGGGGGGAACTCCCTCGTAGGTGAACCGGAGAGAAACTTTAGATCATATGGGATGATCCTTGTTTCCACATGTACCTATGACCTAACCAAGCTCAAATGGAGGCATATGCCCACCGGGGACCCCGATGGGATGCAGTCAAAGGGGTAGACCGCACGGTCAACAGAACTAGGGTTTCGTCGGAAATCGAGCATCGGATCTAGGGAATGGCCCCAAAACTTGTGTGTGTCCACATGGAATGCACAAAAGTGATTTGAGATGGTTTTATATCCAAGGCTACCCCCCCAGGTGTGTCCGGCTTCTCGGACAGGGGGTTACTACACTTAGGCAGATTATGCATGTATAGGGGGGAACTCCCTCGGAGGTGAACCGGAGAGAAACTTGAGATCATATGGGATGACCCTTGTTTCCACATGTACCTATGACCTAACCAAGCTCAAATGGAGGCATATGCCCACCGGGGACCCCAGATGGGATGCGATCAAAGGGGTAGACCGCGCGGTCAACGTAACTAGGGTTTCGTCGGAAATCGAGCATCGGATCTAGGGAATGGCCCCAAAACTTGTGTGTGTACACATGGAATGCACAAAACTGATTTGAGATGGTTTTATATCCAAGGCTACCCTCTGTGTGTGTCCGGCTTCTCGGACAGGGGTTACTACACTTAGGCGATTATGCATGTATAGGGGGGAACTCCCTCGGAGGTGAACCGGAGAGAAACTTGAGATCATATGGGATGATCCTTGTTTCCACATGTACCTATGACCTAACCAAGCTCAAATGGAGGCATATGCCCACCGGGGGACCCCCGATTGGATGCAGTCAAAGGGGTAGACCGCGCGGTCAACAGAACTACGGTTTCGTCGGAAATCGAGCATCGGATCTAGTGAATGGCCCCAAAACTTGTGTGTGTCCACATGGAATGCAGAAAAGTGATTTGAGATGGTTTTATATCCAAGGCTACCCCTCCAGGTGTGTCCGGCTTCTCGGACAGGGGGTTACTACACTTAGGCAGATTATGCATGTATAGGGGGGAACTCCCTCGGAGTTGAACCGGAGAGAAACTTGAGATCATATGGGATGATCCTTGTTTCCACATGTACCTATGACCTAACCAAGCTCAAATGGAGGCATATGCCCACTGGGGGACCCCCGATTGGATGCAGTCAAAGGGGTAGACCGCGCGTTCAACAGAACTACGGTTTCGTCGGAAATCGAGCATCAGATCTAGGGAATGGCCCCAAAACTTGTGTGTGTCCACATGGAATGCACAAAAGTGATTTGAGATGGTTTTATATCCAAGGCTACCCCCCAGGTGTGTCCGGCTTCTCGGACAGGGGGTTACTACACTTAGGCAGATTATGCATGTATAGGGGGGAACTCCCTCGGAGGTGAACCGGAGAGAAACTTGAGATCATATGGGATGATCCTTGTTTCCACATGTACCTATGACCTAACCAAGCTCAAATGGAGGCATATGCCCACCGGGGGACCCCCGATGGGATGCAGTCAAAGGGGTAGACCGCGCGGTCAACAGAACTAGGGTTTCGTCGGAAATCGAGCATCGGATCTAGGGAATGGCCCCAAAACTTGTGTGTGTCCACATGGAATGCACAAAAGTGATTTGAGATGGTTTTATATCCAAGGCTACCCCCCAGGTGTGTCCGGCTTCTCGGACAGGGGGTTCCTACACTTAGGCAGATTATGCATGTATAGGGGGGAACTCCCTCGGAGGTGAACCGGAGAGAAACTTGAGATCATATGGGATGATCCTTGTTTCCACATGTACCTATGACCTAACCAAGCTCAAATGGAGGCATATGCCCACCGGGGACCCCGATGGGATGCGATCAAAGGGGTAGACCGCGTGGTCAACGAACTAGGGTTTCGTCTTTAAATCGAGCATCGGATCTAGGGACTGGCCCCAAAACTTGTGTGTGTCCACATGGAATGCACAAAAGTGATTTGAGATGGTTTTATATCCAACGCTACCCCGGCGTAGTGTCCGGCTTCTCGGACAGGGGGTTACTACACTTAGGCAGATTATGCATGTATAGGGGGGAACTCCCTCGTAGGTGAACCGGAGAGAAACTTTAGATCATATGGGATGATCCTTGTTTCCACATGTACCTATGACCTAACCAAGCTCAAATGGAGGCATATGCCCACCGGGGGACCCCCGATGGGATGCAGTCAAAGGGGTAGACCGCGTGGTCAACAGAACTAGGGTTTCGTCGGAAATCGAGCATCGGATCTAGGGAATGGCCCCAAAACTTGTGTGTGTCCACATGGAATGCACAAAAGTGATTTGAGATGGTTTTATATCCAAGGCTACCCCCCAGGTGTGTCCGGCTTCTCGGACAGGGGGTTACTACACTTAGGCAGATTATGCATGTATAGGGGGGAACTCCCTCGTAGGTGAACCGGAGAGAAACTTTAGATCATATGGGATGATCCTTGTTTCCACATGTACCTATGACCTAACCAAGCTCAAATGGAGGCATATGCCCACCGGGGGACCCCCGATGGGATGCAGTCAAAGGGGTAGACCGCACGGTCAACAGAACTAGGGTTTCATTGGAAATCGAGCATCGGATCTAGGGAATGGCCCCAAAACTTGTGTGTGTCCACATGGAATGCACAAAAGTGATTTGAGATGGTTTTGTATCCAAGGCTACCCCCCAGGTGTGTCCGGCTTCTCGGACAGGGGGTTACTACACTTAGGCAGATTATGCATGTATAGGGGGGAACTCCCTCGGAGGTGAACTGGAGAGAAACTTGAGATCATATGGGATGATCCTTGTTTCCACATGTACCTATGACCTAACCAAGCTCAAATGGAGGCATATGCCCACCGGGGGACCCCCGATGGGATGCAGTCAAAGGGGTAGACCGCGCGGTCAACATAACTAGGATTTCGTCGGAAATCGAGCATCAGATCTAGGGAATGGCCCCAAAACTTGTGTGTGTCCACATGGAATGCACAAAAGTGATTTGAGATGGTTTTATATCCAAGGCTACCCCCCAGGTGTGTCCGGCTTCTCGGACAGGGGGTTCCTACACTTAGGCAGATTATGCATGTATAGGGGGGAACTCCCTCGGAGGTGAACCGGAGAGAAACTTGAGATCATATGGGATAATCCTTGTTTCCACATGTACCTATGACCTAACCAAGCTCAAATGGAGGCATATGCCCACCGGGGGACCCCCGATGGGATGCAGTCAAAGGGTAGACCGCGCGGTCAACAGAACTAGGGTTTCGTCGGAAATCGAGCATCGGATCTAGGGAACGGCCCCAAAACTTGTGTGTGTCCACATGGAATGCACAAAAGTGATTTGAGATGGTTTTATATCCAAGGCTACCCCAGTGTGTCCGGCTTCTCGGACAGGGGGTTACTACACTTAGGCAGATTATGCATGTATAGGGGGGAACTCCCTCGTAGGTGAACCGGAGAGAAACTTTAGATCATATGGGATGATCCTTGTTTCCACATGTACCTATGACCTAACCAAGCTCAAATGGAGGCATATGCCCACCGGGGGACCCCCGATGGGATGCAGTCAAAGGGGTAGACCGCACGGTCAACAGAACTTGGGTTTCGTCGGAAATCGAGCATCGGATCTAGGGAATGGCCCCAAAACTTGTGTGTGTCCACATGGAATGCACAAAACTGATTTGAGATGGTTTTATATCCAAGGCTACCCCCCAGGTGTGTCCGGCTTCTCGGACAGGGGGTTCCTACACTTAGGCAGATTATGCATGTATAGGGGGGAACTCCCTCGGAGGTGAACCGGAGAGAAACTTGAGATCATATGGGATGATCCTTGTTTCCACATGTACCTATGACCTAACGAAGCTCAAATGGAGGCATATGCCCACCGGGGGACCCCCGATGGGATGCAGTCAAAGGGGTAGACCGCGCGGTCAACAGAACTAGGGTTTCGTCGGAAATCGAGCATCGGATCTAGGGAATGGCCCCAACACTTGTGTGTGTCCACATGGAATGCACAAAAGTGATTTGAGATGGTTTTATATCCAAGGCTACCCCCCAGGTGTGTCCGGCTTCTCGGACAGGGGGTTACTACACTTAGGCAGATTATGCATGTATAGGGGGAACTCCCTCGGAGTTGAACCGGAGAGAAACTTGAGATCATATGGGATGATCCTTGTTTCCACATGTACCTATGACCTAACCAAGCTCAAATGGAGGCATATGCCCACCGGGGGACCCCCGATTGGATGCAGTCAAAGGGGTAGACCGCGCGGTCAACAGAACTAGGGTTGCGTCGGAAATCGAGCATCGGATCTAGGGAATGGCCCCAAAGCTTGTGTGTGTCCACATGGAATGCACAAAAGTGATTTGAGATGGTTTTATATCCAAGGCTACCCCCCCAGGTGTGTCCGGCTTCTCGGACAGGGGGTTACTACACTTAGGCAGATTATGCATGTATAGGGGGGAACTCCCTCGGAGTTGAACCGGAGAGAAACTTGAGATCATATGGGATGATCCTTGTTTCCACATGTACCTATGACCTAACCAAGCTCAAATGGAGGCATATGCCCACCGGGGGACCCCCGATTGGATGCAGTCAAAGGGGTAGACCGCGCGGTCAATAGAACTAGGGTTTCGTCGGAAATCGAGCATCGGATCTAGGGAATGGCCCCAAAACTTGTGTGTGTCCACATGGAATGCACAAAAGTGATTTGAGATGGTTTTATATCCAAGGCTACCCCCCAGGTGTGTCCGGCTTCTCGGACAGGGGGTTACTACACTTAGGCAGATTATGCATGTATAGGGGGGAACTCCCTCGGAGGTGAACCGGAGAGAAACTTGAGATCATATGGGATGATCCTTGTTTCCACATGTACCTATGACCTAACCAAGCTCAAATGGAGGCATATGCCCACCGGGCGACCCCCGATTGGATGCAGTCAAAGGGGTAGACCGCGCGGTCAACAGAACTAGGGTTTCGTCGGAAATCGAGCATCAGATCTAGGGAATGGCCCCAAAACTTGTGTGTGTCCACATGGAATGCACAAAAGTGATTTGAGATGGTTTTATATCCAAGGCTACCCCCCCCAGGTGTGTCCGGCTTCTCGGACAGGGGGTTACTACACTTAGGCAGATTATGCATGTATAGGGGGGAACTCGCTCGGAGTTGAACCGGAGAGAAACTTGAGATCATATGGGATGATCCTTGTTTCCACATGTACCTATGACCTAACCAAGCTCAAATGGAGGCATATGCCCACCGGGGGACCCCCGATTGGATGCAGTCAAAGGGGTAGACCGCGCGGTCAACAGAACTAGGGTTGCGTCGGAAATCGAGCATCGGATCTAGGGAATGGCCCCAAAACTTGTGTGTGTCCACATGGAATGCACAAAAGTGATTTGAGATGGTTTTATATCCAAGGCTACCCCCCAGGTGTGTCCGGCTTCTCGGACAGGGGGTTACTACACTTAGGCAGATTATGCATGTATAGGGGGGAACTCCCTCGGAGTTGAACCGGAGAGAAACTTGAGATCATATGGGATGATCCTTGTTTCCACATGTACCTATGACCTAACCAAGCTCAAATGGAGGCATATGCCCACCGGGGGACCCCCGATTGGATGCAGTCAAAGGGGTAGACCGCGCGGTCAACAGAACTAGGGTTTCGTCGGAAATCGAGCATCGGATCTAGGGAATGGCCCCAAAACTTGTGTGTGTCCACATGGAATGCACAAAACTGATTTGAGATGGTTTTATATCCAAGGCTACCCCCCAGGTGTGTCCGGCTTCTCGGACAGGGGGTTCCTACACTTAGGCAGATTATGCATGTATAGGGGGGAACTCCCTCGGAGGTGAACCGGAGAGAAACTTGAGATCATATGGGATGATCCTTGTTTCCACATGTACCTATGACCTAACCAAGCTCAAATGTAGGCATATGCCCACCGGGGGACCCCCGATGGGATGCAGTCAAAGGGGTAGACCGCGCGGTCAACAGAACTAGGGTTTCGTCGGAAATCGAGCATCGGATCTAGGGAATGGCCCCAACACTTGTGTGTGTCCACATGGAATGCACAAAAGTGATTTGAGATGGTTTTATATCCAAGGCTACCCCCCCCCAGGTGTGTCCGGCTTCTCGGACAGGGGGTTACTACACTTAGGCAGATTATTCATGTATAGGGGGGAACTCCCTCGGAGTTGAACCGGAGAGAAACTTGAGATCATATGGGATGATCCTTGTTTCCACATGTACCTATGACCTAACCAAGCTCAAATGGAGGCATATGCCCACCGGGGGACCCCCAATTGGATGCAGTCAAAGGGGTAGACCGCGCGGTCAACAGAACTAGGGTTGCGTCGGAAATCAAGCATCAGATCTAGGGAATGGCCCCAAAACTTGTGTGTGTCCACATGGAATGCACAAAAGTGATTTGAGATGGTTTTATATCCAAGGCTACCCCCCAGGTGTGTCCGGCTTCTCGGACAGGGGTTACTACACTTGGGCAGATTATGCATGTATAGGGGGGAACTCCCTCGGAGTTGAACCGGAGAGAAACTTGAGATCATATGGGATGATACTTGTTTCCACATGTACCTATGACCTAACCAAGCTCAAATGGAGGCATATGCCCACCGGGGGACCCCCGATTGGATGCAGTCAAAGGGGTAGACCGCGCGATCAACAGAACTAGGGTTTCGTCGGAAATCGAGCATCGGATCTAGGGAATGGCCCCAAAACTTGTGTGTGTCCACATGGAATGCACAAAAGTGATTTGAGATGGTTTTATATCCAAGGCTATCCCCCAGGTGTGTCCGGCTTCTCGGACAGGGGGTTACTACACTTAGGCAGATTATGCATGTATAGGGGGGAACACCCTCGGAGGTGAACCGGAGAGAAACTTGAGATCATATGGGATGATCCTTGTTTCCACATGTACCTATGACCTAACCAAGCTCAAATGGAGGCATATGCCCACCGGGGGACCCCCGATTGGATGCAGTCAAAGGGGTAGACCGCGCGGTCAACAGAACTAGGGTTTCGTCGGAAATCGAGCATCGGATCTAGGGAATGGCCCCAAAACTTGTGTGTGTCCACATGGAATGCACAAAAGTGATTTGAGATGGTTTTATATCCAAGGCTAACCCCTGTGTGTGTCGGCTTCTCGGACAGGGGGTTACTACACTTAGGCAGATTATGCATGTATAGGGGGGAACTCCCTCGGAGTTGAATCGGAGAGAAACTTGAGATCATATGGGATGATCCTTGTTTCCACATGTACCTATGACCTAACCAAGCTCAAATGGAGGCATATGCCCACCGGGGGACCCCCGATTGGATGCAGTCAAAGGGGTAGACCGCGCGGTCAAGAGAACTAGGGTTTCATCGGAAATCGAGCATCGGATCTAGGGAATGGCCCCAAAACTTGTGTGTGTCCACATGGAATGCACAAAAGTGATTTGAGATGGTTTTATATCCAAGGCTACCCCCCCAGGTGTGTCCGGCTTCTCGGACAGGGGGGTTACTACACTTAGGCAGATTATGCATGTATAGGGGGGAACTCCCTCGGAGGTGAACCGGAGAGAAACTTGAGATCATATGGGATGATCCTTGTTTCCACATGTACCTATGACCTAACCAAGCTCAAATGGAGGCATATGCCCACCGGGGGACCCCCGATTGGATGCAGTCAAAGGGGTAGACCGCGCGGTCAACAAAACTAGGGTTTCGTCGAAAATCGAGCATCGGATCTAGGGAATGGCCCCAAAACTTGTGTGTGTCCACATGGAATGCACAAAAGTGATTTGAGATGGTTTTATATCCAAGGCTAACCCCCCAGGTGTGTCCGGCTTCTCGGACGGGGGGTTACTACACTTAGGCAGATTATGCATGTATAGGGGGGAACTCCCTCGGAGTTGAACCGGAGAGAAACTTTAGATCATATGGGATGATCCTTGTTTCCACATGTACCTATGACCTAACCAAGCTCAAATGGAGGCATATGCCCACCGGGGGACCACCGATGGGATGCAGTCAAAGGGGTAGACCGCCGATGAAAGGGGTAGATCTACGGGGCTCCCAGATTAGGGTTTCTTCTCCTTGAGAGAATATTGATGTAAGATAGGGTAATTATTGGTACTACATGTTTGTATGACCTAACACAACACAAAGGAAGAGAAAATTCCATGGGTCAACTGTCATCGGAGGCCGGTGAAAGGGGTAGATCTGCGGGGCTCCCAGATTAGGGTTTCTTCTACCGGAAGGAATATTGAAGTAAGATAGGGTAATTATTGATACTACATGTTCCAATGATCTAACACAACACAAAGTAAGAGAAAAGTCCATGGGTCAGCTGTCATCGGAGGTCGGTCAAAGGGGTAGATCTGCGGGGCTACCGGATTAGGGTTTCTTCTATGGGAGAAAATAATAAGTTAGGATGGTAACTTTTTTATGCGCATAGCTTGGGAATGTACAAGATTAAAACAAATTAGCATGGACCTATATTAATATATTTTATAAATATAATTGACATTAATAAAATTTAAACAGAAAATAAACGGAAAAAAGAAAAAAAAAGGGGGGGCTATGCCGAGGGTAGCCGTCGGCATAGAGAGGCCCTCGGCATAGCCCCTCGCACCTGGTCGAGCCGGACCTTATCCACGCCCGAGCCCCTCGCACCTGGTCCGCACGCCCCTCTCCCCGAGCTCTCGGCCCGCGCCCCCATTTCCCCGAGCCCGCCGCCGCACCTCGCATCCCCGCCGCCACCCCCTGCTCGCGCCGCCGCCGCCCTGCTCGCGCCGTCGCCACTGCTCTGCCTCCCCGCGCCGCCTCGCGCCGCCCCCGGCCTCCCTGCACGCGCCGCCGCCGTGGCTGCTCGCGCGCCGCCCCCGGCAGCCACACGCCGCCCCTTCCTTCCCGCCGCCGCCTCGCGCCGCTCCCGGCCTCCCCTGCACGCGCCGCCCCCCTGCCTATCCATCTCTGTAAGGCTTTTTTCATTTTTTTTTTTCATTTTTTGTAACTTTATTTCTATTATTGTATGCTATTTAGAAATAGAAATAGAAAATGTGAAATAGTTTGTGAATTGTGAAAGTAGAAATGTGAAAATGTGAAATAGAAAATGTGAAATAGAAATACAAATACAAAATGTGAAATAAAAATTTAAATAAAAATCGAAATGTGAAATAATTTGTTTTATATTGAATGGAAATAGGTGCCGTCGTGACTGCCGACCTCGTGACCGCCCCGTTGTGACCGCTCCGTCGTGACCGCCCCGTCGTGACCGCCGTGTCGTCGTGTCCGCGATTCTCTCCGGTCGCCGAGGGTGAGCTAAAACATCGCCTCCCCTTCTCTGCATTTTCTTATGTCACTAGATTCATTTTCCAAGTCCAGTTGCGTAACCTAGGTGTCACTTCCCGTCCGCGAGCGTTACACGGATAAATATGCATTAGTGGTCCGCATATTTTGAACCGTAACGCTTGCGGCATTTACGGGACAGTCGGCGGATGCGTAGTTGTCTACGTTTTCCTTGTTCTACTCCGGTCCGAGTCAGGATTTCGGCGGCGCCTCCCCGTTGTTCTCCGGATGCACATCCTCTCGGCTTTTTGCCGAGACGTGTATCGGGAGAGCAGCGGGGAGGTGCTGCCGAAATTCTGACTTGGACCGGGGTAGAGCATGGAGAACGTAGCCAACTACGGATCCGGCGGCTGCTAGGAGCCCACCTAGTAGAGATGTAGGTTGATGCATGCGTTTCGCCCGGTAAAATAAATAAAAATATGATGCATTTAATTTCCTATTTGATATAAATGCTATGTCTGTGGTTTGGCTCCCAATAAAGCAGAGGATGGCTGATAATGGATGGATGTACAATGAGCGTGTTAGTGCGACTGAGAAAACAGATGAGTGGACAAGGAAGACCCATTTTCTAGTGAATGAGTTAGCGCGTGGTACAAAGGGGCTGGTTCGGGCACTTTGCCCCTGTGTTCGCTGCGTGAAGCGTCAACGTCGTGGGAAGGATGAAATGTATAGACACCTTCTGCAATATGGGTATATGCATGGGTACGTCACGGAAATCGACTTTGATGAGCGCGAACGTGACAGAGGTGAGGTGATGCGGCAGCGGCTCAATGGCAATGAGTACGATGGAATTAGAGACTTTCTAGATGATCTCGTCCATACCGATGTCCCGGATTCGCCACCTCCAGAACCGGAGGCGCCGCCAGAACCGGAGGCGCCGCCAGAACCGGAGGAACCAGAGCCAACCGCGAAGGCCTTCTATGATATGATTGCCACGGCTAAGAGGCCTCTGTATGAGGGCGCCGCGATTTCTCAGCTCGATGCCATCTCCCAATGTCTAGCCGACAAGACCCGGTACAACACCACCCGTGAGGGCTTTGAAGCAAGTCTGAAAACAACTGGTAACATGTTGCCCAAAGATCATTGTCTGCCTCAAAGCCTGCACGCGACGAGGAGAATGATGAAGGACCTCAACATGGATTATCAAAGGATAGACTGTTGTCCGAAAGGCTGCGTTCTATTTTGGAGACAGTATGCGGAGGAGGACAAGTACCGTCCCATCTAGAAGGGATCTAGGTATGAAGAGGTAACGGGAAAGGATGGTCAGGTGAGGCAGTCAAGCACCGCAAAGTCGATTCTTCGATATCTCCCATTCATAAAAAGAATCCAGCGGCTTTACATGCACGAGGAGACAACCAAACAGATAACGTGGCACAAGTATGGGAAGAGATTCGTGGACGAAAACAAGAAGTTGAAGATGGGACATCCATCCGATGGTACGGCATGGAAGAACTTCGATACAAAACACCCGCTTAAGGCAGCCGAGGCTCGGAATGTCAGAATTGCGATAGCAACAGATGGCTTCAATCCATATGGTATGTCGAATGCCAATTACAGTTGCTGGCCCGTGTTTGTTATTCCGCTCAATCTCCCTCCCGGAGTCCTAATGACGAGGAAGACCATGTTTCTGTCGCTGATCATTCCAGGCCCTCATTACCCGGGGAAGAATTTGAGTGTCTACATGCAGCCGATTGTGGAAGATTTGAACCACTCTTGGCACCACGGGACATTGACGTACGACCGAGCATCGAAGACAATCTTCTACATGAAAGTTTGGTTGCAGTATACCATGCATGACATGCCCGGGTACGCCCTAACATGCGGATGGTGTACAGCTGGTAAGTGGCCATGCCCAGTGTGCAGGCATCGGCTTGAGTTCCTTTGGCTACAGAAGGGTCGCAAGTATGTTGCGTTTGACACGAATCGACAGTTCCTCAAAAGGAGGCATCCGTTTAGAGAAGACAAAAAGAACTTCAAGAAGGGCAAAGTTGTGCATGAAAAAAAAGATGTGCCGAAGTTTGATGGTACACTTGTTGAAGCCGAGCTACGTGCTCTCGTGCCGGCAGCGACGCCAACTGGCCATCAATTTGAGGGATATGGTGTAACGCACAACTGGACTCATGAGGCGGCCTTAACGAAGCTCGAGTATTACAAGGACCTCGAACTTCCCCATAACATCGATGTGATGCACACTGTAAAGAATGTCGCGGAGTCCGTCTTTCACACATGCCTGAACATTCCCGGGAAGTCAAAGGATAATGTCAAGGCTAGAGTCGATGTTGAGATCCTCTGTGATAGGGAAAAATTACACATGAAGCGTCCTATTGGCCGTCAAAAGAATTGGTTCAAGCCGCATGCCAACTTCTGCCTTGATTCCATCCAAAAGAAGGAGGCATTCAGGTGGCTCAAATACGTCGTGATGTTCCCTGATGGTTATTGCTTGAATATGAGTAAGGGAGTTAATCTTTCGACGGGAAAAGTCACCGGGCTCAAGAGTCACGACTATCATATATGGATTCAGCGGCTCATGCCGGTGATGCTTCGAGGGTATATCCCCGAGAAAGTCTGGCGAGTGCTTGCGCAGTTGAGCCATTTCTTCCGCACGCTCTGTGCTAAGCAGATATGTCCCAAGGTTATTGCAAAGCTACAACATACAGTGCCGGAGTTGCTATGCAATTTGGAGATGATATTTCCGCCAGGCTTCTTTACTCCGATGGCACATCTCATTGTGCACCTCGCCAACGAGGCACTCTTGGGTGGCCCGGTGCAGTTTCGTTGGCAGTTCTGTATTGAGAGAGAGTTTAAGTATATTCGAAAGATAACTGGAAACAAGGCCAAGATTGAAGCATGCATAGCTGAGGCAATATGCCTTCGGGAGATGGCAGATGCCGCGACAACGTACTATCCCGATGATGTTCCCACTCAGCATAACCCGGTCACTCGTTACAATGTCGACGTGCCCGAGAATGACCCCAAGCTAAAACTATTCCAATTCCCCGGTGGCAAGGCTGGTAAAGGAACAAAATATAAATTGGAGAACGAAGAGAAGGATTGTATAATGCTATATGTGCTTATGAACATGGAGGAAGTGATCCCATTCGTAAGGTAAAATGGTGAACAAATTACTTTGCAGCTAGTAACCTCGTCTCGGTCTAATGCTTATTTTCTCCTTTCAGCAAATTCACAGATGAAATGTGGCCGTATGATGAATTTCCCCAAACCTCGGAGATGGACACTCTATTGAAAGAGGGTGCTCCCGGAATTAATAAAAACTTTGTGACATGGTTCATGGAAAAAGTAATTTCTAATCTTTCCTCTTACATTGCAACATGTGACTTGTCCCTCTTATTACACGTAACTAATGCACACAACAAATTTGAAATGTTCTTGTAGGGCCGTGAGAGAAACGTTGATATGATAGATGAGTTGAAATGTGTTTCCCAAGGTTGTAGCCGTGAGGTGACCAAGTATGAGAAGTATGATGTGAATGGGTTTCGCTTCCACACAGAGACGCACCAGAAGGGCCGGGCGAATCCCAAAACGATAAATACTGGGTCTTCACCAAAGGAGCCAACAACTTTGATTACTACGGAAGGTTACAAAGTGTATACGAGTTGACATTCAATCGTACGAACGTGCAACTCAATATCGTCGTGTTCAAGTGTCATTGGTTCGACCCAATAGGTGGACAGAGAAGTGATAAGTCCATTGGGTTAGTTGAAGTTAAGCCTTCAACCACCTATAGCGGAGCCGATGTCTTTGTTGTGGCTCACCAAGCCAAGCAAGTTTATTATTTGCCCTACCCATGCCAGAAAGCGGAACTCAAGGGTTGGGAAGTCGTCTTCCAGTATCGCCACATGGTAACCTACCGATTCCCTCTGAGGATGATTACAACAACATTGACCCCGTGACATACGAGGGGATTTTCTATCAAGAGGAACATGACTTCGGGGAATATATTTTAGAACCGTTTGTTCAAGAGGACCTCGGGAACGATGCAGAAACTCGTGGTGAGTCAATGGTGGATCTAAAGGACATATCTATGCTGGAGAAGTTACTTGAGGCGAATGACAATTATGATGAGCCTCCACCCGTCGACCCTTCAACTTTGTACTCACAAGATAGTGATAGTGATAGTGATCCAGAGAAAGAGAAAGAGAAAGAGAAAGAGACGGAGTATGAGAGTGAGCGTGAGAGCAATGATGGCTGGTGAGGGTCTTTTATTCTTAGTATTTATTTGTCAACATGCTTCTTAATTGCATTGTGCCTTTTATTCTTAGTATCTACATTTTATTATGTCAACATGCTTCTTAATTGCATTGTGCCTTTTATTCTTACTATCTTTATTTTATTATGTCAACATCCTTCTTAATTGCATTGTGCCTTTTATTCTTAGTATCTTCATATAATATGTATTTGTGCTTAACTGTTTTATTCTTCTCAATGCAGGTGACTGAACAATATGAGCAGCGGCAAGGCAGACTCCGAGAGCTTGCTTAAGACGTTGGCGCAGGTGAAGAGGAATATTCCTAGACCCACTAGACGGAGTGATCGAGCCCCGGTGCCCAATCCGCGTTACGACGATGGTACCGATGGAGGACGAGGACGAGGAGGACGAGGTGGAGGACGAGGACGAGGAGGACGAGGTGGAGGACGAGGTGGCGGCGGGGTACACATGGACTTTGATGAGCCACCCTCCGCTTCTGGCGACGTGGCTCCTGAGTTGTTCCTAGAGGGTCCGTCTAGTGGGGAGGTGGAGATGGAGACGGAGTCTACACACGAGTCAGACTCTAGGGCTGAGTTGGAGGTGATGGAGGGTGGGGGTGCGCCGAAGCCCTTGAAGATTCGTGGATAAGCTAGATTCCCCGATGCGAGGAAGGAGCCGAAGACCCATGATGACAAGGCCCTTATCATTCCTTCGAGCGATGAGTAAGTGTACTACTTCAGAAATTTCGAACATGTATTTTCATCTTGGGCATAATAATCAATTTGGCATTTGTACTAATGTGTGATTTATTTGCAGCAACTGGACATGGGAGGTCAAGCCAGCCCGCGTGCCTAACAGCTTGCTTGGGGCTCTGATTAAGAAGTTCTGGCCGGGCAGATACACTCCCCTTAGCACGGTCCCCGGTGGCGAGACGAGGCTACCCACTACTTGGGCGGACTATGAGGATGCCCCTGCCGTAGGCTTCGCGACAGCTGCTGAGGCTGTGACCACCAAGTTCTAGGTAAGACATATACTTCTCGAGCACCGTTCATTGTTGATGGCCCTAATGTGCTAACTCATGACTTTCACAACTGATTTATGCATGATTGAAGTGCTTCTACCGTGTGGACCCGGAGCATGATGCGCGGGCGCGTCTCACTTTGCGTGGCGCTTGCGAGAGGTTGACACCGCAGCAGTGGTACAACCAAAAGGTCACCTCCGCTAGTGCCTTCTGGGCTAACAAGGGTAAGAGGGTCAGGAAGGAGTACTTTGTGGGTAACCAGCCTAAGGAGGAATGGGCAATGACCATTGAGGAGTGATGACCCACAAGTATAGGGGGTGTATCGTAGTATCTTCGATAAGTAAGAATGTCGATCCCAACGAGGAGCAGAAGGTGTTGACAAGCAGTTTCGATGAAGGATTCACTGTAAATGCTCACAGACAAGTATTCAGGGGGTTTTGATGTAACAGTTGAATAAAGTACGAGTAAGTAAAGTGCGAGAGTAACAATTGCAGCGAGTGGCCCAATCCTTTTTAGCACAAAGGACAAGCCGGTTTGTTTACTTATAATGACCAAACGTTCTCGAGGACACACGGGATTTTAGTCTAGTGCTTTCGCTACATACGGCTAAATAATCTTCATTGTTATGATAAGTGTTGTGTGGGTGAACCTATGCTAATGTACCGCCCTTCCTAGGACTAATACATACTTGTGATTATACCCCTTGCAAGCATCCGCAACTACAAGAAAGTAATTAAGAATAAATCTAACCACAGCCTTAAACTCTGAGATCCTACGATCCCTCCTGCATCGATATACCAACGGGGGTTTAGGTTTCTGTCACTCCGGCAACCCCGCAATTAGCAAACGAATACAAGATGCATTCCCCTAGGCCCATAAATGGTGAAGTGTCATGTAGTCGACGTTCACATGACACCACTAGAAGAATAACACCACAACTTAAGTATCATACCATTGAATATTACTCATCCATAGTTCACTACTAACATTTAGACTTCGCCCATGTCCTCAAGAACTAAACGAACTACTCACAAGACATCATATGGAACATGATCAGAGGTGATATGATGATGAATAACAATCTGAACATAAACTTGGTTCAATGGTTTCACTCAATAGCATCAACAACAAGTAGGAATAGATACCGGGAGAGTTTCCCCTATCAAACAATCAAGATCAAACCCAAATTGCTACGGCGGTGACGAGGTGCTGCGGAGGAGATGGCGGTGATGATGGTGGAGATGATGATGATGGTGATGGAGATGATGTCCAGCTCGATGACGGTGACGATGGCGTCGATTTCCCTCCCCGGAGGAATTTCCCCGGCGGATTCCTGCCCGCCGGAGAGCTCTTTTCTCTCTGGTGTTCTCCGCCCCGCAGAGGCGGCTGTAACTCTTCGTGAGGAACCCTCTGTGGCTTAGGTCTTCGGGACGAAGGGTTTCGCGAAGAAAAGGAGGCGAAAGGGGTCATGGGCCCCCCACACTACATGGCGGCGCGGCCAGGGCATGGGCCGCGCCGCCCTAGGGTGTGGGCCCACCCTGGGTCCTCCTGGCTCCTCCTTCTGGCCTCCTTCGTCATCTTGAAAAATAGGATTTTTGGTATAATTTCCTTCCACAGTTGATCTTCCGAAATATTGCGTTCTGACGGTGCTTTTCCAGCAGAATCCTGGCTCCGGTGCTTGATCCTCCAATGATGATGAAACATGCAAAATAGATGAAATAACATAAGTATTGTGTCCCAATATGAAATATATCAATGAATAACAGCAAATTATGATATAAAATAGTGATGCAAATTGGACGTATCAAGGAGTACATGTCGGTGAGTAAAATGTCAATGTGATTCTACATTGCTGCTAAGTTTTCATTGGATTATCTTCAGTTGAGTATTGCGTTTTCAGGTTTGTCCCGAGTGGGCCGAGCAGCATAGGGAGGCATGGGAGGAGCTGATTAGGGCGAGGTGGCTCAGGGAGGACGAGGAGTTTGCAGCCGTGTCGAGGCGGAACATGGAGAACCGAGGCACCGGTGACACACACTGCGCGGGAAACCGCGACTACACCCGCTACAAGGGGAAAAAGGTATGTATATACATGGAACGACCTTCTTTCATTTCCCGTCATGTTACATTTGTGGTACGCATAACTTTTCTTTTCGCGATGCAGGTGGCCGAGGCAGCACCTGGGGTGATGCTTCATGATGCCCAGATATATGACATGATGCGGACGAAGAAGAAGCCCTATCCCGCATTGCCTCAGCCACAGTACTACGGCAATGCCAAGGCCGCCAAGGAGGACTACTGCGACATGGTGTTGTCTCGTCACCCGGAGGTGGATGACCCCTTGAGCATTCCGGTCGACGAGGAGTCGTTGGTCCTGTCGGGGCACGGGCGTCCGCATGGCCGTTTCCCCTTTCTGAATAAGGCGGTCAAGCCTACCCCAGCCACGAGCTACATGCGTCTCAAGCATACCCTCACCGCCGACAGCCCCCAGCCTCGTCCACGGCCTGCTCGTCCACCCGCCTACGATGTAAGTTTTCCTCATTTTCATCCTCTTTCCGATTTTCCTTCCTACATGGCTAAGTGTTGACGAGATTCATTGTTTCTGAAATTGTAGCCTGAGTTCGAGGCGGCCTTCGAAGCCTGCAATGAAGCGTATCAGCAGGCCGCTGCCCAGTGGAATAGGCAGAATATGGCCTACATGGCGTATATAGGAGTAAGTCTGAATCTTTCTTCTCGCAAGTAGATGACAAGTCTCAGTTTGATGCTTTATTTCTGCAAAGCCTAACTTGTAACCTATCTTGCAGGAAATGATGATTTCTATGTCTACTGGTACACCGCCACCGGCTCGAGTTACCGTGGCGGGGGACATGCCTATCATGCCATCGAGGGCAGCTTTCGCTGCGACTTACTACGGATCCACACCAGAGGTAAGTTCTTTGCCAAACCGGTAGTTACCACTTCCATTTGCATCGCAAGTTGCTAACATGTAGGGAACACGTAGGGAACGGGATGCTCCGGGAACCAGGCCTCGCCGGGTGGGCGCGAGGTCACACCGGTTCATCAAGGTGGTCAGTCTGCTGGGTGTTCTGCTGGTGCCTCTCCTTCGACTACTCCTGGGACTACTCCCGGTGCCTCTCCGTCGACTTCTCCTGGGCGTAGCACCGGTCCTTCTCCAGGTGGTTCTTCTGCAGCTTCTACCGGAGCGCAACCCCGGGCTGCTCGTTTCGCCAACGATAAGGGCGGACACACCCCGCCCGGGTCCTTCCTTCGCTAGTCAGCTTAGAACTAGGGTTGCTTGCTACTACTATGTATGCTACTATGACATGGCACTCTCCGCTCTCCGCTTGTATGCTACTATGTGCACCATGTATGCTACTATGTGAATTATATGCTATTTTGGTGAATTATGGCGAATTTGGTCGATTTTGGATGAATTTGGATGAATTGGACCTGCTGAACTGCATTGCAATTGAATTGGAACATGATTTTGGCTGAAACAGCAAAAAAACAGCAAAAAAAATATGGCAGGCCTACGCCGAGGGCAATGCCGTCGGCATAGACCCTGGCATAGACCATATGGTCAGGTCTATGCCGAGGGGGTTACCCTCGGCGTAGACGCTGAGCCTGGCCGCGCGCCACGTGTCCCAGCCTGGCGTCATATGATCATGCATATGCCGAGGGGCATACCGTCGGCGTAGAGGCTGGGCTGGCAGCACCACAGACGGCCACGTCGCCTCTACCCGCGCAGGCCACCTGCCCTATGCCGAGGGCAGTGCCGTCGGCGTATGCTGGCGTCCGTTAACGGCGACGGCGCCCTGCCACGAGACGCCGAAGGCCGCGACGCCGAGGGCGAACGAGCACCGTCGGCATAGGCGGCGTACGCCGACGGCCGGGCCTACGCCGACGGCACGGTGCCATGTGCCGAGGGACCTGGACGCCGAGGCGATACGCCGAGGGCTGCCGTCGGCGTAGCCTACGCTGAGGGCCAGGCGTGGCTACGCCGAGGGCGGCCGGCCGTCGGCGTACACGGCCGCGCGCGGGCTCCATGGATTCGATTTATCAACGATCGAGTATGTTTTATGATCTGAGGTAGTAATATCTAGATCGAGTATGTATTGTGTTCGCTGCGCACGTAGGATAGATACTAGATAGCGATGCTGCCGTGCCCAACCTGGATTGTTGGACATAATAATCTCTTTAGATCGATACAGTGTGGACCTCGTGTTATGTCCGGTCTCCGCTGTTGAAACAATAACGATTAATCAAACTTGACATAGTTTGACTTTTCAAAAATATATAACATAGTTTAAAATAGCCGGGTATCTCATTTAGCCGCGACATTTTTTGAGGCTATGAAAAGCTATAGCCGGGCTATAGCGGGCTATTCCATTTTTGAGGAATATTTTAATTTTTTTTAGAATATTTCAGTCACATCTTACTAAAAAATAAGAAGAACTATGATTCAAACACGATTCGTGATACAACTAATTGAACTATTCAAAGCAAACAAGTATTAAATTATTCAACCCACAAGTTTATTTAATCATATTGAACGCAAATGTCAGAAAACAAGAAATAAAAAAGAAAAAAGAAGAGGAATTTAAAATACATGAGGTTTAGCGGCTAATTAGGGGCTAAATATGGCTATAGCCAGTTATTAGCGTTTTTTCTCATATAGCCTATAAATGGCATAGCCACAGCGGCAGGTCTTCCAAAAGGCTATTTGGCATAGTTTCTATCTAATTAAATGGAGATCACATGATGAGGTGTAGTTTCCCGATCTTTCACGATGCACCTTGTTGATCCATAGGACCGATAGATCTTGAACTTCCTCGACAGATTCAAGGATACTCAAGCGCATATGATTACTCTTGACAACTCAAGAACTCACACATATTTATTGGATAACTAGACGAACGTCCGAGACGCCGTCATAGGGCCAACCCCATAGGGATGGTGATACTAGAGGAACCCAAGGTTCTACATAATTCTGAATCAAAACTAGACTGCCTCCAACCCTAGCCGCCCCACCTCCTTATATGAGGGGGAGGGTGGCCGGCCGGCCAACCCCTATTGGGTTGGGGGCGCCCACTCATGGGCCTAACCCTAATTCGACTTGGACAGGCCCAAGTCAAATAGACTCTATTAAAACCCTAATTTGGCCCACAGCATGATCTGGCTACATTATTTCCTAATAACAATGCTACGATACAATAATAATGGTACAACCTTAGACTTAATCCTCGTATCTACGGCTGTCCTAGTGTACCATGCGATATCCATATCATTCTCCCCTTCTTCAAGAAGCGTTGTCCCCAACGCGTGAGGGTCTGCTAGAAAAAGGTTAAGTCAGATAAGAACATCGCCGAACTTCATCTTCAAGCCTCGCCGGTCTTCCACACCTCATCCTCCCTCTCGACTAGCTTGTCTTGAACTTGGCGCCCCTTTGGTCTTCGACGCCATCAACCTGATTGAAGACATAAACATCCTCCCAAATGCAACTGAAACGCGCCATACAAATCACCCAAAACAAACAGAACAATCTCCTGTCCGCCATGGATCCAAATAAGCTGAACACACCCGAGTACGCACTCTCTTGGATCACCAATGTCTTTCTCCTTTGAAGATTTTTATTTTTGATACACTCGACGATGCACAAGCAGCAGCAACAGCAGCAAAAAGCAGCAGCAGCTGCCGGCCTGGACGTCGCCCCTGCTGACCGGCCGGCCAGGGGCCCGGTCTAACCGGCCTAGGCGCCGGTTCATCCAGCCTGCAGCCCGGTTGACCGGCCGAGGCACCGGACGACCCGCCCCGACGCGCAGTAGTCACCCCGGTTGGCGTCAGCGTCTGTCCCGGTCTGCGCCGGAACCGCCCGGCCAGGCAGCCGGTCCAGCCGGCCTGGGCGCCGGACCCGCCGGTCTGCTGGCCGGTCGGCCGGATGCTGTAACCGGACCGGCCGGTTGTAGGGCCGATTGACCGGTCGTGGCGCCGGCCGCCGGACGAATCTGTCCTTCTTCCCCGCGAATTTTCCTGCCGTGGTAGAGATTTCTTGCGAACTCCTGTCGTGGCAGAACTCTGGTAGCGCTCCTCCTTCCTCTCCCTTGCAGCCACCACCTCCGCATGCACGAAGGCCGTGAGAACTTGACTCTGCTGCCCAACTCCTTCTCCTTGATCTTCACCAACACCATGGCGGCGACGTACCCAATGGTAGCCACAGCAATCGAGCAGAAACAACCGAGCAACAAACCAATCTGCACCGTGATCAACCTAGCAATCTGATACCACATGATGTAGTAACACAAGATGATAGAGTAAACTCGAACCCTAAAATACTAGATAGAAAGAAAAGATACGCAAAAACAACTACGAAAAGCAACTAAAACTCGAAATTAGTGCAATCTAAGGTTATGGCAAACCCTAACCCTAACTTTTTATGGCTTTTTCTGGATAGGAAACACTCACAACTCAACTATGGGGTGGATTGTGGATGGCTTACCGAGGAAAACTGGAAATCTGATACCAAGATGATAGTGTAGTTTCCCGATCTTTCACGATGCACCTTGTTGATCCATAGGACCGATAGATCTTGAACTTCCTCGACAGATTCAAGGATACTCAAGCGCATATGATTACTCTTGACAACTCAAGAACTCACACATCTTTATTGGATAACTAGACGAACGTCCGAGACGCCGTCATAGGGCCAACCCCATAGGGATGGTGATACTAGAGGAACCCAAGGTTCTACATAATTCTGAATCAAAACTAGACTGCCTCCAACCCTAGCCGCCCCACCTCCTTATATGAGGGGGAGGGTGGCCGGCCGGCCAACCCCTATTGGGTTGGGGGCGCCCACTCATGGGTCTAACCCTAATTCGACTTGGACAGGCCCAAGTCAAATAGACTCTATTAAAACCCTAATTTGGCCCACAGCATGACCTGGCTACATTATTTCCTAATAACAATGCTACGATACAATAATAATGGTACAACCTTAGACTTAATCCTCGTATCTATGGCTGTCCTAGTGTACCATGCCTGGATATCCATATCATCACAAATTTATATTGAGGCATTAGCGGCAATGGAATTACAGAACATCATGAATATATAGAGACGAGATGTACATCGACATATGCATTTTATCAATGACAGATAAAACGATAAAGTTGTTAACCTCGACCGAGGAGGAAAAAGAAGAGAAGAAAACTTAAGTGTGGCTTGGGCATTTCATATCATGTTTGTTTTGTGTGAACTTAAGTGGCATCATGCTCTTAGGCATTTCATCGAGCACCTATTGTGCATAAGAAGGAAAAAGCAAACCAACATACACCTTCCAAAGCTATAGTGTGGCTCACACACAAGCTTGGGCAGGCACAGTGATATATATATATATATAAGAAAACTTTAGTCCTAGAGGAAGGGGGTAGGATGGTACTTGAATCTATCTATAGACATAGGATCCCCCAGCCACTGGAATCCATTGGTTTCTGTCTCAATTCGTCATTTGAACTGACCTATTGCGTTAGGACACCTCCTCTGGGGTACTTATCAAGCAAGCCATGCCCTTAGCTGCACTTGCCAATTCATCCAGAAGGCTCTGAAGAAGACAGCTTGAAATATTATTAAAGAAAGCAGTAATGAGTGCATCGAACGGTTGGTTCCACCGATTGACACTGTGAGAAGAAGCTTATGTGAGGCCTCTTTGACCCTGCCCTTCGGCTTGATCTTTCTCTTGCTTCATTCAATTCCGAAGATCCTAAAAAGTGGGATAATGCTTGGTCTATGGCTATGGCACGTCCAGGTGGCATCCATGGAGTTATGGAAGTGAAAAAAGAAGACCATTGGGCTGGGGAAGACTCCCTCAATCACTCTGCTGGGCGATGCTTCTTACTCTACCTTTCAATTCCTTTGCCTTTCTTCTTCTGATCGATCCAATGGTTCGGACTAGGACGCGTAAACCCCGAAGGGAGATTGACCCTACCTAAGTATTTTCTTAGATAGAAGTGGTTGGTCAAGTGTGAGTCGTTCAGTTTGAGCTAGGCGGTGAAAAGTTTTTTAAACAATAGCACAAACTCTCATTCTTTTGCCATCGATCATGCGAAAATTTTAAATTTGTCCCCATATCATGGGATAAGTAAGCATTTTTTTAGCTGTATCGATCCAGTTGCTCACTAATTGATCTTTACAGTGCTTTCTCTATCAATTGGGAAACTTTATCCATAGAGTAATATTATAGGCGATACTTTCTTCCTTTTTTAATTCTCGTGAAGTGTCCTTCCTTCCTACGACTGATAGGAAAAATCGTTGGTTTTATGATCCCTATGTAGAAAACCCTCTGTGATCGAGGGTCCAAAGGTTCCGAATGCTCACAATAATGTGTTGGAAATGACAAAAGGCTCCTAAATTGATACCTAATAATAGCTTAGCAGGTCCTTCGTTTTACTAAAGAGCCAAATTTGGACAAGCAACTCGGAAGGAGGAATGTGTTGAGATGCCTATGCCTAAGAGAGTTAAGCAGAGGATGTATGATAGCCGAGAGGATGTCGGTAAACTACGGAGTTGAAGGAGTTGCTCGATCTTTCACCTCAGCTTATGGTGGTTACTTTACCTATTTAGGCATGAACCCACCTTCGTGGCGCAAACGATTACCACTAACGACCCATATAGATTGGGCGTGAGGTGCTGCTGAGACCCATCATCCGGATATTGTTTAAGCAATATCAAGGTGAACAACTGATGGAGGGACTCAACTAACATTAATAGCTTTTCATAATGGCGGAGCATTCACATGGGTACTGCCGACCTTGTACGACCCGCTTCGAATGGGAAAATCCAATTCAATGAGGATTTGGTTCACCCCATGATGTGTGCATTACCCTTCGGGTACCCGACATTAGTCTACCTCCTCCGGCCCAACTAGGGGCCCATGAAGATTCCCCACAGCTGAGGTTGGCCCGTGCGTTGTTTCTAGCGAAGGAGACTTACCAGAAGATGGATTCTTGACGAACAAGGCAAGAATAGAATAGATCTCATTGTAGCCTAGTCGAGTTCGGACAGGATTCTTGGGACCTGACCTGCGGGAAAGTCGAGAATGAACCGGGCGCTATATGCTCCTGGCAGAAATCGTCCTATCATTCGCCCACGTGTGCAGTGGTCCCCAAACAACATCTGAGCATTTTATTGAGTACAAAGGAGATACAGACACAATACATAGGGTGGGCCCATACCAACGAGAGAGACCGTTCTCCACGCCTCTCTCTCCCCTGATTCCAAAATCCCCCATCTCCTGGCGGCGGCGAGCCCTCCATCGAGCTCTCCCTCCAGCCACCGGCCTCTTGCTCGCCTACCCTCGTAGCTCGAGGGCCCTGCGACATACAACAACGACACGGAAATTTCGTGCTCAGCGCCGCCCCTGCTCCTGCTAATCGCGTGCACGGCAGCTCGGTCCACTCGGTGATGGCCGTCGGGACGCGCTCGGGGCGGGGCTCGGTGCAGCTGCGCGACACACGCGGCGGCGTCCCGCGGCGCGACCGTGCTGCTCCTCCAACGGCCGCGGCGGACGTGGCGGGCGCGCCGGGTGGCGGACGTGGCCACGTGGTGGAAGCCTGCGGGCGGGGCGGCGTGGCGGACACGTACGTGGCGTGCTCGGCAGAAGAGCGCGGTCGTGGCGGACGCACGCGTGCGTGCTCGCGAACGGCGCGGCGACGATGACGCGCCGGCCCTGGCGTCGGTGCTTCCACGTGGGCGGGGTCGGGAACCGCCTGGCAATGGTCTGGTGCCGCCCCCACCAGTCCAACGGCGGCCTGCCGTTGGGGCTCGTCGTCAGGTCGCTCGCGCGACCCAGTCCCAGGCGCTGCTCAAGTGGCCCTGCGCGCAAGCAGAGCCGTGGCGACGAGCGGCGTGGCGCTGGGCGAGGAGAGGCTGATGGCGGAGGCGTGGAGGCCGTCGGGCGGGCAGACGGCGGAGGCTGGCGCCGTCGCGGGCGCACCTGCTTGTGGTGGTGCAGCCATGGCCAGGCCCGCGTGGTGGAGGTTGGCGGTGGAGGGCGCCTTGATGAGCGGCGTTGTCGACGCGCCTGAGCGCGGCGGTGATGATCTTGAGATGGGATCGGGAACGATGGGGCGGGGGAGAGGACAGATTGCCCCACACGCGTATATACTCTCGCTTTGTACCCGGTTTCGTTTTGTACCTGTATATGGAAAGCACCCATTCCGTAAGTGGACCCCACGCAAAATAAATGGACCAATCAAAAGCTGATTTCGCGCAGGATCATATACCGCCCGGTTCCATTAGTCCACTCTCCCTGACCTGCTATATAAATACCAGGAGGGGACGTGTCGAGACACAACATCAATACATAATACATAGAACCACCGCAAGTTAGAGCTAGAAACCAGGGAAAACAAAATCTAACGTTAAATTCATAGTGGAATGGAAAGCGACCAACTCATGTACAAGTAGGAACGGAACTACTCCAAGTAGGACATGTTAGAGTTATACTCCGCCTTGTAACATGTTTGGTATACGGTGTAGTACACTGATCCAATATGTAGTGTACATGCCACGCCGGGGGCTTTTACTGTGCTATATAAACACGCAACCGATACCGGACGAAGGAATCGTTCCAGCCCAAACATTGACATGGTATCAGAGCACCTCCCTTCGTGACCTAGCTGCCTCTACAACCTTGCCGCCGCTGCTCTCCACTCCAGCCGCCGCCTACAAACCAGATGACACCGCCCTGCTGCTCCTAGTAGCCTCTGCCCAAGCCTACAACACGATATGTCGCTGCCGCCGCTGTCCTAGCCGCCGCTACTTCCCACGACCCACACACGACCCAAAACCCTAAAAACCGCCGTCGTTGTTCTAGCCGCCGCCGCCGCGGCCCACGACCTAGATCGCTGCCGCTGCTCTTCTGTCAGCCGCCGCCGTCTCCACGACCAAAAACCCTAGATCGCCATGAGCTCATCCAACTCCACCGCCGCCGCCATGGCTGCTGCTCTCGGCACTCCGCTGGCCCAACCCCTTGCGCAGAACAACTTCCTCCCATGGAAGGCCCTGTTGTTCCCTGCCTTCCGCGGAGCTGATGTCTTGGGCCTGCTTGACGGCACTGACCGTGCGCCGCCCAAAACCCTTGAGTCTGAAGATGCCGAGAAGAACAAGATCACGGTGCAAAACCCCGCCTATGTTGCATGGCTGGCACGAGACCAGCAGGTGCTTCGGTTCCTGTTGAGTTCGTTGTCGCCAGACATACTCTCTCATGTTCTCGACGTAAACTCCACCACCGATGCATGGAAAACCATCACTACTATGTTTGCTTCTGCCTCCAGGTCTAAGGTGCGGCATCTTCGGGACAGGCTGAACAACACCAACAAGCTATCCATGTCGGTAGATGAGTACTTCACGAAGATGAAGGGCTTCGCCTACAAGTTGGGCGCTCTCGGCAAGTCCCTCGATGAAGACAAGGTCATCAGCTACATCATCAACGACCTCGACAAGGGACACTACAACTCCCTCATCACCTCTATCCGCAGCAACCCGGGGTCCTCCCTCGACGAGTTGTACGGTCAGCTGTACGCATACGACCTGCGCAATGGCGTGGAGGAGTCTGCTAGCTCCTTCTCTTCATCAGCCAATGTCGCCAAGCGCGACAGAGACTACCGTCCGCGTGGGCGTACCCCTCCCTCGCGTGGTCGCTCCCCTCCACGTGGTCGCTCTCCTTCGCGTGGGGGTGGTGATGGCGACTACCATGACTGCCGAGATGACGATCGCGGCAACTGGCGTGACCGCCGCTACGATGAAGACTGCGGCAACTAGTGCCACGATGACAGGCACCGTGACGAGCGCCATGACGACAAGCGCCATGGTGATCAGTACGACAGGCGCCGCGATGACCGCCATGATGGTGGTGGTGATCTCTATCGAGGTGGTGGCCGGCGGTCTGACCGTGCTCCCACTCCCTTCGTCGACACTGAATGTCAAATTTGCAAGATCCATGGCCACCCCGCTAGTGACTGCTGGTGGCGCTACTCGGATGACAAGAAGAATAATCGTGACGTGATCGTGATCGTGATGAGAAGGGTGCACACTTTGCATCTTATGGCGTTGACACCAACTGGTACATAGATACGAGTGCAACTGATCATATCACCGCTGAATTGAACAAGCTCTCTACACATGACAAGTATCAACGCCAAGACCGTGTGCGCACGGCAGAAGGTACGGGAATGCATATTAGTCATATTGGTCATTCAGTTTTGCGCACCCCTCTTAATTCGTTAAAACTCAATAACATATTGCATGTTCCTAGTGCTTCCAAGAATCTGTTATATGTTCACAAGTTTACTCTTGACAATCATATCTTTATTGAGTTTCATCATTTCTTCTTTTTGATCAAGGACCAGGCAACACGAAGAATTCTGTTTAAGGGCCCCTGCTATGGAGGTCTTTATCCTTTGATGCCCATATCTAATGATTCCTCCAAGCATGCTTACTTCACAATAAAGTCGTCTTCATCCACATGGCATCGCCTCTTAGGACACCCCTCTTCGTTTCTTGTTCAACAACTTCTTCGGAGAAATAATATAGCTTACACCCCAGAAAGTACTCCATATGTATGTGACTCTTGTCAGCTAGCCAAGAGTCATCAGTTGACATATCCCATCTCCACCGGTAGGTCCACTGTTCCTTTGGATCAGGTCTTTTCTGATGTATGGGGTCCTGCACCTCTTTCTATGGGAAACATGCATACTATGTAAGCTTCATCGATGATTACAACAAATTTACATGGATATATTTGCTTAAAAAGCGTTCTGATGTTTATCAAGCTTTCCTTAATTACCAACAGTATGTTGAGCGCAAATTTGATAGGAAAAATGTTACTATGCAAATTGATTGGGGGGTGAGTACGAAAAACTCAATGGTTTCTTTCAAAAGATTGGCATTGTTCATCATGTCTCTTGTCCTCATGCACACCAACAAAATGGTTCTGTTGAAAGGAAACATCGTCACATAGTAGAAGTTGGTCTTGCATTACTTGCCAATGCCTCCATGCCTCTAACGTTCTGGGATGAAGCTATTCTTACCGCCACTTTTCTCATAAATATTCTTCCTAGCAAAGTTCTTGATCTCAAAAGTCCCACTGAATGTCTTCTTAATGTTACACCCAATTATGATGCTCTTCGCACTTTTGGTTGTGCTTGTTGGCCTAATCTTTGCCCATACAATAAACGTTAAACTTGCCTTTCATTCTACTCGGTCTGTCTTTATTGGCTATAGTCCTCTTCATAAGGGTGTCAAGTGCCTTGATGTCTCCACTGGCCGAGTCTATATTTCCCGTGATGTTGTTTTCGATGAAAATGTTTTCCCATTTGCTTCCCTTCATCCCAATGCCGGTGCCCTCCTAAAGCAAGAAATCTTACTCCTCCCTACATCCTCCACATTTTTATCACATGGGGTTGCATAAAATATTGATGAGCATATGTCTCCTATTATTCCTGTTCCTAATGTGTTGCAGAATATTGAGCATGCTGAAGAAAATCGCACTGAAAACGGAGCTTCGAGTGCACCATAAATTGAAGAAGTTGAGTCAGAAACGGACGAAACTGGCTCCAGACACGAGGAGGAACATTCCTCTGCGTCAGATTCAGCGCCGGATCCAGAGGACGATCTCGGCGCGCCACCTGGGGGAGATTCTCCCTGCCCACGCTGTTGCCCCATCCCCGCCTGCAACGCGGCAGTTCGTGGCTGGCTCGTCCTGCGTCGCGTCTTCGCGGGCGCCCTCTGGTGGGCGCGAAGAGGCGCCGAACATGCCCACGTCGCCACGTTCCTCGTCGCCTAGCGCGGCAGGATCTTCTGGATCCTCTGCGACCAGGGAAGCTACAGCCTCTGGTGGTGCTGATGATTTGGCACCGCCGCCTCCTGTACAAACTACACCACCACCTTCACCTCCTCGCACTCGTCTCCAGAAAGGTATAAAGAAACCAAAAATATATACTGATGGTACAGTCAGATATGGCATGCTTTCCGTTATAGGTGAACCTTGCACTTTGACTGAGGCTCTTGATGATTCAAACTAGAGAAAAGCGATGGAAGAGGAGTATGATGCTTTGATGATCAACAAAACATGGCACCTTGTTCCTCCACGCTGAAATAGAAATTTGATTGACTGCAAGTGGGTTTATCGCATCAAAAGAAGAGCAGATGGGACAATTGATAGATACAAGGAAAGATTAGTAGCAAAAGAATTTAAGCAAAAGTATGACATTGATTATGAGGATACTTTCAGTACAGTGGTTAAAATTGCTACCATTCGAACTGTTTTGGCTATCTCTGTTTCTCGTGGATGGAGTTTAAAACAGCTAGATGTCAAGAACGCGTTTCTTCATGGTGTTCTTGAAGAGGAGGTCTACATGAAACAACCTCCAGGATTTGAAGATCCTCGCGCTCCGTATTATATTTGCAAACTTGACAAAACTATATATGGATTGAAAGCTCCTCGTGCATGGTATTCCATCTTGAGTTCTAAATTGTGCAATCTTGGTTTTGCACCATCCAGAGCTGACACTTCACTATTTCTCTACACCAAGTCAGGTATCACCATATTTGTGCTAATTTATGTTGATGATATCATAGTCACAAGCTCCTCTGATGATGCCATTTCTGTTCTTCATCGGAATCTCAATGAGAATTTTGCTATTAAAGATTTAGGTGACTTACATTATTTCCTTGGCACTGAGGTAAAGAAGACACGGGATGGTTTTTTCTTAACACAGGAAAAATATGCTACAGACATACTTGCTAAAGTTGGCATGCTTGCATGCAAGTCGGCTCCTACACCATTGTCATCATCTGAGAAATTATCTATTAGAGATGGTACATCTCTTGGCTCTGAAGATTCATCTCATTACAGGAGCATAGTTGGAGCTTTACAGTATCTAACATTGACACGGCCAAACTTGTCCTTTTCTGTTAACAAAGTATGACACTATCTTCATGCTCCAACTATAGAACATTGGACAGCCGTAAAAAGAATTCTTAGATATGTGAAGGATACATTGAAACTTGGAATTACTTTTACAGCATCCTCATCCACACTTCTTAGTGCCTTTTCAAATGCATATTGGGCAGGTTGCCTTGATGATAGACGTTTCACAGGTGGTTTTCCTATATTTGTTGGGCCTAACTTGGTCTCCTGGAGTGCTAGAAAACAAGCTACGGTGTCTCGGTCTAGTACTAAGGCTGAATATAAGGCTCTTGCTAATGCTACATCTGAATTGATTTGGGTAGAAGCTCTTCTTGCAGAACTTGGAGTAAAATTGAAGCAAAAACCAAGTCTTTGGTGTGACAATTTAGATGCTATTCATGCTCGTACCAAGCACATAGAAATGGACTCCCACTTTGTTAGAGAAAGAGTTGCAAAGAATCAGCTAGCTATTCGTTTTGTTCTAGCAAAGATCAAGTTGCAGACGGCTTTACAAAAGGCACTTCCAGTCAAGAAGCTAGATGAGTTCAAGCGTAATCTCAACCTTTCCAAGGTTTAGATTAAGGGAGGTTGTTAGAGTTATATTCCGCCTTGTAACATGTTTTGTATACCGTGTTGTACACCGATCCAATATGTATTGTACATGCCACGCCAGGGGCTTTTCCTGTGCTATATAAACACGCAACCGATACCGGACGAGGGTATCGTTCCAGCCCAAACATTGACAGGACATTCTATGGTACCTATGATGCAAAATCCGGCGGTATGCTGCATTTACCTGGCACCAAACTAAGAAGGGTTGGATGTTTCAGCCGTACAAATGTCGGATGAATTGAATCGAAGGATGTGTAGCAGAGTTCACGGCCAAATAAATCAAGGCGCATGCAAGTATTTGGCGAGAGGGGCATGCCCTCGAACTATGAAGCGTTTTCTTTCAGAAGGACTGATGCATGCGGGCCGTGCGATGAAATAGGATTGTGTGGCATCGGATCATTCCGACGTTTTCATTTGCATCGGACTACGATAGATAGCGTTTACCCTAGTTATTTGAGAGATGAGAATCATGGGGGGGGGGGGGAGCAACCAATGACCAGCCAACCATGCATGAGTCATTGAATTCCGTGCCTCGTTTTTTGGCCAGGCATTAATTTCCTTCCACGGCATTAATTTCCTTCCACGCCAGCGATCCATGGGTATTTTCATCTGGACCATCCATCAAGATTCTTCCCAACAGAGGAAGAAGTGAAGAACCTGAGCTCCCCCAGCATGTGGCTCTTCCCTCCCGCCTCCATCTATTTATAAGAGTCCATCATCACCAAAGCCGTGTGCGGTGGCACGTGTGTGACTTGACTTGTGACTTGTAACTTGTGATTTGTGACTTTGGACTTTGGAGAGGAGAGGAGAGGAGGTTGTGGTCTTGCTCATCTTGTTCTCCTCTTACAGTATGATCTGGGGAGCCATCGCCGTCATCGGTTGAATGGGATGTCGGCCGGAAAATTCAAAGGTGATCCCCATATTGTGCACATGTAAGTGGCTTGATCTAGTTCTGTATCGTCAAATCCTCCCGACTGATTTCAGATGAGAAGAAAAAGGAGCATATATCGTGGCATGGTTGCTATGTACTACTAGCTGTGTTGGGATTAAATTCAAGGCCGGCCGGAAGCGCGCGGCTAGATTTTAATTTGGACGATTCTACATGGTGCCCAGGCACCGAATAGTCTACCGCGGTGCCCTCATGTCCGAACAGAATATTTCCCTAAATAGAAAGTGGGCCTACAAGTTGATAGTGACAGGTAACCGAAAATAGAATGGGGGTGATGCGGTGCAACATTATTCTTTCCCGTATAAACCAGCCCCACACATGAGACCGCCCCACGATTTCTACAAAATAAAATGGTTGTGGTCCCCCTTTCTCATCTTGAGTGCATGCAACCACACAACCGGTGTCCGCGTGTTCTGTAAAAATGAAGAATAATCTAAATAAAGAATGATGTAACTTTGTCTAGTTCTCGCAAAATTTCTCGAAAATTACTTATATTACTACTTTGTGATTCCAATTGGTGATGTAAGAAAGGCAGCGGTGGATGTAGAAAAGTGAAAAAGTTACATCTACATACACAAAATTGGGGGTACAAAACATACTGTGTTTCACAACCTTGATCCGTTCAAGATTTTGGATGTAGAAAAAAGGATAAAATTACATTCAGATGCAGAAAAACTAGGATCACAAAACACATACTAGTATTTTACACGTTAATCAATTCAACATTTCGGATGTAGAAAAAGGATAAAATATACATCCGGATGCAAAACTTTCATTTAAAATTGGAGAAAACTACATCCTATTTTTTTCATCATTCTGCATGTATAAAAAACACCGGAAGTACATCTAGTTCCAATAGAACTGGGGAAAAACTGCTACAGTTACATCCTTGATGAGGCTGTGCTCGGAATCTGAGCATGTGCGAGTCCTTCTCTGTTCATGGTGTAGCTCGAGAAATAGCCTGCCTGGATTCGGACCCCATTCCCTTTGGGACAAAAATTCAGATCAGATCAAAGGGAGTGGGGCGGATTCCTTTCAGAACAAGAAGCCGGTGATCCCTAGAGGGAGAGGTATAGGCTGTGGCTGAGGTACTCACCGGCGCGATGCGGCGCGCACTCGATGTTGAATCTCCGCCACCACGTCGCGCCGTCGCCGTCGCCGTTGAATCACCGCCACCGCGCCTCCCGCACGATATACCGCCACCGTGCCGCCCTCCCGAGGCGCCACCACCGCGTCGCGCCGTCGACCTACATCGCGCCCGTCGCCGTTGAATTAGCGCGGGCCACTGCATCGCGCCCGTCGCCGTTGAATCAGCGCCACCGCGCCATCCGCCCGATCCGCCTGCACCCTGCCACCCGCCCAAGGCGCCACCACCGCCCTCCGCCGCCTCACTGCTCGATGTGGCTGCCGATCGTCGCCTCCGACGAAGAGATTGTGTAGGCGAAGAGAGCGGAGGGGTTGAGGGAGGACAAGCGAATGGGGAATTTTACTGGGCTCACGAGCGGTCTCTCTCTCCTGGACGTGATTAATTTCTTATTATCGGACGTGGTAGGTGGGAGGCAAATGTACATGAGTCATCCGATCGAAATCGGACGGCACAGCTCGGGAGCACTGCCTAAGACTAGATGGTGCCCTGGCAAGAAATAGATTTCTCGTTTTAATTTGGCCAAACTTGTTCCTTGTTGTTAATTTGCCGATACTACCGTACGCATCTGGCCGGCAGCAGCAGACGAGCGAGCGACTTTGGTGCGAACGCAACTGGATGGGAGCCATGCGAGCGGCTGGCGAGCGGCTTTGGTGCGAAAGCGACTCTGCTCGGCTTCAGCCTTAAGCAGGAGAGGAGCGCCTGTATGTGTGTGGATCCTTTTCCGCGCCTAGCCGTCCTGGCTCGCGCCCTTGGCTTGCTAGGCTGGCCCGTGCCTCCTTTCTGACTGCGCGCGTGCTGCGTGGCTTCAGTCCCGGTGGAGGCGTGCTGCGTGCAAGACCCGGACTCCTTTCTGAATCGGACACCATCTCTTCCTCCATATATGGTGAAGCCGCGCGCCAGTACGTACGGGTCGTTCCGAGTACGCAGGTTACGCGATCCACTAACTCAATCAAGCCACCGGCATCCATGGCGTCGGCGATTCCGCCGTGGTCGCAACTCCCGCCGGAACTGCTGGGCCTCGTCGTCGACCGCCTCGTCATGGACCGCGTTGAGTCACCTGCTGGCCGGAGTCGCCTCTCTGCGTTGTGCTCTAAAGCCCTACAGCTCCTTCCTTTCCATGCCGCTCGCTTCCGGGCGGCGCTTCGCTCAGGCCAGTCGGCTTACGCCGACGGCGCTCGCTTCAGGGCCGTGTGCCGGTCCTGGTGTTCGGCGATGCGCGAGCACGTTGCCGCTCCGTGGCCGATACCGTGGATCGTCACGACAGATTGCTCCTTCATGGCGCCCTCCGACTGTAGCTCGCGCCTCCGGGTACCCTCTCTGCCCAAGAACGCGAGATGTATTGGCTCTACCGACAGCTGGCTCGCCCTCGACTGCCTCGACGACGATAATAAGTGTAGATACTACTTCCTCCACAATCCTTTCTCCAACACGACCGTGCCGCTCCCCGAGCTCGACGCTGTCATCGGCGATGTTTCCGAGCTTTTCGAGGTTCGCAAGGTGGTCATGCGGTCCACCCCCGATGATATCATCGCTGTCATGACCAACAACTGGAACCACCCTATCATCTTGATTCGGCCAGGGAAAGGTGTGTGGCTGCCGGAGCCACGAGCAGCTCCCTTCATGTACATCATCGACATCGCATTCTTCGGTGACAAACTATATGGGATCACTCAAGCGGAGGACCTTGTCTCTCTCGATATTGCCTTCAATAACAACGGCTTACCCCATGTTACGGGCTTTGCGCGCCTTATCAAGCACCCTCCTGGAAATTATTATTTCCGTGTGTGGAGGGACGTTGATGAGGACGACGACAATTACGGAGCCGAGAACGGCTATGATGAAGTATTGATCGAAGAGGAGGATAGCATGCGCGCTATAAGAGAAATAAGGGCGAAAACTGGCGATGACATGTTGTTCTCAGGCATTACCTACTGGGAAGACGACGAGGTGCCCAACGATCCCAAGGACATCGTCGGTATCATTTGGTACTTGGTCAAGTCACGCGGGAAGTTGTTCGTGGTGAAGCGACAAGTACAGTGGCCATACTATGATGTCAGCTTTACCCGCAAGATGGAAGTTTTCGAGTTGAACGTCAGGACATCCGTATGGGTGCCGGTTTCAGGTGGGTTAGACGGGCATGCGTTTTTCGTCAGCGAACGCTTTTGCAAGTCCATTGCCGCTCATGGAGACATACAAGAGGATACTATTTATTTTGTTGATAGTGGCGAGACATTCAACGTGATATCACATACTTTGGGCCCGCGGCAGAGAGAGCTCAATCACCGACGGTCAATGTGGATCTTTTCACCGGCTCTAGTAGTTTAAATTTTCCTTTGGAACAACTCGGTTCAAGCCAGCAGCTTCGAGAGCATTATGGATATGACAAGGGTCAGCGGGTGGAGTAGAAGAAAAAATAAATACTGAGCTCATAACCACCGACCTTCTTTAAGATTTTTTTTTCTCGTAAATGCATATACCTACACATTTTTTTTAGTTTGTAGGTTCAATAATTTTGGTTCATATCTAATTCATTTTAAAATATCTAAAAGATATTACGATAGTGTATAGAGGACTCTATTTATCCCATTCTGATGTTAGAGGATAGTGATTTCTATTTTCGTGCCCTCAGGTTCTTAGTTGTACTCAGTTTTTCCCAGCTCCTTAGTTTTTTCTTAGTTTTCCCTAAGCCCTTGTCTGAAACCCGCAGAAAGAGCACGGACGGAAGGAATCCGTTAAGTTGACCGTTCCGTGCTGTCACGGCATACCTGAAAATGAAATGTGCTAAACTTATAAATAATTCATCCCTGCAGTGTGAATCATGTTAGCCTAAAATGACTCGCTGAGACTGAATATTGTGCGAATGCAAAGAATCAGGTAGTCGGCTGCACTGGTCTTACTTTTTGCCCATTGCAAATGCAAAGAACCAGGCGATCGGCTGCACTGATGTTACCTTGTGCGAATAAGCACAGTAATGAGCCTGAGAGGGAAAAAATCTACACCGTATCAGCTACAATTGGTACCTTTAGGAGAAGATAAGAAAAAAGAACAATAAGCGAACCAACAGCAAGTGGACTGGTAATTAAACGATTATGAATTTGATGATCAGAGATATATCCAAAATAAAACGATAGCCAATGTTTCTGTAGCAATAAGTGTGTTAAATAAACATGCATCATGAAAGTGTGTGCTGGGTATAGTACCTCACAGTCAGACCATGATGAAATCAAATTCATCTAGATTTCTTAATCTTTGTCTTCCTAGATGCCCATGACACGCGCAAGTGTCTTACATAGATGGCCTCGCCGCCAGACATCCTTGACCAAAGTTGTCTGCATTGCCGTTGTGACCTAGACACAACCATCTGCTTTAGTACAAAGATAAATATGTCCAGAAGAGGCAGTCAGAGAAAACGGCAATCGAAGAGGAACTGTTAGAGAGACTTCTAAATAGGTCATATAGTGTTCATTTTATTCCATTTAGGACATATTCGATTCTTAAGATAAAAAAATGCAGGAATAAGTAAAAAGACAACATAATAGAAATTTGTAGAGTTGAAACCTCTTAATCCTGCATGAATGGTATCTGTAGGAGCAACAAAAAGATAACTTCCATTCAAGACAAAGAATGACCTGATTTAAAATAAAAAACTCTAATATTTATAAGAAGGCGCCTCCAAACTCTTGATCTGAACTACATTGTGAAGAAACTACTGAATATGCACTTTGGAGAAGCATCCAACTCTATCTATTTTTTATAAGAACCAAATTCCAATAACAAACAAAATTTGCAAATATAATAATCTCTTAGCAGGAGAGAGCGAGCAGGTAGAAGTCCCACCCCTAGGCGGTATCCCACGCGAGCAGGACCTTACCGGAGCAGCTGTGGCGCACATACGTCAAGAGGGGTGGCTCGTTAGAACTGAGCAGGATCTGCGCCGAGATGGATCCAGCTACACGTAAGGATGAGATAAATACAATGCTAGGATCATGCAACTGCAGATAGATCGAAAAAAGCAAAAGTTGCATTTATCACTAAATGACATTGCATACAAACCTGCCCAGTCTCTTATGCAAGTGCGTCCAGGAGTACTCTCCACATGCCATCCTGTGCTCCTTTCTCATTGAGAAACTCCAATTCAGAGATTGCCAATTCTTCCTACAAATATGCTAGCTAGATCATCAAATAAAAATATGCAATAAGAGATGATAAATTTCAAGAATATAATCGTAGCATCATTGGTGGAACTCAAAAAACGACATAATTCCATGGTATATATTTGAAGTGAAAATGTACAATTTGCATAGCAGTGTGACTGAATCAGGACAATGTGTATGAATAGTTCGAAACATAAGATGTCTGTCAGTCATGCCATGCTGTCGGAATGTCGAAATTGACGTTGACTCAAGAAAATTGTTACGGTGCAGAATACACATGCTACAGCCTGTGTCGACTGAACTGCAAAAACTAAATACAGTAGAAGATGCGAGAGAGAGGGAGTCAGGGAGGAGAGGGAAAGGATGAGTTACCTGGCCGTGTCAGTAGTAGCCTGAATATCAACCATGCTCGTGTTCAGCAAGCTCGTCGATCGCTGAGTCGCCAGATAGCTCTTGTGTGTCGCCCCTGCTGTGTTAGAGCACAACAACATCTAGGTTGCCTGCTGCACGCATCTGAATCATGGTAGAAGAGAAAATTAGATAAAGGAGATGTCACCCATCGGAGAAGAAAAGAAGAGGCAACCTACATCTAACATGTAGAGGGCACCACCGCGTCTCCAGTCTACACTTGTGGCAACCTCCATGGCGTGGAGCGGCAGCCAGCAACACATCAGGGGCGATGACCACGGCCGGCTCCCGCAATCTGTGTTGGGCGTCTGTGTGCTTGCCTGCTCCACTCCGAAGGGGCCGCCGCCGTGCCCTGCCTGCTCCGCCCCAACATGGACGCCGCCAGCCCCGGCCTGCTTCGCCCCAACGTGGCCGCCGCCAGCCCGCGTGTGCTCCGCCCCAAGGACCCAAGGTCGCTGCCGCCGCCCCAAGGTCATCGTCCCAGGCCCACGTCTTCTCCGTCCCAAGGGTGCCGCCTCCGGCACGCGCCTGCCCCGCCCGGTGGTTGGCGTCCCCGGCCCGCGCCTGCTCCGCCCCGAGGCCACCGTCCCGGCGAGAGCAACGGCACACAGCGATGCGGTGGAGACCATGGCCGGCGTCCGACCCATCCGGGAGCTCCCCGCAGCGCCGTCCATGGAGGCCTCACGATCGGCGGCAGAGATGGGGAGGGCGAGGGGTGGTAGGAGCAGAGCTGGAGCTAGGTCGTGCACCAACGGGATAGCGAGGAGATGCGTTGGGGATTTGCTCTCCCTCAGAGCTCGGTCAAAACGGTGGAGGGTAGGACCCACCCACTAGTTTTTTTTTTTTGGAGAATGCAGACAAATCCTAACCGGAAAAAGTTAGAGGCAATAAGGATGACTGAGGCCTAGGAACCGGTAACCGGTACTCTATGTACCAAAAAAAAAAGGCAGACGGGAAATTACCATGTGGTTTACACGGTGAGAAAGAGAAGATGAGGGTTACGTGTCTATAGATTATTGGAAAAAATTAGCTCATAAACAGTGTCCAAAGCAATCGTGAATTTGTCTAAACTTTATATAGGGTATAATTTAGGAAAAATATTAATATTTAAAATATAAAATTAATACCATTAAAATCATCTTAATTGTATTTTTATCTTTTGTAAATATTCAATTTTAGATGTTGATATTTTTTTCTATGTCCTTGGTCAAACTTCAGAAACTTTTACTTTGACTAAAGTCAAAACACATGGTAAATAAAAACGGAGGGCACTGGAACAAGCCGACCCAGATTAGCACTTCGTCAGCCTGTACAATGATAACCTACAAGCAAAAAAAAGGGCTATGTACAATGACAAATCTGTAAAAGTTTTTTTTTTTTTGAGAGGTAACCGCGTTCATTAATTTAAAACATCAGTGATACAACACACACGGAAACCACCAGAAGACACGGGAAAGTACACGCGTCCAGGAACAACTGCAGAAAGACCCCTGAAAAAATACGAAAAAACAAAAAGGCCCCTGGGAGTCCCTGCACACCATCTTCTCCACATCGCATCGGATCCGATCCAGCACCTCGCCGTCGCTGGCTTTGCGAGTCGAAGGAGAAGCTCCCCGCACGGAGGAGCCGTTGACGTTGGGGCGCATCGACCGGGGATCATCCCCATGCTATAGATCGGAGCCCAACTCCACCGAAGCACACCGAACAAAGCGGGGAAAATCGGCAGAGCTGCCGCCGACGGGCCATCAGTCCGCTCCCGAACCACTATCCTCTCCCGACTGCCGAGATCGCCACCAAGGACAGCGTCAGCAGCAGTCAACTTCACTCCTGTACACCTTCTTCTAGCTTCCCGGCGGCGCTGGAGGAGACGACGCCGTGGCGCGGTAGAAGCAGAAGAACAAAATCCCCTGACAAGAGCTCCGCCAACGCCTCGAAGAACTCGCCTGGGAACCCAACCTCCGCCATCCAGAACGAGCGGCGAAGATACATGTCCGCGGCTCCTCGTCGTCTCCACAGAGCGCCGTCGAGGTAGAGGCCCGGAACACTTTATTTGCGGCGGCGGCGTCGGCACCGACCGAGCGCCACCACCCAAAAGACCTACCCTACACCTATCTACACGCCAGGCCAAAGGAGCTGGAGCTCCCCCACTCTCCCCCCGCCGCCGGAGCGACGAGAGAAGAGAGAGGGAGCCAGCGCCCTCGCCGGCGGCGGTGGACGGAGGGAAACTAGGCTCCTCCCTTTTCGCCTCTCTAAGATAGAGATAAGGGAGAGGGAGAGCGTCCGTAGTGGCGCCTTTAAAAAAAAAAAGTTTGTATATCAAAGGCACATTCTACACCTAGCAGCAAAGTGAGACTAGCCGAAGGGCAATGGCAGAAAGGAAGTTCAGCTCGTAAAGTTCACTAAATCTTACAGCTTCATCATGGAATTTTGTTGCAAGGAGCATATAACATCTTCAGTCTGGCTTAGTTCGTTCGACCAGTATCTCATAGCAGTACCAGGAAAGATACAATTCGGTATTGACGAAGGTAAAATGCAAGACGGTGCACAGGAGAAGGTAGCCGAACAGTTGTTTAACGGAAACTAATGAATCAACTACTAAGAAGCAGTACTGTCTTGCTGCATACTTCCACTGCTATGCTCTACCTTAGGCATTAGTTGCACTCTGTTAATTTAGACCTATAGTTTGGTGTTTCGGGCTTCATAGCGTCGGCATGCGAGTGGGGCGTCAGCACAACAGAAGTTTAATGTCCTATCTTTCGGGTGAAAATCTAAAGTCTGGCTTTAACTGGTTGTAACTGACAATGATCTTATTGAAGGCATTGTTTTTTGAGCGGAAACTTCCTGCAGGGTGAAAACCTAAAATCTATGATCGGACGATGACGCGTATGCATTGTTCCTTTTTGAAGGCATTGCTTTTGAAGAATTTGAACTTCAAATGTTGTCATGGTGGTGTTTATGTTGCTGCTGCAAGGACCAGACCATTATAGCGGAACTCCATTATGGTATGACGTTGTTGCAGAGGCAAGACGTAATTGGTAGCTTTGCGATATTAATATATTCCTTTATCGAAATGAAGATAAATACATGCTTGTAGTTAAGGTAGAGCTTGCACATGCAGTTGCATAGTTGCTACCGTATAAATAACTATAGATAGACATATCTTATATCTTCTCTGTCCCATGGAAATTATTTTAACTTTGTCTCAGTTTGAATTTATCGAAACTTGTCTTAGATACACCCAGGGTTAGATAAAGTTAAGATAAATTTCATAAAATGGAGGAAATCTATTATATAAATAGGTAGAGAGACATATAAATAGGTAAGTTTAGATTTAGAAGTCAGCAGCAATCCTTCTCAGAATCCTCCTAGTAGTATCCGTGCCCAATAATATCGTCGTCAGATTCAGAGTCCTGCTGATCTGTCCACCGGTATGTATCAAGCTCCTTTAAGAACTGCAACAGACAATGCATGCAAATACATGGTCATTGGATATATCTACATTCATGCATTTTAGTAGGTCAATACGAACTAAGCTATATAGTGCTATGTATTTGCCAGAAAATAAAAACGTCTCAGTCATGAGTACCTGTGGCTTTGGGTCCATAGCGAGACATCCGCTCAGGAAAGCGATGATTTCTTGGTCGACCTCCTCTTCCGTCTTCTGGCGACCACGAATCGGCATGAAGTTGATGCATACTTCTGTTTCGCCTTGTCCGCCCAAGGAATTCGACGAGGGACCTGCTACTTCTTCTTCCAGTAATGGCTGTCGGATCCGAGGATGGAGAGCGCCGTATGGAATTATGTCGCGATCGTGGTGGCTGAAGTCAGGGAAGATCTCTTCAAACTTTAGCTGGCGTTCGTGGAGCATCGCCTGCATCTCGGCCATTTGGATGCGGTAGTCTTTGTCCACCTCCACATAGCCTCTCGTGCGGTACTCCTCTCTCGTATCGATATCTTCTTCTTCTTCTTCCTCGGAGAGCTCACCGTCCACATCGATCCCGATCTCGTTATATTTGTCGGCGCCGCAGGGAACGCAGCACCCGAATACCAAGGACTTCATGAGATCATGGTAGTCCAGCCGCATCTTGCCTCGAGCGGCAAGGTTGCGGTCGATGGAGTCGGAGGAGGACAGCGTGGAGGCCCAGGCGCGGGAGAGGCAGCGGCAACGGTGAAACGCCTTGCGCGGCAGCCGCGCAAAGATTTCCTCTAGCATAAAGTCCGGGAGGAGGATCTGCTGTTGCACCGCCGCCGGCGCCATGGATTCGATCGATCAATGATCGAGTACGTATTATGATCTGGGTAGTAATATCTAGATCGAGTATGTATTGTGTGCGCTGCGCACGTAGGATAGATATACTAGATTGTCTAGATAGCGATGCTGCCGTGCCCAGCCTTGACTGGACATAATAATCGGTCCTCCTATTATGTCCGGTCTCCGCTGTCGAAACAACAACGATTTTGGGCCTGCTGCATCACTCGCGACAGGAGATTGGGCCTGCTGCAGGTCTGCCGCTGGTTCCAGCCTTCCAGGCGAACGGCAAGAGCTTGAGAACGGCACGTCGGCCTGACGGAGGCGGCGGCCGCGACCGTCTCACGCAACCCCTGCATCACCAACGGCGCCAGGGGCCTCCTTCCGGCGACGAGGGTGACACAAGATCGAGCCTTCTGCAGAGCCGCCGGCGGGAGGCACGCGGGGTGTCCGGGGAATTCGGGCGCCGCCACTGGGAAGGTGGGTTGGGTCGCCATGTACATCAACAAGCACGCTTGTACCTTAGCGTCTCCCTCAGGAATTGGTTAGCCTGATAGCCTCGCTGAGAGCATCGCAGAATCCCCAAGCTGCTGAGCTCAGTACTGAAGTTGTTGAGATTGCACATGCAGGCGGACAGTGCCTGTGTTGCTTCCCCTTCGCTACCTTTTTTCTTCTCGGCCGGAACTTGCAAACTGCAGTAAAATATACAGAAGTCCTTAGGATGGATGTGATGCCTGATGTATCAATGACATAAAAATTCAGAAGTTGCCGCCATTTGGTCCATATGCCACCCACCAACATACAATCTTCTCTCACATCCATCCAAAAATTCAAACTGGAACTGACTACCACGGTTGACTGAACCGGTCCAACCCGAAGCTCAACATCGCCAACCTCCTCACAGACTGCATCATCTACCGCTGCCTCTGCAGCGACTACCTGCTCCAGGACGTCCAAGACGGCACGGACGCACTCGCTGCATTTGGGGAATCCAACAAGAAGGGATACCCTGAGTACTGAATATGTAACTCATTTTGTTTCTATCTGTCGCTCATACATTTATACCATATCATCTATGAGGATAATTAGATTAGCTAAGCTGAATCGTGTTTGCATGCATTGGAGTACTGAAGTTCAGTTTTCTAGAGGCAAACTATGTGCTTACGAGCACCAATACATTGGTTATTTTAGGCATAACAACTTGATGTGGTATAAAACATATTTGGTGGCTCAGATTAGCATTTTGATTTATAGAAATTTCGTGCATGAAAAATGATATGTAGATTTATTTGCTGCTGTTACACTGGTGGAAAAAAGGGCTTTGGTCGCGGTTGGCAACTGCCATTAGTCGCGGTGGCGCAACCGCGACCAAAGCAGCGCGACTAAAGGCCCCCCCTTTAGTCGCGGTTCCTTACGAACCGCGACTAAAGGCCCGTCCACGTGGGCCGCAGGCGAGCGCCAGGGCGGAGGACCTTTAGTCGCGGTTCTTCTGGCCAACCGCGACTAAAGGCCTCCGCAGGGTTTAGGGTTTTAGCCCCCCTCCCCCTAAATCTGGTTTCTTTTTAATTTGTATTGTTTTATTTCTTTTGGGTTTTAATTTTGAAGGAGTTTCACATATTCTACGGTACTGTATACATACATGCATATGAATGTACAATTTCAAACAAATTTGAAATTAGAACCAAAAAGAATTCAAGAGGAATATACAATATATATTCAATATCGGATGACCATATACAATATATATTCAATATCGGATGACCATATACAATTTTGAACAAGTTAGTTACAAATTCTGGTGCATATAAAGTTCTACGTCATCGTAATAGTGTTCTCCTCTAGGATCGATGACTTCCCTCGCCAACCATCCAGCTAGTTCCTCTTGAAGTGGTCGGAAGCGAGCTTCTGGACTAAGCGTCTTCCGGAGGTTAGTCCTCAGGATGTTGTTCTCACACGTCTGGTCCCGCTCATTGCAGGAGCGCCGGATCCTCTCACAAACATAGTATCCACATAGATTGGTCCCCGGTGGCTGAATATCCCAGTCGTCCGCACTGCCATTTTAAAATGTAGCTCTTTTTTGAATTCACCGACCTTGGTATCTACGAACCGTCTCCAAACCCTACGAGGCAAAGAAAATTAAATAAACAAGAGAGTTATTAATTAGTTACTTGATATTAGGAAATGATGAACGAAATAGGCCGATCGATATAGAGCGCAAATGAATGAAAATAATTACTTTTGCATCATTTTTCTCATGTCGCCCCAAAGCGCCGGATCCATATTCAGAGAGTCGTGGACGAGAACTGAGGAGGTCTGAACTTTAATTACCATAAGAATCCAGTGGAACCTGCGGACACGATACATGCACAGATCATGCATAACTCATCGATTAGCCACATACCATGCATGGAGTAAACAAAAGAGAATGTGCTCAAGAGAAACACTCACCCAAAATGGTAAGGAAATAGAATATCACTTTTCTGTTGCTGTTTTCTAATAAACCGCCACAGGTCATCCTCCACGTCGGCGGGGTGGTGTTCTAACACATCTGAATTAACGATGTGTGGGTCAATGAACCCAACATCATGGATGTTCCTTATTCGCATTTCCCGCTTCTTCATTCTGCATAATAGCGTACACAACAAGATAGTTAGGACAGTGCAGGCAATGACCGAGATGGGGTAGAAATTAATAAATCACTTACGAACGTAGCAGCGATGATAGATTTGTCGAGGTCGCGCAGATTGAACAGCTGGAACAATTCACTCAGATGAATTTGTACCCAGTAATGTTTGAAGTGATGCTCATATCTAACTTCCGCATAGATATACTCTTTGGCGTTTTTATGTTTTATGTAACCCTTGTACCAATTTAGCAGACCTTTCATTTGTCGAGGTAGATCCTCTTCCTGCGCAGTGCTCGACGAGAGGGCCATTCTTCACAAATGTAAATACTAAGTCCATCATTGGCGGATAATCACGGCCTAGGATTGAACGAAGAGTGATACCTAACTCGGCCGCTTGTTCTCTGGCACTCGTTACAGTCAATCCATGTGCTGCCGCAGCTGCTATGATATCGGGGGCATCCGGATCGGCGGCTTGCACTATGAGCGGGGCGATCGATTGTTTACTTTGTTCCCCGAGCTGGGCAACTTCTTTCCCCTTTTCTAATTTTGACTCGGCCTCGTCCTCCAAGGCTTTCTTCTCCGCCAACTCTTGGTTCCTCTTGAACGCGAGTGCTTGCCTACGAAGTTCACGTAAATAGTCGTCAGGCAGATTCTTCGTGGCTTGGGACGGTGTGTTCAAAAATGACTTAGCCCACTGCTTTTGCTTGTCGAATATACTGGCTTGGGCTCGCCCTCTCTTTTCTTCTTGCACTCCTCCTTCCATTTCTCATGCCGAGCAGCCACGGCCGCTGCATTTTCCTCGACACTAAGTTCCCAAGGCCTCGGGATGAGAGGCTTCGTGATGGCTCTGGTATCTTTGTTTTCTTAGGTACATAAGGGTCCGGGTTAATAACCCAGGATCGTCCGCTTCTTCGCCGGAGGTGGATTGGGGGGCGGTGTCTGCTGATCACCCGCCGGACGAGGACTAGGGGGCGGCGTCTGCTTACCCGCCGGACGAGGACTGGGGGGCGGCGTCGGCTGACGTGAAGGAGGTGTATTAGGTGAAGCACCACCACCACCGCCGCCACCGCCACCGTCACCGCCACCGCCACCGCCACCGCCACCACCACCACCGTAGGGGGTGGACTTGTTGGCGCCTCGCCCGGAAACTTGATAAACTTCTTCGCCATAGAATGAACCGGCGCTTGACATCTCCAAGTCTTTTCACCCCTTCAGGTGTAGCAATGTCAATGTCCGTGTCCTCAAACCCTTGGACTATCTCCTCCACCGTCACACGAGCATAGCCATCTTGAATGGGGTTGTTGTGGTGGAGTGCTCCAGGTGGCAAAGCACTGCCGATGGCTACCTTCATGGACATGTTCCCGATAGGATAATACAGATGACATGCTTTCATCTCCTTTATATCGTCCACGGGGTAGTGAGGAGGCTCCGGTGCAGTAATTTCGACCACCAGAGGCTCCGGTGCAGTAATTTCGATCGTCGGTGCACCAGCCGGTGAGGCCTCCGTGGAAGCCACGCTGCTTCTTCTCCGCTGCTGGCTTCCGAGATCCATTGGATGATCTTCAACATCTGCGCCCGAGCTGCATCTCTTTCGGCGACTAGTACACTCACGGTTTTCTTCATCACATCCATTTCCGTTACCAACTTCGCCACAACATCTGCATCCCGATCCATCTTTCTCTTACGGATTCTGTAACCGTACGGGTCATCGTTACGGGCTAACCCTATTTTCCACGGAATGGGCCCCATGCCTCGTATACGTCCTCCGTGTTCAGGATTCCCGAGGGCTTTTGTCAGGGCGTCGTTCTCTCTGTTGAACCTGATCCTCCCCTCTTGAGCCTCCCTCATTGCCTCAATAAGCTTTTGGGTGGGTATAATTATTTTGCCCTGATAAACACACTCCCCTGTCTCCGGGTTCAGCGATCCCCCATGCCCGTACCACCAGCTTTTGGCCCTTGGGTCCCATCCCTCCGTACCTGGACGGATTCCTCGCGCCTTCAGCTCGTTCTCCATCTTCTCCCACTTAGGCTGCCAAAAGCGATACCCTCCTGGCCCCATTTTATGATTGTACTCCTTCTTGGCCGCATTTTCCTTATTTTTTTTCGATAGTTCAAGGAACTGTTCCGATTTCTTTTGCTTCACAAATTCTGGCCAATCATGTTGCAGTTTCTCATATTGTCCTTTGAAATCCGGAGTCTTGCCCTGGTTGACAAAGTCATGGGCTAGATTTTGCTTGTATTTCCGGAATGCGTTGGCCATCCTAGAAAGAGCGAACTGTTTGACTAGCTTGCGCCTCTCCTTGTTTTCCGCAATCTTGTTACCTCCTCATCGTATTTGCGGTATTCCGGAGGTAGAACGAAATGTTCCATAAGCTTGTTGAAGCAATCTTTTTTTTCTCTCTTATCGACAAAAGTGAAACCAACACGTGCCTTCTTTGGCTCATTCCACTCCTGGCGGGTGATCGAGATGTTGTCTCTAACAACGGCTCCGCATTGGCTGACAAACTTGGTGGCGTTCTTGCTGGGCTCCAGCGGCCTGCCGGTTGCTTCGTCGACAACATCGATGGTGCATGTTTCTCCTGCTTTCATCGTCTTGGTTGCGCCACGCTTTGACGACGTACTCGATTTTTTCGACGATCCGGCCGAGGGCTAAAATAAGAAAGAGAGTCGCGCGCGTTAGTACACACACATTTATTCAAATCAGTTAGTTTGTATCACCAGACGCTCAATATGTATATATATACCTCGGCGCCGGAGGTGGTTGCTACTTCCAATTGAAGATCGTTGTTTATCGACGTTTCTTCGGCATCATCTGCTTGCTGACGGCGCCCTTCATCTTCACACTCAAGGTTCAGATAAGAAGAGATATCATCTTCTTCTTCTCCGGTCAAGACATATGGAATATCGCCTTTTATGATGCCGAACATATGGTCTTCAGCGTCCGGATCATAGTTGTCCAGAATCGGGTCAGCTCTATCGTCCGCCATATATCAGTCCTGAAAACATGTAGTCAAAACAAATTAATTGTGTATATGCATTATATATCACATCTCTTCTACATATAAAGAGAGAGGGCGACGAGGGAGGCGAGAGGGGGGGCGTAGTGACCGCGTGACCGAGAGACCGGTGGCGGTGGCGAAAGGGCGGTGGCGAAAGGGCGGTGGCGGTGCCGAGGACACATAACCCTCGCCGCCCCCTCTCGATCCCAAAATAAAATAATTCTTGTTAATTAATTTAATTTTTTTGTTAAGTTAAAATTTTGTTAAGTCTAAATTTTGTTAAGTAAAATTTTTCTTAAGTCAAAATTTTGTTAAGTAAATTTTTTGTTAAGTTAAAATTTTGTTATGTCAAAATTTTGTTAAGTCAAGATTTTGTTAAGTCAAAAATTTGTTAAGTAAATTTTTTGTTAAGTTAAATTTTTGTTATGTCAAAATTTTGTTTTTAGATAATATAAGCTAGCTCAAAGAGCCCGATTTTAAGTTAATAAAGTTATCGACCGGCTAAGGTCTTAACGGTGTTTGTTTACACAAACTTCAACACATTTAAAAGAAAAGTTAATTAATTACTTAGCACTATTGTAATTAACAAATTTTAAGTTTACAAAAATTTAAGTTAACAAAATTTTAGATTTACAATTTTGATTAACAAATTGTGAGTTAATTAAAAAAAAAAAAAGGGTCGGCCTCTCCTTCCGGCCTCTCTCTCTCTCTCAACGCGCGCGCGGCCGGGCGGCACTGCAACGCGACGGCCGGCGGGGGGTCACTGCGCGCGGCGCGCACGTCCTCTCTCTCTCAACGCAGCGGCGGCGGCGACGACGTACGGTGCGTGCGACACGGTGGCGCGGCCCGGCCGGTGCCGCGCGGTCACGGGCGCGGCGGCGGTCAACGCAGCGCGCACGGCGGCGCGCGGGTCGTTTTGGGACACGGCGCGCGGCGCCGGCGGTCACGGCGGACGACGGAAAGATACACGGCGGCGCGCGGCGGGACGTACGAGCGAGAGAGGCGGCCGGCGGGACGACGACGGAGGCGGCGTCGTTGGCGAAGCGGCGTCGTCGAGGCGCAGCGCGGCAGCTGGCGGTTTCGAGGAGGAAGAAGGAACCGAATCGCGCCTGCGCGCCGCGCGATATTTATAGGGAGGCACCTTTAGTCGCGGTTGGTGTGGCCAACCGCGACTAAAGGGTACTGCTAGTCGCGGTTGGCCACACCAACCGCGACTAAAGGGTCTTTTCGCGGGATTTGAGCGGTTCCCGCGGAAAGACCCTTTAGTCGCGGTTGGTGTGGCCAACCGCGACTAAAGGTCTTTTTCAAATTTCTTTTCAATTTTCTTTTCAATTCAAAATGTTAAAAATACAAATAATATATCAAAAAATCAGAAAAACAAAACTAATTCAATTCAAAATCTTAAAAATACAAATAATATATCAAAAAATTTAGAAAAAATAAAACTAATTCATTTCAAAATGTTAAAAATACAAATAATATATCAAAAAATTCAGAAAAATAGAACTAATTCAATTCAAAATGTTGAAAATACAAATAATATACCAAAAAAATCAGAAAAATAAAACTAATTCAATTCAAAATGTTAATAATACAAATAATATATCAAAAAATTCAGAAAAATAAAACTAATTCAATTCAAAATCTTAAAAATACAAATAATATACCAAAAAATTCATAAAAATAAAACTAATTCAATTCAAAATTTTAAAAATACAAATTATCAAAAATTCATAAAAATAAAACTAATTCAATTCAAAAGTTCGTTGGCCCCCTCTTCCCGCCTCTTTCCGCCGAGCCCCTCTTCCCTCCTCGTCTTCCCGCCATTTCTTCCCTGTCTTCCCGCCTCTTTCTTCCCGCCAATTGTTTCCCGCCAATTTCTTCCGGCCTCTTTCTTCCCGCCAATTTGTTCCCGCCAATTTCTTCCCGCCACTTTCTCCCCGCCTCTTTCTTCCCGCCTCCTGTCTTCCCGCTCCCATTTTTCCCGCCATTTGTCACTACATATAGGTAGCCCGGCTTGGCCAGCATTATCATCTCTACAATCTCTCATCACTCTCTCATGGCTTCCACCGCACCCACTCTAACCTACCAGCAGGTGGAGGAGCTTTGCGCCTCGAACTACCCTTGCCCTCCGGGCTACCGCGTCCCTGCCGGCTGGAGCCTAAGCGCCGGCGGCGTGCCGGTCCCTCCCGTCCCTCAGGGTACTGCGCGCCGGGCGGCCATCACGAACCACTACTACCTCGACCTCACGCCGGAGCAGCGGATGAATCCCCGCTGGCATCCCGATAACCAGCATACTTGGGACGCCTTCTTCATCAATCGGCGTGAGAGGGCGCTCGCCAGGTATGAGGAGGACGGTCTGCCTCCTGGAAACTTCCACGAGGCCGGCCGTCGGCTATGGTGGTACGGCCGGACTTCTGCAGAGCGTCATGGACTACATCACGGCCGGCGATATCCCCGCTGCGCTACCCTCGATTCGAGCCACGAGCGCCGCCCGACGACAGCGACGACAGCAGCGACGACGACGCCGGCAACTTAGAAGGCGACGACTACCAGTACAACGGCGGCGGCTATGAAGACTACGAGTATGCATATTATACGCCTAGGCAGGAGTATGACTAAATCACTCCAAATTTCATGTATGCAGGAGTATGACTTAGTCACTCCAAATTTCCTATATGCAGGAGTATGACTTAGTCACTCCAAATTTCATGTATGCAGGAGTATGACTTAGTCACTCCAAATTTCCTATATGCAGGAGTATGACTTAGTCACTCCAAATTTCATGTATGCAGGAGTATGACTTAGTCACTCCAAATTTCATGTATCATCAGTGCTATCTCGAGTCAATTGAATCATTCGAAAATGGACACCAAACACATCACGGGTAATATAATTCACATGATTCATTCAACAAAGTTTGGTACAATAAATTATTACACATCATTTCTTCCCTTGTGTCCACCGCTTGCTTACGATTGTGCCGTATCCATGGAGCATCCTCATCATTTAACTTAATGCTTGGGTCGGTGTTCACTTTGAAGGGCGGAATTTCAGCAAACATATTATAATCTTCGACATGTCTGTCTTGTCCTCCACTCCCACGATGTTTCTTTTCCCCGAAAGAACAATGTGGCGCTTTGAATCATCGCATGATGTACTGATCGTTTTCTTATCTTTCCGTTTCCTCGGTTTGCTACTCATGTCCTTCACATAGAAAACCTGAGCGACATCTTTCGCTAGGACGAATGGTTCGTCAAGGTAACCAAGATTGTTGAAATCCACCATTGTCATTCCGTATTGCTGGTCCACCTTTACCCCACCTCCTGTTAGGTTGAACCATTTGCACCGGAACAAAGGGACCCTAAAGGAGGGTCCATAGTCAAGTTCCCATATCTCCTCTATGTAACCATAATATGTGACCTTTTGCCCATTCTCGGTTGCTGCATCAAAGCGGACACCACTGTTTTGGTTGGTGCTCTTTTTATCTTGGGCGATCGTGTAAAATGTATTCCCATTTATCTCGTACCCTTGGAAAGTCGTTATAGTCGAAGATGGTGTCTTGGCCAACATGTACAGCTGATCTACAACCTTATTGTCACTCATTAAATGTTTTCTCAACCAACTGCCGAAAGTCTCCATGTGGGCCTTCCTAATCCAGGATTCAGGCTTCCCAGGGTTGTCCGAGCGTAAAATATTCTTGTGTTTCTCAAAGTACGGAGCCACCAAGCTGGAATTGGTCAGAAGCTGTGTGGTGTGCTTCGATCGGAGAATGGCCGTCCATACATATCATTGATTTCCTTCCGATCGTGCCTTTTCCACTTAGTCTCCCCTCGTGCCGCGATTGAGGAAGACCAATCGGCTTAAGGTCAGGAACAAAGTCAACACAAAACTCAATTACCTCCTCATTTCCATAGCCCTTGGCGATGCTTCCTTCTGGCCTAGCACGGTTACGAACATATTTCTTTAATACTCCCATGAACCTCTCGAAGGGGAACATATTGTGTAGAAATACATGACCGAGAATGGAAATCTCATCGACTAGGTGAACCAGGAGGTGCGTCATAATATTGAAGAAGGATGGCGGGAACACCAACTCGAAATCGACAAGACATTGGATCACATCGTTACGTAACCGTGGTAGAACTTCCGGATTGATTACCTTCGAGAGATTGCATTGAGGAATGCACATAGCTTCACAATGGCTACTCGAACATTTTCCGGCAGGAGCCCCTCAAAGCAATCGGAAGCAATTGCGTCATAATCACGTGGCGATCGTGAGACTTCAGGTTTTGGAACTTTTTCTCCGCCATGTTTATTATTCCCTTTATATTGGACGAGAATCGACGGGACCTTCATCTGCTCAGGCATTCAAAAAGATGACCTTCTCTTCTTTGGTCGAGCGTAGGCGGCACGACCTTGAAACCGTTCCGGATGTCGGTCATCAGGGTCTTTCAAACTTTGCTGGTCCTGCCGTGCTTCCTTTGTATCATTTGACTTCCCATACACGCCCAAGAAGCTTAGGATGTTCACGCAAATATTCTTCGTAACGTGCATCACGTCGATTGCAGAGCGGACTTCTAGGACTTTCCAATATTCTAGCTCCCAGAATATAGATTTCTTCTTCCACATGGCTACGTGCCCGTCGGCTCCCTTCGGAACCGATTGTCCGCCAGACCCTTTCCAAAGATGACTTTCAAACCCTTGACCATATCAAATACCTCAGCACCGCAGTGTTCCGCAGGCTTCGGCTGGTGATCTGCCTTGCCGTTGTAATGCTTGCCTTTCTTTCTTCTTTGGATGACCTTTCGGAAGAAATCGACGATGCCCAAGGTACACGTTCTTCTTACAATTTGGCAAATGTACACTTTCAGTCTCATGTAAGCTGCGTGCATGCATTGTATCCCTTATTTGACAGTCCCGAAAGGTTACTAAGAGCAGGCCAATCGTTGATGGTTACGAAAAGCAACGCTCGTAGGTCAAATTCCTCTTCTTTGTGCTCATCCCACACACGGACACCAGGTCTGCCCCACAGCTGTAAAAGTTCATCAACTAATGGCCTTAGGTACACATCGATATCGTTGCCGGGTTGCTTCGGACCTTGGATGAGCACCGGCATCATAATGAACTTCCGCTTCATGCACAACCAAGGAGGAAGGTTGTAGATGCATAGAGTCACGGGCCAGGTACTATGGCTGGAGCTCTGCTCGCCAAAAGGATTCATGCCATCCGTACTTAGACCAAATCTTATGTTCCTTGCGTCAGCTGCAAAATCTTTGAACTCTCTGTCGATCTTTCTCCATTGCGTTCCATCTGCGGGGTGTCTCAACTCCCCGTCCGACTTACGGTCCTCTTTGTGCCATCGCAACAACTTGGCATGCTCTTTGTTCCTGAACAGACGTTTCAACCGTGGTATTATAGGAGCATACCACATCACCTTGGCGGGAACCCTCTTCCCGGGTTTCTCGGCCCTCAACATCGTCACCGGGGTCATCGCCTCGATCTTATAACGCAATGATGTGCATACTGGGCATTCATTCAAATTCTCGTATTCACCGCGGTAGAGGATGCAGTCGTTGATGCATGCATGTATCTTCAGAACCTCTAAACCTAGAGGGCAGACAACCTTCTTTGCTTCGTACGTAGTGGCGGGCAACTCGTTATTCTTTGGAAACATATTCTTCAACATTTTCAGCAAGTTTTCAAATGCCGAGTCAGCTACACCTGCCTGTGCCTTCCATCTCAGCAAATCCGGTGTGCAGCCCAGCTTTTTCAGACCATCATCGCATCCGGTACAGGCGCCTTCTGTGATCCTCTAACATGCGATCCAAATTCTCCCTCTCTTTTTCAGTTTCGCAGCGTCTCCGTGCATCAGCAATGGTCCGACCAAGATCATCAACGGGATCATCACGTGCCTCTTCTTCACCTTCCCCTTCACCTTCCCCTTCACCTTCAGCATCCTCCATGAAAGTATCACCGAAATGAGCAAGATAGCTTTCATCATTGAAATCATCCCCTTCTTCATCTTCTTCCATTATAACCCCTCTTTCTCCATGCTTGGTCCAACAATTATAGCTTGGCATGAAACCGTGCCGAAGCAGGTGCATGTGAACATCTCTTGAGGAAGAGTAACCATTCTGATTCTTACATTTAACACATGGACAGATAACAAAACCCCCCCTGCTTGTTCGCATTGGCCACTACGAGGAAATCTTTCAAACCCGCACTGAACTCGCCGGAGAGTCGGTTACCGTACATCCATTGTCGATTCATCTACATTATTATAATATAAAATATATAATTAACCATCATGCATTTGTTAAACTAACTAGCTACAAACAATATAAATTAAACAATGAACTACACACACATGCACATTTTATCAACGACACATCAAAGGTTCAAGTTGCTAACCGCGATCGAGGAGGAAAAAATAAATGAGAAAGCTCAAGTGTGGCTCCAACACTTCATATCATGTTTGTTTCATGCTCTTGGGGCATTTCATCAAACACCTTATGTGCATAAGAGGAACCAAAAGCAAACCTAACACCCACTTGTGAAGCTTGTGAAGAGAATGGCACCAAATGGCTAAGTGTTGGCTGCTGGATGGGTATATATAGGGGAGGGGCTTTAGTCCCGGTTGGCCTGGCCAACCGCGACTAAAGGCCTTCGGGCACCTTTAGTCGCGGTTGGCCTGGCCAACCGCGACTAAAGACCCCCCACGTGCACCGGCTGGCCACCGAGCGCCCTGGGCCCAGGCCTTTGGTCGCGGTTCTCCTCCCGAACCGCGACTAAAGGTACCATTAGTCGCGGTTCCTGCAGCATCGCGACTTATGGGGCTCACCCGAAGCCTGTTTTTCCACCAGTGTTACCTTTTGCCGGGGATTTTTCTGATGTTATATATTGTACCAGTACTTTGGTTATCTACATTGCATGTGTAAGAAAATTGATCTCGACTAATCTTGATTTCTTGGCGGTGCTATCTTATTGGAAATCGAGGAGTATTTTCTTCCTAGAAGACACAGGTCAGTAGTGCCTAAAATATAAGCAAATAGCCATATAAGGCAATTTCTCCCTACTCCTCTACAATCGTGCAGGTACTTATTCCTTTCTCTCTCTTCTTGGCCTAATCTAACTTTTTAATAATTTCTCTATTACAATCAGTTGTATTGAGATAGTTTTCTGTTTGGTAGTATATTGGAGTGAGCTCTTCGTGCTATATTCAATATTTGAAGCTTGTGTTTAGGGGGGAAATGATTTATATGAGTTCTGCCCTTACAGTAGCGGGTGGAGGCGGCGTCGTGGTGGTAGGTGGTCGGCTGACCTATGCGGATTGGAGGAAGGAGGGGTGTCGTTGCCTATTCGACGGTACCTCGGAGGAGAGATCCTCACGAGGGGGAGAAGAAGTAGGGGCCATAGGGCGGAGAATCCTCGGGACGGTGGTACGCGATTTACCCAGCTTCGGATCACCTGCACGATGGCAAGGCCTACTGCTGCTTGTCTGGAATTATCTGGGCGCTTTCGCGTTGTTACAATGAGTTGTGGTTGTGCATCTAGGGCTCCCGGGATCCGGCTTATAAAGGCGCACGGATCTAGGGTTTACACGGAGAGTCCTAGCCGGAATACAAGTCGCCTAACTACGGTACAATATCTTGCCGTGTACGTCAAGGATCCGCCTTCCTCTAAGACCGTGCTGGATCCGGATACTTCATGGGCCTTCACGGATCCGGCCTCCTTCGTAGGTCGGTTGGGATCCGGCTTCCTGTTCCGAACTGGACTTCATCCTTCAGGATCTACAGCAACTGGGCCGCCCGACGGGCCACATGCCACATCACCATCTGTGGGCCACCTGGGCTTGCCGGATCTAGGCCATGCCGTTGATATACCCATAAAGTATACCCACAATAGTAGCCCCCGAAGTTCTCCGAGATTCATCATTCCTCCGACTTCATTCAACTCGGATCCGAAGAGAATCTTGAAGAGCTTCAAAACTTTACTTGTTTCTGGTATCATCTATTCGGAAATCTTCTTTTCTTCTGGATCGGCAATGTTACGGAGATTCCACTTTTCCCGCGCACAACTTCCTTTTTTCCCGCACTAAATTTTCGGAGATGCGAATCTCTAGCCGGAATTTTTGGGAGCGCACAGTTAAGTTACCTCCACGTCATTTTACCGTTTTTGACCTAAGACACGTGTCAATCATCTGACGGCGTGACCGTTTCGTTCCCACCGTTAGATCTGAATCACGAATCTCCGCGCGAGGTCTATAAATACCCCTACGCGCGGTAACTTTCCCATTCTTTCACCGCATCTTCCACCTCTTCTTCTTCCTCGCGCAGCGCCGCCCATCGGATCTGAACTCCGGCGAACTTCCGCACGGAGAGCTTCATCCACCGCAGTTCCAAGGTCCCTCTTGACCTAAGATCTGCACGTTTGATCGGGAAATCTCTTCCGCCGCCGATTCGTGGTCTTCGGAAGCTCAGCGCTGCAAGTCCGGCGACCTCATTCTCGCCAGAGTCTCGACGGACCACCGCGCCATTAACAGTAAGTACACCGGCCTTGTAGAAGAAGAAGTAGATTAGTGTAGATTCCGGATACACAAATTAGTTTGCATGCGTGCAGCCGGAAGCATGCCGCATGGTTCACCACATTGTACTGGTAGTTCTCCGAGTAGCCCGGAACCCAGCACTGTAGAACCAATCTGTCCGGATCCCATTTCATATCTGCCACCATACGTTTCCGACATTAGGCTTGCTCAATCATTCTCCGCCTCTTCCAGTACCATATTGGGCCGGATTCCAACCGCACAAGAGCTCCAAGAAGAACTCCAAGGCCAAGCTAGAATGGCAGCCAAGGTCCAGGAGTCGGAAAATAAGAAGGCATCCAAGGCCCGGATCCGCGAAGGCGTGAGAGGTCAATGGTGACCTTGCGAGACCACTGACGCGGAGCTCAGAGAACTCCAGAACGAGGGCATGATCTCCGAGTACTGGAGCTTCATGCGCGACTCCGACGTTCCCAAACCCGAACCGGACGAACGAGTCATGACCAAGGCATGGGTCGAGCGCGGTCTATCGCTCCCCTGTTCGGAGTTTTTCCTCTCCATCCTCGACACGTACGGGCTTCAACCCCACAACATCTGCCCAAACTCATACCTCCTCCTCTCCAACTTCGCAACTCTCTGCGAAGGGCATCTTGGGATCCGACCAAGCGTCACGTTATGGCAGTTTTTCTTCCGAGTGAAGAAAGAGACGAAAGACAAAGCTATGTTGAACTGCGGGAGTATGACATTTATGCTCCGCTCCGGCCGCATGTATCCGCCTCATGATTCCCACGAGTCCGTCCGATACTGGAATGCCGGATGGTTCTACCTGAAGAACGCATCAGTTCCGAACGTCCACGACGGAGTTCCTTCCTTCAACAACAAGCCTCCAGAAGAACTAGCTAGCTGGAGCTTCATCCCCTCACTCGCCCAGACTCCGATACTGGAGAAGGCAGCCCGGAGGATTTCCTGGTTGGTTCACGATGGACTAACCGGAGCTCAGCTAACACTTAGCTGGTTCTCCCGGAGAATCCAGCCTCTGCGCTACAACGCGTGCCTGATGTGCGCATATACTGGGGCGGATGATCTTCTCCGGGTAACGTGTCACGATCTTCCGGCTGACTCTCTCAAGAGGAGATTCAAGACGTTGGTGAAGATAGGCCGGGGACAACCAATCCCGGAACTGATCAAGGATATCAACACACGCGACCAGTGTCCTCCGGTAAGCACATGCCCCTTCACCGTTTCTCAACTTCACATATCTTCAGTGTGTTTTAACTTGTTTTGCTAACCTTCCTCGCAGCTCGATACTTTGGCGGAGGAGAACCTGCGCAACATACTCCGAGTCCCTGTCAGCGGCGAATCGGCGGAGGAGGATCCGGAGGACCCTGAGGAGGAAGAGGAGCGAGCACCCCGAAAGGCTGCCCCTCGACCTTCGAAGCGTTCCCGCGCCAAAGCTTCCGGCTCTGAAGCCGGAGCTAGCGACGAGGCTTCCGCCAAGAAACCCAAGGTGACCAAGCCGCCTCCGCTCAATTCCAAAAAGGCGGAGCGCGAGCGCCTCAAGCTGCTGTCGACAGCAGGAAGACACTCGCATCCCAACATCCCGGGCGCGACGTAAGTTTCCGAGTATTGTGCATTTTTATTTTGGTAAGCTGTGTTACTTATACTTTTCCTTCGCTCGCTTGCAGGAATCCGAACCCAACTACCGCGCGGACCAACGTTCAGGAGCACATAACAAAGTATATGCAACGAAAGTCCCCTGCCGTTGGTCCCTCGACGCCAGCTCCGCCAAGCGCTACCCAAGCTACCCCACAGCCATCTCCTCCTCCCGCGGATCAATCTCCTGCTCCTGATGCACCCACTCCACCGGAAATAATTCCGGTTAGTAGCGACAGAGCGGGCGGAGAAAGTTCCGGCGGAAGGGCCCCGTGCATGACGAAACTGAAGGACAATGCCGCGAGGAAGCAGAAGTCAATTCCTCCGGCAAAGCTGAAGCTACAGCTGGTGATATGGTCGTTTTCCCCAAGAACTTTGGAGATCCGGCTGACCTTACTTCCACCCCTAAAGCCTATGTCACGAAGTTTTTTAACAAACTATCAGAGGCGGAAAAATGGGAACTGGAGCAAGATTTGCTCAACGCTATGCTGAACAATGCCTGGGGTAAACCAGACGTCGAGACGTCGGAAATCCAGGAGTTCAAAAAAGACGTTGGCCAGTTCTTCGACAAGCTCGTTTGCAAGCAAAAGGTAACTCCCCAGTAGCCCCCAAGTATTTAGGCGGAAACTAGTGTAGTTAGCGTCTGAATACTTAGAGAAAACTCAAACTGAAGGAAGATTTAAATGTCGTGGTAGCCCCCAAGCATTATGGCGGAAAGATTTCCAGCAACAATGCTTTTAGAAAGACTTATCCATAAAATACTTGTGGAACTTACTCCGACAGTGACTGGATTTGCAGGAACAGAAGGCTCTGCATTACGAGCTGCACAAGAACATTGCGCTTCAGCGTCGTGTAACCATCAGCCAGGCGGAGAAGATCCAACGTTTCCAAACGGAGAATGCGGACTTGAAGAAGAAGCTGTCAGAAGCCCGAGGTTGGTTTCCGACTTTCTGGTGCATGTAGGTTATGTTCCGTATTTTCAAACTTGATGTTTTACATATCTTTGAGTAGGTGCATCCTCGTCCCTCACTGACAAGGTATTAACTTGTCAATGCCTACGGATTGTAGACTAGGGTTTAGTTGGATGTAGAGGTGTGGTGACCCGGCATACCACTGCATGGTGTAGTATGCAAGTCTGATATAACACCAATGAAACACTGTTCCACTGGTATTATATCGCTCAGAGTGGTACAACAGAAACATATGCGGGTCCAAGGCATGTCTATAGAATTACACACAGACTCTGTTACATAAGATCATCACAGCCTCCTACTTTACAATGAGGTAAAACTGCAAATAAACTCCAGAAGAACGACTCGTAGTCTAATCCTATCACGAACTCTAGTTGTAGAGTATTTAACTAGCTATAGAGGCTATGAATAGATTCTAGCTAAATAGGAGCTCAGTTTAGGAAGCTAGTTCCCTTCTATGGCTAAACTAGGTTTTCTCCTTGATGTATGTGGTATCTGACTCCTCTGACAGGGTCTTGTCTCTTGAAGTAGTTGCTGACTCCTCGACCTTCGAGTTGCACTGTAGATACTCCTTCGATGCCTCCATATCTAAGCAGGGGATTTAAGAGTGGGATGAGTACGAGCGTACTCAACAAGTTCATTATAGGAAAGAGGTGTTTAATGCACTAGCTACAGCATTAGACCAGAAAGTCTAATACCAATGCAAGTTTTCATAATCATTTCTTCAAAAGGTTGCTTTTATTCAGAAGAACTATGTCCGTCAGCCTTCACCGGTTTACTAGAACTTCATGGAGCTCCTTTTCGGCCGCGTTCGCAGTTCCATATCCCGGAACAGGGAGTGACAGGTCACGGTTCTTTACACTCTGCAGAGGTGTGTTGCTTTACCCATAAGAGATCTTAACCTTGGTGCCAACAGGGGGCGACCCGTCCACACTTCCTTTGGTGTGAGGCCCGGTATAAGGTCTAGCCAATCATGTTCCTCCGTTACCTCGAACACCCACCCGTTGTTGCATGCCCCGACCCTGGGTCCACGCCGGTCCCATTATTCCCGTAGATTTCAGGGTGGACCCCGACCACGGCAGCGATCTTGGGCTCTACCATACACTCCTACGCCGGTAGCTGCAACCCATCATAGACCGCATTACCGTGGGGAATTAGAATGGGATCCCCACCCTCCGGTTGTTCCGCAAGACACAACTGCTACGGCAAGCAATGCTTTACCGTGGGGAATTAGAATGGGATCCCCACCCTCCGGTTGTTCCGCCAGATACAACTGCTACGGTAAGCGCATCCGTTGATGAACGAGAGGTGGAAACACTTTTGACTACTCCGTCCCACTCCGGATCTTATGGTTAACACGGGTATTACGGCACAAGAATCACTGGCGACATTTGTTGTTTAATCCTAGATGGATATAAACCCTTGCAATGGAACCTCCACCATATCAACACAATCCATGGTTCCATTGCCCACCACAAAGTCATATTCATAGTTATGAAAATAGTGGTTTTGGTTTTTATGCAATAGTGATAAACATAGTACTTTGCAAGTAATTTGGTAAAAATACTCAAATGACATGAGCAAGCGATGAACTTGCCTTTATTGACTGCAAGATTATGCAGACAAGGTCTTCGATACGCAATAACTCCAAATTCTGAAATAGCATCATCGTCCGGTAAGGACGATGTTTAAAAGATTGCCAAGGATGCAATAATGCATAAGTATGAGATGCAATCGTTCTAAACGTAACCTAACCCCAATGATTTAGGATCAGTGAGTTGTAATGATTGGTTTAGGGTGTGTTGCACTTTTAGAGTGATCCACAAGCAAGGTTCTTATTCAGGTGTGTTGTTTTAGGATCATAAGCAAGTGGTGAAATGCATAGTAACAATCATACACACCCAGGGATAGTAGTTGTATAATAAGTAAAGAGCAGTTGTCAATTTTAAGTTCTATCATGTATGGTTGATGATTACTTATAATATATTTCAAAAGAATAACTTTTGAAGAATAAGTTCTTTAATAAAGAACAAGTATGATAATTAGGTTGGTAGGGTTCTATGGTTTCATCTAGTCTCTGGAGTAAGTATTAAATGGATCCAAACAGGGTTGGATTCATTAATAACTAGGGCTTGTATGGATTTAGTGAAGCCTAAGTATCTTAAGCAATTAATGGTTGCTATCATGGTGATATATCTTAGTGGTAATAGATAGCTATTGTTTATAGGTCCTATTAAGCAGGGTTGATGATGATTCTCTGTTTACTTCAAAAGAATAACTTTTGAAGAACATACTTCTTAAGTAATAAGAAGTATATTAATTAAGGTTGAGGTTGTCTTGTATTAGCCATTGGATCTCTAAGTAGAGAATGGTTGGTTCCTAAATAGGATGGTTCATAAGTATCTCACACTAGCAGGGTTTAGTGTGTATGGGATATGATGTCAATATTAGCATGGTTGCTAATGGAGTTCATCACAATGGTGTGATGCTATATAGGTATGAGTAAGGTTGATACTTTTGGTGATAGGAATTTAGGGTTTAGACTTAGGTGTTCCTATTTGATCATCTAGGTTTGAGGGGATGAACACATGGAATGCTAAAGTCTTAGTGATAGGTTCCTATATTTTATGTGGACATGGATATGCACTTAGTGGCTAATTATGGATCTAGGTATGAATACAATGTCTCCTGATCACATGTCTTAACCTAGGGTTTAGGTTTAGAGGCAATTTAGGGTTCACATGTAATAATGGAACTAGGTTCTAAATGACATTAGGGTTTTAGGATTACACATGAAATGATGAGTTCCTAATTTTCTACCATATGGAACTAGGGTTGCATAACTACTATTTAGTTCATAAGTTAATAACTTCATTTTGAATTTGAAGTTATTAATAACCTAAAAATAATATTGAATTTGGCATTTATCATTTTTTTAAATAACTAATAATTAGTGTAATTATTAATCAGGGTTTAAATCTCTCTAATAATGTTTTAACAAAATAGCAAATAAAGAAAATTAGTTTTAATGTTTTCTTCATTTATTTGCTTATTGGTTTTATTTAATTTATAAATGGTTTCTTAATTTCTGAATTTTTAATTGTATTTAGAATTTAAAATTAAAGGCTTAAATAACAAGTATTAAATAATTGAATTTTTATTAAAAATAAAAATTTCATTTTATATTTTTATTGGATAGAATTTTCTTTTCTAAGAATTTTAATATCTCATTTATATTTTTCTGACTTAAATTGGATTTTCTAAATTTATTTGAAGTTGCAGCAATTTCTGGAATTAGATTTAAATGAAAAACGGCTAAAGGTACACGGTTGAACCTACACAGAGAGGCTGACTGGTGGGCCTATGGCCACGTTGGTTACCACGTGGTGCCAACGTGGCAACCAAGTGCACCACCGGCGGCCAGTCAAGGACGGCGCCGGCGTTGGAGGGCTTCCGCGAGTGCGTGTGTGTGCTCATACGAACGAGGAAGACGAGGTGAACCGATTGGTGGTGGCGCCGCCCCGCTATGGTCATCGGAGCTTGGCCGGCGGCGGAACCGAGCGGTAGAGCTCGCAGTATGCGTGATGCGATGAAGCTAGGGGACGCAATCAAGCGGGCTATGCATGCTAGGAGGGTCAGTGGCTCACCAGGAGCACGAAGATCTTGACGCCGAGGTCTATGGAGGTCTGGTTCGCCGGAATTGCCAACTCCGGCCGTCGGGGAGTTGAGGTCGTCGGCGCCGATTTCGGTCACGGCGGCCCGATTCCTCCTGCAGGATGAACAAGTCGACCATGGCGATTCTAATGGTAGTCACGGCGAGGCTCGGGGTGGCCTCCACCGGTGGCGATGGTCGATGGCCGGGCGGCTAGGGTTTCGGTAATGGGCGGAATTGGAGCAGAGAGAGAAAGAATCTGAAGCTGCTGTCCATCGTGGGCTTTTATACGGTGCTGGACTGCGCCTCATCACGACGCCGATGAAGGAGGGGTCGACAGCGAGAGAGGAGAAGAGGAGCACGGCGTGCTGCTGGCGTCCATGCGCGAGGAGAAGATGAGGATGAGCCCCTCCTCCGATATTTGATCGAAGGGGTACGTGGGCTGCTCCTGGGTGGTGGCTTGGGCCGAGCGTTGGGCTGCGCTGTGCCGCTTCTTTGGGCTGCGACGGCCAGGTAAGCTTCTACTCCATTTTTTTCTCTGTTTTCTTTTTCTTCTTATTTTCTGTTTTTGAATTCTGTTTTTAATTCAATTTTGAATGCTTTATTTTTTTATTTTGCAGGTATTTCTTATTTTAATAATACAAGGAATAGCCCAAGATTCTACAAACACTTTGGTAATGTATTAGAAAATTTAATATGGGTTCCATAACATTGGTTTGATTGTTATTATTGGGATTTGGATTCAATATCCATTTGGGCATGAATTTGAATATCATCTCAAGCATATTCAAATTATTTTCCAATGATATTTTTCTCACTTAGTGATATGTAGGTTTTATTTGGTATTACTTTGCAAGAAACAATTCCATGGTAATATTTATTACTGGATTGCAAATAAGAAGATGGCTTTAATGGCATGCTTTCATGTATTAAAATGTGTCTAAGGATTTGGCCTCTTATTTGGGAATGTGGTCACTTGTACATAATTTTATGTGAGCACTTGCTTGTGAAGGTTTTGTAGATTTGATTATATCCATATTTCAAAGGTGGCACTAGGATTATATTTAATAACACCTTGAATTACTTAGAGTAGGTATTACTCTCATCATGGTTTGGCTTTGATTCTAATGATAAGTGGTTGATTACCACTTATGGTTTTAATTATTAAATATAACACAAGGTTAATCTTTGGTTCATAATTGAAACCAAGATATAGTTTGTGAGCAATTTCTAAGGTTCTAATGAGATTCACCTAATGGCAATTGGTTTGAATCTCATCTATGGCCTGGTTTGTATTATGATCACCATAGTGATACATAAACTAGGGTTGAGGTTTAATTATTGGTTGTGAGATGGGATGATAGCATATTGCATGTGCTAGGGTTAATCTCCCCTAACCAAGATAATATGGTTACTTTCTTAATTGCTTCTGTGCTCATTCAATTACTAAGGATTTGAGAATTGGTTTTATCTTCTAGCAATTAACTACAATTATTATCCTTAATTTATCATTAACTTAACTACATTGGTTATAGTTCTTTTTATAGTTAACTTTGGTCTTATGGATGAATGGTTTCTCACCATATTAAATATGGAGTTTTACTCTAAGGTTTTCTTAGGTTCTTTATTTTATGAAATATAGGTATGGTAGGATTCTACTTATGATCACCAAATGGTTCACAAGTAAAAGATAAGATATAAACCTAGGGTTGCTTACTAGTTATCTTCCCATAATTTCATGTGGGAATGAAATCTACTTATTCTAGTAGGGTTTAACTTATCCTCACATACTTCAAGAGCAATGATCATGGTTAGACATGATCCACTTGTTCTTGATATCTTTACCTCAAGTTCTTAGGGTTTATGATCATCACTCAGTTTATAATGATCAAGGTTTGGCTTCCTAAAGTATCTCTCCTGAATTATGGTTTCTCATTTCTAAGATCAAGTATTGTCTTGATCAACTAGGATATATCACTACTATTTCTCTTTCTAGGATGGTCATGGTCATGATTGTCTCAATAGTTTTATATCCCAGGAAAATGCCTGAGATATTTACTTAAAGTTCCCTCAAGAACTGATGGTTTAACCATTTGGATATTTGAATAGACAGAACTAGGATTAGTATGGATGGTCTCTCTCATTTGGGAAGGACTTCAATGCTAACCTAATATTAGGCTCCATAGAGGTTGATGTGATCATCAAGATCTATGTTTAACATTAGTGGTTATCTCTCTCTAGGGTTGTCTTGAAGATGATGATTTGAATACTTGGATGCATACCCAAGGTTTAACTCAAGTTTTGTTATTGCTTCTTTAATAATTATAATAGAACTCTCACCTCTCTAGGTTTGATGTAAAACTATTTGGAATAGGGAAGAATTTATATTTCTTAAGTTGAATCTCCTTGTCTTGTTTCCAAGGTTACAGTAGAATGGATATCACATGGTTTATGATAAGTGCATGGATTAGTTTAAGACATGGAGAAGATAAGTGAAGATTAGTTTCTCCAATTATTGTTACTTAATTTCCAAATAGATTGATGTTCATAGGTTATGGCAAGGAATATCATGTTGTGATTTTTAATAAGATCAAGTAGTTGCTCCTTGATTAATAAGTTCTTGTGTTGATTTTAATTCCATTTGATCTAACCCCTTAGATCAAATCATCTCTACCCAAAACAAGGTTTTAGTAAAGTCACATTGAGGTTTATAGCGCTTGACTTGATGAGCTACTTCAATTCCACCAAGGTCAAGTGAAACTTCAGTTACTGTGACTATTTTACTTTAAAGCGCGAAAATTCCCCAGATTTTCTATGCATGAATGCAATGCACACATCTGTTTCCTCTATTTTTGTAACCCCATTACTTGGGATATTACAGTCTCTACCCCTTAAACTAAACTTCATCCTCGAAGTTTGAACTCTCTCACGTTTCCGAAGTGTGGATCTGACTTGTGCAGACTACATCTTTTCTCGAACTCCGTGGTGATCTCACTAGATATAATTGAATATATCTCTTGTCCAGATTCTTCCTGGAATCCATTAGGTTTTGTCTCTGAACCATGGTTCTTACTTTGATTCTTTGATTTCTTCCAGCTCTATAAGCTTGTTTCCTTTCTCATTGAAGATTCAATGATTGAGACTTCTTCTGGTGCTGCTGGTCTTATTTGAAGGCTAATTTGATAATAAACTCCTAATGCTAAATAGGTCTTTGTTTTCCCTTACTTCCAAAAGTGCAATAATGGTACTTGGTAAGGTACTTTACCATGGAATTGTTCGTGATGGTTTATTTCCCTAAGATTGGATTAGACTCATTTAGTCCATCCAATCATGGTTTATAGTTGATACCTATAACTATTTTGGGTTATTTAGGTTCCATGAAAGGAATCATTCTATTAGTCTGTGGTTCTGGTATGGTCAATTTCCTTCGATCTTTGGCCTTCTTGAGCTGTATTTGGTCTCTGACATTTCCTTCGTCCAACTTCTTTATTTTTGACTTACTTGAGCTTTCGTACTTCTGAGTAGATATTACTCACTTTCCCAAGTTATAGTCCACTTCTTACTTCCTCGAGGTGTAAACCTCGGCTTCTGGTCTGACATCCTTCTGAAAGTTTTGTCCAACCGTCTTATAAAAATAAGATCGAACTTCCTCTCAGTTTAGACCTTCATCAACAATCTTGCTGAAAATATACAGTGAACTCAATCTTTACTCTACCCCTTAGAGTTTTCTTATGGTCTTCAACTCATTTTCTTCCAACTATTGGACTTATGGTTGGAATATTGGTCAACTTATGGGTTTTACTTCTTCTAAGATCTCGCGAAGAATGTTTGTGGTGTATCCACTCAATTGTGGACATCCAATGTGAATCCTTCAACTAAATGATTATAGATCTAGCTATTTGGCTGACAAAATTTTTATTTGTTCACAAACTTTGGTTACAATTAATTAAATCGTGGACTATTTGTAATACCAACTGATACCAGCTGTGGTTATTATACCAACTGTGGCTATTTGATATCTAAAAATGGATTCTGTTATAGGTTCTGATCAACTGGACGAGACATCTTCTGCTTTATCTCGCAATATTGATCCTATACCAATTGTGGTCTTCTGATATCAACTATGGTCTTCTTATATCTGCTATGGTTTCATAGGTCATCTTTCTTCATTCAGGGTTTATTTTGCAAGAAAACCACTATGAATATAGTATCCAAGGTGATTTCCCATGCATTCCCTCTTCTATATTAATTATGGATCTGCTTGAGCTTCACCATAATCATTATCTTTCTCACCTTCATGCTTCTTATGTACTGAAGTACTCCTCTGTTGAGGTAAAGCATGAGTTTAGGTGGGTACTTCCTTCTGAATATTGGGGTTGCTTCCCACAAATTTACTCCTTTCATCTGGTTGAGCTTCATATTGTCTTCGGAATCCTCCATAATTCGTCACTTCCTCACACGTTTACCATTACCCTCTAGATCTATAGCACCAAGTAAGGACTTGATATTGCAACATGCATTTGCATATCAAAGTCAAACTTCATGTATGGATCTAGTCAAACAATGAAAATCCAAGAAGATTCAGCTTTGTGCTTATAATACACATCATCATAGGCCTGAATATAATAGTTGAGTAAGACATCTCTAAACATCAGGCTGAGATGTGTAGTATATAACACCACATAATATAGGTTTATATCGTGATACTTAGCACGAATATAGGGAATTCTACTATTTGTCTCAACCTTTACCTTAATTGCACATTTGCAATGAGATAAACTTCAAACAAAGTGGTCTAGGATAGTTGTGGTTAACCTAATTTTCTTTGGAAGTACTAACTTAGCTTCCATTTTGTTGAGGACTACTTCAATGATATGTCTGGTTCTAACATCACTATTCTAGACACATAACTATTGGAATATAGCTCCTATACTTCCAAGTTATTGTATCGTAAGGCTATGGACCTAATGTTCTTGACACAGTTCCCATGGTTTTTGGAACATAATTCTTGCACTATTGTTTAGCACATGGCTTCTTATTGTACTCCTCCAAAATACTTATAATGTTCTCTTCCATCACATAATGATTCTCAGGTGAATCATATATGTTTAACAACTCTAATCTGTAAGTAGCCATGTTTTATTTCTATTTCTCTTCCTTACTTCCCATGATTGACTCATCATGGTCTATACTATCTTAAATAACTTATAGTTATCACTTACTAGCAATTGTTTTACAAGTTTTAATAATTTAGTTACCCATTACTTGTATTGGTTTACACTTTCTAGTAGGATATCTTCTTATAATCAGATCTTCATCACTTGGTATTACTCTTATTACAAGTCTGGATAATTCTTACTTAACCATAACATGTGTTGGGTACACATCTTCCAATAGGATATCTTCCTTATGGTTGTATCCTCTCTTTGGACTACCATGTATTGTATACCAACTGTGATCTACTCATGTATTGTTTTAAAGACTTATTGATGTTCTACATACTTGGAATTGGCTATTTAACTTAACTTAGGAAAGATAGGTAAAAAGATTGACTCAAGTGTGTCAGGATTATTCTCAAGTGAATATCCATCTCAAGTCATAAGAAGATTTGGTTTAACTAAGACAACTTCCTATAGACACTACCAATCCTATAGGTCTCCTTTAAAGGGTTTTAATCCTAGGGTCAAAGCATTTGCTCTGATACCAGCTGTGGTGACCCGGCATACCACTGCATGGTGTAGTATGCAAGTCTGATATAACACCAATGAAACACCGTTCCACTGGTATTATATCGCTCAGAGTGGTACAACAGAAACATATGCGGGTCCAAGGCATGTCTATAGAATTACACACAGACTCTGTTACATAAGATCATCACAGCCTCCTACTTTACAATGAGGTAAAACTGCAAATAAACTCCAGAAGAACGACTCGTAGTCTAATCCTATCACGAACTCTAGTTGTAGAGTATTTAACTAGCTATAGAGGCTATGAATAGATTCTAGCTAAATAGGAGCTAAGTTTAGGAAGCTAGTTCCCTTCTATGGCTAAACTAGGTTTTCTCCTTGATGTATGTGGTATCTGACTCCTCTGACAGGGTCTTGTCTCTTGAAGTAGTTGCTGACTCCTCGACCTTCGAGTTGCACTGTAGATACTCCTTCGATGCCTCCATATCTAAGCAGGGGATTTAAGAGTGGGATGAGTACGAGCGTACTCAACAAGTTCATTATAGGAAAGAGGTGTTTAATGCACTAGCTACAGCATTAGACCAGAAAGTCTAATACCAATGCAAGTTTTCATAATCATTTCTTCAAAAGGTTGCTTTTATTCAGAAGAACTATGTCCGTCAGCCTTCACCGGTTTACTAGAACTTCATGGAGCTCCTTTCCGGCCGCGTTCGCAGTTCCATATCCCAGAACAGGGAGTGACAGGTCACGGTTCTTTACACTCTGCAGAGGTGTGTTGCTTTACCCATAAGAGATCTTAACCTTGGTGCCAACCGGGGGCGACCCGTCCACACTTCCTTTGGTGTGAGGCCCGGTATAAGGTCTAGCCAATCATGTTCCTCCGCTACCTCGAACACCCACCCGTTGTTGCATGCCCCGACCCTGGGTCCACGCCGGTCCCATTATTCCCGTAGATTTCAGGGTGGACCCCGACCACAACGACAGTGCTGGGCTCTACCATACACTCCTACGCCGGTAGCTGCAACCCATCATAGACCGCATTACCGTGGGGAATTAGAATGGGATCCCCACCCTCTGGTTGTTCCGCAAGACACAACTGCTACGGCAAGCAATGCTTTACCGTGGGGAATTAGAATGGGATCCCCACCCTCCGGTTGTTCCGCCAGATACAACTGCTACGGTAAGCGCATCCGTTGATGAACGAGAGGTGGAAACACTTTTGACTACTCCGTCCCACTCCGGATCTTATGGTTAACACGGGTATTACGGCACAAGAATCACTGGCGACATTTGTTGTTTAATCCTAGATGGATATAAACCCTTGCAATGGAACCTCCACCATATCAACACAATCCATGGTTCCATTGCCCACCACATAGTCATATTCATAGTTATGAAAATAGTGGTTTTGGTTTTTATGCAATAGTGATAAACATAGTACTTTGCAAGTAATTTGGTAAAAATACTCAAATGACATGAGCAAGCGATGAACTTGCCTTTATTGACTGCAAGATTATGCAGACAAGGTCTTCGATACGCAATAACTCCAAATTCTGAAATAGCATCATCGTCCGGTAAGGACGATGTTTAAAAGATTGCCAAGGATGCAATAATGCATAAGTATGAGATGCAATCATTCTAAACGTAACCTAACCCCAATGATTTAGGATCAGTGAGTTGTAATGATTGGTTTAGGGTGTGTTGCACTTTTAGAGTGATCCACAAGCAAGGTTCTTATTCAGGTGTGTTGTTTTAGGATCATAAGCAAGTGGTGAAATGCATAGTAACAATCATACACACCCAGGGATAGTAGTTGTATAATAAGTAAAGAGCAGTTGTCAATTTTAAGTTCTATCATGTATGGTTGATGATTACTTATAATATATTTCAAAAGAATAACTTTTGAAGAATAAGTTCTTTAATAAAGAACAAGTATGATAATTAGGTTGGTAGGGTTCTATGGTTTCATCTAGTCTCTGGAGTAAGTATTAAATGGATCCAAACAGGGTTGGATTCATTAATAACTAGGGCTTGTATGGATTTAGTGAAGCCTAAGTATCTTAAGCAATTAATGGTTGCTATCATGGTGATATATCTTAGTGGTAATAGATAGCTATTGTTTATAGGTCCTATTAAGCAGGGTTGATGATGATTCTCTGTTTACTTCAAAAGAATAACTTTTGAAGAACATACTTCTTAAGTAATAAGAAGTATATTAATTAAGGTTGAGGTTGTCTTGTATTAGCCATTGGATCTCTAAGTAGAGAATGGTTGGTTCCTAAATAGGATGGTTCATAAGTATCTCACACTAGCAGGGTTTAGTGTGTATGGGATATGATGTCAATATTAGCATGGTTGCTAATGGAGTTCATCACAATGGTGTGATGCTATATAGGTATGAGTAAGGTTGATACTTTTGGTGATAGGAATTTAGGGTTTAGACTTAGGTGTTCCTATTTGATCATCTAGGTTTGAGGGGATGAACACATGGAATGCTAAAGTCTTAGTGATATGTTCCTATATTTTATGTGGACCTGGATATGCACTTAGTGGCTAATTATGGATCTAGGTATGAATACAATGTCTCCTGATCACATGTCTTAACCTAGGGTTTAGGTTTAGAGGCAATTTAGGGTTCACATGTAATAATGGAACTAGGTTCTAAATGGCATTAGGGTTTTAGGATTACACATGAAATGATGAGTTCCTAATTTTCTACCATATGGAACTAGGGTTGCATAACTACTATTTAGTTCATAAGTTAATAACTTCATTTTGAATTTGAAGTTATTAATAACCTAAAAATAATATTGAATTTGGCATTTATCATTTTTTTAAATAACTAATAATTAGTGTAATTATTAATCAGGGTTTAAATCTCTCTAATAATGTTTTAACAAAATAGCAAATAAAGAAAATTAGTTTTAATGTTTTCTTCATTTATTTGCTTATTGGTTTTATTTAATTTATAAATGGTTTCTTAATTTCTGAATTTTTAATTGTATTTAGAATTTAAAATTAAAGGCTTAAATAACAAGTATTAAATAATTGAATTTTTATTAAAAATAAAAATTTCATTTTATATTTTTATTGGATAGAATTTTCTTTTCTAAGAATTTTAATATCTCATTTATATTTTTCTGACTTAAATTGGATTTTCTAAATTTATTTGAAGTTGCAGCAATTTCTGGAATTAGATTTAAATGAAAAACGGCTAAAGGTACACGGTTGAACCTACACAGAGAGGCTGACTGGTGGGCCTATGGCCACGTTGGTTACCACGTGGTGCCAACGTGGCAACCAAGTGCACCACCGGCGGCCAGTCAAGGACGGCGCCGGCGTTGGAGGGCTTCCGCGAGTGCGTGTGTGTGCTCATACGAACGAGGAAGACGAGGTGAACCGATTGGTGGTGGCGCCGCCCCGCTATGGTCGTCGGAGCTTGGCCGGCGGCGGAACCGAGTAGCAGAGCTCGCGTTATGCGTGATGCGACGAAGCTAGGGGACACAATCAAGCGGGCTATGCATGCTAGGAGGGTCAGTGGCTCACCAGGAGCACGCAGAGCTTGACGCCGAGGTCTATGGAGGTCTGGTTCGCCGGAATTGCCAACTCCGGCCGTCGGGGAGTTGAGGTCGTCGGCGCCGATTTCGGTCACGGCGGCCCGATTCCTCCTGCAGGATGAACAAGTCGACCATGGCGATTCTAATGGTAGTCACGGCGAGGCTCGGGGTGGCCTCCACCGGTGGCGATGGTCGATGGCCGGGCGGCTAGGGTTTCGGTAATGGGCGGAATTGGAGCAGAGAGAGAAAGAATCTGAAGCTGCTGTCCATCGTGGGCTTTTATATGGTGCTGGACTGCGCCTCGTCACGACGCCGATGAAGGAGGGGTCGACAGCGAGAGAGGAGAAGAGGAGCACGGCGTGCTGCTGGCGTCCATGCGCGAGGAGAAGATGAGGATGAGCCCCTCCTCCGATATTTGATCGAAGGGGTACGTGGGCTGCTCCTGGGTGGTGGCTTGGGCCGAGCGTTGGGCTGCTGCCAGGCCGCTTGCTGGGCTGCGACGGCCAGGTAAGCTTCTACTCCATTTTTTTCTCTGTTTTCTTTTTCTTCTTATTTTCTGTTTTTGAATTCTGTTTTTAATTCAATTTTGAATGCTTTATTTTTTTATTTTGCAGGTATTTCTTATTTTAATAATACAAGGAATAGCCCAAGATTCTACAAACACTTTGGTAATGTATTAGAAAATTTAATATGGGTTCCATAACATTGGTTTGATTGTTATTATTGGGATTTGGATTCAATATCCATTTGGGCATGAATTTGAATATCATCTCAAGCATATTCAAATTATTTTCCAATGATATTTTTCTCACTTAGTGATATGTAGGTTTTATTTGGTATTACTTTGCAAGAAACAATTTCATGGTAATATTTATTACTGGATTGCAAATAAGAAGATGGCTTTAATGGCATGCTTTCATGTATTAAAATGTGTCTAAGGATTTGACCTCTTATTTGGGAATGTGGTCACTTGTACATAATTTTATGTGAGCACTTGCTTGTGAAGGTTTTGTAGATTTGATTATATCCATATTTCAAAGGTGGCACTAGGATTATATTTAATAACACCTTGAATTACTTAGAGTAGGTATTACTCTCATCATGGTTTGGCTTTGATTCTAATGATAAGTGGTTGATTACCACTTATGGTTTTAATTATTAAATATAACACAAGGTTAATCTTTGGTTCATAATTGAAACCAAGATATAGTTTGTGAGCAATTTCTAAGGTTCTAATGAGATTCACCTAATGGCAATTGGTTTGAATCTCATCTATGGCCTGGTTTGTATTATGATCACCATAGTGATACATAAACTAGGGTTGAGGTTTAATTATTGGTTGTGAGATGGGATGATAGCATATTGCATGTGCTAGGGTTAATCTCCCCTAACCAAGATAATATGGTTACTTTCTTAATTGCTTCTGTGCTCATTCAATTACTAAGGATTTGAGAATTGGTTTTATCTTCTAGCAATTAACTACAATTATTATCCTTAATTTATCATTAAGTTAACTACATTGGTTATAGTTCTTTTTATAGTTAACTTTGGTCTTATGGATGAATGGTTTCTCACCATATTAAATATGGAGTTTTACTCTAAGGTTTTCTTAGGTTCTTTGTTTTATGAAATATAGGTATGGTAGGATTCTACTTATGATCACCAAATGGTTCACAAGTAAAAGATAAGATATAAACCTAGGGTTGCTTACTAGTTATCTTCCCATAATTTCATGTGGGAATGAAATCTACTTATTCTAGTAGGGTTTAACTTATCCTCACATACTTCAAGAGCAATGATCATGGTTAGACATGATCCACTTGTTCTTGATATCTTTACCTCAAGTTCTTAGGGTTTATGATCATCACTCAGTTTATAATGATCAAGGTTTGGCTTCCTAAAGTATCTCTCCTGAATTATGGTTTCTCATTTCTAAGATCAAGTATTGTCTTGATCAACTAGGATATATCACTACTATTTCTCTTTCTAGGATGGTCATGGTCATGATTGTCTCAATAGTTTTATATCCCAGGAAAATGCCTGAGATATTTACTTAAAGTTCCCTCAAGAACTGATGGTTTAACCATTTGGATATTTGAATAGATAGAACTAGGATTAGTATGGATGGTCTCTCTCATTTGGGAAGGACTTCAATGCTAACCTAATATTAGGCTCCATAGAGGTTGATGTGATCATCAAGATCTATGTTTAACATTAGTGGTTATCTCTCTCTAGGGTTGTCTTGAAGATGATGATTTGAATACTTGGATGCATACCCAAGGTTTAACTCAAGTTTTGTTATTGCTTCTTTAATAATTATAATAGAACTCTCACCTCTCTAGGTTTGATGTAAAACTATTTGGAATAGGGAAGAATTTATATTTCTTAAGTTGAATCTCCTTGTCTTGTTTCCAAGGTTACAGTAGAATGGATATCACATGGTTTATGATAAGTGCATGGATTAGTTTAAGACATGGAGAAGATAAGTGAAGATTAGTTTCTCCAATTATTGTTACTTAATTTCCAAATAGATTGATGTTCATAGGTTATGGCAAGGAATATCATGTTGTGATTTTTAATAAGATCAAGTAGTTGCTCCTTGATTAATAAGTTCTTGTGTTGATTTTAATTCCATTTGATCTAACCCCTTAGATCAAATCATCTCTACCCAAAACAAGGTTTTAGTAAAGTCACATTGAGGTTTATAGCGCTTGACTTGATGAGCTACTTCAATTCCACCAAGGTCAAGTGAAACTTCAGTTACTGTGACTGTTTTACTTTAAAGCGCGAAAATTCCCCAGATTTTCTATGCATGAATGCAATGCACACATCTGTTTCTTCTATTTTTGTAACCCCATTACCTGGGATATTACAAGAGGGCAAGTAGATCTCGAAGGTTTCAGCTGAAAAGTACTCGACGATGTAGAAACTAGGGTTTGTGAGACAATGATTCGATCCTTTCTTTGCCCCTCGACTCCCCCTTATATAGGAGGCGGAGCCGAGGGATTCGTGATACACAAGTTTACAGAGTCCGGGAGGGTTTCTAACCCATCCCGTAAGATTACAAACGATGACTCCTATTACAACTCTAGCTTTCCTTAATAGTATCTTGGGCTTCTGAATCTTCTTATTCTTCGGGTCGTGGGCCTTCAGTAAACCCCGGGTACCATATTCGGTGGGCCCATTGGGTATGCCTATGTCAGTAGCCCCCGAGATTTTGCTTGAATCGCAGAGTCAGGGAAAATCTCCACCTTTATATTTATTCGACAACTCTGAATTTTCGCACATATCTCTGCATACGAATTTCTATATTGTACAGGGATAATGGTAATTGGGGCTAGTTCATCTGACGGATCAGGTACTAGTTAACTGCTCTAGTGGCAATCCGCAAAAACCTACTTCAAGATCACGTCCCTGGACATGATCTCGGGATACTGGTGTAAACTTCGACAGGTGTCGCTTAAGGTCTTACCATTCTGTCGAGTCCCAGTCATATTTTATCGGGTACCTAACGCGTCCGTTAGGATTTTTCTTCGTATCTGTTGATACGGAAAAAAGTAGCAAACCGACGTCAGGGCGCCACGCCGCACAGAACGGATCTGGGGTCTTACCTTCGCAAATTTTTGCGGCATTCAGAGATTTATTCGCAACTTTGGCGCTCTGAGAATATATTGTCGAGTGCTTATTCGGCTATTGGAATAGCACATTTTATTGAGTCAACGGATGACTTATATTGCTCTCCCGATGGGAGTATATGCAGAGTTATTTGTATAACTCGAAATATACTCACTTCCTCTTTCTTTTTCTTTTTTCTCTTTTCTCTTCTCTGTCTCTCTCTCTCTTTTTTTTATAATTTCATCGGGCACGCGAACAGCGTTCCCGATGGGAGTAGCCCCCGAGGCTACAGTCAAGAACTTGTGCTTGAGTGTAGGCTCCACGCCTTATGTCGCTATATTTTTGTCCTGTCGCATAATTTTTCAAATTTATCGGGTGCGCGAACAGCGCTCCCGATGGGAGTAGCCCCCGAGGCTATGAGCAAATACTTGTATTTGATCATAGACTCTCGCCATTTCTATTTTGACTTGCTCAACTTTTTCATTTTTTCCAAAGTAGCCCCCGAGCATTTGGGTAAAAACTTGTATTTGTTCAAAGGCTCTCGAAACAATCGTCAGCTGTCGCCATTCTTCCAAACTGTCGTATCCGAGATTTTCTCTTGCCAAGGTGACATCATTGCTGACGATAGCCACGATTACTGTATCGGGAAAATGCGAGAACTTCTCTCCCTCTGTCTTGTGGGCCCAAATTTCTTACCAGTTTGACACGTCGCGCAAGTGGGGGACACACGTCCTCCGCTTTTCCTGGCGCACGTACTGTAGCTGATGTGTTTTCTCGTCTATATGAAATTACGTTTTACCCCTTGTCCACGTGTATACCATCTGTCCCGCAATCTTTCGATCCAACGGCGCGACGGTTCACCGCACCTCTATATAAGGGTATCGTCTTCCTCCTCTAAGCCTTTTGCTCACGCCGCACCTCTGTCTCTCTGCTGCAAGATCCTCCATTGCTCTCCTTGCTGCAATCTCTCATCCATGCTCACACCCTTCGCCACCAAGCTCATTGATGCCGCCTCGCCTCCGTTTGACTAGGCACAGCACTCCTGAGTCAAAGATTGCCGCCGAAGATCTGGAGTGGGAGAGATCCAAGATCTCCAATCAAGACATGAACCTGCTGAAGAAGCTGGGGTTCACCAAGAAGGAGAACACGCTGCGCTTCCCTTCCGAGGAGAGCTATCCATCATCTCCAATGGAGTATCGGGTCAGTTTTGTTGACCATCTGATCCGCGGTCTTTCTTCCCCAATCCACGAGTTTCTCCGTGGTCTTCTTTTTTGTTTATGGGCTTCAGCTACATCAGCTGACGCCTAATTCCATTCTCCACGTGTCGATTTTTATCACACTGTGTGAGTGCTTCCTCGGAGTTCATCCTAATTGGGCTCTGTGGAAGCGCATTTTCTGCATCCGCCGTAATGGCACCCACGGCGTCGCCTACAACATTGGCGGCGTCGTTATCTGTGTTCATCCTGACGTCGAATACTTCGACGTCAAATTCCCTGATTCTGTCCAAGGGTGGCGCAAGAGATGGCTCTATATTCATGAAGAAAGCTCGGATTCAGTGGAGTACAACATTGCTCCCTTTGACGGAAAGACCAAAATTCTTCGCCGCCGTTCCTGGGACGCTGAAGCTACCGAAGAAGAGAAATTGGCGATAGAGGCGCTGATGACTGGCAAGGAGTTGTCTGGTATCCAAATCACAGCATATTTCCTTAGGATTAGAGTGCAGCCTCTACAGGCTCGCAAAAATCCCCTTTGGATGTATGCTGGTGACAAAGATGTCGAGAGGATTTCCAAGGACCTTCCTATGAAGGACTTGGAGAAATTGATCCGAAGGATGTCAAAACTTAGCAAGAAGGACAACATTCCTACTTCTTGCCGCGTTGCGCCATATAGCAGCGCCAATCCCCTTCTCGAGGTACTTTTCCTTTTTGGTTGCTATATTATCTCCTCGCGTTTTATTATTTGTCGACTACTATCCTGCTGGCTTTTTTATCGACACTCTTTCTTTTCCTCAGAACCATCCTTCTCTCACTTCTCTTCCTCCTCTTCCCGAGGGTGGAGAAGTTGAAGAGCGTACCGTTGTCGATGATGACAACCAAGGCACCTCGAGCCCTGACATTGAAGTCGCGGGTTCTCATAGATCCGCGGCTTCTTCTGAAAAAGATGTTGAGTCTGAAGCCACTGCTTCGACACACTCCCCTCCTCCTGCTTCCCCGAAGAACAAGAGGAAAAGGAGTGAAGTCAAAGATTCCGGCACCTCCAAAGCCGAAGAAACTGATCCTTCAGATGGGAAGGCAGCTTTCAATCCATACACCGATGCCCTCGTCAGCTCGTAAGTTCCTCTTTTACTCCTTACTTTTTGCTCTCTGATCATTTTCAATCTTTTTTGCTTCTTATACTGTCGCCATTTTTATTGTAGTGATGACGAGGAAGAAGAACAACCCATTGACGCGGCTGCTCGAACGAGTACGTCGCGTACTTTAGTTGTGTCCGAAACTCAGCGTGATGGGGAGGAAACTTCGCCTCCTCAACAAAACGTCGAGCATTCGACTCCACCTGCAAGCCCCCGTTCCTCTTCGCCAAAGAGGGCAAGGGTCGAGCCATCCAAGGAACCCATCCTGTTCCCTGGTAACTCTTCGACACCTTCATTAGATGACGTAAGTGTTTCAGTCTTCTCTTTTTTGTTCATGTTCCGAGCCTTTCAGTACTTTCATCTCTCCTTTGTTTCTTGCGATATGTTGTCGAATCTGGACTAGCTATATTGACTTCTTTTTCTTTTGGTCCTCTCTTCAGCCTTTAATGAAGGAATTTATCCGTCTCGGTACCCAATTCGTCGGGTATCGTGATCATACCAAGAAGCTAGAAAGTACTATCTTCATCCGCCTCTTTCGTTGCATGTACTATACTATTTTTGTCATAATATTTGATTGTCGCTTATTCTGCCAGGAGAACTTGCGGAAGCCAATAAGCGTGCTAACGCTCTTGCTACCAAGTTGGAGCAGAGCGAAAAGGCCCGTAAGAAAGCTAAAGCCGATGCTGCCGCTATCGAAGATCTTCGAAAAAGACTTCATGACGCGGAAAACTCTTTGAGCGAGAATATAGAACAGCAATCTGCTCGAGAGACAGAAATCCTCACTCTCCTGGAGTCGCAGAGTCGACATTTTGTTAGTAAGTACTTTGATCCTTGCTATTTTTCTCGGGTTACTTCATATTTTCCAAGCACGTTTTTTACGAGCTATCCTTTGTTTGTCTTCAGGGAGGACTCATCGGGAGTATGAAGTGGATGGTCCTGAAGGCGACGAGCTGCTCGACGCGCTGACTCTTCTTGAAATTCATGGGGATGAAGCACGCGAAGGCCTTGTTGATGCTGAAGCAGGTCTGTCGAAGCTTTTCCCCTACTTCCCGAAGAAAGAGGAGCCCAACACTTTCGTTGCTCTTGCCAAAGCCTTCAACGTGCCGGAAGATCTTGGGCTCAAACTTCGCCAAGAAGGCCTGAAGATTGGCGTTGAAGGCACCATCGCGCTGGTTGCTAATGGCCAGCAAAACGTTGACTGGACCAAGGTTGGCGACATAGGGGAGATGGAAACGAAGAAATGGCAATCTCTAATTAGAGCTGCCAAGCCTCCCTCAAAACCAATCCTTTCATTGGTGTTAAACCAACTCCTGCTCCAAGCTCATCCAAGCCGGAGGTCAAGTAGACCACCATGTCCTCTCTTTTGGTTTTTTCTGTCTTTTGACGCTGTCGCCCTAGTTAGTTTTAGCGATAGATGCTTCAATAGTCCATTAGGGACCCTTCTTTTGTAATAGTAATGTACATACTTTGAGAATCAATGAAAATCTATCTTTGCTTGATAATTGATGTCGAGCCTTTTCTTTTCAGTTGATTTTTGACAACTATTCTACAACTCCTCGTCTTTCTGATGTGTTACCTGCGTCGTCCCGTTTGAAGAAGGCACTTGTTGCTGTCGAATGTATTGAAGATTCATCGAATAAAAATTCGGCAGAAGACTTGAAAGAACTTCGCCAACAGCTCCAGTCTCTGAAGAAACAATCACTTATGATAATGGAGCAGTCTCGCAAATCATCCGAGAGAGAGAAAATGCACTTCAACAGGCTCAAGATGCCATAGCTGCCAAAGAAGCCGCTGTTTCTGAAGCTGAAAAAGCGACCACTCGAGAGAATTTGATGCTTGATTTGATGAATGAAGCCAGTGCGGATATGTCAGGTATGCTTTTGCGAACCAGGACTCCTTTTGTTTGCCCGTTTTTTCTTTTCTGGTATTCTTATGCTGTCGCCAAATAGGTTCCTTTCTCGACGCTGCTGCTGAAGACGAAAGGGTAAACACAAGGACCAATCTCCTTGTTAACCTTTCTCTTGACCACGGTTCTCTTTTCTGGGCCACTCCAGAGCGTACCCGGCAGATTGTCAGGTTTCAAGACCGCGCCAGTCAAGTTCGCGACTTCCTTGATTTCTGTACCAGGACCTTGTCCTTGGTTTATAAGACAATGTTTCCTCGGAACGAGGCACCTGACACTCTTCTTGGCTTGATGGAAAATTTTTGGGATGCTCCTCGTATCCATAACTTTGTGCGAGCTCAATTGTCCGCGGGAGCAACATTCGCCATGATTATGATACAGATCTGCTACCGAAAGTTAAACCTGACGACGATTGTCTCCAAGTGCTTGGCCAAGCAGGCGAAACGAAAAAGGAACATCGACAGAATCAATGATATTGTGACTCCTGTGGTCGAAGAAATGATGGATGAGCTTCTTCGGATGGACTCTGAATTTTTTATCAAAGGTAGCTATGCTGAACATACGACAACTCCTGCAAATAACAAAGGACTATCCATAGATAGTATATTAGGTAGGAATTGATATTTTTCCTTGTAGCTTTGTCGAATCTTCTTCAAAATTGTATCTTGTGTGTTGTAGACGTGTTCTATATTGTGAAGCCAACAAATGTGTTTATTTTTCTTTATCAAGCCCCCGAATGTTTCGATGGCGGATCTCTTTATTGTATATGCGAGGTTTTTAGACCAAGGCAACCAAATTTGTACTGAATATACTGTATTTGCGGGTTTTAGCCCCCAAGTGTTTTTGCTCTGTTTTCATTGCTATTTTGTGTCTTCTTTTTATCTAGCGAGGTATTCAGTACCAAGGCGAGATAATTTTATCAGTTAAATTCTTCTATATTGCAGCTTCGAGGCGTAAGCCCCTGATCGTGTCGAGGAAAAGGTATATATTTCCACTATCTTTATTTTATTGCAGCCCCGCGAGCCCGCAAAATTAAAAACCTTTCCCGGCCCCACTCGGTGCCCCGAAAAAGGAAAAGAGTGCGTCTGAAAACTCGCGGGCGTTTCAGTACATTGTATTTTTACAAGGAGGACTATATTTCGACACTAAGCGTAAAAACGCCTGAGCTGTGCCACGTTCCAGGGGTTCTTCTCGAGATTCCTTGTGTTCTTGTCCTTGATCCTGTACGCTCCTCCTTCGATGACTTCTGTGATGACGTGAGGGCCAAGCCATGGCGACTCAAGTTTTTCAGTACGCTCTTGATTGAGTCGCAAAACTAGGTCTTCCACCTGAAAGGATCTTGGTCGCAATCGTCGACTGTGGTAGTTTTTCAGGTCCTGCTGATATTTAGTTACCCTTGACAATACTTCGTCTCGAGCTTCGTCGAGTGCATCGACGTCGTCTTCCAATGCTTTCCTGGAGACTTCTTCATTGTACTCCGTGACTCTGGGAGAGTCGTGCTCTATTTCTATCGGCAGTACTGCTTCTGCTCCATGGACCAGGAAGAACGGAGTCTCCTGTGTCGCTGTATTTGGTGTTGTTCGGATGCTCCATAACACACTCGGCAACTCCTCTGGCCAAGTATGTCGAGCTTTTTCCAATGGCCCTAACAAGCGTTTCTTGATACCATTGCAAATGATACCATTGGCTTTCTCGACTTGCCCGTTGGTTTGAGGATGCGCAACTGACGCGAAGTGCAATTTAATGCCTACCTCTGCACAGTACGCCTTGAATTCCTTGGATGTGAAGTTACTGCCGTTGTCCGTGACGATGCTATGAGGTACTCCAAACCGAAAGACAATGCCCTTCCCACGAATTTTATTGCTGACGCTGCATCCGGTGAATTTATAGGCTTCGCTTCTATCCACTTGGTAAATTTGTCGACCGCAACGAGCATATACTCGTATCCTCCTGGCGAAGCTTTGTGTAACTTTCCCACCATATCGAGACCCCACTGAGCAAAGGGCCAAGATAAGGGTATGGGCATCAATTCCGCTGCCGGAGAGTGAGGTTTGGCGGCAAATCTCTGGCACGCGTCGCAAGTGCGCACTATCTCTTTCGCGTCCTCGATTGCTGTCAACCAGTAAAATCCAGCTCGAAAAACCTTGGCTGCAATAGCTCGACTGCTTGCGTGATGACCGCATACTCCTTCGTGCACGTCCTTCAGAATTATCCTTCCTTCTTCGGGTGTGACGCACCTTTATAACACACCCGAAATACTTCGTTTGTACAACTCCCCTTTAACCACCGTGAAAGCTTTGGATCGTCTGATAACTCGCCTGGCTTCAACTGGATCGTCGGGTATTGTTTTCCTTAGGATATATGATATGTACGCCTGCATCCATGGGATTTGCACCATCATTACTAGATCCTGTTCCTCTTCTTCTTCTTCCGATGTTTCTTTCGCAGCCCCCGTGGGTTTCTCGTTCTTCTCCTTCTTTGTTGATTTTTTCGGCTTTGTGGATCTCTCTGTTATCTCCTCCCAGAACACGCCTGGAGGGATTGCGAGGCACTGCGATCCGATGTTTGCAAGAACGTCGGCTTCGTCGTTGCTCAGCCTACTGATGTGATTTACCTCGCACCCATCAAACAGCTTCTCCAGCTCGTTATACATTTCTTTGTACGCCACCATGCTATCATTGACTGCATCACATTGGTTCATGACTTGCTGAGCCACCAATTGCGAGTCGCCAAATATTTTTAATCGAGTTGCGCCGCAGGCTTTCGCCATCTTCATCCCATGTATAAGAGCTTCATATTCTGCCTCATTGTTAGATGCATTTGGGAACGTCATCCGTAAGACATATTTCAATTTGTCGCCTTCAGGTGATATAAGTATCACGCCTGCTCCAGAACCTTCTAACCTTTTGGACCCGTCAAAGTTCATAGTCCAGGTTCTCGATAAATCCGGAGGTCCTGTGTTTTGTAACTCCATCCACTCTGCGATGAAGTCTGGTAGAATTTGCGACTTTATTGCCTTTCTTTTTTCATACGTGATGTCTCGAGGAGAAAGTTCTATTCCCCAAAGGGAGACACGGCCTGTAGCTTCTGGATTGTTGAGTATATTGGTTAAAGGCGCCTCATTGACCACTATTATCGGATGCGCTGAAAATAGTGCCACAATTTTCTTGCGGTTGTGAATACTCCATATACTAGTTTTTGATACTGCGGGTACCTCTGTTTTGAAGGCGATAATACTTCACTGATGAAATATACTGGCCTCTGCACTCCATGGAGTTTTCCTTCTTCTTCTCTTTCGACAACTAGCGCCGTGCTGACCACCTGAGGAGTAGCCGCAATGTATAGCAGGAGGGGTTCCTTCTCTTTTGGCGCCACCAATATTGGGGGTATCGAGATTGCGCGTTTAAGATCCTCGAAAGCTCTATCTGCCTCTTCGTTCCATTGGAACTTGTCTCCTTGCTTGATTAGGGCGTAGAACGGTAACGCCTTTTCTCCCAGTCTGGCGACGAATCTGCTTAAAGTTGCGACTCGCCCAGTTAGCTGTTGTATTTCTTTCAACTTTGTTGGCTTCCTCATTGTTACGATAGCTTGGATTTTTTCGGGATTAGCTTCGATCCCTCTTGCTTAGACTAGGAACCCAAGGAGTTCTCCCGCAGGGACGCCGAAAGAACACTTCGTTGGATTCAGTTTGAGACAAAACTTGTCGAGGTTGTCGAAGGTTTCCTTCAAGTCCTCGATTAACGTTGCCCCCTTTTTTGACGTTATGACGATGTCGTCGATGTACACTTGTACATTTTTCCCAATCTGTGTTGCTAAGCACTTCTACATCATTCGTTGATATGTTGCTCCCGCGTTTTTCAACCCGAAAGGCATTGTTCTGTAACAAAATACGCCATACGGTGTGTTGAACGCTGTCTTGGCTTCGTCATCTTCTTTTAATCTGATCTGGTTGTAACCAGAATATGCATCCAAGAAGGAAAGACGTTCACATCCTGCCGTGGAGTCGATAATTTGATCTATCCTTGGGAGGGGAAAGTGATCCTTTGGACAATGTTTATTGAGGCACGTAAAGTCGACACACATGCGAAGGACTTTCGTGTTTTTCTTCGGCACCATCACTGGGTTAGCTACCCAAGTGGCCTCTGTAGATATCTCTTTGATGAAACCAGCTTCTCTGAGTCGATCAATTTCCGACAGCATGGCTTTGCGGTTTGGTTCCAAAAAACGCCGCAAAGGTTGTTTGATTGGTCTCGCTATTGGATCCAAGTTTAGGTGGTGCTCGGCAAGTTCCCTGGGTACTCCTGGCATGTCAGCTGGACACCATGCGAAGATTTTTCAGTGCTCACGGAGGAACTCGACGAGCGCGCTTTCCTATGCGAGGTCCATGTTTGTTGCGATGGACGTCGTTTTCTTCGGATCTGTCGGGTGGATCTGCACTTCCTTAGAATCTTTTGCGGTATTGAAAGTTGATTCCTTGTTGGGTCTCCCTACATCTGGCAGCACATCATAATCAGTCATGAGCCTTGACGTTGCATACTCCGCTTGCATCCCGAAAGTTTCTGATAGTCGATGAAAATCCTTGTCACATTTATCGGCTAGCGCGAAGCTTCCTTTGACTGTGATTGGTCCCTTGGGCCCAGGCAACCTCCAAAGCAGGTATGTGTAGTGTGGCACCGCCATAAACCTGGCATACGCTGGTCGTCCCAACAAAGCGTGATACTGCGACGGGAAATCCACAACTTCGAATTCCAACCTTTCTATCCTGTAATTTTCACGGGCCCCGAACTGAACGTCGAGATTGATTCTTCCCAGCGGATAACTCGGCTTCTCTGGTGTGATTCCATGGAAACGCGTGTCGGTTGGTTTTAGATTTGCCAGGGATATGTTCATTTTCCTCAGTGTATCTGCATACATGAGGTTTAGGCTGCTGCCTCCATCTATAAACACTCGAGATACGTCGAATCCTGCAATTACTGCTGGTAAGATGAGTGTTGATTGCCCTGGTCGAGGAACTGTTGCGGTCAGAAACCCACCGGCGGGCAGCGACGGGCAACACAGTAGAGCCGGGAACAACTTAGGGCTGCGGCTGGCCCTGGTCCCTCCGAGCGACGGCCCGCAAAGCCTCTGGTACACACGTCCGATGCTAGTGCAAGGGCGTGCCACCTGACCTATACCTGGTCAGGAAGGTGATGGAGATGCCTCGCTTAGTTTCCTGCATGGCATACATGTAAACATTAAATACGAGCCTCGATCGGCTCTCAGGTTATCCTGTGAATCGGCTCAAGGAGCCGATCCACCCATGATTCGTACGAGGTGCACGAATATATGGTGGTCCTGCTTGATCAAGATAAAGCTAAAGCGATCTACTCACGATTGGGCCTCGCGGTCACGTACGGTGATCGTAAGCCGGTCCTAGACAAGGCCTAAAAACCAACACGAGGTTGATCCTCGGAACATCCTATCTAGGGCTAGCAAACGACACCCTGCGCGTCGCTGGATCCTCCAACCCTTTGTAAGGCCTAACTATTGCAGATATTAAACTAATCCTTGAAGAACAAGGAGCAACCGTAACGGATCGGATCTACTAAATAAAGATCAAGCGGGGTGCCGCCCCTACACCTAAGATAGGTGTAAGGGCGGCTAGATGTATAAGGGTTGCACTACGACAGCATATGATACGAAGAACAATGCTAACCCTAACACATCTAAGATAACTACGTTGCTCGCCATCAACAAGGCTTCAGTACGAGCAACGCATGAACAACATAGTAAGCCTGTGCTGCCTAGATCGCAAGATGCGATCTAGGCAGCATGATGCTTACCGGTAGAAACCCTCGAGACGAAGGAGTTGGCGATGCGCCGAGATTGATTTGTGGTGAACGTTGGTTGTTGTTTATTCCATAAACCCTAGATACATATTTATAGTCCAGGGGACTTTCTAATTTAGGCGTGCACCTAACCGTGCACGGGTAAAACTCTATCTCTTAATCTAAGATGCGATCTACTATATTACAGATACACGAGCACGCTAGCCCAAACGTTGCGCATAAGGCCGATTCATGTATATTCTTCCATGTATAATCTTTAAGCCCATCTTGATCGCGGCCCACCTCTGACTCGGTCAAAATCTGGTGATAACACATGCCCCCCTGGTTTTGGAATTGATAATTCCAAAATCACTCTGTTTTTCTTCGTCGGGTCATGTCGTGGCAGAGCAGAACCGTCGCAGCACCCTTCATCATGATGCCCTGCCTTCTCAACTATTCCGCGTGATCTGACCGTTGTCTTTGGGCACCGCCTCCTCGGAAACTGCTGTGGCATTGAATCTCTACTATATCCCCTTTATTTAACCGCTCTGAGTAGTTTGCCACTTCATCCCTTTGCTCCGTTCCGGCCATCGGCACCCAAAAAACCCTCAATCTCCCGTAGCCATGTCCTCCTCTTCTTCCTCCTCTGCCTCGTCGGTCTTCTCCGACTCTTCCTCATCTCGCGAGCCGACGCCGGAGTGGGGCTCGTTGGCGGCGCACGACATTCTCGCCCCAACGTCGTGGGACAAGGAGGAACACGATTCCTTCGTTTGGTCCGAGGATGACAAATCCTTGACCGACGGAGAGGGCGACCTTCAATTCCTCGTCGACGGGGAAGAGGAGGCAGAGAGCGAGGACGACCGCTTCTCCTGGGACGATTTCACCTCCTCCGAGGAAGAAGCGGAGGAGGAGGACGACGACTCCCTCGAAGGTTACCCACCAGCGAAGCACCTCCGCACCTGGTGGGACGATGACAGCGATGACGACGATGAGGAAGATGAGGCTCCCGTAGAAGGTTACGGGAGTTCCGATGAGGAGCCTATCAGCAGCTGCGCCGGCGGCAGCGACGACGAGGGCAGCAACGGCCCTTAGATTAGGGACTAGTAGTAGTAGTCGGCTTTGTCCTCTTCTTTTCTGAGCAATCGGCTCTTTCTTTGTAAGAAATCCCTCTATTAATGAAGAAAATGTTCCTCAATTAATTTCGCTTCCTTGTTAACTTTGCCGATCATAGAACGAAGTCGTCGTATAGGGAGCCGATAGCAGGACATCGGCTCGCAGTACAAACGCGATCTGAGGCCAAGCCGTCACCCAAACACGCGGTCCAACAGGTCTAGCTCTCGTCCAAATCACGTCCAAACTATCAGATTGAACTCCTCAGCAAGCCACTAGGAGATTCATCCCAAATATCATGATTTCTGGCCTGTACCGATCCCATTAACCTGCTAATTTGAGCTTATTCCTCTAGAGTCGATAGCAATGTATCGGCTTTATTATTCTGAAGTCGATGCCCGTACATCGGCTGTACTCGCACACTGCTGTCTCCGCATGTTTTCTCGAGTCGATGTCTGCGCATCGGCTGTGATTTTTTGATTTTTTTACTGGCCGATTTAAAATCGGCCTTCATACCTTACTGCCCATCATCCCACATGCTTGGGAAATACTTCTTGAGGTGTTGACCATTCCCACATGCTTGGGAAATACTTCTTGAGGTGTTGACCATTGACGGCTACTGGGAACTTCTCACCGTCCAACTGTTCCAGCATGTATGCATTACCCTTCAAGGCCTGGACGACTTTGTACGGACCGTGCCAATTAGGAGACCATTTGCCATATGCCTTGTCCCTGGTTCCTAACAGCAACACAGCTTCCCATACTAGATCACCAACTTGAAACTCCTTCGGTCTAACCTTCTTATTGTAGGCACGAGCTACCCTGGCTTTGTTCTCCTTAATCTTCTCCAACGACCAAAGCCTAAGTTCTGTTGCATCCTCAATAGTGTCACTCATCAAAGCTGCATATTCTTCAGCTGTCAGATCATTCTGAAACGTGACACGTCTTGATCCAGCCGTAATTTCCCAAGGTAATACGGCTTCCTGTCCATAGACAAGCTGGTACGGCGAAGTCTTTATAGCTCCATGGCATGACATGCGGTAGGCCCACAAAGCTTCTGATAACTTTTCATGCCAATCCCTAGGGTTTTTGTGGTGACCCGGCATACCACTGCATGGTGTAGTATGCAAGTCTGATATAACACCAATGAAACACCGTTCCACTAGTATTATATCGCTCAGAGTGGTACAACAGAAACATATGCGGGTCCAAGGCATGTCTATAGAATTACAACATTGTCTCTGTTACATAAGATCATCACAGCCTCCTACTTTACAATGAGGTAAATCTGCAATAAACTCCAGAAGAACGACTCGTAGTCTAATCCTATCACGAACTCTATTTGTAGAGTATTTGACTAGCTATAGAGGCTATGAGTAGATTTTAGCTAAGTAGGAGCTAGGTTTAGGAAGCTAGATCCATTCTATGGTTAAACTAGGTTTTCTCCTTCTTGGATGTGGTACCTGACTCTTCTGACAGGGTCCTGTCTCTTGAAGTAGTTGTTGACTCCTCGGCCTTCGAGTTGCACTGTAGATCCTCCTTCGATGCCTCCATATCTAAGCAGGGGATTTAAGAGTGGGATGAGTACGAGCGTACTCAACAAGTTCATTATAGGAAAGAGGTGTTTAATGCACTAGCTACAGCATTAGACCAGAAAGTCTAATACCAATGCAAGTTTTCATAACCATTTCTTCAAAAGGTTGCTTTTATTCGAAGAACTATGTCCGTCACCTTCACCGGTTTACTAGAACTTCATGGAGCTCCTTTCCGGCCGCGTTCGCAGTTCCATATCCCGGAACGAGGAGTGACAGGTCACGGTTCTTTACACTCGCAGAGGTGTGTTGCTTTACCCATAAGAGATCTTAACCTTGGTGCCAACCGGGTGATCTTCCCGTCCACACTTCCTATGGTGTGAGGCCCGGTATAAGGTCTAGCCAATCATGTTCCTCCGCTACCTCGAACACCCACCCTTTGTTGCATGCCCCGACCCTGGGTCCTCGCCGGTCCCATTATTCCCACTCACGGGTGGACCCCGACCACGACGACAGATTGGGATCGAAACAAACTCCTTCGCCGTAGCTGCAACCCATCATAGACCGCAATACCGTGGGGACTTTAGGCTTCCCCAGCCCCCCGCTTGCACTTCGAGCGGCACGGGTGTACGGACTCTGCCGTGCGGAGTTAAGGCGGCCCCCGCCCCCCGCTTGCCCCGACGTATACAAGTGTCTACGGTACAGCGCATCCGTTGATGAACGAGAGGTGGAAACACTTTTGACTACTCCGTCCCACTCCGGATCTTATGGTTAACACGGATATTACGGCACAAGAATCACTGGCGACATTTGTTGTTTAATCCTAGATGGATATAAGCCCGTGCAATGGAACCTCCACCATATCAACACAATCCATGGTTCCATTGCCCACCACATAGTCATATTCATAGTTATGAAAGTAGTGGTTTTGATTTTTGTGCAATAGTGATAACCATAATACTTTGCAAGTAATTTGATAAAAATACTCAAATGACATGAGCAAGTGATGAACTTGCCTTTCTTGACTGCAAGATTATGCAGGCAAGGTCTTCGATGCGTAATAACTCCAAATTCTGAAATAGCATCATCGTCCGGTAAGGACGATGTTTAAAAGATTGGCAAGGATGCAATAATGCATAAGAATGAGATGCAATCGCTCTAAGCGTGACCTAACCCCGATGATTTAGGATCAGTGAGTTGTAATGATTGATTCAGGGTGTGTTGCACTTTTAGAGTGATTCACATTCAAGGTTCTTATTTAGGTGTGATAACTTGGTATTATCAACAGGTAGATAATAAAGCATAGTAATCAATTGAGCACACAAAGAATGATAATTGGCATAATGTTATAAAATAAAGAATAGTGGTCAGTTTTAGTACTAGATGGCATGGTTAAGGATTAATTATCATATACTTTAAAAGAATAACTTTTGAAGAACATGTTCTTTAATAAAGAACAAGTATGATAATTAGGTTGGTGGAGTTCTATAATTTATTAGGGTTCCAAGTAGTTTTTTTTTTTTTTTTTTTTTTTTTTGGAGTAAGTGTTAGATGGATCACAACAATGTTGGACTCATCGACACCTAGGGCTTGTAAGGTTAAGATAAGCCTAGGCATCCTAAGCAATTCATTATACATGGTTGTTGTCAAGGTTGGTTTATCTTGCTAATGATAGCTGGCTAGGGTTTATAGGTCCTTATAAGCAGGGTTGGTGATGATTCCTTATTTTCTTCAAGAGAATAACTTTTGAAGAACATACTTCTTAAATAATAAGAAGTATCTCAATTAGGGTTGAGGTTGTCCAGGTTTTGCTATTGGATCCACTAAGTAAGGAATTATTGGCTCCTAAATAGGATGGTTCATAATTATGAAGTATTTGTAGGGTTCAGTGGACTATGGTTATGTAATGATAAATATTGAGCCTAGATGCTATTTGTGTTCATCACAATGGTGTGATGCTAAGCATGGATGAATAAGGATGATGGTTTTGACAGTACAAGCTAGGATTTAAACTTGGTTGATCCTACTTGATCAACTAGGTTTAGTGATATGCATACATGGATTACTAAATTGCTGGTGATAGGGTTCTACATTTTATGTGGACATAGGTATGTCTTTTAGTTGCTAATGGTGGCTCTATGATTTGAATTGAAGTACCATGATCACCTGTTCTAACCTTGGGTTTAGGTTAGAAGCAAATTAGGGTTCACATGTAATAATAGAACTAGGGTTCCTATTTAATTTTAGGGTTTTTTGGGAGTCACATGAAATGATAGGGCTATAATATCATTCCATGTGGAATTTAGGGTTTGCTATTTACAATGTAGTTCTATGATTAATAACTTCATTATCAAGTTGAAGTTATTAATAACTTTAAAATGAAATTAATCTTGGAGTTGATATTTTATTATTTTTAATAAATTAATAATTAAGGTAATTATTAATCAGGGTTTAAATCCCTCTAATAAGGATTTAATAAAGTAACATATAAAGAAAATTCCTATTTAAGTTTTCTTTATTCATTTACTGGGTTTTTATTTATTTTAGAACTTTTTCTTAATTTCTGAATTTTAATTGCATTTAGAATTAAAATTAAAGGCTTAAATAATAAGTATTAAATAATTAAATTTTTATTAAAAATAAAAATTTCATATTATATTTTTATTGGGTAGACTTTTCTTTTATAAGAATTTTGATATTTCATTTATATTTTTCGGACTTAAATTGAATTTTTTATAATCATTTGAAGTTGCAGCAATTTATTGAATTGAAATTAAAACAATACTGCTAAATCTACCCGGCTACACCTACCCCTACTCACTGACTAATGGGCCCGTGTCCATGTCACACGCCACGGTGGCATTGACTGCGGTCAAAAGCGAGGACGTGGCGATGGACGTGGTGACCGGCGGCAGACCTCGATGGTCGCCGGCGATTTCGGTCCCCCGCGTGGCTGTGCGCGGGCTTGCTGGAAAGAGGGAGATGCGACGAGGCTATTGGTGGTAGCGCCGCTCCGGTTTGGTCACCGGAGCGTGCTCTCCGGCGAGGTACCGCGGCGGCGCTCGCAGGCGTATGGCGCTACGGCGATGCAGGGGGCTAGGGAGGATGCCGTGATGCGCTAGGAAGTCAGTGACTCACCGCGAGCACGCCGGGCGTGTCGGCGAGGCACGAGGCGGTCGGCATCGCCGGAATTCGTTGCTCCCGGCGTCGGGAAGGATGAGCTTGACGGCGACCTTCTGGCATGCCCCAGCTCGATTCCTCGCACAGGAGGAGCAAGTAGAGCATGGGGATGTCGATGGTGTCCACGGCGTGGCCTGAGGCGGTCTCCATCAGCGGTGATTGGAGATGGCCGGGATGAACTAGGGTTGCGGTTTGGGGAAAAATGAGGCAGAGAGAGAGAATTTGAGGGCTTCGACGCGTTTTATATCATCTCGGGCGTGCGCTGGCGGTCAACTTCGGCAGCGACGACGCGGGACGTGGAGCTCACAGCGCCGTGGCGCTCTCCTGGACGTCGACGGTGGCGAAGACGAAGGTGGCGACCTCGTCCTCAGTCTTATCCACCGAAGGGTTATTTGGGCTGGAGTTTCTGGTGGACTGGGCCGGTGCTGGTGTGCTCCACGGGCTGCTGCTGGGCTGTGGTGGCCCGATAGGTAAGCTTCTCCTCTCTCTTATTTCTTTTCTGTTTTCTATTTTTATTTTCTATTTTGAATTCTGTTTTATTTCAAATCTGTTTTGCAGAATTTTCATGTGTGGATCCGTTTGGAGTTTATGAAGATACTAATATAACTTAATATAAGATCTTAAGAAGATTTTGTATGTGTAATGACACCATTGTTTATTAAATGTTATGAGAGATTGGAAATGGGCATCTATATAGTCATAATCTTCAATATCGATTTAGGTTGGTCCAAACTATTTTCCAATTGGCCCTTTTAAATACATGTTGATAGTTAGGTTTATGTTACCTTGCAAGAAACAACTTTCAAGGCATAGCTTATTATTTAGTTTCTTATTTAAGGATATGATCCCATGACATTATTTCATGTGATCATGGTTGTTAAGGATTTAGAAAATTGTTTAGGCTATCTTTCAGTATTAATCTCATCTTCTAAACCCTTTCTTTTAAAATGGTTAAGATGGATCTTATTCCTCTCACATTAGACTTCTATTTATCTGGAACAGGAGTTAGTTGCACCTATATAACATAGCTTGAAGATAGGTTAAGTTGATATCTTGATTCATTTCAGAGTTGGTTAAATAGTTCCCTTGTTCATATTTGGGCTTAGGCCTGGTTTTAGGATTATACTAGTGATCCCCATGTGATGCACAAACTAGGGTTGAGATATAATGCTAGATTGTAGAGATGACATTATATTACAGGTGCTAGGGTTTAATCTCCCCTAATCTTAATAAGAGGGTTTATTACTTAACATTTTATGCTCTCCTCTAATTACTAAGATGTTGAGAATTAGTTTTATCTTCTTCAAATTAACTTCTATTATTATCCTCAATTTATCATTAAAGTAACTAAAGTTGTTATAGTTCTTTTTATAGTTAACTTTGGTCATATGGATGGATGGTTTCTCACCATATTAAATATGGAGTTTTACTCTAAGGTTGTCTTAGGTTCTTTAATCTATGGAATAAATGGTATGTAGAGGTGGTAGGATGCTACTTATGATCACCAAGTGATTCATAGGTAAAGGTTGGGATATAAGCCTAGGGTTGCTTACTAGTTACCTCCCTATGATTTTATGTGGTGGATGATATCTACTTATCCTTTTAAGGTTTATCTTATCCTCACATATCTCAAGAACATGATCATGGTTAGACATGATCAACTTGTCCTTGATATCAATTCCTCAAGTTCTTGGATTTTATGATCATCACTCAATTTATAATGATCAAGGTTTGGCTTCCTAAGGTATCTCTCCTGAGTTAGGTTTCTCACTTCTAAGATCAAGTATTGTCTTGATCAAGTAAATATATACTTTCTTTTATAGTTTCTTGAATGGCATGGTTATGGTTGTCTCAATTATCTTGAGTATAACACCATGGGTTGAGCTTTCTCATTTAAGAATGGTTATTCTAGGGTTTATGGTGTACTCCTAATATTTATTTAGGTTGCTGAGCCAAAGATTCAATTGTCTATCTTAGTTGGGTTGGTCTCTTACTTACCTTATCAAGTCATGGATATGATCTTACTCCATTTGACATTGGCGATCTCACCACTCCCAAATGATATGGTTTAACTCCTAATGCTTTAGTTCAATGGTTGTCACTTATTCTTAAATAGGTAAAGCTATGATTTGTATGATTGGTCCCTCTCATTTGGAAAGGTCTTTAATACTAACCTATGGTTAGGCTCCATAGAGAATGATGTGGTCACCACTATCTATGGTTAACATAGGTGGATCCTCTCTCTAGGAAATATCTTGAATAAGTTCCTAGGGTTCCTCTTAAAGATGATGACTTAAGTACTTGGATGTATATCCAAGATTTAACTCAAGGTTTGTTAATGCTTATCTAATAATTAGAATATAACTCTCACCTCTCTAGGTTTGATATATATTAATATGGAATAGAGAAGAATATATATTTCTTAGTTGGATCTCTTTGTCTTGTTTCCAAGATTAAAGTAGAATGAATACCATGAGGTTCATGGTAGGATCAAGGATTTGTTTAAGATGTGGAAAGGATAAGTGAAGAATGGTTTGTCCATTTGTTGTTACTTGATTTACAAATAGATGTATGTTCATATGTTATAGCAAGGAAGATCATGTTGTGATCTTTAATAAGATCAAGTAGTTGATCCTTGATTAATAAGTTCTTGTGTCGATTATAATTCCATTTGATCTAACCCCTTAGATCAAATCATCTCTACCCAAAACAAAGTTTTAACAGAGTCACATTGAGGTTTATAGCGCTTGACTTGATGAGCTACTTCATTTCCACCAAGGTCAAGTGAAACTTCAGTTACTGTGACTGTTTTACTTTAAAGCGCGAAAATTTCCCGGATTTTCTATGCATGAATGCAATGCACACATCTGTTTCCTCTATTTTTGTAACCCCAATACCTGGGATATTACAGTCTCTACCCCTTAAACTAAACTTCGTCCTCGAAGTTTGATCTCTCTCATGTTTACGGAGTGTGGTTCTGACTTGTGCAGACTACAACTTTTCTCGAACTCCGTGGTGATCTCACTGGAGATAATTGAATATATCCCTTATCCAGATTCTTCCTGGAATCCATTAGTGTTTGACATCAAACAACTATTACTTCCTTTACTTCCATGATTTCCTCCAATATTATAATCTTGTTTCATTTCTCATTGAAGATTCAATGATTGAAATTTCTTCTGATGCTGCTAGTCTTAACTGAAGACTAGTTTGATAACATACTCCTAATTGGTAAATAGGTCTTTGTTTTCCCTTACTACCAAAATTGCAATAATGGTACTAAGTAAGGTACTTAACATGGAAATGATCATGATGGTTTATTCCTCTAAGAATGGATTAGACTCATTTAGTCCATCCAATCATAGTTTATGGTTGATACCTCTAACTATTTTATTTCTTTTAGGTTCCATGAAAGGAATCTTTCAATTAGTCTTTAATTTTGGTATGGTCAATCTTCTTCGGTCTTTGGCCTTCTTAAGCTATATTTGGTCTCCTATATTTCCTTCTTCCCACTTCATTAAGCTTAGCTTACTTGAGTTTTCGTACTTCTGAGTAAATCTTACTCACTTTCTCAAGTTATAGTCCACTTCCTACTTCCTCGAGGTATAAACCTTGGCTTCTGGTCTGACATCCATCTGAAATTAATGTTCAACAATCTTATGAAAATAAGATCGAACTTCCTCTCAGTTCAGACATTCTGCTCCTATCAAGCTTAAAGTATTGAGTTATTGTACATCCAACTCAATCTTTACTCTACCCCTTAGAGTTTTCTTATGGTCTTCAACTCCTTTTCTTCCAACTATTGGATTGATGGTCAGAATATTGGTCTAGGTGTAGCTCATGGTTTATATTCTTCTAAGGTCTCGTGAAGAATCCTTATGGTGTATCCGCTCAATTGTGGACATCCAATGTGAATCCTTCGACTAATTGATTATAGGTCATTGTTATTTGGCTAACAAAATTTTATTTGTTCACAACTTCTTGGTACAATTAATCCAATGGTGGACTACTTGATACCAATTGTGGCTATTTGTTATCTAAAAATGGATTCTATTTAGGTTCTGATCAACTGGACGAGACATCCTCTACTTTATCTCGCAATATTGATACTATACCAATTGTGGTCTTCTGATATCAACTATGGTGTTCTTATATCTGCTATGGTTTCATAGGTCATCTTCCTTCTGTCAGGGTTTATTTTGCAAGAGAACCACTAATTGACACTATGAATATAGTATCCGAAGTGATTTCCCATGCATTCCCTCTTCTATTTTCATTCTGGATCTGTTTGAGCTTCACCATAATCTCCAGATTTCTCACCTTTCATGCTTCTTATGTACTAAAGTACTCCTTTGTTGAGGTAAAGCATGAGTTTTGATTGGTACTTTTTTCTGAATATTGTGGTTTCTTCCCACAACTTTACTTTATTTCTCCGATGAACCTTCATCTTGTCTTCGGAATCTTCCAGAATTCGTCGCTTCCTCACACGAATACTATTACCCTCTAGATCTATAGCATCAAGTCAGAACTTGATATTGCAACATGCATTTGCATATCAAAGTCGAACTTCATGTATGGATCTAGTCAAACAATGAAAATCCAATAAAATCCAAGAAAATTCAGCTTTGTGCATATGATACACACCATCATAAGCCTGAATATACTAGTTGAGTAAGACATCTCTAAACAGCAGGCTCTGATGTGTAGTATATAACACCACATAAGATAGGTTTATATCGTGATACTTAGCACGAGTATATGGGATTCTACTATTTGTCTCAACCTTTACCTTAATTGCACATTTGCAATGAGATAACTTGAAACAAAGTGGTCTGGGATGGTTAAGGTTAACCTAATTTTCTTTGGAAGTACTACTTAACCTTCATTTTATTGAGGACTATCTCACATGATATGTCTAGGTTCTAACATTGCTACACTAAACACACAACTATGGAAATATAGCTCCTATACTTCCAAGTGTTTCTATCATAAGACTATGGTCATGATGTGCTTGGCATACTTCTTATTGTTTTGGAACCCAATTCTGGCACTGTTGTTGAACAACTGGCTTCTTATTGTACTTCTCCTAAATATTTATGAGGCTCTAGTAAATCACATAATGATTCTCAGGTGAATCATATATGATTATCAACTCTCATCTATACGTAGACATGTTTTATTTCTATCTCTCTTCCTTACTTCCCATGATTGACTCATCATGGTCTATACTACCGTATCTAACTTATTTTTATCACTTACTATCAGCTGTTTTACAAGTTTGGATAGATTTTACTTACCCATTACTTGTCTGATCTACATCTTCTATTAGGATATCTTAATGATTTTCATCACTTGATATTACTTCTAGTATAGGTTTGAGTAATTCTTATTTAACTATAACATGTGTTGGTACACATCTTCCAATAGGATATCTTCCTTATGGTTGTATCCTCTCTTTGGACTACCATGTATTGTATACCAACTGTGATCTACTCATCTATTGTTTTAAGGACTTATTGATGTGCTACATGTTTAGGATTAGCTAACTAACTTCACTTAGGAAAGATAGGTAAGAAATGTTGACTCAAGCGTGTCAGGATTATTCTCAAGTGAATATCCATCTCAAGTCATAAGAAGTATTTGGTTTACCTAGGACAACTTCCTATAGACACTACCAATCCTATAGGTCTCCTTTAAAGGGTTTTAATCCTAAGGTCAAAGCATTTGCTCTGATACCAACTGTGGTGACCCGGCATACCACTGCATGGTGTAGTATGCAAGTCTGATATAACACCAATGAAACACCGTTCCACTAGTATTATATCGCTCAGAGTGGTACAACAGAAACATATGCGGGTCCAAGGCATGTCTATAGAATTACAACATTTTCTCTGTTACATAAGATCATCACAGCCTCCTACTTTACAATGAGGTAAATCTGCAATAAACTCCAGAAGAACGACTCGTAGTCTAATCCTATCACGAACTCTATTTGTAGAGTATTTGACTAGCTATAGAGGCTATGAGTAGATTTTAGCTAAGTAGGAGCTAGGTTTAGGAAGCTAGATCCATTCTATGGTTAAACTAGGTTTTCTCCTTCTTGGATGTGGTACCTGACTCTTCTGACAGGGTCCTGTCTCTTGAAGTAGTTGTTGACTCCTCGGCCTTCGAGTTGCACTGTAGATCCTCCTTCGATGCCTCCATATCTAAGCAGGGGATTTAAGAGTGGGATGAGTACGAGCGTACTCAACAAGTTCATTATAGGAAAGAGGTGTTTAATGCACTAGCTACAGCATTAGACCAGAAAGTCTAATACCAATGCAAGTTTTCATAACCATTTCTTCAAAAGGTTGCTTTTATTCAGAAGAACTATGTCCGTCAGCCTTCACCGGTTTACTAGAACTTCATGGAGCTCCTTTCCGGCCGCGTTCAGCGATTCCATATCCCGGAACAGGGAGTGACAGGTCACGGTTCTTTACACTCTGCAGAGGTGTGTTGCTTTACCCATAAGAGATCTTAACCTTGGTGCCAACCGGGTGATCTTCCCGTCCACACTTCCTATGGTGTGAGGCCCGGTATAAGGTCTAGCCAATCATGTTCCTCCGCTACCTCGAACACCCACCCTTTGTTGCATGCCCCGACCCTGGGTCCTCGCCGGTCCCATTATTCCCACTCACGGGTGGACCCCGACCACGACGACAGTTTGGGATCGAACCAAACTCCTTCGCCGGTAGCTGCAACCCATCATAGACCGCAATACCGTGGGGACTTTAGGCTTCCCCAGCCCACCGCTTGCACTTCGAGCGACAAGTGTCTACGGACTATGCCGTGGGGACTTAAGGCTTCCCCAGCCCACCGCTTGCCCTGACAGATACAAGTGTCTACGGTAAAGCGCATCCGTTGATGAACGAGAGGTGGAAACACTTTTGACTACTCCGTCCCACTCCGGATCTTATGGTTAACACGGATATTACGGCACAAGAATCACTGGCGACATTTGTTGTTTAATCCTAGATGGATATAAGCCCGTGCAATGGAACCTCCACCATATCAACACAATCCATGGTTCCATTGCCCACCACATAGTCATATTCATAGTTATGAAAGTAGTGGTTTTGATTTTTGTGCAATAGTGATAACCATAATACTTTGCAAGTAATTTGATAAAAATACTCAAATGACATGAGCAAGTGATGAACTTGCCTTTCTTGACTGCAAGATTATGCAGGCAAGGTCTTCGATGCGTAATAACTCCAAATTCTGAAATAGCATCATCGTCCGGTAAGGACGATGTTTAAAAGATTGGCAAGGATGCAATAATGCATAAGAATGAGATGCAATCGCTCTAAGCGTGACCTAACCCCGATGATTTAGGATCAGTGAGTTGTAATGATTGATTCAGGGTGTGTTGCACTTTTAGAGTGATTCACATTCAAGGTTCTTATTTAGGTGTGATAACTTGGTATTATCAACAGGTAGATAATAAAGCATAGTAATCAATTGAGCACACAAAGAATGATAATTGGCATAATGTTATAAAATAAAGAATAGTGGTCAGTTTTAGTACTAGATGGCATGGTTAAGGATTAATTATCATATACTTTAAAAGAATAACTTTTGAAGAACATGTTCTTTAATAAAGAACAAGTATGATAATTAGGTTGGTGGAGTTCTATAATTTATTAGGGTTCCAAGTAGTTTTTTTTTTTTTTTTTTTTGGAGTAAGTGTTAGATGGATCACAACAATGTTGGACTCATCGACACCTAGGGCTTGTAAGGTTAAGATAAGCCTAGGCATCCTAAGCAATTCATTATACATGGTTGTTGTCAAGGTTGGTTTATCTTGCTAATGATAGCTGGCTAGGGTTTATAGGTCCTTATAAGCAGGGTTGGTGATGATTCCTTATTTTCTTCAAGAGAATAACTTTTGAAGAACATACTTCTTAAATAATAAGAAGTATCTCAATTAGGGTTGAGGTTGTCCAGGTTTTGCTATTGGATCCACTAAGTAAGGAATTATTGGCTCCTAAATAGGATGGTTCATAATTATGAAGTATTTGTAGGGTTCAGTGGACTATGGTTATGTAATGATAAATATTGAGCCTAGATGCTATTTGTGTTCATCACAATGGTGTGATGCTAAGCATGGATGAATAAGGATGATGGTTTTGACAGTACAAGCTAGGATTTAAACTTGGTTGATCCTACTTGATCAACTAGGTTTAGTGATATGCATACATGGATTACTAAATTGCTGGTGATAGGGTTCTACATTTTATGTGGACATAGGTATGTCTTTTAGTTGCTAATGGTGGCTCTATGATTTGAATTGAAGTACCATGATCACCTGTTCTAACCTTGGGTTTAGGTTAGAAGCAAATTAGGGTTCACATGTAATAATAGAACTAGGGTTCCTATTTAATTTTAGGGTTTTTTGGGAGTCACATGAAATGATAGGGCTATAATATCATTCCATGTGGAATTTAGGGTTTGCTATTTACAATGTAGTTCTATGATTAATAACTTCATTATCAAGTTGAAGTTATTAATAACTTTAAAATGAAATTAATCTTGGAGTTGATATTTTATTATTTTTAATAAATTAATAATTAAGGTAATTATTAATCAGGGTTTAAATCCCTCTAATAAGGATTTAATAAAGTAACATATAAAGAAAATTCCTATTTAAGTTTTCTTTATTCATTTACTGGGTTTTTATTTATTTTAGAACTTTTTCTTAATTTCTGAATTTTAATTGCATTTAGAATTAAAATTAAAGGCTTAAATAATAAGTATTAAATAATTAAATTTTTATTAAAAATAAAAATTTCATATTATATTTTTATTGGGTAGACTTTTCTTTTATAAGAATTTTGATATTTCATTTATATTTTTCGGACTTAAATTGAATTTTTTATAATCATTTGAAGTTGCAGCAATTTATTGAATTGAAATTAAAACAATACTGCTAAATCTACCCGGCTACACCTACCCCTACTCACTGACTAATGGGCCCGTGTCCATGTCACACGCCACGGTGGCATTGACTGCGGTCAAAAGCGAGGACGTGGCGATGGACGTGGTGACCGGCGGCAGACCTCGATGGTCGCCGGCGATTTCGGTCCCCCGCGTGGCTGTGCGCGGGCTTGCTGGAAAGAGGGAGATGCGACGAGGCTATTGGTGGTAGCGCCGCTCCGGTTTGGTCACCGGAGCGTGCTCTCCGGCGAGGTACCGCGGCGGCGCTCGCAGGCGTATGGCGCTACGGCGATGCAGGGGGCTAGGGAGGATGCCGTGATGCGCTAGGAAGTCAGTGACTCACCGCGAGCACGCCGGGCGTGTCGGCGAGGCACGAGGCGGTCGGCATCGCCGGAATTCGTTGCTCCCGGCGTCGGGAAGGATGAGCTTGACGGCGACCTTCTGGCATGCCCCAGCTCGATTCCTCGCACAGGAGGAGCAAGTAGAGCATGGGGATGTCGATGGTGTCCACGGCGTGGCCTGAGGCGGTCTCCATCAGCGGTGATTGGAGATGGCCGTGATGAACTAGGGTTGCGGTTTGGGGAAAAATGAGGCAGAGAGAGAGAATTTGAGGGCTTCGACGCGTTTTATATCATCTCGGGCGTGCGCTGGCGGTCAACTTCGGCAGCGACGACGCGGGACGTGGAGCTCACAGCGCCGTGGCGCTCTCCTGGACGTCGACGGTGGCGAAGACGAAGGTGGCGACCTCGTCCTCAGTCTTATCCACCGAAGGGTTATTTGGGCTGGAGTTTCTGGTGGACTGGGCCGGTGCTGGTGTGCTCCACGGGCTGCTGCTGGGCTGTGGTGGCCCGATAGGTAAGCTTCTCCTCTCTCTTATTTCTTTTCTGTTTTCTATTTTTATTTTCTATTTTGAATTCTGTTTTATTTCAAATCTGTTTTGCAGAATTTTCATGTGTGGATCCGTTTGGAGTTTATGAAGATACTAATATAACTTAATATAAGATCTTAAGAAGATTTTGTATGTGTAATGACACCATTGTTTATTAAATGTTATGAGAGATTGGAAATGGGCATCTATATAGTCATAATCTTCAATATCGATTTAGGTTGGTCCAAACTATTTTCCAATTGGCCCTTTTAAGTACATGTTGATAGTTAGGTTTATGTTACCTTGCAAGAAACAACTTTCAAGGCATAGCTTATTATTTAGTTTCTTATTTAAGGATATGATCCCATGACATTATTTCATGTGATCATGGTTGTTAAGGATTTAGAAAATTGTTTAGGCTATCTTTCAGTATTAATCTCATCTTCTAAACCCTTTCTTTTAAGGGATTTCTATTTTCGTGCCCTCGGTTCCTTAGTTGTGCTCAGTTTTCCCCAGCCCCTTAGTTTTTCCTCAGTTTTACCCTAGCCTTTGTCTGAAGACCCGCAGAAGGAGCTCAGACGGAAGGAATCCGTTTATTTGGACGTTCTGTGCTGACGTGTTGCGCCGCGTCGTCTGTGGGGCCGCGTCGTGTGGGGCCGCGTCGCGTGGGGCTGGTAGAAAGGGACCGCGTGGGACAGGACGAGAAGCGTTTGGTTGCACGTGAGCAGGAGCTGGGTTTTGTCTCTCTCGGCCCAAATTGGCATTTTTAAAAGCACCTTTTCCCCTCTTTCTCTCTCTGTCTTTTTCACCAAATTAGTATCAAATCTAGAGAAGCTTCTATTTCTGTCTTTCTTCAATATGGCAGCAAATCTAGTAGCAAATCTCTGGGGTTATTTATGCCTTTTGGCCCTCGTTTTTTGCCCAATATGGCAGCAAATCTAGTAGCAAATCTAGAAGCTATTATATGATAAATTCACAGCAGCATAATCAGAAAACTAAGTATAATACATAGGTAAACTGCATACAGCATCCAAAAGCAGCCAATAACATTGTTAATGTTCACGACAAACTAAGCTGCAAAAATATACAAGATCACGCACGCAATGTATGGACAACAAGAAGATTAGGATGAATGAATTTGTTCTTCATTCCTCCTCATATATTTCTCCGTCGCTCCATTCGTGCAATTCCCCAAGGAAATATTCATTGAACTCCTTCCGTCTGCAGTGTGAGGCCAATACATCCTCCAAACGGTATGGCCTGTGTTCATTTCTCAAACCGTAGAGTCCTATTCTATCCACACGTAGTGGCCACTCATCCTGCATTTGTATCATGAGAGTACGCTCGATATAACCCAAATCCGTGTAGTAGATGCTGCCAGGTTGAAGTGTCGGGTACACTCGGGTGTCGACGGAGATACACCGGATAAAATTCACGAAGAAGGCATTACGCCAATGTTAGTGACCGGATGGAGAGAGCGGCTACGAGTGTCCACACGGTACACCAATGGTTTGCCCGCCAAAGCCGCGCCGACCAACAACACAAGCAGCAGATCACCATCCGACTTCACAAGGTAGAACTTCGACGTCCAAGTTACGGAAATGAAATTAGTGTCTCCATCTTGACAAAGGTGCTCGCGCTGCTGCAACCGTATATTGGTGCACACTATTCTTCCGATCTCAAAATTGTCCGAAGTTACTGCATACAGCTCACCATTGAACGGGGTAATGCAACGGAAAACATGGTTCTTGATCGAAAATCTTCCTTCTCCCCAATCCCCATCTTCATTTATATCCTTAGTTGGAGTGCTCTCATCGACCCAACCAATTTCCGGCGGGTAATGTGTGGCAACGAAGACCATAGTCGGGGATTTGATAACAGCGATCGATTTCAGAAAAACAGATGGCATCTGCGCCTCAAACATCGTGTTCGATTTCTTTGTGAGTGGGTTCAGCAGCCGTATCTTGTGCGGCGGGTTCTTCTGGGCAAGCACGATGACGCCACGGGAAAAGCCGACGAAGTAGAATCTAAAATATATTGAAAAGATAACATTCAGCACTAAGATTGAAAATAAGATCTATGGTGACGCCACGGGAAAAGCCGAGGAATTTGAACCTTGCACGAACTGCAGATAGATCTATGGTGACGTAGCGGGATGTGCCGAGATGGAGGAAGGTGAACTCAGCGGCGCGTGGAAGGGCGTGGTGTAGCATGATCCATTCGTGCGGGTGCACGTCGGGATCAGGTAAACCTGAGCGCCAATTTCTACAGACTTGCCTCATAGCAGAGTAGCTGGCCACGTACTCCACTTTCGCCAATAAGCATTCGCCGATCTTGTGAAGTGGGCCGTCAGCCGTGAGACCGGCCCACTTCACGGAGGCGCCGCGCTTGGATGCGCCGCCCTCGGATGCGCCGCCCTCGGAGGCGACGGGCTCGGAGGCGACGGGCTCGGAGGCGACGGGCTCGGAGGCGACGGGCTCGGAGGCGACGGGCTCGGAGGCGACGGGCTCGGAGGCGACGGGCTCGGGGGCGATGGCCGCCGGCGCATTCTTCTTCTCCATCGCCGGCAGGGGAGGGCTCGTACGGCGGTAGGGGTTTTTGGAGAAGTTGATGGGACGTGAAGGGGTGGTTTCGTGCGTGAGCGATAATGAGACGACTTGTGTGCAGAGGGAGGGAGAGAGGGGCTTACGCGTCCTAAATGCGACCCGCGTCAACAATGGCACGTCTTCCACGTACGCACCGCGACACGCGTCAACAATGGCACGTCTTCCACTTCTGCACCGCAACACGCGTCCTCGAGTCTAACCCTGGAAATTTAGATATACTCATGTATACCCTCGAGTCATATACTAGCATTTTTTGTATGCTCAGTTTTCACCTTGAGTGCTAATACTGGCTAGTGCAATATACTCAGTTTTACCCTCAAGTGGCTGGTCAACAGAGAGTCAACAAATGGGATTAACTAGTTAAATGAGTTATTTAATGTGCAAAAAATTCCGAAAAGGAGTGGCACTTACTCATGGAGTCTTTACCACAAATTTCCACTTCTCAAATCATAGATAAATCGTAGATAAATCAAGTTTCACCACAAATTGCCACTTCTCAAATCACCTAGTAGCTATGAAGGTGCATGGTTTTCCATAATAAGCCCTACCCAAAACAGCTTTCCCCAAAACATACTTTGTCTGAATGAGACCATAATTTTCACACTCATGTAGATTTGTATTGCAAATAGTTTGAGGTAGGCCAAGATGGGTTTCATTGTACAAAACACGCATTTTCCATTTTTTAAATCTCATATTTGAATCCCTTAGTCTGTTTACTACTCACTTGCCCTTGGTTTCTTGATACTACTCAGTTTTGCCCTCTCCCTTCACAAACTCTCACGTACGCCCAACATTGCCCCGATTGGTCTAGCCCATGTCACGCGGATCGTGCCCGACGACCGTTGATCGTATGATCTATCGGGCAGGCTAACCCCTATCTCTCGCAGGGGGCGGGGCCACCACCCTCTCTCTCTCTCTGTCGTCGGTTAGCTTCACGCAAAGTTTGGTTTTCTGCATTATTTTTCACGAGCTAAATTATAAACTCTTTTTAGGCATTACTTTTCACGCAAAAAATGATAAACCATCACCGATTTGTTGTAGCCATTACTTTTCACGCACAAAAATGATACACCATCACCCATTTCGTGTACCCATTACTTTTCACGCAAAAAATGATAAACCATCACCGATTTTGTTGTAGCCATTACTTTTCACGCACAAAAATGATAAACCATCACCGATTTGTTGTAGCCATTACTTTTCACGCACAAAAATGATACACCATCACCCATTTCGTGTAGCCATTACTTTTCACGCAAAAAATGATACACCATCACCCATTTCTTGTACCCATTACTTTTCACGCAAAAAAGATAAACCATCACCGATTTCTTGTAGCCATTACTTTTCACGCACAAAAATGATACACCATCACCCATTTCGTGTACCCATTACTTTTCACGCAAAAAAATGATAAACCATCACCGATTTTGTTGTAGCCATTACTTTTCACGCACAAAAATGATAAACCATCACCGATTTGTTGTAGCCATTACTTTTCACGCACAAAAATGATACACCATCACCCATTTCGTGTAGCCATTACTTTTCACGCAAAAAATGATACACCATCACCCATTTCTTGTACCCATTACTTTTCACGCAAAAAACGATAAACCATCACCGATTTCTTGTAGCCATTACTTTCCTTTTAGGCATTACTTTTCACGGTAAAATGATAAACTATACCCCCACAACGGTCGACTCCTCCTTAATTTATTGTGTATAAACCCCCACAACGGTCATCTCCTCCTTATTTTATTGTGTAAACCCTACAACGGTCATCTCTCCCTCATAAACACCCACACGGCCATCCCTTGTGTCAATAGGTTCTGCCTCTCTCTTCTTTTCGTTCACATACACTTTATCCATTGCCATGGCTTCCACGTCTCGGACGCGGACCGGAAGGGGAAGGGGAAGGGGAAGGGGAAGTGGATCATCATCATTGCCACCACCACCGTCAACACTGCCATTGATCATAGAGGAGTTCTTCATCGTCGTCTATGAAGACCCTTTGGTCAAGAAGGTACGTACGCGTTCCCACATATATGATGCATGTGATTAATTATGGGCATGTTCTAAAAAACCTTTAATTTCAAGGGTTCCCTAATTTCAAACGATCGGCGCTCGATCTCTTTGCAGGAACTCCCAAAAAAATTTGCGGACTATCTTGACGGCAAGGAGCCAGCTAAGGTGTATCTGCGAGCAAATGACTGCGGTCCTCGTCTCTCGGACCGTGGAGGTCCTATTTGACGGACAAGGCCGGATGTACCTCGACAAGGGCTGGGAGAAATTCGCCATCGCGCACGGTGTGGATTTCGGCTGGTTCGTACACTTCAAATATGAAGGCGATGATGTGCTCACAGTGAAGGTGTTCGACGGAACAATGTGCAGGAGGTACTACTACTCAGACGACGAAGATACTGACGATGAAAGCGACGACGACGTGAAGCCATGCATCCATCCCCTTTAGATAATTAAGGGGATTATGACCAAGAATATATATGTAGCTTCATATGCATCGATTTAGAGATCTAGCTATTTTCTATATATTATGCATGTAAAAAATAATATCGCATTTCCACTATTATTCGAGCACCACATCCTCCAAACGATGCCGATGCCGATGCCGATATCGGCATGGTCAGAACGGCTATGCTCGCCGCCACTGCTAGGTCAACGTCGGGATACACAATGTTTAGCATAAGAGTCACTTTAGATTAAGCTGCGAAAATGGGCTGAGGCGACCCCTACAGAGCGGCTCTATATTATATTCTCTAAATAAAATAGACGACCACAGCGGTCATTGGCTGCGGAGGCCCCACAGAGCGGCAATATATAATTTTCTATAAATAAATAGACGACCCACTGGTCATTGGCTGCGGCAGCCCCATAGAGCGGCCCCATTTGTCATTGGCAGCACCGCGTATACAATCAGGAAATAAAACGGCCCACGCGTCAGCGGTAGATGGATCCACCCGTCAGCACGAGACGGTCAGCGAGGAACTGACCTCACGGTAACGGTAAGGCCTCTGACCTGACGGCAACCCGCGTCTTCGAGGGGTTTCAAACTAGAGGGAGGGGAAAACTGAGGAAAAACTAACGAGCTGGGGAAAACTGAGTACAACTAACGAAGCAGGGGCACGAAAATAGAAATCCCTTCTTTTAAAATGGTTAAGATGGATCTTATTCCTCTCATTAGACTTCTATTTATCTGGAACAGGAGTTAGTTGCACCTATATAACATAGCTTGAAGATAGGTTAAGTTGATATCTTGATTCATTTCAGAGTTGGTTAAATAGTTCCCTTGTTCATATTTGGGCTTAGGCCTGGTTTTAGGATTATACTAGTGATCCCCATGTGATGCACAAACTAGGGTTGAGATATAATGCTAGATTGTAGAGATGACATTATATTACAGGTGCTAGGGTTTAATCTCCCCTAATCTTAATAAGAGGGTTTATTACTTAACATTTTATGCTCTCCTCTAATTACTAAGATGTTGAGAATTAGTTTTATCTTCTTCAAATTAACTTCTATTATTATCCTCAATTTATCATTAAAGTAACTAAAGTTGTTATAGTTCTTTTTATAGTTAACTTTGGTCATATGGATGGATGGTTTCTCACCATATTAAATATGGAGTTTTACTCTAAGGTTGTCTTAGGTTCTTTAATCTATGGAATAAATGGTATGTAGAGGTGGTAGGATGCTACTTATGATCACCAAGTGATTCATAGGTAAAGGTTGGGATATAAGCCTAGGGTTGCTTACTAGTTACCTCCCTATGATTTTATGTGGTGGATGATATCTACTTATCCTTTTAAGGTTTATCTTATCCTCACATATCTCAAGAACATGATCATGGTTAGACATGATCAACTTGTCCTTGATATCAATTCCTCAAGTTCTTGGATTTTATGATCATCACTCAATTTATAATGATCAAGGTTTGGCTTCCTAAGGTATCTCTCCTGAGTTAGGTTTCTCACTTCTAAGATCAAGTATTGTCTTGATCAAGTAAATATATACTTTCTTTTATAGTTTCTTGAATGGCATGGTTATGGTTGTCTCAATTATCTTGAGTATAACACCATGGGTTGAGCTTTCTCATTTAAGAATGGTTATTCTAGGGTTTATGGTGTACTCCTAATATTTATTTAGGTTGCTGAGCCAAAGATTCAATTGTCTATCTTAGTTGGGTTGGTCTCTTACTTACCTTATCAAGTCATGGATATGATCTTACTCCATTTGACATTGGCGATCTCACCACTCCCAAATGATATGGTTTAACTCCTAATGCTTTAGTTCAATGGTTGTCACTTATTCTTAAATAGGTAAAGCTATGATTTGTATGATTGGTCCCTCTCATTTGGAAAGGTCTTTAATACTAACCTATGGTTAGGCTCCATAGAGAATGATGTGGTCACCACTATCTATGGTTAACATAGGTGGATCCTCTCTCTAGGAAATATCTTGAATAAGTTCCTAGGGTTCCTCTTAAAGATGATGACTTAAGTACTTGGATGTATATCCAAGATTTAACTCAAGGTTTGTTAATGCTTATCTAATAATTAGAATATAACTCTCACCTCTCTAGGTTTGATATATATTAATATGGAATAGAGAAGAATATATATTTCTTAGTTGGATCTCTTTGTCTTGTTTCCAAGATTAAAGTAGAATGAATACCATGAGGTTCATGGTAGGATCAAGGATTTGTTTAAGATGTGGAAAGGATAAGTGAAGAATGGTTTGTCCATTTGTTGTTACTTGATTTACAAATAGATGTATGTTCATATGTTATAGCAAGGAAGATCATGTTGTGATCTTTAATAAGATCAAGTAGTTGATCCTTGATTAATAAGTTCTTGTGTCGATTATAATTCCATTTGATCTAACCCCTTAGATCAAATCATCTCTACCCAAAACAAAGTTTTAACAGAGTCACATTGAGGTTTATAGCGCTTGACTTGATGAGCTACTTCATTTCCACCAAGGTCAAGTGAAACTTCAGTTACTGTGACTGTTTTACTTTAAAGCGCGAAAATTTCCCGGATTTTCTATGCATGAATGCAATGCACACATCTGTTTCCTCTATTTTTGTAACCCCAATACCTGGGATATTACAGTTTTCGTCAATTTTTCTCTTGATCAGCTTGATCAAGCTCTGATTGGACGCTTCAGCTTGCCCATTGGCTTGAGCATAGTATGGAGATGATCGGATCAGTTTAATCCCCATGTCATCGCAGAACTTTCTGAATTCTTTAGAAACAAAGACCGAACCTCCATCGGTCGTGATAGTTTGGGGAATCCCGAACCTATGAATGACGTGTTCTTTCACAAACTTGATCACATCCTCTGATTTCACCTTCTTCATAGGGACGGCTTCCACCCACTTGGTGAAGTAATCTGTGATAACCAAAATCCATTCATGTTTTTTACTCGACGCCGGATGGATTTTGCCGATCATATCCATGCCCCACCCTCGAAACGGCCAAGGCTTGATGATAGGGTTCATCGCTGATGCTGGTACCATCTGAATCTTCCCAAACATCTGGCACGCTTGGCACCCCTTGTAGTAATTGAAGCAATCTTCAAGCATGGTGGGCCAATAGAACCCTGATCGCCTGATTAGCCACTTCATCTTATGAGCCGACTGATGAGTTCCACAGGCGCCTTCATGCACCTCATGTAAGAGCCGATTAGACTCAGTTGGTCCCAGGCACTTGAGTAGTAACCCTTCCAACGTTCTGTAGAACATGTCATCTCCTATGAGGACATACTTCATGGCTTTGTATCTTATCCGTTTAGGTGCCCCCCGAGCCGAATCTTTTAAGTAATTGAAGATTTCGGCTCTCCAATCATCCTGTTCCAGGAACCGTACCTGAACTTCCGACCCGTCAGATATATCTATATAGCCTGACGCCATTTGTGCGAGATTGTTGGCCTCGGTGTTTTGGGATCTTGGGACCCAATTAAAGTTGATGTACCGAAACTGTGTCATCAAGTCACGGCATTCCATCCAATATGGGAAAAGCGATTCACTCTCGCACTTATATTCATCCGTGAGCTGGTTAATCACCAACTTGGAGTCTCCAAAAAACTCTACTGCTTCTGCCCCGGCTTCCAGTAGCAACTCCATCCCCTTACGTACTGCCTCATATTCTGCTACGTTGTTGGTGCAAGGGGTAGATAATCTGATAGAGAAGGAGTATTCTGCCCCCCGAGGCGACACGAGCAGAATGCCGATGCCACAACCATCGTCGCAAGCCGATCCATCGAAGAACATAGCCCATGCGCGTATAGATAGTGCTGCTATATTGGTACTGATCCGTTCAGCTATAAGATCGGCCAACGCTTGTCCCTTGACTGCTTTTGCAGGCTGATACCGGAGATCGAACTCTGACAACGCAAACATCCACTTACCAAGTCGGCCTTTCAAAACAGGGGCCGACAACATGTGCTTGACAACATCTGACTTGCATATGATGATGATCTCTGCCGTCAAAAGGATGTGATGAAGCTTGGTGCAGGTAAAGAACAGGCAGAGGCAAAGTTTCTCGACCTCAGGATATCTTGTCTCCGCGTCCAACATCCTTCTGCTGAGGTAGAAAACGACCTTTTCAACGCCCTCGTAGAGTTGCACCACTACCGAAGCGATGGACGTGTCAGCTACTGACAAGTAGATGTAGAACGGCCTGTCTTGCTGGGGCGGAACTAGCACAGGCGGCGTCGTCAGATACTGCTTAATCTCATCAAACGCCTGCTGCTGTTCTGCCCCCCAGTGAAACTCGTCATCAGATTTAGTTTTCACCAGCGCCATGAACGGCTCGATTCGTCCTAACAGATTAGAGATGAATCATCGGACAAAATTGATCTTGCCGATGAGACGTTGGAGCTCCTTCTTCGTGGTGGGCGGCTGCATGGTGCGCACCGCCTCTTGACTTTTCAGGCCGATCTCAATTCCCCGTTCATGAACCAGAAAACCTAGGAACTGACCAGCCGTCACACCAAAAGCACACTTCTTTGGATTTATTCTCAGTCCGAACTTCTGAGTTCGGTCTAGGACGCGCCGCAAATCATCCAAGTGTCCCTCCATGGAGACAGATTTGACTACCACGTCGTCGATATAGATTTCCACCAACTTACCGATCAGATCATGAAATATATAATTCATGGCTCGTTGGTATGTTGCACCAGCATTCTTCAACCCAAAGGTCATGACTACATATTCAAACAAGCCTACTGCCCCTGGTACTCTGAATGCGGTCTTGTGTATATCTTCCGGGGCCATGAAGATTTGGTTATAGCCGGCGTTGCCATCCATGAAGCTCAACACCTTGTGGCCAGCGGCTGCATTGATCAATGTTTCTGCCACAGGCATCGGATACTCGTCCTTTGGAGTGGCTCTGTTGAGATCTCGGAAATCGATGGCCACACGCCATCGGCCGTCCTTCTTCTCTACAGGAACGATACTGGAGATCCACTCAGCATACCTGCATGGCCTGATGAACCCGGCGGCCAACATCTTCTCGATCTCTTTCTTGACTTCTTCCAGAATTTCGGCCCTCATCTGACGTGCTCGTTGTTGGAATGGCTGAAATCCTTTCTTAAGGGGGAGCCGATGTTCAATGATGCTCCTGTCCAACCCAGGCATCTCCGTGTAATCCCATGCAAAGCAATCTGGGTATTCTTTTAACAGAGCTATCATCTGCCCCCTGAGCTGTGGATCTAACTTCTTGCTGATAAAAGTCGGTCGCGGCTTATCCCCAGGACCGATGTCGACTTCTTCTAGCTCATCAGCCGATGTAAACCCATACCCTAGCTTTCCGTCACCTGTGAGGTCGACGCCACATACTGGGAGAGCAGGTGGTACGGATAATACGGGCCGATCGCTAGAATCGGCCTCCATCTTGATCATCACCAGGATCTTTTTGCTGTGTCGGGGCCGATCGCGTGGAGCAGCTTCCTCCTTATCTTCGCTATGAGAGCAGCTGCCCTCGTCTCTACCCTTACCAGGGCGGTGCCCCAGTTCTATCATGTTGATGTTGAACGAGTATCTTGGCTGGCACCTCCCAGGGTAAGTGTCCTCAACCCTGTCAATGGCGCATGCCGGTGAATTAGGCACTTCTGGTGCCACCAATGCGAATGACAGCGGCGGACGGGACTGGAGTGGCACTTCTCCTTGGTAGGTCCCGAGAGCTGGTCCTGACGGAGAGCACTGGTGCCTCATGATTTCCTGTATCATCCGAAAAGCGACACGCTCCAAAGTATTCACCAGGCTCTCAGAATGGCGATGTAGCGAGTGAGTCACCGTGTAGCCAATCTCCTGACGCAGGGACCTGGTGCGTTCTTCTGACGGGACGGACAGATCCACTCCATCGAGCGCGCCTTCAGGTGAGAACCCTTTCCATCTGATGCCATGGGAACGGGTTCTGTGAAAAGAGCCGATGAGGTCGGCTTCGAGGATTGCCTTGACCTCGTCATACTTCTTCTTGAGCTCGTCGGTCAGATCCTCGTACGTGACTGGAGTGCCGTCCGCCATCTCAGATGTAGATGGCGATGTGGTTGATGTCGAAGCAGTTGGGTGTCCCACCGGGCATGCCAGAATGTGTTGCGGTCAGAAACCCACCGGCGGGCAGCGACGGGCAACACAGTAGAGCCGGGAACAACTTAGGGCTGCGGCTGGCCCTGGTCCCTCCGAGCGACGGCCCGCAAAGCCTCTGGTACACACGTCCGATGCTAGTGCAAGGGCGTGCCACCTGACCTATTCCTGGTCAGGAAGGTGATGGAGATGCCTCGCTTAGTTTCCTGCATGGCATACACGTAAACATTAAATACGAGCCTCGATCGGCTCTCAGGTTATCCTGTGAATCGGCTCAAGGAGCCGATCCACCCATGATTCGTACGAGGTGCACGAATATATGGTGGTCCTGCTTGATCAAGATAAAGCTAAAGCGATCTACGACGATTTAGGGTTTTCACCGCATAATCGGATCATCCTACTCACGATTGGGCCTCGCGGTCACGTACGGTGATCGTAAGACGGTCCTAGACAAGGCCTAAAAACCAACACGAGGTTGATCCTCGGAACATCCTGTCTAGGGCTAGCAAACGACACCCTGCGCGTCGCTGGATCCTCCAACCCTTTGTAAGGCCTAACTATTGCAGATATTAAACTAATCCTTGAAGAACAAGGAGCAACCGTAACGGATCGGATCTACTAAATAAAGATCAAGCGGGGTGCCGCCCCTACACCTAAGATAGGTGTAAGGGCGGCTAGATGTATAAGGGTTGCACTACGACAGCATATGATACGAAGAATAATGCTAACCCTAACACATCTAAGATAACTACGTTGCTCGCCATCAACAAGGCTTCAGTACGAGCAACGCATGAACAACATAGTAAGCCTGTGCTGCCTAGATCGCAAGATGCGATCTAGGCAGCATGATGCTTACCGGTAGAAACCCTCGAGACGAAGGAGTTGGCGATGCGCCGAGATTGATTTGTGGTGAACGTTGGTTGTTGTTTATTCCATAAACCCTAGATACATATTTATAGTCCAGGGGACTTTCTAATTTAGGCGTGCACCTAACCGTGCACGGGTAAAACTCTATCTCTTAATCTAAGATGCGATCTACTATATTACAGATACACGGGCACGCTAGCCCAAACGTTGCGCATAAGGCCGATTCATGTATATTCTTCCATGTATAATCTTTAAGCCCATCTTGATCGCGGCCCACCTCTGACTCGGTCAAAATCTGGTGATAACAGGAACTTGCTGCGGTGATCCGCTATTGTGAAGTCAATGTCTTGCCCTGACCAATTTAGGTACTCAACTGTTGGTGGAGGCATCTTTTCTGCCATGAACACTTGCCGCGAGATTACCTTCTGAGCCCTATTAGATGGCCTAGCTTTTCGAATCATCAAGACCGCACCATTATTGTTCGGATCAACATATGGAGGTGGTTGTGGTGCTGCCGCTATTCTGAGCTGATGTCGATTTTCGTCCGTAATCGCGGGAGGAGGTGGCAAGTGGATCTCACTCCTGGGCCCCTGGGGGTTTCTATTTGCTGCTTGAGCATTGGCCATTCCTGCGACTCGCAACATTGCCTAAAAATTACGACAGTCCTTCTGCAGATGTCCTGACTGCCTTTTCCCGTTGCTATCGAGATAAAAATGCATCTGGCACGGCCCGTTCATCATATCTTCGGGAGTTACGAAAGATCTCTGAAATCTGACCTGCTATTTTGCCTGTTATCTCTATTGTCGCCTTGCTGTGCATTACTTCTTGGTAGTCATCTCTATTGTTTCCTCCATTGTTTCCCCGAAAACCAGCCGATATTTGGCCAGGTGCATCGTAACTCGAGAATTGTCGAGGAAATCGGCGTCTATTTTGAAAATTTCGACTACGGTCCTCCTCTGGGAACCTATGTCGTTTGTTATGTACCGCATCTTCACCATCTGCCCATCTGTTTGCTATTTCCATTAATGCTGATATTGTCCTTGGGTTTGTCCTTCCTAAGTCCTCCATGAAATCTCCTCGCCGAACTCCTGCTACAAACGCATCTATCGCTCTCTCGTCAGATATATTTTCTGCCGAGTTTTTGATGATGTTCCACCTTTGGATGTACTTCCTCATTGATTCATCATGCTTTTGTCGACATGACCTCAACTCCTCTAGTGTCGCGGGTTTCTTGCAGGTTGATCGAATTTTTTTGATAAACACATCCTCAAAACTCTCCCAGCTGTCGATGGACCCTGGGGGAAGCTTCTTTATCCACGATCTGGCAGCTCCGCTCAGGTGTATTTGAATGCTTTGCATGGCTGTTGCTCTGGTTCCGCCTATCAATTTTACTGTCTCGAGGTAATCGACTAACCAATCCTCGGGATCTTGCAGGCCATCGAATTTCTTGAAACTATCGGGTAGTTTAAATCCTGACGGGACCCGAGTTTTTCGGACCCGTCGTGTGAAGCACGGGAGTCCACACATATCCTCTTCAGCAAGTTCTGGTGAATGCCGACGTTCCCTTCTTTCTTGTCGCGCTCTATCCACTCTGGCCTGAGTTGTTGTGTCTCTGGCTCCACTCGCTCTCGGTGGATCTTGCACTGCTGCGGTAGGTCTCGGACTATTTTGCCTTGCAGTTCCTTCGGGAGGTGTAGCTGCGAACGCTGCTCCCATGGCTCCACATCCTGCCATGGCCATGTTATACAACGCTTCTCTTGGATCTCCTGGAGGTGGCCTGGACGCTAGGATGAAAGCTTGTGTCGCCATGTATCCTGCTTCCGGTGTTTTTGGGATAATATTCCCCCTCGTGTCGATTGACATGAAGGACATGTCGAGGTTTTGGATTAGAGTTTCTCTTTCGGCCTCCGGTATATTTTGCAGCCAAGATCTTGCTCTCCTCCGAGCTTCTCTATGACTATCTCCCGAAGTTCCTTATTGTCGACTTAACTCCGCTCTTCGCCTGCTTGACGCTGAAGCTGCCTCCTTTCTTCTATTCAGAGCAGCTGTCTCTTTTTCCAGTTCTCTTCCAGCTTGAGCAAGCCTATATTGGTAGGCCTGCAATTCTTCGACCGTAGCAGTTGTCTCCATTGGTTCAGAACCATCCATAGCTCTTGCTGCTCTATCCCATGCTGGTTGTGGAAGTTGAATCCTAACGCGTGGTGTAGGCCCGACATATTTAGTGCCCAAACCTCGCCTTAGGTCAGAGGGATCGACATATGGATTTCCCAATTCGTCGAAAGCCTCTGATGTCTCCTCCTGATTGCGACTTGTTTCTCCGATGGCGTAGATCTGATGATATTTTGAGTTCTGAACTTCGCTTGGTTTGGTGACACCATCATAGAGATTGGTGAAGACCTTTCCAATAGAGATGGACTTGTCGATGAAGTCAAAGCTGTCGGTGTCGCTCGAATCATCGCTTATATAGGAGTCCGCGGATGACTCGAAGGACATGTCGCTGAATATATTGGCGAGTTTTTCGCTTGCCTTGGTGCCGATGAAGCGTGGCGACGAAATCTCCTCGTCGCTTGACTCGATGGATGATGCTGAGCTTGATAAGTTAGGATCAACCGCCGATAATCCCGACAAGATCGGAACTTTGAGATGATACGCTCCTTCTTTCTCGACGCGGAAGTGGAATTTTCCAAACGTCATCTCCATGGGCTCCTCCAGATACGCATATGCATCCAAACGGGAGGGCGGGTGAGTGATACGTCTCCGACGTATCGATAATTTCTTATGTTCCATGCCACATTATTGATGTTATCTACATGTTTTATGCACACTTTATGTCATATTCGTGCATTTTCTGGAACTAACCTATTAACAAGATGCCGAAGTGCCAGTTGCTGTTTTCTGCTATTTTTGGTTTCAGAAATCCTAGTAAGGAAATATTCTCGGAATTGGACGAAATCAAAGCCCAGGGGCCTATTTTCTCACGAAGCTTCCAGAAGTCCGAAGGAGAGACGAAGAGGGGCCACGGAGGGGCCACACCCTAGGGCGGCGCGGCCCCCCCCCTTGGCCGCGCGGCCCTGTGGTGTGGGGCCCCCGTGCCGCCTCTTGACATGCCCTTTCGCCTATAAAAAGTCTCCGTGACGAAAACCCCAGTACCGAGAACCACGATACGGAAAACCTTCCAGAGACGCCGCCGCCGCTGATCCCATCTCGGGGGATCCAGGAGATCGCCTCCGGCACCCTGCCGGAGAGGGGAATCATCTCCCGGAGGACTCTACGCCGCCATGGTCGCCTCCGGTGTGATGTGTGAGTAGTCTACCCCTGGACTATGGGTCCATAGCAGTAGCTAGATGGTTGTCTTCTCCCCATTGTGCTATCATTGTCGGATCTTGTGAGCTGCCTAACATGATCAAGATCATCTATCTGTAATTCTATATGTTGCGTTTGTTGGGATCCGATGAATAGAGAATACTTGTTATGTTGATTATCAAAGCTATGCTTATGTGTTGTTTATGATCTTGCATGCTCTCCGTTATTAGTAGATGCTCTGGCCAAGTTGATGCTAGTAACTCCAAGAGGGAGTATTTATGCTCGATAGTGGGTTCATGCCTCTGTGAATCTGGAGGAGTGACAAGAACCACTAAGGTTATGGATGTGCTGTTGCCACTAGGGATAAAACATTAGTGCTATGTTCAAGGATGTAGTCACTAGTTACATTACGCGCAATACTTAATGCAATTGTCTGTTGTTAGCAACTTAATACTGGAGGGGGTTCGGATGATAACCTGAAGGTGGACTTTTTAGGCATAGATGCAGTTGGATGGCGGTCTATGTACTTTGTCGTAATGCCCAATTAAATCTCACTATACTCATCATGATATGTATGTGCATGGTCATGCTCTCTTTATTTGTCAATTGCCCAACTGTAATTTGTTCACCCAACATGCTGTTCGTCTTATGGGAGAGACACCTCTAGTGAACTGTGGACCCCGGTCCAATTCTCTTTACTGAAATACAATCTACTGCAATACTGTTCTACTGTTTTCTGCAAACAATCATCTTCCACACAATACGGTTAATCCTTTGTTACAGCAAGCCGGTGGGATTGACAACCTCACTGTTTCGTTGGGGCAAAGTACTTTGGTTGTGTTGTGCAGGTTCCACGTTGGCGCCGGAATCTCTGGTGTTGCGCCGCACTACATCCCGCCGCCATCAACCTTCAACGTGCTTCTTGGCTCCTCCTGGTTCGATAAACCTTGGTTTCTTTCTGAGGGAAAACTTGCTGCTGTGCGCATCATACCTTCCTCTTGGGGTTCCCAACGAACGTGTGAGTTACACGCCATCAGTGAGGTAGAAAATCAACTAGACCAGTTTCGATCTGTTTACCTTTGTCCATGATGTTGCTTGCCACCGATGAAGTCGACGATCTTGAACGTGCCATCGAGATCAGCTCCTTGTCACCTCTAGATCCCACAGACGGCGCCAATTGACAAGGTATTAACTTGTCAATGCCTACGGATTGTAGACTAGGGTTTAGTTGGATGTAGAGGGCAAGTAGATCTTGAAGGTTTTAGCCGAAAAGTACTCGACGATGTAGAAACTAGGGTTTGTGAGACAATGATTCGATCCTTTCTTTGCCCCTCGACTCCCCTTATATAGGAGGCGGAGCCGAGGGATTCGTGATACACAAGTTTACAGAGTCCGGGAGGGTTTCTAACCCATCCCGTAAGATTACAAACGATGACTCCTATTACAACTCTAGCTTTCCTTAATAGTATCTTGGGCTTCCGAATCTTCTTATTCTTCGGGTCGTGGGCCTTCAGTAAACCCCGGGTACCATATTCGGCGGGCCCATTGGGTATGCCTATGTCACTCGCTGCAGCCTCCTCCGGGCTAGAAACCCTGCGCGCTTCGCAGAAGGATCTTGAAGCGAAACTCGCCGAGGCGGAGAAGAAACTTGCTGAGAAGAACTCGGAGCTCATCCAAAAGGAGGGTGAGTTTCAGTTAAAAAGAAAAACTGATAGTGACACCATCAAGAAACAACAAAGGGAGCTTGGCGGGCTCCGGAAGTATATGGACACAGCGGAGGCGTCGTGGGACTGGCTGATCTCCGGTGTCCTGGGTAAGATTTCGGTATATAGCGGCGTATGTGCCGAGCCTTAACCTGTTGTGCTTATTTAGTATCGTTGTCCCCAGATCCTCTTGGATATGACGAGGAGCGTCGGAGCCAATTCCCCCGGGACGATCTGATTCAGCTAGCTGGCGATGACTGCAAGGATCTCATATCCGCTGCCCGGAAAGTTTGCCACAACCTGAAAATCAAGAAAAGCCGAAGCTGTGATGTTCGCGAGCTTATCATCAGGATGGACATTCTGCCGGAGTTGGTGGTGGATCTACAAGCGTCTTCAGCTCGAGGCACAGCTGCTATGTCCCTGGCCATGTGCTTGGCGCACAACCCGGATCTGGATGTCGACAGGGTGACTACTGGTGTGCCGTCGAACACGGACGTTAACGCACTACTGAATGCAGTTAGCGGCTACGACACTCGCATCGCCCGGAGAATTCGCCACGACGAATTTTACGACAAGGTGGTTCTTCCAGCCGACGAGCCCCTTGAAGCTGAGCTTCTCAAGGAACGCGAGGCGGAGGCCAAACCTGCTCAATCCGGAAGCCAGTATACCTGGACAAGCTCCAAGGACCAAGGTGGCACTGCATCTCCGGCTGCGGATGAGGAAGAAGATGATGATGACGTCTCCTCTCCGGCTAAGGGTGAAGAGACAGATGCTCCTGCAACGGATGTTGACGCGGAAACTTCTCCGGCGAAGGAGAAGTGAGAAACTTGATCCTACGGGAAGATGGAAAAAAACAATGCATCATTTTGGCCCCGAGAGGGTTTGTAATATAACTTAAATTTTTAAGTAGCTAGGAACGAAACGCTTATGCATGGGCGGAAAACTTATCCAGCTATCCGTTAATGTTATTTGCATGTTTCGTTTATTGAAAGCAAGTGCTGATTTTATACTTTCCGGCTTGCCCATTTGACCTTCCACGAGCCGGAAAACTTTTAGCCGGAAACGCTCGCCAGCGATGACGAAACCCAATGGCAATCCGTCAATAACCGCGGAAACAAGCCCCCAACCCAAGTGCCGGAAGTCGCTACCAGGAATCCATGAGTTTGCAACAGAAGATATTTCCACCAGAAAACTTAAGCTTACGTCCTAAAGGACGATTTTGAAAATCACAACTTTCATACACGCCTAGGCGGAAATATCCAGCTCTGCGGTTTTAGTCGGAAAACATACATGATCTAAAAATGAACAAGTAAAGGAGGTAAAAGACTCAAAGAGTGAACCAAAAGCTTTATTTCATTGATCATGTATAATTGTTACAAAGTATGTAATTCTATGCTAAGTGTGGAAAGGACGTAGCTGTGCAATGTTCCAAGGACGTTCTGTTTCATCGTAAATGTCATCCGGATCCTCCCGCTTGCGTTTCCAGTACCAATTAGCAGGTCTATCCTTTAGCTCTCGGAAATCGACAAGGTAGTACGATCCATTGTGAAGCACTTTGCTAACGACGAAGGGTCCTTCCCATGGAGATTGCAACTTATGATCTTTCACCTGGCGAAGGCGGAGGACCAAGTCTCCGGCCATGAACGAGCGATTGCGGACTCGACGACTATGGTAGCATCGGAGCTTCTGCTAGTAAATGGTGGAGCGTTGTTCTGCTAAGTTCCGAGCTTCTTCAATCAGGTCCACAGATAGCTGTCTGGCCTCATCAGCAGTTTCTTCATTGTAGGCGGATACTCGCGGTGAATCATGGATGATGTCGGAGGGGAGCACAGCTTTGGATCCGTATACCAGGAAGAACGGAGTGAATCCTGTTGACCTGTTGGGGGTAGTTCGTAAACTCCACAGGACGGAGTCTAACTCCTCAGCCCAAGCTCCGGATGTGCGGCGCAGCGGTTCTTCAAGGCGTGGTTTTATTCCGGATAAGAGGATTCTGTTGGCTCGTTCGACCTGACCATTGGACTATGGATGAGCCACGGATGCCAGGTCTAGCTGGATCCCAACGTCATAGCAATAATCCTTCAATTCTCCTTGGGCGAAATTCGTGCCATTATCCGTGATTATGCTGTGCGGGATGCCGAATCTCGTCACGAGGCTGCAGACAAATTTGAGTGCCGTAGCACCATCGGCTTTTCTCACTGGCTTTGACTCGATCCATTTACTGAACTTATCAATAGAGACCAGGAGGTACTCAAAACCGCCAGGAGATGATTTATTTAACTTACCAACCATATCAAGCCCCCAGACTGCGAACGGCCAGGTGATAGGATGGTCTTCAGCTCTTGGGCTGGAGCGTTTGGTTGAGTAGCGTAGTACTGACAACCTCGGCAGGTTTTTACCAACTTATCAGCATCTTCTTTAGCTTTGAGCCAGTAAAATCCAAGCCGGAAAGCTTTGGCAACGAGGGACCTGGGAGCGGCGTGATGCCCGCAATCCCCTGCGTGGATCTCTCTGAGGATTTCAATGCCATCTTGATTGGAGACGCATTTGAGAAATACTCCAGTTGCACTTCGTTTGTAGAGCTGTCCGTCAACTATTGTATAGGATCTTGCTCGTCTGATGATCTGTCGCGCGAGGACCTCGTCCTCTAGCAACTTCTGATCAATGAGGTAGTCCAGGAAAGGCTGCGTCCATGCCGGAATGATGACCATCACTTCCTTTGCCGGAGACACTGCCACTTCTGGATTTTCCGGGTTAGCGCCCTTCACCGAGGGTATCCGTAGATGCTCCAGGAAAATACCGGGCGGAATTGGTTTTCTGTCGGATCCGAGCTTGGATAGCATATCTGCCGCTGTGTTATCGTCTCGTCTGACGTACTTGACTTCGTATCCGAGGAAACATTTGGCGATCTCGTCAACTTCGTCTCTGTAAGCCGCCATGACGGAGTTTCTGGCGTTCCAGGTTCCAGCTACTTGTTGTGCCACCAGGTCGGAATCTCCGCAGCAAATTATGTGCTTGATCCCAATTTGCTTAGCGATGCGCAGACCGTGTAGTAGAGCCTCGTATTCCGCCATGTTGTTTGTAGCTTCGAAGTGAATCTGCAAAACGTACTGCAGTTCTTCTCTGGTAGGGGACTTCAGGGTGACTCCGGCTCCTGAGCCTTGATGCTGCTTGGATCCGTCGAAGTGCATGACCCATGTTTCTGGTTCTGGCTCCAGATTTGCATCGAGAGCCTCTGTCCAATCTGCGACGAAATCTGCCAAGACTTGGGATTTAACTGCAGTCCTGGCTTTGTAAGCGATGTCGAAGGCGGATAATTCGATGCCCCATTTTGTTGTGCGTCCTGTTGCGTCAGCATTGTTGAGAATCGTCGACAGTGGAGCTTTGCTCACAACTGTTACTGGGTGCTCTTGGAAGTAGTGTCTCAGCTTCCGGCTGCCTAGGAACACGCCGTAGGCTAGCTTCTGAAAGTGAGGATATCTTTGCTTGGATTCCGTCAGTACCTCGCTAATGTAATAGACAGGCCTTTGGACTCCATACTCGTGACCTTCTTCCTGTCGCTCCACCACGATGACGAGACTGATGACTCTGTTGGTAGCTGCCAGGTATAGGAGCATGGGCTCTGACTCTACTGGAGCCGCCAAGATAGGTGGGGAGGTGAGTATTTCCTTCAACCCCTGAAGTGCTGCGTCTGCTGCGTCGTCCCAGGCAAATTTGTCTGTTTTCTTTGTTGGAGATATGCCCAAGAGACAATAATAAAATGGTTATTATAATATATCTTTGTGTTTATGATAATGTTTACATACCATGCTATAATTGTATTAACCGAAACATTGATACATGTGTGTTATGTAAACAACAATGAGTCCCTAGTAAGCCTCTTAACTAGCTTGTTGATTAATAGATGATTAGTTTCATAATCATGAACATTGGATGTTATTAATAACAAGGTTATATCATTATATGAATGATGTAATGGACACACCCAATTAAGCGTAGCATAAGATCACGTCATTAAGTTATTTGCTATAAGCTTTCGATACATAGTTACCTAGTCCTTTCGACCATGAGATCATGTAAATCACTTATACCGGAAAGGTACTTTGATTACATCAAACGCCACTGCGTAAATGGGTGGTTATAAAGGTGGGATTAAGTATCCGGAAAGTATGAGTTGAGGCATATGGATCAAACAGTGGGATTTGTCCATCCCGATGACGGATAGATATACTCTGGGCCCTCTCGGTGGAATGTCGTCTAATGTCTTGCAAGCATATGAAAAAGTTCATAAGAGACCACATACCACGGTACGAGTAAAGAGTACTTGTCAGGAGACGAGGTTGAACAAGGTATAGAGATACCGATGATCAAACCTCGGACAAGTAAAATATCGCGTGACAAAGGGAATTGGTATCGTATGTGAATGGTTCATTCGATCACTAAGTCATCGTTGAATATGTGGGAGCCATTATGGATCTCCAGATCCCGCTATTGGTTATTGGTCGGAGTGAGTACTCAACCATGTCCGCATAGTTCGCGAACCGTAGGGTGACACACTTAAAGTTGGATGTTGAAATGGTAGAACTTGAATATGGAATGGAGTTCGAATATTTGTTCGGAGTCTCGGATGGGATCCCGGACATCACGAGGAGTTCCGGAATGGTCCGGAGAATAAGATTCATATATAGGAAGTCATTTTATGTGATTTAAAATGACCCGGAAGGTTCTATGGAAGGTTCTAGAAGGTTCTAGAAAAGTCCGGAAGAAACCACTAAGGAAGGCGGAGTCCCGGAGGGACTCCACCTCCCATGGCCGGCCAACCCTAAGGGGGAGGAGTCCCAAGTGGACTCCCCTATGGGGGCCGGCCACCCCCCCACATGGAAGGGGGGAATCCCACCCAAGTGGGATTCCCACCTTGGGTAGGTTTCCCTATCACATGGAAGGTTTTTGGTTCGGGTCTTATTCGGAGACTTGTAGTCCAACACTTGGGGCTTCCACCTATATAATGAGGGGCCAAGGGGAGGGGGCCGGCCACCCAAAGACCACAAGGTGGCCGCACCCCTTAGTGGCCGGCGCCCCCCTCTCCCAAACCCTAGCGGCCCTCTCTCCTCCACCACATCCCGCACGCTTAGCGAAGCTCCACCAGATTTCTCCACCACCACCGACACCACGCCGTCGTGCTGTCGGATTCAAGAGGAGCTACTACTTCCGCTGCCCACTGGAACGGGGAGGTGGACATCGTCTTCATCAACAACCGAACGTGTGACCGAGTACGGAGGTGCTGCCCGTTCGTGGCGCCGTGATCAAGATCTTCTACGCGCTTTTGCAAGCGGCAAGTGATCGTCTACCGCAGCAACAAGAGCCTCATCTTGTAGTCTTTGGAATCTCTTCAAGGGTGAGACTCGATAATCCCCTCGTTGCTACCGTCTTCTAGATTGCATCTTAGCTTGGATTTCGTATTCGCGGTAGGAAATTTTTTGTTTTCTATGCTACGTTATCCTACAGTGGTATCAGAGCCGTGTCTATGCATAGATGGTTGCACGAGTAGAACACAATGGTTTTGTGGGCGTTGATGCTTTTGTTATCTTTAGTTTGAGTACTTTGCATCTTTGTGGCATAGTGGGATGAAGCGGCTCGGGCTAACTTTACATGACCGCGTTCATGAGATTTGCTCCACGCTCGACATGCAACTTGTATTGCATAAGTGGCTTTGCGGGTGTTTGTCTCTCCTACTATAGTGAAGATTCAATTTACTCTTCTATTGACAACACTAGTGTCACCGTTGTGGTTCATGTTCGTAGGTAGATTGGATCTTACTCGAAAACCCTAAACCACGTAAAATATGCAAACCAAATTAGAGAACGTCTAACTTGTTTTTGCAGGGTTTGGTGATGTGATATGGCCATGATGTGATGATGAATATGTATGAGATGATCATTATTGTTTTGTGGCAACCGGCAGGAGCCTTATGGTTGTCTTTAAATTTCATGTTGAGTAGTATTTCAAAGAAGTTGTAACAGTTGCTACATGAGGTGAACAATCATGAAGACGGCGCCATGGACCTTGACGCTACGCCGACGATGATGGAGATCATGCCCGTTGATGATGGAGATCATGTCCGTGCTTTGGAGATGAAGATCGAAGGCACAAAGACTAAAGGGCCATATCATATCACATATGAATTGCATGTGATGTTAATCCTTTATGCATCTTATTTTGCTTAGAACGCAACGGTAGCATTATAAGATGATCCCTCACATTAATATCAAGATAATAAAGTGTTCTCCCCTCGTATGCACCGTTGCACAGTTCGTCGTTTCGAAGCATCTCGTGATGATCGGATGTGATAGACTCAACGTTCACATACAACGGGTGTAAGCCATGTTGCACACGCGGAATACTTGGGTTTGCTTGACGAGCCTAGCATGTACAGACATGGCCTCGGGACAACGGAAACCGAAAGGTTGAACACGAGTCATATGGATGATATGATCAACATGTTGATGTTCACCATTGAAGCTACATCATCTCACGTGATGATCGGTTTTGGTGTAGTGGATGTGGATCGTGTACCACTTAACAACTATGAGGGATGTTGTATTAAGTGGGAGTTCATTAGTAATTAGATTAAAACATGAACTAATTATCATAAACATAGTCTGAGTAGTATTTTGAATTAATTTGTAGTATTGGCATCCGTTTTCTACCAAGCGCTAGTCTTGTAATTGAGATAGAAATACTGTTAAAATCTGACAAGAAACTTTACGGACTGGTACCGTATTGTTAAAGAATCAAGAAATGATTAAGTCCTATTGCAAACTTTTAGTAAACCTCACATTATTGATTCAAAGAGCTATGGTTTCAATTAGTACCTAAAGTTATCTTGTCTCCGTGAAACTTGAAGTTCAAATCTGTTTGAAAAGTAAGGAGCTGAAAATTTTGTTTTCAGAAATAATCAAGGTATGAGATATATGTGATATCTAAGACCTTATTGCAAGATGATATAATATAATTTGGTGAGACTACATAAACTCATAAGTTTTATGGGAATGTAGGAAGGTTGAAGTCGCAAAGCGTCCCAATCCTCCAACTATTGGGGCACTAACGATATTCGCATATCCATGAAGTGATCGTCCTTAGTATGCACCGTTGCTATGACTCGTCGTTTCGTAGCATCACGTGATGATCGGGTGTTATAGATTCTACGTGTGCATACAACGGGTGCAAGCCAGATTTGCACATGCGAATACTGAGGTTAAACTTTACGAGCCTAGCATGTACAGACATGGTCTCGGAAAAGTCGTCATGATATGATGGATAAAATTATGAGTGAAATTGTTCATCATATTACAAAGTTACTAATAGTGAAATCTGAAACACTTGTCATATGATGATCAACTTCAAAGTAAGAACCTCAAGGTTATTGGTATTTGACCAACAAACCTAGAAGTTATTGAAGGTGAAGTATTTTCTGAATAATGAGGAAAACTAAAAGAGAAACTACAAAAGATATTTTGGCAGAAAGAAAAGAGAAGACTAGAAAGTCTAGCTCAGGTGTATATACATGATATACATGTTATGGTTGTATTCCTAGTTTGGTCACACAATGAAATTCTTGGGTATTAGTACCATATTGGTTGGTATGAAATGTCATACAAAACAATGCAATACAAGAATACAATGGCCTAAGTGACTGACAAGGAATATGATAGGAATGCACTTCTGGAACAAAAATAAAGTGTTATTATGTTCGTCGTTGGCATCCTATCTAGCCCTTAGAATTTATAATAAAGAACTTAATAATTGTTATTTTGCTCTGGTCAAATGAAAACAATGAGTTGTTCAAATTATGACATTACTCCATGTACGATGGATAAGTTATTATAAATCTTAATGGTGAAACACACATACATAAACACTGACGCTAAAATGCCATAAGGCAAATGATTTGAATTCCACTTGTTTGTGGAACCGCCATTTAGGTCATGTTAGAGAGGAACGCATGAAGGAACTCCATGCAAATGGATTTTTGGAGTCATTTGATTTTTGAATCATTTGGCGCTTGCAAATCTTTTCTAAAGAGAATGACTAAAATACCGTTCATAGGCCAAAAGTTGAACGGACAACTAACTTAGTGGAAACATACATGATGATGTATGAGGTTCACTGGGCATAGTTGTGTGCGGGAGATTCTTCTACTTCATGAAAACTTCCAACAATGAATTGAGTATATATGTGGATATATTCGATAAGGAAGAAGTTTGAAACATTTGAATAGATTTAAATAAATTTCAGCATGAAGTGGAAATCATCGTAATAGAAAAGTCAAATATCTATGATTGGATCATGGGGGAAATATTTGAATTACGAGTTTTAGCGAACATCTAAGAGAGTTATGAAATTGTTCTACAACTCACGTTTCTTGGAGTATCATAATGATGATGGAGTATCCGAGAGATGTGTCCAAACCTTGTTGGGTCAATGATGAGATAAAATATTGATGCTATTATATTTTTGTGGATTATGCTTTAGTGACTACCGCTTTTACACTAAATAGAGCATCATCATGATCCGTTGAAATGACACCATACGAGTTATGGCATGGGTATGAACCCTAATAGTCCTTTCTTAAATTTTGGAATGCATAGCATAAAGTAAATAAGTTTACAACCAAAATCGGATGAATGTCTTTGTTGGTTATCCCACAGAATTGATTGGGAATTCTTTCCACTATGGAGACAAAGACAAAAGTGTTTGTCAATGTTTCTTACTCATTTCCAAGAAATTGTTTTTAGCGAAGTTTTTGAGTGGGAGGACAATAGAACTTGATAAGGTTTATGAACCTGAGCATAATGATCAGAGTAGCGCAGCATCGGAATTGGTTCCGGAAGCGGCCACGACGATCATGGCTCCCATGTCTACAAAATGTTATAGTCATGGAGATCGAAGTACTTATTGAACCTTGTAGGTATGGTTTACTTTGTGATCAAATAAATGATTTGTGAACAAAGGATTGTTTTTGAACAATGATAAACCAACTACATACAAAGAAGTTATGATGGGCCCTGACTCCGTTAAAATGGCTATACGCCATGAAATCCAAGATAGATAAATACTTTTTGAAAGTAAATGGATCTATAAAATTGATGGACTTGGATGGAATATCCTTGAATAAGCTCGACTTGTCGAAAAGTTGTTTACGACAAAGTTCAAAGAGTTGACTACGATAAGATTAGATCTTCTGTAGCAATGCTTATAGTCTATGTGGATTATTCTAGTAATCGCTACATATTTCTTTCATGAGATATGATAGTAGGATGGCAAAATACATTACTTAACAGAAGTGTGTATTAAAGGTGTATACAAGATACAACCAATTGTTTTGCTAGTCCGTGGAATACTAGATAGGTATACGAACTTCAATTGGATGAAGTGAGTATCGCGGAGTTGGAATCTTCACCGGATGAAATGATCAAAGAATTATGATTTCATCAGAGACGATGAAGAGGCTTGCATTTGCAAGAAATTAAGTGGGAGCGCTGAGACATATTTGTAATACTTTATGTAGATGACATATCATTGATTATAAATAATGTAATTATATAATTGATTAAAAAGATTTCATTGAGAATTAAACTTCAATGAAAGGATATGAACTGAAACATATTTAGTGTCAAGATCTATGAAGATGGATTGAAACACATAAAAGTGTAAGTTAAAAAGTACATAGAATGAATATTGAAGTAGTTCAATATAAAGAAGGTGTTCTTTTGATGTGAAGGTTTTACAAGACTTGAGTGTATCTGACACTCAATGAGTAAAAACACATGAGTGATTTTAGATCACGAATAATATGTACAATATCAGATGTCCTATGCTCTAAATGGTTAGGAGCATATACCAGAATGATTCATGTGATGATCATTGGATAAACAGTAAGAATATCCCTGAGTGCTTTAGAAGAACCAAGGATATATAGTTTTGTATGAGTAATGACAAACAAATCGCTGTAAGGTGTTGCACCGATATTAGTTTGGTCACATATATAAATAAAATTTCAATCTCAAATTAGGCTAAGTGTTGTTTAAAAGGTAGCACAATGAGCTAGAAGTTGTCTATGTTAGATTTAGATGAGTTCTAAATGTTGTGACGGATTCTACAAACGAAGGCAGAATATTTCATTGTTTTGACAATGACTGAGGATGTTAAGTCAAGAGGTTCTTTGAGAACTTGGTGTAGTTCCGATAGTGTCAGAGCTTTGAAGCTATATTGTGTATGACAATATTAGTGACATATTTCAGACCGCGGAATTAAGGTTCCACCAGAAGACCAAACATATTTAATGCCGACTCATTTGGAAATTGAGTGATGCGTGAAGACGCAAATGAATTGCAAAATACATACGTTTCTGAGTGTGTCAGAACCGTTGACTAAAGCTCTCCCTAGGGCAAAGTATGACCAACACCAGAATGCCATGGGTGTTAGGTACCTTACAATGTAATCTAGATTATTGACTCTAGTGCAAGTGGGAGACTGTTGGAGATATGCCCAAGAGGCAATAATAAAATGGTTATTATAATATATCTTTGTGTTTATGATAATGTTTACATACCATGCTATAATTGTATTAACCGAAACATTGATACATGTGTGTTATGTAAACAACAATGAGTCCCTAGTAAGCCTCTTAACTAGCTTGTTGATTAATAGATGATTAGTTTCATAATCATGAACATTGGATGTTATTAATAACAAGGTTATATCATTATATGAATGATGTAATGGACACACCCAATTAAGCGTAGCATAAGATCACGTCATTAAGTTATTTGCTATAAGCTTTCGATACATAGTTACCTAGTCCTTTCGACCATGAGATCATGTAAATCACTTATACCGGAAAGGTACTTTGATTACATCAAACGCCACTGCGTAAATGGGTGGTTATAAAGGTGGGATTAAGTATCCGGAAAGTATGAGTTGAGGCATATGGATCAAACAGAGGGATTTGTCCATCCCGATGACGGATAGATATACTCTGGGCCCTCTCGGTGGAATGTCGTCTAATGTCTTGCAAGCATATGAAAAGTTCATAAGAGACCACATACCACGGTACGAGTAAAGAGTACTTGTCAGGAGACGAGGTTGAACAAGGTATAGAGATACCGATGATCAAACCTCGGACAAGTAAAATATCGTGTGACAAAGGGAATTGGTATCGTATGTGAATGGTTCATTCGATCACTAAGTCATCGTTGAATATGTGGGAGCCATTATGGATCTCCAGATCCCGCTATTGGTTATTGGTCGGAGTGAGTACTCAACCATGTCCGCATAGTTCGCGAACCGTAGGGTGACACACTTAAAGTTGGATGTTGAAATGGTAGAACTTGAATATGGAATGGAGTTCGAATATTTGTTCGGAGTCTCGGATGGGATCCCGGACATCACGAGGAGTTCCTGAATGGTCCGGAGAATAAGATTCATATATAGGAAGTCATTTTATGTGATTTAAAATGATCCGGAAGGTTCTATGGAAGGTTCTAGAAGGTTCTAGAAAAGTCCGGAAGAAACCACTAAGGAAGGCGGAGTCCCGGAGGGACTCCACCTCCCATGGCCGGCCAACCCTAAGGGGGAGGAGTCCCAAGTGGACTCCCCTCTGGGGGCCGGCCACCCCCCCCCCCCCCCACATGGAAGGGGGGAATCCCACCCAAGTGGGATTCCCACCTTGGGTAGGTTTCCCTATCACATGGAAGGTTTTTGGTTCGGGTCTTATTCGGAGACTTGTAGTCCAACACTTGGGGCTTCCACCTATATAATGAGGGGCCAAGGGGAGGGGGCCGGCCACCCAAAGACCACAAGGTGGCCGCACCCCTTAGTGGCCGGCGCCCCCCTCTCCCAAACCCTAGCGGCCCTCTCTCCTCCACCACATCCCGCACGCTTAGCGAAGCTCCGCCGGATGTCTCCACCACCACCGACACCACGCCGTCGTGCTATCGGATTCAAGAGGAGCTACTACTTCCGCTGCCCGCTGGAACGGGGAGGTGGACGTCGTCTTCATCAACAACCGAACGTGTGACCGAGTACGGAGGTGCTGCCCGTTCGTGGCGCCGTGATCAAGATCTTCTACGCGCTTTTGCAAGCGGCAAGTGATCCTCTACCGCAGCAACAAGAGCCTCATCTTGTAGGCTTTGGAATCTCTTCAAGGGTGAGACTCGATAATCCCCTCGTTGCTACCGTCTTCTAGATTGCATCTTGGCTTGGATTTCGTATTCGCGGTAGGAAATTTTTTGTTTTCTATGCTACGTTATCCTACATTCTTCAACAGCTTGTACAAAGGAAACGCCTTCTCGCCAAGACGGCTAACAAACCTACTGATTGCTGCGACACAACCAGTTAGTCGTTGCACATCTTTGAGACAAGTTGGCCTTTTGATACACATGATTGCCTTGATTTTTTCCGGGTTAACCTCGATGCCTCTGTGAGAGACTATGAAGCCAAGGAGTTTTCCGGCTGGAACGCCAAAGACACACTTCAGCGGATTCAACATCATCTTGTACCGACGGAGATTCTCGAAGGCTTCTATGAGGTCGCTGATCAAGTCGGATCCCTTCCGGGTCATGACCGCGATGTCGTCGATGTAAGCGTGCACGTTCCGGCCAATTTGGTCCTTCAGGCACCGCTGCATCGTACGTTGGTAGGTGGCACCTGCATTTTTCAAACCAAAGGGCATGGTGACATAGCAGTAAGTGCCAAAGGGGGTGATGAACGAGGTCGCCTTTTGGTCGGACTTCTTCATCTGGATCTGATGATACCCGGAATATGCGTCAAGAAAACACAGAAGTTCCGCCCCTGCCGTCGAATCAATGACTTGGTCAATGCGCGGCAAGGGGAACGGATCCTTCGGACAATGCTTGTTCAAGCCGGAGTAATCGATGCACATTCTTAGTATTTCAGTGTTCTTTTTGGGTACAAGGACGAGATTTGCAACCCAATCAGTATGGATAACTTCTACTACAAAACCTGCCTCTAGTAACTTAGCTAGTTCCATTCCTATGGCGCGGCGCTTCTTATCTCCAAAGCGTCGCATAGCTTGCTTCACCGGTTTAGCCCCCGGATTTATGTTGAGGTAGTGCTCGGCGAGTTCCCTAGGTACTCCGGACATGTCAGAAGGTTGCCATGCGAAGATATCCATGTTAGCGCGGAGGAACTCGACGAGCGCGTCTTCCTATTTGGGGTCCATGTTGGCTCCGACTGAAACCTGCTTGGAGCCGTCTCCTACGATGAGCTCGTGCTTCTTGGTTTCTATCGCGGCCTTGAACGAGGTCTTCTGTTCGGAGATCTGCTTCTTGGTGGTCTGCATCTCAATCGGATCCACCGCGGCTCTGTAGCCTTGCAGCTCCTCTCCAGATATCACAGACTCTACGAAGGCGGATTCACCTAACTCGCATTCATGAGCCTTCTTGTAATCTCCGGATACGGTAATCATACCTTTTGGACCCAGAATCTTGAGCTTGTTGTAGATGTAGCACGCTCTTGCGTGAAACTTGTGGTAGGTGGGCCTGCCGAAGATGACGTGGTACGAGCTCTTGAAGGGCACGACCTCAAACGTGATCATCTCTTGGCGAAAGTTATTTGCGTCGCCAAAGGCCACGGGAAGTCTGATGCTGCCCAAGGAATTTGCCTTTTTACCCGGAACCACACCGTGGAATTCGGTGATGCTGTGTTTGAGCTGTTCCTTGGTAAGGTTCATCCGCTCCAAAGTTTCCAGGTACATGATGTTCAGGCTGGCTCCGCCGTCCATGAGGCACTTGGAGAAATCATACCCGTCGATGCGGGGACTTACAACCAAGGCATAGCACTCTTTCGGAATGACAGTAGGATGATCCTTCCTATCAAACGTACACGGAGTTTCCGACCACCTGACATACTGCGGCACAGCGGGAACTGTGGCGTTTAGGATCCGGAGAGCTGATTTGCTTGCACGGACTGTTGGAGTTCCAAGGAAGGTGTGGTACGCGCCCGCACTCTTTTTATCGAAGGGGTTGGGTTTAGCTGCGGATCCGGCTTTGGGATCAGGCGAAGCATCATCCTCATCCATCGCCTCGGAACTGTCTTCCTCCTTGTCCTTGTTCTTGCCCTTGCCTCCTTTGCCGCGTGGGCGGTGCTTCCGGGCTCGCTTGTATCCTGCTTCTGGGTCAGATTTGAGATCGTTGACCCACTTGCAGTTGCGGTTGGTGTGAGTGGAATTCCCTGTAGCCGGATCCAGATGGGCCAGGCAAGGCATGTCTCTGTACTCTTATTAAGTTTGGGGGCGCGGGTTCCGGCAGCGGTGACCTCATCACCACGCTGCTGGCCCCTTCCAGCTCCGCCTCCGCGGCCGCGGCCTCTTCCGCCTCCTTGACCTCCGCGCTGGAAGGCCATGGCGATCAAGTCGGATCCACCACTCCTTTGGTCATCAGGGGGATTTTTCCGCTTGGTGCCGCTGCTGCTACCGTTATCACGGTTCTTCTTTTGCTGATGGAGGGGAATTGATGTAGCTCCTAGATCTCCGCCTGCGTCGTCATCGGCGGCAGTATGATCGCTGGCGATGGTGATCATGTCATCCAACGTCAGTTTATTTGCATTGACCAAGCAGGTTAGCTTGTGCCGCAGCAGTCCTCCTCGCTGCAAGCCACCAGTAAAGGCGTGCATTGCTGTGCGGTTATCGACGTTCTCGCACTCGTTCCTGGTTTGCAACCATCGGGTGAGGAAACTCCTTGATGTTTCACCCTTCTTCTGGATACATGCCTGTAGGTCGCTTGTAGTGGCAGGTCTCTTGTAGGTGCCCCTGAAGTGTTTCTCGAAAGCGTTCTTCAGGTCAAACCAGCAAAAGATGGAGTTCTTCTCGAGGTCACTGAGCCAGATCCGGGCTGGACCTACAAGGTACAGGTGAAGCATGCGGCAGGCAATATTAGGGGTTCCTCCAGCAAAGGTTACTGCATTATAGTAATCCTCAATCCAGGTATCCGGCCTTTCCGTGCCATCATAATTCTTCAGGTTTCCGGGTAGCTTGAGGTTCATCCTTGGCTTTGGTTCCTCTCGAATCATCCTGCCGAAGCACTTTGGGCCAATGTAATCAGTTTTGTACTCATTGAGGCGTTCTCGGGCATCACGTGGGCCGCCGCCCGGGGTTTTGAGCGGGAGCGAGATCTCCGGCCACCGCCTCCGCCTCCGCCACTTGGTGGTGGTGAAGGAGACCTGCGAGGGGGCCTGTGAGATTTTTTGCTTCCGCCCTCGGATTCCCGGTGGTCTTCCCGCGGCTCGCTCCGGCTCCGGTGGCTACTTTCACCTTGGTGATAGTCTCCTCCGTCGTTCCGGCTTCGGCGGGGCTCAGGCTCACGTTCCGCGTTCCGGCTCCTCCTGGGCTCAGGCTCGCGATCGTTGTTCCGGCTCCTTCTGGGCTCGGGGTCACGATCATTGTTCTGGTTCCGACGGGGTTCCGGCGTACGCTCCCTGGTTCTCGGCGGCGGCATGTCGCGGATGTTGATTCCACCGGCCCCATGGGGCCTGGTGTTTCCGACTGGACTGCGGCGGCGAGGAGGCGGGGGACGCGGGTACCCGTTAGGCGGAGGTGACGGGTTCCGGTACTTGTTCCTACCAGCGTACATTGCATCCTTTCCCTTCTTTGGATCTAACGGAGGCGTCTTTGATGGTACGGGGATCGGATTTGGGTGCTCCCTGGTTTTTCTTCTGCGCTCCGAGGATCCGGTGCGCGATTCATTATCGGGATGGCGATTGACGCGGGCGTCCTTCTGCGCGGTAGAGACACAGTGATCTGGATTGGATTCCAACCTGCGCGAAGTATCTGCCTTGCTCTGCTGTTTCATTGCTGAGGCAACGAGCGTACGAACATAGTCGATGTCAATCTCCTCGTCCTTCTTTTTCAAGATCTCCGCAGCCTTTTTCATGTTGTCCTTTGGGGTTGCAAGTTGCTGTTGCTCAGTGGGGGTTGCGAAAGTGATCTTGCGTGGGGGTATAGCCTCCCGCCTGATTTGATCGACCTCCTGCTGAAGCTCGGTGACCTTGTCCTTCCAGTGCTGTTGGAGCTCCTTGAATTTTGCGAGTTGTTGGTCAACCTCCAGCTCTCGCTGTTGGAAACCTTCCACGAACTGCGCGGCTTCGTTCCTTTCATCCAGAATTGCTGCTGCGGTTCGAGCGATTTTCTGGGCTGTTGCCAACATCTCTTGCCTCTTGGCTTCTAGAGCCTCCGGGTCTGCAGCTTCCTCGGGAGTTATTGGTTTGTTGAGGATCGCCGAGTGTGCTATTGCGTCGATGCCTGCCTGGACAACCAACTCTTCTAGGGACAGGATTTCCTGACGTGGTCGTTCCCGCGATAGCGGAGTACTTGCATGGGATGGTTGTGGGTCGGAGGTGGTGTGCTCGTCTGCCGATTCCTGCTGATCCAGTGCTGCTAAGGTTGCAAGAACCTGCTTTGGCTGGGCGGAATCTACTTCCGGCTGCTCACTGTATCCGAATTCCTTCACCTTGCGATCGAACTCATCAGTATCCATGGAGGGGGTATCCCCGGAAATTGGGCTGAGGTTGCCCAGGATCGAATCTTCACCCGGATCGTTGCATTCTTCGACAGCTTCTTGCTGATCCGGAGCAACGTTATTTTCCGGTTCCTCAACCTGCACGGGGTCAGCTCCGGCTATCTGAGGAGCGGCTCCGGCGGTATGGGCTATGAAGTGCACGAAGTGACACCTTTGCTTCTCTAACACCTGGGAGACCCAGGCGGATCTGCATTGGTCTTCCACCGTTATCTCCTGCTCAGGGGCGGATTGGGTGGGCTTTGATTTTTCCAGATCCAAGGCGGAATCTTCATTAGGAAGTTCCCGCGACTCAGATCGGATCTTCGCGACTGCGTCCTGCTCGGCGGCGGTCGCGTCAGCGTTTCTTACCAGTGTGTTCCCGTCGGAATCGACGGTCTCGCCGATGAAGATGTGTATCCCGCCGATCGGGATGATGGAGAGCTTGACGGGGTTTGTCTTAGCCGGAATCCAGCACTCATCCTCAGGGATGATCGGGAAGTTTCCGGCGTACTTGACGCGCCCCACGGCGATGGTGTCGCCGATGCCTCCGAAGGTAGAACCCTCCCAGTTCCGGCCTCCAGATGCCGCAGGCCCCACGGTGGGCGCCAACTGTCGTTGCCTATTCGACGGTACCTCGGAGGAGGGATCCTCACGAGGGGGAGAAGAAGTAGGGGCCATAGGGCGGAGAATCCTCAGGACGGTGGTACGCGATTTACCCAGCTTCGGATCACCTGCACGATGGCAAGGCCTACTACTGCTTGTCTGGAATTATCTGGGCGCTTTCGCGTTGTTACAATGAGTTGTGGTTGTTCCTCTAGGGCTCCCGGGATCCGGCTTATAAAGGCGCACGGATCTAGGGTTTACACGGAGAGTCCTAGCCAGAATACAAGTTGCCTAACTACGGTACAATATCTTGCCGTGTACGTCAAGGATCCGCCTTCCTCTAAGACCGTGCTGGATCCGGATACTTCATGGGCCTTCACGGATCCGGCCTCCTTCGTAGGTCGGTTGGGATCCGGCTTCCTGTTCCTGGACTGGACTTCATCCTTCAGGATCTACAGCAACTGGGCCGCCCGACAGGCCACATGCCACATCACCATCTGTGGGTCACCCGGGCTTGCCGGATCTAGGCCATGCCGTTGATATACCCATAAAGTATACCCACAACAAGGGGAGGCTCGATGGCGGGCTGGTTTGCTGGGAGGCCGGCGGCGAGATGCGCTGCCATGTTGTGCTTGCTGCGGGCCGGATCTGGGCCAGGCGGGCCGGGATCTGCCGGCGGCGGCACGACGGTGTCCTCTTGGCGGTGCTGGCCACGGAGAGGTGGCGATGGTGGATCAATCTAGGGCGACCCGAGCTGGTGGGCGGTAGGCTGGTGGTGATGAGATCCCCACGTCGGGGTGGGATGGTGCGGGTTGCCGGACAAGGGGAAGGTGGAGGCGGCGGCTACGGCGAGCTTGCGGGTTGGATCCGGGCCAGGCGGGCCTAGAACTGGCCATTGCTTTACGGGCCTTGTTGGGCCCGAGCTTTGCGGACCATTTTGCGGCTTCCTTTCCTGTGTCTAGCGGCTTGCGTACCCTACCACCTCTGCGTATGGACCTTGTGGGCTCCTAGGCTACGGATTTCCGGGGGTTGGTGGTAGAGGGGATCGGGAGAAATCCTTGCCGGTTGGTCCGACACCGATGCGGTGGCGCCTGCGGGTGTTGCCTTTCCTTCTTGGAGGGCCTCGTTGATCCCCGGTACCACCTAACACCGAGTACCGGGGGAAACCCTAGGTCCAGTTCGCTGGTCCGAGCAGCAGCGGCGTGTTGACGTCGTATCCCTTCCTGAAGGTGCTGGCTTGGTACTTGGTGATCCGTGGTGCGTGTAGCGTGGTGGAAAATTCCGGAGGGCGTCGACAGTTGCGGAGTGCCATCATTTCGTCGATCTTTCATTAGCTTCCTTTGTATCTTCCCTTTCAGTTGGGCATGTTTCTGTTGTTGCCCCAGCATTTTTTCTTTGTTTCACCTCTTGTATGGTGCGGTTGCTTTATTTATAAAGCGGGGCGAAAGCCTATTTCGAGGATGGAATGGAGGCTGGGTGGGAGGGGAAGGCCGGAAGGGGGACGGTGGAAAGGGAAGCTATTACACAGGTGGATGGTGGGGGCCGTTTTTGTGGTCGGCCTCGTCATCGCGCATCGCGCATCCCGTAACAATATCTTCTTCTACCAATACTTGTACTACTCGCGTTGTTTATGTCACGCTGCCTGTGGAGCCCAAGTTGGTAGGACCCATCGACCACCGTCAGTTGCTGATGGGTTCGCTAGATGGGTGCCGAATGTTCAACGGTTCGGCCGATCGGCCGTTATGGGCAACGGATCTTGGCTGGCTTACAAGTGTCAAGCGTCGATCCCGGCTCCTGCTTCCCGCTGAAAGGTGGCCCCAGCTGTAGGCAGGAGCCCTTTTTTTTGAAAGATGTAGGCGGGAGTCCTGGTGAGCTGTCTACAGAAAGGTGCATAGACCACGCCCACCTGCTTGTTCCTCACAAGAACGAAACGCCACAGGCCCCACCTGTAAGCCTCCATTTTTCATCTCGTCTTCGGTTTGAGAGTCGGATTGAGAGGCACTAACCGGAAATTAAACGAGTGATTCCCTGTCATTCCATGTTAATCCCTCTGGGGGCAGGGCGTAACCGAACGAGGCCTACAAGATACTCACGCGGATCGTGTGTCACGATACACTTTGGTGGTCATAATCTTGGCGGTCATGAGTTCTACTTCATACTCCCTCCATTCTGATGTACATTGCATACCTTGGTGGCCGTGAGTTCTACCTCCATACTCCCTTCGTTCCGATTTATTCTATAATCTAGATCAAAATTTTGTTTCATACTATTGTTGTCCGTTCTAACATTTAGTCAATACAGACACACAAAACGAAATGGTCTTGCCCTCTCTATTGGATGGCACTATTTTCAATGTACTTTAGATTAGTTGAAGTCATACTAATAAATAATATACTAGTTTGACGGGTTATTCCTATAATCTGGAATAAACAAGAACGGAGGGAGTATGTCCGCATTTTTTATGGTGCACTTGCTTTGATACGTGTTTTAGTTTTAACCATTATATTAACTAGTGATACCACGTACATATTGTGTATCACAAAAACTATGGACTAAAAACTTCTTTGAAACACATTCTTGTGAAACATGGGTGACATTTTGTGGTCAAACTATAGTTTCTAATCTAATGGACGCCTTATGAAAAGAGAATATGAGACTTATGAGTTGTGCGTCGTTGCTTTAAGCCAGGACATGCAAAAGGATAAAATGTCGAACCTTTGGTTGACTCCAAATGAAGGGCAACCACACCAATGGCGGAGATAGACCCGAGCATCATGACCACTCCTTAGCCTCACATAATGTACTAACATACTAAATATTATTTGCATGATTATGAATTACTACCTCTCGTTCTATAATTTTTATTGTGATTTTAGTTTAAATTTGTTTGAACTGAAACCACGATACAAAATTATGAAACGGAGGGCGTAGATACTAATGGGCAGGCCATAACATGGGTGGAATTGGTGTGCTCTGACATTCTACGACACTTGAACAGATTTCATCACTCACTTACCCCTGATCACAACAAAATGTTTTAAGAAAATTTAAGCAGAAGTCCTCAGAAAGAGGAAGTGGATGTATATATAGAAGCAAAATGTTTTTAAGAAAATTTAAGCAGAATAGGTTCTCAGAAAGAGGAAGCGGATGTATATATAGATTGAGAAGGCAAACGGATGGATCTTGAAGTCTTGGCCGCGACGGTGCGGAGTTTTTTTTTTCATTGAAAACAGAATTGAGGGGAGAAGCAAGAGAGGATTTTAGATCGTAATGAACCGCAAATCTAGTAGTTACAGCACCAATACAGTAACAACACAACTTCAGAGGAGCCGAAGCCTCTGGAGCCATACCGACCGGTCTCGGCGGGCATCCTGAGCCACACATCCGAGAAGCGATGACGAAGCAGACACTTGAGCGGGTGCAAAAGAGTTGAACCGATCAGGTCCACAGAGCAATCCCTTGCGTCACGGTTGTTATTCAAAGCCACGGTGACTGTAAAACTATTGTTTTTTTAAGGGTGTGTCTATGTCTCACTTGATTGAGATTTTCTTGTGTCTATGATATCAATTGTACTGATAGCACCCGCCACAAACACACAAGAGCACTCCATCCCTTGACAGATAAAGCCCTCAAGATATGGATGGTATCAATTGTACTGATAGCACCCGCCACAAACACACAAGAGCACTCCATCCCTTGACAGATAAAGCCCTCAAGATATGGATGGCCAGAATGGGGTTCTGCACTGTGCTTCTACTAGGTCGTAGTTTTAACAAAACATCTGGACGGGGTGGCCTCAACCCTCAATTAACTGCCAGGCGCAAGAGACGTGTGACTAATTTTTCCAGGGGAGCACACATCATGTGAAAGACTATGTTCTTGAAGCTTTCAAGATGACCTTACAAAATTCTCAAAAACGTTGCGCTGCTAAGGAATGGTATAACGTATACCCATACAGATAGCATTTTCAACAAGACAGCCTTGCTTTTACAATTTAAAAAACATCCGAAACGCCGAGCTCCTTCGCTGATGAGGAACAGCTATCTCTTCTTGCTTCTGGTATATTAGTAAATTAATTTAATCTAATCTCCACTAGATTTCTGCTCTGGCTCGTCTTCTTCAGAGGGACCTCCCTCTGTAACACCAACTTCAGCAGGGCGGAGGACACGGTCATGTAGCATGTAGCCCACCTGAAACCACATATGTGTAAGGAATACTACCAGGAAAAGCATGCATGTGTCAACGAAAAAAAATACCGGTTGTAGCACAGAGGTTTCAGGCATTATTTTTAAATTGTAAAAGCAATTCGGTCCAGCTAGACTTTAACTAGGTTTTGCAAATTTTATTTCACTTTTATATAGGCATTTCAATCACTCAATCGGAAACTTATCAAGAAATTCAAGTTTAAGAATGCCATATTAATCTGAGGTTGCAAGATGCCACACAAATATCAAAATGCTTATTATTAAGGATCCCAGATAATGATGTGCAAATTCAAAACGCTTCATTTGTGCTGATATATCCTACGAGGGATAGGAAAGGCATGCATGAAAATAGTCATTATTGTCGCTACCGGAGTAGAGCTAATTATATGCCTCATTTCTTGGCGAAACTGCACGTGCGGGGTCCCAGTGGAACACAAGACACTAGAAGAGAGATAAAAAAAAAAACACATGCATAACTATTTGATCTTTGACCAGGGTAATCCAAGGGTTGAGGAAAATTACTCCCTCCAGGCTCCAGCCCTAAATATTAGTCGCAGGTTCAATGAGTCTAGACATATTATAGCCTATATTTTGCCTAAGTCTGCGACAAGTATTTAGGGCCGGAGGGAGTACTGATTCCCTCTATGTGCATGCAGAAAACCAGACGAACACAAGGTTCAAGAGAGATTTATCTAGTTCAAAATTCAAAACGAACTAGTTAAAAAATCTAAAAAGGGAAATATTGACTGTTGAGCAAGGAGTAATTGCTGATTGAAACAAAGATTGGCTGAATATTATCAAGTTAAAGTTCATTTCTCACGGCTAAATTACCCTGAGTTCAAGTCACACAACTAATGGAATTATGCATTTATGCTCATGGTTCAGACAAAAAAAATTGACTACTGAAACGATCACAGTGCAAACCACGTTTCATATGAGATAGACATGGAGATATAACACGAGAATTCTAATCTCTATGCCAAAATAGCAAAAAATATGTAGACAGGGGATGCACATGTCTCGCAGCCAAGTATAGCAGAACTGGATTTAATAAATTCATAAGGCCAAAAAAGCCAGTAGCCAGTAACTGGGCCAGGGGCTTAAAGTATATTCTGTTTTCCTATTAATTTTCTTATTTCAAGATTACTTCGAAATTCTAAGAACATAGGTCCTTTAAACAAACCAAAAGAACATAAATCAATCAATCAAAAACTAGAGATGAATACAAACATAGATCAAGCTCAAAAACTCTAAACCCCAACTCTTTAAAATTTATTGGAATACACACATACATAGCAAAATCTTGATGATGATATGTACCTTTACAACAGCAGCAACAGTTCCTGATGGTTTTGAAGCATCGGGCATTTGGAATATTGCATAATGTCTCTCAGGATCAAATTTCTCATTCAATGGATCAAACTTTTCAACTCCGAACTTCTTAAAAACCTGTTCAAAATTGTGGAAAAACACATTTTAGGCAATACTATCACCCAGAAAGCGATGTGCAAAAGGGGAATAAAATAGTTAGCAAACACACTCATGAGAAGTAGAGAAAAAATCAGGTATAGTCCCTAATAAAAAAAATGCAGAGGAACGAAATCATTATTTTGAAGATTGTATGTACTAAATAGCCAAAGTACCTCTCCGAGTTGCTTATCCGTCATGTCTACACCCTCCAGTAGGGTTTTTAGTAATGGTACAGCTCCACTAGAATCTTCAGATGTATCTAATTTTGAGAAGCTCTCCTTCACAGCAGATGATGCTCTAGCCAGATTGTCAGCAACATCTAACAAACTCTTAGAGAAGTTCTGCATACATGATTAAGACGGTATAAGAGAGAAAATTCAAACATTATAAACATCGATCTACATCACTAAATTCAAAACCTGAAATCAGATTTACCAACAACAAACCTGTACTGCGAATTTTTTTGCGTTCTCAGATTCACGCTTTGTCCGTGAGATAACATTTTCCATTTCTGCATAGCTGCGCAAAACCTTGTCCTTCATATCTTCGATCTCTTCATCTTTCGAGGTCAATAATTCATCCTTCTCAAGAACTAGCTTCACTAGATCCTCCTTTGAAAGATCAACTTCTTCTGCACCTGAATCAGAAAATGCAGGTTGTTTAGTGCATCAACTCCTGATAGACTGGGAATGAGGTCTTCCAAACCTACCTCCAGATGAGCCACTGTCTTCCTTTGAAGCTTCAGCATTTATTTCCTGTGCAGTACTTTCCTGGTCTTTAGGTTGGTTTACCTCCTTATCATTCTCTTGTGGGGTAGAAGATGAAAAGCCAAACCTTTGAAAGATGTTTGTTGAGTATCTCAACGGCTGATTCAACGTATATGGGACCTGGTTATAAGAGAAGTATACAAAGTCTGTATTTGTAAAATGATCACAGAAACAGTAACAGGCCTAAGACTCAAAAGATTATTATTGAAAATGCCAGGCCTATCCTGAATGAAATTAATATTTACATCGAATACAGGCTTTTTGTTGGACTCTGTATCATGTGTAAAATTTGTTGATATACTTGCACTTTATGGAGTTCACTTCCGTGGTAGCCTCTAACCTAATGACTCATGGACTGTCGGTAGCCACATGCTCTCTTTATCTATTCTATTGCACTGTGAATTGAACTAAATGTTACTGCCCTCCAAGTGCTGCTCAATCTGCTGTACAGCAGGTAGAGGGAGAGAGCAGTACCTGGTGACTGGATACTGGTAATTTGATTCATACATAGCATAGCTGGTCGCTTTGCAATGTTCCATATCGCTACATCAGCCTAGTTTCTCTTTCCATCTTGCAACTAGTCAATTGCCTACACAACGGAATTTATGATCATAATTTGGCTTTATTTTAGACTGTTTAGCATGAGTGAAGTTTACAGGCATGCATTCATCTTTTTTACCCCAGCTGAATGCTATGTTCGTAGCTACAGTAATCTTGTTATTCCCTTTAGTGTAATTATAGACGGAAGACTAGTTGTAGGCCATGTTAATTTATAACAATGCAGAAACAAGGCTTAACTAACACAGTTTTTGATCAAGTTCTTGCAGAAAAAACATCAGACAGGCAAAAGTGCAAGTACATGATACACTGGGATTCTAGAGGATTTTTTTATCCTGCCAATATCATTTACTAGAAAAAGAAATCAAATATGTCATGGCCGACACATGAACGCAGCTAATATCAGATCATACTTGACACCAATACGCAAAATACAATCATGTTTCACCCAATTTTTTCTGCACATTCTAATAACAGAAATTTGTCCTCCAGCACGGAAGAGACCACCTCCATATTCAAATAACACTTGTGGCAACATCCAAAACCCTAAACTCCCAAGGCTTTAGGATCCAAATACCTTTCAAAGGAACATGAAGCTCCACTGGTAGTTACTGAAACTCCAGCAGCTATATTATGACGAATCAGAAATCCAGCCTCGATTCGGGGAAATAAGAAAAACTAAACCTCGGCCACCAGAAATCACTAGGAGTAAAATCCCAAAGCTGCCCCAACCAGAAACATCGAGTTCTGATGCCAATCCTCCACATCCTAAAATTCCTACGGACTGAGGCTCGGGGGAGAGACGGGCCGAATTTCACTGAAACCCGGGGGATGCGGCGCGGAAAGTCAGAACTGCAGAAGGGGGCTCGCAGGTACTTCAGCAAATCAGTTCGATGGTCAATTTGGATCCACGCCTGAATGCTGAGACCACCCACCCAAACAACACTATCCGGGAAGGAAAATGCCTACTACGAATTTTTGTCCTCTCCTGGCGATAAACTGTACATACGAACTAGTTCTGAAACTTAAACAGCGCATAGCAGCAATCGATGGTGAGCATCTCCCCTAAAGAGACATTGGTACAGCCCAAAACAGCAATACGACCTTATAATTCGAACCCCCCACAGAGACGGGGCAGAAAATCACACCCTGGCCGAGCAGCGGGCGGATGCGAACGGCTGCTGAGCTGCGGCAGCCGCCGCGCCGCAGAGCCAGCGCCTCGCAGCGGACGCCGCCACCGCGGTGGCGCCTTGCCTGGACGCCCGCGCGAGGAGGCGGGCAGCGGCTACCATCTCCTGTGCGGCGCTGGAATCGAGAGTGGTGGTGGAGGCCACCGCGACGGTCTGCAGTGGCCGGAGGAGGCGGACCAGTGGGATCCAGCGGCAGAGAAGCATCGCCATGGCTAGGTTTTGCCGCGGGGAAGATTGGGCCGTGGTGGCTCGCGAGGGGAGGCTACTGGAGAGTTCGCGGCGCGGGGGGAATTTTACAGTTGTGTTCTGTCCCCTGCTCACGAAAGAATAAGGCGTACTGGTCGTATACGCCTTCACGATATTTTTTCATTTTCAAAAATACGTCTTCAGGACGTTTTCTTTGGTTCCTAGGGAAATGCTCCTTCATGATCCTGTTCACATTTTCGAAACCATAATCAGAATAAGAATCACGGTTAAACTTGCCATTTGCGACATCTTCATACAATAATATTGTTTTTATTACCTCATCCTGCGTGCGTACATGTGGCATTGGCATTATGTTATGGCTAAAATTAAAACTATGAAAAAAAATCCATAGGTATTTACAGATCTATATTTGATATTTACGTCTGTCTATAAAAGAAAATATCGTAAGTTTGTATAAGATGTATCTAAACGCTATTTAGTGTACATATATATCCGAACTTAGGTAAATCTTTGGCATCTTTTTATGGACGGATGGAGTATAATTTTTCTTGGGACGCCTTAATAAAAATAGAAGATTGTGTTATAAAATAAGGAGTTCAAAAACCTCGAAGATTTACTCGTTATTTTACACTTTATTTTGTATCAACGCTATAAACATCTTGCGTATCTCTACATGTACGTACTTCCTTCATTCTAAAATTCCTACGGATCGAGGCACGTGGGAGAGACGGGCAGAATTTCGCTGAAACCCAAGGGATGCGGCGCGGAAAGCTAGAACTGCAGAAGGGGGCTCGCAGGTACTACAGCAAATCGGTTCGATGTTCAATTTGGATCCACGCCTGAATGCAGAGAGTCTGAGATCACCCACCCAAACAACACTATCCGGGAAGGAAAATGCCTAGTACGAATTTTGGCCCTCTCCTCCTCCTAGCGATAAACTGTAGTAAATACGAACTACTAGTTCTGAAACTTAAACAGCGCACATATAGCAGCAATCGATGGTGAGCATCTCCCCTAACGAGACACTGATACAGCCGAAAACAGCAATACGACCTTAGAATTCGAACCCTCCACAGAGACGGGGCAGAAAATCTCACCCTGGCCAAGCAGCGGGAAGATGCGAACGGCTGCTGAGCGGCGGCCGCCGCCACGCCGCAGAGCCGGCGCCTCGCAGCGGCGGACGCGGCCACCGCGGCGGCGCCCTGCCTGGACGCCCGCGCGAGGAGGCGGGCGGCGGCTACCATCTTCTGCGCGGCGCCGGAATCGGGAGCGGCGGTGGATGCGCGGGGGCGCGGGAGGGGACGAGAGAGGGATCGAAACGTCTGGAAGGGAAGAAACCCTGCGAGAAGGGGCCTTTTTGGAGGGACCGAATTACCATTATACCCATGGACGCGTTGCCGGACGCGGGTTCGAGAGGCAGGGGTATTTGCGTCAGTACGGAAGGCACGTTGGTGGGATCGACTTGTCGTCCAAGAAGAGGGTTTAGGGGTTATCTGCCGCTCTTCAGATCAGAAGAGAAGGTCAAATTGAATGTTTTCGGCTCGTCGTTGACACGTCTAGAAAAATAGCCTGTTTCGTTTATGAACGTTTAGTTTAACGTCTTCAGCTCGCGACGGTCTGTTAGTCCACCATCCCGTGGTGTTGCGGTGAAGCTGATTTTTTTCGATAAAGGGAATATATTAATATCATAAGATACCAATTGCATCCAGCCTCTGCAACAACGCAACACCCTAATGGCAGTACGGATGCACACAGCTAAAAAAAAAAGAAAAAGAAAACTAAGAAATAAAAGTCCTGCTACAGCATTCTAGGCATAGCAATAACAATACATCCACCACCAAGACAACACCTGAAATACAGACTCTTCAAAAGCGACGCCTTCAAGAAGGAAACAGTGCATCAGCGCCGTCGTCGCCCGATCAAAGATCTTAGGTTTTCACCCTGAAGATAGTCCCCACTCTCAAAAACAATGCCTCCAACAAGGTCATTGCCAGGCACAACCAGTTAAGGCCAGACCTTGGATTTTCACCCTGAAAGGTAGGACTCTGAACTTCACCTGTGTTGCCGCCCCCACTTGCATACCACTGCTGCGAAGCCCGTAACACCAAGCAAGTCCCTCAACAGCGCGGAGACTTAATTCCCCATTAGCTAGACCTCCGATCCAGCCTTCATGATATTCTCTTCTTCTGACTTCACCATGGACCAAAATGTCACTTGGTGTCAACACAGAACAGAGCTTCGCGCCGCTCCCTCCAGAACCAAACGGCTGGAATAAAAACATGGGTGCGCACGACCGAATACCACCCGATCCAGCAAACTCCAGGCAAAAAAGCACTGTTACATTCGCCAGTGGCGCCTTCCGGAACTCAACACTCCGGCTAGATCAAGGAGAGCAGGCATCAGGAGGTCTCCATCTTCGCGCAAGAGAAACCCTAGGACCACCACCTTCAAACTACGAAACAGATGAACAGGCCCCCTCACCGTCATCGCACAGCTGGCCGAAAACGAAGGAGGAATCGGTGAACGCACCATCCGAGACCCACGCGACCCAGATCAAAGATCGGGCCTGCCACGCCACGTGGTCTTGGACGCCGGTACCACACCATCCACACCTCGCAAAGTCGCTGCCCCCTCCTCGCGCCGTCAGGAGAACCGACGACGGATCTGTGTGGGAACCAGACCCGTAGCCACCACCACCCCCCATCGCCGGGAAGCCATGGAAGGGGCAGCTGCCGCCGCACACCAGGGGATCGCCGCCCCTGATGCCGTGCTCGCCTCCCCGCAGCAGCCGCCACAACAGATCGACGCCACGACCACCCCCCGACTCCCTTTGGCGTAGGGGACCGCAGCCACCGTGGCCAGCGCCGACGGCAGCGGCGGAGGGAGGGGTACGGAGGGGAGGCGGCGGCTGGCGGCGCTAGGGTTCGCCCAGGCGTCGCCCTGGGGAACGACGCGGGGCGAGAGCGAAACGTTTTCGGTGGTGAAGCTGATAGCATGATGCGATCATTGTTCATGTGGCATTGCATATCATCAACCATCCCGTGCCGGCCCTTTGGCCAAGGAAGTGAATTGGGCGCTCTGGCATCTTGTGAGGCTGAAAATTTTGAGCTTGGGAACCGCCTATTAGCCACACATCCCAAAAGTCGACGCCAGCGGGAGTGGCGGGGCCGACGCATTAGCGGCACATTCAGTTTTAACATAACCATCGCGTAGACGCGCAGCGAACCGTCTTGTCGCGCCTAGCTCTCCGTGTCGGCGTTAATGAGCGCCACCGCTCCCCGCCTCCCTCCGGCCTATAAAAAGGGCGCTCTCGCATCGTCCCTCCCACACAAACCCTAGCACCTCTCTCCCCAACCCTAGCCGCCACCATCTGAAGAGACGATGCCATGTCTGGCTGAGGCCGAGGTCACGGCCATGGTCGTGGTCGTGGCCGCAGCAGAGCTGCATGCTCGCCGTCGCCTGCGACGCCGTCGTCCTCATCGTCGGATCTGTAGGAGGAGGAGCGGCGAGTGTTGTTCGAGTTCGTCGTCGTCCTCAAGGGCGACCCACACGGCATCCAGAGGTTGTCGGACACGTTCACCGACTTCGTCACCGGCGACCAGCCGGGCTCGCTGCATCTGCGGGAGGCTGCATGCGGCTGCTGTCGGTGGATTGTGGACGTGATCTACGATGCACGCAGCAAGATGTACCTCCACGTCGGCTGGGAGAAGTTCGCGCGCTACCACCACCTCGAAGCCGGCTTCGTGCTCATGTTCTCCTACCTTGGCGAGGGGGACATGAGCGTCAAGGTGTGATACGTCTCCAACGTATCTATAATTTTTTATGTTCCATGCTAGTTTTATGACAATACCTACATGTTTTGTTCACACTTTATATCGTTTTGATGCATTTTCCGGAACTAACCTATTAACGAGATGCCGAAGTGCCAGTTCCTGTTTTGTGTTGTTTTCGGTTTTAGAAATCCTACAAAGGAAATATTCTCGGAATTGGACGACATCAACGCCCAGTATCTTATTTTTCCCGGAAGCTTCCAGAGCACCAAAGAGGGGACAGAGGGGATCCAGGGGGGCCCCACCCCACAAGGCGGCGCGGCCAAGGGGGGGCGCGCCCCCTATGGTGTGGCTCCACCAGGACTCTTCCGACTCCGCCCTTCCGCCTATATAAAGCCTCCGTCGCGAAAACCCTAAAGGAATAAGCCACGAGACGAGAAAAGTTACGCAGCCGCCGCCATCGCGAAGCCAAGTTCGGGGGACAGAAGTCTCTGTTCCGGCACGCCGCCGGGACGGGGAATTGCCCCCGGAAGGCATCTCCATCGACATCACCGCCATCTTCATCGCCGCTGCTGTCTCCTATGATGAGGAGGGAGTAGTTCTCCCTCGAGGCTAAGGGCTCTACCGGTAGCTATGTGGTTAATCTCTCTCATGTACCTCAATACAATGATCTCATGAGCTGCCTTACATGATTGAGATCCATATGATGAGCTTTGTATCACTATTAATCTATGTGCTACTCTAGTGATGTTATTAAAGTAGTCTATTCCTCCTTCATGATGTAAAGGTGATGGTGTGTGCATCATGTAGTACTTGGCATAGGTTATGATTGTGATCTCTTGTAGATTATGGAGTTAACTATTACTATGATAGTATTGATGTGATCTATTCCCCCTTTCATAGCTTAAAGGTGACAGTGTGTATGCTATGTTAGTACTCGGTCTAAATTGCAACGGTCTATTATGCTCTAGAGGTTACTTAAATATGAACACCAAATGTTGTGGCACTTGTTAACTTCGGCTTGAGAGAGCTCTTGTAGCCCTACACAATGAATGGTGTTTGTTATCCAACAAAAGAGTGTATGTAGCACAAAGGAAGACAAGTTATTTATTATGTGATCAATGTTGAGAGTGTCCACTAGTGAAAGTATGATCCCTAGGCCTTGTTTCCGAATAGAAAAGTTACACCACAGAGAATTGCCTCCCACGCCAGCAAGCTATTTTCTGGCACTGTTTCCAACAAGTTCTGCTACATGTTTACTTGCTGTCATAGTTATTTCAGATTGTTATTACCACTCATATTCATCTATACCACCTGCGTTTTAATATCTCTTCGCTGAACTAGTGCACATATACATCTGACAAGTGTATTAGGTGTGTTGGGGATACAAGAGACTTCTTGTATCTTAATTGCAGGGTTGCTTGAGAGGGATAACTCTGACCTCTACCTCCCTGAGTTCGATAAACCTTGGGTGATTCACTTAAGGGAAACTTGCTGCTGTTCTACAAACCTCTGCTCTTGGAGGCCCAACACTGTCTACAGGAATAGAAGCATGCGTAGACAACAAGCTATTTTCTGGCGCCGTTGCCGGGGAGGTAAGGTAAAAGGTATTCACATCCTCCGACTACTAAGCTATTTCCTAGCACTGTTGCCGGTGTGTGAGTGCTCGAAGGTATTTCCTTTAGATCCTGCAATTATATCTTTTTGTTTCTTGTTTTCACTAGTTAGGCTTAATGGAAAACAACAACAAAATGAGAGATCTTTATGAACTTTATCTTGAATTAGGACATGATGTGTTTGAAGAGAGAATTAAAAAACCCATGGAACTTTATATGCATGCTAATGGGAATGTTATTAGTATGAATGCTTTGAACACCATTGTTGCTAATGCTATGGAAAATTCTAAGCTTGGGGAAGCCGGTTTTGATGAGCATGATATTTTTAGTCCCCCAAGTTTTGAGGAGAAAATTTTCTTTGATGATACTTTACCTCCTATTTATGATGATTACAATGATAGTGGTATTTTGGTGCCACCTACTATGGAGGATAAAGGTTATTATGATTATATCATGCCTGCAATTTATGATGATTACAATGATGGTTATGGTAGTTTTACTCCCACTATTACTAATAAAATTGATTATGCTTATGTCGAGAGTAATAATTTCATGCATGTAGCTCATGATAAGAATGTTTCATGTGATACTTATATTGTTGAGTTTGTTCATGATGCTACTGAAAGTTATTATGAGAGAGGGAAACATGGTTATATGCATCTTAATAATATTAAGTTTCCCCTCTTTATGTTGAGAATCTTGAAGTTGCGCTTGTGTTGCCTTCCTACGCTTATTGCATTATGCTTACATGACTTGTTTATTTACAAGATTCCTTTTCATAGGAAGTGGGTTAGGCTTAAATGTGTTTTGAATTTGCTTCTTGATGCTCTCTTTTGCTTCAACACTTATGTCTTGCGCGAGCATCATTAAAATTACTGAGCCCATCTTAATGGCTATAAAGAAAGCACTTCTTGGGAGATAACCCATGTTTTTATTTTGCTACTATTTTGTTGTGTCTTGGAAGTTGTTAATACTGTAGCAACCTCTTCTTATCTTTATTTTATTGCATTGTTGTGCCAAGTAAAGTCTTTGATAGTAGGGTTGATACTAGATTTGGATCAGATTTCTTACTGTCACGAAATTGAGCAGCCCCGTTTGTAGGTAACTCAGAAAAATCTGCCAATTTACGTGCGTGATCCTCAGATATGTACGCAACTTTCATTAAATTTGAGCTTTTTCATCTGAGCAAGTTAAGTGCCCCAGAAAAATTCGTCTTTACGGACTGTTCTGTTTTGACAGATTGTGCCTTTTATTTCGCATTGCCTGTTTTGCTATGTTTGATGGATTTCTTTGTTCCATTAACTTCCAGTAGCTTTGGGCAATGTCCAGAAGTGTTAAGAATGATTGTGTTAGCTCTGAACATGTGAATTTTTGATTATGCACTAACCCTCTAATGAGTTTGTTTCGAGTTTGGTGTGGAGAAAGTTTTCAAGGGTCAAGAGAGGAGGATGATATACTATGATCAAGAAGAGTGAAAAGTCTAAGCTTGGGGATGCCCCCGTGGTTCATCCCTGCATATTTCAAGAAGACTCAAGCATCTAAGCTTGGGGATGTCCAAGGCATCCCCTTCTTCATCGACAACTTATCAGGTCACCTCTAGTGAAACTATATTTTTATTCAGTCACATATTATGTACTTTACTTGGAGCGTTTGTGTGCTTTTATTTTTGTTTTGTTATTTTCATTCTCTGAATAAATTCATGCTTGTGTGGGAGAGAGACACGCTCCGCTTTTTTCATATGAACACTAGTGTTCTTCGCTTTACTTTTAATGTTCATGGCGAAGGTTGAAACTGCTTGGTTCATTGTTATTTGGTTGGAAACAGAAAATGCTTCATGTGGTAATTGGTATATTGTCTTAAATAATTTGATACTTGGCAATTGTTGTGCTCATATAGATCATGTTTAAGCTCTTGCATCATGTACTTTGCACCTATTAATGAAGAACTACATAGAGCTTGTTAAAATTTGGTTTGCATGATTGGTCTCTCTAAGTCTAGATATTTTCTGGTTAAGGTGTTTGAACAACAAGGAAGACAGTGTAGAGTCTTATAATGCTTGCAATATGTTCTTATGTAAGTTTTGCTGTACCGGTTTATACTTGAGTTTGCTTCAAACAACCTTGATAGCCTAAGCCTTGTATTGAGAGGGATTACTTCTCGTGCATCCAAATCCTTGAGCCAAAAACTATGTCATTTGTGTCCACCATACCTACCTACTACATGGTATTTTTCTGCCATTCCAAAGTACATTACTTGAGTGCTACCTTTAAAATTCTATTCTTTGTCTTCGCAATACATAGTGTTGGAGATATGCCCAAGAGGCAATAATAAAAGTGGTTATTATATATCTTTATGTTTATGATAAATGTTTATATACCATGCTATAATTGTATTAACCGAAACATTGATACATGTGTGTTATGTAAACAACAATGAGTCCCTAGTAAGCCTCTTAACTAGCTTGTTGATTAATAGATGATTAGTTTCATAATCATGAACATTGGATGTTATTAATAACAAGGTTATATCATTATATGAATGATGTAATGGACACACCCAATTAAGCGTGCATAAGATCACGTCATTAAGTTATTTGCTATAAGCTTTCGATACATAGTTACCTAGTCCTTTCGACCATGAGATCATGTAAATCACTTATACTGGAAAGGTACTTTGATTACATCAAACGCCACTGCGTAAATGGGTGGTTATAAAGGTGGGATTAAGTATCCGGAAAGTATGAGTTGAGGCATATGGATCAAAAGTGGGATTTGTCCATCCCGATGACGGATAGATATACTCTGGGCCCTCTCGGTGGAATGTCGTCTAATGTCTTGCAAGCATATGAATAAGTTCATAAGAGACCACATACCACGGTACGAGTAAAGAGTACTTGTCAGGAAACGAGGTTGAACAAGGTATAGAGTGATACCGATGATCAAACCTCGGACAAGTAAAATGTCGCGTGACAAAGGGAATTGGTATCGTATGTGAATGGTTCATTCGATCACTAAGTCATCATTGAATATGTGGGAGCCATTATGGATCTCCAGATCCCCCTATTGGTTATTGGTCGGAGAGAGTTCTCAACCATGTCTACATAGTTCACGAACCGTAGGGTGACACACTTAAGGTTTGATGTTGTAATAGTAGAACTTGAATATGGAATGGAGTTCGAAGTATTGTTCGAAGTCTCGGATGGGATCCCGGACATCACGAGGAGTTCCGGAATGGTCCGGAGAATAAGATTCATATATAGGAAGTCATTTTATAAGTTTGAAAATGATCCGGTGCATTTATGGAAGGTTCTAGAAGGTTCTAGAAAAGTCCGGGAGAAATCACTTTGGAAGGCGGAGTCCCGGAGGGACTCCACCACCCATGGCCGGCCAACCCTAGAGGGGTGGAGTCCCAGGTGTACTCCACCAAGGTGGCCGGCCACCCCCTCCCAAGGAAAGGTGGGAATCCCACCTCAAGTGGGAATCCCACCTTGGGTAGGTTTCATGTCATATGGAAGGTTTTGGTTTGGGGTCTTATCCGAAGACTTGTAGACCAACTCTTGGGTGTTCCACCTATATAATGAGGAGCAAGGGGAGGGGGCCGGCCACACCAAAGCCATTGTGGCCGCACCCCTCATAGTGGCCGGCCACCTCCCCCTCTCACAAACCCTAGCCGCCCCCCTCTCCTCCACCTCTCCCACAACGCTTAGCGAAGCTCCGCCGGAGATCTCCATCGCCACCGCCACCACGCCGTCGTGCTGCCGGATTCAAAGAGGAGCTACTACTTCCGTTGCCCGCTGGAACGGGGAGAAGGACGTCGTCTTCATCAACACCGAACGTGTGACCGAGTACGGAGGTGCTGCCCGATCGTGGCACCGTGATCAAGATCTTCTACGCGCTTTTGCAAGCGGCAAGTGATCGTCTACCGCAGCAACAAGAGCCTCATCTTGTAGGCTTTGGAAATCTTCAAGGGTGAGTCTCGATCATCTCCTCGTTGCTCCCGTCTTCTAGATTGCATCTTGGCTTGGATTGCGTTCTCGCGGTAGGAAATTTTTTTGTTTTTTATGCAACGAATCCCTACAGTGGTATCAGAGCCGTGTCTGTGCATAGATGGTTGCACGAGTAGAACACAATGGTTTTGTGGGCGTTGATGCTTATGTTGTCTTTAGTTTGAATACTTTGCATCTTTGTGGCATAGTGGGATGAAGCGGCTCGGGCTAACTTTACATGACCGCGTTCATGAGATTTGCTCCACGCTCGACATGCAACTTGTATTGCATAAGTGGCTTTGCGGGTGTCTGTCTCTCCTACTGTAGTGAAGATTCAATTTACTCTTCTATTGACAACACTAGTATCACCGTTGTGGTTCATGTTCGTAGGTAGATTAGATCTTACTCGAAAACCCTAAACCACGTAAAATATGCAAACCAAATTAGAGACGTCTAACTTGTTTTTGTAGGGTTTGGTGATGTGATATGGCCATAATGTGATGATGAATATGTATGAGATGATCATTATTGTATTGTGGCAACCGGCAGGAGCCTTATGGTTGTCTTTAAATTTCATGTTGAGTAGTATTTCAAAGAAGTTGTAATAGTTGCTACATGGGAGAACAATCATGAAGACGAAGACATTGACCTTGACGCTACGCCGACGATGATGGAGATCATGCCCGTTGATGATGGAGATCATGTCCGTGCTTTGGAGATGAAGATCAAAGGCGCAAAGACAAAACGGCCATATCATATCACATATGAACTGCATGTGATGTTAATCCTTTATGCATCTTATTTTGCTTGGATCGCGACGGTAGCATTATAAGATGATCCCTCTCACTAAAATATCAAGATAATAAAGTGTTCATCCTTAGTAGCACCATTGCCAAGACTTGTCGTTTCGAAGCATCTCGTGATGATCGGGTGTGATAGACTCAACAAGTGCATACAACGGGTGCAAGCCAGTTTTGCACATGCGGATACTAAGGTGGCCTTGACGAGCCTAGCATGTACAGACATGGTCTCGGAACACATGATACCGAAAGGTAGAGCATGAATCATATGATTCATATGATGAACACTTTGAGTGTTCGCCATTGAAGTTACATCTTGTCTCGTGATGATCGGACTTGGTGTGGTGGATTTGGTTCGTGTGATCACTAAGACAATGCGAGGGATATTGTTTTGAGTGGGAGTTCACCTAGTTTTTAATTTTGTTGAATTAAAATTTGAACTCAATTTGTCATAAATATTAGTCTAAACTATTGCAAATATATGTTGTTGATATGGCGTCCCCAATCAATTTTAACCAGTTCCTAGAGAAAGAAAAGCTTAAGAGCAACGGTAGCAACTTCACCGATTGGTTCCGTCATGTGAGGATCTTCCTCAATGGCAGAAATCTGCAATATGTGCTTGATGCACCGCTAGGTGACCCTCCTGCAGAAACTGAAACCGATGAAGTAAAGAACGTTTACGAGACTCGAAAAACTCGGTACTCTCAAGTTCAGTGTGCCATCCTATGCAGTCTGGAAGCCGATCTTCAAAAACGTTTTGAGCACCACGATTCTCATGAGTTGGTCAATGAGTTGAAAACTATCTTTGAAACTCATGCGGCCGTGGAATGCTATGAAATATCGAAACACTTCTTCAGTTGCATGATGGAAGAAGGCAGCTCCGTTAGTGAGCACATGCTCGCCATGACCGGGCATGCGAAGAAACTCAGTGATTTGGGAATAGTGATTCATAACCGACTGGGGATTAATCGTGTCCTTCAATCACTGCCACCTAGTTACAAGAACTTTGTGATGAACTACAATATGCAGAACATGAACAAAGAGTTACCTGAACTCTTCTCCATGCTGAAATCTGCTGAGATTGAGATCAAGAAAGAGCACCAAGTGTTGATGGTCAACAAGACCACCAGTTTCAAGAAACAGGGCAAGTCTAAGGGAAAATTCAAGAAGGGTGGCAAGAAAGCTGCCACGCCTCCTGTGAAACCTAAGACTGGCCCTAAGCCTGATGCTGAGTGTTATTACTGCAAGGAGAAGGGACACTGGAAGCGTAATTGCTCCAAGTATTTGGCGGATCTGAAGAGCGGCCTTGTCAAGAAGAAGAAAGAAGGTATATCTGATATACATGTTATAGATGTTTATCTTACTGGTTCTCGTACTAGTACCTGGGTATTTGATACTGGTTCAGTTGCTCATATTTGTAACTCGAAACAGGAACTAAAGAATAAACAAAGACTATTGAAGGATGAAGTGACGATGCGCGTTGGAAATGGATCCAAAGTCGATGTGATCGCTGTCGGCACACTTCCTCTACATCTACCTTCGGGATTAGTTTTAAACCTCAATAATTGTTATTTTGTACCCGCGTTGAGCATGAACATTATATCTGGATCTTGTTTAATGCAAGACGGTTATTCATTCAAGTCTGAGAATAATGGTTGTTCTATTTTAATGAATAATATCTTTTATGGTCGAGCACCTGAAAAGAATGGTTTATTTCTGTTAGATCTCGATAGTAGTGATACACATATTCATAACATTGATGCTAAGCAAATTAAATTGAATGATAATTCTACTTATATGTGGCACTGTCGTCTTGGTCATATTGGAGTGAAATGCATGAAGAAACTCCATACTGATGGATTACTTGAATCACTTGACTTTGAGTCACTTGATAGATGCGAAGCATGTCTAATGGGAAAAATGACTAAGACTCCATTCTCTGGTATTATGGAGCGAGCTGATACGTCCCCGACGTATCCATAATTTCTGTCGTTCCATGCTTGTTTTATGATAATACTTACATGTTTTGCTTGCACTTTATGATGATTTCATGCATTTTCCGGAACTAACCTATTAACGAGATGCCACAGTGCCAGTTCCTGTTTTCTGCTGTTTTTGGTTCCAGAAAGGCTGTTCGGGCAATATTCTCGGAATTGGACGAAATCAACACCAAACCTCCTATTTTTCCCGGAAGGCTTCAGAACACCGAAGAAGTGTCGGAGGAGAGCCAGGGGGCCCCACACCATAGGGCCGCGCGGGCCAGACCCTGGCCGCGCCGGCCTATGGTGAGGCCACCCTGTCGACCCTCCTGCGCCGCCTCTTCGCCTATATAACCCCTTTCGACCTAAAAACACAGTACCAATTGACGAAACTCCAGAAAGACTCCAGGGGCGCCGCCACCGTCGCGAAACTCCAATTCGGGGGACAGAACTCTCTGTTCCGGCACCCTGCCGGGACGGGGAAGTGCCCCCGGAAGCCATCTCCATCAACGCCATCGCCTCCATCATGCTCCGTGAGTAGTTCCCCCATGGACTACGGGTTCTAGCAGTAGCTAGTCGGTATTCTCTCCCCCATGTACTTCAATACAATGATCTCATGAGCTGCCTTACATGATTGAGATCCATCTGATGTAATCGGTGTTGTGTTTGTTGGGATCCGATGGATGATGCATTATGATTAGTCTATCTATAAAGTTTGTGAAGTTATTGTTGCTGCAATCTTGTTATGCTTAATGCTTGTCACTAGGGCCCGAGTGGCATGATCTTAGATTTGAGCTCTATATGAATTGCTTAGATTGTATCTACAAGTTGTATGCACATGTCACTGTCCGGAACCAAAGGCCCCGAAGTGACAAAAATCGGGACAACCGGAGGGGATGGTAGTGATGTGAGGATCACATGTTTTCATGGAGTGTTAATGCTTTGCTCCGGTACTCTATTAAAAGGAGTACCTTAATATCCAGTAGTTTCCCTTGAGGCCCGGCTGCCACCGGCTGGTAGGACAAAAGATGTTGTGCAAGTTTCTCATTACGAGCACGTACGACTATATACGGAAAACATGCCTACATGATTAATGATCTTGATGTTCTAGCTTAATGCTTTGATTCCTATCAATTGCCCAACTGTAATTTGTTCACCCAACACTTGTCACTTATTGGAGAGTTACCACTAGTGTAGATAGCTGGGAACCCCGGTCCATCTCTCATCATTATATACTTGTTCTACATGTCATTGGAAGTAGTATCTACTATTTTCTGGTGCCATTGCTCTCATATTGCTATTACTGCTGCTGTGTTACTGTTACTACTGCTCTCATATTACTGCTACTTTCACATCACCCCTGTTGCTAGTGCTTTTCAGTGTGCACTGAATTGACAACTCAGTTGTTAAGGCTTATAAGTATTCTTTACCTCCCCTTGTGTCGAATCAATAAATTTGGGTTATACTACCCTCGAAGACTATCGCGATCCCCTATACTTGTGGGTTATCAAGACTGTTTTCTGGCGCCGTTGCCGGGGAGGCATAGCTCTACTCATAAGTTCACCTGGGGAGTACACTCTACCTCTCTCTCTGTTTTTAATTTGTTTTATTTTGCTTTGCTTAGTTTACTTTTGCCTAGTTTATTTGTGCTTAGTTTATTTCTGTCTAGTATTAGTTTGCATAGTTTACTTTTGCTTAGTTTATTTTTGTCTTGTTTTATTTGTCTCATATACCCTAAAACCCATAAAAATTTGAAAAACCGAAAAATTAAAAACTGCTATTATGGGAGAACCTACAACCTACTTGGAGCTTATGGAATGTTATAATTGTTATGGAGAATCAAGAACGGGAAAAGTGATGAGTGCTATGATAGAAAAATTAAATACAATTGCTAGAATCTTGCTTAGACGCCATGGCATAAACTGTTGCTCTCAACAGGATACTAAACATCTTAAATTTCAATGTGGCTTTAGTGAGGAATATTTTATTAAGAGCTATAATCGAAATTGCTATATTCATTATGGGTTCGAAGAGGTAGAACAATTTGTCTTATTTATGGGAGCCTCTGAGATAGAATCCTTCATGGTTGAGAATTATGAAACTTGTGCTATTTGTAAGGACCTTAAAGATTATGTCTCTACTATCCTTAATTCTTGCATAGAATGCTATAGTAGGAATCCTTATATCCTTGATTATAAAGAGAGACACATTAATGCACAAGAACGCACTCACAATTTGCAGGAACCGGTGGAAGAAGAAATTGATGAACCTGAAAGCTCATTGGATGAAAAAGAAGAGGAGAGCGACGAACAAAAGGAGGAAGAATGGATTAGCTACCCATGCCGACCTTCTAATGAGAGTAACTCTTTATCTCTTACACTATTTAATTGTCCTCCATGCTTACCGGAAGAGGTTGAATGTTATGTTCCTGTGGATTCTCTTGAAATAGTACCTATGAGCAATACTTGTGAAAATAATTATGCTACTGTTATTTATTATAATCCATGCTACTTTGATAAATCTTATGATAATGCTTTGTTTGTGCCTGATGTCGAAATGCATGGTACTAAAGAATTTTGCGTAGCAAATATTTATGATAAAGCTCTAGATGATGGTCCTATGTTACTTGGTAAAATTAATTGTACTACTAATGAAAATGGGATTGGAGAGTTCTTGACTTATTCTATGAGTCCCATATCTCTTGAGATTGATCAACTACCTTGTTATATTATTAATAAAAGTAAGTTTGAAAGTTTCAATTCCACTATTCTTGAGATTGATAAAAATTATGAGTTTGTGGATCATGAAAAGTATGCTGCATGTGATAGTTATATTGTTGAGTTTATTCATGGAGCTACTGAAAATTATTATGAGAGAGGAAAATATGGTTGTAGAAATTTGCATGGTACTAAAACACCTCTCTATGTGCTTAAAATTTTGAAGTTACACTTGTTCTATCTTCCTATGCTTGTTACTTTGCTTTTCATGAACTTGTTTATTTACAAGATTCCTTTGCATAGGAAGCATGTTAGACTTAAATGTGTTTTGAATTTGCTTCTTGATGCTCTCTTTTGCTTCCAATACTATTTCTTACGAGTGCATCATCAAAACTGCTGAGCCCATCTTAATGGCTATAAAGAAAGCAACTTCTTGGGAGATAACCCATGTGTTATTTTGCTACAGTACTTTGTTTTATATTTGTGTCTTGGAAGTTGTTTACTACTGTAGTAACCTCTCCTTATCTTAGTTTTGTGTTTTGTTGTGCCAAGTGAAGCCTCTAATCGAAAGTTGATACTAGATTTGGATTTCTGCGCAGAAACAGATTTCTATCTGTCACGAATCTGGGCTGTTTTCTCTGTAGAAAAATTAGAAAAATATGCCAATTTACGTGCGTGTTCCTCAGATATGTACGCAACTTTCATTAGTTTTGAGTTTTCTGATTTGAGCAACGGAAGTATTTATTTAAAATTCGTCTTTACTGGCTGTTCTGTTTTGGCAGATTCTGTCTCTGTTTTTTGCATTGTCTCTTGTGGACTTTAAGCGAGGTTTTCTAGACGTAGAGGGCTGTAGCTAATGTTTTATTGAGTTCTTGCAATGTGCCACTACAGGACCAAGGTGGATTCAAATTTTTTGAGTACTAACCCCTTTAATGAAGTTTATGAGAAGTTTGGTGTGAAGGAAGTTTTCAAGGGTCAAGAGAGGAGGATGATATATGATCAAGAAGAGTGAAAAGTCTAAGCTTGGGGATGCCCCCGTGGTTCATCCCTGCATATTTCAAGAAGACTCAAGCGTCTAAGCTTGGGGATGCCCAAGGCATCCCCTTCTTCATCAACTTATCAGGTTCCTCCCCTGAAACTATATTTTTATTCGGTCACACCATATGTGCTTTACTTGGAGCGTCTGTGTTTTCATTTTCGTTTTGTTTATGTTTGAATAAATTCGGATCCTAGCAATCCTTGTTTGGGAGAGAGACACGCTCCGCTTTTTCATATGAACACTTGTTCTTCGTTTTACTTTTAATGTTCAATGATAAAAGTTGGAAGCTACAACACTTATTATTATTTGGTTGGAAAAAGAAAATGCCTCATAATGTCTTGGATAATTTGACACTTGGCAATTGTTTTGAGCTCTCAAGTAGATTAAGTTTTTTTTCATGTAGTTTAAACCTATTAGTGGAGAACTACTGTAGAGCTTGTTAAAATTGGTTTGCATAATTGATCTCTCTTAAGGTCTAGATATTTTCTGGTAAAAGTGTTTGAACAACAAGGAAGACAGTGTAGAGTATTATAATGCTTGCAATATGTTCTTATGTAAGTTTTGCTGTACCGGTTCATACTTGTGTTTGCTTCAAACAACCTTGCTAGCCTAAGCCTTGTACTGAGAGGGAATACTTCTCATGCATCCAAAATCCTTGAGCCAACCACTATGCCATTTGTGTCCACCATACCTACCTACTACATGGTATTTCCTGCCATTCCAAAGTAAATTGCTTGAGTGCCACCTTTAAACAATTCAAAATTTATCACCTCTGATTTGTGTCAATGTTTTATAGCTCATGAGGAAGTATGTGGTGTTTATCTTTCAATCTTGTTGGGCAACTTTCACCAATGGACTAGTGGCTTCATCCGCTTATCCAATAATTTTGCAAAAAGAGCTGGCAATGGGATTCCCAGTCCCAAATTAATTAACAAAAATAGACACTCCTCCATGGTATGTGATTGTTGGACGGCACCCGAAGGATTCGGTTAGCCATGGCTTGTGTAAGCAAAGGTTGGGAGGAGTGTCATCATAATAAAACTAAAATAAAAAAGGCACTCCTTCATGGTATGAGATTGTTGGCAGGCACCCGAGGATTCGGTTAGCCATGGTTTGTGAAAGAAAGGTTGGAAGGAGTGCCACCCAAAAATAAAAATAAAATGGGAACCGCTCTTTGAAGGTTTGTCTGGCAAGGGGGTTAGAGTGCCCACTACCATTCGTTGACAACAACAAACACCTCTCAAAACTTTACTTTTGTGCTCTCTTTATGTTTTCAAAACCAAAGCTCTAGCACAAATATAGAAATCAATGCTTCCCTCTGCGATGGGTCATTCTTTTACTTTATGTTGAGTCAGTATACCTACTTCCTTCCATCTTAGAAGCAAACACTTGTGTCAACTGTGCATTGATTCTTACATACTTGCATATTTGCATTCATCATATTACTTTATGTTGACAATTATCCATGAGATATGCATGTTGAAAGTTGAAAGCAACCGCTGAAACTTATATCTTCCCTTGTGTTGCTTCGATGCTTTTACTTTGAATTTATTGCTTTATGAGTTAACTCTTGTGCAAGACTTTTGATGCTTGTCTTGAAAGTACTATTCATGAAAAGTTTTGCTATATTATCTATTTGTTAGCAACTATAGATCATTGCCTTGAGTCACTTCATTCATTTCATATGCTTTGTAATAGTATGATCAAGGTTATGTAAGTAGCATGTCACTACAGAAATTATTCTTTTTATCGTTTACCTGCTCGGGACGAGCAGGAACTAAGCTTGGGGATGCTGATACGTCCCCGACGTATCCATAATTTCTCGCTGCTCCATGCTTGTTTTATGACAATACTTACATGTTTTGCTTGCACTTTATGATGATTTCATGCATTTTCCGGAACTAACCTATTAACGAGATGCCACAGTGCCAGTTCCTATTTTCTGCTGTTTTTGGTTCCAGAAAGGCTGTTCGGGCAATATTCTCGGAATTGGACGAAATCAACGCCAAACCTCCTATTTTTCCCGGAAGGCTCCAGAACACCGAAGAAGAGTCGGAGGAGAGCCAGGGGCCCCACACCATAGGGCCGCACGGGCCAGACCCTGGCCGCGCCGGCCTATGGTGAGGCCACCCTGTCGACCCTCCTGCGCCGCCTCTTCGCCTATATAACCCCTTTCGACCTAAAAACACAGTACCAATTGACGAAACTCCAGAAAGACTCCAGGGGCGCCGCCACCGTCGCGAAACTCCAATTCGGGGGACAGAACTCTCTGTTCCGGCACCCTGCCGGGACGGGGAAGTGCCCTCGGAAGCCATCTCCATCAACGCCATCGCCTCCATCATGCTACGTGAGTAGTTCCCCCATGGACTACGGGTTCTAGCAGTAGCTAGTCGGTATTCTCTCCCCCATGTACTTCAATACAATGATCTCATGAGCTGCCTTACATGATTGAGATCCATCTGATGTAATCGGTGTTGTGTTTGTTGGGATCCGATGGATGATGCATTATGATTAGTCTATCTATAAAGTTTGTGAAGTTATTGTTGCTGCAATCTTGTTATGCTTAATGCTTGTCACTAGGGCCCGAGTGGCATGATCTTAGATTTGAGCTCTATATGAATTGCTTAGATTGTATCTACAAGTTGTATGCACATGTCACTGTCCGGAACCAAAGGCCCCGAAGTGACAGAAATCGGGACAACCGGAGGGGATGGTAGTGATGTGAGGATCACATGTTTTCATGGAGTGTTAATGCTTTGCTCCGGTACTCTATTAAAAGGAGTACCTTAATATCCAGTAGTTTCCCTTGAGGCCCGGCTGCCACCGGCTGGTAGGACAAAAGATGTTGTGCAAGTTTCTCATTACGAGCACGTACGACTATATACGGAAAACATGCCTACATGATTAATGATCTTGATGTTCTAGCTTAATGCTTTGATTCCTATCAATTGCCCAACTGTAATTTGTTCACCCAACACTTGTCACTTATTGGAGAGTTACCACTAGTGTAGATAGCTGGGAACCCCGGTCCATCTCTCATCATTATATACTTGTTCTACATGTCATTGGAAGTAGTATCTACTATTTTCTGGTGCCATTGCTCTCATATTGCTATTACTGCTGCTGTGTTACTGTTACTACTGCTCTCATATTACTGCTACTTTCACATCACCCCTGTTGCTAGTGCTTTTCCAGGTGCAGCTGAATTGACAACTCAGTTGTTAAGGCTTATAAGTATTCTTTACCTCCCCTTGTGTCGAATCAAAAAAATTGGGTTATACTACCTGTTGACTGCCAAAACCCACCGGCGGGTAGCGGCTATCAACACCGTAGAGCCGGGAACAACCTAGAGCTGCGGCTGGCTGAGGTCCCTCTGAGCGACGGCCCGCAAAGCACTTCTGGTCACACGTCCGATGCTGGGTGCAAGGGCGTGCCACCTGACCTATACCTGGTCAGGAAGGTGATGGAGATGCCTCGCTTAGTTTCCTGCAGGGCATACACGTAAACGTTAAATACGAGCCTCGATCGGCTCTCAGGTTATCCTGTGAATCGGCTCAAAGAGCCGATCCACCCATGATTCGTACGGGGTGCACGAATATATGGTGGTCCTGCTTGATCAAGATAAAGCTAATACGATCTACGACGATTTAGGGTTTTCACCGCATAATCGGATCATCCTACTCACGATTGGGCCTCGCGGCCACGCACGGTGATCGTAAGCCGATCCTAGACAAGGCCTAAAAACCAACACGAGGTTGATCCCCGGAACATCCTGTCTAGGGCCAACGAACGACACCCTACGTGCCGCTGGATCCTCCAACCCTTTGTAAGGCCTAACTATTGCAGATATTAAACTAATCCTTGCAGAACAAGGAGCAATCGTAACGGATCAGATCTACTCAATGATGATCAAGCGGGGTGCCGCCCCCACGCCTAAGATAGGCGTGAGGGCGGCTAGATATGCAAGGGTTGCACTATGCTAGCATGTTACGCGAAGAACTATGCTAACCCTAACAAATCTATGATAACTACGTTGCTCGCCATCAACAAGGCTTCAGTACGAGCAACGCATGAACAACGTGGAGCTTGTGCTGCCTAGATCGCAAGATGCGATCTAGGCAGCATGTCGCTTACCGGATAGAAACCCTCGAGATGAAGGAGTTGGCGATGCGCCGAGATTGGTTTGTTTGGGTTGAACGTGTGTTGTTGTTTATTCCATAAACTCTAGATACATATTTATAGTCCAAGGGACTTTCTAACTTTAGACGTGCACCTAACCGTGCACGGGCAAAACTCTAACTAATCGACGCATAACCTAATATAATATAGATACAAGGGCAAACTAGCCCAAACTCAGCATAACAGGCCGATTCACGTAATTCTTCCATGTATATTTCTTCAAGTCCATCTTGATCGCGGCCCACCTCTGACTCGGTCAAATTCTGGTGATAACACATGCCCCCCTGGTTTTGGAATTGGTAATTCCAAAATCACTCTGCTTTCTTTCGTCGGGTCATGTCGTGGCAGAACCGTTGCAGTATCCTTCATCATGATGCCTTGCCTTCTCAACTTCCCCGCGTGACTTGGCAGTTTTTTTTTTCTTTAGGCACCACTTCCTCGGAAACTGTTGTGGCATTGAATTTCCACTATATCCCCTTTTATTTAACCGCTACGAACAGTTCTCCTCTGCATCTCCTTTGCATTAGCACTCCAAAAGCCCTCCTGTGCCACCATGTCTTCTTCCTCCTCTGCCCCATCGGATCTTGCCAGCCAGTCCTCCACGTCCCGTGAGCCGACGCCGGAGTACAACCCGGCGGAGGTCCACGCGGCCAACACCCGCCGCGCCATTGCGGCCGGGGAAGAGTCTAGCCACGACTTTTCCATATGGTCAGAGGACGACAAGTCCCTGACCGACGGGGAGAGCGACCGCCGCTTCCTCGCCGTTGGGGAAACGGCGGAGGAGAGCGACGACGACAGCTTCTCCTGCGACTTCACCTCTTCCGAGGAGGAGGAGGAGCAGGAAGATGAGGAGGAGGACACCTCCTCCGACGAGCCGCCGGCCAAGCGGTTCTGCCCCTGGCCGGGCAACCTCAGCGATTTCGACAGCGACGATGACGCTGACGAAGAAGATGAGGACAATGAGGGCCCGGTCGGCGGCCACTGGAGCGACGACGAGCCCGCCGGAAGCAGCGCCGATAGCGGCGATGATGGCGACGACGAGAGCGGTGACAGCCCGTAGATAGGACCTCTAGAATAGGGCCAGAGTAGTAGATGGGGCAATGTATCCCCTAGTATTTCCTTTTGAGAGCAATCAGCTCTTCATGTAAGAAATCTCGCCTATCACTGAAGAACTTTTCCCCAATTTGATTTTGCCGATTTCTTCTGAGTTTAATTTAGCCGATTTCCTCTTCTACTGTCCTTGCCGATTTGTCCCCTTTGCCAATGCGTAATGAGCCGATAGCAATGCATCAGTCCTTTAAAAATTCACCCTTCCATTCTTCAACCGATGATCTTGAAATTTGGTGGATAATATAGAACCTTCAGGGAGGTCTTTGAATTCTTCCAACCAAACCTAATGGTCTTCTTTAACACTCATCATCTGTGAAGAAGGTTGCGACGAAAGATCAGCCGATGGTACCCCAATCGGCTCATGAACAGAGCGTCTACCAGACCTGCTGCCCCCCGAGCCTTACTCGAGGCGAGAATGTCAGAGAGGATGCGCCAAAGCCGATCACCTTTAGAAAGCCGATATATCCCTTCTGTCAACACGGCTAAACTAGTATCAAAGGTTGGAAATCCTTGATAGCTGAACTAGACTTGGTGGAGATCCCCTTGGTGGAAATCCTCGTATAATTCCACTAGAGTCGATGGCTGCGCATCGGCTGCTTCTCAATTCTAAAGTCGATGCCCTTGCATCGGCTATCCAAAAAAAATTTTATTTGGCCGATTTTCTCCTATCGGCCCCCAATATTGCACACATGTCCCCCTGCATCCGTTCCCAAGTTCATCGTGCTTAGGTGCCCCCCGAGCCGAATCTGTCAGGGCATGGCAGATATCGGCTCTACAATTCATACGTCGGCTCCGGTAGGAACAAGGACGAACACAAGCAGAACATGTGGTGAGGACAATTTTGGCCGATTGCTGGGGTCGGCCTCTATGATGATTGAGGCATTGACTGAAGGTTCTGTAATGTCCCCTCAAAGATTTTTTGGGGCCGATCACAGGGATCAGCCTCGCCATGTTTGACCATCGCTTCGCTTCAGCTACATGATCAGGCCAGTGGATAAAACCAGCTTCACCCTTCCCTTCGTCACGTCGATGCGCTCGCAGTCGTCCAAATTGATACCTGAGAGGGGTTCTTGGCCTGCTGCTTCCCATGCGTTCATGCCAGCTTCCTAAGATTGGCAGTAGCAGGCCTTGCAACACAGCTCAAGGACATGGCCTCCTTTTCAGTTATACGAACCGAATAACATCGGTTCCTAAGATTCCTGAAGCGCTGGATGTACTCTGTCACAGTTTCTCCGCGCTTCTGACGTAGTTGTGCTAGATTGGCAATGCCGGACTCGGAAGCTTCTGAATGGTACTGCGTATGGAACTGCTCTTCCAACTGCTTCCAAGACCGGATGGAGTCTGGTGGCAACGAGGTGTACCATCCGAAAGCCGATCCCGTGAGGGACTGTGAAAAGAACCTCACGCGTAGTTGATCCGACACTGAAGCCGGTCCTAGTTGTGCCAGATATCGGCCCACGTGCTCGATGGAGCTGGAACCATCCGATCCGCTGAATTTGGAGAAATCAGGGAGCCGATACTTGGGTGGTAGCGGGATCATCTCGTAGTCGTCGGGATACGGCTTGGAATAGCCGATTGCCCTCCTTTTCGGCACCATGCCGAACTGGTCTCTCAGTATAGTGCTGATCTGATCCGCTGTGCTGGCTGCAGGAGTTGAACTCTGAAGATTCGCCGGGGTGGCGTACTTAGCCAGCCATGCTTGCTTTTCCAGCTCTGAGCCAACTGCAGGAGCTGGGCTCTGGAGGTTCGTCGGGGTGGCGTACTTAGTTAGCCACGTCTGCTTCTCAAGTTCTGTCGCTGACGTCCCTCCTGTTTTCCCAGAAGTCCCTGATGTTGTGGCCTGGGTTGTGAGTGCCCAGTTACCACAATCTGGCACATACGTGCACGTGTACCCGTGAGGGATCTCCTTAGGCGCCTCAGGCAAGAACTGGTAGTCACCAGGGTCACCACCGATCTTGTAGACGATGAATGCCGGTGAAGCCGGCACTTCTGGTGCTGCCAACGCATATGGCAGCGGTGGACGGGACTGGAGTGGCAACTCTCCTTGATGTGTCCCGAGAGCTGGTCCTGACGGCGAGTACTGGTGCCTCATGATCTCCTGGATCACGCGAAGAGCGACTCGCTCCAACGTGTTGACCAGGTTCTCAGAGTGGCGGTGTAGCGAGTGAGCCACCAGGTAGTTGATCTCCTGCCGCAGGGACCTGGTGCGTTCCTCTGACGGGGCAGAGAGGTCTATCCCATCGAGTGCACCTTGCGATGAGAACCCCTTCCATCTGATGCCATGGGAACGGGTTCTCTGAAAAGAGCCGATGAGGTCGGCTTCGAGGGTGACTTTGATCTCGTCATACCTCTTCTTGAGCTCGTCGGGCAGCTCCTCGTAGGTGACTGGCGTGCCGTCCGCCATCTCAGATGTAGATGGCGATGTGGTTGATGTAGAAGATTGTCCCACCGGGCGTGCCAGAATGTGTTGACTGCCAAAACCCACCGGCGGGTAGCGGCTATCAACACCGTAGAGCCGGGAACAACCTAGAGCTGCGGCTGGCTGAGGTCCCTCCGAGCGACGGCCCGCAAAGCACTTCTGGTCACACGTCCGATGCTGGGTGCAAGGGCGTGCCACCTGACCTATACCTGGTCAGGAAGGTGATGGAGATGCCTCGCTTAGTTTCCTGCAGGGCATACACGTAAACGTTAAATACGAGCCTCGATCGGCTCTCAGGTTATCCTGTGAATCGGCTCAAAGAGCCGATCCACCCATGATTCGTACGGGGTGCACGAATATATGGTGGTCATGCTTGATCAAGATAAAGCTAATACGATCTACGACGATTTAGGGTTTTCACCGCATAATCGGATCATCCTACTCACGATTGGGCCTCGCGGCCACGCACGGTGATCGTAAGCCGATCCTAGACAAGGCCTAAAAACCAACACGAGGTTGATCCCCGGAACATCCTGTCTAGGGCCAACGAACGACACCCTACGTGCCGCTGGATCCTCCAACCCTTTGTAAGGCCTAACTATTGCAGATATTAAACTAATCCTTGCAGAACAAGGAGCAATCGTAACGGATCAGATCTACTCAATGATGATCAAGCGGGGTGCCACCCCCACGCCTAAGATAGGCGTGAGGGCGGCTAGATATGCAAGGGTTGCACTACGCTAGCATGTTACGCGAAGAACTATGCTAACCCTAACAAATCTATGATAACTACGTTGCTCGCCATCAACAAGGCTTCAGTACGAGCAACGCATGAACAACGTGGAGCTTGTGCTGCCTAGATCGCAAGATGCGATCTAGGCAGCATGTCGCTTACCGGATAGAAACCCTCGAGACGAAGGAGTTGGCGATGCGCCGAGATTGGTTTGTTTGGGTTGAACGTGTGTTGTTGTTTATTCCATAAACTCTAGATACATATTTATAGTCCAAGGGACTTTCTAACTTTAGACGTGCACCTAACCGTGCACGGGCAAAACTCTAACTAATCGACGCGTAACCTAATATAATACAGATACAAGGGCAAACTAGCCCAAACTCAGCATAACAGGCCGATTCACGTAATTCTTCCATGTATATTTCTTCAAGTCCATCTTGATCGCGGCCCACCTCTGACTCGGTCAAATTCTGGTGATAACACTACCCTCGAAGACTATCGCGATCCCCTATACTTGTGGGTTATCACGAGCTACTGACTTATTGGAAATCATACATACCGATGTGTGCGGACCAATGAGTGTAGCATCGCGCGGTGGTTATCGTTATGTTCTAACCTTCACAGATGATCTGAGTAGATATGGGTATATCTATTTCATGAAACATAAATCCGAAACTTTCGAGAAGTTTAAGGAATTCCAAAGTGAAGTAGAAAATCAACATAACAAGAAGATTAAATTTCTACGATCTGATCGCGGAGGTGAATATCTGAGTTATGAGTTTGGCATGCATTTAAAGAAATGTGGAATACTTTCACAATTGACACCGCCGGGAACACCTCAACGAAACGGTGTGTCCGAACGTCGTAATCGAACTCTCTTAGATATGGTTCGTTCTATGATGTCTCTTACTGATTTGCCGTTATCATTTTGGAGTTATGCATTAGAGACAACCGCATTCACTTTAAATAGAGCGCCATCAAAATCCGTTGAAACGACACCGTATGAATTATGGTTTAATAAGAAACCTAAGTTGTCGTTCCTTAATGTTTGGGGTTGCGAAGCCTATGTAAAAAAAGTTACAACCGGACAAGCTAGAACCCAAAGCGGAGAAATGCGTCTTCATAGGATACCCTAAGGAAACTATAGGGTACACTTTCTATCACAGATCCGAAGGCAAGATCTTTGTTGCTAAGAACGGAACCTTTCTTGAGAAAGAATTTCTCACTAAAGAAGTGACTGGAAGAAAAGTAGAACTCGATGAGATTGATGAATCTTCACTCGTTGATCAGAGTAGTGCAGTACCGGAAGTTGTTCCTGTGCCGCCTACACCGGCAACAGAGGAAGCTAATGATAATGATCATGAAACTTCGAACGAGATAACTACTGAACCTCGCAGATCGACAAGGGAACGTGCCACTCCTGATTGTGATCCTTGTCTAAAAGTCATGATTGTGGACAACAATGATGAAGACCCTGCGACGTATGAAGAAGCGATGATGAGCCCAGATTCCAACAAATGGCAAGAAGCCATGAAATCCGAAATGGGATCCATGTATGATAACAAAGTGTGGACTTTGGTAGACTAACCTGATAGCCGCAAGGCTTTTGAGAATAAATGGATCTTCAAAAGAAAAACAGATGCTGATGGTAATATTACTGTCTATAAAGCTCGACTTGTCGCAAAGGGTTTCCGACAAATTCAAGGTGTTGACTACGATGAGACTTTCTCACCTGTAGCGAAGCTAAAATCTGTGAGGATTTTGTTAGCAATAGCTGCATTTTTCGATTATGAGATTTGGCAGATGGATGTCAAAACGGCATTCCTTAATGGAGACATTGAGGAAGAGTTGTATATGGTACAACCCAAAGGTTTTGTCGATCCTAAAAATGCTGACAAAGTATGCAAACTTCAGCGTTCAATTTATGGACTGAAGCAAGCATCGAGAAGTTGGAACCGACGCTTTGATAAGGTGATCAAAGACTTCGGGTTTATACAGTGTCATGGAGAGGCCTGTATTTACAAGAAAGTGAGTGGGAGCTCTGTAGCATTCCTGATATTATATGTAGATGACATATTATTAATTGGGAATGATATAGAACTATTAAGCAGTGTAAAAGGTTATTTGAATAATAGTTTTTCAATGAAAGACCTTGGTGAAGCATCGTATATATTAGGCATGAAGATTTATAGAGATAGATCAAGACGTCTAATAGGGCTATCACAAAGTACATACCTGGACAAGATTCTAAAGAAGTTTAGAATGGACGAAAGTAAGAAAGGATTCTTACCTATGTTACCAGGCAAGGTCTTGAGTAAGACTCAAGGTCCGGCTACGGCAGAAGAAAGAGAAAGGATGAGTCAGATCCCCTATGCCTCGGCAGTAGGCTCTATTATGTATGCCATGCTATGTACTAGACCGGATATAGCACATGATGTTAGTTTGACTAGCAGATATCAAAGTGATCCAGGAATGGAACACTGGACAGCGGTCAAGAATATCCTGAAGTACTTGAAAAGAACTAAGGATATGTTTCTTTGTTATGGAGGTGACCAAGAGCTCGTTGTAACAAGTTACACCGATGCAAGTTGGAACACTGATCCTGATGACTCTAAGTCACAGTCTGGGTACATGTTTATATTGAATGGTGCTGCAGTAAGCTGGGCAAGCTCGAAGCAGTGCACGGTGGCGAAGTCATCAACAGAATCGAAGTACATAGCGGCTTCAGAGGCTTCATCAGAAGCGGTATGGATGAAAAGGTTCATTGTAGAGCTCGGTGTGGTTCCTAGTGCATTGGACCCACTAGTCATCTACTGTGACAACATGGGTGCCATCGCCAATGCACAAGAACCAAGGTCACACAAGAGGCTGAATCATATCAAGCTGCGTTATCATTCGATTTGCGAGTACATCGAAGATGGAGAAGTAAAGATTTGCAAAGTACACACTGATCTGAATGTAGCAGATCCGTTGACTAAAGCTCTCCCTAGGGCAAAGCATGACCAACACCAGAATGCCATGGGTGTTAGGTACCTTACAATGTAATCTAGATTATTGACTCTAGTGCAAGTGGGAGACTGTTGGAGATATGCCCAAGAGGCAATAATAAAAGTGGTTATTATATATCTTTATGTCTATGATAAATGTTTATATACCATGCTATAATTGTATTAACTGAAACATTGATACATGTGTGTTATGTAAACAACAATGAGTCCCTAGTAAGCCTCTTAACTAGCTTGTTGATTAATAGATGATTAGTTTCATAATCATGAACATTGGATGTTATTAATAACAAGGTTATATCATTACATGAATGATGTAATGGACACACCCAATTAAGCGTAGCATAAGATCACGTCATTAAGTTATTTGCTATAAGCTTTCGATACATAGTTACCTAGTCCTTTCGACCATGAGATCATGTAAATCACTTATACTAGAATGGTACTTTGATTACATCAAACACCACTGCATAAATGGGTGGTTATAAAGGTGGGATTAAGTATCCGGAAAGTATGAGTTGAGGCATATGGATCAACAGTGGGATTTGTCCATCCCGATGACGGATAGATATACTCTGGGCCCTCTCGGTGGAATGTCGTCTAATGTCTTGCAAGCATATGAATAAGTTCATAAGAGACCACATACCACGGTACGAGTAAAGAGTACTTGTCAGGAAACGAGGTTGAACAAGGTATAGAGTGATATCGATGATCAAACCTCGGACAAGTAAAATATCGCGTGACAAAGGGAATTGGTATCGTATGTGAATGGTTCATTCGATCACTAAGTCATCGTTGAATATGTGGGAGCCATTATGGATCTCCAGATCCCGCTATTGGTTATTGGTCGGAGAGAGTTCTCAACCATGTCTACATAGTTCACGAACCGTAGGGTGACACACTTAAGGTTTGATGTTGTAATAGTAGAACTTGAATATGGAATGGAGTTCGAAGTATTGTTCGAAGTCTCGGATGGGATCCCGGACATCACGAGGAGTTCCGGAATGGTCCGGAGAATAAGATTCATATATAGGAAGTCATTTTATAAGTTTGAAAATGATCCGGTGCATTTCTGGAAGGTTCTAGAAGGTTCTAGAAAAGTCCGGAAGAAATCACTTTGGAAGGCGGAGTTCCGGAGGGACTCCACCACCCATGGCCGGCCAACCCTAGAGGGGTGGAGTCCCAGGTGGACTCCACCAAGGTGGCCGGCCACCCCCTCCCAAGGAAAGGTGGGAATCCCACCTCAAGTGGGAATCCCACCTTGGGTAGGTTTCATATCATATGGAAGGTTTTGGTTTGGGGTCTTATTCGAAGACTTGTAGACCAACTCTTGGGTGTTCCACCTATATAATGAGGAGCAAGGGGAGGGGGCCGGCTGACATAGGCATCCGCAATGGGCCTGCCGAAGATAATACCCGGGGTTTACTGAAGGTCCACGACTCGAAGAATAAGAAGAATCGGAAGCCCAAGTTGTTATTAAGGAAAGCTAGAGTTGTATTAGGAGACGATGTTTGTAATCTTGCAGGATGAGTTAGAAACCTTCCCGGATTCTGTAACTTGTACAATACGAATCCCTCGGCTCCACCTCCTATATAAGGGGGAGTCGAGGGACAAAGAAAGCATCGAATCTACTGTCAACACAACCCGAGTTTTATATTCGTCGAGTACTTTTCGGCTGAAACCTTCGAGATCTACTTGCCCTCTACATCTAACTAAACCCTAGTCTACAATCCGTAGGCATTGACAAGTTAATACCTTGTCAATTGGCGCCGTCTGTGGGATCTAGAGGCGACAAGGAGCTGATCTCGATGGCACGTTCAAGATCGTCGACTTCATCGGTGGCAAGCAACATCATGGATAGAGGTAAACAGATTGAAACTGGTCTAGTTGATTTTATACCTCACCCGCCCTCCCGTTTGGATGCATATGCGTATCTGGATGAGCCCATGAAGATGACGTTTGGAAAGTTCCACTTCCGCGTCGAGAAAGAAGGAGCGTATCGTCTCGAAGTTCCGATCTCGTCAAGATTATCGGCGGTTGATCCTGACTTCTCAAACTCAGCATCATCCATCGAGTCAAGCGACGAGGAGATTTCGTCGCCACGCTTCATCGGCAGCAGGGCAAGCGAAAAACTCGCCAAGATCTTCAGCGACATGTCCTTCGAGTCATCTGCGGACTCCTATATAAGCGATGATTCGAGCGACACCGACAGCTTCGACTTCATCGACAAATCCATCTCTATTGGAAAGGTCTTCACCAATCTCTATGATGGTGTCACCAAACCAAGCAAAGTGAAAACTCCAAAATATCACCAAGTTTATGCCATTGGAGAAGCAAGTCGCGATCAAGAGGAAACATCAGAGGCTTTCGACGATTTGGGAAATCCCTATGTCGATCCCTCAGATCTAAGGAGAGGTTTGGGCACTAAATATGTCGGGCCCACACCACGTGTCAGAGTTCAACTTCCACAAGCAGCATGGGATAGAGCTGCGAAAGCTTTGGATGGCTCTGAACCAATGGAGACAACCGCCACGGTAGAAGAACTGCAAGCATATCAATATAGGCTCGCCAGAGAAAGAAGGGAATTAGAAAAATAGACAGCTGCTCTTAATAGAAGAAAGGAAGCAGCTTCCGCGTCAAGCAGGCGAAGAGCGGAGTTAAGTCGATGATACGTCTCCGATGTATCGATAATTTCTTATGTTCCATGCCACATTATTGATGATATCTACATGTTTTATGCATACTTTATGTCATATTTATGCATTTTCCGGCACTAACCTATTAACGAGATACCGAAGAGCCAGTTGCTGTTTTCTGCTATTTTTAGTTTCAGAAATCCTACAAAGGAAATATTCTCGGAATTGGACGAAATCGACGCCCAGGGTCCTATTTTTGCACGAAGCTTCCAGAAGACCGAGGGGGAAAGGAAGTGGGGCCACGAGGCGCCGCCACAACACTTCCGCCTACTTAAAGCCTCCGTCGCGAAACCCCAGTACCGAGAGCCACGATACGGAAAACCTTACTGAGGCACCGCCGCCGCCAATCCCATCTCGGGGGATTCAGGAGATCGCCTCCGGCACCCTGCCGGAGAGGGGAATCATCTCCCGGAGGACTCTTCATCGCCATGATCGCCTCCGGAGTGATGAGTGAGTAGTTCACCCCTGGACTATGGGTCCATAGCAGTAGCTAGATGGTTGTCTTCTCCTCATGTGCTTCATTGTCGGATCTTGTGAGCTGCCTAACATGATCAAGATCATCTATTTGTAATTCTATATGTTGTGTTTGTCGGGATCCGATGGATAGAGAATACTATGTTATGTTGATTATCAATCTATTACCTATGTGTTGTTTATGATCTTGCATGCTCTCCGTTATTAGTAGAGGCTCTGGCCAAGTTTTTACTCTTAACTCCAAGAGGGAGTATTTATGCTCGATAGTGGGTTCATGCCTCCATTAAATCTGGGACAAAGGATGAAAGTTCTAAGGTTGTGGATGTGCTGTTGCCACTAGGGATAAAACATTGATGCTATGTCCGAGGATGTAGTTATTGATTATATTACGCACCATACTTAATGCAATTGTCTGTTGTTTGCAACTTAATACTGGAAGGGGTTCGGATGATAACCTGAAGGTGGACTTTTTAGGCATAGATGCATGCTGGATAGCGGTCTATGTACTTTGTCGTAATGCCCAATTAAATCTCACAATACTCGTCGTATCATGTATGTGCATTGTCATGCCCTCTCTATTTGTCAATTGCCCGACTGTAATTTGTTCACCCAACATGCTATTTATCTTATGGGAGAGACACCTCTAGTGAACTGTGGACCCCGATCCATTCTTTTACATCGAATACAATCTACTGCAATACTTGTTTTACTGTTTTCTGCATACAATCATCATCCACACTATACATCTAATCCTTTGTTACAGCAAGCCGGTGAGATTGACAACCTCAATGTTTCGTTGGGGCAAAGTACTTTGGTTGTGTTGTGCAGGTTCCACGTTGGCGCCGGAATCCCTGGTGTTGCGCCGCACTACATCCCGCCGCCATCAACCTTCAACGTGCTTCTTGGCTCCTCCTGGTTCGATAAACCTTGGTTTCTTTCTGAGGGAATACTTGCTACTGTACGCATCATACCTTCCTCTTGGGGTTCCCAACGGACGTGTGCTGTACACGCCATCAGTCGACAGTCAGGAACTTCGGGAGATAGTCACAGAGAAGCTCGGAGGAGAGCAAGATCTCGGCTGCAAAATATACCGGAGGCTGAAAGAGAAACTTTAATCCAAAACCTCGACATGTCCTTTATGTCAATCGACACGAGGGGGAATATTATCCCAAAAACACCAGAAGCAGGGTACATGGCGACACAAGCTTACATCCTGGCGTCCAGACCACCTCCCAGAGATCCAAGAGAAGCATTGTATAACATGGCCATGGCAGGATGTGGCGCCATGGGAGCAGCGTTCGCAGCTACACCTCCCGAAGGAACTGCAAGGCAAAATAGTCCGAGACCTACCGCAGCAGTGCAAGATCCACCGAGAGCAAGTGGAACTAGAGATACAATGACTCAGGCCAGAGTGGATAGAGCGCGACAAGAAAGAAGGGAACGTCGGCATTCACCAGAACTTGCTGAAGAAGATATGTGTGGACTCCCGTGTTTTACACGACGGGTCCGAAAAACTCGAGTTCCATCAGGATTCAAACTACCCGATAGTTTCAAGAAATTCGATGGCCTGCAAGATCCCGAGGATTGGCTAGTCGATTACCTTGAGACAGTGAAATTGATAGGCGGAACAAGAGCAACAGCCATGCAGAGCATTCAAATACATCTGAGCGGAGCCGCCAGATCGTGGATAAAGAAGCTTCCCCCAGGCTCCATCGACAGCTGGGAAAAATTTGAGGATGTGTTCATCAAGAATTTCCGGTCAACCTGCAAGAAACCTGCGACACTAGAGGAGCTGAGGTCATGTCGACAAAAGCATGATGAATCAATGAGAAAATACATCCAAAGGTGGAACATCATCAAAAACTCGGCAGAAAATATATCCGACGAGAGAGCGATAGATGCGTTTGTAGCAGGAGTTCGACGAGGAGATTTCGTGGAGGACTTGGGAAGGACAAACCCAAAGACAGTATCAGCATTAATGGAAATAGCAAACAGATGGGCAGATGGTGAAGATGCAGTACATAACAAACGACATAGGTCCCCAGAGGAGGACCGCAGTCGAAATTTTCAAAATAGACGCCGATTTCCTCGACAATTCTCAAGTTACGACGCACCCGGCCAAATATCGGCTGGTTTTCGAGGAAACAATGGAGGAAACAATAGAGATGATTACCAAAGAAGTAATGCTCAGCAAGGCGACAATAGAGATAACAGGCAGAATAGTGGATCAAGGTTCCAGAGATCTTTCGTAACTCCCAAAGATATGATGAACGTGCCATGCCAGATGCATTTTTATCTCGACAGCAATGGGAAAAGGCAATCAGGACATCTGCAGAAAGACTGCCGCAATTTCCAAGCAATGCTGCGGGTCGCAGGGATGGCTAATGCTCACGCATCAAATAGAAACCCCCAAGGGCCCAGGAGCGAGATCCACTTGCCACCCCCTCCCGCGATCACGGACGAAAATCAACATCAGCTCAGAATAGCGGCAGCACCACAACCACCTCCATATGTTGATCCGAACAATAATGGTGCGGTCTCGATGATTCAAAAAGCTAGGCCATCTAATAGGGCTCAGAAGGTAATCTCGCGGCAAGTGTTTATGGCAGAAAAGATGCCTCCACCAACGGTTGAGTACCTAAATTGGTCAGGGCAAGACATTGGCTTCACAATAGCGGATCACCCGCAGCAAGTTCCTCGACCAGGGCAATCAGCACTTATCTTACCAGCAGTAATTGCAGGATTCGACGTATCTCGAGTATTTATAGATGGAGGCAGCAGCCTAAACCTCATGTACGCAGATACGCTAAGGAAGATGAACATCTCCTTAGCAAATTTGAAACCAACCGACACACGTTTCCACGGCATCACACCAGAGAAGCCAAGTTACCCACTGGGGAAGATCAATCTCGACGTTCAGTTTGGGACCCGAGAAAATTACAGGATAGAAAGGTTGGAATTCGAAGTTGTCGATTTCCCGTCGCAGTATCACGCTTTGTTGGGACGCCCAGCGTATGCCAGGTTTATGGCGGTGCCACACTACACATACCTGCTTTGGAGGTTGCCTGGGCCCAAGGGGCCAATCACAGTCAAAGGAAGCTTCGCGTTAGCCGATAAATGTGACAAGGATTTTCATCGAATATCAGAAACTTTCGGGATGCAAGCGGAGTATGCAGCGTCAAGGCTCATGACTGATTATGATGTGCTGCCAGATGTAGGGAGACCCAACAAGGAGTCAACTTTCAATACCGCAAAAGATTCTAAGGAAGTGCAGATCCACCCGACAGATCCGAAGAAAACGACGTCCATCGCAACAAACATGGACCTCGCATAGGAAAGCGCGCTCGTCGAGTTCCTCCGTGAGCACTGGAAAATCTTCGCATGGTGTCTAGCTGACATGCCAGGAGTACCCAGGGAACTTGCCGAGCACCACCTAAACTTGGATCCAATAGCGAGACCAATCAAACAACCTTTGCGGCGTTTTTCGGAACCAAACCGCAAAGCCATGCTGTCAGAAATTGATCGACTCAGAGAAGCTGGTTTCATTAAATAGATATCTACAGAGGCCACCTGGGTAGCTAACCCAGTGATGGTGCCGAAGAAACATACGAAAGTCCTTCGCATGTGTGTCGACTTTACGTGCCTCAATAAACATTGTCCAAAGGATCACTTTACCCTCCCAAGGATCGATCAAATTATCGACTCCACGGTAGGATGTGAACGTCTTTCCTTTTTAGACGCATATTCTGGTTACAACCAGATCAGATTAAAAGAAGATGACGAAGCCAAGACAGCGTTCATTACACCGTATGGCGTATTTTGTTACAGGACAATGCCTTTCGGGTTGAAAATCGCGGGAGCAACATATCAACGGATGATGCAGAAGTGCTTAGCAACACAGATTGGGAAAAATGTACAAGTGTACATCGACGACGTCGTCATCACATCAAAAAAGGGGGCAACATTAATCGAGGACTTGAAGGAAACCTTCGACAACCTCGACAAATTTTGTCTCAAGTTGAATCCGACGAAGTGTTCTTTCGGCGTCCCTACAGGAGAACTTCTCGGGTTCCTAGTATCAGCAAGAGGGATCGAAGCTAATCCCGAAAAAATCCAAGCTATCGTAACAATGAGGAAGCCAACAAAGTTGAAAGAAATACAACAGCTAACTGGGAGAGTCGCAGCTTTAAGCAGATTCGTCGCCAGGCTGGGAGAAAAGGCGCTACCGTTCTACGCTTTAATCAAACAAGGAGAGAAGTTCCAGTGGAACGAAGAAGCAGATAGGGCCTTCGAGGATCTCAAACGGAAAATTTCGACACCACCAATCTTAGTGGCGCCAAAAGAGAAGGAACCACTCCTGTTATACATTACGGCTACACCTCAGGTGGTCAGCACGGCACTAGTTGTCGAAAGAGAAGAAGAAGGAAAACTCCATGGAGTGCAAAGACCGGTATACTTCATCAGCGAAGTTTTATCGCCTTCAAAACAGCGGTACCCGCAGTACTAGAAGCTAGCATACGGAGTGTTTACAACCGCAAGAAAATTGCGGCACTATTTCTCGGCGCATCCGATAATAGTGGTCAATGAGGCACCTTTATCCAATATACTCAACAATCCAGAAGCTACAGGCCGTGTCTCCCTTTGGGGAATAGAACTTTCTCCTCGGGACATCACGTATGAAAAAAGAAAGGCAATAAAGTCGCAAATTTTACCAGACTTCATCGCAGAGTGGATGGAGTTGCAAAACACAGGACCTCTGGATTTATCGAGAACCTGGACTATGAACTTCGACGGGTCCAAAAGGTTAGAAGGAGCTGGAGCAGGGGTGATACTCATATCACCTGAAGGCGACAAATTGAAATATGTCTTGCGGATGACGTTCCAAAACGCATCTAATAATGAGGCAGAATATGAAGCCCTTATACATGGGATGAAGATGGCGAAAGCCTGCGGCGCAACTCGATTAAAAATATTTGGCGACTCACAATTGGTGGCTCAGCAAGTCATGAACCAATGCGATGCAGTCAATGATAGCATGGTGGCATAGAAAGAGATGTATAATGAGCTGGAGAAGCTGTTTGATGGATGTGAAGTAAACCACATCAGTGGGTTGAGCAATGATGAGGCCGACGTTCTTGCAAACATCGGGTCACAGTGCCTCGCAATCCCGCCAGGCGTATTCTGGGAGGAGATAACAGAGAGATCCACAAAGTCAAAGAAATCAACAAAGAAGGAGAAGAACGAGAAACCCTCGGGGACTGCGAAAGAAGCATTGGAAGAAGAAGAAGAGGAACAGGATCTAGTACTGATGGTGCAAATCCCATGGATGCAGGCGTACATATCATATATCCTAAGAAAAACAATACCCGACGATCCAGTTGAAGCAAGGCGAGTTATCAGACGATCCAAAGCTTTCACAGGGGTTAAAGGGGAGTTGTACAAACGAAGTATTTCGGGTGTGTTACAAAGGTGCGTCACACCCGAAGAAGGAAGGATAATCCTAAAGGACGTACACGAAGGAGTGTGTGGCCATCACGCAAGTAGTCGAGCTATCGCGGCCAAGGTTTTTCGAGCTGGATTTTACTGGTTGACAGCAATTGAAGACGCGAAGAAAATAGTGCGAACTTGCGACGCGTGCCAAAGATTTGCCGCAAAACCCCACTCTCCGGCGGCAGAATTGATGCCCATACCCTTATCTTGGCCCTTTGCTCAGTGGGGTCTCGACATGGTGGGAAAGTTACACAAAGCCTCGCCAGGAGGATACGAGTATATGCTCGTCGCGGTCGACAAATTTACCAAGTGGATAGAAGCAAAGCCGATAAATTCACCGGATGCAGCGTCATCAATAAAATTCGTGAAGAGCATCGTTTTTCGGTTTGGCGTACCTCATAGCATCGTCACGGACAACGGCAGTAACTTCACATCCAAGGAATTCAAAGCGTACTGTGCAGAGGTAGGCATCAAATTGCACTCCGCGTCAGTTGCACATCCTCAAACCAATGGTCAAGTCGAGAAAGCCAACGGTATCATCTGCAATGGCATCAAGAAGCGTTTGTTAGGGCCACTGGAAAAAGCTCGACACACTTGGCCAGAAGAGCTGCCGAGCGTGTTATGGAGCATCCGAACAACGCCAAATACAGCGACACAGGAGACTCCGTTTTTCCTGGACCATGGGGCAGAGGCAGTGCTGCCGATAGAAATAGAGCACGACTCTCCAAGAGTCACGGAATACAATGAAGAAACTTCCAGAAGATCATTGGAAGACGACGTTGACGCACTCGACGAAGCTCGAGACGAAGTACTGTCAAGGGTCACTAAATATCAGCAAGACCTCAAAAATTACCACAGTCGACGTTTGCGACCAAGGTCATTTCAAGTTGGAGACCTAGTTTTGCGACTCAATCAAGAGCGTACTGAAAAACTCGAGTCGCCATGGCTTGGCCCTTACGTCGTTACAGAAGTCATCGAAGGAGGAGCGTACAGGATTAAGGACAAGAAGACAGGGACTCCCGAGAAAAACCCCTGGAACGTGGCACAGTTAAGGCGTTTTTACGCTTAGTGTCAAAATATAGTCCTCCTTGTAAAAATAGAATGTACTGAAATGCCCGCGAGTTTTCAGACGCACTCTTTTCCTTTTTCGGGGCACCGAGTGGGGCCGGGAAAGGTTTTTAATGAGGCGGGCTCGCGGTGCTGCAATATAATAAAGATAGTGGAGACATATATCTTTTCCTTCGACATGCTCAAGAGTTTACACCTTGAAGTTACAGTATATATACAATATAGATGAGTTTAGCTGACAAAGTTATTTCGCCTCGGCATCAAATACCTCGCCAAATAAAGCAAAGATACAAAATAGCAATCAAAACAGAGCAAAACACTCGGGGGCTAGTACCCGAAAATATAGTCAATAAAAGATCGGTTGCCTTGGTTTAAAAACCTCGCATACACGATAAAAATACACCTCTGAAATACTCGGGGGCTGGATGAAGGAAAATAAATATATTCTTTGGCTTTACAATATAGAATATGTTTACAACGCACAAGATGCAATTCCTGAGAAAATTCGACAAGTTACAAGGAAAAATATCAATCCCTACCCAATATACTATCTATGGACAACCCTTTGTTATTTGCAGCAGTCGTCGTATGTTCGGCATAACTTCCTTTGACAAAGAATTCAGAGTCCATCCGAAGAAGCTCGTCCATCATTTCCTCGGCTACAGGAGTTACAATATCGTTGATCTTGTCAATGTTCCTCTTTCTCTTCGACTGCTTAGCCAGGCACTTGGAGACAATCGTCGTCAGGTCTAATTTTCGGTAGCAGATCTGTATCATAATCATGGCGAATCTTGCTCCAGCAGACAGTTGAGCTCGCACAAAGTTATGAATACGAGGAGCATCCCGAAATTTTTCTATGAGACCAAGAAGAGTATCGGGTGCCTCGTTCCGAGGAAACATTGTCTTATACACCAGGGACAAGGTCCTAGTGCAGAAATCAAGGAATTCGCGAACCTGACAGGCGCGGTCCTGAAACCTAACAATCTGTCGGGTACGTTCTGGAGTGGCCCAGAAAAGAGACCCATGGTCAAGAGAAAGATTAACGAGGAGATTGGTCCTTGTGTTCACCCTCTCGTCTTCAGCAGCAGTATCAAGGAAAGAACCTTTTTGGCGATGGCATAGGAATTTCAGAGAAAAGAACAAACAAGAAGACAGAGGAATTGTTGATTTGGGAAAGCATACCTGACATATCTGTACTGGCTTCATTCATCAAATATAGCATTAAATTTTCTCGAGCGGCTGCCTTTTCAGCCTCAGAAACGGCGGCTTCCTTAGCAGCTATGGCTTCTCGAGTTTGCTGGAGTGCGAATTCCTCTTTTTCGGATGCCTTGCGAGCTTGCTCCATCAACACAAGTGTTTGCTTCTTCGCATATTGAAGTTGTCGACGAAGTTCTTCCAATTCTTGAGCTAAATTTTTACTCGAGGAATCTTCACCAAGTTCAGTATCAACACGCACTTTCTTCGAGTGAGAAGAGGCAGGGAAAACATCAGAAGGACGAGGAGTTGCAGAATAGTTGTCAAAAATCAACTGAAAATAAAGATTTTTGACATTGATACGTCTCCGACGTATCGATAATTTCTTATGTTCCATGCCACATTATTGATGTTATCTACATGTTTTATGCACACTTTATGTCATATTCGTGCATTTTCTGGAACTAACCTATTAACAAGATGCCGAAGTGCAGTTCTCGTTTTCTGCTGTTTTTGGTTTCAGAAATCCTAGTAACGAAATATTCTCGGAATTGGACGAAATCAACGCCCAGGTTCCTATTTTCACCGGAAGCATCCAGAACACACGAGAAGGACCAGAGGGGGGCACAGGCCCACCAAACCCTAGGCCGGCGCGGCCAGGGGGGGCCCGCGCCACCCTATGGTGTGGGCACCCCTTCGACCCTCCTGCGCCGCCTCTTCGCCTATTTAAAGCCTCCGTCGCGAAAACCCTGATGCGTTCGACGAAACCCACAGAAACCTTCCAGAGCCGCCGCCATCGCGAAGCCAAGATCTGGGGGACAGGAGTCTATGTTCCGGCACGCTGCCGGAACGGGGAAGTGCCCCCGGAAGGCTTCTCCATCGACACTGCTGCCATCTCCACCGCCATCTTCATCACCGCTGCTGCTCCCATGAGGAGGGAGTAGTTCTCCATCGAGGCTCGGGGCTGTACCGGTAGCTATGTGGTTCATCTCTCTCCTATGTACTTCAATACAATAATCTCATGAGCTGCCTTACATGATTGAGATTCATATGATGATGCTTGTAATCTAGATGTCGTTATGCTAGTCAAGTGAATTTTACTTATGTGATCTCCGGAGACTCCTTGTACCACATGTGTAAAGGTGACAGTGTGTGCACCGTGTGGGTCTCTTAGGCTATATTTCACAGAATACTTATTCACTGATGAATGGCATAGTGAGGTGCTTATTTATATCTCTTTATGATTGCAATGTATTTTGTATCACAATTTATCTATGTGCTACTCTAGCAATGTTATTAAAGTAGTTTTATTCCTCCTGCACGATGTAATGGTGACAGTGTGTGCATCCGTGTTAGTACTTGGTTTATGCAATGATCATGATCTCTTGTAGAATATGAAGTTAACTATTGCTATGATAGTATTGATGTGTACTATTCCTCCTACATAAGCATGAAGGTGACAGTGTGCATGCTATGTTAGTACTTGGTTTAGTCGAATTGATCTTTCATGCACTCTAAGGTTACTTAAATATGAACATTGAATTGTGGAGCTTGTTAACTCCGGCACTGAGGGTTCGTGTAATCCTACGCAATGTGTTCATCATCCAACAAGTGTGTAGAGTATGCATTTATCTATTCTGTTATGTGATCAATGTTGAGAGTGTCCACTAGTGAAAGTCTAATCCCTAGGCCTTGTTCCTAAATACTGCTGCAATACTACCACCATCAACTACACGCCAGCAAGCTATTTTCTGGCACCGTTGCTACTGCTCATACTTATTCATACCACCTGTATTTCACTATCTCTTCGCCGAACTAGTGCACCTATTAGGTGTGTTGGGGACACAAGAGACTTCTTGCTTTGTGGTTGCAGGGTTGCATGAGAGGGATATCTTTGACCTCTTCCTCCCTGAGTTCGATAAACCTTGGGTGATCCACTTAAGGGAAACTTGCTGCTGTTCTACAAACCTCTGCTCTTGGAGGCCCAACACTGTCTACAGGAAAAGGAGGGGGCGTAGACATCAAGCTATTTTCTGGCGCCGTTGCCGGGGAGGAAAGGTAAAAGGTACTCACACTCCGGATCTCGGCTACTAAGCTATTTTCGCCGTTGTAAGTACTCGAAGCTATTTCCTTTAGATCCTGCAATTGCATCTTTTTGTTTCTTGTTTACACTAGTTTGGCATAATGGACAAGAATGATCTTCTTATTCTATTTCCTGATTTAAAACATGGATTGTTTGATGCGAAAATTGAAAAACCTATGGAATCTTATTTGCATGCTGGTAGTAATATTAGTATGAACGCTTTGAACACCATTGTTGATAATAATATAGAAAGTTCTAAGCTTGGGGAAGCTGGTTTTCATGATATTTTTATTCCCCCAAGCATTGAGGAGAAAATTTTCTTTGATGATACTTTGCCTCCTATTTATGATGATTATAATGATATTGGTCTTTTAGTGCCGCCTACTATGGAGAGTAATTTTTATGATGATAATACTATGCCTCCTACACTTGATGAGAATAATAATGATAGCTACTTTGTTGAATTTGCTCCTACTACAATTAATAAGAATAACTATGCTTATGTTGGGAGTAGTAATAATTTTATGCATGAGACTCATGATAAGAATGCTTTATGTGATAGTTATATTGTTGAGTTTGCTCAGGACACTACTGAAAGTTATTATGAGAGAGGAAAATATGGTTGTAGAAATTTTCATGTTACTAAAACACCTCTCTATGTGCTGAAATTTTTGAAGCTATACTTGTTTTATCTTCCTATGCTTGTTACTTTGCTTTTCATGAACTTGTTTATTTACAAGATTCCTATGCATAGGAAGCATGTTAGACTTAAATGTGTTTTGAATTTGCCTCTTGATGCTCTCTCTTGCTTCAAATACTATTTCTCGCGAGTGCATCATTAAAACTGCTGAGCCCATCTTAACGGCTATAAAGAAAGAACTTCTTGGGAGATAACCCATGTGTTATTTTGCTACAGTACTTTGTTTTATATTTGTGTCTTGGAAGTTGTTTACTACTGTAGCAACCTCTCCTTATCTTAGTTTTGTGTTTTGTTGTGCCAAGTAAAGTCTTTGATAGTAAAGTCAATACTAGATTTGGATTACTGCGCAGAAACTGTTTTCTTGCTGTCACGAATTTGGGCCTAATTCTCTGTAGGTAACTCAGAAAATTACGCCAATTTACGTGAGTGATCCTCAGATATGTACGCAACTTTCATTCAATTTTAGCATTTTCATCTGAGCAAGTCTGGTGCCATTTTAAAATTCGTCTTTACGGACTGTTCTGTTTTGACAGATTCTGCCCTTTATTTCGCATTGCTTCTTTCGCTGTGTTGGGTGGATTTCTTTGTTCCATTACCTTCCAGTAGCTTTGGGCAATATCCAGAAGTGTTAAGAATGATTGTGTCACCTCTGAACATGTGAGTTTTTGATTATGCACTAACCCTCTAATGAGTTTGTTTCGAGTTTGGTGTGAAGGAAGTTTTCAAGGGTCAAGAGAGGAGGATGATATACTATGATCAAGAAGAGTGAAAGCTCTAAGCTTGGGGATGCCCCGGTGGTTCACCCCTGCATATATTAAGAAGACTCAAGCGTCTAAGCTTGGGGATGCCCAAGGCATCCCCTTCTTCATCGACAAATTATCAGGTTCCTCCCCTGAAACTATATTTTTATTCGGTCACATCTTATGTACTTTACTTGGAGCGTCTGTTTGTTTTTGTTTGTGTTTGAATAAATTGGATTACATCATGCTTGTGTGGGAGAGAGACACGCTCCACTGGTTCGTATGAACACATGTGTTCTTAGCTCATAATATTCATGGCGAAGTTTCCTCTTCGTTAAATTGTTATATGGTTGGAATTGGAAAATGATACATGTAGTAATTGCTATAATGTCTTGGGTAATGTGATACTTGGCAATTGTTGTGCTCATGTTTAAGCTCTTGCATCATATGCTTTGCACCCATTAATGAAGAAATACATAGAGCATGCTAAAATTTGGTTTGCATAATTGGTCTCTCTAAGGTCTAGATAATTTCTAGTATTGAGTTTGAACAACAAGGAAGACGGTGTAGAGTCTTATAATGTTTACAATATGTCTTTTATGTGAGTTTTGCTGCACCAGTTCATCCTTGTGTTTGTTTCAAATAAGCCTTGCTAGCCTAAACCTTGTATCGAGAGGGAATACTTCTCATGCATCCAAAATACTTGAGCCAACCACTATGCCATTTGTGTCCACCATACCTACCTACTACATGGTATTTCCTGCCATTCCAAAGTAAATTGCTTGAGTGCCACCTTTAAACAATTCAAAATTTATCACCTCTGATTTGTGTCAATGTTTTATAGCTCATGAGGAAGTATGTGGTGTTTATCTTTCAATCTTGTTGGGCAACTTTCACCAATGGACTAGTGGCTTCATCCGCTTATCCAATAATTTTGCAAAAAGAGCTGGCAATGGGATTCCCAGTCCCAAATTAATTAACAAAAATAGACACTCCTCCATGGTATGTGATTGTTGGACGGCACCCGAAGGATTCGGTTAGCCATGGCTTGTGTAAGCAAAGGTTGGGAGGAGTGTCATCATAATAAAACTAAAATAAAAAAGGCACTCCTTCATGGTATGAGATTGTTGGCAGGCACCCGAGGATTCGGTTAGCCATGGTTTGTGAAAGAAAGGTTGGAAGGAGTGCCACCCAAAAATAAAATAAAATGGGAGCCGCTCTTTGAAGGTTTGCCTGGCAAGGGGGTTAGAGTACCCGCTACCATTCGTTGACAACAACATACACCTCTCAAAACTTTATTTTTATGCTCTCTTTATGTTTTCAAAATCAAAGCTCTAGCACAAATATAGCAATCAATGCTTTCCTCTTTGAAGGACCTTTCTTTTACTTTTATTGTTGAGTCAGTTCACCTATTTCTCTCCACCTCAAGAAGCAAACACTTGTGTGAACTGTGCATTGATTCCTACATATTTGCATATTGCACTTGTTATATTACTCTGTGTTGACAATATCCATGAGATATACATGTTATAAGTTGAAAGCAACCGCTGAAACTTAATCTTCCTTTGTGTTGCTTCAATACCTTTACTTTGAATTATTGCTTTATGAGTTAACTCTTATGCAAGACTTATTGATGCTTGTCTTGAAGTGCTATTCATGAAAAGTCTTTGCTTTATGATTCACTTGTTTACTCATGTCATATACATTGTTTTGATCGCTGCATTCGCTACATATGCTTTACAAATAGTATGATCAAGGTTATGATGGCATGTCACTCCAGAAATTATCTGTGTTATCGTTTTACTCGCTCGGACGAGCGTAACTAAGCTTGGGGATGCTGATACGTCTCCGACGTATCGATAATTTCTTATGTTCCATGCCACATTATTGATGTTATCTACATGTTTTATGCACACTTTATGTCATATTCGTGCATTTTCTGGAACTAACCTATTAACAAGATGCCGAAGTGCCAGTTCCTGTTTTCTGCTGTTTTTGGTTTCAGAAATCCTAGTAACGAAATATTCTCGGAATTGGACGAAATCAACGCCCAGGTTCCTATTTTCACCGGAAGCATCCAGAACACACGAGAAGGACCAGAGGGGGGGCACAGGCCCACCAAACCCTAGGCCGGCGCGGCCAGGGGGGGCCCGCGCCACCCTATGGTGTGGGCACCCCTTCGACCCTCCTGCGCCGCCTCTTCGCCTATTTAAAGCCTCCGTCGCGAAAACCCTGATGCGTTCGACGAAACCCACAGAAACCTTCCAGAGCCGCCGCCATCGCGAAGCCAAGATCCGGGGACAGAGTCTCTGTTCCGGCACGCTGCCGAAACGGGGAAGTGCCCCCGGAAGGCTTCTCCATCGACACCGCTGCCATCTCCACCGCCATCTTCATCACCGCTGCTGCTCCCATGAGGAGGGAGTAGTTCTCCATCGAGGCTCGGGGCTGTACCGGTAGCTATGTGGTTCATCTCTCTCCTATGTACTTCAATACAATAATCTCATGAGCTGCCTTACATGATTGAGATTCATATGATGATGCTTGTAATCTAGATGTCGTTATGCTAGTCAAGTGAATTTTACTTATGTGATCTCCGGAGACTCCTTGTCCCACGTGTGTAAAGGTGACAGTGTGTGCACCGTGTGGGTCTCTTAGGCTATATTTCACAGAATACTTATTCACTGATGAATGGCATAGTGAGGTGCTTATTTATATCTCTTTATGATTGCAATGTATTTTGTATCACAATTTATCTATGTGCTACTCTAGCAATGTTATTAAAGTAGTTTTATTCCTCCTGCACGATGTAATGGTGACAGTATGTGCATCCGTGTTAGTACTTGGTTTATGCTATGATCATGATCTCTTGTAGAATATGAAGTTAACTATTGCTATGATAGTATTGATGTGTACTATTCCTCCTACATAAGCATGAAGGTGACAGTGTGCATGCTATGTTAGTACTTGGTTTAGTCGAATTGATCTTTCATGCACTCTAAGGTTACTTAAATATGAACATTGAATTGTGGAGCTTGTTAACTCCGACATTGAGGGTTCGTGTAATCCTACGCAATGTGTTCATCATCCAACAAGAGTGTAGAGTGTGCATTTATCTATTCTGTTATGTGATCAATGTTGAGAGTGTCCACTAGTGAAAGTCTAATCCCTAGGCCTTGTTCCTAAATACTGCTGCAATACTACCACCATCAACTACACGCCAGCAAGCTATTTTCTGGCACCGTTGCTACTGCTCATACTTATTCATACCACCTGTATTTCACTATCTCTTCGCCGAACTAGTGCACCTATTAGGTGTGTTGGGGACACAAGAGACTTCTTGCTTTGTGGTTGCAGGGTTGCATGAGAGGGATATCTTTGACCTCTTCCTCCCTGAGTTCGATAAACCTTGGGTGATCCACTTAAGGGAAACTTGCTGCTGTTCTACAAACCTCTGCTCTTGGAGGCCCAACACTGTCTACAGGAAAAGGAGGGGGCGTAGACATCAGACATCAATCATCCAGCAAGCATAGATTTCCATTAAATCTCAAAGTATGTACATTGCTATTACAAAAGAAAGGTCACTACTGGACTACTGAAGCAGTTGTCGCCGAAACTACTAAGGCGACATCATCAAAAGATAGAACTAAAAACAAGAGGACAGGATGGTCTACTTGACCTCCGGCTTGGATGCACTTGGAGCAGGTGTTGGTTTCACACCAAGGAAGGAAAGAATTGGTTTGGAGGGAGGCTTGGCAGCTTTAATCAGAGATTGCCACTTTTTCGTCTCCATTTCCTTTATGTCGCCAACTTTGGTCCAGTCGACGTTTTGTTGGCTATCCGCAATAAGCGCAATGGTGCCCTCAACACCAATCTTCAGGCCCTCTTGGCGAAGTTTAAGCCCAAGATCTTCTGGCACATTGAACGACTTGGCAAGAGCGACGAAGGTATTGGGCTCCTCTTTCTTCGGAAAGAAATAGGGGAAAAGCTTCGACAGACCTGCTTCAGCATCAGCAAGGCCTTCGCGTGCTTCATCCCCATGAATTTCAAGAAGAGTCAGCGCGTCGAGCAGCTCGTCGCCTACAGGACCATCCACCTCATAGTCTTGATGAGTTCTCCCTGAAGACAAAACAAAGGATAGCTCGTAAATAAAATGTTTGGAAAATGTGAAGTAACTCGAGAGAAACAGAGGGGATCAAAATACTTACTAACAAAATGTCGACACTGCGATTCCAGGCGACTGAGGATCTCTGTCTCTCGAGCAGATTGCTCGGTTATATTTTCACTCAAAGAAGTTTCCGCGTCATGAAGTCTCTTACGAAGATCTTCGACGGCGGCAGCATGTGATTCAGCCTTTTTGCGAGCTTTTTCGCTCTGCTCTAACTTAGCAGCAAGAGCGTTAGCACGCTTATTGGCTTCCGCAAGTTGTCCTGACAAAATACGCGACAATTAAATGTTATGACAAAAATAGTGGAGTGAATGCAACAAAGGAGATGGATGAAGATAGTACCTTCCAGTTTCGTGCTATGATCACGATACCCGACGAATTGGGTACCAAGACGGATAAATTCCTTCATTAAAGGCTGAAAGGAGGACCAAAAGAAAAATAAGTCAATATAGCTAGTTTGGAGTCGACAGCATATCGTAAGAAACAAAGCAGAGATAAAAACACTGAAAGGCTCGGCACGTGAGCAAAAAAGAGAAGATTGAAACACTTACATCATCTAATGAAGGTGTCGAAGAGTCACCAGAGAATATGATGGTTTCCTTGTATGGCTCGACCCTTGCCCTCTTTGGCGAAGAGGCACGGGGGCTCGCAGGTGGAGTCGAATGCTCGACGTTTTGTTGAGGAGGCGAAGTTTCCTCCCCATCACGCTGAGTTTCGGACACAACTAAAGTACGCGACGTACTCGTTCGAGCAGCCGCGTCAGTAGGTTGTTCCTCTTCCTCGTCATCACTACAATAAAAATGGTGGCACTATAAGAAGCAAGATAGACAAGAAACGTCAAAGAAAAAAGTAAAGAGTAAGAAGTAATTTACGAGTTGACGAGGGCATCAGTATATGGATTGAAAGCTGCCTTCTTATCTGAAGACTCAGCTTCTTCGGCTTTGGAGGTGCCGGAATCTTTGACTTCATCCCTTTTCCTCTTCATCCTTGGAGAAGCGTGAGGAAGAGAGTGTGTCGAGGCAGTGGTTTCTGACTCAGCGGAAGCCGCGGATTTGTGAGAACCCGCGATTTCAGTGGCAGGGCGCGAGGTGCTTTGGTTGTCATCGTCGACAACGGTACGGTCCTCAACTTCTCCACCTTCAGGAAGAGGAGGAAGAGAAACAAGGACAGGGTGTTCCTGAGAAAAAAAAAGAACGTCGACAAAAAGGCGTTAACAAGATAGTAGTCGACAAATAATAAACTCGAGGAGGCAATATAGCAATTAAAAGGGAAAAATTACCTCGGGAAGGGAATTGGCGCTACTATATGGCGCAATACGGCAAGAACTTGGAACTGAATCCTTCTTGTTGAGCGATGAGATTTTGCGGATAAGCTTTTCAAAATCCTTCAAAGGAAGATCTTTTGAGAGCCTATCGACATCTTTTTCACCAGCGTACTTCCAGAAGGGGTTTTTGCGAGCTTGAAGAGGCTGCACTCTAGTCCTAAGGAAATAAGCGGTAATCTCAATACCCGAAAGTTCCTTGCCGCGGGTGTTTTGTAGCTCGTGGATGCGAGTCATCAACGCCTCTGTCGCCAACTTCTCAGCATCAGTAGCTTCAGCATCCCAAGAACGGCGCGAAGGATTTTGGTTTCTCCGTCAAAAGGGGCAATGTTTTCCTCCACTGGATTAGAGCTTTCTTCATGGATGTACAGCCACTTCTTCCGCCAACCTTGGACGGAGTCGGGAAATTTGACGTTGAAATATTCGACATCAGAACGAACACAGATAACAACGCCGCCAATGTTATAGGTGACGTTGTGAGAGCCATTACGGCGGATGCAAAAGATGCGCTTCCACAGAGCCCAATTGGGTTGGACCCCGAGGAAGCACTCACATAGTGTGATAAAAATCGAGATGTGGAGGATGGAATTGGGCGTCAGATGATGTAACTGAAGCCCATAGACAAAAAGGAGACCACGGAGAAACTCGTGGATTGGAGGAGAAAGACCTCGGATGAGGTGGTCAACGAAACTAACCCGATAGTCGATTGGAGGCCTCGGGTAGCTCTCCTCCTTGGGGAATTGGAGCGAGTCCTCCTTCTTGTTGAATCCCATCTTCCTCAGCAAGTTGATGTCTTGGGCAGAGATCTTGGATCTCTCCCACTCGGCGCTTCCCAGATCTGTTGTCATCATCTTCGACTCCGGCGTGCTATGCCTAGTCAAATGAATGCGTGGCAGCATTAATGGACTTGGCGGCGAAGGGTGTGAGAGTGGTTGAGTGCTTGAAGCAAGGGAAGCAATAGAGGATGTGCAGAGGAGGAGTAGAGATGCGGCGCGAGTGAAAGTGCTGAAGGAGGAAGACGATGGCTTTATGTAGTGGTGCGGCGAGTCGACGCAACCGTTGGATGGAAAAATTATGGTGCAGATGGCAAACACGTGGACAAGGGGTAAAAATGGATTTTTACTGAGAAGTGAACGGACAGGTGATATAGTATGAGTGCCAGAAAAAGCGGAGGACGTGTGTCCCCCACTTGCACGACGTGTCAATTGGATAGGAAAATTGGACCCACAAGGCAGAGAGAGAAGCGGTTCTCGCATATTCCCGATACAGTAATCGTGGCTATCGTAAGCAATGATGTCACCTTGACAAGAGAAATTTTCGACAAAGACGCATGACAAAAATTTCGACAGCAAAAGATTATTGATTATTTCGGGAGCCTTTGATCAAATACAAGTTTTTGCCCAAATGCTCGGGGGCTACTTTGGAAAAAATGAAAAGTTCGAGAAAGACAAAATCGAAATGGTATGAGCCTATGATCAAATACAAAATATTTGCTCATAGCCTCGGGGGCTACTCCCATCGGGAGCGCTGTTCGCGCACCCGAGAAATTTGAAAATTTCGGAAGAAAAAGAAAATATAGCGGCATAAAGTGTGGAGCCTACACCCAAGCACAAGTCCTTGGCTGTAGCCTCGGGGGCTACTCCCATCGGGAACGCTGTTCGCGTGCCCGATGAAATTAAAAAAAAAGATAGAAGAACAAGAGAGTATATTTTGAGTTAAAGTAACTCTACATATACTCCCATCGGGAGAGCAATATAAGTCATCAGTTGACTCAATAAAATGTGCCATTCCAACAGCCGAATAAGCACTCGACAATATATTCTCAGAACGCCAAAGTTGCGAACAATTTCTAAATGCCGCAAAACTTTGCGAAGGTAAGACCCCAGATCCGTTCTGAGTGGCGTGGCGCCGTCTCTGACGTCGGTTTGCTACTTTTATCCGTATCAACAGATACGAAGAAAAATCCTAACGGACGCGTTAGGTACCCGATAAAATATGACTGGGACTCGACAGAATGGTAAGACCTTAAGCGGCACCTGTCGAAGTTTACACCAGTATCCCGAGATCATGTCCGGGGACGTGATCTTGAAGTAGGTTTTTGCGGATTGCCACTAGAGCAGTTAACTAGTACCTGATCCGTCAGATGAACTAGCCCCAATCACCATTATCCCTGTACAATATAGAAATTTGTATGAAGAAATATAGAGAAGTTTAAAGTTGTAGAGTAAATCTTAACAGTGGAGATTTTCCTTGACTCTGCGATTCAAGCAAAATCTCGGGGGCTACTGACATAGGCATCCCCAATGGGCCTGCCGAAGATAATACCCGGGGTTTACTGAAGGTCCACGACTCGAAGAATAAGAAGAATCGGAAGCCCAAGTTGTTATTAAGGAAAGCTAGAGTTGTATTAGGAGACGATGTTTGTAATCTTGCGGGATGAGTTAGAAACCTTCCCGGACTCTGTAACTTGTACAATACGAATCCCTCGGCTCCACCTCCTATATAAGGGGGAGTCGAGGGACAAAGAAAGCATCGAATCTACTGTCAACACAACCCTAGTTTTATATTCATCGAGTACTTTTCGGCTGAAACCTTCGAGATCTACTTGCCCTCTACATCTAACTAAACCCTAGTCTACAATCCGTAGGCATTGACAAGTTAATACCTTGTCACCGGCCACACCAAAGCCATTGTGGCCGCACCCCTCATAGTGTCCGGCCACCTCCCCCTCTCCCAAACCCTAGCCGCCGCCCTCTCCTCCACCTCTCCCGCAACGCTTAGCGAAGCTCCGCCGGAGATCTCCATCGCCACCGCCACCACGCCATCATGCTGCCGGATTCAAGGAGGAGCTACTACTTCTGCTGCCCGCTGGAACGGGGAGAAGGACGTCGTCTTCATCAACACCGAACGTGTGACCGAGTACGGAGGTGCTGCCCGATCGTGGCACCGTGATCAAGATCTTCTACGCGCTTTTGCAAGCGGCAAGTGATCGTCTACCGCAGCAACAAGAGCCTCATCTTGTAGGCTTTGGAAATCTTCAAGGGTGAGTCTCGATCATCTCCTCGTTGCTCCCGTCTTCTAGATTGCATCTTGGCTTGGATTGCGTTCTCGCGGTAGGAAAATTTTTGTTTTCTATGCAACGAATCCCTACACATAGCTCATGGGAAAATAGCCTTAAAAACTATTGTGGTATTGAATATGTTGTTATGTATCTTATTTCTTATAAGTTGCTTGTTGAGCGGTAACCATGTTTCTGGGGACGCCATCAACTTTTACACCTTTGTTGAATATCATGTGAGTTGCTATGCATGTTCGTCTTGTCTGAAGTAAGGGCGATTTTCATGATCAAATGGTTTGAGTATGCATATTGTTAGAGAAGAACATTGGGCCGCTAACTAAAGCCATGAATCATGGTGGAAGTTTCAGTCTAGACACAAATCCTCAATCCCTTATGAGAATATTATCTGTTGTTGAATGCTTAAGCATTAAAAGAGGAGTCCATTATCTGTTTTCTATGTTGTCCCGGTATGGATGTCTAAGTTGAGAATAATCAAAAGCGAGAAATCCAATGCGAACTTTCTCCTTAGACCTCTGTACAGGCGGCATAGAGGTACCCCTTTGTGACACTTGGTTGAAACATATGTTATGCAATGATAATCCGTGTTAATCCAAGCTAATTAGGACAAGGTGCGAGCACTATTGGTATTCTATGCATGAGGCTTGCAACTTATAGGATGTCTTATACATAACACATACGAATTATTACTACCGTTGACAAAATTGTTTCTATGTTTTCAAAATGAAAAGCTCTAGCACAAAAATAGTAATCTATGCTTCCCTCTGCGAAGGGCCTTTCTTTTACTTTATGTTGAGTCAGTTTACCTACTTCCTTCTATCTTAGAAGCAAACACTTGTGTCAACTGTGTGCATTGATTCTTACATGTTTACCTATTGCACTTGTTATATTGCTTTATGTTGACAATTATTCATGAGATATACATGTTAAAGTTGAAAGCAACCGCTGAAACTTATATCTTCCTTTTTGTTGCTTCAAAGCTTTCTACTAAGAATTTATTTCTTTATGAGTTAACTCTTATGAAAGTCTCATTGATGCTTGTCTTGAAAGTACTATTCATGAAAAGTCTTTGCTATATGATACAATTGTTTAATCATTGTCTTTACCATTGCTTCGAATCGCTGCATTCATCTCATATGCTTTACAATAGTATTGATCAAGATTATGATAGCATGTCACTTCAGAAATTATCCTTGTTATCGTTTACCTACTCGAGGGCGAGTAGGAACTAAGCTTGGGGATGCTTGATACGTCTCCAACGTATCTATAATTTCTTATGTTCCATGCTAGTTTTATGACAATACCTACATGTTTTGTTCACACTTTATATCGTTTTGATGCATTTTCCGGAACTAACCTATTAACGAGATGCCGAAGTGCCAGTTCCCGTTTTGTGCTGTTTTTGGTTTCAGAAATCCTACAAAGGAAATATTCTCGGAATTGGACGAAATCAACGCCCAGTATCTTATTTTTCCCGGAAGCTTCCAGAGCACCGAAGAGGGGCCAGAGGGGAGCCAGGGGGGCCCCACCCCACAAGGCGGCGCGGCCAAGGGGGGGGGGGGGGCGCCCCCCTATGGTGTGGCTCCACCAGGACTCTTCCGACTCCGCCCTTCCGCCTATATAAAGCCTCCGTCGCGAAAACCCTAAAGGAATAAGCCACGGGACGAGAAAAGTTACGCAGCCGCCGCCATCGCGAAGCCAAGTTCGGGGGACAGAAGTCTCTGTTCCGGCACGCCGCCGGGACGTGGAATTGCCCCCGGAAGGCATCTCCATCGACATCACCGCCATCTTCATCGCCGCTGCTGTCTCCTATGATGAGGAGGGAGTAGTTCTCCCTCGAGGCTAAGGGCTCTACCGGTAGCTATATGGTTAATCTCTCTCATGTACCTCAATACAATGATCTCATGAGCTGCCTTACATGATTGAGATCCATATGATGATCTTTGTATCACTATTAATCTATGTGCTACTCTAGTGATGTTATTAAAGTAGTCTATTCCTCCTTCATGATGTAAAGGTGACGGTGTGTGCATCATGTAGTACTTGGCATAGGTTATGATTGTGATCTCTTGTAGATTATGGAGTTAACTATTACTATGATAGTATTGATGTGATCTATTCCCCCTTTCAGCGAATTTTTTTTAAATAATACGAATTTTTTATTTAATTCCAGGAATAGCGCGCGATTTCAAAAAATTCCAAAAGTGTGACCCGGTCGGTCAATAGCTGACCGATCGGTCACTAGTAGTCCGACTGGCAGTCGGCTGCTGCTGCTTGTCAGAGGGCAGAAGTAGTTGGTCGATAGCTGACCAATTGGTCAGCTACCGACCAATTGGTCAACTACCGACCGACCACTGCATGGATTTTTAGGTTTATTATTGGCACTTCTCCCCCATTATTTTCTGGCCATATCTTCTCCCTCTCCCGTTCACACCGCCGTGTTTCCCTTCCGCCCTTGTCGCCACCCTTCCCGCCACTTCTTCCCGCCATTCCTTCCCGGCACCATCTCCCACTATATTTTCCCGCCACGCTCTCGGATTTTTTCCTATAAAAGCAGGCATCGACACTCATAGCAGCAGAAGTGCTACTATCTCTCTTTTTTTTCTGTTGGCTCACCCTTAGCCGTCATGAGTGTGTCGTGCTCTGACCAGGAGTTTAGGCCGGTGAAGGCGAAGGCTGCAAGTTTGCCCCCGGGTGTGACTGCGGAGCGGTGTTGGTGCGGCCGTCTTGCTAAGGTTAAGCAGGTGGAGGATTTCTCCGACCAGTTCGGCATGAAATTTTTTATGTGTGCGAGCTATGAGCATGATTCACCCCGTAGTTCAGCTTCGTCGTCCACCAGGCCGCCGGTATGTTTCGACATAATTTTATGTAGGCATAAATTTATTTATGAATGTGATTTAATGTTACTATTTGTGTTGCAGTCTCCCCCGCCCCTATGCAAATGGTTTCACTGGATAGACACGGAGCAGCCAGATTGGGCGCGCCAGGAGGTTGAGGAGAAACACCGGCGTGCGTGGGCAACGTTCTTTGAGGAGGAGCGTAGGGAAAAGGTTCGTGCAAATGAAAAGGCAGAGCGAGAGAGGCAGATACGGAAACTAAGGGCGGAACAAGCTCGTAATCGCGAGGTGAATCAGAAGAGGATGGATGATGAGGCTGCACGTAGGTTTGCAGAGGAAGATGTGCGTAAGGAGGCTCGTGAAGCGGAGAGAAAGAGACTAAGGGAAAGAGCTGCTGAGGCGCAAGTGGCAGAAGAACGCGGCGACAAGTCTGGAAAATGGCCACGGTGGACGCAGAGAAAGTAGAGTGATGTGACCTACTGGCTATGTATCTTAATTTCAGTTATAGTTTGTCGTTGTATCTTAAATTCTGTTGTAGTGATAAGCCGTATTTTAAATTCAGCTGCAATGTATCTTAATTTCAGTTTTAGTACTAATGTGAAATGAATTTGCCGCAAAAATGTTGTGTCAGAAATTTTGGCTCGTTTGTTTCCCGCCAATTTTTCCCGCCCAATTTTTCCCGCTCAATCTTCCCGCCATTTATTCCCGCCCAAATCTGCCGCCACTTTTTCCCGCCTAATTTTTCCCGCTCACATCTTTCCGGCGGCCTGGTGGACGACGAAGCTGAACTACAGGGTGGATCATGCTCATAGCTCGCACACATGAAAAATTTCATGCCGAACGAATCAGAGAAATCCTCCACCTGCTTAACCTTAGCAAGACGGCCGCACCAACACCGCTCCGCAGTCACACCCGGGGGCAAACTTGCAGCCTTCGCCTTCACCGGCCTTAACTCCTGGTCAGAGCACGGCACACTCATGATGGCTAAGGGTGAGCCAACAGAAAAAATAGAGAGATAGAAGCACTTGTGCAGCGATGAGTGTCGATGCCTGCTTTTATAGGGAAAAATCCGAGAGCGTGGCGGAAAAATATAGCTGGAGATGGTGGCGGGATAAATTTGGCGGGAGATGGTGGCGGGATAAATTTGGCGGGAGATGGTGGCGGGAAGAAGTGGCGGGAAGGGTGGAGGGATAAATTTGGCGGGAGATGGTGGCGGGAAGAAGTGGCGGGAAGGGTGGCGGGATAAATTTGGCGGGAGGGAAATACGGCGGTGTGAACGGGAGCGGGAGAAGATATGGCGGGAAAATAATGGGGAGAAGTGCCAGCAGATATCCCTCGTAATAAACGTAAACTAAATCCATGTAGGGGTGGCTGGCCAATTGGTCAGTAGCTGACCAATTGGTCAGTAGCTGACCAATTGGTCAGCTATCGACCAATTACTTTTGGGCCTCTCAGGGGCTGAGCAGCCGACTTGTAATCGGCCGGCTACTGACCGATCGGTCAGTAGCTAACCGACTGGGTCACACTTTTGGAATTTTTTGAAATCGCGCGCTATTCCTGAAATTATATAAAAAATTCGTATTATTTAAAAAAAATTCGCCCCCCTTTCATAGCTTAAAGGTGACAGTGTGTATGCTATGTTAGTACTGGGTCTAAATTGCAACGGTCTATTATGCTCAAGAGGTTACTTAAATATGAACACCGAATGTTGTGGCGCTTGTTAACTCCGGCTTGAGGGAGCTCTTGTAGCCCTACATAATGAATGGTGTTTGTTATCCAACAAAAGAGTGTATGTAGCACAAAGGAAGAGAAGTTATTTATTATGTGATCAATGTTGAGAGTGTGCACTAGTGAAAGTATGATCCCTAGGCCTTGTTTCTGAATAGAAAAGTTACACCACAGAGAATTGCCTCCCACGCCAGCAAGCTATTTTCTGGCACCGTTTCCAACAAGTTCTGCTACATGTTTACTTGCTGTCATAATTATTTCAGATTGTTATTACCACTCATATTCATCTATACCACCTGCGTTTTAATATCTCTTCGCCGAACTAGTGCACCTATACATCTGACAAGTGTACTAGGTGTGTTGGGGACACAAGAGACTTCTTGTATCTTAATTGCAGGGTTGCTTGAGAGGGATATCTCTGACCTCTACCTCCCTGAGTTCGATAAACCTTGGGTGATTCACTTAAGGGAAACTTGCTGCTGTTCTACAAACCTCTGCTCTTGGAGGCTCAACACTGTCTACATGAATAGAAGCGTGCGTAGACAACAAGGTGTTCGACGAGACACGCTGCCGTTGGCACTACCACGGCGACAGCGCCGAGGAGGACGACGACTGAGTGTTGTTTCTTCGCAGTGAAAATAGGCACGCATGTTTTTGGATGCTCTTCCTCGAAAGAACCAACATGGGCTCCGTCACCAACTGGATTTTCCAGTTTGGGTGATTGGGAGTGCCTGAGAGTGTTCTTTCTTGGCAGCTAACACAAGAAACCTGCGAGCCAACACTAGTTAGGTTTCGTTATTTTTCAATGTTTTATATTTGTGTCAACCATGGTTTAAACTATGTATTAGTTTGTGGAAAACCATGTTCCAAATTATATCTTCGTGTAAACCATGTTCCCAATTATGTACGGAGTATTAGTTTGTGGAATGTTTCTTCTCTTTATTCAATTTTCTATGCTTTTATTTGTGATTTTAATTCAAAACATCTATCGGGGCCACCGGTTTGGGGCCGCCGGTGTGGGAACAGCTCCCCCAAATAGAGTAAGCAGTGCCAGCGTCCCCGATACGGAAGTGTCGGCGCCTCTGCCGGCGACTATTTAGGGGCCGCCGGTGGAGATGCTCTTAGACCTTCGTGGTATAACTTGTATTATGTTGATCAAATTAATTACCTAGGGATACGCATAGGGGCAACCCACCGATATGGAGGTACTATTCTACTGATATAACCTATTAAGTACTTGTTTAACGAACACTTTAATTGTAAAAGGTTAAATTACATCATAATTTCATCATATTGTGCAAATCGAATTGGCTAGACTGGTCGCCCGTAGATTTGGACTGGAGATTGTATATCTCCGGCCCAAGGCGGAATCCGGCATCTCCTGCACCAGATATTACGGCCAAAGTTAGAATGTTCGGCCCTCACTAACGCCGGAGATTCTGGTCTCCCAAGGCAGCAACGGCTAGAAATTGTGGGAACCTATAAAGCGACAATTCTTCCCCAAGAGGAGGTTGCCCCTCCCTCTCTCTCTCTCTCATGAATGTTGACCTAAATTTCTAGTACGTCTCTCTCTCTAGCCACTAACGCTTGCTCACCTACCCATTTGAAGAGCAAATCCACTCTCTAAGTCTTGATGTCCTTTCGGGAATTGAGGGAGGAGACCTAGATTTATAATCTCACTATAGGAAATTGGTTTGGCCCATCATTTTATTGTGGAACTTGTTACTCTTGGGTTTCTTGGTAACCCTAGACGGAAGAGGTCATCCTAGAAGCTCAATCATTGTGGTGTAAAAGCTTCTTGGTCACATTGGGAACCTCCAATTCAGTTGTGTAGACTGCCCAACATTGTCGTAAAGGTTTTGGTTTCTGACTTTCAGGTCACCTCATAATAAAGTGTGGACTAACCTTTGTGGTTTGTTCACGGGAGAAGAGGGTGAGACCTTTGTGGTGCCACACCTCTCCAACCGTCCAATGTATGCGCACTCGCCTCAAAAGAAAGGAACTACGGGAATTAACCTTATGTTTCCTTGTGTCTTCATTGTCGTTACTTCTATCATTTACTAGTTGTATCTTGTTTACTTGCTTTCTTGTATCTTTTCATATAGGATTGTCCACTTGGTTTCTATACAATCTATATTCTCGTGAAGCCTTAATTTGCAAACAGAACTAAAAAATTGTTAGCGTTGATCGCTTCAGAATGTGTAAAATAATTTGCATGTGTATACTTCACAGTTTTCCATTTTTCATAGTACCATTTATGTGTTACAAATTTGTCGAGATGTCAAACTAAGGCATCTTTAGCATATACTAGTATATATCTCATCGGAAATATCCTATAGATTATGGTCTAAAAGGTATCATTCTCTATATATTTCCATCTTCGGTAGATAGTCTAAATTGTATCCTCAATATTCTCTCGGGTATATTTTAATAATGTATAACTACCATCAGGGACGAAGCCAGGAATGTTACTTGGAGAGGGCCAGATAGGCAAATATTCAAAAATTTAGGGAGCAATTCACAAATATTTTGGTGGATCTTTTTAGCACAGTTTCCAGCATAGGGGGGCATGGCCCCAGCTGGCACCCCTAGCTCCGCCCTAACTACCATTTATAACAGCTCTAATTCTCAACGATTGTATTTCAAACGGCTACTTTTTCAACGGCTATTTTTCCAACGGCTATATTTCTAATCTATATAAACCACTCCTCTCCCCCTCTTCTAGCATTCTAGGATATGGCTCTTCTCGGCTCTCTCTTTTCAATCTCTTCTCCCACACCGCAAGAGTGATAGCCACTTTGTTAAGGAGATGTTCATGAATCAATCTCCATCTGTCGAAAACAAACCTATTATCGCGGCATTCGCAATACACAAGGAGGTTTGAGAGGTGAATGTTTGACGTCATGGCAGCTCCAAGCCTAGTTGTGAGACAATTAGTCGCTACCCTCTTACTGGTTCTGGCACAGGTTGGTAACTAATTCGTTAGTTATTTCTTTACTATTTTGTTGCTCTATTTCCGGTGGCAGGCCCCAGCCACTTCACTTCTCAATTGTGCTGATTGTCTGCCCCTCTCACCAGGTGGCAGAGTGAGTTCAGAAAGGGAAAAGGAAGAAATGAAGAGGTGTTGTACTTGGTTGGTAGAGGAGGTGGGATGGAGAGATGCTTTTTTTATATCCAACTAAAAGGGCAACAACAGCCAGTTTGGTATGAAATTATCAGATACTACCTCCGCTCCTATGAATTAGTCTTATATGCGTCTCGAGACAAAATTTGACCAAAAAAGTTAAGCAAAAAATATCTCTGTTATATATACATAATTGATATTGTTAGATTCGTATTGAAAATACTTTCTAATGATACCAATTATATATTAAATACTTATATCTACATAAATGGATTAATTCTTGGTCAAAGACAAATCTTGAAAAGCATGTAGGGCTTATTCATTGGAATGAAGTGAGTAACATACTACATACGACATCATGCAAAAAAACATCTATCGACCTTTACGGGCAACTTGTGATGCTTCGATTGTTTATTCTTGGTAACAGAACCCTTTTCTGTGACACAACTCTTTCATTTCTGCTCTCCACTGCAACCACCAATTGACTAGTGTCTATGCCTTCAAACTAACATTGTGATTGTGCTCGCAATAATCAAGGTGCAACAATGGGGAAACAACACTCATCGCATGTCAACAAGGAAGAAAGTGCAGACGAAGCGTAGCATGGAGCTGTGCATCACTGCACGGCCTCCGCAAGAACGCTGGAGCATCAGGGAAATTGTCAACTTCAAGATTGCCATAGGCATGTACAGCAAAAATGATGCAGACACTCGATAACTCAAATTCACATTAACAGCGGTTTGCAGAGATTTAGATGCAATTTTACCTTTCTGAAGTGCACATTTTATACTGGAATGGTATATACTTTATGTGCTTTCAGCTTATGGTATATATTTTTATGGCTTTCAGCTTTGAGTGGCCAACACAAAACTCACCGTCCATTTTTGGCCATTTGGGGCTAATGATTTGTGCAGGTTCAATACTGGACAAGAGTTGCACAGTTTGTCAGCACAAAGACTACTCACCAGGCATGTATTCACCCACTTCCAGTATTTCATATAGAATATCAAAACAATAACTTCTAGGGCAAATTTTCTCTTGCAACTTGAAACAGATTTTCAGCTAAATGGTGTATGAAATGTGTGGCTTTCACTGTTTATTCTCTCAGATCTGGATTTATGCTGAAGAATATAATTTCAATCGCCATCATACACAATCAAGGTGAAATAGGAAAAAAAACATGCCTTCTGCAGAAGAACAGGTTGGCTTGTAATATTTCATCCTATGTAAGAAGAAATTTTGGAACAGCTATTAGAGAAGTAGAGCAGATACAAACACTTTAATGACAGATCCAGCAACAATATTTTTCACCTATATCCATGTTCTACTTCTACCTAACCTAATGACATTTGCCATCACATGCCCATGGACATAGGATTTCAGTATATACACACACGTGCACATTGGTTAATACAATGCACCGAAGTGTCAAAAGATTATGCAGAAGGTTAATTTAGCAATGAGAAGGATCGCCGCTTCTCCAAATGAATAATCAATAAGAGAGCAACGCACTACATACTGACCCTACATGCCAACATTAGACAAAAATGCTCTACCCCTTCACCTACACTGTAACAATTTTACAACAGCTGCGAAAGATGACCGAGATGGATCTCAAGATGAAATGTAAGCTGCAAGACAGGTCAAACCTCCCAGTTTTCACAGAGTATGCAGCTTTTCCATGAACTTTCTGACCTTCCCATCAGATCCACAGAGCTCATAACTCAGCCACGAGAATGTAGTCCAAGGGCCAATTTGGCACCTTGGCAGAAACAATTGCTCGAGCGCTTCACACTAGCTGCATCGGTCAAATAAGTTGTAAGTGCAGATGAATAATTGCTTCAACCTTCCGGTGAGGGTGGCCTACGACCATATGGTACATAATTGGAGGTTTCCTGGCCAACTGATGTTGGTGTTCGGGCAAGAGGGTTCCATCGATCAAAGATGATTCGTCCGCCTCGTCCAATTCTACCTCGGCACCGAAATGGTGGCATGGTGTCACCATTCTCAATGGGAGGATCTGGTGGCAACTTGATACCCGCTGCCACCAACTTCCCAGGATCCAGTGGTCTTGTGAATAACAATACTGGTTCCTCAGGATCCTGCAATCCAGAAACTGGTAAATAGACTTGACAGAAAAATGGTAAGAACAATTTGTTCCTTTACAGATCCATAAATGTAAGTGACTGGGGTTAATAGATAATTCAACATCGCACTCTGGAAAGAGACTAACGATAATAGATCACTAAAGCTCATTGTCCAAAAAAATTATAAAAGCTAGAACTTGCTATAAATGATTAAAAAAATGTTTCTCACTGGTTACTGGATGAAACCATATTTATTTCCAAGTTCTACTTCTAGCTTCTAAATAGTATTCTAAATCATCCGTCTAAAAACTATCTTGTTGCTTTTGGAGGTGCCAGTAAGTAGCAGCAAAGAACTGCTTGCTACCAATTTTTGCTCAACTCTCATGGCTGGTAAGAGAAAAGAGGCGGTGACAGGAAGATAAGAGTACCCTTTTAAATGCCCAGCCATTATTCTGAGGTCTCCTTTTCAGTTCCCGCTCACGCTTTATACGCAATGTAGGGATTACTGATAGCTTGTTATCAGAGTACCGGGGATGGAGAACAGGTGGCCGATAATATGGCTGTTCAGTTGTGGTGTCATCCGAATCCGCATAATCATCATCACTTGACCCATATCTGCTAGAGACTTGCTGGAACCCTGACAATGCAGTCCCATCATCAACAAGCTGGGCCTCATGCTGAATGAGAAAAGGGAAACAATAGTAAATTAGGAGGCTGACAAGAATCAAACCAATCTGAAGCAAGGTAACAGACCAGAGCATCAAACAAACTGGGTCATAAGATCAGTTAATGATAAACATTTTGTTGAATGAAAGTGCACCATAATACCAGGTAGAAATATCTATTCAATTTGGCCAGCATTATCTTCTACATAATGTGCAGAATAACATCACACAGGTACATAGGTGCAAGTGGTATTTGGTTCCATCACAGTGGCAATGTAATTATTTACACCCATTCACCACAACCATGTGATGCAAGTGGTGTGCTCTTATTTGGATTTCTACGTTGTGTTTCTTATTGAAAAGTTATACAAACTAATGAAGGTGACTTCTAGACTGAAAAATGCAAGATGATTCTTATGTACCTTATATTGCATCTGAATGCGCTGAAGGTTGACTTCGCATTCCATGAACTCCCGCTTTGTCTCTTCCCTCTACAACACATATATATTATAATTAGAAGTTAAATTTGGTGATGCTGAAGAACCACTGTAAGATTTTAGTTCATGCATGAAACTACCTTAATCAGAGCCCCCATTAATGCCTTTGCTTGGTCCAAGTTGCGTCGTACCTAATAAATTTCAAGCTAGATTAGTAAGCAGAAAAAAACAATGAAACAGAACACAGCAAAAAAAAGTTGTAACGCAATACTTCAGAAAGCTACAGCTAGATAATTATACTTCAGTGGAATAAGGCGACAAAAGAAATAATTAGATCAGCACTTTTAAAATTGTACATTGAAATGAGAAATGGTGATGAAGAGATAATTAGTACTACCTCCATTCCAATGAATAAGGCTTGTATTATTTTTGAAAAGTCAAACCATCTAAAGTTTCACCAAGTTTTTTACAAAAAAATATTAACATGCAAAATACAAAATCAATATAATTAGATATATCATGAAATTTATTTTCATATGATATCTATAGAATATCATATTCGTTGATAGATTTTTCTAAAAGTTTAGCTTGCCTTTTCGGAAAAAAAAAACATAAGCCTTATTCATTGGAACAGAGGTAGCACTTTGGTTCATGGAAGGGAAACACATAATGGCATTTCATAAAATTATAGTTTGGACAGTGTAATTAGACGCAATGCTTCTACCAAGTGAAAACATCTAACTCATACAAAGTTCCTCCGTAGTTAAAGTACAATTACTGAATTAGCAGTTTCTTTGGCATACTGATGCAGAACAGCATCATGCAAAAGAATAACCAGTTGATCGTTAAAGCAGTGGAGCTTTCAGTTCACAAACAGCAAATATATATCTCATTAGTTATATAAACGAAATTCCAATTCAATTGTATTAACTAAGATGTACAGGAATAAGAAATGCAGTATGAACAAAATAGTAAATTAAACTTACCAGGCGAAGTTTTTCAAATGACTGGATATTATTTTCCCGTCTTTGCATCTGGATAAGGAAGCAAACATTACGTATACGCAAGAGAAATATGATTGCAGGCAGGCATTATTCAAGAAAAAGTTTCTCCAGTACATTCAAAGTAAGTCTGGCCTAAAGCCACTCACCCTTCTTGTATGAAGACGATGGGCCTTTTCTCTTGGTCTGAATACATTATATGGGTTTGTATCATTCACCGGCGGAGGAGGCTTCAAAAAACCAAAAGTAAATTTGTCAATAGTAATGAAACAGAGCCATATTAGGACATCTTAACAATTCTCCTGACGAAACTAGCCTTGACTAAACCTTTGCTATCAAGCACACTTGTTGGGTTGGAAGCTTACAAGTCTAATGATTAAGCAGGATCCATTTACTTATGATACCTAATTGGCACTTATTAGATGAGCCTTTAAAGCCTTTTTAAGCAAACCTAGTTAAACTCCTGTGGATTCGTTTGGTTGGAGGAACAAAGGTGGATGGATTGGGGCCATCCAGCTTGATTTTCTATTTGGTTGGATGGACGTGATAAAAGAATACAAAAAACGTTGGCTAGCCCTTTTCATATCATTCCTCCAACTGATCAGTGGGATGAGCACAAAAAGGTGCTCCACCCCAACCCATTCACCCTCATCCTCCAACACAGACCCTGTCCGATCACAATGTGTAGGTCTCATGAACATGGCTTTGGGCCTTAAACGGCCTTATGCGAGTCGAAGAAATCTCCCTTCAATATGGCTTGGTTCGCGTTGGAAATGGGGAATCTGTCCGTCTTTTGGGAAGATGAATGGCTAGGATGCATGTTTTTTCTGCTTCATATACCAAGGTTATTTAACATCGTACGTCTAAACATGCTACGGTGACTGCTGTTCTTGTGGCGGCCAATCCAAATATGGACTTTGACTTGTCGCTCATAGGCCACCTTTTGTTATTGGAATGCCACTGTCCTCAAGGTGACATAGGTGCAACAGTATAAGGATCAGGGCTCGTTTAGATGGATTTGCATACCAAAGGGTTTTTTTCTGTGCCCTCGATGTATTCGGCATGGGTTCATTTCAGATCAAAATGGTGATGGTGACTTCAATTACTGCTTGAAACCAAGTTATCATTTGGTTTCTTTGTCAGGGGTTATTCTCAGAAGGGAGAATTCCATTAAACGCAAATGGCAGGGGGGCACCCAATGCAGTTTTCATTTTGAACAAGAAAACTATACAACATTTTTTCTGGAGTTACAAGTTCATTAAGCAAGCCTATAGCCCTATTTTCCCTAAGTTTGATGTAGGGCTTCATTTTGGGAGTGTATGGATGCAGTACAAAATTAATGAACTAATCATGTTGGGTCCTGACATCTTAACAAACTTATCTTATTTTCAACAATAGGAACATGCTACTGCACTAAGAAAAACCAATATTTGAGGATCTCCAGATGGTTTGCAGTCAAGTATTTAATTTAACATGTGTTAACTCTCTTAGCAATCACCTATACAGTCATTGAAATAGTTCTAACATGATCACTGCCTCGTCTGGTGACATGATCTAGCAGCAGTCAGAACTTCCTGTGGTAGCCAACACACACAGAAGAAAGGAACATTTCACTTCTGGCATCCTGGATATATCATAGCATTCGGTAGAAACAGCATCCAAGAAGAACATCTACCGACACCTAGAGGAACATAACACCGTAGTGTCACAGTCAAAGACATTAAATAAAGTTAGCTAACCTGCAAACGCCGCAGAATAGGCTTTTGCCACCGTTCCCTCTGATAAAAAAAAGCAGTAAACATAAGTAATGCAGCAAACATAACTAAGCTCAATATCATTTTCTGTAAGATTGAGAAGTATCTATATCCAGTAGAACAAGAAATTTCCGAACATGCAAAACAAATAAACTATGAGAAAATTAGGTATGACAGGCAATGAGATCGAGCTATGCTACAGCATTTAGAAGGTAAGATTATGCTTGGAGTCGTATACTGAAGAAGACAATGTGCTGTATTCTGACAATGGAGAATACCTTAGCTTTCCAAAAGTTATATACAGCTTGGAAAACGGCATACCGAACAGATAAATATTGCAAAGCCTGTACAGAGAAGCACTTGGTAAGAAAAACAATCTGTAAGATATAAATATAATAAAAAGACAACAAAACTAATGAAAAGGAAAACATGTCTCTTTCCAGGTATCTTGAAAAGACAAAATCCTAAATCATATAATCTGCAATTAATAACAAAAAAAACAGATTTTATGTGCATATGCCCCGTTAACTTAATCGATATTTAACAGTAAAGCTTGAAATCCTTTTAAATTAACATCATATGTGAGCAATCGGGGTCAATTCTGAAGGATATATTAATCGATATGAAGCAAGACATAGAAAACGTGTATGCAATGTCTAAACTAATACCATTTGACAATCATAGCATAGCAGTATGACCTTTGTCTCTCTAGCCCATTGGACCCTGAACTATGAGATGTTGGGATGTGAGTCAAGTTTGCACTAGTAAATTACGCTCACCCTCTCACAACAAAAGTAATGTGTTAATTCAGTTCAACCCCCATATGAACCAATCAACACTTATTATTGAAGTCGATATTGCTTACAAGCTTAGCTATTCTGTGCATGTCCATATAATATTCTAGGCCAAGTTCATGCCAACTAGAGAGATGCAGTGCGAGATTTACCCTCAGCGCCGACAGTAAGACAACAGAGATGGACATGTATGGATAATTGGATACTGAAACTGTAATATCTATTTTTGCCAACCAAGGACAAGATATATGGCATTCAACATAATCATCATCAATACCCATTCGGGTTACAGATGTCAACATAATAAAGAACCCAAAACCCACTCGGATTACTCCCCACCAAGTACCCTGCTGCCAACAGCACGATGGCCTACAGTGGTCTGCAACATGCAGAACAGATGGAATTTACTAGGGCTCTGAAAGTGTGTCCAACATGTATAGCAACTTTCTAAATTCAAGTCATATTTCATATTAATAAAAAGGATAGCGAGAGGGGTCCTCAGATAAAGTTTTATCTTATTTCAACTGGCATGAAATGTATAAAATACGATAAAAAATGAATAGCCACTATTTCAGAGTTGATAATGACGGTCAGTGCATCAACTGTATTATTTCCTTGCTCTCCGTTTAGCATAACATCCTACGACCATTGTGTAAGTTTCCATTTAGCATGCTGCTTTACCTCCATAGCAACATCAAGTTGCAAGAGGACTGGAACAGGTCCTATGAAAGTTGGTGTTATGGCTCCTGCTCTTTCTCGAGCTTTGTGATCCAAAAATTCCAACTTGAATAAGAGGACCTCCAACCTGTAATATGCGATTTCACTTAAAATGTAGCTTCGCCAAAAAAAAAACTTAAAATGTAGAAAAACATGCGCACCCCATAAGGGCAAAATGATACAATGGTCAATGTTGTTGTCTAATCCTATACAAATTAGAATGTCACTGAGACAATCCAAATTCTGCGAAAGGAAAAAACCTCTTTTACTGGAAATATGACTCTAAAGAGGATTCTGAACTCAACAAAGCGCAAATCTTGAGCGTTTTCTTACTTTTCAGGGTTGAGATTTTTCCGCTCATTGTTGAAGTCTTCAAGCCATTCTTCATCTTCATTGTCGAGGTCATACTCAACAAATTCACCGATATCGGCCCTTGCTGCAACGGGTAGTCATTATTAGAAACATTCCATAAACAAACAAAATTATTGGCAATGTGAAAAAGGGAATTTCCAGAGGAGAAATAAGAAATAAACCTCCTCTTCCTCGTATATAACATGATGGTTGTGCAAAGGTACGAGTGTAATCCCTTTCATAGGATTCCACATCATCAAACTGCGGCGTTGGTATTTCCTGAGCATTCTTCTTGCTGGGAGTTGGATTTCCCTGCAAATCATTCCGTCGAACATCAGAACACACCAAAAAAATGCGTAGAAGTTCTCGGGCTTACCTTTGTTGGAAAGAAAAACTAAATATTCAGGAAAAAAAAACCTATGCAGTTATGCAATACAGTTGAATTCAACCTGCTAATTGGACTGACATGAGCAATATCTGACAATTAATAACCTATACATAGCAAGCAAACTCGTACGAAACAGTGACCGTTCGTAGAATTGCAGCCACGACTCAAACGTTATCAGTTAGTGACATGACAGTTGATTAAATAATTACCTCGCCGTCAGTGGCAGTAGCAGCGGCAGTGAGGTCGGACCCGGAATGCCGCAGCAGGACCCCTACCCTCGCCGCAGTGACCGCGGCAGCCGTGGGGTCATCGTCCTCGAAGTCCCGCGCCGACTTGAGAATTGGGAGCTTCTTGTGGATGTCGAGAGGCCGCGGCCTGAACGAGAGCCTGCTCATGGCCGCCACCACCACCGCCGCGCGGCCTTATCTCATCTCCACCGCCCGCCCCCTGGTCGCAAACCACGCACACCCTCGCCGGGGGGTCGGGCTCGCGGACGCGCAAACCCTAGGTCCGCGAGCGCCGAGTGGCGGCGGGAGCGGGCGCGGGGGGGCGCGGGCGCGGGAGCCTGGAGGGGCGGTGGGGAGGCGGGGACGGTGGAGGGGGGCTAGGGTTAGGGTTTTGGTTTCTAGGGTTTGAAAGGAGGTGAAAGGGAGGGAAGGGGAGGAAGAAGAAGAAGAAGAAGGGAAGGACGTCGGGGGAAGGAGGTTGGGCTCGACCCCGATGGCCTCAGCGTAGCGTACGTGTACGTACACGTACGGAAGGTGTATTTGTATTGTATCGGTATGTGTACAGTCTACTCATACGATTGTACTCGTATAATCGTAGGGAAATTTATAATTTTAGTTGTTATAATTGAATTGTTTCATTGTATATTTGTGATGTGGTTTTCTTCCCTTTCATTTTCTCATGATAAAATGTATTTTTTTCTTAAACATATGACATCATCGCAAACTCCAAAATTTTAAAATCTCTTAATTTTCGAATAGTGTACTACTCATTTAAGATATGTCTTCACCATGGGCTTGGTCTCCATGAGTACCACATACTCGTATGTTTTAGAGCAAGAATAATTGTTGAGTCCATTGTTGGATCTAGTATGTTTTAGAGCAAGAATAATTGTGGAGTCGACCGTTGGCTCTAGCACATTGCTATGTTATTTATAATTAATTTTGTATAACATAAATTTATATAAAATTAATATAAAATTCCCATATAAAACATGATTATAACATTACATATTATGCAATTATGTGGGAATATGTATCAATAAACTATAAATTCCATTAATGCATTTTACATGCGTCAGTATGCAACCAACAACACGGACTATTTCACAATTGCCATGAACAAATCACTACTCAAACATAAACATAGAGATAGAATAGATCAAGTAAAAAAAATAGATTGCATCACACATCATGTTTGCCAAGGTATTATAGTGGGGATATGCTGTAGATGTTGATAATGACCACGTCGGATGGGGTGGTGCCTACTAGAGGCGATTCCGGCAGCGATTACCCCCTCCGATCTCCACGTACTAGCAGCAGCCTTCAAACTCTTTTGTTTATGTGATTTTAATCTTCGCCTCCGTATATTCTGATATCGCGTCGGGAACCCTTTCTATAGAAGGTTTTAGGTCAAGACGAAGAGGATAACGGTGAAATCGACGGCATCCGAGCAACGAGGTGCAAACGAAGGGTGGTGGCACGACCTAAATAGGAGCTTGTGCCATAGGCCCTCTTTCCGAGAATGTGGGGCTTCAAGCGTCTCGAAAATTCCGAAGCAAGCTCTCTAACCTTGCCCGTTTTGGAGTCTGGTAGCTCATGTAAAGTCAAAAATAGTAACGAATGTGTTCTCTCACATACAAAGTTAGAACCAAAGGAGAGTGGGGTTGTTTAGAAAATCTCAGAAAGCATTAAGAACAATGGTAATAACTACAATATGATGCAAATATATTGAAGTATGTGACAATAAACTACAAATTCCATGTATGCATTTTACATGCATAAGTGACATGCCACTTTTACAACAATATACATTCATATGTAACAATGTGCCAGGGTAAGATGTTTATGTGGCTCATGTTCTATCAAAAGATCCGCTAAATATTGATTTCAGACATACCTTAACTAGTGATAAATGTAATTTTTGGTTGGTGATGGTACACCATTTCGATGAGCCAGGTACGTTCAAACAGAAGTCGCATGACTTCGGATCTATGTCCGGAAAATCTACGTATGAACATCTCTTACGAATCAACATACTAGATTTCTCGGTAGATACCTACGGAAGGCGAAAGTACCCCTTAAATTCAAGATTTGCATGTGGCTCGTACGAACGCTCTTTCTTAACAAGGGTAATTGACTATGAGTGGGATGGGTGTAAAAATGATGATTAGGCAACACAAAGGAATATATCAACATTTATTTATCTCATTTCCTTTTGCTCGTCTTGTATGGTGGATAGTTCATGTTACCTTTAACTTGCCTCCTCCATTGGTTGAACGCGATAAACAAAAACAAAGGCTCAAACTCGAGTGGGGTTTCGCGCTTTGTGTCAGGCTATATGGAATGAAACTATCAAAATTATATTGTTTTGAACATATCTGGTTGCTTGTTTCTTCCATGTTATCCACAAGATATTCAATGGATTGATTTGTGGCCATATCTTTTCTATGTGTAATAGTGGGAAACCATGGAGTTTGGATGCAATCTTCTTATGATGGTTGTAGGATTTTCGCATTTTACCGCGCTCGCGCGCACCTACTTTGCTTATTTCACCAAGATCCTAGAAATAAAGAGGTTGATAGACAAATAAATTAAAGAGATCATTTTTGGACACAGATACGGCGATTGGAAGCAGTAAATACCTTTCATACATTTACCCACGCACATAAGGGCCAAACCAAAGAGAGAAATCGTGAAGTGAAATCTGCATGTGTTTTAACGACCACTGTTACAGTCATGCCTCTCCATACGGCATGACGTGTCGGTTGTTTCGTCTTGACAAATAGTTTCACTCTACAAACAAATCAAATATTCGAGACTCAGAGACACTAAAAGGCTATGAAATCTCGCCTCCGGAAGGGATCTAGAGGGGGAACTCGTAGAAGGAATCCATCTCTGCTTGGATCTTGGAGGCTTTGGCATCAATCTTCATCATCATCAACACCTTCACGATCTTCATACATCTTGTTGTAATCCTAAACTTTGTTATGTATTTTCACTTGTATTCATTCGATCCATGACACACCATTGATTCATATAATCATGATGATGTTATTTGCCTCAATGTGTGAGTAGTTCTATTTGTTATATGGGTGATGGAGAAGCTCTAGCAATACTATTAAATGAAATAAAGGTCTTCAATGATGATGTTATGCGTTGTCGGTTGCATAATACGGAAATCACCGTTGTATGTAGTTGGAGGAACGTGGGCGCTTATTACATGATAAGATCGCACACCTCCACCAAGTATATATTGACAAGGGGAAACGAGATCCAAGAGTTGATGTCCATAACCGTGGGAAACCCTCAATTACTTAACTCCAACCACTAGCTTGCTAACTAGTGGTGGTTATGAGGAGTGTAAATTAGTACTACTAAGTGCACATTTGTTTGGGATCCCACCGTACACACATATTACAAAAACTTCATATTATATATCCTAATCAAACAATAACTATGCTAGGGTGGACCCACAACTCCCTAAAAATGCTTTAACCTTATTAGGTTTCAAGTACTTTACATCACTCACCTTGTCTCTTCTCTCATTTCGCTTTATTTACTATTGCTTTGTTCATAACTCAACAATGACAATCGCTTTCATTTTCACTTTTTTAGACTATGACTCGCTAATATATCTAACTGAAGGTAGCAACGGGCAATTAAACCGTTACCAAATAGCCCCACGGTGGTTTGATACTCTTACTTTTTGAAACTAGCTACATATGTCTTGTGCACTTGCAGACATCACATATTAATAAAATCATGATGCAATGCGTTTTATCGTATTTCATTGATTGATATCCGCATCCACTCTCATGATCTGTGAATTGTACACTCTATACACTCGGGGTATATTTACCTTTTTAGAAATCACAAACGAGATAGGACAAAGCGAAGATCCGACCACTCGGCCTACACCGTTTACAAAAGGTCATTTAAAGTTCCAAATACCTTTTATAAGGAATTTAAAACAAATAAACATTGTTCATCCATGATTCATTTTATAAAATGACTTTCCATATGGATGCTCTCATGGTCATCAGAACTTTATGAACTAGATGATACCCCGCACGTTGCGGTGGGATTTCAATGCACATAAAATAAAGGTTTTTGAATTTATTCAAAATATGACATTATGTGGAGAAAAGGCAGTTTGTTGTGCATCTAGTATAAGTTTACATTGGCATATTTATTCAAAATATGCCATTATGTGGAGATGAGCATCCAGGGAAAAAGGAACGGAAAAAAGAATTTTGTTGACTAAGCTACACATCTTGAAAGCACTTGTCAGAATAGGCTTTAGAAAATACTAATAACTCGTTCAGTTTTTTTTATATTAAGTAAACTGGCATTACGTGGATTCCACAATACATTGCACTTAGCACATTCACGCTCCATACATATTTGTCTCACAAAATAGGCTTCTAGCCAACCTCGTATTATTGAAGTGCCATGATAGAAGACAACTTCTGAACTAGCTTGTACCATCCACACCTCCATATTGGTGGTATAGGGAAGATAGTACGTACATGAGAGAATATATTTATCTTTAGCTTAAAAAAAATAACGAAGATGTTCTGTGGTTGCGTACTATCAAGAAACACCATGGAATGTTTGAATGAATTGTACATAAAACTATATAGTAACCTGCTCGCATTGGTTTGTGTTTCATTTTCTATTACTCTAATCATTTAAAGATTGTGAGGTAGAAGAAATTTACCAAAAGATACGATGGTAACTGGAAGCTGAAACAATACGGAATGTAAAAAGGACAAACTGCAAGATAATTGAGTCTAATATTCATAAATCTATAATAACTAAATAGGAGCAACCCACTAAGTGATTTCTCTTAACATGCAAGCTATCCACCTCATCAAGTATCTTTGACCAATCATAGCCTCCCATGTCAGCAACCTGCCATGTCATTAATATGTTTATTTTTGCATCTAAACCTGGTGAAACCACAGGTCGCCTGTCATATTTTCTGTAGACTGTAGCACTCTTCATCTCCTCTTTTTATTGCTGTCCTATTCGCCTCCTGCACTCACACGACATAATTCCTTCTTTTACTGCTAGCTGTTTCTATTCGTCTCCTCCACCCACACGACAAATCAAAAGAGGATTTATCTCAGCATTTTCATCTCCTCCAATCAAGAGAAACCGATGCCGCCATTAGCCTTTATAGCAGCTCATCTCTATTTTAGTACCAGCAACCGAGCGACGTCTCAACATGTCCATCTCATACGGGCACGGCGTCTTTTCTCCTCCATATCTACTGGACCATGTCCTGCTCTTGCTCTCCTGCTCTCTCCGGGCCATCCACCACATGCTCCGGTTATGGAGGTGGGGCGCTGACCAGGAGAACGGTCCTCATCTTCTAAATGTCCTCGGCTAGCGTTTGCCCAGGACCTGTGTGCTCCCTTGTGAAGCTGTTCATCCTATGCGCACAGGGCACCTTCATCCCCCAGATCCATTCAGTTACATGTGTGTGTGATTTGCAATTCAGGTCATGTCGTGCTCCATAGAATACAAATTGTTTCTTTACTTTTTCTCTAAATTTTACGGTGTGTTCTGTCATGTTATATAATATAGGAACATACCATCCCAACTTGTGTATATGTCAAGCAGCTAGCTGCAACTTCTATGTGCATAGGTATGTCTTCCGGATATTCCTTTTTTAGGAACATTATACCATTGCTATTTTATTGTTTACAGTATGTGGTTATTATTTTAAGCATTAATCATGAATGACTGCCACATATCTCACTTTCTCTAACTTGATTTCTATTGTCTTATTAGCTCCTTCTATATCACACAATATGTTTCTACTTTGCCTTTGGATAACAATCAAAGTTCAGGTATTCCTAATTTATTCTTTTCGGCCAAAATTTTACATTATGGTTGAATCAAAATAGCCACATTACTGATTTTCCTCGAGAGATTTTCAGTGTTTGTGATGATGGGTGTATGTCACTGTTAGCCTACATATCATGTTGATGTAAGCAAGTTTTATTCTTTTTAAATGATATAAGCAGGCTCTTATTTTCAGAATGTTTTTTTTTGCAGGTTTTGGATCTGGAAGCATCTGCCATTGAAGTGTTGTAATGCTCTATGAAGCAACAAATAAAACAAGAGCAGAGTTACCGCAATATTTTCTCATAAAATATTCAGATTTTGAAAGCATAAATAGGATATCTTGAAGAATTGAGTTGTTGTTTAAATATGACAATGTATCCATTTCTATCAACTCTCATTTTTATAATGCATACTCATCAAGATTGCAATAGTTATAACTTTGTTCCCTATGAAAAATCATCAAGGGGTGGCAGATGATTTATTATGAATGTAAAATGTAAATATTAATGTTGCAATTTTCTCCATATATCAACCACATGTATATTTGTATATTGTCTAAACAGTTTGCCTGTCATGTGTGTTTATATTCCCGCCGCAACGCGCGGGGTATTATCTAGTTATATTAAGATACGCAGATGCAAAAGACTATGAGTATCAGCCAAGTGAATGCAACTAATAAATATTTGATACAAATAATCACTTATCTGTACCCATGGTGGTTTTCCCCTTTATGGAAAACTGTCATAAATAACAATATGAAAAAGGATGAGGTTTAATTTCAGACATCTCACCTTTGGAAAACCTCAACCACAAAGAACATAAGAATATGAGGACAACAAAGTGGAGAGATGTAGTCTGCAATAAATAAAAGCAGTAGTGAGACAATAAAAAATCAAAAAGAAAAAAGTATTTCTATGACCGAAGTGATACTTAACCTGAATTAGGGGGATGAGGATTTTTTTTGTAGAAAAATGTTTATTTCCAATATAGATACCAAACTGAATAATAGATGGAACTGTTGCCAAAACTTAGAGAAAGCTCAGCCGTAATTCAAAGCATGTACAGTTGTAGGCAAAGTCACACACAACAATTACAGTTTGACTAAATGATTTTGTATTGTTATATGTAACATTCATGAGCAAACCGAAAATTATCGACCAGCTGAAAAGCAATACATAGAATATGTACACTCACAACAGAGCAACCATGAATCCAAGCAAGAAGTGCAGGTAAACGAACTGCGAGCAGTGTCATCAAAACTTACCGGCATGGGTAGGAGTAGCAGGAAAGGATAGACCCATTGATTGAAGGCATGGCAAGTAAATCCCTGCAGAAAAATGCCAAAACCCAAACGGAAGTGTCACATTAGAAATCCATGAACTTCTGTGCTGTGGTCCGTAGCCAATATGTTTGAACACATGCATTTGATGGAAGATTGCAGGAGAGCAAATTGCATTGCAACTAATTAATTAATGGAAGATTCCAGGGTAACAAATAAATTAGTACATCATGATTTAAAAAAGAGAAGGTGCATCTGTTTAGCCAATGTAAATTAAAATTTAAGAGCAGGAGATTAGAGCTTGCATACCATTGAAAGTAGGTGTTGTGCAGCGACTGCCCCGCAGTACGTACAGACGCTGAGAGCATCCCCACTCGTTGGCGCTCCCCACGCCCAAATCCGGCGAAATTTTCGTCCGGATTGGATGAAGATTTGGCGTGGGGAGCGCCGAAGTTCCAGCCGTCCCCCCGGCAGGAAACCCCCAACCTCGACCATTTGACATATTTCAAACAAATTCAACATAAAATTTAACAAGTTCGGCAAACAAGAGTACGAAAATTGCTGAAACAAATTCGGCGATAATCAGTACAATGTTTAACAAGTGCTGAAACAAATGAAGCACACAATTTCACAATTTTTCAAACAAATTAAGACAGACTAGTTGGCGTCCATTCGCTGTCTCGGCTTGCACTTCCGGCGACCTCGTGCCGACCCACCACGTCGACCAGTTGCCAGTCCGGTGTACATGCTTGCCAAGCAACCAAGGATCATCATGTGCTCGTCGTCTTGGGCGGCTGCTGCCATCTCTTCTTGCATAAGCTCGACGAACATCTGCTCCTCCTCTTCGTCCGAGTCCATGGCCGGCGAGGCAAATGAACGAACACCTGACGGGCGTGGTCGAGGCAACCCGAGCCGCGAGCGACGAGGAGCAAGCAGGCCGGAAAACAGGCCGGCGGAAGAGCAGCCAGATAGGCCGTCGTCCAAAGACGGCGGAATATAGGCAGGTGGGGAAGGAGGGGCGGCGGAATCTGGGCAACAAGCCGGCGGGGTGGTGCCGGCGGCGAGAGAGATACGAGGGGTGGGGGAGATTTTGAGCGACGTGGCGGTGGGGTTCGTGCGTCGAGTCACCGACAGATCGGGCCCTTCCCCGCTTTTCACTCGTCCGGAGTCCCCGAGCGCTCCCCGGGGGGCCGGGGGTGGCGTGGGCTCGCCGGATGGATGAAGGGCCAAATCCGGACGAAAACGAGGAACCGGGGGCGCGACTGGGCCGAATTACGCCGTCCGGATGGAAAAAACGCTCGCCGGGGGCCTCGACGGGGGCACGAGTGGAGATGCTCTGATGGCCAGAGGCTCCTAGCTCCAGCCAGCGGATGGAGAAGCCAATAAATCAAAAGAAATCTGGGGGCCGAGGTAGCAGCAAGCAGAATCCGAGGCAAAACATCGAGCAGATTTCCATCCGGACCTCAACCTGTGAAATTGGGAAGACATATTAATGGATTGAAAAAAATAAACGGAAATTAGAATAGGGAGCGATCAAGTAGTAGTGCGGAGGCCGCTGGAAGTGGTGGCAGCAGGAGCACGCCGGTGTGGTTGATGTGGATGGCTTCATGGCCTGATATTTAACCTCGAGGCAGCGATGGCGGCGGATGAGTTTCATGGGCAGTTTCCACTCGGGTTGAATGCTGGATTCATGTGAGGAGGAGCCCTTTGGACGCCGGTGGAACAATCGTGGCTAGGAGACCGGACGGTCGCGGCGGTCGAGCAATTACTGCTGGTGATTATCGACAAAGAGGAATATGATTTTTTTTCTAGGAACAACAACGCCGAGAGGGACATGAGCCCACGAAAGGACTTCCAGCCCAGGTCGGCCAAGCCCACATGTGTAGAATTGGATAGAGGGGACGAAGCCTGGAGAAGCAAAGCGTGGTGACGAGCCGACGACGTTCGCCGCCGCACGGAGGTGAGGAAAGGAGGTGACGTGGCTCAAAATCAGGTAGTAGATAAAACATCAAGCAGATTTCCATCCGGACCTCAACCTACGAAATTGGGAAGACATATTAATGGATTGAAAAAAATAAACAGAAATTAGAATAGGGAGCGATCAAGTAGTAGTGTGGAGGCCGCTGGAAGTGGTGGCAGCACGAGCACGCCGGTGTGGTTGATGTGGATGGCTTCATGGCCTGATATTTAACCTCGAGGCAGCGACGGCGGCGGATGAGTTTCATGGGCAGTTTCCACTCGGGTTGAATGTTGGATTCATGTGAGGAGGAGTCCTTTGGACGCCGGTGGAACAATCGTGGCTAGGAGACCGGACGGTCGCGGCGGTCGAGCAATTACTGCTGGTGATTATCGACAAAGAGGAATATGATTTTTTTTTCTAGGAACAACAACGCCAAGCGGGACATGAGCCCACGAAAGGACTTCCAGCCCTGGTCGGCCAAGCCCACATGTGTAGAATTGGATAGAGGGGACGAAGCCTGGAGAAGCAAAGCGTGGTGACGAGCCGACGACGTTCGCTGCCGCACGGAGGTGAGAAAAGGAGGTGACGTGGCTCAAGGAGAAGGCAGCAAAATCAGGTAGTGGGGCTTCCTATTAAGAGATAAAACATCGAGCAGATTTCCATCCGGACCTCAACCTGCGAAATTGGGAAGACATATTAATGGATTGAAAAAATAAACGGAAATTAGAATAGGGAGCGATCAAGTAGTAGTGCGGAGGCCGCTGGAAGTGGTGGCAGCACGAGCACACCGGTGTGGTTGATGTGGATGGCTTCATGGCCTGATATTTAACCTCGAGGCAGCGACGGCGGCGGATGAGTTTCATGGGCAGTTTCCACTCGGGTTGAATGTTGGATTCATGTGAGGAGGAGCCCTTTGGACGCCGGTGGAACAATCATGGCTAGGAGACCGGACGGTCGCGGCGGTCGAGCAATTACTGCTGGTGATTATCGACAAAGAGGAATATGATTTTTTTCTAGGAACAACAACGCCGAGCGGGACATGAGCCCACGAAAAGACTTCCAGCCCAGGTCGGCCAAGCCCACATGTATATAATTGGATAGAGGGGACGAAGCCTGGAGAAGCAAAGCGTGGTGACGAGCCGATGACGTTCGCCGCCGCGCGGAGGTGAGAAAAGGAGGTGACGTGGCTCAAGGAGAAGGCAGCAAAATCAGGTAGTGGGGGCTTCCTATTAAGAGATAAAAAGATATAAGATCAATTAAATTATAGATTTTTGTACACTAGCTAGTTAATGAAAAGTAATATCCTATTTTATAAAATATAGGAAAGTAAAACAATATCCATAATGCAAAAAGTGGTTGGTCCACCATGGAGTAGTAAGCCACCTCGTTGGTCGATCGACTCTATACTTGTATGCTTCCCGCGCAGACAATTGATCAGTATCCTTAAGTTCCTGTCTTTTTTAAAGAACTTCTTAATGCATAGTTCAACTTCATGGTCGGGTTGATCTAGAAAATACATGACCATGTTAACTTATATTCGTTTGCTTTGACTACTTGTCGGTGTTTCCAAGTTCATTGTTCTTGCGGTAATAAATAAATTTATTAAACGAGCGGCCGGATGCTTTCTGACACTACTGATGTTTGTGAACTTAACATTTTGAGATTACTGTTTTTTTTTCTTACAACTTTACCGTAGAGGAATCCCCTAAGTTGTAAATTTTATATTAAAGGGTAAAACACTGTAGAAATTTCCAAATGAAAATAATTAAAAAGAGTTACATCAAGGAGGAATAAGTGGTTGAACAAAACTTGCATATATTTTGTATCTTTGTAGGAGAAGATCACTCTAAAACTCAACTCTCCAAGGTATAGCTCTAAAACTAAGACCGTCTACGACCTTGTAAATAGCCTTTGACTACTACATGTTAGTGTGGTCACAAACTTATAACAAGCATTCTGGTTCAAGAAACAAATCGACCATGGCCGAACTAAAATAATGATAACTTATACAAAACTTTTATACCTTATACGAAGTTATTTTTTGCGTTATACAATATTAAACTAGTATAACTTATATTATTTATTTGCATAATAACAACATAAAAATGTTGTTAAATGTTAGTTGTAATATTTTCTATTATACAATTGTAATGAATATATTAAAATAAACATGCATAAACTATATAGTGCTAGATATAAACTGTATTCTATAACAAATGTTCTTGAATCATTTTTAGCAATGTCATAAAGTAAATAGTGTATGCATATTCATTGTAAAGATCTCTAGTGCATACGACCTAACTAATATCTTAAGAGTGATTTCTAGTATATATTTATTGAAACTTTTAGAGTTCATTTAATTTGACAGGTTGGCAGATTATTTTTATTTCTTAGAATTACATGTACCTTGCAAGTTAGGTTAATAGTAAGTTCACAACATGGATGTGTTTTATACTTGGTTTCGAAATATCATCGCTTGTACTAACCACCAATAAACATAAATTGATGTGCATTCTAGTACATGTGCACATACTATTCAATTATTTTATATGCTTATCTACAACACGACAACCTGAGGTTGGATGGTTAGGAGGATGGTTGTATCCCCAGCCCACCAGAGTTCAAATCCCAGGTTTGACATCTGTGTGTCTCATAAAAAGGCGGAATATTCATTCAGTGGGAGGCGACGTTCCCGTCGACAGCGAGGCGCCTGTGGTGACTTCGTCAATTTCAAGATCCAATCCGCCGGCTCAGTCTTCCGGAGGTGCTCATAGGGGTAGGGTGTGCGTGTGTGCGTTCATAGGGGTGAGTGTATGCGCGTGTATGTGAGCGTCTGCGTTTGTACTGTGTTTCTCAAAAAAAAAAAAAAAAAAAACACGACTGTCACGCCCTAGCGTAAGGGAGTGCTCTCCTAGTTTTTAAAATACGAATTCCTATAATATTAAACATGCAAACAACCAACATAAATTTTAGTACATCCTAACTAAACTCGCCCGTTGTATCTGTAGAAGTTTAGGTTAAAGTGTCATACCCCTTTCGGGGCACACCTTGCGTGTTTATATAGGGAGTTTAACCTAACAACTCCAAAAGGGATATACATGATTTGTTACAAGGAACCATCTAGAACATAATCTAGATAACCACTCAAGCCTTATAATTCGGCTGGTGGGATTACAACACACGTACGCCTAACTACTTAACACGCCCCCTCAATCACAACCTATCTAGGTTGAGATTGTTACGAAAGGCTTCGAGTTGGCGAACCGTCAAAGGTTTTGTGAATCCATCTGCAACTTGATCTCCTGTTGGAATAAATTTTATATCTAACAATCTTCGAGCCACTCTTTCTCGAACAAAATGATAATCAACTTCTATATGCTTAGTTCTTGCATGAAAAACTGGATTAGCTGAAAGGTAAGTTGCACCCATGTTATCACACCATAATCTTGCAGCCAAAGGATGAGGAATTCTCAACTCAGTGAGTAATGTTTGCACCCACATGACTTCTGCTGTAGCATTAGCAAGGGATTTGTATTCAGCCTCTGTGCTAGATCTAGAAACCGTGGCTTGTTTTCTTGCACTCCAGGATATAAGATTAGGACCAAGAAAAACAGCAAAACCACCTGTAGACCTTCTATCATCCGGGCAACCCGCCCAGTTAGCGTCAGAGAATGCACTTACAAGCATAGAGGGTGATTTATTAATCCTCAAACCAAAATTAGACGTATCCTTAAGATATCTCAAAATCCTCTTAACAGCAGTCCAATGAGAAGTAGTTGGTGCATGTAGAAATTGACAAACCTTGTTGACAGAGAAGGAAATATCTGGCCTTGTGAGAGTCAAATACTGTAGAGCACCAACTATACTTCTATATCTCGTTGCATCCTCTAAGCCAAGGGAATTTCCTTCATATGCCGATAATTTTTCACTAGTTGACATGGGCGTACTTGTAGGTTTGCATGTTAGCATCCCTACTCTTTCTAGAATATCTGTAGTATACCTTTCTTGTGTCAAGAGTAGACCATTATATGTCTTCTTCACCTCAATACCAAGAAAGTAATGAGCATCACCAAGATCCTTTAAAGCAAACTCCTTCTGAAGATCTCGAAGAAGAGCTGAGGTTGCTTCACGACAAGAACTAGCCACAATTATATCATCAACATAAATGAGCACAAAAATAGAAATATTTCTCTTGGAATAAAAGAATAATGAGGTATCGGCTTTGGAAGCCCGAAAACCAAGTGCTTGGAGCTTCGTGCTCAGCCTTGAGAACCATGCTCTTGGGGCTTGTTTCAACCCATACAAGGCCTTATCAAGTTTGCAGATGTACTGAGTTTTTCCTTTGACTTCATACCCAGGCGGTTGTCTCATATAGACATTTTCCTCCAGTTCACATCCAGCTGTCGAAGATTCCACCCCCTGGAGACAGCAATAGACAATACAAGATGAATAGTAGCTGACTTAACTACAGGACTAAACGTGTCCTCGTAGTCAATACCATATCTCTGCTTGAACCCCTTAGCAACTAAGCGTGCTTTATATCTATCTATACTACCATCAGCTTTGTGTTTAATTTTATAAACCCACTTACAATCTATTATATTTTTGCCAGCATGGTTTGGTGGAACTAGGTGCCAAGTTTTATTCACCATGAGTGCCTCATATTCCTCATCCATTGCTTGTTTCCAATTTTCATTTTTTAAACCATCATCTAAATTACTAGGTTCTCCTGAGGTAGCGAGATTTGCATACCTGACCATATTCTTGTACTGTCTTGGCTGTATTTTCCCGGTTTGCAATCGAGTGGTCACACGTGGCACAGCCGATGCAGTATTCTGAACCGGCACAGAAGATCCAGCCGCATCTGGGGTGGATCCCGGAGCAGATCGTGTCGGAGCAGCAGGATCTGCCGAGGTCTGCGCCGAATCTGCCTCGGAATCGGCGGTCTCCACACGGGATCCAGACGTGCTGGTGTGGCTGGACGCAGCAGTAGCGGGCGATGCAGAAGATCCAGCATCGCGTGTGTGTGCGGATGCACGACCTGGCGTGGCGCGCGCGGAGTGAAGGCGCGGCTGACGAGAGGAGCTAGGCGACGCGGTTTCGCCTGCAGCGGGTCCCGCACGACCCTGGGCTTCCGTGCCATGATGGTGGAGCATGCGATGACGCTCCGAAGGAATTTCCACTCCATTTTCTTCTCTGTTTTCTTCTCTGTTTTCTTCTGCATTGCTGTGCACAGTCTCAAGATTATTGTTAGCTGCAACAGTAGTATGAATATCATCCTCAATTGGATCAATTCTAAATTCGCCCCCATGATCAAATTGAGATGGATTTAGGAGATGGGACGGTAGGAGGAGGATTTCTGAACGGAGACGTTGTCCTGCATTGGCATGTAGTTTAGCAAAAGGAAATATTGTCTCATCGAAGATGACGTCCTGAGAAATATAGACTCGACCAGAATTAATATCAAGGCACCTAAAACCTTTGTGAAGATTGCTATATCCTAGAAATACACATTGGATAGATCGGTATTCTAGTTTTCTAGCATTGAAGGGTCGAAGATTGGGATAACAAGCACACCCAAAAATGCGCATGGACTGATAATCGGGTTTAATTTGTTCAAGAACTTCTAGAGGAGTAGAAAACTCAAGAAGTTTTGTAGGGAGGCGATTGATAAGATATACCGCAGCGATGAATGCTTCATCCCAGTATTTTAATGGCATGGATGCTTGAGCAAGGAGTGAGAGGCCAACTTCAACAATATGTCTGTGTTTTCTCTCAGTAGCGCCATTCTGTTGATGAGCATGAGGACAGGAAACATGGTGAGTGATGCCAATTTGTTTAAAAAAGGAATTTAATCGCTCATATTCTCCTCCCCAGTCAGATTGGAGAGTGATGATTTTTCTGTCAAAGCGTCGTTCAACAAGAGCTTGAAATTGATGAAATATATTGAATACTTCAGAGCGATGTTTAATCAAATAAATCCATGTAAACTTGCTGAAATCATCAATGAAGCTAACATAATAGTTCTTACGACCAAAAGAATCAGGGGTAGGCCCCCATACATCGGAGTAAATCAACTCTAAAGGATGGTGTGAGACACTAGTGGATCTCGAATAAGGCAATTGGTGGCTCTTTGCCTTTTGACAAGCCTCACATATCGACTCACTATTCTTACTAGAACAAGGAAGTTTATTGTGACTAATAACCCTCTGAACTATGGGAGAGGCCGGATGGCCTAACCGACTATGCCATCTATGATGAGATGGCTTGGAGACTCCATAAGCTTGCTTGGATGATGGTGAAAATGATGATGACTCGGGGACAGGGTAGAGACCATCGCGGCATGGTCCGTCAAGCAGCACCTTCCTCGTGACCTGATCCTTAATGCAAAAGAATTCAGGATGAATTTCAACAAAAGTGTTGTTATCTCTGGTGAGTCGATGTGCAGAGGCAAGATTTTTTGTAGCATCAGGAACATGTAGGACATTTTTTAGATGGATATTTTGATCATGAGCGGGAATAATAGAATTACCAATGTGAGCAATATTCATACCTGCACCATTAGGAGCGTGCACCTGATCGACGCCATGATAACGTTCATGGGCATGCAGCCTTTCTAGCTCGCTTGTGATGTGATCAGTGGCGCCGGTATCGATGTTCCAGCCACCGCCGCCGTTGTTGTTGTAGTTGACGTTGCCGGCTGTCCGCTCGCGAGGAACAAAGTCCTGATCGAAGCGGTACCAGCAGTTCATGGCGGTGTGGTCCGCCACATTGCAAAGCTGGCACGGTGTGCGATCACCACCACCATGGTTGCCACCATTGTTGTTGTAGTTGCCGCGGCCACGGCCATTGTTGTTGTAGTTGCCGCGGCCACGACCGTAGTTACCACCGTTGTGGTAGCCACCGTTGTTGCCTCCATTGTGGTAGCTTCCTTGGCCACCATCACGACCACCGAAGCGGCCACGGCCTTGATCACCTCGGCCTCCACCACGACCACCGAAGCGGCCACGGCCACCGCGGGTAGCGACATTGACAGAAGATTGAGAGACGCCACGAAGCATCTGCTGACGACTTTCATAAGACAGAAGCTGCGAATAAAGTTCGCTCACCGTGATTGGCTCGGTTCTGGCGAGGATGGCTGCGACTAGCCCGGTGTAGGAGTCGTCCTTGAGGCCTGCGAGGATGTAGGAGACCATGTCTTCATCTTCAAGAGTCTTCCCGGCGGAGATCATCTCGTTCTCCAGAGACTTCATCATGGTGACGTATTCACCCATAGATTTCTTGCCCTTTTCAGCACTAGCAAGAGCAATACGGGTGTTGGTGGTGTGTGCACGCGATCTGGCCGCGTACATGTCTTGCAGGATCTCCCAGAGCTCGGCCGCCGTCTTCACTCCAGCGGCGTAGGGGAGAACCTCTCGTGAGAGAGATCCCACGAGAAAGCTAAGGACCTTCTGGTCCGACGCCACCCAGTCTTCATAAGATGGGTTCAGCTCGGTGACGGTTTCGTCGCCCTTTTTTACTTCAATTTCTTCCTTGGGTGCCTCGATGGATCCATCTAGGTATCCCATGAGACGGGCACCCCTGACCGCCGGCAGAACTTGGGTTTGCCAGAGGATGAAGTTGCCTTTGCCCAGCCGTTCCGTCACGCCTGTGCCGAAGGTGGAGCCTCCCGAAGTGATCTGGGTTGAGGAAGAAGAGGAGGACATGTTGGCCGGCGGTGTCGTCGTGAGATGGGATCTCGGCGGCGGAAGGCTTTGTCGCTAGATGTGTTTTAGGAGGATCAGCTCTGATACCATGTAGAAGTTTAGGCTAAAGTGTCATACCCCTTTCGGGGCACACCTTGCGTGTTTATATAGGGAGTTTAACCTAACAACTCCAAAAGGGATATACATGATTTGTTACAAGGAACCATCTAGAACATAATCTAGATAACCACTCAAGCCTTATAATTCGGCTGGTGGGATTACAACACACGTACGCCTAACTACTTAACAGTATCTACATACGGTTGCTCAGTATATCAACAACCAGGTTAGTTGGCAGCATACTAGGAGATCGAGAGATGTATAGATGACGTATGTTTCTTCTTTTCAATGGTTGTTTTTGATCGACCTTATGTGATCTATGAGTAGTAACTAGGAAAAATACCCGTGCGTTGCACTGGGGGAAGACAAAATTTGTATCGTGAAAATCACGCATTTTTATCGAATGTTTTCCACATGCATCAAAACATATAAAATCAATTTTTGTTAGCGGGGCAAAGCCATCTTCCCATAGCTATTTGGGCTTAGTTGATCATGATTTATGTTTTCTCTTTCTTTTGCTTTTTCTTTGTTTCGAGAAAAATATTGTCCAATTCTCCTTCTATTGATTCTTTTCTAAAACTCTAGAACAATAGAAGATTGAAATTGTTTAGATGGGAAATTCGTTGAGAGCACCTCGAGTAAAAGTAGGATTAAGCCTACTACTCCCTCCGTTCCTAAAAAAGATTCTCAACTTTATCTAGATACGGAGGTATTTAGACATGTTTTAGCTATATATTCATCCGTATCTAGAAAAAGTTGCGAAGCTTTTTTTTGGAACGGAGGGAGTACCAAAGTTTGAAAATCGATTTTATTAATGGGACAAAAGCGAAGTTATCATCCAAATTTGCTCATGAAACGCGAACATACACACTTATGCACGCACACATATTATTTGTCTCCTTATGCATACGAGCGGTGTGCAAACTCGATAAGAAACTGTGGAAGTTGGTTCAAAACTTGTCATATATATGAAACGACAACAAAGACACAGCTCTCAACGTAGCAACTTCAGTGCAACTTCAGTGTGCAGCTGTCAACTCACATCTCTACGGCCTTAATCTGAAGTCCTGAGGGATAAATGGTGTGAGATTCAAGTAGCATGTGTATACTTTGTGAGATAGATGCCTGCATATTAGGGTCTGAGATTAGACTACACATGTTTTTCGTTTTCTAGAAAAATAATATATTCGTAAGTACCAGTACTAATATGCTTAGTCAATTCAATAACCATTAAGGGAAAAAAAAATCATGGAAGCATATACTTGGTTACTCAGCAACCCAAAACAACATCCCAGTCTTTAAGCGGTTGTGGGATTGAATAGCATAATATTGTCCCGAGTCTAATTAAGTGGTTAACGCACCTGGTATTCCAGACTGCATCAGACTCGGCTCGGCCAGGTACACTGGGATGTGAGATGACTGTCGTACGTGCAACTGGCTCCGGCACCGAGATGAGCAGGAGGTAGGCCACTTCCGGTCGTGGCGGCTTGGCAAAGTCTGGACCCCATCTCCGATGATTGTGCAGACTCGTCTCTGCAGAGGTACATTATGGTGGCGAGATGACTCCCGCTCAAACGTGCATCCTGGCTCCGGCAAACGACAAGGATGAGGTAGGCATAGAGGAAATTGGCGTCGGGCCGCAGTTAGTGTTGCTCCGACGGTTGATTGTGGCGCTGCATCAGTCTAACACGATGGTGTGGGCGGTGGAGCGAGGCGAACTCGGCCATTGAGGAAATTGGCGGCGGGGACCGGGGAGTGTTAGTGACGACCGGTTATCCGTGCGCATCGCCCTGCAGCGAAGCTCTACGCATCGGCTCTGCGCTTGATAATTGTTTTCTGCCGAAATCTGCAGGAGGTAGAACAGTCGAACGTTGCAGGAGATCCCCGGTCGATTTGCCTTCACGGCGGCGAGTTATATGTGCGTGGGCATACGTGCAGCCGATGATCGCGCTCGAACTAACGTCGTGTCATGGGACTGCTAGCGGAAGGCAACCATCGCCGCCAGTACCGCAGCCACCTGTTTCTCCACTTGCCGGTGCCGTCTAGAGCAGATTGATCGATTCTCTTCCAAAATTAGATGTGAGAAGTTGATCGGAGCCAGCACATATATATTTAGAAACACGGCTTAGGTTCCGACTACTTTAATTGGGATTGGACTCTCTTATATAAGGTGGGTTACTACGGAAGGGATCGTATCTGAAACAAACTAAGGCAGGATCGTAGAGCTACCATATCGGACCGCACCGATCAGTTTTCTTTACGAACATGAACAAGCGGACGAGGGTGACACAAAAACGTATTGTAGGGCGGACGAAAGCGTACTTTGACGGACCAAACCACGGAAACGTTAGCTCCTTTATTATTAGGTAATAGATAACTTGGTACTGCAAAACCTTGTAATAAAAGCGGCTCTCTGTGCATCAATTGCCGGGATCACCCCCCATTTCAAAACAAATACCATAACCTAAGGTATAACCTAAGGGGATGGAAGGGCACAAGGTTCCATCAGAAATGGATTCTTCCTGGGTATGCCAAGACCAATGTCGATGCAGCCGTTGCTAGACGGGCAATGGCGGTGTCCTTGGTGCCATATGTCGTGGAGAAGATGGGTCGTTTTTCGAGGCGTCATCAGTAATCATCCATGGCATCTGCGACCTTGCAACCCTGGAGGTGATGGCATGCAGGGAGGGGATCGCGCTAGCCGAAGAACTTCAGCTCCACCGTATTGCGGTGGTGTCAGAGTCAGGCTGCCTCCAAGTTATAAATAACAAGTATTCTGATGAAGGCAGCTATTGCGTGGTTATCCTGAAGATTAAAGCAAAGATGCCCTCGTTTGCTGGAGTTATTATTTTCAAACACGAGCATAGAGCATCAAATTCTGAAGCTCATTTGGTGGCCCGTCTTTTCTGTGTTGGTCGTCAGGTTTGGCTGCTGCAGCCTCCTGCAGGGTTTTTTATCCCCTTAAATATTTACTCTCTTATTTTCTAAATTTTAATGTATCTATACACTAAAGAGTGTCTAGATATATCTGAATTTCGATAAATTTGTAACATCTTTTATGGATAGAGGTAGTATTATTATTGAGTAATAAAGGATGACCGAATTCTAAAGAAGAAAAAGGCGGTGCGATCAATATTTGGCTGGATATAAAGCCAGTTCCACCCCGTCGTTCCTGCAGGCCTGGCTTGTTTGCAGGCGAAAAACACAAGGATGGCTTGTTGAAGCAATCAAGCGAAGAGACAGTGTGCCTTCTGTAGGGGGAAACGTAGGAGCTGCCTGGGGAAGGAGATGGAAGCCGGCGCAGCTGGAGGGCCGATAATTCGGTTGAAGTGAAATGTTGACAAATTCTATACAGTGATCATTCAACTGTCCTCACAGGTTCTTGAATTCCGGCTGTTCTCACCGTTAATCATCTTCTCGTTGGTCTTTTGTTTGTTGAACCTACGTGCTAAATGTTAACACTGGTAGAGCATTCTTGGTTTACATGCTTCTTTCAATTTCTGCTGTTCTGACAGTGCAAAAATCACTTTTGAAGGTTTAGTTACGGAAGCCCTACCCAACGGAATATTTCGCGTTCGGCTAGAGAATGATACAGATCCGTTCTAGTTCTATACAAATACTGATGGGGATAGGGTCAAAAAATTGAAGTCGTTATGATTCCAGCAAGGGACGTATAATTTATAGACTCTCCCATAAAGATTCGAAGGATATCAAGATTTGAAGGATAGAGAAGATTTGAAGGATACCACAGATTCGAAGGATTAGGTTTTTCTTTTTTCTAGGTAATAAATTGAAGTTCAAAAATTAAAGCGAAGAGACTTATTTTTTCAAAAATATTAGATTCATAGTTTGAGAAAGGATACGGAAATATGAAAATAAGAGCTTCCGTTCGTAAAATTTGTACAAAATATTGACTGATTACGGAGGCGTGGACGAATCAGAGTCATTTGCTCTAATCCGAGGCATAAACAAAGACAGGGGAAATCTTTCGAAAAAGAACTTTATACTTTCTAAATAAAGAAAAAATACCTAAAGTACCCACGGAAATGGTCAAATTCCAAATAAAATAATTTGAAATAATTAAAGTAAATGGTATATTTTAACCTAAAACGGATATCTATGTATCTTTTTTTTCTTTATTGTTATTTCTAACTCATATTTATGAGATAATAAAATATGGCAAAAGCTATACCAAAAATTGGTTCACGCAAGAAAGTGCGTATTGGTTTCCGTAGGAATGCACGTTTTAGTTGGAAGAGTGCACGGTTTTAGTTTAACAGATGTTCATTTCTTTCTATAGCAAGTCCTTGAAGTTTTTTTACATATATGAAATGCAAGGAACTGTATGTACGAGTTATAAATCAAGAAATAATAAAACAGATGTTCATTTCATTTAACATAAACACCCGCACCCTATTGCAGATCAGTAACTCAATGGCCATAGGCCACAGCAATGCTAAAAACTCAGGGGAAACTATCATTGTTCAACCATCTATGAGAATGTGTTCCGGAAGCAAAAGAAAACAACAGCACTGAGCAATGCAAATATGCTACAAGTACAAAGAATCATTGAATTTTCATTATGTAAAGGACAGATGGTTCTATCAGTTGTTCTTTCCATGACTGCACAAGGACAACAGAAACAAAGGACCCAAGACAAAAACACCATATATACCACAAAGAATCAGGAATTCTTGATCTGCAGAAGGATATTTCTGCCTCCTTTTTTGTATGATCATCGGGCCACCTGTTTTTTTCTCCGTCCTGCTGGAAAATGTTTCCACTGGTGAGCACAATTAGCTTCACCGGTCGGAAGAAATGACTTGGTCTCGTGTTCATTTTCTGCACTTCCTCCATCTTTTGCTTTTAACTTTTCAATTGCATCAACTGGCTTCTCAAGCTGTACTCCCTCATCTATTAATGAGAAGAAATTATCAAGGCATCAGTTCAATATTTTTCATGGTAAACACCGGATCTCAATGTAATTATAATGTATGTTACGATCAAAGTGCAAACAACTATTGTTCTAAAAAACCATACCTGCAAATGGTGCGCTTGATTTAGTAGATTCCCACACTCTTCTATCAAGGCTCTTTCACTAGCAATTACTTGGGCAAGGTTGGAAGCTACACAATCAACTTCTTCAACCTATATGACGAGCAAAATCCGATTGTATCAATATAGCAACTAAGAATGACCCAAAACAGAGTACCCACCTCTGATCTAAAATGTAAGTAATTCAAGAATTTGTAGCAGTCAAACATTTTTAAGTTTGACCATCTATAAATACATGATAACTAGCATCCAAAAGGCTTATGATGAAGTATTCTTTTATAATGCATACCAGCATTTGAGCTTTCCAACATATCAGACTGTTATTATAATAATTAACGCTAGGATCATTCTTACCAATATGTGAACTAACAAATATACCCGAGCACATCGAAGGCTAGAAGTATGATCCTAGCGTTAATTATAAATGTCCCAGTATGGAATATGGACGTTGAAGATAGGCACACACTTGGTACTTTTACATTCCCACTATTTAAATTACGATATATCTTCTATGCGATCATAAAAAAAATTCAAAATATTCAGTTTAAAAAGATAATATTTCTAGGCAACAGTTTCTCACCTTCGGTAATAAATTTTGTACACAAGGAGACGCTGGTTCCAGTAGCTGGACTGCTGAATTAAGAATTTCTGAGATTTCCTCACAATTTACCTGAAAATATTATTAGAAGCAGTGTTATAATATACTCCCTCCGTTCTTATTTAATTGACTTTGATTATAACCGCAGCTAGTTCATTTGCTTTACATCCTTGCATCAATTAAATCCGTACAGAGGTACTAGTATTTGATCTGCATCATGACCATTTTGTAGGAATTTATGCTTGTAATGTGAAATTAAATCAAAATCTTACCCTAACACCACCAACAATTGGTAGCCTTAGTGAGGCGTTATGCAGCGCTGATGTTGCCCCTGTCAGACAGCTGGAATAATCCTCCTCAACATCACTCCACAGATCCAAATATGGAACCTGATATTTTTGCAAGTACACAAATACATTAATTAAGCTGCACTGAAATCTTCAATTGGTTACTCACATAATCATCCTAAGTTTGCTGATGCTAGTGCACATGTAACATCCATTGGGCACACATTGAATGTAAAGGTAGACTAAAGTTACAGACATCCGCTGGGCACACATAGCTATAACATATCGATCCAGTAGCATACTTGAATTGGTTCATAGTTGGACAAACTGAAATGAGAACAGCGAGAACTTGGGATGCTGAGCCATGCCCCTGGATAGTGACACATGGCCAGTTAACATCTACTGGGCACACATAGCGAACACATGGATCCAGTGGCTGGACCGTCACACATTTATCTGGGATCACTTATGATGCAATGCCCCTGGATGGCTCCAACTCACGTGAGTGAGGAAATGAATTCATTCACGTGTTCTACCCATTTGGAGTACCTCCATAGCTCAAATTGGATGGTGACACATTTCTCTGAGATCACTTATGAAGCCAAACACAACACAGACACCGGTTCCAAAAAGTTCAGAGAGCAAGATGTATCCAGTTTTTTCGTACCTGATTACCAACAATGGAGAACAATCTCTGACTCCTCTTGATCTTCTCGGCCTCTGCCCTCTTATCAGCGACAGAGTCTCGCAGCCCGGTGATTCTCTTGGCCAGTCCGAACAGGGAGTTCTTCACATGCAAAGCAACGATAACATCAGCATCTCAAAACTGCAAACCAAGGGGCGTTGGTTACTGCAAAACTGTCACAACACCAAAGCTCCTCACCTGCGCCGCCGCAGCCTTGGCCTTGGCCACCGCTTCAGCCCGGGCGTTGAGGAACCTGTACTGAACGTGGCAGTTATCCATCATCCGTAGCTGGTGCACGTCCTCCTGCTTCCCGGCAACCTTCCTCCCCCCAACGAGCGCGGCCTTCTTCAGCTCGGCCACTCTGGCCCCAACATGCGGCTGCGGCGGCCTGGGCGGCGCCAGCGCCTTCCCCTGGCAGCTGGTGAGAGCGGAGTTGAGGGAGCGGTGGCAGAGCGGGATAGCGCCCCGCGCGGACCCGCCCGACTCTGGCACGGACGAGCGGAGGTCAGACGAGAGGCGCCCCCCGCGGCAGGACGCCGGGCCCAGCAGCGGCGGGCTCTCGCAGGGCGCGGCGGAGATCGGGACCCCGTCGGGCTCGGAGAAGTCGGTGAGGGTGGAGGAGGTGTCCGAGGAGCAGCAGGAGGCGGCGTCGTCCGTGGGGGTGGGGCAGGAGGAGGCGCGCGCGGCGGGGGTTGGTGGGCGAGGGTACCCCCTCCGCGCGGTTGATGGGGGCGGCCCGCTGGTGGAGCGGGGCAGGGGCCGGGGGGTGGTGATGGAGGAGGTGGTGGAGGAGGAGACGGAGGCTCGCGGGTTGGCGATTTCGCCGAACAGCTTCTGCACGGCGCGCCTGCGGGAGGTGGTGGGCGGGGGGATGGGGGGCTGGTTCTCGTTGGCGAAGGGGGTGGCGACGCGGGTGTGGGCGCGCGGGGAGGGGGTCGGGGAGGAGGCGCGGGAGGAGGTGGAGAGGCGCGGGGAGGAGGTGGGGAGGGGGGCCGGGGTGGAGAGGTAGCGGGAGCTGACCTCCCGCGCGCGGCGGCGCGGGCGTGGCCCGGTGGCGTGGAGCGGCGGCGGGGGCGGGGGGAAGTCGGAGGCGGGCGCGTGATGCGCCGACGCGGAGGTGGCGGCGGCGGCGGCCATGGGAGGTGGTGGGGATCTGATCGGAGCGGAGGGTGGAGGGGAAGTAGCCGTTGAGGCGTAATGAGATGGATTTTTAGGGGAAGATGAGACGAGAGTCATGTGTAACGGCTAGTTCGAAAAGAAAGGGGGGAATGGGATTTAACGGTGCGTCGGAGGAGGTAGGTTTGTTTTCACTTCCACGTGGGTCCTTCCCATTTGTCTCTTGCGGTGGCCTTTGTTTCTACGCATGTGTGATGAATGGATGATGACGACTCCTCAACAGATAACGGGGTCGGACCCAAGATACGTATAAGATACTCCCGTTTCGCGTCTTGCTCCTCTATCCTTGTGGCCCGTCGACCATTCCCTCCGATCTCGGGTTCGGCTCTCCTGCAGGGAGCCCTGCACGCTGCAGGTCCAATAATTAAAAGACACCTGTCCTGGCAGGCCCCACCTCTCTAATAATGTATTTTCGTTTTTTTCTTTTCTTAAACTTTCCTTATCCCCTCACTTTTGTTCTGACTGCTCGAGGAGTTCCCCTGCACACATTGCTACACCGAGCTGAGCGCCTGAGCTTCGTGAGAAAATGGCGACGGCGGCCTCGGTGATTGAGCACGCGGCGGCGGCCTTGACGGAGCTCGCGACGTCCTCGAGGAAGCTCGCGACGGCGGTCTCGGCGATTGAGCTCGCGGCGGCGGCCTCGACGGAGCTCGCGACGGCGTCCTCGACGGAGCTCGCGACGGCGTCCTCGACGGAGCTCGCGACGGCGGCCTCGGCGATTGAGCTCGCGGCGCGGCCTCGACGGAGCTCGCTGCAGTGGCGGCGGCTTGCGGCTGCGGGGCCTCGACGGAGTGGCGGCGGCCTCGATTGAGCTCCCGACCACGGCAAGTGCCCTGTCGATTGAGCTTGTCGCTGCGGCAAGGAGGCGCACAGGGAGAGGGGGAGCGGGAGCTAGCTACTGACTGCAGGAGCGCGGAGCTCTGCTCGCCATCGACGTGAAAGGTGAGCGATAGTTCATCACTTAATTAACCATGTACGCCTTACTCCCCTTGTAGCATATGGATTTATTTACTATATCACATCAAATGTTGTGGATCACTACAACGGGGAACACAAATTGCTGGAAGTTCCTTGTGGAAAATTTAATCTCCAAGACAACGTTTAACTTAGAACTAAACCATAGAAAATAAACTAGTGCATAACCAGTATTCTTACATATCGAGCTGTAATATGAATGGTAAGATCAAGTACTACATCCCAAGAACTGTAACATCGAGCCACTTAAAAAGGATTATCTTGTTGATGACTTGATTGGCTACCCAAGAACTGCAAGAAAAAAACAATTTTTGTAAGACATAAACTCCATTAGAGAAATATTGAATTTGTGAGTATAACTTGTTAGTGAAAAGTACCTTGCTTGGCAGCTGACCATTTTGATATGTTGTCCATCCCATATCTGGTAAACCTACTGAACCAGAACTCTACATACAGTGTACCCCAAAATTAGTGCAAGTGAATGGCATTTGCATACTCAGGTCAATTTTTAAGGATCACCTAAATAAATATACCTGACTTGGTTGAGTGTTATAATAGGAATATGGCTGTTGTGGCTGCAAACCAAGCAACTGCTGAAAAGTTGCATTCGCCTGATGTAGTGGAGGCATCGCCCGCTGCAATACTTGCATATTGTAGTTCTCAACCTGAGGCATAGCATGTGGCAGTGCTTGAAAATTATAGTTCCCGCCCTGCGGTAGTTGAGGCATAGCGCCCGGTAGTGCTTGAAAATTATAGTTCCCGCCATGCGGTAGTTGAGGCATAGCGCCCGGTAGTGCTTGAACATTGTAGTTCCCGCCCTCGGTAGTTGAGGCATAGACCAGTTGAATCCTGCTAAATTGTTGTTGTTCAATTGAACATTGAAACTAGGATTTCCTTCGGATGGTGCAGAAGCACAATTACCACTCTTGTACATTGTTGCTTGCCCTGTTTAGAAAAGAAAACATTATGACAATATAATTAAAATTTTGTATGTATATATACATTTTTTACTATACCATACCTTTCTTTGATTTATTCTTCTTCTGTTCAAGTCCCGATTTGTTCCGCTTGCTGCTACTTCCTGCTTCTTTTCTCTTTATTCCCTGTACTTGGACTTCATTTTCTTTGTTGCATTCAACTGGTTGCTTCTCTGCTTGTTCACAATTAGGTGACATATCGCTTGACCGATTTCTATGCATGATCTGGTCCACCTTTTCCATTAGATCTATTGACGCACTTTGTAGCAGTGCATATGCCTCTTCGTTTTCTGCTGCTTTACTCAAGATGTTATTATAAGAACGACACAATGATCCGTACCGTTTAGCCAACACAACTCTAGTATCTTCATCATTAACACATTTTTGAATTGCCTGTGATGGTCCTGTTTTTGCATGTCTTGTCCACCTTTTCAGGATATATTCCTGTGCCAACTCCTTGATATTGTTATGATCCAACACCTTCAATGCATGACGACACAATACCCCCACAAATTCAAACTTTTTGCATGAACATGAAACCTTTGATCCATTAGGATCAAATTTCACTGTAAATTGATGGCTTCGGGGGTGATCTGTATTACTAACTTTGAATTCTAAAGTAGAGTCACTATGATCACCATGTCGTATTCTCCTCTGAATATTTCAAACATAGCTGGCGTATATTCCTTCGAAGTTTGTATCAGGATCCGCACACGTGGAACTTTAGGAGATGTTTGACTTGCATAGAAATCACTTTCCACTTCAGCATACCTCCTGTCATCCACTGCCCTCTCGTAGTGCTTGAAGAAGTCTAATAGATCAAGGCGAACATGCAAGTATCGCTTCAACATTGCATTGAGACTCTCACTTCTTTGTGTAGATATCATATCTGCGCAGAAGGTTTGCCGACCATACACCAGCGCCCACTTCTCTTTGCTCTGGAATAATCTATGTAGCCACTCATTGTCTTCCAAATTATATGTCTTTAACATATCATTCCAAGCTGCTATAAATTCTTCAACTTCTTCAAAATAAAAAACACACTTGCCAAAATCTTTCTTGAATGTCTTGGAACCTTGAAAAACATGGCTCAAATGTTTTGCAGCATTTTGATACATGTGCCACACACATAGACGATGTATTGAGTTAGCAAAAACAATGTCAATGGCACCGATAATGGCTGCGCATTGATCGGTCAATATTGTCTTTGGTTCTTTTCCGGACATGGTTTTTTTGAATGTTTCAAACAACCATTCAAATGTTTCTTTTGTTTCATCATACAATAATGTTGCTCCAAAAACCACTGTTTGCTTATGATGGTTGACACCAACAAAAACCGCAAAAGGTCTGCCGTAACTATTTGTTTTGTAGGTCGTGTCAAAACATATGACATCACCAAAGTAGTGGTAGTCTAATACTGATCTTGCGTCTGCCCAGAATATGTTAGTCATCATCTCATCTTCATCTACTTGTATTGCGTAAAAGAAAGAAGGATTTTCCGTCTGCTTGTCCTGTAGATATTGAAGAATGGCTCCTGTATCTCCTTCTTGGATTGAGTGCATACGCTTCGACCGAAGATAATTTTTATAATCTTTTCGAGTGAAGCAAAGACTTTGTCGACCCCCTGCTTGTCTACTCATCGCTTCATGACCTGATTTAGGTCTAATACCTGAGTCATTCAATATGTCAATTTGGGCCTTCTGAGCTTCTGTAATTCTTCTCTGAGATCGCAACAGATGGGCTTTGCTTGGAGTTACGAGTTCATGATTATGAGCATCCTCAAAGCTGCTTACAACATATTTTCCAATTTCACTTATTTTGATAGTCATCTCAGCCTTACAACCAACTCTTGTATCTGCTCGCTTCCGCTGGCATGGTCCAGAAGTACTGCTTTGGCCTTTGTAACCTGACTTTGAGCATACAAATTTCTTTGTCCGAATAACATTAGTTGAGGATTTATCATGCCAAAATTTCCGGACACTGAAACCTACGTGTCCTGCATACGTATTGTAGAACTCATATGCCATATGTTCATTCTCAAATTCCATCCCTATCACTGGTTTTAATCTTTTGATGTACTGATCATCTCTACTAGCACCTGTCTCTCCCACGTTAGTGGTCTCATGATCTACACAAAGGAGAATATAGCATACACTTTAATTTTGCTGTTAAGACTGACGAGAAAAAAAGGTCATGGTCATCATAAATTAAACTCTTTGTTTGTTCTTTTTTAATCTTGTCTACTCTGTATTCTAGACTATTGACATAAATAATGAATAGATTGCAGATTCAAGTTGTACCAGTACTACATACCTGTTGAAGAGGATGTAGGAGGAGCTTCTTCCATGCGAAAGAAGAATGTTGTTCTGGATTGTGATCCACGCAAAGGAAATTTCTCACGGGGTGCTGGAAGATCGCCTCCGGCAACTAGCCTGTGCGAGCGTGCCGGAAGATCGCTTCTAGCCTCTAGCTTGTTCTCAATTTCTTTGATCTTTAGGGCTGCAACTTCTGGCGAGATTTGTAGGAGAAACTAATCACGTGGGGAAGGAGATTCTGGGATGGTATTGTTTGGCGGGTAGAAAAAATCTGTTAGGTAAGCTTATGGAGATTAACTGAATCAGAAATATACGCTGTGTTATTAGAGAGGTGGGGCCTGCCAGGACAGGTGTCTCTTATTTATTGGGCCTGCAGGATAGTGCGTGCAGGGCTCCCTGCAGGAGAGCCGACCCCTCCGATCTCCACCTAAGGACTCGTTCGTTTAATCCCTAACAGGCAGGGATCAGCCTGGATTGTGGCCCGATGCCGGGTTTCTAGCCCGGCGAGGCTTTCTTTACAGGCCAGTAAATTTGAGGTCTTCGTTTAGCCCCCATCTGGATTACAGCCCGGCCCATCCCGTCCAGCTCCTCCTCACTTGTTCTGGATAAAATTTCTCCCCACCAGACCCGTGGAAAAAGGCGACGACGCCGCCGTCCCCTCCCTGCCTGGATACGAGAGATTAAGCGAACAACAAAAACATACGAGAGATTATTACGAAAGGGGTGGACATGGATGAGTTAGGATTGGGTGTAGGGGCGGGATCAACCCAATCCCTGCCTGGATGGATTCCACGTCTGGTTTCGTTTCAATCAAAACGAACGAGGCCTAAGGGCGCTGGTCCCCTCTCCACCACTTGCCGCTCCGGCGGCAGGAGGAAGGGGGGTATTGGTATCGTTCCTCCGTTCTGTAGTTAGGGTTAAGGCTTGTGTGCTATGGTTCGTTGTTAGGATGGTGAAAGCGTCATCCGAACAAATAAATCTGCTTTAGCTCTACTCTCACACCGACGGATCTTCACGGCGGTGTCTTGGAGATGATGATAACGTGTGCTTGACGATCCTTCAGATCGACAGCGTGATCTTCTCGTCGCTTCTTTAGATCTGGCGATATCTGTTTCTCGACATGTCGCTAGAGTTCGTCGTTACCCAAGGCAGAGCTAGAGGTCGGTGTGAGGTGGATGCTCTGGAGCAACGATGTTGGTGCGGAGGTGATGATTATGTCTTTATCCCCAACTTAATCAATGGGATGCAGTGGATCTTGGTCCAAGATAGCATAGATACATCCCCGGTCGACGCAAAAACAACAACATGTGCTTCGTTGCTTGTAGCGGGCCTGCACATGGACTCGTAATGGTGGAGGCTCGTCGTCGGCCGCTGGCTCCAGTGAGTGCAGGAAATTTTAGGGATAATTTTGTATTTCTCTATCATTTAGGATTTTTTCTGCAATGTTTTTAGGAAAAATATTTTCGCATGGTTTGTTTCGTTAGTTTCCACGTTTGTTTACTCATATATCTTGATTTTATATTAATAAAATACATGGTTGCTCTGGGAAAAAATAACCAACTCCTAAGACTTCTGTGTTTGTTTGGGCAAAATGGATAAAACTAATCCGTGGACCTAACAAAATCATAAAATAAATTCAGCGCAAAGTTATTTCACTAGACTTACTCTTTTGGGTACTGTTGGTACCATCGGCCTCATACTCAACAGAGTAGCACCGGTGCGAGCGACACTACACACCGTGCCAGCGTGGACATGCAGGGCCAGGCAGGATCCACCCATCGTCATGTCGCGCCACTCTTATCGATGCTACTTTGTTGAGTATAGTGCCGCTCAGGCGATATCTGCATGCTAGCTAATTGGCCACGTGAGGCCAGCCTAGCCCGACCAAGAACAAAAGGTTGAAGAGGCTGCCTTGTCTCCCCTAACCCGGCGGTTCCTCTCTCTCCACCAACTCAAATTCTAGTTTAAATTTTTTAGATTCGTCAGATTCTCCCACATGAGCATTCACATCTCTTTTGCCACACTTTGCACGCCCGACCTCCATGTTAGACACTATCTTGTGTGGTGCCTCCTATCTCGTTGACTTGATAAATTCACTCATCCTTGTCTAGCATGTAGCAACTTGGGAGTCCGCCTTTCGTGATTGAAATTCCATGAACTCATTAACCTTTGGTGGGTAATCATATTTGTACTTGCCCTTGTTATCTCCCTCAAATTTCTTATCCGTTTCTTCGGAGTACTTCTGAAAATACACATTAAACTTTTGGAATGTGTATTGAACTATTGCAGCCATCGGCAATGCATGGACACCCTTGGGCACATTGTTGAAACATTGAGCCATGTTGCTTGTCATGCATTTGACCGTATCTCTGTCCGTCATCATCAAAAGCTCGTGCCCGCTTCCCCCTAAGTTCAATGTTCCTATTGAGAAACTCGTAACCACCCGCCGTAAGGCTTTTGTGAGCGATCAACATGTTGTGCAAGTATGTGAAGCCGCGCTCGAAATAAGCGAGGCAACAATCTTGAAGATCGTTAGACAACTCCTTGCTCCCACCTGCCCTATAGAAGTTTGAACAAAAATGCCTCATACACCATCGATGGTGCAAGCGAGCATGCCCTGGAATGTCAATCTCAACCGTTTTGAGAATTCTGTGATGATGATCCGAGATGACACATACTTCCCTTGAAGGTGGTATGACCTTGGTTATCAATAGACCGAAAAAACGCTCCAAGTTATCATTGGTCTCAACCTCAACGAAAGCAAAAGTCAAATGAATGAAACGGTTATTTGCATCATCTGCTATTCCAACCAATAATATGCCCTTGACTTGTCCGATCAAGAAGGTGCTATCGACATAGCCGATCGGCCTACAATGTTCAAAGCCCTCACGCATTGCTCAAACGCCCAAAATGCACACCCAAATACTTGCACTCTTGCACCATTGTGCAATGTTGATTTGTCACCAAAAGCCTCCCAACAACCTAGGAAGTCGGTTGTATGCTTCCTCCCAATCACTGTACAACATCTTGAATGCGGCTTGTTTGGTCTTCCATGCATTTCCGTACTTCACATTGTAGTGAAAACGGGCTTTCACAAGATCCTCAACAGAGTAATGCTCATCGTTGGAAGTGATGAGATCTCATTGGAAATCTTGTAAGCAATGAACTCGGAGTTGAGTTGCCTGTAGTGGTACTTCACATCCTTCCCATCAAGATTCTTGCCCAACACATGTGAGTTGCCACACAACTAGTTAAATAAGTCAATTAATTTGGATCGAAGGGATCAGTATAAAATCCTTTGGGGCTGGAATATGACATGTCTTCCTTGCAACCATGTCGTGTCTGAAATCTTAAAGTTAAAGCAGCACCCAATTGTGGTGGAGAGATGACACCGATCATTTTCTCTCCACTTGCGACTTGCCACAAAACCAATATCAGCGTTTATGATTTGCAACAGTCCCGGGCCCTGCTTGTTGCAATCAACCTCGGGGCCCTTTCCTTCATCTGTTGGATCATGTAACCATCTCTTTTATGTCTTAGCAGAAAGACGGTGATGTTGTCGGTGTATTCAGAAGATAAATGCACCAACTCTATGGAAGAGTGAACTTCAGTTTGAATCAACTATTATAACTAAGTGAGCAAGTGATAGACTGAACAATGTTTCCCCTAATTCAGCAATCATACTCCTCATTTGAACCAAATTGGCTAGTCAGGCCCTAACAAAGCGGACACAGATGTCAGTGCAACATGGTCCCACGGCCATGGTGTGATGTTGTTCAGTTTTTTCCTTTCAAACAAAGATGTATGTTTGCCAGAAGGACAAAAGGTTACTGCTTACGAACCACTTATTCCAACTGAATATATTCAGCCAATGCTACATTGTCCAGCGTAAAAACTGAAGGCACATCAACCACAATTTCATGTTTGTTTTTGCTGACTGCATCGCTTATGATTAACTTCATTGAGCGCAACATCAGAAAACGGCAAACATACAAAGCAGTGGTAAGATGATCTAATGATTTGCAACTGAACATAAATTGCCCCATGGCCCCACTGATGTTGGATTCCATACATTGTCACTTCACAACAGGCGTTTCCGTGCACATAGTTGGCAATGATCAGCACTGGGTTGTTCGAAACAGAACTTTCCAACTGGAGCTTCCACAATGTACCATTTGAGCCTTGTAAATATATACAGGAGGCAGCTGTCTTGGTCAGGCTTATGATTTCTATCCTACCGTATGCTCGGCCACATGCTACTCAACTAAGGGAAGGTGTATGTCTATATGATTTGATGGTTCCACGCTGGATCGCATGCACTACAATACCATTAAGTTTGTTAGCACCTGGCACCGTGTATATATTGTCAAGCAGCAGCTCAAAACTCTGCTACTGATCATAGAATCCCCGTCTCTGATTTTGGGGTTGATCACCTGCCACAAACCAACCAGAGATCAATGAACAATTTCAGAGAGCTTCAAACTAAGAATCCATTCCATAGTAATCATGTGGGTCACTTTACTTACCAAAATCATCAGCATCAGCATCATCATCAGTTTGGCTTGTGAAAAATGGAGTCAGATAGTTCTTGTCAAGGGCGGTGAACGATGTTGTGCTGTGTCATCATTTCAACGGTCAGCAATTGTTTGTGGAGTTACTATATGTAAGCAAATGGAAACACATGCTCTGATGACAAGTACCTTTTATGGAACTCTTTCAGTTTCATTCTCAATCCTCCTCCAGACGACATTCCTTCTTCATAAGTTGGGGGAACGTAACCATTGTTATCCTCATAATTCTGAGGAGAAATTATGGCATACGTAAATTAATCATAAATCCAAATTATTCACAGAAATATCAAAAGCACGCAAAACTGTTCCATGCAGCAGTATAATACAAGATAAAAGCGACCTAAAATCATGATCAGCTATCCAGATAGAGGGCAATTGTTTATCGCCCCATAGAGAAATATGACCACGAGTAGCTACTATTCCGAGCATTAAAACTAATAGCAAAAAATGGCATATTTCTTAAAATATATGAGTTTTTAAAATAACACATGAAAAAGATGAACTGTGAGAACAGAAAACAAAATAAATGCTTACTTCAATTGAAGTATTTTCATCACCAATTACATCCAAAGCTTCTAACATGGTGCCTGTCGATCCTCCAATAAGAAGTACCTGCATGATTTCAAGTAATTAATGGGAGTTGTGCAGTACACTTTAAAAGTACCTAATGGTAAATATGGTATCACATGTCAACTATCCCAGAACATAGAAGTTTCCATGTCTGCAACACTCACAAAAGAAAGGAAAATAACTTTACTGCACATAAAGCATGTAGCAACTTGATTATCTGTTCCTTCCATTCACCTAATTATTTTGCCAAAACTGGCTTTTCTATGGAACTATATTTGTAATGCGCGTCAGAGCAAATGAAACGTCCAATTAATAATGAAGTGGACCAAGTATAAACACTATAAGCAGCACATCATGCCATCAGAAGAAATGCAATATGAATCAAAGAATGCCATTCCAATCGGTAGCTTAATAATTACTTGAGTTGTGTACAAAATCAAAGAATGTGACAAATGCGCAAATACCGTTAAAACAACAATTGCTGTGGTAGTTGTTAGTATCGCCTTTCCATGTCCTTCAGGAAGTTCATGCACAGATTGGAGAGCAAGGGCAAAAGCCATGGCTCCTCTGAGCCCTATTTGTCCAAATAATGAGAAACTGGCTTTAGAGATGTCTCAGTAATATATGTCATAAGCTGTCAACTATAATGGAACTCACCACTAAAACAAAGTGCTTTCTGGTGCTTTAGAGGAATACGCCTATTTTCTGGCCGCGACATGTTAACCAAGTATGCACAAGAAAACACATTTGCTGCCCTGCAGAGAAAACAAGATTACAGGGAAGAATTGAAGAGAGTAAGAGTAGTTGTTCCACCACTATGACTAATTTGATAGTTGGGATAAGTCATGCATTGTTTCTACATGTTATAAACCATGCAGACCCGGTTTGATTATAATTTAAGTATGCGGATAACAACAGTGATAAGGCATAAGTCTTTTATATGCACAGTAAAATATGATCATTGCTAAATGCTCAAACAGTTGAGGACCACATGTGTGCAAATCTAAAAAAATATGGTTTCTGCTGCATCAAGAAACTTAGTACTAGTAGTACTATATAAGCAAAACGAGAGCTTAGCTGTAAGGAGTACCTGGCAACAATTATAAATATCTATTGTTAAGTCAAGGAACCAAGCTTAAAGCAAACAACTGAATGTTCCCAGCTGGTGATGTTTTGAAGTGAAAAAAAGGATACAATCGAGAAGAAGATGAACCCAACGTGTGACCAGCTATGTTCTTCCATGGCAATATCAAAGCCCATATAAATGAAGCTGAAAATAGGAACAGACAATTAGGACCAAATAGCAGTGTTGCATTCCAATTCCCTCCGATTCATGTTAATTGACTCAACTTTATTTAGACACAGATGTATCTAGTCAACGAATGTGTCTAAGATACATCCGTACCTACACAAAGTTGAGTCAATTAATTTGGATTGGGGGGGGGGGGGGGGGGGGGGTACAATTATTATGAGCGCTCGTGAGGCTTACACAAATGTTTCAGCCAAAGATGACAGCAAGTGAAAAAAGGAGGAAACGAAGCGCTGGGAGTTATCTGACAGGTTAGAGTACGTATAGTGCTTCATGACCTGAGAAAAAACAGCAAATATAATGCCAGGAGACATAGACATAGTAGAAAGATGGCTAGATATCACATAATCAATTCCATATTGTTCCTACCATCCCCGTGAACAGTATAGAAACAATTCCTGACAGGCCAAGTCCTTCTGCTAGCATATACCTACAAATGAAAGTGAAACATTTCAATGTAAAGATACCCCAAAGCGGAAAGAGTGAAGTCCCAAATGACCTTACGAGAAGTATGGGAAGAGAACAAAAAGGCAGCACTCCAAGTTCTGAAGACTGAAATAGCAGACATACCGAACTTTAGAACTGGCAACATATATCAATTTTTTTTAAGTGTAGACTGAAAATAGGTAGCATGATATGACTTACTTGTCAATATCCAATCCCGCATATTTAAATAGGTACCAGGTGGTCAAGGCATAACAATGTTAACACAGTAAATCAAGTGATGGGGATGAAATAATGCCTATTAGCTCCAAATTTACATCAGCCTTACTACCAATCTACCAGTCACTGCTGATAAGAATACTAATGTGTTTTACATTAGAGAAAAAAGGTATAGGATGCCAATAAGGGTAAAAGAAATAATGTGATGTAGATTCTACCAAGTTTTCTTGGTTGCAGCTATGTAAGAACGGCATTTCTCTAGTAATAGTTGTCTAGAGATAACTGTGAAATTCACTAGAACATATGAAAATATGAATTATAGCCTTCATATGACGCAAAGCTGCAAACAGGGTTTTGCATGCATGACATGGGGAAAGGATATAAGAGCAGAGATAAATCCAACTCCAACACCTGCAAATTAGAGAAATGGAATGGTTACATAAACCAATTGATGAGCATCTACTAAATCACTGACTGAGAACTAATATTGCAGAATTATATTGTAAACCGGTAAAAAGGTTTTCCTTAAAACAAGATATTGCTATTTCCTGTGGGGTCACATGTATGGTTAACGAGGACTGCACAAGAAGGAACGGCAAATGAAGAGGGCAGCGATCCAACCAGTAGAACTGTGAGCAGTGTCCCTCGGATGTATGAGGGAAGACTGCATGTTAATCCCATGTCCACAAAGAGTCCAGGAGGAATACAAGATGGGTAGATAGGTAGAAAGAGTGTCAATACAAGAAGTAAGCCCCAAAATTAGGAATACAGTTTGTTTGCTACTCAAAAATTGGAGTACTGATTCCAATGTATGAGTCGAGTATGCCTACAAAGGAGTATCAACAATGAATTACTCTGCTCTCCCAAAATTTCATTCATCAAAGATATGACCGTAGTCTCTTTTGGATCAGACTTATCATTAAACCGACAAAAGAGCAGCAGTAGATCAGCACCAGCAGCACATAGCAGTACAGCTCCAGCATTACTCATGTGCTTGGGAAGCATGTTCAGCATGTTACCAGACTTGCAGTTCGGTCGGTTCTTGATTTGGGCTCGCAATTCATCGCTTTTGATGAATCAAGTTCTAGGGATATGCATCTCTCATTCGCATATGGGAAATGTAATTTATGAACTTACAAACACCACACAAATAGCTATCTGCTATGCAAGGCCACCTTTACCCAGCTCCTCCACTGCTGCTTGTTCTCCACCATGCCATCCAGCCTTGCATCTCCCGTCTCGCAGCCATACCTGCTACTCCTCAAGGATGACACCGATGGCGATATGACAGTGATAGAGATTGTGTTCGAACAGCGATGGAAGATGACAAAGCGGTAAAGGAAGCTGCATATCATCCAGCAGTGAGGATAGCAGCACGGTCAAATGACATGGGCCCACACAGGTCGCAAATCAGGCAGCGAACTGAGAGCGAATTGGAGCAAATTAAAACACTGACCTAAATCAATCTATCAGATCGGAGGTCGGCTATGTTCCTAGTGAACCTAGTGAGTACTGACCATGCAATAAAGAAGATACGGACAGTTTGATTATTATGAGTAAGTTTGTTTGATAGTTGAGGCTGGAGATAATGTTTGTGTTCCATGTGTATGGGTCAAGTTGAGTAACTGAGTAAGACTAACTAATCCCTAAGGGACATGAACTAGGGGTGAACTGCGCCTTCACGAAATGTATAAATAATGAATTTTGTATACTGGAAATGCTAGTGGTGGAGTTGCGATTGGAAATTACCAAAATGTTCAAGTTAGTAAGTTCCAAAATGTGTAACCGAGTACATAAGATCATCGCAGTGTCGTAAATTTTGAATACATGTAACGATATGCACATTGAAAAGTGTATCTTCAGCAATGGTGCAAACCTGATGACATTGAACCAACAAAGATCTCAAGGAACTGGAGAACCATCATGAAAATGTTCTCGCCACCTGCTGCATTACTTCTGACTGATGACATTGTCCTGAAGAAAACAATAGATATCAGAAACTAATGCACGTCTTGGAAGAATTATGTATCAGGCTCATTAACAGAAGCAAACCTGTATAGAGAAATTGCCATCTGCACTCTCCAAATAGGAAGGCACATAAGTTAGTCATAAGCATAAGGAAGTACTGACTATTCTTGCATGCACTGGAAACAAGTAAAAACAGACCGCATCGTTCAAAACAGATTCACCGAACACCAGAGCATACAAGTTAACGTCACTTCCCAGTTCCTGCACAGAAATGATATCATAAGTTTCATGTAATTAGTTCACGGAGGAGGCATACACAGGGTTGACACATTTGTTTTTTCTCCTTCAACAAATGTGCAATTAAATTCTGGCCAACAATGTAACATCTGAACCTTTTTCTTAATGGAAGGCCAGGGGCCTTACCAGCATATTTAACAAAAAAATCGGCTTAACGTGGTAGCACCAATTTAGTATACCTAATAATATGTCCTTGGACAATCTTCAATTTTCCAGCTAAGGTTCACAGTCGCATGGGCTGTTCGCGTTCATTGAGCACTGCAACTCAGGTTGCCCCTGAGTTGCAAATTCACAATTGTATAAACAAACATTCTTTTCAAAGCCGCAAAAAATTCTACATGTTACACAGTGCACATGATATGGCTTATAGGTAGTAGCAATATAGTTAAGCCCACGGTAATTTAAAAAGCACCATTGACATTAATATTTATGCTGTGATGCTTCATCATGGAGGCAAGACTGTGAGAAAAATTGGGCCTTCAAACTAGCCCATGGAACAGAATCTACACTGACAGTCAACGACAGGGTCTACACTGACCATGCAGACATGGCCGAGGCGGCGTTCTGCCACTTTGATGGCCTGCTGGGCACTGACGTGAGTTGTGACTGCACGCTCGACCTTGAGGATCTGGTCGAGCCGGACACCACCCTTCTGGGCCACGAGGCTCCCTTCAGCGAGGAAGAGATCTGGCAGGCCGTGAAACATCTGCCCGCACGCAAAGCACCTGGGCCAGATGGGTACACGGCAGAATTCCTGCGTGCGTGCTGGGGCATCGTCAAGAAGGACATCGAGCTTCGTGGTCGCGGGTTTGCAAGGCTCAACCAGACTCTGCTCACCTTGCTGCCCAAGCACGCTGGCACGAGTACCCTGCGTGACAACCAGCCTATAAGCCTCATCCACCTAGTGGCCAAGCTTTTCGCCAAGGTCCTATCCCTAGTTCCCTACGCCTCGCCCCCAAGCTTGACGACCTGTTCAGTCCCATCCAGAACGCGTTCATTGGCGGCCGCAGCCTCCATGACAACTTTGTCCTGGTGTGCCAGTCTGCTCACCTACTGCATCAACCGGGAGACCCATGCGTCTTGATCAAGCTAGACTTGGCTCACGCCTTCGATTTCCTGTCCTGGCCATTCCTCTTCGAAGCGCTACAACAGTACGGATTCGGGGATCGTTTTCTGGACTGGTTGGCTATACTGCTCACACCAGCAAACACCAGAGTGCTGCTCAATGGGGAACCAGGCCCTGCGATTTGGCATCGACGCGGTCTACGCCAGGGGGACCCACTGTCCCCACAGCTGTTCGTCCTCGCCGTCGACACCCTCGGGTGCCTGTTCCGCCACGCCACGAAGCTCGGGATACTGCGGCAGTTGCACCCACGACGCACGCTACCGTCGATCTCGCTATACGCAGACGATCTTCTGCCACTCTATTGGAGGAAATCGAGGCTGTCAAAGAGATGCTGAAACTATCTAGCCTCGTGTCGGAGCTGTGCGTCAATTATACCAAGAGCACCACCACGTTCATCCGTTGCGCCCCGGAGGAAGTGGAACCTGATGTCGCGCTGCTGGCTTGCCCCATCGTTGAGCTACCCATAACCTAGCTGGGGATTCCGCTCACTATCCGGAAGCCTACAAGCGCCCAGATGCAGCCCGTGGTCGATAGAATCGCCGCCAAGCTCCCAACCTGGAAGGCCGGATGGCTCGCGATGGCGAAATCTGTCCTTGGAGCGATTCCTATCCACCAGCTGCTTGTCCTCGCACCCTCGAAGAAGATACTCAAGCTCATCGTCAAGATTGAGCGTGGCTTTCACAGAGTTGGCAGCGTGTGGCCCGCCCCGTCACCCTCAGTGGCCTGGGCGTCCACGACCTGGAGCGGACTAGCCTGTCCCTTCGACTGCTCTGGCTCTGGTTCAGCGGCGTGTACACTGCACGATCTGCCTACCTGGCCACGTTCCATGGCTCGACGACCTGCCCTGCCTGGAAGCACATCTGGAAAGCCTGGGCACCACACAAAGTGAAATTTTTCATGTGGTGGCCATTCAGGACATATGCTGGACCGCAGAACGGCTCTCGTGGCGTGGCCTTCAGCATCACCCGCGATGCCTGCTCTGTGATCAACACCCCGAGACCATGCTGCACCTACTGATTGAGTGCCCATTCTCCAAGCAAGTTTGGCATGAGACGCTGTCATGGCTAAGGATGCGTTGCAGAATCCCTAGCAATGACGACATCTCGCTCACCGACTGGCTAGCTGAGGTCAAGCCGGCAACGCCAAAGCCGCTACGTAAGGGTCTCGGAATCGCAGCGCTGTTGCTACCCTGGATGCTATGGAAGCACGGGAACGACTGCGTCTTTGACAGAGCACAGACCTCAACCCAAAATCTGATGGCAAAGATCAAGGAGGAGGCCATTATGTGGGCTCAAGCCGGAGCAGTGGGCCTGAGAGCCATGCTACCAACAACCTGGGAAATACACTAGGAGCTCTTCTTTTGCTGTAACATCGTCTCTTACGAGACCTGTAACTAAAACTCTTCCTTTTCAATGCAATGAAATGCAAAGGTCCTTTCCATTTTCTCGAAAAAAAACTAGCCCATGGAGTGTACCTATTAAGCACTACCTACATTAGTAAAGCATGATGCTTCACTTTTCAGGCATGAGGAAATAAGATCCTTGAAATTTCTTCAAACGACAGAGACAACTATAGTGACTTTTTTACTGATATGTTACTGACTAATATTTGCATTCAACATCAATTAAATAAAAAATGCATTCCAAAGTCCTTGGGTACAAAGGCACAAAGGTCTACCATGGCAGTTAAATCGCTATAAAATATAAGTGATTCAAAACAATTATAACTAACAATACATGCTCCAGAATGAGATGGAGAAAAGAAAAACTAGGCACCTGGAATATTGATAATACTGTGACAGGATCGGTCGCAGATATAAGAGCACCAAACATAAGACATTCAACCAGTGGAAGTTGATACATCAGAAATGTCAGCCCGCCAAGATAGCTGCAGTTATAACAGATAAGTTCAGAAGATGGAATATTTGAATAAATCTAGGCAAATAAAGTTCATGATGCTTACACAAGCATCCCTGTTACGATGGAAGCAATGAATGTCCCAAGAATGGCAAAAGTTACAATAGCCCCGAAGTTCGCGAAGAATGGTTTCTGTAAAAATATGCTCTTAGGAGAAGTAGCTAGATAAAGAAGAAGTGTTGTCAATGTACAGTACTTACTGGGGATAAGCTGAATCCTGATTGGGTTCACTGAAGTCAAGGAATACAAGTTTCGAATTGGAAAAAAAAATCCCAGATAGGGGGCTTAGATAAATATTTGGAGGAGTTAGTAAGCCTATTTTTCCTCACCAATGTAATAACGACGTTAAAAGAAAGAAAACTGAAGAAAAAAGGATATAATATTATAGGCGGTAATAAGAACAAGAAGAAGAATTCTTCGTGGAAGTTGAACCATGTCCTGCAAATGAGAGGGAACAAGGAATGATGAAATCGAAGATGCTAACATCGTATGCAAGATGTAGAGTACAGTAAACACAACACAAACGATGCAGAAGTCTAAATGAAAATCAAATAACACAATCAACACAAACCTAGTATTGGTCTCTGTGTTGGAAATATTAGCAAGCCCACCAACAACTAGTCCTGTAATACAGTCACAGAAGTTGCATATGTTAAGGAGCGCCCGCGGTATGACAAGTAAAAGAGAATGTGAATTGTGGAACTGACGTAAGGCGAAACATATAATAAACATAATATTATAGTATACAATAGAGCAATCAATTTATTTTAAAGATTAAATATCTGTTTTCTCATCCGATGGAAGAGACTTCGCAGAATCACAGATTTACGCAAGCATACCACCGCTTGGAGTGATTCTCCTTGGTCAAATGATAAGAGCTATTGCCAATGGCTCCAGGACTCCTATTTTTAGTTTTGACACACAAGCGAGGGGGATAAGAACTACTATTACTTTTCATTTATGTACATGTTTTGCAAAGCTGGAACTTCCTCTGATGACAAGATTATCTCGGCATTAGATGCAGTTTCTCAATATGCACTACATCAAATTGGGGGCACATTTTGAACAATTTTCTTTGACGGGTTCGCTCTAAAATCAGAGAACATCAAACTAGCTGCTATTTTCGAATGAGATGTCTCAAATAGCTCACAACCCCAGCGAATTTACGTTATATACGAGTCAGGGGAGAGCCCTCGAATAAATTTCAGCTACAAACATTTTCTGCATTCCCAGTGACATGACATCATGTAAATGGATTTCGATCACAGTAGTACTCATTAATTATTGTAGCAAATACAATAGACCATACCACTAGCCTAGCTAAGAGTTAGCAGAAATACTAATTATCCCGTTCTTATGCTCCTTGTGGCAGCTTAATAAGGCTAAAATAGGGAATAAATGGGGTTGAGGAACTAATATATGGATCACTAAAAATAAGATTCCGGAAACTACGAAATGATCAAAGGTACGAGCAACCGGCGACCAGGGTTAGGGTTCAGACGCAAGGGTGAGACTCAGGACTCGGGAGTCCCGCCCGCCTCGGCTGCGGAGGGTGTGCGAACATACCGATGAGGAGCGAAGCGCTGGCCTCGGGGAGGTAGTAGAAGCGGTGGCGGCGGAGGACGTGGCCGAGCACGAAGGAGAGCACGAGCATGGAGATCTGCAGCAGGATCCCCACCCCTGCCACCTGCTGCTCCTTGCCGGGCGGGGCGGGAGGGGGCGGGGCCAGCAGCAGCCCGCCCCCGGGCGGCGCCGCCAGGGCCATGCTGAGCTCGAGCGCCATCCCCGCCGGCGAGGAACGCTGGGGGTGGCTGGCGGGCGCGGCGGCGAGGAGGGAATCAGTCAGTCGGGGTTTCCAGAAGCGCGGCGTGCTATGACGAACTGTGGAAGAAGCGTGGTAAACGCGAGTTGTTGCGTTGGTGGGGTCGCCAGTGTGTTTGGTTCACGTCCTGGAGGCTGGAGCGGACCATCCAGGTCCAGGGGCTGGTCAGTAGTGTAAAGGGAGGTGCTAGATAGCCGAGGTTTTCTTTTCGAGTGGCCGTGTTTTGAAATAAATTTAAAAAGAAAATTTGATTCAATTTAGGAGCAGAAACGGATCCAAAGACGTTACACGTGAAGGACGCGTTTGCTAGCCTAGCCTGGCCTTGCTTTCATCGGTCCAGCAATTTTTGGCTCGTTTGGTTACCATGTCTTGTCCGCGTTGTTGTAGGAACCGCTTCTCAAATCACTCTCGGGCCAAGCTTTGGAGAAACGCCCAGTTCATCCGTTTCTATCGAGACACCCCCGTTCCCGTAGAACCCGAGAACGCCCCGCGGGAGATGGCGGGAGCTCGCGTAAGACGGCAAAATCTCGACGGGATGAATTCGGTTACCGCGCTTGAAATTTTGCGATCGTATATCGGGGCGGCTCTCCCACCGCTAAATCCAAATCCCCATTTCGAGCCCATCCACCCTTCCCGATCTAGCGACATGGCCGACTCTTTCTCATCCGCACGATCGGCGAGGCTTGCGGCGGCGACAGTGGCTGTGGCGGCGGCTACTGGCCACGGATGGTCGTCTTCTTCCTCTGTGTCGATGACTTCGGTTGTGGTAAGGTTCTGCAAACCCTAACCCTAGATCTAGATCGTGTGGGTACACAGGGGTCTGAACGAATCCATTGTAGGACATTCTTTGGTCTCCGGTCGAGGTTGTGGAGGTTGTCCAGGTTGTATCTGAATCTACCACTCGGACGCTCGTGTTGCCTGCATCTTAGTCAGGGTTCCCTGCTTCCCCGACCTTGATGTTGTGTGTGGCTCCTCTGACTATAAGGCCGTTCTTACTTTTCTCGTTCTTCATTGATGCGGTACTGCTTAAGGATGTGGATGTGGTGCTGATACGTCTCCAACGTATCCATAATTTCTGATGTTTCATGCTTGTTTTATGACAATACTTACATGTTTTGCTTGCACTTTATGATGATTTTATGCGTTTTCCGGAACTAACCTATTAACAAGACTAGTTGAATGCCCGTGCGTTGCTACGGTTCATCTTTTTACCGATAACACATATTATGCATGCGCATAAAAAAGATAGCACATATTGTAAAAACATTACGATTCCACATGTTTGAAGTGTATTTCACATCCGCGAGTAAAATTGGTTTTGCTTTGGTTGATTCTCTCAAACATCTCGGCATCATCTATATTTAAGTCCCTCTCGAGTATATGATAGATAAGAGTTGTATCGACTAAATATGTATTACGACTACATGGCTAAGCTTGCTTGTTCTTAACTCAGTTGTATGCCTGCCTAAGTCCTTTTGTAGTAGGATTGATTCCTTGATAAGACATAGTGTTTCTACACCCGGGTGCATATGCACCTTTTATTTGAAATGTATTTTAAACATATTTAAAAATGTCAAAAAATATATAAAAATATATTTCGTGTATATCTTGACATGTACATGCTCACAAAGTCGTTTCAGCAAAAACTGACATGTTTTGTGCCCTCTGTAAAAAAGACAAATTTTTGTGCTAAAATAATCGATTTCTCGAGACAATTTTTTGTCCTTTTACATAGTGCATAAAAAATATCAGTTTTATGTGAAACTTTACATGCGTACATAGAACATGTCCCTCTAGATACGGAAAAAAATCCTATTTTTTTAATATTTACCATACATAACGGGTGCATAGGATCAGTTTTGAGTTCCGTCATTCAGATCCATATTGAGATGAACTATTTTTTCTTACTCTCCTTCCTGTAGTATCTAAGCTGCCACTACAACTGAGAGTTGTGATATAATAGTAAGAAATAGATGGCTCTAGAGAAGGAAAAGCACATCGATATGGATCAGCTAGTAAAAAATCATTTTACTCAAATAAATGGGAATCTGTATAGCTCAAACATGGTTAGTAGGTACAATGTTGAGGAAATCGTTTATCAGTGTTGACTCGGTCGGTTGGCGATTAATAAGCAAATCGCCTGATTAATTGGCCAATAAATGAGGTAATCGGATGTAATTGAGTTAATCGGCTAATCGGTGGATTTTTCAATCAGTAGGACGTACATAATGAGGCACATGTCCTGGCCAAGCCACATAGCAGTAAAACTTGAACACTAATATCATAACAGTCCATTGGTGGAGGCTCGACCGTCTTCTCAAGCTTCTTTAGTGTTGCCTTCTCTTAAGCTAATGTTTTCCTTTCAGGTCACATTATAATCGTAACATGAGGATATATAGATTGTTGAAACAAGCAATGCATTTTTTGGGCAAAGTATGTCTAAAGTAAAATTCACAAAATAATTACCTTCAGGTCTTGCTGTATGTGTCCTCTCGGCAAATGGAAGTACCCAAAATGAAAATTGAGCACTAATATCATACTGATAATTATATGATGATTGGGATGGTATGTGAAATGATTGAACATGTATTCTTCCCTGATTTTTTTTTCATATAAATACATCTATTCATATTCTCTAGAAATATGTTACTGAAATTCGCTGAAGAATCAAATTGCAGAAAAACCAACCAAAGAATTGGAAATTTATATAGATTAGTTATACTATAGAGTATGGCCCATAACCATTAATTATGCTATGGCACATTACATTCTCCAGAAATTTATATATTGTAATGTAGCAGTACCTCTCAAACAATCTAAAAAGGAAACATCAACTCTGGTGAGTATAAAAACAGAAGAGCAAAATATTATTTTTCTCAGAAGTATAACCTCAGATAACATCTACATAAGATATCTATTGAATATAAAACCAAGAAGAATAATATTTTCTCACCTTCATGCCACCCCTTATGAAAAGTTATTCCTACCCGCTCCATGAGACAAATACAAACTGAAAAAATAAAGCTCGGTGTATGCAATAGTTAGTTTATACTCTTACACCTCAAAGCATATGGTTTGATCACTTCCAAGTTCCAAAATTACCGTGATTGTAAGTTTGCATTTTGATTTCGTGTAATCAGTTGTGCGTATGTGAGTGTAGCATATGCATACGAGAGTGTTGGCTTCTAAACCTTTGTCTTGCATGAAGTAACTTCTGTAGAAGATCAACCTGCCCCTTCTTGCAAAGCCTTAGGACCAGATATCTATATACTGATTTATCTGGTGGAAGGCCCTCTTTTCATAAGTTCATCAGGAATGAGTAGAAATGCATCTGCGTTATTCTTCTTGTGGAAATCAACGAGCCATGAAAATACACTATAATTGGATGAAAATCCTGTAGACATATAAATCAAACACCATTGTACAGCTATGCCCAAATAACCAGTGAAGTACTTTAACGAGTTAGTCACAAATAAGAAAAAATCGGAGTGCTTGTACATATGATCTCAAAAAACGTCACGACGGCGACGGTCTGAGAATCGTCCGCCCAAACACTGCAAGACAAAATTTATCTCCAGGATGCAACGGATGCAAGAATTAGAAGTCCCCGGCGCGGAGACCAGTGGCGCTGAGGGCGGCGGGCCTTGGGCGACTCTCTAGTCCGGCGAGGGTGCAGGCACGGACCAACGGAGTGTTCGTCGCCGTGGAGGCGCGGGCCAACAGGATGCTTGTCAGCGTGGAGAGTAGGACGCCCGCGGCGACACTTTCCTGTGGCGCCGGAGTGGAGGATGGTGCGCGAGAAGTGGAGACCATTCTCCTGCAGCGCAGAGGAAGATGGGCAGACTGGGAACGGATGAAGGACAGTTCGTTTTTGTACCGATTGAGTGATTAGTAGAGACAATAGTAAAGACAATAGTAAAGACAATAGTGATTGAGGAGAACCAAGTATGGAGCATAATTGATGTTACTACCATATTTTGATGTTACCATAATTACCATAATTACCATAATTATTCAGCGTTCACAACATTCAGAGATATCGTGACTGATTTTTATACCATACTTAATTTGTGCGTGGAGATATTTGGGGTGTGACTTGATCGGACGAAGCTGAGATAGGGAGAATAGATTAGAGGGTCCGGATTGTTTTAATGACGACCACCAAAGTGCGTTGAGTGTCAAACGACCAACTCCCATTTAATAGTAAAGATGCCACAGTGCCAGTTCCTGTTTTCTGCTGTTTTTGGTTCCAGAAAGGCTGTTCAGGCAATATTCTCGGAATTCGACGAAACGAAGACCAAACATCATAATTCACCGAGACGGACCAGGACACCGAAGGGGAGTCAGAGGGGAGGCCTGGGGCCCCCACACCATAGGGCTGCGCGGGCCAGCCCCTGGCCGCGCCGGCCTATGGGGAGGGCACCCTGTTGCCCCTCCTGCGCCGCCTCTTCGCCTATATAAGCCCTTTCGACCTAAAAACTCGATACCTTTTGACGAAACTCCAGAAAGACTCCAGGGGCGCCGCCGCCATCGCGAAACTCCAATTCGGGGGACAGATTTCTCTGTTCCGGCACCCTGCCGGGACGGGGAAGTGCCCCCGGAAGCCATCTCCATCGACGCCATCGCCTCCATCATGCTCCGTGAGTAGTTCCCCCATGGACTACGGGTTCTAGCAGTAGCTAGTTGGTACTCTCTATCCCATGTACTTCAATGCAATGATCTCATGAGCTGCCTTACATGATTGAGATTCATCTGATGTAATCGGTGTTGTGTTTGTCGGGATCCGATGGATTGTTACATTATGTTTAGTCTATCTATAAAGTTTGTGAAGTTATTGTTGCTGCAATCTTGTTGTGTTTAATGCTTGTCACTAGGGCCCGAGTGGCATGATCTTAGATTTAAACTCTATACTTATTGCTTAGATTGTATCTACAAGTTGTATGCACATGTCTATGTCCGGAACCAAAGGCCCCAAAGTGACAGAAATTGGGACAACTGGAGGGAAAGGCTTAGATATGAGGATCACATGTTTTCACGGAGTGTTAATGCTTTGCTCCGGTGCTCTATTAAAAGGAGTGCCTTAATTTCCAGTAGATTCCCTAGAGTCCCGGCTGCCACCGGCTGGTAGGACAAAAGATGTTGTACAAGTTTCTCATTGCGAGCACGTATGACTATATATGGAAAACATGCCTACATGATTAATGATCTTGATGTTCTGTCTTAATGCTATTTCAATCCTATCAATTGCCCAACTGTAATTTGTTCACCCAACACTTGTTATTGGAGAGTTGCCACTAGTGTAGATAGCTGGGAACCCCGGTCCATCTCTCATCATCATATACTCATTCTACATGTCATTGGAAGTAGTATCAACTATTTTCTGGTGCCATTGCCTCTGTGTTACTATTACTGCTGTTGTGTTACTGTTACTACTGCTCTCATATTACTGCTACTTTCACATCACCCCTGTTACTAGTGCTTTTCCAGGTGCAGCTGAATTGACAACTCAGTTGTTAAGGCTTATAAGTATTCTTTGTCTCCCCTTGTGTCGAATCAATAAATTGGGTTTTACTACCCGCGAAGACTGCTGCAATCCCCTATACTTGTGGGTTATCAAGACTGTTTTCTGGCGCCGTTACCGGGGATGCATAGCTCTACTCATAAGTTCACCTGGGGAGTACACTCTACCTCTCTCTCTGTTTTTATTTTGTTTTACTTTATTTTGCTTAGTTTACTTTTGCCTAGTTTATTTGTGCTTAGTTTATTTCTGTCTTGTTTTATTTTCCTCATATACCCAAAAATCCATAAAAATTTGAAAAACCTAAAAATTAAAAACTGTTGTTATGGGAGAACCCATAACCTACTTGGAGCTTATAGAATATTATAATAATTATAGAGAATCAAGAGCGGGAAAAGTGATGAGTGCTGTGATAGAAAAATTGAATACAATTGCTAAAATCTTGCTTAAACGCCATGATATAAACTGTTGCTCTCAACAGGACACTAAACATCTTAAATTTCAATGTGGCTTTAGTGAGGAATTTTTAATTAAGAACTATAATCGGAATAGCTATATTCATTTTGGGTTTGAAGAGGTAGAACAATTTGTCATATTTATGGGAGCCTCTGAGATAGAATCCTTCATGGTTAAAAATTATGAAACTTGTGTTGTTTGTAAGGACCTTAAAGATTATGTCTCTTCTATCCTTAATTTTTGCAATGAAAGTTACACTGATAATCCTTATATCATTGATTATAAAGAGAGACTCATTAATGCACAAGAATGCACTCACAATTTGCAGGAACCAGTGGAAGAAGAAATTGATGAACCTGAAAACTCATTGGATGAAAAAGAGGAGGAACTTGATGAACCTGAAAGCTCATTGGATGAAAAAGAAGAGGAGAGTGATGAACAAAAGGAGGAAGAATGGATTAGCTACCCATGCCAACCTTCTAATGAGAGTAACTCTTTATCCCTTACACTATTTGATTGTCCTCCATGCTTACCGAAAGAGGTTGAATGTTATGTTCCTGTGGATTCTCTTGAAATATTCCCTATGAGTAAAACTTATGAGAATAATTATGCTACTGTTATTTATGATAATCCATGCTACTTTGATAAATCTTATGATAATGCTTTGTTTGTGCCTGATGTCGAAATGCATGGTACTAAAGAATTTTGCGTAGCAAATGTTTATGATAAAGCTCTTGATGATGGTCCTATGTTACTTGATAATATTAATTGTACTACTAATGAAAATGGGATTGGAGAGGTCTTGACATTATCTATGAGTCCCATATCTCTTGAGATTGATCAACCATCTTGTTATATTATTGATAAAGGTGTGTTTGAAAGTTTTAATCGCACTATTTTTGAGCTTGATAAAAATTATGTGTTTATGGATCATGAAAAGCATGTTGTATGTGATAGTTATATTATTGAGTTTGTTCATGAAGCTACTGAAAATTATTATGGGAGAGGAAAATATGGTTGTAGAAATTTGCATGGTACTAAAACACCTCTCTATATGCTTAAAATTTTGAAGTTACTCTTGTTTTATCTTCTTATGCTTATCACTTTGTTCTTCATGAATTTATTTGTGTACAAGATGAAGGAGATATGCCCTAGAGGCAATAATAAAGTGGTTATTATTTATATCTTTATGTTTATGATAAATGTTTATATATCATGCTAGAATTGTATTAACCGAAACATTAGTACATGTGTGATATGTAGACAAACAAGAAGTCCCTAGTATGCCTCTTAAACTAGCTTGTTGATTAATGGATGATTAGTTTCATAATCATGAACATTGGATGTTATTAATAACAAGGTTATGTCATTGTGTGAATGATGTAATGGACACACCCAATTAAGCGTAGCATAAGATCTCGTCATTAAGTTATTTGCTATAAGCTTTCGATACATAGTTACCTAGTCCTTATGACCATGAGATCATGTAAATCACTTATACCGGAAAGGTACTTTGATTACACCAAACACCACTGCGTAAATGGGTGGCTATAAAGGTGGGATTAAGTATCCGGAAAGTATGAGTTGAGGCATATGGATCAACAGTGGGATTTGTCCATCCCGATGACGGATAGATATACTCTGGGCCCTCTCGGTGGAATGTCGTCTAATGTCTTGCAAGCATATGAATAAGTTCATAAGAGACCACATACCACGGTACGAGTAAAGAGTACTTGTCAGGAGACGAGGTTGAACAAGGTATAGAGTGATACCGAAGATCAAACCTCGGACAAGTAAAATATCGCGAGACAAAGGGAATTGGTAATGTATGTGAATGGTTCATTCGATCACTAAAGTCATCGTTGAATATGTGGGAGCCATTATGGATCTCCAGATCCCGCTATTGGTTATTGGTCGGAGTGAGTACTCAACCATGTCCGCATAGTTCTCGAACCGTAGGGTGACACACTTAAAGTTGGATGTGGATATGGTCGCCCTTGAAATATGGACTGGAGTTCGATTATTAGTTCGGAGTCCGGATGAGATCCGGACATCACGAGGAGTTCCGGAATGGTGGGAGAATAAGATTCATATATAGGATGTCATTTTATGTGAAATAAAATGTCGCGGAAGGTTCTATGGAAGGTTCTAGAAGGTTCTAGAAAAGTCCGGAAGAAACCACCAAGGAAGGTGGAGTCCACATGGGACTCCACCACCATGGCCGGCCAGCCCTAGATGGGGTGGAGTCCCAAGTGGACTCCACCATAGGGGGCCGGCCACCCTACATGGGAGGTGGAAATCCCACCCTTTGGGTGGGAGTCCTAGTTGGGCTAGGTTTCACCTCTTATGGAAGGTTTTGGTTTCGGGTCTTATTCGAAGACTTGGACACCAACACTTGGGATCCACCTATATAATGAGGGGCCAAGGGAGGGGGCCGGCCAACCCCAAGACCACAAGCTGGCCGCCCCCCTTGAGTGGCCGGCCACCCCCTCCCAAACCCTAGCCGCCCCCCTCTCCTCCATATAGCCCGCGTAGCTTAGCGAAGCTCCGCCGGACTTCTTCACCGCCACCGACACCACGCCGTCGTGCTGTCGGATTCAAGAGGAGCTACTACTTCCGCTGCCCGCTGGAACGGGGAGGTGGACGTCGTCTTCATCAACAACCGAACGTGTGACCGAGTACGGAGGTGCTGCCCGTTCGTGGCGCCGGAACCGATCGTGATCAAGATCTTCTACGCGCTTTTGCAAGCGGCAAGTGATCGTCTACCGCAGCAACAAGAGCCTCATCTTGTAGGCTTTGGAATCTCTTCAAGGGTGAGACTCGATACCCCCTCGTTGCTACCGTCTTCTAGATTGCATCTTGGCTTGGATTGCGTGTTCGCCGTAGGAAATTTTTTGTTTTCTATGCAACGTTATCCTACAGTGGTATCAGAGCCGTGTCTATGCATAGATGGTTGCACGAGTAGAACACAATGGTTTGTGGGCGTTGATGCTCTTGTTATCTTTAGTTTGAGTACTTTGCATCTTTGTGGCATAGTGGGATGAAGCGGCTCGGACTAACTTTACATGACCGCGTTCATGAGACTTGTTCCTCGTTCGACATGCAACTTGTATTGCATAAGAGGCTTTGCGGGTGTCTGTCTCTCCTACTATAGTGAAGATTCAATTTACTCTTCTATTGAAAACATTAGTATCAACGTTGTGGTTCAAGTTCGTAGGTAGATTAGATCTCTCTCGAAAACCCTAAACCACGTAAAATATGCAAACCAAATTAGAGACGTCTAACTTGTTTTTGCAGGGTTTGGTGATGTGATATGGCCATAATGTGATGATGAATATGTATGAGATGATCATTATTGTATTGTGGCAACCGGCAGGAGCCTTATGGTTGTCTTTAATTTTCATGTTGAGTAGTATTTCAAAGTACTTGTAATAGTTGCTACATGAGGTGAACAACCATGAAGACGGCGCCATGGACCTTGACGCTACGCCGACGATGATGGAGATCATACCCGAAGATGATGGAGATCATGTCCGTGCTTTGGAGATGAAGATCAAAAGCGCAAAGACAAAAGGGCCATATCATATCACATATGAACTGCATGTGATGTTAATCCTTTTATGCATCTTATTTTGCTTAGATCGCGACGGTAGCATTATAAGATGATCCCTCACATTAATATCAAGATAATAAAGTGTTCTCCCCTCGTATGCACCGTTGTAACAGTTAAGTCGTTTGAAGCATCTCGTGATGATCGGATGTGATAGATTCAACGATTCACATACAACGGGTGTAAGCCATGTTGCACACGCGGAATACTTGGGTTTGCTTGACGAGCCTAGCATGTCTGAGACATGGCCTCGGGACAACGGAAACCGAAAGGTTGAACACGAGTCATATGGATGATATGATCAACATGTTGATGTTCACCATTGAAGCTACATCATCTCACGTGATGATCGGTTTTGGTGTAGTGGATGTGGATCGTGTACCACTTAACAACTATGAGGGATGTTGTATTAAGTGGGAGTTCATTAGTAATTAGATTAAAACATGAACTAATTATCATAAACATAGTCTGAGTAGTATTTTGAATTAATTTTGTAGTATTGGCATCCGTTTACTACTATGCGCTAGTCTTATAATTGAGATAGAAATACTGTTAAAATCTGACAAGAAACTTTACGGATTGGTACCGTATTGTTAAAGTATCAAGAATTGATTAAGTCCTATTGCAAACTTTTAGTAAACCTCACATTGTTGATTCAAAGAGCTATGGTTTCAATTAGTACCTAAAGTTATCTTGTCTCCGTGAAACTTGAAGTTCAAATCTGTTTGAAAAGTAAGGAGCTGAAAATTTAGTTTTCAGAAATAATCAAGGTATGAGATATATGTGATATCTAAGACCTTATTGCAAGATGATAGAATAAAGTTTGGTGAGACTACATAAACTCATAAGTTTTATGGGAATGTACGAAGGTTGAAGACGCAAGGCGTCACAATCCTCCAACTATTGGGGCACTAACGATATTCGCATATCCATGAAGTGACCATCCTTAATATGCACCGTTACTAAAACTCGTCGTTTCGAAGCATCACGTGATGATCGGGTGTGATAGATTCTACGTGTGCATACAACGGGTGCAAGCTAGATTTGCACATGCAAATACCAAGGTTAAAACTTTACGAGCCTAGCATGTACAGACATGGTCTCGGAAAGTCATCATGATATGATGGATAAAATTATGAGTGAAATTGTTCATCATATTACAAAGTTACTAATAGTGAAATCTGGAACACTTGTCATATGATGATCAACTTCAAAGTAAGAACCTCAAGGTTATTGGTATTTGACCAACAAACCTAGAAGTTATTGATGTTGAAGTGTTTTTCTGAATAATGAGGAAAACTAAAAGAGAAAGCGCAAAAGATATATTGGCAGAAAGAAAAGAAAAGACTAGAAAGTCTAGCTCAGGTGTATATAAATGATATACATGTTATGGTTGTATTCCTAGTTAAGTCACACTTTGAAATTCTTGGGTATTAGTACTATATTGATTGGTATGAAGTGTCATACAAAACAACGCAATACAAGAAAACAATGGCCTAAGTGACTGACAAGGAATATGATAGGAATGCACGTCTGGAACAAAATAAAGTGTTATTATGTTCGTCGTTAGCATTCTATCTAGCCCTTAGAATTTATAATAAAGAACTTAATAATTGTTATTTTGCTCTGGTCAAATGAAAACAATGAGTTGTTTAAATTATGACATTACTCCATGTACGATGGATAAGTTATTATAAATCTTAATGGTGAAACACACATACATAACACTGACGCTAAAATGCCATAAGGCAAATGATTTGAATTCCACTTATTTGTGGAACCGCCATTTAGGTCATGTTAGAAAGGAACGCATGAAGGAACTCCATGCAAATGGATTTTTGGAGTCATTTGATTTTTGAATCATTTAGCGCTTGCAAATCTTTTCTAAAAGAGAATGACTAAAATACCGTTTATAGGCCAAGAGTTGAACGGGCAACTAACTTAGTGAAAACATACATGATGATGTATGTGGTTCACTGGACATAGTTGTGTGCGGGAGATTCTTCTACTTCATGAAAACTTCAAACAATGAATTGAATATATATATGTGGATATATTCGATAAGGAAGAAGTTTGAAACATTTGAATGGATTCAAATAAATTTCAGCATGAAGTGGAAATCATCGTAATAGAAAAGTCAAATATCTATGATTGGATCATGGTGAAAATATTTGAATTACGAGTTTTAGCGAACATCTAAGAGAGTCATGAAATTGTTCTACAACTCACATTTCTTGGAGCATCATAATGATGATATAGTATCCGAGAGATGTATCCAAGCCTTGTTGGATTAATGATGAGATAAAATATTATGACGCCATTATATTTTGTGGATTATGCTTTAGTGACTACCGTTTTTACATCGAATAGAGCATCATCATGATCCGTTGAAATGACATCATACGAGTTATGACATGGGTATAAACCCTAGTAGTCTTTTCTTAAATTTTGGTATGCATAGCACAAGTAAATAAGTTTACAACCAAAATCGGATTAATGTCTTTGTTGGTTATCCCAGAGATTTGATTGGGAATTCTTCCCGCGAGACAAAGACAAAAGTGTTTGTCAATGTTTCTTATTTCCAAGAAATTGTTTCTAGTGAAGTATTTGAGTGGGAGGACAATAGAACTTGATAAGGTTCATGAACACGAGCATAATGATCAGAGTAGCGCAGCATCGGAAACTGGTTCCGGAAGCGACCGCGACGATCATGGCTCCCATGACTACAAAGTGTTTTAGCCATGGAGATCGAAGTACATATTGAACCTTATAGGTATGGTTTACTTTGTGATCAAATAAATGATTTGTGGACAAAGGATTGATTTTGAACAATAATAAACCAACTACAAACAAAGAAGTTATGATGGGCCACGACTCCGTTAAAATGGCCTTACGCCATGAAATCCATAATAGATGAATACTTTTTGAAAGTAAATGGATCTATAGACTTGGATGAAATATCCTTAAAGAAGCTCGACTTGTCAAAAAATTGTTTACGACAAAGTTCAAAGAGTTGACTACGATAAGATTAGATCTTCCGTAGCAATGCTTATAGTCTATGTGGATTATTCTAGTAATCACTACATATTTCTTTTATGAGATATGCTAGTAGGATGGCAAAATACACTACTTAACGAAGTATCTATACAACATACAACCAATTCTTTGGCTAGTCCGTAGAACACTAGATAGGAATACGAACTTCAATTGGATGAAGTGAGCATTACGGAGTTGGAATCTTCACCAGATGAAATAGTCAAAGAGTTTTTGATTTCATCAGAAATGATGAAGAGGCTTGCATTTGCAAGAAATTAAGTGGGAGCGCTAAGACATATTTATAATACTTTATGTAGATGACATATAGTTGGTTATAAATAATGTAATTATATACTTGATTAAAATGTTTCATTGAAAATTAACTTCAATGAAAGGATATGGACTAAAACATATTTAGTGTCAAGATCTATGAAGATAGATTAAAACACATGATAAGTTTAAGTCAAAGTACATAGAATGGATATTGAAATAGTTCAATATAGAAATATTAAGAAAATGTTCTTGTCATGTGAAGGTTTAAACAAAACTTGAGTGTATCTGACACTCGATGAGTAAAAACACATGAGTGATTTTAGATCACGAATAATATGTACAAAATCAGATATCTTGTGCTCTAAAATGTTATGAGCATATACCGGAATGATTCATAAGATGATCATGGGACGACAGTAAGAATATCCTTGAGTACTTTAGAAGAACTAAGGATATATATATATATATATATATATATATTTGTATGAAGAAATGACAAACAAATCACTGTAAGGTGTTACACCGATATTGGTTTTGTCACATATAAAATATAATTTCAATCTCAAATTAGACTAAGTGTTGTTTAAAAGGTAGCACAATGAGCTAGAAGTTGTCTATGCTAGATTTAGAAGAGTTCTAAATATTGTGACGGATTCTACAAAAGAAGGCAGAGTATGTCATTGTTTTGACAATGACAAAGGATGTTAAGTCAAGAAGTTCTTTGAGAACATGGTGTAGTTCCGACGGAATCAGAACTTTGAAGCTATATTGTGTATGACAATATTAGTGACATATTTCAGACCGCGGAATTAAGGTTCCACCAGAAGACCAAACATATTTAATGCCGACTCATTTGGAAATGAGTGATGCGTTGAGACGCAAATGAATTACAAAATACATACGTTTACGAGCGTGTCGGATCCGTTGACTAAAAACCTCTCCCGTGAGCAATACATGATAAAACACCGGAAGGCCAAGGTGTTATATCTTTACAAATGTAAACTAGATTATTGACTCTAGTGCAAGTGGGAGACTGAAGGAGATATGCCCTAGAGGCAATAATAAAGTGGTTATTATTTATATCTTTATATTTATGATAAATGTTTATATATCATGCTAGAATTGTATTAACCGAAACATTAGTACATGTGTGATATGTAGACAAACAAGAAGTCCCTAGTATGCCTCTTAAACTAGCTTGTTGATTAATGGATGATTAGTTTCATAATCATGAACATTGGATGTTATTAATAACAAGGTTATGTCATTGTGTGAATGATGTAATGGACACACCCAATTAAGCGTAGCATAAGATCTCGTCATTAAGTTATTTGCTATAAGCTTTCGATACATAGTTACCTAGTCCTTATGACCATGAGATCATGTAAATCACTTATACCGGAAAGGTACTTTGATTACACCAAACACCACTTTAACGTAAATGGGTGGCTATAAAGGTGGGATTAAGTATCCAGGAAAGTATGAGTTGAGGCATATGGATCAACGGTGGGATTTGTCCATCCCGATGACGGATAGATATACTACAGGGCCCTCTCGGTGGAATGTCGTCTAATGTCTTGCAAGCATATGAATAAGTTCATAAGAGACCACATACCACGGTGCGAGTAAAGAGTACTTGTCGGAGACGAGGTTGAACAAGGTATAGAGTGATACCGAAGATCAAACCTCGGACAAGTAAAATATCGCGAGACAAAGGGACTTGGTCATGTATGTGAATGGTTCATTCGATCACTAAAGTCATCGTTGAATATGTGGGAGCCATTATGGATCTCCCGATCCCGCTCTTGGTTATTGGTCGGAGTGAGTACTCAACCATGTCCGCATAGTTCTCGAGCAAGTAGGGTGACACACTTAAAGTTGGATGTTGAAATGGTAGCACTTGAAATATGGAATGGAGTTCGAATATTTGTTCGGAGTCCCGGATGAGATCCCGGACATCACGAGGAGTTCCGGAATGGTCCGGAGAATAAGATTCATATATAGGATGTCATTTTATGTGAAATAAAATGTCGCGGAAGGTTCTATGGAAGGTTCTAGAAGGTTCTAGAAAAGTCCGGAAGAAACCACCAAGGAAGGTGGAGTCCACATGGGACTCCACCACCATGGCCGGCCAGCCCTAGATGGGGTGGAGTCCCAAGTGGACTCCACCATAGGGGCCGGCCACCCCCCACATGGGAGGTGGAAATCCCACCCTTTGGGTGGGAGTCCTAGTTGGGCTAGGTTTCACCTCTTATGGAAGGTTTTGGTTTCGGGTCTTATTCGAAGACTTGGACACCAACACTTGGGATCCACCTATATAATGAGGGGCCAAGGGAGGGGGCCGGCCAACCCCAAGACCACAAGCTGGCCGCCCCCCTTGAGTGGCCGGCCACCCCCTCCCAAACCCTAGCCGCCCCCCCTCTCCTCCATATAGCCCGCGTAGCTTAGCGAAGCTCCGCCGGACTTCTTCACCGCCACCGACACCACGCCGTCGTGCTGTCGGATTCAAGAGGAGCTACTACTTCCGCTGCCCGCTGGAACGGGGAGGTGGACGTCGTCTTCATCAACAACCGAACGTGTGACCGAGTACGGAGGTGCTGCCCGTTCGTGGCGCCGGAACCGATCGTGATCAAGATCTTCTACGCGCTTTTGCAAGCGGCAAGTGATCGTCTACCGCAGCAACAAGAGCCTCATCTTGTAGGCTTTGGAATCTCTTCAAGGGTGAGACTCGATACCCCCTCGTTGCTACCGTCTTCTAGATTGCATCTTGGCTTGGATTGCGTGTTCGCCGTAGGAAATTTTTTGTTTTCTATGCAACGTTATCCTACACAAGATTCCTATGCATAGGAAATGGGCTAGACTTAAATGTGTTTTGAATTTGCTTTTTGATGCTCTCTTTTGCTTCAACTCTTATTCCTTGCGAGTGCATCATTAAAACTGCTGAGCCCATCTTAATGGCTATAAAGAAAGAACTTCTTGGGAGATAACCCATGTGTTTATTTTGCTACTGTTTTGTTGTGTCTTGGAAGTTGTTACTACTGTAGCAACCTCTACTTATCTTTATTTTATTGCAATGTTGTGCCAAGTGAAGCCTCTAATCGAAGGTTGATACTAGATTTGGATTTCTGCGCAGAAACAGATTTCTATCTGTCACGAATCTGGGCTGTTTTCTCTGTAGATAACTCATAAAATTATGCCAATTTACGTGCGTGTTTCTCAGATATGTACGCAACTTTCGTTAGTTTTGAGTTTTCTGATTTGAGCAACGGAAGTACCTCTTTTAAATTCGTCTTTACTGGCTGTTCTGTTTTGGCAGATTCTGTCTCTGTTTTTTGCATTGTCTCTTACGGACTTTAAGCAAGGCTTTCTACACGTGGAGAGCTGTAGCTAATTGTTTATTGAGTTCTTGCAATGTGTCACTACAGGACCAAGGTGGATTCAAGTTTTTTAAGTACTAACCCCTCTAATGAAGTTTATGAGAAGTTTGGTGTGAAGGAAGTTTTCAAGGGTCAAGAGAGGAGGATGATATATGATCAAGAAGAGTGAAAAGTCTAAGCTTGGGGATGCCCCCGTGGTTCATCCCTGCATATTTCAAGGAGACTCAAGCGTCTAAGCTTGGGGATGCCCAAGGCATCCCCTTCTTCATCAACTTATCAGGTTTCTTTTATTGAAACTATATTTTTATTCGGTCACATCTTATGTGCTTTACTTGGAGCGTCTGTGTGCTTTTATTTTTGTTTTGTTTGAATAAGATCGGATCCTAGCAATCCTTGTTTGGGAGAGAGACACGCTCCACTTTTTCATATGAACACTTGTTCTTCGTTTTACTTTTAATGTTCAATGATAAAAGTTGGAAGCTACATCACTTATGGTTATTTGGTTGGAAACAGAAAATGCCTCATATTGTCTTGAATAATTTGACACTTGGCAATTGTTTTGAGCTATCAAGTAGATCATGATTAAGTTTTTTTCATGTAGTTTAAACCTATTAGTGGAGAACTACTGTAGAGCTTGTTGAAATTGGTTTGCATGATTGGTCTCTCTTAAGGTCTAGAAATTTTCTGGTAAAAGTGTTTGAGCAACAAGGAAGACAGTGTAGAGTATTATAATGCTTGCAATATGTTCTTATGTAAGTTTTGCTGTACCGGTTCATACTTGTGTTTGCTTCAAATAACCTTGCTAGCCCAAAGCCTTGTACTGAGAGGGAATGCTTCTCGTGCATCCAAAACCTTGAGCCAACCACTATGCCATTTGTGTCCACCATACCTACCTACTACATGGTATTTCTCTGCCATTCCAAGTAAATACTTCATGTGCTACCTTTAAACAATTCAAAACTTTATTACTCCTTATTTGTGTCAATGTTTTATAGCTCATGAGGAAGTATGTGGTGTTTTATCTTTCAATCTTGTTGGGCAACTTTCACCAATGGACTAGTGGCTTCATCCGCTTATCCAATAACTTTGCAAAAAGAGCTGGCAATGGGATTCCCAGTCCCAAATTAATTAACAAAAATAGACACTCCTCCATGGTATGTGATTGTTGGACGGCACCCGAAGGATTCGGTTAGCCATGGCTTGAGAAAGCAAAGGTGGGGAGGAGTGTCATCATAATAAAACTAAAATAAAAAGGCACTCCTTCATGGTATGAGATTGTTGGCAGGCACCCGAGAATTCGGTTAGCCATGGTTTGTGAAAGAAAGGTTGGAAGGAGTGCCACACAAAAATAAAAATAAAATGGGAGCCGCTCTTTGAAGGTTTGTCTGGCAAGGGGGTTAGAGTGCCCACTACCATTCGTTGACAACAACAAACACCTCTCAAAACTTTACTTTTATGCTCTCTTTATGTTTTCAAAACCAAAGCTCTAGCACAAATATAGCAATCAATGCTTCCCTCTGCGAAGGGCCATTCTTTTACTTTATGTTGAGTCAGTTTACCTACTTCGTTCCATCTTAGAAGCAAACACTTGTGTCAACTGTGCATTGATTCTTACATACTTGCCTATTTGCACTTATTATATTACTTTATGTTGACAATTATCCATGAGATATGCATGTTGAAAGTTGAAAGCAACTGCTGAAACTTAAATCTTCCTTTGTGTTGCTTCGATGCCTTTACTTTGAATCTATTGCTTTATGAGTTAACTCTTGTGCAAGGCTTTTGATGCTTGTCTTGAAAGTACTCTTCATGAAAAGTTTTGCTATATGTTATCTATTTGTTAGCAACTATAGATCATTGCCTTGAGTCACTTCATTCATCTCATATGCTTTGTAATAGTATGATCAAGGTTATGTAAGTAGCATGTCACTACAGAAATTATTCTTTTTATCGTTTACCTACTCGAGGACGAGTAGGAACTAAGCTTGGGGATGCTGATACGTCTCCAACGTATCCATAATTTCTGATGTTCCATGCTTGTTTTATGACAATACTTACATGTTTTGCTTGCACTTTATGATGATTTTATGCGTTTTCCGGAACTAACCTATTAACAAGATGCCACGGTGCAGTTCTGTTTTCTGCTGTTTTGGTTCCAGAAAGGCTGTTCGGGCAATATTCTCGGAATTCGACGAAACGAAGACCAAACATCATAATTCACCGAGACGGACCAGGACACCGAAGGGGAGTCGAGGGGGAGGCACAGGGGGCCCCCACACCATAGGGCCGCGCGGGCCAGCCCCTGGCCGCGCCGGCCTATGGGGAGGGCACCCTGTTGCCCCTCCTGCGCCGCCTCTTCGCCTATATAAGCCCTTTCGACCTAAAAACTCGATACCTTTTGACGAAACTCCAGAAAGACTCCAGGGGCGCCGCCGCCATCGCGAAACTCCAATTCGGGGGACAGAAGTCTCTGTTCCGGCACCCTGCCGGGACGGGGAAGTGCCCCCGGAAGCCATCTCCATCGACGCCATCGCCTCCATCATGCTCCGTGAGTAGTTCCCCCATGGACTACGGGTTCTAGCAGTAGCTAGTTGGTACTCTCTATCCCATGTACTTCAATGCAATGATCTCATGAGCTGCCTTACATGATTGAGATTCATCTGATGTAATCGGTGTTGTGTTTGTCGGGATCCGATGGATTGTTACATTATGTTTAGTCTATCTATAAAGTTTGTGAAGTTATTGTTGCTGTAATCTTGTTGTGTTTAATGCTTGTCACTAGGGCCCGAGTGGCATGATCTTAGATTTAAGCTCTATACTTATTGCTTAGATTGTATCTACAAGTTGTATGCACATGTCTATGTCCGGAACCAAAGGCCCCAAAGTGACAGAAATTGGGACAACTGGAGGGAAAGGCTTAGATATGAGGATCACATGTTTTCACGGAGTGTTAATGCTTTGCTCCGGTGCTCTATTAAAAGGAGTGCCTTAATTTCCAGTAGATTCCCTAGAGGCCCGGCTGCCACCGGCTGGTAGGACAAAAGATGTTGTACAAGTTTCTCATTGCGAGCACGTATGACTATATATGGAAAACATGCCTACATGATTAATGATCTTGATGTTCTGTCTTAATGCTATTTCAATCCTATCAATTGCCCAACTGTAATTTGTTCACCCAACACTTGTTATTGGAGAGTTGCCACTAGTGTAGATAGCTGGGAACCCCGGTCCATCTCTCATCATCATATACTCATTCTACATGTCATTGGAAGTAGTATCAACTATTTTCTGGTGCCATTGCCTCTGTGTTACTATTACTGCTGTTGTGTTACTGTTACTACTGCTCTCATATTACTGCTACTTTCACATCACCCCTGTTACTAGTGCTTTTCCAGGTGCAGCTGAATTGACAACTCAGTTGTTAAGGCTTATAAGTATTCTTTGTCTCCCCTTGTGTCGAATCAATAAATTGGGTTTTACTACCCGCGAAGACTGCTGCAATCCCCTATACTTGTGGGTTATCAGGTACTCGTCGTTCATTGATGTGGTACTGCTTAAGGATGTGGATGATCTGCTAGTGTTTGTCATGTAGGCGATCTTACCATTGTGCTCCTCTGATCTTTTCTGCTCCTACTGTCAATGCTGAGCAATGTATGATTTCAAGAAAACCAGCCATCGTTTGGAAACCTGACCTTTCAGAGTTTGTGCTCAACCGATTGGTTCAGCTCGTCCGTAGCGGCGTTTGTTTCAACATGTGATTCAAAGAGCAGCAGATGAAGAAGGTAGTTGTTGATGTTCTTGCATTCGCTGGCATACATATGACCACTCTTCAGCTCTGCAACCACATCAGAAATTGGAGGACCAAGTGGAGCGTCATACTGAAGATGAAAACTGATCGCATTCTGGACTGGAGCGAATATGGTTGCTGCTTCTATGCTACTGATGAAGATACGGTGGACGAGTACATTCAGGTAGTAAGCCTCATTAAGTTCCTTCATATATCTGTATGTGAATGTCGTCCACACTAACAGTTGTTCCTTACTTGTGGATTGCAGGCTTGTAGCGCTGCCTGAGGCATCGTCCGTATGTCGGGACCCCGATCACGAACTATGCTCAGATGAAGATGATCTTCACCTCCCGGTTTGTCTGCAGGGCGCAGCTGTTCCAATCTAACTTGCTGGTCAGGGCTATCGACTTCATTGTAGACAACGAAGAAGAGTATGCCGAGTACCCTAAGCTGCAGCCACCGGAGAGGAGGAGCTGGCTTAGGACTGGCTTCGCAAGCAGTTTCCTACTTAGTGCTTCTGCATCCTTGGTCATGATCTGTTGATTTTGGGAGGTAGTCTCGTATCCGTCCATTAGCTAGGACTTACTTGAACCTGATCCTCGGTCTGTAATGATGAATTTGTTCGAGGTGGTATATATTAACCCCTCGTGTGATCAACCTGAGATGCATCACGAAGTATAGTTGCTTCGCTTGTGATGCATCACCCACTAAGTAGTTGTTGTGTATTACCAACACCTTTTGTGATGAACTGAATCTGTTGTGTGTTGTTATTCAGTTAGCAATACTGGGTAATCTTACCACTCTAAGGGAAGGGGTTACCACATCACGCTCCTATCTGCAACCAAACAGGGTGTGGGCTGGACGATCAGGGAAGAAAGTAGTCTGTGCAGGCACCCAAACGGTGGGGCATGCCTTCCCTCTCCGGCGCAGAAAAAGCCGCCCAGGCTACCAAACGACCCGCGTTTCATGGCCCATGGCCCGTTCGTGACGCGCATGTAAGCCCATCTCGCATGCGTAGTGAGCCAGGAAATGGATGCAAACTACCAAATGCGCCCGAAGCCTTTGGGTGAACAACGCACATCCTTGCTCGAGATCTGGCTAAGAAAGCATGGGATCGGGCCACATGTCCTCAAAATCGTCCCACAATTGAAACAAGACAACTTGAAGCAAATCCTAGCTTTAGGATGGCACACGTCAACATACAACTCACCCATAGTGTCTAGAAAGACCGACGAGTGAACAGCAAGACCTAACCGGACCTAGGATAGTGATACGTCCCAAACGTATCTATAATTTCTTATGTTCCATGCTACTTTTATGATGATACTCACATGTTTTATACACATTATATGTCATTATTATGCATTTTCCGGCACTAACCTATTGACGAGATGCCGAAGAGCCAGTTGTTGTTTTCTGCTGTTTTTGGTTTCAGAAATCCTAGTAAGGAAATATTCTCGGAATTGGACGAAATCAACGCCCAGGGTCCTATTTTTCCACGAAGCTTCCAGAAGTCCGAAGAGGAAACGAAGTGGGGCCACGAGGTGGCGACACGCCAGGGCGGCGCGGCCTGGACCCTGGCCGCGCGGCCCTGTTGTGTGGGCCCCTCGTGACGTCCCTTGACCTGCCCTTCCGCCTACTTAAAGCCTTCGTCGCGAAACCCCAAGTACCGAGAGCCACGATACGGAAAACCTTCTAGAGACGCCGCCACCGCCAATCCCATCTCGGGGGATTCAGGAGATCGCCTCCGGCACCCTGCCGGAGAGGGGAATCATCTCCCGGAGGTCTCTTCATCGCCATGATCGCCTCCGGATCGATGTGTGAGTAGTCCACCCCTGGACTATGGGTCCATAGCAGTAGCTAGATGGTTGTCTTCTCCTCATTGTGCTATCATGTTAGATCTTGTGAGCTGCCTATCATGATCAAGATCATCTATTTGTAATCCTTCATGTTGTGTTTGTTGGGATCTGATGAATACTGAATACTATGTCAAGTTGATTATCAATCTATCATATATGTTATTTATGTTCTTGCATGCTCTCCGTTGCTAGTAGAGGCTCTGGCCAAGTTGATACTTGTGACTCCAAGAGGGGGTATTTATGCTCGATAGTGGGTTCATGCCTCCATTAAATGCAGGACGATGTGAGAAAGTTTTAAGGTTGTGGATGTGCTGTTGCCACTAGGGATAAAACATCGATGCTTTGTCTAAGGATATTTGTGTTGATTACATTACGCACCATACTTAATGCAATTGTCTGTTGTTTACAACTTAATACTGGAGGGGGTTCGGATGATAACCTGAAGGTGGACTTTTTAGGCATAGATGCATGCTGGATAGCGGTCTGTGTACTTTGTCGTAATGCCCTGATTAGATCTCATAGTACTCATCATGATATATGTATGTGCATTGTTATGCCTTCTTTATTTGTCAATTGCCCAACTGTAATTTGTTCACCCAACATCTGCTATCTTATGGGAGAGACACCGCTAGTGATCTGTGGACCCCGGTCCTATTCTTTACATCTGAAATACAATCTGTTGCAATTGTTCTTTACTGTTCTTCGCAAACAATCATCATCTTCCACACAATATGTTTAATCCTTTGTTTACAGCAAGCCGGTGAGATTGACAACCTCACTGTCACGTTGGGGCAAAGTTCTGTGATTGTGTTGTGCAGGTTCCACGTTGGCGCCGGAATCCCTGGTGTTGCGCCGCACTACACCCCGCCACCATCAACCTTCAACGTGCTTCTTGGCTCCTACTGGTTCGATAAACCTTGGTTTCTTTCTGAGGGAAAACTTGCTACTGTACGCATCACACCTTCCTCTTGGGGTTCCCAACGGACGTGTCGACTGCACGCATCAAGCTCTTTTTCTGGCGCCGTTGCCGGGAAGATCAAGACACGCTGCAAGGGGAGTCTTCCACTTCCAATCTCTTTACTTTGTTTTTGTCTTGCTTTATATTATTTACTGCTTTGTTTGCTCTCTATATCAAAAACACAAAAAAATTAGTTGCTAGTTTTACTTTATTTACTGTCTTGTTCTCTATATCAAAACACAAAAAATTAGTTACTTGCATTTACTTTATTTAGTTTGCTTTATTTACTACTGCTAAAATGGGTACTGTTGAGAATACTAAGTTGTGTGACTTCACTAGCACAAATAATAATGATTTCTTATGCACACCTATTGCTCCACCTGCTACTACAGCAGAATTCTTTGAAATTAAACCTGCTTTACTGAATCTTGTTATGAGAGAGCAATTTTCTGGTGTTAGTTCTGATGATGCTGCTGCTCATCTTAATAATTTTGTTGAACTATGTGAAATGCAAAAGTATAAGGATGTAGATGGTGATATTATAAAATTAAAATTGTTTCCTTTCTCCTTAAGAGGAAGGGCTAAAGATTGGTTGCTATCTCTGCCTAGAAATAGTATTGATTCATGGACTAAATGTAAGGATGCTTTTATTGGTAGATATTATCCCCCCGCAAAAATTATATCTTTGAGAAGTAGCATAATGAATTTTAAGCAATTAGATAATGAACATGTTGCTCAAGCATGGGAGAGAATGAAATCTTTGGTAAAGAATTGCCCAACCCATGGACTGACTACTTGGATGATCATCCAAACCTTTTATGCAGGATTGAATTTTTCTTCGCGGAACCTATTGGATTCAGCTGCTGGAGGTACTTTTATGTCCATTACTTTGGGGGCGGCAACAAAGCTTCTTGATGATATGATGATAAATTACTCTGAATGGCACACGGAAAGAGCTCCACAAGGTAAGAAGGTAAATTCTGTTGAAGAAACCTCCTCCTTGAGTGATAAGATTGATGCTATTATGTCTATGCTTGTGAATGGTAGATCTAATGTTGATCCTAATAATGTTCCTTTAGCTTCATTGGTTTCCCAAGAAGAACATGTTGATGTGAACTTCATTAAAAACAATAATTTCAACAACAATGCTTATAGGAATAATTCTGGTAACAACTATAGGCCATATCCTGCTGCTAATGGTAATAGTTATGGTAATTCTTATGGGAATTCTTACAACAATAATAGGAGTGTACCCCCTGGTCTTGAAGCCATGCTTAAAGAATTTATTAGTATACAAACTGCTTTTAACAAATCTGTTGAGGAAAAGCTCGATAAAATTGATATTCTTGCTTCTAAGGTTGATAGACTTGCCTCTGATGTTGATCTTTTAAAATTGAAAGTTATGCCTAATAAGGATATTGATAATAAGATTGTTACTACAGCAAATTCCATCCAAGTTCGAATTAATGAGAATATTAGATTGATGGCCGAATTGCATGCTAGGTGGGAAAGAGAAGAAAACGAAAAATTAGCTAAAGAGAATAATGTAGCTAAAGTTTGGACTATTACCACCACTAGTAATGTTAATGATTCACATGTTGCTACATCTCCTACTATCAATGGTAAAATAATTGGTGTTGGCAATGTTACTACTCCTAGTGCAAAGCGTGCAAAATTGCACAGAAAGCGCTAAAATCATTAAACTGATAAAACTGCTGAAATTTTTCAAAATATTGGGGACAATGATCCCATTGCTGTAGATCATAATGGTTTAGATTTTGATGATTGTCACATCCCTGAAGTTATAAAGTTCATACAAAAACTTGCTAAAAGTCCCAATGCTAGTGCTATTAATTTGGCCTTTACAAAACATATTACAAATGCTCTCATAAAAGCTAGAGAAGAGAAACTAAAACTTGAAACTTATATACCTAGGAAGTTAGAAGATGGTTGGGAGCCCATCATTAAGATAAGGGTCAATGATTTTGATTGTAATGCTTTATGTGATCTTGGTGCAAGTATTTCTGTTATGCCTAAGAAAATTTATGATATGCTTGACTTGCCACCATTGAAAAATTGTTACCTGGATGTTAATCTTCTTGATAATGCTATAAAGAAACCTTTGGGGAGGATTGATAATGTTTGTATTATGGTTAACAATAACCTTGTCCCCGTTGATTTTGTTGTCTTGGATATTTAATGCAATGCATCTTGTCCCATTATATTGGGGAGACCTTTTCTTCGAACTGTTGGTGCTACCATTGATATGAATAAAGGTAATATTAAATATCAATTTCCTCTCAAGAAAGATATGGAACACGTCCCTAGAAAGAGAAAGAAGTTACCTTATGATTCTATTATTAGAACAAATTATGATGTTGATGCTTCGTCTCTTGATAATACTTGATACACACTTTCTGCGCCTAGCTGAAAGGCGTTAAAGAAAAGCGTTTATGGGAGACAAACCATTATTTTACTTCTGCACTTTATTTTATATTTGAGTCTTGGAAGTTGTTACTACTGTAGCAACCTCTCCTTATCTTTATTTTATTGCATTGTTGTGCCAAGTAAAGTCTTTGATAGTAAAGCCAATACTAGATTTGGATTGCTGCGCAGGAACAGATTTCTTGCTGTCACGAATTTGAGCAGTAGTCCCTGTAGAAAATTTAAAAAAATCATCCAATTTACGTGCGTGATCCTCAGATATGTACGCAACTTTTATTCAATTTGGGCATTTTCATCTGAGCAAGTCTGGTGCCACTTTAAAATTCGTCTTTACAAACTATTCTGTTTTGACAGATTCTGCCTTTTATTTCGCATTGCCTGTTTTGCTATGTTTGATGGATTTCTTTGTTCCATTAACTTTCAGTAGCTTTGTGCAATATCCAGAAGTGTTAAGAATGATTATGTCACCTCTGAATATATGAATTATGCACTGACCCTCTAATGAGTTTGTTTCGAGTTTGGTGTGGAGGAAGTTTTCAAGGGTCAAGAGAGGAGGATGATACAATATGATCAAGAAGAGTGAAAAGTCAAAGCTTGGGGATGCCCCCGTGGTTCATCCCTGCATATTTTAAGAAGACTCAAGCGTCTAAGCTTGGGGATGCCCAAGGCATCCCTTCTTCATCGACAACTTATCAGGTTCCTCTAGTGAAACTATATTTTTATTCCGTCACATCTTATGTGCTTTACTTGGAGCGTCTGTTTGTTTTTGTATTTGTTTTTGTTTGAATAAAATCGGATCCTAGCATTCTTTGTTTGGGAGAGAGACACGCTCCGCTGTTTCGTATGAACACATATGTTCTTAGCTTTATCTTTAATGTTCATTGCGAAAGTTGGACTATTTCATTCATTGTTATATGGTTGGAAACGGAAAATGCCGCATGTGGTAAATGGTATAATGTCTTGAATATTTTGATACTTGGCAATTGTTGTGCTCATATAGATCATGTTTAAGCTCTTGCATCATGTACCTTGTACCCATTAATGAATAACTACATAGAGCTTGTTAAAATTTGGTTTGCATGATTGATCTCTAGAGTCTAGATATTTTCTGGTTGAGGTGTTTGAACAACAAGGAGACAATGTAAAGTCTTATAATAGTTACAATATGTTCATATGTGAGCTTTGCTGCACCTTTTATATATTTGAGTTTGCTTCAAACAACCTTGCTAGCCTAGCCATGTATTGAGAGGAATTCTTCTCGTGCATCCAAATCCTTGAGCCAAATACTATGCCATTTGTGTCCACCATACCTACCTACCACATGGTATTTCTCCGCCATTCAAAAGTACATTACTTGAGTGCTACCTTTAAAATTTCTATTCCTTTACCTTTGCAATACATAGCTCATGGGACAAATAGCCTTAAAAACTATTGTGGTGAAGAATATGTACTTATGTGTCCTATTTCTTAATAAGTTGCTTGTTGAGCGGTAACCATGTTTCTGGGGACGCCATCAACTCTTTTACCTTTGTTGAATATCATGTGAGTTACTATGCATGTTCGTCTTGTCTGAAGTAAGGGCGATTTTCATGATCAAATGGTTTGAGTATGCATACTGTTAGAGAAGAACATTGGGCCGCTAACTAAAGCCATGATTCATGGTGGAAGTTTCAGTGTGAACAACTAATCCTCAATCTCTTATGAGAATATTAATTGTTGTTGAATGCTTATGCATTAAAGAGGAGTCCATTATCTGTTGTCTATGTTGTCCCGGTATGGATGTCTAAGTTGAGAATAATCAAAAGCGAGAAATCCAATGCGAGCTTTCTCCTTAGACCTTTGTACAGGCGGCATAGAGGTACCCCTTTGTGACACTTGGTTGAAACATATGCTATACAATGATAATCCGTGTTAATCCAAGCCAATTAGGACAAGGTGCGAGCACTATTAGTATACTATGAATGAGGCTTGCAACTTATAGGATGTCTTATACATAACACATATGCTTTATTACTACCGTTGACAAAATTGTTTCTTGTTTTCAAAATGAAAAGCTCTAGCACAAATATAGTAATCAATGCTTCCCTCTGCGAAGGGCCTTTCTTCTACTTTATTGTTGAGTCAGTTTGCCTATTCTTTCTATCCCAGAAGCAAACACTTGTATCAACTCTGTGCATTGATTCTTACATGTTTACTTATTGCACTTGTTATATTACTTTGTGTTGACAATTATCCATGAGATATACATGTTGAAGTTGAAAGCAACCGTGATTGCGCGTAATTAACACGTCCGTTGGGAACCCCAAGAGGAAGGTATGATGCGCACAGCAGCAAGTTTTCCCTCAGTAAGAAACCAAGGTTATCGAACCAGTAGGAGCCAAGAAGCACGTTGAAGGTTGATGGCGGCGGGATATAGTGCGGCGCAACACCAGGGATTCCGGCGCCAACGTGGAACCTGCACAACACAATCACAGAACTTTGCCCCAATGAAACAGTGAGGTTGTCAATCTCACCGGCTTGCTGTAACAAAGGATTAGATGTATAGTGTGGATGATGATTGTTTGCAGAAAACAGTAGAACAAGTATTGCAGTAGATTGTATTCGATGTAAAAGAATGGACCGGGGTCCACAGTTCACTAGAGGTGTCTCTCCCATAAGATAAATAGCATGTTGGGTGAACAAATTACAGTTGGGCAATTGACAAATAGAGAGGGCATGACCATGCACATACATGATATGATGAGTATAGTGAGATTTAATTGGGCATTACGACAAAGTACATAGACCGCTATCTGATGTCTACGGGAGCTTCTATTCTTGTAGACAGTGTTGGGCCTCCAAGAGCAGAGGTTTGTAGAACAACAGCAAGTTTCCCTTAAGTGGATCACCCAAGGTTTATCGATCTCAGGGAGGAAGAGGTCAAAGATATCCCTCTCATGCAACCCTGCAACCACAAAGCAAGAAGTCTCTTGTGTCCCCAACACACCTAATACAATAGGTGCACTAGTTCGGCGAAGAGATAGTGAGGTACAAGTAATATGGATGAGTATGAGTGATAATAGCAATCTGAATGAAATATAGCAGCGAGTAAACATTCAACAAAACAGTAAACAAATGGAGATTCGATGCTTGGAAGCAAGGCCCAGGGATCCTGCTTTCACTAGTGGACACTCTCAACAATGATCACATAATAGGACTACTCTACACCCTCTTGTTGGATGATGAACACCACTAATTGTGTAGGATTACACGAACCCTCAATGCCAGAGTTAACAAGCTCCACAATATTCAATGTTCATATTTAAATAACCTTAGAGTGCAAGATAGATCAACACAACCAAACCAAGTACTAACATAGCATGCACACCGTAACCTTCACACTATGAAAGGAGGAATAGATCGCATCAATACCATCATAGTAATAGTTAACTTCATAATCTACAAGAGATCACAATCATAGCATAAACCAAGTACTTCATGATGCACACACTGCCAACATTACATCATGGAGGAGGAATAGACTACTTTAATAACATCACTAGAGTAGCACATAGATGATATTCAACTAGATCACAAAGAGAGAGAGATGAACCACATAGCTACAGCGGAGCCCTCAGCCCCGGGGGTGAATTACTCCCTCCTCATCATGGAGGCAGCGATAGTGGTGAAGATGGCGGTGGAGACGGCGGTGGAGATGGCTCCGGGGGCAATTCCCCGTCCCGGCAGGGTGCCGGAACAACGACTTCTGTCCCCCGAATTGGACTTTCGCGATGGCGGCGGCTCTGGATGGTTTTCTCTGTTTCCGTCGAACTGGTCGATGTTTTTAGGTCCAGGGGCTTTATATAGGCGAAGAGGCGGCGTCAGGAGGTCGAAGGGGCGACCACACTATAGGGGGGCGCGGGCCACCCCCAGGCCGCGCCGGCCTATGGTCTGGTGGGCCTGTGGCCCCCCTCTGGCGACTCTCGGGTGTTCTGGATGCTTCCGGGGATTCTAAGATCTTCGGCGTTGATTTCGTCCGATTCCGAGAATATTTCCTTACTAGGATTTCTGAAACCAAAAACAGCAGAAAACAGCAACTGGCACTTCGGCATCTTGTTAATAGGTTAGTTCCAGAAAATGCACGAATATGACATAAAGTGTGCATAAAACATGTAGATATCATCAATAATGTGGCATGGAACATAAGAAATTATCGATACGCCGGAGACGTATCAGCATCCCCAAGCTTAGTTTCTGCTCGTCCCGAGCAGGTAAACGATAACAAAGATAATTTCTGGAGTGACATGCCATCATAACCTTGATCATACTATTGTAAGCATATGTAATGAATGCAGCGATCAAAACAATGTAAATGACATGAGTAAACAAATGAATCATATAGCAAAGACTTTTCATGAATAGTACTTCAAGACAAGCATCAATAAGTCTTGCATAAGAGTTAACTCATAAAGCAATAATTCAAAGTAAAGGCATTGAAGCAACACAATGGAAGATTAAGTTTCAGCGGTTGCTTTCAACTTGTAACATGTATATCTCATGGATAGTTGTCAATGTAGAGTAATATAATAAGTGCAATAAGCAAATATGTAGGAATCAATGCACAGTTCACACAAGTGTTTGCTTCTTGAGGTGGAGAGAGATAGGTGAACTGACTCAACAATAAAAGTAAAAGAAAGGTCCTTCAAAGAGGAAAGCATCGATTGCTATATTTGTGCTAGAGCTTTGATTTTGAAAACAAGAAACAATTTTGTCAACGGTAGTAATAAAGCATATGTATCATGTAAATTATATCTTACAAGTTGCAAGCCTCATGCATAGTATACTAATAGTGCCCGCACCTTGTCCTAATTAGCTTGGACTACCGGGATTATCGCAATGCACATGTTTTAACCAAGTGTCACAAAGGGGTACCTCTATGCCGCCTGTACAAAGGTCTAAGGAGAAAGCTCGCATTGGATTTCTCGCTATTGATTATTCTCAACTTAGACATCCATACCGGGACAACATAGACAACAGATAATGGACTCCTCTTTTATGCATAAGCATGTAACAATAATTAATTTTCTCATATGAGATTGAGGATATATGTCCAAAACTGAAACTTCCACCATGGATCATGGCTTTAGTTAGCGGCCCAATGTTCTTCTCTAACAATATGCACGCTCTAACCATAAGGTGGTAGATCACCCTTACTTCAGACAAGATGAACATGCATAGCAACTCACATGATATTCAACAAAGAGTAGTTGATGGCGTCCCCAGGAACATGGTTATCGCACAACGAGCAACTTAATAAGAGATAAAGTGCATAAGTACATATTCAATACCACAATAGTTTTTAAGCTATTTGTCCCATGAGCTATATATTGTAAAGGTAGAGGATAGAATTTAAAGGTAGCACTCAAGCAATTTACTTTGGAATGGCGGAGAAATACCATGTAGTAGGTAGGTATGGTGGACACAAGTGGCATAGTGGTTGGCTCAAGGATTTTGGATGCATGAGAAGTATTCCCTCTCGATACAAGGTTTAGGCTAGCAAGGTTGTTTAGAGCAAACACAAGTATGAACCGGTACAGCAAAACTCACATAAAAGACATATTGCAAGCATTATAAGACTCTACACCGTCTTCCTTGTTGTTCAAACCCTTACTAGAAAATATCTAGACTCTAGAGAAACCACTCATGCAAACCAAATTTTAACAAGCTCTATGTATTTCTTCACTAATAGGTGCAAAGTATATGATGCAAGAGCTTAAACATGAGCACAACAATTGCCAAGTATCAAGTTATTCAAGACATCATACCAATTACTACATGTAGCATTTCCCGTTTCCAACCATATAACAATTAACGAAGCAGTTTCAACCTTCGCCATGAAAATTAAAAGCTAAGAACACATGTGTTCATACGAACCAGAGGAGCGTGTCTCTCTCCCACACAAGCATGCATTTATTCAAACAAAAACAAAAATAAAAACAAACAGACGCTCCAAGTAAAGTACATAAGATGTGACCGAATAAAAATATAGTTTCAAGAGAAGGAACCTGATAATTTGTCGATGAAGAAGGGGATGCCCAAGGCATCCCCAAGCTTAGACGCTTGAGTATTCTTGAAATATGCAGGGATAAACCACCGGGGCATCCCCAAGCTTAGACTTTTCACTCTTCTTGATCGTAGTATATCATCCTCCTCTCTTGACCCTTGAAAACTTCCTTCACACCAAACTCGAAACAAACTCATTAGAGGGTTAGTGCATAATCAAAAACTCACATGTTCAGAGGTGACACAATCATTCTTAACTCTTCTGGACATTGCCCAAAGCTACTGGAAGTCAATGGAACAAAGAAAGCCATCCCACATAGCAAAGGAGGCAATGCGAAATAAAAGGCAGAATCTGTCAAAACAGAACAGTTCGTAAAGACGAATTTTAAAGAGGCACCAGACTTGCTCAAATGAAAATGCTCAAATTGAATGAAAGTTGCGTACATATCTGAGGATCACTCACGTAAATTGGCATAATTTTCTTAGTTACCTACAGAGAATTCAGCCCAGATTCGTGACAGACAGAAATCCGTTTCTGCGCAGTAATCCAAATCTAGTATCAACCTTGCTATCAAAGACTTTACTTGGTACAACAATGCAATAAAACTAAGATAAGGAGAGGTTGCTACAGTAGTAACAACTTCCAAGACTCAAATATAAAACAAAGGTACTGTAGCAAAATAAACACATGGGTTATCTCCCAAGAAGTTCTTTCTTTATAGCCATTAAGATGGGCTCAATAATTTCAATGATGCACTCGCAAGAAATAGTAGTGGAAGCAAAAGAGAGCATCAAGAAGCAAATTCAAAACACATTTTAGTCTAACCCACTTCCTATGCAAAGGGATCTTGTACACAAATGAATTCATGACGAACAAAGTGACAAGCATAAGAGGATAAAACATGAGTAACTTCAAGATTCTCAACATAAAGAGGGGAAACTTAATATTATTAAGATGCCTATAACCATGTTTCCCTCTCTCATAATAACTTTCAGTAGCATCATTGATGAAATCCACAATATACCCATCACTTAAAACATTCTTATCATGGTTCATATGCATAGAAGTATCATTAATTTTGGCATAAGAAGAGTTCTTCTCATTAATAGTAATTGGAGCAAGATTATTATCAAGAATTTGAACATGGTAAACAATTTGCATATTAAGGGAATTGTTTTTGGTAATCCAATCATGACTATGACAAATTTCATAAGGATAGTTATAACCTATATCATAGCATTCTTTATAATAATCATCAAAGGTCGGAGGCACAGCGTCATCATAAGAAATAGAATAGTTATCTTTCACAGTCGGTTTATCTGTGACCATACCATCATTGTTATTAGAAGGAGATGTATCAAACACATAATGATCAGTAGCAAAAGGATTTTCAAACACCTCTTCCCCAAGCTTAGAACTTTCTATATCATTATGGGAGGAAGCATGGTTAGCACTGATACTATGGCAATTATTATCATCATCATTTTCAGAATTAGTTTCCCAGAGATTTGCAATATCAAAAGTAGTGTGCTCATTCAAATCATGACCACTAATGTATGTAAAGGGCATAGGAAGATCATTGTATTCAGATTCATTATCATAATAATCATTAGGAGCAACATACTTACGGTTACCTAGCGTTATCTCATTCACGCGGGGATATGCCGTTACCTCTTTCTCTTTATTCTCCTTCTTCTTCTTCTTCTTCTTCTTCTTCTTCGTTCCTTTCTTCTTCTTCTTCTTATTCTTCTTCTCTTCCTTCTCCTCGTTCCCTTCTTTAGGAGGAAGAGGCTTGAAGAGTGGCTTGTCCGCATAACCTGATTTACTTTCAGAAACAATAATAGAAACTTGGGAGGATTCCTCCTTTTCATTATTTAGTTCAAAACACACAGCGGTCCTATCATATTTTGGCAAGGTGTCATCTTCTAAAATATTTTGTATGTAAGTATTTGTATGGCTATTATCAATACAATAAGAAAAACACCCATGCAGGACATCATCAATATCAAGATCATTAATAACTAACAAAGAAATTTTCCTTGATAACTCTTCGCACCACAAAAATAAAGTGAGTTCATCATGCTGATTAGGAGTAATTTCATCATCACAATACAAATTTGCAGCACTCATTGGGTTCAAATTATCATTGGAGGAGCATTGAAAATTAAAATGACCCACTTCATGGCAAACTTCACAAATAAAAGGATAGAGGGCACAAACTTTTTTACCAAGATCATCTAGAGCCCTAGCCCATTTTCTAGTTTTTTTATTAATATGATGGATACAATATTCATCTTTGATTTGATTAATTCCACATGGTCTATGCATTCCACAAAAATTAACATGCTTATAGGAAATAGCATTCTTAGGAGTTTGAGCATGCTTATTGCAATCATTAACAACAATTTCATTCTTCATGCAAGCCTCTTTAAAAGGTTCATGATACTTATCAAAATTCTTTTTAGGCAATTCAAAATGAGAAGCAAAGGATTTATAAAGATTTGCAGTGACTTGAGAGTCAAGACCATAAGTAGCACTCATATCTCGAAATTTATCAGTATCCATAAAAGCTTCAATGCATTCATAATCATAATTTATACCTGACTCTTCACCTTTGTTGTTCTCCCATCCTTCAGCGTTCTCCTCAATCCGATCAAGAAGATCCCACCTAGCTTCAACCTCCTTGCTTGTGAAAGATCCCTCCGAACAGGCATCCAGATAGTCCTTGTGTTGTCCTGAAAGCCTCGCATAAAAATTGTTAACAATAACATTACGGGGAAGCTCATGAATGGGACATTTGAGCATTAGTGACTTCAATCTCCCCCACGCTTGAGAAATACTCTCTCCATCATGAGGATAAAAGTTATAAATGTAATTTCTATCAATATGCACTTCACGAGGAGGATAAAATTTAGAGTAAAAGAGAGATACAATTTCCTCCCAACCAAGAGAATGACTATTCTTCAACAATTTATACCAATGCGCCGCTTTACCAGACAGCGAAACAGAGAATAGCTTCTTCCTCACTTCATCCATAGAGATACCTGCACACTTGAATAACCCGCATAATTCATGCAAAAACAGTAAATGATCTCCAGGATGGACAGTTCCATCCCCTTCATAGCGGTTATCCATAACACGTTCAATAATTTTCATAGGTATTTTATACGGAATACTTTCAGCAGGTAGATTTAAAATATCGGAAGCATCATTAGAGTTATCGCATATGGGAGATAAAGCATTATCAGAGCAAAATATTTCTTCCAAAGCTGAGGAGCAAAAAAGATTATTTTTATATAAACTAGCTTCCCCAAGCTTAGACTTATCCATAGCATTAGCAGTGATTGCGTTCATACCAATAACATTGCTACTAGCATGCAAATGAGGTTCCATAGGTTCTTTAATTTTCGCATCACACAATTCATGTCTTAACTTAGGAAATAAAATAAGAAGCTCATTGTTGTCCATTATGCCTAACTAGTGTAAACAAGAAACAAAAAGATGCAATTGCAGGATCTAAAGGAAATAGCTTCGAACACAAACACAACGGCGCTAGAAAAGTACTGTTACCTGGAACCGGAGTATGAGTGCCTTTTACCTTTCCTCCCCGGCAACGGCGCCAGAAAAGTGCTTGCTGGCGTGTAGTTGACGAGGGAGGAAACGGTGTAGCTTTCCTTCGTTCCCCGGCAACGGCGCCAGAAAATAGCTTGATGTCTACGGGAGCTTCTATTCTTGTAGACAGTGTTGGGCCTCCAAGAGCAGAGGTTTGTAGAACAGCAGCAAGTTTCCCTTAAGTGGATCACCCAAGGTTTATCGATCTCAGGGAGGAAGAGGTCAAAGATATCCCTCTCATGCAACCCTGCAACCACAAAGCAAGAAGTCTCTTGTGTCCCCAACACACCTAATACAATAGGTGCACTAATTCGGCGAAGAGATAGTGAGGTACAAGTAATATGGATGAGTATGAGTGATAATAGCAATCTGAATGAAATATGGCAGCGAGTAAACATTCAACAAAACAGTAAACAAACGGAGATTCGATGCTTGGAAGCAAGGCCCAGGGATCCTGCTTTCACTAGTGGACACTCTCAACAATGATCACATAATAGGACTACTCTACACCCTCTTGTTGGATGATGAACACCACTAATTGTGTAGGATTACACGAACCCTCAATGCCGGAGTTAACAAGCTCCACAATATTCAATGTTCATATTTAAATAACCTTAGAGTGCAAGATAGATCAACACAACCAAACCAAGTACTAACATAGCATGCACACCGTAACCTTCACACTATGAAAGGAGGAATAGATCGCATCAATACCATCATAGTAATAGTTAACTTCATAATCTACAAGAGATCACAATCATAGCATAAACCAAGTACTTCATGATGCACACACTGCCAACATTACATCATGGAGGAGGAATAGACTACTTTAATAACATCACTAGAGTAGCACATAGATGATATTCAACTAGATCACAAAGAGAGAGAGATGAACCACATAGCTACAGCGGAGCCCTCAGCCCCGGGGGTGAATTACTCCCTCCTCATCATGGAGGCAGCGATGGCGGTGAAGATGGCGGTGGAGACGGCGGTGGAGATGGCTCCGGGGGCAATTCCCCGTCCCGGCAGGGTGCCGGAACAGCGACTTCTGTCCCCCGAATTGGACTTTAGCGATGGCGGCGGCTCTGGATGGTTTTCTCTGTTTCCGTCGAACTGGTCGATGTTTTTAGGTCCAGGGGCTTTATATAGTCGAAGAGGCGGCGTCAGGAGGTCGAAGGGGCGACCACACTATAGGGGGGCGCGGGCCACCCCCAGGCCGCGCCGGCCTATGGTCTGGTGGGCCTGTGGCCCCCCTCTGGCGACTCTCGGGTGTTCGGGATGCTTCCGGGGATTCTAAGATCTTCGGCGTTGATTTCGTCCGATTCCGAGAATATTTCCTTACTAGGATTTCTGAAACCAAAAACAGCAGAAAACAACAACTGGCACTTCGGCATCTTGTTAATAGGTTAGTTCCAGAAAATGCACGAATATGACATAAAGTGTGCATAAAACATGTAGATATCATCAATAATGTGGCATGGAACATAAGAAATTATCGATACGTCGGAGACGTATCACTATCCAGCATGCATCTATGCCTAAAAAGTCCACCTTCAGGTTATCATCCGAACCCCTTCCAGTATTAAGTTGCAAACAACAGACAATTGCATTAAGTATGGTGCGTAATGTAATCAATAACTACATCCTCGGACATAGCATCAATGTTTTATCCCTAGTGGCAACAGCACATCCACAACCTTAGAACTTTCTGTCACTATCCCAGATTTAATGGAGGCATGAACCCACTATCGAGCATAAATACTCCCTCTTGGAGTTAAGAGTAAAAACTTGGCCAGAGCCTCTACTAATAACGGAGAGCATGCAAGATCATAAACAACACATAGGTAATAGATTGATAATCAACATAACATAGTATTCTCTATCCATCGGATCCCAACAAACACAACATATAGCATTACAGATAGATGATCTTGATCATGTTAGGCAGCTCACAAGATCCGACAATGAAGCACATAAGGAGAAGACGACCATCTAGCTACTGCTATGGACCCATAGTCCAGAGGTGAACTACTCACTCATCACTCCGGAGGCGACCATGGCGGTGAAGAGTCCTCCGGGAGATGATTCCCCTCTCCGGCAGGGTGCCGGAGGCGATCTCCTGAATCCCCCGAGATGGGATTGGCGGCGGCGGCGTCTCTGGAAGGTTTATGTAGGCGGAAGGGCAGGTAAAGGGGCGTCACGAGGGGCCCACACAACAGGCCGGCGCGGCCAGGGCTTGGGCCGCGCCGCCCTGGTGTCTGGCCACCTCGTGGCCCCACTTCGTAAGTCCTCCGGTCTTCTGGAAGCTTCGTGGCAAAATATGCCCCTGGGCGTTGATTTCGTCCAATTCCGAGAATATTTCCTTACTAGGATTTCTGAAACCAAAAACAGCAGAAAACAACAACTGGCTCTTCGGCATCTCGTTAATAGGTTAGTGCCGGAAAATGCATCTCGTTAACTGGCTCTTCTTTACTGTTCTTCGCAAACAATCATCATCTTCCACACAATACGTTTAATCCTTTGTTTACAACAAGCCGGTGAGATTGACAACCTCACTGTCACGTTGGGGCAAAGTTCTGTGATTGTGTTGTGCAGGTTCCACGTTGGCGCCGGAATCCCTGGTGTTGCGCCGCACTACACTCCACCACCATCAACCTTCAACGTGCTTCTTGGCTCCTAATGGTTCGATAAACCTTGGTTTCTTTCCGAGGGAAAACTTGCTACTGTACGCATCACACCTTCCTCTTGGGGTTCCCAACGGACGTGTCGACTGCACGCATCAGATAGCGTAGTCCAAGAAACATCGGCGTTAGTGTACATTGCCCCCAAGACTCCCACATTCCTAGTAGCGGCCAACCTTGACTCCTATTGTCGGCATGAGACACCATTCGAGCAACCCGTATGTCGCAACCTGAACCAGCAAAATGGGTCTAGGTTTTCCCCCGCTTCTCGGAAGGGGGCATGATGAACGGGCCTCAACGCCACCTTAAAGAAGGTGACAACGTCCGCATGCATCGCCTTCGTCCCTTCCACCATCCACCCAGTCCACCAAAAGAAGCTTGGAAACAATAGGACACACCAGTACACCACCCAAGAGAGGCTAGAACTTGACACCGGTGAGGGAGGCGACGCCCACATAAAGCTTCATCCCGGCTAGCCCTAGCTCACAACCGACCATCCTTCCACGTGCACCTGCTTGTAGGAAAGCAACACATACCCCCAAAAGACCTCCAGCTCGAACGGAGCACGCCATGTGGCCGGACCTAGATCGGGCCCTCGCGCTCGACCCCACCGGTAAGCTGTCCACACACATGCAACCAGCTTACACCTAGGCAATAGGCAAAACTCGGGCCAAGCCGGGCCCAAAAAATCCCGAAGCTAAAAAGTCAAGCCCGAGCCCCTATCGGACCTAAAAATCGAGCCTAGACCCGGCCCGACCAAGCAAAAGTTTGCCCCAATCCTTACCTAAATCATGAAAATAGCAAGCCTAATCCCTACCCGGCCTGACGTTTGGAGTTGTATAGTTGTAGAGCTGCTGGATCCGCTGTGTGGAGTTGTATAGCTGTAGTCTAGGTCTAGGCTATGTAGCTAGATGTGAGTCGGCCATTTCCTTGTCTCCAATGGAGATAGTGGCGGCATTCAATAAGTCTGCTCCTGACGTGGCTTCAGTGCGATGGTTTCCTGTGCTGCTACTGGCAGATATGAGAGCTAGGAGTCCAAGCGGGGTAGGCGTGGCGGCGGCGGCGACTTTGACGTGGTTTTTGTCCTCCAACTACGCCGACGTGGTCATGTTTGCTCCGACGCCGCCACGGAGTTCGGGCGGAACTGTACATGAGTGTGACCAGCGTGAGTCGTCGGCGTGCTCCAGGTGCTACGGGTTTCGATGCTAGGTTTGAGGATGCTGGCGGGCGGTTCTGCTCTTCTACGGCGACGTGGTCGACTGGATCGAGCAGTGCTGCGGCCCGGTCATGCTCGGGGTCTTCCCGACCAACGTTCCCCAGAGGAAGTGTTCTCGCCGTCCGTGGTGGGTTCCATGAGAGGTCCACAAAGCAGTTTAGCTGCGAAGAAGCTTGACGGGTCAAGGTTTCTATGGTGCTTCGTCTCCTGCTCCGGTGGCGTTTTCGGTGGCGGCGGCTCATGGAGACGAATGATGGCGTTTCAGTGCAGGGGTCTCAAAGGACTTGTTTGTAATCTTTTCTTTTTCGGGATCCTTTCTACAAAGTGTCGAGACATCTGACTGGAGCATTCTGACTGGTTATGCGTGCGTTGTAACTTGTAAGAGCATCTCTAGACAAAACGACCCGAAAATCAAATTGCGAGTGGTTTAGGAGGTGGCGCAGAACAACACCCGTATTCGGAACCGGAAAAACGCAAATTCAAATTTTGCTGGTAACTAATCTCGCAAACAAGTAAAAAAGTGAAATTCAAACTACGTAGTTGCATATTTTCATAGTTGCGATCGCAAAAGAGACTACATTTAGTATGGTCGTCGGCGACCAGCTCCTAAACTTAGCTAATTTCGCCCGTCGGCGACCTACTGTACGCCCGACGGAGGACTACGCCATCGGTGGGCTACTTCGAGTCGAGGGCGACGACCTCCTCCTCCACGCGGCGGACGGCCGCCTCCTTGTGCGCTGCCTTGTAAGCGCGCACGGCACAAACGGCTTCCGCCTCCTCGCGACGGAAGCACGCGCGCGCCTCGGCCTCCGAGATGCCGACGACTTTTTGGATCGCCGTCGCCTCCTCCTCGTCATTGAGGACGTAGTCCCCCGAATGGAGGACAGTGCGCACCAGCGTCTCCTCCTCCTCCTCCTCCTCCTCCTCCTCCTCCTCGGTGCTGCTGTCGGCGACTGGTGGCGCAAGCGCACGGCTGGACGCGCCGGAGGAAGACCCCTCGCCGATATTAGCGTAGCAGGTGAGTTTCCCCGTCGGCGTCAGGCCCCAGTTGGTCTAGCGCCGCATGCTGCGCTTCCGTGCGCCCTCCGAGCGGTTCCATTTCCACCGCTCGGCCTCGGAGTGGAAGACCGGGGGGGGGGGGGGGGCATTTTCTCCCGCCAATCTGCCCGCCTCCCCTCGCGCCGCTGCCCGCGCCAGCCATGCGGTCACGGTGGAGGTGGAGGAAGCAGAGATGTGGCGACGGCAACATCGTGATTGCTCGCCGGAAGTCGAAGTGCGTACGCGGTGGAGGAAGTGGACGCGGCGGCGGGAGTAGGGTTTTTGAACCCTACTCCCCTCCGCGGCATGTATATATACGGGACGAGCCTCGCGTTTCTCGAGCCCTCGAGAAACTTTTACGGGCCGGCCCACCGATTTAAGCTCTGTCTGCGACGCCTTTGGCCTGAACCCGTAAATTCCCCGAAAAAATTCAGTTCGGTGGCATTTACGGGTTTTAGAGATGCTCTAAGCTGGTTGTTTGATGAATGAATGACACGGAGTACCTTCTAAAAAAAAACCCCTCATCGCTCCAGCCCCTTAGCAAAACCCTGGTCGACAACGGCCTACATCGGGCCCGAAATGGGCTCATATCAGGCCATGCCGCCGTTGCAGCGTCACTGCTCCGGGAGGGCTCGTCCACACGATGAGCTCAACACAGCGCCGCCGCCATAGCCCGGCCGCACTGCCGTGCAAGCAGCAGCCCCGCCCCACCCTACATCGCATGGCACACATACCACCCATGACCCATCTCCGCGCGAAGACAAGCAGCCGGGGGCGCTTCCTCCGCTCCCTCCGTCTTTGATGGCCGGGCATCACCGCCGGCAACTAGGCCAGGGGTGCACGGTGGCGCCAGCTTTTTTGGTATGGTTTCGGTCGCCTCGAGTCGCTCGCTCGAGCGACCACCGAGGCACAAAGGGAATAGCTAAGGAAACACAAGAAAAAAAAAGGATGTTCGAGCTGCTCCACCCTCGTCTCCGCCCGCCTTCGATTCGACCACCGTCGCCGGCAAGCCGGATGAGGATGGCTTCCATTGGCCCGACGCTCGAGTCCCTCGTCAACCGTGAGTACTATCTCCTCTCCTCTCGACCCGCAGTCCTTCCATACGTCTCAAATCCCCCACTCTGAGCCCTGTGCATTTTTGTTCGTTGCACATTAATAACAGTTCCTTGAATGTTGTTGATTTGTATGGTTGTTCTCTGCTTGCTGTGTGTTTAGTGTTATTCGGCAGCTGAGAAGCATAACGTTGTTGCGCTTGCAGGAAGGGGTACATCAACTTGTTCTTGGACTGTACATTATCAGGGGTGCGTTAAAACTACCCCTTTCAATTATGTATGGATCTCAACATATAACCGAATTCGGACATGTCCAAGCTGATAGAGCAGCCGCTCAAGCCGGTGATCCACTGAAGCGCACTGATACTGGTCCACCATTATCCCGAAGAAAAAAAAGCTTAATTTGGAAGATTTGTACTTCGCATCGATGAGAAAAATGTTAAGAGAATCTGGGCAATATCATCTGTGATCACAAGCAAGACAGATGGACTAGGTTGAAGATGAAAAAGATCAAAAGGTATATTTTCGAGAAGGAAATTTATCTATGGTATGCATTCAGTGCTATTGTTATCCTAGTCACGGTATTATTATTTAGATGCATTAAGTAGATCTATGTTGTATTGTTGTAGAAACAGAAAACCTTTTGTGATCCATTTTTATGGAAGCTGCCGAAGAAGAGCACCCCTATTTATGAAAATGTTTCTTTCCAGTCCCCAATAACTCTTTTAGGGATTCAAAATAAAGGAGGTCTACTGGAGATGCTCTTAGACTCAAGCTGGACTATTTCTTATTCTCAACCCACCTTACACACATTATTAAGGGTAATTATCGTGCTTGGTACTCCAGAATCAGCTATGGACGGCCTCTCGTTTGCAAGCTACAGCTTTCCCACACAACCCTTTTGTGTCCTCTGCTCCAAGTCCTTGAGTACTGTCATACATCTAGTTTCGAGTGTTGTTTCTCTAAGCCATTTTTTCCAAAGCAGTTCAGCCAGGTCGTTGTTTGCTTCATGGCCTATGCAAGGGTTCAAACTTTTATGATCCTTATTGCCTGGAAAACTTGTAAAGATCGCAACACCAGGTTCCAAAACACTTTCTTTATCCCGCCAATCATACCTTTGCGTATCAAGGATGAGTTATCTACTTGGATTTCATCCGGGGATGAGATTTGGCTAGTCTAGCCCTCTTCAGAATGTATGTTGACTTGTCGACCGACTAGATTTCATTGTTTCCTGTAACTAGTAGGGTACTCTTGGGTTGCTATGGAAATTTAAAGGACGTAAGTAGGTGTTGCGGAATAAGTGTTTTAAATCGCCTGGCGATAAATTCAACTATGCACTTCTCGCCTTATTAATGGATAAGGCAATGCCTCCTGGAAGGCAAGGTCTTGCCTTAATCCTTGGCATCCTTAGATGCACACGGCTGTATTTTATCGCAGAAGATGTCAAACATAAAGGCCCAACAAACCATATTACAGAAGTAAATGAAAATAATACTACGTTGATTTCTGTTTGACACATGAATGATAACTATGCTAGATAACAATGAACCGTTTTATTTCTGGTCATAGTGAATTTTCTGTCGCTTCGATTTGCTTGCACTCCTATTTTGTGTTGACTTTAGGTTTTCGCCCCTGTACGTGGGTTGTCAGGTTGCACCTCATATGTGCGCCTATGCCTGTTGAGATTTACTTTTCATCTCTACAAAAGCGAATAAAATAAAAATAGTTTTGTGAGATAACAGTCAACTTGTTGGTGATGGGGCATTGTTGATTCATGATGATTGGTAGCGCTGGCACAGCGTGCAAATGACACATGTTTTCCTCTTCTCTTGTCCCTCTCCTTTCTTTCTTGGATTTGTTTGTCTCCAATCGCTAATTGATGTTTTCCTCTTTGTCCATTTTCACTCCATTGAGTGAAGATTTGTGGAAAACAAGGCAGATCAATGACTAGTGGACAAGTGGACTAGTGGCATATATTTGTTAATAAACCTTCTGTTCAGTGGTATTTCTTGCTAGTATTTAGAAGAGACATTTTTCAATTGCAAGAAGTTGGCACTAGCAGATATGGAATTAACACATGTATGTAGACACTGACACAAAGCGTGACAAAGAAATCATCATGCAACAGTCTTGTACACAAAATAGACTAAAATAGCTCTCATGATGAATAACAATCGGATTAAGTAGAAGCAGTGCCGATGGCACACGATGCAAGGTCAGGCAGTGGTGCGTCGTCCTGTTCCAGGAGTCGCAAGGCTTGCCGCATGGAAGGCCGACGTGAACCTTCAGGGAGTGAACACCATAGAGCGATGACAAGCACGCGCAACATCTCCTCCCTATCAAAGTTTCCTTGTAACCTCTCATCAGCCACATCTTCCACCATAAGCGTTGTGGCTCCATTGGTTTGATACAGTTCCCAGACTTGCTGCCTAGACTTGCGCCGTGCGCATGCGATCTCAAGCAGCACAAGTCCAAAGCTATAGACGTCGGTGCTAGGGTTGAACTTCACATCACCATCTTTTATGCACTGGGGATCCATGTATGCCATGGTCCCCACTGCGGTGGTCACCAACGTGGCGTTATTTTTATCTGCGATCCTTGATAGCCCAAAGTCGGCGAGTTTGGCGTTGTATTCATCGTCAAGAAGTATGTTGCCGGGCTTGATATCTCTATGCAGAATGTACGGCCGACAATCGTGGTGGAGGTAAACAAGAGCGGATCCTATTCCCTTCACTATTTTGTACCTTGCTGGCCATGGTAGAACTGCATCTTTCCTCTTGTGTAGGTGATGGTCAAGATCGCCCTGTGGCATCAGTTCATAGATAAGGAAGAGCTTGTGATCAACCTGCTTTAGGCAGCACCAACACATGAAGCTCCAAGTGCTTCTCCTGCAGCAACACCAACCTTCCAGCCTGACCAGATTCTTGTGCTTGGTCTTGCTAATAGTGTTGAGTTCAGCGAGGAAGTCCTTTGTTCCTTCACGAGACCCCTTCAATATCTCCTTGATAGCAACATCTTGCTGCTGGTCGTTGTCGACCTTGAAGGATTGGCCCTTGTACACTGCGCCAAAGGCACCCTCTCCAAGCTTCATTTCTGCAGAAAAGTTCTTGGTTGCCTGGGCTAAATCGCGGAATTGGAATTGCCTAGGGCCAGCTCCTGCCATTAGGGAATTACGCCCTCGATTCCACATAAACCATGACAGAATGAACCAAATCAGGAGTAGGAACACACATGTTCCTCCAACAATCGCTGCTACACTTAGGCGTGTACCTGTCAAAACGCAAAATTGTGAATAATAACTAACATAATGTTGTTAAAATTTATAATTCGCACATGTTCTACTTTAGTAGCAACTTGTTTTTTCAGAGGAATTTATTAGTAACTTGATTGCAGTTTCTGAGATGCTCCAGTTACTCCTTTACTCTCCTGCTAGAGGTCTACCGGTGGATGTTCACCAAACATATCTTGTGATGATGTTGTACCCTCTGCTTCCCCTGTTCCTTATACTCTGCACCTACTGCTTTTCTTCATCAGCTAGGCGACTATTACCTATGGAGATGTCGGCAAATAATTTTCTCCGTGGGATAACTTTTGCATAGTTTTCACCTATCTATTCTGGCCCTTATCTAAGGAAAACTAAATGCAAATCTGCACCCCCTCCCCCTGGCTCTCCTCGTCGCCAGAGTTCTTGGAGCCGAGATATGGGATGATTTTGTCGCTAGATCTATGGATTGGATGGTGATTTTGTCTCCAGATCTATGTTTAGTTTCAGTACTTAGGCCGAGAAAGAAAAGGTCTTGCAGATAGGGGGATAAACACATACCTGTCGATATTGGTTTCTTGTGGGGCGCAAGCGTGGAGTTGAAGGACCATGCCAATATCTGATGGAGCTCCATGTTTGCGCCAGTGGCTGCAGAGAACCCCACCGCCACCTCCGGCGGGAGCAAGGACGTGACCGGGTAGGGCAACTCGGCGCTGACCTCAACTGGCTGCACGGAAGGACGGTCATCGTAGTGCAGCCTAGCGACGAGCATCCGGGTGCTGCTGGTGAAGTTGATGGACGCTGTCATGGTCCCACTGAGGTTGGCCCCTGTTGTTTCTACCAAGCTGTCGATGTCGCTGAGGTGGATGGCGACGTGGTCCGATGACACGCCGAGCGTGTACGTGTCAAACTCAACAGCGACGAACCGTTCCGCTCCATAGGTGACGTTCACGTCACCCTCGATGAGGCCGAGGCGGCCTCCGTATGAGTCCTTGGGCATTACCGACGGGTAACCGGTAAGGAAGAAAGTCATGCCATCCCCTTTCGTGCGCCCTGGTGCTGGGAGCACGAAGGTGAAGGTGAACTGTGTGGAGAAGCTCGCCACCTCGTGGGTGGCGTTGTCGTAGAACGGCACCGGGTTGAAGTACGTCATCCGCCCTGCACAATTGCCTCTTCGAAAGGAGTCGCATGAGAGGTCGACCAGGTTTTTGCTTTTGTTCATGCTCGCGTCGCCCTGGAGAAGGAGGTCGTTCGGGTTGAACGAGGATTTGTTGGAGAAGTCGAAGCTGAAGGAGATGGGTGGAGATGCCGTGGCGGCAGCATGTCGAGGAGAGGAGAGGAGGAAGCAGCCGGTGTAGAGGAGGAGGAGGAGCTGCGGCGTGCCTCTGCTTGCATGAAACATATTACTCTGGGAGTCTGTGGGTGACTAGCTAGGGCGAGTGTGTTTTGTGAGCTTAGGAGTGTGACCTCGTGCCTCTTATATATAGTTCCAAGCTGGGATACAACGGACTGTATCACGTGTGTGTATATACATCTCAGCCGAGCCCGCTGTTCGAACTTTGAAAGGGCGCAGCAACCCCGACCTTTCCTGGTTGTTGGTGAAGGCATGCATTTTTCTCTTCTGCCACTTGTTTTCTGTTTTGAGACGCTACTTGTAACACTTGTTACTGTAGGACAACAAAGGGAGATGTTTCTGAACAATGTTTTCCAGAATGCAAAGTCCGTGGGCGAGGATGGGCACGCATTCATCAGACCACAAGCCAGCTAAAGCTGTGTGCTTAGGTCATCTCAAGTAGCCCGATGTAAACGGCCGCAAAATGATCGTTTGTGTTCACGCAACACCCTTGCTCAGCAGCCCGACACAAATTGACCAACCTGTTCGCTGAGATGCAAACGCCGACCAAATTTACGTCGCAAATACATTTGTACGGACACTGTTCACGTGACCGTGTGGCCTGCTTTGCCCCCCTCTCTCCCGCCTGTGCTACTTCTGGCCATGTAAAAGACATTTTCTCATCTCTCTCATCCCTAATTAATTATATGACATGTGCTTTACTGTCAAAAAATCAGCAAGCTTGTTCATTTGCGTTGGGCCACTCGGCTGGTTTTTATACTCACTTTATCTGCATGTATACAACGGGCCGCATCGGTCCGGGCCGTACTGCCCTTATACTAGCCACATATCTAAAATAGAATACACTATAATACTTTATGCATCCATTTCCAGTGGCATGCATTATTCGATCCAACATGCAGCATGGGCCATTTAATTATAAGAACACTTGCCTGATCCAAGTTTGGCTGCCCCCCTACTCCAATGTTTTCCCGCTGCGGTTTTGTGACGTTGACGAGGCTGCTTTGTTTAACGGGCAAAAGATCCCCTTGGAGTTGGGACTTGAAGCATCTGCTCTTGCCTCTCCACACGCCAATGCTGAGGAGTGAGGACTATTGGTAAGAGTATCTCCACTCGTCGCCCCGACGAGGCCCCCGAGCGACGTTTTTTTCCATCCGGATGGCGTAATTCGGCCCAGTCGCGCCCCCGGTTCCTCGTTTTCGTCTGGATTTGGCCCTTCATCCATCCGGCGAGCCCACGCCATCCCTGGTCCCCGGGGCGCGCTTGGGGACTCCGGACGAAAGAATTTGGCACGAAACGTCGTGTGGACCCTCGTAGTTGGCGACAGGAAACCCTCCAATTTGCTTGCATATCCCCAATCTCTCCCGCCGAATTTGTCCATCCTCCTCCTCGTCTTCCAGTTCCAGTTCCCGTCCTCGTCTTCTCGTCCACCACCGTTCTCCTTCTCGTCTTCTCGTCCACCACCATGCCGCCGAAGGCGAGGAAGCCGCGGGCGAAGAAGGAGCGGCCGCCGGGTATGTCGAACGCAGAGTGGGCGGCGGACGAGATCCAGCGACAGGTCGAAACAAGCGGCAGGGTGGAGAGGGAGAAAAAAGCCGCCGCCAAGAGGGCGGCAGCGGCGGCCCAGGACGAACAAGCGAGGAAGATCAGCATGGCCATGAGCATGGGCCATACTCACGGCGGCGGCGCCATGTTCCCCGGCCAATGGCCGACGCAAGGTACATGCAGTTCCCCGTCGACTTTCTCCCCTTCGATCTACTCGCCGTCACCGCCTGCCATATTCCAAGAGGGCACCTACGTCCAACCGTCCAGGTTCACGCCGTCGCCGTCCGAGCTCGCCGTCGGCAGCGGGAACCAGTACGAGGGCACCTCGCCGGCCCTGCGACGAGGGCCACTCCCGTTCGGTGCGATGCCGGCGCCGAACGACGAGGAGATCCACGAGATGATCACCTCCGGCTCCATGGCCGCCGTTGCGAGCCCGGGGTTCTTCATGGCCGCCGCCGCTGCGTGCCCGGGGTTCTTCACGCAAGAGGAGGCGAGGGTGACGACAGCTGTCGCGGCGCGCAACGAGTATGTGGAGGACGTGGCCGACGGAAGCCAACCCGTCGAAGAAGAAGACGTAGAAGAAGAACAGCCAACTCAAACCGAGGTCGCCGACGCCAACCTGTCAAAGGGAAAGAAGAAGAGGAAGAAGGACTCGCCGCCTGCCGAACCGCGTATCAAATGGACGCCGAAGGAAGAGGAGTGTCTCGCCGAAGCTTGGATGACCGTGTCCATGAACGGCATAACCGGGGCCAATCAGTCGTTTGATACATATTGGCTTCGAGTGAAGCAGGCGTTCGACGAACGCAAGCTCGTCGATCCCTACTTCAACAAGACGAACATGATCCGGGGAGACAAGGCAATGGCCACCCATTGGGGGATTATACAGACGGCGTGCAGCAAATGGCACGGCATACATGAGGAGATCAAAGATCGGCCGATAAGCGGCCACGACTTGGAGCAAAAGGTATGCTCCGTCGACCCTGCACCATGTAGTGATCGTCCTGAGCTGACCCCTATCGCCGTACTGTTTTCCCCCAGCTGCGCCGTGCTTTGGACATGTACATGGACGACACCGGCATGCATGCAGTTCAAGTTCCTGAACGTCTACGCCCGCATCGAGAAGTGCGAGAAGTGGGCGGAAACCCGCAAGACCCTCTCGAAGAACAAGACCGAGCAGTACAACCCTGACGCTCCGGCGGCTGGCTCGGCGGATGGGCGCCCGGAACAAGGCCAGAAGAAGCTCAAAGAGCTCAAAAAGACGGGCAATCCCGCCGACAGGCTGCAGGCGTCGTTCGACAAGTGCTGGGCCGACGCGAGGACACACGCCGCCTGGAGGGACGACAAGTTCGACGGCAGGTGGCGGGAGATGCTCGCCAACCAAGGCGTCCGGATCGCCCTGCTGAAGACGACGGCCGCGGCGAAGAAGAGGAACATTGACTTGGCGTTTCTGATGGGCGGGAACACGGATCTGATGGACGACGAGACGAGGATTTGGTACGAGGGCCACCGCAGCGACATCCTCCGACCCACTCCGGCCAGTTCTTCATCGTCTCCACCGGCTCCTACCTCGTCTTCCTCACCGTCTACGCCGTCGACTGCCGCTGCTTCGTCGTCGACTGCCGCTGCTTCGTCGTCGACTGCTGCCGCTTCGACCACGGCGTGCGAGGAAACTGGTCCGTCGGACAACGCCGTGCCAGCCGGGACGGCCGATGAGCCTGTTTCCGTGTAATTTCCCTCCTATGGCCGATCTGTGGCTGATTCTTTTGCTGGTCCTTTTGCCGATCAACTGGCCGTATTTGTAGCGCGGAACGACGGTCTGTTTGAATTTTAACTATGTCCGCCGAACTCCGGGTGGACGACTGGAAATACGGTACTCCCCACGACTTTATTTCGTCCAATCCGGCGGTTGTTTCGTTCGGATTTCGTCGTGAGCAGGCCAAACGAGTGGAGATGGTAACAAGCTTGTCTGGGACGAAGCTCTTTTCTAATGATCCGTGGCGAAGTTGGAACGAAGCTGCCGGGTGAGAAAAGTAAGAATCTCTCGCGCACGGGTCGACTTGGGACGCTGTCGGGCGCACGGGTTGATTTGGGACGCTGTCGGACGCCTTTTTGGGCACGCCGGTGGATATGCACTTACTTTGCTAAGTCTAGTCGCCGGCAGTTGGAATCTATCATGTGTCTATTTTGCTTTTATAAAATGGAAAGAAATATCTCGATGAGTCTAGTGGGGTTTCACTTTGAACAAGGATGATGCATTAATAAGAGCATCTCTAACAGACGCGCCATATTTCGGCGCGGTAAAAATCGCTGTGCCCGAGCTACGAAAGTATAGCACGTGCTGCGAGATGTTTTCTTACACCGGAGACGCTAAATTACAGCGCGAGCACCGGAGACGCTTCAAATACAGTGCGCGCCGGTGAAAAATAACTTTGACACATTACTATGCATTCAACAAGATCAAATACTCACATAAATCATCAACCAAATGATCTTTACTATTATATTGGAGTTAGGGATGATAGCCACTTCCACATCAAACATTGGAGAATCACAACCATCGAAAAGGTTAGCAAAACGTTAGAAGAATCAACACCGTCCGATCACCTGCGCATCCAATAGAGTAGTTCCAATGCGCGCCGCCGCCGGAGGGAACCCACGCATCGGCCCCTGCCCCTCCACACGCACGCCGTCACGAGGTGTTCCGCTGCTCACGAGGTGCTCCGTTTGGAGGCGACTGGGGAAGAGCGTGGAGGATGGTGGTAGGGGATGAGGAGTGCAGGCGGAAGATGAGTTGCTCCTTGATCTGGATTCACCGCTTCCTCCTCTTTTCCGGCAGCAATCGATGGGGCAGGCGCTGCACGGGAGCAACATCAGCGCTCTTTCCAGCCAGGAAGTGCGAGCACATCCACGTGAACATCGGCCTTTGCTTCACGGTACCAATTAACATTAGCAACAACACGGAGGTCAACGGGGAAATTCTCGAAATCAAACCAAGCAAAGCAGCTTGAGAGAATCTGATTCGATCTACAGCATCAGTTCGTACTAAAGTTTCAAAAACTGAAACGAAGCAGATCCATCCACTTACCAGATAATATTGTCGCGCGCGATTAGATAGTAAGCCTCCAGAAACTCAATTCGGCTCCCGGGTGCGTATGATCCCTCTAACATAAAAACATGTTTTCAAGTGTTAAAAAAATTTGACAAAAAAATTTACATGTACATCTCCATAATATATGTGTATTCGTCAAGTTTCACGAAAAAATAATATTTTTTGTAGTCTAAGCGAAAAAGAGAAAATTTATCTTGTGACAAGTCTTTGTTTCAGCACCGATTTTTTTTTTTTACACACGCCACATGACATGTCGATTTTTCATGAAACAACTTTGTGAGCGCGTAGCACATGAGGATATACGTGCGAAATTTTTGTTACAATTTTTTTGACATTTTCAAATGTGTCTAATATGTATTTCAAAATAAAGGGAGCATACGCTCCCATGTGCCAAAACATCACTCCCGTAAGCCTCGTGCTATCTAGCTTCGTATTATATATGCCATCATTCCCTGAATTCTTTGACAGTGTCTTCCAAGAACGACTGTATGTTCGAGCTTTGACAATATCTTCCAGGTCCGTCCGCCGAGTTCTTTGACAGTATCTAACGACGACAGCAACATGAAGTGCTTTGAGAGGAAGACAGTATCTTCCAACGATGGAGTATTTAATCAGTTATTCAGTGTGTATTGCTCTGGTTGCTTTCATTGGATTCAAAACTCAGGAGCATTGCATCGTATAATTGGATTGCTGAGGTAAGTCAATTGCTACTATTTTTGCTAGGAAATTTTGGGATATACTGAAACTGAACTAAGTTGGCAGTGCAAAAGTTAGTTATGATTTATTGATGATAGACACTTCTGTAGAATACTTTACATTATTTTATTGTGTGAAGATGTTGTTGTTTCTTTAGTGAAATAGGTGCAGGCTTCAGTGGAATGTCAGTCAAAACATAAAAGGAGTTTAACACTATGGGATTGTTGAATCTGATACAAATAAACTTAGATGTTTTTGATACAGCTCCAAGCACCGGAGATGGAGACAATAGAGGGGGACAGCCAGCAATTAAGGTCATGGCTATGGTAGAGGAGGAGAGAAGGAGTGACATCGTCGTTATATAGTGGATTGGTTCAGTGGTGTGGAGATTGAAAAGAAGATATAAGAATAAACCAAATAAAAATATTCTCCCATCGATTAGTAATAAGACTGAGGAAGTAGTATATTTTAAAACATAATTCAAAATAGTTGATTAAGAAACAAAACAACAATGAAGTATAGATGAAAATAAAAAAATGAGGAGTAAGTTTGATTAAGTGGGTCAATTGACTTCGAGCCAAAATTTTAGTGACGACGGTTTCAACAAAAAGCTAATTTTAAACTTCGGATACATCGCTTTGTAATCATCGTCCTTTGATCCGTGAGACAAAGTGTATATCAGACACGGGTGTTACCCACAATCATTGCAAGTATGTGGATTCTCGCAATCTAATATTCTTAGGATAAAACATATGGCCGATGGTAACAAAAAGGAGAAATATCAAAACAGATTATTTATTGAAGTGATTGATTTCTTCCTGTGCAACGCACATGCACCTTTTCTAGTTTACCATAGTTTAAATATTATGACATAGTTCAACAACCACACACAACATATTATAGTTCAAATGGACACAAAGTTCAATACACAATTTGCATATCACAAAATGCAGAGAGAATCTCACACTTCCGCATTTTCCAAGTTTCTTGCCACCTTCCTATCTTCATTTGCTTGCAACCTTACATTTGCAATCCTATCCATAGCACATTCCTCCTTGCATATCTTTGGCGGCCTTCCTACCAAGCACATTCCTATCAACGCTATATCACCATCTCCGGCCTTCTTTTCCTTCATATCTTTGGCGGCCTTCCTACCAAGCACATTCCTCCTTGCATTGTAACCGATTGAGGACTGGAGCTTCTCTTCTTGCCTTCGTCACTTGAGTCATCATCATCGATGATTGTTGCTTTACCGGATGCATTGACGGCCATGGTTGCCGCATCCAATTTCCCACGGGTCTTTCACTTTTCTTTGTTCCCTGGCACTTCATAGCAATGATGCATCGTGAATGGCTTGCCAAAAATCTTGTTGCCTTTCTTGTTTTTCTTTCCCACATCTCTAAACAAGCCTTGATCCATGGAGTTCTACAAAGCAAACAAAAGAGAATAGATGAGCCATATAGAACAACAATCGTCCGTAGAGATGATCAACAAAGTAGTAGAATTGCTTATCATATCTATATCATTTGTGTCACTTGGGTTAATGACATCAACATTGGCTTGCAGGCCCGCCCACTTTTGATAATCGGTGTTGATGCCCAACCAACGAGACCGAAGAGAATGAACGCTCCGCTCATTCCCACTTGTGTTGTTAGCGTTGAAGTACTCCTTCATCCTCATCCAATAGGTCTCTCTTGTTTGATCGGAGCCGGTTGTTGGATCCATTCCAATTGTCAACCATGTCTTGCAAAGCAACTTGTCCTCTGCTATGGCAAGTACTTAATGGATTTAAATTATGTCAAACTTTTTTAGATTACTTATGTCATATTGTTTCAAATACTATTTTTTTCAGAACATTTTGAAAAGTTTGAACCCAAGTTTTGGCCATATCCCACAAAAAGTGATAAATATTTTAAATTATTTGAAACTTTCCTAGATTTGTTAGTTTACATTGGTTCCATTCATTGAAATTTTCATAATTTTTAAGGTTTTTAAAAATAATAGTTGATGACACATGGATGCCACATCATCACTCACTCTGGGCCCTAGCTATTTGCGGTTAACAAGTCTAATCCTTGATTTGGACCTCCGTGCAACCAACTACATGTAAAGTTGGTGTTTTCTGCAAAAGACGTGAAAAGTGAGTGATTTGTGCAACATAGAGAGCAGTAGTGAGTGGTTGGTGCAATTTCCTCGGCCATGTCCCTTCGCGTGGCGGTGTTGCCGCTGTGTAGGTAGCCCAACTTGAACCCATTAAGTCGAAGAGTGAGGTGGACCCGCCTGTCTGAAATGTCCCGAAATTTTGCATTCATATTGGCGGGATAGCTGAAATTTGAACCAGCGGTAATGTCCCATCTATCCCTGATTCAGGCAATTGTAACATGTCAACCGCGTCTGAGGTCAAGGATATTGTAGTACTTTTAACCCAAGGGCACCATAACCCGAACCCAGACGAAATGAACATGGTTTTCCCCATTTCAACAAACCCTAGATCCGCCTCTGCCTCTGCCTCCGTCTCTGTCTCCGGCCACATCCACCACCGTTCTTAGCCTATTTCTCCATCCCTTTATTCTTACAGATCCCTGCCGCTTCGGTCACATCGTGGCCTTCCATTCATCTCCGTCCCTGCCTCCCGGCCGCCGGTGCCGTTCACGCCCGTCTCGGTCAGCATTGGTGCGGAGCAACGACATAGAAATGGGTATACTCTACTTTTACGCCTAGTTAACTCGACTGTTTCTTGATCTGCCCGATTGTATGGTCAATCTTGCTAGTTGGCGGTTCATTTGTTTCTTTTTATAGATCTCGGAAGAAGATAGTTGGTTATTCTAGAAGATACTCCCTATAAGAGGTTTTAGGTGCTTATAAAGTAGACTAGATACAAACTAAAGTGAGTGAACACCTACATAGTACTAAAAATACTAGATACAAACTAAAGTGGGTGAACTAAAGAAGGTGCTTCAACATCTTATATTTCCAAAATGAGGGAGTAGTTGGTTATTTTAAAGGAACTGCGGGGTGCACCTTAATTTCGTTGGTTCTAATTTCTTACATTTGTGTCTCTGCATCATTTTTCCCTCTGTTCATCGCTCACGCACATCATAATACACGTGTCTTTTCTGTCGTTATTATCCCATTTGGATGCAGAGGAAGGAATGTTGAAATAAGGCTTCCTGGTTGTAACTCGTTTAAGTTCTACTCTTCCAAGTAAAGTTCCCGTGGAAAAGTCTAGTAAAAGGGGAGGCTTAGTTTCCTAGTTCTTTATATGCACGTTTAGTAGGTAACTTCCTCCCTCTAACACAGGTAAATGATGATACATGACTATGACCTCTCAGATATTGAACTCCACAATGCGGCAGTAGTGACGTTTGTTGTATTTAGTAAGTTACTTCCAGGAGTACCACTTTAATATTCTAAACGTTTGTTCTTTTATGTTGATCCAGACGGTGAAGGTGATTGTTCTGTTGAAAGGGGAGAAAACAAGTCAAACAGACTCAAAAGGCTGCCCCTGCCTATGTGTGCCAAACTTCCAGTTTTCAATCCAAAAGGGAAGACAAGGCTCGAGCCTGCCATCATAGCATCGAAGTTTGCAAGAGAACACAACAATGCACTCAGGAATCATGTGCCTATACAGTCACATTGGATTAAGAACAAAGGAGACACTAGGTCAAATTACCCCCGAAAGAAAGAGATTTTTGACAAGCCTGCAGAGCACTGCAGTGATCCTCATGCTAAGGTCAGTTCCATTCTACCATCTGTGTATAAGATATGCGCAAATAACCAGAAAATCTATTCCAAGGATGAGTTATGAAGATACTGTGTCGTGTTATTATGCAGTGCACATCATACAAAATTTGGTTAGTCTAGACGTTTGTTTAGTTAATCAGAACAATGCGAATTTAACCAAGTATGATGGCTATCTAGTTTTATTTTCGATCAATGCATTGCTGGATGCTTCAACTATAATAACACTAATTGCATTTCCATCCATGTTGTTGACATTGCCAATTTCATGTGGAAATTTTTAACTCGTATGCTAGACAACTGCTGGTACATTAAAGTAAGTAGGTAGCTGTTTGTATGAGCCTTTGTGCACATTGTACCTTTATACCAGATCCACGTACCTGTAAGCTGGTCTCATGCATGTATGTGATTTCAGGGAAAAAAGTACAATTCTACGGATCCCACTTCTTTTGAATTATTGAAGGAGTGTCACGTCACCCAGAAAAATGGTTTCTCCACCGTTGTACATGATGCACTAGTAAGACAGCTTTCAACGAGTTCTTTCTAACGAGAATATATCTTCCTGCATCTGATAACCTTGTTTTCTCTCTGCAAACCAAGGCTGAAATAAAAGAACAACTCTGTGTACCTATGGTATCTAGAGGACCTAAGAGTAAGGCCAAGGCATTATCCACTGCAGCAATAATGAGTGACCTTACTTCAGATCTGGCGATAGAGAAGAGGGCCAACGCGGAGCTCCTGAATGTTGTTAACTCACAGCGTGATCAAATGGATGAGCTGGCCAACATTGTACAAGAAGGCGAAAAGCAACAAGCTGACATGAAAGCAAGGATTGAGAAGCTAGGCGAGATAATACTAAATCAAAGATAGAAAGTTTGGCCCAGATAATGTCATGCCTGACGTCGAACGGTTGAAATGTTATTTTTTCCTCTCCTTGGTCTTGGTAGTTGTACTTTTATTCTGATGGTCCACAATGTCTGAGATTTTATTATGGGCCTGTAATTCTTCTTGAGGACTTACAAATCTGTAATATTTTTTTATTTGAGGAGATCGAATCTATAATAATTAATAATAGCTTACGTTTTGAATCCTAACCTATAATACCTGACGTTTTGAATCCTAACCACGTCAGCTATTATAATTAATAACAACTAGCGTTGTTAGGTTTCAAAATTAACTAACGTGGTTACTGTTGGTAGTTTTTAAGCTATTGGGCCTTACAGCTAAATGAGCTGCAAAAAGTCTATCGAGATGCTGAATTATTTGTGCTTACCATGCAAGTCGGGCCGAATTGGGCTTACCATGCAAGCCTATCTAAATATTTATGGGCCTGATAGGAGGGATGTAAATTGGGCTCTCTTTTAGCATTACAATCTTTGAGCCCAGAAAACGTAATCTTAGTAAGGCCCCTTTTAACATTACGATCTTTAGGCCCTGTAAAAGTGATATTCATTGGGCTTCATTTTCTTAAATATTTATGGGCCTGATAGAAGGAAGTTTAGGTGGGCCAACTTTCGAATTTCGGCCCAGTAAATATAATCTTAACACGGCCTATTTTAACATTATGATCTGGAGGCCCAGTTAGTGATATTAATTGGGCCCCTACTTTTTAATATTTATGGGTCTGATACGAGGAACCTTAATTGGGCCCCTTTTTTTATTAATATCCACGGGCCTTATGGATGATATTTTAATTGGGCCGCATTCGTGTTTCCACGTGTCGCACTTTTGTTGGCGCTGCTGGCACATCCTAGGACCACGTGTCGCACTTTCATGGGCGGTGCAGGCACGTCCTAGTGCCACGTGTCGACTTTTCATTGCCCAGGTACGCGCATGTTACTGGTCCATTCGGTCAGGAAAGTTGTCCCACATGGCAGCCCCCAACACGGACACGTGTCCACATAGTAATCGCTGTAGTGTTAGTGTGATTGGCCCATTTGGCTCATCTTGGTTCATCCATGTTTCGGATAACGTCATTGTAAACGACAAAGGTGATGTCACCCGACAGACCGAACACCTCAATCATTAGCCTAGTACACCTGACGCAATGGTCGCCGAACGGGGGAGGAACCGACACCATGACGGAGTTTTAGCATCACGATGATATGGGCCGGGCGGGCTCTGGGCTTAGGCATGTCGTCACAGATTCATGATGGGATGCCTTAACCGTCAGTATGGCCATCTGTGACGCGAGGTCCGCCATGGTCCTGCAAACCGTCAGGATCACGTGTGTGTGATGCATTTTTTACATTCGTCGACGAACTAAAATCGTTATAGAAGACCCATATGTTACTAGTGCGGATAGGAAGGAGCGCCATCGCGCGCTGCGTCGAACGCGACCGGTGGTGAGCCCTAGAACCGCCGAAATCGGCCGGAGAGTGGCAGCGACGCCATAGCCACGGGATCGCCCAGGAGTTAGGGTTAGGGTTCATGTGCGAGAGAGAGAGGAGGGGAAAGTGAGGCCGGTGGGCCGACCGACCTGGGCCGGTCTGGTTCAACCCATTTGGTTAACCTGACTGGTCGGCCCCGGGGCATTTGTGTCATTTCATAATTCAAATAACCCTTGAACTTTGTAAAATTCCAAATAAATATAAATACCTCAAAAAATTCAAGAAAATTGGAATGTTGTATTAAAAATAATTCTTAACCATAATAAAATAAGAAAGGGAATAAACAACACAAGTTCAAATTTTGATTTTTTTTGAATTTAATTATAAACTTGGAATTTGAAATTTGCAAGTTTCCTTTGATATAAAAATCAAGGAAAATTCTAAATGAATTTAAATATTTGTTTATCAAATATTTTCAAAAGAAAATTCTATTATTCCAAATCTTTTCTTTTAAAGGATAAATATTTTCCAAAGAGGAAATATTCTAATATTCCAAAGCCTTTCTTTTATTCCAAAAAGGGGGAAAACTCTATTATTTCAAATTCTTTATTTGAAATAAATATTTTCCAAAGGAAAATTCTATTACTCTTAAATCATTTTCTTTTTAAGGAAAAACCTTATGAAAGGATTTAAAGGGATTTTAAATTACTGCCTAAGGCATAAATATCATCCAAATCTTCATAAGTACTAGTGGAAAAGGGATTCAACATAAAATAATACACTCATGCATGCATTATTTGGATTTTATAATATTGTCCTTATCGGACAATGATACTTCTTTTTAGAACCCGAGGTCCAGGTTCCATCTAAACCATCGAACTGCATTATCTCGTAGTCACCAGGAAAGTTCACTCTTGCTTATGTCATATTGATTATTTTCTATCAATTTTACTCGCAAAGCAATATACTTATCATTCCTGCACTGAAAATAAAATTTTACTTTGCCAATTATGAATATGACTATGTGGTGATCAATGGAACCATGGTATGTGTTATTGGTGGAGGTTCCATTGCAAGGGTTCTATTCATCTAGGACTAATCACCAATGTCGTGTAGTGATTTTAGCGCCGTACATTTCGAGTTAACCATGAGATCTATAATTGCTCTAGGGAAGTCAGCTGTATCTTTTCCCTTCTGCATATCAACAGACTTGATAGACCCTGGTTGGGTGTTGTGATAACACCGCAGTAGGTTGGGAAATCCTTTTAAATCCCCATCCATGTGGATGAGAGCGCTCTACCATCTATGATGGATTGTTCGTAGCACATCGAGTGTAAAGCCATATGATCGGGAGATGTCTACCAGGGATGTGCGGATGGGCAAAAGGGTGGGTATGTGATACGTCTCCGACGTATCGATAATTTCTTATGTTCCATGCCACATTATTGATGATATCTACATGTTTTATGCATACTTTATGTCATATTTATGCATTTTCCGGCACTAACCTATTAACGAGATGCCGAAGAGCCAGTTGTTGTTTTCTGCTGTTTTTGGTTTCAGAAATCCTACAAAGGAAATATTCTCAGAATTGGACGAAATCAACGCCCAGGGTCCTATTTTGCCACGAAGCTTCCAGAAGACCGAAGAGAAGACGAAGTGGGGCCACGGGGCGACGACACGCCAGGGCGGCGCGGCCTGGGCCCTGGCCGCGCGGCCCTGCTGTGTGGGGCCCCCGTGACGCCCTTTGACCTGCCCTTCCGCCTACTTAAAGCCTCCGTCGCGAAACCCCTAGTACCGAGAGCCACGATACGGAAAACCTTACTGAGGCGCCGCCGCCGCCAATCCCATCTCGGGGGATTCAGGAGATCGCCTCCGGCACCCTGCCGGAGAGGGGAATCATCTCCCGGAGGACTCTTCACCGCCATGGTCACCTCCGGAGTGATGAATGAGTAGTTCACCCCTGGACTATGGGTCCATAGCAGTAGCTAGATGGTCGTCTTCTCCTTATGTGCTTCATTGTTGGATCTTGTGAGCTGCCTAACATGATCAAGATCATCTATCTGTAATGCTATATGTTGTGTTTGTCGGGATCCGATGGATAGAGAATATTATGTTATGTTGATTATCAATCTATTACCTATGTGTTGTTTATGATCTTGCATGCTCTCCGTTATTAGTAGAGGCTCTGGCCAAGTTTTTACTCTTAACTCCAAGAGGGAGTATTTATGCTCGATAGTGGGTTCATGCCTCCATTAAACTGGGACAAAGGACAGTAAAAGTTCTAAGGTTGTGGATGTGCTGTTGCCACTAGGGATAAAACATTGATGCTATGTCCGAGGATGTAGTTATTGATTACATTACGCACCATACTTAATGCAATTGTCTGTTGTTTGCAACTTAATACTGGAAGGGGTTCGGATGATAACCTGAAGGTGGACTTTTTAGGCATAGATGCATGCTGGATAGCGGTCTATGTACTTTGTCGTAATGCCCAATTAAATCTCACTATACTTATCATATCATGTATGTGCATTGTCATGCCCTCTCTATTTGTCAATTGCCCGACTGTAATTTGTTCACCCAACATGCTATTTATCTTATGGGAGAGACACCTCTAGTGAACTGTGGACCCCGGTCCATTCTTTTACATTAAATACAATCTACTGCAATACTTGTTCTACTGTTTTCTGCAAACAATCATCATCCACACTATACATCTAATCCTTTGTTACAGCAAGCCGGTGAGATTGACAACCTCACTGTTTCGTTGGGGCAAAGTACTTTGGTTGTGTTGTGCAGGTTCCACGTTGGTAATAGGAATCCCTGGTGTTGCGCCGCACTACATCCCGCCACCAACAACCTTCAACGTGCTTCTTGGCTCCTCCTGGTTCGATAAACCTTGGTTTCTTTCTCGAGGGAAAACTCACATCGTGTGCATCATACCTTCCTCTTGGGGTTCCCAACGAACGTGTGTGTTACACGCCATCAAGCATATTTTCTGGCGCCGTTGCCGTGGAGATCAAGACACGCTGCAAGGGGAGTCTCCACAATCCAATCTCTTTACTTTGTTTTTGTCTTGCTTTACTTTATTTACTACTTTGTTTGCTGCATTATATCAAAACACAAAAAAATTAGTTGCTAGTTTTTACTTGTCTTGTTCTCTATATCAAAAACACAAAAAAAATTAGTTACTTGCATTTACTTTATCTAGTTTGCTTTATTTACTACTGTTAAAATGAATACTCCTGAAAACACTAAGTTGTGTGACTTCACAATCACAAATAATAATGATTTCCTATGCACACCCATTGCTCCACCTGCTACTACAGCAGAATTCTTTGAAATTAAACCTGCTTTACTGAATCTTGTTATGAGAGAGCAATTTTCTGGTGTTAGTTCTGATGATGCTGCTGCCCATCTTAATAATTTTGTTGAATTATGTGAAATGCAAAAGTATCAGGATTTAGATGGTGACATTATAAAATTAAAATTGTTTCCTTTCTCATTAAGAGGAAGAGCTAAAGATTGGTTGCTATCTCTGCCTAGAAATAGTATTGATTCATGGACTAAATGTAAGGATGCTTTTATTGGTAGATATTATCCTCCCACTAAAATTATATCTTTGAGGAGTAGCATAATGAATTTTAAACAATTAGATAATGAACATGTTGCTCAAGCATGGGAGAGAATGAAATCTTTGGTAAAGAATTGCCCAACCCATGGACTGACTACTTGGATGATCATCCAAACCTTTTATGCAGATCGAACTTTTCTTCGCGGAACCTATTGGATTCAGCTGCTGGAGGTACCTTTATGTCCATCACTCTTGGTGAAGCAACAAAGCTTCTTGATAATATGATGATTAATTACTCTGAATGGCACACGGAAAGAGCTCCACAAGGTAAGAAGGTAAATTCTGTCGAAGAAACCTCTTCCTTGAGTGATAAGATTGATGCTATTATGTCTATGCTTGTGAATGATAGGACTAATGTTGATCCTAATAATGTTCCGTTAGCTTCATTGGTTGCTCAAGAAGAACATGTTGATGTAAACTTCATTAAAAATAATAATTTCAACAACAATGCTTATCAGAACAATTCTAGTAATAACTATAGGCCATATCCTTATAATAATGGTAACGGTTATGGTAATTCTTATGGGAATTCTTACAACAATAATAGGAACACACCCCCTGGACTTGAAGCTATGCTTAGAGAATTTATTAGTACACAAACTACTTTTAACAAATCTGTTGAGGAAAAGCTTGATAAAATTGATATTCTTGCTTCTAAGGTTGATAGACTTGCCTCTGATGTTGATCTTTTAAAATTGAAAGTTATGCCTAATAAGGATATTGAAAATAAAATTGTTACTACAGCAAATGCCATCCAAGTTAGAATTAATGAGAATATAAGATTAATGGCTGAATTGCATGCTAGGTGGGAAAGAGAAGAAAATGAAAAACTAGCTAAAGAGAATAATGTAGCTAAAGTTTGGACTATTACCACCACTAGCAATGCTAATGTTCCACATGTTGCTGCACCTCCTACTAATAATGGTGAAAGAATTGGTGTTGGCAATGTTTCCACTTCTAATGCAAAGCCTGCAAAACCGCTGAAATCGCTAAATCATTGAAATCGCTCGTGATAAAACTGCTGAAATTTTTTCCAACATTGGGGATGATGATCCCATTGCTGTAGATCATAATGGTTTAGATTTTGATGATTGCCACATCTCTGAAGTTATAAAGTTTTTACAAAAACTTGCTAGAAGTCCTAATACTAGTGCTATAAATTTAGCCTTTACAAAACATATTACAAATGCTCTCATAAAAGCTAGAGAGGATAAACTAAAACTTGAAACTTCTATTCCTAGGAAGTTAGAAGATGGTTGGGAGCCCATCATTAATATGAAGGTCAATGACTTTGATTGTAACGCTTTATGTGATCTTGGTGCAAGTATTTCTGTTATGCCTAAGAAAATTTATGATATGCTTGACTTGCCACCATTGAAAAATTGTTATTTGGATGTTAATCTCACTGATAATGCTAAAAAGAAACCTTTGGGGAGAGTTGATAATGTTCGCATTACCGTTAACAATAACCTTGTCCCCGTTGATTTTGTTGTCTTGGATATTGAATGCAATGCATCTTGTCCCATTATATTGGGAAGACCTTTTCTTCGAACTGTTGGAGCTATCATTGATATGAAGGAAGGTAATATTAAATATCAATTTCTTCTCAAGAAAGGTATGGAACACTTCCCTAGAAATAGAATGAAGTTACCTTATGATTCTATTATTAGATGATGTTGATGCTTCATCTCTTGATGTTACTTGATTCACACTTTCTGCGCCTAGCTGAAAGGCGTTAAAGAAAAGCGCTTATGGGAGACAACCCATGTTTTTACTACAGTACTTTATTTTATATTTGAGTCTTGGAAGTTGTTTACTACTGTAGCAACCTCTCCTTATCTTAGTTTTATGCATTGTTGTGCCAAGTAAAGTCGTTGATAGTAAGGTTCATACTAGATTTGGATTACTGCGCAGGAACAGATTTCTTTGCTGTCACGAATCTGGGTCTAATTCTCAGTAGGTAACTCAGAAAATTATGCCAATTTACGTGAGTGATCCTCAGATATGTATGCAACTTTCATTCTATTTGGGCATTTTCATCTGAGCAAGTCTGGTGCCACTTTAAAATTCGTCTTTACGAACTGTTCTGTTTTGACAGATTCTGCCTTTTATTTCGCATTGCCTCTTTTGCTATGTTGGATGAATTTATTTGATCCATTAATGTCCAGTAGCTTTGTGCAATGTCTAGAAGTGTTAAGAATGATTATGTCACCTCTGAACATGTAAATTTTTATTGTGCACTAACCTCTAATGAGTTGTTTTGAGTTTGGTGTGGAGGAAGTTTTCAAGGATCAAGAGAGGGAAATGATGCAATATGATCAAGAAGAGTGAAAGCTCTAAGCTTGGGGATGCCCCGGTGGTTCACCCCTGCATATTTTAAGAAGACTCAAGCGTCTAAGCTTGGGGATGCCCAAGGCATCCCCTTCTTCATCGACAACATTATCAGGTTCCTCCCCTGAAACTATATTTTTATTCCATCACATCTTATGTGCTTTGCTTGGAGCGTCGGTTTGTTTTTGTTTTTGTTTGAATAAAATGGATCCTAGCATTCATTGTGTGGGAGAGAGACACGCTCCGCTGTTGCATATGGACAAAATATGTCCTTAGGCTTTACTCATAGTATTCATGGCGAAGGTTGAATCTTCTTCGTTAAATTGTTATATGGTTGGAATCGGGAAATGCTACATGTAGTAATTCTAAAATGTCTTGGATAATGTGATACTTGACAATTGTTGTGCTCATGTTTAAGCTCTTGCATCATATACTTTGCACCTATTAATGAAGAAATACATAGAGCTTGCTAAAATTTGGTTTGCATATTTGGTCTCTCTAAAGTCTAGATAATTTCTAGTATTGAGTTTTGAACAACAAGGAAGACGGTGTAGAGTCTTATAATGTTTACAATATGTATTTTATGTGAGTTTTGCTGCACCGGTTCATCCTTGTGTTTGTTTCAAATAACCTTGCTAGCCTAAACCTTGTATCGAGAGGGAATACTTCTCATGCATCCAAAATCCTTGAGCCAACCACTATGCCATTTGTGTCCACCATACCTACCTACTACATGGTATTTCTCCGCCATTCCAAAGTAAATTGCTTGAGTGCTACCTTTAAATTTCCATCATTCGCCTTTGCAATATATAGCTCATGGGACAAAATAGCCTTAAAAACTATTGTGGTATTGAATATGTACTTATGCACTTTATCTCTTATTAAGTTGCTTGTTGTGCGATAACCATGCTCCTGGGGACGCCATCAACACTTTGTTGAATATCATGTGAGTTGCTATGCATGTTCGTCTTGTCTGAAGTAAGGGCGGTTTTCACAATCAAATGGTTTGAGTATGCATACTGTTAGAGAAGAACATTGGGCCGCTAACTAAAGTCATGAATCATGGTGGAAGTTTCAGTTTGGACATAAAACCTCAATCTCTTATGAGAATATTAACTGTTGAATGCTTAAGCATTAAAAGAGGAGTCCATTATCTGTTGTCTATGTTGTCCCGGTATGGGTGTCTAAGTTGAAGAATGATCAAAAGCGAGAAATCCAAATGCGAACTTTATCCTTAGACCCTTGTACAGGCGGCATAGAGGTACCCCTTTGTGACACTTGGTTGAAACATATGTCATGCAATGATAATCCGTGTTAATCCAAGCTAATTAGGACAAGGTGCGGGCACTACTAGTATACTATGCATGAGGCTTGCAACTTGTAAGATATAATTTACATGATACATATGCTTTATTACTACCGTTGACAAAATTGTTTCATGTTTTCAAAATAAAAGCTCTAGCACAAATATAGCAATCGATGCTTTCCTCTTCGAAGGACCTTTCTTTTACTTTTATGTTGAGTCAGTTCACCTATTTCTCTCCACCTCAAGAAGCAAACACTTGTGTGAACTGTGCATTGATTCCTACATACTTGCATATTGCACTTGTTATATTACTTTACATTGACACTATCCATGAGATATACATGTTATAAGTTGAAAGCAACCGCTGAAACTTAATCTTCCTTTGTGTTGCTTCAATACCTTTACTTTGATTTATTGCTTTATGAGTTAACTCTTATGCAAGACTTATTGATGCTTGTCTTGAAGTACTATTCATGAAAAGTCTTTGCTTTATGATTCATTTGTTTACTCATGTCATTACCATTGTTTTGATCGCTGCATTCATTACATATGCTTACAATAGTATGATCAAGGTTATGATGGCATGTCACTCCAGAAATTATCTTTGTTATCGTTTACTCGCTGGGACGAGCAGAACTAAGCTTGGGGATGCCGATACGTCTCCGACGTATCGATAATTTCTTATGTTCCATGCCACATTATTGATGATATCTACATGTTTTATGCATACTTTATGTCATATTTATGCATTTTCCGCACTAACCTATTAACGAGATGCCGAAGAGCCGATTTGTCGTTTTCTGCTGTTTTTGGTTTCGTAAATCCTACAAAGGAAATATTCTCGGAATTGGACGAAATCAACGCCTGTGGTCCTATTTTGCCACGAAGCTTCCGAAGACCGAAGAGAAGACGAAGTGGGGCCACGGGCGACGACACGCCAGGGCGGCGCGGCTGGGCCCTGGCCGCGCGGCCTGCCGTGTGGGGCCCCCGTGACGCCTTTGACCTGCCCTTCCGCCTACTTAAAGCCTCCATCGCGAAACCCCAAGACCGAGAGCCACGATACGGAAAACCCATCGAGGCGCCGCCGCCGCCAATCCCATCTCTGGGGATTCAGGAGATCGCCTCCGGCACCCTGCCGGAGAGGGGAATCATCTCCCGGAGGACTCTTCATCTCCATGATCGCCTCCGGAGTGATGAGTGAGTAGTTCACCCCTGGACTATGGGTCCATAGCAGTAGCTAGATGGTCGTCTTCTCCTTATGTGCTTCATTGTTGGATCTTGTGAGCTGCCTAACATGATCAAGATCATCTATCTGTAATGCTATATGTTGTGTTTGTCGGGATCCGATGGATGGAGAATATTATGTTATGTTGATTATCAATCTATTACCTATGTGTTGTTTATGATCTTGCATGCTCTCCGTTATTAGTAGAGGCTCTGGCCAAGTTTTTACTCTTAACTCCAAGAGGGAGTATTTATGCTCGATAGTGGGTTCATGCCTCCATTAAATCTGGGACGGATGACAGAAAGTTCTAAGGTTGTGGATGTGCTGTTGCCACTAGGGATAAAACATTGATGCTATGTCCGAGGATGTAGTTATTGATTACATTACGCACCATACTTAATGTAATTGTCTGTTGTTTGCAACTTAATACTGGAAGGGGTTCGGATGATAACCTGAAGGTGGACTTTTTAGGCATAGATGCATGCTGGATAGCGGTCTATGTACTTTGTCGTAATGCCCAATTAAATCTCACTATACTTATCATGTCATGTATGTGCATTGTCATGCCCTCTCTATTTGTCAATTGCCCGACTGTAATTTGTTCACCCAACATGCTATTTATCTTATGGGAGAGACACCTCTAGTGAACTGTGGACCCCGGTCCATTCTTTTACATTAAATACAATCTACTGCAATACTTGTTCTACTGTTTTCTGCAAACAATCATCATCCACACTATACATCTAATCCTTTGTTACAGTAAGCCGGTGAGATTGACAACCTCACCGTTTTGTTGGGGCAAAGTACTTTGGTTGTGTTGTGCAGGTTCCACGTTGGCGCCGGAATCCCTGGTGTTGCGCCGCACTACATCCCGCCACCAACAACCTTCAACGTGCTTCTTGGCTCCTCCTGGTTCGATAAACCTTGGTTTCTTTCTGAGGGAAAACTTGCTACTGTGTGCATCATACCTTCCTCTTGGGGTTCCCAACGAACGTGTTTGTTACACGCCATCAGTATGCAGGGTCGTGGAGAAGGCAGTGATTGGATTGGTTCTTTTACTAGGCCTCACACCAAGGAAGTGTGGACGGGAAGGTACACCTGGATGGCAACAAGGATAAGTTCTCTTATGGAAAAAGTAACACACCTCTGCAGAGTGTATCAAATTGTGGCTTGTCACTCCCTATTCCGGGAAGGGAACTATGAACGCGGCAGGAAAGGAACTCCGTGAAGTTCTGGTCAACCTGTGAAGACTGGCGGGCATAGTTTTCAAAATAAAATAAACCTTTTGAAGAAATGTTTGCAAAACATGCATTGACCTGAGATTTTCTGATCAATGGTTGTAGCTAGTGCATCAAACACCTTTTACTCTTTTGAACTTGCTGAATACCTCTGTACTCACTTTCTTTTGACACCCTTGCTAGACTGTGACAATGAAGAGGAGGCATGCGCCGGAGCGCCAGAAGGGGACTACGAGTTGGTCTACGAAGAGCCTGATCTATCAGGAGGATTTGAAGGCGTGGACTATGGGATAGTCTACGGAGCTGACAACACCGAGACGGAGGAATAGAGTCTTACCCTAGACATCTTAGAGCCGAGCAACGTAGTAGCTTACCTAAATAAGTTTCTGAGCTCGTTATGATCTTTAAGTTTGAGTTGTAATAGTACTTAAGTAATATCGTAGGGTGTTCTCATCGGACCTGTGAGAATACCAACTTGTTAAGACCATGTTTGTAATATAATCTAGAGTGTTATTACCTGCAATGTTTCTGTTGTACTACTCTGAGGGATGTGATATTTGTGAATAAGTCCCTTCATGAAGATCATATCAACGACTTGTATACTACAACATGAAGTGGTATGCTGGGTCACCGCACAGGGCAGCTCCCGATCTGGCGGTGGGGAAGTCCGGCGGGGTGGGCTTCGGCCGCAGCACCTTCGACCATGTAGGGTGGCCAACCCTATGGCTGTGACGGCGGCGCCTCGATGCGCGCCTTTATGAGTGCAGAGCACACCGTTGGGGAACCCCAAGAGGAAGGTATGATGAGCACAGTAGCACATTTTTCCTCAGTAAGAAACAAAGGTTTAATCGACCAGTAGGAGAAAGAAATCACTTCTGAAGGTGTTGCTAGCTGACTTTTGGCAGGACGCACTACCGGCGTCAGCAACAACGTGGAACCTGTACACAACACAACCAAAATACTTTTCCCCAACTTACAGTGAGGTTGTCAATCTCACCGGGTTTGCAGAAAACAAAGGATTAACCTTATAGTGTGGAAAGAGATGTTTGTTTGTAGTGAAATTAAAGAGAACAGTGCTTGCAGTAAGTAAACAGAACGTGATGATTTTATCAGTGTAAAAGAAAGCACCGTGGTCCACAGTTCACTAGAGGTGTCTCTCCATAAAGATAAATAACATGATGGGTGAATAAATTACAGCTGGGCAATGGAGATTCAGTTGGGTATTACAATATAATACATGTACCGTAATCCAACTGTGTCTATGACTAATAATCCACCTTTCGGTTAGCATCCGCATCCCTTTCAGTATCAAGTTGCAAGCAACAGATTATCGCATTAAGCAATGTGTGTAAAGTAAACAATAGAATTATCCTTAGACAAAGCATTGTTGTTTTCCCGGTAGTAGCAACAACACATCTACAACCTTAGAAGTTATTGTCACTGTTCCAGATTACTAGTGGCATGAACCCACTATCGAGCACAAATACTGCCTCTTGGAGTCACAAGCACATACTTGGCCAAATCATCTACTAGCAACGGATAGCATGCAAGATCACAAATAACATATGACAAGTATATAATCGATGTCAACCATAGTACTCAATATTCATCGGATACCAGCAAACACAACATATAGCATTACATAAAGATGATCTTGATCATGATAGACATCTCACAAGATCTAAACATGAAGCATAAATTGGAGAAGACAACCATCTAGCTAATGCTATGAACCCGTAGTCCAAAGATGAACCACTCACACATCACATCGGAGGATGGCATGGCGATGTAGAGGCCTCCGGTGACGATCTCCCTCTCCGGCAGGGTGCCTGGAAGAGCTTCAGAACGCTCCCGAGCTAGGGTCGGCAATGGAACTTTTCGTGGATGGAGGCTCGAGTATTTAGGTTTTCCCGAACAGGTAAATAAATAGGCGGAAGGGCGAGATCGATGGGTGCCCGAGGGGCCCACACCACCCCTAGGTGCGGCCAGGGCCTGGGCAACGCCTAGCCCTGGTGTGGCCGCCTCGTGGCGCCTCTTAGTCTCTCCTCTGGACTCCGTCTTTGTTACAGTAAAATAGAAACTTCGGCTTTTGTTTTGTCCAATTTTGAGAATATTTCCTGTACAACTTTTCTAAAATACAAAACAGCAGAAAACAGAGAACTGGTACGGTAGCATCTTGTCAATAGGTTAGTTCCGGAAAATGTATAAAAGTGCAACGAAGTGTAAACAAAACATATAGAAATTGGTGTGAAACAAGCATGGAGCATCAAAAATTATAGATACGTTTGCAACGTATTAGCATCCCCAAGCTTAACTCTTGCTCGTGCTCGAGTAGGTAAGTGATAACAAAAATAAGTTTTAAGGTGACATGAAGCCGACACAATCTTGATCAAGTTATTGTAAGAGCATTGTGAGCTGGGATCAAAGTACTCTAAACATAGGCATGATAGATATAATTGTAACTGTAGAACTTAGCAACTATATTACAACATGAGAAGTAACTCAAACAAAGGATCATGAATAATTGTGAACTGAAAGCAACTGTTTGTTTTTGAGCATAGAGAAAACATTGCAAAGTGGTACTCAGCTTGTCCTTTATGAAGTAGCAAAACATAAATGCTAGGACACCTTTAAAGTTCAAAAGGTGACTAGATACAAGTAATTTGAGAACAAGCAATAACATAACCATGAATCAATCAATAATAAATTTTGGGACTATACACATTATACTCAGAATGACAACATGCTCTCTTAATTGGTGCATAAAGTAAGAAGATGAAGACTCAACATAAAAGTAAAACAAAGGCTCTGCATAGAGGGAAGCAATATTACTCATGTGCTAGAGCTTTTTATTTTGAATACAATTGATGTGTTGAAAATATATTTTGAGAGTTATATATGTCTATGTCAACGAATGGAATCGAATGATCTATCATCCTTTCATGTTTAATGGCTTCAAGAATAGCTTCCATAGAGAGAACAATAAAGTTCCCCTTCTCCTTTGTTTAAACAAGCTAAGTTCATGATTTCTTAAGTACATAGTGTTAGAAGATTTAGATTATTGGTTCAATTTATATTTAGTGGGTGGACACCCGCGCCTTCTCTTTTGCAAAATTAAGGACTAGCACATGATGCATCCTAGTCAAAGTGTGAAGCCATATTAAACATGAAAGAGATGATAAAGCATTCAACATTTCCTCATGAGCTAAAGCAAAACACAAAACAGGTAATAATGTTTTAAGATTTAAAGGTAGCACACAAGCATTTCACTTTGGAGTGGCGGTGAAATACCACATATAGGTATGTATGGTGGACACAATGGGCAAACTTTGGTTTTTAGTAGTTGGATGCACGAGTAGAGCACATACTCAGTACAGGTGAAGGCTAGCAAAAGACTGGGAGCGACCAACTAAGATAGCAATAATAACCATAATCATGCATAGCGACAAAACATTATTAATCAAAGCAAAAAGTGATATTACAAGTCAAAAACTAAATGATCATAGAGGTTTTAGGTGACTGGATTGTAGTCATAACATGATGTAAACATGTGCCAAATAAACCCAATAAAGCATCAAAGGAGAATACCACAATATTATGCTTTGTATGATAGAAACAACACATGATTCTTTCAATGGCACAATAAGCACTCTCACCTATTTGAGACAAGTCATGCTACAACAATAACTTGTAAGCATATAATTAAAATAACATCCAACATAACATGCCAAAGTCTATGCCACAGTCTAGACTGATGGGGTTCGTTGCATAGAAAACAAAAAAATTCCTACCGCAAAGACGAATAAATCCAAGATCTAATCTATAGAACACCCAAGATATAATCTACAAGATCGGAGCAACGAGATTGATATGAGACTAACCCTCGAAGATTTCCAAATCCTACGAGATTAGATCTCGTTGTTGGTGTAGACGATCGTCCCCGGTGCTGCAATCCGGCAGCACCTCCGTACTCGGTCGTGCGTACGGTGTCGATGAAGCCCGTCCTCTCCCCGTTCCAGCGGGCAGCGGAGATGTGGTAGATCCCCTCGGAATCCCAACAACACGACGGCGTGGTGGTGGAGGAGAAGATCCTGCAGGGCTTCGCCAAGCTGGTGCAGAGTCGTGGTGGAGGAGAGAGAGGTGCGGCCAAGAACAACCTTTTTATGTATCTTTTCCTCTCCATGGGTCCTCTATATATAGGCTCAAGGGATGCTCCAATTTACTTGGTTTAGCAATGTGGGACTAAAAAATAGGTAAATTGGCGCGCGTTGCGCCAACGCGCAAAGAGCAAAAAACTGGCCGGCCGATCAGGACGTGAGGCTCAGCCTCGCCCAAGTCTTGGCCTGGCCGTGATGGCTACCAGAGCCCCACGCCAAGCACTTTGGCTGGCTGAGACGTGGTGCACATGGCCGTGGTGGCCACTTGGGCCCCACGCCATGGCCCATGTGCCCTTTTCCTTTTTTTCTTTTACCTTTAATTCTTTTCTTTTATTTATTTCTCCAAATAAATAATAGAAATTATTTATTAATTCTAACAATTAACAAATAATGAATAATATTTATTAATTCAAATAATCAATAAATATTACTGATTTCCCATTTATAATTAAATAAAACATATATTGATATATTAATCCATTAATCAATATATGCAATACATACTACTTAATTACCACTGCTCCGAAACTCCTTTCGGATGAATTCGAACTCCTTCGAATTTCTCCTATATAACTTCGGACCTTTTCGAACATCTTTGGATATATCCCCGAACTTGGAATTTGACTTTCCAAATATGAATCTTATTCTCCGGACCATTCCGGACCTCCTCGTAGAATCTATAACATCCGATCATCACGAGATGCTTCGAAACGACGAGTCTTAGCAACGGTGCATACTAAGGACGATCACTTTATGGATATACGAATATCGTTAGTGCCCCAATAGTTGGAGGATTGGGACGCCTGGCTTCTTCAACCTTCATATATTCCCATAAAACTTATGAGTTTATGTAGTCTCACCAAATTATATTTTATCATCTTGCAACAAGGCATTAGATATCACATATATCTCATACCTCGCTTATTTCTGAAAACAAATTTTTTAGCTCCTTACTTTTAAACAGATTTGAACTTCAAGTTTCACGGAGACAAGATGATTCTAGGTACTAATTGAAACCATTTTTCTTTGAATCAGCAATGTGAGGTTTACTAAAAGTTTGCAATAGGACTTAATCATTTCTTGATTCTTTAACAATACGGTACCAATCCGTAAAGTTTCTTGTCAGACTTAACAGTATTTCTATCTCAATTACAAGACTAGCGCATGGTAGAAAAACGGATGCCAATTCTACAAACTTAATCCAAAATACTATTTAGACTATGTTCATGATAATTAGTTCATGTTTTAATCTAATTACTAATGAACTCCCACTTAATACAACATCCCTCATAGTTGTTAAGTGATACACGATCCAAATCCACTACACCAAAATGGATCATCACGTGAGATGATGTAGCTTCAATGGTGAACATCAACATGTTGATCATATCATCCATATGACTCGTGTTCAACCTTTCGGTTTCCTGTGTCCCGAGGCTATGTCTGTACATGCTAGGCTCGCCAAGCAAACCCAAGTATTCCGCGTGTGCAACATGGCTTACACCCGTTGTATGTGAACGTAGAGTCTATCACATCCGATCATCACGAGATGCTTCGAAACGACGAACTGTAGCAACGGTGCATACGAGGGGAGAACACTTTATTATCTTGATATTAATGTGAGAGATCATCTTATAATGCTACCGTCGCGATCTAAACAAGATAAGATGCAAAAAGGATTAACATCACACGCAATTCATAATATGTGATATGATATGGCCTTTCTTCTTGTGCTTTTGATCTCCATCTCCAAAGCACACGAGCATGATCTCCATCATCACCAGCATTGCACCAAGGTCCACGGCGCCGCTTCATGGTTGTCCATCACTTATAGTTACTATAACAACTACTTGAAATAAAGCTATTACATGATGAATAGACACGCAGGTCTTAACAAATTTAAAGACAACCATTAGGCTCCTGCCGGTTGCCATAATACAATAATGAACATCTCATACATCAAATATAATCATCATCATATGGCCATATCACATCACCAAACCCAGCAAAAACAAGTTAGACGCCTCTCATTTGGTTTGCATATTTTACGTGGTTTAGGGTTTTCGAGTAAGATCCAATCTACCTACGAACATGAACCACAATGGCGATACTAGTGTTGTCGATAGAAATAGTAAATTGAATCTTAACTATGGTGAGAGAGACAGATACCCGCAAAGCCACTTATGCAATACAAGTTGCATGTCAAGCGTGGAGCAAGTCTCATGAACGCGGTCATGTAAAGTTAGCCCGGGCCGCTTCATCTCACCATCCCGCAAGATCAAAGTACACATAACTAAAGACAACTAAAGCATCAACGCCCACAAAACCATGGTGTTCTACTCGTGCAACAGATCTATGCATAGACATGGCTCTGATACCACTGATGGGGTTCGTTGCATAGAAAACAAAATTTTTCCTACCGCAAAGACGAATAAATCCAAGATCTAATCTATAGAACACCCAAGATCTAATCTACAAGATCGGAGCAACGAGATTGATATGAGACTAACCCTCGAAGATTTCCAAAGCCTACGAGATTAGATCTCGTTGTTGGTGTAGACGATCGTCCCCGGTGCTGCAATCCGGTAGCACCTCCGTACTCGGTCGTGCGTACGGTGTCGATGAAGCCCGTCCTCTCCCCGTTCCAGCGGGCAGCGAAGATGTGGTAGATCCCTTCGGAATCCCAGCAGCACGACAGCGTGGTGGTGGTGGTGGAGGAGAAGATCCTGCAGGGCTTCGCCAAGCCGGTGCAGAGTCGTGGTGGAGGAGAGGTGCGGCCAAGAACAACCTTTTTATGTATCTTTTCCTCTCCATGGGGTCCTCTATATATAGGCTCAAGGGATGCTCCAATTTACTTGGCTTAGCAATGTGGGACTAAAGAACAGGTAAACTGGCGCGCGTTGACGCCAACGCGCAAAGAGCAAAAACCTAGCCGGCCGATTGGGACGTGAGGCTCAGCCTCGCCCAAGTCTTGGCCTGGCCGTGGTGGCTACCAGAGCCCCACGCCAAGCACTTTGGCTGGCTGAGACGTGGTGCACATGGCCGTGGTGGCCACTTGGGCCCCACGCCATGGCCCATGTGCCCTTTTCCTTTTTTTCTTTTACCTTTAATTTTTTTCTTTAATTTATTTCTCCAAATAAATAATAGACAATATTTATTAATTCTAACAATTAACAAATAATGAATAATATTTATTAATTCAAATAATCAATAAATATTACTCCTTTCCCATTTAAAATTAAATAAAACATATATTGATATATTAATTCATTAATCAATATATGCAATACATACTACTTAATTGCCACTGCTCCGAAACTCATTTCGGATGAATTCGAACTCCTTCGAATTTCTCCTATATAACTTTGGACCTTTTCGAACATCTTCGGATATATCCCCGAACTTGGAATTTGACTTTCCAAATATGAATCTTATTCTCCGGACCATTCCGGACCTCCTCATGATGTCCTCGATCCCATCCGAGACTCCGAACAACATTCGGTCTCTATCTCATATATTCCGAATCTACTTATACGACATCGAACCTTAAGCGCGTCACCCTACGGTTCGTGAACTATGCGGACATGGTCGAGACTCCTCTCCGAGCAATAACCAATAGCGGGATCTGGAGATCCATAATGGCTCCCACATATTCAACGATGACTTAGTGATCGATTGAACCATTTACATATGATGTCGATTCCCTTTGTCACACGATATTTTACTTGTCCGAGGTTTGATCATCGGTATCTCCATACCTTGTTCAACCTCGTTACCGACAAGTTCTCTTTACTCGTACCGTGGTATGTCATCTCTTTATGATCCAATCATATGCTTACAAGCTAATCAGACGACATTCCACCGAGAGGGCCCAGAGTATATCTATCCGTCATCAGGATGGACTAATCCCACTATTGATCCATATGCCTCAACTCATACATTCCGAATAATTAATCCCATCTTTATAACCACCCATTTACGCAATGGCGCTTGATGTAATCAAAGTACCCTTCCGGTGTAAGTGATTTACATGATCTCATGGTCGAAGGACTTAGGCAACTATGTATCGAAAGCTTATAGCAAATTGAACTTAATGACTTGATCTTATGCTACGCTCATTTGGGTGTATGTCCATTATATCATTCACCTAATGACATAACTTTGTTATTAATAACATCCAATGTTCATGATCACGAAACCATGATCATCCATTAATCAACAAGCTAGTTATACAAGAGGCTTACTAGGGACTCCTTGTTGTTTACATAACACACATGTATCAATGTTTCGGTTAATACAATTATAGCATGGGATGTAAACATTTATCATGAACACTAAGATATAACAATAACTAATTTATTATTGCCTCTTGGGCATATCTCCAACATAGACAAGCTTACTTTTACATTACTATAAGCATGAAACATTTTAATCGTCTCCAACACCAATCAACTTATTTGAAACAACTCTCATAGATAATAATCAATAAAGACCAGAGAGCTAATCATACCTAACTAAAGAAAACTAACAAGCACTGAACAAAATACGAGTGAAAAATCAGAGCTAAACGCAGTACTAGCAAAAGAGAACACTCGTAGAACAATAGGAGTGAAAACTAGAGTGTTATATTAAATTAAAATGGAGTGTGTAATTCTCCAAAATAGATATGCTGGGATCCAACCTTATGCTACATCAAACAAAACAAAACTAAGCTAAAAATAAAAATAAAAAATAAAGATGCGCCAAGAACAATACATAGCATATGAAACAATAAAAATATAGCATCTAGAAAGATGACCTAATGCTTTGTTGATAAAAAAAGGGCATCCCCAAGCTTGAGATTTTGTCCATACTTCATCTCATTACATCATTCTTCTCTCCCTACACTTGAAAACTTCCTTCATACAAAACTTCACACAATTCTCATTAGCAGCATTAGTGCAATCAATAAAAAATCCACTTGGGTTCAGTTCTAACATATATCAAACATCTATTAAAACATTAGTTACTTTAGCAACTTCTTCAAAAATCTCTTTCTCTCAAAAGAACTCAAAAAGAAAAATATTAGGAGGAAAATGTAAATAGTGGCAGAAATCTGTCAAAACAGAACAGCAAGTAAAGATCGATTTTTTCAAAAATCTTATGTTGATCAAATTTAAATTTGCAAACTAACGAAAGTTAGATAATAACCTGGGGCATATGATCAAAAATTGGCAGCTCAAAATTACGTACTGGCTGGGAATAGGAATTTTTATGGTGACAGCATAGAATCTGTTTCAGGATAGCAACTTCCCTAAATCATACTTTCTCCCTATTAAAGGCTATTTTTGGCACAAAAACGAAATAAAAATGATAAGGAGAGGTTATTACAGAGTTAATAACTTCGAAGATTCAATAAAATAAAAATTACAGAAATAAAACATGGGCTATCTCCCAAGATTGCTTTTCTTTAACTCCTTTTAGCTAGCCGCAGAAAAAGAGCTCGCATCTAGTATTTTCAAGTGAAGAAGCATCAACATCATAACTTGTCCTAATAATAGAATCAAAAAGTGACTTCTTTCTTTTTCTAGGAAAGTGTTCCATACCTTTCTTGAGTGAGAATTGATATTTAATAATCTCATCTGTCATATCAATAGCAGCACCAACAATTCTAAGAAAAGGTCATCCCAAAATAATAGGACAAGAAGCATTGTATTCAATATCCAAAACAACAAATGAATGGGGACAAAGTTATTATTAACCATAATAAGAACATTATTAACTCTACCCAAAGGTTTCTTCTTAGCAATATCAGAAATATGAACATCCAAATAACATTATTCCAACGGTGGAAAATCAAGCATATCATAGATTTTTCTAGGCATAACAGAAATGCTCGCACCAAGATCACATAAAGCATTGCAATCAAAGTTATCTACTATCATCTTAATGATGGGCTCCCAACCATCTTCTAAATTCTTAGGAATAGAAGCTTCACGTTTTAATTTCACTTCTCTAATTTGCATGAGAGCATTTGTAATATGTTTTGTAAAAGCCATATTTGTAGCACTAGCATTAGAAATTCTAGAAAGATTTTGTAAGAACTTAGTTAATTCAGAGATATTGCAATCATCAAAATCAAAGTCATTATTATCAAAGGTAAAAGGACTATTGTCTCCCATACTTCAAACAATTTCAGCACTCTTATCAGAAACAGTTTCAGTGGTTCTAGCCAATTTTATAGAAGGAGTGGGGACTTTTCCTACACCAATTATTTTACCATTAATAGTTGTAGGTTTGCTAGAATTTTAGACTTTAGCACTACTGGTGGTGGTAATGGTACAAATTTTTGTCAAATTATTATTTTTTGCAATTTCATCCGCTCTTTCCCACCTAGCATGCAATTCCGCCAACATCCTAACATTTTCATCAATTCTAACTTGAATGGAATTCAAAGTTTTGCTTTCTTTAACATCATGAGGCATAAACTTTAATTTAAGAAAATTCAACATCAAGAGCAACGCTATCAACTTTAAAAGCAAGAACATCAATTTTGCCAAACTTTTTCTCAACAGATTTATTAAAAGCAGTTTGTTTACTAATAAAGTCCTTAAGCATGACTTAAAGATTAGAGGGTGCACTTTTATTGTTGCTGTAGGAATTACCATAAGAATTTCCATAAGCATTACCATTATTAGAAGGATATGGCCTATAATTGTTACTACCAAAATTATTCCTATAAGCATTGTTGTTAAATTTTTTTTTAATGAAGTTCACATCAACATGCTCTTCTTGAGCAACCAAAGAAGCTAAAGGAACATTATTTGGATTAACATGAGCTTTACCATTAACAATAATAGACATAATGGTATCAATTTTATCACTCAAGGAGGAGGTTTCTTCAACAAAATTTACCTTCTTACCTTGTGAAGCCCTCTCGGTGTGCCATTCAGAATAATTTATCATCATATCATCAAGGAGTTTTGTTGCAGCCCCCAAAGTTATAGACATAAAGGTACCTCCAACAGCTGAATCCAGAAGTTTTCTTCAAGAAAAATTCAGTCTTGCATAAAAAGTTTGGATGATCATCCAAGTAGTCAGTCCATGAGTGGGACAATTCTTTACCAAAGATTTCATTCTTTCCCAAGCTTGAGTAACATGTTCATTATCAAATTGTCTAAAATTTTATTATGTCACTTCCTCAAGGATATAATCTTAGCAGGAGGATAATATTTTCCATGAAAGCATCTTTGAATGTAACCCAAGAATCAATATTATTTCTAGGCAAAGATAGCAACCAATATTTAGCTCTCCCTCTCAAAGGGAAAGGAAACAATTTCAGTTTAATAATGTCACCATGCATCTACATCATTATATTTTTCCATCTCACAAAGTTCAACAAAATTATTAAGGTGAGAAGCAGCATCATTAGTACTAACACAAGAAAATTGCTCTTTCATAACAAGATTTAACAAAGTAGGTTTAAATTCATAGAAACTGCTTCAGGAGCAGGTGGAGCAATAGGTGTACAAATAAAATCATTGTTGTTTGTGCTAGTAAAGTCACACAACTTAGTGTTTTCAGGAGTACTCATTTTAGCAAAATTAAAACAGAGCAACATAAATAAAACCTATAATAGAAACTAATTTTTGTGTGTGTTTTTGATATAATGAAGCAAACAAGACAAAGTAAAATAAACTAAGAAAAAACAATAACAAAGTAAAGAGATTGGAGATGAGAGACTCTCCTTGCAGAAATCCTCTTTCTTCCCGGCAACGGTGCCAAAAAAGTAGCTTCATGAGTGCAGAGCACACCGTTGGGGAACCCCAATAGGAAGGCATGATGAACACAGTAGCAAGTTTTCCCTCAGTAAAAACTAAGGTTTAATCGAACAGTAGGAGAAAGAAATCACTTCTGAAGGTGTTGCTAGCTGACTTTTGGCAGAACGCACTACCGGCGTCAGCAACAACGTGGAACCTGCACACAACACAACCAAAATATTTTGCCCCAACTTACAATGAGGTTGTCAACCTCACCGGTTTTGCTGAAAACAAAAGATTAACCGTATAGTGTGGAAAGAGATATTTGTTTGCAGTGGAATTAAAGAGAACAGTGCTTGCAGTAAGTAAAGAGAACATGGTGATTTTATCAGTGTAAAAGAAATGACCGGGGTCCACAATTCACTAGAGGTGTCTCCCCAAAAAGATAAATAATATGCTGGGTGAATAAATTACAGTTGGGCAATTGACAGAATAAAGACCATACATGACAAGGTGATTACTATGAGATTCATTTGGGCATTACAACATAATACATAGACCGTAATACAACTGCGTCTATGACTAATAATCCACCTTTCGGTTAGCGTCCGCACCCCTTTCAGTATTAAGTTGCAAGCAACAGATTATCACATTAAGCAATGTGTGTAAAGTAAATAATATAATTATCCTTAGACAAAACATTGTTGTTTTCTCCTAGTAGCAACAACACATCTATAACCTTAGAAGTTATTGTCACTCTTTCAGACTACTAGAGGCATGAACCCATTATCGAACATAAACACTCCCTGTTGGAGTCACAAGCACATACTTTGCCAAAGTATCTACTAGCAATGGAGAGAATGCAATATCACAAATAACATACGACAAGTATATAATCGATCTCAACCACAATATTCAATATTCATCGGATTCCAGCAAACACACCATGTAGCATTACATAAAGATGATCTTGATCATGATAGATGATACGTCTCCGACGTATCGATAATTTCTTATGTTCCATGCCACATTATTGATGATATCTACATGTTTTATGCATACTTTATGTCATATTTATGCGTTTTCCGGAACTAACCTATTGACGAGATGCCGAAGGGCCAGTTGCTGTTTTCTGCTGTTTTTGGTTTCAGAAATCCTAGTAAGGAAACATTCTCGGAATCGGACGAAATCAACGCCCAGCATCTTAGGATTGCATGAAGCTTCCAGAACACCCGAGAGCCGCCAGAGGGGGGCCACAGGCCCACCAAACAGTAGGCCGGCGCGGCCAAGGGGGGGGGGCCGCGCCCCCCTGTTGTGTCGTCGCCTTGTTGACCTTCTGACGCTGCCTCTTCGCCTATATAAAGGTCCCTGACCTAAAACACGAGACGGAAAAGCCACGGTACGAGAAACCTTCCAGAGCCGCCGCCATCGCGAAGCCAAGATCTGGGGGACATGAGTCTCTGTTCCGGCACGCCGCCAGGACGGGGAAGTGCCCCCGGAAGGCTTCTCCATCGACACCATCGCCATCTTCATCAACGCTGTTGTCTCCCATGAGGAGGGAGTAGTTCTCCCTCGAGGCTAAGGGCTGTACCAGTAGCTATGTGGTTAATCTCTCTCCCATGTACTTCAATACAATGATCTCATGAGTTGCTTTGCATGATTGAGATCCATATGATGAGCTTTGTAATCTAGATGTCGTTATGCTATTCAAGTGGATTTTACTTATGTGATCTCCGGAGACTCCTTGTCCCACGTGTGTAAAGGTGACAGTGTGTGCACCGTGTGGGTCTCTTAGGCTATATTTCACAGAATACTTATTCACTGAGTTATGATTTGAGTTGGATGTCTTTATGAAATTGTGGTGTGTTAGTACCTCCTATGAATGCTCAAAGTGACAGCGTGGGGTGTTCATTAGTACTTGGGAATACATCTTTAAGGTTTGCCTACATGATGAATTAGAGTTCGTTATCTTGCCAGAGAGTAATTCAGAATAGCATAGTGAAGTGCTTATTTATATTCCATTATGATTGCAATGTTGAGAGTGTCCACTAGTGAAAGTATGATCCCTAGGCCTTGTTTCCAAATACTGCAATCATCGCTTGTTTACTGTTTTACTGCTTGTTTACTTCCTGCAATATTACTACCATCAACTGCACGCCAGCAAGCACTTTTCTGGCGCCGTTACTACTGCTCGTATTCATTCATACTACTTGTATTTCACTATCTCTTCGCCGAACTAGTGCACCTATACATCTGACAAGTGTATTAGGTGTGTTGGGGACACAAGAGACTTCTTGTATCGTGATTGCAGGGTTGCTTGAGAGGGATATCTTTGACCTCTTCCTCCCTGAGTTCGATAAACCTTGGGTGATCCACTTAAGGGAAACTTGCTGCTGTTCTACAAACCTCTGCTCTTGGAGGCCCAACACTGTCTACAAGAATAGAAGCACCCGTAGACATCAAGCACTTTTCTGGCGCCGTTGCCGGGGAGGTAAGGTAAAAGGTATTCACATCCTCCGACTACTAAGCTATTTCCTAGCACTGTTGATGGTGTGTGAGTGCTCGAAGCTATTTCCTTTAGATCCTGCAATTGCATCTTTTTGTTTCTTGTTTACACTAGTTAGGCCTAATGGAGAACAACACAATGAGAGATCTTTATGAACTTTATCTTGAATTAGGACATGATGTGTTTGAAGAGAGAATTAAAAAACCCATGGAACTTATGCATGCTAATGGGAATGTTATTAGTATGAATGCTTTGAACACCATTGTTGCTAATGCTATGGAAAATTCTAAGCTTGGGGAGGTCGGTTTTGATGAAAATGATCTCTTTAGCCCTCCGGGTATTGAGGAGAAAGTTTATGTTGATTATGATATGCCTCCTATTTATGATGATTATAATGATAGTGGTCTTTTGGTGCCGCCTACTATGGAGGATTAGTTTAATTATGATTACAACATGCCTCCTATATTTGATGATGAGAATAATAATGATAGCTACTTTGTTGAATTTGCTCCCACTATTACTAATAAAATTGATTATGCTTATGTGGAGAGTAATGATACTTTTATGCATGTGAATAAGAATGCTTCATGTGATACTTATATTGTTGAGTTTGTTCATGATGCCTCTGAAAGTTATTATGAGAGAGGAAAATATGGTTGTAGAAATTTTCATGTTACTAAAACACCTCTCTATATGCTGAAATTTTTGAAGTTACACTGGTTTTATCTTCCTATGCTTGTTACTTTGCTCTTCATGAACTTGTTTATTTACAAGATTCCTATGCATAGGAAGCATGTTAGGCTTAAATGTGTTTTGAATTTGCTTCTTGATGCTCTCTTTTACTTCAACTCTTATTTCTTGCGCGAGCATCATTAAAATTGCTGAGCCCATCTTAATGGCTATAAAGAAAGAACTTCTTGGGAGATAACCCATGTGTTTATTTTGCTACTGTTTTGTTGTGTCTTGGAAGTTGTTTACTACTGTAGCAACCTCTCCTTATCTTATTTTATTGCATTGTTGTGCCAAGTAAAGTCTTTGATAGTAGGGTTGATACTTGATTTGGATTACTGCGCAGAGACAGATTTCTGTCTATCACGAATTTGGGCAGGGTTCTCTGTAGGTAACTCAGAAAAATCTGCCAATTTACGTGCGCGATCCTCAGATATGTACGCAACTTTCATTCAATTTGAGCATTTTCATTTGAGAAAGTCTGGTGCCTCTTTAAAATTCGTCTTTACGGACTGTTCTGTTTTGACAGATTCTGCCTTTTTTTTCGCATTGCCTCTTTTGCTATGTGGGATGGATTTCTTTGTTCCATTAACATCCAGTAGCTTTGGGCAATGTCCAGAAGTGTTAAGAATGATTGTGTCACCTCTGAACATGTGAGTTTTTGATTATGCACTAACCCTCTAATGAGTTGTTTTGAGTTTGGTGTGGAGGAAGTTTTCAAGGGTCAAGAGAGGAGGATGATATACTACGATCAAGAAGAGTGAAAAGTCTAAGCTTGGGGATGCCCCCGTGGTTCATCCCTGCATATTTCAAGAAGACTCAAGCATCTAAGCTTGGGGATGCCCAAGGCATCCCCTTCTTCATCGATAATTTATCAGGTTTCTTCTCTTGAAACTATATTTTTATTCGGTCACATCTTATGTACTTTACTTGGAGCGTCTGTTTGTTTTTGTTTTTGTTTTTGTTTGAATAAATGCTTGTGTGGGAGAGAGACACGCTCCGCTGGTTCATATGAACACATGTGTTCTTAGGTTTTAATGTTCATGGCGAAGGTTGAAACTGCTTCGTTAATTGTTATATGATTGGAAATGGGAAATGCTACATGTAGTAATTGATAAAATGTCTTGAATAATTTGATACTTGGAAATTGTTGTGCTCATGTTTAAGCTCTTGCATCATATACTTTGCACCCATTAATGAAGAAATACATAGAGCTTGCTAAAATTTGGTTTGCATAATTGGTCTCTCTAAGGTCTAGATAATTTTTAGTAAAGAGTTTGAACAACAAGGAAGACGGTGTAGAGTCTTATAATGTTTACAATATGTCTTTTATGTGAGTTTTGCTGCACCGGTTCATCCTTGTGTTTATTTCAAATAACTTTGCTAGCCTAAACCTTGTATCGAGAGGGAATACTTCTCATGCATCCAAAATCCTTGAGCCAACCACTATGCCATTTGTGTCCACCATACCTACCTACTACATGGTATTTCTCCGCCATTCCAAAGTAAATTGCTTGAGTGCTACCTTTAAAATTTCTATCCTTTACCTTTGCAATATATAGCTCATGGGACAAATAGCTTAAAACCTATTGTGGTATTGAATATGTACTTATGCACTTTATCTCTTATTAAGTTGTTTGTTGTGCGATAACCATGTTCCTGGGGACGCCATCAACTACTCTTTGTTGAATATCATGTGAGTTGCTATGCATGTCCGTCTTGTCTGAAGTAAGGGAGATTTACCACTCATTTAATGGTTAGAGCATGCATAATGTTAGAGAAGAACATTGGGCCGCTAACTAAAGCCATGAATCATGGTGGAAGTTTCAGTTTTGGACATATATCCTCAATCTCATATGAGAACATTAATTGTTGCTAAATGCTTATGCATTAAAGAGGAGTCCATTATCTGTTGTCTATGTTGTCCCGGTATGGATGTCTAAGTTGAGAATAATCAAAAGCGAGAAATCCAAATGCGAGCTTTCTCCTTAGACCTTTGTACAGGCGGCATAGAGGTACCCCTTTGTGACACTTGGTTAAAACATGTGTATTGCGATGACAATCCCGGTAATCCAAGCTAATTAGGACAAGGTGCGGGCACTATTAGTATACTATGCATGAGGCTTGCAACTTGTAAGATATAATTTACATGATACATATGCTTTATTACTACCGTTGACAAAATTGTTTCTTGTTTTCAAAACCAAAGCTCTAGCACAAATATAGCAATCAATGCTTCCCTCTGCGAAGGGCCTTTCTTTTACTTTTATGTTGAGTCAGTTCACCTATTTCTCTCCACCTCAAGAAGCAAACACTTGTGTGAACTGTGCATTGATTCCTACATACTTGCATATTGCACCTGTTATATTACTTTACATTGACAATATCCATGAGATATACATGTTATAAGTTGAAAGCAACCGCTGAAACTCAATCTTCCTTTGTGTTGCTTCAATACCTTTACTTTGATTTATTGCTTTATGAGTTAACTCTTATGCAAGACTTATTGATGCTTGTCTTGAAAGTACTATTCATGAAAAGTCTTTGCTTTGTGATTCATTTGTTTACTCATGTCACTACCATTGTTTTGATCGCTGCATTCATTACATATGCTTACAATAGTATGATCAAGGTTATGATGGCATGTCACTCCAGAAATTATCTTTGTTATCGTTTACCTGCTCGGGACGAGCAGGAACTAAGCTTGGGGATGCTGATACGTCTCCGACGTATCGATAATTTCTTATGTTCCATGCCACATTATTGATGATATCTACATGTTTTATGCATACTTTATGTCATATTTATGCGTTTTCTGGAACTAACCTATTGATGAGATGCCGAAGGGCCAGTTGCTGTTTTCTGCTGTTTTTGGTTTCAGAAATCCTAGTAAGGAAATATTCTCGGAATCGGACGAAATCAACGCCCAGCATCTTAGGACTGCATGAAGCTTCCAGAACACCCGAGAGCCGCCAGAGGGGGGCCACAGGCCCACCAAACAGTAGGCCGGCGCGGCCAAGGGGGGGCCGCGCCCCCCTGTTGTGTCGTCGCCTCGTTGACCTTCTGACGCCGCCTCTTCGCCTATATAAAGGTCCCTGACCTAAAACACAAGACGGAAAAGCCACGGTACGAGAAACCTTCCAGAGCCGCCGCCATCGCGAAGCCAAGATCTGGGGGACAGGAGTCTCTGTTCCGGCACACCGCCGGGACGGGGAAGTGCCCCCGGAAGGCTTCTCCATCGACACCACCGCCATCTTCATCAACGCTGCTGTCTCCCATGAGGAGGGAGTAGTTCTCCCTCGAGGCTAAGGGCTGTACCAGTAGCTATGTGGTTAATCTCTCTCCCATGTACTTCAATACAATGATCTCATGAGTTGCTTTGCATGATTGAGATCCATATGATGAGCTTTGTAATCTAGATGTCGTTATGCGATTCAAGTGGATTTTACTTATGTGATCTCCGGAGACTCCTTGTCCCACGTGTGTAAAGGTGACAGTGTGTGCACCGTGTGGGTCTCTTAGGCTATATTTCACAGAATACTTATTCACTGAGTTATGATTTGAGTTGGATGTCTTTATGAAATTGTGGTGTGTTAGTACCTCCTATGAATGCTCAAAGTGACAGCGTGGGGTGTTCATTAGTACTTGGGAATACATCTTTAAGGTTTGCCTACATGATGAATTAGAGTTCGTTATCTTGCCAGAGAGTAATTCAGAATAGCATAGTGAAGTGCTTATTTATATTCCATTATGATTGCAATGTTGAGAGTGTCCACTAGTGAAAGTATGATCCCTAGGCCTTGTTTCCAAATACTGCAATCATCGCTTGTTTACTGTTTTACTGCTTGTTTACTTCCTGCAATATTACTACCATCAACTTGCACGCCAGCAAGCACTTTTCTGGCGCCGTTACTACTGCTCATATTCATTCATACTACTTGTATTTCACTATCTCTTCGCCGAACTAGTGCACCTATACATCTGACAAGTGTATTAGGTGTGTTGGGGACACAAGAGACTTCTTGTATCGTGATTGCAGGGTTGCTTGAGAGGGATATCTTTGACCTCTTCCTCCCTGAGTTCGATAAACCTTGGGTGATCCACTTAAGGGAAACTTGCTGCTGTTCTACAAACCTCTGCTCTTGGAGGCCCAACACTGTCTACAAGAATATAAGCACCCGTAGACATCAATAGACAACTCACAAGATCTAAACATGAAGCATAAATTGGAGAAGACAACCATCTAGCTACTGCTATGGACCAGTAGTCCAGAGATGAACTACTCACGCATCACTTCGGAGGCGGGCATGGCTATGTAGAGGCCTCCGGTGATGATCTCCCTCTCCGGCAGGGTGCCGGGAAGAGCTTCAGAATGCTCCCGAGCTAGGGTCGGTGATGGCGGCTGAAAGGATCGTATGCCACACCTAGAGGGGGGGGGGGGGTGAATAGGTGCTAACCAATTTTTAGTTCTTTTTCAATTTAGGCTTGGCACAAAGGTAAATTCTCTAGATATGCAACTATGTGAATTTACCTATATGATAAGGTCAACGACTAAGCAAGATATAGCAATGCAATATAGAGGAGATAAAGGATAGAGGTAACCGAGAGTGGAGCACACGGAGACACATAGTTGATTCCCGTAGTTCCCTTCCTTTGCAAGAAGGTACATCTACGTTCGGAGGAGTGTGGTCGCTACGAAAGCCAGACCAACAGTCACGAAGACTTCACTCAGGTCTCCTGTGAGCAACGCCACGAAGGCCTAGCCCACTTCCACTAAGGGATTTCCTCGAGGTGGAAACCGGACCTTTACAAAGTTCTTGGGGCACACATCCAAAACCAAATTGGAGACTCCCAAATCTGTAACAACACAACAATCAACAACAATACATCAACAACAAACAACTAGGGATCCAAAGAGGAACACTAGCAAGAGAGCCCTCAAGCATATGAGGGGGAAATGTAAATCGCTTCGGTGAGGATGTAGATCGGTGTCTTCTCCTTCGAATCTCCAAAGATCAAGAGCTTTGGTTGGGTGAGGGAGGAGATCTTGTAAATCTTGAGTTCTTGAGGTGGCTCTAATGGTGGTGATGCTTGTCAGAATTTCTTCAATGATTGAGCAAGGAGGAAGGTAGGAGAAGGGGGGTATAAATACCCCCTCTCAAAATCCAGCCGTTGGAGACTATCGAGGGCCGGATAATCCGGCCTAAGTTGGGGCCGGATAATCCGGCCCCCCCAAAAAATCCGGCCCTGGAAAAAACTGGCCAAATATCCGGCCAAATGTCCGGCCCCATGCCAGGGAAGTACTGCGCGACACTGCCTCTGGTCCTTAGCCAAATTTTGGGGGCCGGATATTTTGCAAATATCCGGCCCGGATTATCCGGCCTGGTGAAACTTTTCCAGCTTCCTTTTGACTTGTTTTTCCACACAAGTCACTCATATACATGTATCTATATAATCCCTGCACATTCATCAAACATTAGTGTATCGCATACTTTGACATCAAACACACAAAACAAATTGTAGGATATGTTCTTTCAATCTCCCCCTTTTTGGTGTTTGATGACAATATACGGATTTGCAAAAAAGTCACTATATAGAGCAAGGATGTTGGCAAAGAATAGAGGCACTCCCCCATGTGTGCATACAAGTAATTTGCATTTGAATACAAATACACAACACATAGGTGCGAGGTGCCTCAACACAAGAGGTATCCAACATGAGTTCAAACAAGAGACATAGACATATGAAGTTGAGACAAGGTGATAGAAATCATACCCATATGGAGATACATAATACCGGATCTATAGCATCACACACCATATAATAAACCTTGGTCTCAACATATAGAAATCCGAAATCCTTAACATAATGTCTCATATCGACACATAACACATAGTTTTGAACGAGCAAACCAACAAGCCAAATAGTTCAAATAAACGACATAAAGGAGGACACAAGCAATAAAGGAATGATAAAACGCATAAGCTTCTGCCCCAACCATGCAAATCCCCGTAGAGAAGTCCTAATAGAACACTTCTCCCCCTTTGGCATCGAGACGCCCAAAAGGGGAAAAGCGCGATGCTACTTGCCCCATGGAGATCACTCGGAGGCGTCTTCGGACTCGTACTCATCTTCATCTTCTGTGTCAGCTGCAGGAGGAGAGTTGCGAGTGTAGACGGCCCGCTGGATGCACTGCTCAAGGTCATTCCACGGAACCTGAGAAGAGTGCCACCCACTGTAACCTGGGTGAACTGGAGGCTGAGGCGGAGGTCCTTGCTCACCACTGAGCTTGTGAAGAATGACCGCCTGAGTATGCTGAATCTCAGAACGCTGACGGCTGGCCTCAAAGTTTTCCTTGTGAATCTCAATGTTCATGCACATAATGTGGCGTTGAAACCAACTCAGCTTCTTCACATGCCTTTGCATCACAGGAATATCAACATGACGAGCGGGGGCAAAGCCACTAGAGCGGGCATCTCCCATAAAGGAGTCAGGAGCAGGTGCAACATGGGGAACCGGCTTCTTCTTGTTAGCCTTCTTGACAGTGTGCTTCTCCTTTGGGAACCGACTCAAGTCTTCATCCATAGTCACAGAGTTGTTGATGAGGAGCTGGATATATGGTGCATATGGCATGGTGGTCCGGGAGACCATGGCATCATGAATCTCATTAAAGATGAAGTCCATGACATCAAGAGAGAAGTCTTGGTCCTCATTACCATCACGAGCACACTTAAAGCTAAGGTGCATAAGATCCACAAGAGCTCCACGGAGTGCATCATTGTTTCCACCACTTGGAGCAATGGTGGCTCGAAAGAAACGGAGCACCTGACTGTAGATGGGAAGAAGCCCCTTGGTAGAACCAACCGCTCCAGACGAGTCATAGAGATCAAAAATCATATTTTTACCCGTCTTGTGAGGACCATGGAGGCGAAGACCACCTTCTGCTGGAAGTCCAAGAATAGAAGCAAACCGGCGCAAGGTTGCCACACAATGGGTGGAGCCAGACATCCATTCCATAGTGCGCTCATCATCTTTCTTGAAGGCCAGTGTAGCAAAGAATTGCTTAATCAACTCTGGACTGTAGTCACACTGAATGTTCATCAGATCCTGCAAACCCATCCTACCAGTCACCCAGATGGCATCCTCAAAATGATCATTGACAGCCAGATCATCCACATTGATTGCTTGCATGGGTCGCACTTTCTTCATAGGCTCATATATATCCTTGTAGATGAACTCCTGCTCCAAGCACCAGAAGCGCTTGTCCTCTATCTCATCATCCCTCGCAACATCTTCATACCAGTTCTTCATACGGATTGCTGCATAAGTGACAATGTCCATTGACTTGTAGTTCTCCCTAGGTGCCTTGTTCTTCCTCCTCATAGTGACGGACTTGCGAGGAGCATTCGGAGCAAATTCATCACTTGACCGGTTCTGTCTTGGCGGCCTCCGAGAGCCACTACCTGTGAGAAGCAAAGACGGGTAGCGAAGAGAAGATAATGCTCATAAGTCATGCATTGATATAGTAATGTACTCTAGAAGCATACTATGAGTTGATAAAAGTTTAGACATGACAGATTGAAGCAAGACTGCAGCAGCAACAAGGCTCCAGGCCGGATAATCCGGGGTCCCCGAGGGGCAGATAATCAGGCCCGGCTGGATAATCTGGTGGGCGCGGGGGCCGGATAATCCGGCCCTGCGAAACTGCAGAGATCTCAAGCAAAACTTGTCTAAAAACCAGATCGGCCTCATAGCATGCAAATGGAGTATAGTACACATGATTTGGAACAACTAAACACCATCACCACCAAGAAAATAGCACATATAAATCACAACACCTAGGGTTAGGAATTGTGAGTCATACCCGCATCCATTGGGGAAGCCGCTTGGAGGAGATGAGAGCTAGGGAGGAGGAGCACCCGATCCACCCAAGAACTCCGAGAGGGAGCGAACGGGGCGGCTCCGGCGAGGAGGAGGAGCTCCGACGGCCTTGATGGGAAGAGAGAGGAGAGAGAGGCGCGTGGGGGCTGGTTGTGAACCGTTTCCCCCGCGGCCTCGTCCTCAAGACCCTCAAGATCTGCCCAGGCCGGATAATCCGGCCCTAAGTTAGGGCGGATAATCCGGCTTGGCCGGATTTTCCGGGTCACCAACGGGTCGGATTATCCGGTTTTCTGGAAAATTCCAGAATGCCGGAAATCCTGCCTATCTTTTGTTGGTTATTTGCATAAACCCATATGTGGTGCAATGAAGTATCACAACACATATAAGATGCATATTGACCAATAAGATGGGGCAACCTAGATCATCCGACCGAAAATCCTCAAGCTCCAAGTTTTTACCAAAACATGACATACGAGCAAGATGGAAATGGCTTATAGATGAGTGTTGGTTTGGGTTTAGAAAGCTCAAACTGTTAATGGTACATGATCACTCAAGTTTGCAAGATACGAGCGAATAAGGACAAACTAGAGTGATTTCCCATAAGAACAAGGAGTTGTCAAATAAAAAGCATTAAGATCCAAATAACTCCAACCCTTCACAAAGAAGAGTGTGGTGGCCTAGGCCACCATATATGAGTGTTATGGCATGGCACCGCGAAGATATATCTTGGGCCCAAACCACTACTCATCATTGAAGCTCACATATCAACATATGATATAAAGAGAATGATTTCTTAATGTTGGCATTATGGGGGGAGGGATAGCTCAATAATTTAAACCGCACTCCCCTATCTCCATGCCCACATCTAAACCAAATAAAGTTTTGAGATTGAGGTGTGTTTGCAAGAAGGTCAAGCTACACTCCTTGAATCAATGATATTTAGCTCATTCCTCAAATAGCAAAACCTTGCTTCATCAAGAGGCTTCATGAATATATCGGCAAGTTGATCTTTGGTAAGAACATAGATAAGCTCAATATCACCACGGGCAACATGATCCCTAATGAAATGGTTCCGGATCTCAATATGCTTCGTTCTTGAATGTTGCACCGGATTATAGGCAATCTTGATGGCACTTTCATTGTCACATAATAGAGGCACTTTGTCACAAATGACACCGTATTCCTTTAAACTTTGCCTCATCCATAACAATGGAGTGCATCCACTTGCGGCGGCAACATATTCGGCTTCGACGGTGGAGATAGATATACAATTTTGCTTCTTAGAAGACCAACACACCAAGGACCTACCAAGAAATTGGCAAGCCCCGGAAGTTGATTTCCTATCATCCTTGTCCCCCGCCCAATCCGCATCGGTGTATCCATTGAGAATAAAACTTGAGCCTTTGGGGTACGAAATACCATATCTTGGGGTATCAACTAAATATCGAAAGATTTTTTTGAGAGCCATCATGTGACTCTCTTTAGGAGAAGCTTGATACCTTGCACACACACCAACACTCAACACTATGTCCGGTCTAGATGCACAAAGGTAAAGCAAGGATCCAATCATGGAGCGATATACCTTTTGATCCACCTCTTTACCATTGGGATCAAGTGCAAGATGACATTTAGTAACCATAGGAGTGGCTACACCCTTCAACTCGGTCATCTTGAACCTCTTGAGCATGTCTTGGAGATATTTTGCTTGATTGATGAAGGTTCCTTCTCTCAATTGCTTGATCTCAAAACCAAGGAAGAACTTCATCTCTCCCATCATAGACATCTCAAACCTATCGGTCATAAGCTTTGAAAATTCATCATTGAAAGCTTTATTAGTAGAGCCAAAGATAATATCAACAACATATAATTGGCAAACGAAAAGCTCCCCATTGACCCTCTTAGTAAAAAGAGTGGGATCGATTAGCCCAACATCAAACCCACGGTCTACCAACAATTCTTTAAGGTGCTCGTACCAAGCTCTAGGAGCTTGTTTGAGATCATAAAGTGCTTTATCAAGCTTGTAGACATGGTTAGGAAAGTTGAGATCCTCGAACCCCGGGGGTTGCTTAACATAAACCTCTTCATGCAAAGGACCATTAAGAAATGCACTTTTCACATCCATTTGTTGTACCTTAAAGTTATGATGCTATGCATAAGCAAGAAGGATACGGATGGACTCAAGGCGAGCCACGGGAGCATAAGTTTCTCCAAAGTCAATTCCTTCAACTTGAGAGAAACCTTGAGCCACCAATCTTGCCTTGTTCCTCACAACATTTCCAAACTCATCTTGCTTGTTCTCTAATATCCATTTAGTGCCTATAACATTGCGGCACTCCTTTGGCTTCTCTACTAAGGTCCACACTTTGTTGCGCTTGAAGTTGTTGAGTTCCTCGTGCATAGCTTCCAACCAATCTGAATCTTCAAGGGCTTCAAATACTTTCTTGGGTTCCACTAAGGAGATATAAGCATGATGATTGCTAAAGTTAGCCAATTGCCTTCTTGTGGAAACCTTTGCTCGTATATCACCAAGGACCTTGTCATGTGTGTGTTCACGAATTTCAAGGTTCCTTTCTCTTCTTGCTAGACGACGGGCCTCGATCTCCTCCTTGGTTCTTCTTGGCCTTGGAGGTGTCACTTGATCAACTTGATCATTTGGGTCCCCGTCTTGACCTACAACTTGAGCTTCCTCAATTTCTTGAGATTGCTCAACCTCATGTGCTTGATCTTGAACAATATTCGGTGAATGACAAGAATTGAATGGATCCTCATCAGAGCCATCATGAACCTTTGGTTGATCTTGTTCTTGATCTTGCACACAAGAGGGAGGGTTTCCTTCTTGTTCTTGGGTTGGTGCATCATTTGCTTCAAGAGATGGGGTTTGTTGATGTTGAGAAGATGAGGGCTCCACCGTGGTAGAGCATAGTCCTTCCCGAGACGCCACACCGTGTCCCTCAATGGGGCAGAAAAATCCCACACCCATTCTTACTATGGCATCTTGCATCAACTTGCCCCACTTGGGAGCCATCATTTTCTTCGAACTTCACACTACAAGATTCGATGATAATCTTGGAAGATATATCAAAGACTCTATAAGTGTGAGATTCGGCACCGTAACCAACAAATATACCCTCCAAAGCTTTAGGAGCAAATTTAGATAAACGAACTCCTTTGATTTTGTAAAAACACTTACAACCGAACACCTTGAAGTATGACATATTGGGCTTGTTGCCGGTGAGTATATGGAGTCTTGTTCAAGCCCTTGCGAAGATAGAGCCGGTTAGAAGAGTGGCAAGCGGTGGAGATAGCTTCGGCCCAAAAATTATAGCGGGATTTGTATTCCGCTATCATAGACCTTGCCATATCCAAGAGAGTCCGGTTCTTCCTCTACGCAACACCATTTTGTTGAGGGGTGTATGCAGCGGAATATTAATGTCTTATCCCCTCATCACTAAGAAAATCATTGAGGGTGTAGTTCTTGAACTCGGAGCCGTTGTCACTTCTTATTGCCATAATGAGGAGATTGTGTTGGCGTTGCACCTCGGTAGCAAAGTCAATGAAGATTTGTTGAGTCTCATCTTTCTTCTTGAGAAAGTAGACCCAAGTGTATCTTGAATAGTCATCAACAATAACCAAGCAATATTTCTTCGCACCAAGACTTGCATGAGAGGTAGGACCAAAGAGATCCACATGAAGGAGCTCTAAGATCCTCTTGGAGGAGATGATAGTCTTGCTTGGGTGCGGAGAGTCATGCATTTTGCCTTCAACACAAGCCCTACAAACACGATCTTTGGCAAAAGAAACATTTTCCATTAGTCCCACAATATGGTTCCCTTTGTGAAGACTTTGCAAAGTTCTCATGTTAACATGGGCCAAGCGGCGATGCCACAACCAACCCACATCCGCCTTTCCGAATAGGCACATCGCACTTGAAGTGGTGGTCCCCGAAAAGTCCACCACATACAAGTTATGTTCGCGATACCCAATGAAAGCGACTTTTAGAGTCTTGCTCCACAAGAGGACCACAATATCATTATCAATAAAGACGACAAAGCCCATCTTGCCAAGGGCGGAAACGGAAAGTAAATTGTAACCAAGGGTTTTGACAAGCATGACATCCACAAGTGTAATGTTGTGTGCAACCACAACCTTGCCAAACCCCAATACCTTGGATGTAGAATTATCGCCAAAGGAGACGGTGATATTATTTATATTGGGCCTCAACTCCTTGACGAGGTTCTTGCCGCTGGTCATATGACTTGTACATCCACTATCAAGTACCCATTTTGAACCTCCGGCGGTATAGTCCTACATGAGATCAATTCTTGGATTTAGGTACCGATTTCTCAATGGGTGCTCTTTTGTTAGCAACAAGGGTCTTTGGGACCCAAATAGACCAAGCAACATAACCATCATATGGGCCAACATATTTAGCATAAACATCACCATAATAATCTTTAAATAGAACATAGTGAGGGTTAGCAATTCCCGCATCATCATCATTAATGGTTTTGCCCTTAGGGGCTTCACCATTAGTGATAGCTTTCTTCTTCTCTTGTGCGGGCTTGGCCTTTTGCTTGTTTGCCTTCTTTGCCTTGGCATTAAAACCAAGGCCCTCCTTCCCATTGTTTGACCTTTGCTTACTCAAAAGATCATCCAAGGAAAGTTTACTTTGGGGAGAGAAGGCCTTAGCAAGTTCATCCTTCAACCTAGCATTTTCCTCAATAATATTTGCATGATCACATGAAGGAGTAGAGGTACTAGGTATTTCATATGAAGCAAGCCTAATTTGAAGTTGCTCATTAGACTTGGAGAGGAGAGAGTATTCACTCTTCAAGGCTTTGTGAGCCTTGTCTAGTTCATCTAGATCCTTCACAAGTTTCTCATGATCAACACCAAATTTGGCCTTTTCCTTTATAAGCACTTTAGTCTTAGCTCTAGCAAGATCTCTAGCTTTAGTGAGCTTGTTAATTTTATCTTGAGGCTCTTCAAGATTTTCTAGCCTCTCTTCAAGAGAAGCTATGGTTTCTTGACTTTCCTCAAGAGCATTTTTAAGAGCATGTATTTCAAGAGAGTCTTCTCTCTCTATTTGACATTTTTTTCTCAAGAGTATCATTTAGTTGTGCTAGACGAATCATGAGATTGGAAACATGCTTTCTAGTGTCACCTTGTAAGTTAAGAATGAACTCATCAAAATCTAGCATTTCTTGTTTCACTTTTAGACTAGCAAGATCAACCCCTAGATCATTTGATATGTTAGGCATAGAGGGGTTAGGAGATGATACCTCGGAAGATTTAGCCATGAGGCAACTTTCTTCCTCCACATGAATGACCTCATTGGGGGATTCACTTGGTGATGAAGAGTTAGTGGAGAGGGAGGCAAGAGCAAACAATCCATTAGAGGTTGCATCTTCTTCATCATCAACATCATCATCTCCGGAGGTATATTCTTCTTGAGTTGATAGCACAATAGATGTGTACCTTGTCATGAAGCAATGTGCATTCTTGATATGAGGATTCTCATTGGGGGATTCAAAGAGAGATGAAGAGGGAATGTTGGTAGTGACAATGGCGGCCACTTCCTTTGAGCTTTCTTCTTCTTCATCACCACTAGAACTTTCAACTTCATCGGCAGAATATTCTTCCCTAGTCACTAGCACAATTCTTGAGGGCCTCTTGCCCTTCTTGCTCTTGTTGTAGAATTTCTTGTTGGGGCCTTTGAATCTTTGCCCTTTGAGTCTTTGCTCTTGTCCTTGGGAATGAGCCTTCCACCATTAATTTCCCTATGCTCATAGGGGCATGAAGTGATGAAATGGCGCTTGTCACCACAATTGTAGCATGATCTTGTTTTTGGGCCCGAGCTTGCGAATCCACTTGAGTTGTTTCTCTTGATGTTGTCTTCCTTGGCCTTGGACGGGTCAACCCAAAAGGATTTTGCATGGAATGCCATGTGATCATTGTAGTGGAGTTCCAAGTCTTCCGGATAGGACATACTCCAAGAAGTCCTATATGGTTCTTGAGGGTTCACTTCTTCTACGGAATTGACCGTCAAGGCAAGATTGTTTCCTCTTGACATTCCAATTGCACGATTGCGAGAATCATGAGAGTTTTGCTCGAGCACCTTGAGAGCTTGCATCTCGTGCACCGCTTGTTGAGAGGTGAGAGAGGAAAAACATTCTCTCCCAACAAGAGTCTTGACATCAATGGGTTAAAACGACATCATGCAATCAATGTACTTATCTTTGATCCAAGAGTCATTGATGTGGGTGGCACCCACATTCCGGAAAGCATCGGCAACCGTGAGAAGTCTTCCATACATGGCTTCATGATCTTCATCCGGTAGCCTCAAGAATCCTTCGGCTTGATTCCGAAGAGAATTGTACTTGTTCCTTCTCATGCTATCACTTCCAATGCAACTAGCGACCAAACCATCCCAAGCTTCCTTGGCGGTGGTGAAATTCCGAACAAGAGACAATTCCTTTGTCCCCACACTAGTTTGAATCATGTGCAAGGCAGTGTCATTGAGTTGACTATCAACCGCTTCTCTTCTAGTCAACTTGTCGGGGTTGTATGGCTTGAAGCCGTCCACGATGATTCTCCAAAGTTCATTGGAGGCACTGCGAACATGAGAGCGAAACTCAAATTGCCATGTATCAAAATCTTTAACATTAAACTTAGGTGGGTCGCCCCGAATGTTTATATGAGGATGGGGAACCAGGATATCGGGAGATAGGAAAGGCGGAGCCACTTGATTGTAGCTAACACCTCCACTAGTTCCCCTAGGAGAAGTAACGGGGGGTTTGATAGTGTTTAAGTTATCACCATTCAAGGGATTGATAGAGAGGCGTGATGTCGAAGCATCTCCCCCTTCTAACGCACCCTTGTCCTTTTCCTCTTCGGTGGGGATGATGGGGGGAGCCGCGGGAAAGCGGTCGTTAAACATTTTCATCAATGTTTCCATTTGGGTTTGCATGGAGGATCTCAAGGATGTTTCCACCGACTTGAGATCATCCATGGAGACCGGCTTTGCGGCCCCCTCCGAGTGTTCATCCTCCGGCATACTCTTAGGCGGTTAAGCCCGAAATAAGAGCCGAGGCTCTGATACCAATTGAAAGGATCGTATGCCGCACCTAGAGGGGGGGGGGGGGGGTGAATAGGTGCTAACCAATTTTTAGTTTTTTTTTCAATTTAGGCTTGACACAAAGGTAAATTCTCTAGATATGCAACTATGTGAATTTACCTATATGATAAGGTCAACGACTAAGCAAGATATAGCAATGCAATATAGAGGAGATAAAGGATAGAGGTAACCGAGAGTGGAGCACACGGAGACACGGAGTTGATTCCCGTAGTTCCCTTCCTTTGCAAGAAGGTAGGTCTACATTCGGAGGAGTGTGCTCGCTACGAAAGCCAGACCAACAGTCACGAAGAATTCACTCAGGTCTCCTGTGAGCAACGCCACGAAGGCCTAGCCCACTTCCACTAAGGGATTTCCTCGAGGCGGAAACCGGGCCTTTACAAAGTTCTTGGGGCACACATCCACAACCAAATTGGAGGCTCCCAAATCTGTAACAACACAACAATCAACAACAATACGTCAACAACAAACAACTAGGGATCCAAAGAGGATCACTAGCAAGAGAGCCCTCAAGCATATGAGGGGGAAATGTAAATCGCTTCGGTGAGGATGTAGATCGGTGTCTTCTCCTTCGAATCTCCAAAGATCAAGAGCTTTGGTTGGGTGAGGGAGGAGATCTTGCAAATCTTGAGTTCTTGAGGTGGCTGATACGTCTCCAACGTATCTATAATTTCTTATGTTCCATGCTAGTTTTATGACAATACCTACATGTTTTATTCATACTTTATATCGTTTTGATGCATTTTCCGGAACTAACCTATTAACAAGATGCCGAAGTGCCAGTTCCTGTTTTCTGCTGTTTTTGGTTCCAGAAAGGCTGTTCGGGCAATATTCTCGGAATTCGATGAAACAAAAGCCAAACATCTTATTTCACCGAGACGGACCAGAACACCGAAGGGGAGCCGGAGAGGAGGCCCAGGGCCCCCACACCATAAGGCGGCGCGGGTGGCCCCCTAGCCGCGCTAGCCTATGGGGTGGGCCCCCCAGGCACCCCCTTGCGCCGCCTCTTCGCCTAAAAAATCCCTCGCGACCTAAAAACCCGATACCAATTGACGAAACTCCAGAAAGACTCCAGGGGCGCCGCCGCCATCGCGAAACTCCATTTCGGGGGACAGAATCTCTGTTTCGGCACGCCGCCGGGACGGGGAAGTGCCCTCAGAAGCCATCTCCATCGACGCCACCGCCTCCATCATGCTCCGTGAGTAGTTCCCCCATGGACTACGGGTTCTAGCTGTAGCTAGTTGGTACTCTCTCTCCCAAGTACTTCAATACAATGATCTCATGAGCTGCCTTACATGATTGAGATCCATCTGATGTAATCGGTGTTGTGTTTGTTGGGATCCGATGGATTGTTACATTATGATTAGTCTATCTATATAAGTTTGTGAAGTTATTGTTGCTGCAATCTTGTTGTGTTTAAAGCTTGTCACTAGTGCACGAGTGGCATGATCTTAGATTTAAGCTCTATAATTATTGCTTAGATTGTATCTACAAGTTGTTTGCACATGTCTATGTCCGGAACCCGAGGCCCCAGAGTGACAGGAACTGGGATAACTGGAGGGGAAGGCGTAGATATGAGGATCACATGTTTGCACCAAGTGTTAATGCTTTGCTCCGGTGCTCCATTAAAAGGAGTACCTTAATTACCAGTAGATTCCCTTGAGGCCCGGCTGCCACCGGCTGGTAGGACAAAAGATGTTATACAAGTTTCTCATTGCGAGCACGTATGACTATATATGGAAAACATGCCTACGTAATTAATAGACTTGATGTTCTGCCTTAATGCTATTTCAATCCTATCAATTGCCCAACTGTAATTTGTTCACCCAACACTTGTCACTTGTTATTCGAGAGTTACCACTAGTGTAGATAGCTGGGAACCCCGGTCCATCTCTTATCATCATATACTCGTTATATATGTCATTGGAAGTAGTATCAACTATTTTCTGGTGCCATTGCCTCTGTGTTACTATTACTGCTGCTGTGTTACTGTTACTATTGCTCTCATATTACTGCTGCTTTTACATCACCCCTGTTACTAGTGCTTTTCCAGGTGCAAATGAATTGACAACTCAGTTGTTGAGGCTTATAAGTATTCTTTACCTCCCCTTGTGTCGAATCAATAAATTTGGGTTTTACTTCCCTCGAAGACTGTTGCGATCCCCTATACTTGTGGGTTATAAAGACTATTTTCTGGCGCCGTTGCCCGGGAGGCATAGCTCTACTCATAAGTTCACCTGGGGAGTACACTCTACCTCTCTCTCTGTTTTTATTTTTGTTTTGCTTAGTTTACTTTTGTCTAGTTTATTTGTGCTTAGTTTATTTCTGTCTAGTATTATTTTGCTTAGTTTACTTTTGTCTAGTTTATTTTTGTCTTGTTTTATTTTTCTTATATACCCGAAAATCCATAAAAATTTGATAAACCGGAAAATTAAAAAATGTTGTTATGGGAGAACCCACAACCTATCTAGAGCTTATAGAATTATATAACAGTTATAGAGAATCAAGAAAGGGTAAAGTCATGAGTGCTGTGATAGAAAAATTGAATAAAATTGCTGAAATCTTGCTTAAACGCCATGATATAAACTGTTGCTCTAAACAGGATACTAAACATCTGAAATTCCAATGTGGCTTTAGTGAAGAAGTTTTAATTAAGAACTATAATTGGAATAACTATATTCATTTTGGGTTCGAAGAGGTAGAACAATTTGTCTTATTTATGGGAGCTTCTGAGATCGAATCCTTCATGTCTAAAAATTATGAAACTTGTGTTGTTTGTAAGGACCTTAAAGATTATGTCTCTTCTATCCTTAATTTCTGCATAGAAAGTTACAGTGATAATCCTTATATCATTGATTATAAAGAGAGACTCATTAATGCACAAGAATGCACTCACAATTTGCAGGAACCTGTGAAAGAAGAAATTGATGAACCTGAAAGCTCATTGGATGAAAAAGAGGAGGAGAGTGATGAACAAAAGGAGGAAGAATGGATTAGCTACCCATGCCAACCTTCTAATGAGAGTAACTCTTTATCTCTTACACTATTTGATTGTCCTCCGTACTTACCAAAGGAGGATGAATGTTATGTTCCTGTGGATTCTCTTGAAATATTCCCTATGAGTAAAACTTGTGAGAATAATTATGCTACTGTTATTTATGATAATCCATGCTATTTTGATAAATCTTATGATAATGCTTTGTTTGTGCCTGATATCGAAATGCATGGTACTAAAGAGTTTTGCTTAGCAAATGTTTATGATAAAACTCTGGATGATGGTCCTATGTTGCTTGATAATATTAATTGTACCACTAATGAAAATGGGATTGGAAAGGTCTTGACTTTATCTAGGAGTCCCATATCTCTTGAGAATGATCAATCATCTTGTTATAGATTATTAAAAAGTGGGTTTGAAAGTTTTGATCCCACTATTTTTGAGCTTGATAAAAATTATGTGTTTGTAGATCATGAAAAGCATGCTGTATGTGATAGTTATATTGTTGAGTTTATTCATGAAGCTACTGAAAATTATTATGAGATAGGAAAATATGGTTGTAGAAATTTGCATGGTACTAAAACACCTCTCTATATGCTGAAAATTTTGAAGTTACTCTTGTTTTATCTTCTTATGCTTGTCACTTTGTTCTTCATGAATTTATTTGTGTACAAGATTCCTATGCATAGGAAGTGGGTTAGACTTAAATGTGTTTTGAACTTGCTTTTTGATGCTCTTTTTGCTTCAACTCTCATCCTTATGTGAGCATCATTAAAATTGCTGAGCCCATCTTAATGGCTATAAAGAAAGCACTTCTTAGGAGATAACCCATGTCTTTATTTTGCTACTGTTTTCTTGTGTATTGGAAGTTGTTACTACTGTAGCAACCTCTCCTTATATTTATTTTATTGCATTGTTGTGCCAAGTAAAGCCTCTAATAGAAGGTTGATGCTAGATTTGGATTTCTGCGCAGAAACAGATTTCTATCTGTCACTAATTTGAGTAGGTCTCTCTGTAGGAAACTCAGAAAAATCTGCCAATTTTCATGCGTGTTCATCAGATACGTACGCAACTTTCATTAGTTTTGAGTTTTCTGATTTGAGCAACGGAAGTACCTCCTAAAAATTCGTGTTTACTGGCTGTTCTGTTTTGACAGATTCTGTCTCTGTTTTTTTTGCATTGTCTCTTGTGGACTTTAAGTAAGGCTTTCTAGACGTGGAGAGCTGTAGCTAATGTTTTATTGAGTTCTTGCAATGTGTCACTACAAGACCAAAGTGGATTAATTTTTTTTTGAGTACTAACCCCTATAATGAAGTTTATGAGAAGTTTGGTGTGTCGGAAGTTTTCAAGGGTCAAGAGAGGAGGATGATATATGATCAAGAAGAGTGAAAAGTCTAAGCTTGGGGATGCCCCCGTGGTTCATACCTGCATATTTAAAGAAGACTCAAGCATCTAAGCTTGGTGATGCCCAAGGCATCCCCTTCTTCATCAACAACTTATCAGGTCACTTCTAGTGAAACTATATTTTTATTCATTCACATCATATGTGCTTTACTTGGAGCGTCTGTTTGTTTTTATTTTTGTTTGTGTTTGAATAAATTCGGATCCTAGCAATCCTTGTGTGGGAGAGAGACACGCTCCGCTTTTTCATATGAACACTGGTGTTCTTAGCTTTATTTTAATGTTCATGGCGGAGTTGAAAACCGCAGCACTTATTGATATTTGGTTGGAAACAGAAAATGCTTCATATTGTCTTGAATAATTTGATACTTGGCAATTGTTTTGAGCTCTCAAGTAGATCATGTTTAAGCTCATGCACCATGTAGTTTAAACCTATTAGTGGAGAACTACCGTAGAGCTTGTTGAAATTTGGTTTGCGTGATTGGTCTCTCTAAGGTCTAGATATAAGTGTTTGAGCAACAAGGAAGACAATGTAGAGTCTTATAATGCTTGCAATATGTTCTTATGTAAGTTTTGCTGTACCGGTTCATACTTGTGTTTGCTTCAAACAACCTTGCTAGCCAAAGCCTTGTACTGAGAGGGAATGCTTCTCGTGCATCCAAAACCTTGAGCCAAAACCTATGCCATGTGTGTCCACCATAACTACCTACTATGTGGTATTTCCTGCCATTCCAAGTAAATACTTCATGTGCTACCTTTAAACAATTCAAAAGCTATTATCTCTTATTTGTGTCAATGTTTTATAGCTCATGAGGAAGTATGTGGTGTTTTATCTTTCGATCTTGTCATTTAATTCTGACATACTTTCACCAATGGACTAGTGGCTCATCCGCTTATCCAATAATTTTGCAAAAAGAGTTGGCAATGGGGTTCCCAACCCCAATTAATTAACTTGCATTAATAATTCTCTTCACATGTTTTGCCCTGACCTATCAGTAAGCAACCTAATTCTGCAAATAGACACTCCTCCATGGTATGTGAATGTTGGAAGGCACCCGAGGATTCGGTTAGCCATGGCTTGTGTAAGCAAAAGTTTGGGAGGAGTGTCATCCATAAATAAAACTAAAGTACATGTGTAAACAAAAGAGAAGAGGGATGATCTACCTTGCTGGTAGAGATAACGTCCTTCATGGGAGCCGCTCTTGAAAGTCTGGTTGATAAGGTAGTTAGAGTTCCCGCTACCATTCGTTGACAACAACAAACACCTCTCAAAACTTTACTTTTATGCTCTCTATATGATTTCAAAACTTAAAAAGCTCTAGCACATGATTTAATCCCTGCTTCCCTCTGCGAAGGGCCTTTCTTTTACTTTATGTTGAGTCAGTTTACCTACTTCATTCCATCTTAGAAGCAAACACTTGTGTCAACTGTGCATTGATTCTTACATGCTTACTTATTGCACTTATTATACTACTTTGTGTTGACAATTATCCATGAGATATGCATGTTGAAAGTTGAAAGCAATTGCTGAAACTTAAATCTTCCTTTGTGTTGCTTCAAACCTCTTATTAAGAATTTATTGCTTTATGAGTTAACTCTTATGCAAGACTTTTTGATGCTTGTCTTGAAAGTACTATTCATGAAAAGTTTTGCTATATGTTATCTATTTGTTAGCAAACTATAGATCATTGCCTTGAGTCACTTCATTGATCTCATATGCTTTACAATAGTATTGATCAAGATTATGTTGGTAGCATGTCACTTCAGAAATTATCCTTGTTATCGTTTACCTACTCAAGGGCGAGTAGGAACTAAGCTTGGGGATGCTTGATACGTCTCCAACGTATCTATAATTTATTATGTTGCATGCTAGTTTTATGACAATACCTACATGTTTTATTCATACTTTATATCGTTTTGATGCATTTTCCGGAACTAACCTATTAACAAGATGTCGAAGTGCCAGTTCCTGTTTTCTGCTGTTTTTGGTTCCAGAAAGGCTGTTCGGGCAATATTCTCGGAATTCGACAAAACAAAAGCCAAACATCTTATTTCACCGAGACGGACCAGAACACCGAAGGGGAGCCGGAGAGGAGGCCCAGGGCCCCCACACCATAAGGCGGCGCAGGTGCCCCCCTGGCCGCGCCAGCCTATGGGGTGGGCCCCCCAGGCACCCCCTTGCGCCGCCTCTTCGCCTATAAAATCCCTCGCGACCTAAAAACCCGATACTAATTGATGAAACTCCAGAAAGACTCCACGGGCACCGCCGCCATCGCGAAACTCCGTTTCGGGGAATAGAATCTCTGTTCCGGCACGCCGCCGGGACGGGGAAGTGCCCCCGGAAGCCATCTCCATCGACGCCACCGCCTCCATCATGCTCCGTGAGTAGTTCCCCCATGGATTACGGGTTCTAGCTGTAGCTAGTTGGTACTCTCTCCCAAGTACTTCAATACAATGATCTCATGAGCTGCCTTACATGATTGAGATCCATCTGATGTAATCGGTGTTGTGTTTGTTGGGATCCGATGGATTGTTACATTATGATTAGTCTATCTATATAAGTTTGTGAAGTTATTGTTGCTGCAATCTTGTTGTGTTTAATGCTTGTCACTAGTGTACGAGTGGCATGATCTTAGATTTAAGCTCTATAATTATTGCTTAGATTGTATCTACAAGTTGTTTGCACATGTCTATGTCCGGAACCCGAGGCCCCAGAGTGACAGCAACTGGGATAACTGGAGGGGAAGGCGTAGATATGAGGATCATATGTTTTCACCAAGTGTTAATGCTTTGCTCCGGTGCTCTATTAAAAGGAGTACCTTAATTACCAGTAGATTCCCTTGAGGCCCGGCTGCCACCGGCTGGTAGGACAAAAGATGTTATGCAAGTTTCTCATTGCGAGCACGTATGACTATATACGGAAAACATGCCTACATAATTAATAGACTTGATGTTCTGCCTTAATGCTATTTCAATCCTATCAATTGCCCAATTGTAATTTGTTCACCCAACACTTGTCACTTATTATTGGAGAGTTACCACTAGTGTAGATAGCTGGGAACCCCGGTCCATCTCTTATCATCATATACTCGTTCTATATGTCATTGGAAGTAGTATCAACTATTTTCTGGTGCCATTGCCTACGTATTCTTATTCTTGCTTTGTATTCTTGTTACTATTGCTCTCATATTACTGCTGCTTTCACATCACCCTATTACTAGTGCTTTTCCAGGTGCAGCTGAATTGATAACTCAGTTGTTAAGGCTTATAAGTATTCTTTACCTCCCCTTGTGTCGAATCAATAAATTTGGGTTTTACTTCCCTCGAAGACTGTTGCGATCCCCTATACTTGTGGGTTATCAGTGGCTCTAATGGTGGTGAGGCTTGGCAGAATTTCTTCAATGATTGAGCAAGGAGGAAGGTAGGAGAAGGGGGGGGGGGTATAAATACCCCCTCTCAAAATCCAGCCGTTGGAGACTATCGAGGGCCGGATAATCCGGCCTAAGTTGGGGCCGGATAATCCGGCCCCCCCAAAAAATCCGGCCCTGGAAAAAACCGGCCAAATATCCGGCCAAATGTCCGGCCCCATGCCAGAGAAGTACTGCGCGACACTGCCTCTGGTCCTTAGCCAAATTTTGGGGGCCAAATATTTTGCAAATATCCGGCCCGGATTATCCGACCTGGTGAAACTTTCCAGCTTCCTTTTGACTTGTTTTTCCACACAAGTCACTCATATACATGTATCTATATAATCCCTGCACCACTTCATCAAACATTAGTGTATCGCATACATTGACATCAAACACACAAAACAAATTGTAGAAGATGTTCTTTCAGCGGCCGCGACGAAACTTTTCGTGGATGGAGGCTCGGGTATTTAGGTTTTTCCCGAACAGGTGAATAAATAGGCGGAAGGGAAAGGTCGGTGGGTGCCCGAGGGGCCCACACCATCCCTAGGCGCGGCTAAGGCCTGGGCCGCGCTTAGCCCTGGTGTGACCGCCTCGTGGCGCCTCTTCGTCTCTCCTCCGGACTCCGTCTTCGTTACAGTAAAATAGGAACTTTGGCTTTTGTTTCATCCAATTCCGAGAATTTTTCCTGTACAACTTTTCTGAAATACAAAACAGCAGAAAACAGGGAACTCGCACTGTGGCATCTTGTTAATAGGTTGGTTCCAAAAAATATATAAAAGTGCAACGAAGTGTAAACAAAACATATAGAAATTAGTCTAAAACAAGCATGGAGCATCAAAAATTATAGATACGTTTGCAACGTATCACACATCTGGTCACCCTTTCCCGCGCGTCAGGCGGGCCCGTCGGGGCGGGCCGCGACCGCACGATGGCGTGGAGCTTCTCCTTTTTGCGGCTGGCAGGTTGGCGCCTCGCACGTCGTGGCCTCCGCTGGCTATGTGGGCCTGGCCAGATCTGGGCATGGCAGGGCCCTTTCTAGTTGACCTCTTCTGCCTGGGCGGACGAAGTGGGCCTTGAACGTGGCGGTGGTGTGGCCGCCGGTCGGGGCTTTCTGCGTTCATGCTTGATCAATTGTGTCGATCCGGTAGCTTCGATCGTTCGCAACGGCGACTTCCTTTCGCTCGCAGCGCAGGTCTCCGATGCTGTCTGACCCTGTTAGGATTTGATTCTCTGGGCCAGTGCGTGTTTGCCGGGGTAGGCAGCATGGCCTAGGCTACAACTGATGTCGCGGTTGTGCTATTTCCCTCCGACCTTCAGGGTCACGCTAGTGCGCATGTTGCTTTTGCGTTCATGCTGCGGTCGAACCTAGTTGGGGCTAGGTCTTAGTGTAACTCAGGTTGGAGGTGCGGTAGCGAGCTCTGTTCTGTCCGCTCTACGTCCTCGCGATGGCGACCTGATTTTTGACCCAGTGGGATCTTAGCGAAAGCTACGCATGGCATTGCCATTGCCTGTGATGGCGTGACCTTTCGGGTGTCGTTCCCTTGTTGAAGGCGTCCCGAAGATGATCCCCTAAATCGAACTGATGGATTCCGTCTCTCTGCCTCATTCTGCTCCCCTTGGTGGCCCTGCTTCGGGGAAGCTTCTCTTGTAGTGTCTCATGGATCACCCTTTGATCTCTCGCTAATGTCCCAATCCTCTCACCTCGTCGGCCGAGGTACTTTTACACGGCTTTCTTCGGTAGTTGACGGCATGCCTAGTGACTTGGTGGGCTTTGATAGGTCTGCGTCTAGTCGTAGTTTCGGCGGTGTGCCTATCCCAATGCCGGTGGAAGATGTTGTGTTTCTGGACCTAGCCCGAGCTCGGGTGGTGGTGGTTCGGGGTCTGGGTGAAAGCTTGGCAAGACCTTGGTATGTGCCGATGATGATGCCGCATTCGCGCGCCATGCACCTTCTTGGAGGCGTCGTTGCATGACCCCCCTCCTTTGGATCCTCAAGCTCTGTCAGGCTGCTGGCCCATCGTCGAGTCCCCCTTGGGCCGATGTTCTGGTGCGTAGGAGGTTTGTTGGCGTGCACTAAGACGTGCTCTCTCCGGTGCAACATAAGAGAAGGCTCCCTCGACCTGGCGCTTGTTGGCGTTCTCTGTGTTGTCTTTTGTTGTTGGTTTGTGTGTTGTAAGTGTGTGTTGTATATCTTGGTGTAACTCCTAACCGGTTGTTGGCTTATTCAAAGTCGGGTTCATTTCAAACCTTCTGTCTAAAAAAGAGAGAATAATAATAGTCTAGCATACCGAAGTAATTAACTCACATGAAACTCGACAAACAAAATGTACACCAAAAATCATTTGTCATCGTCTCCATCTTGCCTTCTCATTTTGGCTTTCCCTCGGTAAATTCCGAGAAAAGATATCCAAAGACCAAACCTGCACAATGAGAGGAAGGCTTGTGAAGCTTGGCAAGGTCTCCGCTTTGCGGATTGACGAGTAATTTATTTGTCTTGACGCAAGGTTAGGAAGGCTAGATCGAAAGCTAGCACCGCCAATGGTTCCATAAACGCATCCACACAACCGACCCTACAAACACCAGTACTCAATGTTGTAGGCCGAAAACAAAGCAGCAAAGCCTAAAGCGATCATCATAGAAAATAACCATGAAGTGCCCAATCTCCGGTGACCTAGGGCTTGCCCGACGTGACCATGCTGTTGCCCTTCCCATATAGCCCTGCCAATGGCGTTCAGTCCCGCAGCTACCATGCTTCGTTGTCCTTTCCTTCCCTGCCTCATATCCGGCCATGGTGTACATATCTTGGACGCGACGGCGCTTCTCTGCCGCATGCCGCCTAGGGTTTTTGGTGCCGAGAGCTACGAGATCGGGAGAGAAGAAGGGTACACGGTCCACGCTTATATAACAATGGCTTTAGTCTGGGCCAGACCAAGCTGCGTGGGCTGCACGTGAGCCTTTTCTCTCTGTATGTTACCGCACACGCGATTGGTGGCTTGGAGCGATCGGCCCACACCCAGCGAAGAAGTGATCTGAGCGCGAACGATTCGGTGGATCGATGGAACGTTCCTTTTTTCAACTCATGCGGTGGCAATGGATGTAATTTTGACTGAAAATAGAGGTAATTTCAAAACGGACGAAAAAATTGGGGAGAAACCTTATTTCCTTTATTAGTAGGTAAAGATATAGATATAGATATAGATATAGATATAGATATAGATAGGTAAAGATAAAGATTAATTCAGTACGCAGTAGTACTATTTTTTAGGAGTAATATATTTTGCTTGAAATTTTTTGAACCAATAAATCCATATCCATAGAATATTCCATGATTTGGGTATTACTCGAGAATCTTAATTAATTACAGAGAACTATAGTAGGATAGAGTAATAACGCTAGATACAATAAAACAGGGAAAATTGATACTGCAAGAGTCGGTCATTCCTCTATATAAACGCCGGCATAAGGAAGCAACTAAGCTCTACAACCACGACAAAAAGGAGAATAGGAGAGGGAAATAGCAGTAAAGAACTTCGTCATGGCTATCATCCAGATTAACGCAAAGGTTCTTTGCTTGATGGCTCTTTTGATGATCTCAACCTCCTTTTTGTCTAGCCAAGCATCAGGGAGGAACATAGGTACATTTCCATCTACCAAAGCCTATCAGTTATATACGTAGTTTATAGGACCAAGATTATGAGCATGTTCCATCATTCTCCTGTTGCTAATGGTTTTTGTCCAATAGGCAAGAACTTTTTGTTTTGTTTTATGTCCTTTAGGGGATCAGACGTTATAATTCACTTCTCAATTTAAAAGATAAATCTCGATGCATGGTCTCTTGCACCCATTGCCAATGGTTTATATCCATGTGTTATTCTTTTGTCTCAATGGCCCATTCGTCGGTTTATATCTGCCCGTAGTTTGCAATGTAAGTAGGACGTCAGATCGTTTCGTACTCAAGTTAGTCAATCTGACGTGACATATAAATACATTCATATTTTCCTGTGTTTTTTTATAATTAGCACACTTCTTTTGCCATTGCGTGTTGTTGATTGACATGCCTAGCAGTAGAAATCATCATGACTATTGATTCTGTCATAGCTTTAAGAGCATCCCCACTCGTTGGCGCTCCCCACGCCCAAATCCGGCGAATTTTTCGTCCGGATTGGAGGAAGATTTGGCGTGGGGAGGAGTAGTTTCCCAGTCGTGTGCTCCCCAAGCGGCGTTTCTCGGGGAAAAAGAGGATGGCTCGGGGAATCCGGACGAAAGAGGAGACACGTGGGCGTGGGCGGTTGGTTTAGCTTCGTCCGGAGTCCCCGAGCGCGCCCCGGGGGGCCGGGGATGGCGTGGGCTCGCCGGATGGATGAAGGGTCAAATCCGGACGAAAACGAGGAACCGGGGGCGCGACTGGGCCGAATTTCGCCGTCCGGATGGAAAAAACGTCGCTCGGGGGCCTCGTCGGGGGGACGAGTGGAGATGCTCTAAAGATGATCATGGCATAGAAGATAGCTGTAGTTGTTCTGCCTGGTACTTGCAGAATATATGGTTTGTTAAATATGAAATTCTTATGAACTGCCTTCTTATGTCACTTTTTTTAATCTTTCTTTGAAATAGGTATTGAAGCCAACATTGGCACTGTGCAGACACGCGAACCCTACAAGTTCAAATGCACACCTGGAGATTGTAATCGTGCTTGCAATAGAGATTTTAAGGTTGGTGGGCAGTGCCATAGTGATGGTGGTTGCTATTGCAACAATTGACACACTACTGGCCGATGCAGAAATTTGATAAAGTTAAGAAATAAACGGAGAGAATAAACAATTGTCTTCCATCCCTTTGATATATAAGTTGTTCTTATTAATGGATACCTGAGCTTTTTGGCCTCCCGTTGAAAAATACGGAATTATTACAACAGTAAAATGCATGCATGGTCATGGAGCTTGTGAAAGAAGTATACGTAACCTCATAATCACCAAAATAAAAAAAAGACAACGAACCCCTTGAAATTAAAATGGCACACATAATCGGGACAACGAAGCCCTTGAATTAAAATAGCTCACATAAGAGCATCTCCGGCCGCGTCTCCTAAAACGACTTCCAAAGGTTTTTTGGGCGCGTCGGACATTTTTTTGATTTCCAGCCGCGCGCCCCAAAGCCTCCTTCGGTCCGGCGTGGCCCAATACGGTGTCCAGCGCCCCGAGCCCGTCTCCGGTCCACAGGGACGCTCCGGGCATGCCGGACATAGCGAGAAGCGAGACGGGGAGTGGCGGGCCCGACGCATCACTGGAACACTCAAGTTTAATCTAACCGCCACCTACCTCGCGACAGAAGTTATTGGCACACAGCGATGGTGCAGTTTTCGCAGAGGTGCAGCGATGCGTCTCGTCTCGTCGCGCCTAGCTCTCTGTGCTGGTGTAAATGAGTGCCACCGCTCTCATGCCTCCCTCCGGCCCATAAAACGGGGCGCTCTCGCATCGGCCCTCACACACAAACCCTAGAGTCTCTCTCCCCAACCCTAGTCGCCACCATCTCAAAAGTCAAGGGACTTTCCATGGCTGGTAAAGGCCGAGGCCGAGGTCGCGGCCGTGGCCGTGGACGCGGCCGTGCTGGAGCAGCAAGGGCTACACGATCGCTGTCGCATGCGATATCGTCGTCTTCCGAGGGGGAGTGGGAGTTCAAGTTCATCGTCGTCCTCAATGGCAACCCATTCGGCATCCAGATGCTGCCAGACAAGTTCGCCGAGTTCGTCGCTGGCAACGAGCCGGCCGCGCTGGCTGCATGAGGCTGGTTGCGGCTTCTGCCGGTGGCCGGTGGACGTGCTCTTCGACGGGCGCGGTAAGATGTACCTTCATATCGGCTGGGGAAAGTTCGTGTGCTTCCATGACCTCCAGTCCGCATGCGTCCTCACATTCTCATACCAAGGCGACGAGGAGATAAGCGTGAAGGTGTTCGACGAAACGTCCCGCCATCGGCACTACCACGGCGATGCTGAAGAGGAGGACGATTGAAAACGCCGAGTGTTGTCTCTTCGCTGCGAAAATGGTATGTTTCTGTATGTTCTCCCTTGAAAGGACCAACAGGGCAATCATTCACATCTGGATTTTCCAGTTTGGGTGACTGAGAGTGCGTGAGAGTATTCTTTCTTGGCAGCGAACATACTAAATCTGCGAGGCCAACTATAGTTAGGTTTCCTCACTTTGCAATCTTTTAAAAATGTATTAGTTTGTGGCAACCATGTTCCAAACTATGTATTAGTTTATGGTAAACCATGTTCCCAATTATGTATTAGTTTGTGTAATGTTCCTTGATACGTTGCAAACGTATCTATAAATTTTGATGCTCCATTCTTGTTTTACACCAATTAGTTTGTGTAATGTTCCTTGATATGTTTTCTTCACACTTCGTGGCATTTTTATGCATTTTCTGGAACTAACCTATTAAGAAGATGCCACAGTGTCAGTTCCTGTTTTCTGCTATTTTTGTATTTCAGAGAATTTGTTCTAAAAATATTCTCGGAATTGGACGAAACAAAAGCCGAAGTTCCTATTTTCCTGTCACGAAGATGGAGTCCGAAGGAGAGACGAAGAGGTGCACCAGGGAGGGCACACCATGCCTAGGCGCGGGCCCCCCCGGGCGCCCACCGACCTCGCCATTTCGCTTATAAATTGACATCCTCGGGAAAAACCTAAATACCCGAGTCTCCATCCACGAAAAGTTCTGCAGTCGCCGCCATCATCGACCCTAGTTCGGGAGGGTTCTGAAGCTCTTTCCGGCACCCTGTCGGAGAGGGAGATCATCACCGGAGGCCTCTTCATCACCATCCCCGCCTCCGAAGTGATGCGTGAGTAGTTCATCTTTTGACTACGGGTCCATAGAAGTAGCTAGATGGTTGTCTTCTCCTCCTTATGCTTCATGTCTAGATCTTGTGAGATGCCTAACATGATAAAGATCATATTTATGTAATGCTACATGTTGTGTTTGCTGGGATCCGATGAATATTGAGTACTATGATTGAGTTGATTATAGATCTGTTTTATATGTTATTTGTGATCTTGCATGCTCTCCGTTGCTAGTAGATGCTCTGGCCAAGTATGTGCTTTTGACTCCAAGAGGGAGTATTTATGCTTGATAGTAGGTTCATGCCTCTAGTAATCTAGGAGAGTGACAATAACTCCTAAGGTTATAGATGTGTTGTTGCTACTAGGGAGAAAACAACAATGCTTTATCCAAGGATAATTTTATTGTTTACTTTACACACTTTACTTAATGCAATAATCTGTTGCTTGCAACTTAATACCCAAAGTTGTTCGGATGATATCCCGAGGGTGGATTATTAGTCATAGATGAAGTTGGATTACGTTCTATGAATCTTGTTGTAATGCCTAAATGAATCTCATAGTAATCATCTTGTCATGTATGGTATTTATTATGTCAATTGCCTAGCTGTAATTTGTTTACCCAGCATGTTATTTATCTTTATGGAGAGACACCTCTAGTGAACTGTGGACCCCGGTCCTTTATATTACACTGATAAAACCATCTACTGCAAATACATGTTTTGTTTCCTTACTGCAAGCACTGTTCTCTTTATTTCACTTCAAACAAACATCTCTTTCCACACTATACGTCTAATCCTTTGTTTCCAGCAAAACCATTGAGATTGATAACCTCACTGTAAGTTGGGGCAAAGTAGTTTGGTTGTGTTGTGTGCAGGTTCCACGTTGTTGCTGACACCGGTAGTGTGCCCTGCCAAAGTCAGCCAACAACAACCTTCAGAAGTGATTTCTTTCTTCTACTGGTCGATTAAACTTTGGTTTATTTCTGAGGAAAAACTTGCTGTTGTGCTCATCATACCTTCCTCTTGGGGTTTTCCAAATGCATTACCCTGCACAACATCAAGCTTTTATGGCGCCGTTGCCGGGGATAAAGAGGATTTCTGCAAGGGGAGTCTCTCATCTCCAATCTCTTTACTTTGTTATTGTTTTGCTTAGTTTATTATACTTTGTCTTGTTTGCTTCTTTTTATCAAAAACACACAAAAAATAGTTCCTTTTATAGTTGTTATTTTGTTGCTTTATTTTTAGCTCATTATGTTGATCCTTAAGCAGTTTCATAATTAGGAACAAGTTCTACTAAGGATCTATCATTAATATCTTTGTGCTTACTAACATGATTAAAGAATTCTTCAATGTTATCTCTTCCAATTATAGAACCACAACCTATTGATATGTCTTTCAGAACGTACTTAGGGATCAACATAATGAGCTAAAAATAAAGCAACAAAATAACAACTATAAAAGGAACTATTTTTTTGTGTGTTTTTGATAAAAAGAAGCAAACAAGACAAAGTATAATAAACTAAGCAAAACAATAACAAAGTAAAGAGATTGGAGATGAGAGACTCCCCTTGCAGAAATCCTCTTTCTCCCCGGCAACGGCGCCAGAAAAGCTTGATGTTGTGCAGGGTAATGCATTTGGAAAACCCCAAGAGGAAGGTATGATGAGCACAACAAGTTTTCCCTCAGAAAGAAACCAAAGTTTAATCGACCAGTAGATGAAAGAAATCACTTCTGAAGGTTGTTGCTGGCTGACTTTGGCAGGGCACACTACCGGTATCAGCAACAACGTGGAACCTGCACACAACACAACCAAACTACTTTGCCCCAACTTACAATGAGGTTATCAATCTCACTGGTTTTGCTAGAAACAAAGGATTAGACGTATAGTGTGGAAAGAGATGTTTGTTTGAAGTGAAATAAAGAGAACAGTGCTTGCAGTAAGGAAACAAAACATGTATTTGCAGTAGATGGTTTTATCAGTGTAATAGAAAGGACCGGGGTCCACATTTCACTAGAGGTGTCTCTCCATAAAGATAAATAACATGCTGGGTAAACAACTTACAGCTAGGCAATTGACAGAATAAATACCATACATGACAAGATGATTACTACGAGATTCATTTAGGCATGACAACAAGATTCATAGAACGTAATTCAACTGCATCTATGACTAATAATCCACCCTCGGGATATCATCCGAACAACTTTGGGTATGAAGTTGCAAGTAACATATTATTGTACTAAGTAAAGTGTGTAAAGTAAACAATAAAATTATCCTTGGATAAAGCATTGTTGTTTTCTCCCTAGTAGCAACAACACATCTACAACCTTAGGAGTTATTGTCACTCTCCTAGATTACTAGAGGCATGAACCTACTATCGAGCATAAATACTCCCTCTTGGAGTCACAAGCACATACTTGGCCAGAGCATCTACTAGCAACGGAGAGCATGCAAGATCACAAATAACATATAAAACCGATCTATAATCAACTCAATCATAGTACTCAATATTCATCGGATCCCAGCAAACACAAATGTAGCATTACATAAATATGATCTTGATCATGTTAGGCAGCTCACAAGATCTAGACATGAAGCATAAGGAGGAGAAGACAACCATCTAGCTACTTCTATGGACCCGTAGTCAAAAGATGAACTACTCACGCATCACTTCGGAGGCGGGGATGGTGATGAAGAGGCCTCCGGTGATGATCTCCCTCTCCAACAGGGTGCCGGAAAGAGCTTCAGAACCCTCCCGAACTAGGGTCGATGATGGCGGCAACTGCAGAACTTTTCGTGGATGGAGAATCGGGTATTTAGGTTTTTTTCGAGGATGTCAATTTATAGGCAAAAGGGCGAGGTCGGTGTGCGCCAGGGGGGGCCTAGGCATGGTGTACCCTCCCTGGTGCACCTCTTCGTCTCTCCTTCGGACTCCATCTTCGTGACAGGAAAATAGGAACTTCGGCTTTTGTTTCATCCAATTCCGAGAATATTTTTAGAACAACTTCTCTGAAATACAAAAACAGCACAAAACTAATACATTTTTAAAAGATTGCAAAGTGAGGAAACCTAACTATAGTTGGCCTCGCAGATTTCGTATGTTCGCTGCCAAGAAAGAATACTCTCACGCACTCTCAGTCACCCAAACTGGAAAATCTAGATGGTAATGATGTAGGGATTCGTTGCATAGAAAACAAAAAATTTCCTACCGCGAGAACGCAATCCAAGCCAAGATGCAATCTAGAAGACGGGAGCAACGAGGAGATCATTGAGACTCACCCTTGAATATTTCCAAAGCCTACAAGATGAGGCTCTTGTTGCTGCGGTAGACGATCACTTGCCGCTTGCAAAAGCGCATAGAAGATCTTGATCACGGCGCCACGATCGGGCAGCACCTCCGTACTCGGTCACACATTCGGTGTTGATGAAGACGACGTCCTTCTCCCCGTTCCAGCGGGTAGCGGAAGTAGTAGCTCCTCCTTGACTCCGGCAGCACGACGGCGTGGTGGCGATGGCGATGGAGAACTCCGGCGGAGCTTCGCTAAGCGTGCGGGAGAGGTGGAGGAGAGAGGGGGGCGGCTAGGGTTTGGGAGAGGGGGTGGCCGGCCTCTATGGGTGCGGCCAGCTTGGTGGCTTGTGGTGGTCGGCCCCCTCCCCTATGCCCCTCATTATATAGGTGGAACCCCAAGTGTTGGACTACAAGTCTTCGAATAAGACCCGAACCCAAAACCTTCCATGTAGTAGGGAAACCTACCCAATGTGGGACTCCCACCCAAGTGGGATTCCCACCCTTCCATGAAGGGGGGTGGCCGGCCCCCTTGGTGGAGTCCACCTTGGACTCCCCCCTCTAGGGTTGGCCGGCCATGGGGAGGTGGAGTCCCTCCGGGACTCCTCCTTCCTTAGTGATTTCTTCCGGACTTTTCTAGAACCTTCTAGAACCTTCCATAAATGCACCAGATCATTTTCAAACTTATAAAATGACTTCCTATATATGAATCTTATTCTCCGGACCATTCCGGAACTCCTCGTGATGTCCGGGATCCCATCCGGGACTTCGAACAATACTTCGAACTCCATTCCATATTCAAGTTCTACTATTACAACATCAAACCTTAAGTGTGTCACCCTACGGTTCGCGAACTATGTAGACATGTTTGAGATCTCTCTCCGACCAATAACCAATAGCGGGATCTGAAGATCCATAATGGCTCCCACATATTCAACGATGACTTAGTGATCGAATGAACCATTCACATACGATACCAATTCCTTTTGTCACGCGATATTTTACTTGTCCGAGGTTTGATCATCGGTATCATTCTATACCTTGTTCAACCTCGTCTCCTGACAAGTACTCTTTACTCGTACCGTGGTATGTGGTCTCTTATGAACCATTCATATGCTTGCAAGCTATTTAGACGACATTCCACCGAGAGGGCCCAGAGTATATCTATCCGTCATCGGGATGGACAAATCCCACTGTTGATCCATATGCCTCAACTCATACTTTCCGGATACTTAATCCCACCTTTATAACCACCCATTTACGCAGTGGCATTTGATGTAATCAAAGTACCTTTCCTGTATAAGTGATTTACATGATCTCATGGTCATAAGGACTAGGTAACTATGTATCTAAAGCTTATAGCAAATAACTTAATGACGTGATCTTATGCTACGCTTAATTGGGTGTGTCCATTATATCATTCATATAATGATATAACCTTGTTATTAATAACATCCAATGTTCATGATTATGAAACTAATCATTTATTAATCAACAAGTTAGTTAAGAGGCTTACTAGGGACTCATTGTTGTTTACATAACACACATGTATCAATGTTTCGGTTAATACAATTATAGCATGGTATATAAACTTTTATCATAAACATAAAGATATATAATAACCACTTTTATTATTGCCTCTTGGGCATATCTCCAACAAATGATAGCCCTGTTGGTCCTTTCAAGGGAGAACATACAGAAACATACCAGTTTCGCAGCGAAGAAAGAACACTCGGCGTTTTCAATCGTCCTCCTCTTCAGCATCGCCGTGGTAGTGCCGATGGCAGGACGTTTCGTCGAACACCTTCACGCTTATCTCCTCGTCGCCTTGGTATGAGAATGTGAGGACGCAGCCGGCCTGGAGGTCATGGAAGCACACAAACTTCCCCCTGCCGGCGTGAAGGTACATCTTACCGCGCCCGTCAAAGAGCACGTCCACCGGCCACCGGCAGAAGCCGCAACCAGCCTCACGCAGCCAGCGCGGCCGGCTCGTTGCCGGCGACGAACTCAGTGAACTTGTCTGGCAGCATGTGGATGCCGAGTGGGTCGCCATTGAGGATGACGATGAACTCGAACTCCCACTCCCCCTCGGAAGACGACGATATCGCATGCGACGGCGATCGTGCAGCCCTTACTGCTCCAGCACGGCCGCGTCCACGGCCACGACCGCGTCCACGGCCACGACCGCGACCTCGGCCTCGGCCTTTACCAGCCATGGAAAGGCCCTTGACTTTTGAGATGGTGGCGACTAGGATTGGGGAGAGAGACGCTATGGTTTGTGTGTGAGGGCCGATGCGAGAGCACCCCTTTTTATAGGCCGGAGGAAGGCATGAGAGCGGTGACACTCATTAACACCGGCACAGAGAGCTAGGCGCGACGAGACGCATCGCTGCGCCTCTGCGAAAACTGCACCATCGCTGCGTGCCAATAACTTCTGTCGCGAGGTAGGTGGCGGTTAGATTAAACTTGAATGTTCCAATGATGCGTCGGGCCCGCCACTCCCCGTCTCGCTTCTCGCTGTGTCCGGCATGCCTGGAGCGTCCTTGTGGACCGGGGACGGGCTCGGGGCGCTGGACACCGTATTGGGCCACGCCGGACCGAAGGAGGCTTTGGGGCGCGCGGCTGGAAACAAAAAATGTCCGACGCGCCCCAAAAACCTTTGGAAGTCGTTTTAGGAGACGCGGCCGGAGATGCTCTTATGTGAGCTATTTTAATTCAAGGGGTTCGTTGTCCCGATTATGTGTGCCATTTTAATTTCAAGGGGTTCGCTGTCCTTTTTTATTTTGGTGATTATGAGGGTACGTATACTTCTTTCACAAGTTCCATGACCATGCATGCATTTACTGTTGTAATAATTCCGTATTTTTCAACGGGAGGCCAAAAACCTCAGGTATCCATTAATAAGAACAACTTATATATCAAAGGGATGGAAGACAATTGTTTATTCTCTCCGTTTATTTCCTAACTTTATCAAATTTCAGCATCGGCCAGTAGGGTGTCAATTATTGCAATAGCAACCACCATCACTATGGCACTGCCCACCAACCTTAAAATCTCTATTGCAAGCACGATTACAATCTTCAGGTGTGCATTTGAACTTGTAGGGTTCGCGTGTCTGCACAGTGCCAATGTTGGCTTCAATACCTATTTCAAAGAAAGATTAAAAAAAGTGACATAAGAAGGCAGTTCATAAGAATTTCATATTTAACAAACCATATATTCTGCAAGTACCAGGCAGAACAACTACAGCTATCTTCTATGCCATGATCATCTTTAAAGCTATGACAGAATCAATAGTCATGACAATTTCTAGTGCTAGGCATGTCAATCAACAACACGCAATGGCAAAAGAAGTGTGCTAATTATAAAAAAAAACACAGGAAAATATGAATGTATTTATATGTCACGTCAGATTGACTAACTTGAGTACGAAACAATCTGACGTCCTACTTACATTGCGAACTACGGGCAGATATAAACCGACGAATGGGCCATTGAGACAAAAGAATAACACATGGATATAAACCATTGGCAATGGGTGCAAGAGACCATGCATCGAGATTTATCTTTTAAATTGAGAAGTGAATTATAACGTCTGATCCCCTAAAGGACATAAAACAAAACAAAAAGTTCTTGCCTATTGGAAAAAACCATTAGCAACAGGAGAATGATGGAACATGCTCATAATCTTGGTCCTATAAACTACGTATATAATTGATAGGCTTTGGTAGATGGAAATGTACCTATGTTCCTCCCTGATGCTTGGCTAGACAAAAAGGAGGTTGAGATCATCAAAAGAGCCATCAAGCAAAGAACCTTTGCGTTAATCTCGATGATAGCCATGACGAAGTTCTTTACTTCTATTTCCCTCTCCTATTCTCCTTTTCGTCGTGGTTGTAGAGCTTAGTTGCTTCCTTATGCCGACGTTTATATAGAGGAATGACCGACTCTTGCAGTATCAATTTTCCCTGTTTTATTGTATCTAGCGTTATTACTCTATCCTACTATAGTTCTCTGTAATTAATTACGATTCACGAGTAATACCCAAATCACGGAATATTCTATGGATATGGATTTATTGGTTCAAAAAATTTCAAGCAAAATATATTACTCCTAAAAAATAGTACTACTGCGTACTGAATTAATCTTTATCTTTACCTATCTATATCTATATCTATATCTATATCTGTATCTATATCTATATCTATATCTATATCTATATATCTATTATCTATATCTATATCTATATCTTTACCTACTAATAAAGGAAATAAGGTTTCTCCCCAATTTTTTCGTCCGTTTTGAAATTACCTCTATTTTCAGTCAAAATTACATCCATTGCCACCGCATGAGTTGAAACAAGGAACGTTCCATCGATCCACCGAATCGTTCGCGCTCAGATCACTTCTTCGCTGGGTGTGGGCCGATCGCTCCAAGCCACCAATCGCGTGTGCGGTAACATACAGAGAGAAAAGGCTCACGTGCAGCCCACGCAGCTTGGTCTGGCCCAGACTAAAGCCATTGTTATATAAGCGTGGACCGTGTACCCTTCTTCTCTCCCGATCTCGTAGCTCTCGGCACCAAAAACCCTAGGCGGCATGCGGCAGAGAAGCGCCATCGCGTCCAAGATATGTACAGCATGGCCGGATAAGAGGTAGGGAAGGAAAGGACAACGAAGCATGGTAGCTGCGGGACTGAACGCCATTGGCAGGGCTATATGGGAAGGGCAACAGCATGGTCACGTCGGGTGAGCCCTAGGTCGCCGGAGATTGGGCGCTTCATGGTTATTTTCTATGATGATCGCTTTAGGCTTTGCTGCTTTGTTTTTGGCCTACAACATTGAGTACTGGTGTTTGTAGGGTCGGTTGTGTGGATGTTTATGGAACCATTGGCGGTGCTAGCTTTCGATCGAGCCTTGCTAACCCTTAGTCAAGACCAATAAATTACTCGTCAATCCACAAAGCGGAGACCTTGCCAAGCTTCACAAGCCTTCCTCTCATTGTGCAGGTTTGGTCTTTGGATATCTTTTCTCGGAATTTACCGAGGGAAAGCCAAAATGAGAAGGCAAGATGGAGAAGATGACAAATGATTTTTGGTGTACATTTTGTTTGTCGAGTTTCATGTGAGTTACTTCGGTATGCTAGACTATTATTATTCTCCTTTTTTAGACGGAAGGTTTGAAATGAACCCTACTTTGAATAAGCCAACAACTAGTTAGGAGTTACACCAAGATATACAACACACACTTACAACACGCAAACCAACAACAAAAGACAACACAGAGAATGCCAACAAGCGCCAGGTTGAGGGAGCCTTCTCTTATGTTGCACCGGAGAGAGCACGTCTTAGTGCACGCCAACAAACCTCCTTGCACCAGAACATCGGCCCAAGGGGGACTCGACGACGGGCCAACAGCCTGACAGAGCTTGAAAATACAAATAATATATCAAAAAATTCAGAAAAATAAAACTAATTCATTTAAAAATCTTAAAAATTCAAATAATATATCAAAAAATTCAGAAAAATAAAACTAATTCATTTCAAAATTTTAAAAATACAAATAATATATCAAAAAATTCAGAAAAATAAAAATAATTCATTTCAAAATCTTAAAAATACAAATAATATATCAAAAAATTCAGAAAAATAAAACTAATTCATTTCAAAATCTTAAAAATACAAATAATATATCAAAAAATTCAGAAAAATCTAATTTCTTCCCTCATCTGTCTTCACGCCTCCTATCTTCCCGCCCCCGCTTCCCACCAGTTCTTCCCGGCCGCCTCTGTCTTTCCGCCCCCCTCTTCCCGCCAGTTCTTCCCGCCTCTGTCTCATCGAGCAGTGCGTCCACCCTCTTCTTTCTGCCATTTCTTCCCTGTCTTCCCGCCTCCCGCTTCCCGCCTCTTTCTTCCCGCCACTTTCTTCCCGCCACTTTCTTCCCGCTCCCATTTTTCCCGCCATTTCGCACTACATATATGTAGCCTGGCTTGGCCAGCATTATCACATCTCTACAATATCTCAACACTCTCTCATGGCTTCCACCGTACCCACTCTAACCTACCAGCAGGTGGAGGAGCTTTGCGCCTCGAACTACCCTTTCCCATCGGGCTACCGCGTCCCCGCCGGCTGGAGCCTAAGCGCTGGAGGCGTGCTGGTCCCTCCCGTCCCTCAGGGTACTACGCGCCGGGTGGCCATCACGAACCACTACTACCCCGCTGGCATCCCGATAACCAGCATACTTGGGACGCCTTCTTCATCAATCGGCGTGAGAGGGCGCTTGCCAGGTATGAGGAGGACGGTCTAGCTCCTGGGAACTTCCACGAGGCCGGCCGTCGGCTATGGTGGTACGGCCGGACTCTACAGAGCGTCATGGACTACATCACAGTCGGCGATATCCCCCGCCTGCGCTACCCTCAATTCGAGCCACGAGCGCCACCCGACGACAGCGACGACGGCAGCGATGATGACGGCGGCAACTTAGAAGGCGACGACTACCAGTACAACAGCGGCCACTATGAAGAATACGAGTATGCATATTATACGCCTAGGCAGGAGTATGACTAAATCACTCCAACATTCCAAGATGTACTCCTAGGCCTAGGCATGTCCTTCACGTCATTGGTTGTAGTTCGAATTTCATGTATCATCAGTGGTATCTCGAATCAATCGAATCATTCGAAAATGGACACCAAACACATCATAGATAATATAATTCACATGATCAATTCAACAAAGTTTGGCACAATAAATTATTGCACATCATTTCTTCCCTTGTGTCCCTGCTTGCTTACGATTGTGCCGTATCCATGGAGCGTCCTCATCATTTAACTTAATGCTTGGGTCAATGTTGACTTTGAAGGGCGGAATTTCACCAAACATATTATAATCTTCTGACATGTTTGTCTTGTCCTCCACTCCCACGATGTTTCTTTTCCATGAAAGAACAATGTGGCGCTTTGGATCATCGCATGATGTACTAATCGTTTTCTTATCTTTCCGTTTCCTCGGTTTGCTACTCATGTCCTTCACATAGAAAACCCGAGCGACATCTTTGGCTAGGACGAATGGTTCGTCAAGGTAACCAAGATTGTTGAAATCCACCATTGTCATTCCATATTGCTCGTCCACCTTTACCCCACCTCTTGTTAGCTTGAACCATTTGCACCGAAACAACTGGACCTTAAAGGAGGGTCCATAGTCAAGTTCCCATATCTGCTCTATGTAACCATAATATGTGACTTTTTGCCCATTCTCGGTTGCTGCATCAAAGGGACACCACTGTTTTGTCTGGTGCTTTTTTTTTTTATCTTGGGCGATCGTGTAAAATGTATTCCCATTTATCTCGTACCTTTGGAAAGTCGTTATAGTCGAAGATGGTGTCTTGGCCAACATGTGCAGCTGATCTCCAACATCATTGTCATTCATTAAATGTTTTCGCAACCAACCACCAAAATTCTCCATGTGGCCTTTCTAATCCAGGATTCAGGCTTCCCCGGGTTGTCCGAGCGTAAAATATTCTTGTGTTCCTCGAAGTACGGAGCCACCCAGCTGGAATTGGTCAGAACTGTGTGGTGTGCTTCAGTCATAGAATGGCCGTCCATACATATCGTTGATTTCCTTCCGATCGTGCCTTTTCCACTTAGTCTTCCCTCGTGCCACGATTGAGGAAGACAAATCGGCTTAAGGTCAGGAACATAGTCAACACAAAACTCAATTACCTCCTCATTTCCATAGCCCTTGGAGATGCTTCCTTCTGGCCTAGCACGGTTACGAACATATTTCTTTAATACTCCCATGAACCTCTCAAAGGGGAACATATTGTGTAGAAATACAGGACCGAGAAGGGAAATCTCTTCGACTAGGTGAACCAGGAGGTGCGTCATAATATTGAAGAAGGATGGTGAGAACACAAACTCGAAACTAACAAGACATTGGACCACATCGTTCTGTAACCATGGTAGATCTTCTGGATTGATTACCTTCTGAGAGATTGCATTGAGGAATGCACATAGCTTCACAATGGCTACTCGAACATTTTCCGGTAGGAGCCCCCTCAAAGCAATCGGAAGCAATTGCGTGATAATCACGTGGCAGTCGGGAGACTTCAGGTTTTGGAACTTTTTGTCCGACATGTTTATTATTCCCTTTATATTCGACGAGAAGCCAGACGGGACCTTCATACTGCTCACGCATTCAAAAAAGATGACCTTCTCTTCTTTGGTAAGAGCGTAGCTGGCACGACCTTGAAACCATTCCGGATGCCGGTCATCTGGGTCTTTCAAACATTGCTGGTCTTGCCGTGCTTCCTTTGTATCATTTGTCTTCCCATACACGCCCAAGAAGCTTAGCAGGTTCACGCAAATATTCTTCGTAACATGCATCACGTTGATTGCAGAGCGGACATCTAGGACTTTCCAATATTCTAGCTCCCAAAATATAGATTTATTCTTCCACATGGGTGCGTGCCCATCAACTCCCTGCGGAACTGATTGTCCGCCAAGACCCTTTCCAAAGATGACTTTCAAATCCTTCACCATATCAAATACCTCAGCACCAGTACGTTCCGCAGGCTTCGGCCGGTGATCTGCCTTGCCGTTGAAATGCTTGCCTTTCTTTCTTACGTTATGATTTTGGGGAAGAAATCGACGATGCCCCAGGTACACGTTCTTCTTACAATTACCCAAATATACACTTTCAGTCTCATGTAAGCAGTGCGTGCATGTAGTGTGTCCCTTATTTGTCTGTCCCGAAAGGTTACTAAGAGCAGGCCAATCGTTGATGGTTACGAAAAGCAACACTCGTAGGTCAAATTCCTCTTCTTTGTGCTCATCCCACACACGTACACCAGGTCTGCCCCACAACTATAAAATTTCATCAACTAATGGCCTTAGGTACATATCGATGTTGTTGCCGGGTTGCTTCGGACCTTGGATGAGCACTGGCATCATAATGAACATCCGCTTCATGCACAACCAAGGAGGAAGGTTGTAGATGCATAGAGTCACAGGCCAGGTGCTATGGCTGGAGCTCTGCTCGCTGATGTCTACGTGTGCTTCTATTCTTGTAGACAGTGTTGGGCCTCCAAGAGCAGAGGTTTGTAGAACAGCAGCAAGTTTCCCTTAAGTGGATCACCCAAGGTTTATCGAACTCAGGGAGGAAGAGGTCAAAGATATCCCTCTCAAGCAACCCTGCAATCACGATACAAGAAGTCTCTTGTGTCCCCAACACACCTAATACACTTGTCAGATGTATAGGTGCACTAGTTCGGCGAAGAGATAGTGAAATACAAGTGGTATGAACGAATATGAGCAGTAGTAACGGCGCCAGAAAATAGCTTGCTGGCGTGCAGTTGATGGTAGTAATATTGCAGGAAGTAAAGATGCAGTAAAACAGTAAATAAGCGATGATTGCAGTATTTGGAAACAAGGCCTAGGGATCATACTTTCACTAGTGGACACTCTCAACATTGATCACATAACTGAATAAACAAATACTACTTTCTCTACACTCTCTTGTTGGATGACAAACACCATTCATTGTGTAGGGCTACAAGAGCACCTCAATGCCGGAGTTAACAAGCTCCACAACATTTGTCGTTGCCTATTCGACGGTACCTCGGAGAAGGGATCCTCACGAGGGGGAGAGGAAGTAGGGGCCATAGGGCGGAGTGCACACGGGACGGTGGTACGCGAGTTACCCAGGTTCGGAACACCTGCACGATGACAGGGCCTACTGCTGCTTGTCTGGAATTATCTGGGCGCTTTCGCGTTGTTACAATGAGTTGTGGTTGTGCCTCTAGGGCTCCCGGGATCCGGCTTATATAGGCGCACGGATCTAGGGTTTACATGGAGAGTCCTAGCCAGAATACAAGTTACCTAACTACGGTACAATATCTTGCCGTGTACGTCAAGGATCCGCCTTCCTTCTAGGCCGTGCTGGATCCGGATACTTTATGGGCCTCCACGGATCCGGCCTCCTTTGTAGGTCGGTTAAGATCCGGCTCCTCGTTCCTGGGCTGGACTTCATCCTTCACGATCAACAGCAACTGGGCCGCCCGATGGGCCACATGCCACCATCACCATCGGTGGGCCACCCGGGCTTGCCGGATCCAGGCCATGTCATTGATATACCCATAAAGTATACCCACAACAGTAGCCCCCGAAGTTCTCCGAGATTCATCATTCCTCCGACTTCATTCAGCTTGGATCCGAAGAGAATCTTGGAGAGCTTCAAAACCTTTACTTGTTTCCGGTATCATCTATTCGGAAATCTTCCTTTCTTCTGGATTGGTAATGAAACGGAAAGCCCACTTCTCCCGCGCACAACTTCCTTTTTTCCCGCGCTAAATTTTCGGAGATGCAAATCTTCTAGCCGGAAATTTCGGGAGCGCACAGTTAAGTTACCTCCACGTCATTTTACCGTTATTTGACCTAAGACACGTGTCGATCATCCAACGGCGTGACTGTTCAGTTTCTACCGTCAGATCCGAAACACGAATCTCCGCACGAGGGCTATATATAACCCTCGCCCGCGGTAACTTCTCATTCTTTCACCCTCTCACCCACGCCGTCTTCTTCCTCGCGCCGCGCCGCCCGACAGATCTCAACTCCGGCGAACTTTGCCACAGTGAGCTCCACGCGCCGCCAGTCCAAGCCTCTCCTCGCGCCAAGATCCCTTCGGTTGAACGGGAAATCCTTCCCGTCACCGATTCGTGGTCACGCGAGGTGATTTCCTGCAAGTCTGGTGACCTCGACTTCACCGGAGCTCCGTCGAGCCACCGCGCCATTAACGGTACGTGCGCCGGCCTCGTAGAAGATAAACTTAGTGTAGATCCGGATACTCAAATAATTCGCATGGGTGCAGCCGGAAGCATGCCACTCGATTCATCACACTGTACTGGTAGTTCTTCGAGTAGCCCGGATCCCAATCCATTAGAACCAATATGTCCGGATCCCATAGCATACCTGCCACCATATGTTTCCGACATTAGGTTAGCTCAACCGTTTTCCGCATCTTCCAGCACCGCTCTAGGCCGGATCCCCTCCCTCAAAGAGCTTCAAGAAGAACTCGAGGGACAAGCTAGGATGGCAGCCAAAGTACAGGAGGCGGAAAACAAGAGGGCGTCCAAGGCCCGGATCCGTGAAGGAGAACGGGGTCAGTGGTGGCCCTGCGAAACTACCGATGTGAAGCTTAGAGAGCTCCAGAACGAGGGTATGATCTCCGCTCACTGGAGTTTCATACGCGATACCGACGTCCCCAAGCCCGGAGCCGGAGAAGCTGTCATGACAAAGGCTTGGGTGGAGCGCGGATTGTCGCTTCCCTGCTCGGAATTTTTCCTCTCCATCCTCAACACATATGGGCTTCAGCCTCACAACATCTGCCCAAACTCATACCTCCTCCTCTCCAACTTCGTGACTCTTTGCGAAGGGCACCTTGGGATCCGACCAGATGTCAGATTATGGCAGTTTTTCTTCCGGGTGAAGAAGGAAACGAAGGACAAAGCAATGGTAAACTATGGGAGCATGACGTTCATGCTCCGACCTGGCCGCATGTATCCCCCTCACGATTCGCACGAATCCGTCCGGTACTGGAACGCCGGATGGTTCTATGAAAAGAACGCTTCGGTTCCGGACACCCACGACGGTTTGCCCAAGTTCATCAACGAACCTCCGGAAGAGCTCGCAAGTTGGAGCTTCGTTCCCTCGCTCGCCCAAACCCCTATCTTGGAGAAGGCGGCGCGGAGAATCTCCTGGCTAGTCCACGATGGGCTAACCGGAGCTCAGCTCACCCTCAGCTGGTTCACCCGGCGGATCCAGCCACTTCGGCACAATGCGCGGTTAATCTGCGCATACACCGGGGCGGACGACCTGCTCCGGGCCACCCGCCACGACCTTCCGGCTGATTCCCTCAAAAGGAGAATCAAAACGCTCGTGAAAATAGGCCGGGGCCAACCGGTCCCGGAACTGATCAAGGATATCTACACAAACAACCAGTGTCCTCCGGTAAGCTCTGTTCCTTTCGTTATTTCAAAACTTCATAAGTTTCTGGATGTTAACTTTAACTTTTATTCATATTCCCCCCAGCTCAATACTTTGGCGGAGGAAAACTTTCGCACCATTCTTCGTGTCCCTGTCAGCGGCGACGCGGCGGAGGAGGTTCCGGAAGACGAAGAGGAGGAAGAGGAACAGGCGCCCCGCAAGGCGGCCCCTCGACCTTCGAAGCGTCCCCGTGCCAAAGCTTCCGGCTCAGAAGCCGGAGCTAGCGGCGAGGCCTCCGCCAAGAAACCCAAGACCGTAAGGCCACCTCCGCTAGACTCGAGGAAAGCGGAACGTGAACGTCTGAAGATGCTTTCAACAGCTGGCAAACGCTCGCGCCCTATCATCCCCGGCGCCCCGTAAGTTTCCGAATATGGTACACCTCTATTTTGACGAAATTAGTTCTTATTTGATCCCTTTCACTTGTTCGCAGAAATCCGAGTACCGCCGCCACGCGGACCACCAGCCAAGAGCCCATTACCAAATACATGAAAAAGTCTCCGGCTGTTGGTCCTACTACTCCAGTTCCACCAAGTACTTCCCACGCTGCTCCTCAGCCGTCCCCTCCTCAGGCTGATCAATCTCCCCCTCCTGTCGCAAACACTCCACCGGAAATAATTCCGGTTAGCAGTGAGAAGGTGGGCGGAGAAGATCCTAAGGCCAAAGGCCCTGCCCAAGAAGACGCAGAAGAACAAGGCCAAGGAGAGGCTGAAGTCACTTCTTCTGAGAAAACCGGAGCCGGTGCTGGCGACATCGTCGTTTTTCCGAAGAACTTTGGAGATCCGGCTGACCTCACTTCCACCCCCAAGGCATATGCTACCAAGTTTTTCAACAAGTTAACCGAGGCGGAGAAATGGGAGCTTGAACAGGATTTGCTCAATGCCATGCTGAACAACGCCTGGGGGAAGCCTGACGCCGCGACATCGGAAATCCAGGACTTTAAGAAGGGCGTCGGCCAGTTCTTCGACAAGCTCATCTGCAAGCAAAAGGTACTCCCCAGTAGCCCCCAAGCATGTAGGCGGAAACTTAAATACTAGTTAGCGCTTACATGTTTAGACAAAAATTATTTCTGGGAAAAGTTGGATCAGTAGCCCCCAAGCATTATGGCGGAAAAGTTCCGGCAATAATGCTTCAAAGGAAACCACTGCTATAGGCAGAATTTTTACTCCTGCTCTGTCTATATTTTACAGGAACAGCAGGCGCTACATTACGAGCTGCACAAGAACATTGCCCTCCAGCGCCGCGTTACCCTGAGTCAGGCGGAAAATATCCGGACTCTGAAAGATGCGAATGCAGAACTGAACAAACAACTGGCGGACGCCCAAGGTTGGTTTCCGTCTTTTTTGTCATTAGTTCACATTCTGACTTTGAACTTGCTTTTGACTTATGTTATTATAGGCGCATCCTCTTCCCTTGTCACAGCCTCCTCGGAACTTGAGAACCTGCGCTCCTCGTACCAAGAGTTGGAAACGAAACTGATGGAGGCGGAACAAAAGAGGGAGCAGGCCGAGAAGCAACTGGCGGAGAAAAACTCCGAGTTCATCAAGGAAAAGGGGGAATTCGTGCTGAAGAAAAATGCTGACAGCGAGACCATCAAGAGGCAGCAGAAGGAGCTCAATGGGCTCCGGAAATATATGGAGACCGCAGAACGTCATTGGGATTCACTCAATGAACAAATCCTCGGTACTTATCCGAAAGCTTTTCTAGAGGTCTAAACAATTGCTGTGCTCAACTTGCATGCTGATATCTGATTGTCTCTTGCAGAGCCACTTGGATACCCGGAGAAGCGCCGGAATCGCTTTCCTCGGGACGATCTCCTTATACTTGCGGGTGACGACTGCAAAGATCTCATTTCCGCCTCCCGGAAGATATGTCACAACTTATCCCTCAAGAAGAGTCGCACCTGTGGGCTGCGCAAACTTGTTAAGAAGATGGACATTCTTCCGGAGCTGGTGACGGATCTACAAGCATCATCAGCCCGAGGCGCAGCTGCAATGACCTTAACTATGTGCGTAGCACATAACCCGGAGCTTGATCTTGAGCAGGTAACCATGGGTGTTCCTCTGGATGCGGATGTTAACGCGCTCCTGGATGCAGTGAGCGGTTACGACACCCACATCGCGCGCAGGATCCGGCATGATGAATTCTACGACAAGGTCGTTCTTCCTGCGGACGAGCCCCTGGAAGCCAAACTTCAAAAGGAGCGCGACGCGGAGGCGCGACCTGCGGAATCCAGAACCCAATTTACCTGGACCAGCTCCAAGGACGCTCCCCAAGAGGAACCCAAGGCCAGCGCTGCAGCTTCTGAAGAGGAGGAAGAGAGTGATGAAGACGTGTCATCTCCGGCCGAAGACGCCGAGGAAAAAGATCCAGAGGGCAAGACTTCTCCGGCTAAGGGGGAGTGAAAACTTTTATTCCTGCGGGAGAAACAATGCATCATTTTGGCCCCAGCGAGGGTTTGTAATATAACTTAAATTCTTAAGTATCTAGGGACGAAACAATTATGCGTGGGCGGAAAACTTATCCTGCTATCCGTTAGAATTATTTGCATGTTTCGTTTGTTAAAAGCAAGTGCTGGTTTGTTAATTTTCCGGCTTGCTCGTTTGACCTTCCACGAGCCGGAAAACCTTTGGCCGGAAACGCTCGCCTGCGGCGACGAAGCCCAATGGCGTCCGTCCATAACCGCGGAAACAAGCCCCCAGCCTAGGTGCCAGAAGTCGCTACCAGGAATCCACGAGTTCGCAACAAAAAAAATTTCCACCAGAAAACTTAGGCTTACGTCTTAAAGGACGATTTTGAAAATCACAACTTTCATACACGCCTAGGCGGAAACATCCAGCTTTGCGGTTTTAGTCGGAAAAACATACACGATCTAAAATGAACAAGTAAAGGAGGTAAAAGACTCAAAGAGTGAACCATAAGCTTTATTTCATTGATCATGTATAACTATTACAGAGTTTGTAACTCGGAAAAAATACGCTAAGTGTAGAAAGGACGTAGCTGTGCGATGTTCCAGGGGCGATCTGTCTCGTCGTAGATGTCATCCGGATCCTCACGCTTGCGTTTCCGGTGCCAATTAGCAGGTCTGTCCTTCAGCTCTCGGAAATCAACAAGGTAGTACGATCCGTTATGAAGCACTTTGCTAACGACGATGGGTCCTTCCCAAGGAGATTGCAGCTTATGGTCTTTCACCTGCCGAAGGCGGAGGACCAGGTCTCCTGCCATGAAAGAGCAATTCCGGACTCGACGACTGTGATAACGTCGGAGCTTCTGCTGGTAAATGGCGGAGTGCTGGTCAGCTAAATTCCGAGCTTCCTCGATCAGATCTACAGATAGCTGTCTGGCCTCGTCAGCTGTTTCTTCGTTGAAGGCGGAAACTCGCGGCGAATCGTGGATGATGTCGGAGGGAAGCACGGCTTCGGATCCGTATATCAGGAAAAATGGGGTAAACCCTGTTGACCTGTTAGGGGTAGTTCGCAAACTCCACAAGACAGCTTCCAACTCGTCAGCCCAAGCTCTAGCTGCTCGTCGCAGCGGTTCTTCAAGGCGTGGCTTAATTCCTGATAATATTAGGCCGTTAGCCCTTTCAACTTGACCATTGTATTGTGGGTGAGCCACAGATGCAAGGTCCAGCCGAATCCCTACTGTCTCACAATAATCCCTCAACTCTCCTTGAGCGAAGTTTGTACCATTATCTGTGATTATGCTGTGTGGGATGCCGAATCTCATCACGAGGCTGCAGACAAATTTTAGTGCCGTAGCACCGTCAGCTTTTCTCACTGGCTTAGCCTCGATCCATTTGCTGAACTTGTCAACAGCGACCAAAAGGTATTCAAAACCGCCAGGAGATGATCTTTTTAACTTACCAACCATATCGAGCCCCCAGACCGCAAACGGCCAGGTGATAGGTATGGTCTTCAGCTCTTGGGCTGGAGCATTTGGTTGAGTAGCATAGTACTGGCAACCTCGGCAGGTTTTTACCAACTTGTCAGCATCTTCTTTAGCTGTGAGCCAGTAAAACCCTAGCCGGAAAGCTTTGGCAACGAGGGACCTGGGAGCGGCGTGATGCCCGCAATCCCCTGCGTGGATCTCTCTGAGTATTTCAATGCCATCTTGGCTGGAGACGCATTTGAGGAAAACTCCCGTTGCACTTCGTTTGTAGAGCTGTCCATCAATGATTGTGTAGGATCTTGCTCGTCTGATGATCTGTCGTGCTAGGACCTCGTCCTCCGGCAACTTCTGATCAATGAGATAATCCAGGAAAGGCTGGGTCCAAGCCGGAATGATAACCATCACTTCCTTTGCCGGAGATACTGCCACCTCTGGATTTTTCGGGTTAGCGCCCTTAACTGAGGGTATCCGTAGGTGCTCCAGGAAAATGCCAGGCGGAATTTGCTTCCTGCCGGATCCGAGCTTGGATAGCATGTCTGCCGCTGTGTTATCGTCTCTCCTGACGTACTTGACTTCGTATCCGAGGAAGCACTTGGCGATCTCGTCAACTTCGTCTCTGTAGGCCGCCATGACGGAGTTTCTGGCGTTCCAGGTTCCGGCTACTTGTTGTGCCACCAGGTCGGAATCTCCACAGCATATAATGTGCTTGATCCCGATTTCCTTAGCGATGCGCAGACCGTGTAGTAGAGCCTCGTATTCCGCCATATTGTTTGTAGCTTCGAAGTGGATCTGCAGAACATACTGCAGTTCTTCTCCGGTAGGGTACTTCAGGGTGACTCCGGCTCCTGAGCCTTGATGCTGCTTGGATCCATCGAAGTGCATGACCCATGTTTCTGGTTCCGGCTCCAGACTTGCATCCGGAGCTTCTGTCCAATCTGCGACGAAATCTGCCAAGACTTGGGATTTAACCGCAGTCCTAGGCTTGTAAGCGATGTCGAAGGCGGATAATTCGATGCCCCATTTAGCCGTACGCCCTGTTGCGTCAGCGTTGTTGAGAATTGTTGACAGCGGAGCCTTGCTCACAATCACATCGGGTGCTCTTGGAAGTAATGTCTCAGCTTCCGGCTGCCTAGGAACACTCCATAAGCTAGCTTCTGAAAGTGAGGGTATCTTTGCTTTGACTCCGTCAGTACCTCGCTAATGTAATAGACAGGTCTTTGGACGTCATATTCATGACCTTCTTCCTTTCGCTCCACCACGATGACGAGACTGATGACTTTGTTGGTAGCTGCCAGATAAAGGAGCATTGGTTCTGACTCTGCTGGGGCTGCCAAGATAGGTGGGGAGGTGAGTATTTCCTTCAACCCCCGAAGAGCTGCGTCGGCTGCGTCGTCCCTGCATTTAATTTGTCTGTTTTCGTCAGCAGCTTGTACAAAGGTAGCGCCTTCTCGCCAAGACGACTAACAAACCTACTGATTGCTGCGACGCAACCAGTTAGTCGTTGCACATCTTTAAGACAAGTTGGCCGTTTGATACACAGGATTGCCTTGATTTTTTCCGGGTTAACCTCAATGCCTCTGTGAGAGACTATGAAGCCAAGGAGTTTTCCGGATGGCACGCCAAAGACGCACTTCAGCGGATTCAACATCATCTTGTACCTGCGGAGGTTGTCGAAGGTTTCTGTGAGGTCGCTGATCAAGTCGGATCCTTTCCGGGTCATGACCGCGATGTCGTCGACGTAAGCGTGCACGTTCCGGCCGATTTGGTCCTTCAGGCACCGCTGCATCGTACGTTGGTAGGTGGCACCTGCATTTTTCAAACCAAAGGGCATGGTGACATAACAGTAAGTGCCGAAGGGGGTGATGAACGAAGTTGCCTTTTGGTCAGACTCCTTCATCCGGATCTGATGATACCCGGAATACGCATCAAGAAAACACAAAAGTTCCGCCCCCGCCGTCGAATCAATGACTTGGTCAATGCGCGGCAAGGGGAACGGATCCTTCGGGCAATGCTTGTTCAAGCCGGAGTAATCGATGCACATTCTTAGTATTTCAGTGTTCTTTTTGGGTACAAGGACGGGATTTGCGACCCAATCAGTGTGGATAACTTCTATTACAAAACCTGCCTATAGTAATTTAGCTAGTTCCATTCCTATGGCGCGGCGCTTCTTATCTCCAAAGCGTCGCATAGCTTGCTTCACCGGTTTAGCCCCCGGATTTATGTTGAGGTAGTGCTCGGCGAGTTCCCTAGGTACTCCGGACATGTCAGAAGGTTGCCATGCGAAGATATCCATGTTAGCGCGGAGGAACTCGACGAGCGCGTCTTCCTATTTGGGGTCCATGTTGGCTCCGACTGAAACCTGCTTGGAAGGGTCGCCTATGATGAGGTCGTGCTTCTTGGTTTCTATCGCGGCCTTGAAGGAGGTCTTCTGCTCAGAGATCTGCTTCTTGGTGGTCTGCATCTCAGTCGGATCCACCGCGGCTCTGTAGCCTTGCAGCTCCTCTCCAGATATCACAGACTCTGCGAAGGCGGCTTCGCCTAACTCGCATTCGTGAGCCTTCTTGTAGTCTCCGGATATGGTAATCATACCCTTAGGACCCGGAATCTTGAGCTTGTTGTAGATGTAGCACGCTCTCGCGTGGACCCGGATGACCAAAAGAGTGGTGGACCCGGAACCACGCCATGAAACTCAGTTGTGCTGTGTTTGAGCTGTTCCTTGGTGAGGTTCATCCGCTCTAGAGTCTCCAGGTACATGATGTTCAAGCTGGCTCCACCATCCATGAGGCACTTGGAGAAGTCATACCCGTCTATGCGGGGACTTACAACCAAGGCGTAGCATTCTTTTGGCACAATGACAGGATGATCCTCCCTGTCAAATGTGCACGGGACTTCCGACCACCTGACATACTGCGGCACAGCCGGAACTGTGGCGTTCAGGATCCGGGTAGCTGACTTGGTAGCGCGGACTGTTGGGGTTCCGAGGAAAGTGTGATAAGCCCCCACGCTCTTTTCCACGAAAGGGTTGGATTTACCTACGGACCCTGCCTTGGGATCCGGCGAGTGATCATCCTTATCCATTGCCTCGGAACTGTCCTCCTCCTTGTCTTTGTTCTTGCCCTTGCCTCCTTTGCCGCGAGGGCGGTGCTTCCGGGCTCGCTTGTATCCTGCTTCCGGGTCATTTTTCAGATCATTGACCCACTTGCAGTTGCGGTTGGTGTGAGTGGACTTCCCTGTAACCGGATCCAGGTGGGCCAGGCAGGGCATGTCTCTGTACTCCTCGTAGGTTTGCGGGGCGCGGGGTCCGCCAGCTGTGACCTCAGTGCCGTGCTGCTGGCCCCTGCCGGCTCCGCCTCCACGGCCGCGTCCTCTTCCGCCTCCTTGGCCTCCGCGCTGAAAGGCCATGGCGATCAAGTTGGATCCACCACTCTTTTGGTCATCAGGGTTTTTCCGCTTGGTGCCGCTGCCACTGCCGTTATCACGGTTCTTCTTTTGCTGGTGCAGGGGGATTGCTGTGGCTGCTAGATCTCCGCCAGCGTCGTCATCGGCGGCAGTATGATCACTGGCGATGGTGATCATGTCATCCAAAGTTAGCTTGTTTGCATTGACCAAGTAGGTCAGCTTGTGCCGCAGCAGTCCTCCTCGCTGCAAGCCACCAATGAAGGCGTGCATTGCTGTGCGGTTATCAACGTTCTCGCACTCGTTTCTGCATGCCAACCATCGGGTGAGGAAATTCCTGGACGTTTCACCCTTCTTCTGGATACATGTCTGCAGGTCGCTTGTTGTGGCAGGTCTCTTGTAGGTGCCCCTGAAGTGTTTCTCGAAAGCGGTCTTCAGGTCAAACCAGCAAAAGATGGAGTTCTTCTCGAGGTCGCTGAGCCAGATCCGGGCTGGACCTACAAGGTACAACTGAAGCATGCGGCAGGCGATGTTAGGGGTTCCTCCGGCGAAGGTTACAGCATTATAGTAATCCTCAATCCAGGTATCCGGCCTTTCCGTGCCATCATAATTCTTCAGATTTCTGGGTAGCTTGAGATTCATCCTTGGCTTTGGTTCCTCTCGAATCATCCTGCCAAAGCATTTTGGACCGATGTAATCAGTTCTGTATTCGTTGAGGCGTTCCCACGCGTCGCGCGAATCGTGGCGAGGAGACTGTGAACGAGAGCGAGATCTTCGGCCGCCGCCTCCGCCTCCACCTCCGCCGCCACCGCTAGGTGGTGGTGAGGGAGACCTGCGAGGGGGTCGATCTGACTTCTCGCTTCCGCCTTCAGATTCTCCGCGACCTTCCCGGTGCTGGCTCCGGCTTCTGTGGCTGCCTTCGTCATGGCGTTGGCTGCCCTGGCCGTTCCGGCTCCGGCGAGGCTCCGGGTCGCGTTCCTCATCCGACTCCTCCTAGGCTCGGTCTCACGATCGTTGTTCTGGTTCCGGCGAGGTTCCGGCGTGCGCTCCCTGTTTCTGTTTCTTGAGGGCAGCACGTTGTCGCGGATAATAATTCCACCATGGCCCTGGGGCCTGATGTTTCCGGCTGGATTACGGCGGCGAGGGGGACGCGGGTAACCATTAGGCGGAGGAGAGGGGTTGCGGTACTTGTCCCGTCCAGAGTACATTGCATCCTTTCCCTTTCTTGGATCTGACGGAGGCGTCTTTGATGGGACGGGGATTGGATTTGGGTGCTCTCTGGCTTTCCTTCTTCGTTCCGAAGAGCCGGTTCGCGATTCGTCATCTCGATGGCGATTATCGTGGGCGTCCTTCTGCGCAGTGGAGACGCAATGTTCCGGGTTAGATTCCAACTTGCGCGAAGTGTCTGCCTTGCTCTGCTGCATCATTGCTGACACGACGAGCGTGCGAACGTAGTCGATATCGATCTCCTCGTTCTTTTTCTTCAAGATCTCTGCAGCCTTCGTCATATTGTCCTTCGGGGTGGCGAACGGCTGCTGCTCCGTTGGAGTTGCGAAGGTGATCCTGCGGGGAGCTATCAACTCACGCCGGACCTTTTCGACCTCATGATGAGCTTCAACGATCTTGTCCTCCCAATGCTTTCGGAGTTCCTTGACCTTTGCCAGTCCTTCGTCCACCTCCTGCTCGCGCTGGATGAAGTCTTCCACAAAAACTGCGGCGTGCTTCCGTTCCTCCAGCATGGCGGCTGCAGTGTCCTTAAACTTTTTGGCTGTGGCCAGCAGCTCCAGTCTCTTAGCTTCTAATGCTTCTATGTCTTCGGGAGTGATGGGTTTGTTAAGAATATCCGAGCGATAAACCGCATCCATGCCTGCTTGTGCAACCATCTCTTCAGGCGACAGGAGGTCCTCCGAGGAAGAATCCTTGCGGGGTCGCTCCCGCGACATTGGAGATCCCTGATGGGATGGCTGGGGGTCGGATTGGCTGGCTGTCCCTTCTAATTCATGTTCTCCCAGCGCCGCCACGGTCGCAAGTACCTGCTTTGGCTGGGCGGAATCAACTTCAGACTGATCACCGTATCCATATTCCTTCACCCTGCGGTCGAACTCTTCAGTGTCCATGGATTGGGTATCTCCGGAAATTGGGCTTAGATTCCCCAGGATCGACTCTTCCACCGGGGCTCCGCTTTCTCCGACAGCCTCCTGCTGATCCGGAGCAGCGTTTTCCGACGCCTCAACCTGCACGGGACCAGCTCCGACTTCTTGAGGGGCGGCTCCTGCGGTATGGGCTATGAAGTGTACGAAGTGACACCTTTGCTTTTCTAACACCTGGGAGACCCAGGCGGATCTGCACTGGTCTTCCACCGTTATTTCCTGCTCAGGGGCGGATTGGGTGGGTTTTAATTTTTTCAGATCTAAGGCGGAATCTTCCTTAGGAAGTTCCTGCGACTCAGATCGGATCTTCGCGACTGCGTCCTGCTCAGCGGCGGTCGCGTCAGCGTTACTTACCAGTGGGTTTCCGTCGGAATCGACGGTTTCCCCGATGAAGATGTGTATGCCGCCAACTGGGACGATGGAGAGCTTGACGGGGTTAGTCTTAGCCGGAATCCAGCACTCATCCGGAGGGACGATCGGAAGATTCCCGGTGTAAAGAACACGCCCCACCGCGATCGTGTCGTCGTAGCTTCCCATGGCGGAACCCTCCCGGTTCCGGCGTCCAGACGCCGCTGGCCCCACGGTGGGCGCCAACTGTCGTTGCCTATTCGACGGTACCTCGGAGGAGGGATCCTCACGAGGGGGAGAGGAAGTAGGGGCCATAGGGCGGAGTGCACACGGGACGGTGGTACGCGAGTTACCCAGCTTCGGAACACCTGCACGATGATAGGGCCTACTGCTGCTTGTCTGGAATTATCTGGGCGCTTTCGCGTTGTTACAATGAGTTGTGGTTGTGCCTCTAGGGCTCCCGGGATCCGGCTTATATAGGCGCACGGATCTAGGGTTTACATGGAGAGTCCTAGCCGGAATACAAGTTACCTAACTACGGTACAATATCTTGCCGTGTACGTCAAGGATCCGCCTTCCTTCTAGGCCGTGCTGGATCCGGATACTTTATGGGCCTCCACGGATCCGGCCTCCTTTGTAGGTCGGTTAAGATCCGGCTCCTCGTTCCTGGGCTGGACTTCATCCTTCACGATCAACAGCAACTGGGCCGCCCGATGGGCCACATGCCACCATCACCGTCGGTGGGCCACCCGGGCTTGCCGGATCCAGGCCATGTCATTGATATACCCATAAAGTATACCCACAACAACATTCGATGTTCATATTTAAATAACCTTAGAGTGCATAATAGATCATTGCAATTATACCGAGAACTAACATAGCGCACACACTATCACCATTATACTATGAAAGGGGGAATATATCACATCAATACTATCATAGTAATAGTTAACTCCATAATCTGCAAGAGATTACAATCATAACCTACGCCAAGTACTACATGATGCACACACTGTCACCATTACATCATGAAGGAGGAATAAACTACTTTAATAACATCACTAGAGTAGCACATAGATGATATTCAACTAGATCACAAAGCTCATGATCACATGAAGATCACATGGGAGAGAGAGATGAACCACATAGCTACCGGTACAACCCTTAGCCTCGAGGGAGAACTACTCCCTCCTCATCATGGGAGACAGCAGCGGTGATGAAGATGGCGGTGGTGTCGATGGAGATGTCCTCCGGGGGCACTTCCCCGTCCCGGCGGCGTGCCGGAACAGAGACTCATGTCGCCCGAATCTTGGCTTCGCGATGGCGGCGGCTCTGGAAGGTTTTCCGTATCGTGGCTTATCTTTTAGGGTTTTCGCGATAGAGTCCTTAAGTAGGCGGAAGGGCAGCCTCGGAGGGGCCCTGGTGGGGCCACACACTAGGGGGGCGCCCCCCCCTGGGCCGCGCCGCCACCATGTGTGGTGGCCCTGGAACTCTCCTCTGGCCCCTCTCCGGTGTTCTGGAAGCTTCGTGGAATTATAAGATACTGGGCGTTGATTTCGTCCGATTCCGAGAATATTTCCTTACTAGGATTTCTGAAACCAAAAACAGCAGAAAACAGGAACTGGCACTTCGGCATCTTGTCAATAGGTTAGTTCAGGAAAATGCATAATAATGACATAAAGTGTGAACAAAACATGTACGTATTGTCATAAAACTAGCATGGAACATAAGAAATTATAGATACGTTTGAGATGTATCAAGCATCCCCAAGCTTAGTTCCTACTCGCCCTCGAGTATGTAAACGATAACAAGTGACATGCTACCAACATGATCTTGATCAATACTATTGTAAAGCATATATATGAGATGAATGAAGTGATTCGAAGCAATAGTAAAGACAATAAGTAAACAACTGAACCATATAACAAAGACTTTTCATGAATAGTACTTTCAAGACAAGCATCAATAAGTCTTGCATAAGAGTTAACTCATAAGCAATAAATTCTTAGTAGAAAGCTTTGAAGCAACACAAAGGAAGATATAAGTTTCAGCAGTTGCTTTCAACTTCAACATGTATATCTCATGGATAGTTGTCAACATAAAGCAATATAACAAGTGCAATAGGTAAACATGTAAGAATCAATGCACACAGTTGACACAAGTGTTTGCTTCTAAGATAGAAAGAAGTAGGTAAACTGACTCAACAATAAAGTAAAAGAATGGCCCTTCGCAGAGGGAATCATGGATTACTATTTTTTTGCTAGAGCTTTTCATTTTGAAAACATAGAAACAATTTTGTCAACGGTATTAATAATTCATATGTGTTATGTATAAGACATCCTATAAGTTGCAAGCCTCATGCATAGAATACCAATAGTGCTCGCACCTTGTCCTAATTAGCTTTGATTAACACGGATTATCATTGCATAACATATGTTTCAACCAAGTGTCACAAAGGGGTACCTCTATGCCGCCTGTACAAAGGTCTAAGGAGAAAGTTCGCATTGGATTTCTCGCTTTTGATTATTCTCAACTTAGACATCCATACCGGGACAACATAGACAACAGATAATGGACTCCTCTTTAATGCATAAGCATTTAACAACAGATAATATTCTCATAAGAGATTGAGGATTTTGTGTCCAAACTGAAACTTCCACCATAATTCATGGCTTTAGTTAGCGGCCCAATGTTCTTCTCTAACAATATGCAACTCAAACCATTTGATCATGAAAATCGCCCTTACTTCAGACAAGACGAACATGCATAGCAACTCACATGCTATTCAACAAAGGTAAAAGTTGATGGCGTCCCCAGAAACATGGTTACCGCTCAACAAGCAACTTATTAAGAAATAAGATACATAAGCTACATATTCAATGCCACAATAGTTTTTAAGGCTATTTTCCCATGAGCTATATATTGCAAAGACAAGGAATGAAATTTTAAAGGTAGCACTCAAGTAATTTACTTTGGAATGGCAGAGAAATACCATGTAGTAGGTAGGTATGGTGGACACAAATGGCATAGTTTTTGGCTCAAGGATTTGGATGCACGAGAAGCATTCCTCTCAATACAAGGCTAGGCTAGCAAGGTTGTTTGAAGCAAACTCAAGTATAAAACGGTGCAGCAAGACTCACATATGAACATATTGTAAGCATTATAAGACTTTACATCGTCTCCTTGTTGTTCAAACACCTTAACCAGAAAATATCTAGACTCTAGAGACCAATCATGCAAACCAAATTTTAACAAGCTCTATGTAGTTCTTCATTAATGGGTGCAAAGTACATGATTCAAGAGCTTAAACATGATCTATATGAGCACAACAATTGCCAAGTATCAAATTATTCAAGACATTATACCAATTACCACATGCAGCATTTTCTGTTTCCAACCATATATCAATGAACGAAGCGGTTTCAACCTTCGCCATGAACATTAAGAGTAAAGCTAAGAACACCTGTGTTCATACGCAACAGCGGAGCGTGTCTCTCTCCCACACAAGCATGAATTTATTCAAACAAAACAAAAACAAACAGACGCTCCAAGTAAAGTACATAAGATGTGACCGAATAAAAATATAGTTTCAATAGAAGAAACCTGATAAGTTGATGAAGAAGGGGATGCCTTGGGCATCCCCAAGCTTAGACGCTTGAGTCTTCTTAAAATATGCAGGGATGAACCACCGGGGCATCCCCAAGCTTAGACTTTTCACTCTTCTTGATCATAGTATATCATCCTCCTCTCTTGACCCTTGAAAACTTCCTCCACACCAAACTTAAAACAAACTCATTAGAGGGTTAGTGCATAATCAAAAATTCACATGTTCAGAGGTAACACAATCATTCTTAACACATTTGGACATTGCCCAAAACTACTGGAAGTCAATGGAACAAAGAAATCCATCCAACACAGCAAAAGAGGCAATGCGAAATAAAAGGCAGAATCTGTCAAAACAGAACAGTCCGTAAAGACGAATTTTTTAGAGGCACTGCACTTGCTCAGATGAAAATGCTCAAATTGAATGAAAGTTGCGTACATATCTGAGGATCACGCACGTAAATTGGCAGATTTTTCTAAGTTACCTACAGAGAACCCTGCCCAAATTCGTGACAGACAGAAATCTGTTTCTGCGCAATAATCCAAAGCTAGTATGCACCCTACTATCAAAGACTTTACTTGGCACAACAATGCAATAAAATAAAGATAAGGAGAGGTTGCTACAGTAGTAACAACTTCCAAGACACAACAAAACAGTAGCAAAATAAAGACATGGGTTATCTCCCAAGAAGTGCTTTCTTTATAGCCATTAAGATGGGCTCAACAATTTTAATGATGCTCGCGCAAGAAATAAGAGTTGAAGCAAAAGAGAGCATCAAGAAGCAAATTTAAAACACATTTAAGTCTAACCCACTTCCTATGAAAAGGAATCTTGTAAATAAACAAATTCGTGAAGCATAATGCAACAAGCATAGAAAGATAAAACAAGTGTAACTTCAAGATTTTCAGCATAAAGAGGGGAGACTTAATATTATTAAGATGCATATAACCATGTTTCCCTCTCTCATAATAACTTTCAGTGGCATCATGAACAAACTCAACAATATAAGTATCACATAAAGCATTTTTATTCACATGCATAAAAGTATCATTACTCTCCACATAAGCATAATCAATTTTATTAGTTGTAGTGGGAGCAAATTCAACAAAGTAGCTATCATTATTATTCTCCTCAAGTGTAGGAGACATAGTATAATCATAATAAAATTTACTCTCCATAGTAGGCGGCACCAAAAGACCACTATCATTATAATCATCATAAATAGGAGGCAAAGTATCATCAAAGAAAATTTTCTCCTCAATGCTTGGGGGACTAGAGATATCATGCTCATCAAAACCAGCTTCCCCAAGCTTAAAATTTTCCATAGCATTAGCAACAATGGTGTTCGAAGCGTTCATACTAATATCATTGCTACTAGCATGCAAATAAGGTTCCATAGGTTTTTAAATTTTCGCATCAAACCATCCATGTCTTAACTCAGGAAATAGATTAAAAAGCTCACATTTGTTTTCCATTATGCCTTACTAGTGTAAAACAAGAAACAAAAAGATGCAATTGCAGGATTTAAAGGAAATAGCTTCGAGCACTCACACACCAGTCACAGTGCTAGGAAATAGCTTAGTAGTCGAAGGATGTGAATACCTTTTACCTTACCTCCCCGGCAACGGCGCCAGAAAAGTGCTTGATGTCTACGTGTGCTTCTATTCTTGTAGACAATGTTGGGCCTCCAAGAGCAGAGGTTTGTAGAACAGCAGCAAGTTTCCCTTAAGTGGATCAACCAAGGTTTATCGAACTCAGGGAGCAAGAGGTCAAAGATATCCCTCTCAAGCAACCCTGCAATCACGATACAAGAAGTCTCTTGTGTCCCCAACACACCTAATACACTTGTCAGATGTATAGGTGCACTAGTTTGGCGAAGAGATAGTGAAATACAAGTGGTATGAATGAATATGAGCAGTAGTAACGGTGCCAGAAAATAGCTTGCTGGCGTGCAGTTGATGGTAGTAATATTGCAGGAAGTAAAGATGCAGTAAAACAGTAAATAAGCGATGACTGCAGTATTTGGAAACAAGGCCTAGGGATCATACTTTCACTAGTGGACACTCTCAACATTGATCACATAACTGAATAAACAAATACTACTTTCTCTACACTCTCTTGTTGGATGACAAACACCATTCATTGTGTAGGGCTACAAGAGCACCTCAATGCCGGAGTTAACAAGCTCCACAACATTCGATGTTCATATTTAAATAACCTTAGAGTGCATAATAGATCATTGCAATTATACCGAGAAATAACATAGCGCACACACTGTCACCATTACACTATGAAGATCACATCAATACTATCATAGTAATAGTTAACTCCATAATCTGCAAGAGATTACAATCATAACCTACGCCAAGTACTACATGATGCACACACTGTCACCATTACATCATGAAGGAGGAATAGACTACTTTAATAACATCACTAGAGTAGCACATAGATGATATTCAACTAGATCACAAAGCTCATGATCACATAAAGATCACATGGGAGAGAGAGATGAACCACATAGCTACCGGTACAGCCCTTAGCCTCGAGGGAGAACTACTCCCTCCTCATCATGGGAGACAGCAGCGGTGATGAAGATGGTGGTGGTGTCGATGGAGATGCCTTCCGTGGGCACTTCCCCGTCCCGGCGGCGTGCCGGAACAGAGACTCATGTCCCCCGAATCTTGGCTTCGCGATGGCGGCGGCTCTGGAAGGTTTTCCGTATCGTGGCTTATCTTTTAGGGTTTTCGCGATAGAGTCCTTAAGTAGGCGGAAGGGCAGCCTCGGAGGGGCCCTGGTGGGGCCACACACTAGGGGGGCGCGCCCCCCCTTGGGCCGCGCCGCCACCATGTGTGGTGGCCCTGGGCCTCTCCTCTGGCCCCTCTCCGGTGTTCTGGAAGCTTCGTGGAATTATAAGATACTGGGCGTTGATTTCGTCCGATTCCGAGAATATTTCCTTACTAGGATTTCTGAAACCAAAAACAACAGAAAACAGGAACTGGCACTTCGGCATCTTGTCAATAGGTTAGTTCCGGAAAATGCATAATAATGACATAAAGTGTGAACAAAACATGTAGGTATTGTCATAAAACTAGCATGGAACATAAGAAATTATAGATACGTTTGAGACGTATCACTCGCCAAAAGGATTCATGCCATCTGTACTTAGACCAAATCTTATGTTCCTTGCGTCAGCTGCAAAATCTTTGAACTCTCTGTCGATCTTTCTCCATTGCGTTCCATCAGCGGGGTGTCTCAACTCCCCGGCCGACTTACGGTCCTCTTTGTGTCATCGCAACAACTTGGCATGCTCTTTGTTCCTGAACAGACGTTTCAACCATGGTATTATAGGAGCATACCACATCACCTTGGCGGGAACCCTCTTCCTGGGTTTCTCTCCCTCAACATCGTCACCAGGGTCATTGCCTCTGATTTTATAACGCAATGCAGTGCATACCGGGCATTCATTCAAATTCTCGTATTCACCGGGGTAGAGGATGCAGTCGTTAATGCATGCATGTATCTTCATAACCTCTAAATCTAGAGGGAAGACAACCTTCTTTTCTTCGTACGTACTGGCGGGCAACTCGTTATTCTTTGGAAACATATTCTTCAATATTTTCAGCAAATTTTCAAATCCTGAGTCAGCTACACCTTCTCGTGCCTTCCATTTCAGCAAATCCAGTGTGCAGCCCAGCTTTTTAAGACCATCATCGCATCCTGGGTACAACGACTTTTTGTGATCCTCTAACATGCGATCCAAATTCTCCCTCTCCTTTTTAGTTTTGCAGCGTCTCCGTGCATCAGCAATGGTCCGACAAAGATCATCAGCGGACTCATCACGTGCCTCTTCTTCACCTTCCCCTTCACCTTCCCCACCTTCAACATCCTCCATGAAAGTATCACCGAAATGATCAGGATAGTTGTCATCGATGATATCATCCCCTTCTTCATCTTCTCCCATTCTAACCCCTCTTTCTCCATGCTTGGTCCAAAAATTATAGCTTAGCATGAAACCGTGCCGAAGCAGGTGCAGGTGAACGTCTCTTGAGGAAGAGTAACCCTTCTGATTCTTACAGGCAACACATGGACAGATAACAAAACCCCCCTGTTTGTTTGCATTAGCCACTACGAGGAAATCTTTCAAACACATAATGAACTCGCCGGAGAGTCGGTTACCGTACATCCATTGCCAATTCATCTGCATTATTATTATATAAAGTATATAATTAACCATCATGCATTTGTTAAACTAACTAGCTACAAATAATAGAAATTAAACAATGAACTACACACATGCATATTTTATCAATGACACATGAAAGGTTCAAGTTGCTAACCGCGATCGAGGAGGAAAAAGAAATGAGAAATCTCAAGTGTGGCTCGGACACTTCATATCATGTTTGTTTCATGCGCTCGGGCATTTCATCGAACACCTTGTGTGCATAAGAGGAACCAAAAGCAAACCCACCACCTCCTTGTGAATATTGTGAATAGAAGTGGCACCAAATGGCTAAGTGAAGTGTGCTGAAGTGTATTTATAGGGGTTGGCCTGGCCAACCGCGACTAAAGGCCATCGGGCCAGGCCTGAGAACCTTTAGTCGCTGTTGGCCTGGCCAACCGCGACTAAAGCCCCTCCCGCCCCCCAGCTGTCGACCGAGCCCGCTGGGCCTTTGGTCGCGGGTCGCCTCCCGAAACGCGACTAAAGACCCCTTTAGTCGCGGTTCGAATATTTTGGGGACTAATGGGGGTGGATGGAAGCCTCTTTTTCTACTAGTGCTTGGCGCACGATCCCGTGAAACTCAAGGCGATGTGTACTTTCTATAACCACGATAACAATTAGGTGAAAAAATAATAATAATTCTTTTTAGTTTTATAAAACTAAGCCAATAGGGATGAACTTGGGATGAATAACACTAAATTACAAATGGAGTACGAAAAAAGTATTTCAGGAACGAGCCTTGGACCACGTTCTCCCACTTCCGCGCTGATAAATAATTTGGCAACCGCTATATTAACCATGTATGAAAATCTAATGTGAGTAGGCGGTAGGGAAGATACACAGAACTCGTTTAAAAAGGGAAGTACAAAAAGAACTTAGCACGAACGAATGGCAAAAGCAATATCCACACAGTTGCACAAGGGGGCTTGCAGCGGGAACCTAATTCGTATGTACATGTCAATTACAAAGGAAGGACAGTCTTTAGGGGACACGACATAGCTAATAAAATTTTCTTCCACACTGATTAATATTTTGTAAAATATTATATTTTTCGAAAAGAGAACAAAGAGAATGTAGTTGACTTAATTACTGGGAGCAGCACAAAATTACACAGATCAGTTAAGCAATACAAGCCGATAATAAGTAGTAATTAGTAATAAATAGATGTAAAGAAAATTTAGAGAAATATATTGTACATAGAAGCGGTAGCATAATCTTCAATGACAAACCCATTCTGGCTCTATTTTTTCAGTATTTTCCTTTCACTCAGAACCATATATCTTGTGCTCTGACTGTTATTTGATTGGGCAGTTGCAGTTTCTTTAGCATGTCCTGGAGCATCGAACATGACCTGGATCATGACATTGGTTAGAATTTTGACAACCTCCATGTAACAGCTGGCTGTTGAGTAACAACAAAGACAATATTCAGGTGATATCATACCGAACGGTAGTCAAGAGCAGCACAATATCGTGTTGAATGGATAAAAAACGGTTGGCAACAGTCTATTTTACAAGACATGATGACGGGAAGAAAAATAGTGATGTTTTATTGACATATTTAATTTTGAAGGATAAACCACTTCATCCAGATATGATTCGTAAAAGCTAAAGCAGGAATATAAGAGACAATACGTATACACAAGTAGCGCAAACCCTGTTACCCATATTCTGGATCATATAAACTGGGAAATTAATCTTCAGTAGGGTGTCAAGCGGGACGATATGCGGGACAAATCTTTTCACTAACACTGCTAATTTTGCATCAGTTACAGGTTCAGTTTGCTCTAGTTTTGATTATGCGGGACACCGCTTGAAACCCCACTCTTGATGGAAGAGAGACTCCAGGATATGTTTCTATTGTATGGGGCATCTCTAAAAGATAGGTTTAGAGATATGTACCTATTGTCTGGAGCATCTGTGAGAGATGGGGATACCAAATAAAACATTTCGGCATTTAAGGTACCTAGTATTGAAATTTCTATCAAGAATAGAACAAATTATTTATATATTGGGTTGGTAGATCGACAAACGTCAGCTACTTAATTCCACCTAGGTTTGAATGTGAACTAAATAATTTTTGCACTACATACAGAGAGTTAGTATGGTGATTATTTATAACAACTCTCCAGAATAAAGGGAGTGGCAGTGAAAGAGGGAAAGATTATAATAGTCATATATGATATATCTGAACTAAATGAGAGAACAGAGGATGAAATAGTAGAGTTGACATCTGCAAACAAAACATACACACACATGGTTGTAAGATAATCTCACCGATAGATGGTATGCTGTCATGTGGGGCCAAGCCTACAGCCGTCGCAAGGGCAAGGGCCCTGCGGCCTCTTAGAGTCCTCCTAGTTTAAGTTAGTAGAGTTTAGGTATAATTGGAAAGGTTTAGTCCCGAAAAAGTTACCCTGCCAATCTTCTCTTTCTTAATAGATGGCCCCATTTTGCTGCTCTCACAGCAAGCCACGTCACTAGGTTAAAAATCTGGCCAAGCCGACACGCTCGGTGGCCAATCCTTTCCAGCACCACGCCCGAACGGAGGCACATGAATCCTTGCTGCCCTTCCTCGCCAGAACAACGCGCTTCCTCGCCATGAATGTTCCAGCTATGACCTCCTCACAAATTCTCATAAAATCACCCAATAAATCCGGGGATTGAACGAGTGAAAACGGCTCGATGGAACTCATCCGTCGCTGCCTCCTCCATGTTAAAAACTAGGCCTTGCTGCCATCGGCATGAAGCACGATAGCATGCTCACGCCTCCACACATGGCCGCTCCCCATTCTAATTCATCTTTCCTTTTCTCAATCCCTCAACATATGTTTGTTAGTGTTTCAGGTTGTGCTCCACCCGGCTCGAGAGTTGATCCACATTTCCCCACGCCACCTGATTTGATTGGGTTTTGATTGGATTGTACAAGCTGCTCGAGATCCACAAAATTCGTTGAGGAAGCGGCCGCCTGCATCTGAAAGTCGTTGAGGAACGCCGCGGCTAGAAGATCTACAAAATTTGATCTATCCAAACCTCCAAAGTAAGATTAGTTATCTGCCTTCATAATAAAATATTGCTTCTCCCTCCCCGGCCTGCACCGGCTGTCGCCTTGCCGTTGGGGCTTGCGGCCATGTTCCACCAGCAGATCTTGACAAGTCATATCTCTTCTTGCCCGTTGACATTGATGGAGTGGTTAATATTTAGCGGATTTTGATCTACAATACTGATTGATCTTTCCCCTTTTTTGGTTTATCGTTGGAGTGGTTAATATTTAGCGGATTTTGATCTAGAATACTGATTCGCTCTCTTCCCTGTTTTGGTTTATCTGTAATTTTATCTGCAAAGATTAGGAATTTTCCAGATTTTCCAGATTGATTACAAGAAGTATATTTACTCCCTGTTGAGTTCTTGAGGTGGACTACAAAACTGCATAGCGATATTAACTAAAGGACCCTCTGTAAGTATATTTCTCCCTGTGATTATGTTTTTTTAGTTCTATTGTGGAAACTGAGTTCTACACATGGGCTCATATATCAGTGCAATTCCTCCTTCAGAGCTTATTCTCCTCCAGTGCAGTGCAGCAGTTTGGTATATGGCAAACTTTTTCCTCTTAGTTCATCTTGAAAACAGAGTACTTTCGATAGGCTCATACATCAGTGCAAGTCCTCCGTCAGAGTTCATTCTTCTCCAATGTTGTGTAGCCCAGTAGGAGTTCAGGGTATGAGTATATGACACACTTTCTTTTAGTGAAAACAGTGATTTCTTTTAGTGGGTTCATATGAAAGCTCATTATTCTCCTATGTTCTATAATAATTTGGGGTATGGCAACTGCTCTTGCCTTTCTAAGTTTTTATGCCCAGGTTTGATTTCTTCGATGGTATATGAGACTTCAACTGTAGCTAACGAGGACTTGGTTGTGCATGATAATGGACACTTTCATACAGGTGAATAAACAAAATTTCATTTTGATGTCACTTTCAGGCAGTCGAGTGTCCATCCCTCGAGATACATGTAGTACATAATTGTCAAAGTGGTCTTACTCGCGTCCGTATCTTCACAGGTCATCACATAGAAGTGGTTTTTTTCTTTTCAATAACCAGATATCATTATATCAGAGCATATCAGAGCAGTATATTCAGCTTTTGGTGTATTTTGGATTACTCATCACATAGATGAGAGTTGTCAACTGAGAGCATGCTCATGTTCATCGTGAGGAGCGAGGCAGCTAGACAGTTTTTCATATATTTGAAGAACTACATCTCTACATATTGCAGATCTTGCATCACTTGGGCTGTAGACTTTCACCACATGTATGCAACTGCTGAAGGACTCAGTTTCTACCAGCAGTCAGCTGTTACAACTTGACTCACCTTTTAGTTTTTTAATGTTCTAACAAAATACCATTTCTGCACCAACATTTTGCCTATTCATAAAGAAATACTTTATGTCCATGCAGAATGGAAACGACTTTGTCATTTTCGAATTTAACCAATGATGTGACTCAAGTACCTTCAATTGAATCAGTCTTAGTATACATGTAGGTATGTAAGTTCAGTACAGATGTACCTTCATTTTTCGCGCTGGAAAGGTATTTGGCAAAAAGGTTGTTTATTCAAATGCATTCCAAGTAACTAAACTTCAAGATAGCTATATTGCCGCAGTCGTCACCATGGGTCCTTTCTTTGTTTGGCTCCACCACCAATCTATACTGCACTTTTATGAGCCAATATACATGTAGCATTTGGTTTATCCGTTTGATGACTTTTATCTCCTTTATCTTTTGGAGCTCATTGTAGGGAATGACTTTATTTGTTGAATTGTATTCCCATTTTCGTGTGAAAATATTGAATCCTATTTTCTAACAGATGTATTCATTTGTATCTATGCAAACTCCTCTACATAGTAGACATCTTTTTTCTCCACAAAACTATTTATGCTGATTTCGCATAGTTATTGCTCTTTTATGTCCGCTGCAACGCGCGGGGCATCATCTAGTTACCTAAACTAGTCATCAACCCGTGCTTCGCACGGAATACAAATTATGTTATATAAATCATTTATGTGTATTTAATCTGGATATTTTACAACTTGGTGATTCTATGATTTTGAGGATTGTTTGACCACAGCTGAATATGCTTTTTCACACTTATATTTTTCTTTTTTTATTCAATAATAATTTACTGGTTTGCTCATATACATTTTTGTACTTTCCAGCACCAGGCTCTTACACATGTATTTAGTCCATAAAAATGTTTTCCTATGATAAACACACACACACATACATATATATATTTATTTACCTTCAAATTCAGTATATGCATTAATTGCTCGAGGTGTATGTCATATACATATATAAGGTATGCATAGTACTAAATATGATTATCTCGTGTATGAACCCAAACCATACGTAACTTGAATAGATTATGATAGTACTTTTCATCTAATCGGTATTTTCGATAATACCCCATATTATGGAAATTACCACAGTCTTAAATCTGTATTTGTGAACTATTTTTACACATACATGTTCGTTTAAATTGATGAAACTTTACACACTCCTTACCAATCAAAATATTGTATGTCAATATAAAATCGCTATGAATATTAGAATAAAACCTATAATAATATTGTATTAGTTTTACGTTACCTCTAAATAAATTTGTATTTAAGTCATCGAAATTAAGATGGAGAAAAATAGTACTTAAATCACATGATCTCTCATTTGTAATGCCATTGGACGATAACTGTTTCATTCAGTGGACATTTAAACTACAATATATGCATTTATTCTTTATGTGGCACATACACTACCTGCTAGAAGATGAATTGTTATAGTCGCAGGTTTGTCTAAGTTTAAATATATCTAGATACTATACATTTAAATTTAGATAAGTTTTCGACATTATTTCCGAAATGGATGGAGTAATATATTAACTCAACGACAATCAGAGGGAGACGATAGAGATCTGGCCTCGCGGGCCACTTCCTAAAGACAACATGCAGACTGACTACTCCTGGGTTTTGAAGAAGAATTACCATTTTTCATAAATACAACGTTAGTCATTTTTCTTTTTCTTTAATCGAGATGTTGCTTGGGTCACAACATCCAAAACCTAATGGTTAACGAATTTCTTTTCTCCATCTCCTTATACTCAATGTTTATATATTGAGTGTAAATGACTTTAATTCTGCAAGGATGCCTAAATAGCTTCTCATTAGGCTAGTAGAGAAACTGTGTAATGCATGTGTATTCTCATCGGCTCGTGTACGTACCAAGAGATAGGCTCCATCAGGCATCAGGCCGGATCATTAGCAAAATAGCAAGTCCTACGTGCATACTTGCATCAAATTGAATGACTTTGCACATCCGCATAGAAGAGAACGAAATTGATGATCGACTGTATATATGTACACAGTGCTCCATCTGTCTCGAATTAATTGAACTTTTGCAGATATATGCTTTATCTAGGTAAAACTAAGTCAATTAATTTAGGAGAGATGAGATATTAAAGACAGTTAATTTAGACGATGCACTAACAAAAGTCTATACCTAATATAATTATATCGATGAAACAAAGCTGTAACACTTACAGGTGGTTGGCTTCACGAAGGGAGCAACGATAGAAAACATCATGTGCTTGGCTTTCCGGAGTCCTTTGCCAGATTGGTTTTATGTTGTGTGCGTACGGTAGTAGTGCTAGTTCATCAAGAATCGATCAAGCTAGCTTCAGCCTTAGCTGAACGTGCGCACCGCGGCAGAAAGTATTCGCGTGCGTGTGTAACGTCTGGCCGGAAATTGCTTCGTCCTCGGAACGCAGTCGACGGCGCTATGATTAAGATCCCAAGCATAGCTATACACAATCCTTTTATAATAATACTGACGATCGGCAGATCCAAGATTTATGCAGCCAAGCAATATGATTGCAGATTGCTCAGAGATCTTTGCGTTGGGATGAATCAACCAGGGATTTCCCGATGGTAAATAACCTGCACGGCATGGAGAGGGCATTAGGAACGACCTCGTGCTAAAGTGGGCAGGGACATAGGAGAATTAGGAGCGTCCGCGGCGGCGCTGTAACGTGTGCATCTAGCCTTCACTTTTTTTTCTCAGGTTGCATTAGGACTGCGGGCAAAGGATTGTAATCCAATGGTTCGGCTCATGAGATAGGAAGATCGGACGGTTATTTTTATCTTTCCGTGAGGATTAACGTGGTGGCTTATAGGGAGTCTTCAATTAGTAAATATAAGACTAGAGTTAGAGTTAGATGCAAATTCTGTAATTGGCTAATATATAAAGCCATCCCTATGCGTTTCAAGGAACAAGCAGAATTAATCCAATCTCTCACCTCTTGCTCCCTGCGCCTAGGCGCCTATCCTCACCTCCTTCTCCAACCATAGGCCGACGGGATTATCGCCCTAAGCCTCCCACCGATCACAACTACAACCTACGATCCAATCCTCCCCCAACCCGTGACAACTTGGTATCAGATTCATCTTCGATCCCGGCGGCTGCCATGGAGCCTCCGCCGCCACCTCCGCAAACCCTAGCCGAGATCATCGCCAAACAGCAGGAGGATCACCAATCTGTGCTCGCCACCCTCACCAGCCTCGCCGATGAAAATCACCAAGCAAGGGTTGACCGTGCGGAGGACCGCGCCACCCTCAAGTCCATCGCCGAGACGCTCCAAAAGTTCCAGGGCGATATCGCGGATACAGTTCAGCAGCAACGTGCCCACAATCTCGCTCTCCTTCGCCTTGAAGGGAAGGGCGCGCCCCAACTTGGCGGCCTAGGGCTCATGCAGGCGCCAACGTCTACGGCCAGGGTTGGTGTACCGCCGGCCATGGCGGACGCATCTGATCGCGCCCCCCGCCTCTACAAAATCGACTTTCCCCTCTTTGATGGGGCAAGCGACCCACGACTATGGTTGACGCGCTGCAACCTCTTCTTCCTCGGTCAGCGAACGCAGGAATCCGATAAGACCTGGTTGGCTTCGTACCACCTCACCGACGTCGCCGCCTTATGGTACGGCCACCTCGAGGCAAAACTGGGTCAGCGACCGTCTTGGGGCGAGTTTCAGACCCTAATCTCCAACCACTTCGGACCACCGACCCGCGCCAACCCCTTCGGGGAGCTGATCTCGACACGCCGTACTAGCACTGTCGCGGATTACTCCAAGCGCTTCCTCAAAAATCTCTCACGGATCCAGCCAATCGCCGACGCCGAGGAGCGGGATATATTCACCAATAATTTGGGGGAGCCCATGAAGACGCAGGTGGAGATGCTGAAACCTGCTACGCTCGACGCCGCGATGGACTTGGCCATATCCTTCGAGCACCTGAACATTGTTACTAGAGCCGCCACAACTGCGACTCGGCCAATCCGCCCGTCCAGGACCGCAGCCAGCCCCACTCCAGCAGCCCAAGAATCAGCCGGGTCAGCACCAGCACTCGTTTTCAAAAAGCTCACCCCTGCTGAGATGGATGACCGCCGTGCCAAGAACCTGTGTTTCAATTGTGACGAGAAGTTTGTGCGGGGACATCGCTGCAAACGGCTGTTCTACATACAGTCCGCTGATGACGAGGAGGAGCCCTTAGCAGATGCACATGAGGAGGCCAAAATTTCACTTCTCGCTGTCACTGGAATTCCCACCAGCGATACCATGCAGGTTGCTATACGTATCGGGGATCGTGACCTGGTTGCCCTGCTGGATTCTGGTAGTACGCATAACTTCATTCACGAGGAGTTGGCCACTGTTGTGGGGTTGCCCTTCTCCTCTGATCGCCGCCTTGGAGTCACAGTTGCTAATGGGGACCGGGTTACTTGCCGTGGACTACTCAAGCAGGCAGCGATCACGATTGACACGGAGAATTTTTTGGTCGACTTGCATGCCATTCCATTGGGCGGGTTTGACGTTGTGCTTGGTACACGTTTTCTCAAGACGCTCGGACCCATTGTGTGGGATTTCACCACTCAGTGGATGTCGTTTTGGCACACGGACCATCGGGTGGAGTGGACAGGTCTGGGTTCTTCAGGCCGGCCTGCACACCTACATGTCTGCGAGGGCAGAGCTCTTCTCGACAACCTCCTGGCCGCATTCTTGGACGTCTTCGCCGAGCCCCAGGGTCTACCGCCGCCACGCGCTCATGACCATCATATTCACCTTATTCCTGGGACGCAGCCCGTCGTCATCCGGCCCTACCGCTACCCGGCTATTCAGAAGGATGAACTGGAACGTCAATGTGCAGAGATGCTCGCTCGGGGCCTTATCCGCCAAAGCTTGTCGGCGTTCTCGTCACCTGTGCTCCTGGTACGCAAGCATGATGGTACATGGTGTTTTTGTATTGATTTTCGTGGTCTCAACATGGTCACCATCAAGGACAAGTTCCCTATTCCAGTTGTGGATGAGCTGCTAGACGAGCTGAAAGGCGCCCAATTTTTCACGAAGCTGGACCTACGATCAGGCTACCATCAAGTTCGAATGGCCCCGGAAGACATCCACAAAACGGCATTCCGCACTCATGAGGGCCTTTTTAAGTTTGTGGTGATGGCATTTGGGTTAACCAATGCGCCGGTGACCTTCCAAGCACTGAGAACGATGTACTTGGACCTTTCCTTCGTCGATTTGTTCTGTTTTTCTTTGACGACATTTTGATATACAGTTCCTCGTGGTCGGACCACCTTCGCCATGTCAAGCTCGTCTTGGAGGCTATGCGCACACATCAGTTGTATCTCAAGCGCTCCAAGTGCTCTTTTGGGGAGCAATCTATGGCCTATCTGGGACACGTCATCTCTGCGGAAGGAGTGGCCATGGACAGCGATAAGGTCCTCGCCGTGGTCGACTGGCCGGCACCCCGTACAGTTCGAGCTGTGAGGGGATTCTTGGGTTTGGCGGGATACTACCGCAAGTTCATTAAGGGGTTCGGCACCATTGCGGCGCCCGTCACCGCACTACTGAAGAAGGATGGATTTCTCTGGACTGACCAGGCGGCGACCGCATTTGAGGCCCTTAAGGTTGCACTCACTACTGCACCGGTTCTTCGGTTGCCTGATTTTACAGCTCCATTCATTGTGGAATGTGATGCCTCTGGATCTGGTTTTGGTGCCGTGATGCATCAAGGAGAAGGGCCAATTGCCTACTTCAGCAAACCCATCGCTCCACGACATGTTTCTTTAGCGGCATATGAGAGGGAACTCATAGGGCTTGTTCAAGCCGTGCGTCATTGGCGCCCTTATCTCTGGGGTCGTGCTTTCATTGTCAAAACTGATCATTACAGCCTCAATTTTTTGCTGGAACAGCGCCTGGCCACAATTCCGCAGCATCATTGGGTTGGCAAGCTTTTGGGCTTTGACTTTACAGTAGAGTATAAACCAGGACGACAGAACATTGTCGCTGACGCTCTTTCTCGCCGTGAGGTTGCTACCAGCCATACATGCGCTATCACAGGGACTTCTTTTGATCTATTTGAGGCTCTCCGTCAGGCCACGCACACAGACCCGGTATTGGTCGCCTTTCGGGAGCAGCCTGAGTCAGGCGAGTTGGGACAGCCTTGGGCATTGGTCGATGGCATTGTTACATTCCAGCAACGGGCTTATGTGCCTCCCTCGTCGCCGCTTGTCGGGGAGGTCTTGGCGGCAGCTCACGATGATGGTCATGAAGGTATCCAGAAGTCTTTGCATCGCCTTCGCCGGGATTTTCATTTGCCACAAGCACGGTCCGCCCTGCAGCAGTATATTCGTGCTTGTACAGTTTGTCAACGCAATAAGACAGAGCAGCTTCATCCCACTGGACTCTTACAGCCATTGACAGTACCATCTCGTGTCTGGGAAGACATCTCCATGGATTTTATTGAGGCATTACCTAAGGTGGGCGGTAAGAGTGTCATCCTTACAGTGGTGGATCGTTTCTCCAAGTATGCCCATTTTATTCCTTTGGCACATCCATATACTGCTGAGACGGTTGCTAAGGAGTTTTTCTCCCATATTGTTCGTCTTCACGGTTTTCCTACATCAATTATTTCGGATAGAGATGTGGTATTCACTTCGGGATTTTGGAAAGCTTTATTTGCGGCTGCGGGTACACGCTTACACATGAGTTCCGCATTCCATCCACAGTCGGACGGCCAGTCTGAGGCAGTGAATAATGTCATCACTATGTACCTTAGATGCATTACTGGGGATAGGCCTCGCCAGTGGCTTCAATGGTTACCATGGGCTGAGTACTGCTACAACACTTCCTATCATTCGGCGCTGAAGGACACACCTTTTAGGATTGTGTATGGCCGTGACCCTCCGTCTCTTCGTGATTATACTCCAGGCGAGATTCATAATCAGGCGGTGGAGCGACAAATTCTGGACCGCGACCAGTTCTTGCTGGATGTCCGTGACCGTCTCCTTCAAGCAGCTCAGCAGTACAAACACTTTTATGATGTCAAGCATAGGGCTATTGCCTTTGATGTGGGCGAGTGGGTTTGGCTTCGTCTGCAGCACCGGCCAGCGGCGTTCTTGGGAGCGGGAGCAAAAGGCAAATTGGCACCCAAGTATTTTGGGCCTTTCAAGATCCTCGCTCAGATTGATTCGGTGGCATATCGTCTGGAGTTACCGCCTCGTGCCCGCATTGGTCGTCATGGTGAACAGACAGATGCCATAGGATGGCTTAAGTTGGGGCCGAATGGACGCTAGAGGATTCGGGGGAGGGTTTGTGATTAGATGGGATGAACTTCCGGATGGTTTCCTCAAGAACTTAGCTAAGGCTAGAGGTTGAAGAAGAAAGACACAAGGAAGAACTCGCTCTAGATCATCTTCTTTACTGATCTCCACAGGTTACAAGTTTCTCAGTACCAAGGCTTTACTATGCGTACATGTGTTCGTCGCCCGTGAAGAGGGCTGCCCCCTCTCCTTATATAGGGGAGAGGGTGGCTTATAGGGCAAGAAACCCTAATGGCATCTTTGACTAGACAAACTACTTTACAAAGTTACTTTAATCATAGATGACACCGGGGTCTTCTTTAATCAGGGAGGCTGACGTCCTACGGCTTCTTGCTTCGTCATCCTCCTCTTTATCGTCAGGCCTTCGTTTAAAGCTACTTTGCTTAGCTCATCTTTGTCCTCTAGCTCTGGAGAGAATCTTTGACCAGTTCTGCCGACATGCTCATCTTTCCGGTAACCCGGTATCTTCTTTACCCGGTTCCGGTATACCCCTCTTGGGGATACCGGTTTAGCTTCACTTAGCCAAACTCCTATCTTCGTGCTCCGGTATGAACATTAAACCGGTATCTTGATGGCCTAAACCATCCGGTTTGGCATGCCTTTGGCATACCGGGGGTGATCCCCCCAACATTAGTCCCCGAAGCTGGTATAGTCTGGCGGATTCTATCCAACAGACCATGCCAGGTTCTCACGTCTTTGGATACCGGTTTAATCTATCCGGCGCTTAGCTTAGATCCGGCATCTTTGCCCGGACTCACGTTTTCTCTCTTGCAAGGCATTTTCCGGTATCTTATCCTCCGGCATCTTAGTCATTAAAAACCTCCTCGGCGAAGTCGAGAATATCTCGGGCCCCGCGCCTGTCAGAGACATGCGCACTGTGACTGACGCGTCAGTGTTAGGGGTCGCTTCCCTTCGGCTTCCGCGCGCGTATTAATTGCATCACAGCGGATCCCAACCACCCCTCTGGATCCGTGTGTACCTCCCTGTGGCTTTCTGTTGTTACGCATGTATCGCCGCGCCACGCGGCGGCCCGTGGAGCGAACCGTCGCGGCCCGCGGACCGAAACGCTGCGGCCCAGCGGTTTTCGGCCCATTTCTCTCTCTTTCTTTATAAGGCGAAACCGCCCCTTCTTCTTCCTCTTCTCGCATTCCCCACTTCCTCGCGCACAGTGCTCCTTGCTCTTGCGTCTCCGCCGCTTCGTTCGCCGCTCGAGCCCCGCCGCCCAGCGAATCTTCGCTACTGCTTCGCCGGACGTCGCCGGACTTCGCCGCGCGAAGAACATCTGCGGTGCTCCTTTCACGGTTGCGGCATTTGGTGTTTCTTCAAGCTCTTCTCCGCCTCGCCGTCGACGGACCTCCTCGCCAACAGCGAGCTCGCCAATCCACCGGCGAGCCACTTCCTCTGCGACTCCGCCGCCTCAGGTTAGGCTCAATCTGCGTTTGCCCCTCTCTTGCTTGCTTTCTAGATCTTGAGTTGGTAGTGTATTTACTTCTTCTTTTCTTTTGCTTTTTCTCTTACTCGTAGATCTCCGCGAGGGGGTAAATCGTGGGATTCTTGTTTCTCTGCATCAAATTTCATGTCTAGTGAGGAATCTTCCTCTACCTCTTCTTCTGCCTCTTCTTCCGTTAGCCGGCGTAGCCAGTCCTCCGACGGACTAACCGCTGATCTTGTCCAGATGGACATTGATTCCGGTAGCAACCAAGAAACCAGTAGCTCTAGCGAAGCTTCCGGCGTAGATTCCGCCGGCATCACACGCGGGGCCTGGATGGGCTCCAACGTTAGCCAGTACGAGATCGACTGGCTTTACCGGTCCAGGAGGATTTCGGAATGAGTATCCTGCCGGCTCCCTGGCGACGAGATTGAGCCGGTGGTTCAACCCGGCGAACGCGTTGTCTTTCTCGCTCACTTCGAGCGCGGCTTCGGCCTTCCCGTCTCTGATTTCTTCCGGACTTTCCTCAATTTTTACCAACTCCAACCTCACCATCTTCCCGGCAACGCCATTTTCTACCTCTCTTGCTATGCCACCTTTATGGAGGCTTACATCGGCATTCGTCCCACTCGCGAGACGTTTGCCCGTTTCTTTGCTCTTCGGATCAATTCCGTTCAGGGCAAGGAAATCCCTAAACCCAAACCTCCCATACAATGCGGGTCTTGCATCATCGGCTCCCGCCAAGGGAGCCCTTTTTTCAAGTTTTCCGGTCTCGAGTCATGCCGGTTATGGCAAGGGACCTTCTTCTACGTGAATAACAACGGCGCCGCAGATCTCATCGATTTGCCGCCTTTTAATCCGGCGCCGCCCACGAGGGCCAACTGGAGCTACAATCCGAAGGAATCTCATATAGAGACCAACCGGGTTATACGCTTCATGAAGCAGCTGATGAAGGATACCGACATCTGCTCCGACGATATCATCCGCACGTTTATCTCGCGTCGGGTGCTTCCTCTCAAGCGCCGCATGCATAAGATGAGCGAGATGTACGGTCCCGGTGATCCTACCAAGATCACCGGAATTCCTCTCAGCAAAAAGGACATTGTCCTCAAGGCTAGGCAGATCTACCAGACTGCCATGCCGGAAGATTGGGAATGGAGCCTCCGGCCTCTTAGTTCCACTAACCCTCCGACCCAAGAAGTAAGAAATTACGCAACTCGGGTCGGTTTACCGGCAACTTTTATATTGTGACTAACCCTTTTTTATTTTGCTTTCAGGCCAAGGACCGCTTCCCCCGCATTGACTCAGACCGGCGAGGCCCCTGCCGGAAGCGTGCCCTGAACAAGTTCGACCCGGACCCCTTCATCCGTTGGCAGGATCTGAAGATGGGCCGGACTCCAGCCTCGCGCCTGGGCAAGTCTCCACCGGAACCATCCGGTTCGTCCGACGACCTGACCTTGCTTGAGGTAGCTCTTCTTTTTGATCTCTCATATTGTTCTGTTATTGTTTCTCTGTAGATGTTCCCTCAGCCAACGTCAACCCATAGGTCCACGAGCACGTTCCTCCCCTGCAGGCCGAGGCAGACCACGAGTTTGTGGAGAAACTCATGGCCCAGGGCAAAAAGAACAAGGCTCCGGCCTCTGACGCCGGTTCGAGCCAGGGCCCTGCATCCAAGCGCTTCCGGACTGAACCCTTTGCGGGGAAGGTCACAGGCGTGAGGCGGTACAAGAGCAAGCAGATGCCGACCTCTTCCGGGTAAGGCCCTGTCTTTCTGTTTGTTTTGTTTTTACCAAGCTTTTTTCCGGTTGCTTTTTTCCAACCCTTTCTTTTTCTCTCTCTCAGCGCCGCGCTCAAGCTCGGCCCCAGGCCTGAGGGCTCTGCCGGATCCGCAAGGACCTCAACTCCTCCTCCTCACTCAAGCCCGGCACCATCTGGTGCCGGCACCATCTCTGCCTCCCCCCTGGGAGGCACTACAAGTTCGGGGCGCGCGGCCCCTACACCGCCCGATTACCGCGCGGAGGAGGACCTTGTCTCCCCTCCCCAGACCCAAGATATCGGCGCCAGCAACATCGGCGCCAGAGAAGAAGCTGCCGGGCGGGCGGAACCTCTGGTTCCTCCCGTCCTAGAAAAGAAGAAAAAGAAGAAGACCAAGATGTCTTCCCCCTCCAGAGCCGTGCCGGAAACCTCCGCGCCGGCAAGCTCCAACCCGGGTGACGCGCCTGACGCTCCCCCTTCTCCCAGGACTACGCCAACGACACCACCGGAAGCTCCTCACGCCGAGCCAGCCGGTGCCACTTCAACGGCGCCGCAGCCCAAGACCTTGACGCTCGTCAAGGGGAAGGAAACGGCCCCTAGCGCCTCCTCTGGCGGCCAGCAGCCCTTGTGTAATATCCCAGGTTTAGAGGCAATAAAATGAGAGAACACCAAAGTGTGCATTGCATTCATGCATAGAAAATCCGGGGAATTTTCGCGCTTCAAATAAAACTTACCACAGTAACTGAAGTTTCACTTGACTTGCTGGAATTGAAGTAGATCATCAAGTCAAGCGCTATAAACTTCACTGTGATCTTTGCTAAACCCTTATTTTGGGTAGACATAATTTGATCCATAGGTTGGATCAAAAAGGAACCAGAACTATTACACAACACTTAAAAGTTAGCAACTACCTTAGTGTGTAATTTAATTTACTTATAAATAAGGTAAACCACAGGGTCTAAAGTGCATAAAAGCCACACATTCTTATTTAAATCATAACTTATTAAGTATATGGAATATCATAAAACTAAATCCATTTACATTACGAATTATAGTTCAAACTATTTGAATAAAATTAACTATGAGTACTTTGAAACTCATATGACCATGCCTTGGTGAAATCAAACAACAACTATCCAAATTTGAGGAATAACCTTCAACTTTCACCTTTTCACCAATATTATAATATAAATCCAATCAAATATAATATAGTGACTCATCAACAATAATAAAACCATCCACAAGATATTTAGTAGCAAATGCCACTTGGCTATCCAAAAATAAATCATATGAGGGGATAAGGATCATGCCACATGAGATGAAAATATCTACATGACTTGCTTTCCAAGCTTTGCCACCTCATGCTCAAAGGATTGCTATGGATGAGGACATGACAACCAAGCACCTTATTCACCAAACCAAAACAAGAGTCACCATCTATGTGTCATGATACTAGAGCTTGCCCAAGCCTATAAATAGAGCCACACCCTTCATCCATTTGCTCACCTTGTAGCATGATACAAGGAAGAAAACACATAGAGCCACTCCATGTGAATTAGTTAGGATCTAGATGAACAAGCTAGGAGGTGGAGGCATACCACAAGATGCAGGTTTATCGATTTCCTGAAGAACAAGCTACAGAATATTGCAAGGTAGAATCCCTAGGCAAACCATATCTTTAGAGGATCATATCATCATATCTTGAGTAGGACCTTAGGCTATCCCAAGACATTGAGAAGTGAGAGAAGTTATAATACTAACCATAGCAATGTTCATACAAGAATATTAGAGAAGTATTAATCCTAGTTGAGTATCACATTGGTGATCATAACTAAAACCCTAAGCCATATTTGAATTCCAATCCAAGCATCACTTTGGATCATAAGTAGAACCCTGCCATGCCTCATGCCTATTTAATACTTCAATTAGTGAAGCATCACCAAAACCCTAAACCTTTCACCTAGGAATTACTTCACATAAAATATCGAACTCTACCTTTCCATCCTAGTAGACCAAATGAAGTAGTGTTATATAAATTAAACCATCATTAGCAAATGCATTGCTGATTATAAACATAGGATCCATCTTAATTAGTTCAAGCTAAAGTTTACTACAACCAGATTAGTGATTATAGAATTTTCTTAGCCATCTTCTTAAAACCATAGGAATAATTCTTCACATACAATCATAACACAATTCCAACCTCATTACCAATAATATGAAACTCTAGCCATAATTAAATTATATGTGAGTAATCACTATGAATAAGCACTAGCACAATAGAATATGTTCACCTTCACATGTTCTCAATTTCAAATTCTTTAAAACAGAATTGATTCCTAAATTTAAAAGGCAATTGAGATGAACCCTAAATCTATAACTATTTTAAATTTTGAGTGGTGTCTCATGAGAACATAAAATTAATCAATTATAAAATGGTTGTTTAAAAACAAAACAATACAGTGAGAAACATTATCAAATTGTTTTGATATTCAAATAATTTAGAACCTGCAAAAGAATCCAGAAATCAATTTGAATTCAAATAGCAAATTCAAATCAGAATATAAAAACAGAAAATAGAAAAGAAAATAGAAAACAGAGAGAGGGGGGGCTTACCAGGCTTACCTCTTCGTCGCAGCCCAGCACCGCACCCGCCGAAGCAGGCCAACGCAGCCCAGACGCGGCCCAGCCCAAAGCCACATACCGATTCGATTGCTTTAAAATTCGTGCGAGAGGAAAAACGACGTCGTCGTCGTCTCCGAGCTCGACAGCGCGGAGGCGCCAGTAGACGTTGTCCCCGACGAGGATAAGAACGCCGCCGGACGCTGCAGGCATACCCAAAGCTCTACCTAAATGATTCGCGTCCGAGCTTATCCTGGAGGAAAAGATCTTCGTCAATAGGAACCCTCCAGACACCGCCACCTCTCCGATCATGGCCGTCGCCGTGTCGAGGCCTCGAAGCCTCTCTTGACCTATAAATTGGTGGAGAGCATCATCGTGTAGTCCTTGTTCTTCTCCACCCTCTCAATCCTTATCTCGAACCCTCTATCTCTCACTAGAACCACCGCCATGGCCAGCCAGTTCTCCGGCTAGCCGTCGATAGAAGCCACCCCGGAGTCCACCGTTAGGTCGAGGAGATGCGCCGTGTCTCAGGGAGCATCCTCGTGGAAGGAATCGAGGAGAGGGGGTCTCAGCTGTCGCCAATCGACCGTTCCCTTTCATCGGCATTCCGCAGAAAATTGAAGATTGTCGTCATCCTCGCCTCCGGCAGACTCCGTCGAGCATCTTGGAAGCATCAAGGTGAGCAGGCGCGTCGAATGAGCTATCCCTTGCTTCCTAAAGTGCATCCTAGCGTTAGTTCAATAGTTGGCCGGACTGCGCCGCCGCAGATGAGTTCGCCGGAGCAACTCCGGTGACCTCCAGGTGGTGGCGTTGACACTATCCTGCTCAGAATCAAGTCGCGGTTCGAACGCAACCATCCGCGCATCTCGGGGGAGCCACTGTAGAGGCGGCGCCGTCGTCCCGCAGTCGCCGGCGTCTTGCCGTCGTCGTTGCCAACGTGGCAGTAGGGTCCCACATACGTGTTGACTGGTCGTTGCCAACGTGGCAACTGACCGAGTCAACGGTCCCACCTGTCTGTGACTAGGGGTAGAAATGAACGGGTATGTTTAGTATTTCGTTTAAATTTCAAATTCCAGAATAATACAGAAACTTTGCGAAATTCTAGAAAATTCATTTCAACTCAGAAAAATATAAATAATATATCAAAATGCTCACAAAAATAAACTCTATTCAAATAAAATATAAAATAAAAATGTGTGTAAAAATAAAAAATTCACTTATTTTTAACTTTGTTAATTATGCCTTTTCAATTGTTTTGAATCCAATTTGAATTCAATAATTAGTGAAGTTTAAAAATTAAATATTAGATATTCAGTAACTAAATAAAATATTAAGATTAGTTTTCTTTATCATATTTTCATTAACTTAATTATTAGTGGTAATTCATAAACCCTAATTTGAAAATTCTAATTTACTACTTTCTTAAATAATAATAAGTCAAGAAAATATTAAAAGCCAATATTAATTTAGTAACTTAAATATTGTGAACTTAAATAATTTTAATTTGCAAGTTATTACTTTTAAAACCTAGTAATAATTGTTAAACCCTTATTTCTGAATTAAACCTAATTAGGAGTTACTCTAATTATTAATTCTTGTGAAAATTAATAAAATGCTAAAACCATTATTAATTTTGTTGTAAAGTAATTACATACCACACCTATATTGCCAATCATCATTTTAGGATTTATACCATAATTTAGAAACCCTAGTTTCAATTTGAGTAAGACCTTGATCCCATTAGTTCATGTGATCATTCCACCTTAGAAGCAACTCTAAAACCCTAGTTATGTGTCACATGTGATCATGTGAGATTTAATTGACATATAGAACCCTAATAAGCAACAATTGAATGCATGCTTATGATCCACTAGCATAAAACCAAGTCACACGAGATTATCATTTCATGTTCCTATTCTTAGTTAAAACCTATATGATTCACTAGTATCACCTAGGTATAAACCCTAGCTTGTTACCACATGTTAGTACCATTTATCATCAATCCTAGGTACCATACCATTAGGATTAACCTCAACCATCAAACCCTAGTTAAACCATGATGAGAAACCCTAATACCAATCTTGTGTAGTAATGCACATCACATGCTCCTATTCCAACTCAACCCTACTTAGGAAATGATAAACCACTTAGCTGGGCAACCATTAGAAATTACTTAGTTAAGTAGTTGTGAAACCATAGTAAACCCTAATAGCTAATTTATAAACCATCTTAAACAACCATCCTTTGATATGATGCTTAGAAGAAACCATAGCAATAAAACTACCAATACTTGCTATATAGAAACCCATTCCAAGTTAAGAACCAACTAGTTCCTATTAGTGGAACTAAATGAATTCAATAGTAAACCCTAGAAAGCCATAGCTCCTATATATGTATAATTCATATTCTTATTTAACCTGTTCTTCAAAAGTTATTCTTTTGAAGTACAAATGTCAATCAAACCTTAGAAGCCTTAATCCTTCTTTGAAATACTAAATGTTTCTTAAACAACATGTTCTTCAAAAGTTATTCTTTTGAAGTATAGTATAAGTAATCATCAACCACGTCCTGTAGAACTAAAAATTGACAACTGTTCTTCACATATTATTCCACTACTATTTCTTATGTGTATGATTGTTATGATGTCTTATATCATTTGATTATGATGCTAATATAACCAAACCCTAATAAGAACCTTGTTTGAGAACCATTCTAAAAGTGCAACAAACCCTAAATAAATCTTTACAACTCATCAATCTTAAATCATCGAGATTAGGTTACGCTCGGGACGATTGCATCTCATACTATGCATTATAGCATCTTTGCCAGTTCTTTAAACATTGTCCTTACCGGACGATGATGGTATTTCAGAATTTGGAGTTATCACGTATCTAAGCTTTTGCCTGCATAATCTTGCAGTCAAGAAAGACAAGTTCATCGCTTGCTCATGTCATTTGATTATTTTTATCAAACTATATGCAAAGTACTATACTTATCACTCATGCATTGAAAAGCAAAATATTATTTTCCAATTATGAATATGACTATGTGGTGGGCAATGGGACCATGGTATGTGTTGATATGGTGGAGGTTCCATTGCAATGGGTTATATCACCCTAGGATTAATTACCAATGCCGTCCAGTGATTCTAGCGCCGTACATATCGCGTTGACCATAAGATCTATAATGGCTCTGGGGAAGCCAGCCGTATCTTTTCCCTTCTGCACGCCAACGGATCAGAGAGCTGGTGGGGTGTTGGAGGCACTGCCGCAATAGGTTGGGAAATCCTTTTAAATCCCCATCCATTAGTGATGATAAGCTCTACGATCTATGAGGGATTGTCCGGAGTACACCATGAGTAAAGCCGTATTATCGGGGAAGTCTTTGGAGGTGTAGGGTCGGACAAAAGGGTGGGTTTGCAGTCGCGGAGAAGGCGGTGTGGGCTTGGATCTTACACCTGGCCTCACACCAAAGGAAGTGTGGACGAGCATGCTACTCGGTTGGCAACAAGGATAAGTTCTCTTATGGGAAAAGGAACGCACCTCTGCAGAGGATACTGAATTGTGACTGTCACTCCCTGTTCCGGGAAGGGAACTGCGAACGCGGCAGGAAAGGAACTCCACGAAGTTCTGGTCAACCTGTGAAGACTGACGGGCATAGTTTTCAGAATAAAATAAACCTTTTGAAGAAATGTTTACAAAAACTTGCATTGGCCTATGACTTTCTGGTCTGTGGCTGTAGCTAGTGCATGATACACCTATTTCCTAATATGAACTTGTTGAGTACGCTCGTACTCATCCCACTCTTAAATCCCCTGCTTAGCTATGGAGGCACCGAAGAAGAAACTACCGTGGAACTCGAAGACAAAGGAGTCAACTACAACAAAACGAAGAAGCCAATCAAAGAAGTCAATGGAGTCAATTTCTGCATCAGCTAGAGTGGAAACTTAGACTATTAATAGAAGGGAACATTTCCCTAATCCTAGCACCTAAGTAGCTAGATGTCTATAGCAAGCCTAGTAGTTCTTTAGCTAGATTTAGCAATAAATTAGACTACGAGTCGTTCTTCTGGAGCTTTATTTGAACTTTTACCTCAATGTAAAGTAGGAGGCTATGTTGATCTTATGTAAACAGTTCGTGTGTACTTCTATAGACATACCTTGGACTCGCATATGTTTCTGTTGTACCACTCTGAGGGATGTAATATGAGTGGACGGTGTTTCACTTGTGTTATGTCAACGACTTGTGTACTACACCATGCAGTGGTACGCTGGGTCATCACAGCTGGTATCAGAGCAAATGCTTTGACCTTAGGATTAAAACCCTTTAAAGGAGACCTATAGGTTTGGTAGTGTCTATAGGAAGTTGTCTTAGCCAAACCAACTATTCTTTTGACTTGAGATGGGTATTCACTTGAGAATAATCCTGACACACTTGAGTCAATATTTCTTATCTATTTTCTTAAGTGAAGTTAGTTAGTTATCTTGCTTCATTCCAAATAATTAGAACACCATTGAAGCTTAAGATAATTGGGTGGTAGTAGACCACAGTTGGTATACAACACATGGTAGTCCAAAGAGAGGATACAACCATAAGGAAGATATCCTATTGGAAGATGTATACCAAGTCATGTTATAGTTAAGTAAGAGTCATTTAAAATGTCAAATGACGAATGTTAAGTAATGTAGATAAGTAATATGATGTAGTATATACCTATGATGAGTCAATCATAGGAGGTAAGGAAGAGTGATAGGAGTCATATAAGTCTACTTTTCATGGTAGAGTTGGTAATCATATATGATTCACTTGAGAATCAAGATGTGATGGAGTAGAACATCATAAGTATGATAACAGAAGTATGATAAGGAGTAGGATTTAAGGAATAGTTCGAAAGCTTAGGCCTTAAAATCCTAATAACTGTACCAAGTATGTGGGAACCATAGTACTTAATTTAAAGAAGGCTTATTCAGAGCATATCACATAGAGAAATCCTAGAGTTATAGGTGGTATATTCTAAACAGTCATGTGATTAGAGTAAACATGTTAGAACTAATTGTATTATAGGAAGTAGTCCTCAATAGCACATATATATGGTATACTATTCTGTTAGTACTTCCAAAGAAAACTAGGTTAACTCCAACTATCCCAGGCCATTTTGTTTCAAGTTTGTCTTATTGCAAATGTGCAATTTAGATAAATGTTGAGACCACTAGTAGAAATTCACGTATTGTGCTAAGTATCACATCTTAAACCTATCTTATGTGGTGTTATATATTACACATTTGATCCTGATGTTTAGGGATGTCTTACCCAACTATTGTATTCAGGCATATAAGGATGTGTATTATAAACACAAAGCTGAATCTTCTTGGATTTTATTGAATTTTCATTGATTGACTAGATCCATACATGAAGTTTGACTTTGATATGCAAATGCATGTTGCAATATCAAGCTCTTACTTGATGTTATAGGTCTAGAGGGTAAAGGTATTCGTGTGAGGAAGTGACGAGTTCTGAAGATTTTAAAGTCAAGATGAAGGTTCACTAGATGAAGGAAGTCAAATTGTGGGGAGCAACCACAATACTCTAAAGGAAAGACCAATCAAACTCACTTTTATCCTTAATCAAGGAGTACTTCAACATGGAAGTATCATGGAAGTGAGAAAAATAGTGAATATGGAGGAGTAGAAGTAGAGCCATATTCATGCTGGAAAAAGGGAATGCAAGTGAAGACGCTTACAATACTATTTTCATAGTGTCAACAAGTGGTTATTTTGCAAAACAAACCCTAGAAGAAGGAAAATAGACAAGTGAAGTCGCAACTTGTATCATCAGACCACAGCTGATATAGGATAGTCATGAAAAGAAAGTATGTGAAGTGAGGTATATCTTAACTAAAACTATAAAAGTAGCCACAACTGGTAGGTAGAAGTTGACTAGAACCATAACATAGCCACAGCTGGTATCCAATAAGCCACATCTGGTACTAGGTAATCTGCAGCTGGTACCAGATAGCCACAGCCTGAACATTTCTTTACCTAAAAGAAAAGGGGATTCCGCAGCTAGTATTTCACAGCTGGTATTCCATAGCTAATAAATATTTAGTCGGAGGATTCGCATCGGATATTCACAACTGTGTGGATACACCGCAAAGAATTTTTCGTGAGACTTTAGAAAGGTACAAAATATGAACCAGACTTAAACCAACTACCTAACCTTGGAGTTTAATGATTAGAAGAAAGGAAGTTTGAAGATCATTAGTAAATTCCAAGGGGGAGAGGAAGGTTGAATGAGAAGTATTAAGATATAATATTTGGAGTATGATGGACCAGGAAGAAGGTCTGAACTGAGAGGAAGTCCGATCTTATTTTGATAAGGTTGTTGGGAACTACCCCTATAAAAGTACTCTCAGGAGGTTGTCAGACCAGAAGCCAAGGTTCATATCTCGAGGAAGTAAGGGTTAGACCTTAACTTGAGTGGGTAATTGTAATTACTCGAAACCAAGAGAACTTAAGTAAGTCTTCGATAATGAAGTTGGAGGAAGAAGATATCGGAGAACAATAAGAAGATACTATACGAAGGAGTTTGACCAGACCAAAACTAATGATTATTAGAAAGATTCCTTTCATGGAACCTAAAGAAACCAAAAGAAAGATAACTAGTATAAACTAGAAGCCATGATGGGATGGACTAAATGAGTCTAATCCATTCGTATGACTAAACAACCAGGACCATGCCTATTGTAAACACCTTACGAAGTACAATTACTTTCGTTATGGTAGTAAGGGAAAACAATACCCTGCTTTAAATGAATCCTTTAGAATCGAGGTTTGAACATCGCAGCTGGTACACCATAGTGCCATATTACATCGCAGCTGGATTACCGCAGCTGGTAGAACCAAGTTTTGAGTACCCAAATAGGAAGATGTCACCACAACCATTAGTAAAGTCCATTAACACCATAAGATGTCTTAATCCAAGAATCTTTGGATAGTAAGCCTAGAAGCTTAGAGTGTTGGAAGAAATCATAGAATTGAAGAAAGTATCAGTGCCAGACATCAGAAGATTCATGAAGGATCTGGACAAGGGATATATTCAATTATATCTAATGAGATCACCATGGAGTTGAAGGATGGTGATCTGTTCAAGACATTTCAACATTCCGAAACATGAGAGCGTTCGAACTTCGGGACGAAGTTCAGTTTAAGGGGGAGAGGCTGTAATATCCCAGGTTTAGAGGCAATAAAATGAGAGAACACCAAAGTGTGCATTGCATTCATGCATAGAAAATCCGGGGAATTTTCGCGCTTCAAATAAAACTTACCACAGTAACTGAAGTTTCACTTGACTTGCTGGAATTGAAGTAGATCATCAAGTCAAGCGCTATAAACTTCACTGTGATCTTTGCTAAACCCTTATTTTGGGTAGACATAATTTGATCCATAGGTTGGATCAAAAAGGAACCAGAACTATTACACAACACTTAAAAGTTAGCAACTACCTTAGTGTGTAATTTAATTCACTTATAAATAAGGTAAACCACAGGGTCTAAAGTGCATAAAAGCCACACATTCTTATTTAAATCATAACTTATTAAGTATATGGAATATCATAAAACTAAATCCATTTACATTACGAATTATAGTTCAAACTATTTGAATAAAATTAACTATGAGTACTTTGAAACTCATATGACCATGCCTTGGTGAAATCAAACAACAACTATCCAAATTTGAGGAATAACCTTCAACTTTCACCTTTTCACCAATATTATAATATAAATCCAATCAAATATAATATAGTGACTCATCAACAATAATAAAACCATCCACAAGATATTTAGTAGCAAATGCCACTTGGCTATCCAAAAATAAATCATATGAGGGGATAAGGATCATGCCACATGAGATGAAAATATCTACATGACTTGCTTTCCAAGCTTTGCCACCTCATGCTCAAAGGATTGCTATGGATGAGGACATGACAACCAAGCACCTTATTCACCAAACCAAAACAAGAGTCACCATCTATGTGTCATGATACTAGAGCTTGCCCAAGCCTATAAATAGAGCCACACCCTTCATCCATTTGCTCACCTTGTAGCATGATACAAGGAAGAAAACACATAGAGCCACTCCATGTGAATTAGTTAGGATCTAGATGAACAAGCTAGGAGGTGGAGGCATACCACAAGATGCAGGTTTATCAGATTTCCTGAAGAACAAGCTACAGAATATTGCAAGGTAGAATCCCTAGGCAAACCATATCTTTAGAGGATCATATCATCATATCTTGAGTAGGACCTTAGGCTATCCCAAGACATTGAGAAGTGAGAGAAGTTATAATACTAACCATAGCAATGTTCATACAAGAATATTAGAGAAGTATTAATCCTAGTTGAGTATCACATTGGTGATCATAACTAAAACCCTAAGCCATATTTGAATTCCAATCCAAGCATCACTTTGGATCATAAGTAGAACCCTGCCATGCCTCATGCCTATTTAATACTTCAATTAGTGAAGCATCACCAAAACCCTAAACCTTTCACCTAGGAATTACTTCACATAAAATATCGAACTCTACCTTTCCATCCTAGTAGACCAAATGAAGTAGTGTTATATAAATTAAACCATCATTAGCAAATGCATTGCTGATTATAAACATAGGATCCATCTTAATTAGTTCAAGCTAAAGTTTACTACAACCAGATTAGTGATTATAGAATTTTCTTAGCCATCTTCTTAAAACCATAGGAATAATTCTTCACATACAATCATAACACAATTCCAACCTCATTACCAATAATATGAAACTCTAGCCATAATTAAATTATATGTGAGTAATCACTATGAATAAGCACTAGCACAATAGAATATGTTCACCTTCACATGTTCTCAATTTCAAATTCTTTAAAACAGAATTGATTCCTAAATTTAAAAGGCAATTGAGATGAACCCTAAATCTATAACTATTTTAAATTTTGAGTGGTGTCTCATGAGAACATAAAATTAATCAATTATAAAATGGTTGTTTAAAAACAAAACAATACAGTGAGAAACATTATCAAATTGTTTTGATATTCAAATAATTTAGAACCTGCAAAAGAATCCAGAAATCAATTTGAATTCAAATAGCAAATTCAAATCAGAATATAAAAACAGAAAATAGAAAAGAAAATAGAAAACAGAGAGAGGGGGGGCTTACCAGGCTTACCTCTTCGTCGCAGCCCAGCACCGCACCCGCCGAAGCAGGCCAACGCAGCCCAGACGCGGCCCAGCCCAAAGCCACATACCGATTCGATTGCTTTAAAATTCGTGCGAGAGGAAAAACGACGTCGTCGTCGTCTCCGAGCTCGACAGCGCGGAGGCGCCAGTAGACGTTGTCCCCGACGAGGATAAGAACGCCGCCGGACGCTGCAGGCATACCCAAAGCTCTACCTAAATGATTCGCATCCGAGCTTATCCTGGAGGAAAAGATCTTCGTCAATAGGAACCCTCCAGACACCGCCACCTCTCTGATCATGGCCGTCGCCGTGTCGAGACCTCGAAGCCTCTCTTGACCTATAAATTGGTGGAGAGCATCATCGTGTAGTCCTTGTTCTTCTCCACCCTCTCAATCCTTATCTCGAACCCTCTATCTCTCACTAGAACCACCGCCATGGCCGGCCAGTTCTCCGGCTAGCCGTCGATAGAAGCCACCCCGGAGTCCACCGTTAGGTCGAGGAGATGCGCCGTGTCTCAGGGAGCATCCTCGTGGAAGGAATCGAGGAGAGGGGGTCTCAGCTGTCGCCAATCGACCGTTCCCTTTCATCGGCATTCCGCAGAAAATTGAAGATTGTCATCATCCTCGCCTCCGGCAGACTCCGTCGAGCATCTTGGAAGCATCAAGGTGAGCAGGCGCGTCGAATGAGCTATCCCTTGCTTCCTAAAGTGCATCCTAGCGTTAGTTCAATAGTTGGCCGGACTGCGCCGCCGCAGATGAGTTCGCCGGAGCAACTCCGGTGACCTCCAGGTGGTGGCGTTGACACTATCCTGCTCAGAATCAAGTCGCGGTTCGAACGCAACCATCCGCGCATCTCGGGGGGCCCTGTAGAGGCGGCGCCGTCGTCCACTGGTCGCCGGCGTCTTGCCGTCGTCGTTGCCAACGTGGCAGTAGGGTCCCACATACGTGTTGACTGGTCGTTGCCAACGTGGCAACTGACCGAGTCAATGGTCCCACCTGTCTGTGACTAGGGGTAGAAATGAACGGGTATGTTTAGTATTTCGTTTAAATTTCAAATTCCAGAATAATACAGAAACTTTGCGAAATTCTAGAAAATTCATTTCAACTCAGAAAAATATAAATAATATATCAAAATGCTCACAAAAATAAACTCTATTCAAATAAAATATAAAATAAAAATGTGTGTAAAAATAAAAAATTCACTTATTTTTAACTTTGTTAATTATGCCTTTTCAATTGTTTTGAATCCAATTTGAATTCAATAATTAGTGAAGTTTAAAAATTAAATATTAGATATTCAGTAACTAAATAAAATATTAAGATTAGTTTTCTTTATCATATTTTCATCAACTTAATTATTAGTGGTAATTCATAAACCCTAATTTGAAAATTCTAATTTACTACTTTCTTAAATAATAATAAGTCAAGAAAATATTAAAAGCCAATATTAATTTAGTAACTTAAATATTGTGAACTTAAATAATTTTAATTTGCAAGTTATTACTTTTAAAACCTAGTAATAATTGTTAAACCCTTATTTCTGAATTAAACCTAATTAGGAGTTACTCTAATTATTAATTCTTGTGAAAATTAATAAAATGCTAAAACCATTATTAATTTTGTTGTAAAGTAATTACATACCACACCTATATTGCCAATCATCATTTTAGGATTTGTACCATAATTTAGAAACCCTAGTTTCAATTTGAGTAAGACCTTGATCCCATTAGTTCATGTGATCATTCCACCTTAGAAGCAACTCTAAAACCCTAGTTATGTGTCACATGTGATCATGTGAGATTTAATTGACATATAGAACCCTAATAAGCAACAATTGAATGCATGCTTATGATCCACTAGCATAAAACCAAGTCACACGAGATTATCATTTCATGTTCCTATTCTTAGTTAAAACCTATATGATTCACTAGTATCACCTAGGTATAAACCCTAGCTTGTTACCACATGTTAGTACCATTTATCATCAATCCTAGGTACCATACCATTAGGATTAACCTCAACCATCAAACCCTAGTTAAACCATGATGAGAAACCCTAATACCAATCTTGTGTAGTAATGCACATCACATGCTCCTATTCCAACTCAACCCTACTTAGGAAATGATAAGCCACTTAGCTGGGCAACCATTAGAAATTACTTAGTTAAGTAGTTGTGAAACCATAGTAAACCCTAATAGCTAATTTATAAACCATCTTAAACAACCATCCTTTGATATGATGCTTAGAAGAAACCATAGCAATAAAACTACCAATACTTGCTATATAGAAACCCATTCCAAGTTAAGAACCAACTAGTTCCTATTAGTGGAACTAAATGAATTCAATAGTAAACCCTAGAAAGCCATAGCTCCTATATATGTATAATTCATATTCTTATTTAACCTGTTCTTCAAAAGTTATTCTTTTGAAGTACAAATGTCAATCAAACCTTAGAAGCCTTAATCCTTCTTTGAAATACTAAATGTTTCTTAAACAACATGTTCTTCAAAAGTTATTCTTTTGAAGTATAGTATAAGTAATCATCAACCACGTCCTGTAGAACTAAAAATTGACAACTGTTCTTCACATATTATTCCACTACTATTTCTTATGTGTATGATTGTTATGATGTCTTATATCATTTGATTATGATGCTAATATAACCAAACCCTAATAAGAACCTTGTTTGAGAACCATTCTAAAAGTGCAACAAACCCTAAATAAATCTTTACAACTCATCAATCTTAAATCATCGAGATTAGGTTACGCTCGGGACGATTGCATCTCATACTATGCATTATAGCATCTTTGCCAGTTCTTTAAACATTGTCCTTACCGGACGATGATGGTATTTCAGAATTTGGAGTTATCACGTATCGAAGCTTTTGCCTGCATAATCTTGCAGTCAAGAAAGGCAAGTTCATCGCTTGCTCATGTCATTTGATTATTTTTATCAAACTATATGCAAAGTACTATACTTATCACTCATGCATTGAAAAGCAAAATATTATTTTCCAATTATGAATATGACTATGTGGTGGGCAATGGGACCATGGTATGTGTTGATATGGTGGAGGTTCCATTGCAATGGGTTATATCACCCTAGGATTAATTACCAATGCCGTCCAGTGATTCTAGCGCCGTACATATCGCGTTGACCATAAGATCTATAATGGCTCTGGGGAAGCCAGCCGTATCTTTTCCCTTCTGCACGCCAACGGATCGGAGAGCTGGTGGGGTGTTGGAGGCACTGCCGCAATAGGTTGGGAAATCCTTTTAAATCCCCATCCATTAGTGATGATAAGCTCTACGATCTATGAGGGATTGTCCAGGAGTACACCATGAGTAAAGCCGTATTATCGGGGAAGTCTTTGGAGGTGTAGGGTCGGACAAAAGGGTGGGTTTGCAGTCGCGGAGAAGGCGGTGTGGGCTTGGATCTTACACCTGGCCTCACACCAAAGGAAGTGTGGACGAGCATGCTACTCGGTTGGCAACAAGGATAAGTTCTCTTATGGGAAAAGTAATGCACCTCTGCAGAGGATGCGAATTATTATTTGTCACTCCTGTTCGGAAGGGAGCTATGACGCGGCAGAAAGGAACTCCACGAAGTTCTGGTCAACCCGTGAAGACCGACGGGCATAGTTTTCAGAATAAAATAAACCTTTTGAAGAAATGTTTACAAAAACTTGCATTGGCCTATGACTTTCTGGTCTGTGGCTGTAGCTAGTGCATGATACACCTATTTCCTAATATGAACTTGTTGAGTACGCTCGTACTCATCCCACTCTTAAATCCCCTGCTTAGCTATGGAGGCACCGAAGGAGAAACTACCGTGGAACTCGAAGACAAAGGAGTCAACTACAACAAAACGAAGAAGCCAATCAAAGAAGTCAATGGAGTCAATTTCTGCATCAGCTAGAGTGGAAACTTAGACTATTAATAGAAGGGAACATTTCCCTAATCCTAGCACCTAAGTAGCTAGATGTCTATAGCAAGCCTAGTAGTTCTTTAGCTAGATTTAGCAATAAATTAGACTACGAGTCGTTCTTCTGGAGCTTTATTTGAACTTTTACCTCAATGTAAAGTAGGAGGCTATGTTGATCTTATGTAAACAGTTCGTGTGTACTTCTATAGACATACCTTGGACTCGCATATGTTTCTGTTGTACCACTCTGAGGGATGTAATATGAGTGGACGGTGTTTCACTTGTGTTATGTCAACGACTTGTGTACTACACCATGCAGTGGTACGCTGGGTCATCACACCTTGGTGCTGCACGTCTCCCGCGCCGCTAACGCAGCCGGCGAGAAGGCCACCGGCCTGCTTGGACGGATCACCGCGTTCCAGCGCGAAGGCCGGGAGCTGGGGCACTTGCTGCCCTATGCGGAGAAATGGAACGCCGCGGACATGTCCAAGGCGACCCGCGGCCTGGGCAAGGACCGGCTACCGGCGCCTGACCCTGTTGGTGCGCGGTGCTCAGAGGAGCACTTCATGCGGCTGCGTCGGGCCGTTAAAGAGCTGGACAGCGCGTGGTTCGATGCCACGAACAACATGATGGTAAGTCTCACAAAACCTGTTTTATTTTTTGATTTATCTTGGTTCCTCTCTTTCTGGCTTTTTTCTATCTTTCCTTGAACTTTCAACTTATGCCGGTTTCTCTTTTTTGCTGAATCTTGTCTATCCTCCCAGTCCCCGAGTTTCGTGTTGAGAGTGTAGCTCTTAGCGCGAAACTTAACTAGAAACGCGCGAAACCGGCATAGCCAGTCTCCGAGTTTCGGGTTAAGATCTTTGCTCTTAGCTAACATCATTTTCTCGAACAGACCACGGCTGACGCTCGGAAGATCCTCTTTGAGGAGCTTCTTTGGGAGCACCGGGATCTCGCTGAGGCACATAGCAAGTGCCAAGGTAAATTTCTGCGCCTCCGGCATCTTTTTACCGAAAATCTTTCTTTCTCTCAATTCTTAACACTTATGATCTTCTGTTTCAATAGCTATCCCGGAAGCTTCTATTGAGGCCCTCAAGGCGCAGCTTGCCGCCGCCCAAGGTACAGCTTCCTGTTTTCCGGTTAACTTGCTTTCTTTGCATTGTACCAGTACAACCTGGCTAACACTTTCTTTCCGGGTTTCAGAGGAGAAGGACAAACTTATCCGGAAGCACCAGGAGGATCTGAGCGCCCAGAAGGCCAGCTATAAAGAGCTCAAGGACCAGCTTATCCAGCTTGGTCTTGATCATGCCAAGGCGCTAAAGGCTGCTGAGTCCGCGGCGGAGGCCAAGCTGAATGAGGCGCTGGAGGATGCCAGCAACGCCAACGTGGTGTTGCAGGCTGAGCTGGAAGAGGCCGCCAAGGCGCGGAAAGCAGCCGAGGACAAGGCCGCGCGGCTGGATGCGGAACAGAAGGAGTACGACCTTCTTGTTACGCAGACTGATGCGCTTGCCCTTCGTAAGTTTCTCTTTTTTCCTTTCCGGTTCCTGCTTATAAGCTTATCTGTTCCGGTAGCATGTACTTAGCTTCTTTTCTTTGTCTCGCAGGGCTCTTCCCGGACTCCCAGGCGCATGCTGCAAAGAAGGTTGGAGAGCGCCGGGTTGCCCAGGCATACAAGAATCTGGGTGCGCCATGGGACCCCTATGACCACCTGGTTGCGCTGAACGCGCGGGTCTCCCACATGCGCTGCGTGGATCGGAACCTTTCCGACGTTCCGCAGGTGGCCGCCCAGCTCTACAGGACTCTCTGGCCCGGAGAAGAAGTGCCAGACCGCTTCTCCCTCATCTGCGATCGCCTGAAGGGTGCCGGCCGAAGGATCCGGGAGTGGCAGTGCTCTGCTGCCCGTGCCGGAGCAGACTCAGCGCTTCGCGTTGCCTGCTCCTGGTACCCGGAGCTGGACCTGGACGCCCTCACCAGTGTGCGCGAAGGGGCTCCAACCGACGTGGACCCGGTCCTCACCGCTAAGCGGCAGGATCGCGCGTACCACATCGCGGAGTTCGCTGAAATGCGCACCTTCATCCCCCCTCCTCCAGACGTCAAGGACTATCTGAGCGACGAGGAGGAAGATGAAGACGCTGATGAGGCCGGAGCCGGTGACGCGCCTCCAGAGGGTCCTGACGCCAAAAACGCTCCTCCTGAAGCCCCTGTTGCTTGAACTTTATCTGAATGTTGCCTGTGATATGCTTGTCCTGTTGCACTTGGAAACATTGCCCGTTAAATTCTACCCCGGTATGCCGGGGTTTATGATGTAAGATAATACTTAACTTCTATTTTGGTTGTGGTACAATAGCTTATGCCGGTACGCTATACCGGTAGTTAATTAAGTTATGTTTGCCTTAGCACATTTGCTTGTTGATTTACTTTTTCTTGCACTGCAATGATTCCGAAATTGTTTCCGCATCCAATTTGATGCATACTTGGCTCTTTTGCTTTGGCTCTGCCTACCTTCTCTGGGCGTTTTTGGCGTATGAGCACAAAGTTCTTTTACCAAGCAAGCACTTTCTTGAACTTAGAAATAACTCGAAATTTTTGCAAAAAACCGGTATAACCGGGGTTAGTTAAATTTTCCGGATTGTTCTTTCCTGCTCTCCCTCTTCGCAGTTCATGTGCTTAGCCCCTACCGGTTTATCTTGCTTGCCATGAAGCCGAGTTACGGACAACAGCAGAGTCGAAGACTCCGGTAGGGTCTAGCACACTACTAAACCGGAAAGAAAAAACGTTCAATAAGCAACCGGTAAACTGAAAAAAAATAAACATGTTTCATGCAACCATAGTAAGGGTAGTCCCCGAGACTCATTCGAGGTTCCGACATCTTTTATTCATAGTAAATAAGGTACAAAAAGGAACTTCTTACACCACAACTTCAAGAGTAGAAAGGACGCAACAGTGCTATATTCCACGGACGCTTGGTCTCCTCTCCGGATCTGTCCGCCCTTCCTTTCCTCCATTCCTGTGCATCAATTAGGTAATAGGCATCATTGTGAAGAGCCTTGCTCACAATGAAAGGTCCTTCCCATGGGGGGGAAAGCTTGTGCCGGCCTTCAATGCGCTGCACTAGGCGTAACACCAGGTCTCCTTCCCGGAATACCCTCGGGTTAACCTTCCGGCTGTGATAGCGTCTGAGGTTTGGCTGGTAAATGGCTGTTCTTGCCAAAGCTAATTCTCTTGCTTCTTCTTGCAAGTCCACATCGTTTTCTCGGGCCTCCTTTACCTCTTCTTCGGTATAGAGTTGCACCCTTGGTGAATCATGGAGAATGTCAGTTGGTATGACCGCTTCTGCTCCATAAACCATAAAGAATGGAGTGTATCCGGTAGACCGGTTTGGAGTTGTTCTTATACTCCACAGTACAGATGGTAGCTCATCGAGCCAACACCCCGGCGATTTTTCCACCGCATCGATGAGTCTTGGTTTGATACCGGAAAGTACCAAAGCGTTTGTTCTTTCAACTTGGCCATTGCCTTGTGGGTGTGCCACTGAGCACAAATCCAACCGGATATTGTTGTCTTCACAAAATCTTTTGAACTCACCTTGAGCAAAGTTTGTGCCATTGTCAGTGATAATGCTATGTGGGTAGCCGTACCGCAAAATTACATCTTTTAAGAACTTCACCACTGTGCGCCCATCACATTTTGCAATGGGTTTCACTTCTAGCCACTTGGTGAATTTATCCACCATAACCAAGATGTGGGTCATGTTTCCCCTTGCGGTTTTGAATGGGCCAACCATGTCTAGGCACCAAACAGCAAACGGCCAAGTTAGCGGTATGGTCTTTAAACCGGATGCTGGGGTATGATTTTGCTTGGCGTACCTCTGGCACCCATTGCATTTTCTTACCAGATCCTCCGCATTTTCCAAGGCCATTGGCCAATAGAACCCATGCCGGAACACTTTTGCCACTAGCGCCCTTGACGAAGCGTGATGCCCACATTCTTCTCGGTGAATTTCCTCGAGCATTTCTTTTCCCTCTTCCAGTTCCACACACCTTTGGAGGACACCGGTAACACTTCTCTTGTACACCTCTCCATTGATGATGGTGTAAGCTTTGGACCTCCTCTGGATCCTTCTAGACTCATTTTCGTCAATCGGCAAGGTGCCGTTGATCGGGAATTCCTTAATAGGTTTAACCCATGATGGTGCCTCCCGAACCAGGAACACCGGTACGTCTATGTCCATGTTATCCACCAGTATTGCTTCTTCCGGTACCGGCATAACAGTCCCCGAGCCTACCGGAGCAGTCCCCGAGCTTGCCGGGACAGTCCCCGGGTTTCCTTCGTCGATATCCATTTGTACAATATGTGATTCCGGTACAAAAATTGACTCCGACTCCGGACTCGGTTTGATCGATGGTACTCTTAAGTGTGCTAAGGCTATTCCGGGAGGAATTTCTTGCCTGGACGATCCCAGCTTGGACAAAGCATCCGCGGCTTCATTTTCTGCACGCGGCACATGGTGAAACTCACACCCTTCGAAAAATCCGGCAATCTTTTGCACGTGAAACCGGTACGAGGCCATGTCGGCATCTTTTGCGTCCCAATCTCCGGAACATTGTTGTACCACAAGATCTGAATCTCCGTAGCAAATGATCCGGTGTGCACCGATTTCTTTTGCAACCTTAAGCCCATGGATCAAAGCCTCGTATTCAGCGACATTGTTTGATGCCCTGAAATGCACTTGTAAAACATACCGGAGATGATCTCCCTTTGGTGAGGTGAGCACCACACCGGCACCTCGACCCTCTTTGAGTTTGGATCCGTCAAAGTGCATCTTCCAGTATTCTATCTTGTGTTCCGGCGGCTTGTATTGCATTTCCGCCCAATCGACCAAGAAATCAGCTAGAGCTTGTGATTTTATGGCATCCCTTCTTTCATACATCGGTACATATGGTGATATCTGAATCGCCCATTTTGCGATCCTACCGCTAGCATCTTTGTTGCACATGATATCGGAGACGGGTGCCTCATTCACCACCTTCATGGGGTGCTCTTCAAAGTAGTGCTTGAGCTTCGTGGCGGCCATGAACACGCCATAAGTCATTTTCTGGAAGTGCGGGTAGTTTTGCTTTGAGAGGGAGAGCACCTCGCTCAGGTAGTATACCGGCCTCTGGACGGTTTTTCCTTCCTCTTCTCTTTCTACTACTACTACCACACTCACAACCCGGTTAGTTGCTGCTATGTATAACAACATGGGCTCTCTTTCCAGCGGCGAAGCCAATATTGGTGCAGTGGCTAGCATCGTTTTTAGCTCCTTAAACGCCGCGTCTGCCTGAGGGGTCCAGACGAACGCATCGGATTTTTTCATCAGAGCGTAGAGTGGCAAAGCTTTTTCTCCTAGCCTGCTTATGAACCGGCTTAGCGACGCCAAGCTTCCGGTAAACTTTTGCACATCTTTTAGTTCCCGTGGAACAGTCATTCTTTCTATTGACCTGATTTTTACCGGATTTACCTCAATGCCCCGGCTTGACACGAGAAAACCGAGCAGCTTACCGGCAGGGACACCAAAGGTGCATTTTGCCGAATTAAGTTTCATCCGGAACCGTCTTAGGTTATCAAATGTTTGCCGAATGTCATCGATTAAGGTGTTTTTTACCTTAGTTTTTATCACAATGTCGTCCACATATACTTGCACATTCTTTCCAATTTGATTAAACAAGCATTTTTGCATACAGCGCTGGTACGTTGCACCAGCGTTGCGCAAACCGAAAGGCATAGTAACATAGCAATAAGCCCCGTGCGGGGTAATGAACGCAGTTTTTATTTGATCTTCCTTTTTCAAGGGGATTTGGTAGAAACCGGAATACGCATCCAGAAAAGACAACAACTCACACCCAGCAGTTGAATCAATCACTTGATCGATCCGCGGTAAAGGAAAAGGATCTCTTGGGCAAGCCTTGTTGAGGTTGGTGTAGTCGATGCACATGCGCCACACCTTTGGAGCTTTTGCCTCCAGGTTCTCATCTTTTTTCTTTTCGACCATTACCGGATTGGCCAGCCACTCAGTGTGCGTGACTTCCACAATGAATCCGGCAACCAGCAGTTTTGTCACTTCTTCTCCGATAATCTTCCTCCTATCCTCAGCGAACCGGCGCAAAGGTTGTCGCACCGGCTTGGCATCTTTCCAGACGTTTAGAGAGTGCTCAGCCAGCTCCCTCGGAACACCCACCAAGTCATCAGTAGACCAGGCAAAGATATTCCGATTCTCACGAAGGAAGCTGACGAGCGCGCTTTCCTATGCTTGATCGAGGCCGGCACCGATACGAACGGTGCGCTCTGGGTAAGCCGGATCCAGCACAATGTCCTTTGTTTCATTCGTCGGCTTGAATGCCGGTGAGCCTAAGTCTCCACTCATTGCCGCTAAACTCAACTGTGAGGACTGAGCCAGCGCAACTGCAGTTTGCATCCATCTTTTTTCCTCTGCGATCACCAGCGATTCCGCTAGATTTGATCCGGCAGATGCTGTTTCTAGTGAGACTCTAAAGTTTCCCACCACAGTTAAGGGTCCACGAGGTGCCGGCATCTTCATCTTGAGGTAAGCCGTATGAGTTGTAGCCATGAACGCTGCCAATGCTGGTCTACCCAACAATGCATGGTATGGGCTATCTAGGTCCACCACCTCGAACTCGACGTTTTCAACCCGGCAATTGTCACGTCCTCCAAACGACACGTCCACCCGAACTTTTCCTACCGGCACGCAAGACAAACCCGGAACGATTCCGTGGAACGTTGTACGAGTTGGCTGAAGCATATTTTCTGTTATGCCCAGCGTATGCATGGTGTGCCGGTACATTATGTTTATGCTGCTCCCATTGTCTATCAGCACTTTGCTGAACTTGACGCGAGTCGTTGGCCCTTTCATGATTGGGTCCACCACGAGAGCGTAACCTCCCGGGTTCGGCATGATTTTGGGGTGATCTTTGAACGACCAGGTGATTTCCTGATCGGACCACAGCATGTATTTTGGTATTGTCGGCATCACCGCGTTCACTTCCATGGAACGGCACGTAGGCTTTGCTTGTCTGTCGGCTCAGTGACGAACACGACACAGCACACGTCTGGATCCTCATAGACATTCCGGCCCAAAGGTGCCGGTGGAGGTGCTTGGCCATAGCCTTCTCCCACCTGATTGACTTGCTGGTACTGCTGCCTGTTCGGCTGAGGCTGTACCGGTAAAGCTTTTGGTCCAGTAAGTGGTGGTGGTGGCGGTAGCTGTTGCTGGCGCAGCATATCTTGTGATGGTGGCAACATTGTGGTGCACCCTTGTGCTTGCGCATCCTTTACTGCTCCCTTTTGCATCAAGTACTTGGTCCAAGAACAATCCTTCGTCAGGTGGTTTGATGGGTGAGCCGGGTTCGGCGTGTGCCACCGGCAAGGTTGATCCATGGCAGCTTCCATGGTGTATTTTACGGGTTCTTGCCAATTCTTTTTCTGGCCCCAGGGTTTCTTTTCGACCCATTGCTTCTTAGGACCCTCCCATGGCTGCGATCCGGTTTTCTGCCTCTGGCTACCGCTGGCATCAGAGTTTTCTTGCACAGCAGCAACTTGCTGCGGAGCGTACCTTCGATCCGGGAAATCTTCCCTTCTTTTGTTGCTCCGGTTGTCCCGGTATTGTTCCTGGCGCTGCTGAGGTGGGTTTGTCTGTTCCGGCTCAGCTTGCACCGCCGGTTGCATTGGGTCTTCCAACGCATAGTTATCCGCCACACGTATCATCTCCGCCAAAGTTGTTGGCATGTTTCGCTGCAGCTTTTGCCACAGAGGCGAACCTCGCCGGCATCCCTGGCTGAACCAAGCAATGGCTTGTGCTTCTATCACTCCTTCACAAGAGTTTCTAATAGAGTTCCACCGGGTCAGGTAATCCCGGTCTGTTTCCTGCGGGCGTTGCACGCACAAAGCGAGCTGCTGAGGCCTGTTGGGCCTTCGGTAGGTGCTACTGAAGTTACTTACAAAGGCTTCCTCAAAGTCCAACCAGCCATTTATGCTTCCTGCCGGCAAGTTGTTCAACCAGATTCTTGCCGGTCCCACTAAAAACGTTGGCACAATCCTCACGGCCCAACGCCGGTTTCCCCCTCCGGCTACACATCCTCCGCCACCAGCGACGTACACCGCGGTCACGTAATCTGCGAGCCAATCTTCCGGCTTAGTGGTGCCATCGTATGTTTTGGTGTCACGGGGCAACTGGAAGTTGCGAACCGGTGGTTGATCTTTCATGATCCTTGGGCCAAAGCACTTTGGACCCGGAGGACCTTCTGCCTCTATCATTTCAGATAGATATACTCTATCCAGACGGTGCCTCGCATCCCGTTCTGGTAGGTGTCTTTCTCCCACGCGCTCTCCCAAAGGATTTCGGTAAGCGGTGAATCTTGTCGAGTCAGCTTCATCGTAGCGTTCCGGTGCCGCGGCCCTTGCCTGCCGGTACCTTGGTGGAGGCATCTCCTCCTCATCATACGCTGCCCTTGCAGCTGGATAGTTTTGCCCGGTTTCATATCTACCGGCATGATTGTTTCCGGCATAGCCTCCTTTAGCGTAGCCTCGATCTGCCCCTTGGCTTTTTCTACCGGCATTGTGTTGCCCGGCTTGTTGTTTTCCGGCAAGAACCGGATCGTACACAGTCATCTGCTGTGCGTTCATCTCTTTTTCTCTTCTTCTGTCCGGATGGGGGGACGAAGCCTGCCCATGGGACTTGCTTCCGGCATTTCTTGTCGAACGCGCGGATTTTGAGGCCGCAGCTTTGTTCAGCTTAGCTAGCTGCTCAGCGTTTTACCGCTCGATAGTTTCCAGCAGCTCTCTAACACGCTCTTGCTGTTTTGCCAAAGCCTCTCCGGAAAGCGATTCATATAGATCTACTGCAGCCTTAGCAGCCTTTATAGTTTTATCCGGGCTACTGTACTTAGGTTTCTCTACAATGCTAACAGATGCAGAGGTACTTTTGCCGGCAAGAACTTCCTTACGCAGATCCTGATCTAGATTGCGAGCCTTAAGCCGGTTCTCCGGTATCCTAGCAGCATGAGCGCTAACAGAAGCAAAGCCATGGGCAGCGTTGTACTCACGTAAGGTTAGGTTCAGCTCGCGCTGCGCCCGGACGATGTCGGCGCCGTTCGCGAGCAGCTTCTGGCGTTGTGCCTCTAGCTCCGCCTGAGCCGCTGCCGGGTCGATGTTCTGCGCGATGGGCGTTGCCAGCACGTTCATCGCTGCTTGGAGTGTTGTTGCCGGTGGTGCGGATGATGCTCCCGCAGCTCCAGCGTCGCGTTCCAGCGGTGGCTTGGCCGCACGGGTCGAAGCCGCACGTCCAGCACCTTCATCCACGGCTTCCTTGCCTGCACCAACCACGCCGGTCATCATTACCTCGACGCTGCCGGCGGCGCGGCCAGCACAGAGCCATCTTGGTGGGTCCGGTGCCACCAGCACCGGCGAGAGGCGCTGGCGCACAGGGACGGTGTCGAAGTAGACGCGGTGGCTGCCGAACTCGATGATGCGGCCGTTCTTGGGGAAGATGCCGCCGTTGGCGAAGCAGCCCGCGTTATCGTTGATGAAGTCCATGGAGTAGAGGCGTTGGACGAGCGCAGACACCGTCCGCTCGCCGGCGACCTCGAGGATGCCCGCCCGAATATGAACTCCTGCAAGCGCCACTTCATGCCCCACGGTGGGCGCCAACTGTCGTCGTGGTGAACAGACAGATGCCATAGGATGGCTTAAGTTGGGGCCGAATGGACGCTAGAGGATTCGGGGGAGGGTTTGTGATTAGATGGGATGAACTTCCGGATGGTTTCCTCAAGAACTTAGCCAAGGCTAGAGGTTGAAGAAGAAAGACACAAGGAAGAACTCGCTCTAGATCATCTTCTTTACTGATCTCCACAGGTTACAAGTTTCTCAGTACCAGGGCTTTACTATGCGTACATGTGTTCGTCGCCCGTGAAGAGGGCTGCCCCCTCTCCTTATATAGGGGAGAGGGTGGCTTACAGGGCAAGAAATCCTAATGGCATCTTTGACTAGACAAACTACTTTACAAAGTTACTTTAATCATAGATGACACCGGGGTCTTCTTTAATCAGGGAGGCTGACGTCCTCCGGCTTCTTTCTTCGTCATCCTCCTCTTTATCGTCAGGCCTTCGTTTAAAGCTACTTTGCTTAGCTCATCTTTGTCCTCTAGCTCTGGAGAGAATCTTTGACCAGTTCTGCCGACATGCTCATCTTTCTGGTATCCCGGTATCTTCTTTACCCGGTTCCAGTATACCCCTCTTGGGGATACCGGTTTAGCTTCACTTAGCCAAACTCCTATCTTCGTGCTCCGGTATGAACATTAAACCGGTATCTTGATGGCCTAAACCATCCTGTTTGGCATGCCTTTGGCATACCGGGGGTGATCCCCCCAACAGCATTCATAACGTGTTTCATGTTGGGGTCCTCAAGAAGTACCATGGTCCGCCTCCGACAGGTCCTCCACAGCTTCCTCCGCTATTTCAGGGACGCGTTCATCCGACTCCAGTACAAGCATTGCGTGCGCGGATTGCTCGTGGAGTCCAGCAGGTGCTCATTCAATGGGAAGGCCAGCCTGCGTCTGCAGCGTCTTGGGAGGATGTCACCACATTTAGGGAGCGCTATTCAGACTTCCAGCTTGAGGACAAGCTGTTTCAGAATGGAGGGGGAGATGTCATGTGGGGCCAAGCCTACAGCCGTCGCAAGGGCAAGGGCCCTGCGGCCTCTTAGAGTCCTCCTAGTTTAAGTTAGTAGAGTTTAGGTATAATTGGAAAGGTTTAGTCCCGAAGAAGGTTACCCTGCCAATTACCTAAACTAGAGTTAGAGTTAGATGCAAATTCTGTAATTTGCTAATATATAAAGCCATCCCTATGCGTTTCAAGGAACAAGCAGAATTAATCCAATCTCTCACCTCTTGCTCCCTGCGCCTAGGCGCCTATCCTCACCTCCTTCTCCAACCATAGGCCGACGGGATTATCGCCCTAAGCCTCCCACCGATCACAACTACAACCTACGATCCAATCCTCCCCCAACCCGTGACATATGCTTTCAAAATTTGACAGTGAAATGCTTCAATCCCACAGAATACTGAAAACCAACACTTACCCTGTAAAAAATTAGTGCACCTACTCAAAAACTCCGTAAGTCTAACTAATAGGTCAATCTTGGACGACTGGATATATGGGAACAAAGAAGAAATACAGCTGCGGAGATTTATCATTCCCAGTTCAAGCGGAGAAATCCTGTGATATGCTTCTGAAATATCTATGTAATGATTTCATGATTAACCTGAGTAACAAAAATCAAGTTAAACAAATAAGGACTGAGAGCATGACCATCTGTGTAGTATTCTTATCCTAACAAAAACCAAAACAGATAACTAAACCAGAACTTATTTCAGATCACGGTAAAAGAAACAACATCAAAATCATAAAGCATATCTAAAAACAAAGGAGAACATTGAAGAATAATAAATATACTAAGTGAGCTGAAGGTATCATTTTTCCCAAAAGTCCATCTGATCCGCTGTCCAAGATCAGCAGGAGCTGCAGACAAATCCTAACGACAGCATTGGCAACCAGAAGTGTTTTTGATTGATGTAAATTGATATGGTCAAGTGATTTACTTTTCAGCCTATCAGTAGAAGCTTTTAGCTCATAACCAAGAAAAACAAGCTGAATTTCAAATCGGCGAAATCCAACGCTTTTAAGCAACCTCGTATTTTTCTGACGTAAAGTTAATAGGATCACAGTTGATATACATGACAGATGGATTTTGTTTTAGTGGACATCCAAGTCGGCTAAATATAATTGATAGACAGAACTCCTATTCTCATTTCCCCTTCAGGTCAGAAATGGCGTTGTGTATGTACCAATTGGTCGCAATTCTATGTCAGTTAAATTAAAATGGAACAAGAAAATATAATTTCAATCCCCTTTACTTCTGAACTCGGAAATATGCAAGAAAGCGCATGCTCAAAAAATAACCAAGCATTAGAGGGCAGACAATCATGGCATCATCACATATAAGTATATACACCAATAGCATCTATCTCAGTAGGAAAGAGAGCAAGCACTACACATGAAATTGCATGACTAATACGACTGTTCTGTAGGTTCCCTCATCGGCTACACCAACATATTTCAGACACAGAACAATGGTGAAGAACAGTTCAAAAATCTTACAAATCCAGTGGTCTCAAATTATTTAAGTCATGGGTTTGGCATATGCCTCTAGAAACAAAAGGCCTTTGCAGATGACCCCTACTGAATTGGGATGCACAAGCAACATTATTGCGTAATCAACACCAAAAGAATTAGAAATCTAACCTCAGTGAATTGAATGTGTGCCCGTGCAAATGGACTATCAATGCGGAGTTGATTGTTTGAGCATCCATACTCTCTTTCTCACAGACCAAAAGGTCAAGAAATGTCACCTATGATTAGAAAAATGCCTGAAGCATCCACTGGAGTGAATCGACAACGAGTCAGTGTATTCGTACTTTATGGCTGTGTCCACGGCGGAGTATCCCGGATCTGCATCTCGGTTGACATCAGATCACACGTGTGTTGTTACTCGTTACCTTTTAGACCAATCGGTCCAAATAATTCAGAATAACATGCATGACAGTTTTGCAGGTCGCACAGATGAGTGCTTTGCAGACCGGCAATATAGCTTGGTGGTCAACAACATCATCTTTGGTCCAGCTGAATCTTAAGTATCAACGGTAATAACACCCTGCGATGCTCCAAAAAGGTATGTGTTTACAGGTGTGTGTTTCTCTCTTTTCTTTCTTCTGTATGTTGTGCGATCTCGTATTTAGTTTCATCTTTCTTTCTATTTTTTCACTCATTGATGTGTGACGCATATGAGTACTGATCATCCTTCTGCCCTGTAGGTATTCGGCAAGGTGCCGCTTAGTAAATCTACCTGAAGTTCTTTTTTCTACCAGGCAATTTGATCTTTCTTGAATTGAAGGTTAACCGGTGTTTCCTGACATTAGCTTCTTTGTTATCCCCTTACAGCAATCGTCAGTTTTTGCTCTAATTTGTCTACTACGTCCCATCAAGTTTTTATTGACTATGTAATAATGTCAAATTTCTTATTTAGAAAAGTATAGGCTGTACCCCGGATTGCATTTCAGAAACCATACGAGTATCAATATTCACAGCAGCAAGACTACCGATTTTGGCAAAAGAGATGTTCTTTCTACTACCATACGTGTGTATTATATCTCCATGTTAGTGATCCAAATCTGTGTCATTTTTCTTTATTCTGGGAGAGGAGAAATGGAAACATTTAATGCGTCTACTTCCTTTCGTACGTGTCTCATAGAATTTCAGATATCTTATGTGTATTGTTGGGAAGTAAACTGCATTGTGTTGTTCTTGCTATTCTAGAAGAGATTGTTGAATATACCAATTGCCAGGAAATTGGTACCATATAAGAACAGATCAGATCAGTAGTTTATATGTACTATTACTTTACAATGGTAATGGTGCAAATAAATCCCACTGGCTGAGTAATCTCAGAGATTATTTGTACTGTTAAGACAGTATATCTAACACACTTTATAATTAGCATAGTATATATATAGTCTATCACAAATAGATTGTATTTGACACATTGCCCACTGTCATTTTCCAATGCCTGTAGATTAAACAAAAATATATATAAATGCTTTATATTATTTTAATTAATTCCCGCAGCAAAGCGCGGGGTATTATCTAGTATTTATTAGAACCTGAACCTACAAAACAGAGTCAAAAAACAAAATAATAGCGGATTAGTTCAAGAACTCAATTATGAAGAAATACTAAACTATAGGTAAGCTGCCTATTCGTCACTCTGTAGAGGCACTAATTATATTTCTCTTGTTGGTACTATCAAAAACTGGGTTTCATATGAACAAAAGAAAACCAATCAGTTGGAAACTTTCACTGATGAACCGGTCTATTTCAGCAACAGGCTGGGTGCCAGCTAGTATGCCTTTCTAATTATCAATGTTTCTTGTTTTACATTTAGATATTTTCTTTTGATCCATAATAAATAAAAATCTAAGAAATAATCCAGTCTTACTTCAAGGTAAATCACATCCCAGTATTCTGAATCTTAAGGAAGAAGCACATGACAACCCAGTCTTATTTCAAGGGGCACCACTGGTAGGGAGCACGCACGTAGATAAAGTTGCGTCTCCTTTAAACGATCTTTCAAATTTGCATGGAATTACTGAATGAAGGTCAAAAAATACAACCAATCAACAGAGCATAGTTTTAAGCCATGTTGTGACAACGAAGTCAACCCGAATCATTCGACTGCTTTCCAATTATTATGAACTCAACAGTTAATCGGCTAGATTTCAAATACTAAAAACAGAATAAAAACCAAACATTTGAGTATAGATGAAATTTCATAGATCAAGAAAAGATTATCGTGAACAAATTTTTATTAGAACCATCTTAAAGCCTTATAGTATAGTTTAACATCACGTGTTAATTTAAAATATCCACGTCCTTTGACTAACCTAAAGCACAGTCACCGTCAAACTAAAAATGATTATATGTATATCTGGCATGAATCACAGAGATGAGAAAGCACCAGAGATGCCTTCCTCAATTTCACGGATAAATGCACTTAATTGCAGTACATATGTTTGCAAGCATTGAACAACAATAGCATGTTTAGCCGAATACAATGATACCAGACACCTGATAATTAGAATTGATCCTTAAAGAACCTCAAACTATGGATATAAAGGAGCCTCTAATATCTGCAGTAGAGAATATTTACTACAAGCACATACGCGCTAGCTGCAATGTTACTCGGTTGGTTTGTAAACAATGATTAACTGAAAAAGATATTCCTCTTCTAGTTACTCTCACGATGAGAAAAATCCATAAATTCAATGAGACCTTTCACTATTAACAAAATAAATTTAGTAGTGAATTCTTAAAATAATAAAATGCATATAATAGTTTCACTGGACCACACTCTGAAGTAGAGTATTTTTGTATTTCAATGTCTCATACTATGATTATTTTTGCAGCATGTTATGACCAACCGTATAACCAGATCTTTTATAATTAGATATTTCTTCCAGATTGTCTTACGGTCGTTCTTTTATGTCAAAAAGCAAACCTTTCACGTCACTCAAATTCCCACAACCGATTGTAATATAGCATGCCGATATGCAAGAAAGGTGGAGGTACAATAGTAATGTAAGCATTCAAAAAAAATGGCGATCCTCGAATCTTTGCACTGTTATAGTTTTTACCTCAACATCCATCTGAAAGATTGTAGTGACCCTGCATACCACTGCATGTTGTAGTATGCTGGCCGTGGATATAACATGTATCACATCCCTCAGAGTGGTACAACGGAAACATAGCTGGTCCAAACTTACTCACTTAATATTATTACAATCCAGAAATGTACATCATAAGGGAGCTCCTCTTGGGTCCGCAGAGGATAACTCGGGAGTTCCAGTCGAACTCCACTAAGCCTACGAACTAAAGGTAGGACTAGACTTAGAACCATGACTACTCGAGCAGCTTATTCTATATTGTTCGGTGCTGCCCGACTACTACTACTACTACAGTAACCTATTAACTTATGCCTCTCCTTAGTCTCTTCGGCTCCGAACTCGATCAGGTAGTCCACTCCTTCGACGCCTCCCGAGAGATCTGGCTCCTCGTAGTAGACGTCATCCGTGTAGTCTGCCTCCTCGGGATTCCCCCTAGTTCTGTTCTGGCAATCTAAGCATGGGATTTAAAGAGGGATGAGTACGAGCGTACTCAATAAGTTTATTATAGGAAAGAGGTGTTTTATGCACTAGCTACGATCATGGACCAGAAAGTCCAAGGCAATGCAGGTTTTTGTAAACATTTCTTCAAAAGATTGCTTTTATTCTGAAGAGCTATGTCCGCTAGCCTTCACCGGTTGCTAGAACTTCATGGAGTTCCTTTCCAGCAGCGTTCGCAGTTCCAATCCCGGAACAGGGAGTGACAAGCTACAATTGGATACACTCTCCAGAGGTGTGTTTCTGTACCCATAAGAGAACTTAACCTTGTTACCAGCCGACTCTAGTTCTCGTTCACACTTCCTTGGTGTGAGGTCAGGTATAAGTCATAGCCAATCACTGGGCTTTCCCGCGACCCCGCATACCCACCCTTTTGTAATCCACTGGCCTCGACCGACTCATATGATCGACCCCTGGGCCAGCCCGTTACAATGCATCATAGGTACAACCTGCAGTAGAAGCAATGGGCTTTGTCCCCCGGGGCTTCCTCCCTGCCTAAGCATATCCCAGCTGGCCACCTGCAGTTGTACCCGTTGATATGCGAGAGGGAAAAAAACAACTGACTACTCCGTCTCACTCCAGATCTTATGGTAAACACGGTTATTACGGTGCAAGAACTACTGAATGACCTTGGTGTTAATCCTATGTGAATAATAACCCATTGCAATGGAACCTCCACCGGACTCATACCATGGTTCCATTGCCAACCACATAGTCATATTCATAGTTATGAAAATAATATTTTTTGATGCAAGAGTGATAAGTATAGTACTTCGCAAGTAATTTAATAAAAATACTCAAATGACATGAACAAGCGATGAACTTGCCTGAAGACTGTAAGGTATTGCAGTTGGATGGTGTGGACTGACCCTTGTCCTCGATTCGGATGAAGCCCGGTGATCAGGGGGTACGTGAGCTCCCCCTGACTACTCGACACATGTCTAACGCCGTTAGATGGAGACTCAGAACACGTTTCCCTTATCTGGTGACCATCGGCCGCTCCACCAACCCCTCACCCCATTTCCTCCACCAACCCAAATCGAGTCGGAGGTCGCCGCCGCGCTCCCCGGGCAGTGCTCATCGGCGGCAGAGGAGGAAGGCTCGTTTGCCGGCCGCTTCGTCGTTGCCCTGGCTCGCTGGCCGCTCCGGCGTCGGCAGCTCTGCGCACGGGGACCCTCGAGCTCCTATCGATGGCGATGTAGGGGAGGCCGGAGGAATGGCCGCGAGCAAGGTTGGGGCGGAGGCGCTCTTGGGAAAAGCTCTCCACCACTCGACGATTGCGACGAAGGAGACGGACAGCGCCTGCCAGAGCCACGCGAGGGTCCTGATCCTGCGGCGTACGGCCTTCCTGCCGGCGTCGAGGCCTTTGAGAAGGTCGGCGGAGCTAAGACGCGGGTCCCCGAGCCTGCCCTGCGTGGCGGCGAGCGCGGTGAAGAGCTTCCCGAGCACGGCAGAGACGTCGGCGAGGCCGGCGCCGAGCCTGCCGCGGAGCGCGTTCTTGAGCGGGTGGTAGCGGAGGCGGATCTGCTCGATGTCACGGAGGAAGTGGCTGCAGAGGAAGGATGCGACGACCATCTCGTGGAAGTGGCACGCAAGGGAGAAGCGGCGGCGCTTAAGGGCGAGGCTTTTCCTTGCTCCTCCACCTCGGCGCTCCTTCCACCGGCGCCGTCGAGCGTCCATCTCGAAAAGGTTCCAAATCGATTCAACGCAAATCGAGTCAGCGCTTGTAGGGACGGCCATGGCAGACACCGGGATGCTGAAGCCAGGGCGATGCCGGAGGCGACCGGGCCAGGGAGCTCGCGCAGCACTAATTGATGTTGCTTGCGGCGCCTGGTCGGTGGCGAAGGAGGTGCCCCCTAGAGTGTGCGAATGAATGGAGGAGGGAGAGAGGAGGTTGTCCAGGCAACCCCCGCGTCGACGAGCTCCGGTCGACGCAAAAATTCAGCCCCAGTAGCAGCAGCTCGCCCCCGGCATCCGGCGAGAAGAAGAAGATCGATGGTGGGCGGTGGCGCTCCGAGAGGGACGAAACTGCTCCAGATCCTAAACGTGCGTGTGGTGGGCAGCAGCGAGCGCGTGGTGGTGCTGTCCCACGGAAACAAAACAGAATTCCGGTGCGTGTCATGAACCCCGGCGCGTGCACGCTCTTCGTGGGGCAGCTCGCGGCCAGGAGCAGTCCAGCTCGAGCGTTTTGGTGGGATGGCAACAACAGACAACGAAAAAAGAGATGGCAGAATCTCAAAGGCAATCCAACGGTGTCTAGGGGGCGCTCACGTACCCCCGATCACCAAATCCACTCTCGTCCTCGATTTCTGAAAGATAGCATCATTGTTCGATAAGGACAATGGTTAAAGATCCAATTGATGCATGCTTTTGGTGTTTTTAAGTTGTTCCCCCCAGCTGGTGTTTTTAATTCAATTCTCAGAGTTTTGGGAATAAGAAATATTTGATTTTTCTCCTTAAGAGTAAAAATAATGTCTTGGAGTGTTTCCAAGAAAAGGTTAAGTCCAATGTTATTATGGACTTGTTTAATTGTTAAAAACATGAGGTCTATTTTAATTTCCTTTATTATTGCATTATTCCTTGGATAATTAATTATCAATTTTCACTTTGGTTCAAATATTAAAATAAGTATTTGTTTAGAATAGAGAATAATTTTTAAAGTGGTTTTCATATTCTATTCTATTTTTTAGAGTTATCTACGATTTTTGGATTTATGGCAAAGTTTCAAATAAAATGGGTGGTGAAATTACCCTTTTGCCCCTGGGCCCACTTGTTAGGCCAACCCACTAGGTTAGGCTGGACCAGCCCACCTGGTTCAGCCCATCGGCCTCACTCGCCACTCTCTCTCTCCCGCACGGTCGAACCCTAACCCTAATGCTCCTACGACCCCTGCGTCGCCTCCGTCGTCATCGGTAGATTCCGGCCAGCTTCGGCCGCCTTGGCCCTCGCCATGGGGCGCGTTCGACGCATCTCACGACGGCGCGTCGTTCTGTCCGTGTCGATCTGGAGGAATCATCGCCTCCCGCTCGTCCTCGACCCCCGCGACACCTAGGGTTACGGCCGCCTCCGTCAATGCGCGCCGGAAGATGCTCCAGGCTGCCCTGGTGCTGCTCGGTGGTGTGCTGGTGACGTGCTGGGCGCTGTGGCGCTCACCGTGGATTGGCCTGGCAGCGGCTTGGCGCTGCCGTGGCCTAGCTCGTGCCGCCGTGGCCGCCATGGCTGCGTCTGCAAGCTCCTTCACCCAGGTGCGTGCTCCTCCTCACTCTCTCCATTGCTCCACCTCGTCTTCCTCCTCTGGATGCACTGGCATCCATCACCTTGGTGTACTGGGCTTGCCAGTACACCAGCATTTGCACTCGTGCTGCTGTGCTGTCCTCTTGGCTATCCTATGCCATGGCTAGAGCTGCTGCTGCTAGCCATGCCCTGCTACTGCTACTCTAGCTGCTGCTGTTGGTGTGCTCATGCTGTGCTATCCTAGATGCTGCTACTGTGGTTATGTTCATCTCTTGTGCCATGCTGTTCTACTGCTACTACTATAACTATGTATATGTCTGTGCTGCTGCTGTGATGCTCATGGCCTTGCCATGCTACTCTAGCTGCTGCCATTCTACTGTCTATCCTGTTTATCTTATATATGATGTCCCTGGCTAATTGCTGTGAGCAATTCTTGCTTGTGCAAGTGCCAGTGATGCATGCTATACTTTGATGTGCCCTTCTTGTGTTGCCTATTGTAATAGTGCATCAATTCTTCTTTGATGTGCTTCTGGATACAATTATAAAAGGTGATTTATGTGTTGTATTACCTGCTGCAGTTACTACCGCTTGTGTTTGTGGTCTTGGATGATCATATGATCATCCAGTGCTGATTGTATTCATATACACTTGTTTATATGATGCTTTTGCTTGTATCTGAAGCTCCTCACCAAGTGCTGGTGGTTGCTGTTGCTTGTAAAAGCATTACTGTGGGCTTGGTGCTCTATCTGATGCCTCTGGTATCAACTGTGTAGGCTTCTATTGATGCTTTTGCTTGTCAGTGAAGCTTTGCTTCCTAATTCTGACAAAAGGAATGAACTGTATGATGCAGTAGTGATTTCCTATTTATCTGTGCAATCTTTGGATGGAAACCAATCATGGTTGGCACCTCCACTTGCCATTGAACTCCCTGGAGTGATGATATTTCTGTCTGGCTGGCTTGTGTGTGTTGATAGGTAGCTGTTGTGACCCTAGCAGTGAATTACTTGCTAGATATGGTTGCTCCTACCACTTGCATGCTTTTTGTGCAATGATACTGGTGATCAATCATTTGATTCCAATACACTTGATGTTGAAAACTATATAGACGTATAAATGTCTATCTTTTTGATGGTTTAGCTAGATGTATGCTGCTAGGTGAGTTTGGTTAGGCAAGCACTGGATCAAATCCATGCTGGATACTTTTGGTTGCCTCTGTGGTGATTCACTTGGTATAACTAGTGTCCTCTGGGATTTGTTTTACTGGCCTCTCCCCATTTTGCCAGCATCATCTGGTCTAGGACCAAATGATGATACAATCAGGGTAGCCCTACCCTATGGCTTGGGTGTGTTGTGCATATGCTTTGAAATATGAGCAAAACCATTGCTTGCTCATGATTATGTGGTATACCTCACTCCAGCACCTAGATAGTTGTTTCTATAGAGGTTTTGCTTCTGATGTTGTACTGCTGGTGATGTGCTTGTCCTTCTCCTCCCTGGCTTGTGATCTGCTCTGAGCTTACTTCTCCATTTCTGTTCAACAGTGGCATGTTCTTGGTGGAATATGCACTGGATGGTCTAGGATATTTGTTGTTCTTCACCTTCTGGTGCTTGTGTCGATGAACATTAGGGTTTGGAAGCTGAAAAGCTTTTATACCCCTCTGTGCTCTGTTCCTTGGTCGACAACAAGGACATGCATTTTGGTGACTAGCCAAAATGGCCGTGTGTTGGTGTTCATGCACCGCTCCTTGTGAGTTGTGTGCTTGCTTTGGCTTGGGACTTGTTCCCTGGTGTGGATCAGCTCGGCTGCTGCAAGCTTATCTTCCTATTTTTGCATTTTTACTAACAACTAAGTGGTTGGTTCAATGTGGTGCTTTTGTGTTTCTTTGTTTGCAGGTTTTGGAGAAGATCAAAATCATCCAGAAGTTCTTCATGATCAAGATGATGAACAGTAGTTAGGGTTTTAGTGATAGATACTTGTAATTTTCTTTTTTCATTTCTTTTCCTTTTATTTGATTTGTTGTAATAAGAATATTGTAATTGACAATGTAATATGTGTGTTGATTAATAAAGCTCAAGGTTTATCTAAATTGAGCTTTATATTATATATTTATCTGTATCCTTTATTGTTATTTGAATTACTCAATATTATGATTATATGCTATTTAATTCTATTTGAATTGTTTGAGTTTGAATTTGAATTCAAACTCAAATCCTTTTCATGTTTAAATTTTACAAGTTGATTAACAACTCATAAGCAACCTAAATGCAAAGAGGTCATGTCGAAGTTTATCGCACTCTCGAAACCCTAAAACCTAAGTGGTGTCGAGAGAGAAACTTGATCCCTCTTCGATGTATTATGCAATTAAGCGCGAAATTTCCCCAAATTTTATGATGCAATGCAATCCCTTCCTAAATCTACCCCACAATTGTCTGGAATCCTTGGATGTTACAAAGATCATCTGACATAGAACCAATCTGGTGTGCAGATTGCAATTGTCTGTAGTAAGTCCCTGCGGCGTAGGGGCATCTGATAATTAATTGCACACAAAGCAATTCCTAGAAATATTAGAGAAGAATATAAACAAGCACATTTCTGTTCAGTTATCATATAGTTGAATAGTATTAAAAAGTAAGCTTATATGAAGCTTACCAAATAACATCTCCGTCGGCAGTATTAATCTCAAAGCAAGCTGACCTACTGATGTTATCCCTTGCCGTTGTTCAACTCTTCTAATGAAAGCTGCAAAGCACACACTAAGCACTTGAGCAAAGCAATATCAAACTAAGGGATCAAAAAACATTGTGGGTGTGTGAGTGAACACTCAGTATAACATAAACATGGATTGGTATGAAGATAACAAGCAAGCATGCGGAACTGAAACCTTTATATGGAGGAGCAGCCATGGCAACCTCGTCGCTCCAGCGAGACGCCATCGTACTATTCCTTCCTAGGCCACACACACATGTTAGTGGAGATGGTTTTTTAAGGCACTAGTCTGCAAATATAAAAGACTGAAAAGTTCATACATTGGTTGTCTTGTTTTTTCAGTATAAAACTAATTAGCATTGATATTTCTTTTGCACACACAGAGTAATTCAGACCAAACTCAATGCAAAAAGGAGATTTGACGTGGGAGAGGGGAACCTCGGATCCTCATCTTAGCACCACCATTATTAACATTTGTAGCTCTGTCTCAACGAATCTAGGCCTGAAACACAACCCATGAATATTAGGTAGGGAGGAAGAGGTGGGGAAGAGATGGCAGGGGATTAAAGAAAAGTAGTTAGTTCAGTTCTTAGCCAATCGCATGACCATATTTTGACCTACTGCAAACAACTAGACAAACAACTCTACTTTTATTGAGGCTAAATTTCCAGAAGTGGAAATTTTTAGTAAAAATAGTGCAAAGAGAAGAGACAGATTAATATTCCCCTACAGGTTTTTTGTCAAACACCTTGTATGCAAAGATGAAACAAAATCTGCACAAACAAAGATGAGAATCTATGAGGATGAGAGAGAGAGAGGGAGGGAGGGAGGGGTTAATGCCGTCGCCTCGGTATTACGCGCGCCTACCTCTATTTATCGCCGAACTACCGCGTCTGCCCCGCATTCACCTCTCTCGCATTCCACCAAATCTTCCCCGAACTCGAAAGAGGTAGCAATGGCGAACGATGGTGCGGCCAACAACGGCTTTGGCCGCCGCTCTCTCCACCAATGGGAGGGACGGATCCTCCACGCGGCGGGCTACCCGGCGCCGCCGGACTTCTGCGCACCGGGGGGATGGAGGCTGAGCGCAGGCGGCGTGCCAATCCCGCCGCCGCCAACGGGTGGGGACTTACTCGAAACGGCGATCAACGAGGTACTCGTCACTCTCAGTGACGAGCAGCGCGCGGATCCGCGTTTCTTCCCCGACAACCACGAATCGTGGATCGCGTTCTTCCGGCGCAGGTATGAACGCGAACTCCGGGCGTACGACGGCCATCCTCCTCCTCCGGCAAGGAATAACGCCGCCGGCCACCGCCGATGGTTGAGCGCGCCTGGCCGCACCCTCGAGAATGTGCTCGCGCACATCGAGGACGGGAACTCCCCCGTCCTGGGGATGCCGCCGCCGGTGGCGGTTACCGTGTCGCGCCGGCACGGTAGTTCCTGGATGCCGAGGAGGATGGCGCCATCCTCCTCCTCGTCTGGCTCGCGGTCGGCGTACAGGTCCGGCGGGTCGACGCCGGCCACCGTCAAGCAGGAGTGGGCGTCTCTTTCGACGGTCAAGAAGGAACCGGCCTCGCCACCGCCGACCAGAGGGCGCAGCAGCGGCGCCCTCGTCATCCGCGACCAGCCTTCCTCTCCGCTGAGCGGGCGGAAGAGGAAGTCGTCGAAGAAGGAGGCCGCCGCAAACCAGCTCGCCGAGGAGGAGGCGAAGCGCGCGGAGGACGCCGCGGCGGCGGAGGCGATCGCCAGGTCGCTGAAGGACCTGGTGCCCGCCGACAACAGCCTCCCCGAGGACGCCGCACTGGAGTGGTCCAGGCGGGACTGAGAGCGCCAGGAGGCGGAGCAGCAGCGGCGGCTGCTGGATCTGGCTGCCGCGCGTCAACTCGCCGCCCACGCCGCCAGACCATCCGCCGCTAGGAACGCCGCGCCCAGGGAGGTGGTGAAGCTTGATACGTCCAATTTGCATCACTATTTTATATCATAATTTGCTGTTATTCATTGATATATTTCATATTGGGACACAATACTTATGTTATTTCATCTATTTTGCATGTTTCATCATTATTGGAGGATCAAGCACCGGAGCCAGGATTCTGCTGGAAAAAGCACCGTCAGAACGCAATATTTCGGAAGATCAACTGTGGAAGGAAATTATACCAAAAATCCTATTTTTCAAGATGACGAAGGAAGCCAGAAGGAGGAGCTGAGAAGGCCCAAGGTGGGGCCAGACCACAGGCCGGCGCGGCCCATGGCCTGGCCGCGCCACCATGTGGTGTGGGGGCCCCACAGCCCCTTTCGCCTCCTTTTCTTCGCGAAACCCTTCGTCCCGAAAAGCTAAGCCACAGAGGGTACCTCACGAGGAGTTACAGCCGCCTCTGCGGGGCGGAGAACACCAGAGAGAAAAGAGCTCTCCGGCGGGCAGGAATCCGCCGGGGAAATTCCCTCCCGGAGGGGGAAATCGACGCCATCGTCACCGTCATCGAGCTGGACATCATCTCCACCGCCATCACCATCATCTTCATCATCATCACCGCCATCTCCACCGCAGCACCTCGTCACCGCTGTAGCAATTTGGGTTTAATCTTGATTGTTTGATAGGGGAAACTCTCCCGGTATCGATTTCTACTTGTTGTTGATGCTATTGGGTGAAACCATTGAACCAAGATTTATGTTCAGATTGTTATTCATTATCATATCACCTCTGATCATGTTCCATATGATGTCTCGTGAGTAGTTCGTTTAGTTCTTGAGGACATGGGTGAAGTCTAAATGTTAGTAGTGAACTATGGTTGAGTAATATTCAATGGTATGATATTTAAGTTGTGGTGTTATTCTTCTAGTGGTGTCATGTGAACGTCGACTACATGACACTTCACCTTTATGGGCCTAGGGGAATGCATCTTGTACTCGTTTGCCAATTGCGGGGTTGCCGGAGTGACAGAAACCTAAACCCCCGTTGGTATATCGATGCAGGAGGGATAGCAGGATCTCAGAGTTTAAGGCTGTGGTTAGATTTATTCTTAATTACTTTCTTGTAGTTGCGGATGCTTGCAAGGGGTATAATCACAAGTATGTATTAGTCCTAGGAAGGGCGGTACATTAGCATAGGTTCACCCACACAACACTTATCATAACAATGAAGATTATTTAGCCGTATGTAGCGAAAGCACTAGACTAAAATCCCGTGTGTCCTCGAGAACGTTTGGTCATTATAAGTAAACAAACCGGCTTGTCCTTTGTGCTAAAAAGGATTGGGCCACTCGCTGCAATTATTTCTCTCGCACTTTACTTACTCGTACTTTATTCAACTGTTACATCAAAACCCCCTGAATACTTGTCTGTGAGCATTTACAGGGAATCCTTCATCGAAACTGCTTGTCAACACCTTCTGCTCCTCGTTGGGATCGATATTCTTACTTATCGAAAATACTACGATACACCCCCTATACTTGTGGGTCATCAAGACTATTTTCTGGCGCCTTTGCCGGGGAGTGAAGCGCTATTGGTAAGTGGAATTGGTAAGGAAAACCTTTACTGTTTGTGCTGATTTTATTTCTGCCTGCTGCTATAAGTCATTATGGAGAGATCTTCTCTTCAATTTCTATTTGGGAAATCTACTACTACTGCAACGGTAGTGGATGAGGCGCCAGGTGAGGAAGTGATACCATATAAAATACCTATGAAAATTATTGAACGTGTTATGGATAACCGCTATGAAGGGGATGGAACTGTCCACCCTGGAGATCATTTATTGTTCTTGCATGAATTATGCGGTTTATTCAAGTGTGCAGGTATTGCTATGGATGAAGTGAGGAAGAAACTATTCTCTATATCGCTGTCTGGTAAGGCGGCGCATTGGTATAAATTACTGGATAATGGGGATTCTCTTGAATGGAATGATATTGTGCCCCGGTTTTATTCTAAGTTCTATCCTCCAAGTGAAATTCACAAGGATCGGAATCGCATATATAATTTTTGGCCTCATGATGGAGAGAGTATTGCCCAAGCTTGGGGGAGATTGAAGTCTTTAATGCTCAAATGCCCCATTCATGAGCTTCCTGGTAATGTTATTATTGATAATTTCTATGCAAGACTTTCTTTTCAAGACAAGACCTTGCTGGATACTTCTTGTTCTGGATCATTTACACGCAACAAAGAAGAGTTTAAAAGGGACCTTCTTGATCGGATCCAAGAAAATACCGAAGGTTGGGAGAACGACAAGGATAGAGAATCAGGTATAATTTATGATTATAAATGCATTGAAGCTTTTATGGATACTGATAAATTTCGTAATATGAGTGCTACATATGGTCTTGATTCTCAAGTTGCTGCAAATCTTTATAAAGCTTTTGCCTCTCATTATGAATTGCCTAAGAAGAATTTTGATAAGTATCATGAACCGTATAAAGATAAAATTGATTCATCTATTAATAAATGCATTGTAGTTGAAACTACTGATCATGTTATTCCTGAAGCTTATATTGAAAAAACTCCTTTCCCTGCTAAAATGAAGGAGTACTCTGTTATAAATAGTGTGGTTCATAAAAGTGAAAAGAAACCTGTAGAACCTGAAGAACAAATAAAAGTTAAACCTGCTGTTGCAATAGTTAAAGATCTTGTGACTGAAAATGTGGAGGATGGTCATATTATTTTCTGTGAAGATGCTTCTAATATTGTTTCACATCCTAATAAACCCAAACAAGTTAGTGTTCCTATGCTATCTGTTAGAATTGGTGATCATTGCTATTATGGTTTATGTGATATTGGTGCAAGTGTTAGTGCTATTCCTTATGAGCTTTACACGGAGATTATGCACGAAATTGATTCTTGTGAACTTGAAGATATTGATGTGGTTATTCAGCTGGCTAATAGAGAAACTATTTCTCCAATTGGTATTGTTCGAGATGTGGAAGTTCTATGTGGTAAGATTAAATATCCTGCTGACTTTTTGGTACTTGGTTCTGCTGCTAGTGATTATTGTCCTATCATTTTTGGTAGACCTTTTCTAAATACTTGTGGAGCTATTATAGATTGCAAGAAAGAGAAAATTTTGACTAAATTTGCTGGTGAATCTTATGAGTTTAACTTCTCTAAATTTACCAAAACTTCTTATAAAGCTGATTTGCCTAGTGATGATTTTAAAATGGAGCAGTGTGCATCTATTGTTCTTGTTCCTAATAATCCTTTGCAGCAACATTTGGAGAATAGCGAGAGTGAAGTTTTTAGGAAAGAAAGAGATGAGCTTGAGGAATTTTTCTTCGCCAACCTATTCTCAAGCATGATTTACCGGTGGAAGATTTGGGTACAACACCGCCACCAAAGGAAGATCCTGTTTTTGAATTAAAGCCTTTGCCTGATAATCTTAAATATGCTCATATTGATGATAAGAAAATATATCCTGTTATTATTAGTTCTAAGCTTTCAGAGATTGAGGAAGAAAGGTTATTGGAAATATTGAAGAAACACCGAGGAGCTATTGGCTACACTCTTGATGATTTGAAGGGGATTTCTCCTTCTATTTGCCAACATGCTATTAATATGGAAGATGATGCAAAGCCTGTTGTTGAACATCAGCGTCGTCTAATTCCGAAGATGAAGGAGGTGGTAAGGAATGAGGTATTAAAACTTCTTGAAGCTGGTATTATATACCCTATTGCTGATAGTAGATGGGTTAGTCCTGTGCATTGCGTTCCCAAGAAAGGAGGAATGACTGTTGTGCCTAATGATAATGATGAGCTCATCCCTCAAAGAGTAGTTGTAGGGTATAGAATGTGCATTGATTTTCGAAAAGTTAATAAAGTTACTAAGAAAGATCATTACCCTTTACCATTTATTGATCAAATGCTAGAAAGATTGTCTAAAAATACTCATTTTTGCTTTCTTGATGGTTATTCTGGGTTTTCATAAATTGCTGTTAAAACTAAAGATCAAGAGAAAACCACTTTTACTTATCCCTATGGAACTTATGCTTATAGGCGTATGCCTTTTGGTTTATGTAATGCTCCTGCTACTTTTCAAAGATGCATGTCTGCTATTTTTCATGGCTTTTGTGAGAGTATTGTGGAAGTATTCATGGATGATTTTTCCGTCTATGGGAATTCTTTTGATAGTTGCTTGCGAAACCTTGATAAAGTTTTGCAGAGATGTGAAGAAACTAACCTTGTTCTTAATTGGGAGAAATGCCACTTTATGGTTAATGAAGGAATTGTATTGGGACATAAAATTTCTGAGAGAGGTATTGAAGTTGATAGAGCTAAAGTTGAAGCAATTGAGAAGATGCCCTATCCGAGGGATGTTAAAGGTATTCGTAGTGTTCTTGGTCATGCTGGGTTTTATAGGAGATTTATTAAAGATTTCTCCAAGATTTCAAAGCCTCTTACTAATCTTCTTCAAAAAGACGTACCTTTTGTTTTTGATGATGATTGTAAGGAAGCTTTTGAAACTCTAAAGAAAGCCTTAACAACTGCTCCTGTAGTTGAACCTCCTGATTGGAATTTGCCTTTTGAAATTATGTGTGATGCTAGTGATTTTGCTGTAGGCGCTGTTCTTGGACAGCGAGTAGATAAAAAACTGAATGTTATTCATTATGCTAGTAAAACTCTTGATGCTGCTCAAAGAAATTATGCTACAACTGAAAAAGAATTATTAGCTGTAGTCTTTGCTTGTGATAAATTTAGATCTTATATTGTTGATTCAAAAGTTACGATTCATACTGATCATGCTGCAATTAGATACCTTATGACAAAGAAAGATGCTAAGCCGAGGCTTATTAGATGGGTACTTCTTTTGCAAGAATTCGATTTACATATTGTAGATAGGAAAGGTGCTGATAATCCTGTTGCTGATAATTTGTCTAGATTGGAAAATATTGCTTATGATCCTGTTCCTGTTAATGATAGTTTTCCAAATGAACAATTGGCTGTGATAAAGGTTAGCTCGCGAGACAGTCCTTGGTATGCTGATTATGCTAACTTTATTGTTTCCAAGTACTTGCCTCCAACCTTTTCAGCTCAGCAAAGGAGGAAATTCTTTTATGACTTGAGGCATTATTTCTGGGATGACCCACACTTATATAAAGAAGGAGTGGATGGTATTATGCGAAGATGTGTTCCCGAATACGAACAACAAGAGATATTGAGTAAATGTCATGGTAGTGCTTATGGAGGACATCACGCCGGAGAAAGAACCGCGCAAAAGGTTCTACAATCAGGTTTTTATTGGCCAACTCTCTTCAAGGATGCGAGAAAGTTTATTTTATCTTGTGATGAATGCCAAAGGGTTGGTAATATCTCCAGACGTAATGAAATGCCTATGAATTATACTCTTGTTATTGAACCATTTGATTGTTGGGGATTCGACTTCATGGGACCTTTTCCGTCTTCAGAAGGTAACACTCATATACTTGTTGCTGTTGATTATGTTACTAAATGGGTGGAAGCCATACCTACAAAAAGTGCTGATGGTGAGACCTCTTTAAGAATGCTTTTAGACATTATTTTTCCTAGATTTGGAGTGCCTAGATATATTATGACTGATGGAGGTTCTCATTTTATTCATGGAGGTTTTAGAAAAACTCTTGCTAGGTATGGTATTAATCATAGAATTGCTTCCGCTTATCATCCTCAAACAAGTGGTCAAGTAGAATTATCAAATAGAGAGATTAAATCTATTTTGGGAAAGACCGTTAATAAAACTAGAAAGAATTGGGCTAGTAAATTGAAGGATGCACTATGGGCCTATAGAACTGCTTATAAAAATCCCATGGGAATGTCACCTTATAAAATGGTTTATGGGAAAGCTTGTCATTTACCTTTAGAGCTAGAGCACAAAGCTTATTGGGCAGTTAGAGAATTAAATAAAGATCCTAAACTTGTCGGTGATAAGAGGTTGTTGCAATTGAGTTCTCTAGATGAATGGAGAAGTGAAGCTTATGAAAATGCTAAACTCTTCAAAGAGAAAGTTAAAAAATGGCATGATAGAAGGATTATCAAAAGAGAATTTAATGTTGGGGATAAAGTCCTATTGTATCGGTCTCGTCTCAGATTCTTTGCAGGGAAATTACTCTCGAAATGGGAAGGACCATATGTTGTTGAGGAGGTGTATCGTTCAGGAGCAATTAAAATTAGCTCTCTCCAAGGCAATGCTACGCAAGTGGTGAATGGACAAAGACTCAAGCATTATATCTCGGGTGATTCTTATAATGTTGATGTTGATATTATTCAAGTGGAAACACCGGAGGCTTTCATTAAAGGACAAATTGACAGTCCGCCAGAACTCGACTTTGAATAGGTAACAGTACTGGTAATGAAAAGTTCGCAATTTACTTTCCGAACAATATTTTTGCTGTTTTTGGAAAATATGAAAAATTACGAGTTCGAAACGGCGTGGAAAAGACGCACGAGGGCGTGCCACCATAGGCCGGCGCGGCCTAGCCTGGGCCCGCGCCGCCCTATGGTCTGGCCGCCTCGTCGCCCCTTTCCGACCCTGGTTCGATCTGGTACTTTCCTTTTGTCGTGAAAATTTTTGCTATATAATCCCCCGGACCCCTGAAGGCCCGTATATCGTTTTCTCGACGTGTTTTGTTTCGAGCTGTTTCTGCCAGGATTTGCTTCGGATCTAGAGCCATCATGTCTTTGTCGGGAACTCCGAAGGACAGCTCCTGCAAGGATGTTGGCAACTTGTACATGGAGGAGCTGAGGATGCACCCAAAGGAGTTGATGCTTGTCGAGGGAGAACTGCAGATCAAGGATGTTCAGGGTCCTAAAGGAGAAGGAAGCTTGGAAGACAGGATGGAGAAGCTAGAACAAGAGGTTTTCAAATACAAGAAGATGGCTGAGCGTGAAGTGGATATCTTCCACAAGATTGTGTCTGAACTCATTGCTGAACACGAGAAGGAAACCGCAAGGCTATGGGGCGACATCCTCTCACTTCACGACACCACCAACAAACTCCAAGCACAGCTCTATGACGTTCAGAATCAGAACTGTGAGTATGAAAACAGGTTTAAATACATAAGCCATGCTGCTAGTTTCAGGATTCCCGAGACCAAGATGTCGTTTCTTGATGGAGAGCCTCTTCCTTGGAAGTCTGATGACGGGAATTCATCACCACCATCGCCGAAGGAGTAATTCATCATCGGTATTGGCATCCCCTTGGTTTGTTCCAAGCTTGGGGGAGTGCCGCGGTATCACATCATCACTATCTTTTACTTTTTACTGTCAAGTAGTGTCATATCATGAGTAGGGAAGTTATCATATAAGATGGGTTGCAGTTTGGAAGTATCTCTCCTTTAGTTGGTTGTCTATGTATCCCTTGGTGTGAGTTATCGTTATGGAATATTAATGAGAAGTCTTATCATTTACATATTGCACATCTTATTTTAGTTTGCAATCTCTATTATATGATTTATCTTGTCATTAGTATTGGTATCACTTTGGGAGCATTGAATAAATCTATTTGGTTTCGGCGAACTTAGCATTGGTCAATAGCAACAACACTTTGAGGTTTAAGTAGAAAAGAGAAATACATGTAGTTGTTTCATTGTCTTTCTTTCTTGTTAGCTCATAGCTTATTATTTTGAAGTTAAAATTGTTTGTGCTTACAAGGAAGATGCATGATTGTTTCTATCACATGTATATTTGTTTGTTTCCCTCAACTCTTATGCTTGCTATTTAACCTTGCTAGCCAAAGACCTGTACTGAGAGGGAATACTTCTCGTGCATCCAAACCTGAACCCAAACCTATGCCATTTGTGTCCACCATATCTACCTACTACATGGTATTTTCTGCCATTCCAAGTAAATACTTCATGTGCTACCTTTAAACAATTCAAAACTTAGTATCTCTTATTTGTGTCAATGTTTTATAGCTCATGAGGAAGTATGTGGTGTTTTATCTTTCAATCTTGTTGGGCAACTTTCACCAATGGACTAGTGGCTTCATCCGCTTATCCAATAATTTTGCAAAAAGAGCTGGCAATGGGATTCCCAGTCCCAAACTAATTAAACTAATTAGACACTCCTCCATGGTATGTGATTGATGGACGGCACCCGAAGGATTCGGTTAGCCATGGCTTGTGAAAGCAAAGGTTGGGGGAGTGTCATCATCATAATAAAACCGAAATAAAAAGGCACTCCTTCATGGTATGAGATTGTTGGCAGGCACCCGAGGATTCGGTTAGCCATGGTTTGTGAAAGAAAGGTTGGAAGGAGTGCCACACAAAATAAAAATAAAATGGGAGCCGCTCTTTGAAGGTTGTCTGGCAAGGGGGTTAGAGTACCCGCTACCAGTCGTTGACAACAACAAACACCTCTCAAAATGTTACTTTTATTCTCTTTATATGAGTTCAAAACTGAAAAAAAGCTCTAGCACATGATTTAATCCCTGCTTCCCTCTGCGAAGGGCCTGTCTTTTACTTTATGTTGGGTCAGTAAACCTATTTCCCTCCATCTCAAGCAAGCATTTGAGTAGTTGTGATCAAACCATTATATTGTGATTTACTTCGTCATGTCTTTTACTTTTCCTTGTTTAGTACAAGTTTTATCTAAATGAATATAGCTTTGCAAGTTATCAATGATTATGAGGAGACTATTATGATTGAGTATGCAAGTTGTGCAATATAAACTTTAATATGAGAGCATTGCTCGATAGATAAGTATAACCTATTAATTGTTCTTTGACCAAGAACGAAGTTTGCCATCACCAACTATGATTTCTTATGCACCTTTATTTGTGATTACTTTATACTTGTTTCAAGTTGAGTTATATGAGGAAGTTGTTTACTAGAATGTCTTGTGTGAATGAATATGACGCTTCTTGTCCGTATTTTATTTATCGACTCTTCACTCCATAAACATGTGGTCCTGTTTACCGAGTTCAGTTTCGCTTGGGAACAAGCGAAGTCTAAGCTTGGGGGGAGTTGATACGTCCAATTTGCATCACTATTTTATATCATAATTTGCTGTTATTCATTGATATATTTCATATTGGGACACAATACTTATGTTATTTCATCTATTTTGCATGTTTCATCATTATTGGAGGATCAAGCACCGGAGCCAGGATTCTGTTGGAAAAAGCACCGTCAGAACGCAATATTTCAGAAGATCAACTGTGGAAGGAAATTATAGCAAAAATCCTATTTTTCAAGATGACGAAGGAAGCCAGAAGGAGGAGCTGAGAAGGCCCAAGGTGGGGCCAGACCACAGGCCGGCGCGGCCCATGGCCTGGCCGCGCAACCATGTGGTGTGGGGGCCCCACAGCCCCTTTCGCCTCCTTTTCTTCGCGAAACCCTTCGTCCCGAAAAGCTAAGCCACAGAGGGTACCTCACGAGGAGTTACAGCCGCCTCTGCGGGACAGAGAACACCAGAGAGAAAAGAGCTCCCCGGCGGGCAGGAATCCGCCGGGGAAATTCCCTCCCGGAGGGGGAAATCACGCCATCGTCACCGTCATCGAGCTAGACATCATCTCCACCGCCATCACCATCATCTTCATCATCATCACCGCCATCTCCACCGCAGCACCTCGTCACCGCTGTAGCAATTTGGGTTTGATCTTGATTGTTTGATAGGGGAAACTCTCCCGGTATCGATTTCTACTTGTTGTTGATGCTATTGGGTGAAACCATTGAACAAAGATTTATGTTCAGATTGTTATTCATTATCATATCACCTCTGATCATGTTCCATATGATGTCTCGTGAGTAGTTCGTTTAGTTCTTGAGGACATGGGTGAAGTCTAAATGTTAGTAGTAAACTATGGTTGAGTAATATTCAATGGTATGATATTTAAGTTGTGGTGTTATTCTTCTAGTGGTGTCATGTGAACGTCGACTACATGACACTTCACCTTTATGGGCCTAGGGGAATGCATCTTGTACTCGTTTGCCAATTGCGGGGTTGCCGGAGTGACAGAAACCTAAACCCACATTGGTATATCGATGCAGGAGGGATAGCAGGATCTCAGAGTTTAAGGCTGTGGTTACATTTATTCTTAATTACTTTCTTGTAGTTGCGGATACTTGCAAGGGGTATAATCACAAGTATGCATTAGTCCTAGGAAGGGCGGTACATTAGCATAGGTTCACCCACACAACACTTATCATAACAATGAAGATTATTTAGCCGTATGTAGCGAAAGCACTAGAATAAAATCCCGTGTGTCCTCGAGAACGTTTGGTCATTATAAGTAAACAAACCGGCTTGTCCTTTGTGCTAAAAAGGATTGGGCCACTCGCTGCAATTATTTCTCTCGCACTTTACTTACTCGTACTTTATTCAACTGTTACATCAAAACCCCATGAATACTTGTCTGTGAGCATTTACAGGGAATCCTTCATCGAAACTGCTTGTCAACACCTTCTGCTCCTCGTTGGGATCGACATTCTTACTTATCGAAAATACTACGATACACCCCCTATACTTGTGGGTCATCAAAGCTCGAGGAGAGCAGCGACGACGACATCTACCGTCCGTCGCCGCCACGCGCCGGCAACGCTGGCCAGGGCACGAGCCGTTGGTACGAGGCGCCGCCGCCCCAGGACAACGCCGACTCGAGCGACGACGACGACGGCGGCGACTACACGTCCTTCTACCGCCATTTCGGCATGTAGTAGGCCGCTTTTTAGTTTAAGTTTTAGTTTGCCAATCGCCGAATTCAAATATATGTACGAACTCACCTCTATATGTTAAATATCATTAAATTTCGCTTATGTTTGAACGAACTCGCCAATTTTGTCTGAATTCGCCGAAGTCCGTTACATCCATCCTGGGCTCGCGGCTGGGAAATTGGGCCTCCCCAGGCCAAAATTTCCTCCAATCCGGACGACAATATCGCTGGATTTGGGCGTGGGGAGCCCAAACGGCTGGAGATGCTCTCAGTAGTACGTATAAGACCCGGAGAAATACGAGGCTGTCAACAATTTGAATGACCCTTGAGTGGTACGATTAGGATTAAAAAGGTGTGACCGTAAAACAAAGTTTCAAAACAGGGGATTTAGAGGCCTCCATCGACTTTCCATTATTTGAAACAGTGCAGGTAGCCAAATTAGCATCCACCTCCATATTGCTTGTTTACGATCCGGGTAAACCAGACGACCCCAAAGAACCATCAATATCCTTCTCCCTGCCAGATCCTCTACGTCAGTATCATCGCCCTTTCGTCGCCAAAAGAAAGGAACAAAAGCGGGATCCGGGACAAAATCCGCAGGCTCACGACGAAAGAAGAAATCAGATGTCTTGAGTTTGACCACACAAGCCGCTCCCACACATGTCCCAGCCTCATCGACCAATTTATCTAAGGCCTTCGAATTCAACATACCAACCTTGATGCGAATAATGCCACGGCTCCGGAGAGTGAGGAGATCCACATCCAAGGTTGTCCCAATGAGAGAACTAACAGCCCACAAAACAAGGAAATACCTCACATATAAGGTACACCCTCCACATGCATCCATACCTGCTCGAGTTCAGCCTATGTGGAAATATCATGAGGCTGCCAGATAGATAGTGTAGCTCGAGCCTTGAAAGAAGACACCCCCATCTGGAAGCCATCCACCAAAGACTCATCTGTGACGCACCTAAAACCATATTCTGTGGCGCATGCGCGTCACAGAATCCACGCCATTAAAATTGGAATTCTGTTGCGCACCGGCCCATGCGCCACCGAATATCATCTTTCTATGGCACACCATCGTCCGTGCGCCACAGAAGCATGATATTCTATGGCGCATGGCGCTGTGGTGCGCCACAGAATTAATTTTAGGCGCGCCACAAAATTAGTGACATGTATACATGATTTTGTACTACCTGATGTACACATACATATTTTATATAGGTTTTGCAGCATTATACAGATATAATATAAACATCATGTACATTTGACATGGTATATGAAAACATACACATTACTATGTCATCATATTACTTAGAGCCCGAGATACATATAGTGCCAAGTGTATAAATTTTTACATACAAGTCTTAATTCATACAAAGTTCATCATCTCGAGATACAAATGAAAGTGGCACCGGCCGCCTACACTAGGATGAAATAGAGTACCGCCGCGACGATGATGAGCAAGAGCGGGAGCACAACGAAGATTTTTATCTTGCTTTTGTTCGAGTGGTGGTTCCTCCACTTGCATGGCAACCGCCTCATGTCTAGTAGCGTATCCTTTGTAGCAATTGTTGTTGAACTTGTGCACCTGTTTCTTACAGCCATCCCACTCCTCGTAGACTCTTGGAACCCGCCCCTCGAACACCACGTAATACGTCATCTCTATGGACACAAGGCATATTAGTATATAATGCAATGAAAAGAATTAGAGGGTTCACATGCATACATGTTCACAAAAATTAAAGCAAAGAAATAATATAAACCTAAAAGATATATAGCATCGATATCACGCGGAAATTCAATTCGGCTCTTGGGTGCATATGCTCCCTCCACCCAAAAAACATATTTCTAGTTGTCAAAAAATTCTAACAAAAAATTTCGCATGCACATCTCGATAATCTATGTGCGTTCGTGCAGTTTCGCGAAAAACCGATATTTTTTGTGGTCGATGTAAAAAAAACAAAACAAGTCTCACAAAAAGCCTTATTTTTAGCACTAAATTTTGTCTTTTTTACACAGCCCAAACGACAAGTTAATTTTTTATGGGAAGACTTTGTGCGCACTTAGCATGTGAAGATGTACATGTGAATTTTTTGTTTAAATTTTTTTGACATTCTAAAATATATCAAAGTTGCAGTTCAAACTAAAGGGAGCATACGCACCCAGGAGCCAAAACATCACTCCCCGATATCACGTAAGTAAGTTCAACGACAACGACTATAATAGTAATTAAATTCTAACAACGACGACTGTTTTGAGCTAATTAAGCAAGTTTAGTTTACAACACACTACACACTGTTCATCGATTGAAAATAATGGTAGGCACACCAACCTCAATCAACGAGACGTATTTTTTAGCGGCGTTGGGAACGGTTTATACATGTCCTTCGTCGTCCATATCGTTCAATCACCCTGCCTATCTAGACGTTGCCAGTGCCCGGCCTGATACATTCCCCCTTCTTGTTGAAGGTGCCTCCATTTTAGGAGTAGCCATGGATAGCCTCATCGAGAACATCCCTTATTCTGGTGTAGTCTTTCCTTGTCGTCGGATTCGACGAGTCGAAATAGTGGGCTAGTGACCACTATCAGACATGTGATAGTTGTATTTGTGGCGGTGGTATTATGGGTTCCATATATGAGCCAAGTTGTACTTTTGCACAGAATAAATTATTCACTCACACATTTGCTAATTCGTGTTTGTAGAAAGTAAATTGTTACTTCACACATGTGATAAGTTGCATACCCACTATTTCGAAGTTACATAACAACTACTATTAAGTTACATACACACTCTTGTTAAGTTGTATATGATTAAGTTACATTCATTACCCAATATAGTTTCACCGCTTCTAAGTTGTCTACCACCGCGTCTAAGTTGAGTATTATGTGGTTATGAAGTTGTATTTTCACTGCTAATAAGTTTTCTGGTTACCAACATACTAGAAACTACAGTGGGAAACTAGCAAGTATCGATACTATGAAGTTGTTGGCCGTTGGTTCTAAGTAAATACCTTAGAAACTAAGTTGGCTATAAAATATATAATGAAGATAGTGAAAGCAACTCTTTGTACGAAGTTGTTTTGCTACACCACTAAAGTTGATTTTCCACGGCAATAGAGTTGCTTTTCAGAAGAAAAAAAAGTTTGCCGAAACATACACAAATGGGATCTAGTTTTTAAAACCTCGCCGCGGGCGCGTAACGTTGAAAATGAAACGCAATTCCAATATACGATTTGAGAGTTATGACTTTTTGATTCCTCTCTGTACGAAATTAAATGCACATGTGGTATTTATGGGGTTTCACTTGAGCTGGACTCTCCGTTTTTAGGTATAAATATCTTTCCTTTTATACGGTAAGTGCTGATATGTTTTTTTCTTTTGAAATGGGGGTTACACCCCGGCCTCTGCATCCAAGAGATGCACACATCCCTTTATTGAATCATAAGAATAAGCGAAAAACAAACATCCAGAAATCCGTACAAGAAGATCATCCAAGTGGCTGGATGCTAGCTAGCCATCTTGATGCAATGGCACTTGTCTGTGAAATAAAGAATACTCCCTTTATCCATAGGAGGTGGTGTGTAAACTCAGTTTTAAAATTTGTCGAAATATAATAAAGAAAATATCAACAACTATAACATTAAATAAGTATTATTATGCGAATATATCTTATGATTAGTCTATTGATATTGATTTGATAACTGGTATTACATAACTTTATATTCTTAGTTAAATCTTAAAAACATTGATTTTTTCAATCTATATTTATACGACACCTATTAGGAGATGCAGAGAGTATAACACGAGCCCCGAATGTCAAGGCTGTCACAAACGGCAGCGGAGAAAATCGAGTAGTATGATTGGAGCGTAGCCCAAACTTCAGAAATGTTAACATCTCCCTTTGTCACATAGCAAAATCGGTACAAGTGGATCGCCAAGTGCACTTAACGTAACCCCACCAACTTGGAAGGTTTTTTTTTGGAGAACACACCAACTTGGAAGGTAGGAGAGTGACATTAGTACCAGCCTATGAGGAAGGTTCTTCCCTTGTTGCCTCCCACTTTCGATGAAAAAATGACGTTTATCTCTATATGCATGAACGGCGCAAGGTCACAGCTGGCTCCTAAGCTCACAGCACACGCGTGCTAGATAGTTACTTAGTTAGCCAGCAACAGCGAGTTATGTTACCTTCAAACAGCGGCACGGCGCAGCTTCTTCTACCCCTCTTCCTCTACGCCGGCTGCTTCATCCTCTCCATCGCGCTTGGTACTCCTTGGCAAGTCGCCGCCGCGGCATCGGCCATCTCCTTCAGCTTCGACTTCTCCAACTCATCCTCCTACGACGGGCACGACCTCCGCTTCGAGGGCGACGCGAACGTGCACGGCGGCAACCTCGTCTCCCTCACATGCAACTCGAATGTGAGCCGCAACTGCACCGGGCGGATGTCCTACGGCCACCCTGTGCCGTTCTACCACACCGCCACCGGCGAGGTGGCCAGCTTCGCCACGCAGTTCACCTTCACCATTGTGCCCCCTCCACAAGGCCTTCCGAAAGGGGATGGCAATATGGCATGGCTTTCTTCCTCACAGGTTACGATTCATTGATGCCTCCCAACACCGAGGGACGCGGCCTCGGCCTCATGGACCTCAACACGGGCACCGCCTACGGCGAGGATCGGTTCGTCGCCGTCGAGTTTAACACGTACACGTCCAGCGGATCATCCGACCACATCGGCATCGACGTCAACACCGTCAAGAACTCGGTAAACACGACGAGCTTGGCCAGCCCGGGTCTGGGTGGGACCATGACAGCGTCCATCAACTTCACCAGCAGCACCCGGATGCTGGTCGCTAGACTGCACTTCGACGACGATCCTTCCGTGCAGCCAGCTGAAGTCAGCGCAGTGTTGCCCGACCCAGTCACGTCCTTGCTCCCGCCGGAGGTGGCGGTGGGGTTCTCTGCCGCCACCGGCGTCAAAAACGCGGAGCTCCATCAGATGTTGTCATGGTCCTTCAACTCGACGCTTGCTCCCAACCTCAAGAAACAAGCATCATCAATAGGTATTTTGTTTATTACTTCATGTATCTAAAAAGAAATCTATCATCTAGAGAAGCTGAGTAGCTAATTACTGAAATCAAGCACAAAGTGCAATTTCGCAGACTTGAATTTATTTTCTATCATCTCTTATGTATTGTTTCATCGGTCGAGATGCCGGCGGCCACCGTAGGTTGGAGCTGACCCTGGGACTTTTCATTTTTTTTCAAGAGAAAAGAGAGAAATTTATAAACAATACTGACTTTGGATATGTCGCTTTTCCACCGTTTTGACGTGCCCCGCCGGCCTGACAATGGGATCCAGAGGTTAGAAAGTCAGTTAGTCGTTGCTCATAGATATGATAAGTGTTTTTTGAAACAAGATAATCACTACTGCATCTATTCCTAAATAAAAAAATTGTTCCGCAGGTTAGCTTACCAATCAAAGGTTTTGGCTTCCAAAAGTTTTTTCCCCTGAGGGCGCATGGTATTCCCAGTTACCGCGGTAACCGAGAAATCCCCAGTGGTTACCAAGAAAATTGAAATATTAATTTTGAATTCAAAATTTCCCTGAAGCGCTTAAGTTGTGTTTAAGCTGAAATTTCAACATATGGCCTGATGTCTCGAGTTTCAACCCGCCATGTGCTTCTTTTTTGCACTATTATGTCAGATTACAACTGAACAAATATCTTTTTTAAAGCGACTACAACGGGGGTTGAGCGAGCCGAACTAGCGACACCAAGAGTACATCAGCGCCGCACTACCATTACGCCACACAATCATCTCTGTTATAGTAGGAGATACACCTGGCGTTCAAATTCAAAAAAAGTCGGGATTTTTTGCTTGGTTAGCTCATTTACCGAGGATGCTCGAAAACTCGGTTACCGGATGGTAACCAAATTTACCGACCATTAACCAAATCCCTGAGGTAATACTAAATTTGAAGCAGTGCAACTTGAGCACACCATTATGCTAGTTATTTCACAATCTTCGTTCCTTTTTGACAGGTAAAAGCAAAATTGCCGGGATTGTTGCAGGAGTTTGTGGGGTTCTTCTCCTAATTTGGTTCATTCTTTCATGGTTTATGTGGAAACGGCAGCGCAACTCCCTTAGGGTGGAAGCTGGCCCTAGGAAATACATGTGTCGAGAATTAGCCCAGTCAACCAACAACTTCTCCATGGAGAGGTGGCTCGGAAAGGGTAACTTTGGTGCTGTGTATCTTGGGAAATCACTCATGGTCGACCAGGGCCAGAAACAAGATGTTGCTATCAAGGAAATCCTCAAGGGGTCTAGTGAAGGGAGAAAGGACTTTCTTGCAGAACTCCAAACTATTGGCAAGACCAAGCACAAAAATCTGGTAAGGCTGGAAGGTTGGTGCTGCTACAGCAGAAGCACTTGGAGCTTGATGTGTTGGTGTTGTCTAAAGCACTTGGATCACAAGCTCTTCCTTGTTTATGAACTGATGCTGGAGGGCGACCTCAACGATCATCTACACAAGAAGGATACAGTTCTGTCATGGCCAGCGAGGTACAATATAGTGAAGGGAATAGGATCCGCTATTTTTTACCTCCACCATGACTGCGAGCCGTACATTCTGCATAGAGATATTAAGCCCGGCAACATACTTCTTGATGACAAATACAACGCCAAGCTCGCCGACTTCGGGCTATCAAGGATCGCCAACAAAGGCAATGCCACGCTGGTGACTACCGCAGTAGGGACTTGGGAATACATGGATCCGCAATGCAGAAAACATGGCGATGTCAGTTTCAACCGTAGCACCGACGTCTACAGCTTTGGGATTGTGCTGCTGGAAATCGTGTGGGCAGGGCGCAAGTCGAGGCAGCAAGTTTGGGAGCTGTATTTCTCCTATAAATGATGCTAGAGTACCCGGCTAACCAGGCCACTCCAAGGGGGCAAAACAATCTTGATCGTCCATTTCACGCCCACAGTAAATTTTGCAACCCGCTTTTCACCTCAGCCATCGGATGTCGTAATTGTTTTATCACCTTTTGCTTGTCCTGTCGAGTCTATGACAGACGGGACCTTATACGTGCGGGGGCCGCCGGTCATAGGCAGCCACACAGGCTCGTTCATGTCACCCTTCTGGTCTGGGGCAGTGAAAACCTAGACGGGCCAATCTCTCCTCCTCCAATCCCCACCTCCTCCTCTCCTCCCCAATCGCCGCCACCTCTCCTCCATCTCCAATCCACGACCTTCTCTCCCCCTCTCCAGCGGGAGCGGCACTTGAGCGACTGAGGCGGCTGGACGTGGGAGCCGGCGGCGGCTGGACGCGGCGGTGGCAGGCAGCGCGCGCTGAGATCCGCACGCACTCCTCAGCCCCGCCGGTGGCTTCCTACATCTCCATGCGGTGGTTGACGATGCAGAGATGGGCGACGAGCCACGGGAGCTCGCCGCGCGCGTGCAGTTCGTCCACCAGCGGCCGCGATGCGCACGTCGCGCATGCTCCTCCTCCTCGGCGTGTTCTTGTCTCTGTCAGGCAGGTGAGTTACTACTTCCTTCCTCTGTCTCTCGTTGACTGTATGTGGGTACTGTGCTTGTGTTGTTGCCGGTGTGGGCTGATGCTAGATGTGTGTGTGCTGCTGGTTGTAACCGGTGATGGGCGGTGACGGAGGCTTGCTGGACAGCCAGATGCGACGGCGCGACGACTGGACGCGGCGGCGGCGGATGCTCGCCGGATGGTGGATGGCCGGACGGCCGGCAAGCCTAGAAGGCGCGAGTCAGGCGGCAACGGGTTCAGGTTTGCTTCTCCCTCTTCTCTGTTCTCTTTTCTATTTCTAGGTTGTTAGATCTAACATGTTAGTTTTGTGGTTTCTTCTTTGTGTTTTGATCCGATGGATCTATGGGATTCCCAGATCAGAACCATTAACGAGACATCCAGGAAGGCAGAGAAACGATTCTTCCATTGTGCTTTTGTTGGCCGTTCGTTCTGGCCTCGGCAGCAGCAGGACAAGGTCCCCCAACACCTTACTGGGAGCTGATGTTGCTCTTCCTGGTGCGCACCCTTATCCCCATCTCTCTCTATGTTCAGATTTTGTTTATTGGTTTAGGCATAGATAGGAAGGATTCACTTTAAAAAAAATGATAGATTAAGGTATATGAGCACAAATGGTCCAGTTATACTTTAATTTATGTTGGTTGTTCTGGGAACCCAAAGAATTCACAGTTTCTAATGCATAATAGGATATGCGGTCATGCTCTTTATATTGCAGCATGCAAAAAATCCTTGATATTGTATAGTTGTTTATCTTGGTGTGAGTTTACTATAAAAAACAACTCTCAATGATTGTTGCAGATTAATTTTGAGGACTTGGTGCTCCTTCATCTCCTCCCCGAAGATGTCAACAAGATGTCTGGCGGCAGCAGTCCTTGTGGCGTGCTTGAGGCTGCGACTCCCCTGGTAGTACGGTGTCCTCGGGCTAGATGGCCATCCTTGCAAAACAAAATCAGGTGACTTTCCAAGTTTCTTGTTGCCATGGCTTTTATACTCAAATCTCCCCATTAAAAATATACAAGTTCTCTACTATGGGTGTTATTCTTTCTGTACTCACGATTTTTCTCCATCAGTGATTTGTGTGAAGTGACATTGTTGTTCATTATTTCCTTGGCATGTAATTAAACTAAAAAGATAAATAATCATAGAATGAAAAATAATTAGAATTATTTGGTTTACCAAACTTATATGTTTGTATTTAATGGTAAAATTTCAAAGGATTGAACACTAATCTGAAGTTTTCCTTCATTTAGAGAAGCAGGGGATCATATACCTTTGAATCGCCTTTTTTATTCTTTATTGCTTGATTTGCTAACAGATTATCTTTTGTGCTGATGTTTGATTTGCAGGGTTATATTAGTTTTGGTTGAGATAGAACAGGTCAGGATCTCCGCGCCGGTGGGGCTCGGGATCTCCGGTTAACGGCGCCTCCTCCGCCTCGTCCTCCCCTGCCTCCGCACCCGACGAGGACAGCCCTACCACACTGTTTGGGTGAGAGGCAACAGGTCAGGAGGCAACGAGAGGAAGCCTTCAATCCTTCTTCCATGGCGGCGCCTCGACCTCGCGAATCTTGCACCGGTTGGCCAGAGCAATAGAGATGGAAGAGCGCGCCTGTGTGGTCGTCGCCACCACAAGGAAGATGGTTGAGGTAGGTTTCCTTGCCAACGACCTCACTTTCTCCAACTGATCTGAAGGTAACCTTGTTTAATTTCTTTCCTTGGTGTTAGCTTACTAACAACGATAGTTGCAGATTATCTGGGAGGATATAGTGGTTGAAAAAATAATATGCGTATTTAGATCTACACCTTTTATACACATATGCAACACATGTATGTTCTTTCTGGTGGATTTATCTTCATTTACATGAGATCTTCTTTTGTGGTTTGTGCAGCAAATGTTCATGATTCTACTGGCACGAGATATCTAATTATTGCCTACACTGCAGGTTAGATCCTATTTTCTTTTATGATGCTGGGCTAACAAACCAGGAAGAAACGGCGATTGAATTTTGTTCAGAGTGCGTAAATTCTTGGATGCACTGGATGTTTTATATTTCTTATATTTTTTGGCACATTTTCTTGTTGAGCACATTGGTTTTGTTGATGAACATGTATGGCCAGGTTTACACAGATTGGGAGGACAGTCGTCGCTGTCAGCATCAAGTCGCGATGTGCTTCTGGCTGCACCTCCTTGTGTAGTTGTGTGAGCTCCCCCTTCCTATCCCTTGTCCCTAATTTAGTTTCTATTCTGCAGTAATGGTTTGGATAGTGAGGAGATTCCTATACTGATTTCATGTTTCTATGTCCTTGCATCAAAATTAGATATTGCATTTTCCTTTTGTAAATATTTGTTGGTTTGGCTTCCCTAAATTGAGTCTATTTTAGCCACATCTGCCTCTTGAGCTCACTGGTTTTGTTTTGGAACATGTATGAGCAGGTTTACACAAGTTGAGAGGAGAGTCTTTGGCGGCCAGCATTGAGCCGCGCTGTGCTTCTTGCTGCACCTCCTTGTGTGAGCTCCTCCTTCCTATCCTTTGCCCCTCATTTTCCTCTCAATGCATCTTCCCTCTCTAAAATCTGCTCTAGATCTGCATGTATATTGGCCATTTTTAATTTTCTGGTCATATGCTCATATAAATACATATATATTTGGATGTGTATTGGCTACTTCTAATTTTCTGGCCATATTCTCCATATATATATGCATATTTGGAGTTCTTAATCGTTTTGGCCAGTTTATTATTCAGCTCATTAATGTTTTTTGATGTTGATTAGGATTGGCTGCTGTTTTTTCATCTTTGGCATGGATTTGAGCAAAGGGAAGAGTCACAGGAATTTGAGTCTTCTATTTTGTAGCTAGGGTTTCAGTGTACAGAAGATTCTTACCAATGGCGATAACAAGCAGCATGTGTGTTCATATTGTCTATGGTTGGTACAAGCAATCACATCTTCCACTCCGCTCTTTCTTTCATCGTCTCTTGTACTCTGTTGTCTCCATACAATAGCTATTTCTCAATCTCAAATTATATATCTCCTCTCTTTAGGCTGTAGGTAGGGAAGCCCAGTGGAGGGTGGATGCCGGAGCTTGGCGTGAGTTCTTGTGATGGAATGGTGAGGTGAGAAAGCTTTGTTCCTCCTTTTCTGTTTCTATAATTATTCACTTACTGGTTGTTTCTATACTGGTTGTGACAATCCACGGTATCTTCTTTTCCCTACATCGTCGACTTTTCGGTTCCATTGCTCTGTACAATAATGTACTGATTTCTAGGTTTGTGAATGAATTTTGTTGTGGGTTGTCATTTGTAGGTTTATACTTTTATTCATTTATGGGCTGTAGTTTGTAGGTTTGCTTTCTCGATAAAGAATCAAATGCAGCTTTGCTGCTGCAGACTGTTTTTTTTGCATTCTCCATGAGTAGATTATATTCATTAGCTTGTGACCTGATTTATTTTTGAACCTCGTTGATGGGATATATATCCTATATGAAACCATGCATCAGGGGTTATGTTACCAATATCCAGATGCACACTTATTTCTGAAACTCATTAATTAACACGCCATGTTGGCGCTGAGCTTTTGTGATGAGAGGAAAATGAGGTACCGAATGAATATAAAAGCATTGCATAAAGGATCCAAACAGTTATGCTTCAGTTTAGATTGTTTTATTCTTAGGATATCTCTATGAACTTTTCCTCTTTGTAAAGATTCTGATCGTGCTGGTGCTTGATGCAGGTGGTTCAGATGATTAATTGGCTTTTCTTCTGTATGCAGAGAAGGAAAAGGATAAAGGACATGCTCTGGAGGATGACCGACGAGCGCGACAGAGGCGGACGAGACGACAGCGGTGGCGGATGAGAGGAGGCACTGCAGGAGCGCGTCCCTTGGAGGGTGGCGACAGCCATGTCTTTGCACAAGGTCAGAGAAGAGCATCCCATTTTACACAGCTGACCTCCTTTTCTCCCCGTGGGAGCATCATCTTCTCTTTATTTTTACCGACTCCTAATTCCTTCCTCCCTAATTTTATTTTATTTCACAGCTAGAGTTTGGATGTCCAGGAGATTCACCGAGGGCGACAACAACCACCATTGGCCATCTTGGACTCCTTCGATTAATATTATATTCTTAGTTGCCTACATCTTATGCGCTGAAAGGGGTTAGTGTTGAATTGTTCATATAATCTTGCACCTACTTTCTGTACTCAAATATTTTGGAAAGCTTTATCATGACGTAAATATTGATTTCAGTATTTCACCTTACTGTCATACAGAGGTTGGATGGAGCATCGAGCATTTCTGTCTTGAGGGTGGCCACAGGTTGTGGGATATTAGGATGATTTGGATGTGTTCTTCAGAGCATAGGTGGCCTTGTTGCCGACGGTTAACTAAAGTACACTGATCATTTGCGCGTAGCTTTTCTCTTGCTTTTGTTGTAGTGGTGTTTAAGTATTAGGTAGTACCATGTAGTTGTGTGCTAGCAAAATGCACCTGGCAAGTTTTGTGTATTTCCTTATTCTCTGCTTGTTGCGAAAAACAAAATAAAATTTGACATTACTATCTACCAATAGTTCTTTGTTGCATATATGATTACTATCTACCAATAGCAAAACAAAATAGTATTTATTGGTAGATAGTAATGTCAAATTTTCTGAATAGATAGTACCTAATACATTAACTAAAGGGAAATAAATTTTCTGAAGGTAGTGATGTTCTTTTATTTGGAAATGCCAACAAATACTGATTCTGTTGACTGAACAATATGTGGCTACTGCTGATCAGATGCATATATATAGCTGCTGAATAGATCTTGAAAATCAGTTGAAGTGAGGATCAATGTATATGTAGCTGCTGATCAGATGTTGCATGCTGCTCATCCTCGAGGCCTGCTCCGGCACATCTTTCTCTCGCATGTTTTTAATCTCTCAACTTGCCTCACCTGATATGCTGAATCGGGTCATTTTTGTGGATGATTTCTTCCAAAAGATTGAATTTTGGTGATGCATTTCCTTATTATCTTTTATGGAATGTGCACCCTGCGATGGTTCCATCTCATTTGGCTTCTGCGATTCTATAACTACATCACTATTGCATTAATTCTTTTGTTGGTGCATGCATTTTTTTGGTTCGTGATTAATGGAAGAAAGGATAGTTCTGAAAATAGGTCAATTCTGAAAATTAGTAGCTATGCCAACGCTTCTGAAAATTCGGTTGTTACTTTCTCTCATAAATTTAGTACGCTAAGCTATATCAATGCAACTGGATAATATCTCGGATCAACAAATAGATTATTGAGCCATTGCATTTTGATTTGGTAGATGATGTTTTGTTTCTCTCCCCAGAATCTCTATTTCATTCACTTGCAGATGTAAAAACAGCACGAGCAATCAGGCCACCCATGTTACAGATTGTGCAGTAGTTGGCATGTCTTGTGTAGAGAGTAGACGTAGGGGTGATGCTCGGTTCTAGGGAGGACATATGTACATACATTTTCAGTTTGAGCAGAGGATTTTTTTTAGGCGGGAAAGTTTGCGCATAGGTACATAACAACTTACATGTATTGCATTTTATTTGTCTTTACTGTACTGCTTTAGTTTCTTATGATGGTAATTAAAACATGGTAGATCAAAAGTCTTCCAGCTACTGTGGACATTATGATATACAAGTTTCGTGTAGTAACCATCATTGATTCCAACCTTTTTCTTTCCATTAATGATTAATAGTTGCATGTTTAGTGTTATTGATATATTCTGGATTGTGGTATCTTTGTGGCAAGAAGATAATAGCAGTTTTTTTAAAGCACTGTTACTGATAAGAACACATATTTAAAATTGCAGTTGCTTGCTTTGATTTTGAATGTGTGCTTCCTATTTCTCAATTGAGTTGTTTATAATTATAATTGTTCAGAGAAGGGTTGGTGCTTATAGAAGGATAGAATATTTTAGGTCTCCTGATGGACTATGTTTCTTATTTATTAAAGTGAGATATGATTGTTGGCTGGAGATTCAGAGCTCACTAGAAGGTCATAGTTCCATCACAGGATACAGTTCAACATGTATAAATCACTTCAGTTACCCGTTTTCTTTTGTCATTCCAATAGCCCTGCTACTATTTTAAGTCTGCTGCAATCCATATGCATATTCAGTCGATTTTTTTGTCATTCCAGTGATGTGATAAGCAGCCTACTCTTATAGTCTTGCGTTGAAGTGCATCTTTATTAGATCTGTGAAACAAGGACCGTATTATTGGGTTATACTAAATGCAACTTCTAATTCTTTTGCAGTTGGTGAAGAAACATTCGGGATCCTCATTTTAACTGAAAGTTTCACTAAATCCATTAAAGGGTGTCAGGTATCTTCTAGCTGTGCAGTGCTGTGTTGCAGTATAGGATTTTCTTAGCTAAGTTTCAATTCTAACATATATGCTTCTAATGCAAGAGATTATTAGTTTCTTTGCTCTTCGAAATGATGATTTATATATTTGTTTCCTGCAAGATATTGAAACCCTAGAACTATAAAAGTGCAGCTTGCACGAATAAATAAGGTTAATAAATAGTTCCTGTTGCTTTGATTCTTTGACTAATAAACATGCCTGTAAATGTTTATTCATATCCGATGCAAGACACGTTTAAGATATCTCACTGAAGAGGAAAGTTAACTTTAGTTAAGTGTCTTCCGTCCTCCCTTGACGGTCAACATATGTAAGATTTGTAGGACTTAATGCAAGTCTTTATTCTATTCTTGCACCTTGCTTTCTGCAGACAGCTTTATGAATTTGATATCAAGTCTTGGCTTTTAGATCTCTTTTGAACTCTAACAATGATTGTTAAATGATCCATATGAATGATGTAGATTAAATTATGTGCATCTCGTCGTACAGCTATTGAAGTCACAAAACCCTGATGAGGCACGTAGTAATGCAGATATGTATGCTACCTTTAAGACTTCTGATTGATATTCCATTTTTGTTAATGAAGTGTTCTTCCTTTTCTGTAGCTAGAGCCATTTCACCTGCAATTTATCATACCGTTTTATGTTAAATTAAAGCTCTGTTCTTGATGTCCACTTCGTGGGACTACTGTAAGTTTGCTATCGTGGTGTACAAAACTTGGTGTCTGGTTTTAATTATTCATTTTGTAGGCAATTTTCCTATCGCCTGACCTATCCAAAATTTCGACCTTGTTAACAATCTTATGGAGAAAGAAATTAGGATTGTGTCCCGGTTAAACATGGATTTTGAGGTGCAAGGCGTACTAACTGCTGCAGTTTTGGTGGTCCATCTTCTCCGAGCAAAGCCATAGGCCATGGACCCGCTGCTCTGCTCTAATTTGGTAGCAGCCTGACAGTTTGCAAGAGAGCAATTCGGGACGGGGCTACCTTACCGGAGATATGGACGGTTTGGAGTTAGAATGCCCAAATCCCAACCTTAGATACCATCATAGTAGGACTAAACATATTATTGCTATATGGGCTATTTACTTTACTATGGTGTGACCTTTTGATTCTATCATCTGTGTTGTGTGACAGTGTGTTGCTATTGATGATTTTCTGATTAACCTTGTGTGCAACCAGAGTATGAGTTGTATGTTTACTATCGATTTCATTTGTCTTTTATCTCTTTCTCTATTATCATTTCATTTGTCTTTTATCTCTTGCTATTATCACTATGTATTCACTTATTGATAAGACATGGCTTCAATTGAGGCTCTGGTTTGGTCTTTGTGCTGGGTCGCAACGGGTTATTCTATACATTAGTGTCCATTAGCATATTATTAGTACACTTTTGTTTGCACTGATTTAGGCATTTCTCTAATGTATTGATTCTTCCATTTGCGTGTGACGAAATAAAAAATCGGAACCACTTAACCATAATATTCCCCAGTTACAACTCGAGTGGTAGCAAGTGGATTATCCAAAAGGACAGTGAATTTTCTCCAACCTACCCTATCGATTATACTATAACTAAATTGAAGAAAACAAATTAGGCAAATGAGAGTACAAGAGCCGTCGAAGGCGTTTCCTCCAACGAAACACGCTGAATACTACTATAGCTCACCATGGATGGCTATTTCACCCTAATACTCCCCTTTTGCTACAGCGATGATGGCAGCGATCGAAAGAGCATACACTTTGAGCTCCCAAACCTCCGGTATTGAAATTAACCAAGGCTTACGGTGAGCAATGTGGTAACACGGCCCGTCGGATACTACTACACTCGATGGAAAGGCTCCGCTCCAACCTCCGGTACTAAAATAAGCCAAACGTTATGAGATTCTAATATTTCGTTACCATCGATTGTTAAAAGTCTTAAATTGCTATGCAATCAATTGACCAAAAAATGAAGCTGTTATGCAATCCGCTAAAGTTAACTGCGAGTAGCTCCAGCGTCCTACTTCTGAGTATGTATAAGAGGTTGAAAGAGGAAGAGGAAACTGTGCAAGTGACGAAATAAGAAATCGCAACCACTTAACCATAATATTCCCCAGTTACCACTCGAGTGATAGCAAGTGGGCGGCGATCGAAAGAGCTCATTGTATTAAAAGCTCCCTCCTGTGGAAACATGAACAATAAAAGCGGTGCGGCCAGGGCCTAATCTGGGCCCAGAGTGGACTGCGGTTTTGCTCCTATCAGGGGTTGCGGTGTAGCCTGCTGGCTCCCGCATCCCAGGGTCATTCGTCCTGCCGGATCTTCGGTATGACGGCGGCGAGGATGGCCGTTTGCGTGGGGCCTCGGCCTGCATAAAAGCGGCGGTCCAAGGGTTTCTCACGCGCCAAGACGAAGACCTTCTGGATGCCGATCCTTCTTCATCTAGCCAGAGTGATGAGTTCCGGAAGGCTCCACTCGCGAATGGAACAGTGCATCTTTTGCCTGGAGTTTGCTGGATCGGTTGGTATTCGGTCGCGCGCACCCATGCTTTTATTCCGGTGAAGTTTAGAGTCCTACCTTCAGGGTGAAACCCAAGGTCTGGCCTTAACTGGTTGTGCCTGATAATGACCTTGTTGGAGGCATTGTTTTGAGTGCGGGGACTATCTTCAAGGTGAAAACCTAAGATCTTTGATCAGGCGACGACGGCACTGGTTCACTGTTTTCTTCTTGGAGGCGTCTTTTTTGGAGAGTCTGTATTTCAGGTGTTATCCTGGTGGTGGATGTATTGTTGTTGCTAGGCCTGGGACACTGTAGCGGGACTTTTTTTTCTTAGTTTTCTTTTCTCTTTTTTGGTTGTGTGCATCCGTACAGCCATTGGGTCATTAGGATGTTGCGTTGTTGCAGAGCCTGGATGTAATTGGTATCTTCTGATATTATTATATTTCTTTTTTCGAAAAAATGGTATAAAAATATATTACATTCACTATTGTAAATCAGTTTTTGACCAAGCGTTGCATGTAGCTACGTCTATGGGTCGGTCAATAATGGAAGGTTTTTATTGCAGTTGTCGGCCTATCGTCCGGAAAAGATTCTCTTTCTTGAAGTTGACATTTTCATGTCTAGAAATGCCGACTGAAACCAAAATGAGTTAATGGACATCACGAGAAAAGAGCCACGCAGCAAATGCCTTCCTCCTGGATCCCTTTTTCATGACCCAATTTATTTGAGCACGCATCACACACACATATCAGTAAGAATTCCGTCCGCTAGGTCCATGAATCGATCGAAAATTCTTTTTGCATCTTCCCCAGATGGAGACGGTCGCCCTTGCACAAGCAGCTCTACCCCACGAACCTGAATAAATCTGTAAGCCGTGCAGGAGTTGAGGTAGCGGAGGAGCGCCTCCATTTCCAGGCCTGCCTCGCCGGAGAGCACGCAGCTGGCGTCGTACAACTCACCGTTGTCATCCCACCCCACGTGGAAGAAACCCCTCCCCTCCCACGTCGCCCCACATGGGACCTGGAGGAAACCTTAGATCTCGCTGCCACCGGGCCTCCCCTTCCCCTCCCCCCTCCTCTCCCTCCCCGTTGTCTGAGGGCGCAGCCGGGCAAAGCCTGGCCGACCCTGGCGGCGGTGAGGCCTTCTCGTCCTCTTGCTCAGGAGGGTGGGTGCTCGGGCTTTTGTTTCAGCGGCGACACGACCGACAGCGGGGAGGGTCTGCGACTTCGGCGTCTCCAAGCAGCGCAGGCTGCGGGCAGCGAGGGCCGTAGGCCGCCTCTGCATTAGCTGGTGGTGGGTGGGTGCTCGGTAGACCTCTGTGAAGGAAGGAGGGGTGGCTTGACGGCAGGCTGGTTCGCTTGGAGGCCGGCGACGTGCAACGTTGGTGTTGTTGTGCTCGCTGCGGGATGGATCTAGGCCAGGCGGGCCTGACCCTGCTAACGGCGGCACAACAGTGTCTTCTGGGCGGATCTGGCCACTAGGAGGATGGTGGCCCGTAAGTCCGAAGAATGGTGGGCAGCAGGCTGGTGGTGGCGCGGCCCCAACATCGGGTGGGATGCTGTAGGCTGCCGAGCGATGGTGAGATGGAGGCGGTGGCTGCGACCTTTTTGGCTGGATCCGGGCCAAGCAAGCCTAGAACTGGTAGTGCTTTATAGGTTGTTTTATGTCTGTCTTATCCATCGACCTACTGCTTTCGTCCCTACCACTTTCGTGTATGGGCCTCGTGGGGCTTCTTGGCCACGAATATCCAGGGGTTGGTGGTAGTAGGGTTCGGGAGAAATCCTTGCCGCTTCATCAGCGCTGACGAGATTACCGCTGATATACATCACCTCGAGTACCCGGGGAAACTATAGGTTCAGTTCATTGTCCCAACGTCGCATCCCTTCTTAAAGGTCTTGCCTTCGTACTTGGTGATCCGGGATGCTTGTAGCGTGTTGAGACAACTTCGGAGGGCGTTAGCAATTGCGGCGTGATGACCCACAAATATAGGGGTGTATCGAAGTACTTTCGATAAATAAGAGTGTCGAACCAATGAGGAGCAGAAGGTGTTGACAAACGGTTTTGATCAAGGATTCACTGTAAACACTACCACACAGGTTTTCAGGGGTATTTGGTATTGCAAATAAATAAAATACGAGTAAATAAAAGACAGTAATAATAATTGCAGTGAGTGGTCCAATCCTTTCTAGAGTAAAGGACAAGCCGGTTGTTTTACTTATGATAACTAAACGTTCATGAGGACACACGGGAATTTCGTCAAGTGATTTCGCTTCACGCAGCTGAATAATCTTCATTGGTTTGGTAAGTGTTGTGTGGGTGAACATATGCTAATGCACTACCCGTACTTGGACTAATGCATACTTGTGATTATACCCCTTGCAAGCATCCGCAACTACAGGAAAGAAATGAAGATAAATTTAACCACGGCCTTAAACTTTGAGATCCTACACTCCCTCATATACTGGTTTTCTAATGAGGGTTTGGGTTTCTATCACTCCCACAACCCCACAATTAACTTTCAAAATCATGTGCGGTAGCAATACCAATCCAAATACGACGAGCAGTAGTGGGGTCCTGAGCTAGTAGCCAAATACACGATGCATTCCCCTAGGCCCATAAAGGTGAAGTATCATGTAGTTGACGTTCATATGACACCACTAGAAGAATAACACCACAACTTAAATATCAAAACATTAAATACGACTCGACATAGTTTCACTACTAACATCATGACTTCTCCCATGTCCTCAAGAACTAAATGAACTAATCACAAGACATCATATGAATCATAATCAGAGGTGATATAATGATGAATAAAAATCTGGACATAAACATTAATCCAATGGTTTCACTCAATAGTATCAACAACAAGAAGTAATCAACACCGGGAAAGTTTCTCCTATGAACTAGACAAGTATCAAACCCAAAATGTTACAGCGGAATGGAGTGGAGATGGCGGTGATGATGGTGCTGGTGGTGGATATGATGATGATGATGATCCCGATGAAGTCCAACTCGATGGCGGTGACGATGGCGATGATTTCCCCCCTCCGGGAAGGAATTTCCCCGGCAGATTTCTGCCTGCCAGAGAGCTTTTCTCTCTCTATAGGTTTCCGCCCCATAGCGGCGGCGGAATATTTCTCTGTTCGCTCCCCCTCTGCTTAGGGTTCTCGGGGGATGAAATACGCGAAGGCACGATGTCAGAGGTGGGCCAGTGTTGGAGATATGCCCAAGAGGCAATAATAAAATGGTTATTATAATATATCTTTGTGTTTATGATAATGTTTACATACCATGCTATAATTGTATTAACCGAAACATTGATACATGTGTGTTATGTAAACAACAATGAGTCCCTAGTAAGCCTCTTAACTAGCTTGTTGATTAATAGATGATTAGTTTCATAATCATGAACATTGGATGTTATTAATAACAAGGTTATATCATTATATGAATGATGTAATGGACACACCCAATTAAGCGTAGCATAAGATCACGTCATTAAGTTATTTGCTATAAGCTTTCGATACATAGTTACCTAGTCCTTATGACCATGAGATCATGTAAATCACTTATACTGGAAAGGTACTTTGATTACATCAAACGCCACTGCGTAAATGGGTGGTTATAAAGGTGGGATTAAGTATCCGAAAAGTATGAGTTGAGGCATATGGATCAACCGTGGGATTTGTCCATCCCGATGACGGATAGATATACTCTGGGCCCTCTCGGTGGAATGTCATCTAATGTCTTGCAAGCATATGAATAAGTTCATAAGAGACCTCATACCACGGTACGAGTAAAGAGTACTTGTCAGGAGACGAGGTTGAACAAGGTATAGAGAGATACCGATGATCAAACCTCGGACAAGTAAAATATCGCGTGACAAAGGGAATTAGTATCGTATGTGAATGGTTCATTCGATCACTAAGTCATCGTTGAATATGTGGGAGCCATTATGGATCTCCAGATCCCGCTATTGGTTATTGGTCGGAGAGAAGTCTCAACCACGTCTACATAGTTCGCGAACCGTAGGGTGACACACTTAAGGTTTGATGTCGTTTAAGTAGATATGGAAATATGGAATGGAGTTCGAAGTTTTGTTCGGAGTCTCGGATGGGATCCAGGACATCACGAGGAGGTCCGGAATGGTCCGGAGAATAAGATTCATATATAGGAAGTCATTTTCTAGGTTTGAAAATGATCCGGTATTTTCTCTGGAAGGTTCTAGAAGGTTCTAGAAGAGTCCGGAAGAAATAAGCATGGAAGGTGGAGTCCCAGAGGGACTCCACCCACCTTGGCCGGCCAGCCTAAGGGAGGAGGAGTCCCAAGTGGACTCCTCCCCATGGTGGCCGGCCACCCCACCAAAGGAAAGGGGGGAGTCCCACTCCCCCTAGGTTTGGTCATATGGAAGGTTTTATGTTGGGGTCTTATTCGAAGACTTTTGACCTAATCCTTGGGGCTTCCACCTATATAAAGAGGGGAGGGGCTGGCCGGCCACACCAAGACCACCATGGCCGCACCCCCTCAAGGCTGCCCTAGCCGGTGCCCCCTCTCCCAAACCCTAGCGGTTCCCTCCTACCTCTCCCTCCCACATAGCTTAGGCGAAGCTCTGTCGGAGATCTCCACCACCACCGCCGCCACACCGTCGTGCTGCCGGGATTCCGAGGAGGATCTACTACTTCCGCTGCCCACTGGAACGGGGAGAAGGACGTCGTCTTCATCAACACCGAACGTGTGACCGAGTACGGAGGTGCTGCCCGATTGTGGCACTGTGATCAAGATCTTCTACGCGCTTTTGCAAGCGGCAAGTGATCGTCTACCACAACAACAAGAGCCTACTCTTGTAGGCTTTGGAAATCTTCAAGGGTGAGTCTTGATCATCCCCTCGTTGCTCCCGTCTTCTAGATTGCATCTTGGCTTGGATTGCGTTATCGCGGTAGGAAATTTTTTGTTTCCTATGCAACGAATCCCTACAGTGGTATCAGAGCCGTGTCTATGCATAGATGGTTGCACGAGTAGAACACAATTGTTTTGTGGGCGTTGATGCTTTGTTGTCTTTAGTTCGAGTACTTTGCATCTTTGTGGCATGGTGGGATGAAGCGGCTCGGGCTAACTTTACATGACCGCGTTCATAAGACTTGCTCCACGTTCGACATGCAACTTGTATTGCATAAGTGGCTTTGCGGGTGTCTGTCTCTCCCACCATAGTGAAGATTCAATTTACTCTTTCTATTGACAACACTAGTATCACCGTTGTGGTTCATGTTCGTTGGTAAATTAGATCTTACTCGAAAACCCTAAACCACGTAAAATATGCAAACCAAATTAGAGACGTCTAACTTGTTTTTGCAGGGTTTGGTGATGTGATATGGCCATAATGTGATGATGAATATGTATGAGAAGATCATTATTGTATTGTGGCAACCGGCAGGAGCCTTATGGTTGTCTTTAAATTTCATGTTGAGTAGTATTTCAAAGTAGTTGTAATAGTTGCTACATGAGGTGAACAACCATGAAGACGGCGCCATGGACCTTGACGCTACGCCGACGATGATGGAGATCATGCCCGTTGATGATGGAGATCATGTCCGTGCTTTGGAGATGAAGATCGAAGATGCAAAGACTAAAGGGCCATATCATATCACATATGAATTGCATGTGATGTTAATCCTTTATGCATCTTATTTTGCTTAGATCGCGACGGTAGCATTATAAGATGATCCCTCACATTAATATCAAGATAATAAAGTGTTCTCCCCTTGTATGCACCGTTGATATAGTTCGTCGTTTCGAAGCATCTCGTGATGATCGGATGTGATAGACTCAACGTTCACATACAACGGGTGTAAGCCATGTTGCACATGCGGAATACTTGGGTTTGCTTGACGAGCCTAGCATGTACAGACATGGCCTCGGGACAACGGAAACCGAAAGGTTGAACACGAGTCATATGGATGATATGATCAACATGTTGATGTTCACCATTGAAACTACATCATCTCACGTGATGATCGGTTTTGATGTAGTGGATTTGGATCATGTACCACTTAACAACAATGAGGGATGTTGTATTAAGTGGGAGTTCATTAGTAATTAGATTAAAACATGAACTAATTATCATAAACATAGTCTGAGTAGTATTTTGAATTAATTTGTAGTATTGGCATCCGTTTTTCTACCAAGCGCTAGTCTTGTAATTGAGATAGAAATACTGTTAAAATCTGACAAATAAACTTTACGGACTGGTACCGTATTGTTAAAGAATCAAGAAATGATTAAGTCCTATTGCAAACTTTTAGTAAACCTCACATTGTTGATTCAAAGAGCTATGATTTCAATTAGTACCTAAAGTTATCTTGTCTCCATGAAACTTGAAGTTCAAATCTGTTTAAAAAAGTAAGGAGCTGAAAATTTAGTTTTCAGAAATAAGCAAGGTATGAGATATATGTGATATCTAAGACCTTATTGCAAGATGATAGAATATAATCTAGTGAGACTACATAAACTCATAAGTTTTATGGGAATGTACGAAGGTTGAAGACGCAAGGCGTCCCAATCCTCCAACTATTGGGGCACTAACGATATTCGCATATTCGTCCTTAGTATGCACCGTTGCTAAAGACTCATCGTTTCGAATACTAAGGTATAGATTCTACGTGTGCATACAACGGGTGCAAGCCAGATTTGCACATGCAAATACTGAGGTTAAACTTTACGAGCCTAGCATGTACAGACATGGTCTCGGAAAAGTCATCATGATATGATGGATAAAATTATGAGTGAAATTGTTCATCATATTACAAAGTTACTAATAGTAAAATCTGAAACACTTGTCATATGATGATCAACTTCAAAGTAAGAACCTCATGGTTATTGGTATTTGACCAACAAACCTAGAAGTTAATGATGTTAAAGTGTTTTTCTGAATAATGAGGAAAGCTAAAAGAGAAACTACAAAAGATATTTTGGCAGAAAGAAAAGAAAAGACTAGAAAGTCTAGCTCAGGTGTATATAAATGATATACATGTTATGGATGTATTCCTTGTTTGGTCACACAATGAAATTCTTGGGTATTTGTACCATATTGGTTGGTATGAAGTGTCATACAAAACAACGCAATACAAGAATACAATGGCCTAAGTGACTGACAAGGAATATGATAGGAATGCACGTCTGGAACAAAAATAAAGTGTTATTATGTTCGTCGTTGGCATTCTATCTAGCCCTTAGAATTTATAATAAAGAACTTAATAATTGTTATTATGCTCTGGTCAAATAAAAACAATGAGTTGTTCAAATTATGACATTACTCCATGTACGATGGATAAGTTATTATAAATCTTAATGGTGAAACACACATACATAACACTGACGCTAAAATGCCATAAGGCAAATGATTTGAATTCCACTTATTTGTGGAACCGCTATTTAGGTCATGTTAGAAAGGAACGCATGAAGGAACTCCATGCAAATGGAATTTTGGAGTCATTCGATTTTTGAATCGTTTGGCGCTTGCAAATCTTTTCTAAAGAGAATGACTGAAATACCGTTCATAGGCCAAGAGTTGAACGGGAAACTAACTTAGTGGAAACATACATGATGATATATGTGGTTCACTGGGCATAGTTGTGTGCGGGAGATTCTTCTACTTCATGAAAAACTTCCAACAATGAATTGAGTATATATATGTGGATATATTCGATAAGGAAGAAGTTTGAAACATTTGAATAGATTCAAATAAATTTCAGCATGAAGTGGAAATCATCGTAATAGAAAAGTCAAATATCTATGATTAGATCATAGTGGAAATATTTGAATTACGAGTTTTTAGCGAACATCTAAGAGAGTTATGAAATTGTTCTACAACTCACATTTCTTGGAGTATCATAGTGATGATGAAGTATCCGAGAGACGTATCCAAACCTTGTTGGATTAATGATGAGATAAAATGAAGCCATTATATTTTTGTGGATTATGCTTTAGAGACTACCGCTTTTACACTGAATAGAGCATCATCATGATCCGTTGAAATGACACCATACGAGTTATGGCATGGGTATGAACCCTAATAGTCCTTTCTTAAATTTTGGAATGCATAGCATAAAGTAAATAAGTTTACAACCAAAATCGGATGAATGTCTTTGTTGGTTATCCCACAGAATTGATTGGGAATTCTTTCCACTATGGAGACAAAGACAAAAGTGTTTATCGATGTTTCTTACTTATTTCCAAGAAATTGTTTTTAGCGAAGTATTTGAGTGGGAGGACAATATAACTTGATAAGGTTTATGAACCTGAGCATAATGATCAGAGTAGCGCAGCATCGGAATTGGTTCCGGAAACGGCCACGACGATCATGGCTCCCATGTCTACAAAATGTTATAGTCATGGAGATCGAAGTACTTATTGAACTTTGTAGGTATGGTTTACTTTGTGATCAAATAAATGATTTGTGAACAAAGGATTGTTTTTTGAACAATGATAAACCAACTACATACAAAAGAAGTTATGATGGGCCCTGACTCCGTTAAAATGGCTATACGCCATGAAATCCAAGATAGATGAATATTTTTTGAAAGTAAACGGATCTATAAAATTGATGGACTTGGATGGAATATCCTTGAATAAGCTCGACTTGTCGAAAAGTTGTTTACGACAAAGTTCAAAGAGTTGACTACGATAAGATTAGATCTTCCGTAGCAATGCTTATAGTCTATGTGGATTATTCTAGTAATCGCTACATATTTCTTTCATGAGATATGATAGTAGGATGGCAAAATACATTACTTAACAGAAGTGTGTATTAAAGGTGTATACAAGATACAACCAAGAGTTTTGCTAGTCCGTAGAATACTAGATAGGAATACAAACTTCAATTGGATGAAGTGAGTATTGCGGAGTTGGAATCTTCACCGGATGAAATGATCAAAGAGTTATGATTTCATCAGAGACGATGAAGAGGCTTGCATTTGGAAGAAATTAAGTGGGAGCGTTGAGACATATTTGTAATACTTTATGTAGGTGACATATCGTTGATTATAAATAATGTAATTATATAATTGATTAAAAAGGTTTCATTGAGAATTAAACTTCAATGAAAGGATATGAACTGAAACATATTTAGTGTCAAGATCTATGAAGATGGATTGAAACACATAAAAGTTTAAGTTAAAAAGTACATAGAATGAATATTGAAGTAGTTCAATATAAAGAAGGTGTTCTTTTCATGTGAAGGTTTTTACAAGACTTGAGTGTATTTGACACTCAATGAGTAAAAACACATGAGTGATTTTAGATCACGAATAATATGTACAATATCAGATGTCCTATGCTCTAAATGGTTAGGAACATATACCAGAATGATTCATGTGATGATCATTGGATAAACAGTAAGAATATCCCTGAGTACTTTAGAAGAACCAAGGATATATAGTTTTGTATGAGTAATGACAAACAAATCGCTGTAAGGTGTTGCACCGATATTAGTTTGGTCACATACAAAAATAAAATTTCAATCTCAAATTAGGCTAAGTGTTGTTTAAAAGGTAGCACAATGAGCTAGAATTTGTCTATGCTAGATTTAGATGAGTTCTAAATGTTGTGACGAATTCTACAAATGAAGTCAGAATATGTCATTGTTTTGACAATGACTGAGGATGTTAAGTCAAGAGGTTCTTTAAGAACTTGGTGTAGTTCCGATAGTGTCAGAACTTTGAAACTATATTGTGTATGACAATATTAGTGACATATTTCAGACCGCGGAATTAAGGTTCCACCAGAAGACCAAACATATTTAATGCCGACTCATTTAGAAAATGAGTGATGCGTTGAGATGCAAATGAATTGCAAAATACATACGTTTCTGAGCATGTCAGATCCGTTGACTAAAACTTCTCCCGTGAGCAAAACATGATAAAGCACCGGAAGGCCAAGGTGTTATATCTTTACATATGTAAACTAGATTATTGACTCTAGTGCAAGTGGGAGTTGATACGTCCAAAACGTATCTACTTTCCCGAACACTTTTGCTGTTGTTTTGCCTCTAATTTGTGTATTTTGGATGCAACTAACACGGACTAACGCTGTTTTCAGCAGAACTGTTCTGGTGTCTCGTTTTTGTGCAGAAATCCAACTTTCAGGAAAATCCTCGGAATTTATACGAAAGGTCCTATTTTTCCAGAAGACTCACGGAGCTAGAAGGGCAAGTCAGGTGGAGGCCCGAGGGCCCCACACCCTAGGGCGGCGCGGCCCAGGAGGGGGGCGCGCGGCCCTAGTGTGTGGCGGCCTCGGCTGGCCCCCGACGCCCTCTTTCAGACTACTTATTGCCTTCGACCTAAAAACGCACGGGGGAGAAGTCGAAGTCGCCAGAAACCCTCCAGAACGCCGCCACATCGCGAAACTCCATCTCGGGAGCCAGAAGTCTCCGTTCTGGCACTCCGCCGGGACGGGGAATTGGAGGAGATCATCGCCATCATCACCACCGACGCCTCTCCATCGACCAGCCATGTTTCCCCCATCCATGTGTGAGTAATTCCCCCGCTGTAGGCTGAAGGGGATGGTAGGGATTGGATGAGATTGGTCATGTAATAGTATAAGATTGTTAGGGCATAGTGCCTAGTGTCCGTAATTGGTACTTTGATGATATTGTTGCAACTTGTTATGCTAAATGCTTGTCACTAGGGCCCGAGTGCCATGATCTCAGATCTGAACATGTTATTATTTCATCATGATATTCATTGTTTATGGTCTTACCTGCAAGTTGTATACACATGTCACTGTCCGGAACCAATGGCCCCGAAGTGACAGAAATCGGGACAACCGGAGGGGATGGTAGTGATGTGAGGATCACATGTGTTCACGGAGTGTTAATGCTTTGCTCCGGTGCTCTATTAAAAGGAGTACCTTAATATCCAGTAGATTCCCTTGAGGCCCGTCTGCCACCGGCTGGTAGGACAAAAGATGTTGTGCAAGTTTCTCATTGCGAGCACGTACGACTATAATTGGAACACATGCCTATTGATTGCTTTGTACTTAGACACCGTTTTATTATTATCTGCAAATGCCCTGCTTGATACTTACATGAGTTTCTATCATCCATGCAACGCCCGTTATCCGTCCCCGTGCCTACAGTATTTTAATCCTGCTGTTTACTATAATCACTACTGCTGTCTCTGTTACTCTGCTGCTGTTATTTCACTACTGCTACTGCTATAAAACTGTTACTACTGATAAACTCTTGCGAGCAAGTCTGTTTCCAGGTGCAGCTGAATTGACAACTCCGTTGTTAAGGCTTTCAAGTATTCTTTGTCTCCCCTTGTGTCGAATCAATAAATTGGGTTTTACTACCCGCGAAGACTGTTGCGATCCCCTATACTTGTGGGTTATCAAGACTGTTTTCTGGCGCCGTTGCCGGGGAGCATAGCTTTATTTGGAAGTTCACTTGGATTGATATTGTTCACTGCAAATTCTCCATCATGGGTAAAACTCGCGATCCTAAAGTCGCCATATTACCATCCACTACAAGAAAAGGTACAACTCTGAGTACCTCTGCTGCTCTTGATTCACCATCTGTGATTGATAAACTTGTTTCACCGCCACATGCTTCACTTGCTGGTACTTCTGCTGAATCTGAAAACTCTTATGATATTGATAATGTTTCTGCTGTGCTTGATGATAGTGGTTCATTGGGATCCTTTCTAGATGCTACAATTGCTAGGTCTAGACAAATTGAAAATACTGAAACTCCTGATGCTACTGCACCTGTTAATTCACCTGAACTTGATTATTCTAGTGATGATCCTGATGAAGATTATGTGGAGCTTAATGATGATCTTATTAATAGATGCAATGCTACTGCTGATGCAAGTAAAATTAAAAAGTTTCTCACACAATATACTGTTAGACATAAGTTATCTCCTGATCCCAAATTGCCACATCTCCTATATGCATTAAGGATAAAGATTATGATTTTTCTCTTGATCTATCTCATATAGCTATTGTAGAGAAAGCACCCTTTTGTGGTACTGAAAAAGAAAGTGCTGTAGAACACATGATTGAACTTTCTTCTATGAGTAGTTTGTTTTCTGATGATGTCAAGATGCGTACTTATTTTGTCGCTAAAAATTTTCCTTTCTCATTAAAGGATGATGCTAAAACTTGGTATAATAATTTGCCTCCTGGTTCTATTAGAAGTCCAACTGATTTGCGTGATGTTTTCTTTCGAAAATACTTTCCTGCTAGTGCTCAACATGTCGCTTTACAGAAAATTTATAGATTTGACCAGGGAGATGAAGAGAAATTGCCTGAGGCTTGGGCAAGATTTTGTTCTCTTATCAGAGCTCGACCTGGACATGATTTAGAAAAGAATGATCTACTTGATATATTTTATAGTGGACTAACCATTGAGTCTAGGGCATATTTGGATAGTTGTGCTGGTTGTGTTTTCAGGAAAAGAACTCCAGACGAAGCTGAAGAATTATTGGCTAAAATAGGCCGGAATCATGATGATTGGACTATGCCTGAACCAATTCCAACGCCAATATTGGAGAAGAGGGGTTTAATTAAATTGAATGATGAAGATATGAGGGAAGCCAAGAAGTCTCTCAAGGAGAAAGGTATTAAATCTGAAGATGTGAAGAATCTACCTCCCATAGAAGATATATGTGAGATAATTCCCCCTTCATCCATGATTGAGGTAAACTCCCTTCAGCACTTTACTAGGGAAGATATTCCGTATTCAAAACCTCCTGCACAATGCTTAGATGAGTTTGATAATTATATTGTTAAGCAAGAAATTTTTAATATGAGAGTAGAGAATCATTTAATGGAAAATTCTTGAGCTATTGGTGAATTGCATGGTATTGTAGAGAGAACCTCCAATGATGTTAAGATGCTTGTTAAACATTTTCAAATGGTTCAAACTCAAATTGATCAACTCACTAAAGTGCAAAATGACTTATTAAAAAATAATTCTAAAGAGAAACATGCTTATGAAGTAACAACTAGAGGCGGTGTCTCTACCCAGGATCCTCTATATCCTGAAGGGCATCCCAAAAGAATTGAACAAGATTCTCAACGCATTGAACCTAGTGCTCCATCTAAGAAAAAGAAAAAGAAACATAAAAATGTTGTAGAATCCTCTGAACCTGTTAATGATCCTAATAGTATTTCTATTTCTGATGCTAAAACTGAAAGTGGTAATGATCATGATAAAGATAATGATAAGAATGATGCTTTTGATAAAGAAGAGGTTGAAGAAGAACCTGAAAAGCATGCTAAAAATAAAAAGTATACTAAAGAAGATTTTATTGCTAAGAAACATGGTAATGAAAGGGAACCTTGGGTTCAAAAGCAAATGCCTTTTCCTGCTAAGAAACTAAAATCAAAGGAAGAAGAACACTATAACAAATTCTATGATTGGATGAAACCTTTATTCTTGCAAATCCCTTTGACTGATGCTATTAAATTGCCTCCTTATTCAAAGTATATGAAAGATATTGTTACTAACAAAAGGAAAATCCCCAATGAGGAAATTTCCACTATGCTTGCTAATTACTCTTTCAATGGAAAAGTTCCAAAGAAGTTGGGTGACCCAGGCATACCTACTATTCCTTGTTCTATTAAGAATAATTATGTTAAGACTGCTCTATGTGACTTGGGAGCCGGTGTTAGTGTTATGCCTTTCTCTCTTTATAAGAGAGTTTACTTAGATAAGTTGATACCTACTGATATATCTTTGCAAATGGCTGATAAATCTACTGCTATTCCTGTTGGTATATGTGAGGATGTTCCTGTTCAAGTTACTAATAACTGCTTGATATTAACTGATTTTGTTGTGTTGGAAATGCCTGAAGATGATAATATGTCTATTATTCTTGGGAGACCTTTTCTTAACACCGCAGGGGCTGTTATTGATTGCAATAAAGGAAAGGTTACTTTCAATGTTGATGATAGGGAGCATACCGTTTATTTTCCCAAGAGGATTGAGAAAGCGTGTGGAGTTAATACTATTTCTAATGTGAGAACTATCAAAGTGGGAACTATCGATTGTCCTATATATGAGCCTAAAGAAGAATATCAAACTCTTGTGATTGGATCCATATCAGTACAATTCAAGGTAACATGATTGATTTGAGGTTTATTTCTTCTTATGCTATGTAAAATTTATTTGGTGGCAAGACTTGATCAACCTTGTTAACAAATACTTTTTATATGCATAGAGGAGGTAAACAACATTTCTTTCTTCCTCCACTTGTTCTACTTGTTGTAGCACTTTTGTTTTGCAAAGTTCCTTAGTTAATTGGAGATTTCAAAGTAATAATAAACTTAATACCCAGAAATGTGCATTTTTCAAAGTTTTCAAAAATTCACAAAAATTATACCGTTGGTCCTATTTTTCGACGAGGCACCTGGGAGCACCTGGGGATGACCAGTGGGGCACCCCAGGGTGGCACCCCACAGGCCGGCGCGGCCAGCAAGGGGGGCGCGCCACCCTGGTGTGTGGGTCCCCCTTTACCCCACTTTAGCATCTCTTTCGCCCACTCTCTTCTCTCTCCCGAAAAAACTCGCACCAGGTTCCTCTCACTCGCATTTTTGCTCAAGAACTCCAGATTTCTCGATCTCTTTGTTCAGCCCAGATTTTTGTCTGAAATTTGGCACATTTACTCTTCGGTATGTGACTCCTCCGAATATCCAAGTAGAATTTTGTTTGGTGGAGTATATTTTGAATATTTTGCTGCTGTAGGTAACATGTTTAGTGAGCTTGCATGCTTGTTCTAAGATGTATAAACTAGTTTTGATGCATGTTTAGTACTCTAGCAAGTTCCTATGGTAGTTTCTCTCGATTATATGTCACCAAATCAAATTTTATATTGTTTGTTGAAAAATTTCAGAAAAGGGGGATGGACAACTTTAACTTTGGAGAAGTGTTCCAAGGGGAGACAACAAGCTCGGGGAGGCCCTCTAGGTCATCCACCCGATGCAGGCCATCCTATAATGAGGATCTCATCGCACCAAGCTTCGCACCCGAGGAGGACAATGGAGTCCCTAACGCTTCATCTTTCCCATGTTATGACTTTTTGAGAAATGCAGGTTTGTTGAATGATTTCTTGACCCTCGTCGGTAAGGCAGGCTTAACCACCTATGTGGGAGATGAGAGTGAGCAATACTACACGCTCACTAAAATCTTTGTGGAGAGCTTCAAGTTCAACAATAAGCACTTTCACTCGACAGTTTCATTCAAGATCTATGGTAAACCTATTACTGTGAAGTTGGAAAACTTTTGTGTTGCATTGGGTATTGTCCCTGTAGGTACAACAAGGAAGATCGAGGACAACCCAAGGGAATTGTTGGAGCTCTATCGAGGGATCACCAATAATGATTGTCGCACCATTCAGCGTGACAAGATAAGAAACATTCAACTCCCCGCCATTAAGTATTTTGCTTATTACATTGGTACTAGCATTCTTGGTAGGGAGAATACTAGCAACATATCTAGCTATCACCTTGGTTTCTTAATTGCTGCACTCACTGGGGACACGCCTTATCATCTTGGTGCTCTTGTTGCTCGCCGCTTGTCTAACAAGGGGCCTATATTTGGAGGAATTATTGCTTCGCGCGTTTTAGCATATTTAGAGCTTCCTCTTGACCCTAATGATATAAAAATAGCTCCTATGAGGCTCGATATTGCTGCTATGAAGAGTCATCAATTTGTTACAACCGACTCTAGTTTAGATAAGATTGTCTATAGAATATTGTTTGCTGACGGGGAAGAGAGGGAAATCCTTTTGCCGCAGCCAGATTTGTTCAGTATTGACAGGAAATCATGGTCGCGCACTAAGGAGGAGGTGGATGAGAAATTGAAGATACAAGGCTTCCACCAGCAGCATGACTCCGAGGACGCCGAGCCCTCCTACGACTACACCGTCACGTATCCGGGTGCTTATTCTAGCACATACCCGGAATATGATCCATCTTCGTACTACGAAGGTGCTTCTTCATGGGCACCATGGGGTTGATCTCCACTTAGGCCAAAAGCCTAAGCTTGGGGGGAGGCATACCAGCATCACTCATTCTTTTCATATTATGGTTGCTGGATACTTGTACATACTTGTTTAGTTTCTTTGAGTGGTTTTCTAATGAGAGGGAGATGATATTTGGGGAAGTGCTGCCTGAAAACAGATTCTGGACTGTTACTAAAAAAATTCGTGCGCACAGCCAGAACGTTATTTTGATCTGCCAATTTTTTTGCATGTTCCCCAGGTTGTTATCTAACTTTCATTAGTTGAACACTTTTCGAGCTGAGCAGCGGAAGATTTTTGTAAAAATCGATTTCTGTACTGCTGTCAGGTTTTGGCAGATTTCTGCCATCCTGCTTTTCTGTGTTTCTTTTAGTTTTCATTTTCTTGTTCTTGCTTTGTTTCTTTCCTAAAACACAAAAAGACCAAAAATATTTCTGTTGTTTCTCTTCACCATTTGTTTATCTTGGTTTCTTGCATTTGTCTTGCTTTATTTGCTATTGCTAGTTTGCTATAAGAAAACCCAAAAAGATTTTGCTTTGTTTGCTTGTTTCCTTTTGTTCTTGTGTCCAAATTCGAAAACACCAAAAATATTTGCTGTTCTTCTTTGGTTTTGTAAAGTTATTTATGAGTTCAATGGTCTTCGGTGGCTGGAGCGTGGTTTTCATTTCATATTATCCAAGCTACACAAGTGAAAGGCAATAATGACGATATTCGACAATCTGATTGTGGTGAGAGGCTGGTATGAACTCTATTTGTTTTCATTTTTGTACATATACTCATCCATGTGAGCATGCTTAGTTGGTTCATGTGAGGTATATGTCATTCAAGGAAGTCTAGTAGTTCATGATCTCTCATGTTTAGCTCCAATTTATTAATATGAGTAACATGTCATGGATGTTTGCTTGCATTGTTTTATTCATAGATAGGTATGATATTGTGGTATCCTCCTCTGAATAATTCGTTTGAGTTAACTTGGCACATGCTCACGCATGCATATGACTGAACAAAAGTCAATTAAGCCTCGATGATTTACATTGCTTCAGAGTTTTTTGTATCACTCTTATGCCTCAGTTAATTTATTTTGCCGCAAGCATGATTATGACAGTTACTGCTCTCTTGATTTGTCGCTCCCTAGTCTTTTGCTAGCCTTCACTTGTACTGAGCGGGAACACTGCTCGTGCTTCCAAACCCCTGAAAACCAAGTTGTTCCAAAGTGTCCACCATAAATACCTATGCATGGCATTTCAAACCATTCCAAGTAAATTCTCATGCGCTACCTTTAAAACCTTCAAAATGTTTCTCAATTTGTGTTAATGTTTCATAGCTCATGAGGAAGTATGTGGTGTTTAACCTTCAACCTTGTCATTTACTCTTGACGGACTTTCATTATGGACTAGTGGCACATCCGCTTATCTAATAATTTTGCAAAAAGAGCTGGCAATGGGGTTCCCAGCCCCGATTAATCAAACTTCATTAATAATTATCTTCACATGTTTTGCTCTGATCCATCAGTAAGCAACTTAATTTTGCAAATAGACACTCCTCCATGGTATGTGATTGATGGAAGGCACCCGAGGATTCGGTTAGCCATGGCTTGTGTAAGCAAAGGTTGGGGGGAGTGTCACTCATAATAAAACTAAAATACGTGTGTAAACAAAAGAGAAGAGGGATGATCTACCTTGCTGGTGGAGATAACGTCCTTCATGGGAGCCGCTCTTGGAAGTCTGGTTGGCGAGGTAGTTGGTGTACCCATTACCATTCGTTTACAACAACAAACACCTCTCAAAACAATTTTACTCCTGTTTTAAAAATGAAAAGCTCTAGCGCATGTTAATCCCTGCTTCCCTCTGCGAAGGGTCAATCGTTTACTTTTATGTTGTGTCTCCATCCTTTCTTTGAGCACTTTCTTGAGAGCACAACTGTCATTCTTAGTGTAATATGCTTGTCTCAAAATATGATTGATTGTGGTATAACTTTGATGCTTTTATCTTTAACAATCACTATTTCTAGTCTTTCTATGAACTTCAGAGGTGCCTGAGCATTTATGTTTTGCTGATCAAATATGGGCAAGCGAGATACCACTCTATCATACTCTTTTATGAACATTGCAATCCTGCTTATATACATGATTCATGATGCTTATTATTAATTGTTGGTACCTTTCCATGATTGACATAGCTATTAGATGATCTTATTTGCATGTATCTTATTATGAACTGCCTAAGTGTTAGCCATAGCATAAGAATATTTACATCATATGAACAAATGTGTTCGTGAAAGTTCTTTTATCGCTCAGTTGTTAACTGAATTGCTTGAGGACAAGCAATAAGCTAAGCTTGGGGGGAGTTGATACGTCCAAAACGTATCTACTTTCCCGAACACTTTTGCTGTTGTTTTGCCTCTAATTTATGTATTTTGGATGCAACTAACACAGACTAACGCTGTTTTTAGCAGAACTGTTCTGGTGTCTCATTTTTGTGTAGAAATCCAACTTTCAGGAAAATCCTCGGAATTTATACGAAAGGTCCTATTTTTCCAGAAGACTCACGGAGCCAGAAGGGCAAGTCAGGTGGAGGCCCGAGGGCCCCACACCCTAGGGCGGCGCGGCCCTAGTGTGTGGCGGGCTCGGCTGGCCCCCGACGCCCTCTTTCGGACTACTTATTGCCTTCGACCTAAAAACGCACGGGGGAGAAGTCGAAGTCGCCAGAAACCCTCCAGAACGCCGCCACATCGCGAAACTCCGTCTCGGGAGCCAGAAGTCTCCGTTCTGGCACTCCGCCGGGACGGGGAATTGGAGGAGATCATCGCCATCATCACCACCGACGCCTCTCCATCGACCAGCCATGTTTCCCCCATCCATGTGTGAGTAATTCCCCCGCTGTAGGCTGAAGGGGATGGTAGGGATTGGATGAGATTGGTCATGTAATAGTATAAGATTGTTAGGGCATAGTTCCTAGTGTCCGTAATTGGTACTTTGATGATATTGTTGCAACTTGTTATGCTTAATGCTTGTCACTAGGGCCCTGTCAACACCCGGATTTTTAAGTCCAGATGCCTATTATGCCATTCCTCGCAATCCCAGGAATATTGTTTTTGCGAGACATAATAGATTGATATCACAACACACCGTTCATTACAACACATAATCGTCTTACAAATAAAGGATCACATGATCCAGTCTCATTACAATAATAGAAGTTCTATTTATTCATTACATAACACATAGCGGAAGCGAAAGTAGCGTAGTAGTAGTCCATCTATTCCACAGGCAACTGTTGACGTCAGGAGTGGTCCTAGTTGTCGTAGACGTCCTGCTGTCCTTCTTCCGGGTTCTGGTACTCGTCTTCATAGTCTGGCCATTTGAATAGCCAGGGACACAGCCATGAGTACTTTAAAGTACTCGCAAACTAATACTAAGGTAAATACTATCAACTATAGTAAGGGGGTTCTAAGCTCTAGTTTCATTTGCATAAAGCCAGTTTTATTTCATAAACACTTTACTAATCAAAGCCTCTTCATTTAACTAACTCAAGTGGGAACTTTAGTGTCATTCCCACAACTCAGTTGTGATTCGAAGTCAAAGTCACCTTTCAATTCAAGTCACAAGTCACCATTCATATTTTTAGAAAAGTTCTGATGACCGAACAGTATGGCCTTTCCAACTGTCCATAACCGCGGACGCGGCTATTCGAATAGGTTTAAACTCTGCAGAGGGTGTACACTTGTGCCACAACAATTGCAATAGTTCGTCAGGGGTAACTGGCCCTGATTTATCGTACGCAGTACGCGAACTACCAATCCTAACCTTTCATTTACATACTCTAGTATAGGCACCTCTCCCCATGAGCTTGGCCTCCCGGTGAAAACCGCAGTCAACCCGGGAACTGCACAGGGCTTGGGCCGGACATTCACCTCATTTCACGTCATTTCACATCACTTCACCAGTACGGAGGCAGCCTCAAGCATAACCCCTATGACGCTTGTTCAGAGGGAACCCATACTAAAATACATAAGTTTCCAGCTAAGCCTTACCCAGATTCAGGTATTGTGGGGGTACTTGTAAAATTGGAATGGTATCGCATCCGAACCCAACCATCAGTGTTTTTGTAAAATTCACCAAGTCATTCACCAGTCATATTCACCTTCAAAATCTCTCAATAGAATGACTCATCATTCCAAGGTTTTCAAAGTCATTTCAATTCACAAGTTCCCAACTAGAGTAGTCACTTTTAATATTGAGCACTAGCAACTAGTCATGAGGGGTGCTAAGTATCTTGGAGCTTGCTAGGCTAAGTGTGATGCTCTTGTACTACTCTATAATTCAACCAAGTGAATCATAACTCAAAAAGTAACTTTGATAAATAAAATCAAGTAAAGCTTGTAAAGTAAAAACTTGGGATAGGTTCATAAAGTAAAATGTAATGGTGCCTTGCTCTTGTAGAGCTTTGCACAAGGGAACTTTGCAAGAGTGTTAGCTTGCCTTGATTGGTGATGTGATCAAAGTTTTCTTGCTCTTCCTCTTGGTAGAAGACCTCTTCCTCTTGATAGTCTCCGGTACTAGCGTCTATAAATGAGTACGAGGATACAATCACCAAACAACACTTAAGTAGTCTTAATTAGCCTTAATGGCTCACACAATTGATCTAGCATCATTACTTAACATTTATCCAACAATTATTCTAGGGTTTCTTTATTTAATTTTAGGAGAAATAATTTCCTCTCATTGAAAATTGAACTTAGGGTTTCTCTTTGGTTTGGAGAAATAATTTCCTCTCATTGAATTCTTCTTAAGATTTAATTTCTCTTATGAATAATATATGACCTAGGTTGACCAAAGTCAACCTCTTCATACTTATCATTTGAGAAAAATGATTTAAATGAGGTTCCATACCTCATGCAGTTTAATACTAACCTGGTAGTGATTTAATGCCACCAAATAATTCAATATGAGATTATGAGACCATGGTCACTACCTCATGTTGAATTACTTGAGTACAAGATTTAAATGAGAGGAATACCTCTCATATGTTTTAACACATAGTTGTAACTAATTTAATAGAAACTACTATTGAGGTGATTTAATATTCTCCAATAACCAGGGATGATCCCATGTTGACCAAGGTCAACACTTCACACTTAGTATTGGAGAAAAATGATTTAAATGAGATTCATCATCTCATGTGATTTAAGTAACTAGTGCAATTTAAATACTATGTGGATTTAAAATCTACAAGTGAGCAAGTATGAGCCTAAGCATTTAAAGGTCAAGATATTACTTCACCTCACTTGTGAGAATGAATTAAATGAGGTGCTACACCTCATAGATTTAAATTCTAAAATTTGGATATAGTTTAAATGGGCTAGTATTGACTACATAGCCAATATTTTGATTCTAGCCCATGATCATGTACAGAACACCTATCATATTTTTACATAGTAAATTAGGGTTTGCTAAATGTGAATTATTGCAATTGGATTCACTTCAAAATTCATAATGGTTGATTTTTAAGATTTATTTGAATACTGAAAAGTATCTGGTTTGTTATTTTTGCTATTCAAAAACTACACAATATATGAGTTTGAATCCAGTGGGGTTAGTTAGAGCAATTCATAAGCTTTCCAGAACATTTGGATTTGCTAAATTTGAGTTTGTAGAATTTGAACTATTCAATGTATAGGACAGACCAGTATTGAATTTAAACCACAAAAGAATTAAACGAATTTGAATTCTGGGCTTTAGGCGGGAAGGTAAACGGGCCAAACTGAGGAAAACAGCGCTGGGCTGGCCCGGTAACGCTTCAGCGCGCCGCGGGCCAACTGACAGGGTGGGTCCTGCGTGTCAGTGAGCTTTACACGCCGAAGCGGTATGCTTTGTTGTGGACCGTAGGATCAAAAGAGGATCTAACGACGCAGAGTCATCGTCTACGTCGACGAGCGGCGGCACAGGCACGGCAAGGGTTTGGTGCTGGCGGCTTACCGGAGCTCCGGCGAGGCACAGCGAGGGTTCGCGGTGGCGTTGTCGAGGACGAGGAGGCAGAGGGTGGTCGCGGCAGAGCTTGGGGTGGAGGAAATCAACGGCGGCGCTGAGCTTCTGTGGCGGCGGACTCCGTCCAAATTCCGGTGAACTAGCGACTAATTGAGGAGGGGAGGTGGTCGAGGAGAACAAGGGGAAGGAGGGGAGGCGACTGAGGTGAAGAATGCATCAAGGGGGTGCCTCTATTTATAGTGGCGCGTGAGTGCTGTGGGTGCCCGTGGAGGTCGTCCATGGCGCCGGCGTTCTGAGGCGCGAAGGGTCAAGCTACGATGCGCGGCGTGTAGGCGACTGCTAGGCGGTGCTAGCGCGCTTGATCGCAAGCCGAATGATGGTCTGTGGCGGGCTGGCTACAGAGGTGTCCTTGCGGTACCGCGGCGGCAGATGTTGATCATGGCGTGGGCGTCAGTGCTTCCGCGAGCCAGTAGGCGCGTCCAGGAGGGTACGGGTGTGGTGGTGATCGCGCATGCTCGAGAAGAAAAGGGAGAGGAGGACGAGGGCGACTAGGCACGGTGGCGTCCTGGCGCGTCCAGGGTGCTGCTGGTGCACGCTCTGGCGTGGCCAGTCATGGTGATCACGATGCGTTCCCGTGCGTGTCGTGTTCCTTTTGATATGAGATCATGTCTAGCATGCTCAGTGCTGAGAGGGGAGCTAGTTTGGCAAAGTTTTGTAGAGAGGGGAGGACCAGGGTAGGGTGGAGCGTGGTGGTGAGCACCATGATGGCATGTGGTGGCATGGAGGTCTTTTGGGCATCTTCTCTGGTCCATTTGTGCAGGGTTAGGTTCAGTGGGAGCAGGCATGACTAAGGGACAAGGGGAGAGTGACCAAAGAAGTGGAAAGGCAGGGGTTGGCATGGTGGTGTCCATTTCAATGGCATGGCTTGGCATGGGTCTTATGTGCATGATTTCTTGTGTAACAAATGTGCTGCAAGTTTGGTTGTGATGAGTGGAGTGTGTATGACCAGAGGCACAAGGTGGAGAGGCTAATTGGGTGCACTTTGGATTAATTTCAAAAAGTACATGAGGTACATGAAATGATGTGGCATGCTTGAGAGGATGCTCATGGCCAAGGAGGGGTCACTCATTGAGGTGCTTTCAGAGTACCATGGTGTACTATCAAGGATGGAAAGAGAGGGAGAGAGAAAAAGTGATAAAGTGATGGGAAAAGGGGTTGTACCTTTATTCTCCTCTATGTGTACTTCTTACTCCAAAGCCAAAAATCTCTCTTGTGTGTAATTTTGGACAAATGGCTGCATGGATGTGCTCTATATGATGTTGGGCAACTATAGGTGACATTGGTTTGAAAATTTGGAGAGGTTTTGCAAAGTTTCAATATGTGGGTCATCTTCTCTTTAATTCAAAGTCTCCACTTGGCAATTCTCTACTGGTCAACCTGGTCAAAGTTAGGCATGGTGGTCAACATGAAAGTTGTTGACCTTGACATGGTCTTGGATGACATGGTCATAGTTGACCAAGTTTGGTTGAAGAAAAGTCAAATGCAGGGGTGTAAAGTAGTGAAGATTTTATAAATGGGTCATATGACCATTATCATATGTATGTCAATTTTGAAATTTCCCTTGATTTGAATCTGGTTTCTTTTATGCATTTGTGTTTGTTTTTGTTATATAAGAGTTTTAGAAACCATAAGTCAAGCAATGGTGGCCTTGGTTGAAGATTTGCAAAATGGGCCAAAGTGTATGTGAGTGAAATATGGAATTTTCTCACTATTTGGTTTCTCTTCATTTGATTTGACTTTGGTTGACTTTAATGTGATTCTTATTAGTTTAGAAACATTTTCCAACCATTGAAACCAATTCAAATGGTCTTGTTCAAGGATTTGCAAAAATGGCCATAACACATAAGAGGTGATGTGTCAATTTTTATTATTTTTGTAAAGGGTTCACCTTGCTTTACTTGGACATGGGTTAGGGTCAATTTAGTATTATATTAGGTTTAGAGATGGTTTCCCATCATTTGGTCAAGGTTTAAAGTCATAGGGCAAAAATTGGGTATTATGGCTATGTGTCACATATGCTTCTATGCACATGTTGCATTTGATTTTTAATTTGGCTTGGCTTGACCCAATTGGTGTGGTTGAGTGTTGAAATGGTATATAGGAGTGATCCAACCATTCACAACATGTATTAGGGTCAAGATTCTTAAATTCACAAATTTGCACTTTTGCTCTCATATGCCTCTATGGCATTTTTAGTTTCTTTTTATTTTCTTGGGAAACAACTTGGATTTGGTTTGATAAGCCTTAGGTAAGGTGTATGAAGGTTTTCCAAACCTCTAAGCAGAGTAGAAAAGCTTAGGGTAAAGTTTTATAGAAATAGCCATAGGCACATATGCCTGTTTCTTATTTATTTTCCTTTTATTTTATTTTAACTAGGATGGTGAAAAGAGGGGTGAGGTTTAGGGTTTAAGATCACTTCAAATACTAATAACAAGAAATCATAGCAATAGCACAAGAATTAAGCAAGATCACTATGTATCCTACTTAATTAATAAAAGTTTTTGTTGGTTCCAAAATTTGGAACTAGTGAAATTCATTTGTTTTATTTTGAAATTCTTGGGATGTTACAAACCCTTCCCCCTTAAACAAATCTCGTCCCGAGATTTTAAGAAAAGTTAGGTTCCTAAGAGAGATTGGGCATTTTATTAACAGGAAGACATACTTGGCATGGCCTGGGGTGCTTCCTGAGCTTCAGCGGCAGTCATGTGGTAGAGGCGACCGTTGTTGTTGTTCTGGTTCCTTCTACCTGCGAAGCGACGCTGTTGCTGAGCAGGTGCTGCGGTATTGGCGGCAATCCTGGCAAGCTTTTTGGGGCACTCATTGGAGAAGTGACCCACAACTCCACATTCGTAGCAATTGACGGTGGACTTGTCTTTGGGGATTACGGGGGTAGCGTTGCTTCCAGTCCTTGGGGCAGTATTGGTGTTGTTGTTGTTTCCATTGTTGTTGCTGTTGTTGGGGTGGTTGTTGTTGGTGTGGTTATTGTTGTTGTTGCCTCCGGTCTTCGGGGGTCCTCCGTTGTTGTTGGTGTAGTTGGGGCGATAATTCTGAGCAGGGGGCTTGTTGTATCTTGGGTTGAATCCTCCAGAGTGGTTGTTGCGGTGTTTCTGGGCATTGTGGGGCCCATTCTGATTCATCATCCGGCGCTTGCGGTTCTCATTGGCTTGGTGCAGCTTTCCTTCCATCTGTATGGCTGAGTCCACGAGGGCTTCCAAGTCAGCGAACGGAATGTTCACTAACACAGTCTGCATCTCGTCGTGTAGTCCGTTCAGAAATCTTTCCTTTCTCTTCTCATTGGTGTCGGTCTCATCCGGGGCGTACCTTGACAGAGTGAGAAACCTGTCACGGTATTCCACCACGGACATCCTTCCTTGCTTGAGTTCACGAAACTCGTCTCTCATTTTCTTGATCAGTCCTTGGGGCACATGGTACTTGCTGAACTTCAGCTTGAAGTCTTCCCATGTCATCATCTGTCCCGCATTCATTGCGCGGGCACTTGTCCACCAGGCTCTGGCAGGTCCTGACAGATAGTGGGTGGCGAACAGTACTTTTTCTGCGTCTTCTACCCCCGCAACTTCGAGGTTGTTCTCCATGGTCTGGAGCCAGTCATCAGCATCAAGGGGCTCTTCAGTCTTGTTGAATATCGGAGGGTTGGTGTGCTGAAAGTTCTTCAGCTTCGATCCAGGGTGATCGTGGTTTCCATGGCCTTGATTGTTCTGGGCTATCTGTTGCAGTGCGGTAATGTTGGCTTGACGTTCCGCTCTCTCGGCTTCTCGGTCGGCAAGCAGGGTTTGCAGCAGTTGCATCATCGCGTCGTTGGTGCGATTGGGAGGGGCCATCTGAACATCGGAGTAAATGATAAGATAAGAGGGAAATTTCTATGGTTTGTTTTGTTAAAGTTTTTTTTTAAAAAAAAAATTAATATTGAAAACTTGAGTAGTGTTGCGGGGGTAAAAACCAACAACACTTTTTCATTCATACCAAGCATCACACATTACAAAGCTAACACACCGTTGGTTTGAAGAACCATTCATCGCTCTACGATACAAGGGGATCCTGATACAACTCACACATACGAAAGTGCTTTAAATGAAACTACTCTTCAGGGGGGAATACTTCGTCTTCACGGGTAATGTGCTTGGCGAAAGGCGAGGGCGTTGTCCAACTCCTTGCGGGTCTTGTACAGCATGAAGTCGAGGTGTGCTACATAGTGGTTCATCTCCGTGTGCGGGGGCATGGTCATCGGTCTTCCGGTGGGGTCATGTCTTGGGTAGTAGATGAAGCGAGTGTTCTTAATCTTGTTCTCATTTTGTCCACATAGACGAGAAATTGCTTCCTGCATTGCTCTGACTAGTCCTTCCTTCCAAGTGTTTCCCGTTACAGAAAACCATATGGTTTCCCATGTTGGGGTTCCAGGCTTCCTTCGTAGATCGGCAGAAACTTCCCACCGAGGTGGTCCTCCGGAGTGATTGTTGAGGGGTGTTCCGAAGAACTCGGGGTACGGGCGTCCTAGATAGTCCACTAGTTGCTTCAAGTCTTTCTCGAACATCAGGTTTCCTCCGTGACCAAGCTGATAAAACTCCCATTTGTACTCCATCTGTGAAGAATTATGATGAGTAAGTTAGAGAAGTGTGTCAAAATTTTAGGTAATAGTATAAGAAGAATAGAGCATAACTTTCTTATTTGAAAAATATCTCAATGATAAGAGGGAGAACAAGTTTTCTTAAATAGTCATTTCATTTGTTTTGAAACTAAAATTTTTAGACGGCCATTCTAACTAGGGTCTCCTAAGGTCAACAATGGCTCTGATACCAACTTGTCAACACCCGGATTTTTAAGTCCAGATGCCTATTATGCCATTCCTCGCAATCCCAGGAATATTGTTTTTGCGAGACATAATAGATTGATATCACAACACACCGTTCATTACAACACATAATCGTCTTACAAATAAAGGATCACATGATCCAGTCTCATTACAATAATAGAAGTTCTATTTATTCATTACATAACACATAGCGGAAGCGAAAGTAGCGTAGTAGTAGTCCATCTATTCCACAGGCAACTATTGACGTCAGGAGTGGTCCTAGTTGTCGTAGACATCCTGCTGTCCTTCTTCCGGGTTCTGGTACTCGTCTTCATAGTCTGGCCATTTGAATAGCCAGGGACACAGCCATGAGTACTTTAAAGTACTCGCAAACTAATACTAAGGTAAATACTATCAACTATAGTAAGGCGGTTCTAAGCTCTAGTTTCATTTGCATAAAGCCAGTTTTATTTCATAAACACTTTACTAATCAAAGCCTCTTCATTTAACTAACTCAAGTGGGAACATTAGTGTCATTCCCACAACTCAGTTGTGATTCGAAGTCAAAGTCACCTTTCAATTCAAGTCACAAGTCACCATTCATATTTTTAGAAAATTTCTGATGACGGAACAGTATGGCCTTTCCAACTGTCCATAACCGCGGACGCGGCTATTCGAATAGGTTTAAACTCTGCAGAGGGTGTACACTTGTGCCACAACAATTGCAATAGTTCGTCAGGGGTAACTGGCCCTGATTTATCGTACACAGTACGCGAACTACCAATCCTAACCTTTCATTTACATACTCTAGTATAGGCACCTCTCCCCATGAGCTTGGCCTCCCGGTGAAAACCGCAGTCAACCCGGGAACTGCACAGGGCTTGGGCCGGACATTCACCTCATTTCACGTCATTTCACATCACTTCACCAGTACGGAGGCAGCCTCAAGCATAACCCCTATGACGCTTGTTCAGAGGGAACCCATACTAAAATACATAAGTTTCCAGCTAAGCCTTACCCAGATTCAGGTATTGTGGGGGTACTTGTAAAATTGGAATGGTATCGCATCCGAACCCAACCATCAGTGTTTTTGTAAAATTCACCAAGTCATTCACCAGTCATATTCACCTTCAAAATCTCTCAATAGAATGACTCATCATTCCAAGGTTTTCAAAGTCATTTCAATTCACAAGTTCCCAACTAGAGTAGTCACTTTTAATATTGAGCACTAGCAACTAGTCATGAGGGGTGCTAAGTATCTTGGAGCTTGCTAGGCTAAGTGTGATGCTCTTGTACTACTCTATAATTCAACCAAGTGAATCATAACTCAAAAAGTAACTTTGATAAATAAAATCAAGTAAAGCTTGTAAAGTAAAAACTTGGGATAGGTTCATAAAGTAAAATGTAATGGTGCCTTGCTCTTGTAGAGCTTTGCACAAGGGAACTTTGCAAGAGTGTTAGCTTGCCTTGATTGGTGATGTGATCAAAGTTTTCTTGCTCTTCCTCTTGGTAGAAGACCTCTTCCTCTTGATAGTCTCCGGTACTAGCGTCTATAAATGAGTACGAGGATACAATCACCAAACAACACTTAAGTAGTCTTAATTAGCCTTAATGGCTCACACAATTGATCTAGCATCATTACTTAACATTTATCCAACAATTATTCTAGGGTTTCTTTATTTAATTTTAGGAGAAATAATTTCCTCTCATTAAAAATTGAACTTAGGGTTTCTCTTTGGTTTGGAGAAATAATTTCCTCTCATTGAATTCTTCTTAAGATTTAATTTCTCTTATGAATAATATATGACCTAGGTTGACCAAAGTCAACCTCTTCATACTTATCATTTGAGAAAAATGATTTAAATGAGGTTCCATACCTCATGCAGTTTAATACTAACCTGGTAGTGATTTAATGCCACCAAATAATTCAATATGAGATTATGAGACCATGGTCACTACCTCATGTTGAATTACTTGAGTACAAGATTTAAATGAGAGGAATACCTCTCATATGTTTTAACACATAGTTGTAACTAATTTAATAGAAACTACTATTGAGGTGATTTAATATTCTCCAATAACCAGGGATGATCCCATGTTGACCAAGGTCAACACTTCACACTTAGTATTGGAGAAAAATGATTTAAATGAGATTCATCATCTCATGTGATTTAAGTAACTAGTGCAATTTAAATACTATGTGGATTTAAAATCTACAAGTGAGCAAGTATGAGCCTAAGCATTTAAAGGTCAAGATATTACTTCACCTCACTTGTGAGAATGAATTAAATGAGGTGCTACACCTCATAGATTTAAATTCTAAAATTTGGATATAGTTTAAATGGGCTAGTATTGACTACATAGCCAATATTTTGATTCTAGCCCATGATCATGTACAGAACACCTATCATATTTTTACATAGTAAATTAGGGTTTGCTAAATGTGAATTATTGCAATTGGATTCACTTCAAAATTCATAATGGTTGATTTTTAAGATTTATTTGAATACTGAAAAGTATCTGGTTTGTTATTTTTGCTATTCAAAAACTACACAATATATGAGTTTGAATCCAGTGGGGTTAGTTAGAGCAATTCATAAGCTTTCCAGAACATTTGGATTTGCTAAATTTGAGTTTGTAGAATTTGAACTATTCAATGTATAGGACAGACCAGTATTGAATTTAAACCACAAAAGAATTAAACGAATTTGAATTCTGGGCTTTAGGCGGGAAGGTAAACGGGCCAAACTGAGGAAAACAGCGCTGGGCTGGCCCGGTAACGCTTCAGCGCGCCGCGGGCCAACTGACAGGGTGGGGCCTGCGTGTCAGTGAGCTTTACACGCCGAAGCGGTATGCTTTGTTGTGGACCGTAGGATCAAAAGAGGATCTAACGACGCAGAGTCGTCGTCTACGTCGACGAGCGGCGGCACAGGCACGGCAAGGGTTTGGTGCTGGCGGCTTACCGGAGCTCCGGCGAGGCACAGCGAGGGTTCGCGGTGGCGTTGTCGAGGACGAGGAGGCAGAGGGTGGTCGCGGCAGAGCTTGGGGTGGAGGAAATCAACGGCGGCGCTGAGCACGTGGCGGCGGACTCCGTCCAAATTCCGGTGAACTAGTGACTAATTGAGGAGGGGAGGTGGTCGAGGAGAACAAGGGGAAGGAGGGGAGGCGACTGAGGTGAAGAATGCATCAAGGGGGTGCCTCTATTTATAGTGGCGCGTGAGTGCTGTGGGTGCCCGTGGAGGTCGTCCATGGCGCCGGCGTTCTGAGGCGCGAAGGGTCAAGCTACGATGCGCGGCGTGTAGGCGACTGCTAGGCGGTGCTAGCGCGCTTGATCGCAAGCCGAATGATGGTCTGTGGCGGGCTGGCTACAGAGGTGTCCTTGCGGTACCGCGGCGGCAGATGTTGATCATGGCGTGGGCGTCAGTGCTTCCGCGAGCCGATGGCGCGTCCGGGGAGGGTACGGGTGTGGTGGTGATCGCGCATGCTCGAGAAGAAAAGGGAGAGGAGGACGAGGGCGACTAGGCACGGTGGCGTCCTGGCGCGTCCAGGGTGCTGCTGGTGCACGCTCTGGCGTGGCCAGTCATGGTGATCACGATGCGTTCCCATGCGTGTCGTGTTCCTTTTGATATGAGATCATGTCTAGCATGCTCAGTGCTGAGAGGGGAGCTAGTTTGGCAAAGTTTTGTAGAGAGGGGAGGACCAGGGTAGGGTGGAGCGTGGTGGTGAGCACCATGATGGCATGTGGTGGCATGGAGGTCTTTTGGGCATCTTCTCTGGTCCATTTGTGCAGGGTTAGGTTCAGTGGGAGCAGGCATGACTAAGGGACAAGGGGAGAGTGACCAAAGAAGTGGAAAGGCAGGGGTTGGCATGGTGGTGTCCATTTCAATGGCATGGCTTGGCATGGGTCTTATGTGCATGATTTCTTGTGTAACAAATGTGCTGCAAGTTTGGTTGTGATGAGTGGAGTGTGTATGACCAGAGGCACAAGGTGGAGAGGCTAATTGGGTGCACTTTGGATTAATTTCAAAAAGTACATGAGGTACATGAAATGATGTGGCATGCTTGAGAGGATGCTCATGGCCAAGGAGGGGTCACTCATTGAGGTGCTTTCAGAGTACCATGGTGTACTATCAAGGATGGAAAGAGAGGGAGAGAGAAAAAGTGATAAAGTGATGGGAAAAGGGGTTGTACCTTTATTCTCCTCTATGTGTACTTCTTACTCCAAAGCCAAAAATCTCTCTTGTGTGTAATTTTGGACAAATGGCTGCATGGATGTGCTCTATATGATGTTGGGCAACTATAGGTGACATTGGTTTGAAAATTTGGAGAGGTTTTGCAAAGTTTCAATATGTGGGTCATCTTCTCTTTAATTCAAAGTCTCCACTTGGCAATTCTCTACTGGTCAACCTGGTCAAAGTTAGGCATGGTGGTCAACATGAAAGTTGTTGACCTTGACATGGTCTTGGATGACATGGTCATAGTTGACCAAGTTTGGTTGAAGAAAAGTCAAATGCAGGGGTGTAAAGTAGTGAAGATTTTATAAATGGGTCATATGACCATTATCATATGTATGTCAATTTTGAAATTTCCCTTGATTTGAATCTGGTTTCTTTTATGCATTTGTGTTTGTTTTTGTTATATAAGAGTTTTAGAAACCATAAGTCAAGCAATGGTGGCCTTGGTTGAAGATTTGCAAAATGGGCCAAAGTGTATGTGAGTGAAATATGGAATTTTCTCACTATTTGGTTTCTCTTCATTTGATTTGACTTTGGTTGACTTTAATGTGATTCTTATTAGTTTAGAAACATTTTCCAACCATTGAAACCAATTCAAATGGTCTTGTTCAAGGATTTGCAAAAATGGCCATAACACATAAGAGGTGATGTGTCAATTTTTATTATTTTTGTAAAGGGTTCACCTTGCTTTACTTGGACATGGGTTAGGGTCAATTTAGTATTATATTAGGTTTAGAGATGGTTTCCCATCATTTGGTCAAGGTTTAAAGTCATAGGGCAAAAATTGGGTATTATGGCTATGTGTCACATATGCTTCTATGCACATGTTGCATTTGATTTTTAATTTGGCTTGGCTTGACCCAATTGGTGTGGTTGAGTGTTGAAATGGTATATAGGAGTGATCCAACCATTCACAACATGTATTAGGGTCAAGATTCTTAAATTCACAAATTTGCACTTTTGCTCTCATATGCCTCTATGGCATTTTTAGTTTCTTTTTATTTTCTTGGGAAACAACTTGGATTTGGTTTGATAAGCCTTAGGTAAGGTGTATGAAGGTTTTCCAAACCTCTAAGCAGAGTAGAAAAGCTTAGGGTAAAGTTTTATAGAAATAGCCATAGGCACATATGCCTGTTTCTTATTTATTTTCCTTTTATTTTATTTTAACTAGGATGGTGAAAAGAGGGGTGAGGTTTAGGGTTTAAGATCACTTCAAATACTAATAACAAGAAATCATAGCAATAGCACAAGAATTAAGCAAGATCACTATGTATCCTACTTAATTAATAAAAGTTTTTGTTGGTTCCAAAATTTGGAACTAGTGAAATTCATTTGTTTTATTTTGAAATTCTTGGGATGTTACAGGCCCGAGTGCCATGATCTCAGATCTGAACATGTTATTATTTCATCATGATATTCATTGTTTATGGTCTTACCTGCAAGTTGTATACACATGTCGCTGTCCGGAACCAATGGCCCCGAAGTGACAGAAATCGGGAAAACCGGAGGGGATAGTAGTGATGTGAGGATCACATGTGTTCACGGAGTGTTAATCCTTTGCTTTGGTGCTCTATTAAAAGGAGTACCTTAATATCCAGTAGATTCCCTTGAGGCCCGGCTGCCACCGACTGGTAGGACAAAAGATGTTGTGCAAGTTTCTCATTGCGAGCACGTACGACTATAATTGGAACACATGCCTATTGATTGCTTTGTACTTAGACACCGTTTTATTATTATCTGCAAATGCCCTGTTTGATTGTTACATGAGTTTCTCTCATCCATGCAACGCCCGTTATCCGTCCCCGTGCCTACAGTATTTTAATCCTGCTGTTTACTATAATCACTACTGCTGTCTCTGTTACTCTGCTGCTGTTATTTCACTACTGCTACTGCTATAAAACTGTTACTACTGATAAACTCTTGCGAGCAAGTCTGTTTCCAGGTGCAGCTGAATTGACAACTCCGTTGTTAAGGCTTTCAAGTATTCTTTGTCTTCCCTTGTGTCGAATCAATAAATTGGGTTTTACTACCCGCGAAGACAGCTGCGATCCCCTATACTTGTGGGTTATCAGGAGACTGTTGGAGATATGCCCAAGAGGCAATAATAAAATGGTTATTATAATATATCTTTGTGTTTATGATAATGTTTACATACCATGCTATAATTGTATTAACCGAAACATTGATACATGTGTGTTATGTAAACAACAATGAGTCCCTAGTAAGCCTCTTAACTAGCTTGATGATTAATAGATGATTAGTTTCATAATCATGAACATTGGATGTTATTAATAACAAGGTTATATCATTATATGAATGATGTGATGGACACACCCAATTAAGCGTAGCATAAGATCACATCATTAAGTTATTTGCTATAAGCTTTCGATACATAGTTACCTAGTCCTTATGACCATGAGATCATGTAAATCAATTATACTGGAAAGGTACTTTGATTACATCAAACGCCACTGCGTAAATGGGTGGTTATAAAGGTGGGATTAAGTATCCGGAAAGTATGAGTTGGGGCATATGGATCAACAGTGGGATTTGTCCATCCCGATGACGGATAGATATACTCTGGGCCCTCTCGGTGGAATGTCGTCTAATGTCTTGCAAGCATATGAATAAGTTCATAAGAGACCACATACCACGGTACGAGTAAAGAGTACTTGTCAGGAGACGAGGTTGAACAAGGTATAGAGAGATACCGATGATCAAACCTCGGACAAGTAAAATATCGCGTGACAAAGGGAATTGGTATCGTATGTGAATGGTTCATTCGATCACTAAGTCATCGTTGAATATGTGGGAGCCATTATGGATCTCCAGATCCCGCTATTGGTTATTGGTCAGAGAGAAGTCTCAACCATGTCTACATAGTTCGCGAACCGTAGGGTGACACACTTAAGGTTTGATGTCGTTTAAGTAGATATGGAAATATGGAATGGAGTTCGAAGTTTTGTTCGGAGTCTCGGATGGGATCCAGGACATCACGAGGAGGTCCGGAATGGTCCGGAGAATAAGATTCATATATAGGAAGTCATTTTCTAGGTTTGAAAATGATCCGGTATTTTCTCTAGAAGGTTCTAGAAGGTTCTAGAAGAGTCCGGAAGAAATAAGCATGGAAGGTGGCTCCACCCACCTTGGCCGGCCAGCCTAAGGGAGGAGGAGTCCCAAGTGGACTCCTCCCCATGGTGGCCGGCCACCCCACCAAAGGAAAGGGGGGAGTCCCACTCCCCCTAGGTTTGGTCATATGGAAGGTTTTATGTTGGGGTCTTATTCGGAGACTTTTGACCTAATCCTTGGGGCTTCCACCTATATAAAGAGGGGAGGGGAGGGGCTGGCCGGCCACACCAAGACCACCATGGCCGCACCCCCTCAAGGTTGCCCTAGCCGGCGCCCCCTCTCCCAAACCCTAGCGGTTCCCTCCTACCTCTCCCTCCCACATAGCTTAGGCGAAACTCTGTCGGAGATCTCCACCACCACCGCCACCACGCCGTCGTGCTGCTGGGATTCCGAGGAGGATCTACTACTTCCGCTGCCCGCTGGAACGGGGAGAAGGACGTCGTCTTCATCAACACCAAACGTGTGACCGAGTACGGAGGTGCTGCCCGATTGTGGCACTGTGATCAAGATCTTCTATGCGCTTTTGCAAGCGGCAAGTGATCGTCTACCGCAGCAACAAGAGCCTACTCTTGTAGGCTTTGGAAATCTTCAAGGGTGAGTCTTGATCATCCCCTCGTTGCTCCCATCTTCTAGATTGCATCTTGGCTTGGATTGCGTTCTCGTGGTAGGAAAATTTTTGTTTTCTATGCAACGAATCCCTACGAATATTGTCGTTCACCTGTAGGGATTCGTAGCATAGAAAACAAAAAATTTCCTACCGCGAGAACGCAATCTAAGCCAAGATGCAATCTAGAAGACGGTAGCAACGAGGGGATGAACGAGACTAACCCTTGAAGATTTCCAAAGCCTACAAGAGGAGGCTCTCGTTGCTGCGGTAGACGATCACTTGCCGCTTTCAAAAGCGCGTAGAAGATCTTGATCACAGTGCCACAATCGGGCAGCACCTCCGTACTCGGTCACACATTCGGTGTTGATGAAGACGACGTCCTTCTCCCCGTTCCAGCGGGCATCGGAAGTAGTTGATCCTCCTCGGAATCCCGGCAGCACGACGGCGTGGTGGCGGTGGTGGTGGAGATCTCCGACAGAGCTTCGCCTAAGCTATGTGGGAGAGAGAGGGAGGAGGGAACCGCTAGGGTTTCTAGGAGTGGGGGTTCTTGGGGGGGTGAGGCCATGGTGGTCGTGGTGTGGCCGGCCAGCCCCTCCTTACCCCTCTTTATATAGGTGGAAGCCCCAAGGATTAGGTCAAAAGTCTCCGAATAAGACCCCAACATAAACCTTCCATATGACCAAACCTAGGGGGAATGGGACTCCCCTTTTCCTTTGGTGGGGTGGCCGGCCACCATGTGGAGGAGTCCACTTGGGACTCCTCCTCCCTTAGGCTGGCCGGCCAAGGTGGGTGGAGTCCCTCTGGGACGCCACCTTCCATGCTGAATTCTTTCGGACTCTTCTAGAACCTTCTAGAACCTTCCAGAAAAAATACTGGATCATTTTCAAACCTAGAAAATGACTTCCTATATATGAATCTTATTCTCCGGACCATTCCGGACCTCCTTGTGATGTCCTGGATCCCATCCGAGACTCCGAACAAAACTTCGAACTCCATTCCATATTTCCATATCTACTTAAACGACATCAAACCTTAAGTGTGTCACCCTACGGTTCACGAACTATGTAGACATGGTTGAGACCACTCTCCGACCAATAACCAATAGCGGGATCTGGAGATCCATAATGGCTCCCACATATTCAACGATGACTTAGTGATCGAATGAACCATTCACATACGATACCAATTCCCTTTGTCACGCGATATATTACTTGTCCGAGGTTTGATCATCGGTATCTCTATACCTTGTTCAACCTCATCTCCTGACAAGTACTCTTTACTCGTACCGTGGTATGTGGTCTCTTATGAACCATTCATATGCTTGCAAGCTATTTAGACGACATTCCACCGAGAGGGCCCAGAGTATATCTATCCGTCATCGGGATGGACAAATCCCACTGTTGATCCATATGCCTCAACTCATACTTTCCGGATACTTAATCCCACCTTTATAACCACCCATTTACGCAGTGGCGTTTGATGTAATCAAAGTACCTTTCCGGTATAAGTGATTTACATGATCTCTTGGTCGAAAGGACTAGGTAACTATGTATCGAAAAGCTTATAGCAAATAACTTAATGACGTGATCCTTATGCTACGTTTAATTGGGTGTGTCCATTACATCATTCACATAATGACATAACCTTGTTATTAATAACATCCAATGTTCATGATCATGAAACTATGATCATCTATTAATCAACAAGCTAGTTATACAAGAGGCTTACTAGGGGCTCCTTGTTGTTCACATAACACACATGTATCAATGTTTCGGTTAATACAATTATAGCATGGTATGTAAACATTATTATAAACACAAAGATATATTATAATAACCATTTTATTATTGCCTCTTGGGCATATCTCCAACAGTCTCTCACTTGCACTAGAGTCAATAATCTAGTTTACATTTGTAAAGATATAACACCTTGGCCTTCCGGTGCTTTAGCATGTTTTGCTCACGGGAGAGGTTTAAGTCAACGAATCTGACACGCTCAGAAACGTATGTATTCTGCAATTCATTTGCGTCTTAACGCATCACTCATTTTCCAAATGAGTTGGCATTAAATATGTTTGGTCTCCTGGTGGAACCTTAATTCCGCGGTCTGAAATATGTCACTAATATTGTCACACACAATATAGCTTCAAAGTTCTGACACTATCGGAACTACACCAAGTTCTCAAAGAACTTCTTGACTTAACATCCTCAGTCATTGTCAAAACAATGACATATTCTGCCTTCGTTTGTAGAATCCGTCACAACATATAGAACTCATCTAGCATAGACAACTTCTAGCTCATTGTGCTACCTTTTAAACAACAGTTAGCCTAATTTGAGATTGAAATTTTATTTTTATATGTGACCAAACTAATATCGGTGCAACACCTTACAGCGATTTGTTTGTCATTACTCATACAAAACTATATATCATTGGTTCTTCTAAAGCACTCAGGGATATTCTTACTGTTTATCCAATGATCATCACATGAATCATTCTGGTATATGCTCCTAACCATTTAGAGCATAGGACATCTGATATTGTACATATTATTCGTGATCTAAAATCACTCATGTGTTTTTACTCATTGAGTGTCAGATACACTCAAGTCTTGTAAAAACTTTCACATGAAAAAAAACCTTCTTTATATTGAACTACTTCAATATTCATTCTATGTACTTTTTAACTTAAACTTTTATGTGTTTCAATCCATCTTCATAGATCTTGACACTAAATATGTTTCAGTTCATATCCTTTCATTGAAGTTTAATTCTCAATGAAACCTTTTTAATCAATTATATAGTTACATTATTTATAATCAACGATATGTCATCTACATAAAGTATTACAAATATGTCTCAGCGCTCCCACTTAATTTCTTGCAAATGCAAGCCTCTTCATCGTCTCTGATGAAATCATAACTCTTTGATCATCTCATCCGGTGAAGATTCCAACTCCGTGATACTTACTTCATTCAATTGAAGTTCGTATTCCTATCTAGTATTCCACGGACTAGCAAAACTCTTGGTTGTATCTTGTATACACCTTTAATACACACTTCTGTTAAGTAATGTATGTTGCCATCCTACTATCATATCTCATAAAAGAAATATGTAGCGATTACTAGAATAATCCACATAGACTATAAGCATCGCTACGGAAGATCTAATCTTATCGTAGTCAACTCTTTGAACTTTGTCGTAAACTATCTTTCGACAAATCGAGCTTATTCAAGGATATTCCATCCAAGTCCATCAATTTTATAGATCCATTTACTTTCAAAAAGTATTCATCTATCTTGGACTTCATGGCGTATAGCCATTTTAACGGAGTCAGGGCCCATCATAACTTCTTTGTTTGTAGTTGGTTTATCATTGTTCAAAATCAATCCTTTGTCCACAAATTATTTATTTGATCACAAAGTAAACCATACCTACAAGGTTCAATATGTACTTCGATCTCCATGGCTAAAACACTTTGTAGTCATGGGAGCCATGATCGTCGTGGCCGCTTCCGGAACCAATTCCGATGCTGCGCTACTCTGATCATTATGCTCAGGTTCATTAACCTTATCAAGTTCTATTGTCCTCCCACTCAAATACTTCGCTAGAAAACAATTTCTTGAAAATAAGCAAGTAACATTAACAAACACTTTTGTCTTTTACTTCATAGTGGAAAGATTTCCCAATTAATTCTTTGGGATAACCAACAAAGACATTCATCCGATTTTGGTTGTAAACTTATTTACCTTATGCTATGCATACCGAAATTTAAGAAAGGACTATTAGGGTTCATACCCATGCCATACTCGTATGGTGTCATTTCAACGGATCATGATGATGCTCTATTCAGTGTAAAAGCAGTAGTCTCTAAAGCATAATCCACAAAAATATAATGGCTTCATTTTATTTTATCTCATCATTAATCCAACAAGGTTTGGATACGTCTCTCGGATACTTCATCATCACTATGATACTCCAAGAAACGTGAGTTGTAGAACAACTTCATAACTCTCTTAGATGTTCGCTAAAACTCGTAATTCAAATATTTCTACTATGATCCAATCATAGATATTTGACTTTTCTATTACGATGATTTCCACTTCATGCTGAAATTTATTTGAATCTATTCAAATGTTTCAAACTTCTTCCTTATCGAATATATCCACATATATATACTCAATTCATTGTTGGAAGTTTTCATGAAGTAGAAGAATCTCCCGCACACAACTATGCCCAGTGAACCACATATATCATCATGTATGTTTCCACTAAGTTAGTTGCCCGTTCAACTCTTGGCCTATGAACGGTATTTCAGTCATTCTTTTTAGAAAAGATTTGCAAGCGCCAAACGATTCAAAAATCGAATGACTCCAAAATTCCATTTGCATGGAGTTCCTTCATGCGTTCCTTTCTAACATGACCTAAATGGCGGTTCCACAAATAAGTGGAATTCAAATCATTTGCCATATGGCATTTTAGCGTCAATGTTATGTATGTGTGTTTCACCATTAAGATTTATAATAACTTATCCATCGTATATGGAGTAATGTCATAATTTGAACAACTCATTGTTTTTATTTGACCAGGGCAAAATAACAATTATTAAGTTCTTTATTATAAATTCTAAGGGCTAGATAGAATGCCAACGACGAACATAATAACACTTTATTTTTGTTCCAGACGTGCATTCCTATCATATTCCTTGTTAGTCATTTAGGCCATTGTTTTCTTGTATTGCGTTGTTTTGTATGACACTTCATACCAACCAATATGGTACTAATACCCAAGAATTTCATTGTGTGACCAAACTAGGAATACAACCATAACATGTATATCATGTATATACACCTGAGCTAGACTTTCTAGTCTTTTCTTTTCTTTCTGCCAAAATATCTTTTGTTGTTTCTCTTTTAGCTTTCCTCATTATTCAGAAAACACTTCACCTTCAATAACTTCTAGGTTTGTTGGTCAAATACCAATAACCTTGAGGTTCTTACTTTGAAGTTGATCATTATATGACAAGTGTTTCAGATTTCACTATTAGTAACTTTTTAATATAATGAACAATTTCACTCATAATTTTATCCATTGTTTCATGATGACTTATCGAGACTATGTCTGTACATGCTAGGCTCGTTTAAAGTTTAACCTCAGTATTCGCATGTGCAAATCTGACTTGCACCCGTTGCATGCACTCGTAGAATCTATAACACCCGATCATCACGAGATGCTTCGAAACAACGAGTCTTAGCAACGGTGCATACTAAGGACGATCATTTCATAGATATGCGAATATCTTTAGTGTCCAATTTAGTTGGAGGATTGGGACGCCGGGCATCTTCAACCTTCGTACATTCCCATAAAACTTATGAGTTTATGTAGTCTCACTAGATTATATTCTATCATCTTGCAATAAGGTCTTAGATATCACATATATCTCATACCTTGCTTATTTCTGAAAACTAAATTTTCAGCTCCTTACTTTTTCAAACAGATTTGAACTTCAAGTTTCATGGAGACAAGATAACTTTAGGTACTAATTGAAATCATAGCTCTTTGAATCAACAATGTGAGGTTTACTAAAAGTTTGCAATAGGACTTAAACAATTCTTGATTCTTGAACAATACGGTACCAGTCCGTAAAGTTTCTTGTCAGATTTTAACAGTATTTCTATCTCAATTACAAGACTAGCGCATGGTAGAAAAACGGATGCCAATGCTACAAAATTAATTCAAAATACTACTCAGACTATGTTTATGATAATTAGTTCATGTTTTAATCTAATTACTAATGAACTCCCACTTAATACAACATCCCTCATAGTTGTTAAGTGGTACACGATCCACATCCACTACACCAAAACCGATCATCACGTGAGATGATGTAGCTTCAATGGTGAACATCAAAATGTTGATCATATCATCCATATGACTCGTGTTCAACCTTTCGGTTTCCATTGTCCCGAGGCCATGTCTGTACATGCTAGGCTCGTCAAGCAAACCCAAGTATTCCGCGTGTGCAAACATGGCTTACACCCGTTGTTTATGAACGTAGAATCTATCACATCCGATCATCACGAGATGCTTCGAAACGACGAACTGTTGCAACGGTGCATACAAGGGGAGAACACTTTATTATCTTGATATTAATGTGAGGGATCATCTTATAATGCTACCGTCGCGTTCTAAGCAAAATAAGATGCATAAAGGATTAACATCACATGCAATTCATATGTGATATGATATGGCCCTTTAGTCTTTGCGCCTTCGATCTTCATCTCCAAAGCACGGACATGATCTCCATCATCAATAGGCATGATCTCCATCATCGTCGGCGTAGCGTCAAGGTTCATGGCGCCGTCTTCATGGTTGTTCACCTCATGTAGCAACTATTACAACTACTTTGAAATACTACTCAACATGAAATTTAAAGACAACCATAAGGCTCCTGCCGGTTGCCACAATACAATAATGATCATCTCATACATATTCATCATCACATTATGGCCATATCACATCACCAAACCCTGCAAAAACAAGTTAGACGTCTCTAATTTGGTTTGCATATTTTACGTGGTTTAGGGTTTTCGAGTGAGATCTAATCTACCTACGAACATGAACCACAACGGTGATACTAGTGTTGTCAATAGAAAGAGTAAATTGAATCTTTACTATGGTGGGAGAGACAGACACCCGCAAAGCCACTTATGCAATACAAGTTGCATGTCAAACGTGGAGCAAGTCTCATGAACGCGGTCATGTAAAGTTAGCCCGACCCGCTTCATCCCACCATGCCACAAAGATGCAAAGTACTCGAACTAAAGACAACAAAGCATCAACGCCCACAAACAATTGTGTTCTACTCGTGCAACCATCTATGCATAGACACGGCTCTGATACCACTGTAGGGATTCGTAGCATAGAAAACAAAAAAATTCCTACCGCGAGAACGCAATCCAAGCCAAGATGCAATCTAGAAGACGGTAGCAACGAGGGGATGAACGAGACTAACCCTTGAAGATTTCTGATGTCTACGGGTGCTTCTATTCTTGTAGACAGTGTTGGGCCTCCAAGAGCAGAGGTTTGTAGAACAGCAGCAAGTTTCCCTTAAGTGGATCACCCAAGGTTTATCGAACTCAGGGAGGAAGAGGTCAAAGATATCCCTCTCAAGCAACCCTGCAATCACGATACAAGAAGTCTCTTCTGTCCCCAACACACCTAATAGGTGCACTAGTTCAGCGAAGAGATAGTGAAATACAGGTGGTATGAATAAGTATGAGCAGTAGCAATGGCACCAGAAAAGTGCTTTGCTGTCCAGGACTGGCGTGTGGTTGATGGTGGTAATATTGCAGGCAATATAAATGTAGTAAAACAGTAAACAAGCAGCGATAGCAGTATTTAGGAACAAGGCCTAGGGATCATACTTTCACTAGTGGACACTCTCAACATTGATCACATAACAGAATAAATAAATAGATGCTAGACTCTACACCCTCTTGTTGGATGATGAACACCACTAACTGTGTAGGATTACACGAACCCTCAATGTCGGAGTTAACAAGCTCCACAATATTCAATGTTCATATTTAAATAACCTTAGAGTGCATAACAGATCAACATAACCAAACCAAGTACTAACATAGCATGCACACTGTCACCTTCACACTACGAAAGGAGGAATAGATCACATCAATACTATCATAGCAATAGTTAACTTCATAATCTACAAGAGATCACAATCATAGCCTACGCCAAGTACTACACGATGCACACACTGTCACCATTACACCGTGCAGGAGGAATAAACTACTTTAATAACATCACTAGAGTAGCACACAGATAAATTGTGATACAAAACACATTGCAATCATAAAGAGATATAAATAAGCACTTCACTATGCCATTCATAACAGCGAATAAGTATTCTGTGAAATATAGCCTAAGAGACTCACATGGTGCACACACTGTCACCTTTACACACGTGGGACAAGGAGTCTCCGGAGATCACATAAGTAAAATCCACTTGACTAGCATAATGACATCTAGATTACAAGCATCATCATATGAATCTCAATCATGTAAGGCAGCTCATGAGATTATTGTATTGAAGTACATAGGAGAGAGATGAACCACATAGCTACCGGTACAGCCCCGAGCCTCGATGGAGAACTACTCCCTCCTCATGGGAGACAGCAGCGTTGGTGAAGATGGCGGTGGTGTCGATGGAGAAGCCTTCCGGGGGCACTTCCCCGTCCCCGCGGCGTGCCGGAACAGAGACTCCTGTCCCCCAGATCTTGGCTTCGCGATGGCGGCGGCTCTGGAAGGTTTCTCGTACCGTGGCTTTTCCGTATCGAGGTTTTAGGTCAGGGACCTTTAAATAGGCGAAGAGGCGGAGTCGGAAGGTCAATGAGGCGGTGACACACTAGGGGGACGCGGCCAAGGCCTGGGCCACGCCACCCTGGCGTCTGGTGGCCCAGTGGCCCCCCTCTGGCCTCTCTCGGGTGTTCTGGAAGCTTCGCGTGATCCTAAGATGCTGGGCGTTGATTTCGTCCGATTCCGAGAATATTTCCTTACTAGGATTTCTGAAACCAAAAACAGCAGAAAACAAAGAACTGCCCTTCGGCATCTCGTCAATAGGTTAGTTCCGAAAAACGCATAAATATGACATAAAGTATGCATAAAACATGTAGATATCATCAATAATGTGGCATGGACCATAAGAAATTATCGATACGTCGGAGACGTATCAATTTCCAAAGCCTACAAGAGGAGGCTCTCGTTGCTGCGGTAGACGATCACTTGCCGCTTTCAAAAGCGCGTAGAAGATCTTGACGGTGCCACAATCGGGCAGCACCTCCGTACTCGGTCACACGTTCGGTGTTGATGAAGACGACGTCCTTCTCCCCGTTCCAGCGGGTAGCGGAAGTAGTTGATCCTCCTCGGAATCCCGACAGCACGACGGCGTGGTGGCGGTGGTGGTGGAGATCTCCGACAGAGCTTCGCCTAAGCTATGTGGGAGAGAGAGGGAGGAGGGAACCGCTAGGGTTTCTGGGAGAGGGGGCTCTTGGGGGGTGCGGCCATGGTGGTCTTGGTGTGGCCGGCCAGCCCCTCCTTACCCCTCTTTATATAGGTGGAAGCCCCAAGGATTAGGTCAAAAGTCTCCGAATAAGACCCCAACATAAACCTTCCATATGACCAAACCTAGGGGGATTGGGACTCCCCTTTTCCTTTGGTGGGGTGGCCGGCCACCATGTGGAGGAGTCCACTTGGGACTCCTCCTCCCTTAGGTTGGCCGGCCAAGGTGGGTGGAGTCCCTCTGGGACTCCACCTTCCATGCTGATTTCTTCTAGACTCTTCTAGAACCTTCTAGAACCTTCCAGAAAAAAATACCGGATCATTTTCAAACCTAGAAAATGACTTCCTATATATGAATCTTATTCTCCGGACCATTCCGGACCTCCTTGTGATGTCCTGGATCCCATCCGAGACTCCGAACAAAACTTCGAACTCCATTCCATATTTCCATATCTACTTAAACGACATCAAACCTTAATTGTGTCACCCTACGGTTCGCGAACTATGTAGACATGGTTGAGACCACTCTCCGACCAATAATCAATAGCGGGATCTGGAGATCCATAATGGCTCCCACATATTCAACGATGACTTAGTGATCGAATGAACCATTCACATACGATACCAATTCCCTTTGTCACGCGATATTTTACTTGTCCGAGGTTTGATCATCGGTATCTCTATACCTTGTGCAACCTCGTCTCCTGACAAGTACTCTTTACTCGTACCGTGGTATGTGGTCTCTTATGAACCATTCATATGCTTGCAAGCTATTTAGACGACATTCCACCGAGAGGGCCCAGAGTATATCTATCCGTCATCGGGATGGACAAATCCCACTGTTGATCCATATGCCTCAACTCATACTTTTCGGATACTTAATCCCACCTTTAGAACCACCCATTTACGCAGTGGCATTTCATGTAATCAAAGTACCTTTCCAGTATAAGTGATTTACATGATCTCATGGTCGAAAGGACTAGGTAACTATGTATCGAAAAGCTTATAGCAAATAACTTAATGACGTGATCTTATGTTACGCTTAATTGGGTGTGTCCATTACATCATTCACATAATGACATAACCTTGTTATTAATAACATCCAATGTTCATGATCATGAAACTATGATCATCTATTAATCAACAAGCTAGTTATATAAGAGGCTTACTAAGGACTCCTTGTTGTTCACATAACACACATGTATCAATGTTTCGGTTAATACAATTATAGCATGGTATGTAAACATTATTATAAACACAAAGATATATTATAATAACCATTTTATTATTGCCTCTTGGGCATATCTCCAACATCATCTTCCTGGAGGCACCGCTGAGGCCCTACCTCCCCACCCCTACCTCCGTCCCCGGGTGAAAGCTCAAAATCCGTCGGATTGGATGGCGGCGGCGTCACGACGTCGCTCCCTCCCTGGAGGCACCGTCTGGGGTCGTTGGTAGCTGGTGAGTGCTGCCCTGTTTGGAGGGATCTGTGGGCTGCTGCTGTAGCTGGTAGGGATGCTAGGCTGGGGGGACCTTCCGTCCTCGCTCGACTTCCTTGCACCTCCGTATTCAGTGGCTGCCCCCAAGCTTTTCCTTTGCTACTCGGTTGTCCCGGTTGAAGCGGTTGCTGCAGGTGCGTGCTCGTCGCAGCGAGAAGGCCTGCGAGATCGAGCCTCATGTGACTGTCTCTTGGACAACAACTCTCCTTGTTCAAGGGTGAACATATCCTTGTCTGACGGTGCGGCACCCTTCGATCCTGGGCGAGAGGGCAGGGGCCCTCTGCAGCAAGGGGGAGATTTGTGCTCTGCCGGAGTATCCTTGGCGCTGAACTTGTGGTGTTGCGATCAAGGTCGATTGGCTGGTCTTCTGCTGCTGTTTGCTTCTTCCTAGAAATCGAGCGTGAAGGTCTTCGCCTGTTTCAAGCTGGGCTTGTTTCATATCTATGTGTCCTTGTGACGTGCGTGGTGTTGTAAGTTATTACCAGCATCCTTATATTTGTGGTCGTATAGCTTTATTAATTTAAAGCTAGGCATTTATGCCTTCCGTTTAAAGAAGTATATCAACATACTGCAGGACACATACATCATCAGCATAATCACCAAATAACTTTAAATCAGCAAAATTGCAACAATGGCTACCTGCAGGAGAGGTCGCAGAGCTTGCGGAAGAGCCGCCGCACGATGCTGAGGGCGTCGTCACAGCGGGGCAGAGGAGGCGGTCGAGCCGGCGCGGGACGAGGCGGTTGGAGCGGGGCGGACGAGGTGGTCGGAGTGGGGTGTAGACGGTTGGCCAGAGCAAGACGAGGCGGTCGGAGCCGGAGGCCGGAGCTTGCTGCTCTTCCCGCGAGGGCGGGGCGCCAGCAGTAGCGGCGCAGAGTTTGCCCTTGCTTGCGCGCTAATTTCTCCTCTGGCTCGCTCGATGTGTTTCTAGGTAGAACAGAAGGTTGACTTGCTGCTGGGGCAGTGTTGACCGTTAGATAAGAACGAACGGTGGAATTAGAGCCTCCGGGCACGTTGTGCCCTGCCCACGGGCACTGGATCTCAGTCCAGAAAGTTGTGCAGCTTACTAGTAGTACCTAGTGTGCAACTTATCCGCAAAGCAGCACTCCTTGCATATTCTGCGCCTATCTTTTTTGTTTCGTTTTGGCATATACTATGCACCGAAATATGTAGTATTGAACATATCTTCAAGAGTCCAGCGACAAAATTTGTGGTGGATAACTCTCCGAGTATGATGTGTTGCTTAATTTAGTCCCAGCTTCTTGCTTGGCCAGAGGTAACAACATGCAACAAGTGGATAAGGCACATCGAGCACGGTAGGGCACCAAGGGGGCAATTCAGCAACTGGAGATATAGGATTGATTCAAAGAAGGCCGGAGCCATTGAACCAACGCTGGCAGCAGAAACGAAAATTTATGTTCAAGTGGTACAAGTTGGTACCATGTAAGTAGTACGACGTATGGATGACCCGGACTTTTGGCTCTCGGGTGCAGGCGCACCCTATATACTCCAAAAAATGTAGTAATTTCAAATAAAGTCAAAAAAATTCAAATCCTTTTGGGAATCAAAGATAATCAAGTATTGTACTCGTATAAATTTGTTTGGCCAAGAAATATTTCACATTGACTTCAGGCAAAAAAAAAACAAATCTATGACGAATATAGCGTGAATAGTACTTTAATATAGGACCTCCAAGTCTGTTTTTTTCATCCAGGAAACAAGAGAAGTTATTCCATGGTGAATCTTTCGTATACGAGTACAATACATGATCATCTTTGATTCCCAAAAAGATTTGAATTTTTTTGACCTTTTTCTGAATTACTAAATTATTTTTTAATATAGGGTGCGCTTGCTCCCAGGTTCACCCATGCAATTTCCGACGTATGGACTGCTTCCTGTATACGTCCCGTCCGGAATTCAATGATCATTACTCCCGCCTATAACCTGTGTACCCAACATCTTGATATTGTCAACACTACTCGTCAATATATTTTTCAATTGCTTTGGATGTGGTGGCTACTTGTCAATGATTCTACTTTTGTAAATAGAAACCAAGTATAATTTATATATCAGAATACTATCAACCAGATCGGCCGAGGTCGTGGATCTCTTCTATTGACGAAAACATCACACACAACTCGCTATCGATGGATCAACATCTCCATTGAAACAATAGTTCTTCTTGTGAGACACACATACCAAACATGAGTCTCAACTCTGCTCGGATGAAGGTACAGCTCGTTACGGTAGCCACTCAACTTATGGTTGGTTCTTGGCACAAATTATTTCTGCCGAAGCAGGCAGCTGGAGCTATGTTGAATCACTCGCAGAAGAAAGAAAAATGTGTCCAATTAATTATCGAAACCAGGCAAAACCTACTGCTTGGCCACCCGCAAAAAAACCCCTACTGCTTGGCCACTGCGGCACATGAAAGAACTGAACTCTAACACATGCTACAGTTTTCTTTTCAAGATGGCCTATCCCTTTCCATTACTATATAACGAAAACCACACATGTCCACACGAGCGAAACATTATCGTCCTCACTTATCATTGAGAGAATGACGCCAACTTGGCTGTTAGGGGCAAAAAATTAAGATTTCCATCACAACCACGTCAAGACCGCATCAACCAAACCACGAGGAATGGAACATGATGAAAGGAGGCTTTTACTGTGGTAAAAGAACATGACTCACCAATTAACACTGATATCGCCGCCACTACACAATTGTGCCTCGCATGGGTCATTTGGAGGGAACCACCCCTAGCCTAGTAGTGGTGTTGCTTTTTTGAAATTATTGGCGTTGATTCGGCATATTACAAACATGACACACCTGTTACACCGTACTGGTGGCGTTTCGGCCCAAAACCACTAACACGATAGGTAATGGTGGCGCGGCGGAGCAACTCCACCATTATGATAGATAATGGTGGTGTTTGTGCATATACCACGCCATCATTTTGGTCCAAACAATGGCGTAGGCGTCCCCATGCTACCAGTACTGTGAATAGCAGTGTCGTTGTTGGTACACGCACACTGTAGTATTTCACATGTGGGCGTTATTTAGCCACGACACAAATATTTTGTAGCACGACACTAAGATAGTTGTTTGTGAAGGCCATTAATTAAGCGTCTCTGCACCCTAATCTGGCAATTTTTAATATGTGACAACATGTAAAACTACACATGTAGATAAAGGAACACATACATTATAGTTTGCCACACATACAATATCCCTCAAATTGGTTCATCATCTATAAATTATATACATCACACACACTCTCACACATCCCCGGAAAATAAACATTTACACAATCACAAATCGATGCATAGGAAGAGGATTATGAAGTCCTTATTCGTACCAGACCGGCTGATCTGACGGTCTCTTTCTCTATGGTTATCCAACAAGTAATATTCTTCCGCCTCCTCTCTCTCTAGTCTCAAAACCCTTGTAGATATTTTTATTGTAATCGCTCACTTATTCACGCACTCATTCCAAGTGTTGTAGACTACTGGAACCCTTTCCTATGGTCACAACATACCACTTCACAATAAGAAACATGAAAAGATACAATAAACAACATAGTTAATTAGGCGTGCATGATACATATAGCCGAAGAATCGCAAGTTCATCATACCAAATTGTAAAGAAAGTACATATGACAAAATAAAGCTAGCAAGTTTGGAATAACGTTTACACATGCGACACGACAATAAGTCTGAAATCTTGATGGGGCTTTGGTTTTGGTTCAACTCCAAAGTAAACAAGGGGCGAATGCCATGTAACGTGTCAAAAGATCGGAGGTCACCGAGGTCACCCTGTGTCTTTAAGCGCTTATGTACCTCCTCAGCACTATTGTAGCCGCCATTGTACTTCCCCTCGGTTAAAAATACATCCATGTTGATGACGTTCGCAACAGCTGAATGAACAATTAATGTGTACAATACATGAAAAGTATGAGGAAAATATTTTTAGAACCAACAAGTGGCGCATGGCAAGCCACGCTTCCAAAACTAGTATGTACATAGTCTTCAATCTATGTAAAGCACCCTTAACTTAGAGCATCTCCAAGAGATCCAATATAATGCTAAACCAAAGAACAGGTTTGAGGCACCCAGAAAACCATTTCGCTGTTTGGAATTTCACCTTCCACAATAGAAATGGAAAACTTGTAATGTAAGTGTTAAAAATGTTGTTCACCCAAGATTTGCAATACAGTACACCTTACAATCATAGTTCAATTTCATACATAGCTTCAAGCGTACTCGATGACTACTCCAACCTTAACCCTAACCCTCACTAATCATTCTTGATGTACCCGAGGTGCTCAACGATTATGGAGCACTACACTATATATGTTCCACTACACTATGTTCCTCGTCTCAGTAGTGGGTTCTCCGTTTTCATCAAGTACTAGTATTTTTAATCCTCTGGAAAACAGAGGTCGACTTATTATTACAAAAGGATGTAGAACAACATCTAAATTGTCAAGCCTGAAGGCATATATTGGTATCATAACACTCTTTGTTTGTTTCACATCCATCTAGGATCTTGAGTTCTTGGCTGGTTCAACCGCACACAATACTTTGCAGGCACACACATCAAGCATTCTCCAAAAAGAATGGGATCAAAATTCGAAAGTAAAGCACAAAGTGGCACAAGTTGCTGAATTCTACGGTACACACACCTCTGAAAGCGCAGAGTTTCTGAACCGTACAATTCGTCGGATTTGAACAGATCGATCTGTGGAATTATACAAGCATCAAACCAAACTGTCCCTTCCCTTGTTAACACACAAACAAAAACGAATAAGAAAGCAGCAACAAACGTTGTCTGTATGTAATTGCAACGTATGCTACTAGAATCCGCTTACCAGGTCCCGTTATTTCATGAATTATTAGGTTGACAAACGGACGCTCCACAAGTCGATGGTGCCTGCCATGTCGGAGCCGGCGAGGAGGCTCTCCATCACGTCGTCCGAGCAGCACTCCAACAGTATGCGCGCCGGGGCGTTGCTGCAGACCTCGGACGACGACGACGTCGAGGCACTCTCCGGCGCACGGGCTACGTTGTCCCTGCCGCAGACGGCTCTGCAAGGAGACATCCCAGGAAGTTGACTGCGCGGCGCCGGTGCCGGCGCCGCCGTGCCAGCAGGGAAGTTGGTCCTGGCCTTCGTGCCGTGGATGCGCAGCGCCTCGGCGTCGTAGGCGTGCGCAGCGTCCGCGGCGGTGTCGAAGGTGCCGATCCAGACGCGGACGCCCTTGGTGGGGTCACGGATCTCCGCCGACCACCTCCCCCATGCTCGCTGCCGGATGCCGCGGTACGGGTGGCTAGGACTCACCCTACGCCGCTTTGGCTTCGCAATGACCGGCGAACGGTGCTCCGGCTTGCAGGACTCCGCCGGGACACCTGCATACACACATCATAAACTGAGCTGAAAATTCTCGTGCTCGTGCGGGAGAGTTGCAGCAGCAGTGCTGTACAAGCAGACCTGGCAAGAACGGCTCAATGTCCTCCTCGTCGTCGGCGGCGGCCATGAACTCCTGGAACTCGGCCTCCCAGGCTTCAAAATCCTCATCCGCGAGCCTGCTACCGCGCATTTTCCTCTTCCCCGGAGACGGGTCTTGGCCGGGGCGACCATGGCCGTTTGGGATGACCTCCGCTCCGCACATCACGGTGTCTTGGCTATCAGGTGGTGAGGATTACTTTGCTGTTTCAGGTCGCAGCTTCTGATTGTGTTAACAAGTGATGAATCTGTCCAGGCGGCAAAGAGTGACTGTGTGTCCGTGTATTCTTTGTTGAGCACATCGGCGGGCTCTATCTATAAAGAGCTGAAATGTGCTACGTGTGCACTTGAAAGAGGCATCAAGTTGACCCTGTTGGCGCGTGGTTGCAACATCAGCATTCTTATTAGTATTCAGCAAAGAGAATAGGGCATCTCTTGATTCAAGATATTTGAATTAGAATTTTGCAGGACTGAATTCCTTGGAAAATTTTATACTATTCGGTTTGTTTGGTTCATAAGATCAAAAAATCTGAACAGCCACTTGCATTATATCTCGCTGAAAGTTATCTGTTTTTCCTGTGATATAATCAAACAAATGAAAATCATGTAGGATTCGAATGACAAGACATTTTGCGATTCGGCATTTTGAAAATTCCGTGAATAAAAAAATCCTTAACAATAGGTTGAGAAATGTGGTTTCTTACACAAGAGTTGACCTTGTCACTGTCAGGGATTTGGTTACCGGATGAAATACCGTGGTTACCGGCCGGTAACCGGAATTCTCAGCCCCCGCCGGTAAATGAACTTATCGACCAAAAAATATCATTTCATTTGAATTTGGTTTGAATTTAGATTGATTCGTTAGTCCAAACTAAACCGTATGTGTTCTCTCTCCACTATAACCCCATGCCCCAATTCATTTGTCCGAATGTTCCACTTCCTTCTCCTTCAAACCTTATTTAAAAAAATAGATATTTTTTAGTTTAAAATTCAAATTTTGTTTGAGAATCGTGTGCGATATTTAACCGGTTACCGGAGATATCTGTCCCCTCTTGAGAATTTTTTGAACCGGTATCCAAAACGTTGGTCACTGTACCAACACCTGGTGCAAGAAAGTGGTTTATTGGGTTTGTCTAAATCTCGCTTGACTGAGATTTTCTTTAAGTCTCTGTCACCCGAGGAAAATGCAAATTCAGTTTAGAGAAAATTATAACTTGGCTTAGTCACATTTTTCTGCCACACAGTTGCACTTTTTATAAAATTGCAACTCTTTTCATAAAAGTGCACTTGGATGTGAGTTGCACATTTCTCTTAAGCGTGGATGCACTTTTCTCGAGTAACCAAGACTTAAGAAAATCTAGTCGCCTAAGATTTAGCAAAACCTTTGCTTATTAACAAGGGTTGTAGTTGTGCAAATTGTCAACAAAAAGCAGCACACCTCGCATATTCTGCACCTATCTTTTTTTCTTTCTTTCATCTTGACATGCATTCTGCACCTTTCTAGCTATTATTGTATATCTCCGAGAATCCAGCGATAAAAATATGCTCGGGTAACTGCCTGAAAACGATGTGTTGCCTAATTTAGTCCCAGCCTCTTGCTTGGTACAAGTATCTGGAACAACATGCAACAAGTGGACAAGCAGCATCGAGCACGGTAGTAAACCAAGGGAGCAATTCAGCAACTGGAGATAGGGATTAGATTCAAGGAAAGCCGGAGCCATTGAACCAGCCCTGGCTGCAGCATGCAGTAACGAAATTTTGTGTTCAAGTGGCACAAGTTGGTACCATGTCTGTACCACGTATGGGATGCTACCTGTGCGTTCTGTCCAGAATTGAGTGATCACTACTCAAGATATTTATATTTTCAACTCTACTAGTCAATATATTTGTGCACTGCTTTGGATGAGGCTACTTGTCAATGATTCTACTTAAAAAAAAAAGGAAAACCAAGTACAATGTAGAAACTTGCACACCATCACACCACATCGGCCGAGGTCATCTCGTCTGGAAAAAAATCTTATTTGTGAGAGACACATGATACTGAACATGATGCTCATTTCAGCTGGACTGAAAGTACAACTAGCTATGCTAGCCACTCAACCTATGGTTGGTTCTCGGCACAAATTATTGCTGCCAAAGCAAGAGGAGCTCTGGGCCACAACGGCATAGCAAGACCTGAATTCGAACACACAATACATGGGCCACACATTCCCACGAGCACAACGTCATCGTCCTCACCTCTCACCGAGAGGGTCACTCCGACTTCATCGTAGCAAGCTAACAATGCAAAAGATCTCGACCACAACCACACCAAGAACGTATCGACCAAACTACCAGTCAGAGAACACCACGCGAAAGGTAGGTCCGACCTTGGCAGAGGAGTATCACACACCAAATTTGCATTGTCATCGTCTCGTTGCTACACGACTGCCTCGTGAGGGGATCGGGGGGCACCACCCTGTATCCAATCAACTAGTCTCCAAGCAACATTGGACAGCGGACAAGGGTGGAAATCCTAGACAATGCCTCCAAGAAGTAGCTGTGTAGGGAGCACCGCAGCTCCCGATCGAGATTAGATGTAAAGGTTTATTGTTGGCATATATTTATTGATTATTTTGATATAAATATATTGTCCTACTCGCTCCTTCCCGATATCTAGGTCTTATTTGTTTTGGCTAAGCCAAACTTTCGTATGTTCAACCAAGTTATAGCAACAACAACAAAATCAACATCTACAATACCAAACCAATATTAATAGACACATCGATCTTCTATATATGTTTTCACATTGTATTTATTTGGTATCGTAGATATGGATATCATTTTTGCAAACTTTTTTAGGTATTAAAAAGTGTGACTTATGACGAAATGTATGAGACTCATAAACTAGAATAGAGGGAGTATATGAGTACAAATAAGTTCATATTTTTAAAACCGTGGTTGTAATTCACGCGAGGACCCAAACGTTTGACTATCACAGAAATCAGTGGTGGAAAGGGGGAAAATGTAGTCTGGCTGTTTATTAGAAATGATCGTGTGGTACACATGATATAAGCTGTCTAAAACCAATCAAATGACTGTTTATTATAAATGAAATTTCACATCCCTGATAGTTCAAAAACAACAAGGTAGATCAGCAGGAACAATACGTACTATATGGTTACGACATCCACCAAATTCAGGTTTGGATACGATCTACACATCAAAATTAATAAAACGAAACTCTGCTGTGAATAATGGTGGCCACCATTTTTATAAACAGAGAGAGTAAAAGTAAAAGTGGTAATAGACAGGAGCATTCCTCTTTGCTTAGTTGGTTCCTTGTACCTAGCTCGCTCAGTCGATTTCATGGCGCTTTATATGCCCAAGCGGGAGAACATTGGACCGCCAAGTGGCCGGGCTCTGGGAGCAGGGTGGCTATCAGACAAGTTGCTGCATCTGGCGCCAAACCATGGGCGTGAGCAAAGCAGCAGCTCTATCGATGACGTCATGAGGATAAGGATGCAGATCAAGCCTGCCTAGACAGTACTAGTACGCTTGATCAGTTGTTGCATGCTTTTCACTGCACACTTCTTCAAAAGATGATCTTTTAATTAGAAACATGCGATTTTTCTTCACTATACGAGCCTTTAGTCACGTATTTTCGAGCTAATTGTACCTACAGTTATACGTGCAATTTGGGCGAAGCTCCCCTTAGGACAAGGCAGGGCAGCCGCCCTAACTTAATTTTTGGTGAATACATTTAGATTGCACATGTTTTTTCTGAATATTTTGAGTAGTCGTGTTGAGAAAGTTATGATTGTTTTAGTGAACATTGTGTAAAATCAACTTCAAACTGGAAATATAGACTCATATTCTAAATTTCTATTGTAGAGATTTATCATGAATCTTAGTGTATTTCTATTATAAAGATTTATCATGAATGTTAGTATATGCAGGATAAATTTGTGATATTCATTATTCAAAGTGTAGAATTGAAAATTTAGAGATTTCTTGATATTTGAAAGACACATTATGATTTCATCAAAGACATTATCACCTCATTAAGATAGTGAATTGGAAGGGTTTCTTGGCGACAAAGATCATTAAGAACTAGTTGCTCACGATGGATATTTAAAGTCTTAATCTATAAAATTATTCTTTTTACAAAAAAAAGTAAAGCTTTGGCATTGAGGTGGCATTATTGTTATGTTTTTTGGGTTCTACGTATACCAAATATGTCTTTGTTTTTATCGTACTACTTTATTTCGTCAGAATCATATATGGCGTTCATGTCTTACGACTATTTTGGTATTTGCATCATTTTTTAGTTTGTCCTACCTCAAATTTTGTCCGTCCTTCGCCACTCTATAATCTGTGTATTTTGTCTTCTCTGCATTGTCTTGTCAATTATTAATAGTATACACATGACTAATAAGAATTGCAATTTTACCCGTGGATGCGGGTACCGCGGGTAACCATAACCATATAAGAAGGGTATGGTCACATTCTTTTGGTACTTATATGCAGTATCCATACTTTACCGATTAAGTCGTGGATAGGCATGGACAGTGCCTATGGGATACCCAAACCCTACCCGTTTTGACCTGGCATGTGCACCCTCCCTCAGTCTCGATCTACCAGTGCTCCCCGTCATGTGCCACTACCACAATGTGTGGAGCCAGTGCTACCGCCCTCTCATATCTCCGCTTTAGATCAAGTCGTTTCTCTATTTCTTCAACCTGGCAGGTCAGCGGCAAGTAAGTGCGCGACATGAAGAGAGTGGGCAAGTGGAGAGTAAGAAAACACGACGGCGTGACAGTACCAACCAGATTGTGAACTAAATGTATCATTGGTCTACCCAATGAGTATCCAGTGAGTAAGGGCACCCACCAGGTATGGGTGCACACGTAAAGTCTCATACACATGGGTAAGGGTATGGTTATTATTTTGTACCCACCAGGTATGGGTATCAGGGTATGGTATTGCTCTAAGTATCCATCCCCATCCTTAGCAAGTATATGTGTGGGTGTGAATTGTTGTTACTCACAAAGTTTAGCCAAAACATATTTTCCTAGTACTTAAGTTTGTGGGTTTCCTACAGCTGATGCTTAAATATGTATTTTAAATTGCATTCTGGGTGTATTATTAATTGCAGTCTTTGTTTAAGTTTGATTGCATATAAGAGGTTACCAACCAAATAAACACCAGTGTTGCATAGTCCTATCCAAATGCAGCGAACCAAACACATAGGCTTCAGCTTCTCCCTTCAAAGATCGATTTCCATCCAGACGAAATGAGTGTTTCTCAAAGTCCGCGTCCCAAAAGAATGGGGAGGGGGTCTTGGTATCCCTAACCTCCGGATGATGATCGTAGCTCTGAGGGCCAGATGGTTGTGGCTTCAGCGAGTTGATGACTCTAAACCGTAGAAGGAGCTGAACATCCAAGTGCCACAAATGGTGAGGCAGCTTTTCGAAGGGGCAACCTACTCCGTGATGGGTGACGGGGCATCCACCTTATTTTGGACGGATCGGTGGCTCCCTGAGGGACAGTTGGTTGGCATAGCACCAAACTTAACGGCGGCGGTCCCAAAGCGCGTTGTCAGACAACGTAGAGTCCGTAAGGGTCTGGCTAGGGGTTGGTTGGATGATCTTCCGCCTGACTTAGGCGTGCCTGCAATCAGGGAACTTTTCGAGGTGGCACACCGGCTGGTAGATGTTGCCCTTCATGAGGGTGTGGAGGATGCCTTTAGATGGGGTTGGGAGAAAGACTACTCATACTCTGTGTGTTCAGTTTTGTTTGGCGCTAGGATGAAAATGCCTCATGCCTTACAGATATGGCGTTCGAGGGCTCCGCCAAACTATAGGGTGTTCCTTCGGCTTGAGGCAAGAAAGAGATGTTGGACAGCCAACAGACAAGCAGGCGTGGCCTTCCTCACCCGACGACGTGCCTGTTCCGTGACCAGGTTGGGGAATCATTGGATCACCTAATGGTGGGGTGCGTGCTGACACGTGAGGTTTGGGCAACCTGCATGCGCTGGTGGGGCAAGCCACACTGGATGCCACAACCAGCTGACACCAGGCTTGTCTGCTGGTTGGAGGAGAAGCGTGGAGGCTCGGGTGCAGATCGATATTTCTAGACAGGTGTGACCCTCATATGTTGGTATCTATGGCATCACTAGAATGACGTAGTTTTCGAAGGCGTGGCACCCTCCAAGGTGGCGGTAATTTCGAGTATCTCCGACGAGGCCAAGCTGTGGAAATTGGCTGGGCTGTTCATAAGCGTTCTCGCGCCAATGGATAAGTGGAGATGCCGCGAGTAGTCTCGTAGTGGGTGTGTGCTGCCTTTCCGAGGTAGCGTCGAGTTGCGTTTTGTTTGCGTATGTGCCTCAAATGTGTTGTACCTTGGCCTTCTGGCCTTTCTTCTATGAAATAGATACGTCTCTCCATGACCCTTGAAAAAAAATGAGTGTTTCTCATAGAAAAAATCAGGCACCAAATGTAGTATTAAAACATCTAAGAGAGAACAAGCAGTGTACCATTAAAATGCTCTTATTGGGTACCTAGCTTTTGCTAAAATATATTAAATACTAGATACATTAGTATGAATTTGTACTTAATTTATGGGAAAAGATTATGTTCCACATAACAACTCACATCTAGTTACATGGGTGCTTAGAGATGCTAGTAGGAACTAGGAACTAGGAGTTTCGATTAATTTTGTGATATTCACCAATTGGACTGCACATGGTAGGCTGCATGCAGCAAACAAAAAAAGAAGGCAGATTCCATTTCCATGTATCTAAAAAGAACCTGCACAAACTTTACAAAAACTCATAAATCTAACAGCTGCACAAACTTAGTTTCTAGATAATTGACATCCATCATGATCATGTTTTGGCCTATATTTTACGAGCCTTATTTGTGTAGGGAAGTGCATTGATCTCGTCTATCTATCCACGTCAATATTCTCAGTAACATTTAATCGTAGCTAAGTGAGGCAAAAAAAAAGAACAAAAATGCTACAAAAATTGCATCAAGCTCTAGCTACAATTTATTATGGCTTATGGCTTTACAATGCCATGAAGCTTCCACCCCCCAAGGCCAGCCTGCGAAAAAGCCTGCATATCATGACAATAAAAATTCAGTAAAATTTCTGCCCAACAAGATTATTATTTCATTATGAAACCAATTAATTGTGGAAGAGGTAGTTATGTCTAAAATATGACAAATAAATAACACCGTCTGAGCATTTTGTCTTGTTACATGGTAATTTCCCTTCAGTCCAGTATATGGGGGCTTGAAGTTTCCATGGAACATGAGCATATATTCTTTTGAAGAAAAAACTTAAGGATGTTGACCTATTCTTTGTACTGCTGAAAGATCTTCTTATTTTGCGCAGTTGTAAATGTTAGTTATACATGGCTTTCAAAATTGTCCTTACTGTGTGCTTTTCACATGACTTATGAGCAAGTACTACACAGTTAGAGGATCCGCCTAACAAAAAATCCCTAGCTAAAACTGGTTGCATCTTTTATAATTCTACATTAGCTAGAAATCATTGAGCGTCAATCTAATGTAAGTAATTAGAGTTAAATAACCACTTGCACAATCAGTTTTCAGATTGGTATTGTTGGCAACCACAGCCATGGTAGGCAAGGGGTAAAGGAAAGGATATTTATGTTCAGTCATCAGAACAATACTAACCTCAACCCATGATTTCCCAGCAGCTTCTAGCAATGCAGCATTGCATGTCTTGAGGACAACTGAATCGCCAGAAAACATAGAGGCTGCTTCTTCCCATCCTTTATTATGACCCATACACCTGAATTTTTATTCTACAAAAGCGTCAAAATGGGCCTAGCAATGAGATATATCAAGCGCATGTGCTTACAAGGAAATGACTGTAGTTTAAGCATATATTGCAGAACATAGCATGTTGAAGAACAAATAATAGCAGACTCACATTACTGTTAGTATCTCATCAGTTGAATATTCACAAATTGCCTTTTGCAAATGCTCGGCAGTTTGACCATCCATTGCAGCAATGGAATAGAAACTTGGGATAAAATGCACTAGTGCTTGAGACAATCCTTCAACATGCTCTTGCATGATCTGAAGAGTTTCCTTTGTTCGAGTTGCATCACTGTGTTGACAAACGGTTTATAAAAATATGAATGACATGTTAGTACATCAAAGCAGGTGATTTAACCATCTTTCGTAGACATATAGGTTAAATAGTTAGTATTCCAATGAAAACCTCTACTCATCTCTCAAATACTCCTCCCGTCCCATAATATAAGATATTATTACAATCAATTAACTTGTATATTGGTTGTAATAACATGTTTTATTATGGGGAGGAGGGAGTAGCTAAGTATCTTGTGAGCAGGACAAAAATATGAATGTAGTAATAGAAAGTAGTCTTTTATATTCATTCCAATAAAAAAAGATGGAACTAAAAAGGAAACCAGTTGAATATTTTTCATTAGAGATTGCTCATCTAAGTGAATCACAGTAAAACACCACTTACAATTGTGGCTTCAGTGCATAATTTAAGACCCATGTAAAGCCCAGAAACTTCTCTATTCCAATTATAATGAACTGTTTAATGCGAAATTCAAGCATTCAAACGGGTCCTTGGTTTTCTAAAGCTGCTAGATCAATCTGTCCGTGGAATTAGTAATAAATAGAGCGCAACCAAATTGCACTTTGAAGCTTTAATTTATTGTACATTCTACTGCTATTGTTTAAACCCTAACCTATGTATACATATTCTTTATAAGATAAGGATGTACCTGCATAGGATAAGCTCGGGTATCCATCCCATTTGACGAAATTTATCAGAAACACTTATTGCATCAGCTCTCCCAGCTTTGCTTAGTGGTCTGTCATGATCTGAAAATAAGGGCAATGTAAGGTGCTGTATTCGAAAAAAAGAAATGCAAAAGGCCAGAGACCACAAAGAAGAACTCTAGGTTTCTTGAAGCAATGCAGCTGCATCAGAGTAAGGCAATATAGCGCCAATACTGAAGAGAAGAGCTAAATTACATTACTGATTAAAATGGACGAAATAGCATATAAACCCCACATCAAAAACGCTGAGTGATGCTTGTAGCCTAAAAACCCAAGAACACATTTTGTTCACATTGTACCTTACTTAATGCTCTTCATACTCGATTCTTCATTTCTAGCTCGGCATCCAACAAAACTAGGAAGCCACATATTCTTACTTCAACCTGAGATTTAAACTCAAGTACAACAGCGTTGATGTTGAGTAAGTCCAAATAGTTCGTGCATTTCTACAGCTACAAGAATTGCCTCTTTGAACTACCACGGCATTTCATCGCTAGTCAAAAGTGCAACAGCAACGTGAGACATCCTAACTAGGTGCGCAAGAAAAATAGCAAGCAGGTTGACCCTATGTGGCTATGTCATCAATAGTTTGAATAATACCCTCAGCATTCTACCAGAACTGCAACTGTGATCGAACGACTGCACATCAATCTTCCGAAGTACAGGAATTACAAGCAGAGTCACTAATGCTGTTATCCAGTGTAAGTTAACTGACACCCCCACTACTGTCGGAGCTCGAGCACCCAGAGAACGAAGTCCTGGGACGGGAAATTCGTCAAAGAAGCTACACGGACCTACAAGAGAGCGAGAGATTAACGATTCTGCCCAGTCGGATATACTTACCTTTTGTGAAGCGTTCACCAACCGCGCTGTCCCCGTGCCGGAGGAGGACGAGGCGGCGACGAGGAATCGCGGAGCCCGAGTCGGCGGCGGCCTCGACGACGGTGGTGGACACCGAGACAGAGCGCGCGACGGCGGCCGCGGAGGGAGGGAGGCGGCACGCGGCGGCGGGAGGAGCCGGCGAGGAGTAGAGGAGGAGGTGGGGAGCCGTGCCGGAAGGAGGCGAGCAGCAGCGCTGGAGCGGCGAGGGAGGAGGTCTCATCATCCGCTGCTGCTGAGGGAGAGGTGGAAGAGAAACGGATGGATAGAAGGACGATGGCTTGGCTGCTGACAGGTTGTTGTTTCTGCGAGCTCTAGATGCTGCTGACATCTTCTGTTTTCATGGTGCCAAACAAAAAGATTATGGACCGCCAAGCATTCGAAATTCGAACAATCCATGCATATTTGCATTTGGAAATCTTGAGAAAAATAAACCATAGACATAGTATAAGCTTCGCTTGAATATATGAGCTTCCAACCGTTTGAGAGAAAACATGACCACATTCTTGGACCAAAAGACCGTTGATTGCACATACAAAAACTTCTTCTAACCTTGACTATTCCTTAGACATAAAATAAAAAAATAATTACATTGAAGGTAAAAATAGTAAGCAGGAAATGCAAATCGAATTGCATAGCCCAAGAAAAGGCCAGCTTATGTCCAAACAAAAAGGAAAAGAAAGAACCAGCCTTAATATGCAGCCTTCATTATTTCCCTACGGCACAAAAATGAACATCAGGCTAAGAATTCCATTACAACATCAGATTCTAAAATGACCACAACACCATATATGTACACTCCCGAGGCTGACGATGCTCACAGCACAGTGGTATGTTTACTGGCCCTCAACAGGAACAACACCTCCGCAGAAAAAATGTCTGTGCCGGAACATCTCGATGAGCCAAACACTTGAGCCAACTGCAAGACCAAAATTTGATCCATCCGCACACGACCATGTGTGGTGTTAAATCTTCACGTTAACATGGGCTCGACGAATCGATTGCAATACTGAGAGGTAAACATGAAAAGGTAGTTCCAGGGAACTCAGCTTCCCAGCTTGAAAGCATCCACGAAAAGGCCCAGACATACACCAGCTTTCCAGAAGTTTACCATTGAAATCAGCGACTGAAATCGTCCGGGAGGCTTTTTAACCGGCTTTTTGTACATAAGCATGCCAATCCCTTCAATAGCAGCCACTACAACGCCAGCAACAAGAACATCCCAGTCACCAGTCTGCCCTAGGATTGTTGCCAAGGCATTGGCGGTGTAGAACCCAAGGAGCACGAGGAATATCTTTGTGGGAGAGTTGCTTCTGGCAGAGTTCAGCTTTTCAAGTAGTTGCCTTCCAGCAGCTTGGACTAATCTGCCAAGCCTTGTCCTGCCAAGAAAACCACTGTCCTCTTCAAAGTCTTCACCATCAGTGTTAGGTGATCCACCTGTCTCCAAGGCAAACACAGGCCTCCATCTTGAGTTTGTCATCCGGTAACTATACAAAGTAGATATATCAAATTGTGGTTTCTAAGCTTCACTGAGGTAGTGTACTCAAAATCTCGAAAACATCGAATATATACAATGTTGTATTCTTGTCTGTATCTAATTCTGCAGGCAATTGCCCATACTACAGAAACAACATCAAAGACTTTTTCCCAAGCAGGTTGGGGTAGGCTAAGGCAGTTGCCCATATGCTTCCATCAACATAAATGTGTACTTCCACTGTTCTTATTTCCATGATATAAAATGGTCTAATTAGTAATTACACAGTACAAAATAAACTAACTATACATAGATTCACCAAAGAACAAGTGTCTACCACTCACACTGCATCTGCATTACATATTCCAAAAATTATATCTACCAACCAAAATCATATGTTCTTATGGACAATAGAGCAATGTCATAACAGCTACTTGTTTCCAGATTATAAATGAGCATGCTATACTTTGCATCCATCTGACCAAGAAAGGAAATGCTGCAAGCATGCATTTTTCCAAACTATGTAGGTTGTGCTACAATGAAGCCTTTATCCCCTCTATTATTTTGTTGAGGCATATAATATTTATTTTATCATACTAAACTACCCACCTCTCTCACACCCGCCCTAATATATCAAATCCGCGGGTGTTACGCTGATTACATCAACACGTGATTTTTGACTATTTGCTGTGCTAATTTTGACAATTTCTGCATGTTCTATTTAAGACATTGTGTTGAAGGTGCAGCAGGCATTCGCAGAGTACCCAGCCGAGTGCAGCAACAGAATCTTCCTCACTCTGCATGCATTTATGGGCGAAGTGCTAATGCAGCTGGGAAGGGAACTGTTACAAAGTTCCGCACATGCACAAGGCTACGGTATAGATGCTCGGTGTGCACCCCGTGGCATTAGAATGTGCTGCTAGTAGTGTTAGCGATGCCATTGAATTCTTGTCGGATGGTAAGTGTTATGTAATCAGATTAGGCCTATAGAGTATGGTTTGAACTCTTAATGTTTTCTATCCAACTCCTATGGTTTATTCCAGTCTTGACCTCTGAAATTTCTAGACAAGCGACTTGATGTGAGCCGTGAGTTTAACTTTTTGCAACTATTAATCCTACTCCTACATGCTCATGTATCATTTTTGGCAACTAGTACTACTCGTACATGCTCATGGTAAACTGGTCGAAAGGAGTACTCGTATATTCTAATGGACAAACTGATCGAACGGAGTACACTACAGAGATTAAATAAATTTATTAATGCTCAAGGATCAGCTGACCGAAAGGAGTACACAGCAAGGGGTAAATAAATTTATTCATGCTACTAGATCATCTGATTAACTCCTACATGTTTCCGTTCATTGTCTGCGCAAACTCACGGATCTTTTAGATACGTCTCCAAGTCACTGCCATGGTCTTCTTCATCGCTATATGTATAGTTGTTCACAGAAGATCCATCTGAGTGTGGCTCAAACAGAGTGCGCATCTCGCCGCGCCCAAAAACACTTAGTCGATAACATCTCTCTGGATCAATGTGAGAAGTTGATATTTGTTCCGGGCAATTGAAGACACAACACGCATGGCACCAGCTTGATCTCCTCCTTGACAATGGGAAAGGATGTTGTCGACGTGGTGTCTTCCTTGTCCATGGGTAGGGAGATCGCCGAGTTTGGCTTCGCATTGGGCATGGAAGATGAGTTGGTGTTCCCGTTGTACATGGAAGGGGATTAGAAAGGCTGGTGTGAGAGGGAGACGCAGTATCGAGCATGATCTGCTAAGAAACGTATGAGAGGGAGGGCGGGGGGGCCAATCAGCCATGCATGGATGCTATACAATCTGTTAAGAAAGAAAATGAATATTTGTTCCTAAATCTAAGGGATTAACTGAGGCATGCATGCTATATAGCGGTGGCTGGATTCAAAATTATTCATCTCCTTATTTGTAGGGATTTTGTTCCATACTTAGTGAGTGGGAGCGGATCGGTGGAGTGATATAATTGACAACAAACGAAATACAACCCCACATTTTGGATTTTTTTCCCTCAAAAAACTATATGCACTGTATCCAGGAATCAGGGGAGTAGGTTCTAATTGGCTGTAATAACATGTTATACTATTACGGGGTGGAGGGAGCAATATCACATTCAATGTCATGCTCCATTTGACATATTGGTTGTATCATCTTTTTTGAAATATTGATACATCCATTGTCATATGTTTTTAACGAAAGCTTCTGTTGGCACATTAGGTTTATGAGAGTGGCAAGTTGTAGGTAAGAGGGCAATCCTAAATCCTCTGCTCAGGATGGCAATGTGACATTCTTTCCCATATTTCATTCGACCTGTTCGTTCTATCTTTGTTGTCCTTACTAAGACATCAAGTGCAAGACATTAGGCTTATGGCAGTGGGCTCCCTCAAAAAAAGGCTTATGGCAGTGGGGATTTGCAGGTACTCCCTCCGTTAGGGATTATAAGGCCTCCATCCATGTATCTCTAGGTTGTAAATTTAACTAATCTAATAAAAGATATATACTACAAAACATATATCATTAAAAAGTTTAGACGTTCTACTTTCTAGTAAAAGACTCCTCCGATTGCAGAGAAGCTTGTCCAACATCGTCTAAGATGGTTTGGGCATATTCAGCGCAGGCCAGAAGCTCCGGTACATAGTGGACGGCTAAAGCGTGCTGATAATGTCAAGAGAGGACAGGGTAGACCAAACTTGACATGGGAGGAGTCAGTAAAGAGAGATCTGAAGGACTGGAGTATCACCAAAGAACTAGCCATGGAAAGAGCCGCGTGGAAGCTTGCTATCCATGTGCCAGGACCATGAGTTGGTTACGAGATCTTATGGGTTTCACCTCTAGCCTACCCCAACTTGTTTGGGAATAAAGGCTTTATTGTTGTTGTTGTTGTTCTACTTTCTAGTGAAATAATTTTTGTATTGTAAAATTCATGTTATGTTGGTTAAATTGGCAACCTAGAAATCTGCGCTGGCTTTATAATCCCTAACGGAGGTAGTAAGAAGTCAACCCTAAATCCCCCATCACTACTAGAGAAATTAAACACATAGCAATGTGGCAGTTCAACAACAACAACCCAAATCTCGAAACTTGTGCTAAATTGCAGTAAGTTTTAGGCTGGAGCGGTGGAGCCAAATAGAAAGTTTGCCAGCAAGCACATATTTTTCGAGTAATAGGAAAATACCGTGGACTTGGGCTAGTAATCCTACTCCTACATGCTCATGTATCATTTTTTGCAACTAGTACTACTCATACATGCTCATGGTAAACTGAATGAAAGGAGTTCTCGTATATGCTAATGGACAAACTGATCGAAAGGAGTACACTACAAAGATTAAATAAATTTATTAATGCTCAAGGATCAGCTAATCGAAAGGAGTACACGGCAAGGGGTAAATAAATTTATTCATGCTACTGGATCATCTGATCAACTCCTACATGCTTCCGTTATTTGTGTGCACAAACTCTCGGACCTTTAGATACGTCTCCAAGTCATTCCCATGTTCTTCTTCATCTCTATATATAGCTGTTCACTGAAGATCCATCCGAGTGTGGCTCGAACAGAGCACGAATCTCGCCACACCCAGAATCACTTATTCGATAGCATATTTCTAGATCAATGTGGGAAGTTGATATTTGTTCCAGGCAATTGAAGACACAACACGCATGGCACCATCTTAATCTCCTCTTTGGCAGTGGGAAAGGAGGTTGCCGGCTTAGTGTCTTCCCTGTCCATGGGAGATCGCCGAGTTTGCCTTCTGATTGGGCATGGAAGGGGAGTTGGTGTTCCCGCTGTACATGGAAGGGGACTACAAAGGCTGGCGTGAGAGAGAGAGAGGCGCGGTACCGATCACGATCTGCTAAGAAACGTGCCAGAGAGAGGGGGTGCCAATCAGCCATGCATTGATGCTATACAATCTGTTAAGAAAGAAAATGAATATGCATTCTTAAATCTAAGGGATTAACTGAGGCATGCATGCTATATAGCGGTGGGTGGATTCAAAACTATTCATCTCCTTATTTGTAGGGATTTTGTTCCATACTTAGTGAGTGGGAGCTGATCGGTGGAGTGATATAATTGACAAAAAAACGAATACACCCCTATATTTCGGATTTTCCTCAAAAAACTATATGCACTGTATCAAGGAATGGAGGGAGTAGGTTTTAATTGGCTGTAACAACATGTTATACTATTAAGGGGTGGAGGGAGCAATATCACCTTCAATGTCATGCTCCTACATATTCGTTGTATCATCTTTTTCAAATATTGATACATCCATTGTCATATGTTTTTAATGAAAGCTTCAGTTGACACATTAGAGTTGTAGGTCAGAGGGCAATCCTAAATCCTCTGCTCAGGATGGCAATGTCACCTTCTCATGTTTCATTTGCCCTGTTCTTTCTACCTTTGTTGTCCAAACTAAGGCCCCCTTCTTTTGGGCTTCTAGGGCTGCTTATAGGTTCCCCACTGGATAAGCCCAAAAGAAGTGCTTGCTTATGTTAGGTTTTTCCCCACCGCAATCTGGCATCCTAGTGTAATTTTCGCGGCCTGGAGAAGCGTCAGGAGGGCAGCTTCCCGAGCTTCTCAACAGTAACACCGAACAGGTAAGTGAGAATGCCCTACTTTTCATTTAAATTACCACCGAAGTGCCACAGCAGGGCCGAAACGTTTTCTCTGATGTACCTTATGTTTTGGCTGTCCTGGCCCGTCTCCCCCGTCAGGGTGTGCACCCCTAGGGCTCGCCCTCAAGCGTCGCTGCTGAATCCCCCGGTCTAGGGCCGCCGCCACCGAATCTGCAACCGCCCGACCTCGCCTACTTGTTTCCCCGTGTCCTCCTGCCTGACTCGTCGTCTCCCTGGCCCCTGCGTCCTCCTGCCCGCCGCCTCGGGTCCCTGCCGCTAGGCCGACTGGAGCTCGACCGGCCGCTGCTCACGTGCACAGGAGTTCGACGCCGGTCCCTCACACAGGAGCAACGAGTGCCTTCCGCGCTGACCCACTAGAGCTCGAGATAATGGATTAGTTCTCTCTATTTCCTATCAGGTCAACGGGAGATATTAACCCCAACCAGAATTCAGATGTACTAGAACTCATGATTAGCTCCAAAATGAGATTGCACCTTTTGCTGAGTACCAGGCTGCGAGATCGATCGATTAGTCTAGGTGCGTCGTGTGCCTCCAGGTAATGGCAATCTATCATAGTGCCATTTATCATTATCTGGGGATTTCTTCTTCTGCATTTCAGTTGTGTATTAAGATTCAACAATGTAATATCTCTGGTAGATCTGAATTCTGGTTGGGGTTAGTCCACGTGAATTTTCAGGGTAGTAAATTGCTGCATTCAGAATGCCAAAATATTTAGTTTCTCACCGTATCAGCTAACTCCCATTCCATCAGAGCGTAATGTTTCTTCACTTATCTATGTGAAGGGTCAATATAGACATCTCATATCTCATGACCCAAAACCTCATAAGCCCAAAAGAAGGGAGTTGATAGTTTTTAGGAGCTTCTTCCCACCGTGGCTTATCCCCACCGATTTTCATAAGCCTGATTCTCCATAAGCATAAGCCCAAAAGAAGGGGGCCTAAGACATCAAGTGCAAGACATTAGGCTTATGTCAGTGGTGATTTGCAGGTAAGAAGCCAACCCTGAATCCTAAGGCACTACTAGAGAAATTAAACACATAGTCAATGTGGCAGTTCAGCAAAAACCACCCAAATCTCTAAACTTGTGCTACATTGCAGGAAGTTTTAGGCTGGAGCGGTGGAGCCAAACGGCAAGTTTGCCATCAAGCACATATTTTTCGAAACTTCTAAATTATACTAGTAAGTTTTTAACTGGAGGCAGAGGGCAAGTTTGCCATCAAGCACATATTTTTCGAGCAATATGAAAATACCGTGAACTTGGGCTTTGCAAGAATCAAAGAATACGCCGCCGTGAGTGTGGCAAGAATGAGCATTATGGGGAGCTAACCTGATTGCTCCTCCGTTCTTGTCCGCGGGCCGTAAGAAGCAGGCCCGGCGAAGGAGATCCGAGCGCGCCGGCGCGGAGCCGTGGCGGCCGCCTCCAGCGCAGAGGCTGCCTGGTGACGGCCGCCCCCTGCAGAGAGGCGCACCACGCCGCAGCGGCATGGCCTCGCGAGCGGACGCTGTGCGCTCAGGCCGTATCAGAGAGTGATCCAGGGAAGGGGGCTGCAGGACAAGGCTGAGAGTAGGAACGGCGGCGCTGAATCCAGGTTGGGTCGGCGCCTGGCAGAGAGTGGTGTTGGCGGATGGGATGAGGGGATTTGGCGAGTCCGGATGTCACAGTGAAACTTAACCCTGCATATCCTCCGTCTAATCCAGATCGCACGGTGGAGATGAACCAATGGCCAGAAGTTACCCAGACGCGAAGAAAAGAGCTCTACCTCGGACTAGTGGAGGTGGAGCAGAGGAAGGAGCTTACTCTCAGTTAACTACAATGTTAGATTTAACTAGATGGAGACGGATGCGTTTGTGCCAACCAGGGGTATACGGCAAGGGGACCCCCTATCTCCTTTTCTGTTTCTGCTGGTTGCGGAAGGGTTATCTTGCATGCTAAAAGGCGCTGAATTAAGAGGGGAAATAGAAGGAGTTCGAGTTTGTAGAGATGCACCAATGGTCTCTCACTTGTTGTTTGCGGATGATTCCTTAATTCTGATGCGGGCTGATAGGAATAATGCGCTGAAATTGAAGGAGATTTTGGATAGATATTGTCTCAGTTCGGGCCAAAAGATAAGCGAAGACAAATCAAGTATTTTCTTCAGTGCTAATACTGTGGTTGAAGAGCGGGCTGAGGTATGTCAGGTTTTAAATATTATGACTGAATCGTTGAATGACAAATATCTTGGTTTGCCGGCTATGATAGGTATGGATAAAAGTGAATGTTTTCGACATTTGGTTGATCGAGTTATTGCAAGAATCAGTGGATGGAAGGAGAAAATGATGAGTTTGGGGGGAAAGGAAATTCTAATAAAAGCTATTGCTCAAGCTATACCAGTTTTTGCTATGATGGTTTTCAAAGTTCCGAAAAACATATGTAAAGGAATATCTGGCGCCATCTCTCAATTCTGGTGGGGTGATGAGGAAGAGCAAAAACATATGCATTGGAAAGCGTGGTGGAAACTTTGTATACCAAAAGATAGTGGAGGCATGGGTTTTCGAGACTTACATTGTTTTAATTTATCAATGTTGGCTAAACAGGTTTGGAGGTTGCTTAGTGAACCAGAGTCTCTGTGTGCAAGAGTCTTGAGAGCAAAGTACTTCCCTGATGGCCGATTATTGAATGCAAAATTGAAAAGTGGGAGCTCCTTTACTTGGCAAAGCATTATGGCAGGAGTGGAATGTTTTAAGAAAGGTTATATTTGGAGAGTTGGAGATGGTACCCAGATTAATATTTGGGTAGATTCTTGGATACCTTCAAGCCACAATTTGAAGGTTATGACACCAAAAGGACACAGCCAGGTACAACATGTTAATGATCTGATAAACCCTATTGATGGACAGTGGGACGCGGAGTTGATTGATTCAATTTTTTGGCCAATTGATGCGCATAGGATCCTACAAATTCCGCTGACTCCTGAGCGGGAAGACCTAGTAGCATGGCACTATAACAAAAACGGGCTCTTCACTGTCAGGTCAGCTTATTACCGTCAATGGGATTATCGTTTTGGTAGAAAAGAGAGGAATCAAAATATTACTCAGAGTGCAAGCAACCCTGTCTGGAAGAAACTTTGGAATCTCGAAGTCCCTAGTAAAATTAAAATCTTTGGATGGAGAGTACTACACGGTATTATTCCTTGTCGAGGCGTGATAACCCACAAGTATAGGGGATCGCAGCAGTCTTCGCTGGAAGTAAATCCCAATTTATTGATTCGACACAAGGGGAGACAAAGAATACTTGAAAGCCTTAACAGCGGAGTTGTCAATTCAGCTGCACCTGGAAACAGACTTGCTCGCAAGAGTTTATCAGTAGTAACAGTTTTATAGCAGTAGCAGTAGTGAAATAACAAAGCGACGAGTAACAAAGACAGCAGTAGTAATTATAGTAAACAGCAGGATTAAAATACTGTAGGCACGGGGACGGGTAACGGGCGTTGCATGGATGAGAGAAACTCATGTAACAATCAAAGCAGGGCATTTGCAGATAATAATAAAACGGTGTCCAAGTACAAAGTAATCAATAGGCGTGTGTTCCATATATAGTCGTACGTGCTCGTAATGAGAAACTTGCACAACATCTTTTGTCCTACCAGCCGGTGGCAGCCGGGCCTCAAGGGAATCTACTGGATATTAAGGTACTCCTTTTAATAGAGTACCGGAGCAAAGCATTAACACTCCGTGAACACATGTGATCCTCACATCACTACCATCCCCTCCGGTTGTCCCAATTTCTGTCACTTCGGGGCCTCGGGTTCCGGACAGCGACATGTGTATACAACTTGCAGGTAAGATCATAAAACAATGAATATCATGATGAAACAATAACATGTTCAGATCTGAGATCATGGCACTCGGGCCCTAGTGACAAGCATTAAGCATAACAAGTTGCAACAATATCATCAAAGTACCAATTACGGACACTAGGCACTATGCCCTAACAATCTTATGCTATTACATGACCAATATCATCCAATCCCTACCATCCCCTTCGGCCTACAGCGGGGGAATTACTCACACATGGATGGGGGAAACATGGCTGGTTGATGGAGAGGCGTCGGTGGTGATGATGGCGATGATCTCCTCCAATACCCCGTCCCGGCGGAGTGCCAGAATGGAGACTTCTGGCTCCCGAGACGGAGTTTCGCGATGTGGCGGCGTTCTGGAGGGTTTCTGGCAACTTCGACTTCTTCCCGTGCGTTTTTAGGTCGAAGGCAATAAGTAGTCCGAAGGAGGGCGTCGGGGCCGGCCGAGGCCGCCACACACTAGGGCCGCGCGGGCCCCTCCTGGGCCGCGCCGGCCTAGTGTGTGGGGCCCTCGGGCCCCCACCTGGCTTGCCCTACTGGCTCCGCCAATATTCTGAGAAAATAGGACCTTCTGCATAAATTCCGAGAATTTTCCTGAAAGTTGGATTTCTGCACAAAAACGAGACACCAGAACAGTTCTGCTGAAAACAGCGTTAGTCCGTGTTAGTTGCATCCAAAATACACAAATTAGAGGCAAAACAATAGCAAAAGTGTTCGGGAAAGTAGATATGTTTTGGACGTATCAACTCCCCCCAAGCTTAGCTTATTGCTTGTCCTCAAGCAATTCAGTTAACAACTGAGCGATAAAAGAACTTTCACGAACACATTTGTTCATATGATGTATATATTCTCATAATATGGCTAACACTTAGGCAGTTCATAAGGAGATGCATGCAAATAAGATCATCTAACAGCTATGTCAATCATGGAGAGGTACCAACAATTAATAATAAGCATCATGAATCATGTCTATAAGCAGGATTGCAATGTTCATAAAAGAGTATGATAAAGTGGTATCTCACTTGCCCATATTTGATCAGCAAAACATAAATGCTCAGGCACCTCTGAAGTTCATAGAAAGACTAGAAGTAGTGATTGTCAAAGATAAAAGCATCAAAGTTATACCACAATCAATCATATTTTGAGACAAGCATATTGTACTAAGAATGACAGTTGTGCTCTCAAGATAGTGCTCAAAGAAAGAATGGAGACACAACATAAAAGTAAAAGATTGACCCTTCGCAGAGGGAAGCAGGGATTAACATGCGCTAGGGCTTTTCATTTCTAAAACAGAAGTAAAATTATTTTGAGAGGTGTTTGTTGTTGTCAACGAATGGTAATGGGTACACCAACTAACTCGCCAACCGGACTTCCAAGAGCGGCTCCCATGAATTATTTTTATGTTTATGTGGCACTCCTTCCAACCTTTCTTTCACAAACCATGGCTAACCGAATCCTCGGGTGCCTGCCAACAATCTCATACCCTGAAGGAGTGCCTTTTTATTCTAGTTTTATTATGATGACACTCCCCCAACCTTTGCTTACACAAGCCATGGCTAACCGAATCCTTCGGGTGCCGTCCAACAATCACATACCATGGAGGAGTGTCTATTTAGGTTAATTAATTTGGGACTGGGAATCCCATTGCCAGCTCTTTTTGCAAAATTATCGGATAAGCGGATGTGCCACTAGTCCATAATGAAAGTCCGTCAAGAGTAAATGACAAGGTTGAAAGTTAAACACCACATACTTCCTCATGAGCTATGAAACATTAACACAAATTGAGAGGCATTTTGAAGGTTTTAAAGGTAGCGCATGAGAATTTACTTTGAATGGTTTGAAATGCCATGCATAGGTATTTATGGTGGACACTTTGGAACAACTTGGTTTTCAGGTGTTTGGAAGCACGAGCAGCGTTCCCGCTCAGTACAAGTGAAGGCTAGCAATAGACTGGGGAGCGACAAATCAAGAGAGCAGTAACTGTCATAATCATGCTTGCGGCAAAATAAATTAACGGAGGCATAAAAGTGATACAAGAACTCTGAAGCAATGTAAATCATCGAGGCTTAATTAACTTTTCTTCAGTCATATGCATGCGCGAGCATGTGCCAAGTCGATATAAATGAATTATTCAGAGGAGGATACCACAATGGCATACCTACTTATGAATAAAACAATGCAAGCAAACATCCATGACATGCTACTCATATTAATAAATTGGAGCTAAACATGAGAGATCATGAACTACTAGATTTTCTTAAATGACATATACCTCACATGAACCAACTAAGCATGCTCATATGGATGAGTATATGTACAAAAATTAAAACAAATAGAGTTCATACCAGCCTCTCACCACAATCCAATTGGCGTAGATCGTCATTATTGCCTTTCACTTGTGTAGCTTGGATAATATGAAATGAAAACCACGCTCCAGCCACCAAAGACCATTGAACTCATAATGAACTTTACAAACCAAAGAAGAACAGCAAATATTTTTGGAGTTTTCGAATTGGAAACAAGAACAAAAGGAAACAAGCAAACAAAGCAAAATCTTTTTGGATTTTCTTATAGCAAACCAACGATAGCAAATAAAGCAAACTAAATGCAAGAAACCAAAATAAACAAGTGGTGAAGAGAAACAACAGAATTTTTTTCTGGTCTTTTTGGGTTTTAGGAAAGAAACAAAGCAAAAACAAGAAATGGCAAACTAGGAAAGTCACATAAACACAAAGCAGCAGAAATTCGTCAAACTTGACAGCAGTACAGTACTCAATTTTTAAGAAATTCTTCCACTGCTCAAATCGAAAAGTGTTCACCTAATGAAAGTTAGATAACAACCTGGGGAACAAGCACAAAAATTGGCTTCGCAAAATACCTTTCTGGCTATTTTTGAGAATATTTTCGGTAACAGCCCAGAATCTATTTTCAGGCAGCACTTCCCCAAATATCATCTCCCTCTCATTAGAAAACCACTCAAACAAACTAAACAAGTATATACAAGTATCCAGCAACCATAATATGCAAAGAATGAGTGATGCCGGTATACCTTCCCCCAAGCTTAGGCTTTTGGCCTAAGTGGAGTTCAATCCCATCGTGCCCATGAAGTAGCATCTCCGTAGTACGACGAAGATGGATCATATTCCGGGTATGTGCTAGAAGAAGCACCCGGATACGTGACGGTGTAGTCGTAGGAGGGCTCGGCGTCCTCGGAGTCATGTTGCTGGTGGAAGTCTTGTATCTTCATCTTTTCCTCCACCTCCTCCTTAGAGCGCGACCATGGTTCCCTGTCAATACTGAACAAATCTGGTTGGGGCAAAGGAATTTCCTTCTCATCCCCGTCAGCAAACAACATTCTATAGACCAAATTATCTGGAGTGGAATCAGCGGTAACAAAATGATGGCTCTTCATAGCAGCAATATCAAGCCTCCTAGGAGTTAATGGCACGTCATTAGAATCAAGAGGAAGTCTTAAATGTGCTAAAATGCGCGATGCAATGGTTCCTCCAAAAATAGGCCCCCTGTTAGACAAGCGGCGAGCAATAAGAGAACCTAGATGATAAGGTGTCCCTCCAGTAAGTGCAGCAATTAAGAAAGCAAGATGGTAGCTAGAAATATTGCTAGTGTTCTCCCTACCAAGAATGCTAGTAGCAATGTAATAGGCAAAATACTTAATGGCGGGGAGTTGGATGTTTCATATCTTGCCACGCTGAATGGTGTGACAATCATCATTGGCGATCCCTCGATAGAGCTCCAACAAGACCCGGGGGTTATCCTCAATCCTCCTTGATGTACCTACAGGGGAAATATCCAATGCAACACAAAATTCTTCCAATGTCATAGTAATGGGATCACCATAAATCTTGAATGCAACTGTTGGGCCATAGTGCTTGTTGTGGAACTTGAAGCTCTCAACAAAGATTTTGGTGAGCACGTAGTATTGCTCCCTTTCATCTCCCACGTAGGCGGCTAGGCCCGCCCTGTTGACGAGGGTGAAGAAATCATCCAACAACCCTGCATTACTCAGAAAATCATAACATGGGAAAGATGAAGCATTAGGAGCCCCATTGTCTTCTTCGGGCGCGAAGCTTGGCGCAATGACATCCTCATTGTAGGATCGCCTGAATCGGGTGGCGGTCCTAGAGGGCCTTCCGGTGCTGGTTGTCTCTCTCTGAAACACTTCTCCAAAGTTGAAATTATCCATCTTCCTTTTCTGAAATTTTTCAACAAACAATATAAAATTTAATTTGGTGACATATAATCGAGGGGAACTACTATAGGAACTTGCTAGGGTACTAATCATGCATGAAAACTAGTTTATACAACTTAGAACATGCATGTAAGCTCACTAAACATGTTACCTACAGCATCAAAATATTCAAGATATACTCAACCAAACAAAATTCTACTTGGATAATCGGAGGAGTCACATACCGGAGAGCAAATATGCCAAATTTCAGACAGAAATCTGGGCTGAGCAAAGAGATCGAAAAATCCTGAGCTCTTGAGCAAAAACGCGAGTGAGAGGAAGCTGGTGTCGATTTTTTTCGGGAGAGAGAAGAGTTTGGGAGGAAGAGATGCTAAAGTGGGGCAAAGGGGGATCCACACACCAGGGTGGCGCGCCCCCCTTGCTGGCCGCGCCGGCCTGTGGGGTGCCACCCTGGGGTGCCCCACTGGTCATCCCCAGGTGCTCCCAGGTGCATTTTCGAAAAATAGGACCAACGGTATAATTTTTGTGAATTTTTGAAAACTTTGAAAAATGCACATTTCTGGGCATTAAGTTTATTATTACTGGCCAGGAAATTTTTTGAAATCTCTAATTAGCTAAGGAACTTTGCAAATTAAAAATGCTACAGCAAGTAAGACAAGTGGAGGAAGAAAGAGATGTTGTTTACCTCCTCTATGCATATAAAAAGTATTTGTTAACAAGGTTGATCAAGTCTTGCCACCAAATAAATTTTACATAGCATAAGAAGAAATAAACCTCAAATCAATCATGTTACCTTGAATTGTATTGATATGGATCCAATCATAAGATTTTGATATCCTTCTTTAGGCTCATATATAGGACAATCGATAGTTCCAATTTTGATAGTTCTCACATTAGAAATAGTATTGACTCCACATACTTTATCAATCCTCTTGGGGAAATAGATGGTATGCTCCTTATCATCAACATTGAAAGTAACCTTTCCTTTATTGCAATCAATAACAGCCCCTGCGGTGTTAAGAAAAGGTCTCCCAAGAATAATAGACATATTATCATCTTCAGGCATTTCCAACACAACAAAATCAGTTAATATCAAGCAGTTATTAGTAACTTGAACAGGAACATCCTCACATATACCAACAGGAATAGCAGTAGATTTATCAGCCATTTGCAAAGATATATCAGTAGGTATCAACTTATCTAAATAAAGTCTCTTATAAATAGAAAAAGGCATAACACTAACACCGGCTCCCAAGTCACATGGAGCAGTTTTAACATAATTATTCTTAATAGAACAAGGAATAGTAGGTATACCTGGGTCGCCCAACTTCTTTGGAACTTTGCCATTGAAAGAGTAATTAGCAAGCATAGTGGAAATCTCCTCATTGGGGATTTTCCTTTTGTTAGTAACAATATCTTTCATATACTTTTTTTTTGAAAGGGAAGACTGTGAGGCAAAAAGCCCCACAGCAATTTATTACCAAACTCAGCACATATGTACAAAAGGCAAAAGGAAGAGGGAAAAGAGAAAAAACCTACCTGTACAAACTAACCAAAAGATCTTATGTCTACTGTAAGCTGCCTATCCAGGCTACAAAAAAATCATGATACTTTTTCTTTATCCTATGCTTAAGCAAGGATACATCATGCAAGAAATTTCTCTTCCATCCCAGAAACGAAGGCCGTTCTCCTTGAAAAATTTTCACATTCCTTTGCTTCCATATGCTCCAACATGCTAAGATGACTACCTCCATAAAAAAAGGTTTACCAAATCCTGTCTTAGCTGAAGAGAAGATTGTTTGCACTTCCTGACCAGATGGCCAATGAATTTGCAAATAGTTCCAAACCCTCTGACTATAATTGCATTCGAAAAACAGATGGATTCTATCTTCATATTTTCTCCCTGGGCAAAGCACACAATGTGTATCCTCAGTTACTTTCCAATGCCTTCTTTTCAACAGATCTCTGGTGTTCAAACGATCATTGAGAAGTAACCAGTCAAAGAACTTATGCTTCATAATGCAGGATGACTTCCAAATCCATTTGAACACTGGAATGACTGTGACTTCTACAAACAGTTGCTGATAATATCTAGATGCAGTGAAAGTTTTACCCCAACTATACTGCCAGACATCAGCTGCCACAGATAGAGGAGAACTTGCCATGACCTGTGCAACCTGTTGAAACTCTTCATATGCCTGAGCAGACAGTGGTAAGTGAAACAGCTCTGCAAATACTGGGCAGTCATAAACCTGCTTTGCTGTTAAATTAGGCTCCTTTACATATGAATACAATCTTGGAAGCCTCTGCATTATAGGCTGCACTGACCCATCAAACATCCAACTATCACTCCAAAAAAGAAAGGTATCCCCCCTACCAGGCAACACAGTAGATATTGTCCTGAATTTGTCCAAAAGCTTGCAAATATCCTTCCACCAAAAAGAGCCACAGAGCTTCTCAGATTGAGGTACTGAATCCTCATAATAAGCTTGCCAAATCAAATTCACCCAAGGTACATCAGCATGATTAAAAAATTTATCCAGATGTTTCGTCAAAAGTGCTTCATTTTGCTTCTGAAAATTGATTATGCCTACTCCCCCCTTATGCTTTGGTTTGCATAGCATATCCCAAGCAGCCAGGGATTGTTTGGGAGTGTCAATATTATCTCTCCATAGACATTGCCTTAAAATTCTATCCAATTGCTTGGTGATGCCAGGTGGTAAGTCCAAAGAGCACAGAAAAAAAGTGGACATGGAAGACAAAGCTGAATCAACCAACTGAAGCCTAGCTCCTTGTGATAAGAAACTAGAGACTGAAGTCAACCTTCTTTCCAAACGAGTTACAATAGGAGCAAGATCATTTAATTTTGGCTTTGTTGTCCCCAAAGGCAAACCTAAATAGGTGAAAGGCAGGGATGCAATCTGACAGCCAAAAGCTTCTGCAAGCACTTTCATATCCTCAGCTGGTACATTAATGGGCACCATACTAGACTTGTGATAATTAATCTTCAAACCAGTAGAGAGAGTGAAGTTGTGAAGCACATCTTTCAAAGCCACAATCTGAGCCAAGTCAGCAGGTATTATTAACAAAGTATCATCAACATACTGTACAATTGGGAAATCTGGATCATTAACCTCTATAGGCAAAGATATTCTCCCCTCTTGAAGCATATTATTAACCACTGTCTGTAACAAATCAGAACCAAGCACATATAGAATAGGTGACAGTGGGTCCCCTTGCCTGACACCCCTCTTGCAGACAAACTGCTTACCAGGCACTCCATTCAACAAAACAGAAGAAGTACCAGATGCCAGAATATTTTTCACCCATCCAATAGTTTTCTCATCAAAGCCTTTATGCTTCATAACTTGCAAAATCACCTCATTCTCAATTGTATCAAAAGCTTTAGCAAAATCAAGCTTAAAAATAACAATAGGCTTTTTGGAAATATGACATTGATATAAATACTCAAATGTCCATGCCACACAATCATGAATTGTTCTAGACTTTATGAAGCCATATTGATTTTTATGAATACACTTCAAAATTTTCTGTTGAAACCTGTTGGCTACTAACTTTGTAAGAAATTTGATACAAACATTTGTCAAGGAGATGGGCCTGAAATCATTCACTGTCTCTGGTGACTGCACCTTTGGAACCAAAGTGATGTAGGACCCATTAATATTCTGCAAATTCAAAGATCCCTCATGGAATTCTGCAGCCAGATCAAAGAACTGCTGCTTAACTATGGGCCAACATTTCTTCAAGAAATGGCCATTGAAGCCATCTGGCCCAGGTGCCTTATCTGAGGGCATTTGCTTAATTACCAATTCCATCTCCTCTAGCAAGAAAGGCATAGATATTTCATCCAAACCAGGAACTTTTTCAATAAGAGCAGCAAGATCAAATTGCATACTAATACCCTCAGACATACCCATCCTTTCCTTATAACTGGACCACAACAAGCCAGCCATCTCTGCATGATCAGACACCTGCCTACCATCTACAGCAGTGAGCATGGATATAGCATTTCTTCTGTGCCTCTGTGTGGCCATAGCATGAAAAAACTTAGTATTATCTTCCCCAACCTTGACCCATCTGATTGTGCACCTCTTCCTCCAATAATTGCACTCAATAAGCAACAAATTATCCAAGTGTAACTTCACTATCTGGCTGAAGTTAAATTTAGTAATAAACAAGGGTCTCTGCTCTTCCAGGTTATCCATTAGGAAAATCACTTTATTGCAATTCTGTATATTAGCTTTTAACTTTGATAAACTTGTATGCCATTTCTTCAACGGATATCTTAAAGATTTAAATTTATCAGCTAACACAACAGAACTGTAAGCCTTGGTAGATTTAACATTCCAAACAGCTTTTACACAATCTAAGAACCCTGGCTGATCAGTCCAGTAATTCTCAAACCTGAAAATACTAGCCTTAGGAATAACTGTATCAATATTCACCACACAAGGGATATGATCTGATGTTGTATTGGCTAATGGCAGCACTACAGTATTAGGATATGTAGAAATCCATTCATTGCTAGTAAAGAACCAATCCAATTGTTCCAGTAAAGGTTGGCTTTGCATGTTTGACCAGGTGTATTTTCTCCCCTTAAGTGGCAACTCAAGCAACCCCAAGTGTCCAATTATCTCATTGAACAAAAACATATCATTTATATCACCCCCTGGTTTATTTCTATTCTCACTTGATCTTATGAAATTAAAATCTCCTAGTAGGAGCCAATTACTCCCAGGTGGAATATGAAGATTATATAACCACTGCACAAATTCATCTCTTAACTCACCCTGACAAGGCCCATAAACTGATACCAAATTCCAATTTTCCCCATTATGCACAGATGTGAAATTAACAATGACTCCATATCTCTGTATTTCAATTAAGTTCCCAGCAAAAATAGCAGAATTCCATAGAACTAAAATACCTCCAGAGGCCCCAACAGAAGGTGAATACACAAAGCTATCAAATCTTTTGGGGCAACATTTCCTTAGTAACTTATGATCAATAACTTCACATTTTGTTTCCTGTATGCAAATGACAGAACATTGACTTTCTTCAATTTTTGATCTAAGAGCTCTTTGGTGTTTATCAGAATTTAAACCTCTGACATTCCAACACAGAATTCTCCATTGTCTATTATGTTGTGCACACATGGAGAACTGAAAAAAAGATAGCAACAAACATGCAGACTACAAGCCTCATGTAATAGGAAGTACAAATATAGCCATACAAGAAGTTCACCATGACAACTGACCCAGTACAGAAGTAATAACACAACTGCCAAGGGGCACAAAATACTGGACAAAAGCTTTCACCAAACCACTGATATAAAAAGATTAACCACATGAGACCTCTAACAAAAGATGGGGCAACAAAAACAAGGTGCCCCTTCCTTGAATTCTTGCTGTGCCTACTTATCATTGGGAAGAGTCTTCTTCTTGTTACCCTTCAGAGGTGCCTTAAGCTTGTCCTCTGTAAGCAATGCTGGTTCAATACCCAAAGCAATCCCAACATGCTGCATGACAATTAAAGGGGTTTCAGGAGGAGCCTCAGCAGCACTCCCCTCAGCTTCACCCTCATGAGTCTGAGTTTTCTTCTGTGAAGCAACCTCCTTCTTCAAATCCTTCACTTGAGCTTTGGATTTCTTCCTTGACCTTGTGACAGTATCACTCATTGACACTGGCTTATGCCCATCTCTTTTAGTGCAGCTACGTGTGCTTCTTCTGTAAGCAGTATCCACTATAGCAACTGACTTAGGTGCTCGACTCTTTCTTTTGTTGCCTATCTGAGGTACTGAAGAAGCAGAAAACGATGTAACAGGTGTAGCAGGTGATTCCATATCAACCACATTGTCCATTGTATGACACAAATACATGTTGTTGGCTCTCTTCTTTCTGTGCAAAGGAGGCAAAAGCTTGTGTACTGTGGAGAACAGACACTTCTGCATATCAGTCACATTAGGCCAAAGGCAATCAGAAAGCAGCCTAGTCTGTATAGTCCAAACCCTTGGAGATTTGGGAAGGAAAGCAGAAAACATAGAAGGCAGGATGACATCAAGTAACTTCTGGCATTGCATTGAGGGAGGAACTACTGGCCCAAAAACAGTTCTGACCATACCCAGATGAATGACCTGATTATACACTGGCTGATCAACCTCCATCCCATGCTCAGCCAAAGGTGATGCCAACCCTGATGGATCTGTCACAATTGAATCATCAACAAGTTCCTCCTCTGCCTGCTGATCTGGTAAGTCATTTTCTTGAACATCCTCTTGCACCACATGCTGATTCCCCTGCTGCCCATTCACCTGCTGACCCTGATCATGGTGAGGTGCATTGTTCCAACCAATCTCTGGAAATTGTGGTAATACAAAGAAATTGTCCTGAGGCATCAGATTTCCAGGCAAAGGATGTGGATTGCCATTCAATGGCATCTGATCTTCATCTGCAGGCAGCTGCTCAGCAAAATTAGCACCCAAGATATACACAGGAGCAGTCCATGTTTCCTTGATCCCTCCAAAAGCAGAGTAATGGCCAAAAACAATATCCCTTGGTACTAAAGCTGGAGAATCAAAGGTTGCATTAATCAGCGTTCTCTCCTTAATAATGTCATCCTGATGCCAACTATGAAATTTACCAAAAGCTGCAACAGCATTGGCAATGTCATAGTCATTGCGGAAGTCAAGAGGTACAGCAAGCACCATGAGCCATCCAGTACGAGTCCCTTGCATAGCTCTATGATTATGGCGATCATTATGTGGCACAAAACGCACAAAGACATCAGGTTGTATTTCAAACGGAGCTTGCTGTAGCAGAGCATAAACAGCAGCAGCACTGCGCAACTCATAAAGACCAATGCCAAACAGACAGGGCTGAAAACTCTCAACTGCTCTCTGATGATGCTGCTGGATAAAATCCCTGACAAGATCTCTCCATACCCCCTCATCCGCAGCTGGCGGCGCAGGTTCAAGAACAGCTACCAAGAAATTTCCATGGCGAACAGGAGGGGTTACCGATGGATTGTAGAAGGTTCTTGGAAGCCTTGTTGGCCCACCATCTATGATGTGATGCCCCATCGGCAGCCACCGCGCCGGATCCACTTCAAAGTTCGCCATTGCCGGCGAGGGAGGAGACGAAGTGCTACTCGACGGCTTCTGTGGAGTTTGCAAGGAGGAAGACAAGACAAGCGCTGGTTGGGCTTCTCGAGGCGATGTAACAGGACTCTGCGACGCCTGTCCACTTTTAGACATAACAGGCAACTTGACAGGGGGCACTTGAGTTGGACTCTGTTGGGAAATCGCACCCTGCCCCACCGCATTTACCAATTTGGGCACCCACTTTTTCCCTTTTTTAGTCAGCCAAATAAGACAACTCTTTTCTTTATGACCATAATTAAAACAAGTTCGACACCGTATGTCTCTGGTACAGCCCATTGAGTTATGGCCCATTGACAAACATCTACCACACTCCCAAAAACGGTATGCAATGTCATCTATTACATCTTCAAGCCCATCAAGATCACATCTAGCCTGAGCAGTGGTTTGTGTAGGATAACGTTGCATAGAAAACAAAAATTTTCCTACGGCGAACACGCAATCCAAGCCAAGATGCAATCTAGAAGACGGTAGCAACGAGGGGTTATCGAGTCTCACCCTTGAAGAGATTCCAAAGCCTACAAGATGAGGCTCTTGTTGCTGCGGTAGACGATCACTTGCCGCTTGCAAAAGCGCGTAGAAGATCTTGATCACGATCGGTTCCGGCGCCACGAACGGGCAGCACCTCCGTACTCGGTCACACGTTCGGTTGTTGATGAAGACGACGTCCACCTCCCCGTTCCAGCGGGCAGCGGAAGTAGTAGCTCCTCTTGAATCCGACAGCACGACGGCGTGGTGTCGGTGGCGGTGTAGAAGTCCGGCGGAGCTTCGCTAAGCTATGCGGGATGTGGAGGAGCGGGCGGCTAGGGTTTGGGGAGAGGGGGGGCGCCGGCCACTATAGGGGTGCGGCCACCTTGGTGGTGTTTGAGGTGGCCGGCCCCCTCCCCCTTGGCCCTCATTATATAGGTGGAACCCCAAGAGGTGGTGTCCAAGTCTTCGAATAAGACCCGAACCAAAAACCTTCCATAGGAGGGGGAAACCTAGCCCAACTAGGACTCCCACCCAAAGGTGGGATTTCCACCTCCCATGTGGGGGGTGGCCGGCCCCCTATGGTGGAGTCCACTTGGGACTCCACCCCCACTAGGGCTGGCCGGCCATGGAGGTGGAGTCCCTTGTGGACTCCACCTTCCTTGGTGGTTTCTTCCGGACTTTTCTAGAACCTTCTAGAACCTTCCATAGAACCTTCCGCGACATTTTATTCACATAAAATGACATCCTATATATGAATCTTATTCTCCGGACCATTCCGGAACTCCTCGTGATGTCCGGGATCACATTCGGGACTCCGAACAAATATTCGAACTACATTCCATAATTCAAGTACTACCATTTCAACATCCAACTTTAAGTGTGTCACCCTACGGTTCGAGAACTATGCGGACATGGTTGAGTACTCACTCCGACCAATAACCAATAGCGGGATCTGGAGATCCATAATGGCTCCCACATATTCAACGATGACTTTAGTGATCGAATGAACCATTCACATACATTACCAATTCCCTTTGTCTCGCGATATTTTACTTGTCCGAGGTTTGATCTTCGGTATCACTCTATACCTTGTTCAACCTCGTCTCCTGACAAGTACTCTTTACTCGTACCGTGGTATGTGGTCTCTTATGAACTCATTCATATGCTTGCAAGACATTAGACGACATTCCACCGAGAGGGCCCAGAGTATATCTATCCGTCATCGGGATGGACAAATCCCACTGTTGATCCATATGCCTCAACTCATACTTTAGGATACTTAACCCCACCTTTATAGCCACCCATTTACGCAAAGTGGTGTTTGGTGTAATCAAAGTACCTTTCCGGTATAAGTGATTTACATGATCTCATGGTCATAAGGACTAGGTAACTATGTATCGAAAGCTTATAGCAAATAACTTAATGACGAGATCTTATGCTACGCTTAATTGGGTGTGTCCATTACATCATTCACACAATGACATAACCTTGTTATTAATAACATCCAATGTTCATGATTATGAAACTAATCATCCATTAATCAACAAGCTAGTTTAAGAGGCATACTAGGGACTTCTTGTTTGTCTATATATCACACATGTACTAATGTTTCGGTTAATACAATTCTAGCATGATATATAAACATTTATCATAAACATAAAGATATAAATAATAACCACTTTATTATTGCCTCTAGGGCATATCTCCTTCAGTCTCCCACTTGCACTAGAGTCAATAATCTAGATTACATTGTAATATACCTAACACCCATGGCATTACGGTGTTGGTCATGCTTTGCCCTAGGGAGAGCTTTAGTCAACGGATCTGCTACATTCAGATCGGTGTGTACTTTGCAAATCTTTACTTCTCCATCTTCGATGTACTCGCGAATCGAGTGGTAACGCAGCTTGATATGCTTCAGCCTCTTGTGTGACCTTGGCTCTTGTGCATTGGCGATGGCACCCATGTTATCACAGTAAATGATTAATGGGTCCAATGCACTAGGAACCACACCGAGCTCTACAATGAACCTCTTCATCCATACCGCTTCTGATGAAGCCTCTGAAGCCGCTATGTACTCTGATTCTGTTGAAGACTTCGCCATCGTGCCTTTGCTTCGAGCTTGCCCAGCTTCGCCAACACCATTCAATATAAACACGTACCCAGATTGTGACTTAGAGTCATCAGGATCGGTGTTCCAACTTGCATCGGTGTAACCGTTTACAACGAGCTCTTGGTCACCTCCATAACAAAGAAACATATCCTTAGTTCTTTTCAAGTACTTCAGGATATTCTTGACCGCTGTCCGTTGTTCCATTCTGGATCACTTTGATATCTGCTAGTCAAACTAACGGCATGTGCTATATCCGGTCTAGTACATAGCATGGCATACATGATAGATCCTACTGCCGAGGCATAGGGGATGTTACACATCCTTTCTCTTTCTTCTGCCGTAGCCGGTCCTTGAGTTTTACTCAATACCTTGCCTGGTAACATAGGTAAGAACCCTTTCTTACTTTCGTCCATTCTAAACTTCTTTAGAATCTTGTCCAGATATGTACTCTGTGATAGCCCTATTAGGCGTCTTGATCTATCTCTATAAATCTTGATGCCTAATATATACGATGCTTCACCAAGGTCTTTCATTGAAAAACTATTATTCAAATAACCCTTAACAACTGCTTAATAGTTCTATATCATTCCCGATCAATAATATGTCATCTACATATAATATCAGGAATGCTACAGAGCTCCCACTCACTTTCTTGTAAATACGGGCCTCTCCATGACCTTTGTATAAATCCGAAGTCTTTGATCACCTTATCAAAACGTCGGTTCCAACTTCTTGATGCTTGCTTCAGTCCATAGATTGAACGCTGAAGTTTGCATACTTTGTCAAGACATTTTTAGGATCGACAAAACCTTTGGGTTGTACCATATACAACTCTTCCTCAATGTCTCCATTAAGGAACGCCGTTTTGACATCCATACGCCAAATCTCATAATCGAAAAATGCAGCTATTGCTAACAAAATCCTCACAGATTTTAGCTTCGCTACAGTGAGAAAGTCTCATCGTAGTCAACTCCTTGAATTTGTCGGAAACCCTTTGCGACAAGTCGAGCTTTATAGACGATAATATTACCATCAGCATCTGTTTTTCTCTTGAAGATCCATTTATTCTCGACAGCCTTTCGGCTATCAGGTAAGTCTACCAAAGTCCATACTTTGTTATCATACATGGATCCCATTTCGGATTTCATGGCTTCTTGCCATTTGTTGGAATCTGGGCTCATCATCGCTTCTTCATACGTCGCAGGTCCTCATCATTGTTATCCACAATCATGACATTTAGACAAGGATCATACCAATCAGGAGTGGCACGTTCCCTTGTCGATCTGCGAGGTTCGATGGTTTCCTCGTTCGAAGTTTCATGATCATTATCATTAGCTTCCTCTGTTGCCGGTGTAGGCGGTACAGGTACAACTTCCGATCTGCGCTACTCGATCAACGAGTATAGATTCATCAATCTCATCGAGTTCTACTTTTCTTCCAGTCACTTCTTTAGTGAGAAATTCTTTCTCAAGAAAGGTTCCGTTCTTAGCAACAAAGATTTTGCCTTCGGATCTGTGATAGAAAGTGTACCCTATAGTTTCCTTAGGGTATCCTATGAAGACGCATTTCTCCGCTTTGGGTTCTAGCTTGTCCGGTTGTAACTTCTTTACATAGGCTTCGCAACCCCAAACTTTCAGGAACGACAGCTTAGGTTTCTTATTAAACCATAATTCATACGGTGTCGTTTCTACGGATTTTGATGGTGCTCTATTTAAAGTGAATGCGGCTGTCTCTAATGCATAACTCCAAAATGATAACGGCAAATCAGTAAGAGACATCATACTACGAACCATATCTAAGAGAGTTCGATTACGACGTTCGGACACACCGTTTCGTTGTGGTGTTCCCGGCGGTGTCAATTGTGAAAATATTCCGCATTTCTTTAAATGCATGCCAAACTCATAACTCAGATATTCACCTCCACGATCAGATCGTAGAAATTTGATCTTCTTGTTACGTTGATTTTCTACTTCACTTTGAAATTCCTTAAACTTCTCGAAAGTTTCGGATTTATGTTTCATGAAATAGATATACCCATATCTACTCAGATCATCTGTGAAGGTTAGAACATAACGATAACCACCGCGCGATGCTACGCTCATTGGTCCACATACATCGGTATGTATGATTTCCAATAAGTCAGTAGCTCGCTCCATCATACCAGAAAATGGAGTCTTTGTCATTTTTCCCATTAGACATGCTTCGCATCTATCAAGTGACTCAAAGTCAAGTGATTCAAGTAATCCATCAGTATGGAGTTTCTTCATGCGTTTCACTCCAATATGACCAAGGCAGCGGTGCCACATATAAGTAGAATTATCATTAAGTTTAATTCGCTTAGCATCAATGTTATGTATATGCGTATCACTACTATCGAGATCTAATAGAAATAAGCCATTCTTTTGTGGTGCTCGACCATAAAAGATATTATTCATAAAAATAGAACAACCATTATTCTCAGACTTGAATGAATAACCGTCTTGCATTAAACAAGATCCAGATATAATGTTCATGCTCAACGCAGTACATAATAACAATTATTTAGGCTTAAAACTAGTCCCGAAGGTAGATGTAGAGGAAGTGTGCCATTGCGATCACATTGACCTTGGATCCGTTTCCAACGCGCATCGTCACTTCATCTTTCAGCGGTTGTCGTTTATTCTTTAGTTCTGTTTCGAGTTACAAATATGAGCAACCGAACCAGTATCAAATACCAGGTACTAGAACGAGAACCAGTGAAATGGACATCTATAACATGTATATCAAATATACCTTCTTTCTTCTTCTTGACAAGGCCGCTCTTCGGATCAGCCGGATACTTGGAGCAATTACGCTTCCGGTGTCCCTTCTCCTTGCGATAATAGCACTCTCATCGGGCTTAGGGCCGTTCTTAGGTTTCATAGGAGGCGTGGCAGCTTTCTTGCCACCCTTCTTGAATTTTCCCTTAGACTTGCCCTGTTTCTTGAAACTGGTGGTCTTGTTGACCATCAACACTTGGTGCTCTTTCTTGATCTCAATCTCGGCAGCTTTTAGCATGCCAAAGAGTTCGGGTAACTCCTTGTTCATGTTCTGCATATTGTAGTTCATCACAAAGTTCTTGTAACTTGGTGGCGGTGATTGAAGGACACGATTAATCCCGATCTGTTAGGAATCACTATTCCCAAGTCACCGAGTTTCTTCGCATGCCGGTCATGGCGAGCATGTGCTCACTAACGGAGCTGCCTTCTTCCATCATACAGTGAAGAAATGTTTCGATGCTTCATAGCATTCCACTGCCGCATGAGTCTCGAATATAGCTTTCAGCTCATTCATCAACTCATGAGGATCATGGTGCTCAAAACGTTTTTGAAGATCGGATTCCATCGCACGGGATGGCACACCGAACTTGAGAGTACCGAGTTTTCCGAGTCGCGTAAACAGCTTTTACTTCATCGGATTCATCTTCTGCAGGAGGGTCACCTAGCGGTGCATCAAGCACAAATTGCAGATTTCCGCGAGAGAGGAAGATCCTCACATGACGGAACCAGTCGGTGAAGTTGCTACCGTTGCTCTTAAGTTTCTCTTTCTCTAGGAACTGATTAAAATTGATTGGGGACGCCATCTCTACAACATATATTTGCAATAGTTTAGACTAAGTTTATGACAAATTGAGTTCAAATTTTAATTCAACATAATTAAAAACCTAAGTGAACTCCCACTCAAAACAATATCCCTCGCATTGTCTTAGTGATCACACGAACCAAATCCACCGCACCTAAACCCGATCATCACGAGAAAAGGTGTGATTTCAATGGCGAACACTCAAAGTGTTCATCATATCAACCATATGATTCATGCTCTACCTTTCGGTATCACGTGTTCGAGACCATGTACGTACATGCTAGGCTCGTCAAGGCCACCTTAGTATCCGCATGTGCAAAACTGTCTTGCACCCGTCATATGTACTTATTGAATCTATCACACCCGATCATCACGAGGTGCTTCGAAACGACAAGACTTGGCAACGGTGCTACTAAGGATGAACACTTTATTATCTTGAGATTTTAATGAGGGATCATCTTATAATGCTACCGTCGCGATCTAAGCAAAATAAGATGCATAAAAAGGATTAACATCACATGCAGTTCATATGTGATATGATATGGCCCTTTTGTTCTTGCGCCTTTGATCTTCATCTCCAAAGCACGGATATGATCTCCATCATCTTCGGGCATGATCTCCATCATCGTCGGCGTAGCGTCAAGGTCAATGGCGCCGTCTTCATGATTGTCCTCCATGTAGCAACTATTACAACTACTTTGAAATACTACTCAACATGAAATTTAAAGACAACCATAAGGCTCCTGCCGGTTGCCACAATACAATAATGATCATCTCATACATATTCATCATCACATTATGGCCATATCACATCACCAAACCCTGCAAAAACAAGTTAGACGTCTCTAATTTGGTTTGCATATTTTACGTGGTTTAGGGTTTTCGAGAGAGATCTAATCTACCTACGAACATGAACCACAACGTTGATCCTAATGTTTTCAATAGAAGAGTAAATTGAATCTTTACTATAGTAGGAGAGACAGACACCCGCAAAGCCTCTTATGCAATACAAGTTGCATGTCGAACGAGGAACAAGTCTCATGAACGCGGTCATGTAAAGTTAGTCCGAGCCGCTTCATCCCACTATGCCATAAAGATGCAAAGTACTCAAACTAAAGATAACAAGAGCATCAACGCCCACAAACCATTGTGTTCTACTCGTGCAACCATCTATGCATAGACACGGCTCGATACCACTTTGTAGGATAACGTTGCATAGAAAACAAAAATTTTCCTACGGCGAACACGCAATCCAAGCCAAGATGCAATCTAGAAGACGGTAGCAACGAGGGGTTATCGAGTCTCACCCTTGAAGAGATTCCAAAGCCTACAAGATGAGGCTCTTGTTGCTGCGGTAGACGATCACTTGCCGCTTGCAAAGCGCGTAGAAGATCTTGATCACGATCGGTTAGGCGCCACGAACGGGCAGCACCTCCGTACTCGGTCACACGTTCGGTTGTTGATGAAGACGACGTCCACCTCCCCGTTCCAGCGGGCAGCGGAAGTAGTAGCTCCTCTTGAATCCGACAGCACGACGGCGTGGTGTCGGTGGCGGTGTAGAAGTCCGGCGGAGCTTCGCTAAGCTATGCGGGATGTGGAGGAGCGGGCGGCTAGGGTTTGGGGAGAGGGGGGGCGCCGGCCACTATAGGGGTGCGGCCACCTTGGTGGTGTTTGAGGTGGCCGGCCCCCTCCCCTTGCCCCTCATTATATAGGTGGAACCCCAAGAGGTGGTGTCCAAGTCTTCGAATAAGACCCGAACCAAAAACCTTCCATAGGAGGGGGAAACCTAGCCCAACTAGGACTCCCACCCAAAGGTGGGATTTCCACCTCCCATGTGGGGGTGGCCGGCCCCCTATGGTGGAGTCCACTTGGGACTCCACCCCCACTAGGGCTGGCCGGCCATGGAGGTGGAGTCCCTTGTGGACTCCACCTTCCTTGGTGGTTTCTTCCGGACTTTTCTAGAACCTTCTAGAACCTTCCATAGAACCTTCCGCGACATTTTATTCACATAAAATGACATCCTATATATGAATCTTATTCTCCGGACCATTCCGGAACTCCTCGTGATGTCCGGGATCACATTCGGGACTCCGAACAAATATTCGAACTACATTCCATAATTCAAGTACTACCATTTCAACATCCAACTTTAAGTGTGTCACCCTACGGTTCGAGAACTATGCGGACATGGTTGAGTACTCACTCCGACCAATAACCAATAGCGGGATCTGGAGATCCATAATGGCTCCCACATATTCAACGATGACTTTAGTGATCGAATGAACCATTCACATACATTACCAATTCCCTTTGTCTCGCGATATTTTACTTGTCCGAGGTTTGATCTTCGGTATCACTCTATACCTTGTTCAACCTCGTCTCCTGACAAGTACTCTTTACTCGTACCGTGGTATGTGGTCTCTTATGAACTCATTCATATGCTTGCAAGACATTAGACGACATTCCACCGAGAGGGCCCAGAGTATATCTATCCGTCATCGGGATGGACAAATCCTTTGTTGATCCATATGCCTCAACTCATACTTTCCGGATACTTAACCCCACCTTTATAGCCACCCATTTACGCAGTGGTGTTTGGTGTAATCAAAGTACCTTTCCGGTATAAGTGATTTACATGATCTCATGGTCATAAGGACTAGGTAACTATGTATCGAAAGCTTATAGCAAATAACTTAATGACGAGATCTTATGCTACGCTTAATTGGGTGTGTCCATTACATCATTCACACAATGACATAACCTTGTTATTAATAACATCCAATGTTCATGATTATGAAACTAATCATCCATTAATCAACAAGCTAGTTTAAGAGGCATACTAGGGACTTCTTGTTTGTCTATATATCACACATGTACTAATGTTTCGGTTAATACAATTCTAGCATGATATATAAACATTTATCATAAACATAAAGATATAAATAATAACCACTTTATTATTGCCTCTAGGGCATATCTCCTTCAGTTTGAGCATCCAGATTTGGCCTTACTGTTGCCTCTGATCCATTGTTTACAGAATGTATCTGTCCCTGACAATTATCTAGTTGATAAGAGGTGGTGCCAAAAGAAATATCAAAGTTCTGACCAGCTTTAATAATATTTTCAGCAATTATAACCTTGTCAGAATTAGACTCAATCTGTGATGAGGTAGGATTGGCAGCAACATACCCAGGGCATGCTGGATATGCCACCTCCTCATCAAAGGTTAGCTTCTTTTTAACAGATGCAGTGAACTGTCTAGCACGCAAAGCAGATTTCTGTGGAGTAGTATGAAGAGCAGCTAGAGCTTTATCTGTTCTACCCTTATTAGGGCTTACCAATATCCACTCCTTGTCACAGTCAGCCTGCCACTGAAGAAATTCTTTATGCCAAAATGGTCCTCCATTGCTCCAAAGATGAAAATAGCACTTAAAAGATGAACATGAAAAAGATCTTAGTGCATTAACCATGAAACCCACTGCTTTGGAAGAAACAGAGAAGCGAAAAACTCTGTCATTAAGATATTTCACTACCAGATCATCACAATTGCCTCCAATACAAGACTCTAAAGCAATCCCCACTACATCCTCATGTAACTTAAAAGTTGCTCTACCAAAGGAGACAACTAAAAGAAAATGATTTGATTTACCCAGAGGATGAACTGTAGAGCCAAACTTTCTTTTAACCTCATCTTTAAACTTGTACCCATATGAAAAGTCCAGCTTCATAGATATAGCATCAAAAACTGCAGAAGAAGGCAAGACCTGATCATCAACATGATGGGAGTGAACTTCTTCACCACCTTCATCAGCAGAAACTCCGTTATTATCAGTGGAGAGAGAGTGATCCAGATTGCTACTGGTCGCAGAATCAGCATTCCTCAAACCAGAATTCTTCAATATCACTGGGCCTGCTGACCCCATTCTGATCACATGATTCGGGAAGGAAATCTTCGATCCCAGAGAGAAACTATCAGTCGGCTTGATGCCACGTCTGCCCACCATTGCCCCTCTAGCATCTTTCAACAACAGCCAATTGTGCTTGGCAGAGAAAAAAAGAGATCCATCGTATGATTTCATGCGGCCACGGCAAAGATCTCTATGAATAGAATATGTGACAAGCCAACCCTGATCCTTAGGGTTTGAATCAGATCCAGACATCTGCATGAGCTCTGTAATTGTGGCATCACAATTGTCATGTGGGGATTGGACACATTGGATCACCTTTACAGTATAGACTGGAAATTCCAAGACAGATCCCACATCTATCACATCACCCTTACGCAGAAATTTACCAACAATGGGAGTACCCTTGGTGGTCATAAGACCCATCCAATCCGTGTGAGTCCAGAGATACAACTCTCCCATCATGGGATCACTGAAGCCAGAAACCAGATCTTGGGCCTTTACGTAGGAAACACTCCATTTCCATGCAGGAGGAGCCATGGAGATTGGTGCGAGGAGAGAAAGGAGGAAGGAGATTACCTAGAGAGGAGAGTGTAGAGAGAGGAACACTCACGGACGCCAGCGAGGTGAAGATCACCGGTAATGGAGACCACCGGCGGCTAGGGTTGGAGTCGCCAGAGCTCTAGGGTTTTAGCCGCCATTCTTTTGAGTACCCATGCCATGTCTTGCCATTCTTAACAACCTTTAATATGCGGGGTAAAAAAATTACTCCAACCTAATAATATCTTTCATATACTTTGAATAAGGAGGCAATTTAATAGCATCAGTCAAAGGGATTTGCAAGAATAAAGGTTTCATCCAATCGCAAAATTTATTATAATGTTCTTCTTCCTTTGATTTTAGTTTTTTAGCAGGAAAAGACATTTGCTTTTGCACCCAAGGTTCTCTTTCATTACCATGTTTCTTAGCAATAAAATCTTCTTTAGTATACTTTTTATTTTTAGCATGCTTGTCAGGTTCATCTTCAACCTCTTCTTTATCAGAAGCATCATTCTTATCATTATCATTACCATTATCATGTTCATTACCACTTTCAGTTTCAGCATCGGAAATAGAAATACTATTAGGATCATTAACAGGTTCAGAGGATTCTACAACATTTTTATGTTTCTTCTTCTTCTTTTTCTTAGAAGGAGCACTAGGTTCAATGCGTTGAGAATCTTGTTCAATTCTTTTGGGATGCCCTTCAGGATATAGAGGATCCTGGGTAGAGACACCACCTCTAGTTGTTACTTCATAAGCATGTTTCTCTTTAGAATTATTTTTTAACAGGTCACTTTGCACTTTAGTGAGTTGATCAATTTGAGTTTGAACCATTTGAAAATGTTTAACAAGCATCTTAATATCATTGGAGGTTCTCTCCACAATATCATGCAAATTGCTAATAGCTTGAGAATTTTCCATTAGATGATTCTCTACTCTCATATTAAAATTTTCTTTCTTAACAATATAATTATCAAACTCATCTAAGCATTGAGCAGGAGGTTTCGAATACGGAATATCTTCCCTAGTAAAGCGTTGAAGGGAGTTTACCTCGATCATGGATGAAGGGGGAATTATCTCACATATATCTTCTATGGGAGGTAGATTCTTCACATCTTCGGATTTAATACCTTTCTCCTTAAGAGACTTCTTGGCTTCCCTCATATCTTCATCATTCAATTCAATTAAACCCCTCTTCTTCAATATTGGCATTGGAGTTGGTTCAGGTGTATTCCAATCATCATGATTCCGGCTTATTTTAGCCAATAATTCTTGACTTAAATGCTGAGTTCTTTTCCTGAAAACACAACCAGCACAACTATCCAAATATGCTCTAGACTCAATGGTTAGTCCACTATAAAATATATCAAGTAGATCATTCTTTTCTAAATCATGTCCAGGTCGAGCTCTGATAAGAGAACAAAATCTTGCCCAAGCCTCAGGCAATTTCTCTTCATCTCCTTGGTCAAATCTATAAATTTTCTGTAAAGCAGCATGTTGAGCACTAGCAGGAAAGTATTTCCGAAAGAAAACATCACGCAGCTCAGTTAGACTTTTAATAGAACCAGGAGGCAAATTATTATACCAAGTTTTAGCATCATCCTTTAATGAGAAAGGAAAATTTTAGCGACAAAGTAAGTACGCATCTTGACATCATCAGAAAACAAGCTACTCATAGAAGAAAGTTCAATCATGTGTTCTACAGCACTTTCTTTTTCAGTACCACAAAAGGGTGTTTTCTCTACAATAGCTATATGAGATAGATCAAGAGAAAAATCATAATCTTTATCCTTAATGCATATAGGAGATGTGGCAAATTCAGGATCAGGAGATAGCTTATGTCTAACAGTATATTGTGCAAGAAACTTTTTAATTTTTCTTGCATCAGCAGTAGCATTGCATCTATTAATAAAATCATCATTAAGCTCCACATAATCTTCATCAGGATCATCACTAGAATAATCAAGTTCAGGTGAATTAACAGGTGTAGTAGCATTTTCATTAGGAGTTTCAGCATTTTCAATTTGTCTAGACCTAGCAATTGTAGCATCTAGAAAGGATCCCAATGAACCACTATCATCAAGCACAACAGAAACATTATCAATATTATGAGAGTTTTCAGATTCAGCAGAAGTACCAGCAAGTGAAGCTTGCGGCGGTGAAACAAGTTGACTTATCACAGATGGTGAATCAAGTGTAGCAGAGGTACTCAGAGTTGTACCTTTTCTTGTAGTGGATGGTAATATGGAGACTTTAGTATCGCGAGTTTTACCCATGATAGAGAATTTGCAGCGAACAATATCAATCCAAGTGAACTTCCAAATAAAGCTATGCTCCCGGCAACGGCGCCAGAAAACAGTCTTGATAACCCACAAGTATAGGGGATCGCAGCAGTCTTCGCGGGAAGTAAATCCCAATTTATTGATTCGACACAAGGGGAGACAAACAATACTTGAAAGCCTTAACAACGGAGTTGTCAATTCAGCTGCACCTGGAAACAGACTTGCTCGCACGAGTTTATCAGTAGTAACAGTTTTATAGCAGTAGCAGTAGTAAAATAACAGCAGCAGAGTAACAAAGACAGCAGTAGTAATTATAGTAAACAGCAGGATTAAAATACTGTAGGCACGGGGACGGATAACGGGCGTTGCATGGATGAGAGAAACTCATGTAACAATCAAAGCAGGGCATTTGCAGATAATAATAAAACGGTGTCCAAGTACAAAGCAATCAATAGGCATGTGTTCCATATATAGTCGTACATGCTCGTAATGAGAAACTTGCACAACATCTTTTGTCCTACCAGCCGGTGGCAGCCGGGCCTCAAGGGAATCTACTGGATATTAAGGTACTCCTTTTAATAGAGTACCGGAGCAAAGCATTAACACTCCGTGAACACATGTGATCCTCACATCACTACCATCCCCTCCGGTTATCCCAATTTCTGTCACTTCGGGGCCTCGGGTTCCGGACAACGACATGTGTATACAACTTGCAGGTAAGATCATAAAACAATGAATATCATGATGAAACAATAACATGTTCAGATCTGAGATCATGGCACTCGGGCCCTAGTGACAAGCATTAAGCATAACAAGTTGCAACAATATCATCAAAGTACCAATTACGGACACTAGCACTAGTAGGAAAAGCCTCATCAGTGGCGCACCAAAAATGGATTCTATGGCGCATGGGAGGTGCGCCACAGAAACTTCGCCACAAAAATAAGCTTTCTGTGGCGCACCAGCCCATGCGCCACAGAGTTAACGTATCCGTGGCGCACGTGCTCTTAGGTGCGCCACAGAAAAGAGTGCGCCACAGAATTGGTTTGCAGTGCGCCACAGAATTTGCTTGTATTATACACGATTTTGTGCTGCCTCCGGTACACATGCAGTTTATAGACAGCAATATATAGATATACAGGTTATATACAGCAACATTCAGATATAATATAAATATCATGTACATTGCACAGACATAACATAGACATCATCATCACATTACTTAGATCCCGATCGAGATACATATATAGTGGCAAGTGTCAAATGTTTTGCATACAACTCTTAATTCATACAAAATTCACAATTTCGAGATACAAAGTAGTCTTCATCCTACAAAGTAGTCTTCATCTGGTTCCTCCTTTGCTCCCTCATCTCTACCCACCAGGCTCGCTTGCATCGGGGTCCTTCATCCAGTTCCTACTATGATGAAAATGGAAGAAAGTGAGACCAACAAGTCCGATGCACAAGAGAAATGGAATAAATGCCTCATACATTGTTGGTCAACACAAATATTAACATTCAGGGATGGTGTAAGTGAGACCAGTCCGATGCACAAGAGATTGATATTTGTGCTATCTTACCAGGCTCACTTACGCCGCTCCCGAGTGTACGGTGACCAAACATTTTAATCATCGGCATATTGAAAATCTCAAAGCAAATGGAATGACAAAATGGAATAAGTGCCTCATACATTGTTGGTCAACACAAATATTAACATTCAGGGATGGCGTAAGTGAGACCATGTCCGATGCACAAGAGATTGATATTTGTGCTATCTTACCAGGCTCACTTACGCCACCCCCAAGTGTACGGTGACCAAACATTTTAATCATCGTCATTTTGAAAATCTCAAAGCAAATGGAATGACAAAATGGAATAAGTGCCTCATACATTGTTGGTCAACACAAATATTAACATTCAGGGATGGTGTAAGCGAGGCCAGGTAGGATGCACAAGAGATTGATATTTGTGCTATCTTACCAGGCTCACTTACGCCACCCCCGAGTGTACGGTGACCAAACATTTTAATCATCGGCATTTTGAAAATCTCAAAGCAAATGGAATGACAAAATGGAATAAGTGCCTCATACATTGTTGGTCAACACAAATACTATGGTCAGAAACCATAGTTGCAGTATACACCGCCGTATTCTTTTCAGAAGGGCCCCCTTTCCCCGGTCGGCGTTCCGTCAACGGGTGCTTGACGACACAACAACGCCGATCTGCATCTCCGGCGCAGAACCACGGCAGTCCCTCGCTGTCCAGTGAACGAGTCCTTGATGCAAAGACCGTTCACGTACTGGACGGCGAGAGAAGAAAAGTGGTGCTGCGCCGGAGAGGCATGTCGGCGTTGTTGTCTCGTCAAGGACTCGTTCACGGAACGGCGGCCAGGGAAAGGGGGGCTCGTCTACAAAGTATATTGCGGCGTATAGGTGACCAAACATTCTAATCATCGGCACTAAAATGGAAGAAAGAGCCAAGTGGTATCTCAACTAGATATCATATGCCTCATACTTTGTTGGTCGAAAGATATATTAACATTCCGGGATGGGGTCAGTGAGGCCAGGTAGGATGCACAAGAGATTGATATTTGTGCCATCGCACCAGGCTCACTGGCCCCACCCTAGAGTGTACAAGTGACCAAACAACTTAATCATCGGCACTAAAATGGAAGAAAGGCCAATGCAATTAAGAAGTAGCTAGTATGAACTAAGTGGAATGCCTCATACTTTGTTGGTCAAAACAAATATTAACATCCAGGGATGGAGTAAGTGAGGCCAGGTAGGATGCACAAGATATTGATATTTGTGCCATCACACCAAGCCTCACTTGCTCCACCCCCGAGTGTACGAGTGATATCGACCAACCATCTAATCATCGGCAAGTACAAAAACACCAACAAACCAGCAACCATGGTGACATAAGTCAAGATGCTCAAACACACATAGCATGCATGGAGCAGATGCTCCAAAGGGATTATTCATCACTTGGTATATAGACCAAGTGATGTCAAAAGAGAGGCCAATCAAGAACCAGTAAATCCAGTAAGTGATAGATATGCCTAAACAAGCAACAACACATAGCATATCCCAGCTAACCAGATGAGACAAGTCTTGGTAGCCAACTGAATCACCTAGCACCACCTAGCCTTTTAAAACCATCAGAAACAGTCCTTTTTCTTCAAAGGATACCACAGTGGCATTCATTTACATGATCCCCTACTGTGGATATCTCTGTTTTCATTAAAGCCAACAAGAAATAGAAATTTATCATTACTCAGTTGAGTTCAAAACAAAGCTGGGGTACCATAAGGGATTATTCATCACTTGGTAGTAACCAAGTGATGCTGGCAAGAGAGAGGCTAAGCCTGAGCTAGTCAATCCAGTAGAGATGGATATGCATAAGTAAGCAAGAACACATAGCATATCCAAGTTAACCAGATAAAACCAACCTTGACAGCCAACTTAATAACCTAGCATCACCTAGTCTTTTAAACCATCAGAAACTTCCCATTTTCTTCAAAGGATACCACAGTGGCATTCATTTACATGATCCCCTACTGTGGATATCTCTATTTTAGTATACCATCATAAGCATTTCATTTAAATCACACATTTTAGTATCTGTTCTTATCCAAGTTTTTGCCTCAGCCTTTGCATCATTGGCTGAGCCAAGACATCAAGCATCTGGCCAGGGAGCATTCTTAGGCCAACCAAGAGCAACTACAAATATGTATGTATACAAGCCCACCAGTAGCATAGTAGCATACCATAAGCTCACAAGAATCCATCAAGTAAATATGTACAGAGACATAGCAACAGCCATGTCAAACACAAGCACATAGGGTGGAATAACAATGTTTGGTCATCATTTAATCATAGACCAAGTGAAGCCTGGTACAAATGGCAAGGACCAGGAATTTGACCAACTCAAGTCACCATGGTTATGCCAACCAATTGAATAGTAGCATCTTCCAAATGGAACTAGGAAGGAAACCATCCCAGATGATTTACCAAGCCAGCAGTTCATGACTGCAAAGGCCAATTCAACCACCAAACCATCCAAACCACCAAGCCTACACACTTATCATTACCCAACAGGATTCAAAATGAAGCTAGGGTCCCCAACAATAGTTGGCATCCATCTAGCTTAAGTAAATACAGTAATAGAATCATTACTGCAAAGTAGTTCATCTCAATTATCTACATTAACAAGATAAAGTTTCACAGATAAATGAATTAGTCAACTGCTAGGCAACAGGGATGCATGGCAAGCATCATGCATCCATTCATATGCTTTTCAAAGCATAAGCAACCACCAGTACATGGTGAGAAGCTATACAAATCAAGCAACAACACAGTATATCAAGCAACATGCATAGATAGAGAAAGCAGTAAGTAATTATCAACCAATTGGTGATCAAATGATCACGAGCTTGCAAACACAAGCCATAGGGGCAGCGGAGGAGGAATTAAGAGGGAGAGGAGGGGAGGGGAGAGAGAGCACCGATGACAGGGGTGGAGGACGAGGTTGAAGATGACGGCAGGGGTGGAGGAGGAGGAGGAGGAGGCGGCGGCTCCTCCACCTTGCCGCGACGGCGGCCCCTCCTCGCGGCGGCCCCTCCTCGCCGTAGGGGCAGCTTGTGCTGCAGGTGGCGGGGATGGGAGGACCGCGGCGGCATGCGCCCCTCGCGGAGGAAGGCGGCGGCGACGGCGGCGGCGACGACCATGGAGGATCCAGGCGACCATGGAGGAAGGCGGCGGCGGCGGATCCAGGCGACCACGGAGGAGAGGGGAGAGGGGAGAGGGGAGGGGCTCGGGAGGGGAGAGGTGAACAGGCGTGGGAGGGCACGGGCGAGATGATATAAGTCCCTTAATTCTGTGGCGCACCCGAGAAGGTGCGCCACAGAATCAACTACTTCTGTGGCGCACCGAAGCCCGTGCGCCACAGAAAGAGTTATTTCTGTGGTGCAGCACGACATGTGCGCCACAGAAATACCTACAGTAATAATTGGTGGTGGCAGGATGTGGGCCCCACATAGTTTCTGTGGCGCACTACCCAAGCGTGCGCCACAAAATTAAGCTATTTCTGTGGCGCACCCAGAATGGTGCGCCACAAAATAATATTCTGTGGCGCATTTTTAGTGGTGCGCCACAGAAATAAGCCCCGCCTATAAGGGTTTTCCTACTAGTGTAGGCACTATGCCCTAACAATCTTATGCTATTACATGACCAATCTCATCCAATCCCTACCATCCCCTTCGGCCTACAGCGGGGGAATTACTCACACATGGATGGGGGAAACATGGCTGGTTGATGGAGAGGCGTCGGTGGTGATGATGGCGATGATCTCCTCCAATTCCCCGTCCCGGCGGAGTGCCGGAACGGAGACTTCTGGCTCCCGAGACGGAGTTTCGCGATGTGGCGGCATTCTGGAGGGTTTCTGGCGACTTCGACTTCTTCCCGTGCGTTTTTAGGTCGAAGGCAATAAGTAGTCCGAAGGAGGGCGTCGGAGGCCGGCCGAGGCCGCCACACACTAGGGCCGCGCGGGCCCCTCCTGGGCCGCGCCGGCCTAGTGTGTGGGGCCCTCGGGCCCCCACCTGGCTTGCCCTTCTGGCTCCGCCAATATTCTGGGAAAATAGGACCTTCTGCATAAATTCCGAGGATTTTCCTGAAAGTTGGATTTCTGCACAAAAACGAGACACCAGAACAGTTCTGCTGAAAACAGCGTTAGTCCGTGTTAGTTGCATCCAAAATACACAAATTAGAGGCAAAACAATAGCAAAAGTGTTCGGGAAAGTAGATATGTTTTGGACGTATCAAGTCGTGCTTGCTAACAAACATATTGGGAATCATGGGGGATGTCCTCTTTGCAGCGTACAATGTGAAGACATAAAGCATATGCTGTTTACCTGTACTAGGGCGGATGAAATCTGGAGAATTCTTGGTATAAAAGATCAATTAATTGATTTTATTAAGGCTGACCGGTCTGGCTCGGTTGTGATTCAGGATATTACTTTGTGAGGAGGTCGGATACAAGATCTAAACACGATTGGTTTTGCTGAACTAGTCTTGACAGCTGGCTGGTACATTTGGTGGGAGAGAAGGCAAATTACCCATGGTGAAAGTGTACAAGTCCCCCACAGATCAGGGTTATCTATAATAGCTATTACTACAAATTATATGAAAACCAATAGAAAAAGCACAACCAGTGAAGAAGGAAGGATGGAAGAAGCCTTTGGAAGGGAAGCTTATGATTAATATTGATGGAGCCTTTGATAATGAAAGTGGTAGAGGGGCAGACGGTATTATTATTAGAGATTATATGGGTCAGTTTGTGGCGGCAGCGCAGGTGTTCTTACCGCATATAGTTGATGCACACATGGCGGAAGCCTATGCTTTTCGGGAGGGACTCAGCCTGGCGCAAAGGATATGAGCAAATAATTTCATTATTCAAACCGATTGTGCCCAAGTGATTGATACTATGAAGCAGGGGGTTTTCAGCTACTTCCTCAGCCGCGATTTATGATGATTGCATGATTATGTGGAGTGGTTTTGGAGCGGTTTCGGTTGATTTTTGTAATAGGGAAGCAAATCATGTAGCACACGAGCTTGCTAAGGACTCTGTTAATTCTAGTAGTACTTGTACTTGGGTCGATGAACCCTCTAGGTTCATCCTTAACAAGCTTGTGAATGATGTAACCATTGTGTGACTTTGGCGGCAAGTTTCAGACGCACTCTTTTCCTTACCAGGGTACCTACGGGGACTGGAAAGTTTTTAATGAGGCGGCTTGCTAGCCTAATATATATTTGTTTCAAAAAAAAGGAGCTTACCGGCGGATCACCGGCAGTTTTTGAATCTGGATCAGACGGAGGAGGTGGTGGAGTAAACTTTACTCACTGATTACTTCCACCGAGGCTACTGGTAAGTTGCTCATGAAACTCGAAATCGATGCACTGATGAGCCATCCTGTTTGATTTTCAGGATGTAAGTAGTAATAGGAGAAACACATGAATATGATAGAATCCCATGCGTAAACATAAGATCGTGAAAACAAATGAAATCTTACGATCGTGAACACAAAGACCATGCTGCTTCAGTGACATTATATAAGATTTTGAACTTAACTCCCATAAGAAAATTAGTACTTGCTTGACACTTTACTTGTAGAAATATGCAAGGAAAAAATCCTTCCACTGAAAATAGGGAGTCTAGATAGTAAACACCAAGGAATTCAATGGAAAAAATAATCACAAACCTTAACGAGATATAAATCTAGGTTATATCACACCAGTATAACGAGATATAAATCTAGGATATTAATATATAAAGTACCACACCCGAAGCGGATTTTTGGCTCTCACGTGCAACGCACCCCCATAGACCAAAAAAATTATAGTAATTTTAAAAACTAAAAAAAAACATTGAATCTTCTTGCAAACCAAGGATGATCAAGTTTGTACTCGTAAAAAAATGTTTAGAAACGAAATGATTCCCATGGTCTCCAAGGCAAAAATGACAAAATTATGACGAATATAAAGTGAATAGTACCTGGTCATGGGGCGTTTCGATTTTGTTTCAAGCACAATACCTGATCATCTTTGATTCCCAAAAAAGTTTGATTTTTTAAAAACTTTTCTTAATTTTTTTTTCCAAGTATAGGGGTGTGTGGCACCCGAGAGCCAATCTGTATTTCCCGTACCACATCAGTATATAGTATTGACTTAAACAAGACTTTGACATAAATCTAAACTGAAAAACATTGGTGTCCAGGAGAAAATGATAGTACAAGTACTTAAAATTTATTACAACTGCCAAACTGGACTCGAAAATTGCACATGTCCATGCAAAATTATAAATTGTCAACCATGACTAACATATAGTAAACCAGCAAAATAGATATTTAGGAAGTTGAAATTTCGAGTTGTGTACTGGAATCATCTCCTCCAAGATGAATTACATAAAACCATGTGGAAGCTTCTCTGAACTTGGTGCCCTTCTTCCTCCAATAAATCGACTTTGATCTACACCTACACCTGTAGTAAAAAAGATGACAATTTGTTTTCAACTTACATATTGTGCGCTTGAATAGTTCATTCTTTATAGATGGTGAACACCACTGTTAGATAATATTTATAATTACAAATTTGTAGTACTCTCAATATGGTTTGCATGGCAAGGTATCATATAACGCAATATCATAGTATTTGAACAGGTTCACATCACAGACATTTCAATCCAAAAATATGTATGTAAATGTAATGCCACCCCGAGAATAATGAAAAAAATCCATGTTTCATATGATAAACCAAGAAGGAAAATGAGCTAACCATTTGTCCTTCCTCTTTTGGATCGACCAATGCCTATGCCTATTATGAGATATAAGTAAGTGTTATTGATACAAAAAAAACATACACTTGCAAATTGAAAGAAGTTGAAATTTTAATCCTTCCTCTTTATTATTTTATCCATTTAAAGTATTCCTAAAATCTTGAACTAAATTCTAGAGTTCCACATAAAAACATACATCACATAAGGTTTGTTTATGCAAGTGCTTATCTAAATTACATAATGGATTTTATACATACCATTTTCTTGTCCATTTGGACTAGTAGATTTCTGCACAGGAATATAAAAACATGTTAATATCAAATTTAAAATTGAAAGGCGTAAAAAATATGGGTAAACACAATATAAAAATAAAAAATATATCCGAGTTGCAGTAAAAGGAACAATCGCACACATATACACATATATGAAAATGTTGATCTGTACAACATCACAAATTGATTATTTTATAAGAAAATATAACCACACACAAAGAACTCAATACTCGCCACTCGGAAATTCTTAACTTTATCAATATAAAAACAGTGAAAGTATTAGTTCTAATATTTTGTTGAGTGGGTGGATCTGTGAGAGATCACACAATAATAATTAAACTATTTCATGATATCATGTCTAGACTGAAAAGATGAAAGACATATCTTTCATATATAACAACATAAACATAAAGATATAAAATACAAACCTGGCTTTTACCACAAGCCTTATCTTCTCGATCTCTTTTTTTGACTTTCTTTTCAATCTGGATGTTCGATGGGCTTCCCTTCAAAGGTTCTGTAATTGGTATTTCTTCATTTCCAGCTACGATCTTGTCTACGATAGTCACTACGGGATCAATATCATTGCCACCAGAACACATTTCTTGTTTACCAAAAGCAACAACTTCAGCGGAAACATAAGCTTTAGATTCTTCACCAAGATTGCTCATTTGGATGTTTCCTATACTACTTGCAAGTGTTCTCACATAGCCTTCACTTGATCTCTCCCGATTTCCTTGAGAAAATAACACCGCGGAATCTACTTCTGGTTCACCTTCAAGATCAATCTTTTGGATCTCTCCAAAACTATTAGAAAGTGTCCTGTCACTATCACTCAAGTTTCTTTTGACGCAACTGCTTGGATCTTGTGGATTTTCCTTCACTTGGCTTCCCAATTCCATAGCTTCCATGGTGACATGGATACGACCATGGCGACTTTTGTCCATCTCTCTCCTCTAGATCTATTTTCTGTTGAACTTGCGAAGAAGAAAGGTGATAAAAAGGAAATGCAATAATTTGATGATCTGTGTTTCTCTTGGACGTTGATATATACACCTACACCTGGGATTGTTATTTTAGGAAATAATGGTATGCGTTATCTGTGCACTATAGAATTGATGGTTGTTCACAGGTTGGCTAAAAACAGCCTGCTAAAAAATTAATTAGTTTCCAAACTTTGCACGGTTATAAATGATTTTTTTAGGAGCCATGGCACAATATATCAGGTGGTTTAGGTTGTTATATGACCCATGTATTTTATGCGGTTTTACCACCGCACTCTTATGTGTATCATGTTTTAGAAATGACAAGCACACATGTGAATTCATGCACGGATGCACTCTCTCTACAATGGGTATTCTAGATATCACCATGCTAATATTAACTTCATCAAATATCCAACTTCTTCAATAGGTTCAATGACAAGGGATCGTACCAAGATATTACAAGAAGATGTGAATATATTTCTTAACGTAAGTGAAATAGATACCTCAATGAATGGTTTTCTACTTAACATGCGAGAACTTTGTATGCTCAAATATAAAAATGAGATGGAACGGGTAAAGCTCAAGCTCAATAAGAAGGGAGACACCTCATGAATAAGGAAGGAGAAGGAAATCCAATAATCAGATGCTCCATACAAGGATTTAGAGCCTCCAGAGAAAAATCCCGTAGGCTCCCGCATCCCCTGCCTCACTATGCTTGCTAGCACCTAGGCCCCAAACGTTCTTGTTAGATGATCTGGGTACCAACTGAGAGGGATCTAAGGAAATCCTTGGAGGCTTTCATGCTTGATAGATCCAAAAAATGATATGTTTTTTGAGGTGTTTTCATATAGTTTATTTCTTGAATTCCCTGGCTTTCTCCTTCTAACTAACGTGATATAATTGAGGGCATAATGGTTCAATGCGACAGAAGCTTTAACGAGCACTAGTACGGTCATTCCCGACTGTACCATGCTCCCATACCATGAGGAACCGCCTTCGCCTCTTCAAAAGGAGAAATGTCTGTGAAGGAAACATGGACGAAAAACATTCACATCCATCCCATTCCACCCACGAGCAGATAAGAAGATATCCAGAGAAGAAAAACTCATCCTTCATTCTTCGCCGCGATCTTCCTCCTCAAGATCCTTAACTCTAGCATCATCATCACCGCATAGAGAGAGATTCATTTTTGTAAGAACTTGGGTTATGAACTCTATTCGTTTTCAAGACTCTTGAGATTGTATTTTGTTTGTCTTATTTTTGGCTAGCTATGCTAATATCAAGATGAACTCCATTTACATATTCATTATGCATTTGTGAAATTCTCCTCTTATGTGCAAGTAAATTCCCTAGCATAGGAGATGTAGGGTATTTGTGAGATGTGATGTGATAATTACTTTGAAAATTATTTTTATTATTATTTATGAGATTTATCATTACTGGTTTGCATATGCTTGTGGTCTAACGAAGGGCCCAGAGAGCATGATCCAAAGATCTACATAGACGAACACTTGTTGTCTAGCAACTCCACGACCTCCTAGTGACAGTGGAGATATCAAGGAGAAGTGAACACAACTAGAGGATAACGAGGAACAATCAACCTTAATGCGTTGGTTCGATTTCACAACCTTAATAATTACGCTGGTCATTGTTGATGGCAACAGGTGATTGGATAATAGTGTCTACTGACACTAAAAGAAATATGCTAACTTGCGACCCTCCGTATTGGTCACTAGAAGGTCATTGTACGTCATTTGTTACCATGTTGTAACCAAAAACTGTTGGTTGCTAGTTGAGAGTCACTAACATCTCCTAACGACCTTTTCTTTGAATAGTGATAGAGGGCTATGACCAAAATAGTTGATGATTGATTCTATGAATAAAATTTTGGTCACGGGCTCTTTGTCCAGTCCATGTCAGATCCAACATGGCGAATCCTACATGGCAATTCTATGACCAAACCAAATGGCCACATCTACATGGTCAAGCCCAACAATTCAACCTATTTATATACTCCCTCCGATCCATATTATTTGACGCTAAAATGGATGTATCTACGACTAAAATGTGTCTAGATACATGTATATTTGCATCAAATAATATGGATCGGCGGGAGTATTTTTTTTCTCAGTCAATTTTGTTCAACATGGATCAAGCCCCAAAATCCAACATGTTAATTTTTGGTATGTGGCCTTTTTGCCCAATAATTTTATTTTTTTCAAAGGATGGATCCACTAGTTAGATGGGTCCTAGATGTCAAGTTCCAATAAGTGGTCCCAATTTCCAGGGTCATGTTCTACGGATTACAATTTACCAGCCATACAAGTAGGAAATATTTAAATCAGAACATAATGAAAGGACCCAAATTAATGCTTCAAATCATAGCCAGACAACTAATCTGGTACATCATATCTATATCTAATAATAAAGGGAGAAGTGTTTCCCTGGTTTGGTCCGTCCTATTTTCGTCCGTCCTCCGTCATCGTTCGTCTTTTGCCAGCTGCCGTTCGCTTGAATCGATCCGTTCATATTGGTAACGGAGCGACAACAAAGGAAACGAGTGTCCAAGGTATGCACGACTCGTCCCCAAGTCCTATATATTCCCGGTTGTTTTTCTTGACAATATATCTATAAATTAGCACCCAGATCTCCAAGCGTGAGAGACGAACGATTCCTGTCCTAGGCCACGGGCGGCAGCATGTCTATCTCCGAATCCCTCTTCGGCGGTGTCGGCGACTTCTGCAGTTCTGCCTGCCCGCGCCCTCAATTCAGATAAGACCTCCTATACGCACGACGCTGGCGTCGCTGTCATACACGGGCACATCGCGGCGAAGTACTCTCCATGGGTCACGAGGCCTAGCGCGAGACGAACATCTTTGTGTTCACCGCGCTCGTGCCGGAGCTCGGCAGGGGATCGAGTGGGTTTCTCTTTGTTTCCAATCCCCACCGAAAGCACCACTTCCTCCCATCGTCCAGGCACGGAGGTGCCACGGATGGCCGGCAAAGCCACCCTCTCGATGACATACACGGGAAAACGGATGGGGTAAGCTGGCCAACAAGATGGCGGCTCGCGGAGGTTGTCGTACCTGCTGAGCACGACCTATAGCTTCCGTGGATCAAGCTGGGTAAGCCGTCGAGTACCTCAGTTTACACTTAGATTGCTACCTGATGTTCTGAACATCCATATTGCTATCTGCTAACGTACATCGAGTAGGCCGATTAACAAACAATAGCTGATGAGGTCTTTTACGCTGGCTGATACCTCCAAAGTGATAATTGGCTGTAAGTAACTACGCGGGATTGTGAGCTAAACTGGATGGGCATAACTGTGGTGCCATGAACCGATGATGAGATTTGGACTTTGCATCATGTGTCAATGGAAACTGATGATAGACTGAGGCCGACCACATATTCGCCCTTGAACAACTGAACAAGGGGCATGTCACGTTACAGCAGCCGGTCTCCGGCCGTGCGTGCCTGATCAGTGAAATAGCGACGGCCATGGAACCCGGCCGGAGTGAGCCAGGAGGCCACGCCTTTATCCACCGCGTAATTGCCGAACTTGTATCTCTTTCTTTCACGAGATGCATAAACTAAACCGCTACTACACGCACAACTACCACCATCTCTCACTACTTGATGGAGAAGGATACCATGCTTGGCAGCGCAACAAAAGTTAGCCCATGTGGAGCCTAGAGGAGGAGAATGTATAAGTGAACATATGGTCGCAATGGGCTGGTCTAGAGGGTTTGTCGAGCATATGCCAAAGAGATGTAATATCTCATATTTGAGTAATACAAGTTTTATTCGCAAAGAAAAGAAGAACATATGGTCGCAATGCAACCAAAGATAAAAGATCGATCGCATAAAAAATAATTATGCCGGGTAAATATTATTATATAGTTGAAGATGATACATATTTCTATCCGCAGCAACGGGTTGCATGATTTGAGTTCTATTGTATTCGTCGATTTTTTTTTGTTCCGGTGCAACGCACGGGTTTTGTCCTAGTCTATATCTATACCTAATAATAAAGGCAAAAGGGTTTCTTGTTGGTCCATTTTTTGTTACCCCTATCTTTCACTCAAAATTACATCCATTGCCACCGGCAAGTGAAAACCAAAATAATGATTCGTTTTAGTTCCGATCGAGAAAAAAATATAGGTCGCCTGAGACCCTATCAACCCCTATGCCGCCTAGCGCCTACCCATTCCACTCCGGCACCCCTCCCCGCGATGAAGCCTCCACGCCGGCTGAGCCCACCCGTCAAATCCTTCTGCTGCCGAGCACCTCCGCCACAGAGTGCACGCGAGCAGCGCTCCAGCGCCAACCGCGCACTCGCGGCTTCATCAACCGGCGCGCACACGAGCATAGCTCCAGCGCCAACAGCGCACCGCGCGGCCATACTCTGGCTCGAAAGCAAGCAGACCTCGAGCGCCAACGCACCTTGGCTTGGGCATTCCCTCACCCTAGCTCCGACATGGACTGGACAAGTTCTCGATCTGAACCGTACGGATGAGACATAGGAAAACCTTAGAGCATCTCCAGTCGCGTCCCCCAAACCGTCCCCCAAAGGGATTTGGGGCGCGCCGGACAAAAAAAGCGTTCCAGCCGCGTCCCCCAAATCCCATTTTTGTCTGGCGCGGCCCCATACGGTGTCCGGCGCCCCGAGCCCGTCCCCGTCCCACAGGGGACGCTCCGGGGACGCCGGACACAACGAAATGAGAGGCGAGGAGGCGCGGGGCCGACGCGTCAGCGGCACAGGGAAAAATCGTCTCACACTCCCGCCAAATCCCGCCGCTCCCGCCAAATCGCGCCTATACCGCCGCGCACAGGCCTCCCAAAACACATCCCGCCGCCGATTCATTTCTCCTATCCCGCCGATTTCTTTCTCCCTCCCGCCGTCCACCCGCCGCCGCTACCCTCTCCCCATTCCATGGCGCCGCCGACAGCCCCCAAAAAGATGGCGAAGAAAGCGGCCAAGAAGCCGCCGGGCAATGCGACGATAGGGGCGAAAGCGCCGTTCGCGAAGCCGCGGAAGGCGCCGGCTGCGAAGAAGAAGCCTGAAGGAATGACCGACGATGAATGGCAGCAAGATTGCCTGCGCCGGAAGCTATCGACGGCGGAGCGGAAAGGACGGAGGGCGGTGGAGCTGGAGACGACGGCTCGGGCGGGGCGCCGGCACCCGGCACGTAATGGCCGGGTGTATCGCCGCCACCAACGCGAGCCCATGGAGTACGTCCATGCCGGTGTACGTTCCCGGAGTGATCTCTCCGTCGCAAGCCGCCTTCTACAACGACGGCCCCTCCGCCACTCCCGGGTGCGTGACGCCTAACTTGTCGCCGCACTACCAGGATGCGCTGCCGCACGGCGGCTTCAACCCCAACAACCTCTACTCCCCGGCGTACGAGCAGCGCAGGCCGGGCCCCGGTCCGGACGGCGACCCTTTCACCGGCCGCAGGGTCCGCTCGAATACGACGGCGCCGGTCTTGAGGAGGACGACGGGGTTGAGGAGGACGACGAGGAAGAGGAGGGTGGAGGACGACGCGGAGGACGACGATGAGGACGAAGAGGGCGGCGACGAAGAGGACGACGAGGGTGCCGGTGACGATGATCTCGTGGAGGTAGACGCGGACGGCGTGAGGACGAAGAAGAAGAAGAAGAAGAAGACGTCGGGCACACGAGGCCCGAAGTGGACGCCTCTGGAAGATCTTTGCCTGTGAGAGTCGTGGGCGACGGTGAGCCATGACTCCATCATCGGCGCCAACCAAAAAGGCGGGAAGTATTGGGCGAGGATCAAGACCGAGTTCGATGAGCGCAAGCTCATCAACAGCGACTACCAGAAAGTGACAATGAAGAGGAGCCAAAAGGCAATGTCGACGCGATGGGCCATCATCCAGGGCGTCGGTGAACTCCTTCCATGGGTACCATCGGGACTTAGAGACCGAGAGGCGGCAGCGGCGCCGACGTCGCTAAACCAGTACGATTGTTTCTTCCATAATCCGTAGCGCCCACATTGTGTTCGATGAAATGACTCTGCTTCCTTTGGTTAGTTTGATCGGGCCATGGAAATGTACGCCAAGAACTCGGAAGGTCACAAGCCGTTCGCGGCGATGCATTGCTATGGCAAGCTCAAAGTGAATGAGAAATGGCGGCCGACGCGCTGTCGCTGTCCAAGGGGAAGGACGCCATTGATGCGGACGCGCGGCGGCAACTTCGACGGGGCGTCCTGCGGCAACAAGGCTGCCAAGGCCGCCTTGGCCGACGCTGCGTCGTGCGAGAAGACGCAGGCGTCGATCACGAAATGCCTCGCCGACGTCTCCTCGACCTTTATCTCCCGCGACAAGAAGGCCGACCAAAGGTGGGCCGAGCTGCTCAAGAGGCAAGAGGAGAAGCTGGAGCTCAAGAAACGCAGGGACGACATGTCCCTGCGCCGAGAACGTCGACAGAGGAATGTCTCCCCGGACGCGAGCGGCGCACAACTTCTTCAAAGGCGGATCCTCGACGAGATCGAAGCCAAAATGGCGGCGGCGGACGCGGCGGCCACAGCAGCGGCATCGGCATCGGCGGCACCGGCAGCGCGGCAAGAGCGGCCGACGCGTCTTCATCTTGCTACACTGCGTCGGCCTCGCGTCGGCGACGGAAGCGGACGCACCATGCACAGAAACGAGCGGTCGCGACGAGGTCGTCGTGCTCGACGGGCCTGCGTCGACTCAGGACACGACGCCGTCGACCAACCCCTTCTTCTAATTTGCATGCACCACCGATGCAGCAATATGATCGCGCGCTTGATACTTTGATCGATCGCCGCTACTCTGATCGCGATGAATCGGCGGGAACGATCTCTTTTGAATGCATCTATTTGAATTTCTGATTGGGGCTGGCGTTTGGGGGACGCGGCTGGGGAGCGACGTCCCCCAAACGCGGCACGAACAAAACACGTCCCCCAAACGCTCGATCCGGCGCCCTTTGGGGGACGGTTTGGGGGACGCCGACTGGAGATGCTCTTATCCCTTTGGAAAGCCCTTCGAGCTGACCCAAGATAAGCATACGGACCAGGTTTTCCACCACCACGGATCTTCTGCCCGCGAATCAGTTTCTCTGCCGGACCTACACCTTCGCTGCACGGAGAGAAGCCCGACTGTCGACTTCGCTGTTGAGCAAACATCCGCGGCAGAGTGGGCTGTACGGAAGAACTCTTCGGGGTCACCAACGCTCCCGTTGTTTTTCCCCGTGCTTTTCATTCTGGAAGGTGTGTTGCTGACGTGCTGCTGGTTCTTGGACTGGCGCTGCCAGACGCACGTTCTGGGTTTGCTGATGTCAAGCCAGTGTTCGTGAGGATTCATACCAGATCTGAAGGGCTAGCATTGTCAGGTTCTAAAATTCTGATTCGTTCAGCCAAGCTAACACCTACTTAAACAAGCATCAAAATCAGCGTGCAAGATGCACGCTTCTGTGTCATACACGCGCTTCTTCTGATCTCTCATTTACTTTTTTCTTGTCATTTTTTTTTTGAGATTTTCTTTTACTTATTGGATCTGGCTAGAGCTCATTTGGTGTATTACATTAACCGTCACTTGAGTTTTGGTTCCTCTATACAGGGTGGAGGAAAAACCAAATGAGAGAATGTGAATTAATAGGCAAGAAGAACCCAACATGGTGGCCTACAACGGTGTTCATTATGTAATTCGAAACTCTAGCCGATTTTTTTGCTGGAGCATACATGATTTCAGTATACATGTACTTAATTGTTTTTATGTACTTTATTATTCACAAAATGATTTAATTTAGTGTTGAACATCTTTTTCTGATTTACGCACTTATCTATCAAAATTATATTCATATTTGAAATAAAAAACTAAATGAAACTGCATTTGTCTCTTTAGAAATCGTTTGGAAGCCAGGATTTCATTTCGTTTGTAGCATTTTGAAATGAATACATGTATTCATTTCATTTACATTGTAATTCTAGAAATGAATACTTGTTTGGTTGCCACAGGAATTGCAAATGACAGCAGAATTCCATATTGAATTTGTAAATGGCTTCAATAGAGAAACGCAAATGACAGGTTTCATTTCGGAATTGTGTTTATCCATGGTATCATTTTGCTGGATTTTCTAAATGAAATGATGACTCAATTCTGTGGCAACCAAACAGCCCACCTATGGAATTCCAAAATAAATTCCAGGATTCCAGGCCCAAATGATGGATACCAAACGACCTCTTAGAGTAACTAGCATAAAAGGGCGTGGCGGCACGCCGCGCCGACTGTCTAATACCATGGTGGTAATAATTTTATGACCACACTTGATTGGTAAATATAATGATTATTTTGTTGCATAAACAATGATCTTCAAGCTGGCTAATAATGTAATGTGATATAGCGTGCATTGAAATCATGTGCACAAAAGGCTGAACCTAAGAACACAGTATCGGGCATCAGAAATACATAGAAATTAAGTCCGGTAACAATAGTTGGTACTGCATATTGATCATCATACTGTAATGGGTGATCAATTGCTACTCAGAGGTTTATTACATAGAACACACAAGATAACATGGATGACTACGTAAGACGATATTACACAACACATTAGTTACGCGGACAAAATGTATGTTTACAAAACGCCTTAGTGCAGGCTAGCCATTGCATCATGCTTTGGAGCCAACTATGGAATAAAATCTCAGGTTATCGTGGCTGCCATCACAATAACTTAGTTGTAAGCAGTGTTATAAGACTGGGAGATGAACCGAGCTGCCCGATTTTGCCTACACAGAATAGATCTTGCAGAGTGCAGGTGTAAGAAACGACACCAGTTAATTGAGTACATGATACAATTATGTTTCTTGTGCCCTGGTAATCATCAAAAGAAAGTACATGCAAGAGAAATCAGGTTTTTCATTGGAAAGAGTAGCATCATGCATTTAGTGTATTGACTTACACTTACTAAAGTTTGCAAAGTATAAGTTGTACTGACTTATGCAATTATTCATTGTAAATTATCACAAAGTTCTGTACCGGCTTATTTCACAAAGAAATTGTGAAGTACCAACAAATTAAGGAAGCAGAGCATGCAAAGAGAGGGTTTTTAATTAAAGAGAGTAGCTATCATGCATTCAGTGTATGTCATAATTTGTTGTGAGAATAAAAAAAGTACATATTCAATATATCGTGCTGACTTGCTAAAGTCTGGTATGAGTTGTACAGAATTATGCAATTATTCACCGTTAATTATCACTAAGTTGCACAACTGTTCTATGTTTCTGCTTATTTTGCAAAGAAATGTGTAACACCTTAATTATCAAAATTAATATGCAGCTACAAACTGCTTAAAAGCCATTCTAGTTTCTTGATATTACCCAAACCTGGTGTGTGGGAGATTACAAGTTAATTACTCTAGAATCCAGGAGATATCGTTTAATGGAGTAGTGAAGGCTACTTATATACTCTAAATTATGTACTGGCAACCCACAAGTAAGAAGCACACATGCAAAATAAAGGAACCATGTTACTTGTATTCCTCTATGTATATGTTGGCTATAAGGTTCTCCTATGAAATTCTTTGTAATCACCTTAATTTAGAAGGGGGAAAAAGTTTCTCTATCTCATAGGTACATTGTTTATAATCACGTAAAGCAATTTAACAGTAACAACATACCACTTTTGCGGTAGACACGAAGAGGATAAAAAACAATGGATTGAATTGAACCACCTATTTGAGTTTGTGATGGTCTGAATCTCTCGAGGCTATGGTCCTGTCAACTCTAGTTTCTTTAGCTGATTCAACACTGCAAATCTGAATGGTTAAATCGGAGAAAAAAATACCAACTTCGAAAACAAATGGATGCATTTCATTAAATAGTACGTAGTACTGATACTGATGGTAGAAAAAGAGTGAACTTCAGATCAAGCGGAGACAATACACGTAGTACTGAGAAGACACAAATAATCTAAGAACCTATAATCAGTCTAGAAAATTGAACTTTACATAGCACTCTTCCGTAACATGGTGAACACAAATTGTTGGAGTCTCCCTCTCATTGTTTGAATGTAACAGGCATGAACAATTAGTTTTGCAGGGCAAAATGATCCACAACAATTATGAAGCAATTTAATGCTTGAGTAAGGGGCCAATGAAATAGGGAAATAATATTTTGAAATATGAGAAGCAAGTGTTGCTGATATATGTAGATAGTCTAAAAGTGATCTATCTATCCTTCACCTGATATTAGTTAACATATGTTTGGTATCAAGGTATCTTGCCTTGACAATAAAGCTAAGACAAACATAAAATCTGTAGCACAATGCTTAGTTCCAAATAAAACAAGAAATAGGAATTGGCTACGACATGCCCATGAAGATGATGTGACTGTTCTTGATGGACACAAGCTATCAGATAGTGAGAAAAGGCCAAATAATGAAATGGGGAAATAATATTTTTAAATATGAGAAGCAAGTGTTGCTGATATATGTAGATAGTCTAGAGGTAATCTATCTATCCTTCACGATATCAGTTAACATATGTTTGGTAGCAAAATTTGTATCTTGCCTTGACAATAAAGCTAAGACAAACATAAAATCACAATGCTTAGTTGCAAATAAAGAAAGAAATAGAAATTGCCTATGACATGACCATGAAGACGATGTGACTGTTCTTGATGGACACAAGCTAGCAGAGATAGTGAGAAAAGGCCAAATATGAAATGTACGATGCCATTTCTTTGGATCTAAGCACTTAACTTCCCACACAATAAAGCTAAGAAAACTGGTTGCCTTTGTGCACCTAGGAAGTTGTTTCAGCAACACAAATACGTGGAAAAAAAGAGTAGAGCTCAATCAGGAAAGTACAGAAGTCAGTCAAGGAAGTGGTATCTTCACCAAATATACCAAATTATGTCTTAACATTTTTCGTTTGCTTTGCTGCTTGTTGGCTACAAAGAAAGTATAATTTCACGAAGTGCAAACTTTTGTTCCTCTGTACTATCTGATTTTATGAAGAACCACTAAACATTAAATATTATAACAATGAAGTGGTACCATGATCTACGAAAGAGCTTCGTCCATGTGCACCTGAACATTTAACTATGGCAACAGGACTGTGCAATATCATATATATTACCTTGGGTCTGTTGTTGTAGTTGGAAACCAACATGTAGGAGCATGGAGAACTTTTCTTCGAACATCTTTCCATGTTAATTAGTTGCCTCACCACACGGCCGAATAGAGTCCTTCCATTTGATGCTTCACAAAAAATACCAGCCACCTAAAAAAGGATATACCAGATTAGTTTAGTATAGAACAACAGTTACCTATTTTGATGCATTGACGTGTGATCAAACCGTATGACATATGGAAATTGGCTTTCTAACAAACTTATATCACCTACAGAATGAGAAATAGACAAAGATCGATGAATTTATCGAAGGGTAGCTCACCTCGCAAGATATTGTTTCTCTGCAAAAGAGCTTGACGAAAAACCCAACAGCTGGATGAAGCTCATGTTTGGCCCGCAGAAATACCACCTCGGAGATGTCTTCTTGGCCTGAAAAGAAAAAGGAACAGCTGCTGATCAAACCTGAACCTTACTACCAAATTTCCATCAAAATGCGAGAAAACAAATCCAGAGTTGTACATCAGGAGATGAAAATGCTATCGACCTTGAACATGACATGGCGCTAGCTGTTGTTCACCACCATGAGATTGCAATAGCACGTCCTATCCAGGTCAACTATGCGTAAGCATTTGACACACAGGAAAACGACGCAAGTTCAGTTAACCACTTTGTTTGCAGAAGATTGAAGGAAATCTTAGGAACTCTTTGGTACTTACTTACAGGATGGTGAGGTCGTCAAAGTAAACCAAGATCAGTGTCTTGCCTCCCCAAATTGCGACGGCTGTCACCACATACGGAGAAGAAGCCAGTATATGCATCAATCGCTGCACCAGGAGAGACAAAGAGATGAGTCAAACAACACATCATTAATTGTATAGTAGAATTTGGCAGCTACTTTTCGCTTAATTGATTTCCCTGTCTAAACTTTAATATCTCTATGGAGTATCTACATGAGTATTTACCAATTGCGTATCCATCCCTGCAAGTATGCAACTAAACTCCGCGCACAAACACATTTGAGTATGTCACGAGGGTGACAACCTGATGCATCAAACCTATATTTCGGTGTGGCATATACAAATCACGCAAAGCATTAGCGAAATCTGTGATCAAGCATATACTTACTGATGATATAGTAACCATTCAATTATATAATCAAATATCGGCATGCTCTACATCCTTCCCCAACGCAATCCATGGTCGCTGGCTCACTGCGGCCGCACTACATGGTCGCTGGCTTGCTGCCGCCGCGGCCAACAACTCAGGCCTGCGGTCATGCGCCACCACGAGTCGTTTCAAAGATTGAAGAGGAGATAAGGTAGATCGATCCACCTACCTCCATGCCGTTGTCCCATACCATTGAGTCGCCTCTGCTCGAGCCCGCTCATGGTCTTGAGCCGGCGCGGGAGGAGCGTCTCGTCGGGCAGAGGTACGGCCCTTGAACCCTCGATGTGGCGCGCTCGTAGCCCGTCGCCGCTAAACGTGGGAGGGACGGCTTGGCAGACCAGAGGTTCAGCGACCTTATCCCTCTCCATATGCTCCGCGAACGAAACATCGCCGCCTTCGCCATGATTCTAGCCATCTTCGACCTCGGCACAACAACATGTCGGCCTCCTCCGCCAAATCCCCGCTGCCGCGACACCGTTCCCCTCTTGTTTATGACACCCGAGGCAACCCTAGTCGCCACGGATACTCCCGCGACGTGCTCGTCGGTGGCGGCCTCGCGGGGCCTCCCACGACGCGCCTCCTCCCGCTGATCTCATGCCTCCCATGGCGATTTAGAGGGAGAGAGAGGCGCCGGAGCCGCAGCGCCGTGCGGCAGCTCTGGGCGTGGCCAGGGAGGGAGAGCAGGGATCCCGGCCCTGGGGCGGCAAGGATGTGAGGGAGAGGAGGGGGGGGGGGGGGGGGGGAGGGCGTCGGTCGGCAAGGAGAGATGGAGAGGGGTTGGGGGCGGTGAGGCGCTGGTCGGCCTCAATAACCAGCAGGGATTGGGATTATTCACCGTGCAAATCTGAGCACCGCTTTGACTCCTTTTGCCAATGCTACAGCCACACATGAAAGCAGTAAAACAACCCACCGCCCAAGTAGTACAAAGAAAGGCAAAGAGGTAAAGTCCTGCAGAACACCAAAAGTGTACACAGAAGAATAACGCGAGATATCAACCCAATTAGTATAACACGTGTCAGCATGGTAAATAGGCACAAAAATAACCCAAAATTCTGAGAAAAAAGGAAGTTGATCGCTCTTAGTATAGTAGTTATTCTATGTGGATATCCTAACCGGTACGTCAATCCCTACACTCCGCGTCGATTAAATTTGATCGGAGGTAGTAGTTATGTTGTGCAGTGAAGAAAAAAGTTGAAGTATTGTTTTTAGGTTGTAGTTATGTTCGATGTGAATTTGGACTTTGGGGAGAAATTTTGATAATGTTGATGTTTTTCGACCAAAAGTTTGTTGTTCCACTCCGATGCAACGCACGGGCATTTTTCCTAGTAACACAAATACAAATTCAATCAGAGTCTATTTAGATCTACAAGTGTAATGACTAGGATGATAATAAAGTAGAGAATGGAGGCCCTTCGGTAGGGATCATAAAATTTTAGGCTTTTTACTGATAGGGTTCACGCGTCTATAAACTTCAGCTTGGACCTTCGATTACATCACAAACTAGGCTGACCATAGATAGGAGCATGGACGATGGACAGAAGAATATCATAGCAGCATGCTACACCTTCCGCAAGTTCGGTCTGCCACGTGCCCCGCACAGGCCCTAGGCCATTCGACTTGGTGAAACAGAAGTAAACCACGATCTCTGTTTGTTTATTTCAGCCCCATATTCTCCACCGAGTTGAGTTTTTCTTTGTGAAGAACCCTACCTCGATGACGTTGTGCTTTAGGCGCTGCAACGCCGCCGCTGTCCCAACAATCGAGGCTGGAGGTCACTCGATTGCACGAGTCGGTTTCGCTGATGGTGTAGGTGTCACGCCTTAGGCCTTTGGCTAAGACGGACATGGACTCGAACGACCTCAGGTTCAACCTGTAGTTGTCATAGGGATAAGTAATGTGTGAGTGGGTGGCCCTGGTGTATGCACCGAGTGGGACCCGTTGCCAGTGAGAGACCGCTGTGATAAAGTGTGGACCAAACGGAAGGAAGGGTATCGTGTGTAAACAGAATTCTGAATCGCATCCTAAGCTGCTCCTCTCATCCCCAAATCCAGTTCATCTAAATCTCACCCCAATTGCTGTCTATTTTCCATCCAATTTCTCGTAAGATCCCTCAGGCCTTGTTTGGTGCCAGTGTTTTAGTGAGTTTTGAGGGGGGTTTTGAGGGGTGTTTTGGGTGAAAACAACCACCACCCAAAACACTACCCAAAACACTACAAAACCCCTATCTTCCAAAACACTTGTCAAAACACTTGTTTGGCACACTTGTTTTACAAACCAGTGTATTCAAGTGTATTCAACACAAATAGATAAAAATTCGATCTTTTTTTTACAGTTTAAACTATATTTGTATCGCAAATAAAAATATGATCTTTAGCACACTACAAGATCATATCTCGCAATCAATACATAAATATGCATTACAGCAACAATAGCATCTGTTCATCACAGCTACAACCATGGTACAGTTAGCTCATAGCCTCAGATTTCATAGTCCATTTTTGGGAGACATGAAACAAATAGAGAAATTCGAAGTGGATAGGCACATGGTTCTGAGCGAAGTACTGAAACTACAAGATGTTGAATAAGGCACCAACTCAGCCCGGGAGAGTCCTCTTAAAAACATGCTTGTTCCCTTCAATATTACAAGAAAATCAGTCCAAGCAACTTGTTTCCTGCCAGGAAACAAGATGTAAACCATCAAATACTAATATACAACCACATGCATTAGCTAGTTGTTTCATGGCCACGAGCCGCGCGCGGCGCTAGAGTCCAGGCGGGTGCAGATGCTAGCTTCAGAATTCAGACGCCAATTGAAGGCATCCTAAGAGCAATAGCTGACCTAATGAACATGGCTAATATCTTCACTCAAAATGGCCCCACTCTTTCAGATGATACCTTACAACGGCATTTTGATTGATAGCAAAAGAATCAATCATCTTCATCTATGCAATTCGTTATGTAAACATAACGTTTATTCATGAGATGGTGATAACATAATCTGCATTGTTTTAAATTTTATCCTCCAAACATGTTAGTATTTTCAGCCCCTGATTCATAGTTGATATATCCTGATGTATGAGTTTCTTGAGAAAGATTACTCGCACACTCAAGCCGGTGCTTAAATTAATATAGTGAGACATCTACAGCGAGATGTGCGTATTTGGCTGAAAATTTCCTTTCAGATTATTTGAACTAAACAGGAGCTAGCAAGACAAATTTTGCTCCAGGCCAATAATTTCCACCAAACAGAGAATAGGCAAGACCTAAACATCATTTGCACCAAACACAGAGCTGAAACCAAAAGGCTGGAACCTCACACACAAGTCTCCGGACTTACAAGACTGGCAATCTCATACGTATTAGATCCTGACGCCTACTTTTGTCATTGCCATTTTGAACGTTTTGTGGATTCTACAGTGCGGATACCTTTCGGTTAAGAAATAATAAAAAAAAGAACACTATCCATGTGTATAGCCCACTGTATTGCATCTTCAGTTAAGACACCCTAAATTCTAGAGAACCAGATAAATAGGAGTGCAATTCCAATCCTCACACTTACTCGACCGCATCATCCCCATCGACTAACAATGATCAACATTCAGTTAGCACGAACAAGTTACAGATCCAGCCAGCGTCCAAGAAACCCAAAAATAAAAACGAGAGCATGATGGGGAGGACTCACTGGATGGAGCTGTCCAATACGAGGAAGAGAGCCCCATCCGGGAGGGAGCTCCGCCCGACAATGCCTAATCTAGGAAGGGCAGCGTGGCCCCTGGTGCTCCTCTAGTCACTACCGATGCACAGAGAACTGGATGCCACCCGAGCTGGCCGGACGACGCGTGAGACGCCCCTCGTCGACCGCCATCCCGGCGGATCTTGGAGCGGCGGATCTGAGAGGGGTTGGCTATGGGCGCCAGGTTGGGGGCGGTGAGGTCGAGAGGAGAGAGTAGGTACCTGAGAGGGGGAAGCGTCGGCGGCGTGGTCTTGGAGCGTGGAGGGAGCTTCGGCGGCGGCGTGGTCTTGGAGCGGCGACCGGCGTCGTCTTCCTCCCGCTCGCCCACGTCGCCCTCTCGCCGCCACGCAGAAACGCGAGGGGTGGCTCGCGTTTTCGTTCCACCCCAGCCCGACGGGTTTCGGCCGGTTTCGTCGGGCCTAAACGGGCCGAAACCGGCCTCCCGAACAGACCAGACGCGTTTTGAGGTGTTTTGGGGTGTTTTCATCGAGCCCGAAAAAAACACCCTAAAACCGGCCCAAACACTGCTAAAAACACTGGCACCGAATTGGGCCTTAGGAGTCTTACAATTGGTATCCAGAGCCTAGATTCCGCTCGCTGCACTCGAAATTCTCCTTCCAAAACCGTAACATCCACCGCGAAGGGTGTTGTTGACTTCGGTCGATCGGCGCAAAATCCCGAGCGGGGTTGGATTTGGATCGGAGTGTAGTGCGACGGCGCCATCAAAGCCTTCCGCGCAAACGCGCTTTGTCCTAGAAGCCATGGGGGAGAACATGGAGCAGATTCAGGCATCCCTCAGCAATTTGATGTCCCGGATGGAGGCCATGAACGTCCAGATGGGAAATCTGGGCAAGCAGCTTGAAATCACTCAGGAGATCGTGGATGAGGTGAGGAAGAAGCAGGCGGAAGTCGTGCCAACGCAGCCCACCCCCGTCGGGCCGAAGGATCCCGGGCCATCAGCAAACATGACGAGGCAATCAGGTATGCCACGCCTCACCAACAACGGACAACCGATTCTCACTTCGCTGGTTTCTGGAGCACTAGAGTCGTCCCAAACTTTTGTCACCGCACCCAATTCGCCATCCCAGAACCATGAACACTATGTCAAAATGCCCAAGCATGATTTTCCAAAATTTGGGGGCACCAATCCCCGTTTGTGGTTGGACCTCTGTGATACATACTTCCAAATGTACCAGGTTCCTCGGTATCAGTGGGTTTGCACCGCAGTTCTGTATCTGGAAGGACATGCAGCACTCTGGTGGCACGCGTTCAAGCGACGTTGTGCCACTGTGGATTGGGGAGCATTTGCATCTGCAGTCACAATAGAATTCGGCACAGAAGAGTTTGATACGCAGATGGCCAAGCTATTGCAGATGCGCCAAATTGGCACTATTATGGAATATCGAATGACTTTTGAAGCCTGCATGTATCACCTACTTTCCTTGGATGAGACCCTGAACAACAAATTTTTTGTGGCGCAATTCGTGCTTGGTCTGAAGGATGAACTGCGGACAGCGGTGCGTCTGCAAGCACCCAGCAGTGTCACTCGGGCAGTGGCATTAGCCCGAATCCAGGAGGAGGAGCTAGAGAATCATCGGCCACGTGGGCGTCCCATGGCAGGGCACAAGTTGCCTCCACCTGCACCAGTACCAGCCATTCAGCAAGGACCTCAGCGTCAGGATTGGCCAAAGCGTGCCGGCAACGACGACTACAACAGGGAGCGTCAGCTTCGCGATTTTCGTCGTGCCAACAACCTATGTTTACGTTGCGGTGAAAAATTTGGAAGAGACCACCAATGTAAGAAGCCTCTGCAACTTCTTACAATCCAGGTTGGAGAACATGGTGAGATTTTCACAGAGGATACAGTCCAAGCCCTAGAGCTTCTTGAAGAACCAGCAGCTCCACAACGTGAATGCCACCTGATGTTCTCGCAGCATGCAGAAGCAGGATCAGAAGGATCCGGCACTATGAAATTTCGCACACTTGTGGGCAATCAAGTCTGTCTCATTCTAGTCGACTCCGGTAGCTCGACAAGCTTTGTTAATGCAAATTTTGTGGCAAGAGCTGCTCTTCCGACAGTACAAGTGCAGCCAGTTTCAGTTAAAGTAGCAAATGGAGAATTAATGCAATCCAACACACAAGTTTCTCAGTTGGCATGGTGGATGCAAGGTCACACATTCTATACGGATATGCGAGTGCTACCATTGGGGGCTTATGATGCAGTGCTTGGTATGGATTGGCTAGAGAGCCATAGTCCAATGGGTGATTGCTCCGGTGTCCCCCCCTCAGCTCCATGGTTATGAGAAACTGGAGCTGCTCCACCTTTTCTTGTTTTGATCCGTGGAGTTGCTCCACCTTTTAGTATAAATACGTGTAGTTGCTTCAACTTTTGGTACAAATACGTGAAGTTAGTTCCCCATAACACAAAAACATGGATTGGTTGTTTATTTACGTCCCACTGTCACCGATAAGTAACCAAAACGTTACACACGTTTTATCTTTCTCCCCTCCTCTCTCGGTCATGTTTTAATGCCTAGACTCTTCCCCGATTTGACTTCACCGTACGTGATTCACTCCTGCCACCACCGGATCGAGGCCGCCGGCGAACGAATCAAGTTACCTTCAGCCGGAGTCAAACTTGTCTGAATTATTCTTGCTGCCGCGCAAATCGAGTTGTAGCTTGTTGCCGCCGCTGCCAGAAACTTGTTGTGGCCGCCTCAACCAACTTCTTCATGGGTGAGGCGGCGATGAGACGTAGTGGCGGCGACAGCAAATCTTGGCGGTGGCGGCAGCGAGCTACAACTCATGGGCGACAGGGATTTTCCCATCGACCGTGCACCGCTGACTCGTCCACGAAGACAGCAGGCGCCGACGCGTCGTCAGCAGGCGCCGACGCGCGCGCAGCACAACAACGACGACGACCACGACGACGACGACTACATCGAGGCGCTCGCGTACCATAACGAGGAGGTCAAGGACGACAGCGATGACTACGTCGCGGCCGTCTTCCACGAATGGCAGCAGGCCATGGCGGAGGGCGCAATTTTGAGTTCCCCGAGAACATGTCAGACGACGAGATGGCGAAGCTCGGCGTCCTCGTCTCCGAGAACGACCCACCTGTGCAGCCGCCGCTGCCACGCTACGCCACCGGCGTCATGCCGCCGGGCCTGTCGGAGGATGAAGCCCTTCGACATGCGCTACAGGACTCGGCCGCGCCACAACCGCCGCCGTACAACCCCTGGGCTCCTCCTCCACAGCCGCATCCCTGGGCGCCTCCACCGCCGCCACAGCCGCATCCCTGGGCGCCTCCACGACCGCCACAGCCGCATCACTCGGCGCCTCCACCGCCACCACAGCCACAACCCTGGGCGCCTCCACCTCCAGCACCGCCGGCGCGCCCGGCGTACGCTCCCCAGGATGCCAACTGGCCGTGGGCGGTACCGGAGCTCATCGTGCTCGACAACGACGACGAGCAGCAGTAGGCGCACGCGTTTAGGGTTTTTTTTCACGTGTTAAACTATGTAAATTATGTTTTCATGTTAAAAAAAATGACTCGGCCAAAAAATGCGTCGTGCCACTGGAGCCACCCCCGACGCAAACGGACACGCGATCGATTTCGACCATTTCGGCCGACGCAAACGGACATGCGCAGACATTTCCGGACGCTAAAATGCGTCGCGCCGCTGGAGATGCCCTTAGTAGGCGACCTGCCTTGCACCACCGCCCGGTCCGTTGTCCCCGAGCTCGCCCATCGTAGCGCCTCGACGGCGCGCGGGGCGAGACTCGCCGTCAACGTTTCTCAGAAACGTGGAGTCGCGCCAAACATTTTCAGCTCCATCCGCAATGTTGGAGCGGCTGCGAGAAGCGCCAAACGTGGAGTCGAAGGATTTCAACGAATCTAGGCTATTGGGAACATGCTCCAACTCCACGTATTTCTCTTAAAAGTTGGAGCCGCTCCAATTTTCCAGAATCGTGGAGCCGAAGGGGGGGACACCGAAGCACACCCCTAGTCCAATGACAGTGGATTGGATTCTCAAGTTCATGGAGGTGCCGTCTCACGGAAAAATGGTTCGCTTACAAGGTGAGCTGCCTCAACAACAAAGGCAATTGGCCATGATGACCATTGATGATGTGTAGAAATCCTTCAAAGGAAATGACCTTTGGGCCATCGCATTGGTTGATTTTTTAGCTGATACTACAAGCAGTACGTCAGCTCCTGATACAAAATCAATTCCACCAGACTTAAAACATCTCTTGGACGAATTCTCTGATGTGTTTCAAGATCCTAAGTCACTGCCACCCCATCGTCAGTACGATCACGCAATTGCACTGGACCCTGCTGCACCACCAGTCAATTCGCGGCCGTATCGTTACTCGCCATTGCAAAATGATGAAATTGAGCGACAGATCGCAGAGATGATCAAGGCAGGAGTAGTAGTGCCTAGCATGAGTCCCTATGCCTCGCTTGTTCTTCTGATAAAGAAAAAGGACGGTCAATGGCGGTTCTGCGTTGATTACCGGCGACTCAACGCGCTCACAGTCAAAAATAAATTTCCCTTGCCAATTGTTTGTTAGGAATAAGCACTCCGAGTCCGGCACGATGTCGTACGTCTCCGTATACGAGTATGTATACGTACATGTTCCGGGTAGGAACACTACGTGTGTTGCACGGTTCAGAGTATACATGGTGTAACCGAGTAGTACTAGAGTTAGTCACCGACTAGGTTTGGTTTAGCTAGCTAGATGTGCTATTTATATGCTTGTAACCTGAACGTGTAAACCACCGTCAGTTGAGATTCAATACAAAGAAAAGGACCGAGACGGCCCTTTGGCTAAATTGTTTTGCTGCGTTACGTGAAGTAGCTAGTAGCTAGCTGATCTAAAGGAAGATCGAGCTAGCTAGGTTCAGCTTGGCGGAACGTGTGCATCGCGGCGGAAAGAAAGTATTCGCGTACGTGTGTGACATCTCGCCGGAAGCTCATCGTCAGCGTCGTCGGAAAGCACTCGGCGGCAGGGGCTGTGTTTGGTATCAGATCGGCGAGAGTACTGCCGGGTCTGGGCCAACAATTGGTATCAGAGCCTCGTGGAGGATCTCCTAGTAACGGGAGGTCATGACGAAGGAAGTGGGCGAGTCTTCCGGCGCCGCGGCGCCGGTGTCGACGCAGTATCCGCAGTACATCCGCGTCAACTACCCGGCGTGGGCGACCACGATGAGGTGGGCGCTCGAGTCCAACGAAATCTGGGAAGCTGTCGATCCAGGCGGCGACGAGTTCAAGAAGGGCGCGTCGGAGTACCGCAAGGACCGGCGGGCACTCACGGCCATCTGCTCGGTGATGCCGATGGACGTGAAGCAGCACCTGATCTCGAAGAAATCTGCAAAGGAGGCGTGGGAGACGATCAAGACGCTAAATCTTGGTCACGAGCGCGTCCGCGAGGCGGCCCTACAAACCTTGCAGAAGAAGTACGAGAATCTGGAGATGGGAGAAGATGAGACGCTGGACGCCTTCGCTTCGAGGGTCGCTACATTGGTCAATGGGATTCGCGCGCTCGACGAGAAGCTCGAGGAGATCTCGATCGTAAGGCGTTTCCTTCGCGCGGCGCCGCCGCGTTACTTGCCCGTTGTTTCGGCGATCGAGCAGTGCGTCGATCTCAAGACTCTCACGATGGATGATTTAGTTGGACGGTTCAAGGCTCATGACGAGCGGATGAAGATCACCTATGGTGATGTGGTACCGGAAGAGCACGTTATGCTTACCCGTGCCCAGTGGCAGGCGGTGGTCGCCAAAGAGAAGGGCGACAAGGCATATGACATAAGAAGTGATGAAGAAGCTTCTCGCCCAGCGAAAAAGTACATCGCAGGGGAGAACGAGGACGACGCTCCGCCGAGGAGGAAGTTTGACATCAAGAAAGTAAGATGCCATAACTGCGGCGAGCTTGGTCACTTCAAGGTTGATTGCCGGAAACCACCGAAGCCGAAGGAAAGGGCTCTCATCGCCCAGGAAGGAGATGATGGACCGATGATGCTGATGCTCGAAGTATGCGAGCAGAAGTACGAGGAGGAGCTACCTCCTCCATCACCGGCTACGGAGATTGTGATGGATCACGGTCTACCGTGTGTGGATCACATGGAAAAGCTATGCGACGAAGGTGTCGTCGAGAAGCAACGGAGTGCCCCGTTTCCACGTGAAACCACGGATGAGGCAAGTGAAGCTTTGGAGCTCGTTCATGGCGATATATGCGGTCCAATTTCACCCGCAACCCCGTCCGGCAATGAGTACTTCATGCTTGTGGTGGATGATCTCAGCCAATACATGTGGATTGTGTTGCTGAAAAGTAAGGATCAAGCTAGACAAGCATTCGAGAAGATCAAGGAAGCTAGAGAGGTCAAGGCGAGGGCGAAAAAGTCCCTACGCATAGATCGGGGTGGTGAATTGAAGCATAAGGTGGTGGCCATGGCACGAAGCATGATGGAGAGCAAAGGCCTGCCAGGAAAGTTCTGGGGTGAGGCAGTCAACACGGCTGTCTACTTGCTGAACAGGGCGCCAACTAGGAGTATGGTTGGTGGGACTCCGTACGAAGCATGGTATGGACGAAAGCCCTCGGTTGATCATCTTCGCACTTTCGGGTGTGTGGCGCATGTCAAGACGGTGTCCGGCCATAAAGGAAACTTGGCGGATAGGAGTACTCCATTGATCATGACTGGCTATGAAGAAGGCTCGAAAGCGTACCGTTTGTGCAATCCCTCAACCAAGAAGGTGATTGTTGCGCGTGACGTAGTCTTTGAGGAAGACTTATCATGGATTTGGAACTCCACGGAACCGGATGAGATTTTTACTGTTGTCTGTAACAGTAATTCTGAGCATGCAGATGATCGAGGTACAGGAACTTGTACGGAAGGAAACGTTACAGGTTCAGAAGTTTCGTCGATTCCTACGACCACGCCAAGTTCAGGCGTCTGGTGGCCAGCGGCCAGTCCACGCGCGGACGGGAGCGCGTCCAACGCTTGGCCAGGAAGCGGCAGCAGTAGGAGGCCATCTCGGCCAGAAGGAGCTGGCACCTCTCAGCCTGGGAGCTTGACAGGGGCGCGGCCGAGAGACATCCCGCGCGGGAGCCCAGGGAGCAGGACATCGTCCCGATGGCCAGCAGCAGAGTTGCACTGGAGCACAGCTTGGGCAAGTGCTAGGCGCGGCCTCGAGGCTTGCGGACCTGAAGGGAGCAGTAGCCCAGCTCGGGCTGGAGCTATACCACGAGACCAAGACCCAGGAGGGGCGCTTGGTGACGGACCAGAAAGAAGTGGCATGTCAGGAAGTGCCATGCTCAGTCCAGAAAAAATGCCAACAGGAGAGCCGCATGGAGTGACGGGAGCTTTACCTGAAGGCAAAGAAGATGCTTCGTATGGAGATTGGGCACAAGTGTTGCCTGAAAAACCAGTACGTAGCTTAGGAGGAGCTTCATCAGAAGGTCCAGAAGAAGGAGGGCTCACCAGCTCAGAAAGTAGGCACGATTGGAACAGCCATGTTGCTGCTCTGACCGGGCTAGAAGAGAGAGCAATCCCAGCTCAGGTTGCGCCACACGGGATGGAAGTTGACATCCTAGCAAGAAAAAGGCATACACGTTATGTATGTCTAGAGCTAATGGGTCTAGCTATGCACGAGCTAGCTTGTACGGGGGTGCATTATAGCCAAAACCATCGGCAAGAATCGCATCCATCAGGTAAGGAGCTAGCTATGCATGTTCCTTTGAATCTCGGGGAGGAAGTACTTCGACGAGATTACAAAGGTGAGTCGCGAAGAAGCGACGTGGGTCCTCAGCTAGCAAGTGAAGGATCCGCAAGTGAAGAAACAAGTGCGACGTCGGGCGCAGAAGAGTATGTCGTGCTATCTCTACTTACACTGGAGACGAGACGACTACGACCGACACGAGCACGCATGCGACGCGTGTTGAACTACTATTCGAAGAAGGAACTTCGGACGGTAAATAATCCGGTGAAGATGAAGCACACGAAGCAATGTTTGTTCATCAAGGAACCGGTGAAGACTGAAGACGCGGACAAGGACTGTCGGCGTGAAGCTCAGGGGAAGCCGGCGAAGGTAAAGTCGGTAACATGGGTGCCACGAGGAACGGCGAAAGCAATGCCGATGAAGACGCCTGCAAGAAACAGCTGGCGCATTTGGGACCCTGGTGGAAGTGAAGCACACGTCGTGCTTAGGGGGTGATTGTTAGGAATAAGCACTCCGAGTCCGGCACGATGTCGTACGTCTCCGTATACGAGTATGTATACGTACATGTTCCGGGTAGGAACACTACGTGTGTTGCACGGTTCAGAGTATACATGATGTAACCGAGTAGTACTAGAGTTAGTCACCGACTAGGTTTGGTTTAGCTAGCTAGATGTGCTATTTATATGCTTGTAACCTGAACGTGTAAACCACCGTCAGTTGAGATTCAATACAAAGAAAAGGACCGAGACGGCCCTTTGGCTAAATTGTTTTGCTGCGTTACGTGAAGTAGCTAGTAGCTAGCTGATCTAAAGGAAGATCGAGCTAGCTAGGTTCAGCTTGGCGGAACGTGTGCATCGCGGCGGAAAGAAAGTATTCGCGTACGTGTGTGACATCTCGCCGGAAGCTCATCGTCAGCGTCGTCGGAAAGCACTCGGCGGCAGGGGCTGTGTTTGGTATCAGATCGGCGAGAGTACTGCCGGGTCTGGGCCAACATTGTTGACGAGTTACTGGATGAGTTAGCGGGATCGCAGTTCTTCTCGAAGCTAGATCTCCGCGCGGGCTATCATCAAATACGGATGCGGGAAAGTGACGAAGACAAAACAGCCTTCAAAACTCACTCTGGGCATTTCCAATTCCGTGTCATGCCATTTGGCTTAACTAATGCGCCAGCAACTTTCCAATGCTTGATGAACTCCGTGTTTGAGCCGTTTATCCGCAAGTCAGTTATCGTCTTCCTCGATGATATATTGGTTTACAGTGCTTCTTGGATGGAACCCCTCAAGCATCTCAGGCAAGTGCTTCTGACTTTGCGTCAAAACAAGCTGTTTGCGAAACTCTCCAAGTGTGCCTTTGCTCAAACAAGTATTAGCTATCTGGGTCATATTATCTCTCAAGCAGGCGTTGCCACAGACCTAGAAAAGACTGCTGCTATGGAAAATTGGCCACAACCAACGAACGCGACAGAGCTGAGAGGGTTTCTCGGCCTAACAGGATATTACCGTAAATTCGTGAACAACTATGCAGTGATCGCGAAACCATTGACAGCCTTGCTTACCAAGAAGGGGTTCTTATGGACAGCTCCAGCCACTCAAGCATTAGGTAGACTGAAAGCTGCAATGACGAGCACACCAGTGTTGGCCTTGCCGGACTTCAACAAGCCTTTCACAGTCGAGACGGATGCCTGCGACACCGGCATCGGCGCCGTGTTGATGCAAGACAAACACCCAGTGGCGTACCTCAGTAAAGCATTAGGAGTTATCAGTTTACGAGAAAGAATTTCTCGCTGTCATGCTTGCTGTGGATCGTTGGCGGCCCTACTTACAACGCGGCCCCTTTACTATCCTGACCGATCATAAGAGTTTGTGTGCTCTGGGTGATCAGCAATTGTCTACAGATTTGCAAAAGAAAGCCATGTCTAAGCTTCTGGGACTACAATTCACTTTCAAATATAAGAGAGGAGTAGACAATGGCGCTGCAGATTCCTTGTCTCGGGTTGGACATCTGATGAATATGGTTTCAGTATCCGCCTGTCAACCTCTGTGGATACAAGAGCTGCTCAATTCATATGCAACTGACGCTCGTGCTCAAGAGCTACTCACTAAATTGACATTACAAAACCCAGATGAGCATGGATATTCGTTGGACAAGGGTTTGATTCGGTACAAAGACCGTCTTTGGATAGCAGAAAATACAGCGCTGCAATGTAAGCTCATAAGTGCTCTACATGATTCTGCTATAGGTGGACATTCGGGAGGCAGAGCCACCTACTAGCGGGTAAAAGGCTTGTATTATTGGCCTGGTATGAAGAGGCAGATCGAGGAATGGATCAAACAGTGTCAAGTGTGCCAGCAGGCAAAACATGAACACAATGCACCAGGAGGACTTCTTCAACCATTTTCTATACCAGAGCGTCCGTGGGCAGCGGTTACGATGGACTTTATCGAGGGATTACCAAAGTCTGAAGGGTTCGATGTCATTCTGGTGGTGGTCGATCGCCTGACAAAGTATGCACATTTTTTGCCACTTCGTCATCCCTTCACGGCACACACAGTGGCTAACATGTTCCTCGACTCAATCATCAAGCTTCATGGAGTTCCATTGTCGATCGTCTTGGATCGTGACAAGGTGTTCACCAGCAATTTCTGGTGGGAGTTATTTGCAGCAGTGGGCACGAAACTGAGCTACTCCACTGCTTACCATCCTCAAACGAACGGCCAGTCCGAGCGCGTGAATCAGTGCTTGGAGCACTATTTGCGCTGCGCTGTGCATGACTGCCCGGGAAAATGGAAGCGCTGGCTCGCCATGGCCGAATTTTGGTACAACTCCTCTTATCATACCTCACTTGGTTGTTCACCATTCCGGGCATTATACGGGATCGAACCAAACTTTGGAGCTCTGCCTAATCTGGGCGTCAAGGCGACACCAACGATCAAGGAGATGGTGGAAGAGCGGCAAGGATTTCTTCAGCTTCTCAAGGATCATCTTCTACGCGCCCAGGCACGTATCAAGGCCTACGCCGATAAGCATCGCACGGAGCGGGAGTTCCAGGTCAGCGATGACGCTCTTCTCAAGCTTCAACCGTACGCCCAGACTTCCGTCATCAACAGGCCGTGCGCGAAGCTCGCTTTCAAGTTCTTCGGTCCATTCAAGATTTTGGAACGCATCGGCGAGGTCGCCTGCAAGTTGGAGCTGCCTCAAGACTGCAGCGTCCACCCCGTCTTTCATGTGTCGCAGCTAAAGCCCTTTACACCCAATTACACGCCGGTCTACGACAAGTTGCCGCCACCACCGGACATCACCGCTGCAGCAGCCAAACCACAAGCCATCCTGGAGCGGCGCATGGTCAAGAAAGGGAACGCGGCAATACCACAGATTCGCGTGCAGTGGTCGCATTTACCCGCTGATCACACCACCTGGGAAGACTATCATGTCCTTCGTCATCGATTCCCAACGGCTTCAATCTGGGCAGAGGATTCATCTCGAGGGGAGGAAAATGTCACGCCTTAGGCCTTTGGCTAAGACGGACATGGACTCGAACGACCTCAGGTTCAACCTGTAGTTGTCATAGGGCTAAGTAATGTGTGAGTGGGTGGCCCTGGTGTATGCACCGAGTGGGACCCGTTGCCAGTGAGAGACCGCTGTGATAAAGTGTGGACCAAACGGAAGGAAGGGTATCGTGTGTAAACAGAATTCTGAATCGCATCCTAAGCTGCTCCTCTCATCCCCAAATCCAGTTCATCTAAATCTCACCCCAATTGCTGTCTATTTCCCATCCAATTTCTCGTAAGATCCCTCAGGGGTCTTACAGTAGGCCACGCAATGGCCCATCAACAACATGGCCCAACAGCTGCACGCACAGCCGCACATGGCAGTTGGATGAACAAAACGGCACAGCAAACGCGACGGACAAAGTAACAGCAGGAATATGCGAACCGTTTTTTCACTTAAACGGTGGAAATGTTCGTTATTTTGCTGGAACAATAAGGGTAGTTACAAAACGGACGAAAATTATGGGGAGAAATCTTCCTTCCTTTATTAGTATGTACTAGTACACATGCCCGTGCTTCGCACCGGGAGAGAAAACTAATAGAATAATAATTTTGAAGGTTATTAATAGAAAAAATTAATGTATATAACAGGTGGCATCTGAGAGATGCTATATATATATATACGTTTTTCATTGTTCAATATCGGACAGAAATGCATTCGTGTGCACAGAACTTCCGTGTGAATATAATCAAGATGCTAAAATTGGTATCAGATCGATTGCAATGTAAGATTGGCCAATTTATCTAGTGGCAAGCAGGGTTATTTTCTAGATAGTGGAAAATTAAGTTGTGACATATCATATGGCCAAGTAAAAAAAGTATCCAAAATAGCAATGGAGTGGAATATGACTGATCACGAATAGCCAGAGCCATCATACATTTTGTTCTCTCTGTTACTTCAAAGAGCCAAAGCCCCTCCACTCGATTATAGAGATTATAAATAGCAAGCCTAATCTGCGTTGTTGGTGTCACTGAAAGAGCTCAAATTCAATGCACTAACGATTCAAGATTTTTATGATAATACAGAAAATTGCACGCGCATCTCTCGCCTCATTTCGTACTCCACAATCACAATCCTCCTTCCCCGCTCGCTTCAAGCTCTAATAACAACACAAATCGATCAGTCCATCAGATCATCTGATCATCTAATCCCCTCCGATTAGTTGAAATGGAAAAATCAGGCGAGGAGCAGCCTGGAGCTGCGTCGACACCAGTCCGCGATGGGCCGTGGTCGCTGACCGCACCCATGCCGCGCGACTTCAGAGGCAGCGAGGGGCTAGGGCCGCTGAGCACAGCCACGCTGCACGACTTCTAGGATGGGCTGAAGAATCCGTCGGCGTGGATCCTTTCCTGGTTCGCCTCCTAGAGGACTCGGCTGAAGTGGCTTAGCTATGACGTTCAGAATCAGAACTGTTAGTATGAAAACATGTTTAAATACATAAGCCGTGCTGCTAGTTTCAGGATTCCCGAGACCAAGATGTCGTTTCTTGATGGAGAGCCTCTTCCTTGGAAGTTTGATGACGGGAGTTCATCACCACCATCGCCGCAGGAGTAATTCATCATCGGTATTGGCATCCCCTTGGTTTGTTCCAAGCTTGGGGGAGTGCCGCGGTATCACATTATCACTATCTTTTACTTTTTACTGTCAAGTAGTGTCATATCATGAGTAGGAAAGTTATCATATAAGATGGGTTGCAGTTTGGAAGTATCTCTCCTTTAGTTGGTTATCTATGTATCCCTTGGTGTGAGTTATCGTTATGGAATATTAATGAGAAGTCTTATCATTTACATATTGCACATCTTATTTTAGTTTGCAATCTCTATTATATGATTTATCTTGTCATTAGTATTGGTATCACTTTGGGAGCATTGAATAAATCTATTTGGTTTTGGCAAACTTAGCATTGGTCAATAGCAACAACACTTTGAGGTTTAAGTAGAAAAGAGAAATACACGTAGTTGTTTCATTGTCTTTCTTTCTTGTTAGCTCATAGCTTATTATTCTGAAGTTAAAATTATTTGTGCTTACAAGGAAGATGCATGATTGTTTCTATCACATGTATATTTGTTTGTTTCCCTCGACTCTTATGCTTGCTAATTAACCTTGCTAGCCAAAGACCTGTACTGAGAGGGAATACTTCTCGTGCATCCAAATCTTAAACCAAACCTATGTCATTTGTGTCCACCATACCTACCTACTACATGGTATTTTCTGCCATTCCAAGTAAATACTTCATGTGCTACCTTTAAAAAATTCAAAACTTGTTATCTCTTATTTGTGTCAATGTTTCATAGCTCATGAGGAAGTATGTGGTGTTTTATCTTTCAATCTTGTTGGGCAACTTTCACCAATGGACTAGTGGCTTCATCCGCTTATCCAATAATTTTGCAAAAAGAGCTGGCAATGGGATTCCCAGTCCCAAATTAATTAAACTAAATAGACACTCCTCCATGGTATGTGATTGATGGACGGCACCCGAAGGATTCGGTTAGCCATGGCTTGTGTAAGCAAAGGTTGGGGGGAGTGTCATCATCATAATAAAACTAAAATAAAAAGGCACTCCTTCATGGTATGAGATTGTTGGCAGGCACCCGAGGATTCGGTTAGCCATGGTTTGTGAAAGAAAGGTTGGAAGGAGTGCCACACAAAATAAAAATAAAATGGGAGCCGCTCTTTGAAGGTTGTCTGGCAAGGGGGTTAGAGTACCCGCTACCAGTCGTTGACAAGAACAAACACCTCTCAAAATGTTACTTTTATTCTCTTTGTATGATTTCAAAACTGAAAAAGCTCTAGCACATGATTTAATCCCTGCTTCCCTCTGCGAAGGGCCTATCTTTTACTTTATGTTGAGTCAGTAAACCTATTTCCCTCCATCTCAAGCAAGCATTTGAGTAGTTGTGATCAAACCATTATATTGTGATTTGCTTTATCATGTCTTTTATTCTTCCTTGTTTAGTACAAGTTTTACCTGAATGAATATAACTTTGCAAGTTATCAATGATCATGAGAAGACCATTATGATTGAGTATGCAAGTTGTGCCATATAAACTTTAACATGAGAGCGCTGCTCAATGAGATAAGTATAATCTGTTAATTGTTCTCTGACCAAGAATGAAGTTTGCCATCACCAACTATGATTTCCTATGCACCTTTATTTGTGATTACTTTATACTTGTTTCAAGTTGAGTTATATGAGGAAGTTGTTTACTAGAATGTCTTGTGTGAACGAATATGATGCTTCTTGTCCGTATTCTATTTATCGACTCTTCACTCCATAAACATGTGGTCCTGTTTACTGAGTTCAGTTTCGCTTGGGGACAAGCGAAGTCTAAGCTTGGGGGGAGTTGATACGTCCAATTTGCATCACTATTTTATATCATAATTTGCTGTTATTCATTGATATATTTCATATTGGAACACAATACTTATGTTATTTCATCTATTTTGCATGTTTCATCATTATTGGAGGATCAAGCACCGGAGCCAGGATTCTGCTGGAAAAAGCACCGTCAGAACGCAATATTTCGGAAGATCAACTGTGGAAGGAAATTATACCAAAAATCCTATTTTTCCAGATGACGAAGGAAGCCAGAAGGGGGAGCTGAGAAGGCCCAAGGTGGGGCCAGACCATAGGGCGGCGCGGCCCATGGCCTGGCCGCGCCACCATGTGGTGTGGGGGCCCCACAGCCCCTTTCGCCTCCTTTTCTTCGCGAAACCCTTCGTCCCAAAAACCTAAGCCACAGAGGGTACCTCGCGAAGAGTTACAGCCGCCTCTGCGGGGCAGAGAACACCAGAGAGAAAAGAGCTCTCCGGCGGGCAGGAATCCGCCGGGGAAATTCCCTCCCGGAGGGGGAAATCGACGCCATCGTCACCGTCATCGAGCTGGACATCATCTCCATCACCATCATCATCATCTCCACCATCATCACCGCCGTCTCCACCGCTGGACACCGTCACCGCCGTAGCAATATGGGTTTGATCTTGATTGTTTGATAGGGGAAACTCTCCCGGTATCGATCTCTACTTGTTGTTGATGCTATTGAGTGAAACCATTGAACCAAGTTTATGTTCAGATTGTTATTCATCATCATATCACCTCTGATCATGTTCCATATGATGTCTCGTGAGTAGTTCGTTTAGTTCTTGAGGACATGGGTGAAGTCTAAATGTTAGTAGTGAACTATGGTTGAGTAATATTCAATGGTATGATATTTAAGTTGTGGTGTTATTCTTCTAGTGGTGTCATGTGAACGTCGACTACATGATACTTCACCATTTATGGGCCTAGGGGAATGCATCTTGTACTCGTTTGCCAATTGCGGGGTTGCCGGAGTGAGAAACCTAAACCCCGTTGGTATATCGATGCGGGAGGGATAGCGAGGATCTCGAGTTTAAGGTTTGTGGTTAGATTTATCTTAATTACTTTCTTGTAGTTGCGGATGCTTGCAAGGGGTATAATCACAAGTATGTATTAGTCCTAGGAAGGGCGGTACATTAGCATAGGTTCACCCACACAACACTTATCATAACAATGAAGATTATTTAGCCGTATGTAGCGAAAGCACTAGACTAAAATCCCGTGTGTCCTCGAGAACGTTTGGTCATTATAAGTAAACAAACGGGCTTGTCCTTTGTGCTAAAAAGGATTGGGCCACTCGCTGCAATTGTTACTCTCGCACTTTACTTACTTGTACTTTATTCAACTGTTACATCAAAACCCCCTGAATACTTGTCTGTGAGCATTTACAGTGAATCCTTCATCGAAACTGCTTGTCAACACCTTCTGCTCCTCGTTGGGATCGACATTCTTACTTATCGAAAATACTACGATACACCCCCTATACTTGTGGGTCATCAAGGGGCATCCTGGATATCATGTCTTGCAGATACCTTTTTTATTTATCCCAGCAGAGCACCTAATTAAGCGACCAGAAGAACCAATTTGGCAGAGTACCGAGCCAGGTGATCGGTCCCTGCTTTTACCTGATAGACGGTAAAACAGAGAAGCAGTCTAGCAGATCTGGTAAATTAGATGAAATCCAGGGGCAACAAAAGACGGACGAACAAGAAGCCTTCTTTTCTTTATTATTAGGTATAGATATAGATATAGATAAGAGTGATGCAAAAGTTTTAGTTCAAACAAATCCACAATTTTAAAGGATGAACTTATACAAACTCCCCATTTGCTCTGCATTATTACTAGTGGTTGGGGCACCCCCTGGGGGGCCGCCTTGCCGGTCCTCTGTGGACCAAATGTGTCTAAATCATGGCCCAACTTCTATTTTTGCCATTTATTTTATTTGTTGGCCATACCCACTAGAGTGATTCGTGCGCATTCCTTTGTCTCTCCTCTCTTTGGACGATTCTGTCGAGCGGTTCTTTCTAGCAATGGCGGTCGTCATGTTTTCCTCTGTCGGCGCTTACCTGTTTGGTTTTTCATTTGTGGGCTATTGTTCGGCTGGCAATCGATTTGTGAGAGGTGGTGATCTGCACGGCAAGCGGTTGGGAGCTGGCGGCGATCCAGCACAAGACCTGAAGCACCGAAAGCTCCATCGGCTGGCGTGTATATTGCCTGATTGAAAGTGCATGGAGCCTCCATGCATGGTTTTGGTAATTAATGAAAATCCCTATGGACTAAAGTTTGCATTGAGTTCCAATTATAGAAAATTTCCATAGGCAATGCTTGAACCATATATGTTGGCTTTAAGGTTGCAATAAGAAGCAAATAAAGAAGATCAAGTTACAACTTTGTCTTGAAGACGAAGATGAAGTGAGCCCTCAAGCGTATCTTCAAGACATCAACACAAGGAAGAAACAAGAAATTGTGTGCAAGTTCAAGATGAGCCATCTCGAAGAGATCATGAGCTTGAATCTTGCCATCCGGCCATATGGTGAATGGTGATCATGGATATGTGAATATGCGCCGAAGAAGAAGTTCTCCCATGATGGATTATGGGGAAGCAATCCACAAGACTTCATCAAGCAAGCACAATCAAGAAAGGCATTCCATCTTGTTGTTGTCAAGATCGTCATCATCGATCTCACGTGGAATGCGCAAGGTTAAGGTTTGTTCTTGATAGGGTTCTTTCTTACCTCTCTCATGCTTTAGTTGGGATACCAGTTTATAGGTTAGTTGTCGTATGATGCATGTAAAATGCATGCATGAACTTTGTAGTTTGTTGACACATATTTCCACATATTTGCAACATACATGATGTTATATACATGTTTTATATTGATTTTTGGGGATTTACCAATGAGCCCCCTTATTTTGGTTATAACTCGGCAGGACATGAAAACCCAGTTTTGTGGGTGCCAATATTTCATCAAGAGAAGCATCTGGAGTGCTTGGATCTCACCATATGGGCCAGCAGAGCCAACATGCCCCTGGTGGCGTGCCTAGGCAGGGAGGGTGTGCCACCATGTCTGTTTCCCTTCTCGACCATCTGATTTGCTTGATTCTTTCACCCAAGAACTTCTGACCTAAAAACCCCTATATAAAAAACTTCCCGAGGCTTCCTCGCAGAGAGCGCAATGGAAATAGAGAAACACCAAAACAGAGATAGAACCAGCGAATATATGAGGGGGAAACTCCGCTGGAGCCATCGTAGGAGGGATCTCCACCTTCTCCAACATCTCACAATCATCACCATGATGAATTGGGAGTAGTCCACCTCTGGACTATGGGTTCCTGGCAGTATCTTGATCTCTCTCTCTCTTGTTCTTCATGGATGTAGTACCATATGAGCTTCCCAACAAGATTATGATCATATTTGTAATTCATATGTGGTGGATCGTTATTCTATGATATTGATATATGATATTGGATTATATTATGTGTAAGATGTGTATTGATAGATGCATATCATGTACACTATCATGTACCCCGTTCTTAAGTATTTGTTCTGATCCAACTTATATGCAAGAACATGTGTGGGGAGATGTATGTATTAGATGGATTAGCATGGTGGTAATGATTGAAATGTGACAACAAATACAAGATCTATTATGGTATTTATAATTCTTTTGCTTCTTCACTAGGGATAAAGTCAATACATGTGCTATAATTATCATGTGACAGTGTGATAATCTTGTTTGTTCAAGGTAGCATATTTGATATTCAAACATTATGTCATATTACTTAAGGCTATACTCTCTTGATTCTTAATCAAATATTTATTGGATTTTTTCCGTTCTTGAGGAGTATAAAAGAGATATGTTACATCATCTATATGTTAGGACGTAATTCCCATATGAATGCTTATCAAACACATATTGAAGTTCCACCAATATTATGCCATTGGTACACTACAACTTAAAAAGAGAGGAGACAAGTGAAACCATGAACCCTGGTCCATTTTAAATCACTAGAAACACCTTTCCAACACCTTTATCGTTATGTTATTTATTAATCCGAAAATACTAAAAAAAAACTTTCTTCACATACACACACAAAAACCCAAATACCATTAGTCTTTATTTGCTTTTGTTTATTTACTTAGGTTGTTTACTTTACTTATTACTTGTATTCCTTATTACTTATATGAAACTTTGTGCTTGACAACCACACGGTGGAGTTGGGGACACAGGACAAGAACTTTATTTTGCATGTTGCTAGAAGAGGAAATAAAGAAGTCATCTTCTAAGCCAATTCCCTGAGAGTTTGATATAAAACGTAGGGTCACCCTTGTGGGGAAAATACGCTTGCTATAATAATTTGCACTTGGAGTCCTAACAAAATGGTGCACACAGATTGTTGCCATCACCGTACTATCAATAGGGCTCTCGAGTGAGTAACACAATCGTATCATTCAGAGAGAGCTCCAAGCTTTGCATCCTTGCATCATATTTCTTGGTTGTTATTTCGATCTTATCCATATGGTATTTTAGAGCCCGTTCTTATTATCATGACAAGCTCTAGGTTATCAAAATGGATTCTGCGTGAAATACTTGTTGCATTTTCGATATTGGAGTTTTTCCTGGTTCTTTGTATTGAGAGGTTTCACCTCTAAATTCTAGGAAATATCTACCCCGCTTGTTCTTATTATTTTCACTCTTTGTGGAGTATCTCTTATCATCCTCTCTCCAACAAAAAATGTTTCGCCTAAATCCGGGTTTTCTAACTCAATTGTTGCATTTTCCATTTTGGAGGTGTTACCGGTTTGTCTTTTATTGATAGGTTAAACCTCCCCCATTTGATCTTATGATCCGTGGATGTACTATGATGGTTCTCTGAATGATCTTTTTGTGCTTGTTGGTAGCTTTTAAAAGACCCAACTTCGTGATAATCGGAGTCCGTGTGTGAAAATGGCAGCGTTTTCGGTGTCTGGTGTCTGCCTACTCCGGCCGTGGCCGGACCACACCGGCCCTTTGTCCGGCCAAGTGACATTTCTTGCATTAACCTTGGCCGGACCAGTATAACTTGGCCGGAGTGGTCCGACCGTGGCCAGAAGGTATGGATACGGGCGCTTTTTGGGTGTGTTTCTAACAGTTAGATTCCATTTTGGGGGCCATATATGGCACCCTTCTTCTCCATAGAGCTAGTTGCTTGTCCTACTCTCTCTCTGCTCCATTGTTGACTTTGAGAAGCTTCCTCTCCCTCTAATCTCTCCATGATTCTTGCTCATATTTGAGGAAAAGAGAGAGCAGATCTAGATCTACTTTATGACTAATCAAATCCCTCTTTTTGTGAGGGGGATCTACTAGATCTAAATCTTGGAAAATTTTGGTGTTCCTCCTCCTATTTGATCTTCCTATCTGATTCCCCCAATAGCTTTTGTAGATTTTGTGGAATTTGAGAGTGAAGGACTTGAGTGAAGCGGAGAGTAGCGCAGTAGGTGGGACCCGGCTGTACTTGGGTTTAGGAAGTACCCGCAACGCGTGCCAATGGGGCACGCGACTGCTATCTACATACTGGTTGCGTGTGTCTTTGCTCGCCCGCTTCCAATATATTAGGTTGACAGGCGCGTGCGAGCCAAAATATTGGCAGCGTGCCCTATTTTGGCACGCTGGTACTTTTCAAGTTAGTGGTAGCGTGCCCTATTTTGTGCACCCTACTACTATTCCCAAGATTTTCACCCCCCGGGATCAGTATCGCCTTTTTTTGGAAAAAAAATATATAAAAAAATATAGAAAATTCAAAAAATCGAATCCTTCGAGATGGTCATGTGTTATGTAATCTAGCTTGAAGGACAATTAACAAACATGAATTTTGATATATTATGCAAAATGGTGTCATTTTTCGGTAAAACGGTTTTTCTGGTTGCATACGACCTCTGATGCAAAATGCCGTTCACCGATTTTTTAGATTCCTAAAAATCGAAAAGGAAAACAGAGTTTTTTCAGGTTTTAGATTTCGGCGTAATAAAATTTAAAATCTGAAAAAATCCAAAAAATCCCTCTTTCTAGTTTCAAAATTTTCCCTCACCATCTACCCCTTCTCAACCTTATCCCCTCCTCCTCTTCCTCTTCTCCACCATCTGCCCTCCTACTCTTCCTCTTCTCCACCTTCTCCTCTCCCCCTCTTCCACTTCTCCTCCTCCCTAAAGATGAGCGCCACCTCCTCTACGGCGACGGCGACCACCTCCTCTCCAGCGACAGTGACCATCTCCTTTCCAGCAACGGTGAACGCCTCCTCTCGCCCACATTCGATGCCCTGCTCCTTCGCCCACATCCGACGCCCTGCTCCTCCGCTACATCCGTCGATGATGTTGTGCAGAGCATGCAGTTGGGAAACTCAAAGAGGAAGGTATGATGAGCACAGCAGCAGTTTTCCCTTAGTAAGAAACCAAGGTTTAATCGACCAGTAGGAGAAAGAAATAACTTATGAAGGTGTTGCTTGCTGACTTTGGCAGGGCGCACTACCGGTGTCAGCAACAACGTGGAACCTGCACACAACACAACCAAAATACTTTGCCCCAACTTACATTGAGGTTGTCAATCTCACCGGTATTGTTGAAAACAAAGGATTAGACATATAGTGTGGAAAGAGATGTTTGTTTGCAGTGAAATAAAGAGAACAGTACTTGCAGTAGATGGATTTATTAGTGTAAAAGAAAGGATCGGGGTCCATAGTTCACTAGAGGTGTCTCTCCATAAAGATGAAGAACATGCTGGGTAAACAAATTACAGCTGGGCAATTGACATAATAAAGACCATACATGACAAGATGATTACTATGAGATTCATTTGGGCAATACAACAAGATTCATAGACCGTAATCCAACTGCGTCTATGACTAATAATCCATCTTCCGGTTAGCATCCGCGCCCTTTCAGTATTAAGTTGCAAGCAATAGATTATTGCATTAAGTAAAGTCTGTAAAGTAAACAATAGAATTATTTTGGATAAAGCATTTTTGTTTTCTCCCTAGTAGCAACATCACATCTACAACCTTCGAAGTTATTGTCACTCTCCCAAATTACTAGAGGCATGAACCCACTATCGAGCATAAATACTCCCTCTTGGAGTCATAATCACATACTTGGCCAGAGCATCTACTAGCAACGGACAGTATGCAAGATCACAAATAACATATGACAAGTATATAATCAATCTCAACAATAGTATTCAATATTGATCGGATCCCAGCAAACACAACATGTAGCATTACATAAAGATGATCTTGATCATGATAGGAGCTCACAAGATCTAAACATGAAGCATAAATTGGAGAAAACAACCATTTAGCTACTGCTATAGACCCGTAGTCCAGAGATGAACTACTCACGCATCACTTCGGAGGCGGGCATGGCGATGTAGAGGCCTCCGCTGATGATCTCCCTCTCCGGCAGGGTGTCAGGAAGAGCTTCATAACCCTCCCAATCTAGGGTCGACGATGGCGGTGGCTACGGAACTTTTCGTGGATGGAGGCTCGGGTGTTCAGGTTTTTCCCGATCAGATGAATATATAGGCGGAAGGGCGAGGTCGGTGGATGCCCGAGGGGCCCACACCATACCTAGGCTTGGCCAGGGGTGGGCCACGCCTAGGGGTGGTGTGGCCACCTCCTGGCGCGTCTCCATCTCTCCTCTGGACTCCGTCTTCGTTACCGTAAATAGGAACTTCGGCTTTCGTTTCGTCCAATTCCGAGAATACTTCCTGTACAACTTTTCTAAAATACAAAAATAGCAGAAAATAGGAACTTGCACTGTGGCATATTGTCAATAGGTTAGTTCCAGAAAATGCATAAAAGTGCCACAAAAGTGTAAACAAAACATATAGAAATTGGTGTAAAACAAGCATGGAGCATCAAAAATTATAGATATGTTTACAACGTATCAGCATCCCCAAGCTTAACTCCTGCTCGTCCTCGAGTAGGTAAGTGATAACAAAAATAATTTTTGAGGTGACATGTAGCCAACACAATCTTGATCAAGTTATTGTAAAAGCATTGTGAGCTGGGATCAAAGTACTCTAAACATAGGCATGATATGATAGATATAATTCTAACAATATAACTTAGGAACTATGTTACAACATGAGTGTAAGGGTGTATTTCCCCTATGTGTGGTTTTGGTAATTAGTGACAACCCCTATGGACTAATGTTTTCATTGAGTTTATATGAAGGAATATTCCATAGGTACTACTTGTATTCCATGTGTTGGATTCAGGTATGGATGCCATGAAGATAAAGATATACCTTGTGTATTGGCATCAAGATCATCGATTTGAAGATATATATGTGATATGATCAAGAAGAAGAAATGAAGATGGAGTTCTTATGTGGAACTCAATATTATCCATGCTCTAGCTTATGTGATAAGAAATGAATGATCAAGATCTTGAGTGCTTGATTTCAAGCGAAGAATTCAAGTTATGGCTCTAAGTCGGTGTCATGATAGTCTCATAAGTTGAGCTATGGTTGACTAAGATTTAGAGCATGCAAACAAATGAAGGGTTCTTTATACAACTCAAGATAGTATGATAGTGTACGGATTCGTTGCATAGAAAACAAAAAATTTCCTACCACGAGAACGCAATCCAAGCCAAGATGCAATCTAGAAGACGGGAGCAACGAGGGGACGAACGAGACTCACCCTTGAAGATTTCCAAAGCCTACAAGATGAGGCTCTTGTTGCTGCGGTAGACGATCACTTGCTGCTTGCAAAAGCGCGTAGAAGATCTTGACGGTGCTACAATCGGGCAGCACCTCCGTACTCGGTCACACGTTCGGTGTTGCTGAAGACGACGTCCACCTCCCCGTTCCAGTGGGCAGCGGAAGTAGTAGCTCCTCCTTGAATCTGGCAGCACGATGGTGTGGTGGCGGTGGCGATGGAGATCTCCGGCGGAGCTTCGCTAAGCATTACGGGAGAGGGGGAGGAGTGGGGCGGCTAGGGTTTGGGGAGAGGGGGTGGCCGGCCTCTATGGGGTGCGGCCAGCTTGTGGCTTTGTGGTGGCCGGCCCCCTCCCCTTGGCCCCTCATTATATAGGTGGAACCCCCAAGTGTTGGACTACAAGTCTTCGAATAAGACCCCAACCCAAAACCTTCCATGTAGTAGGGAAACCTACCCAAGGTGGGACTCCCACCCAAGTGGATTCCCACCCTTCCATGAGGGGGGGGGGGTGGCCGGCCCCCTTAGGTGGAGTCCACCTTGGACTCCCCCCTCTAGGGTTGGCCGACCATGGGTGGTGGAGTCCCACCGGGACTCCACCTTCCAAAGTGAATTCTTCCGGACTTTTCTAGAACCTTCTAGAACCTTCCATAAATTCACCGGATCATTTTAAAACTTATAAAATGACTTCCTATATATGAATCTTATTCTCCGGACCATTCCGGAACTCCTCGTGATGTCCGGGATCCCATTCGAGACTTCGAACAATACTTCGAACTCCATTCCATATTCAAGTTCTACTATTACAACATCAAACCTTAAGTGTGTCACCCGCGAACTATGTGGACATGGGTGAGAACTCTCTCCGACCAATAACCAATAGCGGGATCTGGAGATCCATAATGGCTCCCACATATTCAACGATGACTTAGTGATCGAATGAACCGTTCACATACGATACCAATTCCCTTTGTCACACGATATTTTACTTGTCCGAGGTTTGATCATCGATATCACTCTATACCTTGTTCAACCTCGTCTTCTGACAAGTACTCTTTACTCGTACCGTGGTATGTGGTCTCTTATGAACTTATTCATATGCTTGCAAGACATTAGATGACATTCCACCGAGAGGGCCCAGAGTATATCTATCCGTCATCGGGATGGACAAATCCCACTGTTGATCCATATGCCTCAACTCATACTTTCCGGATACTTAATCCCACCTTTATAACCACCCATTTACGCAGTGGCGTTTGATGTAATCAAAGTACCTTTCCGGTATAAGTGATTTACATGATCTCATGGTCAAAAGGACTAGGTAACTATGTATCGAAAGCTTATAGCAAATAACTTAATGACGTGATCTTATGCTACGCTTAATTGGGTGTGTCCATTACATCATTCATATAATGATATAACCTTGTTATTAATAACATCCAATGTTCATGATTATGAAACTAATCATCTATTAATCAACAAGCTAGTTAAGAGGCTTACTAGGGACTCATTGTTGTTTACATAACACACATGTATCAATGTTTCGGTTAATACAATTATAGCATGGTATATAAACATTTATCATAAACATAAAGATATATAATAACCACTTTTATTATTGCCTCTTGGGCATATCTCCAACAGATAGAGCATGAGAAGATACAAGGTTGAGTAATACAAAGAGTGAAGAATAGATTCAATTTTGGTCAACACATGAAGCATGAAGAATGTGCCATGTGAAGTCATGTGGTATGGTAAGCCTTGTCAATTATGCTTCATGAACTAACCCATCATATATGTGCCCTCGTGTTGTCTATGTGGGTTAGGTATCTTTTCATGGGCATGCATCAAAAGTGAGATCTCATATAGCCCATGAGAGGATGACATCAAGTGTTGATCGTCATCAATGTTGAGTTGCGCAAGTTCAAGTTGAGCATCTAAAGAGGATCATTGATGCGTGTGGTTGGCACGTCCGTTGGGAACCCCAAGAGGAAGGTGTGATGCGCACAGCGGCAAGTTTCCCTCAGTAAGAAACCAAGGTTTAATCGGACCAGTAGGAGTCAAGAAGCACGTTGAAGGTTGATGGCGGCGAGATGTAGTGCGGCGCAACACCAGTGATTCCGGCGCCAACGTGGAACCTGCACAACACAACCAAGATACTTTGCCCCAACGAAACAGTGAGGTTGTCAATCTCACCGGCTTGCTGTAACAAAGAGTTAACCGTATTGTGTGGAAGATGATTGTTTGCAGAAAAACAGTAGAACAGTATTGCAGTAGATTGTATTTCAGTAAAGAGAATTGGACCGGGGTCCACAGTTCACTAGAGGTGTTTCTCCCATAAGACGAACAGCATGTTGGGTGAACAAATTACAGTTGGGCAATTGACAAATAAAGAGAGCATGACCATGCACATACATATCATGATGAGTATAGTGAGATTTAATTGGGCATTACGACAAAGTACATAGACCGTCATCCAACTGCATCTATGCCTAAAAAGTCCACCTTCAGGTTATCATCCGAACCCCCTCCAGTATTAAGTTGCTAACAACAGACAATTGCATTAAGTATTGCGCGTAATGTAACTAGTGACTACATCCTTGAACATAGCACTAATGTTTTATCCCTAGTGGCAACAGCACATCCATAACCTTAGAGGTTCTTGTCACCCCTCCAGATTCACGGAGACATGAACCCACTATCGAGCATAAATACTCCCTCTTGGAGTTACTAGCATCAACTTGGCCAGAGCATCTACTAATAACGGAGAGCATGCAAGATCATAAACAACACATAAGCATAACTTTGATAATCAACATAACAAGTATTCTCTATTCATCGGATCCCAACAAACGCAACATATAGAATTACGAGATAGACGATCTTGATCATGTTAGGCAGCTCACAAGATCCAGACAATGATAGCACAATGGGGAGAAGACAACCATCTAGCTACTGCTATGGACCCATAGTCCAGGGGTAGACTACTCACACATCACACCGGAGGCGACCATGGCGGCGTAGAGTCCTCCGAGAGATGATTCCCCTCTCGGCGGGGTGCGGAGGCGATCTCTGGATCCCCGAGATGGGATCGGCGGCGGCGGCGTCTGCGGAAGGTTTTCCGTATCGTGGTTCTCGATGCGGGGGTTTCGTCACGGAGACTTTTTATAGGCGGAAGGGCAGGTCAAGAGGCGGCACGGGGCCCCACACCACGGGGCCGCGCGGCCAAGGGGGCGCGCCGCCCTAGGGTGTGGCCCCTCCGTGGCCCCTCTTCGTCTCTCCTTCGGACTTACGGAAGCTTCGTGGAAAAATAGGCCCCTGGGCTTTGATTTCGTCCAATTCCGAGAATATTTCCTTACTAGGATTTCTGAAACCAAAAACAGCAGAAAACTTGACAAGCGGCACTTCGGCATCTTGTTAATAGGTTAGTTCCAGAAAATGCACAAATATGACATAAAGTGTGCATAAAACATGTAGATAACATCAATAATGTGGCATGGAACATAAGAAATTATCGATACGTCGGAGACGTATCAGCATCCCCAAGCGTAGTTACGCTCGTCCCGAGCGAGGTAAAACGATAACACGAGATAATTTACGGAGTGACATGCCATCATAATCTTGATCATACTATTTGTAAAGCATATGTAGTGAATGCAGCGATCGAAACAATGTATATGACATGAGTAAACAAGTGAATCATATAGCAAAGACTTTTCATGAATAGCACTTCAAGACAAGCATCAATAAGTCTTGCATAAGAGTTAACTCATAAAGCAATAATTCAAAGTAGAGATATTGAAGCAACACAAAAGAAGATTAAGTTTCAGCGGTTGCTTTCAACTTGTAACATGTATATCTCATGGATATTGTCAACATAGAGTAATATAATAAGTGCAATAAGCAAGTATGTAGGAATCAATGCACAGTTCACACAAGTGTTTGCTTCTTGAGGTGGAGAGAAATAGGTGAACTGACTCAACATTGAAAGTAAAAGAATGGTCCTCCATAGAGGAAAAGCATCGATTGCTATATTTGTGCTAGAGCTTTGATTTTGAAAACATGAAACAATTTTGTCAACGGTAGTAATAAAGCATATGCATCATGTAAATTATATCTAATAAGTTGCAAGCCTCATGCATAGCGTACTAATAGTGCCCGCACCTTGTCCTAATTAGCTTGGACTACCGGATCATCACAATGCATTGTTTTTACCAAGTGTCACAAAGGGGTACCTCTATGCCGCTTTGTACAAAGGTCTAAGGAGAAAGCTCGCATTGGATTTCTCGCTATTGATTATTCTTCGACTTAGACATCCATACCGGGACAACATAGACAACAGATAATGGACTCCTCTTTTATGCATAAGCATATAACAACAATTAATAATTTTCTCATTTGAGATTTGAGGATTATTGTCCAAAACTGAAACTTCCACCATGGAGCATGGCTTCGGTTAGCGGCCCAATGTTCTTCTCTAACATATGCATGCTTGACCATATGGTGGTAGATCTCTCTTGCTTGAGACAAGACGAACATGCATAGCAACTCACATGAAATTCAACCAATGAATAGTTGATGGCGTCCCGATAAACATGGTTATCGCACAACAAGCAACTTAATAAGAGATAAAGTGCATAATGACATATTCAATACCACAATAGTTTTTAAGCTATTTGTCCCATGAGCTATATATTGCATAGGTGAATGATGGAATTTTAAAGGTAGCACTCAAGCAATTTACTTTGGAATGGCGGAAAATACCATGTAGTATAGGTAGGTATGGTGGACACAAATGGCATAGTGGTTGGCTCAAGTATTTTGGATGCATGAGAAGTATTCCCTCTCGATACAAGGTTTAGGCTAGCAAGGCTTATTTGAAACAAACACAAGGATGAACCGGTGCAGCAAAACTCACATAAAAGACATATTGAAAACATTATAAGACTCTACACCGTCTTCCTTGTTGTTCAAACTCAATACTAGAAATTATCTAGACCTTAGAGAAACCAAATATGCAAACCAAATTTTAGCATGCTCTATGTATTTCTTCATTAATGGGTGCAAAGCATATGATGCAAGAGCTTAATCATGAGCACAACAATTGCCAAGTATCACATTACCCAAGACATTTATAGCAATTACTACATGTATCATTTTCCAATTCCAACCATATAACAATTTAACGAAGGAGAAACTTCGCCATGAATACTATGAGTAGAAACCAAGGACATACTTGTCCATATGCTACAGCGGAGCGTGTCTCTCTCCCATAAAGTGAATGCTAGGATCCATTTTATTCAAACAAAATAAAAACAAAAACAAACCGACGCTCCAAGAAAAAGCACATAAGATGTGATGGAATAAAAATATAGTTTCATGGGAGGAACCTGATAATGTTGTCGATGAAGAAGGGGATGCCTTGGGCATCCCCAAGCTTAGACGCTTGAGTCTTCTTGATATATGCAGGGGTGAACCACCGGGTGCATCCCCAAGCTTAGAGCTTTCACTCTCCTTGATCATGTTGCATCATACTCCTCTCTTGATCCTTGAAAACTTCCTCCACACCAAACTCGAAACAACTCATTAGAGGGTTAGTGCACATTATAAATTGACATATTCAGAGGTGACACAATCATTCTTAACACTTCTGGACATTGTATAATGCTACTGGACATTAATGGATCAAAGAAATTCATCCAACATAGCGAAAGAGGCAATGCGAAATAAAAGGCAGAATCTGTCAAAACAGAACAGTTCGTATTGACGAATTTTAAAATGGCACCAGACTTGCTCAAATGAAAATGCTCAAATTGAATGAAAGTTGCGTACATATCTGAGGATCATGCATGTAAATTGGCTTAATTTTCTGAGTTACCTACAGGGAGGTGGACCCAGATTCGTGACAGCAAAGAAATCTGGAACTGTGCAGTAATCCAAATCTAGTACTTACTTTTCTATCAACGGCTTAACTTGGCACAACAAAACACAAAACTAAGATAAGGAGAGGTTGCTACAGTAGTAAACAACTTCCAAGACACAAAATAAAAACAAAGTACTGTAGGTAAAAACATGGGTTGTCTCCCATAAGCGCTTTTCTTTAACGCCTTTCAGCTAGGCGCAGAAAGTGTGTATCAAGTATTATCAAGAGGTGGTACTTCGTTATCATGAGCTCCCCCATCCATAGTAGTACTAAGGGCTTTATCAATTTTAGGCCTATAATAATACTTCTTTGGTCTAGGCACTTTAGAGACATACATAAACTTTTGCTCCTTACCCACATAAGCTTTCTCCTTATATTTAAGAGAAGAAAATGTTGAACCCAAGGTTCCCATAGCTTTTTCAAGTTCGTCAATCCTATTGATTTGATCATCATGGACAGCATTAGTTCCTAGGACACTGATTCTTTCATCAATTCCTCCTAAGGATTTATCAAGTTCATCAGTTTTATCAAGTAATATTTCCAATTTAGCTTCAATGCATGGAAAATTTTTCTCTATGGTTTCCAATTTTTTCATAACATCTTCAAGAGAAATTTCAGTTTTAACTTTATCAACAGGGGGTATTCCAAATAAGCTCTCAATAATGCAACTAGCTTCTAATGCAGGAGTACTTAGGAAGTCACCTTTTGCGAGACTATCAAGAACATATCTATTCCAGCTAGAGATACCAACATAAAAATTCCTGAGTAAAATAATGGTGGAGTGCTTCTTAGTGCATCTATTATGAGCATCGCTAATTCTATACCAAGCATCTCTCAAACATTCTCCCCCTCGTTGCTTAAACGTGCGAACTTCAACTTCAGGATTACTCATTTTAGTAAAAGTAAATAAAGCAAACTAGATAAAGTAAATGCAAGTAAACTAATTTTTTTTGTGTTTTTGATATAGCAAACAAGATAGCAAATAAAGTAAAACTAGCAACTAATTTTTTTGTATTTTGATTTAGTGCAGCAAACAAAGTAGTAAATAAAACTAAGCAAGACAAAAACAAAGTAAAGAGATTGAGAAGTGGAGACTCCCCTTGCAGCGTGTCTTGATCTCCCCGGCAACGGCGCCAGAAATTTGCTTGATGCGTGTGGTTGGCACGTCCGTTGGGAACCCCAAGAGGAAGGTGTGATGCGCACAGCGGCAAGTTTCCCTCAGTAAGAAACCAAGGTTTAATCGGACCAGTAGGAGTCAAGAAGCACGTTGAAGGTTGATGGCGGCGAGATGTAGTGCGGCGCAACACCAGTGATTCCGGCGCCAACGTGGAACCTGCACAACACAACCAAGATACTTTGCCCCAACGAAACAGTGAGGTTGTCAATCTCACCGGCTTGCTGTAACAAAGAGTTAACCGTATTGTGTGGAAGATGATTGTTTGCGAGAAAAACAGTAGAAACGATGTGCAGTAGATTGTATTTCAGTAAAGAGAATTGGACCGGGGGTCCACAGTTCACTAGAGGTGTTTCTCCCATAAGACGAACAGCATGTTGGGTGAACAAATTACAGTTGGGCAATTGACAAATAAAGAGAGCATGACCATGCACATACATATCATGATGAGTATAGTGAGATTTAATTGGGCATTACGACAAAGTACATAGACCGTCATCCAAGCTGCATCTATGCCTAAAAAGTCCACCTTCGGGTTATCATCCGAACCCCCTCCAGTCTTAAGTTGCTAACAACAGACAATTGCTTTAAGTAGTGCGCGTAATGTAACTAGTGACTACATCCTTGAACATAGCACTAATGTTTTCTCCCTAGTGGCTACTGCACATCCATAACCTTAGAGGTTCTTGTCACCCCTCAGTTCACGGAGACATGAACCCACTATCGAGCATAAATACTCCCTCTTGGAGTTACTAGCATCAACTTGGCCAGAGCATCTACTAATAACGGAGAGCATGCAAGATCATAAACAACACATAAGCATAACTTTGATAATCAACATAACAAGTATTCTCTATTCATCGGATCCCAACAAACGCAACATATAGAATTACAGATAGACGATCTTGATCATGTTAGGCAGCTCACAAGATCCGACAATGATAGCACAATGGGGAGAAGACAACCATCTAGCTACTGCTATGGACCCATAGTCCAGGGGTAGACTACTCACACATCACACCGGAGGCGACCATGGCGGCGTAGAGTCCTCCGGGAGATGATTCCCCTCTCGGCAGGTGCCGGAGGCGATCTCTGGATCCCCCGAGATGGGATCGGCGGCGGCGGCGTCTGCGGAAGGTTTTCCGTATCGGGGTTCTCGGTACTGGGGGTTTCGTCACGGAGACTTTTTATAGGCGGAAGGGCAGGTCAAGAGGCGGCACGGGGGCCCCACACCACAGGGCCGCGCGGCTAAGGGGGGGGGGCCGCGCCGCCCTAGGGTGTGGCCCCTCCGTGGCCCCTCTTCGTCTCTCCTTCGGACTTCTGGAAGCTTCATGGAAAAATAGGCCCCTGGGCTTTGATTTCGTCCAATTCCGAGAATATTTCCTTACTAGGATTTCTGAAACCAAAAACAGCAGAAAACAGCAACTGGCACTTCGGCATCTTGTTAATAGGTTAGTTCCAGAAAATGCACAAATATGACATAAAGTGTGCATAAAACATGTAGATAACATCAATAATGTGGCATGGAACATAAGAAATTATCGATACGTCGGAGACGTATCAATCATATACTTTAAGTTTGCCATCCATTTGGTGATAATGGACATGTGAAGATGTGCATAAATGGAGCTTTCCCATCATGATGTATGGGGAAGCATTTGTGAGTCTTCACGAAGTAACGATGATCAAGTGAGACATTCCGGCTTGAGTGGAGCTTGAAGAGTTATTATCAAGATCAAGCGGGATGCGCAAGGCAAAGGTATGGCCTTGCTAGGTTTTCCTTTTACCGGTCACAAGGTGGTTGTTGGAAGACCGGGTTATAGGATAGATAGCCGCACTATCAAGAGGGGCTTTCGGTTGGGTAACTTGATCACATCGTCTTAGGGAGCTCAATCCTTTGCATACTTTGCATATCCCTATTAATTCTTGGTGTTTCTCTGTGTGAGGTTCTTGAGCTTGTCGCTAGTTTTACAACAAGTCCAAGTTCATCAAAAATGGAATCCGCATGCGTCTTCTATTGCGTTTTCGAGTTTGGGTGACTTCATCGTTTCTTAACGGTGGGAGATGATGACCCACAAGTATAGGGGATCACAACAGTCTTCGAGGGAAGTAAAACCCAATTTATTGATTCGACACAAGGGGAGCCAAAGAATATTTGTCAGCCTTAACAGCGGAGTTGTCAATTCAGCTGCACCTGGAAACAGACTTGCTCGCAAGAGTTTATCAGTAGCAACAGTTTTATAGCAGTAGCAGTAGTGAAATATAAGCAGCAGTGTAACAAAGACAGCAGTAGTGATTATAGTAAACAGCAGGATTAAAATACTGTAGGCACAAGGATGGATGAACGGGCGCTGCATGGATGAGAGAACTCATGTAACAATCAAGGCAGGGCATTTGCAGATAGTAATAAAACAGTATCCAAGTACTAAACAACTATAGGCATGTGTTCCGTATATAGTCGTACGTGCTCGCAATGAGAAACTTGCACAACATCTTTTGTCCTACCAGCCGGTGGCAGCCGGGCCTCTAGGGAATCTACTGGTAATTAAGGTACTCCTTTTAATAGAGCACCGGAGCAAAGCATTAACACTCCGTGAACACATGTGATCCTCATATCACCGCCTTCCTCTCCGGTTGTCCCAATTTCTATCACTTTGGGGCCTCGGGTTCCGGACAGCAATATGTGTATACAACTTGCAGGTAAGATCATAAAACAATGATTATCATCATGAATCAATAACATGTTCAGATCTGAGATCATGGCACTCGGGCCCTAGTGACAAGCATTAAGCATAACAAGTTGCAACAATATCATAAAAGTACCAACAACGGATACTAGGCACTATGCCCTAACAATCTTATGCTATTACATGAACAATCTCATCCAATCCCTACCATCCCCTTCAGCCTACATCGGGGGAATTACTCACACATGGTTGGGGAAAACATGGATGGTTGATGGAGAGGCGTCGGTGGTGATGATGGCGATGATCTCCTCCAATTCCCCGTCCCGGCGGAGTGCCAGAACGGAGTTTCTGGTCCCGAGACGGAGTTTCGCGATGGCGACGGAGTTCTGGATATCTTCTGGCAATTTCGTCGAACCCCCTCGCGTTTTTAGGTCGAAAGGCTTAAGTAGTCCAGAGGGGAGCGTCGGGGGGTGGCCGAGGCACCGCCACCATAGGCCGGCGTGGCCCAGGGGCCCATCACGCTGCCTTGTGGCGTGGGCGCCTCGTGTCCCCCCTCCGTCTCGTCTTCTGGCTCCGTCAATCTTCTATGAAAATAGGCCCATTGCAATTATTCCTGGGGATTTTCCTGAAAGTTGAGTTTCTGCACAAAAATAGGACACCAGGGCAATTCTGCTGAAAACTGCGTTAGTCCGTGTTAGTTGTATCCAAAATACACAAATTAGAGGCAAAACAATAGCAAAAGTGTTCGGGAAAGTAGATACATTTTGGACGTATTAACTCCCCCAAGCTTAGCTTATTGCTTGTCCTCAAGCAATTCAGTTAACAACTGAGTGCGATAAAAGAACTTTCACGAACACATTTGTTCATATGATGTAAATATTCTCATGATATGGACAAGTACTTAGGCAATTCATAATAAGATACATGCAAATAAAGTCATCTAATGGTTATGTCAATCATGAAATAGATACCAACAAACTAATAATAAGCATCATGGATCATGTCTATCAGCAGGATTGCAATGTTCATAAAAAGATATGATATAGTGGTATCTCGCTTGCCCGTATTTGTACAGCAAAACATAAATGCCCAGACACCTTTGAAGTTCATGGAAAGACTAGAAGTAAAGATTATCAAAGATAAAAGCATCAAAGCTATACCACAGTTAACTATATTTTGGGAAAAGCATATTATACTAAGAATGACAGTTGTGCTCTCAAGAGGGTGCTCAAAGAAAGGATGGTGACTCAACATAAAAGTAAAAGATTGGCCCTTCACAGAGGGAAGCAGGGATTAACATGCGCTAGAGCTTTTCATTTTTAAAACAGGAGTAAAATTATTTTGAGAGGTGTTTGTTGTTGTCAACGAATGGTAGTGGGCACTCTAACTACCTCGTCAACCAGACTTTCAAGAGCGGCTCCCATGAAGGACGTTATCTCTACCAGCAAGGTAAATCATCCTTCTTCTCTTTTGTTTACTGATACGTCTCCGACGTATCGATAATTTCTTATGTTCCATGCCACATTATTGATGATATCTACATGTTTTATGCACACTTTATGTCATTATTATGCGTTTTCCGGAACTAACCTATTGACGAGATGCCGAAGGGCCGATTCTTTGTTTTACTGCTATTTTTGGTTTCAGAAATCCTAGTAAGGAAATATTCTCGGAATCGGACGAAATCAACGCCCAGCATCCTATTTTTCCACGAAGCTTCCAGAACACCCGAGAGTCGCCAGAGGGGAGCCCTGGTGGGCCCAGGAGGTAGGCCGGCGCAGCCCAGGCCCTGGCCGCGCCGCCCTATCATCTCACCGCCTCTTCGACCCTCTGACGCCGCCTCTTCGCCTATTTAAGCCCCCTCGACCTAAAACCTCGAGACGGAAAAAGCCACGGTACGAGAAACCTTCCAGAGCTGCCGCCATCGCGAAGCCAAGATCTGGGGGACATGACTCTCTGTTCCGGCACGTCGCCGGGACGGGGAAGTGCCCCCGAAAGGCTTCTCCATCGACACCACCGCCATCTTCATCAACGCTGCTGTCTCCCATGAGGAGGGAGTAGTTCTCCATCGAGGCTCGGGGCTGTACCGGTAGCTATGTGGTTAATCTCTCTCCTATGTACTTCAATACAATAATCTCATGAGCTGCCTTATATGATTGAGATTCATATGATGATGCTTGTAATCTAGATGTCATTATGCTAGTCAAGTGGATTTTACTTATGTGATCTCCGGAGACTCCTTGTCCCACGTATGTAAAGGTGACAGTGTGTGCACCATGTGGGTCTCTTAGGCTATATTTCACAGAATACTTATTCACTGTTATGAATGGCATAGTGAAGTGCTTATTTATATCTCTTTATGATTGCAATGTGTTTTGTATCACAATTTATCTGTGTGCTACTCTAGTGATGTTATTAAACTAGTTTATTCCTCCTGCACGGTGTAATGGTGACAGTGTGTGCATCGTGTTAGTACTTGGCGTAGGCTATGATTGTGATCTCTTGTAGATTATGAAGTTAACTATTGCTATGATAGTATTGATGTGATCTATGCCTCCTTTTGTAGCGTGAAGGTGACAGTGTGCATGCTATGTTAGTACTTGGTTTGGTTATGTTGATCTGTCATGCACTCTAAGGTTATTTAAATATGAACATCGAATATTGTGGAGCTTGTTAACTCCGGCATTGAGGGTTCGTGTAATCCTACACAGTTAATGGTGTTCATCATCCAACAAGAGGGTGTAGAGTCTAGCATCTATCTATTTATTCTGTTATGTGATCAATGTTGAGAGTGTCCACTAGTGAAAGTATGATCCCTAGACCTTGTTCCTAAATACTGCTATTGCTGCTTGTTTACTGTTCTACTGCATCTGTACTATCCGCAATATTACCACCATCGACTACACGCCAGCAAGCACTTTTCTGGTGCCGTTACTACTGCTCATATACATTCATACCACCTGTATTTCACTATCTCTTCGCCGAACTAGTGCACCTATTAGGTGTGTTGGGGACACAAGAGACTTCTTGCTTTGTGGTTGCAGGGTTGCATGAGAGGGATATCTTTGACCTCTTCCTCCCTGAGATCGATAAACCTTGGGTGATCCACTTAAGGGAAACTTGCTGCTGTTCTACAAACCTCTGCTCTTGGAGGCCCAACACTGTCTACAAGAATAGAAGCTTCCGTAGACATCATTTACACACGTACTTTAGTTTCATTATGGATGACACTCCCCCCAACCTTTGCTTACACAAGCCATGGCTAACCGAATCCTCGGGTGCCTTCCAACATTCACATTCCATGGAGGAGTGTCTATTTGCAAATTAAGTTGCTTACTGATAAATCAGGGCAAAACATATGAAGAGAATTATTGAGGAAAGTTAATTAGTTGGGGCTGGGAACCCCGTTGCCAGCTCTTTTGCAAAATTATTGGATAAGAGGATGTGCCACTAGTCCATTGATGAAAGTCTGTCACGAGTAAATGACAAGGTTGAAAGATAAACACCACATACTTCCTCATGAGCTATAAAACATCGACACAAATTGAGAAGTATTTTGAAGGTTTAAAGGTAGCACATGAGAATTTACTTGGAATGGTTTGAAATGCCATGCATAGGTACTTATGGTGGACACTTTGAAATAACTTGGTTTTCAGGGGTTTGGAAGCACGAGCAGCATTCCCGCTTAGTACAAGTGAAGGCTAGCAATAGACCGGGAAGCGACAATCAAGAGAGCAATAACTGTCATAATCATGCTTGCGACAAAATAAATTAACAGAGGCATAAGAGTGATACAAGAACTCTGAGGCAAAGTAAATCATCGAGGCTTAATTGACTCTTGTTCAGTCATATGCATGCGTGAGCATGTGTCAAGTCGATTCAAATGAATTATTCAGAGGAGGATACCACAATGTCATACCTATCTATGAATAAAACAATGCAAGCAAATATTTATGACATGCTACTCATATTAATAAATTGGAGCTAAACATGAGAGATCATGAACTACTAGACTTCCATTAAATGACATATACCTCACATGAACCAACTAAGCATGCTCACATGGATGAGTATATGTACAAAAATGAAAACAAATAAAGTTCATACCAGCCTTTCACCACAGTCGAGTTGTCGTAGATCGTCATTATTGCCTTTCACTTGTGTAGCTTGAATAATATGGAATGAAAACCAAGCTCCAGCCACCGGAGACCGCTGAACTCCATAATAAACTTTACAAAACCAAAGAAGAACAAAAAATATTTTTGGTGTTTTCGAATTGAAAACAAGAACAAAAGGAAACAGGCAAACAAAGCAAAATCTTTTTGGATTTTCTTATTGCAAACTAGCAATAGTAAATAAAGCAAAATAGGAACAAGAAACCAAAATAAACAAATGGTGAAGAGAAACAACAGAAATACTTTTGGTCTTTTTGTGTTTTAGAAAAGTAACAAAGCAAAAACAAGAGAATGAAAACTAAAAGGGCCACATAAACATAAAGTAGCAGAAATTCGTCAAACTTGACAGCAGTACAGTAATCATTTTTTACGAAAATCTTAAGCTGTTCAACTCGAAAAGTGGTCAACTATGAAAGTTAGATAATAACCTGGGGAACATGCACCAAAATTGGCTTCTCAAAATAACGTTCTGGCTGTTTTTAGGAATTTTTTTAGTATCAGTCCAGAATCTGTTTTTAGACAGCACTTCCCCAAATATCATCTCCCTCATATTAGAGACCACCTTAAGAAGCAAAACAAATATGTACAAGTATCCGGAAATTGTAATATGCAATGAATGAGTGATGCCGGCATACCTCCCCCCAAGCTTAGGCTTTTGGCCTAAGTGGAGATCAATCCCACGGTGCCCATGAGGTGGCACCTCCGTAGTATGATGAAGAAGGATCCTGTTCTTGGTATGTGCTGGAAGACGCACCAGGATACATGACGGTGTACCCGTAGGAGGGCTCGGCGTCCTCGGAGTCGTGCTGCTGGTGGAAACCACGTATCCTCAGCTGCTCATCCACCCCCTCCTTGGAGCGCGACCACGGTCTTCTGCGAACACTGAACAAATCGGCCTACGGCAAAGGGATTTCCCTCTCATCCCCGTCAATAAACAACATTTTATAGACAATATTTTCTAAACTAGAGTCAGTTGTGACAAATTGGTGACTCTTCATAGCAGCAATATCAAGCCTAAAGGAGTTAGTTTCTCATCACTAGGATCAAGAGGAAGATCTAGATATGCAACAATACGCGAGGCAACAATTCCTCCAAAAATAGGTCCCTTATTAGCTAAGCGACGAGCAATGAGAGCACCAAGATGATAAGGTGTACTTCCAGTAAGTGCAGCAACTAGAAAAGCAAGATGATAACTAGAGATGTTGCTAGTGTTCTCCCTACCAAGAATGCTAGTAGCAAGATAGTAAGTGAAATATCTAATGGCAGGGAGTTGAATGTTCCTTATCTTGCCGCGCTGAATGGTGCGGCTATCATCGTTGGTAACTTCTCGATAGAGTTCCATCAGAGCTTTGGGACTGTTCTCGATCTTCTTCGCTGTACCTACAGGAGTAATATCCAATGCAGTACAAAAATCCTTCAACTTCATAGTAACAGGCATGTCATAAATCCTAAATTTAACTGATGGTGAGAAGTGTGCGTTGTTGAATTTAAAGCTTTCAACAAAGATTTTAGTTAGCCTGTAGTATTGACTACTCTCATCTTCCATATAGGTAGATAAGTCCACATTATTGATGAGGAACAAGAAGTCATCAAGTAGCCCTGCATTATGCAAAAAGTCATAGCATGAAAATGATGAAGCACTAGGAACTCCATTATCCTCTTCAACTTCGAAACTCGGTGCAATGACATCCTCATCATAGGATTGTCTAACTCGAGTGGCTGCACTTGAGGCCTCCACGTGCTTGTCGTATCCCTTTCGAACACTTCTCCAAAGGTGTGCTTATACATCTTCCTTTTCTGAAAACAAACATTATAAAAGTTGATTTTGAGACATATAAATGAGGGAAACAACTATAGGAACTTGATAGAGTACTAAACATGCATCAAAACTAATTTTTACAACTTAGAACAAGCATGCAAGCTCACTTAATATGTCACCTACAGCAGCAAAATACTCAAGATATACTCAACCAAACAAAATTCTATTTGGATAATCGGAGGAGTCACATACCGGAGAGCAAATGTGCCAAATTTCAGACAGAAATCTGGGCTGAGCAAAGAGATCGAGAAATCCTGAGATCTTGGGCGAAAACGCGAGTGAGAACGAACTGGTACGAGTTTTTTTTTCGGGAAAGAGAGTGGAGTGAGTGGAAGGGATGATTAAGTGGGGCCAGGAGGGGCCCTCACCACAGGGTGGCGCGCCCCCCTCCTTGGCCGTGCTGGCACATGGGGGGCAGCCCTGGAGTGCCCCACTGGTCAGCCCCAGGCACTCCCAGGTTGCATTTCGAAAAATAAGACCAACGGTATAATTTTTGTAAATTTTTGAAAACTTTGAAAAATGCACATTTCTGGGTGTTAAAATTACTATTTCAGGACAGAAAAAGATTTTCAAACTTCTAAACAACTAAAGCATCTTGCAAAACAAGTAGTACTACATCAAGTAAAACAAGTGGGGAAAGAAAGAAATGTCGTTTAGCTCTTCCATGCATATAAAATGTACTTGTTAACAAGGTTGATCAAGTCTTGCCACCAAATAAATTTTACATGACATAAGAAGAAATAAACCTCAAATCAATCATGTTACCTTATATTGTATTGATATGGATCCAATCATAATATTTTGATATCCTTGTTTAGGCTCATATATAGGACAATCAATAACTCCCACTTTGATAGTTCTCAAATTAGAAATCGTATTAACTCCACATACTTTATCAATCCTCTTGGGAAAATAAACAGTATGCTCCTTGTCATCAACATTGAAAGTAACTTTTCCTTTATTGCAATCAATAACAGCCCCTGCAGTGTTAAGAAAAGGTCTTCCAAGAATAATAGACATATTATCATCTTCAGGCATTTCCAACACAACAAAATCAGTTAATATCAAGCAATTATTAGTAACTTGAACAGGAACATCCTCACATATACTAACAGGAATAGCGGTAGATTTATCAGCCATTTGCAAAGATATATTAGTTGGTATCAACTTATCTAAATAAAGTCTCTTGTAAAGAGAAAAAGGCATAACACTAATTCCTGCTCCCAAATCACATAGAGCAGTTCTAACATAATTATTCTTGATGGAACAAGGAATAGTCGGTATGCCTGGGTCGCCCAGCTTCTTTGGAACTTTGCCACTGAAAGAGTAATTAGCAAGCATAGTGGAAATCTCCTCATTAGGAATTTTCCTTTTGTTAGAGACAATATCTTTCATATACTTTGTATAAGGAGGCAATTTAATAGCATCAGTCAAAGGGATTTGTAGGAACAAAGGTTTCATCCAATCACAAAATTTATTATAGTGTTCTTCCTACTTTGATTTTAATTTCTTAGCAGGAAAAGGCATTTGCTTTTGAACCCAAGGTTCCCTTTCATTACCATGTTTCTTAGCAATAAAATCTTCTCTAGTGTACTTTTTATTTTTAGCATGCTTTTCAGGTTCATCTTCAACCTCTTCTTTATCAGAAGCATCATTCTTATCATTATCTTTATCATGTTCATTACCACTTTCAGTTTCAGCATCAAAAATAGAAATACTATTAGGATCAGGGGATTCTACAACAGTTTTATGTTTCTTCTTCTTTTTCTTAGAAGGAGCACTAATTTCTTTAGTTTGTTGAGAATCTTGTTCAACTCTTTTGGGATGCCCCTCAGGATATAGAGGATCCTGAGTAGAAACACCGCCTCTAGTTGTTACTTCATAAGCATGTTTTTCTTTAGAACTATTTTTTAACAAGTCATTTTGCACTTTAGTGAGTTGATCAATTTGAGTTTGAACCATATGAAAATTTTTAACAAGCATCTTAACATCGTTGGAGATTCTCTCCACAATATCATGCAATTTACTAATAGCGTGAGAATTTTCCATTAAATGATTCTCTACTCTCATATTAAAATTATCTTTCTTAACAACATAATTATCAAACTCATCTAAACATTGATCAGGAGGTTTTGAGTAAGGAATATCTTCTTTATCAAAGCTTTGAAGAGAATGTACCTCAATCGTGGATGAAGGAGGATTTATCTTACATAAATCTTCTATGGGAGGTAAATTCTTCACATCTTCAGATTTAATACCTTTCTCCTTAAGAGATTTCTTGGCTTCCCTCATATCTTCATCATTTAATTTAATCATACCCCTCTTTTTCAATATTGGCGTTGGGGTTGGTTCAGGTGTAGTCCAATCATCATGATTTCGGCATATTTTAGCCAATATTTCTTCAGCTTCGTCTGGAGTTCTTTTCCTGAAAACACAACCAGCACAACTGTCCAGGTATGCCCTAGACTCAATGGTTAGTCCACTATAAAATATATCAAGTAAGTCATGCTTTTCCAGATCATGTCCAGGCCGAGCTCTGATAAGAGAGCAAAACCTTGCCCAAGCTTCAGGCAATTTATCTCCATCTTCCTGGTCAAAACTATAAATTTTCAGTAGAACAATATGTCGAGCACTTGCAGGAAAGTATTTTCGAAAGAAAACATCAAGTAAACCAGTTGGACTATCAATAGAATCAGGAGGCAAACTATTATACCAAGTTTTAGCATCATCCTTTAATGAGAAAGGAAAAAATTTAGCAACGAAATAAGTACGCTTCTTGATATCATCAGAAAACAGGCTACTCAAAGTAGAAAGCTCATTCATGTGTTCTACAACACTTTCTTTTTCAGTAACACAAAAAGGTGTTTTCTCAACAATAGATATATGAGATAAATCAAGAGAAAAATCATAATCCTTATCCTTAATGTTTATAGGAGATGTGGCAAATTTAGGATCAGGAGACAGTTTATATCTAAAAGCACGTTGTGCAAGAAGCTTTTTAATGTTACTTGCATCAGTAGTAGCATTACATTTATCAATAAAATCATCATCAAGTTTCACATAATCTTCATCAAGATCATCACTAGAGTACTCAACAGACTCAGGTGAATTAATAGGTGTAACAGTATTTTCATTAGGAATTTCAGTATTTTCAATTTGTCTAGACCTAGCAATTGTAGCATCTAGAAAAGGACCTAACGAACCATCACCATCAAGCACAGTAGAAGCATCATTGAAATTATAAGAGGAATTTTCAGATTCAGCAGAAGTACCAGCATGCGAAGCTTGTGGTGGTGAAACAAGTTGACTTATCACAGATGGTGAATCAAGAGCAGCAGAGGTACTCAGAGTTGTACCTTTTCTTGTAGTGGATGGTAATATGGCGACTTTAGTATCGCGAGGTTTACCCATAATGGAGGATTTGCAGCGAACAATATCAATCCAGGTGAACTTGCAAATAAAGCTATGCTCCCCGGCAACGGCGCCAGAAAATAGTCTTGATGACCCACAAGTATAGGGAATCGCAATAGTCTTCGAGGGAAGTAAAACCCAATTTATTGATTCGACACAAGGGGAGCCAAAGAATATTTGTAAGCCTTAACAGCGGAGTTATCAATTCAGATGCACCTGGAAACAGACTTGCTCGCAAGAGTTTATCAGTAGCAACAGTTTTATAGCAGTAGCAGTAGTGAAATATAAGCAGCAGTGTAACAAAGACAGCAGTAGTGATTATAGTAAACAGCAGGATTAAAATATTGTAGGCACATGGATGGATGAACGGGCGCTGCATGGATGAGAGAACTCATGTAACAATCAAGGCAGGGCATTTGCAGATAGTAATAAAACAGTATCCAAGTACTAAACAACCATAGGCATGTGTTCCGTATATAGTCGTACGTGCTCGCAATGAGAAACTTGCACAACATCTTTTGTCCTACCAGCCGGTGGCAGCCGGGCCTCTAGAGAATCTACTGGTAATTAAGGTACTCCTTTTAATAGAGCACCGGAGCAAAGCATTAACACTCCGTGAACACATGTGATCCTCATATCACCACCTTCCTCTCTGGTTGTCCCAATTTCTGTCACTTTGGGGCCTCGGTTTCCGGACAGCAATATGTGTATACAACTTGCAGGTAAGATCATAAAACAATGATTATCATCATGAATCAATAACATGTTCAGATCTGAGATCATGGCACTCGGGCCCTAGTGACAAGCATTAAGCATAACAAGTTGCAACAATATCATAAAAGTACCAACAACGGATACTAGGCACTATGCCCTAACAATCTTATGCTATTACATGAACAATCTCATCCAATCCCTACCATCCCCTTCAGCCTACAGCGGGGGAATTACTCACACATGGTTGGGGGAAACATTGATGGTTGATGGAGAGGCGTCGGTGGTGATGATGGCGATGATCTCCTCCAATTCCCCGTCCCGGCGGAGTGCCAGAACGGAGTTTCTGGTCCCGAGACGGAGTTTCGCGATGGCAGCGGAGTTCTGGATGTCTTCTGGCAATTTCGTCGAACCCCCTCGCGTTTTTAGGTCGAAAGGCTTAAGTAGTCCAGAGGGGAACGTCGGGGGGTGGCCGAGGCGCCGCCACCATAGGCCGGCGCGGCCCAGGGGCCCACCGCGCCGCCTTTTAGCGTGGGCGCCTCGTGGCCCCCCTCCGTCTCGTCTTCTGGCTCCGTCAATCTTCTATGAAAATAGGCCAATTGCAATTATTCCCGGGGATTTTCCTGAAAGTTGAGTTTCTGCACAAAAATAGGACACCAGGGCAATTCTGCTGAAAACAGCGTTAGTCCGTGTTAGTTGTATCCAAAATACACAAATTAGAGGCAAAACAATAGAAAAAGTGTTCAGGAAAGTAGATACGTTTTGGACGTATCAGGAGACTCCCTCTCTATAATCGTCTAAAATATTCTGTGAGGGGTTATATCTGTCGTTATCTTTCCAACAAAATTGGTTTCATGTCAATCGGAGTTTGGGAGCATTTTCTATTTTAAAGAAAAAAAAAGGTTTTTCAGGGGTCCCGAAATCTGGTCTCTGGACCGGCCTGCTGAGTGCTGCAGCCGGCTAGTCCGGCACACAGTTCGGCATGCCGAGTGCTGCTACCGGGTGGGCCGGCATCTGGCTTGGCCCACCGGGTGTGGTGCCGACCGGCCCAGCCTCCTGTTCAGCCCGGCCTCTGCCCGGCCTGCCGGGTGGTGCTGCCGGGTGGCCCGGGCCATGGCCAGGCCTGCCGAGTGTGCTGCCGATTGCCCGGCACTTGGTCCGGCCCTGCCGAGCTGTATGCCGGGTTGCCCGACTGTCTGCCCATTTTTCTCACCCAATGGTTATATTTTTGCCTAGACTATAAATAGGCCTTCTTCCACCTTGGGCTGGGCAGTTCTTACACACTTTCTCTCTTCAACTGTTGACTTTGAAGAACTTGCCCTATCTCTTGATTCCCCCCATGATTCTTGCTCATTCTTGAGGGATCTAAGAGAGGAGATCTAGATCTACAACTCCACCAATCCATTCCTCCTCTTTGTGAGGGGATCTCTTGGGATCTAGATCTTGGAGTCATTTGTTGATTTCCTCTTTGTTCTTCCTCTCTAATCTCATCCTAGCATTTGTTGCTTTGGTGGGATTTGAGTGTGAAGGATTTGAACACCTTTGGTGTTCTTTATTTGCATCATTGCATAGTGTTGAGCTCTCCACCACGATTAGTTCGAGTGAGAGACCGTGAGCTTGTTACTCTTGGAGGGATACCTCCTAGTTGGCTTGGCGGTTGGTGCTCCAGTGATCTCTTCAAGGAAGATTGTGAAGAGACTAGGGCTTCTCCTTCGTGGAGCTTGTGAAGTGGTTTTGGAGCTTGCCATCTCCGGAGTGGTGGAAAAGCTAACCATAAGGAAAGGGCGATTATCGTTCATGGGTTTGGCTCGGAGAAGAAGGTGAGCCTTTGTGGCATTGGGAAATCCTTCGTAGGATCCCCCACCTCTCCAAACGTGACGTACCTTCTTGCAAAGGAAGGGAACACGGGAATACATATTCGTCTCCGCGTGCCTCGGTTATTTCTATACCCGAGTTTACTTTCCTTGTGATACCCATTGAGCTTGAAGTATCTATTATATCTTGCTATTACTTGTTGTTCATATATATATATATATATATATATATATATATATATATATATATATATATATATATATATATATATATATATATATATATTGTGCCTACCTTGCTTAGCTCTAGTTGTTGTTGTTGCACTTAGTTGAGCCTAGCATATTTAGAGTTTGTGGTTGTAAATTAAACGTTAGTTTAATTCCGTATTCTTACAAGCCAAATCCTTTCAATGAGAAGTAACTCAAACAAAAGATCATGAATAATAGTGAACTGAAAGCAACTGTTTGTTTTTGAGCATAGAGAAAACATAGCAACGTGGTATTCAGCTTGTCCATCATGGAATAGCAAAACATAAATGTCAGGACACCTTTAAAGTTCAAAGGGTGACTAGATACAAGTAATATGAGAACAAACAATAACAGAATCATGAATCAATCAATAATAAATTTTGGGACTATGCACATTATACTCAGAATGACAACTATGCTCTCTTAATTGGTGCATAAAGTTAGACGATGAAGCTTCAACTAAAATTAAAAGAAAGGCCATGCGTAGAGGGAAGCAAGATTATTCATGTGTTAGAGCTTTTTATTTTGAATAAAATAGAGGTGTTGAAAATATACTTTGAGACGTATGTATGTCTATGTCAACGAATGACATCAAATAATCTATCATCCATTCATTTTTAATGGCTTAAAGATCGGCTCCCATAGAGAGAACAATAAAGTTCCTCTTCCCCTTTGTTTGAACAAGCTAAGTTCATGATTTCTCAAGTACATAGTGTTAGGAGATTTTGATTATTCATTTAATTTATATTTTAGTGGGATGGGCACCCGCTTGCCTGCTCTTTTTTGCAATATTAAGGACTAGTTCATTATGCATGCTAGTCAAGGTGTGAAGCCAAAATAAACATGAAAGAGATAATAAAGCATTCAACACTTGCTCATGAGCTAAAACAAGAACACAAAACAGGTAATAATTTTTAAGGTTTAAAGGTAGCACACAAGCAATTCACTTTGGAGTGGTGGTGAAATACCACATATAGGTAGGTATGATGGAAAAAATTGACAAACTTTGTTTTTAGAAGTTGGATGCACGAGTAGAGCTCATACTCAGTAGATGTGAAGGCTAGCAAAAAACTAGGAGCGACCAACTAAAAGAGCAATAATGGTCATAATCATGCATAGTGACAAAACATTATTAATCAAAGCATATAGTGATATTACAAATCAAAAACTAAATGATCTTAGAGGCTTGAGGTGACTGGTTTGTACTCATAACAAGGTGTAAGCATGTGCCAAGTCAACCCAATAAAGCATCAAATGAGAATACCATAATATTATGCTTTTGTATGATGGAAACAACACATGATTCTTTCAATGGCACATTAAGCACTCTCAGCTATTTGAGACAATTCATGCTATAACAATAGCTACTAAGCATATGATTAAAATAAAATCTAACATGACATGCTAAAGTCTAAGCCACTGTCTAAACAAACTTCTTTTTTGCATCACTATAAGCATGAAATATTTTACTCGTCTCCAACACCGATCAATTTATTTGAAACAAATCTCATAGATAATAATAAATAAAGACAAGAGAGCCAATCATACCCAACTAAAGAAAACTAACAAGACCTGAACAAAATACGAGTGGAAAACAAGAGCTAAACGTAGTACTAGCAAAAGAGAACACTCGTAGAACAATAAGAGCGAAAACTAGAGTGTTCTATGCAATTAAATCAGAGTGTGTCATTCTCCAAAACAAATATGCTAGGATCCAACCATATACTACAGCAAACAAAATAAAAGAAAACACAAAACAAAAATAAAGACGCTCCAAGAACAACACATAGCATATGAAGCAATAAAAATATAGCGTCTTGAAAGATGACCTGATACTTTATTGATGAAGAAGGGGATGCCTTGGGCATCCCCAAGCTTTGACGCTTGTACCTCTTGGATATTTCTTGGGGTGACATGGGCATCCCCAAGCTTGAGATTTTGTCCATTCTTCATCTCATCACATCATTCTTCTCTCCCTACACTTGAAAACTTCCTTCACACAAAACTTCCCACAATTTTCATTAGCAGCATTAGTGCAATGAAAATAACAAATCCACTTTGGTTCAGTTCTAACATAAGTCAAACATCCATTAATACATTAGATACTGTAGCAACTTCTTTTAAAAACTCTTTCTCTCAAATGAACTAAAAAGAAAATAGATTTAAGAGGCAAATGCAAATAGTGGCAGAAATCTGTTAAAACATAACAACAGGTAAATATATTTAATTTTTTTAAATCCTCTGTTGCTCAAATCGAAAAGTGCAAAGCTAACGAAAGTTATAGAATTACCTGGGCATATGCTCAAAAATTATCAGATGAATATGACATTCTGGCTGGGAATACGAAATTTTTTGGTGAGAACACGGAATCTGTTTCAAGACAACAACTTTCCCAAATCTTACTTTCTTCCTATTAGAGGCTATTCTTGGCACAAAAACGAAATAAAAAAGGATAAGGAGAGGTTATTACAGAGGTAACAAATTCCAAGACTCAACAAATACAAAATTACAGAAATAAAACATAGGTTATCTCCCAAGAGTGCTTTTTTTAATGCCTTTCAGCTAGGCGTAGAAAATTTGGATCAAGTATTTTCAAGTGAAGAAGCACCAACATCATAATTTGTCCTAATAATAGAATCAAAAGGTAACTTGTTTCTCTTTCTAGGGAAGTGTTCCATACCTTTATTGAGTGGGAATTGATATTTAATAATCCCATCTCTCATATCAATAACAGCACCAACAGTTCTAAGAAAAGGTCTTCCCAAAATAATAGGACAAGAAGCATTGCATTCAGTATCCAAAACAACAAAATCAACTGGGACAAAGTTATTATCAACCATAATAAAGACCTCGTTAACTCTCCCCAAAAGTTTCTTCTTAGCAATATCAGCAAGATGAACATCCAAATAACATTGTTCCATAGGTGGCAAATCAAGCGTATCATAAATTTTTCTAGACATAACAGAGATGCTCGCACCAAGATCACATAAAGCATTGCAATTAAATTCATCTACTTTCATTTTAATGATGGGCTCCCAACCATCTTCTAACTTCCTAGGAATAGAAGCTTCATGTTTTAATTTCTCTTCTCTAATTTGCATGAGAGCATTTATAATATGTTTTATAAAAGCTATATTTATAGCACTAGCATTAGGACTTCTAACAAGTTTTTGTAAGAACTTAATTACTTCGGAGATATTGCAACTATAAAAATCAAATTCATTATTATTAAAGGTAAAAGGACTATTGTCTCCCATACTTCGAAAAAATTCAGCACTCTATCAAAAACAGTTTCAGTGGTTCTAGGCAATTTTGTAGAAGTGTGGGGAATGTTCCTACACCAATTATTTTATCATTAATAGTAGGAGGTTTGCTAGCATTTGAGACTTCAGCACTACTAGTGGTGGTAATGGTACAAACTTTACTCATACTATTATTTCTAGCAATTTCATCCTCTTTTTCTCACCTAGCATGCAATTCAGCCAACATCCTAACATTGTCATCAATTCTAATTTGAATGACATTCAAAGCCTTGCTTTATTTAACAACATGATGCATAACCTTTAGTTTAAGAAGTTCAACATCAAGAGCAAGGCTATGAACTTTAGAAGCAAGAACATCAATTTTACCGAATTTTTCCTCAACAGATTTATTAAAAGCAGTTTGTTTACTAATAAAGTCCTTAAGCATGACGTCAAGATCAGAGGGTGCACTTATATTGTTGTTGTAGGAATTACCATAAGAATTTTCATAACCATCTATCTATTATATTATTAAAACAACAAACAATTAACAGTTTGGATTAATCACATATTAGACAATAGAAACCAACGTCTCAGATTTTAAGAAACAGCCGCGTCAGCTTAACCAAGGAACAAACAAATAAAGATAAACCGTTAAAGACTACAATTAGATTCGAGGTTGCTCCTCTATCTGATCAAAACTAACACACGGTCTTTCCGCGCAGTCGTGCGCTAATTGGTATCTGCTTCGTCTCCTTCCAGACGCATCTCTTGCCAAGCTCGCCGTATGTCAGGACGTCGGACCTAGAACTGCGTAAGCCACCGGTAGCTGCAATCAACAGGGCAGTTCAACGATTAACACCATGTCCGAAAGCAAGGTGCTTTTGTCGCCTTGCTGTAGGTCTCCACTCAGTCCATTGCTTTGGGTTGTGCCGCCGCAGACATAGCTAGATTAATTAGGTTGCCTGCATGGTTTGTCTCTTATTTGCAGGGCTTTGGATCGATCAGTCGTTCTCCGGAAAAAGGATCAGTCCTGCATGCAGAAAAGGAAATGGGATCATACTAGCCTGCACTTCAAGTCTGAATCGGGTGCTTTGGCATGACAGGTCTAATGAAATTTTCTGGTATGCTTAATATTATACATATTTAATTACTACCACACGTCAGATCAAAATCCAGTCTTTTGGTCGCCTACAGTATTTTTCCTAATTATGACAAAGCAGCTGCCTTTATTTTTGTATGGATTATGTGCTGCCGATGCATAGATCCGAGGCACGCTTAATTAAATAAAACTGGTACGTCTACTTACATACATCCATATATACCTCTACTTTTCCAAATGGTATACATCTACTTAGCCCAAGGCGGGTAACTAAGGTGTTTGTAGTGGGCTAAAGAAATTTTGCAGCACATCAACCGCCTTTTTTTTACCGCGTTCAAGAAAATTAGAATACATATTCCTTATAAAAAAATCATACATCAGTATTTTAATTATTAGAATTAACTGACTTGAGTTTGACAAATTAACTTAGTACCGCAAAAAAATCAGCCCAGTATCAGACAGAAGAGATAGATAAGTATGCACACCTTAGTGACCCGCCTTGGGCTAAGATGGATGAGGAAAAAATATACAAAGATCAAAATGTATGCAATAATAAACATCTGAGTTTATATGCCATCATATAATGTCAACATGAATATAGACGTGAATGGCAACAGCAAATAATTCTCAGATTTCTTTATTACTTACGGCTTTAGAGTACTTTTACTGATAAGTAGACAAATGTATTAACCCATATCGTGTACACAAATTAGATACAAAAAATTTCAACATACTGTTAAACTGTACACAATATGATTTTTCACGATGAGTAAATTTCAAAATTAAGAAGATAAATTATTACCAGTTCATCAGCCTTTCAACTGGACGCTAAAATGTTCTGTTACAATATAGTAGATCATCATGCAAGATATACATGCAAAATACAAATCTTCATTATGAATATTTTTGTTTTCTTAGTTGTAGTCGACCACAAGTTTCTTTCTCGCCATACTTTAATTTAGATGCAGATATATGAGACATGGTAAAACCATACAAAAAAAATAATTGGTCAGGATTGGTTTGAAATAGGATATTCCTTTCAAATTGGTCGTGAAAGAATTTCATTAACGATATATGAGATCACACAAATGCTATACATGTATGTAAAACTGAAAACTGGAATATTTGTGTTTTCGCACTTACATACACAAGCGCATTCTCTGATTTTCCATCCTATTTTTTATAACTTATAATTTGGTTATGTGAAAAATGTCCCAATCCAGTTCAAAGACGGCAATTATCATGTTTGTAAACTAACAAAACATGTGGATATAATGGTCAGTCCAGTGCAAATGCAAATAGAAGTTAGCGAGAAGCATTGCAATTAGATATTTTTATACAGGCATTCTAGAAGTTCATGAATAACTTACTTAAAACGAATATTTGCAATTTTATATAAAATAGCGTATCGGTTTAATTACCCATCGATATGCATGCATATGTAGTGGAGTAGAAACTATGAAATATCAAGACCGGGTCAAATGCATCAACGATAAAGGTTGCTTGCTTGCATGCGTAGATTCGTGAATAGAAACACATGTTGGGAAAATAGTTTGTGAGGAGAGCATGCATCAACCAATAGTTCCTCACATGTTTTTCTGAAAACAACCAAGTACAATGTAACATGTATAAAATTGTGCAAATGATCGATCTAAGGTGTGAAGGAGGCAAAACAATGTCTGCTCCGCAGCTATAAAGGTCTAAAGAAATAGACCAAATATCTTAGGGACCCTTTTGATTCTTTAGAAAGATAGAGGAAAAATATGTGAAGAGAATTTTTTTCCTAAGATGGTACAGTCCTTCCATTTGATTTTAAATATTGGAGCATAGGAAAAGGCATAACAAAGTAATTCTATAGTCCACATAATTTTTTATTACATTCTATGGACAAGCTAGCATGGTTATGACATAATTTTAATTTACATATATATTTTTTAAGCTTTATCTCACTATTTTTCTAGGACTCATGTGTTTTTCCTATTTCTTGGCCCAGCTATCAGTTCTAGGAAAATTCATATGTTTTTATAATCAGCTGTTCTAGACATGCAATCATGTCATATTCACTAACTCGATAATATTGCAGATCAAGGAGTCCCTAAGTGTGCAAAAGAGATTAACACAAAGCAATGGGACATATGACAAAAAAACAAGCCAGGAGGGGAGAGAGATGGTTTCAAATTCTTTGGTGAATATAAATGAAGAATACACTGCTTTCGATAGATAGAGTAAATAGACAATTCAAGTAAAATAAGCATGCATGCATTTACCAAGAGGCCTAAGATTGCGCAAACAAAAAGCAAAACACTTGTGCCCAATCACGAGGATTTTGAGGAAGAGAAAATGATGGAAGAACTACAAGACACCGGAATTTGGTTTAATCCTTGTGGGAAACTTTATTAGTTTTTATAAAAACTAGACACTAAGGACCAAGGACGCATGGAAGATGAAGGAGAAACATAGTTTAAGAGCCTATGATTTTTCACGGCGAATAAAAATCCTTCAATCCTATATTGTAACTCATTGTATTCCTTACTAACAACCTTACTATATTTCATAGATTTTATTACCAAACATAAAAGTTTAAGAGGACAATTTAATCATTTTCTATGTGACAAATAATTGCCAAAGACAATACCAAACCTAGCCGCGCAAATGCGCGGGTCACCCTGCTAGTTACCATTATTAGAAGGATATGGCCTAGAATTGTTACTACCAAAATTATTCCTATAAGCATTGTTGTTAAGATTATTGCTTTTTAATGAAGTTCAGATCAACATGCTCTTCTTGAGCAACCAAAGAAGTTAAAGGAATATTATTTGGATCAACATGAGCTTGACCATTAACAAGCATAGACATAATGATACCAATCTTATCACTCAAGGAGGAGGTTTCTTCAACAGAATTTACCTTCTTACCTTGTGGAGCCCTCTCAGTGTACCATTCAGAATAATTTATCATCATATCATCAAGGAGTTTTGTTGCAGCCCCCAAAGTAATGGACATAAAGGTACCTCCAGCAGCTAAATCCAGAAGGTTTCTTGAAGAAAAATCCAGTCATGCATAATTTTTTTGGATGATCATCCAAGTAGTCAGTCCATGAGTGGGACAATTCTTTACCAAAGATTTCATTCTTTCCCAAGCTTGAGCAACATGTTCATTATCAAATTGTTTAAATTTTATGTCACTTCTCAAGGATATAATCCTAGCTAGAGGATGAAATTTTCTAATGAAAGCATCTTTGCATTGAACCCAACAATCAATACTATTTTTAGGCAAAGATAGCAATCAATCTTTAGCTCTTCCTCTCAAAGAGAAAGGAAACAATTTTGAAAAAATCGCAGACATGCTTTATAGGATGGAAAGTATTTGTGACAAGGAGTATATCCTTTGTGCAATTTCAAAATTGATGGAGTTATATGAATGTCTTGACAACAATTTAATTCTCCCGTGAAATTTCAACTTCTTATTTAATACCTCATTCTCTACTCTCTAATTATAGGATATTTTGAGAGGGCAGCTGCTAAATGAAAGAAGCATACATGTTCAATTCGATAGGTTAATTGTTGATTCACTATGCGAAGAAATGTCACTATTAATACCCTGGTGATTTTTTTTATAAGACATCAATTACAACTGTTTCATAAAAAAAGCATTTGTTTGTTAGAACACTAGAGGCCTTGATTGTTTGCACAAAGAAATGAGTGTTCTTTTTTATTGTTGGAGTAGAGAAACGGGCACCGACACACACCTGTACAAATGGATGCTGGAAAGTGCATGTCCCTATTTCGTAAAAGAACCTCAGATCACACATATTCCTAAAATAGCTTCCTCAATTTTTTTAGATAGAGATGTAATTATAATTAAAATGTGCCTATATACTTCCGTATAGAGTTGAGTAATTATGTTTTGACCGAGGGAATATTTTTGGTTTTTACAGGACAGACATAGAATTTTTTGAAATAAGAGTGCTCCCATGAATAGTAAAAGGATGCGGGGAACGAAAATAACGTTAATAGTTCGCTGAAACAAAGACAACAACAACGAAAATCTCCATTTTAGGTGCTATTTGCATCTTTTATCATTTTTTGATTGGCATAAGTATTTATATTGCTTTTTTACCGCTACGCCCAACGTAAGAAGCTCAAAAGCTAAAAACAATGCATAGTTTTCAAGATATTTTGTAACCACAATGACACCTAGAAACAGATTGAGGCTTATATTTACTTCTGGTCACTACGGGAGAGCTGCAGTCTGCGGACGGCCGCCAGCCGTCAGCACAGCAAGGAAGGCCATCGGCACAGCCTGTGTCGACGGTGACCGTCGGCGTAGCATCGTCGGCATAGTTCTGCTCGGGGACTGCCCGATCACCGTCGGCATAAACTGGCCGTCGACATAGATTGCTGTGCCGACGGTTTAACCGTCGGCATAGTATTTCAAAATTTTCAAATTTATTTTCCAAAAAAAATCAAATTATGTTTTTTGAAAAAAATATTTTTTTTTCTAATTTTCTTCTTATTCTTTTTTACTTGTTAATCTTTTCACAATCACACTTAGTACACCTAATTTTAGGTCAAATTGCACTTGTAGTCAAACTTCCCAATTGGTCACCCATCCTCACACTACTCCTACCCCAGCACACTTAACTTCTTGGTTCTCTTCGGATGAGCTTCCATGAATGAAATGACACCTTGTTGTTAATACTACCATATCAATCATATTAACCCTTTGACCGTGATGCCACACCTCTATATTTTTTGAATTCTAAACAATCTCTACTATTAAGAGCAAACTGGTAAATGCCTGGTGTCACATTTTCAGGATGGACAATAATACTAACCAATTACGTTACGACCACTTGGTTGGTTGACGAACAAGGGAGTGTCAACAGTCTTCTCATCATTGAGTTGAGCTCGAGTGATCAAGTCATGACGTTATTTGATCTGAGATACCAAATATCCACGAGGAGAATGTGCGACCTCCAAGCCCCGGGGAGCTAAAGGTTATACCTTTGTAAGCGAACTTTGGTTCACATCTTTATCCTACCAAGATAATTTATCTCAACGCAATCTAGAAAAAAAACCTGCGCGCGAAACAAAGAAAACGCAACTAACAAAACAACTCCTTATCCTACCAAGATGAAACGAAGATGGAGCACGGGCCGGACAGCATCTCCGCCTTCCTCCGCCCGCCGGAGCCCTTGCCTGTCCTGGCGAAGAAGACGACGTATCTCCGCTCTGGTCATCCACATGGATCATGGGCCGGGCGGGGAGATGGTAATTGACCTCCAATCGCCATGCCCGTCCACTTCCCCTTTTCGCTCGATTCCGTCAGTTATGACTCGATTCCTTCAAGGAGCAGGAGGATGACGGTGAGGCGGAGCTCCTGGACTCACCGAGATCGTGGGAGGATGCTTAGAGGCGTCGGGGAAGCGCCGGATTGAGGGAACCGACGGTGGCCCTGTTCAGCCGGATGTGAAGACGATTCGCTCTTTTTAGTCCCGGCTAGATTCCATAAATAATTAGGAGGATGATGTCGAGGCGGAGCTCCTGGACACGGCGGCCTGCCCCGAGAGGTTGAGCAGCGAGGGACCTCGTGATGGTACATCGGCGGACTGCAAGGGAGCTGGAGCTTGGAGGTGGTGCTGAGCAGAGGAAGACGGTTGTATTGGTGCTGAGTTGCTCGCGTGAAGAGGAGTTTGGGATGCTCGTCCGTGCAGAGAAGATGGACAAAGCAAAGAGATATTTAAATTTCTAGATTGGTATGATCTGTGTTAACTGAATATATAGTTAGATACTAGCTGAATTTGTGTTCACCGAATTGGTGTTTGTGTTAATTGAACGTCAACTAAATTGGCTTATGTGTTAACTAAAATAATGCTAATTTACACCGATTTGTAGCTGATGCAAACTGAATTTTGGTGCTATTGCTAACTAAATGGTTGGACATGGGCGGCGGCTGGACGGAACATGAAGGGTGCGTCGACGGAGGAGGAGCGGTTGAAGACCTCTAGCGAGTCAGGCTGCAGATGCTACTTGGTCCACCGAGGTTCGTCATGGCTTCCGCCACCTTCACTTACATGCCCACTGGCCACTACCACCACTTAGCTAGGTACTACGACTCCACTATTCTGTCCGGCTAGCAATTCTATATATTAAAGAATTTTTTTCCTTTTTTCATCAAGCACAGTAAGTACTACTGCCGGTCAAGGATTATTTGGAAGATAACTATAACAAACTTTCTGAGAATTTGGGCCATCGATCATATAAGAAATTCAAAACAGGACAAAGATTTTAGTGTCTACTGGAAGTATTTAAATTGATGAAAGTTCTGCATGCTTTCATAAAATGCAATAGGGATAGTGATGGTTTATGGTCAGACTAATACATGCAATATATCAAAGCTCAAGTTGCCCAGATCAAGTACTTCTATGGCAAGATGCCAACATTTTCTATTTGTGTGCTATTATATTTAAAAAAGGGTGATCATACACCCTTCCAACAAATGATGTTAGAGGTAACATTTTTAGAAACAATTGGAGGTTACTTTCATGCTACCATACTACGTGTCTTGGTCTTTTTTTTCTTCATAACTGTGCAAGGCTTCTTATGGTAATCCATGATAGTGTTTAGGTGGAAGTCATGGTCAACATGAATGAGCGACGGCGAGAGCGATGAGAAAGAGGTGGTACCGTCCTAGGAGCTTTGCGACAAGGACAAAATCATGGCCTTCTTCAACAACCTGCTGAGCGAGTGGTGCCAACAGGTTGATAAGATGCATGTTCGGTCAAGGGAAAGGCCGTCGTGACCACGTGTGCTCTTCAAGCTCCACAAGAAAAAGGTATGAACCATCTTCTACACTTGGACTTCTCTTCTTGTTTTTAAGATTTGAATCAATCGGTGCTTAGGTTGCAACTTTTACTAAAGGAAAAAAACATGATGCATCTACCCGTGTTAATGCTAATCTTTACTATTAAGGTGAAACCTGTGAATGGCTGGTGTCACACCCGAAAAAATACAAACAAATGCCACCGCACTAACTAACAATCAATAGTTCAGTTTTGTTGTTGAAAGGGCGTGATACTTGGCGTAACTATCCTGATTAACAGGAATCAAATCCGAAATTATTCTCAAGAAAAATAAACAAACAAACTCAAGAGTAATACCGAAGGCATGGGCACGCAAGCGTGGGTGATGCGATATTACATGTCATTCCTAGGCAAGTTCTTGGCGGAGTACCTGTTAGTCTTCCTGGAGATAGTGTTAGAGGATGAGGTCCTGGAGTCCCGCGGAGCTCCCTCATGGATCTAATGGAGTCAAACAAGAGCGTGATGCTGGCGAGCAGGGCCGATGAAGTTCTGCTCTGCCTTAAGAAATAATTTCCAGGCATGCCTCCATTTCCCACTATGCTATCGTGAGAAATCTTTACTGCAGGATGGTGAAATTCTTATCCCAAACTTCCGAATCAAACATAGCATGCATATTCGTGTAAGCATGTGGGAAGCACTTTAGTGTACAATGAAATTGAATTTACCACTTAGTTTGTTGTTTCTACTTAAAGAATCGGGGGCTTCCCTAAAATAGGAATATATCTGAATCATGTTTTATAACTTGAGTTTTCTTGCATGCAAGGGGAAATCTTTGTGATCTGATTTTCTTTCTGAATAATCAAGTACGCCTTCTGTGCACTCAGATTATGTGCTTCATTTCAAAACATGCAAAACCCTTATTTGAGTTCATTGGTTTTACATCATTTCGGCTTGTACATTTTTTTCAATAGCTAATATTAGAACTCAACATTCCCAAATTGGTATTAATTCAAAGATATCCAATTCTCTGCGAGAATAATCTTTCTTGTATATTATTCCCAGAGGAGTCTTTGATTATTAGAAATAGTTTGAGATTGATAAATTTTAACAGTATTGTTTACTATATTTCTTCAGTTCCACTTTCTTGTTCCCTCCACCTTTTTGATGTCTAATGAAATAAATGAATAATTAAATATCACTAATTATTTTTACAAATAGGATAACACTAGCACTAAATACGCTCCTCAATTATTTGTCCTAATTTGAATCTATACATAATTTGTGCTTAAAATGTAAATTCTCCAGAGATATCTCTCTTGGTATTTAAGTTCATACAAAGGAGAGTTTGAATCGAGAAAAGAGTTTGGTGGAAAGGAGAATACTAGGGAAGAGATCATCGGGAGCATAAAGACAACAAAGATGTGAGATTTGCATTAGCTCATGAGTTCCAATCAAGTCGATTTATCATTTAAATGATAGAACTGAAGTATTAAGTTATACATGCATGGTCATTTCACCAGGCAAGGGGTGGCTAATTGGATTTTTCTATACCAATTTTCTCGGGATCAAGAACAAACCAAGCTCCTACCTTCACCAAATGAAGGTAGTGAAGACTATTGTGTTGTTGTTGTTGCATCGGCGGAGATGAGCCTCTCGATGGATGTCGGTATAATCATCGTCTAGGTGAATGGGAAGAAGGTTGTTGTCCGGGCAACGCCGTGGGCGTGAAACCGAAGTAGTGTTGTAGGGAACATTCAAGATATCCGACGGAGGAGACGCAAAGGCGGAGTGGGGCGACATGCTTCGAAGCTACTTGGACTCGTTCAGTACGTCTGTACGTCTTTGGTGCCTCCGTCTAGCGGTACTTCACAAAATCAGATGTTGCGGTCCAGATACGGTTGTGATACTGTTGTGGGGACGTGTGATACGTCTCCGACGTATCGATAATTTCTTATGTTCTATGCCACATTATTGATGATATCTACATGTTTTATGCATACTTTATGTCATATTTATGCGTTTTCCGGAACTAACCTATTGACGAGATGCCGAAGGGCCAGTTGCTGTTTTCTGTTGTTTTTGGTTTCAGAAATCCTAGTAAGGAAATATTCTCGGAATCGGACGAAATCAACGCCCAGCATCTTAGGATTGCATGAAGCTTCCAGAACACCCGAGAGCCGCCAGAGAGGGGCCACAGGGGGCCCACACATGGTGGCGGTGCGGCCCAGGGGGGGCGCCGCCCTAGTGTCTGGTGGCCCCAGACCCCTTCTGACGCCGCCTCTTCGCCTATAACAAGCCCCTCGACCTAAATCTTCGATACGGAAAAGCCACGGTACGAGAAACCTTCCAGAGCCGCCGCCATCGTGAAGCCAAGATCTGGGGGATAGGAGTCTCTGTTCCGGCACGCCGCCGGGACGGGGAAGTGCCCCCGGAAGGCATCTCCATCGACACCACCGCCATCTTGATCACCGCTGCTGTCTCCCATGAGGAGGGAGTAGTTCTCCATCGAGGCTAAGGGCTGTACCGGTAGCTATGTGGTTCATCTCTCTCCTATGTACTTCAATACAATAATCTCATGAGCTGCCTTACATGATTGAGATTCATATGATGATGCTTGTAATCTAGATGTCATTATGCTAGCCAAGTGGATTTTACTTATGTGATCTCCGGAGACTCCTTGTCCCACGTGTGTAAAGGTGACAGTGTGTGCACCGTGTGGGTCTCTTAGGCTATATTTCACAGAATACTTATTCACTGTTATGAATGGCATAGTGAAGTGCTTATTTATATCTCTTTATGATTGCAATGTGTTTTGTATCACAATATATCTGTGTGCTACTCTAGTGATGTTATTAAAGTAGTTTATTCCTCACACGCGGTGTAATGGTGACAGTGTGTGCATCGTGTAGTACTTGGCGTAGGCTATGATTGTGATCTCTTGTAGATTATGAAGTTAACTATTGCTATGATAGTATTGATGTGATCTATGCCTCCTTTCGTAGCGTGAAGGTGATAGTGTGCATGCTATGTTAGTACTTGGTTTGGTTATGTTGATCTGTCATGCACTCTAAGGTTACTGAAACATGAATATCGAATATTGTGGAGCTTGTTAACTCCGGCATTGAGGGTTCGTGTAATCCTACACAGTTAGTGGTATTCATCATCCAACAAGAGAGTGTAGAGTCTAGCATCTATTTATTTATTCTGTTATGTGATCAATGTTGAGAGTGTCCACTAGTGAAAGTATGATCCCTAGGCCTTGTTCCTAAATACTGCTATCGCTGCTTGTTTACTGTTCTACTGCATCTGTACTATCCGCAATATTACCACCATCAACCACACGCCAGTCCTGGGCAGCAAAGCACTTTTCTGGCGCTGTTACTACTGCTCTTATTCATTCATACCACCTGTATTTCACTATCTCTTCGCCGAACTAGTGCACCTATTAGGTGTGTTGGGGACACAAGAGACTTCTTGCTTTGTGGTTGCAGGGTTGCATGAGAGGGATATCTTTGACCTCTTCCTCCCTGAGTTCGATAAACCTTGGGTGATCCACTTAAGGGAAACTTGCTGCTGTTCTACAAACCTCTGCTCTTGGAGGCCCAACACTGTCTACAAGAATAGAAGCACCCGTAGACATCAAGCACTTTTCTGGCGCCGTTGCCGGGGAGGAAAGGTAAAAAGTACTCACACTCCGGATCTCGGCTACTAAGCTATTTTCCGGCGCCGTTGTAAGTACTCGAAGCTATTTCCTTTAGATCCTGCAATTGCATCTTTTTGTTTCTTGTTTAACACTAGTTTGGCATAATGGAAAACAACAAAAATATGAGAGATCTTTCTGAACTTTATCTTGAATTAGGACATGATGTGTTTGAAGAGAGAATTAAAAAACCCATGGAACTTTATATGCATGCTAATGGGAATGTTATTAATATGAATGCTTTGAACACTATTGTTGCTAATGCTATGGAGAATTCTAAGCTTGGGGAAGCTGGCTTTGATGAGCATGATATTTTTAGTCCCCCAAGTATTGAGGAGGAAATTTACTTTGATGATACTTTGCCTCCTATTTATGATGATTATAATGATAGTAGTCTTTTAGTACCACCTGTTATGGAGGATAAATTTGATTATGATTACAATATGCCTCCTATATTTGATGATAGCCACTTTGTTGAATTTGCTCCCACTACAACTAATAAAATTGATTATGCTTATGTGGAGAGTAATAATTTTATGCATGAGACTCATGATAAGAATGCTTTATGTGATAGTTATATTGTTGAGTTTACTCATGATGCTACTGAAAGTTATTATGAGGGAGGGAAACATGGTTATATGCATCTCTACAATATTAAGTTTCCCCTCTTTATGTTGAGAATATTGAAGCTGCACTTGTTTTATCTTTCTATGCTTGTTGCATTATGCTTCATGAATTTGTTTATTTACAAGATTCCTTTTCATAGGAAGCATGTTAGGCTTAAATTTGTTTTGAATTTTCCACTTGATGCTCTCTTTTGCTTCAAATACTATTTCTTACGAGTGCATCATTAAAACTGCTGAGCCCATCTTAATGGCTATAAAGAAAGAACTTCTTGGAAGATAACCCATGTGTTTATTTTGCTACAGTAACTTTGTTTTATAGTTGAGTCTTCGAAGTTGTTACTACTGTAGCAACCTCTCCTTATCATATTTTTATTGCATTGTTGTGCCAAGTAAAGTCTTTGATAGTAAGGTTCATACTAGATTTGGATTACTGCGCAGAAACAGATTTCTTGCTGTCACGAATCTGGGCCTAATTCTCTGTAGATAACTCAGAAAATTATGCCAATTTACGTGAGTGATCCGCAGATATGTACGCAACTTTCATTCAATTTGAGCATTTTCATTTGAGCAAGTCTGGTGCCTCTTAGAAATTCATCTTTACGGACTGTTCTGTTTTGACAGATTCTGCCTTTTATTTCGCATTGCCTCTTTTGCTATGTGGGATGGATTTCTTTGTTCCATTAACTCCCAGCAGCTTTGTGCAATGTCCAGAAGTGTTAAGAATTATTGTGTCACCTCTGAACATATGAGTTTTTGATTATGCACTAACCCTCTAATGAGTTTGTTTTGAGTTTGGTGTGGAGGAAGTTTTCAAGGGTCAAGAGAGGAGGATGATATACTATGATCAAGGAGAGTGAAAGCTCTAAGCTTGGGGATACCCCGGTGGTTCATCCCTGCATATTTCAAGAAGACTCAAGCATCTAAGCTTGGGGATGCCCAAGGCATCCCCTTCTTCATCGACAAAATTATCAGGTTCCTCCCTTGAAACTATATTTTTATTCGGCCACATCTTATGTACTTTACTTGGAGCGTCTGTTTGTTTTTATTTTTGTTTTTTGTTTGAATAAATGCTTGTGTGGGAGAGAGACACGCTCCGCTAGTTCATATGAACACATGTGTTCTTAGCTTTTAATGTTCATGGCGAAGGTTGAAACTGCTTCGCTAATTGTTATATGGTTGGAAACGAAAAATGCTACATGTGGTAATTGGTAAAATGTCTTGGATAATTTGACACTTGGCAATTGTTATAGATCATGTTTAAGCTCTTGCATAATATACTTTGCACCTATTAGTGAAGAAATATATAGAGCTTGTTGAAATTTGGTTTGCATGATTGGTCCCTCTAAAGTCTAGATATTTTCTAGTTAAGGTTTGAGCAACAAGGATGACAGTGTAGAGTCTTATAATGCTTGCAATATGTTTTCTATGTGAGTTTTGCTGTACCGGTTCATGCTTGTGTTTGCTTCAAATAACCTTGCTAGCCTAAACCTTGTATTGAGAAGGATTACTTCTCGTGCATCCAAATCCTTGAGCCAATAACTATGCCATTTGTGTCCACCATACCTACCTACTACATGGTATTTCTCCGCCATTACAAAGTAAATTGCTTGAGTGCTACCTTTAAACAATTCAAAATTCATTACCTCTGATTTGTGTCAATGTTTAATAGCTCATGAGGAAGTATGTGGTGTTTATCTTTCAATCTTGTTGGGCAACTTTCACCAATGGACTAGTGGCTTCATCCGCTTATCCAATAATTTTGCAAAAAGAGCTGGCAATGGGATTCCCAGTCCCAAATTAATTAACCAAAATAGACACTCCTCCATGGTATGTGATTGTTGGACGGCACCCGAAGGATTCAGTTAGCCATGGCTTGAGAAAGCAAAGGTGGGGAGGAGTGTCATCATAATAAAACTAAAATAAAAAGGCACTCCTTCATGGTATGAGATTGTTGGCAGGTGATACGTCTCCGACGTATCGATAATTTCTTATGTTCCATGCCACATTATTGATGTTATCTACATGTTTTATGCACACTTTATGTCATATTCGTGCATTTTCTGGAACTAACCTATTAACAAGATGCCGAAGTGCGATTCTTTGTTTCTGCTGTTTTTGGTTTCAGAAATCCTAGTAACGAAATATTCTCGGAATTGGACGAAATCAACGCCCAGGGTCCTATTTTGCCACGAAGCTTCCAGAAGTCCGAAGAGGAGACAAAGTGGGGCCACGAGGTGGCCACACCCTAGGGCGGCGCGCCCCCCCCCCCCTTGGCCGCGCGGCCCTGTGGTGTGGGGCCCTCGTGCCGCCTCCTGACCTGCCCTTCCGCCTACTTAAAGCCTCCGTTGCGAAACCCCCAGTACCGAGAGCCACGATACGGAAAACCTTCCAGAGACGCCGCCGCCGCCGATCCCATCTCGGGGGATCCAGGAGATCGCCTCCGGCACCCTGCCGGAGAGGGGAATCATCTCCCGGAGGACTCTACGCCGCCATGGTCGCCTCCGGAGTGATGTGTGAGTAGTCTACCCCTGGACTATGGGTCCATAGCAGTAGCTAGATGGTTGTCTTCTCCCCATTGTGCTTCATTGTCGGATCTTGTGAGCTGCCTAACATGATCAAGATCATCTATCTGTAATTCTATATGTTGCGTTTGTTGGGATCCGATGAATAGAGAATACTTGTTATGTTGATTATCAAAGTTATGTCTATGTGTTGTTTATGATCTTGCATGGTCTCCGTTACTAGTAGATGCTCTGGCCAAGTTGATGCTTGTAACTCCAAGAGGGAGTATTTATGCTCGATAGTGGGTTCATGCCTCCATTGATATCTGGGACGATGTGAGAAAGTTCTAAGGTTGTGGATGTGCTGTTGCCACTAGGGATAAAACATTAGTGCTATGTTCAAGGATGTAGTTACTAGTTACATTACGCGCAATACTTAATGCAATTGTACATTGTTAGCAACTTAATGCGGAGGGTTCGGATGATAACCTGAAGGTGGACTTTTTAGGCATAGATGCATGCTGGATGGCGGTCTATGTACTTTGTCGTAATGCCCAATTAAATCTCACTATACTCATCATAATATGTATGTGCATGGTCATGCCCTCTTTATTTGTCAATTGCCCAACTATAATTTGTTCACCCAACATGCTGTTTATCTTATGGGAGAGACACCTCTAGTGAACTGTGGACCCCGGTCCAATTCTCTATACTGAAATACAATCTACTGCAATACTTGTTCTACTGTTTTCTGCAAACAATCATCTTCCACACAATACGGTTAATCCTTTGTTACAGCAAGCCGGTGAGATTGACAACCTCACTGTTTCGTTGGGGCAAAGTACTTTGGTTGTGTTGTGCAGGTTCCACGTTGGCGCCGGAATCCCTGGTGTTGCACCACACTACATCCCGCCGCCATCAACCTTCAACGTGCTTCTTGGCTCCTCCTGGTTCGATAAACCTTGGTTTCTTTCTGAGGGAAAACTTGCTGCTGTGCGCATCATACCTTCCTCTTGGGGTTCCCAACGAACGTGTGAGTTACACGCCATCAAGCTCTTTTTCCTGCGCGCAGCTGGGAGATCAAGACACGCTGCAAGGGGAGTCTCCACATCCCAATCTCTTTACTTTGTTTTTGTCTTGCTTAGTTTTATTTACTACTTTGTTTGCTGCACTAAATCAAAATACAAAAAAAATAGTTGCTAGTTTTACTTTATTTGTTATCTTGTTTGCTATATCAAAAACACAAAAAAATTAGTTACTTGCATTCACCTTACTTGATTCATCATGTTTCCTTTTAATTTTACCACGAAAGATATACCGGTAGGACGTGGGTCTATAATTGGGAGAAATAATACTCCCTCCGTTCCTTTCTATAGTGCCTATTGTTTTTTGGCACGGAAATTAGCGCGAGCTATTTTTTCATACATAACCCCCTAACGATATCACAGACAAAATAGGAAACTGAAAACAGATCTCAGAAATACATGACCAGATCGGTTTCTAGATTTTCTGGACTTGACCTGATCGGTGGAAGGGGTTATTTGCAAAAAAAAAAATGTAGCTTTACTCTTATATTCTGAAACAAATGCTAAAAAACAATAGGCATTATAGAAAGGAACGGAGGGAGTATAGAGGAATTTTTCAACCATGTCAGTACCGTTGACGATTTTAAGGATAGACACTTGGTAGACCTTGCCCCTACCTATGAAATTGCTGCTGCTGCTTTAGTTCGCATGTTGGAAACTAAATTTGTTAATCTCAATCCTATAATCCAACACATGTTTCTCACACTTGGTGATATGGAAGAAGGGGAAAAGAAAGATTTTGTTTTAGAAACCCTTCTTAGAAAATTTGGTGGTATAGCGAGAGAGGCTAGAAAGGTCTTTGCTAAATTTAATATGCTTGGTTCTTACACCAATTTTGTTAGTCTCCTTGAAAAGATGGATATGGATAGAATAAAGTACACTAATAATATTAATGATGGAGGGGAGATCAAAGCACCAATACCATGTAAATTCTTAGCTATGAATGATGCACTAGAAAATAACTATGCTTGGCTTGTTCCTGAAAATTTGTTTGATGAGAGTAGCACGCCTAAGACTAATGAAAAGGGAGATGCTAAAACTTATGTATCTAATATACTATGCCTGGTTGAGAAAACTCCGCACCCCGCTGAGAATGCACCATCCTTTGATAATACTTGATACACACTTTCTGCGCCTAGCTGAACGGCGTTAAAGAAAAGCGCTTATGGGAGACAACCCATGTTTTTACCTACAGCACTTTGTTTTTATTTTGTGTCTTGGAAGTTGTTTACTACTGTAGCAACCTCTCCTTATCTTAGTTTAGTATTTTGTTGTGCCAAGTAAAGTCGTTGATAGAAAAGTTCATACTAGATTTGGATTACTGCGCTGAAACAGATTTCTTTGCTGTCACGAATCTGGGCTGTTTTCCCTGTAGGTAACTAAGAAAATTATGCCAATTTACGTGAGTGATCCTCAGATATGTACGCAACTTTCATTCAATTTGAGCATTTTCATTTGAGCAAGTCTGGTGCCTCGATAAAATTCGTCAATACGAACTGTTCTGTTTTGACAGACTCTGCCTTTTATTTCGCATTGCCTCTTTTGCTATGTTGGATGAATTTCTTTGATCCATTAATGTCCAGTAGCTTTATGCAATGTCCAGAAGTGTTAAGAATGATTGTGTCACCTCTGAACATGTTAATTTTTATTGTCGCTAACCCTCTAATGAGTTGTTCTAAGTTTGGTGTGGAGGAAGTTTTCAAGGATCAAGAGAGGAGTATGATGCAACATGATCAAGGAGAGTGAAAGCTCTAAGCTTGGGGATGCCCCGGTGGTTCACCTCTGCATATATTAAGAAGACTCAAGCGTCTAAGCTTGGGGATGCCCAAGGCATCCCCTTCTTCATCGACAACATTATCAGGTTCCTCCCCTGAAACTATATTTTTATTCCATCACATCTTATGTGCTTTGCTTGGAGCGTCGGTTTGTTTTTGTTTTTGTTTTGTTTGAATAAAATGGATCCTAGCATTCACTTTATGGGAGAGAGACACGCTCCGCTGTAGCATATGGACAAGTATGTCCTTAGTTTCTACTCATAGTATTCATGGCGAAGTTTCTCCTTCGTTAAATTGTTATATGTTGGAATTGGAAAATGATACATGTAGTAAATTGCTATAATGTCTTGGGTAATGTGATACTTGGCAATTGTTGTGCTCATGTTTAAGCTCTTGCATCATATGCTTTGCACCCATTAATAAAGAAATACATAGAGCATGCTAAAATTTGGTTTGCATATTTGGTCTCTCTAAGGTCTAGATAATTTTTAGAATTGAGTTTGAACAACAAGGAAGACGGTGTAGAGTCTTATAATGTTTACAATATGTCTTTTATGTGAGTTTTGCTGCACCGGTTCATCCTTGTGTTTGTTTCAAATAAGCCTTGCTAGCATAAACCTTGTATCGAGAGGGAATACTTCTCATGCATCCAAAATACTTGAGCCAACCACTATGCCATTTGTGTCCACCATACCTACCTACTACATGGTATTTTCCGCCATTCCAAAGTAAATTGCTTGAGTGCTACCTTTAAAATTCCATCATTCACCTTTGCAATATATAGCTCATGGGACAAATAGCTTAAAAACTATTGTGGTATTGAATATGTACTTATGCACTTTATCTCTTATTAAGTTGCTTGTTGTGCGATAACCATGTTCACTGGGGACGCCATCAACTACTCTTTGTTGAATTTCATGTGAGTTGCTATGCATGTTCGTCTTGTCTGAAGTAAGAGCGATCTACCACCTTATGGTTAAGCATGCATATTGTTAGAGAAGAACATTGGGCCGCTAACTAAAGCCATGATCCATGGTGGAAGTTTCAGTTTTGGACATATATCCTCAATCTCATATGAGAAAATTATTAATTGTTGTTACATGCTTATGCATAAAAGAGGAGTCCATTATCTGTTGTCTATGTTGTCCCGGTATGGATGTCTAAGTTGAGAATAATCAATAGCGAGAAATCCAATGCGAGCTTTCTCCTTAGACCTTTGTACAGGCGGCATAGAGGTACCCCTTTGTGACACTTGGTTAAAACATGTGCATTGCGATGATCCGGTAGTCCAAGCTAATTAGGACAAGGTGCGGGCACTATTAGTACACTATGCATGAGGCTTGCAACTTGTAAGATATAATTTACATGATACATATGCTTTATTACTACCGTTGACAAAATTGTTTGATGTTTTCAAAATCAAAGCTCTAGCACAAATATAGCAATCGATGCTTTTCCTCTATGGAGGACCATTCTTTTACTTTCAATGTTGAGTAAGTTCACCTATTTCTCTCCACCTCAAGAAGCAAACACTTGTGTGAACTGTGCATTGATTCCTACATATTTGCTTATTGCACTTATTATATTACTCTATGTTGACAATATCCATGAGATATACATGTTACAAGTTGAAAGCAACCGCTGAAACTTAATCTTCCTTTGTGTTGCTTCAACACCTTTACTATGAATTATTGCTTTATGAGTTAACTCTTATGCAAGACTTATTGATGCTTGTCTTGAAGTGCTATTCATGAAAAGTCTTTGCTATATGATTGACTTGTTTACTCATGTCATATACATTGTTTTGATCGCTGCATTCACTACATATGCTTTACAAATAGTATGATCAAGGTTATGATGGCATGTCACTCCAGAAATTATCTGTGTTATCGTTTTACCTGCTCGGGACGAGCAGAACTAAGCTTGGGGATGCTGATACGTCTCCGACGTATCGATAATTTCTTATGTTCCATGCCACATTATTGATGTTATCTACATGTTTTATGCACACTTTATGTCATATTCGTGCATTTTTTGGAACTAACCTATTAACAAGATGCCGAAGTGCCGATTCTTTGTTTTCTGCTGTTTTTGGTTTCAGAAATCCTAGTAACGAAATATTCTCGGAATTGGACGAAATCAACGCCCAGGGTCCTATTTTGCCACGAAGCTTCCGAAGTCCGAAGAGGAGACGAAGTGGGGCCACGAGGTGGCCACACCCTAGGCGGCGCGGCCCCCTTGGCCGCGTGGCCCCGTGGTGTGGGGCCCTCGCCCCGCCTCCTGACCTGCCCTTCCGCCTACTTAAAGCCTCCGTTGCGAAACTCCCAGTACCGAGAGCCACGATACGGAAAACCTTCCAGAGACGCCGCCGCCGCCGATCCCATCTCGGGGGATCCAGGAGATCGCCTCCGGCACCCTGCCGGAGAGGGGAATCATCTCCTGGAGGACTCTACGCCGCCATGGTCGCCTCCGGAGTGATGTGTGAGTAGTCTACCCCTGGACTATGGGTCCATAGCAGTAGCTAGATGGTTGTCTTCTCCCCATTGTGCTTCATTGTCGGATCTTGTGAGCTGCCTAACATGATCAAGATCATCTATCTGTAATTCTATATGTTGCGTTTGTTGGGATCCGATGAATAGAGAATACTTGTTATGTTGATTATCAAAGTTATGTCTATGTGTTGTTTATGATCTTGCATGCTCTCCGTTACTAGTAGATGCTCTGGCCAAGTTGATGCTTGTAACTCCAAGAGGGAGTATTTATGCTCGATAGTGGGTTCATGCCTCCATTGATATCTGGGACAGTGACAGAAAGTTCTAAGGTTGTGGATGTGCTGTTGCCACTAGGGATAAAACATTAGTGCTATGTTCAAGGATGTAGTTACTAGTTACATTACGCGCAATACTTAATGCAATTGTCTGTTGTTAGCAACTTAATACCGGAGGGTTCGGATGATAACTTTGAAGGTGGACTTTTTAGGCATAGATGCATCTTTGGATGGCGGTCTATGTACTTTGTCGTAATGCCCAATTAAATCTCACTATACTCATCATAATATGTATGTGCATGGTCATGCCCTCTTTATTTATCAATTGCCCAAGCTGTAATTTGTTCACCCAACATGCTGTTTATCTTATGGGAGAGACACCTCTAGTGAACTGTGGACCCCGGTCCAATTCTCTATACTGAAATACAATCTACTGCAATACTTGTTCTACTGTTTTCTGCAAACAATCATCTTCCACACAATACGGTTAATCCTTTGTTACAGCAAGCCGGTGAGATTGACAACCTCACTGTTTCGTTGGGGCAAAGTACTTTGGTTGTGTTGTGCAGGTTCCACGTTGGCGCCGGAATCCCTGGTGTTGCGCCACACTACATCCCGCCGCCATCAACCTTCAACGTGCTTCTTGGCTTCTCCTGGTTCGATAAACCTTGGTTTCTTTCTGAGGGAAAACTTGCTGCTGTGCACATCATACCTTCCTCTTGGGGTTCCCAACGAACGTGTGAGTTACACGCCATCAGCAGGCACCCGAGGATTCGGTTAGCTATGGTTTGTGAAAGAAAGGTTGGAAGGAGTGCCACCCAAAAATAAAATAAAATGGGAGCCGCTCTTTGAAGGTTTGTCTGGCAAGGGGGTTAGAGTAGCCGCTACCATTCGTTGACAACAACAAACACCTCTCAAAATTTTACTTTTATGCTCTCTATATGTTTTCAAAATAAAATCTCTAGCACAAATATAGCAATCGATGCTTTCCTCTTTGAAGGACCTTTCTTCTACTTTTATGTTGAGTCAGTTTACCTATTTCCTCCCACCTCAAGAAGCAAACACTTGTGTTAACTGTGCATTGATTCTTACATACTTGCATATTTGCATTCATCGTACTACTTTATGTTGACACCTATCCATGAGATACACATGTTACAAGTTGAAAGCAACCGCTAAAACTTAATCTTCCTTTGTGTTGCTTCAATGCCTTTACTTTGAATTTATTGCTTTATGAGTTAACTCTTATGCAAGACTTGTTGCTGCTTGTCTTGGAAGTACTATTCATGAAAAGTCTTTGCTATATGATTCATTTGTTTACTCATGTCATTTACCATTGTTTTGATCGCTGCATTCATTACATGTGTTTACAATAGTATGATCAAGGTTATGATGGCATGTCACTCCAGAAATTATCTTTGTTATCGTTTACCTGCTCGGGACGAGCAGAAACTAAGCTTGGGGATGCTGATACGTCTCCGACGTATCGATAATTTCTTATGTTCCATGCCACATTATTGATGATATCTACATGTTTTATGCACACTTTATGTCATATTTATGCGTTTTCCGGAACTAACCTATTGACGAGATGCCGAAGGGCCAGTTGCTGTTTTCTGTTGTTTTTGGTTTCAGAAATCCTAGTAAGGAAATATTCTCGGAATCGGACGAAATCAACGCCCAGCATCTTAGGATTGCATGAAGCTTCCAGAACACCCGAGAGCCGCTAGAGAGGGGCCACAGGGGGCCCACACATGGTGGCGGAGTGGCCCAGGGGGGCGCCGCCCTAGTGTCTGGTGGCCCCAGACCCCTTCTGACGCCGCCTCTTCGCCTATAACAAGCCCCTCGACCTAAATCTTCGATACGGAAAAGCCACGGTACGAGAAACCTTCCAGAGCCGCCGCCATCGCGAAGCCAAGATCTGGGGGACAGGAGTCTCTGTTCCGGCACGCCGCCGGGACGGGGAAGTGCCCCCGGAAGGCTTCTCCATCGACACCACCGCCATCTTGATCACCGCTGCTGTCTCCCATGAGGAGGGAGTAGTTCTCCATCGAGGCTAAGGGCTGTACCGGTAGCTATGTGGTTCATCTCTCTCCTATGTACTTCAATACAATAATCTCATGAGCTGCCTTACATGATTGAGATTCATATGATGATGCTTGTAATCTAGATGTCATTATGCTAGCCAAGTGGATTTTACTTATGTGATCTCCGGAGACTCCTTGTCCCACGTGTGTAAAGGTGACAGTGTGTGCACCGTGTGGGTCTCTTAGGCTATATTTCACAGAATACTTATTCACTGTTATGAATGGCATAGTGAGTGCTTATTTATATCTCTTTATGATTGCAATGTGTTTTGTATCACAATATATCTGTGTGCTACTCTAGTTTTGTTATTAAAGTAGTTTATTCCTCCTGCACGGTGTAATGGTGACAGTGTGTGGATCGTGTAGTACTTGGCGTAGGCTATGATTGTGATCTCTTATAGATTATGAAGTTAACTATTGCTATGATAGTATTGATGTGATCTATGCCTCCTTTCGTAGCGTGAAGGTGACAGTGTGCATGCTATGTTAGTACTTGGTTTGGTTATGTTGATCTGTCATGCACTCTAAGGTTACTTAAACATGAATATCGAATATTGTGGAGCTTGTTAACTCCGGCATTGAGAGTTCGTGTAATCCTACAAAGTTAGTGGTGTTCATCATCCAACAAGAGAGTGTAGAGTCTAGCATCTATTTATTTATTCTGTTATGTGATCAATGTTGAGAGTGTCCACTAGTGAAAGTATGATCCCTAGGCCTTGTTCCTAAATACTGCTATCGCTGCTTGTTTACTGTTCTACTGCATCTGTACTATCCGCAATATTACCACCATCAACCACACGCCAGTCCTGGGCAGCAAAGCACTTTTCTGGCGCTGTTACTACTGCTCTTATTCATTCATACCACCTATATTTCACTATCTCTTCGTCGAACTAGTGCACCTATTAGGTGTGTTGGGGACACAAGAGACTTCTTGCTTTGTGGTCGCAGGGTTGCATGAGAGGGATATCTTTGACCTCTTCCTCCCTGAGTTCGATAAACCTTGGGTGATCCACTTAAGGGAAACTTGCTGCTGTTCTACAAACCTCTGCTCTTGGAGGCCCAACACTGTCTACAAGAATAGAAGCACCCGTAGACATCAACGTGACATGTGACATGGATTGAAAAAAGGTTGTGATGCAACAAAATTTGTGGAGAATTGATTATGGACTTAGTATTTGTGGTTTTAGTTAACATGTACGATGAATTAAGATGGGAGTTATTAGCCTTTTCTGATGGGTGGGAGGGAGTAAATTGATTCTAGGGCGTGCCGCTCAAGGTCGGTGACTAAATGAAGAAACAATTCCCATACTTGTTTTGTACCCTCTCGCTGTATTGACGACAAAAAAACAAGTGATTGTTGAGATTGTACAAAATAGCTCTAATAGTTTGACAATCTACTCTGTAATTTAAGGGCCAACTTAGCATGATGGTGTGCTTTGAAGTTCAGATTTCTAGACACATAAGCTTTGCTGGCTTCAAACTGGTTTCTCTAAATGATCCTTGCAGCATCTTTCACCAAAATATCATTGTCGGAGAGAAAGCGGAGATTTCGGAGATAGAGCGGTTACAAGATTATTATTGCTAGCTAGAAATCAAGGCCTAAAGCCTAGAATGCAGCTTTTGCTGGTGGTGAGTTTCACCAAACTTTCTCACCGCTAATTGAGTCACTGATTTCATATTAATAGTAAAGATAATGAAATTTATGATCTTATAATTGGGTCTATTAATTCCATTCTTATAATTTTTTATTCTACCAATTAGCTAAGTCTTTTGAGCCGTGGCAAAGCACGGGCATTCGACTAGTCACTTAAGTAAACAACAATGAATATATAAATAATAATAATAATATAGAATTTGGAAAACAATTAAATAATTTTATTTTTTGTCTTTTTTATTTAATATGGAATAATTAATATCAGCAAATGCGAATTTGGCAAATAATATGTCTAAATTGATCAGAAAAATGAGAGGAATACAAATATGACATCCATATCATATTTTGAATCTACAAACTTAATTTACCTAAAAATCATGAGCATTAGATCAAGTACCTCTAGTTTAAATCTGATTGACTTTATCAGAAATGAGGTGGGAAACGGTCTCGGCATGACATAGTTTGCCGAAATAAGGTCATATTTGGCACATGTGTGGGCCCTATGATGGGAAGCAAGACCTAGAACGCGGATTTCTAATCCGACCAACGGGCGACCATATTTTTATTTTTAGCATGCCCAAACGGTTTTTATTTGTGAAGCAGCTACATGGGGCGTATTTTATTATGACATGAAACCTCCATGTGATGATAGTAGACCATATACACACCAACTATCACATGACATGTGCACGCGTTAGATTTTTGGAAACACATGCGACTTCCGTCGGTGTCCTGCCGAATCCGCTGGAAACTGACCGGATTTGAACTAGGGGTCAACTATCCATCGCTCCAGAAATTTTGGAAAAAATCTTTTTAGTTCTACGATGCATCATTATATGTGCTAATTTTTGTTCGTTTAGTTTGTTCGTGAATGGGTGCACCCGCACACCCGGTACGGCGATACCGCATGTCCCGGGGGCCTGTTTTGGCCAGATGGCAATTTGAAAGAAGTCAAAAAATTCCACGGAGCCGCGCGGTGTCATTTTATACGTCACAGTAACTATTCTATTTGTCAAAACTAGGATCTGGCAATTATTTTGAAAAAAAAAACCTTCGCGAAAAGGGCTATCACGTCCGGAGTTCTATGGATTTCGGGGGAAATGAGTTGGGAAACAGCCTCGGCAGGGCATAGTTTGCCGAAACGAGGTCATATTTGGCACGTGTGTGGACCCTAGGATGGTAAGCAATACCCCATACGCGGATTTCTAATCCGACCCATGGACGACCATGTTTTCATTTTTGGCGTGTGTGAAAGCCATGAAACCTCGAACATTATAGCTCATTTCTAAGAAGATTTGTTTAGGTATTTGAAATATTCCATTTTTGATATTTTTCTATGATAGATCTTGTTTTTTCTGCAAAATTTGATATATTATACTTATTTTTCTCAATTAGAATGATTTAGTTATACTTATTTGAAGACTGCCGCGGAGAAATAGAAAAAAACTATGCCGACGGTATAACCGTCGGCACAGGTCTATAGTAAAAAAAAGAGAAAAAATATTGTGCCGACGGTCAGAACTGTGCCGACGGTGACCGTCGACACCTCCAGCCTGTACCGACGGCCAATTTAACACTGACGGCCATCCTTGTCGCCGCCTTCCGGAGGCTCCTGTGCCGACGGCCCCGACATTTGGCCGTCGGCACATCGGTTGGCCGTCGGCGTACAACAATTCTCCCGTAGTGGGTGTGAAAGTGATCTTCGTTAGTATCTTAGTTCATCACAATAATTCTATTTGTATTCATGTTGAGACGAGATTAGATTGGTGCATCGCATGCCATACTATTTGTAGGTAACCATTAGCATGCACGGATTGGTGACTAGTAATTCAAATTTCTATTTATTAGTTAACTTTGTTTTTTTTTGGTAGCATCTGGAGAATGAGATTGTGGCCTTTTATATTAGAAAAACGGAAGGAGTATTTAAAGTTTAAAAATCAAAGGCATGTGTGTGCTATGGAAAGGGGAATACAGGGCTGTTGCTAGTGCCAGATGACGCACCACGACACATATCACGGGGTAGAAATGCTCAATGGATGTCAGCTGGAAAGCAATTTTCATTGACATCTTCTCCATTTTGACCATTTCGACGTAGTGATAGGCCTGCTAGTTAAGAACTGAAGGCTCGGTTCACGTAGGAATATTGAATCGAACATTAAGAGAGCTTTGAAATTTCTCTGAAATACTTGGTCCATTTTTTCATGATAAGGATGTCGCTAGCAATATCCAGGTTGGCCATGCTAGTGGATTATGTGTTGATGCTCGGATCCCTTTCAGTAGTTATGTCTTGTGTTCGGGTTTTATGAATTAACAACTGCATCATGTGCTTAAATAGTTCTGCGAGCTAGCTGCCTGAGATCAAGTACCGCGAGAGCAACACACCATTTCCCCCCTTTCTGCGCCGGAATGATGTAGCGTGGGCTGTCTAAAAACACTATAGCGTGCTATTAGCGTTGAAATAACGCGCTATTTTTTTCCACGCTATCTACAGGTTGTTACTTACGGTTATTGTCCGACGATAAAACACTCATGCGATATTTGTAAATCACCATGATAGAAATTTCCTTGTGTAAACTTGTTGCCTGCCAAAACCCACCGGCGAGCAGCGACGGGCAACACGGAGAGCCGGGAGGCTCCCAGGACTGCTGGTGGGCCCTGGTCCCTCAGGCGACGGCCCGCAATGCTCCGGCACGCGTCCAAGCTGGTGCAAGGGCGTGCCACCTGACCTATACCTGGTCAGGAAGGTGATGGATTGCTTCGACTAGTTTCCTGCATGGCATACACGTAAACATTAAATACGAGCCTCGATCGGCTCTCAGGTTATCCTGTGAATCGGCTCAAGGAGCCGATCCAGCCATGATTCGTATTGTATCTACGATAGCATGGTGGTCCTGCTTGATCAATACTAAGTTAAAGCGATCTACGACGATCTAGGGTTTTCACCGCATAACCAGAACATCCTACACGTAGTTGAGCCTGGCAGATACGAAAGATAATAGAAAACCAGCCCTAAACAAGGCCTAAAAACCAACGTAGAGTTGATTCCCGGAACATCCCCTCTAGGATCAGCAAACTATACCTTACGCACTACTGGATCATTCAACCCGTTTGCAAGGCCTAAAAACCAACGTAGAGTTGATTCCCGGAACATCCCCTCTAGGATCAGCAAACTATACCTTACGCACTACTGGATCATTCAACCCGTTTGCAAGGCCTAACTATGCAGATATCAAACTCATCCTGGGGAAACAAGGAACGACCATAACAGATCAAATCTACTAAATAAAGACTAAGCAAGGTGCTGCCCTTACACCTAAAATAGGTGTAAAGGCAGCTAGATATCTAGGGATAGCATAACTAAGCGAATACATCAAGATAATATCGATGCTAACCCTAACATATCTATGATAATGGCGTTGCTCGCCATCAACAAGGCTTCAGTACGAGCAACGCATGATCAACGAATAAACTTGATACTGCCGATACGATCTAGGCAGCATGGCGCTTACCCGGAAAAAACCCTCGAAACAAGGGGTGGCGATGCACCTAGATTGGTTTGTTGCGAACGTGATCGTCCTCCTTTCTCAATAACCCTAGATACATATTTATAGTCCGTAGACTTTCTAACTTGGGAATAAACCCAACTGTGTACGAGCTAAACTCTATCTCTTAATTCTAACCGACACGTAACCTACTATAATTTACAGATACACGGGCAATCTAGCCCAAACTCTTATACAAGGCCGGTTCAGGAATATTTTCTGTGCATATTCTCTAAGCTCATCTCAATCACGGCCCACCTCTGACTTGGTTAAAATCTGGTGATAACACATGCCTCCCCTGGTTTTGGTAATGATAATTCCAAAACCACTTTGTTTTTTCTTCGTCGGGTCACGTCGTGGCAGAGCAGAACCGTCACAGTATCCTTTCATCATGATGCCTTGCCTTCTCAACTTCTCTGCACGATTTGACAGTTTTTTGGCACCACTTCCTCGAAAACCGCTGTAGCATTAAATCCCCACTATATCCGCTTTATTTAACCGCGTCGAGCAGTTCGCCTCTTCATCCTCTTGCTCCGTACTAGCCATCGGCAAAAAAACCCCTCCTCTGCAGCCATGTCTTCCTCCTCCTCCTCTGCCTCATCGGGTCTCTCCTCCGTATCTTCTTCCTCTCGTGAGCCGACGCCGGAGTGGGACTCGCTGGCGGCTGATGACCCACAAGTATAGGGGATCGCAACAGTCTTCGAGGGAAGTAAAACCCAATTTATTGATTCGACACAAGGGGAGACAAAGAACACTTGGAAGCCTTAACAGCGGAGTTGTCAATTCATTTGCACTGAAAACAGACTTGCTCGCAAGAGTTTATCGAGTAACAGTTTTATAAACGATATGAGTAGTGAAATAACAGCGGCAGAGTAACAAAGACAACAGTAGTGATTTAGTAAACAGCAGGATTAAAATACTGTAGGCACGGGGACGGATGAACGGGCGTTGCATGGATGAGAGAAACTCATGTAACAATCATAGCAGGGCATTTGCAGATAATAATAAAACGGTGTCCAAGTACAAAGCAATCAATAGGCATGTGTTCCAATTATAGTCGTACGTGCTCGCAATGAGAAACTTGCACAACATCTTTTGTCCTACCAGCCGGTGGCAGCCGGGCCTCAAGGGAAACTACTGGATATTAAGGTACTCCTTTTAATAGAGTACCGGAGCAAAGCATTAACACTCCGTGAACACATGTGATCCTCACATCGCTACCATCCCCTCCGGTTGTCCCGATTTCTGTCACTTCGGGCCATCGGTTCCGGACAGCGACATGTGTATACAACTTGCAGGTAAGATCAATAAACAATGAATATCATGATGAAACAATAACATGTTCAGATCTGAGATCATGGCACTCGGGCCCTAGTGACAAGCATTAAGCATAACAAGTTGCAACAATATCATCAAAGTACCAATTACGGACACTAGGCACTATGCCCTAACAATCTTATGATATTACATGACCAATCTCATCCAATCCCTACCATCCCCTTCGGCCTACAGCGGGGGAATTACTCACTCATGGATGGGGGAAACATGGCTGGTTGATGGAGAGGCGTTGGCGGTGATGATGGCGATGATCTCCTCCAATTCCCCGTCCGTGAGTGCGGAAACGGAGACCGGCTCCCGAGACGGAGTTTCGCGATGTGGCGGCGTTCTGGAGGCTTTCTGGCGACTTCGACTTCTCTCCGTGCGTTTTTAGGTCGAGGCCGATAAGTAGTCCGAAGGAGGGCGTCGGAGGCCGGCCGAGGGGGCCACACCATAGGGCCGCACGGGCCCCCCCTAGGCCGCGCCGCCTTATGGTGTGGGGCCCTCGGGCCTCCACCTTACTTGACCTTACGCTCCGTCGATGTGCAGGGAAAATAGGACCTTCTGCATAAATTCCGAGGATTTTCCCGAAAGTTGGATTTCTGCACAAAAACGAGACACCATAACAGTTCTGCTGAAAACAGCGTTAGTCCGTGTTAGTTGTATCCAAAATACACAAATTAGAGGCAAAACAATAGCAAAAGTGTTCGGGAAAGTAGATACGTTTAGGACGTATCAACTCCCCCCAAGCTTAGCTTATTGCTTGTCCTCAAGCAATTCGATTAACAAGCGAGCGATAAAAGAACTTTCACGAACACATTTGCTCATATGATGTATATATTCTCATGCTATGGCTAATACTTAAGCAGTTCATAATGAGATACATGCAAATAAGATCATCTAACAGCTATGTCAATCATGGAGAGGTACCAACAATTAATAATAAGCATCATGAATCATATATATAAGCAGGATTGCAATGTTCATAAGAGAGTATGATAAAGTGGTATCTCGCTTGCCTATATTTGATTGGCAAAACATAAATGCCCGGGCACCTCTGGAGTTCATAGAAAGACTAAAAGTAGTGATTGTCAAAGATAAAAGCATCAAAGTTATACCACAATCAATCATATTTTGAGACAAGCATATTATACTAAGAATGACAGTTGTGCTCTCAAGATAGTGCTCAAAGAAATAATGGAGACACAACATAAAAGTAAAAGATTGACCCTTCGCAGAGGGAAGCAGGGATTAACATGCGCTAGAGCTTTTCATTTTTGAAATCAGGAGTAAAATTATTTTGAGAGGTGTTTGTTGTTGTCAACGAATGGTAATGGGTACACCAACTACCTCGCCAACCGGACTTCCAAGAGCGGCTCCCATGAATTATTTGCATGTTTATGTGGCACTCCTTCCAACCTTTCTTACACAAACCATGGCTAACCGAATCCTCGGGTGCCTGCCAACAATCTCATACCATGAAGGAGTGCCTTTTTATTTTAGTTTTATTATGATGATGACACTCCCCCCAACCTTTGCTTACACAAGCCATGGCTAACCGAATCCTTCGGGTGCCATCCAACAATCACAAACCATGGAGGAGTGTCTATTTAAGTTAATTAATTCGGGACTGGGAATCCCATTGCCAGCTCTTTTTGCAAAATTATTGGATAAGCGGATGTGCCACTAGTCCATATGAGAGTCCGTCAAAAGTAAATGACAAGGTTGAAAGCTAAACACCACATACTTCCTCATGAGCTATGAAACATAAACACAAATTGAGAAGCATTTTGAAGGTTTTAAAGGTAGCGCATGAGAATTTACTTGGAATGGTTTGAAATGCCATGCATAGGTATTTATGGTGGACACTTTTGGAACAACTTGGTTTTCAGGTGTTTGGAAGCACGAGAAGCGTTCCCGCTCAGTACAAGTGAAGGCTAGCAATAGACTAGGGAGCGACAAATCAAGAGAGCAAGAATCTTGTCATAATCATGCTTGCGGCAAAATAAATTAACGGAGGCATAAAAATGATACAAGAACTCTGAAGCAATATAGATCATCGAGGCTTAATTGACTTTTTGTTCAGTCATATGCATGCGTGAGCATGTGCCAAGTCGATATAAATGAATTATTCAGAGGAGGATACCACAATGCCATACTTACTTATGAATAAAACAATGCAACAAACATCCATGACATGCTACTCATATTAATAAATTGGAGCTTAACATGAGAGATCATAAACTACTAGACATTCTCAAATAACATATACTTCACATGAACCAACTAAGCATGCTCACATGGATGAGTATATGTACAAAAATGAAAACAAATAGAGTTCATACCAGCCTCTCACCACAATCCAATTGTCGTAGATCGTCATTATTTCCTTTCACTTGTGTAGCTTGGATAATATGAAATGAAAACCACGCTCCAGCCACCGAAGACCATTGAACTCATAATGAACTTTACAAACCAAAGAAGAACAGCAAATATTTTTGGTGTTTTCGAATTGCAAACAAGAACAAAAGGAAACAAACAAACAAAGCAAAATCTTTTTGGGTTTTCTTATAGCAAACTGGCAATAGCAAATAAAGCGAAACAAATGCAAGAAACCAAAACAAACAAATGGTGAAGAGAAAAAACAGAAATATTTTTGGTCTTTTTATGTTTTGGGAAAGAAACAAAGCAAAAACAAGAAATAGCAAACTAAAAGAAACACAGAAAAGCGAGATGGCAGAAATCTGCCAAAACCTGACAGCAGTACAGAAATTGATTTTTACAAAAATCTTACGTTGCTCGGCTCGAAAAGTGTTCAACTAATGAATGTTAGATAACAACCTGGGGAACCTGCACAAAAATTGGCAGCTCAAAATAACGTTCTGGCTGTGCGCACGAATTTTTCTAGTAACAGTCCAGAATCTGTTTTCCGGCAGCACTTCCCCAAATATCATCTCCCTCTCATTAGAAAACCACTCAAAGAGACTAAACAAGTATATACAAGTATCCAGTAATCATAATATGCAAAGAATGAGTGATGCCGGTATACCTCCCCCCAAGCTTAGGCCTTTTGGCCTAAGTGGAGTTCAATCCCATCGAGACCATGAGGTAGTATCTCCGTAGTACGACGAAGATGGATCATATTCCGGGCATGTGCTAGAAGAAGCACCCGGATACGTGACGGTGTAGTCGTGGGAGGCCTCGGTGTCCTCGGAGTCATGCTGCTGGTGGAAGTCTTGTATCTTCATATGTTCATCCACCTCCTCCTTAGTGCACGACCATGATTGCCTGTCAATACTGAACAAACCTGGTTGGGGAAGAGGGATTTCCTTCTCATCCCCGTCAGCAAACAACATTCTATAGACCATATTATCTAAAGTAGAATCAGCGGTAACAAAATGATGACTCTTCATAGCAGCAATATCGAGTCTCCTAGGGATCAATGGTACATCATTAGGATCAAGAGGAAGTCTTAAATATGTTAAAACGCGCAGTGCAATAGTTCCTCCAAAAATAGGCCCCCTATTAGTCAGGCGGCGAGCAATAAGAGAACCAAGGTGATAAGATGTCCGACCAGTAAGTGCAATATTCAAGAAAGCAAGATGGTAACTAGAAATATTGCTAGTGTTCTCCCTACCAAGAATGCTAGTAGCAATGTAATATGCAAAATACTTAATGGCGGGGAGTTGAATGTTCCTTATCTTGCCACGCTGAATGGTGCGACAATCATCATCGGTGATCCCTCGATAGAGCTCCAACAAGTCCCGGGGTTGTCATCAATCCTCCTTCTTTGTACCTACAGGGGCAATATCCAATGCACGACAAAAATCTTCCAATTCCATAGTAACAGGATTACCATAGATCTTGAATGCAACTGTTGGCTCGTATTGCGTGTTGTTGAACCTGAAGCTCTCGACGAAAATTTTGGTGAGCATATAGTATTGCTCCCTTTTGTCTTCCACGTAGGTGGTTAAGCCCGCCCTATTGACAAGGGTGAAGAAATCATCCAATATCCCTGCATTTCTCAGAAAATCATAGCATGGAAAAGACGAAGCATTAGGAGCCCCGTTGTCCTCTTCGGGCGCGAAGCTAGGCGCGATGATATCCTCATTGTACGATCGCCTAAGCCGGGTGGCGGCCCTAGAAGGCCTCCGGTCTTTGGTTGTTCCTTTCTTGAACAACTCTCCAAAGTTGAACTTCTTCATCTCTTCTCTGAAATTTTCAACAAGTGATATAAAATTTGATTTGGTGACATATAATTGAGGGAAACTACCATAGGAACTTGCTAGAGTACTAATCATGCATTAAAACTAGTTTCTACCACTTAGAACAAGCATGCAAGCTCACTAAACATGTTACCTACATCAGCAAAATATTCAAGATATACTCCACCAAACAAAATTTTACTTGGATAATCGGAGGAGTCACATACCGAAGAGCAAATGTGCCAAATCTCAGACAGAAATCTGGGCTGAGCAAAGAGATCGAGAAATCTGGAGCTCTTGAGCAAAAATGCGAGTGAGAGGAACCTGGTGCGAGTTTTTTCGGGAGAGAGAAGATGATGGGAGAAAGAGATGAGATAGTGGGGCAAGGAGGGGCCCACACCACAGGGTGGCGCGCCCCCCTCCTTGGCCGCGCCGGCCTGTGGTGTGGCACCCTGTGGTGCCCCACAGGTCATCCTCTGGTGCTCCCAGGTGCCTCGTCGAAAAATAGGACCAACGGTATAATTTTTATGAATTTTTGAAAACTTTGAAAAATGCACATTTCTGGGTATTTAGTTTATTATTACTGGCCAGGAAATTTTTTGAAATCTCCAATTAACTAAGGAACTTTGCAAATTAAAAGTGCTACAGCAACTAGAGCAAGTGGAGGAAGAAAGAGATGTTGTTTATGTGACGCCCCGGAACCGGTACCATGAGGATTCCAGCGATCCCGCCAAAATCCACATGATATCGATTCAGAGACGCCCTCCGACACGACGTGCGCGACGAATCACACACGTGATGCCAGAGGAATTAACACGAGCGGTAACATTACAACAGGATTACAATAGAGCCCACAAGATACATATATTACAACAACGACTCTAACGAGTCAAGATACAAAGATATAATACAAAGATCCAAATCATACAGAAGATCAAATACGTCCGAGTACGGACAAGATACAAATTGGACTAAGAGCCCTGAAGATAAACGATGGCGTCCATAACCCTGCCCAGGCCAAGCCGGAAGGGTAACCTTGCTAACGTCGGCATCTTGTACCTGTCAAAGTCGGGCCATCGGTTGCCGACAAGAGGGAGGGAGCAAAAGAGAAAGGGGAAAAGGCGAGAGTAAGTACCAAGGAACGAACTCCGGCATGTACTTAGCGAGACTAGAAATGGCTATGCTCGCCGGGCGAGTATATATATATATCGCCTGGGGCTATATGGTAGATTTAGCGGCAGCAAAACTATAACCAATAGAGACACACTACAACATCCGTCTACTCAGATAAGATAAGAGAGCGCACAAGGTAACAGATAAATATTACACAAACATAACCCAGCCAAATACACATATCCCCTTCAACAAAGCGAAGAGGCAATGTAAAAGGCACTCAACGGTGGACAAGTTTTATTAGGTATCGGTTGTAGTAAAGCTATATTAGTACGCAAGTTATTATCAGACTATTAACAACAAGTATAAGGTGTAAGTTGTTCTATGATCAAGCTATACAATTCCAAGTCGTCCATAACCGCGGACACGGCTTATCGATAAGATGTACACCCTGCAGGGGTTGCCCAAATGTAACCATACGCATGCTCGAACCCACTTACTACAGGTGGAGTCTCACATCAAGACCGTTCCCAATGCAAGATAAAATTTAATGGGAGCCACCCAACTAAGCTACCGTGTGAAGTCGGCGTACTCCGTCTGATACGGACCCAGAGGTTTGCGACAACGGCTAAGCTAAGTGTGAACAACCTGCTTTCGCTAATCGTTCCGCGTTATGAGTACAGAACGGAATATAAACACCCGAAGGCAACAGAAGTAAATCGTGCATCGTGCATATGAGCAAATAAAACCAAGGTTGTGGCTCCCAATAAACAGACTCGAGGAAAGGTAGTGGGTGATGGGGGTCCCATTCCCCCACGTACGGGTAGAGCGCTCAATCTCGGAACAGATAACAAGAACTCGGGTCCTAGGGGACATTAGCAAGTCAAAGTTCCGATGCTTTTTCGCAAAGGGGCTCACAGATGCCTCTGCTTACAATTTTAGTTGTTAACAATAAAGTAAAGTGTGATTATCCCCAACAAAAGATATAGCATGTGATAACCTCCCAACAAGATACCCCGAACATCTCGAGATATCAACAAGACCCTAAACTCGCCTACGACTCGCAAAACTGGCAAACAACAAACAATAGGTAGGGCGAGGAGGTGTATCTCGGACATATAGGTAACAGGTGGATAGGACACGTGACACAACAGAATCGCAACACAAGGATAGCAATAGATCAAAAGAGCATGTAAAAGTAAAATAGGTGAAGGGGTGGGCTCGCCTGTGAAAAGCTGCAGAAGAACTTGTCGGAGAACTCGTCGTATCTCACATCACCACTTCGTGATCCTATCCGGGAAGAAGCAAATGCTGGAACACACAACGTATGCAATCTTACTACTACGGAAGAAGAATCGGCATGATCAAGATAATATGCATGACATGGCAAATATGATGCGATGCAACTTATCCAATTAAGCGGGATCGGAATCCCGGACAAACAATTAAGGTTGGAGTTGCATTCCTACCGGCAATTTTAAGTGTTGATTAGCATGGCATAGACATGGTAGGGGTGCGCTACTTCAAAGTTAAACGGAGCGGGGAAACCATAGTCGGTATTCGAAATACTCCGCATATATGTTAGGTGAACATGCATAACTATCACGTGTGACATGATGTGATATGCAAACAGATGAATGGATGGCACATTCATGTTCCTTATGTTTTTCTGATCGAAATGGACATAAAGTTTGTTTGATTTGGATTTGTAAAAGTGCAATTATGCAAAACCATCTGATTGTGTAAAATCTGAAAACTGAATATTGAATGGTGCTGAAACTTTTACACCGGCTGGGAACTAGCCAGAGGCAGTGACAGGTGGGGCTCCACGGCCACGTCAGCTCAAGGATGGAAAGATGCAAAAAGTTTGGTTGAACATGCGATCACAGGATTAGAACTTAGGCCGGCGGGATATGGAAGAGGGACGAGCCAGTGGTGCTAGCTCACGGATTTGTTATGGTTCAGGTTGCAACTCTGGTAAGGTATGGAATCTGGTTAACTGAATTTTGACACTGAAATCTGAAAAACTGAACAGCTGCTGGTTTCCTGTAGAGGCATTTCTGCACGGATATTAAAGCTTCGTCCACGACGAATATGGGCACCGTTTTGCGCGAAACAAAATAGGTTGAGCAAGATGGATGTGCCAAGACTCCAAAGAGACCGGAATGGTTGGAAACGGTGCACCGTGGTGGCGGAGGGAACTCGCCGGAGTTGAGTCCGCGAAACAGAGAAACTGACAGAAGCTGAAATCTGTTTTCTGGACCGACTTTGAACGAAGATGGCGTCGTGTGTGTTGCTCAGTTTTGGGTGATTCGAAAACCAGTATAACGAGGAAGATGTCGTGCTTCTAACTGTACCAGAAGAGCGTGCTGAAACGACCTGGAGCGCCGGTGAGCTTCGTCGGAAAACGGATCAGCGACACGGCGAGGAACAGCTGAAACTGAAAACTGAACAGAGACTGTTTTCTGGAGCCGACTTTGGAAGAAGGTGGCGACGGCTACGCTGCTCAGTTTTGGGTGATTCAAAAACCAGTAGATAGCTGGTGATGTGGTGCATCTAGCGGAACAAGAATCTCGTGCTGAGATGGACTGTGCCGGCGAGGATCTGCGTCGAAAGTGGCCACCGTGAAACAGAACAAAACGGGGGTTTTCGATTTCGATTTCGTTCGATCTCTTCTCACGTCGACGATGCAGAGATGTTGGGGCATGCAGGAGGAGAGGAGAGGGGTGTGCTCACCCTGGTGGTGCTCGACGAGGAGAAAAGAGCGGGGCGGCTACCGGCGTCGAGGAAGAAGACGGGGCCGAGGTAGACGACGGCGGTTGCGCGCTTGGCCGTGGCCCGTGGCGCGGCCTGGATGCTGTCGGTCGTTGCTGACCTGCTGCACGCGGAAAACAACTCCAACGTCAACACGAGCTCAAGCTCGTTCCCTTGCCGGACATGCACTGGACGGGAACAGCAAAACGCGGCGGTGCACGAGATGGAAGGAGGAAAGGATTTAGGTGGGGAAGCGGTGCTCACTGTGAAGGAAGTTGCGTTGATTAAACGGCAAAGACATCGAAGCTTGGTCAAGGACGATGGGTCGGAGACAACGACGCGGACGTCGGCGACGTCCCGGAGATCATGGCGACGGCGCGGAGATGAAGCGGGAAGCTTGTTGGTGCTCGCGTGAGGCTTCGAGGACGAGCTCGCGCTTGACGCGTGCGGAAGACGGTGTGCTCTGTGTGGCGGCGGCAGGGAGGGAAAAGAAGCAAGCAGCTAGGCTAGGGTTGCAGGAGGATGGAAAGATCTTATAGGGAAAAGCGCGGTGCATGGTGGCCGTCCCATCAAGCTGCAGGCGACGTGGCCATTGCCGATGTGCTGCCGTACAGAGAGCACGAGAACGTGGAGAGAGATCCTGTTGGTGGGCTGCAGTGGAATTGCTGCGATGGATTGATGCGTTCACAGCTAGGATGGGCCAACGTGAAGGAGAAGTTGGGCTGCTTCGTGGAGGAAAGAAAACAATGCGCCGGCCATTGTATTTCCTGGAATTGTCACGTATTTGCATAGGAGAGAACACAAGAGAAAGATAGAATGGAGGCAAAATAAAGATGGAGGGATAAGATGAAAAAAAAAATAGGGAAACCCGGACAACATTTTCCAAACCACATTTTATTAAAACTAGTTTATCCAAAATATTCCAAATATCTTTGTTTTGGGTTTTGTTAAATGAAAAGGAGAGAGGAGGGTTTTATTATATAACTCATATGAGGAAATAAAATAGATACGGTTTACAAAATAATTTTATTTAGTAAAACATGGATGATATGATGCATGATGACATGATGATGCACGAAAGAAAAAAGAACAGATAAAATCTATAGGGGTCCTACCCGGGGCCGTTACAGTTTACCTCCTCTATGCATATAAAAAGTATTCGTTAACAAGGTTGATCAAGTCTTGCCACCAAATAAATTTTACATAGCATAAGAAGAAATAAACCTCAAATCAATCATGTTACCTTGAATTGTATTGATATGGATCCAATCACGAGAGTTTGATATTCTTCTTTAGGCTCATATATAGGACAATCAATAGTTCCAACTTTGATAGTTCTCACATTAGAAATAGTATTGACTCCACATACTTTATCAATCCTCTTGGGAAAATAAACGGTATGCTCCCTATCATCAACATTGAAAGTAACCTTTCCTTTATTGCAATCAATAACAGCCCCTGCGGTGTAAAGGGTCTCCCAAGAATAATAGACATATTATCATCTTCAGGCATTTCCAACACAACAAAATCAGTTAATATCAAGCAGTTAGTAGTAACTTGAACAGGAACATCCTCACATATACCAACAGGAATAGCAGTAGATTTATCAGCCATTTGCAAAGATATATCAGTAGGTATCAACTTATCTAAGTAAAGTCTCTTATAAAGAGAAAAAAGCATAACACTAACACCGGCTCCCAAGTCACATAGAGCAGTTTTAACATAATTATTCTTAATAGAACAAGGAATAGTAGGTATACCTGGATCGCCCAACTTCTTTGGAACTTTGCCATTGAAAGAGTAATTAGCAAGCATAGTGGAAATTTCCTCATTGGGGATTTTCCTTTTGTTAGTAACAGTATCTTTCATATACTTTGAATAAGGAGGCAATTTAATAGCATCAGTCAAAGGGATTTGCAAGAATAAAGGTTTCATCCAATTGCAAAATTTATTATAGTGTTCTTCTTCCATTGATTTTAATTTCTTAGCAGGAAAAGGCATTTGCTTTTGCACCCAAGGTTCTCTTTCATTACCATGTTTCTTAGCAATAAAATCTTCTTTAGTATACTTTTTATTTTTAGCATGCTTTTCAGGTTCATCTTCTACCTCTTCTTTATCAGAAGCATCATTCTTATCATTATCATTATCATTATCATTATCATGTTCATTACCACTTTCAGTTTCAGCATCGGAAATAGAAATTCTATTAGGATCATTAGCAGGTTCAGAGGATTCTACAACATTTTTATGTTTCTTCTTCTTTTTCTTCTTAGAAGGAGCACTAGGTTCAATGCGTTGAGAATCTTGTTCAATTCTTTTGGGATGCCCTTCAAGATATAGAGGATCCTGGGTAGAGACACCACCTCTAGTTGTTACTTCATAAGCATGTTTCTCTTTAGAATTATTCCCCAACAAGTCATTTTGCACTTTAGTGAGTTGATCAATTTGAGTTTGAACCATATGAAAATGTTTAACAAGCATCTTAACATCATTGGAGGTTCTCTCTACAATATCATGCAATTTACTAATAGCTCGAGAATTTTCCATTAAATGATTCTCTACTCTCATATTAAAGTTTTCTTGCTTAACAATATAATTATCAAACTCATCTAAGCATTGTGCAGGAGGTTTTGAATACGGAATATCTTCCCTAGTAAAGCGTTGAAGGGAGTTTACCTCAATCATGGATGAAGGGGGAATTATCTCACATATATCTCCTATGGGAGGAAGATTCTTCACTTCTTCAGATTTAATACCTTTCTCCTTGAGAGACTTCTTGGCTTCCCTCATATCTTCATCATTCAATTTAATTAAACCCCTCTTCTTTAATATTGGCGTTGGAGTTGGTTCAGGCGTAGTCCAATCATCATGATTCCGGCCTATTTTAGCCAATAATTCTTCAGCGTCGTCTGGAGTTCTTTTCCTGAAAACACAACCAGTACAACTATCCAGGTATGCCCTAGACTCAATGGTTAGTCCACTATAAAATATATCAAGTAAATCATGCTTTTCCAAATCATGATCAGGCCGAGCTCTAATAAGAGAGCAAAATCTCGCCCAAGCCTCAGGCAATCTCTCTCCATCTCCCTGGTCAAAATTATAAATTCTCTGCAAAGCAATATGTTGAGCACTAGCAGGAAAGTATTTACGGAAGAAAACATCAAGCAATTCTTTTGGACTTTTAATAGAATTAGGTGGCAAACTATTATACCAAGTTTTAGCGTCATCCTTTAATGAGAATGGAAAGATTTTAGCAACAAAGTAAGTACGCTTCTTAACATCATCAGAAAACAAGCTACTCAGAGTAGATAACTCAATCATGTGTTCAACAGCACTTTTTTTTCAGTACCACAAAAGGGTGTTTTCTCAACAATAGCTATATGAGATAAATCAAGAGAAAAATCATAATCTTTATCCTTAATGTTTATAGGAGATGTGGCAAACTTAGGATCAGGAGACAGTTTATATCTAACAGCATGTTCTGCAAGCAACTTTTTAATTTTTCTTGCATCAGTAGTAGCATTGCATTTTTCAATAAAATCATCATTAAGCTCCACATAATCTTCATCAGGATCATCACTAGAATAATCAAGTTCAGGTGAATTAACAGGTGTAGTGGCATTTTCATCAGGAGTTTCAGCATTTTCAATTTGTCTAGACCTAGCAATCGTAGCATCTAGAAAGGATCCCAATGAACCACTATCATCAAGCACAGCAGAAACATTATCAATATTATGAGAGTTTTCAGATTCAGCAGACGTACCAGCTTGTGGCGGTGAGACAAGTTGACTTATCACCGATGGTGAATTAAGAGTAGCAGAGGCACTCAGAATTGTACCTTTTCTTGTAGTGGATGGCAATATGGCGATTTTAGAATCGCGAGGTTTACCCATGATGGAGAATTTGCAGCGAACAATATCAATCCAAGTGAACTTCCAAATAAAGCTATGCTCCCCGGCAACGGCGCCAGAAAATAGTCTTGATGACCCACAAGTATAGGGGATCGCAACAGTCTTCGAGGGAAGTAAAACCCAATTTATTGATTCGACACAAGGGGAGACAAAGAACACTTGGAAGCCTTAACAGCGGAGTTGTCAATTCAGCTGCACCTGGAAACAGACTTGCTCGCAAGAGTTTATCAGTACTAACAGTTTTATAGCAGTAGCAGTAGTGAAATAACAGCGGCAGAGTAACAAAGACAGCAGTAGTGATTTAGTAAACAGTAGGATTAAAATACTGTAGGCACGGGGACGGATGAACGGGCGTTGCATGGATGAGAGAAACTCATGTAACAATCATAGCAGGGCATTTGCAGATAATAATAAAACGGTGTCCAAGTACAAAGCAATCAATAGGCATGTGTTCCAATTATAGCCGTACGTGCTCGCAATGAGAAACTTGCACAACATCTTTTGTCCTACCAGCCGGTGGCAGCCGGGCCTCAAGGGAAACTATTGGATATTAAGGTACCCCTTTTGATAGAGTATCGGAGCAAAGCATTAACACTCCGTGAACACATGTGATCCTCACATCGCTACCATCCCCTCCGGTTGTCCCGATTTCTGTCACTTCGGGCCATCGGTTCCGGACAGCGACATGTGTATACAACTTGCAGGTAAGATCAATAAACAATGAATATCATGATGAAACAATAACATGTTCAGATCTGAGATCATGGCACTCGGGCCCTAGTGACAAGCATTAAGCATAACAAGTTGCAACAATATCATCAAAGTACCAATTACGGACACTAGGCACTATGCCCTAACAATCTTATGCTATTACATGACCAATCTCATCCAATCCCTACCATCCCCTTCGGCCTACAGCGGGGGAATTACTCACTCATGGATGGGGGAAACATGGCTGGTTGATGGAGAGGCGTTGGCGGTGATGATGGCGATGATCTCCTCCAATTCCCCGTCCCGGCGGAGTGCCAGAACGGAGACTTCTGGCTCCCGAGACGGAGTTTCGCGATGTGGCGGCGTTCTGGAGGCTTTCTGGCGACTTCGACTTCTCTCCGTGCGTTTTTAGGTCGAGGCCGATAAGTAGTCCGAAGGAGGGCGTCGGAGGCTGGCCGAGGGGGCCACACCATAGGGCCGCGCGGGCCCCCCCTAGGCCGCGCCGCCTTATGGTGTGGGGCCCTCGGGCCTCCACCTTACTTGACCTTCTGGCTCCGTTAGTATTCTGGGAAAATAGGGCCTTCTGCATAAATTCCGAGGATTTTCCCGAAAGTTGGATTTCTGCACAAAAACGAGACACCAGAACAGTTCTGCTGAAAACAGCGTTAGTCCGTGTTAGTTGTATCCAAAATACACAAATTAGAGGCAAAACAATAGCAAAAGTGTTCGAGAAAGTAGATACGTTTAGGACGTATCAGCGGCGTACGATATCCGCGCCCCAACGAAGTGGGACAAGGAAGATCATGATTCCTTCGTCTGGTCCGAGGATGACAAGTCCTTGACCGACGGAGAGGACGACTTCCAGTTCCTCGTCAACGGGGAGCTGGAGGCGAAGAGCGAGGACATCCTCTTCTCCTGGGACTACTTCACCTCCTCGACGAGGGGGAGGAAGAGGAGGACGACGACTCCTCCTATGAGTACCCGCCGGCGAAGCGCTTCCGCGCCGGGTCGGATGACGACGACGACGACGACGAAGAGGAAGAAGCTCCTACCGAGGGCTACGACAGCAGCGACGAGGAGCTCGCCGGCAGCAGCGCTGACGGCAGCTACGATGGCGACGACGAGGGCAGCAATGGCCCTTAGATTAGGGACTTCTAGCATAGGACTAGTAGTAGCAATCGGCTCCTCTTTTGTTCTTCTTTTCTTGAGCAATCGGCTCTTCTCTGTAAAAAAACCCTCTTTATCTATGAAGAAAATGTTTCTATGTCGATTTTGCTTTCATATCAATTTTGCCGATTGTCAAAGCAAGTCAACGCGCAAAGAGCCGATGGCAGCGCATCGGCCTTTACCATAAAACGCAAATAAGGCCAAATCAGTTGCATATTCAAACGGTAACCTGCAACCTTTGTCTGAGAGAGTAAACTCAGATCCCCAAATCGCCGCTCGAACAGATCCAACTCACGGCCACGCGAACCTTAGATCTCAATCGCGCAGATTCAACTCCACAGCGAATCCAATGGCAGAATCATCCCACGCCAATGCTACGGTCTCTGGCCTGAAGGTAATCCTCAATGGTCACCATCCAAGCATAGTGTTGGAATTTAACAGTAAAAACCTGAATTAATGTCTCATTCCGTCATTATTTTTAGGTATCAGACATTCTGCTGCCGCATCCTTCATACCCTCGAGGCATCCCTTCAGTAGAGCCTCTATATGTAATCTGATAACTGCTCAATTGAGCTTGTACCTCTAGAGTCGATGTCCGTGCATCGGCTTTTTAGTCTGAAGTCGATGTCTGTGCATCGGCTGTACTTGTATCTTATTGTTTTTGCATATTTTTCTAAAGTCGATGTCTGTGCATCGGCTGTGATTTGTATGTAAAAAAAAATTTTACTGGCCAATTTTATGCATCGGCCCTCATATTTCACTGTCCGTCATCCCACATGCTTGGGAAATATTTCTTGAGATGTTGACCATTGACAGCTAATGGGAATTTAACACCGTCCAGCTGCTCGAGCATGTATGCATTACCCTTCAAAACTTGGTCGACTCTGTACGGTCCGTGCCAATTAGGAGACCATTTACCATACACTTTATCCTTAGTTCCTAATGGCAATACAGCTTCCCATACTAGATCACCAACCTGAAACTCCTTTGGTCTCACCTTCTTATTGTATGCGCGAGCTACCTTGGCTTTGTTCTCTTTAATTTTCTCCAACGACCAAAGTCTGAGTTCCGTTAGATCCTCAATACTATCACTCATCATGGCTGCATATTCTTCAGTTGTTAGATCATTCTGAAACGTAACATGTCTCGATCCAGCCGTAATTTCCCAAGGCAATACGGCTTCTTGTCCATAGACCAGCTGGTATGGAGAGGTTTTTATAGCTCCATGACATGACATGCGATAAGCCCACAAAGCTTCTGACAATAACTCATGCCAACGTCTAGGGTGCTCGTCTACTTTCCTCTTAATCAGCTTGATAAGGCTCTGATTGGACACTTCAGCTTGCCCATTTGCTTGAGCATAGTATGGAGACGATCGGATCAGCTTAATTCCCATGTCGTCGCAGAACTTTCTGAACTCTTTAGAAATGAAGACCGAACCTCCATCGGTCGTGATAGTCTGGGGAATCCCGAATCTATGAATGACATGTTCTTTAACGAAATTGATAACATCTTCCTATTTCACTTCTTCATAGGGACGGCCTCCACCCATTTAGTGAAGTAATCTGTAATGGCCAAAATCCACTCGTGGCCTTTGCTCGATGAAGGATGGATTTTGCCGATCATATCCATGCCCCAACCTCGGAATGGCCAAGGCTTGATGATGTGGTTCATTGCTGATGCGGGTACCATCTGAATTTTCCCAAACATCTGACACGCTTGACACCCTTTATAGTACCTAAAGCAATCCTCAAGCATGGTGGGCCAATAAAACCCTGATCGCCTGATCAGCCACTTCATCTTATGAGCCGATTGGTGAGTTCCACAGGCGCCTTTGTGTACCTCGTGTAAGAGCCGATTCGACTCGGCTGGTCCCAGGCACTTGAGAAGTAACCCCTCCAAAGTCCTGTAGAACATGTCATCTCCTATAAGGACATATTTCATGGCTTTGTACCTTATCGTTTAGGTGCCCCCCGAGCCGAATCTTTCAAGTAATTGAAGATATCGGCTCTCCAGTCATCATGTTCGAGGAACTGTACCTGAACATCGGTTCCATCTGTTACGTCCTTGTTGCCTGATGCCATCTGTGCGAGATCGTTGGCCTCGGTATTTTGTGACCTTGGGATCCAATTAAAGTTTATGTACCTAAATTGTGCCATCAGCTCACGGCATTGCATCCATAATGGGAAGAGTGACTCACTCTCGCACTTGTATTCCTCCGCGAGCTGGGAAATCACCAACCACTACAAGAAAAGTTGCCATGGCCGACGAAGTTGAAGTCGCGCCGTGGTTGCTGGTGTACCATGGCCGACGATTTTGGGTCCCTCTGTGGTGCATGTCAAAACTTTTTTTTTCTCGTTTTTGAGGCCACCTAGCCCGACGAAAGCGGCCAAAACGTCGCGTATGGTGGCCCGGGACGTGGTGCATCTCGAAATCTCGGGTTCGCCGGCCGAGTCAACGCAAATCCGCACCGCCGAGGGATGTAGGGCCCAGATGGCAGCCTCTCTGGCATTGTTTTTTCTCTCGATCGCGCCATCTCATTCAACGTTCTCCGATCGAGCCGTTTACGATGCAGGATCATGGGTCCCGCATGTCATCCTCTATGAACCAAAATTCTTTCTATTCTTGGATTTTTTTTGACCCCCTGATTTCTGGCTACTTCCTTTTTCTTTTGATCCCTTGCCGCCTTGGAAACGTTGAGACCGCTGCTGCTAAATGGGACCCGCATGTCATCCTGTATGTGCAATCAACTTTCTTTTCTTGGAGTTTTTTTTGGCACCTCATATTTGGTCACTTGCCTTTTTTTTTCGATCCCCTGCCGCCTCTCAAACGGTGATACCGCTGCTGCTAAATGGGACCCGCATGTCATCCTCTATGTACTATAAAACTTTCTTTTCTTGGATTTTTTTTGGCACCTCATATTTGGTCACCTGCCTATTTCTTTCGCTCCCCTCGCGCACCTCAAACGGTGATACCGCTGCTGCTAAATGGGACCCGCATGTCATCCTCTATGTACTATAAAACTTTCTTTTCTTGGATTTTTTTTGGCACCTCATATTTGGTCACTTGCCTTTTTCTTTCGATCCCCTGCCGCCTCTCAAACGGTGATACCGCTGCTGCTAAATGGGACCCGCATGTCATCCTCTATGGACTATAAAACTTTCTTTTCTTGAATTATTTTTGGCTCCTGATATTTGGTCACTTGCCTTTTTCTTTCAATCCCCTGCCGCCTCTCAAACAGTGAGACCGCTGCAGCTAAATGGGACCCTGATGACCCACAAGTATAGGGGGTGTATCGTAGTATCTTCGATAAGTAAGAATGTCGATCCCAACGAGGAGCAGAAGGTGTTGACAAGCAGTTTCGATGAAGGATTCACTGTAAATGCTCACAGACAAGTATTCAGGGGGTTTTGATGTAACAGTTGAATTAAGTACGAGTAAGTAAAGTGCGAGAGTAACAATTGCAGCGAGTGGCCCAATCCTTTTTAGCACAAAGGACAAGCCGGTTTGTTTACTTATAATGACCAAACGTTCTCGAGGACACACGGGATTTTAGTCTAGTGCTTTCGCTACATACGGCTAAATAATCTTCATTGTTGTGATAAGTGTTGTGTGGGTGAACCTATGCTAATGTACCGCCCTTCCTAGGACTAATACATACTTGTGATTATACCCCTTGCAAGCATCCGCAACTACAAGAAAGTAATTAAGAATAAATCTAACCACAGCCTTAAACTCTGAGATCCTGCGATCCCTCCTGCATCGATATACCAGCGGGGGTTTAGGTTTCTGTCACTCCGGCAACCCCGCAATTGGCAAACGAGTACAAGATGCATTCCCCTAGGCCCATAAATGGTGAAGTGTCATGTAGTCGACGTTCACATGACACCACTAGAAGAATAACACCACAACTTAAATATCACACCATTGAATATTACTCAACCATAATTCACTACTAACATTTAGACTTCACCCATGTCCTCAAGAACTAAACGAACTACTCACGAGACATCATACGGAACATGATCAGAGGTGATATGATGATGAATAACAATCTGAACATAAACTTGGTTCAATGGTTTCACTCAATAGCATCAACAACAAGTAGAAATCGATACCGGGAGAGTTTCCCCTATCAAACAATTAAGATCAAACCCAAATTGCTATGGCGGTGACGGTGTCCAGCGGTGATGACGGCGGTGATGATGGTGGAGATGATGATGATGGTGATGACGATGATGTCCAGCTCGATGACGGTGACGATGGCGTCGATTTCCCCCTCCCGGAGGGAATATCACAGGCGGATTCCTGCCCGCCGGAGAGCTCTTTCTCTCTGGTGTTCTCCGCCCAGAGGCGGCTGTAACTCTTCGCGAGGTACCCCTTCGGCTTAGGTCTTCGGGACGAAGGGTTTGGCGAAGAAAAGGAGGCGAAAAGGGTCGTGGGCCCCTGGACCATAGGCCAGCGCGGCCAGGGCCTGGGCCGCGCCGCCCTAGGGTGTGGGCCCACCCTGGCTGCTCCTGGCTCCTCCTTCTGGCTTCCTTCGTCATCTTGAAAAATAGGATTTTTGGTATAATTTCCTTCCAGAGTTGATCTTCCGAAATATTGCGTTCTGACGGTGCTTTTTCCAATGAGAATCCGGCTCCGGTGTTCGATCCTCCAATAATGATGAAACATGCAAAATAGATGAAATAACATAAGTATTGTGTCCCAATATGAAATATATCAATGAATAACAGCAAATTATGATATAAAATAGTGATGCAAATTGGACGTATCAACTCCCCCCAAGCTTAGACTTCGCTTGTCCCCAAGCGAAACTGAGCTCGATAGACATGACCACATGTTTATGGAGTGAAGAGTCGATAAATAAAATACGGACAAGAAGCATCATATTCATTCACACAGGACATTATAGTAAACAACCTCTTATAACTCATATTGAAACAAGTATAAGGTAATCACAAGTAAAGGTGCATGAGAAATCATGATTGGTGATGGCAAACTTCGTTCTTGGTCAGAGAACAATTAACAGATTATATTTATCTCATTGAGTAGCGCTCTTATGTTAGAGTTTATAAGGCACAACTTGCATACTCAATCGTAATGGTTTTCTCATAATCATTGATAACTTGCAAAGCTATATTCATTCAGATAAAACTCGTACTAAACAAAGAAGAATAAAAGACATGATGTAGCAAATCACAATATAATGGTTTGATCACAACTACTCAAATGCTTGCTTGAGATGGAGGGAAATAGGTTTACTGACTCAACATAAAGTAAAAGACAGGCCCTTCGCAGAGGGAAGCAGGGATTAAATCATGTGCTAGAGCTTTTTCAATTTTTGCAATCATATAAAGAGAATAAAAGTAACATTTTGAGAGGTGTTTGTTGTTGTCAACGACTGGTAGCGGGTACTCTAACCCCCTTGCCAGACAACCTCCTAAGAGCGGCTCCCATATTATTTTCATTTTGTGTGGCACTCCTTCCAACCTTTCTTTCACAAACCATGGCTAACCGAATCCTTCGGGTGCCTGCCAACAATCTCATACCATGAAGGAGTGCCTTTTTATTTTAGCTTTATTATGATGATGACACTCCCCCCAACCTTTGCTTACACAAGCCATGGCTAACCGAATCCTTCGGGTGCCGTCCATCAATCACATACCATGGAGGAGTGTCTATTTAATTTGATTAATTTGGGACTGGGAATCCCATTGCCAGCTCTTTTTGCAAACTTATTGGATAAGCGGGTGAAGCCACTAGTCCATTGGTGGAAGTTGCCCAACAAGATTGAAAGATAAAACACCACATACTTCCTCATGAGCTATGAAACATTGACACAAATAAGAGATACTAAGTTTTGAATTATTTAAAGGTAGCACATGAAGTATTTACTTAGAATGGCAGAAAATACCATGTAGTAGGTAGGTATGGTGGACACAAATGACATAGGTTTGGGTTAAGGTTTGGATGCACGAGAAGTATTCCCTCTCAGTACAGGTCTTTGGCTAGCAAGGTTAATTAGCAAGCATAAGAGTCGAGGGAAACAAACAAACATACATGTGATAGAAACAATCATGCATCTTCCTTGTAAGCACATACAATTTTAACTTCAGAATAGTAAGCTATGAGCTAACAAGAAAGACAATGAAACATCTACATGTATTTCTCTTTTCTATTTAAACCTCAAAATGTTGTTGCTATTGACCAATGCTAAGTTTGCCAAAACCAAATAGATTTATTCAATGCTCCCAAAGTGATACCAATACTAACAACAAGGTGAATCGTACAATAGAGATTGCAAACTAAAATAAGATATGCAATATGTAAATGATAAGACTTCTCATTAATATTCCATAACGATAACTCACACCAAGGGATACATAGATAACCAACTAAAGGAGAGATACTTCCAAATGCAACCCATCTTATATGATAACTTCCCTACTCATGATATGACGCTACTTGACAATAAAAGTAAAAGGTAGTGATAATGTGATACCGCGGTACTCCCCCAAGCTTGGAACAAACCAAGGGGATGCCAATACCGATGATGAATTACTCCTGCGGTGATGGTGGTGATGAATTTCCGTCATCAAACTTCCAAGGAAGAGGCTCTCCATCAAGAAACGACATCTTGGTCTCGGGGATCCTGAAACTAGCAGCACGGCTTATGTATTTAAACCTGTTTTCATACTCACAGTTCTGATTCTGAAAATCATAGAGTTGTGCTTGGAGCTTGTTGGTGGTGTCATGAAGTGAGAGGATGTCGCTCCAAAGCTTTGCAGTTTCCTTCTCATGTTCAGCAATGAGTTCAGACACAATCCTGTGGAAGATATCCACCTCACGCTCAGCCATCTTCTTGTATTTGAAAACCTCTTGTTCTAGCTTCTCCATCCTGTCTTCCAGGCTTCCTTCTCCTTTAGGACCCTGGACATCCTTGACCTGCAGTTCTCCTTCAACGAGCAGCAACTCCTTGGGGTGCATCCTCAGCTCCTCCATGTACAAGTTGCCAACATCCTTGCTGGAGCTGTCCTTCGGAGTTTCCGACGAAGACATGATGGCTCTAGGTCCGAAGCAAATCCTGGCAGAAACAACTCGAAACAAAACACGTCGAAAACACGATATACGGACCTCCAGGGGTCCGGGAGATTATATAGCAAAATTTTTCACGACAAACGGAAAGTACCAGATCGAACCAGAGTCGGAAAGGGGCGACGGGGCGGCCAGACCACAGGTCGGCGCGGGCCCAGGCTTGGCCGCGCCGGCCTATGGTGGCGCCCCCTCGTGCGTCCTTTCCACTCCGTTTCGAACTCGTAATTTCTCATATTTTCCAAAAACAACGAAAATATTGTTCGGAAAGTAAATTGCGTACTTTTCATTACCAGTACTGTTACCTATTCAAAGTCGAGTTAAGTGACTGTCAATTTGCCCTTTGATGAAAGCCTCCGGTGTTTCCACTTGAATAATATCAACATCAACATTATAGGAATCACCTGAGATATAATGCTTGAGTCTTTGTCCATTCACCACTTGCGTAGCATTGCCTTGGGGAGAGCTAATTTTGATTGCTCCTGAACGATACACCTCCTCGACAACATATGGTCCTTCCCATTTCGAGAGTAATTTCCCTGCAAAGAATCTGAGACGAGACCGATACAATAGGACTTTATCCCCAATATTAAATTCTCTTTTGATGATCCTCCTATCATGCCATTTTTTAACTTTCTCTTTAAAGAGTTTAGCATTTTCATAAGCTTCACTTCTCCATTCATCTAGAGAACTCAATTGCAACAATCTCTTATCACCGGCAAGTTTAGGATCTTTATTTAATTCTCTAACAGCCCAATAAGCTTTGTGCTCTAGTTCTAAAGGTAAATGACAAGCTTTCCCATAAACCATTTTATAAGGTGACATTCCCATGGGATTTTTATAAGCAGTTCTATAAGCCCAAAGCGCATCCTTCAATTTACTAGCCCAATTCTTTCTAGTTTTATTAACAGTCTTTCCCAAAATAGATTTAATCTCTCTATTTGATAATTCTACTTGACCACTAGTTTGAGGATGATAAGCGGAAGCAATTCTATGATTAATACCATACCTAGCAAGAGTTTTTCTAAAACCTCCATGAATAAAATGAGAACCTCCATCAGTCATAATATATCTAGGCACTCCAAATCTAGGAAAAATAATATCTAAGAGCATTCTTAAAGAGGTCTCACCGTCAGCACTTTTTGTAGGTATAGCTTCCACCCATTTAGTAACATAATCGACAGCAACAAGTATATGAGTGTTACCTTCCGAAGACGGAAAAGGTCCCATGAAGTCAAATCCCCAACAATCAAACGGTTCAATAACAAGAGTATAATTCATGGGCATTTCATTGCGTCTGGAGATATTACCAACCCTTTGGCATTCATCACAAGATAAAATAAACTTTCTCGCATCCTTGAAGAGAGTTGGCCAATAAAAACCTGATTGTAGAACCTTTTGCGCGGTTCTTTCTCCGGCGTGATGTCCTCCATAAGCACTACCATGACATTTACTCAATATCTCCTGTTGTTCATATTCAGGGACACATCTTCGCATAATACCATCCACTCCTTCTTTATATAAGTGTGGGTCATCCCAGAAATAATGCCTCAAATCATAAAAGAATTTCCTCCTTTGCTGAGCTGAAAAGGTTGGAGGCAAGTACTTGGAAACAATAAAGTTAGCATAATCAGCATACCAAGGACTGTCTCGCGAGCTCACCTTTATCACAGCCAATTGTTCATTTGGAAAACTATCATTAACAGGAACAGGATCATAAACAATATTTTCCAATCTAGACAAATTATCAGCACCTTTCCTATCTACAATATGTAAATCAAATTCTTGCAAAAGAAGTACCCACCTAATAAGCCTCGGCTTAGCATCTTTCTTTGTCATTAGGTATCTAATTGCAGCATGATCAGTATGAATAGTAACTTTTGAATCAACAATATAAGATCTAAATTTATCACAAGCAAAGACTACAGCTAATAATTCTTTTTCAGTTGTAGCATAATTTCTTTGAGCAGCATCTAGAGTTTTACTAGCATAATGAATAACATTCAGTTTTTTATCTACTCGCTGTCCAAGAACAACGCCTACAGCAAAATCGCTAGCATCACACATAATTTCAAAGGGTAAATTCCAATCAGGAGGTTCAACTATAGGAGCAGTCGTTAAGGCTTTCTTAAGAGTATCAAAAGCTTCCTTACAATCATCATCAAAAACAAATGGTACATCTTTTTGAAGAAGATTAGTAAGAGGCTTTGAAATCTTGGAGAAATCTTTAATAAATCTCCTATAAAACCCAGCATGACCAAGAACACTACGAATACCTTTAACGTCCCTTGGATAGGGCATCTTCTCAATTCCTTCAACTTTAGCTCTATCAACTTCAATACCTCTCTCAGAAATTTTATGTCCCAATACAATTCCTTCATTAACCATAAAGTGGCATTTCTCCCAATTAAGAACAAGGTTAGTTTCTTCACATCTCTGCAAAACTTTATCAAGGTTTCGCAAGCAGCTATCAAAAGAATTCCCATAGACGGAAAAATCATCCATGAATACCTCTACAATACTCTCACAAAAACCATGAAAAATAGCAGACATGCATCTTTGAAAAGTAGCAGGAGCATTACATAAACCAAAAGGCATGCGTCTATAAGCATAAGTTCCATAAGGACAAGTAAAGGTGGTTTTCTCTTGATCTTTAGCTTTAACAGCAATTTGTGAAAACCCAGAATAACCATCAAGAAAGCAAAAATGAGTATTTTTAGACAATCTTTCTAGCATTTGATCAATAAATGGTAAAGGGTAATGATCTTTCTTAGTAACTTTATTAACTTTTCGAAAATCAATGCACATTCTATACCCTACAACTACTCTTTGAGGAATGAGCTCATCATTATCATTAGGCACAACTGTGATCATACCTCCTTTCTTGGGAACGCAGTGCACAGGACTAACCCATCTACTATCAGCAATAGGATATATAATACCAGCTTCAAGAAGTCGTAATACCTCATTCCTTACCACTTCCTTCATCTTTGGAATTAGGCGCTGAGGTTCAACAACAGGCTTTGCATCATCTTCCATATTAATAGCATGTTGGCAAATAGAAGGAGAAATCCCCTTCAAATCATCAAGAGTGTAGCCAATAGCGCCTCGATGCTTCTTCAATATTTCCAATACCCTTTCTTCCTCAATCTCTGAAAGCTTAGAACTAATAATAACAGGATATATTTTCTTATCATCAATATGAGCATATTTAAGATTATCAGGTAAAGGCTTTAAATCAAAAACAGGATCTTCCTTTGGTGGCGGTGTTGTACCCAAATCTTCCACCGGTAAATCATGCTTGAGAATAGGTTGGCAAAGAAAAATTTCCTCAAGCTCATCTCTTTCTTTCCTAAAAATTTCGCTCTCGCTATCCTCCAAATGTTGCTGCAAAGGATTATTAGGAACAAGAACAATAGATGCACATTGCTCCATTTTAAAATCATTACTAGGCAAATCAGCTTTATAAGGAGTTTTAGTAAATTTAGAGAATTTAAACTCATAAGATTCACCAGCAAATTTAGTCAAAATTTTCTCTTTCTTGCAATCTATAATAGCTCCACAAGTATTTAGAAAAGGTCTACCAAAGATAATAGGACAATAATCACTAGCAGCAGAACCAAGTACCAAAAAGTCAGCAGGATATTTAATCTTACCGCATAAAACTTCTACATCTCGAACAATACCAATTGGGGAAATAGTTTCTCTATTAGCCAGCTGAATAACCACATCAATATCTTCAAGTTCACAAGAATCAATTTCGTGCATAATCTCCGTGTAAAGCTCATACGGAATAGCACTAACACTTGCACCAATATCGCATAATCCATAATAGCAATGATCACCAATTCTAACAGATAGCATAGGAACACTAGCTTGTTTGGGTTTATTAGGATGTGAAACAATATTAGAAGCATCTTCACAGAAAATAATATGACCATCCTCCACATTTTCAGTCACAAGATCTTTAATTATTGCAACGAGTTCAACATTTATTTGTTCTTCAGGTTCTACAGGTTTCTTTTCACTTTTATGAACCGCACTATTTATAACAGAATACTCCTTCATTTTAGCAGGGAAAGGAGTTTTTTCAATATAAGCTTCAGGAATAACATGATCAGCAGTTTCAACTACAACACATTTATTAATAGATGAATCAATTTTATCTTTATACGGTTCATGATACTTATCAAAATTCTTCTTTGGCAATTCATAATGAGAGGCAAAAGCTTTAAAAAGATTTACAGCAACTTGAGAATCAAGACCATATGTAGCACTCATATTACGAAATTTATCAGTATCCATAAAAGCTTCAATGCATTTATAATCATAAATTATACCTGATTCTCTATCCTTGTCGTTCTCCCATCCTTCAGTATTTTCTTGGATCCGATCAAGAAGGTCCCTTTTAAACTCTTCTTTGTTGCGTGTAAATGATCCAGAACAAGAAGTATCCAGCAAGGTCTTGTCTTGAAAAGAAAGTCTTGCATAGAAATTATCAATAATAACATTACCAGGAAGCTCATGAATGGGGCATTTGAGCATTAAAGACTTCAATCTCCCCAAGCTTGGGCAATACTCTCTCCATCATGAGGCCAAAAATTATATATGCGATTCCGATCCTTATGAATTTCACTTGGAGGATAGAACTTAGAATAAAACCGGGGCACAATATCATTCCATTCAAGAGAATCCCCATTATCCAATAATTTATACCAATGCGCTGCTTTACTAGACAGCGATAAAGAGAATAGTTTCTTCCTCACTTCATCCATAGCAATACCTGCACATTTGAATAACCCGCATAATTCATGCAAAAACAGTAAATGATCACCGGGGTGGACAGTTCCATCCCCTTCATAGCGGTTATCCATAACACGTTCAATAATTTTCATAGGTATTTTATATGGTATTACTTCCTCACCTGGCGCTTCATCCACTACCGTTGCAGTAGTAGTAGATTTCCCAAATAGAAATTGAAGAGAAGATCTCTCCATAATGACTTATAGCAGCAAAGAAATAAAATCAGCACAACAATAAAGGTTTTCCTTACCAATTCCACTTACCAATAGCGCTTCCTCCGGCAACGGTGCGGAAAATAGTCTTGATGACCCACAAGTATAGGGGGTGTATCGTAGTATCTTCGATAAGTAAGAATGTCGATCCCAACGAGGAGCAGAAGGTGTTGACAAGCAGTTTCGATGAAGGATTCACTGTAAATGCTCACAGACAAGTATTCAGGGGGTTTTGATGTAACAGTTGAATTAAGTACGAGTAAGTAAAGTGCGAGAGTAACAATTGCAGCGAGTGGCCCAATCCTTTTTAGCACAAAGGACAAGCCGGTTTGTTTACTTATAATGACCAAACGTTCTCGAGGACACACGGGATTTTAGTCTAGTGCTTTCGCTACATACGGCTAAATAATCTTCATTGTTGTGATAAGTGTTGTGTGGGTGAACCTATGCTAATGTACCGCCCTTCCTAGGACTAATACATACTTGTGATTATACCCCTTGCAAGCATCCGCAACTACAAGAAAATAATTAAGAATAAATCTAACCACAGCCTTAAACTCTGAGATCCTGCGATCCCTCCTGCATCGATATACCAGCGGGGGTTTAGGTTTCTGTCACTCCGGCAACCCCGCAATTGGCAAACGAGTACAAGATGCATTCCCCTAGGCCCATAAATGGTGAAGTGTCATGCAGTCGACGTTCACATGACACCACTAGAAGAATAACACCACAACTTAAATATCACACCATTGAATATTACTCAACCATAATTCACTACTAACATTTAGACTTCACCCATGTCCTCAAGAACTAAACGAACTACTCACGAGACATCATACGGAACATGATCAGAGGTGATATGATGATGAATAACAATCTGAACATAAACTTGGTTCAATGGTTTCACTCAATAGCATCAACAACAAGTAGAAATCGATACCGGGAGAGTTTCCCCTATCAAACAATCAAGATCAAACCCAAATTGCTATGGCGGTGACGGTGTCCAGCGGTGATGATGGCGGTGATGATGGTGGAGATGATGATGATGGTGATGACGATGATGTCCAGCTCGATGACGGTGACGATGGCGTCGATTTCCCCCTCCCGGAGGGAATTTCCCCGGCGGATTCCTGCCCGCCGGAGAGCTCTTTTCTCTCTGGTGTTCTCCGCCCCGCAGAGGCGGCTGTAACTCTTCGCGAGGTACCCCTTCTGGCTTAGGTCTTCGGGACGAAGGGTTTGGCGAAGAAAAGGAGGCGAAAAGGGTCGTGGGCCCCCCAGACCATAGGCCGGCGCGGCCAGGGCCTGGGCCACGCCGCCCTAGGGTGTGGGCCCACCCTGGCTGCTCCTGGCTCCTCCTTCTGGCTTCCTTCGTCATCTTGAAAAATAGGATTTTTGGTATAATTTCCTTCCAGAGTTGATCTTCCGAAATATTGCGTTCTGACGGTGCTTTTTCCAGCAGAATCCCGGCTCCGGTGTTCGATCCTCCAATAATGATGAAACATGCAAAATAGATGAAATAACATAAGTATTGTGTCCCAATATGAAATATATCAATGAATAACAGCAAATTATGATATAAAATAGTGATGCAAATTGGACGTATCAGACCCGCATGTCATCCTCTATGAGCAATCAACTTTCTTTTCTTGGAGTTTTTTTTGGCACCTCATATTTGGGCACTTGCCTTTTTCTTTCGATCTCATGCCACGTTTGAAACGTTGAGGAACCTGCTGGCTCATGGGACCCGCATGTCATCCTCTATGTGCTATAAAAGTTTCTTTTCTTGAATTATTTTTGGCTCCTCATATTTTTTCACTTGCCTTTTTCTTTCGATCTCATGCCACGTTTGAAACGTTGAGGAACCTGCTGGCTCATGGGACCCGCATGTCATCCTCTATGTGCTATAAAAGTTTCCTTTGTTGGATTTTTTTTCACCCTCTGATTTTTGGCTTGCCTTTTTATTTTGATCCCCTGCCCCCTTTGAAACGTTGAGTAAGCTGTTGGCTCAAGGGACCCGCATGTCATCCTCTATGTCCATCAACTTTCTTTTCTTGGATTATTTTCACCCCTAATTACTAGCTACTTTCTTTTTCTTTTGATCTCAAGCCGCATTACAAACATTGAGACCGTTGCAAAATGGGACCCACATGTCATCCTCTATGTACAATAAATCTTGGATTATTTTTGGCTCCCGATATTTGGTCACTTGCCTTTTCTTTCGATCTCATGCCACCTTTGAAACGTTGAGTAAGTGCTTTGGCTCATGGGTCCCGCATGTCATCCTCTACGAACAATAAAAGTTTCCTTTCTTGGAGTTATTTTTGACCCCTAATTTCTGGCTATTTGCCTTTTTCTTTTGATCCCCTGCCCCCTTTGAAACGATGAGGACGCTGTTGGCAGGTCGGTCCCACATGTCATCCTCTATGAACAGTAAAAGTTTCCTTTGGTGGATTTATTTTTGACCCCTAATAAATTTCTGGCTATTTCCTTTTTTTCTTTTGATCCCCTGCCGCCTTGGATTTGTTGAGAATGCTGCTGCCTCATTTTTCTTTTGGTCCTGTGCCGCCTTGGAAGCGTTGAGACCGCTGCTACAAAATGGGACCCGCATGTCATCCTCTATGTACAATAAAGTTTCTTTTCTTGGATTATTTTTGGCTCCTGATATTATGTCACTTGCCTTTTTCTTTAGATCTCATTCCGTCGTTGAAACGTTGAGGATGCTTTGCCTCATGGGTCCCGCATGTCATCCTCTCAGAACGATAAATGTTTTCTTTGATTGTATTTTTTACCAACTGATTTTTGGCTTTTTTTATTTTCGGTCCCTGCCGCCTTTGAAACATTGACGACGCTGCTGGCTCATGGGTCCCCGATGTCAGCCTCCCCGTACAAGAAACATGTGATATTTTATTTTGCAGACAATAAACGTTGTATTTCGCTCTGAGCTATTGCAAACGGATAAATTAAATCTTTATATCTACATAAACAAACTTATATGTTGAATCTCCTTGTTTTTTGTTTTTGCGAAGCATAGGACTTTCCTGTTTTTTTTGAGAAAAATCCGACCTTTCCTGTTTTGGAGTGGGCTGAAATTGTACGAGTCAAAAGGCCCGGCGAGGATAGTTCGAAGGCCCAGATGTCCAGATACAGCCCAATTGAACTCTTTCTTTTCTTGGATTTTTTTTCACACCACGATTTACGGCTACTTCATTTTTCTTTCGGTCTGTGCCGCCTTGGAAGCGTTGAGACCGCTGCTACAAAATGGGACCCGCATGTCATCCTCTATGTACAATAAAGTTTCTTTTCTTGGATTATTTTTGGCTCGATATTATGTCACTTGCCTTTTTCTTTCAATCTCATGCCGACTTTGAAACGTTGAGGAAGCTTTGGCTCATGGGTCCCGCATGTCATCCTCTATGAACAATAAAAGTTTCCTTTGTTGGATTTATTTTTTTCCCCTAATTTCTGGCTATTTGCCTTTTTCTTTTGATCCCCTGCCCCCTTTGAAACGATGATGACGCAGCTGGCAAGTCGGTCCCACATGTCATCCTCTATGAACAATAAAAGTTTCCTTTGATGGATTTATTTTTGACCCTAATTAATTTACGGCTATTTCCTTTTTTCTTTTGATCCCTGCCGCCTTGAAATAGTTGAGGATGCTGCTGCCTCATGGGTCCCGCATGTCATCCTCTCAGAAAGGTAAATGTTTCTTTTCTTGAATTTGTTTACCAACTGATTTTTGGCTTATTTTTTCTTTCGATCTCCTGCCACCTTTAAAACGTTGGACGACGCTTGGCTCATGGGTCCCCAATGTCGGCCTCCCCATACCGCAAATCCTCTTTACGCAAAGGTTGTATTTCTAGATAGATAAGGTGGATTCGAATCTGCCATGGTTGAGCAGCTCAGGTAAGCCTTCTTGCACCGATTAATGGAAGTAGTGTATAGCAAGGTCAAGACATGTGGCTCGGTGTAATGAATCTATTTGAATCATGTTGTGGGTTCAATCTGATAGTTCTCTAACAGGTCAGCCAAAATAGAAATTAAGTTTTTTTCTAAAACGGAAATGCAAATTAAGATGAACACAAACATTAGTTATCATAATAGCTGATCATACATACATACTTACTAAGAGCAAAAGCTTGCCAGAGTTTTACCACCCATACAATTAATTAGCAGTTCAGATAAGATAACCTTATATAAGTATAACTACAAATGCATTTGCTAAGGGCTCATGGGGCAACAGAACTAGACAACCGCGAACTTTATGACCAGCATGTCACAGTGGCATCGAAAGATCTTGACCTTCAACTTTGATCCAATGCGAAGTTTGGCACCGTCAATGAACTTTTTCCACCTGGAAGTAACAAAGCGGCCATCCGTGGACCGACGGAGTACCGTCCCTCCACGGTGAGACCTTCACTCTCCATGACGAGGGATATCTTGCCCCTTCGGCCAGCATTGAGATCCTTGGAGATACTTTTAGGCAATTTCTGATTCAAAGCAAGAGATACCACCAAAAATTAGTCAATGGCACCAATGCACTGAACCATGTGAGACTTTGAGCAGAGAAGACATCAAGATAAGAGCAGTTATGCTGTCATATACTCACGAACATAGCCTTCGATGCGTCCTGGTCACCACACGGGTGGCCACCGGCAATGAGCCGAGACCTCGGTGATACGGGTGGGGCGAGGTGCGGGAGCACAGGCTGGTACACGAGCTGGTGCTGATGCAGGAGACTGCTGGGCAGGTGCGATAACGGTGCCTCTAGAGGAACCGGTGCGATGCGGAGACTGTTGGGCAGGTGCGGTAAATGGTGCAGCTAGAGGAACCGATCTTGATGCAGGAGCTGCTGGGCAGGTGTAGTATATGGGGCCTCTACGGGAACCAATGCTGATGTAGGGGACTGCCGGGTAGATGCGAACGGAGCTGGTACAGGAACCGGTGCTGATGCAGGAGAGTGGGAAGCCGGTGCCGGTGCTGGTGTGGTTGCCCTTTGTGACATCCGCTCATGTTCCATCAGGGGATCTGCAGCTTTGATCATGTTAAACCCAACAAGCTAGAACAGAGGGAATGGTTTAGAACAACTGCTCAGAACAGTTATCAAAAGATATGAGTAGAAAAAAGTTACATATTATATATTTGGAAGTGTCTCCAACTCTGTAGCAGTTACGTATATCTGCCCGTTTGAGTTTCTGATCCTCAGCTCGTCGCCCTTCTTCAGACCGTAGTCAAAAGCAAACTTTCTCCAATCATGTCCATACAAATATGTGATGGCCTGCGTCTTGTAGACATACACCTCATAGACCGTGTAGGTGTTCATCAATTTGCCATTGCCATGCATAGTGAAAGACCCTTCATGCGGACACATCTGGTTAATCATTGGACGAAGTTCACAAGGTACAGTCTGCATGTGAAAATTGATACAAATGTAAGAAGCGGGAAGACTAAAAACAAGACTTTACTATATGCCAATTCATGCTAAACCACCGAGAATACATACCTGTAACTACGTGAAGGAGCTACTAGAAAGGTAGATAGAGCCATAGGAGGTGTTATATGCGGGGTATGTACATGGGCCCGCCATATTCAACCAAGCTCGGCATCGGGATGGTGAAGGAAACATGGAAGGTACTACTGGTGCGTAGCGCTGAATGTAAGTGAAAGAATTAGGTTGTGTAAAGTGCATAGTTCAGAGCAATGCAAATGTTGACAAGTGAGTGCATAACACTATGTTACAACCTGAACAGTGAAAAATTAGTGTATGATGAATATAAGCATGCTAATTTGGTGTTTCCGAATTCCAAAAAGCATTAGACAGAGCCGGTGATAATATCAGACATAAATCATGGCATGTATATGTGGCTTAAGAAAATATACCCGAACCCTTGGATGGTTACGGCCCGGCTGGTCCTTGGACTTGAGCTTATATAAGCATCCGTAAGGTGGGGCCGACAAGAACTTGGTGGCAGCCTCTGCAGATGCCTCATCAGCAGCTTGCAATCCTTTTGACCAATGAAGGGTTAGCAGTTTCAGTCTGCATATGAAAATTGAAGAGCAACGAGATATCGCAGTGATATATAAAATGAATCTATGAGACACTGATGCATATAGTGCTGGATGTAAGTGTAAGAATAGGTGTGTGTGTTTCTGAACTATTGGTAAGCATTAGACAAAGCCGGCAATAAACAGACAAAAATCAAATCATGTATGAGGATTAAGAAAATATACCTGCTTACTGAAAAGGGTACCACCCAGCTGGCCCGTGGCCTTGTGCTTGAGGAGGTTTTCAGAAGATGGTGGCGGCACCATCGTCTTCACAGCAGCCTCATCAGGATCATTTTTTATCCATTTGAGTAGAGGCACAGAAGTTTCATCCTGCATATGAATAGCAACAGAACTCATCATTGATATTTAATAAATCTATGAGATAGACTGATGCAAATAGTGCGGGTGTAAGTGGAAGAATAGGGTTGTGCATAGAGAACGAAGACAACAATGCAAATGATTACAAAACAAGCCAATGGAAATCAACGAGTTTATATCTTGGATGAGACAGTGAAAAGTGAAAAATTAGTGTATGATGATTGTAAGCAAACGCAGTGTTTCTGAACTTTTGGTAAGCATTAGACAAAGCCAACAGTAATTAAACAGATAATAATGAAATCATGTATGTGGATTAAGAAAATATACCAGATTCATTAAAAGGTCACCACCCAGCTGGCCCATGGCCTCGTGCTTGTAGAGGTTTTCGGAAGATGGTGCCGGCACCATCGTCCTCACAGCAGCCTCATTAGCCTCATTTTGCATCCACTTGAGTAAAGGCGCAGCAGTTTCAGCCTGCATAAGAATGGGAACAGATCTCAGCAGTGATATTGAATGACTCTGAGACAGACTGATGCATATAGTGCTGGATGTAAGTGGAAGGGTATGGCCGTGTATGGACAACAGTTCACAACAATGCAAGGGTGTGTTCGGTTCTGAAACGGCGTGGAATGGAATGGAATGGTTCCATTTCAGAGGAATGGAATGGTTAAATTTTTGTTCGGTTGGGATAAATGGAGAGCAGAAGAGATCGAGGTTAAACTAACCATTTGTCTCAAAATTGTAATTAACAATTGCAAATGACATTTTAATCTCAAAGTCGTAATTAACAGCGCCTAATGGTGCTCTTTTAATCTAAAAATCGTAATTAACATAATTTTTTGTTGGGTTAGGGGAACTGGAGTAGATGAACATTACTGTATGATGATTGTAAGCAAACGAATTTGGTGTTTCTAAACTTTTGGCTTCGAGATCTTATGGGTTTCAACTCTAGCCTACCCTAACTTGTTTGGGACTGAAAGGCTTGGTTGTTGTTGTTGTTGTTGTTGTAAACTTTTGGCAAGCATAGAAAAAACCGACAATAAACAGAGAAAAATCAAGGCATGTTTTGTGGATTAAGAAAATATACCATATTCATTAAAAGATCACCACCCAGCTGGCACGTGGCCTTGTGCTTGTAGAGGCATTTAGAAGATGGGGGCGGCATCAACATACTGGCAGCCTGATCAGCCGCAGTTTTGATCTTCCTTTTGAGTAAAGGCCCTAAAGTTTCAGTCTGCATATGAATAGCAAAACAAAAGGCAGACCTCAGCAGTGATATTGAATTACTGTATGAGATAGACTGATGCATATAGTGGATGCTCTTAGCCTTTTGCAGCGTGAACACTAGCTATGGACAGACAAAAAACTAGTTAACTCAGCTTTGTCTAGATATGAATGTACTACCACCATCCAAAAGCTTAAGCCTTATTTATTTTTGAGAAATCAAAAGAAGCAAAGTTTGACCAAAATTTTAGAACATTCTATCAACAAATATAATACTGTGTAGATACCGTAGGAAAATATATTTTATTATCTATTTAATGATATTAATTTTGTATTTTACATGTTACTGATTTTTGGTAAAAGCTTAGTCAAACATGGTATAGTTTGACTTTCTAAAAATAATATAAGCCCAAAGCTTTGGGATGGAGGCAGTAGTATCTAGAGCTAAAACACATCTAGATACATCCGTATCTCTAGATAGTTGAGTCAATTAATTTGGATCGGAGGGAGTATCAGATTCAGACTACATCATGGTAAGTTGGTTTAAAAAATTACCCCCGGGCGGTCCCTGCCCAGCTCGGCGATGGCATTTCGCTTCTTGTCTTGCAGATCGGGCCATGCTCCTGCAGCAGGGTGGGGCGCTATTCTCGTTCCCCATAGCCTCGCACGGAACCTGGAGGTACCAACCTGATACGAGAGAATATAGAGCATGGTGTCACAGAGGCTTTACGCACAAACACACGAAGACATGTGCTACTTTAAGCATATTCGAACAGGAACAGATTGAGGATGCATAGAGACACTTAAAAGGTAAAGAGTGGATAAGCAAACGGAGTACACAGCGGGGCTGGGGACGCAGCTCAGGCTCAGCCAACCGCCCACATGCGTGGTGGCCTTACGCTCCATTGCCCCCACCGCCGAGGTCTTACCTTTCTGTACAAGCCGACAAAAGATACTGAGGATCAGCAGAAACTACAAAGGTTGCAAATGTCGACAAATAAAGGAAGAACACCCCAATCCAAGCAAAGGTAGCCCGCGCCCCCACCCCCATCAATCACTCCCAGCTCGAGGGTGACCAGAAAGACACCCCTTCGCCCGAGAATAGGAAAGAGATGCGCAAGATATCGAGGAGAGGAAAAAAGAACCGATCTCGAGAAAGGAAAGAACATTACTAGTCCTACCTAATCCGCTTGGTCTAGATGCAGCTTGCCCCTCCAAGCTGGATGCCTGGACGGTGGAGGCGAAAGGAGGGGATCGAGCTAGCGGCTTGCATCCGTCGGCAATCGGCACTCGATCGGGAGAGAAGGGGTGCTACATAAAGGGGAGGGGTAACATATTTTATTACACAGTGAACTTACTGATGTGACTATAGTCATTACATGTCTCACTGAAACTAGGGCCCATAGCGTGGCACCCCAAATTCACTTGAAGCTGCCCGGCGGGACGCATTGGCGCGTCAAGAAACCCCCGAATTGTAGCGGGGAAATGAAACATTTCACAAAAATTCGAAATTCAAGCACACCGCCACGCGCCAAGCACGCGGCTGTTCCTTCCTCTTCCTCGGTTCCTCCTCCCCTATCCGAAAAAACCCCAAATCCCAAGCTCAAACCAAAAAAAAAAACAAATCCCCTGGCCGCCATGCATGTCCTCGTTAACCCGCTGGAGATCGTTCCCGGACGATGCGGACCCCCCGCCCTGAGATCCAGAATTCCGTCCACCTCGAGGCACTGCGTGCTGTCTCGCAGCAGCCGGCTTGAGGGCGGCCCGAAGAGGAAGTTCCGCCGGAAAGTGCTCATGGCAACCGTGCAAGCTCACCGGCGTGCTGCATCCCGAGAGGAACTGGTCAAAGCTTTGCTATTCGCCACACACAAAAAATTGCGGGCCAAGATCTGGTCAAAGCTTCATCGATGGCTTGCCGCGAGAGGCTTGGAGTCCAGAGTCAATAAACTAGCTGCTCGAGGACTGGGCGGTTTACACGGATTCATATTAACTGACTCAAGTTTGTTAGTCTAGTTAACAAATGCATCTAGATACATCCATATCTAGACAGAATTGAGTCAATTAGTATGAATCAGAGGGGAGTACCTGAAAGTGTTTCATGCTACCAACTAATGCGCTGGCAGGAATCGCTGTAGAAGTAATTGTGCTACTACTCATACGATGAACTGATTGTGTGGGTGTCGAATTTTGCAACGCGATCATCCACTGAATGCTTAATCTAGCGCCAAAGGCGTACAAATCATAACATACTACAGCACCAGAACATAAGAGTACGAATCATAAAGTAGCTCAACATTTTGCATCAGGGCTGGGTGGTCCTGAGACTACCGGGACGCCCCTGATGATCTCCGGGTGTGCATCCTCTTCAACGCAAAGCTGTGTACTCGGTCCACGGCCTCCTTCTGTAGGCTGGATAATCTCAGGTGCAGGACCTTCGTCTATGAGAGGCTCGTCATCAGTACCATCCACAGGTGCATCAGGGCTGGGTGGTCTTGAGACTACCCGGACTCCCCTGATGATCTCCGGGCGTGCATCCACTTCAACGCAAAGCTGTGTACTCGGTCCACGGCCTCCTTCTGTAGGCTGGATAATCTCAGGTGCAGGACCTTCATCTATGAAAGGCTCGTCATTAGTACCATCCACAGGTGCATCAAACTGAGATTCATCTTCAAATCTCCCATCAAACTGAGAGACCTCTTCAACTCTATGCTTCTGAAATTAGTACATCAACCGATTAGACAAACATCTAAGGGATGCAACCTGAACAAATGCCGTTTTACATATTTACCTTCTCATCTGGCACAGCACATGTCCTAGAGCTGAAACCCGTTTCCTGAAGCAAGCGCTTTTTCTCTCCTTCCCGTCCATCCATCTGCAACAAGTTAAATTTGAGTACAGAACCTTGCACAGCAATGCAAACTATTGATTGAAACAGCGGTAGCATCAATATAAATAATTAACTACATATGCCAGCACACATACAGTGTGAGCAAGATCTGCTTCTCCTGCTAAAGGATCATTATATGGTTCACCAAGCTAAACCCGCCTAACATATGTGCGGTCCATCCCAAAAATGTGTAAATGATCTGACACTACAGGGTGAGGCCTCTTCTCACCATTCATACATGTGCAGCGCGGGCAATACACGTCCAGGTTGTGACCTTCATGAGCTCTAATAAACCCCATAAAGGGTTGAACACCATTTATATATGAAGGGGGACATAAGTGTCCATGCAGTATCCAAGTTCTGTCCATCTGTTTAATTATGAGATACAGTGGTTGGTGATTAATTTAAGGCGAAGTAGGAAATGTATATCCATCGAGTACAAAACTATACTACATGATTATGCATTTCAGAAATCATGTCGAGTACAAAACAAAAAATGCCCATCGACATTTTAGCAAACAGATCGTGTACAAAACTCTGCCATGGCATTTCAGCAAATTAACGGATTGAGTGCAGAACTGACTCTATATGCCCACGCAAATGAACAAATTGATCGATGACAAATCGAGCGGAAAACTATAAAGTGCCAATTAGTTCGAGCATACTGACGAATTTTTTTAGCAGCATCAAGAACATATAAATCGTTAGGCCGTCTTGCCCGATACATGATTGAGCTAGAGATAGCAGCCCTACCGTGGATCAACTTGACCGCCGGTGCGTCTCGAGAAGAACGACGGGGAGGGGAAGCTTCTTCTTCGCACGGACGGGACGGGGAGGGGAAGCTCTTCGCACGGACGGGGATAAGTTGTGTAGGGGTGGGTGGGGGTCATGCGGCCGGGCCGCCGGGGTGATAATTAAGGTCGGTAGGTGGCGTTTAATGGAGTTGCGTGTGTAATTTGCCGTGCACAAGGTTGAGGAATAGGCGGTTCCCTTTGCCGCGCGCACAATTCAAACTATCCCGCCCATGTAGTTTAAATTCGCCATATTTTCGTTAAATCGACATAAAGTCATGTGAGTGGGGGAAAATTAGCAAAGTTGCTTGAAAAATAGTAAAACTCTGGAATTATCCTTTAAATATGCTCTACTTCGTGTGGAAATCGGGGTGTGGAAGCATGTTGAGCTGTTTTATTTGTACTTTCTTCATTAAAACTCCCATTTTATGCACTTTGGATGGAAAGAAATCATTTGTACATAAATTTTGACAACGCCATTTGCAAACACTAATTGTTTTACATGCCAAGATGCACCCATCCACCAAATATATATGGGGCAAAAGTTTATCACAATCTAGCAGATATGCACAATTAGTGAGGGACCCCTTTTGATTTTGTGCAATTTCCACTAATTAGGTAGAGAGAAGGGGTTAATTAATTAGGCCATGTTAGGGGTTATGTGTTTTAGATTAGGTTGTGTGGATTCAAATACAACTTCTTTATTTGTGTGCTATGATTAATCAAAACTAGATTGATCGACTGCGCACACATTATTAGAGGCGCATGCCTTTGCGCACAAAGTGCATGTGTGTGTTGTTGGCCACCAATTAACGAGAGAGAGAGACAGAGAGAGAGAGAGGTAGAGAGAGATCTACATACGAGAGAGCGATTGAAATCCCCAAATTAAACACATATATATATGCATGGCACATTTAATTTAATTAGAGGACCGCGAGCTAAGGCACCCCTGGCCTGCTTGATGCACAATTAAGTGTCATTGGCCTATATATAGGGTTTAATTAGGGTTTAGGGTTTAGGGTTAGGAGGTTAGGGTTTAGGGTCTAGGGTCTAGGGTTTAATGTTTATGGTGTTTAGGGGTTTAGGGATTAGGGATTAGGGTTTATTTAATTAGGGTTTAAGGTTTATGGATCATCGATCGAGTGCGCACACACACATTATTAGAGGCACACACGCCTTTGCGCATAAAGTGCATGTGTATATGTGTGTGTTTTTTTGGCCAACAACGATATATAGATGATCGAGAGAGAGAGATTGAAATCCCCAAGAATATGTTCGATCAAATATATATTAAAATATATGCACGAATGCATGCATGGTAGGCCATGCATGCACACTAATTATATATATATATTATGAGGAAACTTAATCAAATGTGTTTTCATTCGAGAGAACTTGTCAAAATTCAAGTTAATTAATTTATCATCGATAATTATATAATTAATTAATGAATCTCAGGGAGATGTTATACAACATATGATCGATATAGGCCATGTCGTATATATTAATTGGTGTTAATCTACCGTTTAATTTGCTAGCTAGCTGCTATATATAGATCGAGCATGTTTTTATTAGATCGGGTTATAGCTAGCTAGTATAGTTTAGGGTTATGTGTTTTAATGAACTAGGGTTTGATTAGCTAGGGGTTAGTTATATATATGGTTTAGGGTTAATGCATGGCACATTTAATTTAACTAGAGGACCGCGAGCTAGGCACCCCTGGCCTGCTTGATGCACAATTAAGTGTCGTTGGCCTATATATAGGGTTTAATTAGGGTTTAGGGTTAGCTAGGGTTTAGGGTTTAGGGTTTAGTGTTTAGGGTGTTTAGCTAGGGTCTAGGGTTTAGTTTAGGGTGTTTAGGGTCTAGGGTTTAGGGTTTAATTAGTGTTTAGGGTGTTTAGGGTTTAGGGTTTAGGGTTTAGTGTTTACGGTGTTTAGGGTCTAGGGTTTAGGGTTTAGTGTTTAGGGTGTTTAGGGTCTAGGGTTTAGTGTTTAGGGTGTTTAGGGTTTAGGCGAGTTTTAGGGTTGTTTAAGGTTTAGGGATCATCGATCGAGTGCGCACACTAATTATATATATATTATGAGGAAACTTAATCAAATGTGTTTTCATTCGAGAGAACTTGTCAAAATTCAAGTTAATTAATTTATCATCGATAATTATATAATTAATTAATGAATCTCAGGGAGATGTTATACAACATATGATCGATATAGGCCATGTCGTATATATTAATTGGTGTTAATCTACCGTTTAATTTGCTAGCTAGCTGCTATATATAGATCGAGCATGTTTTTATTAGATCGGGTTATATATAGCTAGCTAGTATGATTTAGGGTTATGTGTTTTAATTAAGTAGGGTTGATTAGCTAGGGTTAGTTATTACATATATATGGTTTAGGGTTAATGCATGGCACATTTAATTTAATTAGAGGACCGCGAGGCACCCCCGGCTCGCTCGATGCACAATTAAGTGTCGTTGGCCTATACATAGGGTTTAATTAGGGTTTAGGGTTAGCTAGGGTTTAGGGTTAGGGTTAGGGTTAGGGTTAGGGTTAGGTTAGGGTTTAGGGTCTAGGGTGGTTTAGGGTCTAGGGTTTAGGGTTTAGGGTTAGCTAGGGTTTAGGGTTAGGGTTAGGGTTAGGGTTAGGGTTTAGGGTCTAGGGTTTAGGGTTTAGTGTTTAGGGTGTTTAGGGTTTAGGGATTGGGGATTATTAGGGATTAGGGATTTAAGGTTTTAGGGGTTGTTAAGTTTAAGGTTTAGGGATCATCGATCGAGTGCGCACACACATTATTAAAGGCACCCGCGCCTTTACACATAAAGTGCATGCGTATATATGTGTGTTTTTTGGGCCACCAACGATATATAGATGATCGAGAGAGAGAGAGATCGAGACTGAAATCCCCAAGAATATATATGTTCAAATATACATTAAAATATATGCACGAATGCATTGTAGGCCATGCATGCACACTAATTATATATATATATTATGAGGCAACTTAATCAAATGTGTTTTCATTCGAGAGAACTTGTCAAAATTCAAGTTAATTAATTTATCACGATAATTATATAATTAATTAATGAATGTCAGGGATATGTTATACAACATGATCGATATAGGCCATGTATATTTTAATTGGTGTTAATCTACGGTTCGCTAGCTAGCTAGCTGCTATATATAGAGCATGTTTTTATTAGATCGGGTTATATCTAGTATAGTTTAGGGTTATGTGTTTTAATTAAGTAGGGTTGATTAGCTAGGGTTAGTTACATATATATGGTTTAGGGTTAATGCATGGCGCATTTAATTAATTTAATTAATTAAGTGTCGTTGGCCTATACATAGGGTTTAATTAGGGTTTAGGGTTAGCTAGGGCAGATGGTTAGGGTTAGGGTTAGGGTTAGGGTTTAGGGTCTAGGGTCTAGGTTTTAGTGTTTAGGGTGTTTAGGGTTTAGGGATTAGGGATTTAGGGTTTTAGGGTTGTTTAAGGTTTAGGGATCATCGATCGAGTGCGCACACACATTATTAGATCGAGGCACCCGCGCCTTTACGCATAAAGTGCATGCGTATATATGTGTGTTTTTTGGGCCACCAACGATATATAGATGATCGAGAGAGAGATTGAAATCCCCAAGAATATGTTCAAATATACATTAAAATATATGCACGAATGCATTGTAGGCCATGCATGCACACTAATTATATATATATATATATTATGAGGCAACTTAATCAAATGTGTTTTCATTCGAGAGAACTTGTCAAAATTCAAGTTAATTAATTTATCACGATAATTATATAATTAATTAATGAATCTCAGGGATATGTTATACAACATGATCGATATAGGCCATGTATATTTTAATTGGTGTTAATCTACGGTTTGATAGCTAGCTGCTACGTACATATAGAGCATGTTTTTATTAGATCGGGTTATAGCTAGCTAGTATAGTTTAGGGTTATGTGTTTTAATTAAGTAGGGTTAATTAGCTAGCTAGGGTTAGTTACATATATATGGTTTAGGGTTAATGCATGGCACATTTAATTTAATTAGAGGACCGCGAGGCACCTGGCTTTGCTCGATGCACGTACAATTAAGTGTCGTTGGCCTATACATAGGGTTTAATTAGGGTTTTAGGGTTAGCTAGGGTTTAGGGTTAGGGTTAGGGTTAGGGTTAGGGTTAGGGTTTAGGGTCTAGGGTTTAGGGTCTAGGGTTTAGGGTTTAGGGTTAGCTAGGGTTTAGGGTTAGGGTTAGGGTTAGGGTTAGGGTTAGGGTTTAGGGTTTAGTGTTTAGGGTGTTTAGGGTTTAGGGATTAGGGATTATTAGGGATTAGGGATTTAAGGTTTTAGGGGTTGTTTAAGGTTTAGGGATCATCGATCGAGTGCGCACACACATTATTAGAGGCACCCGCGCACGCCTTTACGCATAAAGTGCATGCGTATATATGTGTGTTTTTTGGGCCACCAACGATATATAGATGATCGAGAGAGAGAGATCGAGATTGAAATCCCCAAGAATATATATGTTCAAATATACATTAAAATATATGCACGAATGCATTGTAGGCCATGCATGCACACTAATTATATATATATATTATGAGGCAACTTAATCAAATGTGTTTTCATTCGAGAGAACTTGTCAAAATTCAAGTTAATTAATTTATCACGATAATTATATAATTAATTAATGAATCTCAGGGATATGTTATACAACATGATCGATATAGGCCATGTATATTTTAATTGGCGTCAATCTACGGTTTGCTAGCTAGCTGCTATATATAGAGCATGTTTTTATTAGATCGGGTTATATCTAGTATAGTTTAGGGTTATGTGTTTTAATTAAGTAGGGTTGATTAGCTAGGGTTATTTACATATATGGTTTAGGGTTAATGCATGGCGCATTTAATTAATTTAATTAGAGGACCGCGAGGCACCCCTGGGCTGCTCGATGCACAATTAAGTGTCGTTGGCCTATACATAGGGTTTAATTAGGGTTTAGGGTTAGCTAGGGCAGATGGTTAGGGTTAGGGTTAGGGTTTAGGGTCTAGGGTCTAGGGTTTAGTGTTTAGGGTGTTTAGGGTTTAGGGATTAGGGATTTAGGGTTTTAGGGTTGTTTAAGGTTTAGGGATCATCGATCGAGTGCGCACACACATTATTAGATCGAGGCACCCGCGCCTTTACGCATAAAGTGCATGCGTATATATGTGTGTTTTTTGGGCCACCAACGATATATAGATGTTCGAGAGAGAGATTGAAATCCCCAAGAATATGTTCAAATATACATTAAAATATATGCACGAATGCATTGTAGGCTATGCATGCACACTAATTATATATATATTATGAGGCAACTTAATCAAATGTGTTTTCATTCGAGAGAGCTTGTCAAAATTCAAGTTAATTAATTTATCACGATAATTATATAATTAATTAATGAATCTCAGGGATATGTTATACAACATGATCGATATAGGCCATGTATATTTTAATTGGTGTTAATCTACGGTTTGGTAGCTAGCTGCTATATATAGAGCATGTTTTTATTAGATCGGGTTATAGCTAGCTAGTATAGTTTAGGGTTATGTGTTTTAATTAAGTAGGGTTGATTAGCTAGGGTTAGTTACATATATATGGTTTAGGGTTAATGCATGGCACATTTAATTTAATTAGAGGACCGCGAGGCACCCTGGCTGCTCGATGCACAATTAAAGTGTCGTTGGCCTATACATAGGGTTTAATTAGGGTTTAGGGTTAGCTAGGGTTTAGGGTTAGGGTTAGGGTTAGGGTTAGGGTTTAGGGTCTAGGGTTTAGGGTTTAGTGTTTAGGGTGTTTAGGTTTAGGGATTAGGGATTAGAGATTTAAGGTTTTAGGGTTGTTTAAGGTTTAGGGATCATCGATCGAGTGCGCACACACATTATTAGAGGCTCCCGCGCCTTTACGCATAAATTGCATGCATATATATGTGTGTTTTTTTTGGCCACCAACGATATATAGATGATCGAGAGAGAGAGATTGAAATCCCCAAGAATATGTTCAAATATACATTAAAATATATGCACGAATGCATGGTAGGCCATGCATGCACACTAATTATATATATATTATGAGGCAACTTAATCAAATGTGTTTTCATTCGAGAGAACTTGTCAAAATTAGAGTTAATTAATTTATCACGATAATTATATAATTAATTAATGAATCTCAGGGATATGTTATACAACATGATCGATATAGGCCATGTATATATTAATTGGTGTTAATCTAAGGTTTGCTAGCTAGCTGCTATATATAGTGCATGTTTTTATTAGATCGGGTTATAGCTAGTATACTTTAGGGTTATGTGTTTTCATTAAGTAGGGTTGATTAGCTATGGTTAGTTACATATATATGGTTTAGGGTTAATGCATGGCACATTTAATTTAATTAGAGGACCGCGAGGCACCCCTGGCCTGCTTGATGCACGTACAATTAAGTGTCGTTGGCCTATACATAGGGTTTAATTAGGGTTTTAGGGTTAGGGTTAGGGTTTAGGGTATAGGGTTTAGTGTTTAGGGTGTTTAGGGTTTAGGGATTAGGGATTAGGGTTTCAGGGTTGTATAAGGTTTAGGGATCATCGATCGAGTGCGCACACACATTATTAGAGGCACCCGCGCCTATGCGCATAAAGTGCATGCGTATAGTTTAGGGTTATTTGTTTTAATTAAGTTGGGTTTGATCAGCTAGGGTTAGTTACATATATATGGTTTAGGGTTAATGCATGGCACATTACATATAGTTTAAATCTCAAGAATGTTTATACATGATAGGCCATATGTGCAAAGGATTTTTTTTCCCTGTGAACTTGTCAAAATTCAAGTTTATCAGTGCCAATGGAAACTAGTCCAAAAAATTACATAGAGGACCAAAAGTACTAGACAATAACTAATAGAACCTGCAACTTTACAAAAAGGACCCCAAAACATATAGAAGAAAATCAATCGAGTCCTTCTCGACCGCACATCAGATCTCTGCTCCGCATCCTTTCCAGCAACTCCGTCGCCGGGGACGCACCACTTGGGACGGTGTCGCCGGTAGTCGCCAGGACGAAGGAGAAGAAGGGCCTCAGCAACGGCATATTGGCTCTGAGAAGGGCCGCTGAAAGGCCAAGATGTGCACGGGCAAGACGGATGACGCCGTCGTATGCCCCGAGCTTGTGAACTTTAGCAGCTTGACTTCCCCATTGACCAGATCTGAAGCACTGACCAAAGCAAGCCTCACCGTTAGCGCCATCACATTGATGGCACCAGATCGGGGTTTGGCCGGCAAGATCCGCCAGATTCACCATAGGCCAGATCTGAAGCCGATGACGAGATCCCGACTCCATTGCGCCATTCTGCTCATGGGAAACACTGGATCTAAGCTTACAACAACACTAACTCCCTCGGATCCAAATTAGCTGACTCAACTTTGCTTATCTAAATATGGATGTATCCACACATGTTTTTACTCTAGATACATACACGTCTAAGGAAAGTTGAATCAATTAATTTAGTTCGGAGGGTGTACAATATACAGAGAGAAGTCGGCCTCGTCTCCGGCCGACGAGGCCGCCGGAGAGAAAGGGGAGAGGAGCCGGGGGAGTGGGAGAGACTCGAGAGAGAAAGAGAAGAGGAAGAAATGAGAGCTCCCTGGGGAAGAACATTATTTTTGTCGTTCTGCTCGTAGCTTGAAACTGAAAATTTCGGCCGCGCGCCAAATCATCCCGCCGCATCCATTCGAAAATCCCGTGACCAGTTTTACCCTTTTAACCCTGGTCCGGAAGCTACAACCCACCGACCATGGAGGGCTCATTCGGTAACAATGAAATATCTTGCCTAGATCCCGAACCCTCCCCACAGGCCCACACCCACCCACCAACCATTCGCCCCATTAGCTCAAAAATACTCTCACACGCCAAAGCTCGACTCTCTACGGTACTAGATCTGCCGCCGCCGGCATACTCCTCCACGGCGTAGCCTTGATCGTGTTGGCTGTCCACCCACCTGATCCGCTCCCCCGCCGCCCTCGTCACCGACGGATCTGCTTCACCGCCGACCTCGCCACCGACGGATCTGCTTCACCGCCGACCTCGCCACCGACGGATCTGCTTCACCGCCGACCTCGCCACCGACTACCTCGGCGCAACGGCTGTATCAACTTCACCGAATCCCTTGCCAGCCAACCAGATCTGCTTCACTAACGCCCGCTTCTCTTTGAAACAGGGTCGATTCATCGTCTCCGCGTTCGCCGCCGCTGGAATGCAAGTTGCCGCCCCCGTCCACCCCGCCGCAGCTTGGTTAGTACGCTGGCCCGTTAGATCGCGGTGTTTCTTTAGCCATGTTTTGTGTAGTTATTTGCAGATCTCATATGCCGTTAACTTTCTTGATGTGTTGCTTCGCATGAAGTTTGTTTAAATATTGTACAGTACAAAAGCATTATCCGGTCGCTACCATCCTGTTTATTCTACTGACACCTGTGTGCATCCACATATTTATAGCCTTATACCCATTCATTTGTCGCCCTGTTTTTGTACCGCATGCTATTGTCGCCTTGCTTTTATAGTCATGCTATGGGCATTTCCAATCTGCTTGTTCTTATACCACGTCATTAGCTCACCGCTAGCTGCTAGCTGTTTTCTCGTGTCTGCTATTCTCACACTGCTTTTATAATCATGCTATGTGCATTTCCAATCTGCTTGCTCTTATACCTCGTCTTTAGCTTATACAGTTATTGCTGCGTGCATGTCTGGTCTTTGTATTATCGTAGACCGACTTGTCAATGTTATTTTTCCTAGGGATTGATCATGCGAACCACTTATTAGAACATCCAACATTAACAGCGGGACGCTAGGGAAGGTTGGAATCTGAGTTCTTGGTTGGTAATTTTGGCAGTTTACTTCCGTTATTATCTATAACCTATATGCATTGTTCCTTATGCAAGAGATTAACACTTGGAACCCTGCCATAGCAATGCCATTCATGCTTTACTATGTTTCTGCCTATTTGATATGCTTGTCTTGGAGAAGCTGCGAAGGTGATTTGAACTCGACATTTGGTCATTCTTAATGCCAGTTTACTTTATGTGGAAAACCTTGGCATTACCCTACTCTAAATCTGAATGTCTGAAATTCGTATCTCATGCAAAGCAACATCTAGTTGGTTTTAATCTGATATCTGGTAAATATTGGCTTATTCATTTGGCAGCTCAAGTTTTTTGTTATTTGAAACCAGCTGACTTGGTCTTAAATGTGATATCTAAACACAGATTAAGGACAATGGAGCAGGAGGATTAGCATTTCACTTGATGGCTGAACCTAAAATGACAGGCATGTTGACCACGACTAGTGCACGCAAGAGAAGGACCTGCAATGAGCGGTATGTGCTTAGTACATGCATCTTATCTTATCTTGTGCTTATTTACGCTACATGCTGTTATCTGATCTCTACATTGCGTAATACATGTTTGAATAGTTAATTGTTGTAATTATGTTTGCAATGTTACCGTAATGCAGGTTTTAATGAAGCAGTCATCATTAGAAGTTAGTCGGCAAAATAGGATCTGTATCGACCCTGTGCAACATTATGATGTAAGTTTGTGCTTAGTACAAGTTCCATAGTTTGTCTTATTTATGCTACTTGTTATTATCTTTTATCTACATTGCATAATAAATGTTTGCATAGTTCATCGTTTAACTCTTTTTGCATTATTATCAGAATGCAGTTGTGATGAAGCAATCTTCATTAGAAGTGAGGCCCACAAAAAGTTCTGATATTTCTTCTGATGCATCTTCTCATAGCCGTCAACCTAGACCATTGCTTTCATCAAACAGTAAATATCTCACGGCTGTACTTTATAAAAGACATGGTATTGCTGCTTTAAGATCTGTAGCTGATATGTTGACAAAGAGTACACAAGATTCAATCAAGGCGATTGCCAAATGTCAACGTGTTATTGATGATGCTAATAGAAGTCCTCAATGATTCTATGTAATTTTTTTGTTTGGGCACATTAATTGCCTTGTAATTTTCCTACCTGTTTTATTTGTGTATGTAATTGTGTGTATCATTGATATCAGATTTTAGGCTCATGAAATGTAATGCAAGTTGACTAGTCAAACAAGTAGGGCACTACAACAGATTGGGCCGGCCCACTTACAGTAGTGTGGGACCCACTTTCATTTTGGGCCAGCCCACTTCTTTAGTAGGCCGGCCCGGTTACACGATAGTGGGATCCACATGCTTATTGGGCCGGCCCACTATCTTGTTGGGCCAGCCTATTTGCTATATGGTGGTCCCACATGGTAAATGGGCCGGCCCTTTAACAGGAAGGTGGGACCCACCTGTGTTTTTGGCCCGGCCCACTATCTTGTTGGGCCGGCCCACTTGCTATATGGTGGACCCCACATACTAAATGGGCCGGCCTTTTAACTGGAAAGTGGGACCCATCTGTGTTTTTGGCCCGGCCCACTATCTTGTTGGGCCGGCCCACTTGCTATATGGTGGACCCCACATACTAAATGGGCCGGCCTTTTAACAGGAAGGTGGGACCCACCTGTGCTTTTGGCCCGGCCCACTATCTTGTTGGGCCGGCCCACTTGCTATATGGTGGACCCCACACACCAAATGGGCCGGCCCTTTAACAGGAAAGTGGGACCCACCTGTGTTTTTGGCCCGGCCCACTATCTTGTTGGGCCGGCCCACTTGCTATATGGTGGACCCCACATACTAAATGGGCCAACCCTTTAACTGGAAAGTGGGACCCACCTGTGTTTTTGGCCCGGCCCACTTGCTATATGGTGGACCCCACACACTAAATGGGCCGGCCCTTTAACAGGAAAGTGGGACCCACCTGTGTTTTGGCCCGGCCCACTTGCTTCTTGGGCGGCCCGATTCTTTGTAAGGTGGACCCCACATGTTAAATGGGCCGGCCCATTTAAGTTTTGACCAGTCAACCTTAGAGGTTAGGCCCGGCCCACGTAACTAATGGACCAGCCCAGCTATATAGTTGATCGGTCAAACTATGTCAGCTGGCCCGGCCCGCTTAAGACGTGGCAGGCCTCGTGTGGGCCTACCATCTACCACGGGGTTTTAGCCGGTTAACGCCGTTAACTGCCAGTTAACGGCGTCTGCCACGTGTCAGTTTGCATGACGTCAGCAGTCAACGGGCTCCCGGAAACACTTGGGCAACGGTCCGATTTTCCGTGGCGGAAGGGCGCCCAAGCGCGACGGACCGAAAAAATCGTCGTAGGACTTTGCCTGACGCAGTTTCCACAACAGAACCCATATCGTCGGGTTAGGCCCATAGGCGACGAAAAATACCCCTTAGCGGACGATTTTGAGACGTTGTCTATCAGAACTTTTCTTGTAGTGAACTTTGAGTCTCCAAAAAGTTCCACCGCTTCTGCCCCGCCGTCCAAAAGTAACTCCATTCCCTTGCGTATTGCCTCATACTCAGCGACATTGTTGGTGCAAGGGGTAGATAACCTGATGGAGAAGGAATATGTTGCCCCCTGATGTCTACGGGTGCTTTTATTCTTGTAGACAGTGTTGGGCCTCCAAGAGCAGAGGTTTGTAGAACAGCAGCAAGTTTCCCTTAAGTGGATCACCCAAGGTTTATCGAACTCAGGGAGGAAGAGGTCAAAGATATCCCTCTCATGCAACCCTGCAACCACAAAGCAAGAAGTCTCTTGTGTCCCCAACACACCTAATAGGTGCACTAGTTCGGCGAAGAGATAGTGAAATACATGTGGTATGAATAAGTATGAGCAGTAGTAACGGCGCCAGAAAAGTGCTTGCTGGCGTGTGGTTGATGGTGGTAATATTGCGACAAGACGGATGCGAGAACAAGAAACAAGCAGCGATAGCAGTATTTAGGAACAAGGCCTAGGGATCATACTTTCACTAGTGGACACTCTCAACATTGATCACATAACAGAATAAATAGATAAATGCTAGACTCTACACCCTCTTGTTGGATGATGAACACCACTAACTGTGTAGGATTACACGAACCCTCAATGCTGGAGTTAACAAGCTCCACAATATTCGATGTTCATGTTTAAATAACCTTAGAGTGCATGACAGATCAACACAACCAAACCAAGTACTAACATAGCATGCACACTGTCACCTTCACGCTACGAAAGGAGGCATAGATCACATCAATACTATCATAGCAATAGTTAACTTCATAATCTACAAGAGATCACAATCATAGCCTACGCCAAGTACTAACACGATGCACACACTGTCACCATTACACCGTGCAGGAGGAATAAACTACTTTAATAACATCACTAGAGTAGCACACAGATAAATTGTTATACAAAACACATTGCAATCATAAAGAGATATAAATAAGCACTTCACTATGCCATTCATAACAGTGAATAAGTATTCTGTGAAATATAGCCTAAGAGACCCACACGGTGCACACACTGTCACCTTTACACGCGTGGGACAAGGAGTCTTCGGAGATCACATAAGTAAAATCCACTTGACTAGCATAATGACATCTAGATTACAAGCATCATCATATGAATCTCAATCATGTAAGGCAGCTCATGAGATTATTGTATTGAAGTACATAGGAGAGAGATTAACCACATAGCTACCGGTACAGCCCCGAGCCTCGATGGAGAACTACTCCCTCCTCATGGGAGACAGCAACGTTGATGAAGATGGCGGTGGTGTCGATGGAGAAGCCTTCCGGGGGCACTTCCCCGTCCCGGCGGCGTGCCGAACGAGAGACTCCGTCCCCGGATCTTGGCTTCGCGATGGCGGTGGTTCTGGAAGGTTTCTCGTACCGTGGCTTTTCCGTCTCGAGGTTTTAGGTCGAGGGGGCTTAAATAGGCGAAGAGGCGGCGTCGGAGGGTCAACGAGGCGACGTCACCACAGGGGGGCGCGGGCCACCCCTGGGCCGCGCCGGCCTACCTCCTGGGGGGCCTGTGTCCCCTCTTTGGCGGCTCTCGGGTGTTCGGGATGCTTCCGGGGATTCTAAGATGCTGGGCGTTGATTTCGTCCGATTCCGAGAATATTTCCTTACTAGGATTTCTGAAACCAAAAACAGCATGAAACAAAGAATCGGCCCTTTGGCATCTCGTCAATAGGTTAGTTCCGGAAAACGCATAAATATGACATAAAGTATGCATAAAACATGTAGATATCATCAATAATGTGGCATGGAACATAAGAAATTATCGATACGTCGGAGACGTATCAGCATCCCCAAGCTTAGTTTCTGCTCGTCCCGAGCAGGTAAACGATAACAAAGATAATTTCTGGAGTGACATGCCATCATAACCTTGATCATACTATTGTAAGCATATGTAATGAATGCAGCGATCCAAACAATGGTAAATGACATGAGTAAACAAATGAATCATATATCAAAGACTTTTCATAAATAGTACTTTCAAGACAAGCATCAATAAGTCTTGCATAAGAGTTAACTCATAAAGCAATAATTCAAAGTAAAGGTATTGAAGCAACACAAAGGAAGATTAAGTTTCAGCGGTTGCTTTCAACTTATAACATGTATATCTCATGGATATTGTCAACATAGAGTAATATAACAAATGCAATATGCAAGTATGTAGGAATCAATGCACAGTTCATACAAGTGTTTGCTTCTTGAGGTGGAGAGAAATAGGTGAACTGACTCAACAATAAAAGTAAAAGAAAGGTCCTTCAAAGAGGAAAGCATCGATTGCTATATTTGTGCTAGAGCTTTGGTTTTGAAAACAAGAAACAATTTTGTCAACGGTAGTAATAAAGCATATGTATTATGTAAATTATATCCTACAAGTTGCAAGCCTCATGCATAGTATACTAATAGTGCCCGCACCTTGTCCTAATTAGCTCGGATTACCGGGATTATCATTGCAATGCATATGTTTTAACCAAGTGTCACAAAGGGGTACCTCTATGCCGCCTGTACAAAGGTCTAAGGAGAAAGCTCGCATCGGATTTCTCGCTATTGATTATTCTCAACTTAGACATCCATACCGGGACAACATAGACAACAGATAATGGACTCCTCTTTTATGCATAAGCATTCAACAACAATTAATTTTCTCATATGATATTGAGGATATTTGTCCAAAACTGAAACTTCCACCATGGATCATGGCTTTAGTTAGCGGCCCAATGTTCTTCTCTAACATTATGCATGCTCTAACCATTTTAGTGGTAAATCTCCCTTACTTCAGACAAGACAAACATGCATAGCAACTCACATGATATTCAACAAAGTGTAGTTGATGGCGTCCCCAGGAACATGGTTATCGCACAACAAGCAACTTAATAAGAGATAAAGTGCATAAGTACATATTCAATACCACAATAGTTTTTAGGCTATTTGTCCCATGAGCTATATATTGTAAAGATAGAGGATAGAAATTTAAAGGTAGCACTCAAGCAATTTACTTTGGAATGACGGAGAAATACCATGTAGTAGGTAGGTATGGTGGACACAAATGGCATAGTGGTTGGCTCAAGGATTTGGATGCATGAGAAGTATTCCCTCTCGATACAAGTCTTAGGCTAGCAAGGTTTATTTGAAACAAACACAGGGATGAAGCGGCGCAGCAAAACTCACATAAAAGACATATTGTAAACATTATAAGACTCGACACCGTCTTCCTTGTTGTTCAAACTCAATACTAGAAATTATCTAGACCTTAGAGAGACCAAATATGCAAACCAAATTTTAGCATGCTCTATATATTTCTTCATTAATAGGTGCAAAGTACATGATGCAAGAGCTTAAACATGAGCACAACAATTGCCAAGTATCACATTATCCAAGACATTATAGCAAATTACTACATGTATCATTTTCCAATTCCAACCATATAACAATTTAACGAAGAAGAAACTTCGCCATGAATACTATGAGTAAATCCTAAGGACATATTTGTCCATATGCAACAGCGGAGCGTGTCTCTCTCCCACACAATAAATGCTAGGATCCATTTTATTCAAACAAAACAAAAAAAAACAAAAACAAACCGACGCTCCAAGCAAAGCACATAAGATGTGACGGAATAAAAATATAGATTCAGGGGAAGAACCTGATAATGTTGTCGATGAAGAAGGGGATGCCTTGGGCATCCCCAAGCTTAGACACTTGAGTCTTCTTGATATATTCAGGGGTGAACCACCGGGGCATCCCCAAGCTTAGAGCTTTCACTCTCCTTGATCATGTTGTATCATCTCCCTCTCTTGATCCTTGAAAACTTCCTCCACACCAAACTCAAAACAACTCATTAGAGGGTTAGTGCACAATCAAAATATACATGTTCAGAGGTGACATAATCATTCTTAACACTTCTGGACATTGCACAAAGCTACTGAAAGTCAATGGAATCGAAAAATCCATCGAACATATCAAAACAGGCAATGCGAAATAAAAGGCAGAATCTATCAAAACAGAACAGTTCGTAAAGATGAATTTTATTGAGGCACCAGACTTGCTCAAATGAAAATTCTCAAATTGAATGAAAGTTGCGTACATATCTGAGGATCATTCACGTAAATTGGCATAATTTTATGAGTTACCTACAGAGAATTTTTCCCAGATTCGTGACAGAAAATAAATCTGTTTCTGCGCAGTAATGCAAATCTAGTATGAACCTTACTATCAACGACTTTACTTGGCACAACAATGCAACAAAACTAAGATAAGGAGAGGTTGCTACAGTAGTAACAACTTCCAAGACACAAATATAAAACAAAATTACAGTAGAAAAATAAACACATGGGTTATCTCCCAAGAAGTTCTTTCTTTATAGCCATTAAGATGGGCTCAGCAGTTTTAATGATGCACTCGCAAGAAATAGTATTTGAAGCAAAAGAGAGCATCAAGAAGCAAATTCAAAACACATTTAAGTCTAACCCACTTCTATGGAAAGGAATCTTGTAAATAAACAAATTCATGAAGCATAATGCAACAAGAATAGAAAGATAAAACAAGTGCAGCTTCAAGATTTTCAGCAAAAAAAGAGGTGTTTTAGTAACATGAAAATTTCTACAACCATATTTTCCTCCCTCATAATAATATCCAGTAGCATCATGAGCAAACTCAACAATATAACTATCACATAAAACATTCTTATCATGAGTCTCATGCATAAAATTATTACTCTCCACATAAGCATAATCAATTTTGATAGTTGTAGTGGGAGCAAATTCAACAAAGTAGCTATCATTATTATTCTCATCATCAAATATAGGAGGCATATTGTATTCATAATCAAATTTATCCTCCATAACAGGCGGTACTAAAAGACCAATATCATTATAATCATCATAAATAGGAGGCAAAGTATCATCAAAGTAAATTTCCTCCTCAATGCTTGGTGGACTAAAAAGATCATGCTCATCAAAACCAGCTTCCCCAAGCTTAGAATTTTCCATAGCATTAGCAACAATAGTGTTCAAAGCATTCATATTAATAACATTCCCATTAGCATGCATATAAAGTTCCATGGGTTTTTTAATTCTCTCTTCAAACACATCATGTCCTAATTCAAGATAAAGTTCATAAAGATCTCTCTTATTTTTGTTGTTTTCCATTATGCCTAACTAGTGTAAACAAGAAACAAAAAGATGCAATTGCAGGATCTAAAGGAAATAGCTTCGAGCACAAACACAATGGCGCCAGAAAAGTACTGTTACCTGGAACCGGAGTATGAGTGCCTTTTACCTTTCCTCCCCGGCAACGGCGCCAGAAAAGTGCTTGATGTCTACGGGTGCTTCTATTCTTGTAGACAGTGTTGGGCCTCCAAGAGCAGAGGTTTGTAGAACAGCAGCAAGTTTCCCTTAAGTGGATCACCCAAGGTTTATCGAACTCAGGGAGGAAGAGGTCCAAGATATCCCTCTCATGCAACCCTGCAACCACAAAGCAAGAAGTCTCTTGTGTCCCCAACACACCTAATAGGTGCACTAGTGCGGCGAAGAGATAGTGAAATACAGGTGGTATGAATAAGTATGAGCAGTAGTAACGGCGCCAGAAAAGTGCTTGCTGGCGTGTGGTTGATGGTGGTAATATTGCGGACAGTACAGATGCAGTAGAACAGTAAACAAGCAGCGATAGCAGTATTTAGGAACAAGGCCTAGGGATCATACTTTCACTAGTGGACACTCTCAACATTGAGCACATAACAGAATAAATAGATAAATGCTAGACTCTACACCCTCTTGTTGGATGATGAACACCACTAACTGTGTAGGATTACACGAACCCTCAATGCCGGAGTTAACAAGCTCCACAATATTCGATGTTCATGTTTAAATAACCTTAGAGTGCATGACAGATCAACATAACCAAACCAAGTACTAACATAGCATGCACACTGTCACCTTCACGCTACGAAAGGAGGCATAGATCACATCAATACTATCATAGCAATAGTTAACTTCATAATCTACAAGAGATCACAATCATAGCCTACGCCAAGTACTAACACGATGCACACACTGTCACCATTACACCGTGCAGGAGGAATAAACTACTTTAATAACATCACTAGAGTAGCACACAGATAAATTGTGATACAAAACACATTGCAATCATAAAGAGATATAAATAAGCACTTCACTATGCCATTCATAACAGTGAATAAGTATTCTGTGAAATATAGCCTAAGAGACCCACACGGTGCACACACTGTCACCTTTACACACGTGGGACAAGGCGTCTCCGGAGATCACATAAGTAAAATCCACTTGACTAGCATAATGACATCTAGATTACAAGCATCATCATATGAATCTCAATCATGTAAGGCAGCTCATGAGATTATTGTATTGAAGTACATAGGAGAGAGATTAACCACATAGCTACCGGTACAGCCCCAAGCCTCGATGGAGAACTACTCCCTCCTCATGGGAGACAGCAGCGTTGATGAAGATGGCGGTGGTGTCGATGGAGAAGCCTTCCGGGGGCACTTCCCCGTCCCGGCGGCGTGCCGGAACAGAGACTCCTGGCTTCGCGATGGCGGCGGCTCTGGAAGGTTTCTCGTACCGTGGCTTTTCCGTCTCGAGGTTTTAGGTCGAGGGGGCTTAAATAGGCGAAGAGGCGGCGTCGGAGGGTCAACGAGGCGACGTCACCACAGGGGGGCGCGGGCCACCCTGGGCCGCGCCGGCCTACCTCCTGGGGGGCCTGTGTCCCCTCTCTGGCGGCTCTCGGGTGTTCTGGATGCTTCCGGGGATTCTAAGATGCTGGGCGTTGATTTCGTCCGATTCCGAGAATATTTCCTTACTAGGATTTCTGAAACCAAAAACAGCAGAAAACAGCAACTGGCCCTTCGGCATCTCGTCAATAGGTTAGTTCCGGAAAACGCATAAATATGACATAAAGTATGCATAAAACATGTAGATATCATCAATAATGTGGCATGGAACATAAGAAATTATCGATACGTCGGAGACGTATCACCCCCCGAGGCGACACGAGTAGAATGCCGATGCCACAACCATCATCACAAGCCGATCCGTCGAAGAACATGGCCCATGCACGTACAGACAGTGCTGCTATATCAGTGTTGATTCGTGCAGCAATAAGATCGGCCAACGTTTGTCCCTTGACTGCTTTCGCAGGCTGATACCGGAGATCAAATTCCGATAATGCAAACATCCACTTGCCGAGTCGGCCTTTCAACACAGGAGCCGACAACATATGTTTGATGACGTCTGATTTGCATATGATGATAATTTCTGCTGACAGAAAGATGTGATGAAGCTTGGTGCAGGTGAAAAATAGGCAGAGGCACAACTTCTCGATCTCAGGGTACCTCGTCTCTGCGTCCAACATCCTTCTGCTGAGGTAGAAAGCCACCCTCTCCAGACCATCATAAAGTTGCACCACCACTGAGGCGATGGAAGTGTCAGCTACTGATAAGTAAATATAGAATGGTCTATCTTGCTGAGGTGGAACTAACACAGGTGGCGTCGTTAGATACTGTTTAATCTCGTCAAACGCTCGCTGCTGCTCTGCCCCCCAGTGAAACTCGTCATCAGATCTAATTTTCACCAATGCCATCAACGGCTCGATTCGTCCTGATAGATTGGAGATGAACCGTCGGACGAAGTTGATTTTGCCGATGAGACATTGGAGTTCTTTCTTCGTGGTAGGTGGCTGCATGGTTCGTACTGCCTCCTGACTTTTCAGGCCGATCTCAATTCCACGTTCATGAACCAAAAAACCCAAGAACTGACCGGCCGTTACACCAAAAGCACACTTCTTTGGATTCATTTTTAGCCCGAATTTTCTAGTTCGGTCCAGGATGCGTCGCAAATCCTCCAAGTGTCCTTCTATGGAGACAGACTTGACCACCACGTCATCGATGTAAATTTCCACCAACTTGCCGATCAGATCATGAAAGATGTAATTCATGGCTCTTTGGTATGTTGCACCGGCATTCTTCAGTCCAAAAGTCATGACTACATATTCAAACAAGCCCACTGAACCTGGTACTCTGAATGCAGTCTTGTGTATATCTCCTGGAGCCATGAAAATTTGGTTGTAGCCAGCATTGCCATCCATGAAACTTAACACCTTATGACCAGCAGATGCATTGATCAATGTCTCTGCCACCGGCATTGGATACTCATCCTTTGGAGTAGCTCTGTTGAGATCTCGAAAATCTATGGTGACACACCATCGGCCATCTTTTTTCTGTACAGGCACGATACTAGAAATCCACTCAGCGTACCTGCATGGCCTGATGAACCCGGCGTCCAACATTTTCTCGATCTCTTTCTTGACTTCTTCCAGAATCTCAGCCTTCATTTGACGTGCTCGTTGCTGGAACGGCCGAAATCCTTTCTTGAGAGGGAGCCGATGCTCAATTATGCTCCTGTCTAACCCAGGCATCTCTGTGTAATCCCATGCAAAGCAATCTGGGTATTCTTTCAACAGAGCTATCATCAGGCTCCTCAAATGCGGATCTAACTTTTTGCTGATAAAAGTTGGTCGTGGCTTATCCCCAGGACCAATGTCAACCTCTTCTAGCTCATCAGCCGATGTAAACCCATACCCTAGCTTTCCATCGCCTGCTAGATTGATGCTAAACACAGGCAAAACGTATGGCGAGGATAATATGGGCCGATTGCTGGAATCGGCCCCCATTCTGATTGCATTGCTCAATGAAGGTTTACAACTTGTTCGTGCTCTACTACGGGAAGGACTCCCGTTGCTACAACTACGTGACATGCTTGAGGTGAGATCAGTGCTTTTTATTTTTTGGGGCCGATCGCAGGGATCGGCCTTGCCATGTACGTCGCTCGACTTTGCTCTTGCTACACTGTCAGGCCGGTGGATAAGACCAGCCTCACCCCGTTTTTTGTCACTTCGATGCGCTCACAGCCGTCCAAACTGACTCCAGAGAGTGGCTCTTGGTCTTCCACTTCCCAAATGTTCATGCCAGCTGTTGAGATCTCGGCTGAGTCATCTGCATGGACGACCTCTACTTCATCTCCATCCCACTGTATCAAGCATTGGTGCATTGTGGATGGAATGCAGCAGTTGGCGTGAATCCAATCCCTCCCTAGCAGGACAGCGTATGTACTTTTGCTATCGACGATGAAGAATGACGTAGGGATGGTTTTTCGGCCTACGGTTAGATCCACGCTCAGAATGCCTTGCGCTTCTGATGCTTGGCCGTTGAAGTCGCTTAGTGTGACATTGGTTTTGATCAGATCCGCGCTAGAGCGTCCCAGACGACGTAGCATGGAGTATGGCATTATATTGATTGCCGCTCCCGTGTCAACCAACATCTTGTTGACATGCTGCCCGTTGATATAACCTCTCAAGTACAGGGCCTTCAGATGTCTGTAGCTCTTTTCTCGTGGCTTTTCAAAGATAACTGGCCGTGGGCCGCAGTCAAGCTGTGCTACAGGTGCCTCTTCTATTCTCGGAGCACAAAACTCCGACGGAAGTATGAACACCATGTTTGTGCCAGCCGATGCCTTATCATATTGGCTTTCTTTTGTTTGGGGCACCATTCTTTCTTCTGTGGACGACCCTCCTCGTCCAAAGTTTGCTGAATTTTCGCGGCCAGATCGGGCCGCGCTTTCCTCAACATGTGCAGGTATAACTTCTCGGCTTCCTCCAAGCTACGTAGTCGCTGAACCCTACGCTTTTGAGAGTGACTGAGTCGATCAGGGCACCACCTTGGCCGGTGGTATCTATCTTCTTCCTCTTCTTCTTCATCTTCTAACTCCTCGAGATCTTCTACCCGAGAGGACTCAGCTTGCTTGTTCCGAGATGGGAGAGGCCCTAGACGTTTGAACATTGACACGTCTTCTGTGTCCTTCTTCTTCTGTCTACATTCTGGGCAGTTGCCGATTGTAGGTAATCGGCTCATTCCTGAGTCCCAGCAATGCTTAAAGAAAGGACAATCCCAGTGTCTGTCCATGTCCTCCTGCTCTCTTGACTTTTCCTTAGCGCGGCGTTCATATCCTTCGTCGTCTCTATCATACCAACGATATTTTGTGTTGTCTACACCAGACCGACGATCTCTCTCGTCGTCTACGTCGTATCGCCGGCGTTGGTCGTACTGACGCTCATATTTGTTAATGAGATGCTCGGAGAGTGGTCGTTGATACCGTACGTTTCGCACTTGTTCCTCTGTGATGTACCGTTTGTCATCATATCGGGGCCGGTCACGTGGGCCGGCCTCCTCCTTTTCCTTGCCACGAGAGTGACTGCTCTCTTATTTGTCCCTACCAGGGTGGTATACAGGCCCTGCCATGTTAATACCGAACGAGAAATCTGGGTGGCGTCTCACGGGGCGATTGCACTCCACCATGTTGACGGCAGGAAACGGTTGCGTGTCCACTTTCATGGCATACTGGCTGAAAATAAGGCGGCCTTGTTCTATCGCCATTTGGATCTGCTGACGCAACACTTTGCAGTCGCTGGTGGTATGGGTGAACGAGTGATGCCACTTGCAGTATGGCCTTCCGTTCGTCTCTTGCGCTGTAGGGATTTTATGGCCTTCGGGTAACTTCAGTTACTTCTCCTTAAGCAATAAATCGAAAATCTGCTCAGCTTTGCTTACGTCGAAGTCAAACCTTTTGCAGGACCTTGTGGTTTCACCCACTTGCAGGACACGGGGTTTGCCCCCCCGAGCCCATTCAGCCACGGCTACCTCCTGGTCTCCTGCGGAGCCTTCATCCTCTTCTGTCTCAACCAGGATTACCGGGCGTTTGAATTTGTCCTGGTACAATTCTGGGTGGCGCTGCTCATACAATGATAGTTTCTGAACCATGTGCGCCAGTGAAGTGTATTCCGCTTGGAAAGCCATATCCTTGATCGGAGCCGCGAGGCCCAACACTGCCAGATCGACTGCTTCTTTCTCATTCAAACGAGGCGAATAACATCGGTTCCTGACGGTCCTGAAGCGCTGAATGTATTCCGACACCGTCTCTCCGCGCTTCTGTCGTACTTGCGCCAGATCGGCAATGCCATCCTCGGTAGCTTCTGAGTGATATTGCATGTGGAACTGCTCTTCCATCTGCTTCCACATCCGGATTGAATCTGGTGGCAGCGAGGTGTACCACCCGAAAGCTAAACCTGTGAGAGATTGCGCAAAAAACCTCACACGTAACTGGTCTGATGCTGAAATCATGCCCAACTGCGCCAAATATCGGCTCACATGCTCAATTGAACTAGACCCTTCTGATCCACTAAACTTTGAGAACTCAGGGAGCCGATACTTGGGCGGTACGGGAATCAAATCATACTCGTTGGGGTACGGATTGGAATAGCCGATTGCCCTCCTCTTTGGCACCATGCTGACCTGGTCTCTCAAGATTGCACTGATCTGGTCCACGGTGTTAGTTGCAGGGGCCGAGCTTTGATGACTCGTTGCGGTGGCATATTTAGCTAGCCACGCCTGCTTCTCAGGATCCGCTCCAGAAATCCCTCCTGCTGTTCTGGAAATCCCTCCTGTTGTAATCTGGTTCGTGCGCGCCAAGTTATTGCAGTCCGGCATGTACGTGCACATGTATCCGTGCAGGATTTCCTTAGGTGGTTCATACAGGAACTGGTAATCGCTAGGATCGCCTCCGATCTTGTAGACGACATATGCCGGCGAACCCGGCGGCTCTGGAGCTGCTAGCGCGAATGGCAGCTGCGGCCTGGTCTGGAACGGTATTTCTCCTTGGTGAGTCCCTAGGGTAGGTCCTGACGGAGAGTACTGATGCTTCATGATTTCCTGGACCACGCGAAGCGCAACGCGCTCGAAAGCGTTCACCAGGCTCTCAGAATGACGGTGTAGCGAATGAGCCACCATGTAATTAATTTCCTGGCGCAGAGCTCTGGTGCGTTCTTCTGAAGAAGTAGACAGATCCACTTCATTGAGAGCGCCTTCAGCTGAGAACCCTTTCCACCTAATGCCATGTGTGCGGGTCCTCTCGAAAGAGCCGATGAGGTCGGCTTCGAAGAGAGCTTTAAGCTCATTATACTTCTTCTTATGCTCCTCAGTCAGATCTTCGTACGTGACTGGGTCTTCCGCATCTCTGGTGCAGATGTTGATGCTGTTGATGTAGAAGAATGTCCCACCGAGCGTGCCAGAATGTGTTGCCTGCCAAAACCCACCGGCGAGCAGCGACGGGCAACACGGAGAGCCGGGAGGCTCCCAGGACTGCTGGTGGGCCCTGGTCCCTCGGGCGACGGCCCGCAATGCTCCGGCACGCGTCCAAGTTGGTGCAAGGGCGTGCCACCTGACCTATACCTGGTCAGGAAGGTGATGGATTGCTTCGACTAGTTTCCTGCATGGCATACACGTAAACATTAAATACGAGCCTCGATCGGCTCTCAGGTTATCCTGTGAATCGGCTCAAGGAGCCGATCCACCCATGATTTGTATTGGATCTACGATAGCATGGTGGTCCTGCTTGATCAATATTAAGTTAAAGCGATCTACGACGATCTAGGGTTTTCACCGCATAACCGGAACATCCTACACATAGTTGAGCCTGGCAGATACGAAAGATAATAGAAAACCAGCCCTAAACAAGGCCTAAAAACCAACGTAGAGTTGATTCCCGGAACATCCCCTCTAGGATCAGCAAACTATACCTTACGCACTACTGGATCATTCAACCCGTTTGCAAGGCCTAACTATGCAGATATCAAACTAATCCTTGGGAAACAAGGAACGACCATAACAGATCAAATCTACTAAATAAAGACTAAGCAAGGTGCTGCCCTTACACCTAAAATAGGTGTAAAGGCAGCTAGATATCTAGGGATAGCATAACTAAGCGAATACATCAAGATAATATCGATGCTAACCCTAACATATCTATGATAACGGCGTTGCTCACCATCAACAAGGCTTCAGTACGAGCAACGCATGATCAACGAATAAACTTGATACTGCCTAGATCGCAAGATGCGATCTAGGCAGCATGGCGCTGATGTCTACTTCCCCCTCCTTTTCCTGTAGACAGTGTTGGGCCTCCAAGAGCAGAGGTTTGTAGAACAGCAGCAAGTTTTCCCTTAAGTGGATCACCCAACGTTTATCGAACTCAGGGAGGAAGAGGTTAAAGATATCCCTCTCATGCAACCCTGCAACCACAAAGCAAGAAGTCTCTTGTGTCCCCAACACACCTAATAGGTGCACTAGTTCGGCGAAGAGATAGTGAAATACAGGTGGTATGAATAAGTATGAGCAGTAGCAACGGTGCCAGAAAATAGCTTGCTGGCATGTAGTTGATGGTGGTAGTATTGCAGCAGTAGTAACGCAGTAAAACAGTAAACAAGCAGTGATAGCAGTATTTAGGAACAAGGCCTAGGGATTACACTTTCACTAGTGGACACTCTCAACATTGATCACATAACAGAATAGATAAATGCATACTCTACACTCTTGTTGGATGATGAACACATTGCGTAGGATTACACGAACCCTCAATGCCGGAGTTAACAAGCTCCACAATTCAATGTTCATATTTAAGTAACCTTAGAGTGTAAGATAGATCAATACGACTAAACCAAGTACTAACGTAGCATGCACACTGTCACCTTCATGCTAAGAAAGGAGGAATAGATCACATCAATACTATCATAGCAATAGTTAACTTCGCAATCTACAAGAGATCATGATCATAGCATAAACCAAGTACTAACACGGATGCACACACTGTCACCATTACACCGTGCAGGAGGAATAGACTACTTTAATAACATCACTAGAGTAGCACATAGATAAATTGTGATACAAAACTCATATGAATCTCAATCATGTAAAGCAGCTCATGAGATTATTGTATTGAGGTACATGGGAGAGAGATGAACCACATAGCTACAGCGGAGCCCTCAGCCTCGGGGGTGAACTACTCCCTCCTCATGGGAGCAGCAGCGGTGATGAAGATGGCGATGGAGATGGCAGCGGTGTCGATGGAGAAGCCTTCCGGGGGCACTTCCCCGTTCCGGCGGCGTGCCGGAACAGAGACTCCTGTCCCCCAGATCTTGGCCTCGCGATGGCGGCGGCTCTGGAAGGTTTCTGTGGGTTTCGTCGATCGTGATAGGGTTTTCGCGACGGAGGCTTTAAATAGGCGGAAGGGCAGCCTCGGAGGGGGCCTGGGGCCACCACACCATAGGGCGGCGCGGCCCCCCCTCTGGCCGCGCCAGGGTGTGGTGTGGGGCCCCCAGGGCTTCCCTCTGGCGGCTCTCGGGTGTTCTGGATGCTTCCGGGTAAAATAGGAACCTAGGCGTTGATTTCGTCCAATTCCGAGAATATTTCGTTACTAGGATTTCTGAAACCAAAAACAGCAGAAAACAGGAACTGGCACTTCGGCATCTTGTTAATAGGTTAGTTCCAGAAAATGCACGAATATGACATAAAGTGTGCATAAAACATGTAGATAACATCAATAATGTGGCATGGAACACAAGAAATTATCGATACGTCGGAGACGTATCAGACGCTTACCCGGAAGAAACCCTCGAAACAAGGGGTGGCGATGCGCTTAGATTGGTTTGTTGCGAACGTGATCGTCCTCCTTTCTCAATAACCCTAGATACATATTTATAGTCCGTAGACTTTCTAACTTGGGAATAAACCCAACTGTGTACGAGCTAAACTCTATCTCTTAATTCTAACCGACACGTAACCTACTATAATTTACAGATACACGGGCAATCTAGCCCAAACTCTTATACAAGGCCGGTTCAGGAATATTTTCCGTGCATATTCTCTAAGCCCATCTCAATCATGGCCCACCTCTGACTTGGTTAAAATCTGGTGATAACAAAACTATCTGCAGGTTGTTACTTGCTGTTAATCACTAGTGGAGAACATGCCTAATGTCACAGGCCATAAGCTCCTTTTGTCGCGGGCGGCCAGCCACGACAACGGAGGCGGGACAAAAGGTCCACCCTTTTGTCGCGGGTCGCTTACCACCCGCGATATATGGTCCACCACGTGATAGGCACGGGGCGCCCAGGGGACACACCCTTTTGTCGCGGGCGGTATTACCACCCGCGACAAAAGGATCTCTACGTGGCGCACGCAGAACGCTTCTGCTTTAGGGTTTGATGGGTGCAGCACCCCCCCCCCCGCCACCGCCCCCCCTTTTGTTTCATTTTTTCATTTTAAAATAAAAGTTGCATATATTTGTACGCTACTACAAGTTGTACATGTTCATTCATTATATATAGATCGAGCAAACAAATATTGGAAGCAAAAGTCTATTCGTAAATTTCCCTTACACATATACATGGAGCTCACTACTACCGGGACTAAATCCCGTCGTCTATTCGAATTAATACATGGGGAGCATTTGTTGCGCCTATTTGGACTAAACAAGCTGTTGTCGTCTATTACTTCTCTCATCAGAAGTCTCGCCAGTTCCTCCGTAATTCCTAGTATGTGTTCGTGTGGTTGGAGCTTCTCCCGCATGAAGTCGACCTATATAGGAAAATGAGATGAATATGACCATATCAATCTTGATAACAAAATATTGATGATAATAAATTAAAGTTGTGAATGTTATTGCTTACGTTGAATCTATTATCGTTGTGCTTCTTAGTGGTTAACATGCGAATGGGCTCGCAAACGTAGTATCCACATAGATTCGTCCCCTGTGGCTGCTGGGTGCATGGTACAAGAGTAAATGTTAGCTTGTCTGCGAAGTTACGCGCAATATTCTTCTTGAATGCTCTACAAACCCTGCCAGGCAAAAGAATGATTGAATGAGTGGATAATTAATTGCTATCTCACGAAAGATATAGCGCGACAATGATTGAAATTACGTCTGAAGAATCTTCTGCAAGTCGCGAAACCCGTCCAGGCCTCTACTCAATGGGTCCCTTACTTCAACCATTCCCTTATCAATTTGAATGTTTAGCAGAATCAAGTGGAAACTGCACATGTTTATATATATATATATAGACGTCATGAATTACACTTAACATCGAGTAAGAAAAATTGAATGTGCACAACAGATCAGTAAGACTCTCAGCTGTAGTTGTAAGGAAACAGTATTGAATCACATAAGCTTTGCTCCCCTATAAACCTTAGTAGGTTTCCCCCATTTATTCGATTTTATTCTTTACCGTGTCATGATGTACTTTATCTGGTCAACAAACCCAACATTGAACATCTTATTACTTCTGCATTCAATGATCTTCAGTCTGCATAAGAGAACACATAAGATATAATGAGTATATGCAATGAACAGGAACAACTAAATGAACATGAACTTATATGTAGTTAACAACTTACAAGCAGTAGCAACTCATGAGAGATTTGTCGAGGGCTAAATTGAATAACTGCCAGAGTTCATTCATATCAATATGGATCTCCTCCTTTCGGAAGTAATAATCTTCTGGGATATCCGCCACGATGTAACTCGTGTTCTCCTTGCACGCATCAAGGTACCACTCATGCAAATTCCGCATATGCGTTGGCAGTTTATGCAGCCTCTCTTTGCTGACCAAGTCGGCCCCGTAGACAAATTTACGAGCTATATCAGCCCTGGGTACTGCATCGGCAAACATCATGTCCTCGACGGTACAGCCAATTTGAGCCGCTAGCGTCAAAGCTTCGTCCAAATCGAAACCACCATGTTCCTGGTACACCGAGGGAACATGCAACACTTTGAGTGGTGGGATCGATTGTTTGGCCTATTCTCTGAGCTGGCAAACTTCCTTTCTTTTTCTGCCTGCTGTCGCTTGCTTGGCCTTGAGGGGTGCACTTGTTGAACTTGATTTCTTCCCGGCTACACTTCTAGGTGACGATGATTTGCGCGTGCTAGCACTATCCTTCTTCTTAGGATCCTTGTCCTCAATTACCCTCGCAAGTGTGCGTGTATAGTCATCCTTCTTCTCGTGTAAGTCATATTGCGATGGTGTGTTCAGAAAATCAATCGCATATGCTTTTTTGCTTCTCGGTGTATGGCGCTGGCACTGGGGTTTTTCCTTATGAAGCTGTTTATGCGTGTGTTTCTTTACAATGGCATCATTTTCCTCTTCAATATGATCGTAAGGACGGGGGGAGGGGGGAGGAACCTTTGGTACTCTTGGGAGGGGCGACTACTTGCGGACAGGACTCCTGAAACGCTTCCACGAGGGTGCATTCCGAGTCTTAGTGGGCGCAGGCGGCGGCGCTGGAGATGGAGATGGACTAGGAATGTCGTGGTCGTTACCATGGGGTGATGGTGGCGACATGTGACCACTCGGAGGAGGTGATGGTGACCTGCGATCACTTGGAGGAGGCGATGGTGACCTGGGACGACTAGTAGGGGCTACCTAGCCTGGAAGCTTGATGTTTTTCTTTTCCCAAAGAATGATTTCTCCCAGTACGTCTCCGAGTGTATTCCGACCATCACCTCCAGGGATTACGAGTTGCAATGACTCCCACGATGGTACAACTGAATCCACCCCGACACGAGCATAGCCAGCTAGAATCTCATTGCCATGCCATGTTGCCGGCTCACCTTCAGCTCCTAATGCAGGTAAGACATAGTCGACCACCACCTTAACAGATACGTTCCTGAACACATAATGGAGATCACAAGGTGTTTGCTCCTTGATTCTATCCACGGGGTCTCGAGGACCGCCATCTATCATCCGTGTAGGCGGGTCCTCCGAGTCAGCCATGCTGCTGCCTAGCCCATGAGATGTGTGATGACCCACAAGTATAGGGGTGTATCGTAGTACTTTCGATAAATAAGAGTGTCAAACCCAACGAGGAGCAGAAGGTGTTGACAAGCAGTTTCGATGAAGGATTCACTATAAATGCTCACAGACAAGTTTTCAGGGGGTTTTGATATAGCAGATAAATAAAATACAAGTAAGTAAAATGCGAGAATAATAATTGCAGCAAGTGGCCCAATCCTTTTTAGCACAAAGGACAAGCCGGTTTGTTTACTTATGATGACCAAACGTTCTTGAGGACACACGGGAATTCAGTCTAGTGCTTTCGCTTCATATAATTGATTAATCTTCATTGTTTTGATAAGTGTTGTGTGGGTGAACCTATGCTAATGCACCGCCCTTCCTAGGACTAATACATACTTGTGATTAATCCCCTTGCAAGGATCCGCAAATACAAGAAAGTAATTAAGATAAATCTAACCACAGCCTTAAACTCTGAGATCCTGCTATCCCTCATGCATCGATATACCAACGGGGGTTCAGGTTGTTGTCACTCCGGCAACCCCACAATTAGCAAACGAATACAAGATGCATTCCCCTAGGCCCATAAAGGTGAAGTATCATGTAGTCGACGTTCACATGACACCACTAGAAGAATAACACCACAACTTAAATATCAAGCCATTAAATATTACTCAACATAGTTCACTACTACTAACATTTAGACTTCACCCATGTCCTCAAGAACTAAACGAACTACTCACAAGACATCATATGGAACATGATCAGAGGTGATATGATGATGAATAACAATCTCAACATAAACCTTGGTTCAATGGTTTCACTCAATAGCATCAATAACAAGGAGTAATCAACACCGGGAGAGTTTCCCCTATGAAACAATCAAGATTCAACCCTAGATGTTACAGCGGAGACGAGGTGCAGCGGTGGAGATGACGATGTCGGTGGTGGAGATGATAATGATGATGATCCCAATGAAGTCCAGCTCGATGACGGTGACGATGGCGACGATTTCCCCCTCCGGGAGGGAATTTCCCCGGCGGATTTCAGCCTGCCGGAGAGCTCTTTTCTCTCTGCTGTTTTCGCCCCGCAGCGGCGGCTGTGTCTATTCTCGATCATACCGTGCACCTTAGGGTTTTGGGTAGATGAAGTACGCGAAAGGGAGATGGTCGAGGGGGGTCATGGGCCCCCTCCCCACGTGGCGGCGCGCCTGGCCTGGTGGCCGCGCCGGCCTATGGAGAGGGCCCATGGCGGCCCTCCTCGGCCTCCCCTTTTGGCTGGCTCCGTCTTCTGGAAAAATAAGAGCTTCGGTATATTTTCCGTCAATTGTTGATCTTCAGAAATATTGTATCCTGACGGTGCTTTTTCCAGCAGAATTCTGACTCCGGTGAGTAATTCTCCAATAATCATGAAACATGCAAAACAAGTGAAATAACATAAGTATCATCTCTAAATATGAAATATATCAATGAATAACAGTAAATTATGATATAAAATAGTGATGCAAAATGGACGTATCAACTCCCCCCAAGCTTAGACCTCGCTTGTCCCCAAGCGAAACTAAACTCAGTAAACAAGCCCACATGTTTATGGAGTGAAGAGTCGATAAATAAAATACGGACAAGAAGCATCACATTTATTGATTCACACAAGACATTCTAGTAAACAACTTCCTCATATAACTCAACTTGAAACAAGTAAAGGGAAATCACAAATAAAGGTGCATAAGAAATCATAATTGGTGATGGCAAACTTCATTCTTGGTCAAAGAACAATTAACATATTGCACTTATCTTTCGAGCAGAGCCTTTATATTAGAGCTTATATGGCAGATCTTACATGCTCAATCATAATAATCTCCTCATAATCATTGATAACCTTCAAAGCCATATTCATTCAGATAAAACTTGTACTAAACAAGGAAGGATAAAAGACATGATTAAATAGATCACAATATAAATGGTTGGACCACAACAACTCAATTGCTTGCTTGAGATAGAGGGAAATAGGTTTACTGACTCAACATAAAAGTAAAAGATAGGCCCTTCGCAGAGGGAAGCAGGGATTAAATCATGTGTTAGAGCTTTTTAAGTTTTGACATCATATAGAGAGCATAAAAGTAAAGTTTTGAGAGGTGTTTGTTGTTGTCAACGAATGGTAGTGGGCACTCTAACCCCCTTGCCAAACAGACTTCCAAAGAGCGGCTCCCATGAAGGACGTTATCTCTACCAGCAAGGTAGATCATCCCTCTTCTCTTTTGTTTACACATGTACTTTAGTTTATTTAGGGATGACACTCCTCCCAACCGTTGCTTTCACAAGCCATGGCTAACCGAATCCTCGGGTGCCTTCCAACATTTCACATACCATGGAGAAGTGTCTATTTGCAAAATTAAGTTGCTTACTGATGAATCAGGGCAAAACATGTGAAGAGAATTATTAATGAAAGTTAATTAATTGGGGCTGGGAACCCTGTTGCCAGCTCTTTTTGCAAAATTATTGGATAAGCGGATGTGCCACTAGTCCATTGATGAAAGTCTGTCAGGAGTAAATGACAAGGTTGAAAGATAAAACACCACATACTTCCTCATGAGCTATAAAACATTGACACAAATAAGGAGTAATAAAGTTTCGAATTGTTTAAAGGTAGCACATGAAGTATTTACTTGGAATGGTAGAGAAATACCACATAATAGGTAGTTATGGTGGACACACATGGCATAGGTTTGGTTTAAGGTTTTGGATGCACGAGAAGTATTCCCTCTCAGTACAGGTCTTTGGCTAGCAAGGTTGGTTAGCAAGCATAAGAGTTGAGGGAAACAAACAAATATACATGTGATAGAAGCAATCATGCATCTTCCTTGTAAGCACAAATAGTTTTAACTTTAGAATACTAAGCTCATTAGCTAACAAGAAAGAAAGATAATGAAATAATATATCTACATGTATTTCCCTCTTTTCTACTTAAACCTCAAAGTATTGTTGCTATTGACCAATGCTAAGTTTGCCAAAACCAAATAGATTTACTCAATGCTCCCAAAGTGATACCAATACTAACAACAAGATCAATCACATAACAGAAATTGCAAACTAAAATAAGGTGTGCAAAATGTAAATGATAAAACTTCTCATTAATATTCCATAACGATAACTCACACCAAGGGATACATAGATAACCAACTAAAAGAGAGATACTTCCACACTGCAACCATCTTATATGATAACTTCCCTACTCATGATATGACACTACTTGATAGTAAAAAGGTAAAAGATAGTGATGATATGATACCACGGCACTCCCCCCAAGCTTGGAACAAACTAAGGGGGTGCCAATACCAATGGTGAATTACTCCTTCAGTGGTGATGGTGAATTCTTGATAAGCTTCTTAACAAGCTCCTTTAGCTCATCAATCGCGTAAGTGAGGTTGCGGATTAGCTCCAAGTTGTGCTCGACGCGGTTAAGAAGTATGTCAGACGGTGAGTCCCAACTCTTAGAGTTGTTTCCCCACTCCTCAGCTTCAGGTTTCATCCTTCCTGTAGTGTTAGAGCGATCCATATCCCAACTACTAGGCAATACTGCCTTGGGAATCCTTTCAATTTGACTATTATGAATTAGAGTGTGGAAGGGGTTGTCGATGCCTAGAGGAGATGTCCTTGGAGCTAGGAAGAGACGTGGGACTTTTCCTCCGGTGCTAATTCGTGCGCTTCTCTTGGGGTTGAACGGGTTTGCCACCACCCCGATGCTTGCGACGGTGGCACACGGGTATACACGCGGGTCTTTATCCACTTCTCCTTCATCTTCACTCTCGAGTTCTTCTTTCAACACGGGGTCTTGAATATCTTCCTCAAAAGGCCCCTTGCCCTTGTTGTTAGAGACCATGGTGCTTCTAGACCAAAAACAGACCCTGGCAGAAAACAGCTCGAAACGAAACACAACAAGAAAATGATATACGGACCTCGGGGGGTCCGGGGGATTATATAGCAAAAAATTTCACGACAGAAGGAAAGTACCAGGTCGAACCAGAGTGGGAGAGGGACTCCGAGGAGCCGGCCCCATAGGGCAGCGCGGCCAGGGTGGGGCTCGCGCCCCCACGTGGGGACACGCCCTCGTGCGTCTCCTCCGCTCCGATTCGATCTCGTAATTTTTCATATTTTCTAAAAATAGCAAAAACATTGTTTGGAAAGTTAAACGCGGACTTTTTATCACCAAAACTGTTAACTATTCGAAGTTGAACTCTGCAGAACTATCAATTTGATCTTTGATGAAAGCTTCCGGAGTCACCACTCGAATAACATCAACATCTTCATTATAAGAATCTCCAGAAATATAATGCTTGAGTCTTTGTCCATTCACCACTTGTGTGGCATCACCTTTCAGAGAACCAATTTTTATTGCCCCTGAACGATACACCTCCACAATGACATATGGTCCTTCCCATTTTGAGAGTAATTTCCCTACAAAAAATCTGAGACGAGACCGATACAATAGGACTTTATCTCCAACATTAAATTCTCTTTTGATAATTCTTCTATCATGCCATTTCTTAACTTTCTCCTTAAAAAGTTTAGCATTTTCATAAGCTTCACTTCTCCACTCATCTAGAGAACTCAATTGTAGCAACCTTTTCTTACCGGCAAGTTTAGGATCTTTATTAAGTTCTCTTACAGCCCAATAAGCTTTGTCCTCTAGTTCTAAAGGTAAATGACAAGCTTTTCCATAAACCATTTTATAAGGAGACATACCCATAGGATTTTTATAAGCAGTTCTATAAGCCCATAGTGCTTCCTTCAACTTACTAGCCCAATTTTTCCTAGATTTATTAACAGTCTTTTGCAAGATAGATTTAATTTCTCTATTTGATAGTTCTACTTGCCCACTAGTTTGAGGATTATAAGCGGAAGCAATCCTATGATTAATACCATATTTAGCAAGAGTTTTTATAAAACCACCATGAATAAAATGAGAACCTCCATCAGTCATAAGATATCTAGGTACTCCAAACCTAGGAAAAATAACATCTAAAAGCATTTTTAAAGAGGTCTCACCATCAGCACTTTTTGTGGGTATGCCTTCCACCCATTTAGTAACATAATCAACAGCGGCAAGTATATGAGTGTTACCTTCTGAAGAAGGGAAAGGACCCATGAAGTCAAATCCCCAACAATCAAATGGCTCAATAACAAGAGTATAATTCATAGGCATTTCATTGCATCTAGAGACATTACCAACCCTTTGACATTCATCACAAGATAAAATAAACTTTCTTGCCTCTTTAAAGAGAGTTGGCCAATAAAAACCTGACTGTAGAACCTTTTGCGCGGTTCTATCTCCGGCGTGATGTCCTCCATAAACACTACCATGACATTTACTCAATATCTCTTGTTGTTCATATTCGGGGACACATCTTCGCATAATACCATCCACTCCTTCTTTATATAAGTATGGGTCATCCCAAAAATAATGCCTCATGTCATAAAAGAATTTCCTCCTTTGCTGAGCTAAAAAGGTTGGAGGCAAGTACTTGGAAACAATAAAGTTAGCATAATCAGCATACCAAGGACTATCTCGCGAGCTCACCTTTATTACAGCCAATTGTTCATTTGGAAAACTATCATTAACAGGAATAGGATCATAAGCAATATTTTCCAATCTAGACAAATTATCAGCAACAGGATTATCAGCACCTTTCCTATCTACAATATGTAAATCAAATTCTTGCAAAAGAAGCACCCATCTAATAAGTCTTGGCTTAGCATCTTTCTTTTCCATAAGGTACCTAATTGCAGCATGATCAGTATGAATTGTGACTTTTGAATCAACAATATATGGTCTAAACTTGTCACAAGCAAAAACTACAGCTAATAATTCTTTTTCAGTTGTAGCATAATTTCTTTGAGCAGCATCAAGAGTTTTACTAGCATAGTGAATAACATTCAATTTTTTATCTACTCGCTGTCCAAGAACAACAACTACAGCAAAATCACTAGCATCACACATAATTTCAAAAGGTAAATTCCAATCAGGAGGTTCAACTACATTAGCAGTTGTCAAGGCTTTCTTTAGAGTTTCAAAAGCTTCCTTACAATCATCATGAAAAACAAAAGGTACATCTTTTTGAAGAAGATTAGTAAGAGGCTTTGAAATCTTAGAGAAATCTTTAATAAATCTCCTATAAAACCCAACATGACCAAGAACACTACGAATACCTTTAACATCCCTAGGATAGGGCATCTTCTCAATTGCTTCAACTTTAGCTCTATCAACTTCAATACCTCTCTCAGAAATTTTATGTCCCAATACAATTCCTTCATTAACCATAAAGTGGCATTTCTCCCAATTAAGAACAAGGTTAGTTTCTTCACATCTCTGCAAAACATTATGAAGGTTTCGCAAGCAATTATCAAAAGAATTCCCATAGATAGAAAAATCATCCATGAATACCTCTACAATCTTTTCACGAAAGCCATGAAAAATAGCAGACATGCATCTTTGAAAAGTAGCAGGAGCATTACATAAACCAAAAGGCATACACCTATAAGCATAAGTTCCATAGGGACAAGTGAAAGTGGTTTTCTCTTGATCTTTAGTTCTAACAGCATTTTGTGAAAACCCAGAATAACCATCAAGAAAGCAGAAATGACTATTTTTAGATAACCTTTCTAGCATTTGATCAATAAAAGGTAAAGGCTAATGATCTTTATTAGTAACTTTATTAAATTTTTCGATAATCAATGCACATTCTATACCCTACAACTAATCTTTGAGGGATGAGCTCATCATTATCATTAGGTACAACAGTTATTCCTCCTTTCTTAGGAACACAATGCAGAGCACTAACCCATCTACTATCAGCAATAGGATATATAATACCAGCTTCAAGAAGTTTTAATACCTCATTCCTTACCACATCCTTCATCTTAGGAATTAGACGACGCTGATGTTCAACAACAGGCTTTGCATCATCTTCCATGTTGATGGCATATTGGCAAATAGAGGGAGAAATCTCCTTCAAGTCATCAAGAGTGTAGCCAATAGCTCCTCGGTGTTTCTTCAATATTTCCAATAACCTTTCTTCCTCAAAATCTGAAAGCTTAGCACTAATAATAACATGATATGTTTTCTTATCATCAATATAAGCATACTTAATATTATCAGGCAACGGTTTCAAATCAAAAACATGATCTTCATTTGGCGGTGGTGTTGTACCTAGATCTTCAACCGGTAAGTCATGTTTAAGAATAGGTTGACGAAGGAAAATTTCATCAAGCTCATTCCGTTCTTACCTAAAGACTTCACCCTCATGATCCTCCAAATGTTTCTGCAAAGGATTACTAGGAGCAAGAGCAATAGATGCAAGTTGTTCAACTCTAAAATCATTATTAGGCAATTCAGCTTCATGAGGAACATTGGCAAATTTAGAGAAATTAAACTCATAAGATTCACCAGCAAATTTAGTCACAATTTTCTCTTTCTTGCAATCTATAATAGCTCCACAAGTATTTAGAAAAGGTCTACCAAAAATGATAGGACAAGTCTTACTAGCAGCAGAACCAAGTACCAAAAAGTCAGCAGGATATTTAATCTTACCACATAGAACTTCCACATCTCGAACAATACCAATAGGAGAGATAGTTTCTCTATTAGCTAGCCGAATAACCACATCAATATCTTCAAGTTCACAAGAACCAATTTCATGCATGATTTCCTTGTAAAGCTCATAAGGAATGGCACTAATACTTGCACCAATATCGCATAAACCATAATAACAATGATCACCAATTCTAACAGAGAGAATAGGAACACTAGCTTTCCTAGATTTACTAGGATGTGAAACAATATTAGAAGCATCTTCACAGAAAATGATGTGACCATCTTCTACATTTTCAGTCACAAGGTCTTTAACTATTGCAACAGTAGGTTCAACATTTATTTGTTCCTCAGGTTCTATAGGTTTCTTTGCACTTTTGTTAACCACACTAGTTATAACGGAATACTCCTTCATTTTAGCAGGAAAAGGGGTTTTCTCAATATAAGCTTCAGGAAGAATGTGATCAATAGTTTTAACTTATATACATTTACCTATAGGTGAATCAGTTTTATCTTTGTAGGGTTCATGATACTTATTAAAATTCTTCCTAGGCAATTCAAAATGAGAGGCAAAAGCTTTATAAAAATTTGCAACCACTTGAGAGTCAAGACCATAAGTACCACTCATATTACGAAATTTATCATTATCCATAAAAGTTTTAATGCATTCATAAACATAATTTATACCTGACTCTCTATCTTTGTCGTTCTCCCAAACTTCAGTATTCTCCTGAATCCGATCAAGAAGGTCCCATTTAAACTCTTCTTTGTTGCGTGTGAATGATCCAGAACAAGTAGTATCCAGCAAGGTTTTATCTTGAAAATAAAGTCTTGCATAGAAATTATCAATGATGATATTACCAGGAAGCTCATGAATGGGGCATTTGAGCATTAAAGACTTCAATCTCCCCCATGCTTGGGCAATACTCTCTCCATCATGAGGCCAGAAATTATATATGCGGTTTCGTTCTTTGTGAATTTCACTTGGAGGATAGAATTTAGAATAAAATAGAGGCACAATATCCTTCCAATCAAGAGAATGCCCATTCTTCAGCAGTTTATACCAATGCGCCGCTTTACCAGACAGCGACATAGAGAATAGTTTCTTCCTAACTTCATCCATAAAAATACCTGCACACTTGAATAACCCGCATAATTCATGTAAAAACAGTAAATGATCTCCAGGATGGATAGTTCCATCCCCTTCATAGCGGTTATCCACAACACGTTCAATAATTTTCATAGGTATTTTATATGGAACCTCTTTCTCACCTGGCGCCTCATCCACTAAATTTGCAGTAGTAGTAGATTTTCCAAGTAGGAATTCAAGAGAAGATCTCTCCATAATGAATTATGGCAGCAGGCAGAAATAGAAACAACACATACAGTAAAAGTTTTCCTTACCAATTCCACTTACCAATAGCGCTTCACTCCCCGGCAACGGCGCCAGAAAATAGTCTTGATAACCCACAAGTATAGGGGGCGTATCATAGTACTTTCGATAAATAAGAGTGTCGAACCCAACGAGGAGCAGAAGGTGTTGACAAGCAGTTTCGATGAAGGATTCACTGTAAATGCTCACAAACAAGTTTTTAGGGGTTTTTGATATAGCAGATAAATAAAATACAAGTAAATAAAATGTGAGAATAATAATTGCAGCAAGAGGCCCAATCCTTTTTAGCACAAAGGACAAGCCGGTTTGTTTACTTATGATGACCAAACGTTCTTGAGGACACACGGGAATTTAGTCTAGTGCTTTCGCTTCATATAATTGATTAATCTTCATTGTTTTGATAAGTGTTGTGTGGGTGAACCTATGCTAATGCACCGCCCTTCCTAGGACTAATACATACATGTGATTAAACCCCTTGCAAGCATCCGCAAATACAAGAAAGTAATTAAGATAAATCTAACCACATCCTTAAACTCTGAGATCCTGCTATCCCTCATGCATCGATATACCAACGGGGGTTCAGGTTGTTGTCACTCCGGCAACCCCACAATTAGCAAACGAATACAAGATGCATTCCCCTAGGCCCATAAAGGTGAAGTATCATGTAGTCGACGTTCACATGACACCACTAAAAGAATAACACCACAACTTAAATATCAAACCATTAAATATTACTCAACGTAGTTCACTACTAACATTTAGACTTCACCCATGTCCTCAAGAACTAAACGAACTACTCACAAGACATCATATGGAACATGATCAGAGGTGATATGATGATGAATAACAATCTCAACATAAATCTTGGTTCAATGGTTTCACTCAATAGCATCAATAACAAGGAGTAATCAACACCGGGAGAGTTTCCCCTATGAAATAATCAAGATTCAACCCTAGATGTTACAGCGGAGACGAGGTGCAGCGGTGGAGATGACGATGTCGGTGGTGGAGATGATGATGATGATGATCCCAATGAAGACCAGCTCGATGACGGTGACGATGGCGACGATTTCCCCCTCCGGGAGGGAATTTCCCCGGCGGATTTTAGCCTGCCGGAGAGCTCTTTTCTCTCTGGTGTTTTCCGCCCCGCAGAGGCGGTTGTGTCTATTCTCGATCGTCTCGTGCACCTTAGGGTTTCGGGTAGATGAAGTATGCGAAAGGGAGATGGCTGAGGGGGGTCATGGGCCCCCTCCCCACGTGGCGGCATGCCTGGCCTGGTGGCCGCGCCGGCGTATGGGGAGGGCCCATGGAGGCCCTCCTCAGCCTCCCCTTTTGGCTGGCTCTGTCTTCTGGAAAAATAAGAGCTTCGGTATATTTTCCGTCAATTGTTGATCTTCAGAAATATTGTATCCTGACGGTGCTTTTTCCAGCAGAATCCCGACTCCGGTGAGTAATTCTCCAATAATCATGAAACATGCAAAATAGGTGAAATAACATAAGTATCATCTCTAAATATGAAATATATCAATGAATAACAGTAAATTATGATATAAAATAGTGATGCAAAATGGACGTATCAATGTGCCGGTGGTATTATCTGGCTCGCGCTGTCCTTTAAGTTCATTAATCTCCCGCTGCTGCTACTGAATCTCCCGCTGCTTCTGGTCTAGTTTGCGTTGGAACTCAGCCATTCGGTCAATCTGCACCTCCAGCTCGCGTTTTTTTGCTCTCACCCGGCATCTATAAGTCTCCACGTCGGCCGGAAACCCAAGCGACCACGAAGCACTAGGGCCGAAGCCTCTTGTTCGTCCTCCCTTTTCAGGATTACCGAGGACAAGCGTCAGCAAGTCTTTCTCTCTATCGGGAGCAAACTTCAGTTTTCCCGCTTTAATATCTGCTGTCACTTGAATCCATTTTTCCCTAGGTACCTTAACCTTGCTGTCACTTTCAACAAGGTCCCCTGTCTTCATGTCATACTCACAGCCATGCGCAAGGAACCAATTTCGAGCCCTAATGTCCCATCTTTCTCGGATGGGTTCTGGAATGATCCCATTCCATTGCATCTCAGCCTCTTGTGCATCCCACTTAGGCATGGCTACTTCGTAGCCTCGTCGCCCCGTATGATGGTGATATACCTTTCCGCTTGCATTCTTCTTGTTTTTCTTTGACAATGCCAGAGCATCCTCTTAGCTCTTGTACTTCACAAATTCTTCCGAGTTATGCTCCTGCTTCGATAGATACCCTTCGAATAATGGAGGATTCTTCTCGGCCTTATAAGTTGCCCATAACCGGTTCTTCCACGCCCGGAAAAATTCCCCCATCTTCTGAAGAGCCTATTTCTTCACTAGCGCCTTCTGCTTGTCCCTCTCGGTCTCTGATTGCAATTCTGGCAAACTGAAATGTGCCATGAGGTCGTCAAAAAGCGAGTCTTTGTACCTATCGGCAACCTCACTTTCAGACACCTTCTTGGTCTTGTTCCATTCTCTAATAGTGATCGGATGCGATCCCTAACAAGAACTCCGCACTGATTTTTAAATTTTGGGTGCCACCTATTTGCCTTTAGGTGATATAGCTTCAATTGTGAAGTGGTCTTTTTTGGTCAACTTCTTTGCTGGACCTTGTTTCTCCAACTTATCTTCGGAGGCCTAAGAGAATAAAAATAATTAATTTATATACATATGTACATATAGAATTCCATTAATGGCTGTAGTGATCGTATACCTCGCCATCACCGGAGCACTCGGCTTCTCCATCACCGGAGCCGCGGTTTTCTCCATCACCGGAGCCACGGTCTTCTCCATCACCGGAGCCGCGGTCTTCTCCATCACCAGAGCCGTGGTCTTCCTATTCCAAGTCTCGATGGAATTCGAATGGATCGTCCATTGTTTCTGCAAAAAATTAAATTGATAAGTACATGTTCTAACCCTAACCAAGCCCTAACCCTAACCATGGATGGGGTAGGATCAAGGAGGGGAAGGCGGCATGGAGCAGGGAGAAGAGGCGCGTCAGGTAGAGGATCTCGACAATGCTCACGTGAGGAAGAGGGTGTTCGCGAGAGGGAGAGGGTATCGGCATCGGTTGTTTTCCAGAGGGAGAGGGCGGTCGGTGACGGGTGTTTGCGAGAGGGAGAGGGTGTCGGTGTCGGTATGCGAGAGGGAGAGGGTGTTGGCGACTAGTGTTTGTGAGAGGGAGAGAAGAGGGGAGTTGCGGCAGAGGAGGCTCGGGTGTTCGCGAGAGGTAGAGGAGAGGGAAGTTGCGGCATCGGGGGTGTTCGCGAGAGGGAGAGAAAAGGGGTGTTTGCGAGAGGGAGAGGGCCGGTGTCGGCGTCGGTTGTTCGCAAGAGGGAGAGAAGAGGGGAGTTGCGGCAGAGGAGGCGCGGTGTTCGCGAGAGGTAGAGGAGAGGGAAGTTGCGGCGTCGGGGGTGTTTGCGAGAGGGAGAGAAGAGGGGTGTTTGCGAGAGGGAGAGGGCCGATGTCGGCATCGGTTGTTCGCGAGAGGGAGAGAAGACGGGAGTTGCAGCAGAGGAGGCTCAGGTGTTCGCGAGAGGTAGAGGAGTGGGAAGTTGCGGCGTCGGGGGTGTTCGCGAGAGGGAGAGAAGAGGGGTGTTTGCGAGAGGGAGAGGGCCAGTGTCGACGTCGGGTTCGTCGGTGGAGGGGCTAACTATATACTAACTAACTAACTAAATTACTAACTATATACTAACTAACTAACTATATACTAACTAATTAACTAACTAAATTACTAACTTAATACATAAACAACATAAAACTAATTAATAAAAACATGCTCATCAATTTAAATAAAAAACATAAAACTATATTTCAGAAATGATTAAATTTCTGACGAGGGGGACCCACCTGTCAGGGATTTTTCTTTTATAGAAAATTAAAACAAAAGGGAAAAAGGCTGACACCGGGTCCCACCGGAGTCAACCATCGGCGGTTGACCACTTCAGGCCGGCGGCAGTAGCTAGCGGCGCGGCCGCTACAGGGCACCCCTGGACACGCGGCTAGGAGCGTTAGAACCGCGTTGATGCGACGGTTCGATAGGTGGCGGCGCCGCCCCGTTTGGGTTGCCAGAGCGACCGTGGCGGCGAGCAGCGTGGCGGTCGAAAGCAGGCGCGCGACGCGGCGGCGATGCAGGGGGAAAGAGAGGAAGAGGAGGGGCTCGGCCGGTAGCCCTGCTCACCAGGAAGACGTCGGTCAAGGCGGCAACGTCGGAGGAGGTCGGGAGCGGCGGCGGTGGTCGCCGGAGTCTCCGTCGGCCGCGGGGAAGACAAGGGTGGCGAGGCGATTTCGGTGCTCCCCGGCCGATTCCTTCGACGGGGAGGTTGCTGGCTGATGTCTACGCACGCTTCTATTCCTGTAGAAAGTGTTGGGCCTCCAAGAGCAGAGGTTTGTAGAACAGCAGCAGGTTTTCCTTAAGTGAATCACCCAAGGTTTATCGAACTCAGGGAGGTAGAGGTCAAAGATATCCCTCTCAAGGAACCCTGCAATTACGATACAAGAAGTCTCTTGTGTCCCCAACACACCTAATACACTTGTCAGATGTATAGGTGCACTAGTTCGGCGAAGAGATAGTAAAATGCAAGTGATATGGATGAATATGAGTGGTAATAACAATCTGAAATAAATATGGCAGCAAGTAAACATGCAGTAGAACAGTAAATAAACGGTGATTCGATATTTGGAAACAAGGCCTAGGGATCATACTATCACTAGTGGACACTCTCAACAATGATCACATAATTAAATAAAGCTACTCTTAAACCCTCTCTTGTTGGATAACAAACACCATTCATTTTGTAGGGCTATAAAAGCACACCTCAAGCCAGAGTAAACAAGCTCCACAACATCGGGAGTTCATATTAAAGTAACCTCTAGAGTGCATAATAGACCGTAGCAATTTAGACCGAGTACTAACATAGCATACACACTGTCAACTATAGCTATGAAAGGGGGAATAGATCGCATCAATACAATCATAGTAATAGTTAACTTCATAACCTACAATAGATTACAATCATAACCTACGCCAAGTACTACATGATGCACACACTTTCAACATTACATCATGGAGGAGGAATAGACTACTTTAATAACATCACTAGAGTAGCACATAGATTAATAGTGATACAAAGCTCATGATCACATAAAGAACACACCATGGGAGAGAGAGAGATGAACCACATAGCTACCGGTAGAGCCCTCAGCCTCGAGGGAGACTCCTCATCATGGGAGACAGCAATGGCGATGAAGATGGCGGTGGTGTCGATGGAGATGACTCCGGGGGCAATTCCCCGTCCCGGCGGCGTGCCGGAACAGAGACTTCTGTCCCCCGAAACTTGTCTTCGCGATGGCGGCGGCTATGGAAATCTTCGTGGAATATCGTCGGTTGTATTAGGGTTTTCACATCTGGGAGCATATATAGGCGAAAGGGCAGAGTCGGAGGGGTCCCGAGGTGGGCTCCCCACCAGGTGGCGCAGCCAGGGAGGGGCCCGCGCCCCCTACGGTGTGGGCTCCTCGTGGCACATCTTCATCCACCCTTCGGACTTCTGGAACCTCCCGTGAAATATAAGATCGTGGGCTTTCGTTTCGTCCAATTCCGAGAATATTTCCTGTGTAAGATTTCTGAAACCAAAAACAGCAGAAAACAGGAACTGGCGCTTCGGCATCTTGTTAATAGGTTAGTGCTGGAAAATGCATTAAAACGTTATAAAGTGTGAACAAAACATGTAGGTATTGTCATAAAACTAGCATGAAACATCAGAAATTATAGATACGTTGGAGACGTATCACTGGCCACTATGGGAAATTTAGATAATGGAGCATATAAGATACCTACTGCTACAAGTTGTGTTTTTAAGGAAAATTATGATGTTGACGCTTCTTCTCTTGATGTTACTTGATTACACTTTCTGCGCCTAGCTGAAAGACGTTAAAGAAAAGCGCTTATGGGAGACAACGCATTATTTTATTTCTGCAATTTTGTTTTATATTTGAGTCAAGGTGCTTGTTACTATTGTAGAAATACCTTTGTATCTTTACTTTATTGCATTGTTGTGCCAAGTAAAGTCTTTGATAGTAAAGTTGAAACTAGATTTGGATTTCTGGGCAGAAACAGATTTTTAGCTGTCACGAATTTGAGCAGATCTCTCTGTAGGAGAATCTAAAATTCTTGTAAAAACTCATGAGTAATCCTCAGATATGTACGCAACTTTCATTCAATTTGAGCTTCTTCATCTGAGCATCTTAAGTGCCTCGAAAAATTCATCTTTACGGACTGTTCTGTTTTGACAGATTCTGCCTTTTATTTCACATTGCCTCCTTTACTGTGTTTGAGTGGATTTTTTTGCACCATTAAATTTCAGTAGCCTTGGGTAATGTCCAGAAGTGTTGGGAATGATTGTGTCCTCTCTGAACATGTGAATTTTTGATTATGCACTAACCCTCTAATGAGATTGTTTTGAGTCTGGTGTGGAGTAAGTTTTCAAGGATCAAGAGAGAAAGATGATATAATATGATCAAGAAGAGTGAAAATTATAAGCTTGGGGATGCCCCCATGGTTCATCCCTGCATATTTCATGAAGACTCAAGCATCTAAGCTTGGGGATGCCCAAGGCATCCCCTTCTTCATCAACAACTTATCAGGTCACCTCTAGTGAAACTATATTTTTATTCCGTCACATCTTATGTGCTTTACTTGGAGCGTCTGTGTGTTTTTACTTTTGTTTATGTTTGAATAAATTCGGATCCTAGCATTCCTTGTGTGGGAGAAAGACACGCTCCGCTGTTTCATATGAATACTGGTGTTCTTAGTTTTACTTTTAATGTTCTTGGCGAAGGTTGAAAGCCGCTTCATTGCTATTTGGTTGGAAACAGAAAATGCTTCATGTGGTAATTGGTATATTGTCTTGAATAATTTGATACTTGGAAAAAATTTTGAGCTCTCAAGTAGATCATGTTTAAGCTCTTGCATCTTGTGGTTTAAACCTATTAGTGGAGAACTACTGTAGAGCTTGTTGAAATTTGGTTTGCATGATTGGTCTCTCTAAAGTCTAGATATTTTCTAGTAAAAGTGTTTGAGCAACAAGGAAGACAGTGTAGAGTTTTATAATGCTTGCAATATGTTTTTATGTAAGTTTTGCTGTACCGGTTCATACTTGTGTTTGCTTCAAACAACCTTGCTAGCCAAAGCCTTGTACTGAGAGGGAATGCTTCTCGTGCATCCAAAACCTTGAGCCAAAACCTATGCCATTTGTGTCCACCATAACTACCTACTATGTAGTATTTTTCTGCCATTCCAAGTAAATTTCTTGCGTGCTACCTTTAAAAATTTCATTCCTTGTCTTTGCAATACATAGCTCATGGGAAAGTAGCCTAAAAAACTATTGTAGTAAAGAATATGTCGCTTATGTATCTTAGTTCTTATAAGTTGCTTGTTGAGCGGAAACCATGTTTCTGGGGACGCCATCAACCTGTTACACCTTTGTTGAATATCATGTGAGTTGCTATGCATGTTCGTCTTATCTGAAGTAAGGAAGATTTGCCATGATTGAATGGTTTGAGTATGCATATTGTTAGAGAAGAACATTGGGCCGCCAACCAAAGCCATGTATCATGGTGGAAGTTTCAGCTTGGACATTAATCCTCAAATCTCTTATGAGAATATTATCTGTTGTTGAATGCTTAAAGCATAAAAGAGGAGTTCATTATCTGTTTTCTATGTTGTCCCGGTATGGATGTCCTCAAGTTGAGATCTATCAAAATTGAGAAATCAAATGCGGTTTATCTCCTTGGACCTTTGTACAGGTGGCATAGAGGTACCCATTTGTGACACTTGGTTGAAAAATATGTAATGCAATGATAATCCATGGAATTCCGAGCTAATTAGGACAAGGAGCGGGCACTATTAGCACATGAGTAATCCCTGCTTCCCTCTGCGACGGCCCTTTCTTTTACTTTATGTTGATTCAGTTTACCTACTTCTTTCTATCTTAGAAGCAAACACTTGTGTCAACTGTGTGCATTGATTCTTACATACTTGCTTATTTGCACTCATCATATTACTTTGTGTTGACAATTATCCATGAGATATACATGTTGAAAGATGAAAGCAACTGCTGAAACTTAAATCTTCCTTTGTGTTGCTTCAAAACCGTCTATTAAGAATCTATTGCTTTATGAGTTAACTCTTATGCAAGACTTGTTGATGCTCGTCTTGAAAGTACTATTCACGAAAAGTTTTTGCTATATGATTTAGTTGTTTAGTCATTATATTTTTTTAGCAAACTATAGACCATTGCTTTCAATCACTTCATTCATCTCATATGCTTTACAATAGTATTGATCAAGATTATAATAGCAGCATGTCACTTCAGAAATTATCCTTGTTATTGTTTACCTACTCGAGGGCGAGTAGGAACTAAGCTTGGGGATGCTTGATACGTCTCAAACGTATCTATAATTTCTTATGTTCATGCTAGTTTTATGAAAATACTCACATGTTTTATATACACTTTATATCATTTTGATGCATTTTCCGGTACTAACCTATTAATAAGATGCCGAAGCGCCAGTTCCTGTTTTCTGCTGTTTTTGGTTTCAGAAATCCTACACAGGAAATATTCTCGGAATTGGACGAAACAAAAGCCCACGGTCTTATTTTCCACGGAGCCATCCAGAACACCGAAGAGGATACGAAGAGGGGCTACGAGGCGGCCACACCATAGGGGGGCGCGGCCCCACCCCTGGCCGCACTGCCTTATGGGGTGGGCCCCTCGAGCGTCCCCCGACTCTGCCCCTTCGCCTATATATTCCCTCCGTCGCGAAAACCCTAGTATCGAGAGCCACGATACGAGAAAAGTTCCAGAGATGCCGCCGCCGCCAATCCCATCTCGGGGGATTCTGAAGATCGCCTCCGGCACCCTGCCGGAGAGGGGAATCATCACCGGAGGGCTCTACATCACCATGCCCGCCTCTGGACTGATGCGTGAGTAGTTCATCCTTGGACTATGGGTCCATAGCAGTAGCTAGATGGTTGTCTTCTCCTCTTGTGCTATCATGCTTAGATCTTGTGAGCTGCCTATTGATGACCCACAAGTGTAGGGGGTGTATCGCAGTATCTTCGATAAGTAAGAATGTCGATCCCAACGAGGAGCAGAAGGTGTTGACAAGCAGTTTCGATGAAGGATTCACTGTAAATGCTCACAGACAAGTATTCAGGGGGTTTTGATGTAACAGTTGAATAAAGTACGAGTAAGTAAAGTGCGAGAGTAACAATTGCAGCGAGTGGCCCAATCCTTTTTAGCACAAAGGACAAGCCGGTTTGTTTACTTATAATGACCAAACGTTCCTGAGGACACACGGGATTTTAGTCTAGTGCTTTCGCTACATACGGCTAAATAATCTTCATTGTTTTGATAAGTGTTGTGTGGGTGAACCTGTGCTAATGTACCGCCCTTCCTAGGACTAATACATACTTGTGATTATACCCCTTGCAAGCATCCGCAACTACAAGAAAGTAATTAAGATAAATCTAACCACAGCCTTAAACTCTGAGATCCTGCTATCCCTCCTGCATCGATATACCAACGGGGGCTTAGGTTTCTGTCACTTTGGCAACCCCGCAATTGGCAAACGAGTACAAGATGCATTCCCCTAGGCCCATAAAGGTGAAGTGTCATGTAGTCGACGTTCACATGACACCACTAGAAGAATAACACCATAACTTAAATATCATAACATTGAATATTACTCAACCATAGTTCACTACTAACATTTAGACTTCACCCATGTCCTCAAGAACTAAACGAACTACTCACGAGACATCATATGGAACATGATCAGAGGTGATATGATGATGAATAACAATCTGAACATAAACCTTGGTCCAATGGTTTCACTCAATAGCATCAATAACAAGTAGAAATCAATACCGGGAGAGTTTCCCCTATCAAACAATCAAGATCAAACCCAAATTGCTATGGCGGTGATGATGTCCAGCGGTGGAGACGGCGGTGATGATGATGGAGATGATGATGATGGTGATGGAGATGATGTCCAGCTCGATGACGGTGACGATGGCGTCGATTTCCCCCTCCCGGAGGGAATTTCCCCGGCGAATCTCAGCCCGCCGGAGAGCTCTTTTCTCTCTGGTGTTCTCCGCCCCGCAGAGGCGGCTGTAACTCTTCGTGAGGTACCCTCTGTGGCTTAGGTCTTCAGGACGAAGGATTTCGCGAAGAAAAGGAGGCGAAAGGGGCTGTGGGGCCCCCTCACCACCAGGTGGCGCGGCCAGGCCATGGGCCGCGCCGGCCTGTGGTCTGGGCCCACCTTGGCTCCTCTCGGCTCCCCCTTCTAGCTTTCTTCGTCATCTGGAAAAATAAGATTTTTGGTATAATTTCCTTCCACAGTTGATCTTCCGAAATATTGCGTTCTGATGGTGCTTTTTCCAGCAGAATCCTGGCTCCGGTGCTCGATCCTCCAATAATGATGAAACATGCAAAATAGATGAAATAACATAAGTATTGTGTCCAAATATGAAATATATCAATGAATAATAGCAAATTATGATACAAAATAGTGATGCAATTTGAACGTATCAACTCCCCCCAAGCTTAGACTTCGCTTGTCCCCAAGCGAAACTGAACTCGGTAAACAGGACCACATGTTTATGGAGTGAAGAGTCGATAAATAAAATACGGACAAGAAGCATCACATTCATTCACACAAGTCATTCTAGTAAACAACTTCCTCATATAACTCAACTTGAAACAAGTACAAAGTAATCACAAATAAAGGTGCATAAGAAATCATAGTTGGTGATGGCAAACTTCGTTCTTGGTCAGAGAACAATTAATAGATTATACTTATCTCATTGAGCAGCGCTCTCATGTTAAAGTTTATATGGCACAACTTGCATACTCAATCATAATAGTCTCCTCATGATCATTGATAACTTGCAAAGCTATATTCATTCAGATAAAACTTGTACTAAACAAGGAAGAATAAAAGACATGATGAAGCAAATCACAATATAATGGTTTGATCACAACTACTCAAATGCTTACTTGAGATGGAGGGAAATAGGTTTACTGACTCAACATAAAGTAGAAGACAGGCCCTTCGCAGAGGGAAGCAGGGATTAAATCATGTGCTAGAGCTTTTTAGTTTTGAAATCATATTAAGAGAATGAAAGTAACATTTTGAGAGGTGTTTGTTGTTGTCAACGACTGGTAGCGGGTACTCTAACCCCCTTGCCAGACAACCTTCAAAGAGCGGCTCCCATTTTATTTTTATTTTGTGTGGCACTCCTTCCAACCTTTCTTTCACAAACCATGGCTAACCGAATCCTCGGGTGCCTGTCAACAATCTCATACCATGAAGGAGTGCCTTTTTATTTTAGTTTTATTATGATGACACTCCCCCCAACCTTTGCTTACACAAGCCATGGCTAACCGAATCCTTCGGGTGCCGTCCATCAATCACATACCATGGAGGAGTGTCTATTTAGTTTAATTAATTTGGGACTGGGAATCCCATTGCCAGCTCTTTTTGCAAAATTATTGGATAAGCGGATGAAGCCACTAGTCCATTGGTGAAAGTTGCCCAACAAGATTGAAAGATAAAACACCACATACTTCCTCATGAGCTATAAAACATTGACACAAATAAGAGATAATAAGTTTTGAATTGTTTAAAGGTAGCACACGAAGTATTTACTTGGAATGGCAGAAAATACCATGTAGTAGGTAGGTATGGTGGACACAAATGGCATAGGTTTGGGTTTAGGTTTGGATGCACGAGAAGTATTCCCTCTCAGTACAGGTCTTTGGCTAGCAAGGTTAATTAGCAAGCATAAGAGTCGAGGGAAACAAACAAATATACATGTGATAGAACAATCATGCATCTTCCTTGTAAGCGCAAACAATTTTAACTTCAGAATAATAAGCTATGAGCTAACATGAAAGAAATACAATGGAACAACTACATGTATTTTACTTTTCTACTTAAACCTCAAAGTGTTGTTGCTATTGACCAATGCTAAGTTTGCCAAAACCAAATAGATTTATTCAATGCTCCCAAAGTGATACCAATACTAACAACAAGGTAAATCATATAATAGAGATTGCAAACTAAAATAAGATGTGCAATATGTAAATGATAAGACTTCTCATTAATATTCCATAACGATAACTCACACCAAGGGATACATAGATAACTAACTAAAGGAGAGATACTTCCAAACTGCAACCCATCTTATATGATAACTTCCCTACTCATGATATGACACTACTTGACAGTAAAAAGTAAAAGGTAGTGATGATGTGATACCGCGGCACTCCCCCAAGCTTGGAACAAACCAAGGGGATGCCAATACCGATGATGAATTACTCCTTTGGCAATGATGGTGATGAACTCCTCCCGCGCTTCTTACAGATCTCCTTCAGCTTTAGTTTCTCAGCTTGGCAATTCTGCACTAAGACTCGAAGATGTTCATTGTTATCTGAAGTTGACGATAGTGACCTTGTGATGGGAATCGGGTAGTATTCCAGCATCCTACGGAGACGGTGATTTTCTTCCTGGAGTATCTCCAATTCTCTTCTTAGAGCCCGGTATCGATCACAAAACTCATCGGTAGTCCGCAGAGCTTCTTCCAACACGGGGAAAGAGTCGAGGCTAAGGGCAGGTGGTAAGGATCCCTGCAAGTTATGAGAGAAAGAACGTCGAGTGTTAACAGATCCCACCAAGATTTGCTTACTCCCAACGGCTTGCTGCTCTTGTTTTGGCGACACCCTTCTCACTTCCTCCTCCGAAAGCCCCTTGCCCTTGTTGTTGGAGGCCATAGTGTTCTAAACTGAAAACAGATCCTGGCAGAAACAGCTCGAAACAAAACACGTCGAGAAAGCAATATACGGACCTCCAAGGGTCCGGGGGATTATATAGCAAAAATGTTCAAGACAAAAGGAAAGTACCAGGTCGAACCAGAGTCGGAAAGGGGCGACGAGGCGGCCAGACCATAGGGCGGCGCGGCCTAGCTGGGGCCCGCGCCGGCCTATGGTGGCACGCCCTCGTGCGTCTTTTCCACTCTGTTTCGATCTCGTAATTTTTCATATTTTCCAAAAACAGCAAAAATATTGTTCGGAAAGTAAATTGCGAACTTTTCATTACTAGTACTGTTACCTATTCAAAGTTGAGTTCTGGCGGCCTGTCAACTTGTCCTTTGATGAAAGCCTCCGGTGTTTCCACTCGAATAATATCAACATCAACATTATAAGAATCACCTGAGATATAATGCTTGAGTCTTTGTCCATTCACCACTTGCGTGGCATTGCCTTGGAGAGAGCTAATTTTAATTGCTCCTGAACGATACACCTCCTCGACAACATATGGTCCTTCCCATTTCGAGAGTAATTTCCCTGCAAAGACTTTATCCCCAATATTAAATTCTCTTTTGATAATCCTTCTATCATGCCATTTTTTAACTTTCTCTTTAAAGAGTTTAGCATTTTCGTAAGCTTCACTTCTCCATTCATCTAGAGAACTCAATTGTAGCAACCTCTTATTACCGGCAAGTTTAGGATCTTTATTTAATTCTCTAACTGCCCAATAAGCTTTGTGTTCTAGTTCTAAAGGTAAATGACAAGCTTTCCCATAAACCATTTTATAAGGTGACATTCCCATGGGATTTTTATAAGCACTTCTATAAGCCCATAGTGCATCCTTCAATTTACTAGCCCAATTCTTTCTAGTTTTATTAACAGTCTTTTGCAAGATAGATTTAATCTCTCTATTTGATAATTCTACTTGCCCACTAGTTTGAGGATGATAAGCGGAAGCAATTCTATGATTAATACCATATCTAGCAAGAGTTTTTCTAAAACCACCATGAATAAAATGAGAACCTCCATCAGTTATAATATATCTAGGAACTCCAAATCTAGGGAAAATAATATCTAAAAGCATTCTTAAAGAGGTCTCACCATCAGCACTTTTTGTAGGTATGGCTTCCACCCATTTAGTAACATAATCAACATCTACAAGTATATGAGCGTTACCTTCTGAGGAGGGAAAAGGTCCCATGAAGTCAAATCCCCAACAATCAACCGGTTCAATAACAAGAGTATAATTCATAGGCATTTCATTGCGTCTAGAGATATTACCAACCCTTTGGCATTCATCACAAGATAAAATAAACTTCCTTGCATCTTTGAAGAGAGTTGGCCAATAAAAACCTGATTGCAGAACCTTTTGCGCGGTTCTTTCTCCGGCGTGATGTCCTCCATAAGCACTACCATGACATTTACTCAATATCTCTTGTTGTTCATATTCGGGAACACATCTTCGCATAATACCATCCACTCCTTCTTTATATAAGTGTGGGTCATCCCAAAAATAATGCCTCAAGTCATAAAAGAATTTCCTCCTTTGCTGAGCTGAAAAGGTTGGAGGCAAATACTTGGAAACAATAAAGTTAGCATAATCAGCATACCAAGGACTGTCTCGCGAACTCACCTTTATTGCAGCCAATTGTTCATTTCGAAAACTATCATTAACAGGAACAGGATCATAAGCAATATTTTCCAATCTAGACAAATTATCAGCAACAGGATTATCAGCACCTTTCCTATCTACAATATGTAAATCAAATTCTTGCAATAGAAGTACCCATCTAATAAGCCTTGGGTTAGCATCTTTCTTTTGCATAAGGTATCTGATTGCAGCATGATCAGTATGAATAGTAACTTTTGAATCAACAATATAGGATCTAAACTTATCACAAGCAAAAACTACAGCTAACAATTCCTTTTCAGTAGTAGCATAATTTCTTTGAGCAGCATCAAGAGTTTTACTAGCATAATGAATAACATTCAATTTTTTGTTTACTCGCTGTCCAAGAACAGCGCCTACAGCAAAATCACTAGCATCACACATAATTTCAAATGGTAAATTCCAATCAGGGGGTTCAACTATAGGAGCAGTTGTTAAGGATTTCTTTAGAGTTTCAAAAGCTTCCTTACAATCATCATCAAAAACAAAAGGTACATCTTTTTGAAGAAGATTAGTAAGAGGCTTTGAAATCTTGGAGAAATCTTTAATAAACCTCCTATAAAACCCAGCATGACCAAGAACACTACGAATACCTTTAACATCCCTAGGATAGGGCATCTTCTCAATTGCTTCAACTTTAGCTCTATCAACTTCAATACCTCTCTCGGAAATATTATGTCCCAATACAATTCCTTCATTAACCATAAAGTGGCATTTCTCCCAATTAAGAACAAGGTTAGTTTCTTCACATCTCTGCAAAACTTTATCAAGGTTCCGCAAGCAATTATCAAAAGAATTCCCATAGACAGAAAAATCATCCATGAATACCTCTACAATACTCTCGCAAAAACCATGAAAAATAGCAGACATGCATCTTTGAAAAGTAGCAGGAGCATTACATAAACCAAAAGGCATACGTCTATACGCATAAGTTCCATAGGGACAAGTGAAAGTGGTTTTCTCTTGATCCTTAGTTTTAACAGCAATTTGTGAAAATCCAGAATAACCATCAAGAAAACAAAAATGAGTATTTTTAGATAACCTTTCTAACATTTGATCAATAAAAGGCAAAGGGTAATGATCTTTTTTAGTAACCTTATTAACTTTTCGATAATCAATGCACATTCTATATCCTACAACTACTCTTTGAGGTATGAGCTCATCATTATCATTAGGCACAACAGTCATTCCTCCTTTCTTAGGAACACAATGCACAGGACTAACCCATCTACTATCAGCAATAGGATATATAATACCAGCTGCAAGAAGTCGTAATACCTCATTTCTTACCACATCCTTCATCTTGGGAATTAGACGACGCTGAGGTTCAACAACAGGCTTCGCATCATCTTCCATATTAATGGCGTGTTGGCAAATAGAGGGAGAAATCCCCTTCAAGTCATCAAGAGTGTAGCCAATAGCACCTCGGTGTTTCTTCAATATTTCCAATAGTCTTTCTTCTTCAAACTCTGTAAGCTTAGAACTAATAATAACAGGATATATTTTCTTATCATCAATATGAGCATATTTAAGATTATCAGGCAAAGGTTTTAAATCAAAGACAGGATCTTCCTTTGGTGGCGGTGTTGTACCCAGATTTTCCACCGGTAAATCATGCTTAAGAATAGGTTGGCGAAGAAAAATTTCCTCAAGCTCATCTCTTTCTTTCCTAAAAACTTCACTCTCGCTATTCTCCAAATGTTGCTGCAAAGGATTATTAGGAACAAGAACAATAGATGCACACTGTTCCATTTTAAAATCATTATTAGGCAAATCAGCTTTATAAGGAGTTTTGGTAAATTTAGAGAAGTTAAACTCGTAAGATTCACCAGCAAATTTAGTCAAAATTTTCTCTTTCTTGCAATCTATAATAGCTCCACAAGTATTTAGAAAAGGTCTACCAAAAATGATAGGACAATAATCACTAGCAGCAGAACCAAGTACCAAAAAGTCAGCAGGATATTTAATCTTACCACATAGAACTTCCACATCTCGAACAATACCAATTGGAGAAATAGTTTCTCTATTAGCCAGCTGAATAACCACATCAATATCTTCAAGTTCACAAGAACCAATTTCGTGCATAATCTCCGTATAAAGCTCACAAGGAATAGCACTAATACTTGCACCAATATCACATAAACCATAATAGCAATGATCACCAATTCTAACAGATAGCATAGGAACACTAGCTTGCTTGGGTTTATTAGGATGTGAAATAATATTAGAAGCATCTTCACAGAAAATAATATGACCTTCCTCCAAATTTTCAGTCACAAGATCTTTAACTATTGCAACAGCAGGTTCAACTTTTATTTGTTCTTCAGGTTCTATAGGTTTCTTTTCACTTTTATGAGCCGCACTATTTATAACAGACTACTCCTTCATTTTAGCAGGGAAGGGAGTTTTTTCAATATAAGCTTCAGGATTAACATGATCAACAGTTTCAACTACAACGCATTTATTAATAGATGAATCAATTTTATCTTTATATGGTTCATGATACTTATCAAAATTCTTCTTAGGCAATTCATAATGAGAGGCAAAAGCTTTATAAAGATTTGCAGCAACTTGAGAATCAAGACCATAAGTAGCACTCATATTACGAAATTTATCAGTATCCATAAAAGCTTCAATGCATTTGTAATCATAATTTATACCTGATTCTCTATCTTTGTCGATTTCCCATCCTTCAGTATTTTCCTGGATCCGATTAAGAAGGTCCCTTTTAAACTCTTCCTTATTACGCGTGAATGATCCAGAACAAGAAGTATCCAGCAAGGTCTTGTCTTCAAAAGGAAGTCTTGCATAGAAATTATCAATAATAACATTACCAGGAAGCTCATGAATGGGGCATTTGAGCATTAAAGACTTCAATCTCCCCCAAGCTTGGGCAATACTCTCTCCATCATGAGGCCAAAAATTATATATGCGATTCCGATCCTTGTGAATTTCACTTGGAGGATAGAACTTAGAATAAAACCGGGGCACAATATAATTCCATTCAAGAGAATCCCCATTATCCAGTAATTTATACCAATGCGCCGCTTTACCAGACAGCGATATAGAGAATAGTTTCTTTCTCACTTCATCCATAGCAATACCTGCACACTTGAATAAACCGCATAATTCATGCAAGAACAGTAAATGATCTCCAGGGTGGACAGTTCCATCCCCTGTATAACGGTTATTCACTACGCGTTCAATAATTTTCATAGGTATTTTGTATGGTATCTCTTCTTTACCTGGTGCCTCATCCACTACCTTTGCAGTAGTAGCAGATTTTCCAAATAAGCATTCAAGAGGAGATCTCTCCATAATGAATTATGGCAGCAGGCAGAAATAAAATCAGCACAAACAGTAGAAGTTTCCCTTACCAATTCCACTTACCAATAGCGCTTCACTCCCCGGCAACGGCGCCAGAAAATAGTCTTGATGACCCACAAGTATAGGGGGTGTATCGCAGTATCTTCGATAAGTAAGAATGTCGATCCCAACGAGGAGCAGAATGTGTTGACAAGCAGTTTCGATGAAGGATTCACTGTAAATGCTCACAGACAAGTATTCAGGGGGTTTTGATGTAACAGTTGAATAAAGTACGAGTAAGTAAAGTGCGAGAGTAACAATTGCAGCGAGTGGCCCAATCCTTTTTAGCACAAAGGACAAGCCGGTTTGTTTACTTATAATGACCAAACGTTCCTGAGGACACACGGGATTTTAGTCTAGTGCTTTCGCTACATACGGCTAAATAATCTTCATTGTTTTGACAAGTGTTGTGTGGGTGAACCTGTGCTAATGTACCGCCCTTCCTAGGACTAATACATACTTGTGATTATACCCCTTGCAAGCATCCGCAACTACAAGAAAGTAATTAAGATAAATCTAACCACAGCCTTAAACTCTGAGATCCTGCTATCCCTCCTGCATCGATATACCAACGGGGGCTTAGGTTTCTGTCACTCCGGCAACCCCGCAATTGGCAAACGAGTACAAGATGCATTCCCCTAGGCCCATAAAGGTGAAGTGTCATGTAGTCGACGTTCACATGACACCACTAGAAGAATAACACCACAACTTAAATATCATAACATTGAATATTACTCAACCATAGTTCACTACTAACATTTAGACTTCACCCATGTCCTCAAGAACTAAACGAACTACTCACGAGACATCATATGGAACATGATCAGAGGTGATATGATGATGAATAACAATCTGAACATAAACCTTGGTCCAATGGTTTCACTCAATAGCATCAATAACAAGTAGAAATCAATACCGGGAGAGTTTCCCTTATCAAACAATCAAGATCAAACCCAAATTGCTACGGCGGTGACGATGTCCAGCGGTGGAGACGGTGGTGATGATGATGGAGATGATGATGATGGTGATGGAGATGATGTCTAGCTCGATGACGGTGACGATGGCGTCGATTTCCCCCTCCCGGAGGGAATTTCCCCGGCGGATCTCAGCCCGCCGGAGAGCTCTTTTCTCTCTGGTGTTCTCCGCCCCGCAGAGGCGGCTGTAACTCTTCGTGAGGTACCCTCTGTGGCTTAGGTCTTCGGGACGAAGGATTTCGCGAAGAAAAGGAGGCGAAAGGGGCTGTGGAGCCCCCTCACCACCAGGTGGCGCGGCCAGGCCATGGGCCGCACCGGCCTGTGGTCTGGGCCCACCTTGGCTCCTCTCGACTCCCCCTTCTGGCTTTCTTCGTCATCTGGAAAAATAGGATTTTTGGTATAATTTCCTTCCACAGTTGATCTTCTGAAATATTGCGTTCTAACGGTGCTTTTTCCAGCAGAATCCTGGCTCCGGTGCTCGATCCTCCAATAATGATGAAACATGCAAAATAGATGAAATAACATAAGTATTGTGTCCAAATATGAAATATATCAATGAATAACAGCAAATTATGATACAAAATAGTGATGCAATTTGGACGTATCACCTATCATGATCAAGATTATCTATTTGTAATGCTACATGTTGTGTTTGTTGGGATCCGATGAATATGGAATACTATGTCAAGTTGATTATCGATCTATCATATATGTGTTGTTTATGATCTTGCATGCTAGTAGAGGCTCTGGCCAAGTTGATACTTGTAACTCCAAGAGGGAGTATTTATGCTCGATAGTGGGTTCATGCCTCCATTGAATCTGAGACAGTGACAAAAAGTTCTAAGATTTTGGATGTGTTGTTGCCACTAGGGATAAAACATCAATGCTTTGTCTAAGGATATTTGTATTATTTACATTACGCACAGTACTTAATGCAATTGTCTGTTGTTTGCAACTTAATACTGGAAGGGGTGCGGATGCTAATCCTAAGGTGGACTTTTTAGGCATAGATGCATGCTGGATAGCGGTCTATGTTCTTTGTCGTAATGCCCTAAGTAAATTTCATAGTAGTCATGATGATATGTATGTGCATTGTTATGCCCTCTCTATTTGTCAATTTCCCAACTGTAATTTGTTCACCCAACATGCTATTTATCTTATTGGAGAGACACCACTAGTGAACTATGGACCCCGGTCCATTCTTTTACATCTGAAATACAACCTACTGCAATCATTTCTTTCTGTTGTTCTTTGCAAACAAACATCATTCTCCACACCATACGTTTAATCCTTTGTTTACAGCAAGCCGGTGAGATTGACAACCTCACTGTTAAGTTGGGGCAAAGTATTTTGATTGTGTTGTGCAGGTTCCACGTTGGCGCCGGAATCCCTGGTGTTGCGCCGCACTACACTCCTTCACCAAAAACCTTCACGTGGCCTTCATCTCCTACTGGTTCGATAACCTTGGTTTCTTACTAAGGGAAAAACTTGCTGCTATGCGCATCACACCTTCCTCTTGGGGTTCCCAACGGACGTGTTCATCACGCGCCATCAGATCACCATCAGTAGGATGAAGCTTAACATTAAGCTCCATAGGAGTCTCAATAGTGCGCTCATCCCCAACAGCAGCACGAGCAAGAAGATCCTGAATATATTTTTCCTGAGAGATAGAAAAGCCATCAGAAATGGAGGAGACCTCAATCCCAAGAAAGTAGCGAAGAGGACCAAGATCAGTCATAAGAAACTGATCACGAAGACGACCCTTGACAAAGGCAATATACTCAGGATCATCACCAGTAATGATCATATCATCAACATAGAGAAGGAGAAGAGTGCGTCCACGAGGAGAAGTGTGAACAAATAGCGTTGGATCATGAACGCTAGGAGAGAAACCAGCAGCAGTCACTGATACGTCTCAAACGTATCTATAATTTCTTATGTTCCATGCTAGTTTTATGATAATACTCACAAGTTTTATATACACTTTATATCATTTTGATGCATTTTCCGGCACTAACCTATTAACAAGATGTCGAAGCGCCAGTTCCTGTTTTCTGCTGTTTTTGGTTTCAGAAATCCTACACGGGAAATATTCTCGGAATTGGACGAGACAAAAGCCCACGGTCTTATTTTCCACGGAGCCTTCGAGAAATCCGAAGAGGAGACGAAGAGGGGCGACGAGGCGGCCACACCCTAGGGGGCGCGGCCCCACCCCTGGCCGAGCCGCCCTATGGGGTGGGCCCCTCGAGCGTCCCCCGACTCTGCCCCTTCGCCTATATATTCTCTCCGTCGCGAAAACCCTAGTACCGAGAGCCACGATACGAGAAAAGTTACTGTGACGCCGCCACCGCCAATCCCATCTCGGGGGATTCAGGGGATCGCCTCCGGCACCCTGCCGGAGAGGGGAATCATCACCGGAGGACTCTACATCACCATGCCCGCCTCCGGACTGATGGGTGAGTAGTTCATCCTTGGACTATGGGTCCATAGCAGTAGCTAGATGGTTGTCTTCTCCTCTTGTGCTATCATGTTTAGATCTTGTGAGCTGCCTATCATTATCAAGATCATCTATTTGTAATGCTACATGTTGTGTTTGTTGGAATCCGATGAATATGGAATACTATGTCAAGTTGATTATTGATCTATCATATATGTGTTGTTTATGATCTTGCATGCTCTCCGTTGCTAGTAGAGGCTCTGGCCAAGTTGATACTTGTGACTCCAAGAGGGAGTATTTATGCTCGATAGTGGGTTCATGCCTCCATTGAATCTGGGACTGTGACAGAAAGTTCTAAGGTTATGGATGTGTTGTTGCCACTAGGGATAAAACAACAATGCTTTGTCTAAGGATATTTGTATTGTTTACATTACGCACAGTACTTAATGCAATTGTCTGTTGTTTGCAATTTAATACTGGAAGGAGTGCGGATCCTAACCCGAAGGTGGACTTTTTAGGCATAGATGCATGCTGGATAGCGGTCTATGTTCTTTTTCGTAATGCCCTAAGTAAATCTCATATTAGTCACCATGATATGTATGTGCATTGTTATGCCCTCTCTATTTGTCAATTGCCCAACTGTAATTTGTTCACCCAACATGCTATTTCTTATTGGAGAGACACCACTGGTGAACTGTGGACCCCGGTCCATTCTTTTACATCTGAAATACAATCTACTGCAATCATTGTTCTCTGCTGTTCTTTGCAAACAAACACCATTCTCCACACCATACGTTTAATACTTTGTTTACAACAAGCCGGTGAGATTGACAACCTCACTGTTAAGTTGGGGCAAAGTATTTTGATTGTGTTGTGCAGGTTCCACGTTGGCGCCGGAATCCCTGGTGTTGCGCCGCACTACACTCCTTCACCAACAACCTTCACGTGGCCTTCATCTCCTACTGGTTCGATAACCTTGGTTTCTTTCTGAGGGAAAACTTGCTGCTGTGCACATCACACCTTCCTCTTGGGGTTCCCAACGGACGTGTGCATCACGCGCCATCAAGACTATTTTCTGGCGCCGTTGCCGGGGAGATCAAGACACGCTGCAAGGGGAGTCTCTCACATCCAATCTCTTTACTTTGTTTATTGTCTTGCTTTACTTTATTTTATTTTCTGTCTTGTTTGCTTTCTTTATATCAAAAACACAAAAAATTAGTTACTTGTTTTTACTTTACTTAATTTAGTTTGCTCTACTTATTTTTATTATTGTTAAAATGAATACTCCTGAGAACACTAAGTTGTGTGACTTTACTAGCACAAATAATAATGATTTCATATGCACACCTATTGCTCCACCTGCTACTACAGCAGAATTTTATGAAATTAAACTTGCTTTACTAAATCTTGTTATGAGAGAGAAATTTTCTGGTGTTATTTCTGATGATGCTGCTGCCCATCTTAATAATTTTGTTGAACTTTGTGGAATGCAAAAGTATAAGGATGTAGATGGGGACATTATAAAACTGAAATTGTTTCCTTTCTCCTTAAGAGGAAGATCTAAAGATTGGTTGCTATCTTTGCCTAAGAATAGTATTGATTCATGGACTAAATGTAAAGATGCTTTCATTGGTAGATATTATCCTCCTGCTAAATTATATCTTTGAGAAGTAGCATTATGAATTTTAAGCAATTGGATAATGAACATGTTGCCCAAGCATGGGAAAGAATGAAATCTTTGGTAAAGAATTGCCCTACCCATGGACTAACTACTTGGATGATCATCCAAACCTTTTATGCAGGATTAAATTTTTCTTTGAGGAACATATTGGATTCAGCTGCTGGAGGTACTTTTATGTCCATCACTTTCGGTGCCGCAACAAAGCTTCTTGATGATATGATGATCAACTACTCTGAATGGCACACTGAAAGGACTCCCCAAGGTAAGAAGGTAAATTCTGTTGAAGAAACCTCCTCCTTGAGTGATAAGATTGATGTTATTATGTCTATGCTTGTTAATGGTAGATCTAATGTTGATCCTAATAATGTTCCTTTAGCTTCATTGGTTGCTCAAGAAGAGCATGTTGATGTGAACTTCATTAAAAGTAATAATTTCAACAACAATGCTTATAGGAATAATTTTGGTAACAACTATAGGCCATATCCTTCTAATAATGGTAATGGTTATGGTAATTCTTATGGTAGATCTGTTTTGCCTAGTGAGGAAAAGATGCTAGAAATTGAAAGAGCTACTAAGAGCTTTATGCAATCACAATATGAGCAAAATCAATTGTTTACTAAAACTATGAACGAACAATCTGCCTTGTTGAAAAATATAGGGAATCAATTTGAAAATTTGAATATGGAAATTTCTGGTTTGCAAACTAAGCTTTCAAATGCTGAAAACCGAATCTCATACATGTCTGAGTCACAAGCTTCTTTAATTAATAAAATGGCTGCTAAACCTGAGGATAATGATAACAAAATTGTTACTACAGCAAACGCTATCCAAGTTCAAATTAATGAAATTATTAGATTGATGGCTGAATTGCATGCTAGGTGGGAAAGAGAAGAAAAACTTGCTAAAGAGAATAATGTAGCTAAAGTTTGGACTATTACCACCACTAATAATGTTGATGCTTCACATGTTGCTAAACCTCGTACTATCAATGGTAAAATAAATGGTGTTGGCAATGTTTCTACTCCTAATACAAAGCGTGCAAAACTGCCTGAAACTACTGAAACTGCTAAAACTGTTTGTGATAAAAGTGCTAATTTTTTTTAGAATATTGGGGACAATGATCCCATTGCTTTAGATCATAATGGTTTAGATTTTGATAATTGTCATATCTCTGAAGTTATTAAGTTCTTGCAAAAACTTGCTAGAAGTCCTAATGCTAGTGCTACAAACTTGGCCTTTACAAAACATATTACAAATGCTCTCATTAAAGCTAGAGAAGAGAAATTAAAACTTGAAACTTCTATTCCTAAGAAGTTGGAAGATGGTTGGGAGCCCATCATTAAAATGAAGGTCAATGATTTTGATTGTAATGCTTTATGTGATCTTGGTGCAAGTATTTCTGTTATGCCTAAGAAACTCTATGATATGCTTGACTTGCCACCATTGAAATATTGTTATTTGGATGTTAATCTCACTGATAATTCTATAAACAAACCTTTGGGGAGGATTGATAATGTTCACATTACGGTTAACAATAACCTTGTCCCCGTTGATTTTGTTGTCTTGGATATTGAATGCAATGCATCTTCTCCTATTATTTTGGGAAGACCCTTTCTTCGAACTGTTGGTGCTATTATTGATATGAAGGAAGGGAATATTAAGGTATGAAATACTTCCCTAGAAAGAGAATGAAGTTACCTTTTGATTCTATTATTAGAACAAATTATGATGTTGATGCTTCATCTCTTGATAATACTTAATTTACACTTTCTGCGCCTAGCTGAAAGGCGTTAAAGAAAAGCGCTTATGGGAGACAACCCATTAGTTTACTTCTGCAATTTTTGTTTTATATTTGTGTCTTGGAAGTTGTTACTACTGTAGCAACCTCTCCTTATCTTTACTTTATTGCATTGTTGTGCCAAGTAAAGTCTTTGATAGTAAGGTTGATACTAGATTTGGAATACTGTGTAGAAACAGATTTCTAGCTGTCACGAATTTGAGTAGATCTCTCTGTAGGAAACTCAGAAAAATCTGCGAAAATTCATGAGTAATCCTAAGATATGTATGCAACTTTCATTCAATTTGAGCTTCTTCATCTGAATAAGTTAAGTGCCTCGTAAAAATTCGTCTTTACGGGCTTTTCTATTTTGACAGATTCTGCCTTTTATTTCACATTGCCTCCTTTACTGTGTTTGAATGGATTTCTTTGCTCCATTAACTTTCAGTAGCCTTGGGTAATGTCCAGAAGTGTTGGGAATGATTGTATCCTCTCTGAACATGTGAATTTTTGATTATGCACTAACCCTCTAATGAGATTGTTTTGAGTTTGGTGTGGAGGAAGTTTTCAAGGGTCAAGAGAGGAGGATGATATAATATTATCAAGAAGAGTGAAAAGTCTAAGCTTGGGGATGCCCCCGTGGATCATCCCTGCATATTTCAAGAAGACTCAAGCATCTAAGCTTGGGGATGCCCAAGGCATCCCCTTGTTCATCAACAACTTATCAGGTCACCTCTAGTGAAACTATATTTTTATTCCGTCACATCTTATGTGCTTTACTTGGAGCGTCTGTATGTTTTTATTTTTGTTTGTGTTCGAATAAAATCGGATCTGAGCATTCCTTGTGTGGGAGAAAGACACGCTCAATTGTTTCATATGAACACTGGTGTTCTTAGTTTTACTTTTAATGTTCATGGCGAAAGCTTAAAGCCGCTTCGTTCATTGCTATTTGGTTGGAAACAGAAAATGCTTCATGTGGTAATTGGTATATTATCTTGAATAATTTGATACATGGCAATTGTTTGAGTTCTCAAGTAGATCATGTTTAAGCTCTTGCATCATGTAGTTTGAACCTATTAGTAGATAACTACCGTAGAGCTTGTTGAAATTTGGTTTGCATGATTGGTCTCTCTAATGTCTAGATATTTTCTGGTAAAAGTGTTTGAACAACAAGGAAGATATTGTAGAGTCTTATAATGCTTGCAATATGTTCTTATGTAAGTTTTGCTGTACCGGTTCATACTTGTGTTTGCTTCAAACAACCTTGCTAGCCAAAGCCTTGTACTGAGAGGGAATGCTTCTCGTGCATCCAAAACCTTGAGCCAAAACTTATGCCATTTGTGTCCACCATAACTACCTACTATGTGGTATTTCTCTGCCATTCCAAAGTAAATTCCTTGCATGCTACCTTTAAAATTTCATTCCTTGTCTTTGCAATATATAGCTCATGGGAAAGTAGCCTAAAAACTATTGTGGTAAAGAATATGTGGCTTATGTATCTTATTTCTTATAAGTTGCTTGTTGAGCGGTAACCACGTTTCTGGGGACGCCATCAACTGTTACACTTTTGTTGAATATCATGTGAGTTGCTATGCATGTTCGTCTTGTTTGAAGTAAGGGTGATTTACCATGAGTTGAATGGTTTGAGTATGCATATTGTTAGAGAAGAACATTGGGCCGCCAACCAAAGCCATGTATCATGGTGGAAGTTTCAGCTTGGACATTAATCCTCAATCTCTTATGAGAATATTATCTGTTGTTGAATGCTTAAGCATTAAAGAGGAGTCCATCATCTGTTTTCTATGTTGTCCCGGTATGGATGTCCTCAAGTTGAGATTTATCAAAAACGAGAAATCAAATGCGATCTATCTCCTTGGACCTTTGTACATGTGGCATATAGGTACCCCTTTGTGACACTTGGTTGAAACATATGTAATGCAATGATAATCCATGGAAATCCGTGCTAATTAGGACATGGTGCGAGCACTATTGGTATTCGATGCATGAGGCTTGCAACTTATAGGATGTTTTATGCATAACACATATGAATTATTACTACCGTTGACAAAATTGTTTCCATGTTTTCAAAATAAAAAGCTCTAGCACATGAGTAATTCCTGCTTCCCTCTGCGAAGGGCCTTTCTTTTACTTTATGTTGAGTCAGTTTACCTACTTCTTTCTATCTTAGAATCAAACACTTGTGTCAACTGTGTGCATTGATTCCTACATACTTGCTTATTTTCATTCATCATATTACTTTGTGTTGACAATTATCCATGAGATATACACATGTTGAAGTGGAAAGCAACTGCTGAAACTTATATCTTCCTTTGTATTGCTTCAAAACCTTCTATTAAGAATTTATTGCTTTATGAGTTAACTCTTACACAAGACTTATTGATGCTTATCTTGAAAGTACTATTCATGAAAAGTCTCTGCTATATGATTCAGTTGTTTAGTCATTATCTTTACCATTGCTTTGAATCACTTCATTCATATCATATGCTTTACAATAGTATTGATCAAGATTATGATAGTAGCATGTCACTTCAGAAATTATCCTTGTCATCGTTTACCTACTCGAGGGCGATTAGGAACTAAGCTTGGGGATGCTTGATACGTCTCAAACGTATCTATAATTTCTTATGTTACATGCTAGTTTTATGACAATACTCACAAGTTTTATATACACTTTATATCATTTTGATGCATTTTCCGGCACTAACCTATTAACAAGATGCCGAAGCGCCAGTTCCTGTTTTCTGCTGTTTTTGGTTTCAGAAATCCTACACAGGAAATATTCTCGAAATTGGACGAGACAAAAGCCCACGGTCTTATTTTCCACGGAGCCTTCCAGATGTCCGAAGAGGAGACGAAGAGGGGCGACGAGGTGGCCACACCCTAGGGGGGCGCGGCCCCACCCCTGGCCGCGCCGCCCTATGGGGTGGGCCCCTCGAGCGTCCCCCGACTCTGCCCCTTCGTCTATATATTCTCTCCGTCGCGAAAACCCTAGTACCGAGAGCCACGATACGAGAAAATTTACTGTGACGCCGCCGCCAATCCCATCTCGAGGGATTCAGGAGATCGCCTCCAGCACCCTGCCGGAGGGGGGAATCATCACCGGAGGACTCTACATCACCATGCAGGCCTCCGGACTGATGCGTGAGTAGTTCATCCTTGGACTATGGGTCCATAGCAGTAGGTAGATGGTTGTCTTCTCCTCTTGTGCTATCATGTTTAGATCTTGTGAGCTGCCTATCATGATCAAGATCATCTATTTGTAATGCTACATGTTGTGTTTGTTGGGATTCGATGAATATGGAATACTATGTCAAGTTGATTATCGATCTATCATATATGTGTTGTTTATGATCTTGCATGCTCTCCGTTGCTAGTAGAGGCTCTGGCCAAGTTGATACTTGTAACTCCAAGAGGGAGTATTTATGCTCAATAGTGGGTTCATGCCTCCATTGAATCTGGGACAGTGACAGAAAGTTCTAAGGTTATGGATGTGCTGTTGCCACTAGGGATAAAACAACAATGCTTTGTCTAAGGATATTTGTATTGTTTACATTACGCACAGTAATTAATGCAATTTTCTGTTGTTTGCAACTTAATACTGGAAGGGGTGCGGATGCTAACCCGAAGGTGGACTTTTTAGGCATAGATGCATGCTGGATAGCGGTCTATGTTCTTTTTCGTAATGCCCTAAGTAAATCTCATATTAGTCATCATGATATGTATGTGCATTGTTATGCCCTCTCTATTTGTCAATTGCCCAACTGTAATTTGTTCACCCAACATGCTATTTCTTATTGGAGAGACACCACTAGTGAACTATGGACCCCGGTCCATTCTTTTACATCTGAAATACAATCTACAGCAATCATTGTTCTCTGCTGTTCTTTGCAAACAAACATCATTCTCCACACCATACATTTAATCCTTTGTTTACATCAAGCCGGTGAGATTGACAACCTCACTGTTAAGTTGGGGCAAAGTATTTTGATTGTGTTGTGCAGGTTCCACGTTGGCGCCGGAATCCCTGGTGTTGCGCCGCACTACACTCCTTCACCAACAACCTTCACGTGGCCTTCATCTCCTACTGGTTCGATAACCTTAGTTTCTTTCTTAGGGAAAACTTGCTGCTGTGCGCATCACACCTTCCTCTTGGGGTTCCCAACGGACGTGTGCATCACGCGCCATCAGTCACCACAGAGACAAAGCGCTCAAATCAGGCACGAGGGGCCTGTTTCAGGCCATAAAGAGAACGCCGGAGACGACAAACCATCCCATCGGGAACAGAATACCCAGGAGGAGGCTGCATGTAAACCTCCTCACTCAACTCGCTATTAAGAAAAGCATTCTGAACATCAAGCTGAGACACAAACCAGCGTCGAACAGAAGCGACAACAAGAAGAGTACGCACAGTGGTCATATGAGCCACAGGGGAAAAAGTCTCATCATAGTCACGGCCGTGTTCCTGCTGAAAGCCACGAGCCACAAGACGCGCTTTATAGCGCTCAAGAGATCCATCAGAGCAGGTCTTAATTTTATAGACCCACTTACACGTGATAGGACGAACACCGGGAGGGCGAGAAACAAGATCCCAGGTGCCAGTGCGCTCAAGTACAGCAATCTCCTCATCCATGGCAAGCTTCCATTCAGGATGACGCTCGACATCCCGATAAGAAGTCGGCTCGGAGGCAACATAGAGACCATACTAACTAGGAGAGTAACGGTCTGGAGCACGACGCTGACGAAAAGGCCGTGAACAGGAAAGCTCATCTGCGGAAGACGACTCATCGGAAGAAGAGGAAGAAGGAATAGCAGAGGAAGGGTCCGAAGCCGGAGAACGAGGAGAACTAGGGGAACTAGACATAGGAGAGGATGGCGCCGAGGTCGAAGGGTGCACATCAGAACTAAGAGGTCGAGGAGAAGGGACAGCGGGATGTGCATTAGGAAATAGAAGAAAATATATATCATCCACCGGGTAGGTACCAGAGGTGGGGCGAGGATAGAAGGGACGCGTCTCATCAAACGTGACGTCGCGAGAGATGCGCGTCCGGCGACTAACGGGGTCCCAACAGCGATAGCCCTTATTCTCATCACTGTACCCGAGAAAAATACACTCAATAGACTGAGCAGCCAGTTTGGTGCGTTCACGAGGCGGTAGGAGGACATAGCAAACGCAACCAAATAAACGAAGAGTCGAGTAGTCTGGAGAACTACCAGAGAGACGCTCGAGATGAATGCCACCTTGAAGGGCAACAGAAGGCTGAATGTTAATGAGGTAAGTCGACGTAGCGACAGCCTCAGCCCAGAAATGCGGCGGAAGAGACGAAGCAATCATCATAGCACGGGTAGTCTCAAGAATATGACGATGCTTACGCTCGGTGACACCATTTTGAGCATGCGCGCCGGGACACCACACAGGTGCTGGGAGATATACTCACCTGCAGAATCAGCACGAAACACACGAATAGGCGTGTAATACTGAGTACGAACCATGGCAGCAAAGCGCTGATAAATAGAGAGCGTCTCACTGCGAGAGCGCATAAAAAACAACCAGGTGTATAGTGAAAAATCATCAATGAATAAAATATAGGATCGATGGCCCCCTTTTGAAGCAATGGGAGCCAGACCCCAAACATCTGAATGAACTAAATCAAAAGGTCGCTGAGATACACACACACTAGTAGGATAGGGAAGCTGAATCTGTTTGCCTAACCTACAACCCTGGCAGTTTAAAGACACATCTCCTGAGACAGACCCCAGAAGACCACGACGGACTAATGACGATAAACGGGAGCCACAAAGGTGACCCAGACGATGATGCCACTGCTGAAAAGAGCCAGTGACGGAAGCAACAACCGCAGGAGAACTAGTCGATGAAGTGTCAGCGGATGGAACGCGAAGCCAGTCTAACTCCCATAGCCCCAGAGACTCAAGGCCGCGAGGGCCAGCTCCAACCAGGGCTTGTGTACGGCGGTCCTGAACAGCACAAGAATCAGAGTCAAGAATGACGCGACAACCAGAATATGTAAGCTGACTAGCAGAAAAAAGATTCATCTTAAGACTAGGAACATGAGAAACGTCAGGAACTAAGAAAGAGGGAGTATAGAGGGTGCCTCGACTGGAAACAGGAAGAGAGGTACCATCAGCCGTGATAACACGGACATGAGAAATAAGAGAACGAAGAGCAGAAAGAATAAAAGACGCATAAGTCATATGAAATGAAGCTCCAGAATCCAGATACCACGGGGATGACGTACCTGACTGTGTAGAAGATGGTGGTCGCGCGGTGCCAGAAGAGCTAGGCACAAAACCAGCAGTACCCGACGAGGAAGAGCCTGTAGCAGCAAGAAGACTACGAAGACCACGGATAATGTTCTGCTCAGAGAGTGCAACTGCAGAAGATCCTGAAGAACCAGCCTGCTGACGAGCATGATACTGCTGACGTAAACTGGGATCCCTCCTCCAACAGCTAGAGAAATCGTGGCAAGGCTTTCCACAGTAGGAGCAGGGAGGACGAGGAGGGTGGATCTGACCACGAGGCTGCTGAGGCTGACTCTGGCCCTGGACCAGAGGAGTAGAGAGTATCGGCGGTACTGGAGTCCGTAACGAAGCAGACGGCAGAGGAGGGCCACGAGCAGACGGCACAGGAGGACCACGAGCAGCAAGTACAGAGGGAACCTCAAGAAGACCAGCACCATGAAGATGAGTCTCCTCAGCACGAAGCTCAGACAGTACCTCAGAGAGCGGAACACGACCACGAGCAAGCAGCTGGGCACGACGAGGCTCAAAATCCTTGCGGAGCCGCGACAAGAACTCATATACGCGCTGAAACTCCAGATCCGTGCGCACAATTACACAGCAGGGACAGGTGGCACACACAACTGTAAGAAAGAGAATCAAGCTAACGCCAGATAGCAGCACTCTGAGTATAGAACTCATCAATAGTGGAATCACCCTGCTGAAGAGCATGCTCCTGGCGAACCACAGACAGGTAACAAACATCCTTATCTATCCACTGAGTGTAGTCAGTCAGATCCAGCCGGTACGTCGCAACAACGGCATAATACTCCTGGACCTTCCGGTCATACTCAGCCAGAGCAGTATCATCAACACTCTTGGCTGCATCCTTGACCTCCTGAGTAGCATCGGGGGCAAGGGCAACGGGCGTCGGTGGAATAGGCACCGTAGGAGTAGTGGGGCGTGGCAGACAGGGGACCTCGCCAGAAAGGACACCCCAGAGACGAAGACCGCGCATGTGGACATGCATAAAGTCAGCGAAATCAGGATAATTCGCGCCATCAAATATCACCGGGCAGCGAGGAATCGCAAGATCGCTCGACGAGGAAGACATAGCTTTTTTCCGGGATCTAGATCGGGTGAACTCCTGATCGAATCAGAGAGCACGCAGACAGGGAGGCGGCGAGATGGGGCGGGAATGGCGCGAGCTGAGCGGCCGGACGGCCGGACGGGGGCGGCACGGACGGGAGGAAGACGGGACGGGAATCGGACGGGAGCCAGAGAAGAGAACGGAGCTACGGCCAGAAACGGGAACCGGCGAAGATCGGGGCGAGTTGGCGGCGGCTATCACGGGGCGTAAACTCGTGGCTCTGATACCATGTTAGGGTAATAGACTGTATGTATTACCAGGGGGCCAAAGGCCACAATATATTGTACATGTACTTGTGCAAATATGCAGGAAGCCCCCTAACATATGGGGAAACTACAATATACAAATATATACATCTAACAGGCGTGAAGACGATGCGCATGAACTGGTCTGGCCCTACGTCCAGCTGGAAGTGGCTGACGTTAGCCGCCCTTCACTTCTTCGACGGTCCCTCCTCGGGGGTCTCAGTAGGTGACCCAAGCTTGAGCTTCTCAGTCTACCACAAGAACACATGGCATTAGAGGTGTTCCTGCTCACTAGTATATAGATGAAAACGCACATTGAAAACATGTGATGCATCATACATTGGCTCACACGGTAGCTCAAGGGACTGCCCTCAAACTAAGTCTAGTGTGCAAGTAATCACACACACACGACTAAGTTTGAGGGCATCACCTTGCCTTCCAGTGTGCCATTGTTCAATCATTGGACAATGCACTAGACAAACGAAATGAGGCCTCATATATTGGATCACACCGCAGGCAAAGGCACTGTCCGCAAACTAAGTCTAGTGTGCAAATAATATGGCACAAATGACTAAGTTTGAGGGCAGCACCATGCCTTCCGTTGTGTCATAGTTATATCATTGGCCATTGCAGAACGGAAGAAATACACACATGGAAAGCGAGGTAGCATAGGCCTCATGCAATAAGAACATATGGAGGAGATGTTTGATCAGAACCAATGGGATGGTCATGTTCAGTCATGACATAGGTTTCGATCAATCATCTCCTCACACTATGATTCCCGGTTACAATCATCGGCCTTGTTTAATCAGAAACAACACAATTTAGAACAAACTAGCGCGACTCATTCCGCACAGCAATCTGAACTTGCTAAACCCCAGCACAAAAACCCTTCCCCTCTTTGCATGCACAGTAAAATCCAACAGTTTCAGCAATCCACGGTCCGATCTAGGAAGGATCTACCGTGATTGGAGAGAGTACCAGATCTAAGCAAATCGAGTCGTGAACACCAAGACCTCGACAAGAACATCAAAAAATGGGGACGAACACCTTGCAAACATGAATCCGAACCTTATCCTAATGGAAATCCTAGCATATCTAATGTGCATGTCGTCGCAAATGCCCGAGAAAGGCATGTTCTGGCACAACGAGTAAGAAGGTGAGAAGGAGAGGTCGTTATCGTCATTGTTCCGGCCGAGGATGAGGTCGAGGTCACGGGCGAACTCGAGATGCCGATGAAGACTGCGGAGCAGGTTGCGGCCGATGTTGCGGTGCTTCTCACCGACGTCTCCTCCTCTGGTACCGACGCTCCTCCATGCGGTGGTCCGTCGGGTGATGTGACAGTTTGGGGGGGGGGGGGGGGTGAGAGTGCGGTCGCGAGTGAGAGGAAGAAGAGGGGAGCGGTGAGGCTAATTATGCAGCGCGTTCCCGAAGGGATGGGATGTTTCCGCCTCCCTTCCCCACGCGTATAGCCTTCTGGACGCAACGGGCCTGGCTCCGGAGAAACTGCCATTTCGGGCGTTCCTCCAAGGCCTGTCCGGGCACTACAAGAGAACCTCTCCTACAGCAACGCATTTATGTGTATCCAAATTCCCATCTGGGAGTTGTAAGCGACTTTACCAATGGATAAAAATGTGTTGCGTTTTTGGTGTTGCAAGGATATAATGCAACGCATATACATACGTTGGTAACCTATGGGACAAGCATTGCAAAATAGCAACATGTTTCAAGCATCAGCCGTATGCGTTGAAAGAGAGATCCTACACGGATTGAGAATTATACTTCAATAAATACAATTTTTTGGTTTCGATGGTTTGAGAACTCCTCAATATGGTAGATTTTTTTCTCACATATGGGAATATAGTATGTACATGAATACCACAAGACACAAATTGTAGAATATGAATGCATTACGTGACAAGGAATTCATGATTTTTTATTTGAATCACCATCTCATATATGAAAATTATGTAAAGAGTAGACAATATATATGTAGCTTCAAAATATAATAATCTACCTAGTCCTACATACAGAGTAGAGTTACATTCTTGTGTCAAATCACTGTAATCTACCAAGTCCTTATATATCCGTTCTCATATTTGCCTAACATGCATCTTCAGAGCTGATATCCTAATAGAGGCAGTCTTGGCGATGTATGAAGTCCTGCAAATACAAAAAAAAAAAAATCATTTGAGTCAGTAAGTGACAAAAGACAACATTGGGGAGAAGTGAACTATAAATTATCACGTAAGAAATTTTTGATATTATGTGCATCTGAAATAGCTCATCATACCAACGAGTCACAGTGGTTACCACACATATGGTAATGCAACCAGAAATCTGGATAAGAAATAACCACGACAAGATCTGAAATAATACTTTAATAAACTACATTGCCCATCTAACAGCAGATAGAACTACTTAATTAACTAAATGTTAGAATGGTCAATCACAGTATCACAAAGTTAAACAATTAATCTGAAGGGTATAAGCAGAAGTACATAGTGGTGGGTTCAGGAAACTGAAGTTTTGGAGGGGTGCATACAATTAAAATCTAAATTATTTCAAGGGGAAAATACAAATCTACTTAAGAAACAACGTGTAATAAAATAGAAGTATTAAAAAGACGTAGATAAACTACTTACATGGACTCCTATTGCTTAAAATCTCAATTATCGGTTTTCACACTGCGGTCCCAATTCCAAGTGAGCGGTATATCATCTGAAGCAAAAAAAAAAAAAAAATTTGAATGTTATCACAAGTGTGCTGATAGTCATAGCTTATAATAAGTAGTTGAACAAATAATACAAGGGACAAATTAACAATTATTGATCATTAAAAGGAACTAACTACAATTTATAATTTCAGCCAATTATGTTAAGTGTTATACGGCATATTCTGTAAGTGGCACACACAAAAACAACCAGCAGCTAAGCAGAATATTTTAGTTCAGGCATGAACCAGTTAACTAAATACATAAATATTCTGTACTGTAGTACTATGAGTCTATAACGAGAATAAAATTTAAAATGGGAACAACAAAAGCTTCTGCTTCACTAAGATATCATCATTTCCCTTGTGGTAAATAGAACATTAGCACCGGCCTTGAGAACTTTTTCAATTTGATATTTTTCTTATGTCAGTTTCTCTGCCAGAAAAAAAAGTAATATTAGGTATACAAGAAATGAGAAACAAAACGGATACTGAAATGTTCCAGAGATAACAGAAAAGGAGTAATACTGAATTTACAGGAAAAATGCATATACCTCTCGAGTACAGATCTTCTCTGGTTCCCATGGATTTGATAGAACGATCTGAACAACCAATTTTCATTTTCTTATTTTAAAGTCAAATAATGACAAGCAGTAGAAGCAAGGGTCTTTCAATAGGCATTCTTTGAGCTGTGTGAACGGCCTGAATTCAACTCATACCTATTCAGCAGGTAACTTTAATAAGCACTTTTACCAGGAGCTTTGAAATATTAGTACTATGGAGAAAAAAAATTCTACAAGAGATGCGATATAAATCTACATAAGAGGAGGAATTAATACCGGCCGGCAGGTGGTTCTGCTGCTGCTAATGCGACACAGCTTGAGGCATCTTGGTGTGGTATCTCGCGCCACTGCTGTCTCAAGGCCATCAGACTTGTCAATGATGCACACATTCCTACAAAAATTGTGAACACGAGTCAGGCCAAAGGGGAAAGGAAACAGGAATCTGACAGGGGAAAGAGAAATTGAGATCTAACCTCTGTTGTGAGCTCGCGCCGCCACACCCACCTGTGCTCCGACTCGCCGCCGTAACTTTTTCAACAAACCTCCGGATCGTGCAATAGTCGAGATCCATCTTGGGTGCACAAGCGTTTTTTGGAGATCTCATGGTTGGAGGCAGATACATCACCGGACAGGGAAGCGGCTAGGTTTAGGAGAAGCAAGAAGTGGGACTGCGGGATTAGGTGCTGGGTTGTTCGTGGCTAGTGGGGTTAAGGCAAGGTAGTCGTGCTTAGTGGGCTGGGCTTGATTTTCTTTGCGTGCAATCTATAATAGACAACGGATGTATCTGCAATGCATACACGCGGCGTTGCGGAGTATGTATTGCTATAAGAGGGTTCTTCTTGTAGTGGGGTGCTTTAAAACCCGGTTTTTGCAAAAACGCCCCGGCGGCCTACAGACAACTAAATAGCCGATTCCAAGACCCAGCCCATGTAAAAAAGGCGTCTGCATGCCGTACATGTACCATAGTACAAGTTGATAACACGTGCTCATCTGGATGGCAGTGGAGTGCAGCACAGTATTCCCTACTTCGTCGTACGCATGTACGTGTGACAGCATCCCGCGGCTACCCATTCTTTTGTTGTCGCTGGCGGCCGAGCGGCTTGCCAGTGCAGTTGTGCTTGATTGTAGAAGGGGAGAAGAGTGGACCTGAATCAGCGGCAGTGGCCGCGGCGTAGAAAGGTGAAGGGCCTTTGTCCTTTCCTTCCCGAGCAGAGAAAACCTCGGTAGGCCACTAAGGGCGCGTTTGGTTGCCTGGGCCTGATTCGTGGCTCACTAGTGCAGCGGTGCAAGCACACTTGCGCGTCCATAACGAGCCACGGGCCGAAATTGGCATGTTGCTTGGTAGGTCGGGCTCTGCAGCCAAGCCCAAATCTCGATGGAGATGATATTAGGCATGTTTGGTACCATCCAGGCATGCCTAAGGCTACCTCTTCTCTACGATGGGTAGCCTTACCATGCTCTCACCTCCCATCACACAGCATGATAGTTGCAAACTTACGAAGCATAGCAGTTCACAAAATCATCCCTAGGTACTACGAATGGTTGTTCATGACACGATGCTCCCTAGCTACTATGAGTTGCAGTTTATCATAACGGGGTCGCTCAACATACGGGGATCGAAAAGGGGTTTGAGAAACTGGGGATCATAGGGGGTTCTTCTTCTTCTTCACTTATTCACTTCTTCACTTCTTCACTTCTTCTCAGATGGTGGTGTTGCCTCTGGCTTCCCACATTGCGTCTACCCACTCTTGCCTCTTCACCTTCCAGGCATCATTATCGTCTGCGTCCATGCCATGGCCGGTTTCTACTTCATCAAAAGTGACAACCTCTTCGAAGAACTCATCCTCACCCCAACCTAGGATCCAGTTGTGAAGAATGCAGCAAGCAAGGATCAGCTTTACCTGAGTGTCAAACGTGTGGAACGGTTTCAGGTCAAGGACATTGAACCCGTTCTTAAATGCAGCAATGACCCTCTCAATGGTGACTCTAAGGCTTGAGTGTCTGCGATTGAACAACTCTCTCGCATCCAAAGTTCGGTGCTTCGCAGAGAACTCGTTGAGGTGGTACCTTGTTTTCCTGAAGGGAGGTAGAATTCCAGGTCGGCATACATATCCAACATCTCCAAGGTAGAATTTACCGTCATGGATTTGCAACCCATCAGGCCTTGACAAGCTCTCGGCCATGATGCTCGCATCATGAGCTGAACCCTCCCACCCAGCAAGCACATAGGTGAACCTCATATCGAAATCCACAACTGCTAGCACGTTCTGGCTGGTGTAGTGCTTCCCCCGCGGAATGCTGTAGACATTGATCTTGGTACCTTTGCAGTGACATGAGTACCATCAATAGCCCCAATGAAATCCTTAAAAAATTAGCACACAATCATGTTTCTGACAGTACCACACATCTGATAGGTAGAAGGAACATGATGCGGAGATATGCCCAAGAGGCAATAATAAAATGGTTATTATATATATTTGTGTTTATGATATATGTTTGCATACCATGCTATAATTGTATTAACCGAAACATTGATATATGTGTGTTATGTAAACAACAAGGAGTCCCTAGTAAGCCTCTTGTATAACTAGCTTGTTGATTAATAGATGAACATGGTTTCATGATCACGAACATTGGATGTTATTAATGACAAGGTTATGTCATTAGATGAATGATATAATGGACATACACCCAAATACGCGTAGCATAAGATCACGTCATTAAGTTCAATTTGCTATAAGCTTTTGATACATAGTTACCTAGTCCTTCGACCATGAGATCATGTAAATCACTTATACGGGAAGAGTACTTTGATTACATCAAACGCCACTGCGTAAATGGGTGGTTATAAAGGTGGGATTAGGTATTCGGAAAGTATGAGTTGAGGCATATGGATCAAGAGTGGGATTTGTCCATCCCGATGACGGATAGATATACTCTGGGCCCTCTCGGTGGAATATCGTCTCATTAGCTTGCAAGCATGTGACTGTTTCACAAGAGATTATATGCCACGGTACGAGTAAAGAGTACTTGTCGGAGACGAGGTTGAACAAGGTATGGAGATACCGATGATCAAACCTCGGACAAGTAAAACATCATGAGACAAAGGGAATCGGTATCGTATGTAAATGGTTCAATCGATCACTAAGTTATCGTTGAATATGTGGGAGCCATTATGGATCTCCAGATCCCGCTATTGGTTATTGGTCGGAGAAGAGTCTCAACCATGTCTACATAGTTCACGAACCGTAGGGTGACACACTTAAGGTTTGATGTCGTTTTAAGTAGATATGGAATATGGAATGGAGTTCGAAGTTTTGTTCGGAGTCTTGGATGGGATCCAGGACATCACGAGGAGGTTCGGAATGGTCCGAAGAATAAGATTCATATATAGGAAGTCACTTTCCATGTTTGGAAATGATCCGATGTTTTTATGGAAGGTTCTAGAAGGTTCTAGAAATGTCCGGAAGAAATCACCATGGAAGGTGGAGTCCCGGAGGGACTCCACCTAGCTTGGCCGGCCAGCCAAAGGGGGGAGGAGTCCCAGGTGGACTCCACCATAGGGGGCCGGCCACCCCACCAAGGGAATGGGGAGAGTCCCACCCCAAGTAGGATTCGTCCATATGGCAGTTTTTGAATTGGGGTCTTATTCGAAGACTTGGGCAAACTGTGGGGACCCCGGACTAGCTATCCGAAATTCCCTGTTATGTATACAGTTCACGATCCCATGATCAGTGCGCCGTGAACACATAACCGAACTGATGTCAAATTACACCATCCATTACAAAGCGGAATAAGAAAATTACAACAAGGTCACATGACCATTCTTACATAATAGCCTCGAAGGGCCTATCTAAACATCAGAGTAGCATCATCACTTCAACAGCGCGGAGCCCAAGTCATCTGCCATGACCCTACATGCAACTGACTGGGAAGACGTTCCTAGCTCGCATAGCCGTCGCCAATTCCTTCTTCATTCGTCGTGTTCCTCCAAGTCTGTCCAAGTAAATAGCCAGGGACAAAGCCGTGAGTACATTTGGAATTGTACTCGCAAACCATCAAGAAGGTACTTTGCAAGAGTGCAAGATAACAAATGCTAATCTAAGATGACAAGAGGGAAGAGCTAATTTCTCCAGTGGAAATAGCATGTAGAAGAGAAGCAGTTTCTCTTGTGGATATAGCATGTGAAAGAGAAATAATCTCTCTTGTGGATATATCATGAAGGAGAGAAGTAGTTTCTCTTGTGGATATAGCATCCCGACATCGCAATTGATGGAGACACTATAGTGGTACTATGACATCTCTATATCTTTATTGAAGAAGATACTTCAAAAGATAGCTATGACATATCTATATCTTTATTGAAGAAGAGATAGCATACCGCCATCTCAGGTGATGGGGATACTAGGGAAGTCCTATGACATCTCAATATCTTTATTGAAGAAGAGTTCCTCTACATGAAACACTAGGAAAGTGTTCCCCACTTGGTCTTAGTTTTCCCCACGACCATCTCCATATGGTCGACACACGCCCTTTTTTCCGTACCCTTCCGGTACATCCAACACAACATTTCCTTTGTAAAACATTTATCAAAACAAAACTCAATCCCATGTTAAGTATGGCCATTTCAACTTGTCCATGACCGCGGACGCGGCTATTCGGATAGATTTGACTCTGCAGAGTTTGCGCACTTTCCCCACAACTATCCGGATACCTATCGTGTGGGCATCATCCCCGCATAACAACATATGCCACGACGGATACCCGGACATAACCTTCCGCCCATCTCCACTGGCATGAGTCCTTCCCTGCGGGCTTAACCCTTCCCGGCACCCCGGCAGCATACCTCCTTTTTGAGCGTATCTCCGGCGCCACGACAGAAGACCCTCAGTAGTCGTCCGGCTATAGGCAACTACAGTGTATTGCCTCCTCCAGAGCGCAACCCGACTTCAGGGGCCATATCCACCCCTATAGAAAGTTGTGAGGTGTCCCATGCCAGTTTCAACAAACTACTGGCTAAGCCCTGATAACCCACAAGTATAGGGGATCGCAACAGTCTTCGAGGGAAGTAAAACCCAAATTTATTGATTCGACACAAGGGGAGGTAAAGAATACTTATAAGCCTTAACAACTGAGTTGTCAATTCAGCTGCACCTGGAAAAGCACTAGTAACAGAGGTGATGTGAAATCAACAGTAATATGAGAGCAATAGTAACAAGAATAATAAAGAAAGTAGCAATAACACAGAGGCGATGGCACCAGAAAATAGTTGATACTACTTCCAATGACATATAGAACACGTATATGATGATGAGAGATGGACCGGGGTTCCCAGCGATCTACACTAGTGGTAACTCTCCAATAACAAGTGACAAGTGTTGGGTGAACAAATTACAGTTGGGCAATTGATAGGATTGAAATAGCATTAAGACAGAACATCAAGATTATTAATCATGTAGGCATGTTTTCCATATATAGTCATACATGCTCGCAATGAGAAACTTGCATGACATCTTTTGTCCTACCAGCCGGTGGCAGCCGGGCCTCAAGGGAATCTACTGGCTATTAAGGTACTCCTTTTAATAGAGCACCGGAGCAAAGCATTAACACTTGGTGAAAACATATGATCCTCATACCTACGCCTTCCCCTCCAGTTGTCCCAATTTCTGTCACTTTGGGGCCTTTGGTTCCGGACATAGACATGTGCATACAACTTGTAGATACAATCTAAGCAATAAGTATAGAGCTTAAATCTAAGATCATGTCACTCGGGCCCTAGTGACAAGCATTAAACATAACAAGATTGCAGCAACAATAACTTCACAAACTTTATAGATAGACTAATCATAATGTATCATCCATCGGATCCCAACAAACACAACACCGATTACATCAGATGGATCTCAATCATGTAAGGCAGCTCATGAGATCATTGTATTGAAGTACATGGGAGAGAGTACCAACTAGCTACTGCTAGAACCCGTAGTCCATGGGGGAACTACTCACGGAGCATGATGGAGGCGGTGGCGTCGATGGAGATGGCTTCCGGGGGCACTTCCCCGTCCCGGCAGGGTGCCGGAACAGAGACTTCTGTCCCCCAAATTGGAGTTTCGCGATGGCGGCGGCGCCCCTGGAGTCTTCCTGGAGTTTCGTCAATTCGTATCGCGATTTTAGGTCGAAAGGGCTTATATAGACGACGAGGTGGCGCAGGAGAGCGCCTGGGGCCTCCTCCCCATAGGCCGGCGCGGCCAGGGTGGAGCCCGCGCGGCCCTGGTGTGTGGTGGCCCCCTGGCCCGCCTCCGACTCTCCTTCGGTGTTCTGGGGTCTTCCGGGAAAAATAAGATACTGGGTCTTTGTTTCGTTGAATCCCGAGAATATTGCCCGAACAGCCTTTCTGGAACCAAAAGCAGCAGAAAACAGGAACTGGCACTTCGGCATCTTGTTAATAGGTTAGTTCCGGAAAATGCATAAAAACATTATAAAGTGCGAGCAAAACATGTAGGTATTGTCATAAAACAAGCATGGAACATCAGAAATTATAGATACGTTGGAGACGTATCAGCATCCCCAAGCTTAGTTCCTACTCGTCCTCGAGTAGGTAAACGATAAAAAGAATAATTTCTGTAGTGACATGCTACTTACATAACCTTGATCATACTATTATAAAGCATATGAGATGAATGTAGTGACTCAAGGCAATGATCTATAGTTGCTAACAAATAGATAACATATAGCAAAACTTTTCATGAATAGTACTCTCAAGACAAGCATCAAAAGTCTTGCATAAGATTTAACTCATAAAGCAATAAATTCAAACTAAAGGAATCGAAGCAACACAAAGGAAGATATAAGTTTCATCAGTTGCTTTCAACTTTCAACATACATATCTCATGGATAATTGTCAACACAAAGTAAAATGATGAATGCAAATAAGAAAGTATGTAAGAATCAATGCACAGTTGACACAAGTGTTTGCTTCTAAGATGGAAGGAAATAGGTAAACTGACTCAAAATAAAAGTAAAATAATGGCTCTTCGCAGAGGGAAGCAGGGATTAAATCATGTGCTAGAGCTTTTTAAGTTTTGAAATCATATAGAGAGCATAAAAGTAAAGTTTTGAGAGGTGTTTGTTGTTGTCAACGAATGGTAGTGGGCACTCTAACCCCCTTGCCAAACAGACTTTCGAAGAGCGGCTCCCATGAACATTATCTCTCACATGTACTTTAGTTTAATTTATTTTTATTTTTGGGTGACACTCCTTCCAACCTTGCTTTCACAAACCATGGCTAACCGAATCCTCGGGTGCCTGCCAACAATCTCATACCATGAAGGAGTGCCTTTTTATTTTAGTTTTATTTAGATGACACTCCTCCCCACCTTTGCTTTCTCAAGCCATGGCTAACTGAATCCTCGGGTGCCTTCCAACATTTCACATACCATGGAGGAGTGTCTATTTGCAAAATTAAGTTGCTTACTGACAAATCAGAGCAAAACATGTGAAGAGAATTATTAATGAAAGTTGATTAATTGGGGCTGGGAACCCCGTTGCCAGCTCTTTTTGCAAAATTATTGGATAAGCGGATGAAGCCACTAGTCCATTGGTGAAAGCTGCCCAATAAGATTGAAAGATAAAACACCACATACTTCCTCATGAGCTATAAAACATTGACACAAATTTAGAAGCATTTTGAATTATTTAAAGGTAGCACATGAAGTATTTACTTGGAATGGCAGGAAATACCACATAGTAGGTAGGTATGGTGGACACAAATGGCATAGATTTTGGCTCAAGGTTTTGGATGCACAAGAAGCATTCCCTCCCAGTACAAGGCTTTGGCTAGCAAGGTTATTTGAAGCAAACAAAAGTATGAACCGGTACAGCAAAACTTACATAAAAACATATTGCAAGCATTATAAAACTCTATACTGTCTTCCTTGTTGCTCAAATACTTTTACCAGAAAATATCTAGACCTTAGAGAGACCAATCATGCAAACCAATTTCAACAAGCTCTACGGTAGTTCTCCTCTAGTAGGTCCAAACTACATGATGCATGAGATTAAACATGATCTACTTGAGAGCTCAAAACAATTGCCAAGTATCAAATTATCCAAGACAATATGAGGCATTTTCTGTTTCCAACCAAATAACAATAAATGCAACAGCTTCCAACTTTTACCATTGAACGTTAAAAGTAGAACGAAGAACAAGTGTTCATATGAAAAAGCAGAGCGTGTCTCTCTCCCAAACAAGGATTGCTAGGATCCAAATTTATTCAAACATAAATAAAACGAAAATAAACACACAGACGCTCCAAGTAAAGCACATAAGATGTGACGGAATAAAAATATAGTTTCAATAGAAGAAACCTGATAAATTGTTGATGAAGAAGGGGATGCCTTGGGCATCCCAAAGCTTAGATGCTTGAGTCTTCTTGAAATATGCAGGGATGAACCACGGGGGCATCCCCAAGCTTAGACTTTTCACTCTTCTTGATCATATATCATCCTCCTCTCTTGACCCTTGAAAACTTCCTTCACACCAAACTTCTCATAAACTTCATTAGAGGGGTTAGTACTCAAAAAAACTTAAATCCACCTTGGTCCTATAGTGACACATTGCAAGAACTCAATAAAACATTAGCTACAGCTCTCCACGTCTAGAAAGCCTTGCTTAAAGTCCACAAGAGACAATGCAAAAAACAGAGACAGAATCTGCCAAAACAGAACAGCCAGTAAAGACGAATTTTTTCGAGGTACTTCCGTTGCTCAAATCAGAAAACGCAAAACTAATGAAAGTTGCGTACATATCTTAGGAACACGCACGTAAATTGACAGATTTTTCTGAGTTACCTATAGAGAATCTGACCCAAATTCGTGACAGATAGAAATCTGTTTCTGCGCAGAAATCCAAATCTAGCATCAACCTTCTATTAGAGACTTCACTTGGAACAACAATGCAATAAAATAAAGATAAGGAGAGGTTGCTACAGTAGTAACAACTTCCAAGACTCAACAAAATAGTAGCAAAATAAACACATGGGTTATCTCCCAAGAAGTGCTTTCTTTATAGCCATTAAGATGGGCTCAGCAATTTTAATGATGCACTCGCAAGAAATAAGAGTTGAAGCAAAAGAGAGCATCAAAAAGAGAATTCAAAACACATTTAATTCTAACCCACTTCCTATGCATAGGAATCTTGTACACAAAGAAATTCATGAAGAGCAAAGTGACAAGCATAAGAAGATAAAACAAGAGTAACTTCAAAATTTTAAGCATATAGAGAGGTGTTTTAGTACCATGAAAATTTCTACAACCATATTTCCCTCTCTCATAATAATTTTCAGTAGCTTCATGAATAAACTCAACAATATAACTATCACATGCAGCATACTTTTCATGATTTCCAAACACATAATTTTTATCAAGTTCAAAAATAGTGGGATCAAAACTTTCAAACCCACTTTTATCAATAATATAACAAGATGATTGATCAATCTCAAGAGATATGGGACTCATAGATAATGTCAAGAATTCTCCAATCCCATTTTCATTAGTAGTACAATTAATATTATCAAGTAACATAGGACCATCATCTAAAGATTTATCATAAACATTTGCTATGCAAAACTCTTTAGTACCATGTATTTCGACATCAGGCACAAACAAAGCATTATCATAAGATTTATCAAAGTAGCATGGATTATCATAAATAATAGTAGCATAATTATTCTCACAAGTTTTACTTATAGGTAATATTTCAAGAGAATCCACAGGAACATAACATTCAACCTCCTTTGGTAAGCATGGAGGACAATCAAATAATGTAAGAGATAAAGAGTTACTCTATTTAGAAGGTTGGCATGGGTAGCTAATCCATTCTTCCTCCTTTTGTTCATCACTCTCCTCTTCTTTTTCATCCAATGAGCTTTCAGGTTCATCAATCTCGTCCTCTTTTTCATCCAATGAGCTTTCAGGTTCATCATTTCTTCTTTCACGGGTTCCTGCAAATTGGGAGTGCATTCTTGTGCATTAATGAGTCTCTCTTTATAATCAATGATATAAGGATTATCACTGTAACTTTCTATGCAAAAATTAAGGATAGAAGAGACATAATCTTTAAGGTCCTTACAAACAACACAAGTTTCATAATTTTTAGCTATGAAGGATTCGATCTCAGAAGCTCCCATAAACAAAACAAATTGTTCTACCTCTTCGAACCCAAGATGAATATAGTTATTCCAATTATAGTTCTTAATTAAAACTTCTTCACTAAAGCCACATTGAAATTTAAGATGTTTAGTATCCTCTTTAGAGCAACAATTTATATCATGGCGTTTAAGCAAGATTTTAGCAATTGTATTCAATTTTTCTATCACAGCACTCATAACTTTCCCCACACTTGATTCTCTATAATTATTATATAATTCTATAAGCTCCAACATGGTTATGCGTTCTTCCATAACAATAGTTTTTAATTTTTCGATTTTTCAAATTTTTATGGATTTTTGGATATATGAGAAAAGTAAAACAAGACAAAAAGAAACTAAGCAAAAGTAAACTAAGAAAAATAAAACAAGACAGAAATAAACTAAGCACAAATAAACTAGGCAAAAGTAAATAAAGCAAAACAAAATAAAACAAACTAAAAACAGAGAGAGAGGTAGAGTGTACTCCCCAGGTGAACTTATGAGTAGAGCTATGCCTCCCCGGCAACGGCACCAGAAAATAGTCTTGATAACCCACAAGTATAGGGGATCGCAACAGTCTTCGAGGGAAGTAAAACCCAAATTTATTGATTCGACACAAGGGGAGGTAAAGAATACTTATAAGCCTTAACAACTGAGTTGTCAATTCAGCTGCACCTGGAAAAGCACTAGTAACAGAGGTGATGTGAAAGCAACAGTAATATGAGAGCAATAGTAACAGTAACACATCAGCAGTAGCAATAACAAAGAGGCGATGGCACCAGAAAATAGTTGATACTACTTCCAATGAAATATAGAACAAGTATATGATGATGAGAGATGGACCGGGGTTCCCAGCAATCTACACTAGGGGTAACTCTCCAATAACAAGTGACAACTGTTGGGTGAACAAATTACAGTTGGGCAATTGATAGGTTTGAAATAGCATTAAGACAGAACATCAAGATTATTAATCATGTAGGCATGTTTTCCATATATAGTCATACGTTGTGGTGACCCGGCATACCACTGCATGGTGTAGTATGCAAGTCTGAAATAACACCAATGAAACACCGTTCCACTCGTATTATATCGCTCAGAGTGGTACAACAGAAACATATGCAGGTCCAAGTCATGTCTATAGAATTACAACACAGACTCTTTACAAAAGATCCACACAGCCTCCTACTTTACAATGAGGTAAAACTGCAAATAAACTCCAAAAGAACGACTCGTGATCTAATCTTATCACGGACTCTATTTATAGAGTATTTGACTAGCTAAAGAGGCTATGACTAGATTCTAGCTAAATAGGAGCTAGGTTTAGGAAGCTAGTTCCCTTCTACTACTTAATTTAGGTTTTCTCCATGGTAGTTGTGGTGTTTGACTCTTCCGGCAGGTTCCTGTCCCCTTGAAGTATTTGTAGACTCCTCGGTCTTCGAGTTGCACGGTAGATCCTCCTTCGATGCCTCCATATCTAAGCAGGGGATTTAGGGGTGGGATGAGTACGAGCGTACTCAACAAGTTCATTATAGGAAAGAGGTGTTTAATGCACTAGCTACGGCATTAGACCAGAAAGTCTAATACCAATGCAGGTTTTCATAACCATTTCTTCAAAAGGTTGCTTTTATTCAGAAGAACTATGTCCGTCAGCCTTCACCGGTTTACTAGAACTTCATGGAGTTCCATTCCGGCAGCTGTCAGCGATTCCAAAACCCGGAACAGGGAGTGACAGGTCACGATTCATTACACTCTGCAGAGGTGTGTTGCTTTACCCATAAGAGATCTTAACCTTGGTGCCAACCGAGTCTATAGTTCTCGTCCACATTTCCTTTGGTGTGAGGCCCGGTATAAGGTCATAGCCAATCATATTCCTCCGCTACCTCATACACCCACCCGTTGTTGCAAACTCCGACCCTGGGTCCTCACCGGTGCTCTTATACCACTTAAGGACGGCCCCCGACCACGACAACAGTTTAGGTCTCTACCATGAACTCCTACGCCGGCAGCTGCAACCCATCATAGACCGCAATAACCGTGGGGACTTCATCGGGACCCCCACCCTACCACTTGTCCTCTCTTGGATCAAGGGTACCACTTGTCCTCTCTTGGATCAAGGGTCTACGGTAAAGCGCATCCGTTGATGTACAAGAGGTGGAAATACAATTGACTATTCCGTCCCACCTGCATCTTATGGTTAACACGGGTATTACGGCACAAGAATCACTGGACGACATTTGTTATTTAATCCTAGATGGATATAAACCCTTGCAATGGAACCTCCACCATATCAACACAATCCACGGTTCCATTGCCCACCACATAGTCATATTCATAGTTATGAAAATAGTGGTTTTGGTTTTTATGCAATAGTGATAATCATAGTACTTTGCAAGTAATTTGATAAAGATACTCAAATGACATGAGCAAGTGATGAACTTGTCTTTCTTGACTGCAAGATTATGCAGACAAGGTCTTCGATACGCAATAACTCCAAATTCTGAAATAGCATCATCGTCCGGTAAGGACGATGTTTAAAAGATTGGCAAGGATGCAGTAATGCATAAGTATGAGATGCAATCGCTCTAAGCGTGACCTAACCCCAATGATTTAGGATTAGTGAGTTGAAATGATTTGTTTAGGGTGTGTTGCACTTTTTAGAGTGGTTCCACAAACAAGGTTCTTATTAGAGTTTTGGTTGTCTTAGAATCATAAACAGGTGGTAAAATGCATAGTAACAATCGTACACACTAAGGAATAGTAGTTGTATAATAGGTAAAGATCAGTTGTCAATTTTTAAATCCTATAGTGTATGGTTGATGATTACTTGTTATATACTTCAAAAAGAATAACTTTTGAAGAACATGTTCTTTAATAAAGAACAAGTATGACAATTATGGTTGTGGAGTTCTATGGTTTACTATGGTTTCCAAATTAGCTTCTTAAGTAGGTATTAGATGGATCCTAACAAGGTTGGATGCACATCTTAGGCAATTCATTAAATATGGTTGCTATCAAGGTTGGTATACCTTATTGGTGATAGGTAGTTAGGGTTTATGGATCCTTTGAAGCAGGTTTGATGGCTACTCCCTATTTACTTCAAAAGAATAACTTTTGAAGAACATACTTCTTAAGTAATAAGAAGTAATTCAATTAGGGTTTATAGGTATTAGGGTTTCCTATTGGATCCACTAAGTAATGAATGGTGGTTCCAAAATAGGATGATTTATAAACACCTAACACTATTAAGGTTAAATGAGTATGGTAAATGATGCAAATTATTTAAGCATTGTTGCTATTAGAGTTGATCAAATTGGTTTGATTCTAAAGATGGTCAATTAAGGATGATGACCTTGGGAATAGGAACTAGGGCTTAGATTTGGTTAATCCTATTTGATCATCTAGGTTTGATTTGGATGGAAACATGAAATACCAATTGTTGGCGTCCGAAACCCACCGACGAGTAGCGACGGGCAACACGTAGAGCCGGGAGGCTCCCAGAACTGCGGCTGGCCCTGGTCCCTCGAGCGACGGCCCGCAAAGCTCCGGCACGCACGTCCGATGCTGTTGCAAGGGCGTGCCACCTGACCTATACCTGGTCAGGAAGGTGATGGATTGGTTCGCTTAGTTTCCTGCATGGCATACACGTAAACATTAAATACGAGCCTCGATCGGCTCTCAGGTTGTCATGTGAATCGGCTCAAGGAGCCGATCCACCCATGATTCGTATGAGGTCTACGATAACATGGTGGTCCTGCTTGATCAATACTAAGTTAAAACGACCTACGACGATTTAGGGTTTTCACCACATAATCGGAACGTCCTACACGTAATTGAGCCTGGTAGCTACGCAAGATGATCATAAACCAGCCCTAGACAAGGCCTAAAAACCAACACGGAGTTGATTCCCGGAACATCTTCTCTAGGGCTAGCAAACTACACCCTACGTACCACTGGATCCTTCAACCCGTTTGTGAGGCCTAACTATGTAGATATTAAACTAATCCTTGAAGAACAAGGAGCAATCGTAACGGATCGGATCTACTAAATAATGACTAAGCAAGGTGCCACCCTTGCACCTCAGATTGGCGCAAGGGTGGCTAGATGTCTAGGGATAGCATGGATGAAAGCATGTATAAAGGTGAAACAATGCTAACCCTAACACATCTACGATAACTACGTTGCTCGCCATCAACAAGGCTTCAGCACGAGCAACGCATGAACAACGAATAAACTTGATACTGCCTAGATCGCGAGATGCGATCTAGGCAGCATGATGCTTACTCGGAAGAAACCCTCGAAACAAGGGGTGGCGATGCGCCTAGATTGGTTTGTTGTGAACGTGATTGTCGTCTTTTCCAATAACCCTAGATACATATTTATAGTTCGTAGACTCTCTAACGTGGGAATAATCCCAACCGTGCACGAGCTAAACTCCTTTAATCCTAACCGACACGTATCCTACTATATTTACAGATACACGGGCAAACTAGCCCAAACTTCTTGTACAAGGCCGATTCATGTATATTTTCCGTGTATATTCTCCAAGCCCATCTTACTCACAGCCCACCTCTGATCCGGTTAAATTCTGGTGATAACACATGCCCCCCTGGTTTTGGTAATGATAATTCCAAAACCACTCTGCCTTTTCTTCGTTGGGTCACGTCGTGGCAGGGCAAAACCGCCGCAGTATCCTTCATCATGATGCCTTGCCTTCTCAACTTCTCCGCGTGATTTGACAGTTGTTTTTTTTCTTTTGGCACCACTTCCTCGAAAACTGCTGTGGCATTAAATCCACTATATCCCCTTTTATTTAACCGCGCCGAACAGTTCGCCTCTTCATCCCCTTGCTCTGTTCTAGCCATCGGCACCAGAAATCCCCCTCTCCTGTAGCAATGTCGTCCTCTTCCTCCTCCTCCACCTCGTCGGATCTCTCTTCCCAATCCTCTTCATCTCGTGAGCCGACACCGGAGTGGGGCTCACTGGCGGCGCACGACATCCTCGCCCCACCGGAGTGGGACAAGGAGGACCACGACCCCTTCGTCTGGTCCGAGGACGACAAGTCCTTGACCAGCAGCGACGATGACCTCGACGACGAGGAGGAGGAGGCTCCCATAGAGGGCTATGGGAGCAGCGATGAAGAGCCCGCCGGTAGCAGCGCCGACGAAAGCTCCGATGGCGACGACGAGGGTAGCGACGGCCGGTAGGGTAGCATCTACTAGTATAGGTCTAGTAGTAGTAGCAGATTGGTCAACAGACCCTTCTTTTGTTCTTCCTCGCTTGAGCAATCGGCTCTTTCTTTGTAAGAAATCCCCCTTATTAATGAAGAAAATATTCCTCTATTGATTTTGCTTTCTCGTCAAATTTGCCGATTGCCAAACGAAGTCAACGCGTAAAGAGCCGATGGCAAGGCATCGGCTTTTACCATAAAATGCGACTTAAGGCCAAATCAGTTGCCTATTCAAACAGTTAAGCAGGTCCAATCTGTGTCCACGCCATCCTCAAATCTCAAACGCATAGATTCAACTCCTCAGCAAATCTAATGGGAGAATCATCTCAAATGCCATGGTCTCTGGCCTGAAACTGACCTGTTAATCTGCTCAATTGAGCTTATTCCTCTAGACTCGATGGCTATGCATCGGCTTTTTATTATTCTGAAGTCGATGTCCGTGCATCGGCTGTACTGGTATCCATATTTCTAAAGTCGATGTCTGCGCATCGGCTGTGAATTGTATATAAAAAAAAAATTTACTGGCCGATTTCATACATCGGCCCCCATATTTCACTGTTCGTCATCCCACATGCTTGGGAAATATTTCTTGAGATGTTGACCATTGACAGCCGCTGGGAACTTAACACCATTCAGCTGTTCAAGCATGTATGCATTACCCTTCAAAACCTGGACGACTTTGTACGGACCGTGCCAATTAGGAGACCATTTTCCATATGCTTTATCCTTGGTTCCTAATGGCAACACGGCTTCCCATACTAGATCACCAACTTGAAACTCCTTTGGTCTCACCTTCTTATTGTATGCGCGAGCCACCCTGGCTTTGTTCTCTTTAATCTTCTCCAACGACCAAAGTCTAAGTTCCGTTGCATCCTCAATAGTATCACTCATCAGGGCTGCATATTCTTCAGATGTCAGGTCATTCTGAAACGTAACACGTCTCGATCCAGCCGTAATTTCCCAAGGTAATACGGCTTCCTGCCCATAGACGAGCTGGTATGGCGAAGTTTTTATAGCTCCATGGCATGACATGCGATAGGCCCACAAAGCTTCTGACAATGTTTCATGCCAAACCCTAGGGTTCTCGTCAATTTTCCTCTTAATCAGCTTGATCAGGCTCTGATTGGACGCTTCAGCTTGCCCGTTGGCTTGAGCATAGTATGGAGATGATCGGATCAGCTTAATTCCCATGTCATCGCAGAACTTTCTGAATTCTTTAGAAATAAAGACCGAACCTCCATCGGTCGTGATGGTTTGGGGGATCCCGAATCTATGAATGACGTGTTCTTTCACAAATTTGATAACATCTTCTGATTTTACCTTCTTCATAGGGACGGCCTCCACCCATTTACTGAAGTAATCTGTAATGGCCTGAATCCACTCGTGGCCTTTGCTCGACGCAAGATGGATTTTGCCGATCATATCCATGCCCCAACCTCGAAATGGCCAAGGCTTGATGATGGGGTTCATTGCTGATGCGGGTACCATCTGAATCTTCCCGAACATCTGACACGCTTGGCATCCCTTGTAGTACTTGAAGCAGTCCTCAAGCATGGTGGGCCAATAATACCCTGATCGCCTGATCAGCCACTTCATCTTATGAGCCGATTGGTGAGTTCCACAGGCGCCTTCATGCACCTCATGCAAGAGCCGATTAGACTCGGTTGGTCCCAGGCACTTGAGCAGTAACCCTTCCAACGTCCTGTAGAACATGTCATCTCCTATGAGGACATATTTCATGGCCTTGTACCTTATCCGTTTAGGTGCCCCCCGAGCCGAATCCTTCAAGTAATTGAAGATATCGGCTCTCCAGTCATTCTGTTCCAGGAACTGCACCTGAACTTCTGACCCGTCTGGTATGTCCTTGTAGCCTGACGCCATTTGTGCGAGATCGTTGGCCTCGGTATTTTGAGGCCTTGGGACCCAATTGAAGTTGATGTACCGAAATTGTGCCATCAGCTCGCGGCATTCCATCCAATATGGAAAGAGTGACTCACTCTCGCACTTGTATTCGTCCGTGAGCTAGGAGATCACCAACTTCGAGTCTCCAAAAAGTTCCACCGCTTCTGCCCCGGCTTCCAAAAGCAACTCCATTCCCTTGCGTATTGCCTCATATTCAGCGACATTGTTGGTGCAAGGGGTAGATAGCCTGATGGAGAAGGAATATGTTGCCCCCCGAGGCGACACGAGCAGAATGCCGATGCCACAACCATCGTCACAAGCCGATCCATCGAAGAACACAGCCCATGCACGTACAGATAGTGCTGCTATATTAGTATTGATCCGTTCAGCTATAAGATCGGCCAATGCTTGTCCCTTGACTGCTTTCGCAGGCTGATACCGGAGATCGAATTCCGATAACGCAAACATCCACTTACCAAGTCGGCCTTTCAAAATAGGGGCCGACAGTATGTGCTTGACAATGTCTGACTTGCATATGACGATGATTTCTGCCGTCAAAAGGATGTGATGAAGCTTGGTGCAGGTGAAGAATAGGCAGAGGCATAACTTCTCGACCTCAGGATACCTTATCTCTGCATCCAACATCCTTCTGCTGAGGTAGAAAACAACCTTTTCAACACCCTCGTAGAGTTGCACCACCACTGAAGCGATGGACGTGTCAGCTACTGATAAGTAGATATAGAACGGCCTGTCTTGCTGAGGTGGAACTAGCACAGGCGGCGTTGTTAGATACCGCTTAATCTCGTCAAACGCTCGCTGCTGTTCTGCCCCCCAGTGAAACTCGTCATCAGATTTAATCTTCACGAACGCCATGAACGACTCAATTCGTCCTGACAAATTAGAGATGAACCGTCGGATGAAGTTGATCTTGCCGATAAGACGTTGGAGTTCCTTCTTCGTGGTAGGTGGCTGCATGGTACATACTGCCTCCTGACTTTTCAGGCCGATCTCAATTCCTCGTTCATGAACCAGAAAACCTAGGAACTGACCGGCCGTCACACCAAAGGCACACTTCTTTGGATTCATTCTTAGTCCGAATTTTCTAGTTCGGTCTAGGATGCGTCGCAAATCATCCAAGTGTCCTTCCATGGAGACAGACTTGACCACCACATCATCGATGTAAATTTCCACCAACTTGCCGATCAGATCGTGAAAAATGTAATTCATGGCTCGTTGGTATGTTGCACCGGCGTTCTTCAGCCCAAAAGTCATGACCACATATTCAAACAAGCCTACTGATCCTGGTACTCTGAATGCAGTCTTGTGTATATCTTCTGGGGCCATGAAAATTTGGTTGTAGCCGGCATTGCCATCCATGAAACTCAACACCTTGTGGCCGGCAGCGGCATTGATCAATGTTTCTGCCACAGGCATTGGATATTCATCCTTTGGAGTGGCTCTGTTGAGATCTCGGAAATCTATGGCAACGCGCCATCGGCCGTCCTTTTTCTCTACAGGTACGATACTGGAAATCCATTCAGCATACCTGCATGGCCTGATGAACCCGACGGCCAACATTTTCTCGATCTCTTTCTTAACTTCTTCGAGAATTTCGGCCTTCATCTGACGTGCTCGTTGTTGGAATGGCCGAAATCCTTTCTTGAGAGGGAGCCGATGCTCAATGATGCTCCTGTCTAGCCCAGGCATCTCTGTGTAGTCCCATGCAAAGCAATCTGGGTATTCTTTTAACAGAGCTATCATCTGGCTCCTGAGATGTGGATCTAACTTTTTGCTGATAAAAGTTGGTCGTGGCTTATCCCCAGGACCAATGTCGACTTCTTCTAGCTCATCAGCCGATGTAAACCCATACCCTAGCTTTCCGTCTCATGTTAGATCGATGCTCAACACAGGCAAAACGTATGGCGAGGATAATATGGGCCGATTGCTGGAATCGGCCCCCATTTTGATTGCATTGCTCAATGAAGGTTTACATCCTGTTCGTGCTTTATCATGACTACGTGACATGCTTGAGAGAAGATCATCACTTGTTATTTTTTGGGGCCGATCGCAGGGATCGGCCTTGCCACGTACGTCCATAGCCTTTGCTCTTGTTACACAGTCAGGCCGGTGGATAAGACAGGCCTCACCCCGTTTTTTGTCACGTCGATGCGCTCACAGTCGTCCAAAGTGATTCCGAAGAGTGGCTCTTGGCCTGCCGTCTCCCAAACGTTCATGCCAGCCGTTGAGATCTCGGTTGAGTCATCTGCGTGGAAGATCTCTACTTCATCCCCATCCCACTATATTAGGCATTGATGCATCGTGGATGGAATGCAGCAGTTGGCGTGGATCTAATCTCTCCCCAGAAGGATAGCGTAGATGCTCTTGCTGTCGACGATGAAGAATGTCGTAGGGATGGTCTTCCTTCCTACGGTCAGATCCACGTTCAGAACACCTTGTGCTTCTGATGCTTGGCCGTTGAAATCGCTCAATGTGACATTGGTCTTGATCAGATCCGAGCTAGAGCGTCCCAGACGACGTAGCATGGAGTAGGGCATGATGTTGACGGCCGCTCTGGCGTCAACCAGCATCTTGTTGACAGGCTGCCCATTGATATAACCTCGTAAGTACAGGGCCTTCAGGTGTCTGTAACTTCTTTCTCATGGCTTCTCGAAGATAACCGGCCTTGGGCCGCAGTCAAGTTGTGCCACAGGTGCCTCTTCGGTTCCAGGAGCACAAAACTCCGCCGGAAGAATGAACACCATGTTGGTGCCAGCCGATGTCTCATCATCGGCTTTCTTTTGTTTGGGGCGCCACTCTTTCTTCTGTGGTCGACCCTCCTCGTCCAGAGTTCGCTGAATTTTCGCGGCTAGATCAGGCCGCGCTTTCCTCAACGTATGCAGGTATAACCTTTCGGCTTCCTCCAAGCAACGTAGTCGCTGAACCCTACGTTTTTGGGAGTGGCTGAGTCCATCAGGGCACCACCTTGGACGGTGGTATTTATCTTCTTCTTCTTCTTCTTCTTCTTCTTCTTCTTCTTCGTCTTCTAACTCCTCGAGATCTTCCACCCGAGAGGACTCAGCTTGCTTGTTCCGAGATGGGAGAGGTCCTAGACGCTTGAACACTGATCGACACGTCTCCTGTGCCCTTCTTCTTCTGTCTACATTCTGGGCAGTTGCCGATTGTGGGCAATCGGCTCATTCCTGAATCCCAGCAGTGTTTGAAGAAGGGACAATCCCAGTGCCTGTCCACGTCATCCTGCTCTCTTGACTGTTCCCTGGCATGGCGCTCATATCTTTCATTGTCCCGAACATGCTGACGATATTTCCTGGCGTCCCTGCTAGCCCGACGATCTCTTTCGTTGTCGTCGTTGTATCGCCGGCGTTGGTCGTACTGATGCTCATATTTGTTGAGGAGATGATCAGAGAGAGGTCGTTGATATCGCACATTCTTCACTTCTCCCTCTGTGATGTAGCGCTTGCCATCGTGTCGGGGCCGGTCGCGCGGAACGGCCTCCTCCTTGTCCTTGTCACGAGAGCGGCTGCCCTCGTCTCTGTCCTTAACAGGGTGGTGCACGGGCCCGACCATGTTAATACTGAACGAGAAACCTGGCTAGCACCTCCCGGGGTAAGTGCACTCCACCATGTTAACGGCGGGAAAGGGGTGCGTGTCGACTTTCATGGCGTACTGGCTAAAAATTAGACGCCCTTGTTCTATCGCTATTTGGATCTGCTGACGCCACACCCTGCAGTCGTTGGTGGTATGGGTGAACGTGTTATGCCACTTGCAATATGGCTTTTCGTCCAGCTCTTGCGCCGTAGGGATTTTATGGCCTTCGGGTAACTTCAGCTGCTTCTCCTTAAGTAAGAGATCGAAAATCTGCTCAGCTTTGCTTACGTCGAAGTCAAACCCTCTTGGAGGACCTTGTGGCTTAACCCACTTGCAGGACACGGGGCTTGCCCCCCGAGCCCATTCAGCTACTGCTACCTCCTGATCTCTAGCAGAGCCTTCACCTTCCTCTGTCTCAACCAGGACTACTGCGCGCTTGAACTTGTCCTGGTACAACTCTGGGTGGCGCTGTTCATATAATGACAGTTTCTGAACCATATGTGCTAGTGAAGCGTACTCTGCTTGGGAAGCCATATCCTTGATCGGCGATGCAAGACACACCACTGCCAGCTCGACTGCTTCTTTTTCAGTCAAACGAGCCGGATAGCATCGGTTCCTGATGGTCCTGAAGCGCTGGATGTATTCTGACACTGTTTCTCCGCGCTTCTGTCGTACTTGGGCTAGATCGGCAATGCCAGCCTCGGAAGCCTCTGAGTGATACTGCATGTGGAACTGCTCTTCCATCTGCTTCCAAGTCCGGATTGAATCTGGTGGCAGTGAGGTGTACCACCCGAAAGCCGATCCTGTGAGGGACTGTGCGAAAAACCTCACACGTAATGGGTCTGATGCTGAGATCGTGCCCAACTGCGCCAAATATCGGCTCACATGCTCGATTGAACTGGAGCCTTCCGACCCGCTAAACTTGGAGAATTCAGGGAGCCGATATTTGGGTGGTAGTGGGATCAAATCGTACTCGTTGGGATACGGCTTGAAATAGCCGATTGACCTCCTTTTCGGCACCATGCCGAACTGGTCTCTCAAGATTACACTGATCTGATCCGCGGTGCTAGCTGCAGGAGTCGAGCTTTAAAGATTCGCTGGAGTGGCATACTTAGCTAGCCACGCTTGCTTATCCAGATCTGAGCCAGCTGCAGGAGTTGAGCTTTGAAGGTTTGTTGGAGTGGCATACTTAGCTAGCCACGCCTGCTTCTCAAGATCTAATCCAGAAGCCCCTCCTGCTGTTCCAGAAATCCCTGCTATTGCAGTCTGGTTCGTGAGTGCCTGCCATCAGCGGCACATATGTGCACGTGTATCCGTGCGGGATCTCCTTAGGCGCCGCATACAAGAACTGGTAATCACTAGGATCGCCACCGATCTTGTAGACGATGAATGCCGGTGAACTCGGCACTTCTGGTGCTGCCAGCGCGAACGGCAGCGGTGGTCTGGTCTGGAGTGGTATCTCTCCTTGGTGAGTCCCTAGAGCAGGTCCTGATGGAGAGTACTGATGCTTCATGATTTCCTGGACCACGCGAAACGCGACACGCTCCAAGGCGTTCACCAGGCTCTCAGAATGGCGGTGTAGCGAATGAGCTACCATGTGATTAACTTCCTGACGTAGAGACCTGGTGCGTTCTTCTGAAGGAGTAGACAGATCCACTCCATCGAGCGCGCCTTCCGGTGAGAACCCTTTCCACCTGATGCCGTGTGAGCGGGTCCTCTGGAAAGAGCCGATGAGGTCAGCTTCGAAGAGAGCTTTGACATCGTCATACTTCTTCTTGAGCTCCTCCGTTAGATCTTCGTACGTGACTGGATCTTCCGCCATCTCAGATGCAGATGGCGATGCAGTTGATGTCGAAGACTGTCCCACCGGGCGTGCCAGAATGTGTTGGCGTCCGAAACCCACCGGCGAGTAGCGACGGGCAACACGTAGAGCCGGGAGGCTCCCAGAACTGCGGCTGGCCCTGGTCCCTCGAGCGACGGCCCGCAAAGCTCCGGCACGCACGTCCGATGCTGGTGCAAGGGCGGGCCACCTGACCTATACCTGGTCAGGAAGGTGATGGATTGCTTCGCTTAGTTTCCTGCATGGCATACACGTAAACATTAAATACGAGCCTCGATCGGCTCTCAGGTTGTCCTGTGAATCGGCTCAAGGAGCCGATCCACCCATGATTCGTATGAGGTCTACGATAACATGGTGGTCCTGCTTGATCAATACTAAGTTAAAACGACCTACGACGATTTAGGGTTTTCACCACATAATCGGAACGTCCTACACGTAATTGAGCCTGGTAGCTACGCAAGATGATCATAAACCAGCCCTAGACAAGGCCTAAAAACCAACACGGAGTTGATTCCCGGAACATGTTCTCTAGGGCTAGCAAACTACACCCTACGTACCACTGGATCCTTCAACCCATTTGCAAGGCCTAACTATGTAGATATTAAACTAATCCTTGAAGAACAAGGAGCAATTGTAACGGATCGGATCTACTAAATAATGACTAAGCAAGGTGCCACCCTTGCACCCCAGATCGGCGCAAGGGTGGCTAGATGTCTAGGGATAGCGTGGATGAAAGCATGTATAAAGGTGAAACAATGCTAACCCTAACACATCTACGATAACTACGTTGCTCGCCATCAACAAGGCTTCAGCACGAGCAACGCATGAACAACGAATAAACTTGATACTGCCTAGATCGCGAGATGCGATCTAGGCAGCATGATGCTTACCCGGAAGAAACCCTCGAAACAAGGGGTAACGATGCGCCTAGATTGGTTTGTTGTGAACGTGATTGTCCTCTTTTCCAATAACCCTAGATACATATTTATAGTCCGTAGACTCTCTAACGTGGGAATAATCCCAACCGTGCACGAGCTAAACTCCTTTAATCCTAACCGACACGTATCCTACTATATTTACAGATACACGGGCAAACTAGCCCAAACTTCTTGTACAAGGCCGATTCATGTATATTTTCCGTGTATATTCTCCAAGCCCATCTTACTCACGGCCCACCTCTGATCCGGTTAAATTCTGGTGATAACACCAATTTATTAGGGATAGGTCTATATTATTTTATGAAGACATGACAAGTATTTAGTTGCTACTATGGATCTATGAATGCAAAAAGGGTAACAAGACCATATACCATAATCTAAGGTTTAGGTTTTAGGGGTAATTAGGGTTCACAAATAAATTAAAGGAACTAGGGTTCCTAAATGAATTTAGGGTTTTAGGGTTCCACATAAAATGACAAGGTTGTGATTTCATCCAATAGGGAATTAGGATTTTCATATGATTAAACATAACCATAAAGAAACATTTGTTGTATTATATGAAATTTTAATACAAGTAATACCTACTATTTTCTTGATGTGAAAAATAGAAACAAGAAAATTATATTTTTTAGTATTTAGATCTTAATAGTTTAAGATTTAAAATTGGTCTTCTAAAATTTAGAGGATCATTCATATTATTGTTCTTTTAATTTTAAAATATTTGTATTTCTATAATTTTTATTTATAGATGTCATTTTCTGATATTCACTTCTATTTATTGTTTTCTTTTTATTTACTTAAATGTTTAAAAGGTTTTTTTTCCTAAAAAGAATAGACCCAATGGTAAATTGGGCTGGCCCAATGGCCCAATGGTAAATTGGGCTGGCCCAATGGCCCAATGGCCCAACCAACAGTGGCCCATCCAGTCCCGACCGAGTTGGTCTGGTTGGGTCGGGCGAACCCCAACCCCGACCCAGCCCCTCACTCTCTCGTCGATCACCTCCTCTCTCTCGTTCCCCTCTGTTTTCTCCCACACCTCTGCCCAGGCGACCATGAATCCGCCGCGCTGCCGCTATCTCCTCGCTGCCTCCGGCACACTCCGACGCCGTCGTTAGCCGGATCTGCTCCGCCTCCTCATGCTCTACGAATCCCTCTCCTTGATTTGATTCCCATGGCCCCAGTTGCTCGCCCACGACCCCGGAAACCCTAATGGTCACCGGCGGTTCTTCCGTCACCTGCTGCTGCTTCGGCCATCGCCGGCCGCCTGAGAGCGTGGGCTCCGCCACCGACTCCTATAACGGATCTCCGCAATAGCACCATCCTCCAGCACCTGAGCGCGGACGTCCGCAGAACCTGAGCCGTAGGGCTCGTGCTTGCGGTGCGGCTCCTGTGCCTGCGTCCCCGGCTGCTTCCTGTCCTCTCTGGAACCGGCGAGGCGGGCTCTGAACTGCCACGACGTGCTCTACCTGGCGCCGGCGGACGGCAGTGTCTGCAACCCCAACGCCCACCATTTACTGGTCGGTTGCTTTGGTGGTGGATTAGTGGCGGTGTGGAGGAGATGACATGGGATGGTGGTGTGGTGCGGCGGTGACTACTTCATCCTCGACGCCGGCCGGATGGCATTGATACGCGTACAACACGCGTCCGTTGGGAACCCCAAGAGGAAGGTGTGATGCTTACAGCGGCAAGTTTTCCCTCAGTATGAAACCAATGTTTATCGAACCAGTAGGAGCCAAGAAGCACGTTGAAGGTTGATGGCGGCGAGATGTAGTGCAGCGCAACACCAGGGATTCCGGCGCCAACGTGGAACCTGCACAACACAAACCAAGTACTTTGCCCCAACGAAACAGTGAGGTTGTCAATCTCACCGGCTTGCTGTAACAAAGGATTAGATGTATAGTGTGGATGATGATTGTTTGCAGAGAACAGTAGAACAGTTGCAGTAGATTGTATTTCAGTATAGAGAATTGGATCGGGGTCCACAGTTCACTAGTGGTGTCTCTCCCATAAGATAAATAGCATGTTGGGTGAACAAATTACAGTTGGGCAATTGACAAATAGAGAGGGCATGACGATGCACATACATGATATGATGAGTATTGTGAGATTTAATTGGGCATTACGACAAAGTATATAGACCGCTATCTAGCATGCATCTATGCCTAAAAAGTCCACCTTCAGGTTATCATCCGAACCCCTTCCAGTATTAAGTTGAAAACAACAGACAATTGCATTAAGTATGGTGCGTAATGTAATCAATAACTACATCCTCGGACATAGCATCAATGTTTTATCCCTAGTGGCAACAGTACATCCATAACCTTAGAGGTTTCTGTCACTCCCCTAGATTCACGGAGACATGAACCCACTATCGAGCATAAATACCCCCTCTTGGAGTTACTAGCAAAAACTTGGCCAGAGCCTCTACTAATAACGGAGAGCATGCAAGATCATAAACAACACATAGATATAAATTGATAATCAACATAACATAGTATTCTCTATCCATCGGATCCCAACAAACACAACATATAGCATTACAGATAGATGATCTTGATCATGTTCGGCAGCTCACAAGATCCGACAATGAAGCACATAAGGAGAAGACAACCATCTAGCTACTGCTATGGACCCATAGTCCAGGGGTGAACTACTCACTCATCGCTCCGGAGGCGACCATGGCGGCGTAGAGTCCTCCGGGAGATGATTCCCCTCTCCGGCAGGGTGCCGGAGGTGATCTCCTGAATCCCCCGAGATGGGATTGGCGGCGGCGGCGTCTCTGGAAGGTTTTCTGTCTTGGCCGCGCCGCCCTACCTCCTGGCCACCTCGTGGCCCCACTTCGTTGACTCTTCGGTCTTCTGGAAGCTTCGTGTGAAAATAGGCCCCTGGGCGTTGATTTCGTCCAATTCCGAGAATATTTCCTTACTAGGATTTCTGAAACCAAAAATAGCAGAAAACAAAGAATCGGCTCTTCGGCATCTTGTTAATAGGTTAGTTCCAGAAAGTGCATAAATATGATGTAAAGTATGCATAAAACATGTAGATATCATCAATAATGTGGCATGGAACATAAGAAATTATCGATACGTCGGAGACGTATCAGCATCCCCAAGCTTAGTTTCTGCTCGTCTCGAGCAGGTAAACGATAACAAAGATAATTTCTGGAGTGACATGCCATCATAACCTTGATCATACTATTGTAAAGCATATGAGCTGAGATCAAATCATTCAAAGAAAGTATCTATATTGATATAAGAGATGATAATGCAAGAGTTAGACAAGCTAGAAGTTTTCATGAACTATTGCTTTAAAGACATGCAACCGTACAAAGTTCATTAATGATGTATTAAGTATTCAGCATAGAAGTTCTATCCTTCATTCCAAGCATCAAGTAAATTTTCACAACATAAGAAGGATTCAGTCAAGTAAACATAAACATGAACGTCATGAATCAACTGTTTCGAAGTCTACTCAACCGGTTTGCGCAAGCATTTGGTATTAGCACCAGGATGTTATGGCATAAAGAACGTTAATGGGGGTTTGGAAGGCCAAATGGAAGAAAGGCTTGCAAAGCTGTAAATGACCATTAGACAAGAGGAAGCCTTATGATCGAAGCTATGCAAGGAGTAGTGATTGCCATGCAACGGATGCACATAGAGCTATATGTGTATGAAAGCTCTCCAATGGAACTAGTGGGGGTGCATCCAACTTGGTTGCTCACGAAGACCTAGAGCACTTTTGAGGAGGCTCATCATTGGAATATACAACCCAAGTTCTATAGTGTAAATTCCCCACATAGTTATATTAGTAAAACATGAAAACTCTCTCATATGAATGTAGGTGCTAAACATGAGCACAAATGATGACTATGAATAATGCGGGTGCTAAAACATGAGCACAAGTGTGGATAAAAGATAGTAATGCTGCCCCTTTTTCTTTATTCTCTCTTTTCCTTTTTTCTTTTTTTTTCTTTTTTTTCTTTCTTTTCATTTTTTTTCTTTCTTCTTTTTTTTTCTTTTTGATGGCCTCCAAGGCTCTTTTCATTTTTAGGGGCAACATCCTAATTATGACAACACACTTTTTGGTACAAATAACTCATAATGAATGAAACATGATGTATGAAACGGTATGCCTCTGCCAGTGTAGCAGGATGTGCAATGATCTAGCGTAACATGGGTAAACCACACATCAGCTGTATATGATCATGCAAAGCAATATATAAATAATAAATGACAATATGGCATGTAATGTAAAATGGATGTTGCATGGCAATATATCTCGGAACAGCTATGGAAATGCTGTGGTAGGTAGGTATGGTGGCTGTTTTGAGGAGATGTATGGGCTTATGTGTAGGAGAACAAGAGAAAGTTCTCCCACGGGTTTGGATGTACCGGCGAAGTATGCACAATTCTCAATGTGAGCAAAAGGCAATGCACAGTACCGAAGAGGCTAGCAAATTTGGATGGTGGAAGTGCCAAAAACCGTAGCTTAACATTAGTCAAAAAGAACTCACAAGCTTATTGCAAACAACTAGCAGGTTCATCATTAAGAGCATGATTAAAATTTACTCCAAGGAGGGCCGTTCACGGTGGCACAAGTACCCCGCTAGCTCCCTCGACCTTCAGCACAACTTAGTTATTACGATGAACTCTCAGGCATGGAAAGCTATCAAGTCCAACTACGCCTTCAACTATTTAAACAGAATTTGTAGTACGGCACAAGCTTAAAGACAACAATCCACTACTAATTTTAGCTTATTTATCCAGCAAGCCTTACCATCTAAATACCTCAAAACATTTGCAAAGAATCAAGTTATCAAAGCTCAATGTTCTACAAGTATTTTATTATACACTACCACATGTAACATTTCCCGTTTCCAACCATACAACAATTTAACGAAGAAGAAACTTTCGCCATGAATATTATGAGTAAAGCCTAAGGACATACTTGTCCATATGCAACAGCGGAGCGTGTCTCTCTCCCACACAATCATTTATTCAAACAAAAACAAAAACAAACAGACGCTCCAAGTAAAGTACATAGGATGTGACCGAATAAAAATATAGTTTCAAGAGAAGGAACCTGATAATTTGTCGATGAAGAAGGGGATGCCTTGGGCATCCCCAAGCTTAGATGCTTGAGTCTTCTTGAAATATGCAGGGATGAACCACCGGGGCATCCCCAAGCTTAGAGTTTTCACTCTTCTTGATCATATTGTATCATCCTCCTCTCTTTACCCTTGAAAACTTCCTCGACACCAAACTCGAAACAAACTCATTAGAGGGTTAGTGCATAATCAAAAACTCACATGTTCAGAGGTGACACAATCATTCTTAACACTTCTGGACATTGCCTAAAGCTACTGAAATTTAATGGAACAAAGAAATCCATCCCACATAGCAAAAGTGGCAATGCGAAATAAAAGGCAGAATCTGTCAAAACAGAATAGTCCATAAAGACGAATTTTATTGAGGCACCAGGCTTTCTCAAATGAAAATGCTAAAATTGAATGAAAGTTGCGTACATATCTGAGGATCACTCACGTAAATTGGCATAATTTTCTGAGTTACCTACAGAGAATTGTGCCCAGATTCGTGACAGCAAAGAAATCTGTTTCTGCGCAGTAATCCAAATCTAGTATGAACCTTACTATCAAAGACTTTACTTGGCACAATAATGCAATAAAATAAGATAAGGAGAGGTTGCTACAGTAGTAACAACTTCCAAGACACAAATAAAAAATAAAAGTACTGTAGCAAAATAAACACATGGGTTATCTCCCAAGAAGTTCTTTCTTTATAGCCATTAAGATGGGCTCAGCAGTTTTAATGATGCACTCGCAAGAAATAGTATTTGAAGCAAAAGAGAGCATCAAGAGGCAAATTCAAAGCACATTTAAGTCTAACATGCTTCCTATGAAAAGGAATCTTGTAAATAAATAAATTCATGAAGCATAATGCAACAAGCATAGAAAGATAAAACAAGTGCAGCTTCAAGATTTTCAGCAAAAAGAGAGGTGTTTTAGCAACATGAAAATTTCTACAACCATATTTTCCTCTCTCATAATAACTTTCAGTAGCATCATGAGCAAACTCAACAATATAACTATCAAATAAAGCATTCTTATCATGAGTCTCACGCATAAAATTATTACTCTCCACATAAGCATAATCATTTTTATTAGTAATAGTGGGAGCAAATTCAACAAAGTAGCTATCATTATTATTCTCATCATCAAATATAGGAGGCATATTGTAATCATAATCAAATTTATCCTCCATAACAGGTGGTACCAAAAGACTACTATCATTATAATCATCATAAATAGAAGGCAAAGTATCATCAAAGTAAATTTTCTCCTCAATGCCCGGGGGACTAAAAAGATCATGCTCATCAAAACCAGCTTCCCCAAGCTTAGAATTTTCCATATCATTAGCAACAATAGTGTTCAAAGCGTTCATACTAACATGTTCCATGGGTTTTTTAATTTTCGGATCAAACCATCCATGTCTTAAATCAGGAAATAGAATAAGAAGCTCATTGTTGTCCATTATGCCTTACTAGTGTAAACAAGAAACAAAAAGATGCAATTGCAGGATCTAAAGGAAATAGCTTCGAGCACAAACACAATGGCGCCAGAAAAGTACTGTTACCTGGAACCGGAGTATGAGTGCCTTTTACCTTTCCTCCCCGGCAACGGCGCCAGAAAAAGAGCTTGATACGCGTACAGCACGCGTCCGTTGGGAACCCCAAGAGGAAGGTGTGATGCGTACAGCGGCAAGTTTTCCCTCAGTATGAAACCAAGGTTTATCGAACCAGTAGGAGCCAAGAAGCACGTTGAAGGTTGATGGCGGCGAGATGTAGTGCGGCGCAACACCAGGGATTCCGGCGCCAACGTGGAACCTGCACAACACAAACCAAGTACTTTGCCCCAACGAAACAGTGAGGTTGTCAATCTCACCGGCTTGCTTTAACAAAGGATTAGATGTATAGTGTGGATGATGATTGTTTGCAGAGAACAGTAGAACAGTTGCAGTAGATTGTATTTCAGTATAGAGAATTGGACCGGGGTCCACAGTTCACTAGTGGTGTCTCTCCCATAAGATAAATAGCATGTTGGGTGAACAAATTACAGTTGGGCAATTGACAAATAGAAAGGGCATGATGATGCACATACATGATATGATGAGTATTGTGAGATTTAATTGGGCATTACGACAAAGTACATAGACCGCTATCCAGCATGCATCTATGCCTAAAAAGTCCACCTTCAGGTTATCATCCGAACCCTTTCCAGTATTAAGTTGAAAACAACAGACAATTGCATTAACTATGGTGCGTAATGTAATCAATAACTACATCCTCGGACATAGCATCAATGTTTTATCCCTAGTGGCAACAGTACATCCATAACCTTAGAGGTTTCTGTCACTCCCCCAGATTCACGAAGACATGAACCCACTATCGAGCATAAATACCCCCTCTTGGAGTTACTAGCAAAAACTTGGCCAGAGCCTCTACTAATAACGGAGAGCATGCAAGATCATAAACAACACATAGATATAAATTGATAATCAACATAACATAGTATTCTCTATCCATCGGATCCCAACAAACACAACATATAGCATTACAGATAGATGATCTTGATCATGTTCGGCAGCTCACAAGATCCGACAATGAAGCACATAAGGAGAAGACAACCATCTAGCTACTGCTATGGACCCATAGTCCAGGGGTGAACTACTCACTCATCACTCCGGAGGCGACCATGGCGGTGTAGAGTCCTCCGGGAGATGATTCCCCTCTCCGGCAGGGTGACGGAGGCGATCTCCTGAATCCCCCGAGATGGGATTGGCGGCGGCGGCGTCTCTGGAAGGTTTTCTGTATCGTGGCTCTCGGTACTGGCGGTTTCGCGACGAAGGCTATTTGTAGGCGGAAGGGCAGGTCAAGGGGCGTCACGAGGGGCCCAGGAGACAGGTCAGTGCGGCCAAGACCTGGGTCGCGCCGCCCTACCTCCTGGCCACCTCGTGGCCCCACTTCGTTGACTCTTCGGTCTTCTGGAAGCTTCATGTGAAAATAGGCCCCTGGGCGTTGATTTCGTCCAATTCCGAGAATATTTCCTTACTAGGATTTCTGAAACCAAAAACAGCAGAAAACAAAGAATCGGCTCTTCGGCATCTTGTTAATAGGTTAGTTCCAGAAAATGCATAAATATGATGTAAAGTATGCATAAAACATGTAGATATCATCAATAATGTGGCATGGAACATAAGAAATTATCGATACGTCGGAGACGTATCAGGCATCTATGACTGCAACCCCGGCGTCGGCCTCTTCCTCTATTTGACTACACTACTGTGAGCTATTCCCCCTCTCTGTATTCTCAATGGCTATGAATTTGTTGATCAAGGACTTGAGTGCTTGGCCTGATTATTGCATATGCTTGGAAGTGCTATTCATGGGCTATATGACTTGTAAATTTATCAGTCAAATACTTATTCTAGTGAACTATATTATTATGCTTAAGAGTGGTTAGCTAATATGTGCTTTGTAAGGCTCCAGTTTGGATGAATTGGTAATCTAGGAGGCCTGTAAAGGTTGCTGGTCTGCTGTTACCATTGCAGCCATAGTTTGGATGGATAACCATCCCTGGTCTTTGCTGAAATGCTATGCCTAGCAAATCTGAATATGGATATTACTATTGGCTGAGACAATTCAGTGATACTCTTGTTTAATTCTTAGTGGCTTATATATGCAAGGAACATGTATTATTGATTTCTCAAGCCGGATTGAATTGTTGGCTGGCTGTTGAACTTATTTGCTTGTTTAATATGACTTGGTTGTGAATATACACTACTTGGTTGGCCGGGAATTCATTTTCTGGAACTCAAGTAATTCCTGGAGCAGGTTGTGTATTACTGGCTGATTAGAGTGATGACTAAATCGAGTGCACAAATGGTACTGGATAGATCCTTGCTTAATAATTATCGTGATGCCTCTAATTGGATGATTAATCATCCAGGCATATGTAGCTGGTTGTAATTCTCTTACTGATTATTAATTGATAAGAATAGATATATTCTTGATTTCTTGGCTCCTTCCTGAGATGCAAAGGCTGATGATTTTGTAGCTTAGTGTTGATGTCTTTTCTTTCTTTACATACGTGCCCATGTGCTATCTCACTGCTATGATTATCCTATAGTGCCACAATTGAGTGAGCACAAGGTGATGACATGTTGGTGTAAGATATAGTGCTGTAGGTGCTTGTGTAGAGTAGAAAATAGGTATTGATCTGGGCTATAGGAACAGATGATGCAAATGTCCATCCCAAGATTCTAATGATGCTTGAGTTGATTTTAATGGACATACCTATGCTTGCTTTAGCCGATGATGCAAAGGCTGAGGCTCAGATTTGTAATAAGAACAGATACTATGGCATAGCTCTTATTTCTCTGTGATGATCAGGCATAGCATATCTATGCAGACTGAGAGAATCACCTCTCACAATTTAAACTAATGATTTATAGTTTGAGATTTGCCAATGTTATTACTTGCAAAATCTTTCCATGTGCCATCTGCTGAGGTTTAATCCACTCTGTGGTACCTCCTGGGAGTGTGCACAGAAGAAATATCCATTTAGCAAGATTGGTGCTGTTGGTAGATTATGTAGAGTGATGTATTAGGCGAAGATCATAACCATGATCAAATGATGTTAAAATTCCCCAAACAAACTCCTATTTGTGCTTGAACTAATCTCCAAGCACATAATGATCCGGAATAGATCCTTATGATCTAAACCAGTGACTGATGGAAACTGATGATTTTATTAAAAAGTTGTTGCTGAATCAACCTGCTAGTGTAGAGTCAGATCTATCCTGCTTCTTGTGGCATGCCTCCACCTCCTAGCTGCTTGGCCTGCTTCCTAAGATCTAGTTGTTGTTTGGCTCTTATTTGTGTGGAACAGGATATGATACTTCCAAGGTGTTCTTGGCGGACATATGATTTGATTCTGGTATTCTTGCTGGTCTAAAGGATTTCTAGATGGTTCCTTGTGGTTTGGCTGATTTGTGAAAATGGTTTGGCTGGCTGCTGCTGATGTGCTTTTATACTGCTGGGAGTTGTCTATGCTGATGACAGCACATAGCACGCAAGTGATGCGTGAGCTGCTTGTGATAGTCCCCACTTAATGGTACAAGTTTCCAAGCTGGTTGCCTTTTACCCTAGTGCAAGGCACGGTTGCTACCTTGCTTATCCACTTGAATAATTCTTGTTAGGTGCAAATTTGGTTTTCTCTTGGTGACAACTAAAGTGTGGTTGCCTATTTGGACTTGGCCGATAGGTTTGGTGCAACTTAAAAGTGTGGCTCTACTTCACAGATCAAATATTACTTAGGCTCTCTTTAATTAGCAACTGTCTTTAATTGATGGCTACATTTTAATCTCTAACCAATGCAGTTTTTTAGCTTTGCTTTATTTGTGTTCTACAGGAAATGGAGACTAAGAAGTGTGAGAAGATATAGATATAGGATTTCTTTTATAATTTTTGTAATCTTCTATTTCTTTTGTATCTTGTAATATTTGAATAATTATTTTACAAAAATTACTTGTGTGGGTTTCCGTGCTTGTAGTATTTCATTCATAATTTATTTCTCCTTTTGAAACTTGTAAATAACTGTATAATTATAAATGTAATAAGGTTTAAAATTCTTTATCCAATTCGATTCTATACTGTGATTATATTTTTGTTTGCAATTCAAATCCTCATTTGAATTTCTATTGTTCATATTCGAATTGAATTTCAATTTGTTCTCCCAAAACAGATAGTTTGCCAAAGGTCATGTCGAAATTTATCGCACTCGCATCGATGATCTAAATCAATTCCACCGACGTAAGAGAAACCTCGATCCCTTTGACAGTTTTAAACAAAAGCGCAAAAATTCCCCGGATTTTCTATGCATGAATGCAATGCACACATCTGTTTCCTCTCTTTTTGTAACCCCCAATCCTGGGATATTACAGTCTCTCCCCCTTAAACTAAACTTCATCCTCGAAGTTTGAACTCTCTCACGTTTCCGGAGTGTGGATCTGACTTATGCAGACTACGACTTCTCTCGAACTCCGTGGTGATCTGTTATCACCAGATTTTGGCCAAATCCGGAGGTGGGCCGTAAAGGAGATGGGCTTGAAGGATTACACGTGGAAGATCTTTGAAGCGGCCTTGCACGGAGAATTTGGGCTAGTTTGCCCGTGTATCTTTAATTATAGTAGATTGTATCGTAGATTAAAAGTTAGATTTGTCTCGTACACGGTGGGGATATTCCCACGTTAGAAAGTCCCCTGGACTATAAATATGTATCTAGGGTTTATGGAATAAACAACAACTCACGTTCAACCCAAAACAAACCAATCTCGGCGCATCGCCAACTCCTTCGTCTCGAGGGTTTCTATCAGGTAAGCGACATGCTGCCTAGATCGCATCTTGCGATCTAGGCAGCACAAGCTCCACGTTGTTCATGCGTTGCTCGTACTGAAGCGTCTTTGATGGCGAGCAACGTAGTTATCATAGATGTGTTAGGGTTAGCATAGCTCTTCGTATAACATGCTTACGTAGTGCAACCCTTGCATATCTAGCCGCCCTCACATCTATCCCAGGTGTGGGGGCGGCACCCCGCTTGATCATTATTTAGTAGATCTGATCCGTTACGATTGCTCCTTGTTCTACAAGGATTAGTTTAATATCTGCAATAGTTAGGCCTTACAAAGGGGGGGAGGATCCAGCGGCACGTAGGGTGGCGTTCGCAAGTCCTAAACAGGATGTTCCGAGGATCAACTTCATGTTGGTTTTTAGGCCTTGTTTAGGATCGGCTTACGATCACCGTGCGTGGCCGCGAGGCCCAACCTGGAGTAGGATGATCCGATTATGCGGTGAAAACCCTAAATCGTCGTAGATCTCATTAACTTTATCTTGATCAAGCAGGATCACCACAGATTCGTGCACCCCGTACGAATCATGGGTGGATCGGCTCTTTGAGCCGATTCACAGGATAACCTGAGAGCCGATCGAGGCTCGTATTTAATGTTTACGTGTATGCCATGCAGGAAACTAAGCGAGGCATCCCCATCACCTTCCTGACCTGGTATAGGTCAGGTGGCACGCCCTTGCACTTCGCATCGCCGCGTGTGACCAGAAGAGCATTGCGGGCCGTCGCTCGGAGGGGTCTCAGCCAGCCGCAGCTCTAGGCTCTTCCCGGCTCTACAGTGTTGACAAGTCGCTGCCCGCCGGTGGGTTTTGGCAGTCAACACATTCTGGCACGCCCGGTGGGACTATCGTCTACATCAACCACATCGCCATCTACATCTGAGATGGCGGACGGCACGCCAGTCACCTACGAGGAGCTGCCTGACGAGCTCAAGAAGAGATATGACGAGATCAAGGTCACCCTCGAAGCCGACCTCATCGGCTCTTTTCAGAGAACCCGTTCCCATGGCATCAGATGGAAGGGATTCTCACCGCAAGGTGCACTCGATGGGATAGACCTCTCTGCCCCGTCGGAGGAACGCACCAGGGGCCTGCGGCAGGAGATCAACTACTTGGTGGCTCACTCGCTACACCGCCACTCTGAAAACTTGGTCAACGTGTTGGAGCGTGTCGCTCTGCGCGTGATCCAGGAGATCATGAGCCACCAGTACTCGCCGTCAGGACCAGCTCTCGGGACGCATCAAGGAGAGTTGCCACTCCAGTCCCGTCCACCGCTGCCGTATGCGTTGGCAGCACCAGCTGAAGTGCCGGCTACACCGGCATTCGTCGTCTACAAGATCGGTGGTGACCCTAGTGACTACCAGTTCTTGGCTGAGGCGCCTAAGGAGATCCCTCAAGGATACGCGTGCACGTATGTGCCAGATTGTGGCAACTGGCCACTCTCAAACCAGGCCACAACATCAGGGACTCCGGCGAAGACAGGAGGAACGTCAGCAACAGAGCTTGAGAAGCAGACGTGGCTAACTAAATACGCCACCCCGACGAAACTCCCGAGCCCAGCTCCTGCAGTTGGCTCAGAGCTGGAAAAGCAAACATGGCTGGCTAAGTACGCCACCCCGGCGAATCTTCAGAGTGCAACTCCTGCAGCCAGCACAGCGGATCAGATCAGTACCATACTGAGAGACCAGTTCGGCATGGTGCCGAAAAGAAGGGCAATCGGCTATTCCAAGCCGTACCCCAACGAGTACGAGATGATCCCGCTGCCACCTAAATATCGGCTCCCTGACTTCTCCAAATTCAGTGGATCAGATGGCTCCAGCTCCATCGAGCACGTCGGCCGATATTTGGCGCAACTAGGACCGGCTTCAGTGTCGGATCAGCTACGCGTGAGGCTCTTTTCACAGTCCCTCACGGGATCGGCTTTTGGATGGTACACCTCTTTGCCAGCAAACTCCATCCGGTCTTGGAAGCAATTGGAAGAACAGTTCCACATGCAATACCATTCAGAAGCTTCCGAGTCCAACATTGCCGATCTAGCACAACTACGTCAGAAGCGCGGAGAAACGGTGACAGAGTATATCCAGCGCTTCAGGAATCTTAGGAACCGATGTTATTCGGTTCGTATAACTGAAAAGGAAGCAGTCGAGTTGGCAGTAGCTGGCCTTGCAACACAGCTCAAGGACATGGCCTCCCAAGCAGGTTATCCCTCGCTGGCGCACATGGTTCAGAAACTATCAGCATATGAACAGCGCCACCCGGACCTGTACCAAGACAAGTTCAAGCGTGCAGTAGTCCTGGTCGATGCAGAGGAAGACGAAGTTCCTGCGGGAGACCAAGAAGTAGCAGTGGCTGAGTGGACTCGGGGAGGAACCCCCGTGTCCTGCAAATGGGTAAAGCCACCAGGGCCGCCCAGGGGATTTGATTTTGACGTAACCAAGACTGAACAAATCTTCGACCTCCTGCTCAAGGAGAAACAGTTGACGATTCCTGAAGGTCTCAAGTTCCCCACGGCGCAAGAGCTGAACGGAAAGCCGTACTGCAAATTCCACAACTCGCTCTCCCATGCCACCAACGACTGCAGGGTGTGGCGTCAGCACATCCAAGCGGCGATAGAGAAGGGGCGTCTAATTTTCAACCAGTACGCCATGAAGGTCGACACCCAACCCTTCCCCGCCGTTAACATGGTGGAAATCACCTACCCTGAGGGTTGCCAGCCAGGTCCCTTGTTCAGCATCAACATGGTAGGACCTGGGAACCACTCTGGCAAAGATGGAGATGAGGGCAGCTGCTCTCATAGCAAGGACACAGAGGAGGCCGCTCCACGCGATCGGCTCCATCATGATGGCAAGCGCTACGTCACAGAGGGAGAAGTGAAGAACATAAGATATCAACGACCCCTCTCTGATCACCTCCTCAACAAATATGTGAGTCAGTACGACCAACGCCGACGGTCCAACTATGATGATGAAGGAGATCGTCTAGCTAGAGAAGCTAGAAGACATCGTCGGCATGATCGCGATGAGGAGGAACACGAGCGCCGTGCCACGGACAGGTCAAGGGAGCAAGATGACAACGCCAGACACTGGGACTGCCCTTTCTTCAGACACTGCTGGGATTCAGGAATGAGCCGATTGCCCACAATCGGCAATTGCCCAGAATGCAACAAGAAGAAAAAGGAGGCAGCCAACGTGTCTGTGTTCGAGCGCTTAGGGCCTCTCCCGCCACAAAGCAAACGCGCTGAGTCACCTCGTTGGGCAGATCTTGAGGATTCCGAAGACGAGGGACTAGAAGAAGAAGAAGACAGGTACCACCGTCCAAGGTGGTGCCCTGACGGACTCAGCCGTTCACAAAAACGCAGGGTTCAGCGGTTGCGCGGCCTGGAGGAAGCCGAAAGGTTATACCTGCATACGCTAAGGAAGGCACGGCCTGATCTGGCTGCAAAGGTTCAGCGAGCCCTGGATGAAGAGGGTCGTCCACGGAGAATGGAGTGGCGTCCCAAGCAAAAGAAAGCCGATGATGAAACATCGGCTGGCACAAACATGGTGCTCGTCTTGCCGACAGAGCTTAGTGCTCCACGAGTCTACGATGCACTCAAGGTGGACGACAGCAGGCGCATCAAGTCAGAGGTTGGGTTGGTTTTATCCAGCCTGACCGAGTAGCAAGATTAAACCAATGAGCAAATCGGGCGAGGCTGATCCTTGTGATCGGCCCCAAAAATTTTATGGAGGGACATTACAAAACCTTCATCGAACAAGCAATGTGGAGGCCGATTCCAGTAATCGGCCAAAATTATCCTCTGCACATATTCTGCTTGTGTTCAGCAACGATCCACTGGGCGGCGGCCACGTCGGCAGATGAAAGTCAGCATGAATCTTTGCGAAGCCGACGTGCAAGTGCAGTGCCCTGACTAACCATGAAAGCCGATATCTGCAGTCATTTGGCAGATTCGGCTCGGGGGGCATATAGTCAGATGAACATGTGCAGATAAACAAACATGCGTGCAGTGAAACATTGGGGGCCGATTAAGAAAAATCGGCCAAATAAAAAAAAAATTTCAGCCGATGCAAGGGCATCGACTTCAGAACTAAGGAACGAAGCCGATACGTGGCCATCGACCCAAGAGCAGGAGGTAGATCCTCTCTTCAAAGACCTCCGGATTCTCTCTTCAGCTGGGCAGTTCGTGACCTGCAAGGCATAAGAAGTAGACTGAAGAAGCTCGGGGGGCAGCTCACCCTGGAGGTTCTCTGCTTTGGGGGGCCGATTTTGTTGAAATCGGCTAACTCTGCATAGGCGGTACATTCGGCCGATCCATCACTGATTCTCGCCTCGACTGAGACTCGGGGGGCAGCTGGCCTGGTGGCTGCTCTGTTTTGGAAAGCCGATTGGAGTTGCATCGACTGGCCCTGCATTGTGACCTCCTCTGAATCGGGATAGGAGGCCGTCGGTTTTTTTTTACAAGTTTGGACTGTCCTGTCGCTGCAAGAGGAGGAAAGGGACTAGATTCTCAAAATAGCCGATGAGTAGTCATCGGCTAAGGGATTGCGAAAAATTGTGGTCATATACCAAATCGCAGCCTAAAATTGAGAAGTTCTTGGCCTACGAGCTAATCAACATGAGAGTCCGGCTTCATGGGCGTCCAAAAGAAAAGAAATCCGATACGTTGCTATCGGTCTTGGCATGACAGGCGGAAGGAATGAAATTGGAGTAATTGAAGGATGAATCAAAAGAACAATTTCATTAATTCAAAGGAGCGGCTTTACAAGAAAGAGCCGATGGCTCTCAAAAGAGGGATCTGGTGCCTAGTGCACTGCTACTACTAGTCCTATTCTACTAGTCGTCGCTGTCCTCGTCATCACCGCCGTCGATGTCGTCGGCGCTGCTCCCAGGGAACTCCTCGTCGCTGCTGCCCTAGCCCGTGGCCGGAGCCTCTTCCTCCTCGTCATCATCATCATCCTCGCTGTCTGCCCAGGAGCGGAAGTGCTTGGTTGGCGGGTACCCGGCGGAAGAGGAAGATTCATCTTCCTCCTCCTCTTCTCCTTCTTCCTCGTCATCTTCGTCCTCGCTGTCCGCCCACATACGCGAGCGTTTCTTCGGCGGGAGCTTGGTGGAGGGGGAGGTCTTGGCCTTCGCTACTTCTCCTTCTTTCTTCTCATTATCGGAAGAGAGGGGGTTCACCCCGGAATGAGGCTTGTCCTCGTTCTTCTTCTTCGGCGAGAATTGGGGGAAGAGGTTTGAGAAGGAGGAGGAAGAGGAAGACATGGCTGAGGGAGAAGAGGGTTTTTTGGGGTGCCGATGGCTGGAACAGAGGAAGGGGATGAAGGAAGCTAATCGATCGGCACAGTTAAATAATGAGGAGCCTGGTGGAAATTTAATGTCATTACAGTTTCCAAGGAGATGACGCCAGAGCTATCGAATTTTGCAGAGAAGCTGAGAAGACAGGGCATAATGATAACGGATACTGCAACAGCTCTGCTCTGCCACGACATGACCCGACAAAGGAAAGCATAATGATTTTGGAAATGTTATTTCCAAAACCAGGGGGGCATGTGTTATCACCAGATTTTGGCCAAATCCGGAGGTGGGCCGTAAAGGAGATGGGCTTGAAGGATTACACGTGGAAGATCTTTGAAGCGGCCTTGCACGGAGAATTTGGGCTAGTTTGCCCGTGTATCTTTAATTATAGTAGATTGTATCGTAGATTAAAAGTTAGATTTGTCTCGTACACGGTGGGGATATTCCCACGTTAGAAAGTCCCCTGGACTATAAATATGTATCTAGGGTTTATGGAATAAACAACAACTCACGTTCAACCCAAAACAAACCAATCTCGGCGCATCGCCAACTCCTTCGTCTCGAGGGTTTCTATCAGGTAAGCGACATGCTGCCTAGATCGCATCTTGCGATCTAGGCAGCACAAGCTCCACGTTGTTCATGCGTTGCTCGTACTGAAGCGTCTTTGATGGCGAGCAACGTAGTTATCATAGATGTGTTAGGGTTAGCATAGCTCTTCGTATAACATGCTTACGTAGTGCAACCCTTGCATATCTAGCCGCCCTCACATCTATCCCAGGTGTGGGGGCGGCACCCCGCTTGATCATTATTTAGTAGATCTGATCCGTTACGATTGCTCCTTGTTCTACAAGGATTAGTTTAATATCTGCAATAGTTAGGCCTTACAAAGGGGGGGAGGATCCAGCGGCACGTAGGGTGGCGTTCGCAAGTCCTAAACAGGATGTTCCGAGGATCAACTTCATGTTGGTTTTTAGGCCTTGTTTAGGATCGGCTTACGATCACCGTGCGTGGCCGCGAGGCCCAACCTGGAGTAGGATGATCCGATTATGCGGTGAAAACCCTAAATCGTCGTAGATCTCATTAACTTTATCTTGATCAAGCAGGATCACCACAGATTCGTGCACCCCGTACGAATCATGGGTGGATCGGCTCTTTGAGCCGATTCACAGGATAACCTGAGAGCCGATCGAGGCTCATATTTAATGTTTACGTGTATGCCATGCAGGAAACTAAGCGAGGCATCCCCATCACCTTCCTGACCAGGTATAGGTCAGGTGGCACGCCCTTGCACTTCGCATCGCCGCGTGTGACCAGAAGAGCATTGCGGGCCGTCGCTCGGAGGGGTCTCAGCCAGCCGCAGCTCTAGGCTCTTCCCGGCTCTACAGTGTTGACAAGTCGCTGCCCGCCGGTGGGTTTTGGCAGTCAACATGATCTCACTAGATATAATTGAATATATCCCTTGTCCAGATTCTTCCTGGAATCCATTAGGTTTTGTCTTACTTGAGCTTTCATACTTCTGAGTAAATATTACTCACTTTCTCAAGTTATAGTCCACTTCTTACTTCCTCGAGGTATAAACCTCGGCTTCTGGTCTGACATCCTTCTGAAAGTAGTGTTCGATGATCTTATAAAAATAAGATCGAACTTTCTCTCAGTTCAGACCTTCATCAACTATCTTGCTCAAAGTATTGATTCATATTGGATCCAACTGATCCCTCACTCTCCCCCTTAGGGATGTCCTAATGGTTGCTAAGTTCATCTTCCCCAACCAACTAGCTCCTCGGTTAGGCTATATGTCTTTTTCTTGGCTTTCTATTGTACTTTTCTAGGGTATCCTATTTGGATTGATTGTGTACCCACATGGTTGTGAATACCAGTACGATATGTTAGTTGGTTATGCAACTATGGTTATTCCAACTTTACACAGGACAAGTGTGTTGCCCATGAAAGCTTGAGCAATTTAAAGATATTATTCTGCAACTATTATTGTGCTAAATAAAGAAGTTGTTTCAACATACTGATTGGGTCAGAACAAGTATGGTCAAAGTCCTATGCATCCGTCCTGGTGCTCCATCCACTTCCTTGTTCGAACTTCTTAGATGATGAGCTCCCCCGGTGATTTGAAAATTGGTTTATTGCTTCATTTGATCTTCGTACCAGATATGGATCCGGGCATTCTGATTTCATATGACCTAGTTGTCCACATCCAAAACAGGTAATATCCTGTTGCATGCAATCCTTGGCATAGTGACCTTTTCTTGCACAGTTATGGCATCGAACTTGACTATAAAACGATTTGATTGTCTCATCTCTAGTTTGGAAATTCATCTCTGACTGAGTTTGTTGTATCTGAATTGGTTGTGGTTCCAACCTGGCCTTCCATTTTCTTTCATTCTGCACTTCTTCATAATCATTCTCCAAAGTAATTGCAGTATCCACTAGCTCGTGGAACCTTGTGCATTTGGTTAGATTCAACTGCATTTTCAGGAATGGATTCATCCCTTTTAAGAACCTTTTTATCCTTTTCTCCTCTGTGTTCACATCCTCTGCTGCATAACGTGATAAACGATCAAACTCTACTAGATATTTCCATACCGACAAGTCATTCTGCTTCAAGGTCTCGAACTCTCTTCTCTTTATTTCCATGATACTTTCAGGAACCTGGGGTTCTCGGAACTTCTTCTTAAACTCGTCCCACGTGAAAACATGTCCCGAAGGTTGAATTAGAATCATGTTATCCCACCATGACGCTGCTAGTCCTGATAGTAGATAGGTGGCATATCTAACCTTCTCTTCATCATTACACCGAACTGTCTTTAATTTCCGCTCAGTGTCCCTCAACCAATCATCCGCATCCATAGGTTCTGGTGCGGTAGCAGAAGTCAGTGGATTGGTTGGTAGGAATTCCGTAAGACTCACTCCTTTTGGCCCTCCATTTCTGATACCTCCATTATTCTCACGTATCAAACGACTGAAAAACTCATTTTGTTGTGCTAAGTTTGCTGCTCTATCCTCAGCCATCCTTTCCATGTGCTCAAAGAATTCTTGCCCAAGCAGGACAGGGGTTGATGTTGACGATCTAGTGGCGGAGAATGCCTCTTCCATCCGCTTAGCTTCTCTTTCCTGACCTTCTTTTGCCTCCCTCTCTTCATGAGTCGTTACTATTTCCTCAGTTGGTTGGTAACTCGTCTCTCCCTCACGCGATCCCATTTACCCTTTAGACCTGTAACATCAAGAAAGAACTCAATGATGCAACATGCATTTGCACACCAAGGTCAAACTTCATGCACAGATCTAGTCAATCAATGAAAATCCAATAAAATCCAAGAAGATTCAGCTTTGTGCTTATAATACACATCATCATAGGCCTGAATAAAATAGTTGAGTAAGACATCTCTAAACATCAGGCTCTGATGTGTAGTATATAACACCACATATGATAGGTTTAAATCGTGATACTTAGCACGAATATATGGGATTCTACTATTTGTCTCACCCTTTACCTTAATTGCACATTTGCAATAAGATAAACTTGAAACAAAATGGTCTAGGATAGTTAAGGTTAACCTAATTTTCTTTGGAAGTATTAATTTAGCTTCCCTTTTTGTTGAGGAATACCTCACATGATATCTTTAGGTTCCAACATCGTCACTCTAAACACATAACTATGGAAATATAACTCTTATACTTCCATGTGTTCTTACCATGTAACTAGGGTTGTGATGTACTTGACACAGTTCCCATGGTTTTGGAACCCAAATCTTGCTCTATTGTTGAAGACCTGACTTATTATTATACTTCTCCTAAATATTTATGATGCTCTAGTTCATCACATAATGATTCTCAGGTGAATCATATATGATTACTATCACTACTATGTAAGTAGACATATTTTATTTCTGTCACTCCTCCTTACATTCCATGATTGACTTACCATGGTCCATACTACTTTATATAACTCATATTTTTCACTTACTATCAATTGTTTCACAAGTCTGGATAATTTTATTTAATTATAACATGTGTTGGTACACATCTTCCAATAGGATATCTTCCTTTTGGTTGTATCCTTTCTTTGGACTACCATGTATTGTATACCAACTGCGATCTACTCATCTATTGTTTTAAGGACTTATTGATGTTCTACATGTTTAGGATTAGCTAACTAACTTAGGGAAGAAATGTTGACTTAAGTGTGTCAGGATTATTCTCAAGTGAATATCCATCTCAAGTCATAAGAAGTATTTGGTTTACCTAGGACAACTTCCTATAGACACTACCAATCCTATAGGTCTCCTTTAAAGGGTTTTAATCCTAGGGTCAAAGCATTTGCTCTGATACCAACTGTGGTGACCCAGCATATCACTGCATGGTGTAGTATGCAAGTCTGATATAATACCAATGAAACACCGTTCCACTCGTATTATATCGCTCAGAGTGGTACAACAGAAACATATGCGGGTCCAAGGCATGTCTATAGAATTACAACACAGACTCTTTACAAAAGATCCACACAGCCTCCTACTTTACAATGAGGTAAAACTGCAAATAAACTCCAAAAGAACGACTCGTGATCTAATCTTATCACGGACTCTATTTATAGAGTATTTGACTAGCTAAAGAGGCTATGACTAGATTCTAGCTAAATAGGAGCTAGGTTTAGGAAGCTAGTTCCCTTCTACTACTTAATTTAGGTTTTCTCCATGGTAGTTGTGGTGTTTGACTCTTCCGGCAGGTTCCTGTCCCCTTGAAGTATTTGTAGACTCCTCGGTCTTCGAGTTGCACGGTAGATCCTCCATCGATGCCTCCATATCTAAGCAGGGGATTTAAGGGTGGGATGAGTACGAGCGTACTCAACAAGTTCATTATAGGAAAGAGGTGTTTAATGCACTAGCTACGGCATTAGACCAGAAAGTCTAATACCAATGCAGGTTTTCATAACCATTTCTTCAAAAGGTTGCTTTTATTCAGAAGAACTATGTCCGCCAGCCTTCACCGGTTTACTAGAACTTCATGGAGTTCCTTTCCGGCAGCATTCGCAGTTCCAAAACCCGGAACAGGGAGTGACAGGTCACGATTCATTACACCCTGCAGAGGTGTGTTGCTTTACCCATAAGAGATCTTAACCTTGGTGCCAACCGAGTCTATAGTTCTTGTCCACACTTCCTTTGGTGTGAGGTCCGGTATAAGGTCATAGCCAATCATATTCCTCCGCTACCTCATACACCCACCCGTTGTTGCAAACTCCGACCCTGGGTCCTCGCCGGTGCTCTTATACCACTTAAGGATGGCCCCCGACCACGACAACAGTTCATGTCTCTACCATGAACTCCTACGCCGGCAGCTGCAACCCATCATAGACCGCAATAACCGTGGGGACTTCATCGGGACCCCCACCCTACCACTTGTCCTCTCTTGGATCAAGGGTACCACTTGTCCTCTCTTGGATCAAGGGTCTACGGTAAAGCGCATCCGTTGATGTACAAGAGGTGGAAATACAATTGACTATTCCGTCCCACTCCAGATCTTATGGTTAACATGGGTATTACGGCACAAGAATCAATGGACGACATTTGTTGTTTAATCCTAGATGGATATAAACCCTTGCAATGGAACCTCCACCATATCAACACAATCCATGGTTCCATTGCCCACCACATAGTCATATTCATAGTTATGAAAATAGTGGTTTTGGTTTTTATGCAATAGTGATAATCATAGTACTTTGCAAGTAATTTGATAAAGATACTCAAATGACATGAGCAAGTGATGAACTTGCCTTTCTTGACTGCAAGATTATGCAGACAAGGTCTTCGATACGCAATAACTCCAAATTCTGAAATAGCATCATCGTCCGGTAAGGACGATGTTTAAAAGATTGGCAAGGATGCAGTAATGCATAAGTATGAGATGCAATCGCTCTAAGCGTGACCTAACCCCAATGATTTAGGATTAGTGAGTTGAAATGATTTGTTTAGGGTGTGTTGCACTTTTTAGAGTGGTTCCACAAACAAGGTTCTTATTAGAGTTTTGGTTGTCTTAGAATCATAAACAGGTGGTAAAATGCATAGTAACAATCGTACATGTAACACCCCAACTTTTGCAAACATGTTTAATTATCCAAAGTGCAAAAATTAGGGGGAACAAAAACTTTTTCTATAGACTAAATTGGATGAATTGCCTTGATCTGCTTGTCTTAACTAAATTGTTTTGATCTGTTGGTAGTTGTATCGTCTTGTTCTATTTGTTAAGTTTTGTCTTGAGCTACCTCAAAGAACAACACCTCTAGTGGTAAAATCATCCTTGAATTCAAAACATGGGATCATCTACCCCTTAATGCATCCTTCTCTCTTACCCTAGTCAAAAACCCTAAGGCATCATAAATTTGGCTAAGTCCCAAAATCTGTTTAAGGTTCCATTTTGGAGCCCCTGGATTAAGCTACCCCTTGCCATCTATGGCAATGCACTTGGTCCTAGACCTACCTTATCATGAGCACTCCCCAACCATGTCCTTGCCTTGAACCAAATCTTTCTTATACCCACTTATCTTTAATGATTTTGAAGCCAAGTCAATACGATATTTTGGCAGGCTTAAACTGTTCCAACTTTGGCAGTTGTTTCTTAAACACCCACAACTGTTATTGGTGATCTCAATGCATGGATCTCATCTATGCAACACCCTCTCCAACTTCCACGTCGTGCATGTCCCATGCAACCTTTGAAATTCTTACATTCACTTGACCTTCTCTACCCTATCTAGTGTTACACCACTAGATCCCATTTTCAACTTCCATACCTTGTATTCTTTTAATTGATGTCCTAATCTTCAACACCTAGGTGTGAAAATGATATCCACACTAGGAGATCATCACATACCCTTGAGTTCTTACTCTCCTAAAAATTTATTTACTTTCTTCCTCCCACAATCCCTAAAACCCTAATGCTTTCCTCTCTAGTTTCCTCACAAAACTATTTCTAGTTTTATCAAGCCTTTTCAAATAATTTTCTCAAATAAAATAGGGAATGAGAGTGGATTTTAAAATCACCTTATTTCCATCCAAAAATAAATTATGTATAATTATTCTCTTGTTTTATTTTGTTTTCACCAATATGCATGTTAATGGTTTACATGCCTTTTTCTTGCACTTTGTGTTGCCAAATAAAATTTTGAGAATAATCTAGTTAGAATATTCTATTCCTTTGAGACCTATTTTATTCAAATATTCATCTATACCTCTCCCAAAGAAATTCCAAGGCAAGTTCCAAATAAACCCTACCCCAAAAATTTAGCCATCTCTCATATAATTTTGAAGACCATTCCTCAACCACATCTCACTCACCTATTCTTTATCATCATCATCTAGCCTACATGATTCATTTGGACAATGAACTAGCACTCCTTGCATGGCTAAGAATGGAATCGGCTATGCCATGAAAAGGGCATGCATATGTGCCTCCCCCTTCTTTTTTTCTCTTGGGTCATCACCACACCCTTCACCAAACTACTCCAGCACCTCTCTCTCAATCTCTGGCCGACCTCCACTATAGCTACAACACCCACCCTCTCTTGTTTGACTTGGGAAAAAGAAGAAAGAAAGGGGCACATGTTGTCTCGGGCAAGATCTTGGAGATCTTTTGCTGCAGCCATTCCCATCTCTTCACCTAGTACCTGCATGGTCTACACAAACCCCCACTACCCCTAGACACGACAGGAGCAACCCTAGCTAACCCTAGCTTCCCCCTCTCTTCTCTTTCTTCTCGGTGACCACCCAATTTCGGGCAGAACAGAAGCTGGCACCCCAGGACCCGAGGCTGTGCCATGAAGTCACCCTGGCATCCCACTACCCAATGGGCATGGTCCCGAGGCAAGCCCAGACCCGCAGCCTCCAGCCCAAGCTTGCCATAAACGTGGTCACCCCGGCCATGAGTGGCATTGGCGTTCCCAACCACCCTCCCCTCTCATTGCTTTCCCTTTTGCACAGCCTTGCAAGGCACGGCATGTTGACCAATGCGGGCACCCTAGATCCCTCCCTAGCTAACTCTCCATCAAGACATAGCCATCGAACACCTTGGGGCTCGCCCTATCATCATCACGATTTGGGAGACTCCGTCCACCTTTCTTCTCGTTCTCAGCAGCCCTAGATCCGCCCTTGGATGCTCTGCAAGATGCCCTCAACCAGCTGCTCAAACCCCACGCCCCCAATCCGTGCACCATGCCCACCGTGAGCCCGTGCCCGGCTATAAAAAGGAACCCGTTGTCCTCCGCTCATCACTTCGCCTCCTCCCACCTCACAGCACCTCCCTTCCCACCCCAGAACACCCGAAGCCAGCACCCAGGGCGCCCCCTTGCTGCAGCACACCGGCATGGTTACCACTGCCGTCGTCACCGTCAAGGAGACGGGCAAAGTGGATGTCGCCCCCGTCATTCTCGTCGCTCCTTTTCTGTTTCAACCTCTTCCCCTACCTCTTCTGGCCCTAAACCTTCCCTCCGTTGCCCTCCAGGTCCACCGGGAGCCGCCGCCATCCTCACTTGGCCGGGAACGCCGACGGAGGAGGAACGAGCGGGAGTAGCCGCTGTTGGAGAGGAGGAGAACGCCTCTAGACGCGCTCTGGACGGCCCCGACGCGCCACCACTCCGCCCGGCCCTCTCCGTCGCTCGGCCGCCGCTGGTACGTCTCCAGCCGCCGCCGTTTCCCTCACAGAAGCAGCTTCGCTGCGTGCGTGGTCGAGGAAGGAGACGGGTTCCGTCTCGTGCGTGCGCGGCGTGGCCTGCATGGCCACGTCAGCCATGCAGCGGCCTGGCCCGCCTGGGCCCTCTTTCCCCCTTTTTCTTTTATTTTCCCCACACCACCTGGTTTTCCTCCGGGCCAGCCCACTTCGCACCCCCGCGTGGCCCAGAGAACTCCCGCCCGTTTTAAAATGTTTGAAAATTTGAGATTTGCTGTTAAATTGTGATAGGAACCAGTGGCACTGTTTTGGGAATATCTCGAGTTTTACTAACCCAAATCGAGTGAAACCAAGTGCAATAGTTGAGAAATTTCTATACCTTTCCAATGCCACTGGTCCCATATTTTTAGGATTTTTTTACGATTTTTAGTACATTAAACATGATCCCTGCATCCTGTTTAGTGTTTATAATTTTAAAAATTGTAGGATTAATATTTTTGGGTGAATCCAATTGCGTTAGTCTTGTATTAGTACTGTAAATCTAGGAAAAATATTTTTAGTCTCTGTGCATGCATATTTGTTACTGTTAGTAATGTGTATGTGTGACATGAATTGTTGAAGCAAAACTTTCTGGTTTATTTAAAAACTTTAACCAGCTCTTTGTATTAAAATTGGTCAACCAATGTTCTATTCTTGTAAAACAAAACCTCTGCAACTTAACCTTAGTTCTATGGTTTGGCTTAAGTTTTCAAATGGTGTGGCATGCCATTTACTTCCTATTCTTGTGTAGTGTTATGTAAGCTCTATAAAATAGAGATATTGACTTCCCGTTTTTCCATAAATGTTTCAAAATATAATATGAATGTTTGTGATTCCAAACTAATGAACTTGTCCTCTTTATGAAGTTATCTACCATGGGATACTTAGTTGTGCCATGGTGATACCGAGAGAGGCAATTGCTAAGTAGTGACACTCCCATACCTTTATTTAGGTAAATAAAATGGGTTTTCTTTTAGTTGCTTTGTAGTATCTATAAGTCCTTAATATGTTAGCCTTAGTAGAGTGGTTAGTTTTTGATTGTTGATTGTTGCATGCTTGTTATGATTGGTGCAATGTGTTGACTGTGTTCTTTTTATATTTTCCGGCGATAGATGCGAACAATTCCGGAGAAGAAGAGGAAGTGGAATCGGATGAGGATATTATTTATATTGTTGGAATTCTTATTGGATGGAGTTGAAGAAGTCCAGGGACAAACAAGCCAACCAAGGCAAGCCATCTTTTGATCTCTTGTTGTTTATCCTTCTTGTTGTGTTCATCGTTCCCTTATATACTTGGCTCCTTGTACCTTGTGTTATGTTTGGTCCCCTACACGATGCATACTTACTCTTAAGTATGTGAACCCCTTGTTGATGTGATGCATGCTTACCCTAAGCATGTATTCCCCTTGACCACTTTTTTTTATCATCTTCTTAGTGGTATGATGATTAACGTCATGACCCTTGATGAATTATCTTATTTATGTTGTCCCTATACATGCTTACCCTAAGCATGTATGAACTCCTTGACACCTCAATTATCATCCCGTTAGTGGTATGATGGTTAGCATCATGTCATTGTGACTCTTAGTTCCTTCATAAAACTATAGGTTGGGAACCCCCTTGGAAAAATACCTTGTTGAAAAGAATTTTTGAAAACCTTGGGTGAGTTGGACTTACCCAAGTGTGTGTTTATGAAAGGAAAGGATCTTGGCAAAGATGGTTGGAAAGAAAATCTTGTTTTCAAAAACTTTGGCGTCTAAGTATTCACCCGTGACAATTAACCCGCGCAACCACATTACCCTGGAGTGGGACGGGGCTTAGCTCGTAGTTTGTTCTTCTTAACATGGGACACCGCACAACTATATAAGGGTAAGGTTACCCCTGAATCCGGATTGTCGTTGGTGGAGACAATAGTATAACGGGAGGCCTTCGGGGCTGACCCGTCCGGAAGACACTATGGGTCTCCTGGCTTGGCGGTGGAGCCACGCTCAAAGTGAGGTGAGCTGCCACGGTGCTGGGGAGGTACATACTCCATAGGGTAGGATCCCGTGCTAAGACGAATAGGCGAAAGGCTATGTCCGAGTTTTTGTCATGGCATAGTTGATATGCGGGGATGATGCCCACATGATGAACTCGCGGATCTTGTGGGGAAAGTGTGCAAACTCTGCAGAGTCAAATCTATTCGAATAGCCGTGTCCGCGGTCATGGACGGTTGGAATGGCTGTTGCTTAGCCTGATGAGTTTTTGGTTTACAAAAATTGTTTGGAAAATGAAAGAAAGGAACTTGGTTTCGGAGTACCGGAAGGGTACGAGAATGGTTTGGTTGACCATATGGAGATGGTCGGAAAGGAAACAAAATTGGGTTACCCCCTCCCTAGTGTTTTATGTTGTAGAACTCTTTTGAAGTATCTTCTTCAATAGAGATATAGAGATGTCTTAGATAAATTCGTGAAGTGTCCCCCTTCAATCGAGAAGTTGGGATGCTATCTCCACCAAAAACATCTCTTCTCTTCTACATGCTATATCCACAAGAGAAACTATTCTTCATCTCTTGTCCTCTTTTGTTAGAATTGTTATCACCTTCTTGATGGTTTGTGAGTACAATTCAAATGTACTCATGGCTTTGTCCCTGGCTATTTACTTGGCCAGACTTGGAGGAACTCGACAAATGAAGAAGGACTTGGACGACGTCTATGCGAGCTAGGAACGTCTTCCCAGTCAGTTGCCTATAGGGTTTATGGCAGATGACTTGGGTACTGCGCTGCTGAAGTGATGTTGCTACTCTGATGTTTAGTTAGGCCCTTCGAGGCTATTTTGTAAAGAATGGTCATGTGACCTGATTGTAATTTTCTTATTCCGCTTTGTAATGGATGGTGTAATTTGATATCAGTTCGGTTATGTGTTCACGGTGCACTGATCATGGGATCGTGAACTGATACATAACAGGGAATTTCGGACAGCTAGTCCGGGGTCCCCACAGAGCTGGTATCAGAGCCATCCTGACTGTAGGAGACCTTAGTTAGCATGGGCGTTAGTTAGGAAACAAATATTTGGGAAAAACAATTTTTGAAACAAACTCTTTCTTTAGTCGGAAGCATAGCTTCTACTCCTCTTGTTTCTTCAAAATTCTAAATTCTTATCTCTCCACTTTATAAAAAAGGTTTGAAAAGTATTACTCTATTGTCTCATCCACTTCAAACCTACATATCGGACGATGTCCCCAACTCAGACCGGAGACTCGAACTCAAGAATGAATCACCCCCTCATGAAGACTCATGTATCTCCCACGACAGTTATTGAAGATTGGATGCCGATTTAGTCGTGCACATAAAGGGATAATAACATCATGTCTTGGTTAACACCAAAGTCTGTCAAGGAGCTGACCTTGTTCCTCCTTGGACTTGCACTTTTGCAGTCGCCAGGGACCGAGTCCTCAATCCTTGACTAGTAATTTTTAGGCCAGCCACCAGAAGTTGCCGACTTTGGAGTGCCTCAACAACTACCCCTCTGAAGATCTCACGTCCTCGGGATGATGAGACCATAAGATCTACGCAGTTTTTGCCTTCGCTTCAACATCGATGACTCAATACTAGGCCTGCATCGCCACCAACTGCTACCAGGATTCAAGTTGAAGCCAATGTCGGCAAGATGAAGACGTCGGCATATGTGACCAGCCCTAAACCTATAGGATGGATAGGACAAACTCAATCGCTTTGATTGAGCTACCCCGCGTGTTAGTCATCCATGGGTACTTGTGTTACCATGTCTGGTTTGATGATTGCTTGTAGTTCCCTAAGTGTGTTGTCTTGAGTTTTTTTTATTTGTTTGTTGTGTGTGTTTGATTGTCTTGGTCTTTAGGTCCGAAAACCTCTCTTGGTGTGACAAACCAGCGTAGGAGGCCCCTCTAAGACGTTTTCACGGTCATCTACCTCGCCGATAAAAAGCTTACTGCTAGTTAAATGGATAAGTTAACCCTGTTAACCATCGAGTCTCAACCGTCAGAGAAACTGACCCAGACCCCTATCTCCGCCGACTACTTTCAAGATCGGCTGAAGCATCTCTACTAAGCCAAGAAGACAGAAGCCCCTACCTTCAAGAGTGACTACACCTCTGCAAGAAGACATACTAACTTTGTCTAACCTTGGAGTATAATCGCGCTAACTTCGAGGATAACTTTTCGAGACTACCCTCTAACACACCGTCTAACAAGCTGAGAGCACAATAGTGTCCAAGCCAAGCTACATCACATGGTTCATCTGGTCCTCGGCAAGTGAAGCTCCTGAAGATACCTCAAGACTCAAGATTAGGTGTAGTTTACCTGCTCACTTCTTAACAGGTATATGTCAGCACCGACCCTCATGCTGAAGACTTGCCTTCGACGACCTTTGTTACTGCTTCATATGGACAACAAACAGGCGCTTCATCGACTTACTAACCTACCGCGCGTTATATGGTAGTAAACACCGTGAGTGCCTCTTGAACTCGTGGACTACACATCACCCATGAAGATCCTTCAACTGATTACGGAAGATCGACGACTTCTTCAGAAGCCCCAAACAGAGCCACAAGGCAGAAGTTCAGAGTTTTTCTGAAGCCCCCGATGAAAAATCTTAAGGGTGGAAGACTTCGTCTTCCACTAAAAATTGGAGCTGACCCTAAAATTTTAAACCTTTCGAAAATACCGTTGGGAACTTGGGATGAACTAACTCCCCTTGAAGTTGTGGATTGCACCTCGCTCCCTGAAGATGCTTCAACTCAAGACTAGAGAAAGATCACTTCTTCGAAAACGCCGACAAGACCCGTGGCCGAAGCTTAGAGTTTTAAACCCCCCCCCCCCCCCCATGAACAATTTTAAGGGTGGAAGACTTCATCTTCCACTAAAATTTAAAGTTAACTCTAAAAAGTTTTCAGCCCTGCTAGAGCACCGTTGGAGTGCACTAACTCTCCCAGAATCTTCAACACCCGCTAGGATCGCTTAGAAGCTACAGATCTAACACCTACTTGGAGTAGTCAACCTCTTCATGAAGCTCGCCATTGGCAGGAATCCATCATGTCTCCCAGAAGATGAAGCAACGACTTTCTCGGCAACGGCACATCTACAGAAGAATGGAGTCTAACTTTAGTTAAACTTTACAACCCCTCTAGTCCTACGCTTAGTAATCTCAGGACGAGATTATTTTAAGGGTGGAAGATCTGTAACACCCCAACTTTTGCAAACATGTTTAATTATCCAAAGTGCAAAAATTAGGGGGAACAAAAACTTTTTCTATAGACTAAATTGGATGAATTCCCTTGATCTGCTTGTCTTAACTAAATTGTTTTGATCTGTTGGTAGTTGTATCGTCTTGTTCTATTTGTTAAGTTTTGTCTTGAGCTACCTCAAAGAACAACACCTCTAGTGGTAAAATCATCCTTGAATTCAAAACATGGGATCATCTACCCCTTAATACATCCTTCTCTCTTACCCTAGTCAAAAACCCTAAGGCATCATAAATTTGGCTAAGTCCCAAAATCTGTTTAAGGTTCCATTTTGGAGCCCCTGGATTAAGCTACCCCTTGCCATCTATGGCAATGCACTTGGTCCTAGACCTACCTTATCATGAGCAGTCCCCAACCATGTCCTTGCCTTGAACCAAATCTTTCTTGTACCCACTTATCTTTGATGATTTTGAAGCCAAGTCAATACGATATTTTGGCAGGCTTAAACTGTTCCAACTTTGGCAGTTGTTTCTTAAACACCCACAACTGTTATTGGTGATCTCAATGCATGGATCTCATCTATGCAACACCCTCTCCAACTTCCACGTCGTGCATGTCCCATGCAACCTTTGAAATTCTTACATTCACTTGACCTTCTCTACCCTATCTAGTGTTACACCACTAGATCCCATTTTCAACTTCCATACCTTGTATTGTTTTAATTGATGTCCTAATCTTCAACACCTTGGTGTGAAAATGATATCCACACTAGGAGATCATCACATACCCTTGAGTTCTTACTCTCCTAAAAATTTATTTACTTTCTTCCTCCCACAATCCCTAAAACCCTAATGCTTTCCTCTCTAGTTTCCTCACAAAACTATTTCTAGTTTTATCAAGCCTTTTCAAATAATTTTCTCAAATAAAATAGGGAATGAGAGTGGATTTTAAAATCACCTTATTTCCATCCAAAAATAAATTATGTATAATTATTCTCTTGTTTTATTTTGTTTTCACCAATATGCATGTTAATGGTTTACATGCCTTTTTCTTGCACTTTGTGTTGCCAAATAAAATTTTGAGAATAATCTACTTAGAATATTCTATTCCTTTGAGACCTATTTTATTCAAATGTTCATATATACCTCTCCCAAAGAAATTCCAAGGCAAGTTCCAAATAAACCCTACCCCAAAAATTTAGCCATCTCTCATATAATTTTGAAGACCATTCCTCAACCACATCTCACTCACCTATTCTTTATCATCATCATCTAGCCTACATGATTCATTTGGACAATGAACTAGCTCTCCTTGCATGGCTAAGAATGGAATCGGCTATGCCATGAAAAGGGCATGCATATGTGCCTCCCCCTTCTTTTTTTCTCTTGGGTCATCACCACACCCTTCACCAAACTACTCCAGCACCTCTCTCTCAATCTCTGGCCGACCTCCACTACAGCTACAACACCCACCCTCTCTTGTTTGACTTGGGAAAAAGAAGAAAGAAAGGGGCACATGTTGTCTCGGGAAAGATCTTGGAGATCTTTTGCTGCAGCGCTTCCCATCTCTTCACCTAGTACCTGCATGGTCTACACAAACCCCCACTACCCCTAGACACGACAGGAGCAACCCTAGCTAACCCTAGCTTCCCCCTCTCTTCTCTTTCTTCTCGGTGACCACCCAATTTCGGGCAGAACAGAAGCGGGCACCCCAGGCCCCGAGGCTGCGCCATGAAGTCACCCTGGCATCCCACTACCCAATGGGCATGGTCCCGAGGCAAGCCCAGACCCGCAGCCTCCAGCCCAAGCTTGCCATAAACGTGGTCACCCCGGCCGTGAGTGGCATTGGCGTTCCCAACCACCCTCCCCTCTCATTGCTTTCCCTTTTGTACAGCCTTGCAAGGCACGGCATGTTGACCAATGCGGGCACCCTAGATCCCTCCCTAGCTAACTCTCCATCAAGACATAGCCATCGAACACCTTGGGGCTCGCCCTATCATCATCACGATTTGGGAGACTTCGTCCACCTTTCTTCTCGTTCTCAGCAGCCCTAGATCCGTCCTTGGATGCTCTGCAAGATGCCCTCAACCAGCTGCTCAAACCCCACGCCCCCAATCCGTGCACCATGCCCACCGTGAGCCCGTGCCCGGCTATAAAAAGGAACCCGTTGTCCTCCGCTCATCACTTCGCCTCCTCCCACCTCACAGCACCTCCCTTCCCACCCCAGAACACCCGCAGCCAGCACCCAGGGCGCCCCCTTGCTGCAGCACACTGGCATGGTTACCACTGCCGTCGTCACCGTCAAGGAGACGGGAAAAGTGGACGTCGCCCCCGTCGTTCTCGTCGCTCCTTTTCCGTTTCAATCTCTTCCCCTACCTCTTCTGGCCCTAAACCTTCCCTCCGTTGCCCTCCAGGTCCACCGGGAGCCGCCGCCATCCTCACTTGGCCGGGAACGCCGACGGAGGAGGAACGAGTGGGAGTAGCCGCTGTTGGAGAGGAGGAGAACGCCTCTAGACGCGCTCTGGACGGCCCCGACGCGCCACCACTCCGCCCGGCCCTCTCCGTCGCTCGCCCGCCACCGGTACGTCTCCAGCCGCCGCCGTTTCCCTCCCAGAAGCAGCTTCGCTGCGTGCGTGGTCGAGGAAGGAGACGGGTTCCGTCTCGTGCGTGCGCGGCGTGGCCTGCATGGCCACGTCAGCCATGCAGCGGCCTGGCCCGCCTAGGCCCTCTTTCCCCATTTTTCTTTTATTTTCCCCACACCACCTGGTTTTCCTCTGGGCCGGCCCACTTCGCACCCCCGCGTGGCCCAGAGAACTCCCGCCCGTTTTAAAATGTTTGAAATTTTGAGATTTGCTCTTAAATTGTGATAGAAACCAGTGGCACTGTTTTGGGAATATCTCGAGTTTTACTAACCCAAATCGAGTGAAACCAAGTGCAATAGTTGAGAAATTTCTATACCTTTCCAATGCCACTGGTCCCATATTTTTAGGATTTTTTTACGATTTTTAGTACATTAAACATGATCCCTGCATCCTGTTTAGTGTTCATAATTTTAAAAATTGTAGGATTAATATTTTTGGGTGAATCCAATTGCGTTAGTCTTGTATTAGTACTGTAAATCTAGGAAAAATATTTTTAGTCTCTGTGCATGCATATTTGTTACTGTTAGTAATGTGTATGTGTGACATGGATTGTTGAAGCAAAACTTTCTGGTTTATTTAAAAACTTTAACCACCTCTTTGTATTAAAATTGGTCAACCAATGTTCTATTCTTGTAAAACAAAACATCTGCAACTTAACCTTAGTTCTATGGTTTGGCTTAAGTTTTCAAATGGTGTGGCATGCCATTTACTTCCTATTCTTGTGTAGTGTTATGTAAGCTCTATAAAATAGAGATATTGACTTCCCGTTTTTCCATAAATGTTTCAAAATATAATATGAATGTTTGTGATGCCAAACTAATGAACTTGTCCTCTTTATGAAGTTATCTACCATGGGATACTTAGTTGTGCCATGGTGATACCGAGAGAGGCAATTGCTAAGTAGTGACACTCCCATACCTTTATTTAGGTAAATAAAATGGGTTTTCTTTTAGTTGCTTTGTAGTATCTATAAGTCCTTAATATGTTAGCCTTAGTAGAGTGGTTATTTTTTGATTGTTGATTGTTGCATGCTTGTTATGATTGGTGCAATGTGTTGATTGTGTTCTTTTTATATTTTCCGGCGATAGATGCGAACAATTCCGGAGAAGAAGAGGAAGTGGAATCGGATGAGGATATTATTTATATTGTTGGATTTCTTATTGGATGGAGTTGAAGAAGTCCAGGGACAAACAAGCCAACCAAGGCAAGCCATCTTTTGATCTCTTGTTTTTTATCCTTCTTGTTGTGTTCATCGTTCCCTTATATACTTGGCTCCTTGTACCTTGTGTTATGTTTGGTCCCCTACACGATGCATACTTACTCTTAAGTATGTGAACCCCTTGTTGATGTGATGCATGCTTACCCTAAGCATGTATGCCCCTTGACCACTTTTTTTTATCATCTTCTTAGTGGTATGATGATTAACGTCATGACCCTTGATGAATTATCTTATTTATGTTGTCCCTATACATGCTTACCCTAAGCATGTATGAACTCCTTGACACCTCAATTATCATCCCGTTAGTGGTATGATGGTTAGCATCATGTCATTGTGACTCTTAGTTCCTTCATAAAACTATAGGTTGGGAACCCCCTTGGAAAAATACCTTGTTGAAAAGAATTTTTGAAAACCTTGGGTGAGTTGGACTTACCCAAGTGTGTGTTTATGAAAGGAAATGATCTTGGCAAAGATGGTTGGAAAGAAAATCTTGTTTTCGAAAACTTTGGCGTCTAAGTATTCACCCGTGACAATTAACCCGCGCAACCACATTACCCTGGAGTGGGACGGGGCTTCGCTCGTAGTTTGTTCTTCTTAACATGGGACACCGCACAACTATATAAGGGTAAGGTTACCCCTGAATCCGGATTGTCGTTGGTGGAGACAATAGTATAACGGGAGGCCTTCGGGGCTGACCCGTCCGGAAGACACTATGGGTCTCCTGGCTTGGCGGTGGAGCCACGCTCAAAGTGAGGTGAGCTGCCACGGTGCCGGGGAGGTACATACTCCATAGGGTAGGATCCCGTGCTAAGACGAATAGGCGAAAGGCTATGTCCGAGTTTTTGTCATGGCATAGTTGATATGCGGGGATGATGCCCACATGATGAACTCGTGGATCTTGTGGGGAAAGTGTGCAAACTCTACAGAGTCAAATCTATTCGAATAGCCATGTCCGCGGTCATGGACGGTTGGAATGGCTGTTGCTTAGCCTGATGAGTTTTTGGTTTACAAAAATTGTTTGGAAAATGAAAGAAAGGAACTTGGTTTCGGAGTACCGGAAGGGTACGAGAATGGTTTGGTTGACCATATGGAGATGGTCGGAAAGGAAACAAAATTGGGTTACCCCCTCCCTAGTGTTTTATGTTGTAGAACTCTTTTGAAGTATCTTCTTCAATAGAGATATAGAGATGTCTTAGATAAATTCTTGAAGTGTCCCCCTTCAATCGAGAAGTTCGGATGCTATCTCCACCAAAAACATCTCTTCTCTTCTACATGCTATATCCACAAGAGAAACTATTCTTCATCTCTTGTCCTCTTTTGTTAGAATTGTTATCACCTTCTTGATGGTTTGCGAGTACAATTCAAATGTACTCACGGCTTTGTCCCTGGCTATTTACTTGGCCAGACTTGGAGGAACTCGACAAATGAAGAAGGACTTGGACGACGTCTATGCGAGCTAGGAACGTCTTCCCAGTCAGTTGCCTGTAGGGTTTATGGCAGATGACTTGGGTACTGCGCTGCTGAAGTGATGTTGCTACTCTGATGTTTAGTTAGGCCCTTCGAGGCTATTTTGTAAAGAATGGTCATGTGACCTGATTGTAATTTTCTTATTCCTCTTTGTAATGGATGGTGTAATTTGATATCAGTTCGGTTATGTGTTCACGGCGCACTGATCATGGGATCGTGAACTGATACATAACAGGGAATTTCGGACAGCTAGTCCGGGGTCCCCACAGTACACACTAAGGAATAGTAGTTGTATAATAGGTAAAGATCAGTTGTCAATTTTTAAATCCTATAGTGTATGGTTGATGATTACTTGTTATATACTTCAAAAAGAATAACTTTTGAAGAACATGTTCTTTAATAAAGAACAAGTATGACAATTATGGTTGTGGAGTTCTATGGTTTACTATGGTTTCCAAATTAGTTTCTTAAGTAGGTATTAGATGGATCCTAACAAGGTTGGATGCACATCTTAGGAAATTCATTAAATATGGTTGCTATCAAGGTTGGTATACCTTATTGGTGATAGGTAGTTAGGGTTTATGGATCCTTTGAAGCAGGTTTGATGGCTACTCCCTATTTACTTCAAAAGAATAACTTTTGAAGAACATACTTCTTAAGTAATAAGAAGTAATTCAATTAGGGTTTATAGGTATTAGGGTTTCCTATTGGATCCACTAAGTAATGAATGGTGGTTCCAAAATAGGATGATTTATAAACACCTAACACTATTAAGGTTAAATGAGTATGGTAAATGATGCAAATTATTTAAGCATTATTGCTATTAGAGTTGATCAAATTGGTTTGATTCTAAAGATGGTCAATTAAGGATGATGACCTTGGGAATAGGAACTAGGGCTTAGATTTGGTTAATCCTATTTGATCATCTAGGTTTGATTTGGATGGAAACATGAAATACCAATTTATTAGGGATAGGTCTATATTATTTTATGAAGACATGACAAGTATTTAGTTGCTACTATGGATCTATGAATGCAAAAAGGGTAACAAGACCATATACCATAATCTAGGGTTTAGGTTTTAGGGGTAATTAGGGTTCACAAATAAATTAAAGGAACTAGGGTTCCTAAATGAATTTAGGGTTTTAGGGTTCCACATAAAATGACAAGGTTGTGATTTCATCCAATAGGGAATTAGGATTTTCATATGATTAAACATAACCATAAAGAAATATTTGTTGTATTATATGAAATTTTAATACAAGTAATACTTACTATTTTCTTGATGTGAAAAATAGAAACAAGAAAATTATATTTTTTAGTATTTAGATCTTAATAGTTTAAGATTTAAAATTGGTCTTCTAAAATTTAGAGGATCATTCATATTATTGTTCTTTTAATTTTAAAATATTTGTATTTCTATAATTTTTATTTATAGATGTCATTTTCTGATATTCACTTCTATTTATTGTTTTCTTTTTATTTACTTAAATGTTTAAAAGGTTTTTTTTTCCTAAAAAGAATAGACCCAATGGTAAATTGGGTTGGCCCAATGGCCCAATGGTAAATTGGGCTGGCCCAATGGCCCAATGGCCCAACCAACAGTGGCCCATCCATTCCCGACCGAGTTGGTCTGGTTGGGTCGGGCGAACCCCGACCCAGCCCCTCACTCTCTCGTCGATCACCTCCTCTCTCTCTCTCGTTCCCCTCTGTTTTCTCCCACACCTCTGCCCAGGCGACCATGAATCCGCCGCGCTACCGCTATCTCCTCGCTGCCTCCGGCACACTCCGGCGCCGTCGTTAGCCGGATCTGCTCCGCCTCCTCATGCTCTACGAATCCCTCTCCTTGATTTGATTCCCATGGCCCCAGTTGCTCGCCCACGACCCCGGAAACCCTAATGGTCACCGGCGGTTCTTCCGTCACCTGCTGCTGCTTCGGCCATCGCCGGCCGCCTGAGAGCGTGGGCTCCGCCACCGACTCCTATAACGGATCTCCGCAACAGCACCATCCTCCAGCACATGCGCGCGGACGTCCGCATAACCTGAGCCGTAGGGCTCGTGCTTGCGGCGCGGCTCTTGTGCCTGCGTCCCCGGCTGCTTCCTGTCCTCTCTGGCACCGGCGAGGCGGGCTCTGAACTGCCACGACGTGCTCTACCTGGCGCCGGCGGATGGTAGTGTCTGTAACCCCGACGCCCTCCATTTACTGGTCGGTTGCTTTGGTTGTGGATTAGTGGCGGTGTGGAGGAGATGACATGGGATGGTGGTGTGGTGCCGCGGGGACTACTTCATCCTCGACGCCGGCCGGACGGCATCTATGACTGCAACCCCGGCGTCGGCCTCTTCCTCTATTTGACTACACTACTGTCAGCTATTCCCCCTCTCTGTATTCTCAATGGCTATGAATTTGTTGATCAAGGACTTGAGTGCTTGGCCTGATTATTGCATATGCTTGGAAGTGCTATTCATGGGCTATATGACTTGTAAATTTATCAGTCAAATACTTATTCTAGTGAACTATATTATTATGCTTAAGAGTGGTTAGCTAATATGTGCTTTGTAAGGCTCCAGTTTGGATGAATTGGTATTCTAGGAGGCCTGTAAAAGGTTGCTGGTCTGCTGTTACCATTGCAGCCATAGTTTGGATGGATAACCATCCCTGGTCTTTGCTGAAATGATATGCCTAGCAAATATGAATATGGATATTACTATTGGCTGAGACAATTCAGTGATACTCTTGTTTAATTCTTAGTGGCTTATATATGCAAGGAACATGTATTATTGATTTCTCAAGCCGGATTGAATTGTTGGCTGGCTGTTGAACTTATTTGCTTGTTTAATATGACTTGGTTATGACTATACACTACTTGGTTGGCCTGGAATTCATTTTCTGGAACTCAAGTAATTCCTGGAGCAGGTTGTGTATTACTGGCTGATTATAGTGATGACTAAATCGAGTGCACAAATGGTACTGGACAGATCCTTGCTTAATAATTATCGTGATGCCTCTAATTGGATGATTAATCATCCAGGCATATGTAGCTGGTTGTAATTCTCTTACTGATTATTAATTTATAAGAACAAATATATTCTTGATTTCTTGGCTCCTTCCTGAGATGCAAAGGCTGATGATTTTGTAGCTTAGTGTTGATGTCTTTTCTTTCTTTACATACGTGCCCATGTGCTATCTCACTGGTATGATTATCCTATAGTGCCACAATTGAGTGAGCACAAGGTGATGACATGTTGGTGTAAGATATAGTGCTGTAGGTGCTTGTGTAGAGTAGAAAATATGTATTGATCTGGGCTATAGGAACAGATGATGCAAATGTCCATCCCAAGATTCTAATAATGCTTGAGTTGATTTTAATGGACATACATATGCTTGCTTTAGCCGGTGATGCAAAGGCTGAGGCTCAGATTTGTAATAAGAACAGATACTATGGCATAGCTCTTATTTCTCTGTGATGATCAGGCATAGCATATCTATGCAGACTGAGAGAATCACCTCTCACAATTTAAACTGATGATTTATAGTATGAGATTTGCCAATGTTATTACTTGCAAAATCTTTCCATGTGCCATCTGCTTAGGTTTAATCCACTCTGTGGTAGCTCCTGGGAGTGTGCACAGAAGAAATATCCATTTAGCAAGATTGGTGCTGTTGGTAGATTATGTAGAGTGATGTATTAGGCGAAGATCATAACCATGATCAGATGATGTTAAAATTCCCCAAACAAACTCCTATTTGTGCTTGAACTAATCTCCAAGCACATAATGATCTGGAATAGATCCTTGTGATCTAAACCAGTGACTGATGGAAACTGATGATTTTATTAAAAAGTTGTTGCTGAATCAACCTGCTAGTGTAGAGTCAGATCTATCCTGCTTCTTGTGGCATGCCTCCACCTCCTAGCTGATTGGCCTGCTTCCTAAGATCTAGTTGTTGTTTGGCTCTTATTTGTGTGGAACAGGATATGATACTTCCAAGGTGTTCTTGGCGGACATATGATTTGCTTCTGGTATTCTTGCTGGTGTAAAGGATTGCTAGATGGTTCCTTGTGGTTTGGCTGATTTGTGAAAATGGTTTGGCCGGCTGCTGCTGATGTGCTTTTATACTGCTGGGAGTTGTCTATGCTGATGACAGCACATAGCACGAAAGTGATGCGTGAGCTGCTTGTGATAGTCCCCACTTAATGGTACAAGTTTCCAAGCTGGTTGCCTTTTACCCTAGTGCAAGGCACGGTTGCTACCTTGCTTATCCACTTGAATAATTCTTGTTAGATGCAAATTTGGTTTTCTCTTGGTGACAACTAAAGTGTGGTTGCCTATTTGGACTTGGCCGATAGGTTTGGTGCAACTTAAAAGTGTGGCTCTACTTCACAGATCAAATATTACTTAGGCTCTCTTTAATTAGCAACTGTCTTTAATTGATGGCTACATTTTAATCTCTAACCAATGCATTTTTTTTAGCTTTGCTTTATTTGTGTTCTACAAGAAATGGAGACTAAGAAGTGTGAGAAGATATAGATATAGGATTTCTTTTATAATTTTTGTAATCTTCTATTTCTTTTGTAACTTGTAATATTTGAATAATTATTTTACAAAAATTACTTGTGTGGGTTTCCGTGCTTGTAGTATTTCATTCATAATTTATTTCTCCTTTTGAAACTTGTAAATAACTGTATAATTATAAATGTAATAAGGTTTAAAATTCTTTATCCAATTCGATTCTATACTGTGATTATATTTTTGTTTGCAATTCAAATCCTCATTTGAATTTCTATTGTTCATATTCGAATTGAATTTCAATTTGTTCTCCCAAAACAGATAGTTTGCCAAAGGTCATGTCGAAATTTATCGCACTCGCGTCGATGATCTAAATCAATTCCACCGACGTAAGAGAAACCTCGATCCCTTTGACAGTTTTAAACAAAAGCGCAAAAATTCCCCGGATTTTCTATGCATGAATGCAATGCACACATCTGTTTCCTCTCTTTTTGTAACCCCCAATCCTGGGATATTACATACGTGCTCGCAATGAGAAACTTGCATGACATCTTTTGTCCTACCAGCCGGTGGCAGCCGGGCCTCAAGGGAATCTACTGGCTATTAAGGTACTCCTTTTAATAGAGCACCGGAGCAAAGCATTAACACTTGGTGAAAACATATGATCCTCATACCTACGCCTTCCCCTCCAGTTGTCCCAATTTCTGTCACTTTGGGGCCTTTGGTTCCGGACATAGACATGTGCATACAACTTGTAGATACAATCTAAGCAATAAGTATAGAGCTTAAATCTAAGATCATGCCACTCGGGGCCTAGTGACAAGCATTAAACATAACAAGATTGCAGCAACAATAACTTCACAAACTTTATAGATAGACTAATCATAATGTATCATCCATCGGATCCCAACAAACACAACACCGATTACATCAGATGGATCTCAATCATGTAAGGCAGCTCATGAGATCATTGTATTGAAGTACATGGGAGAGAGAGTACCAACTAGCTACTGCTAGAACCTGTAGTCCATGGGGGAACTACTCACGGAACATGATGGAGGCGGTGGCTTCGATGGAGATGGCTTCCGGGGGCACTTCCCCGTCCTGGCAGGGTGCCGGAACAGAGACTTCTGTCCCTCGAATTGGGGTTTCGTGATGGCGGCGGCGCCCCTGGAGTCTTTCTGGAGTTTCGTCAATTCGTATCGCGGTTTTAGGTCGAAAGGGCTTATATAGGCGAAGAGGCAGCGCAGGAGGGCGCCTGGGGCCTCCTCCCCATAGGCCGGCGCGGCCAGGGTGGAGCCCGCGCGGCCCTGGTGTGTGGTGGCCCCCTGGCCCGCCTCCGACTCTCCTTCGGTGTTCTGGGGTCTTCCGGGAAAAATAAGATATTGGGTCTTTGTTTCGTCGAATTCCGAGAATATTGCCAAAACAACCTTTCTGGAACCAAAAACAGCAGAAAACAGGAACTGGCACTTCGACATCTTGTTAATAGGTTAGTTCCAGAAAATGCATAAAAACATTGTAAAGTGCGAGCAAAACATGTAGGTATTGTCATAAAACAAGCATGGAACATCAGAAATTATAGATATGTTGGAGACGCATCAAGCCCCGTCCCACACCAGGGTAGTGTCGTTGCGCGGTAAAAAGTTGTGACGGCGAACACTTATACGTAGTGCTCCTTTGAAAAACATTTCACCCACACTTCCTTTACTTGCCAACAACCAACCATATTCCTCCAACATCCTTGTCCAAAGACCTTGTCTTTCCAAAACATACACTTGGGTAGAGTAAACTTACCCAAGGTTTTCACAAAACATTTACAACAAGGTAAGCCTTGAGGGGTTCCCAACCTAAATTTTCATGAGTTGAACTACTATTGCACTACGGCCGAGATGAGAGTCATCACGCCATAGATGCTGTAAAAAGGGGTAATGGGGTGGATCATACTTGCTTAAGGTAAGCATGTACTATGACAACACAAGGAGGATTATACTTTCAGATTGGTGGTGCTAAATATACAACTTAGATAGTGGAGTATCACTATCCAACCTACTTTCCCATGGGTACACGGCATACTCCTCTCAAGTTGAGAATACACCAAGATCATGACATTGATACCTCTATACTACAAAAGGGGGTGGGTGTGGTGTAAGTCATTATCTTGAGATGAGACATGCTCAAGTTGAGCATACAAGATAACCAAGTGGAATAGCATGACCATGATGCCATGCATCCCAAAATCACAAAGACAATAGTGGAGTATCACCACTAGGGAGTACTCCACTAGCGACCATACAAAGATGACAATAATAAAGAGAACAACACACATAGAATCAAGGTGCTTTGGATATCAACAAATGACATCCAACTAGACACTGAATCAGAGATCAAAAGATGGCTTGCCTTGGATTATTTGTCCCTGGACTTCTTCAACTCTATCAATATAAGAATCCCAACAACATAAATAAAATCCTCATCCGATTCCACTTCTTCTTCTTCTCCGGAATTGTTCGCATCTATCGCCGGAAAATATAAAAGGAACACAATCAATCACTTTGCACCAACAAAACAAACATGCAACAATCAAAAACTAACCATGCAGCCAAGGGATAACATACTAAGGACTTAGGGATACCACAAAACAACTTTAAGAGTTTTAATTTAGAAAATCCCATTTATTTACCTAGTAGAGGCATGAGTGTATCACAACTTAGCAATTGTCTTTCTCGGATATCACCATGGTATAAACCAATTATCCCCTGGTAGATAACATCATGAAGAGGACAAGAGCATTAGTTTGGAAACAAACACATTCATATTAAACTTTCAAACATTTTTGGAAAAATAGAAATCAATTTTCCTAATTTAATTTGCTCACTCAACACTATACCCACAAATAGGAAGCAAGCAAGATACCACACCTTTTAGAATCTTAAGCAAAACAATAGAACTAATGTTAAGTTGCAGAGGTTTTGTTTTGCCAGAATAAAACAAAGGTTGTCAATTTCTAATAAAAAGAGTTGGTCAAGGGTTTTAAATAAACCAAAAAGTTTTGTTTCACAACTCATGTAGCACACACATGTTAATATCAGTAACCAATATTCATGAACAGAGACTAATAGTATTTTTCCTAGATGCCCATGCTAATACAAGACTAACCCAATTGGAATTACTCAAAAAGGTTAATCCTACTATTTTAGGAATTTGCTTGAATCTGACTGTACAGAAAACAAGATCTGTATACCACAATTCATAGAAAAATCCTAAAAATATGATACCACCGCCATTTGAAAGATATTTAAATAGAGGTGTATACACAATTGGATTTGGGTTTAAATTATTTTTAAAACTCTCAGAAATGAATTAACAAGGTTACTGCATGTCTTTACCATTTGATTTATCTCTGGATTTACACAACAGATAAAGGTTTGAAAATTGTTTGAGATGATTAAGAAAATATCCAGTAGTCCTACATAATTAGAATCACTCAATTAGGTTCAAAGATGGATTTTTGGTGATTTAAAAGCTAACAGCCATGTCTGCAGAATACACAGAACAAGTTTAATTCACCAAAAATCGTACGTAATTCATATAAATATGAGGACAGCTGCATATGAAAGGTATTGAATAGGTGGTTCTTACCCAATTTGTTTCATTCAAAAATTCGTTTCCAGGCTCCTGGTTTAATTTGACAAAGTCAGATCTGACCAGATCTTGATCTGTGAACCATTTTAGTTTCAGGAGGTCATTCGGAGTGAAACCAACGCTAAAACGAAGGTACTGAAGAGGGCTTTCACCCAGTGTTTAGTTTGCTCAAAAAGGTTTTGTAAAACGGAACAAATATAACAAACAGTGATTCTGCATGTTTACAGAACTTTATTTACCGAGGAAAATCCGTAACGAATTTGAGGATGAGACCAACGCCAAGTTGTAGATCTTTTCAATATCTACCTGTGGAACTTTGAATCACTCGATTTGGATCTTCACACGAGTTTTGGCGGATTTTACAAAATCGTACAGAATCTGAAACGGCAAGATAGCAGGAATTATTGCAGGGATTTGGACGAACTTTGCTCAAGAACTTCAGATCTGAGGATTGCTCAACCTTCTCCATGCTTGGACCAACATGCACCTGCATCAAGATCCAATCTTAGCAAGGGAGGAAGAATAAGAGGAGATAAAACCATCTAGGGTTGGGGAGAAGAAGGAGAGGGATGCTCTCATGGTGAGGAGGACCTTGAGGGAGGAGGGAGCTGTATCTTGGTGAGCTTTCCATGGCCATGGCCGGCCATGGAGCCTTGGTGGAGCAGCAGCTCGTGGGGAAGAGGTAGGAGAAGGATAGGAGAGAGTGGAGGAAGGAGTGGGAAGCCAAAAATGAGAAGCAAAGGAGAGGAGGTGGCCGGCCAAGCTCTATTTATAGAGGAATGGTGGGTTGGCTGTCTCCTCATTGATTGGGTTGGTTGGGAGGCTTCCCATTTAGTGATTGGGTTAGGTGGAAGGCAAGACTTATGGAGGAAGAAAGTGAGAAGGACAATGGCTGGCCGAAATTGTCATGCCAACACAATGGCCGGCTCCATTTTTGCCAAACACAAGTGAACAATGAGAGAGGTGCACAACATCCATGGGTATAGACCAAGTCATGATGTTGAGGAGATAATGTCAAAGGGTGACTTTGATGAGGATTAGAATGGGAGTAGATACATATAGATAGAAAGGAATATGAGGGTGACATGTGCCATGAGAATAATCTTCACCACTTTGGTTGAGACCAACTTATGATGAAGATAGTTCCCAAGGTAGAGTTGATGAATAGAAGTTTTCATTTGAATTCCAAATTGAAAAGATTGGGATTAACCACATGAAACAATGTTTGAGCATGCCAGGGTAGATGGGTGGTGATGGAAAATAATACATGAGTGAGATAGGTATGATGAAAAATAAGTTGCTCTTCAAATAAAATGTCAACTGGGAGTGATTTGAAAGTATCAAATGATCATCCATTTGATCAAAAATTGGAGGATGGGGGGATACAATGTGGTAGATCAGAGGTGTGCATAAGATGTGCAAGTGATGCCATTTGAAAAGGATTTATTTTAAAGGTTTATGAAAACACCTCAATTGTCTAGGGACAATTGGGAATGAACTCAAGTGTAATGGAATTTGAAAATGCTGAGATAAAACTAGTTGGAACATAGGAGTTCAAAATATTCTACTTACTTTCTAAAGTAAGGTAGAGTTTTTCTCAAATGTAAAATAAGCAAGAGGCAAACAAGGAATGGTATAAGTACCATAAACAAGCCTTTTGTTAAAAAGAAAACAAAATAGAAAGTAATGTTTCAGAAATCAGTACTTGGTAGAAATGGGATGAAAAACAAAACCCATTTCAGTTCCTTGTTTTCTTTGAAGAAATATCTTGAGAAGATTTCATAAAACCAGAAGTAGTTTTCTGATCAAAACTAGAGAAGCAAAAACAATAGGGTTTTTGAGAAAGAAAAACTAATTTAGGGAGAAGTGTTCTCAAGGGTAGATAGTGGCTACAAAATGTACCCATCATTCCACTCTTGGTTTTGTGAAGATTAAACTTGAATAAAAACAAGAGGCAAAAGTGCAGAAAGTGATCTTGAGGTTAAACATTGGATAGGGTACAAGATCAATGGAGTATAATAGTTGCAAGAGTAGAATGGGACATGCAAGACATGGAAGTTGCATATTGTGATGCATAGAGGGGATCCATGCATTGAGTTTACAAATAATAGTTGTGGGTGCTTAGATATCAACTGCCAAAGTTTGAATATCTTAAGCCTACCAAAAACAGAATGTCGTCTGGGTCTCAAAGCACACAAGGATAAAAGAGTATAAAGGGATTTGGTTCAAGGAAAGGACATGGTTGAGATGTGCTCACGAAATAGTAGGTTTAGGACCAAGTGCATTTCTTTAGATGGCAAGGGAAAAGTATGATAAGGAGCCGATGATCCCCAGTTTTGATTCAAGGATGTTTTTAGCTAGATTTAGAACACCAAGAGGAACTTCAAGAGGGCACACTCATGTTGCCATAAGTAGAGAGGTTGGTGTAGTAAGAAGTAAAATAATTTTTCCTAAGCCACACATGTGTTTTATTAGGTGAGTTGTTTGATTTACCACTAGGGGTGTTGTTCTTTGAGGTAGCTCAAGACAAAACTCAACAAGCAAAACAAGACAATACATCTACCAACAGATCAAAGCAATTCATCTTAACAAACAGATCAAGGCAATTCATCTAATTAGTTTATAGAAAAAGTTTTTGTTCCCCCTAATTTTTGCATTAAAGACAATTAATCAAGGTTGCGAAAGTTGGGCTGTTACACAAACCCTTGGGGGTTCCACCTATATAATGAGGAGGAGAGGGAGGGGGCAGCCCTAGACTTGGCTGCACCACCTAGGGCTCCCTTGGCCGGCGCCCTAGCCCCCTCTCTCTCCCAAACCCTAGCACACCTCCCTCCTCATACACCTCCAACAGCGCTTAGGCGAAGCCCTGATGCACCAACCAGAGGCACCAAGGCCGGCGCCCCAGTTGCCCCCTCTCCCCAAACCCTAGCCGCCCCCTCTTCATACACCTCCCGTAGCGCTTAGGAGAAGCCCTGCCGAAAATCTCCACCACCACCACCGCCACCACGCCGTCGTGCTGTCGGGATTCCGAGGAGGATCTACTACTTCCACTGCCCGCTGGAACAGGGATAAGGATGTCGTCATCAACACCGTATGTGTGACCGAGTACGGAGGTGCTGCCCGACTGTGGCACCGTCAAGATCTTCTACGCGCTTTCGAAAGCGGCAAGTGATCGACTACATCAACAACGAGAGCTAATCTCGTAGGCTTTGGAAATCTTCGAGGGTTAGTCTCATGATCTTCTCGTTGCTCCCATCTTCTAGATTGCATCTTGGCTTGTTATTCGTTCTTGCGGTAGGAATTTTTTGTTTTCTATGCTACGAATCCCTTCAGTGGTATCAGAGCCGTGTCTATGCATAGATTGGTTGCACGAGTAGAACACAATGGTTTTTTGGGTGTTGATGCTTTTGTTGTCTTTAATTGGTGTACTTTGCATCTTGCGGGATGGTGGGATGAAGCGGCCCGACAAACTTTACATGACCGCGTTCATGAGACTTGCTCCACGCTCGACATGCAACTTGTATTGCATAAGTGGCTTTGCGGGTGTCTGTCTCTCTCACCATAGTGAAGATTCAATTTACTCTTTCTATTGACAACACTAGTATCACCGTTGTGTTTCATGTTCGTAGGTAGATTGGATCTTACTCGAAAACCCTAAACCACGTAAAATATGCAAACCAAATTAGAGGCGTCTAACTTGTTTTTGCAGGGTTTGGTGATGTGATATGGCCATGATGTGATGATGAATATGTATGAGATGATCATTATTGTATTGTGGCAACCGGCAGGAGCCTTATGGTTGTCTTTATATTTCATGTAGTAGGGTTATTTCAAAGTAGTTGTAATATTTGCTACATGTGGTGAACAACCATGAAGACGGCGTCATGGACCTTGACGCTACGCCGACGATGATGGAGATCATGCCCGTTGATGATGGAGATCATGTCCGTGCTTTTGAGATGAAGATCAAAGGCGCAAAGACTAAAGGGCCATATCATATCACATATGAATTGCATGTGATGTTAATCCTTTATGCATCTTATTTTGCTTAGATCGCGACGGTAGCATTATAAGATGATCCCTCACATTAATATCAAGATAATAAAGTGTTCTCCCCTAACCGTTGCTACAGTTCGTCGTTTTGAAGCATCTCGTGATGATCGAATGTGATAGATTCTACGTTCACATACAACGAGTGTAAGCCATGTTGCACACGCGGAATACTTGGGTTTGCTTGACGAGCCTAGCATGTATAGACATGGCCTCGAAACATAGGAAACCGAAAGATTGAACACGAGTCATATGGATGATGTGATCAACATGTTGATGTTCACCGTTAGAGCTACATCATCTCACGTGATGATCGGTTTTGGTGTAGTGGATATGGATCATGTACCACTTAACAACTATGAGGGATGTTGTATTAAGTGGGAGTTCATTAGTAATTAGATTAAAAAATGAACTAATTATCATAAACATAGTCTGAATAGTATTTTGAATTAATTTGTAGAATTGGCATCCGTTATCTACCAAGCGCTAGTCTTGTAATTGAAATAGAAATACTATTATGTCTAACAAGTAACTTTACAGACTGGTGCCGTATTGTTAAAGAATCAAGAAATAATTAATTCCTATTGCAAACTTTTAGTAAACCTCACATTGTTGATTCAAAGAGAAATGGTTTCAATTAGTACCTAAAGTCATGTTGTCTCCGTGAAACTTGAAGTTCAAATCTGTTTGAAAAGTAAGGAGCTGGAAATTTTGTTTTCAGAAATAAGCAAGGTATGAGATATATGTGATATCTAAGACCTTATTGCAAGATGATAGAATATAATCTAGTGAGACTACATAAACTCATAAGTTTTATGGGAATGTACGAAGGTTGAAGACGCCAGGCGTCCCAATCCTCCAACTTAGTTGGGCACTAACGATATTCGCATATCCATGAAGTGATCGTCCTTAGTATGCACCGTTGCTAAGACTCGTCGTTTCGAAGCATCACGTGATAATCGTGTGTTATAGATTCTACGTGTGCATACAACGGGTGCAAGCCATATTTGCACATGCGAATACTGAGGTTAAACTTTACGAGCCTAGAATGTACAGACATGGTCTCGAAAAGTCGTCATGATATGATGGATAAAATTATGAGTGAAATTGTTCATCATATTACAAAGTTACTAATAGTGAAATCTGGAACACTAGTCATATGATGATCAACTTCAAAGTAAGATCCTCAAGGTTATTGGTATTTGACCAATGGACCTAGAAGTTATTGAAAAGGTGAAGTGTTTTCTGAGAATGAGAAAAGCTAACAGAGAAACTACAAAAGATTTTTGGCAGAAAGAAAGAAAAGACTAGAAAGTCTAGCTCAGGTGTATATAGATGATATACATGTTATGGATGTATTCCTTGTTTGGTCACATATTGAAATTCTTGGGTATAAGTATCATATTGGTTGGTATGAGATGTCATACAACACAATGCAATACAAGAATACAATGGCCTAAGTAACTGATAAGGTATATGGTAATAATGCACGTCTGGAACATAATAAAGTGTTATTATGTTTGTCGTTGGCATTCTACCTAGCCCTTAGGATTTATAATAAAGAAATTAATAATTGTTATTTTTCTCTGGTCAAATGAAGACAATGAGTTGTTCAAATTATGACCTTACATCATGTACGATAGATAAGTTATTATAAATCTTAATGGTGAAACACACATACATAACACTGACGCTAATATGCCGTAAGGCAAATGATTTGAATTCCACTTATTTGTGGAACCGCCATTTAGGTCATGTCAGAAAGGACCGCATGAAGAAACTCCATGCAAATGGATTTTTGGAGTCATTTGATTTTTGAATTGTTTGGCGCTTGCAAATCTCTTCTAAAAGGAATGACTGAAATACCGTTCATAGGCCAAGAGTTGAACGGGCAACTAACTTAGTGGAAACATACATGATGATGTATGTGGTTCACTGGACATAGTTGTGTGCGGGAGATTCTTCTACTTCATGAAAACTTTCAACAATGAATTGGGTATATATATGTGAATATATTTATTCGATAAGGAAGAAGTTTTGAAACATTTGAATGGATTCAAATAAATTTCAGCATGAAGTGGAAATCATCGTAATATAAAAGTCAAATATCTATGATTGGATCATGGTGGAAATATTTGAATTACGATTTTTAGCGAACATCTAAGAGAGTTATGAAATTGTTCTACAACTCACGTTTCTTGGAGTATCATATTGATGATAGAGTATCTGAGAGACGTATCCAAACCTTGTTGGATTAATGATGATATAAAATAAATTGACGCCATTATATTTTTGTGGATTATGCTTTAGAGACTACCGCTTTTACACTGAATAGAGCATCATCATAATCCGTTGAAATGACACCATACGAGTTATGGCATGGGTGTAAACCCTAATGGTCCTTTCTTAAATTTTGGTATGCATAGCATAAGTAAATAAGTTTACAACCAAAATCGTATGAATCTCTTTGTTGGTTATCCCAAAGAATTGATTGGGAATTCTTTCCACTATGGAGACAAAGACAAAAGTGTTTGTCGATGTTTCTTACTTATTTCCAAGAAATTTTTTCTAGCGAAGTTTTTGAGTGGGAGGACAATGAAACTTGATAAGGTTTATGAACCTGAGCATGATGGCCAGAGTAGCGCAGCATCAGAAATGGTTCTGGATGCGGCCACGATGATCATAGCTCCCATGTCTACAAAGTGTTATAGTCATGAAGATCGAAGTACCTATTGAACCTTGTAGGTATGGTTTACTTTGTGATCAAATAAATGATTTGTGAACAGAGGATTGATTTTGAACAATGATAAACCAACTACATACAAAGAAGCTATGATGGGCCCTGACTCCGTTAAAATGGCTATGCGCCATGAAATCCAAGATAGGTCAATACTTTTTGAAAGTAAATGGATCTATAAAATTGATGGACTTGGATGAAATATCCTTGAAGAAGCTCGACTTGTCAAAAAGTTGTTTACGACAAAGTTCAAAGAGTTGACTACGATAAGATTAGATCTTCAGTAGCGATGCTTATAGTATATATGGATTATTCTAGTAATCGCTACATATTTCTTTTATGAGATATGCTAGTAGGATGGCAAAATACATTACTTAACAGAAGTGTGTATTAAAGGTGTATACAAGATACAACAAAGAGTTTTGCTGGTCCGTGGAATACTATATAGGTATACGAACTTCAATTGGATGAAGTGAGTATCGCGGACTTGGAATCTTCACCGGATGAAATAGTCAAAGAGTTTTTGATTTCATCAGAAATGATGAAGAAGCTTGCATTTGCAAGAAATTAAGTGGGAGCTCTGAGACATATTTATAATACTTTATGTAGCTGACATATAGTTGGTTATAAATGATGTAATTATATACTTGATCAAAAAGTTTCATTGAGAATTAAATTCAATGAAAGGATATGAACTAAAACATATTTAGTGTTAAGATCTATGAAGATAGATTGAAACACATAATAAGTTTAAGTTAAAGTACATAGAATAAATATTGAAGTAGTTCAATATAAAAATATTAAGAAGGTGTTCTTTTCATGTGAAGGTTTAACAAGACTTGAGTGTATTTGAGACTTGATGAGTAAAAACATATGAGTGATTTTATATCACGAATAATATGTACAAAATCAGATGTCCTGTGCTCTAAAGAGTTAGGAGTGTATACCAGAATGATTCATGTGATGATCATTGGACGACAGTAAGAATATCCCTGAGTGCTTTAGAAGAACCAAGGATATATATAGTTTTACATGGGGTAATGACAAACAAATCGCTGTAAGGTGTTACACCGATATTAGTTTGGTCACATATAAAAATAAAAATTTCAATCTCAATTAGTCTAAGTGTTGATTAAAAGTTAGCACAATGAACTAGAAGATGTCTATGCTAGATTTAGATGAGTTCTAAATATTGTGACGGATTCTACAAACATAGGCAAAGCATGTCATTGTTTTGACAATGACTGAGGATGTTGAGTCGAGAAGTTCTTTAAGAAATTGGTGTAGTTCCGATAGTGTCAGAACTTTGAAGCTATATTGTGTGTGACAATATTAGTGACTTATTTCAGACCGCGGAATTAAGGTTCCACCAGAGGACTAAGCATATATAATTAATGCCGACTCATTTGGAAAATGAGTGATGCGTGAAGACGCAAATGAATTGCACAATACATACGTTTCTGAGGGTGTCAGATCCGTTGACTAAAACCTCTCCCGTGAGCAAAACATGATAAGCACCAAAAGGCCAAGGTGTTATATCTTTACAAATGTAAACTAGATTATTGACTCTAGTGCAAGTGGGAGACTGTTGGAGATATGCCCAAGAGATGATAACTATTTTACTTGTCCGAGGTTTGATCATCGGTATCTCCACCACCACCGCCACCACGCCGTCGTGCTGGCGGGATTTCGAGGAGGATCTACTACATCCGCTGCCCACTGAAACGGGGAGAAGGACGTCGTCATCAACACCGTACGTGTGACCGAGTACGGAAGTGCTGCCCGACTGTGGCACCATCAAGATCTTCTACGCGCTTTCGAAAGCGGCAAGTGATCGACTACAGCAACAACGAGATCTAATCTCGTAGGCTTTGGAAATCTTCGAGGGCTAGTCTCATGATCTTCTCGTTGCTCCCATCTTCTAGATTGCATTCATGGCTTGTTATTCGTTCTCGCGGTAGGAATTTTTTTGTTTTCTATGCTACGAATCCCTTCACATGATCCTGAAATAGGGGAACCACCTGTAGCTGTTCTTGATCTCGGTTGGTGTGTTCATTGATGGTGCCTTGATCATTTCACCTCTAAGCTCCCAATTGCGTACAACACCTGCTGGAAGTACCGAGAGATAGTCTCCATGGATCGTCTGAATGTGTTATGGATGACTCTGAACCTCTGGTTATGACCGACGACATGAAAAAACATTGCGACTTGTTCTTCGACAGAGGTGTGGATGCTATCAGTCAACAGTTCTCTATCCCTAAACGTTTTCACAAGTGCATAGAAAGGGGCTCTTCTCATCCGTAGCATCTGGATAGCCTCTACGTCGTTGGAGTTGTAGATCTTGTTTAGGTTGGCAATCGTCTCCTGATCTCGTTATAACATATAGGACCGTAAGTCACACGAGGAAAAGCAGCATGCCTAACTGCTCTCTTGTGCACGATCAGGATCCAGGCTTGTATGCAAATGATGAGTGATGCGGCGTGATGCACAAGCTGGAGCTGGTCGGTCTACTCAAACAAGAACTATGCATTACGAACGGTCTTATCGAACCCAACTAGTTCTACCAACATGAATCTAACACTACATTAGAGCAGAGGAGTTTCCACTTACCTCTGTCATGGCGGACAAAGGACAGGGCCGAAAGCCGTCGCAGATGTGCGCAGGCTCCGCTGCGGCTGGAGAAGAGGACCCTAGTCTGGCGCCGGACACCAAAGGGAGATGCGCGCTGCCAGATTTAGGTCGCCGTCGTCGCCGCCGCCGGTGCGAAATTTGGGGGAAGACAAAATTTGGGAGGGGGCTAATGGAGAGGGTAACCGAAGAGGGAGGTTACCCCTACCTTTGCCGCACAACGCCGCTCGGATTTCGGCTTCTCCCGCCATGTCGAGGCGGAGCTTCCGCGCAAACGGCGTTGTCAATTTTCGTCTCGCCAGGGCCGTGCCCTGGAGAAACTGTCAAACCAGGCGTTCCTTCGGGACCTGTCCCAGTGGTGCTTTAAAACCCGTGCTATGCAAGAACGCAAGTGCGCCCAGGGAACCAAACGGCCCGAAAATTGGTGGGCCGATGCGACCTAAGGGCGCCCAGGCAACCAAACGCGCTCTATGCTATTAAGCTAGAATGGGCTGTCCAAGCAAATCATTAACTAACAAAGCCCGGTGAATCCCAGCCTAGCTAGATGGATTTCTGGAGAAGCAGCGCGAAATCATTAAAAAAAGACCGTCCTTCGCGAAGGGAAGACAACTCGCTCCGCACGCGACAAGTGGCGCGCTGTGGTGCCAGAAAATCTCTGGGAAGTGGTCTCCCTGCTCGCCACGTGTCGCAAGGGGAAGCAATGAGGGAGGAGAGAACACAGGGGAAGCCTGGGTTGTGTCAGTTTTTCCTTTTTTTCTAGATTCGTTTTTTCAAAATGAAATATCTTGAGAACCGTAAGTCCAAATTACGAACCGTTTTCACTTTTGAGATTCTCGCGTCGAGATCTTCGAAACTAGATCTCATGTTGATAGATTTGGAGATATATTTTTTCCGTACTTCCAATAGTAGTATGATTGTACCTGTGGTCTGTACCTAACTGTATTCGTGTTTCAACTGATAAGTACTTCTGTTTTTAGTGTTATTGGTGCAGTTTTTCCCTTTAGTCGGTAATTGTACTCATCCGTGTGTTACCTGTACTTACTCGTGTGCGCGACTGTACTCGTTCGTGTGTGCGAATGTACTTCTGTATATGTACTTGCTCGTGTTTACGACTGTACCTGCTCGTGTACGTGACTGTACCTGCTCGTGTGCATGACTGTACTTCTGTACATTTAGCTGCTCGTGTGCATGACTGTACCTATCTCGTGTGCGTGACTGTACGTGTATTCGCTTGTATGTGCGACTGTACCTGATCGTGTGTGCGACTGTACCTATCTCGTGTGTGCGACTGTACCTATACTTGTTCGTGTACGCAACTGTACTCGTGTGGTGCACGTAACTATACCCGTGTGTTGTATGTAACTGTACTCGCGTGTTATACCTAACTGTACTCGTGTCAGCCTACGTGAGACAAATACTGTTATGCGTTAGGAAAAGAAGAAATCTAACGGAGTCAACGCATGCATGAGGGACGTGTGTGGCTTTGCACACGTACATGCTAGTGGAGATGGCCTCGTTCGCTAGTAGCTAGGTGTGCATGCGCAGGTTGTGACGCCCCGTAATTGGTACCATGAGGGTCCCAGCGAACCCGCCGAAATCCGCACAATATCGATTCAGAGACGCCCTCCGACACGACATGCGCGACGGATCACACACGTGATGCCGGAGGAATTAACACGAGCGGTAACATTACAACAGGATTACAATAGAGCCCACAAGAAACAGATATGTTACAACAACGACTTCAACGAGTCAAGATACAAATATACAATACAAAGATCCGAATCATACAGAAGATCAACTTGTCCGAGTACGGACAAGATACAAATTTTGGACTAAGAGTCCTGAAGATAACCAAGTGGCGTCCATAACCCTGCCCAGGCCAAGCCGGAAGGGTAACCTTGCTAGCGTCGTTCTTCATCGTACCGATCTTCATACCTGCCCGATTATGTCCCGTAGAAGCAGCAATAAGTACGGGTTCGTACTTAACAAGACTTCAAGATGTATAAGCATTCATCAACCAGTCGTCCTTTGTACTTGAGGCACGCAGGGGACTTAGAGGACGCAAGAGGAACATCATAGGGAATATGGTGGGGTTAAGCGGCAGCGCGCAAGCACTAAAAACCTATAGAGACACTCTACTATATTCGTCTAATCAAAGAAGATGAGAGAGCGCATAAACTAATAGTTCTATACTCTGCAAACATAACACAGCCGATGTGTTCCCCCTTCGCCAAGAAGTACTTGCAAAGGCACTCACACGGTTGTCAAGTTTTAACCATTTATTATTAGAGTTGTGCTAGCTTACTACATAAGTTATTATGATTGAAATAGCAGGTGTAAGTTGTCTATGGTCGAGTCATACAGCTCCAAGTCGTCCATAACCGCTGACACGACTTATCGATAAGATGTACACCCTGCAGGGGTTGCCCAAATGTACCCACATGCACCGCTCGATCCACTTACGACAGGTGGATATCACAGCTCGCACTCTCCTTCACGACAACAATGTCCAGGAAGCCACCTAACCAAGTTGAACCCGTATCGAAGTCCGGCCGAATCTCCGAAGCGGACCTAGCTATTGCGTGCATGGCTTCCGAGGGTCAAAACACACACAGGGGCGAATGACCCGCTTCAGCATGCGATAAACGCTCAGGCCGCAAACCTATACGTGCATACCATAAACAAGGGATACAAGGCACCCAGGGGCTTCCCAAAGTAAATAAGTAACAAGCTGGCATGCACGCAACAACAAATGGTAAAACAATGCAAACTAGTTGTGGCCACTAGACAAAGCTGTAGATTCCGGCAGTGGTCGAGGGGAGACCCAGAAACATACCCACGTGTGGTTAGAGCGCTCAGTCTCGGAACAGATAACAAGAACTCGGGGTCCTAAGCTTTAAAGAAACACAAGTGAGCCGTCACAAAACGATCAGCTAACCCACCGATGTCTCCGGTAACAACTATTAACAAGTAACCATGATACCCTCAACAGATATATCCATAAACCATGTGTCATGCTCCCCAACAGATAACCCGATAAGATAGCAGTAACGGTAACGAGATATAAATAGCACTAGCATGCACTACGACTCGCAAGGCAGACCCGATAACCAAACAACAGCTGTAGGAGGTTGGTGGAGGCAATATAGGCTGCTTGAGGTAACAAGTGGAAGGGACACGTGACAAGAATGCAACTTGAAGCTAGCATGAGGGAGAAGGCAAAATAAAATAGGTGAGCGACTTCTGCAGGGACAGAAGTATAGGGGAAATGCTTGCCTGTTAAAGCTTGCCGAGGAACATCCGGAGAACTTGTCGTATCTCACCACGCCACTTCGTGATCCTATCCGGGAAGAAGCAAATGCTGGAACACACAACGTATGCAAATCTTACTACTACGGATAAAGAAGATCCAGCATGATCAAGATGATATGCATGACATGCATGATATGGCAAATATGATGCGATGCAACTTATCCAATTAATCGGAGTCAGGACCCTGGACAATCAAATTAGGTTGGAGTTGCATTTTCTATCGTCAAATTTAAGGGTGGACATGATGCAAGATGCAAACAGGCATATGGATGGCATATTCATGTTCAGTGCATTTTTCTGATCAATTTTCATATAAAATTTTTTGCATTTCGATGAACGGTTTGAAAGATATGATTTATCCAAGTTTATCACATTTTCTAGAACTCCTGGAAAAACGGAGAGAAAGGGAATCGTTTTTATACCCAGGCAGAGCTAGACAAAGAGGCTGACGCGCGGGCCAGGGAGGCGCTGACTGGGCGCTGACGCAGCAGGTCGGCGCGGACGTTTCTCACCGTAGAAGGAGATAGACCCAGAGGCTGACGGGCGGGGCCTAGCTGACGGGGAGGAGGACTGCGGGTTAGGAGTAGAAACATGGCAGGGGGCTAGACGCAAAAGGTTCTAGATCTGGATCTGAGATTGATTTCTCACCGGTTGGAGGGCTAGCCCGAGCGGCTGACGGATGGGGCCCGCGGCGTTGACGTGGCAGCCACGCTGGCGAACCATGCGCGGATGCACGCAAGGTGCTCGACAACGTGCCCGTTCCAGACGCGGCGGTGACCACCTGCAGCTCGGCGTGGATGCGCGCGGCGATGCCGTGGACTCCAGGTAGCGCGCGCGTGGGTGTCGAGCTTGCCTTGTCGGCGCGGATCAAGAGGAAAGGGCGCCGTGGGCTGGAGCTCGTCGGAGAGGCGTCGGCGACGAAGATATGTGGAGGCGGCGATGGTCACCAAGGTACGGAGATGAAACAGAGGGGGACGGGGACGAGCGAGTGGTCAGGGAGGTCGAACACATCACCAGGAAGACGTGTCCGTGGTCGAAAACGTCGGGGAAGCTCGTGGTTCGCCGGAATCGACGAAGGACCCGTCGGTGCTGAGGAAGAAACGAGCGCGGCGACGGCGATTTAGGGCGCCCCCGGACGATTCCTTGCAGGAGGTGAACGAGGAAAGGGAGGCAAAGCTCGTGGTGGTCTCGGATCAACGAGGGGGTGACCAGGGCGGCGGCACCATGGCGGAGTTGCTGCGGTGACTCACGGTGGGGAAACCCTCTTCGTTTTTGGCTTGCAAGAGAAGAAAAAAGAGGCGAGAGAGGCGTGATGGAGGAGGCAGGTTAGGTGGGAGGATAAGGAGGAGGAGGTCACGCAGGGTGGGATGGTGGCGACGGTGGAGGACCACAGGTTCACGCACACCTCGTGCTCCTGTCGCTCTCCTTGCTGACGAGGAAGAAAAGAGGAAGTGGAGAAAAGAGGAGCGAAGGGGTACGGGCCAGCGATGCTGGGCTGGTGCAAGGCTGCCGGGTTGGGCTGACTCGGGCCAGAGGAGAAGAGATGGGTGATACGTCTCCGACGTATCGATAATTTCTTATGTTCCATGCCACATTATTGATGATATCTACATGTTTTATGCATACTTTATGTCATATTTATGTGTTTTCCGGAACTAACCTATTGACGAGATGCCGAAGGGCCGATTCTTTGTTTTCTGCTGTTTTTGGTTTCAGAAATCCTAGTAAGGAAATATTCTCGGAATCGGACGAAATCAACGCCCAGCATCTTAGAATCCCCGGAAGCATCCAGAACACCCGAGAGTCGCCAGAGGGGGGCCACAGGGGCCCCAGATGATAGGCCGGCGCGGCCCAGGCCCTGGCCGCGCCGCCTGTCGCCTCGTTGACCTCCTGACGCCGCCTCTTCGCCTATATAAATGTCCCAGACCTAAAACCTCGATACGAAAAAGCCACGGTACGAGAAACCTTCCAGAGCCGCCGCCATCGCGAAGCCAAGATCTGGGGGACAGGAGTCTCTGTTCCGGCACGCCGCCGGGACGGGGAAGTGCCCCCGGAAGGCTCCTCCATCGACACCACCGCCATCTCCATCAACGCTGCTGTCTCCCATGAGGAGGGAGTAGTTCTCCATCGAGGCTCGGGGCTGTACCGATAGCTATGTGGTTCATCTTTCTCCTATGTACTTCAATACAATAATCTCATGAGCTGCCTTACATGATTGAGATTCATATGATGATGCTTGTAATCTAGATGTCGTTATGCTAGTCAAGTGAATTTTACTTATGTGATCTCCGGAGACTCCTTGTCCCACGTGTGTAAAGGTGACAGTGTGTGCACCGTGTGGGTCTCTTAGGCTATATTTCACAGAATACTTATTCACTGTTATGAATGGCATAGTGAAGTGCTTATTTATATCTCTTTATGATTGCAATGTGTTTTGTATCACAATTCATTTATGTGTTACTCTAGTGATGTTATTAAAGTAGTTTATTCCTCCTGCACGGTGTAATGGTGACAGTGTGTGCATCCGTGTTAGTACTTGGCGTAGGCTATGATTGTGATCTCTTGTAGATTATGAAGTTAACTATTGCTATGATGGTATTGATGTGATCTATTCCTCCTACATAGTGTGAAGGTGACAGTGTGCATGCTATGTTAGTACTTGGTTTAGTTGTGTTGATCTGTCGTGCACTCTAAGGTTATTTAAATATGAACATTGAATATTGTGGAGCTTGTTAACTCCGGCATTGAGGGTTCGTGTAATCCTACGCAATTAGTGGTGTTCATCATCCAACAAGAGAGTGTAGAGTATGCATTTATCTATTCTGTTATGTGATCAAAGTTGAGAGTGTCCACTAGTGAAAGTATGATCCCTAGGCCTTGTTCCTAAATATCGCTATCGCTTGTTTCTTGTTTTCTTTGCATTACTACCGCTGCGTTACTACTGTTTGTTCTTGTCCTGGGCAAAGCACTTTTCTGGTGCCGTTGCTACTACTTATTCATACCACCTGTATTTCACTATCTCTTCGCCGAACTAGTGCACCTATTAGGTGTGTTGGGGACACAAGAGACTTCTTGCTTTGTGGTTGCAGGGTTGCATGAGAGGGATATCTTTGACCTCTTCCTCCCTGAGTTCGATAAACCTTGGGTGATCCACTTAAGGGAAACTTGCTGCTGTTCTACAAACCTCTGCTCTTGGAGGCCCAACACTGTCTACAGAAAAGGAGGGGGCGTAGACATCAAGCTATTTTCTGGCGCCGTTGCCGGGGAGGAAAGGTAAAAGGCACTCATACTCCGGTCCCAGGTAAAGTACTTTTCTGGCGCCATTGTATTTGTGCTCGAAGCTATTTCCTTTAGATCCTGCAATTGCATCTTTTTGTTTCTTGTTTACACTAGTTAGGCATAATGGAAAACAACAAAAATATGAGAGATCTTTATGAACTTTATCTTGAATTAGGACATGATGTGTTTGAAGAGAGAATTAAAAAACCCTTGGAACTTTATATGCATGGTAATGGGAATGTTATTAATATGAATGCTTTGAACACTATTGTTGCTAATGCTATGGAAAATTCTAAGCTTGGGGAAGCTGGTTTTGATGAGCATGATCTTTTTAGTCCCCCAAGCATTGAGGAGAAAATTTACTTTGATGATACTTTGCCTCCCATATATGATGATTATAATGATAGTGGCCTTTTGGTGCCACCTACTATGGAGAGTGAATTTTATTATGATTATACTATGCCTCCTACATTTGATGAGAATAATAATGATAGCTACTTTGTTGAATTTGCTCCCACTACAACTAATAAAATTGATTATGCTTATGTGGAGAGTAGTAATTTTATGCATGAGACTCATGATAAGAATGCTTTATGTGATATTTATATTGTTGAGTTTACTCATGATACTACTGAAAGTTACTATGAGAGAGGAAAATGTGGTTGTAGAAATTTTCATGTTACTAAAACAGCTCTCCATGTGCTTAAAATTTTGAAGTTGCACTTGTTTTATCTTTCTATGCTTGTTGCATTATGCTTCTTGAACTTGTTTATTTACAAGATTCCTATGCATAGGAAGCATGTTAGACTTAAATGTGTTTTGAATTTGCTTCTTGATGCTCTCTTTTGCTTCAAATACTATTTCTTGCGAGTGCATCATTAAAACTGCTGAGCCCATCTTAATGGCTGAAAAGAAAGAAATTCTTGGGAGATAACCCATGTGTTATTTTGCTACAGTACTTTGTTTTATATTTGAGTCTTGGAAGTTGTTTACTACTGTAGAAACCTCTCCTTATCTTAGTTTTGTGCATTGTTGTGCCAAGTAAAGTCGTTGATAGTAAGGTTCATACTAGATTTGGATTACTGCGCAGAAACAGATTTCTTTGCTGTCACGAATCTGGGCCTAATTCTCTATAGGTAACTCAGAAAATTATGCCAATTTACGTGAGCGATCCTCAGATATGTACGCAACTTTCATTCAATTTGAGCATTTTCATTTGAGAAAGTCTGGTGCCTCAATAAAATTCGTCTTTACGAACTGTTCTGTTTTGACAGATTCTGCCTTTTATTTCACATTGCCTGTTTTGATATGCTTGATGGATATTTCTATTCCATTGACTTTCAGTAGCTTTGTGCAATGTCCAGAAGTGTTAAGAATGATTATGTCACCTCTGAACATGTAAATTTTGATTGTGCACTAACCCTCTAATGAGTTGTTTTGAGTTTGGTGTGGAGGAAGTTTTCAAGGATCAAGAGAGGGAGATGATACAACATGATCAAGGAGAGTGAAAGCTCTAAGCTTGGGGATGCCCTGGTGGTTCACCCCTGCATATTTCAAGAAGACTCAAGCGTCTAAGCTTGGGGATGCCCAAGGCATCCCCTTCTTCATCGACAACATTATCAGGTTCCTCCCCTGAAACTATATTTTTATTCCATCACATCTTATGTACTTTGCTTGGAGCGTCGGTTTGTTTTTGTTTTTTTGTTTTGTTTGAATAAAATGGATCCTAGCATCCTTTGTGTGGGAGAGAGACACGCTCCGCTGTTGCATATGGACAAATATGTCCTTAGGCTTTACTCATAGTATTCATGGCGAAGGTTGAATCTTCTTCGTTAAATTGTTATATGGTTGGAATTGGAAAATGCTACATGTAGTAATTGCTATAATGTCTTGGATAATGTGATACTTGGCAATTGTTGTGCTCATGTTTAAGCTCTTGCATCATATACTTTGCACCTATTAATGAAGAAATACAAATAGCTTGCTTAAATTTGGTTTGCATAATTGGTCTCTCTAAAGTCTAGATAATTTCTAGTATTGGGTTGAACAACAAGGAAGACGGTGTAGAGTCTTATAATGTTTACAATATGTCTTTTATGTGAGTTTTGATGCACCGCTTCATCCTTGTGTTTGTTTCAAATAACCTTGCTAGCCTAAACCTTGTATCGAGAGGGAATACTTCTCATGCATCCAAAATCCTTGAGCCAACCACTATGCCATTTGTGTCCACCATACCTACCTACTACATGGTATTTCTCCGTCATTCCAAAGTAAATTGCTTGAGTGCTACCTTTAAATTTATATCCTCTACCTTTACAATATATAGCTCATGGGACAAATAGCTTAAAAACTATTGTGGTATTGAATATGTACTTATGCACTTTATCTCTTATTAAGTTGCTTGTTGTGCGATAACCATGTTCCTGGGGACGCCATCAACTACTCTTTGTTGAATATCATGTGAGTTGCTATGCATGTTCGTCTTGTCTGAAGTAAGGGCGATTTACCACTCATTTAATGGTTAGAGCATGCATATTGTTAGAGAAGAACATTGGGCCGCTAACTAAAGCCATGAATCATGGTTGAAGTTTCAGTTTTGGACATATATCCTCAATCTCATATGAGAAAATTAATTGTTGCTACATGCTTATGCATAAAGAGGAGTCCATTATCTGTTGTCTATGTTGTCCCGGTATGGATGTCTAAGTTGAGAATAATCAATAGCGAGAAATCCGATGCGAGCTTTCTCCTTAGACCTTTGTACAGGCGGCATAGAGGTACCCCTTTGTGACACTTGGTTAAAACATGTGCATTGCGATAATCCCGGTAATCCAAGCTAATTAGGACAAGGTGCGGGCACTATTAGTATACTATGCATGAGGTTTGCAACTTGTAAGATATAATTTACATAACACATATGCTTTATTACTACTGTTGACAAAATTGTTTCTTGTTTTCAAAACCAAAGCTCTAGCACAAATATAGCAATCGATGCTTTCCTCTTTGAAGGACCATTCTTTTACTTTTATGCTGAGCCAGTTCACCTATTTCTCTCCACCTCAAGAAGCAAACACTTGTGTGAACTGTGCATTGATTCTTACATATTTGCATATTGCACTTGTTATATTACTTTACATTGACAATATCCATGAGATATACATGTTACAAGTTGAAAGCAACCGCTGGAACTTAATCTTCCTTTGTGTTGCTTCAATGCCTTTACTTTGAATTATTGCTTTATGAGTTAACTCTTATGCAAGACTTATTGATGCTTGTCTTGAAGTACTATTCATGAAAAGTCTTTGCTTTATGATTCATTTGTTTACTCATGTCATTTACATTGTTTTGATCGCTGCATTCATTACATATGCTTACAATAGTATGATCAAGTTTATGATGGCATGTCACTCCAGAAATTATCTTTGTTATCGTTTACCTGCTCGGGACGAGCAGAAACTAAGCTTGGGGATGCTGATACGTCTCCGACGTATCGATAATTTCTTATGTTCCATGCCACATTATTGATGATATCTACATGTTTTATGCATACTTTATGTCATATTTATGTGTTTTCCGGAACTAACCTATTGACGAGATGCCGAAGGGCCAGTTGCTGTTTTCTACTGTTTTTGGTTTCAGAAATCCTAGTAAGGAAATATTCTCGGAATCGGACGAAATCAACGCCCAGCATCTTAGAATCCCCGGAAGCATCCAGAACACCCGAGAGTCGCCAGAGGGGGGCCACAGGGGCCCCAGATGATAGGCCGGCGCGGCCCAGGCCCTAGCCGCGCCGCCTTATGGTGTCGTCGCCTCGTTGACCTCCTGACGCCGCCTCTTCACCTATATAAAGGTCCCAGACCTAAAACCTCGATACGAAAAAGCCACTGTACGAGAAACCTTCCAGAGCCGCCGCCATCGCGAAGCCAAGATCTGGGGGACAGGAGTCTCTGTTCCGGCACGCCGCCGGGACGGGGAAGTGCCCCCGGAAGGCTCCTCCATCGACACCACCGCCATCTCCATCAACGCTGCTGTCTCCCATGAGGAGGGAGTAGTTCTCCATCGAGGCTCGGGGCTGTACCGGTAGCTATGTGGTTCATCTCTCTCCTATGTACTTCAATACAATAATCTCATGAGCTGCCTTACATGATTGAGATTCATATGATGATGCTTGTAATCTAGATGTCGTTATGCTAGTCAAGTGAATTTTACTTATGTGATCTCCGGAGACTCCTTGTCCCACGTGTGTAAAGGTGACAGTGTGTGCACCGTGTGGGTCTCTTAGGCTATATTTCACAGAATACTTATTCACTGTTATGAATGGCATAGTGAAGTGCTTATTTATATCTCTTTATGATTGCAATGTGTTTTGTATCACAATTCATTTATGTGCTACTCTAGTGATGTTATTAAAGTAGTTTATTCCTCCTGCACGGTGTAATGGTGACAGTGTGTGCATCCGTGTTAGTACTTGGCGTAGGCTATGATTGTGATCTCTTGTAGATTATGAAGTTAACTATTGCTATGATGGTATTGATGTGATCTATTCCTCCTACATAGTGTGAAGGTGACAGTGTGCATGCTATGTTAGTACTTGGTTTAGTTGTGTTGATCTGTCGTGCACTCTAAGGTTATTTAAATATGAACATTGAATATTGTGGAGCTTGTTAACTCCGGCATTGAGGGTTCGTGTAATCCTACGCAATTAGTGGTGTTCATCATCCAACAAGAGAGTGTAGAGTATGCATTTATCTATTCTGTTATGTGATCAAAGTTGAGAGTGTCCACTAGTGAAAGTATGATCCCTAGGCCTTGTTCCTAAATACTGCTATCGCTGCTTGTTTCTTGTTTCTTTGCGTTACTACTGCTGCGTTACTACTGTTTGTTCTTGTCCTGGGCAAAGCACTTTTCTGGTGCCGTTGCTACTACTTATTCATACCACCTGTATTTCACTATCTCTTCGCCGAACTAGTGCACCTATTAGGTGTGTTGGGGACACAAGAGACTTCTTGCTTTGTGGTTGCAGGGTTGCATGAGAGGGATATCTTTGACCTCTTCCTCCCTGAGTTCGATAAACCTTGGGTGATCCACTTAAGGGAAACTTGCTGCTGTTCTACAAACCTCTGCTCTTGGAGGCCCAACACTGTCTACAGGAAAAGGAGGGGGCGTAGACATCAACGGGGGATGGGCCGCAAGGGCTAGAAGAGAGAGGAAGAGGGTTGGGCCAGAGAGGGAGAGAGCCCAGGGAGATAGAATAGGGTTTTATAAAAAAGAATAGACAAAAAGGAGGTTTATAATAAAACCCGTACGAGAGGGAAATAAAATATTTAGGGTTTATAAAAATAGTTTTATTTTGTTCAAAACATGTATATGATGCATGCATGATGCCATGATGATGCACACAAGAAAAAGAACAACCAAAATCTAATAGGGGTATTTTTCTGGGTCGCTACAATCGACACCACTAACAAGGAATCGCGCCCCGAGATTCCACGTCAACCTAAGGGGGAGTTGGTTAAACTATCGGATCTTCTGGCGACGTGTCGATCTCCTCGACTCCACTAACAAGAAGTCTTGCTCCATCTTGATCGGTCGACACCACTAACAAGAGTCGTTGTTCCGTTGACGATGATGAGCTTCTGTCGGGATCCTCCAAAGAACGGACCTATTAGGATAAAGGCAAAGATCGTCCAACCCACGTAGATACCTAAGACTAAAAAAAAACTCGAATAAGAGAGAAGACTCAAAACTCGCATAGGTAAGATGAGAAAGAATAGAGGTAAGGAGAAAAATAGAGCTAATCAGATCTAGCCAACGAATTTTAGAAAATAGTTTGGACGCTCTAAACTCAACGACCGTTGGCAAGGTTATCCTAGAGGCTGGACCAGTGGGGTATCGTCAACCTGATGCTCTGATACCAACTTGTGACGCCCCGTAACCAGTACCATGAGGATCCTAGCGAACCCGCCGAAATCCGCACAATATCGATTCAGAGACGCCCTCCGACACGACATGCGCGACGGATCACACACGTGATGCCGGAGGAATTAACATGAGCGGTAACATTACAACAGGATTACAATAGAGCCCACAAGAAACAGATATGTTACAACCACGACTTCAACGAGTCAAGATACAAATATACAATACAAAGATCCGAATCATACAGAAGATCAACTACGTCCGAGTACGGACAAGATACAAATTTTGGACTAAGAGTCCTGAAGATAACCAAGTGGCGTCCATAACCCTGCCCAGGCCAAGCCGGAAGGGTAACCTTGCTAGCTGATGTCTACGGGTGCTTTTATTCTTGTAGACAGTGTTGGGCCTCCAAGAGCAGAGGTTTGTAGAACAGCAGCCAGTTTCCCTTAAGTGGATCACCCAAGGTTTATCGATCTCAGGGAGGAAGAGGTCAAAGATATCCCTCTCATGCAACCCTGCAACCACAAAGCAAGAAGTCTCTTGTGTCCCCAACACACCTAGTAGGTGCACTAGTTCGGAGAAGAGATAGTGAAATACAGGTGGTATGAATATATATGAGAAGTAGCAACGGCACCAGAAAAGTGCTTTGCCCAGGACAGTAAACAAGCAGTAGTAACGCAGCAGTAGTAACTGATGGCGTGTAACTCACACGTTCGTTGGGAACCCCAAGAGGAAGGTATGATGCGCACAGCAGCAAGTTTTCCCTCAGAAAGAAACCAAGGTTTATCGAACCAGGAGGAGCCAAGAAGCACGTTGAAGGTTGATGGCGGCGGGATGTAGTGCGGCGCAACACCAGGGATTCCGGCGCCAACGTGGAACCTGCACAACACAACCAAAATACTTTGCCCCAACGAAACAGTGAGGTTGTCAATCTCACTGGCTTGCTGTAACAAAGGATTAACCGTATTGTGTGGAAGATGATCGTTTGCAGAAAACAGTAGAACAGTATTGCAGTAGATTGTATTTCAGTATAGAGAATTGGACCGGGGTCCACAGTTCACTAGAGGTGTCTGTCCCATAAGATAAACAGCATGTTGGGTGAACAAATTACAGTTGGGCAATTGACAAATAAAGAGAGCATGACCATGCACATACATATTATGATGAGTATAGTGAGATTTAATTGGGCATTACGACAAAGTACATAGACCGCTATCCAGCATGCATCTATGCCTAAAAAGTCCACCTTCAGGTTATCATCCGAACCCCTTCCAGTATTAAGTTGCTAACAACAGACAATTGCATTAAGTATTGCACGTAATGTAATTAGTGACTACATCCTTGAACATAGCACCAATGTTTTATCCCTAGTGGCAACAGCACATCCATAACCTTAGAGGTTCTTGTCACCCCTCCAGATTCACGGAGACATGAACCCACTATCGAGCATAAATACTCCCTCTTGGAGTTACTAGCATCAACTTGGCCAGAGCATCTACTAATAACGGAGAGCATGCAAGATCATAAACAACACATAGACATAACTTTGATAATCAACATAACAAGTATTCTCTATTCATCGGATCCCAACAAACGCAACATATAGAATTACAGATAGATGATCTTGATCATGTTAGGCAGCTCACAAGATCCGACAATGAAGCATAATGGGGAGAAGACAACCATCTAGCTACTGCTATGGACCCATAGTCCAGGGGTAGACTACTCACACATCACTCCGGAGGCGACCATGGCGGCGTAGAGTCCTCCGGGAGATGATTCCCCTCTCCGGCAGGGTGCCGGAGGCGATCTCCTGGATCCCCCGAGATGGGATCGGCGATGGCGGCGTCTCTGGAAGGTTTTCCGTATCGTGGCTCTCGGTACTGGGGGTTTCGCGACGGAGGCTTTAAGTAGGCGGAAGGGCAAGTCAGGAGGGGGCACGAGGGCCCCACACCACAGGGCCGCGCGGCCAAGGGGGGTCGCGCCGCCCTAGGGTTTGGGCACCTCGTGGCCCCACTTCGTCTCCTCTTCGGTCTTCTGGAAGCTTCGTGGCAAAATAGGACCCTGGGCGTTGATTTCGTCCAATTCCGAGAATATTTCGTTACTAGGATTTACGAAACCAAAAACAGCAGAAACAAAGAATCGGCACTTCGGCATCTTGTTAATAGGTTAGTTCCAGAAAATGCACGAATATGACATAAAGTGTGCATAAAACATGTAGATAACATCAATAATGTGGCATGGAACATAAGAAATTATCGATACGTTGGAGACGTATCAGCATCCCCAAGCTTAGTTCTGCTCGTCCCGAGCAGGTAAAACGATAACAAAGATAATTTCTGGAGTGACATGCCATCATAAACTTGATCATACTATTTGTAAAGCATATGTAGTGAATGCAGCGATCAAAACAATGTATATGACATGAGTAAACAAGTGAATCATATAGCAAAGACTTTTCATGAATAGTACTTCAAGACAAGCATCAATAAGTCTTGCATAAGAGTTAACTCATAAAGCAATAATTCAAAGTAAAGGCATTGAAGCAACACAAAAGAAGATTAAGTTTCAGCGGTTGCTTTCAACTTATAACATGTATATCTCATGGATATTGTCAACATAGAGTAATATAATAAGTGCAATAAGAAAGTATGTAGGAATCAATGCACAGTTCACACAAGTGTTTGCTTCTTGAGGTGGAGAGAAATAGGTGAACTGACTCAACAATAAAAGTAAAAGAATGGTCCTCCATAGAGGAAAAGCATCGATTGCTATATTTGTGCTAGAGCTTTGATTTTGAAAACATGAAACAATTTTGTCAACGGTAGTAATAAAGCATATGTATCATGTAACTTATATCTTACAAGTTGCAAGCCTCATGCATAGTATACTAATAGTGCCCACACCTTGTCCTAATTAGCTTGGACTACCGGATCATCACAATGCACATGTTTTAACCAAGTGTCACAAAGGGGTACCTCTATGCCACCTGTACAAAGGTCTAAGGAGAAAGCTCGCATTGGATTTCTCGCTATTGATTATTCTCAACTTAGACATCCATACCGGGACAACATAGACAACAGATAATGGACTCCTCTTTTATGCATAAGCATGTAACAACAATTAATAATTTTCTCATTTGAGACTGAGGATATATGTCCAAAACTGAAACTTCCACCATGGATCATGGCTTTAGTTAGCGGCCCAATGTTCTTCTCTAACAATATGCATGCTTAACCATAAGGTGGTAGATCGCTCTTACTTCAGACAAGACGAACATGCATAGCAACTCACATGAAATTCAACAATGAAAAGTTGATGGCGTCCCCAGTGAACATGGTTATCGCACAACAAGCAACTTAATAAGAGATAAAGTGCATAATTACATATTCAATACCACAATAGTTTTTAAGCTATTTGTCCCATGAGCTATATATTGCAAAGGTGATGATGGAATTTTAAAGGTAGCACTCAAGCAATTTACTTTGGAATGGCGGAAAATACCATGTAGTAGGTAGGTATGGTGGACACAAATGGCATAGTGGTTGGCTCAAGTATTTTGGATGCATGAGAAGTATTCCCTCTCGATACAAGGTTTAGGCTAGCAAGGCTTATTTGAAACAAACATAAGGATGAACCGGTGCAGCAAAACTCACATAAAAGACATATTGAAAACATTATAAGACTCTACACCGTCTTCCTTGTTGTTCAAACTCAATACTAGAAATTATCTAGACCTTAGAGAAACCAAATATGCAAACCAAATTTTAGCATGCTCTATGTATTTCTTCATTAATGGGTGCAAAGCATATGATGCAAGAGCTTAAACATGAGCACAACAATTGCCAAGTATCACATTACCCAAGACATTATAGCAAATTTCTACATGTATCATTTTCCAATTCCAACCATATAACAATTTAACGAAGAAGAAACTTCGCCATGAATACTATGAGTAGAAGCTAAGGACATACTTGTTCATATGCTACAGCGGAGCGTGTCTCTCTCCCATAAAGTGAATGCTAGGATCCATTTTATTCAAACAAAAACAAAAAACAAAAACAAACCGACGCTCCAAGCAAAGCACATAAGATGTGATGGAATAAAAATATAGTTTCAGGGGAGGAACCTGATAATGTTGTCGATGAAGAAGGGGATGCCTTGGGCATCCCCAAGCTTAGACGCTTGAGTCTTCTTAGAATATGCAGGGGTGAACCACCGGGGCATCCCCAAGCTTAGAGCTTCCACTCTCCTTGATCATGTTGCATCATACTCCTCTCTTGATCCTTGAAAACTTCCTCCACACCAAACTTAGAACAACTCATTAGAGGGTTAGCGACAATAAAAATTAACATGTTCAGAGGTGACACAATAATTCTTAACACTTCTGGACATTGCATAAAGCTACTGGACATTAATGGATCAAAGAAATTCATCCAACATAGCAAAAGAGGCAATGCGAAATAAAAGGCAGAATCTGTCGAAACAGAACAGTTCGTATTGATGAATTTTATCGAGGCAAAAGACTTGCTCAAATGAAAATGCTCAAATTGAATGAAAGTTGCGTACATATCTGAGGATCACTCACGTAAATTGGCATAATTTTCTGAGCTACCTACAGGGAGGCAGGTCGGAATTCGTGACAGCAAAGAAATCTGAAACTGCGCAGTAATCCAAATCTAGTATGAACTTTTCTATCAACGACTTTACTTGGCACAACAAAACACTAAACTAAGATAAGGAGAGGTTGCTACAGTAGTAAACAACTTCCAAGACACAAAATAAAAACAAAGTACTGTAGGTAAAAACATGGGTTGTCTCCCATAAGCGCTTTTCTTTAACGCCTTTCAGCTAGGCGCAGAAAGTGTGTATCAAGTATTATCAAAGGGTGGTACTTCTACAGCGGGATGTGGAGTTTTCTCAACCAGGCATAGTATATTAGATACATAAGTTTTAGCATCTCCCTTTTCATTAGTCTTGGGCGTGCTACTCTCATCAAACAAATTTTCAGGAACAAGCCAAGCATAGTTATTTTCTAGTGCATCATTCATAGCTAGGAGCTTACATGGTATTGGTGCTTTGATCTCCCCTCCATCATTAATATTATTAGTGTACTTTATTCTATCCATATCCATCTTTTCAAGGAGGCTAACAAAATTGGTATAAGAACCAAGCATATTAAATTTAGCAAAGACCTTTCTAGCCTCTCTTGCTATACCACCAAATTCTCTAAGAAGGGTTTCTAAAACAAAATCTTTCTTTTCCCCTTCTTCCATATCACCAAGTGTGAGAAACATGTGTTGGATTATAGGATTGAGATTAACAAATTTAGTTTCCAACATGCGGACTAAAGCAGCAGCAGCAATTTCATAGGTGGGGGCAAGGTCTACCAAGTGTCTATCTTCAAAATCGTCAACGGTACTGACATGGTTGAAAAATTCCTCTATATTATTTCTCCCAACTATAGACCCACGTCCTACCGGTATGTCTTTCGTGGTAAAATTAAAAGGAAACATGATGAATCAAGCAAGGTAAATGCAAGTAACTAATTTTTTTGTGTTTTTGATATAGCAAACAAGATAGCAAATAAAGTAAAACTAGCAACTAATTTTTTTGTATTTTGATTTAGTGCAGCAAACAAAGTAGTAAATAAAACTAAGCAAGACAAAAACAAAGTAAAGAGATTGGGAAGTGGAGACTCCCCTTGCAGCGTGTCTTGATCTCCCCGGCAACGGCGCCAGAAAAAGAGCTTGATGGCGTGTAACTCACACGTTCGTTGGGAACCCCAAGAGGAAGGTATGATGCGCACAGCAGCAAGTTTTCCCTCAGAAAGAAACCAAGGTTTATCGAACCAGGAGGAGCCAAGAAGCACGTTGAAGGTTGATGGCGGCGGGATGTAGTGCGGCGCAACACCAGGGATTCCGGCGCCAACGTGGAACCTACACAACACAACCAAAATACTTTGCCCCAACGAAACAGTGAGGTTGTCAATCTCACCGGCTTGCTGTAACAAAGGATTAACCGTATTGTGTGGAAGATGATTGTTTGCAGAAAACAGAGAACAAGATTGGCAAGAGATTGTATTTCAGTATAGAGAATTGGACCGGGGTCCACAGTTCACTAGAGGTGTCTCTCCCATAAGATAAACAGCATGTTGGGTGAACAAATTACAGTTGGGCAATTGACAAATAAAGAGAGCATGACCATGCACATACATATTATGATGAGTATAGTGAGATTTAATTGGGCATTACGACAAAGTACATAGACCGCTATCCAGCATGCATCTATGCCTAAAAAGTCCACCTTCAGGTTATCATCCGAACCCCTTCCAGTATTAAGTTGCTAACAACAGACAATTGCATTAAGTATTGCGCGTAATGTAATTAGTGACTACATCCTTGAACATAGCACCAATGTTTTATCCCTAGTGGCAACAGCACATCCATAACCTTAGAGGTTCTTGTCACCCCTCCAGATTCACGGAGACATGAACCCACTATCGAGCATAAATATTCCCTCTTGGAGTTACTAGCATCAACTTGGCCAGAGCATCTACTAATAACGGAGAGCATGCAAGATCATAAACAACACATAGACATAACTTTGATAATCAACATAACAAGTATTCTCTATTCATCGGATCCCAACAAACGCAACATATAGAATTACAGATAGATGATCTTGATCATGTTAGGCAGCTCACAAGATCCGACAATGAAGCATAATGGGGAGAAGACAACCATCTAGCTACTGCTATGGACCCATAGTCCAGGGATAGACTACTCACACATCACTCCGGAGGCGACCATGGCGGCGTAGAGTCCTCCGGGAGATGATTCCCCTCTCCGGCAGGGTGCCGGAGGCGATCTCCTGGATCCCCCGAGATGGGATCGGCGATGGCGGCGTCTCTGGAAGGTTTTCCGTATCGTGGCTCTCGGTACTGGGGGTTTCGCGACGGAGGCTTTAAGTAGGCGGAAGGGCAAGTCAGGAGGGGGCACGAGGGCCCCACACCACAGGGCAGCGCGGCCAAGGGGGGGCGCCGGGCCGCCCTAGGGTTTGGGCACCTCGTGGCCCCACTTCGTCTCCTCTTCGGTCTTCTGGAAGCTTCGTGGCAAAATAGGACCCTGGGCGTTGATTTCGTCCAATTCCGAGAATATTTCGTTACTAGGATTTCTGAAACCAAAAACAGCAGAAACAAAGCAATCGGCACTTCGGCATCTTGTTAATAGGTTAGTTCCAGAAAATGCACGAATATGACATAAAGTGTGCATAAAACATGTAGATAACATCAATAATGTGGCATGGAACATAAGAAATTATCGATACGTTGGAGACGTATCAGTAACGCAGTAAAACAGTAAACAAGCGATAGCAGTATTTAGGAACAAGGCCTAGGGATCATACTTTCACTAGTGGACACTCTCAACTTTGATCACATAACAGAATAGATAAATGCATACTCTACACTCTCTTGTTGGATGATGAACACCACTAATTGCGTAGGATTACACGAACCCTCAATGCCGGAGTTAACAAGCTCCACAATATTCGATGTTCATATTTAAATAACCTTAGAGTGCATGACAGATCAATACAACTAAACCAAGTACTAACATAGCATGCACACTGTCACCTTCACGCTACGAAAGGAGGCATAGATCACATCAATACCATCATAGCAATAGTTAACTTCATAATTTACAAGAGATCACAATCATAGCCTACGCCAAGTACTAACACGGAGCACACACTGTCACTATTACACCGTGCAGGAGGAATAAAACTACTTTAATAACATCACTAGAGTAGCACATAGATAAATTGTGATACAAAACACATTGCAATCATAAAGAGATATAAATAAGCACTTCACTATGCCATTCATAACAGTGAATAAGTATTCTGTGAAATATAGCCTAAGAGACCCACACGGTGCACACACTGTCACCTTTACACACGTGGGACAAGGAGTCTCCGGAGATCACATAAGTAAAATTCACTTGACTAGCATAACGACATCTAGATTACAAGCATCATCATATGAATCTCAATCATGTAAGGCAGCTCATGAGATTATTGTATTGAAGTACATAGGAGAGAGATGGACCACATAGCTACCGGTACAGCCCCGAGCCTCGATGGAGAACTACTCCCTCCTCATGGGAGACAGCAGCGTTGATGAAGATGGCGGTGGTGTCGATGGAGGAGCCTTCCGGGGGCAGTTCCCCGTCCCGGCGGCGTGCTGGAACAGAGACTCATGTCCCCCAGATCTTGGCTTCGCGATGGCGGCGGCTCTGGAAGGTTTCTCGTACCGTGGATTTTTCGTATCGAGGTTTTAGGTCGAGGGGGCTTAAATAGGCGAAGAGGCGGAGTCGGGAGGTCAACGAGGCGACGACACCATAAGGCGGCGCGTCCAGGGCCTGGGCCGCGCCGGCCTATCATCTGGGGCCCCTGTGGGCCCCCTCTGGCGACTCTCGGGTGTTCTGGAAGCTTCGTGGAAAAATAGGATGCTGGGCGTTGATTTCGTCCGATTCCGAGAATATTTCCTTACTAGGATTTCTGAAACCAAAAACAGCAGAAAACAGGAACTGGCACTTCGGCATCTTGTTAATAGGTTAGTTCCAGAAAATGCACAAATATGACATAAAGTGTGCATAAAACATATAGATATCATCAATAATGTGGCATGGAACATAAGAAATTATCGATACGTCGGAGACGTATCAGCATCCCCAAGCTTAGTTTATGCTCGTCCCGAGCAGGTAAACGATAAACAAAGATAATTTCTGGAGTGACATGCCATCATAACCTTGATCATACTATTGTAAGCATATGTAGTGAATGCAGCGATCAAAACAATGTAAGTGACATGAGTAAACAACTGAATCATATAGCAAAGACTTTTCATGAATAGTACTTTCAAGACAAGTATCAATAAGTCTTGCATAAAAGTTAACTCATAAAGCAACAATTCAAAGTAAAGGTATTGAAGCAACATAAAGGAAGATTAAGTTTCAGCGGTTGCTTTCAACTTGTAACATGTATATCTCATGGATAGTTGTCAATGCAAAGTAGTATAACAAGTGCAATATGCAAGTATGTAGGAATCAATGCACAGTTCACACAAGTGTTTGCTTCTTGAGATGGAGAGAAATAGGTGAACTGACTCAACATAAAAGTAAAAGAATGGTCCTTCAAAGAGGAAAGCATCGATTGCTATATTTGTGCTAGAGCTTTGGTTTTGAAAACATCAAGAGAGCATAAAAGTAAAGTTTTGAGAGGTGTATGTTGTTGTCAACGAATGGTAGTGGGCACTCTAACCCCCTTGCCAGACAAACCTTCAAAGATCGGCTCCCATTTTATTTTATTTTTGGGTGGCACTCCTTCCAACCTTTACTTTCACAAACCATGGCTAACCGAATCCTCGGGTGCCTGCCAACAATCTCATACCATGAAGGAGTGCCTTTTTATTTTAGTTTTATTATGATGACACTCCTCCCCACCTTTACTTTCTCAAGCCATGGCTAACCGAATCCTTCGGGTGCCGTCCAACAATCACATACCATGGAGGAGTGTCTATTTTTATTAATTAATTTGGGACTGGGAATCCCATTGCCAGCTCTTTTTGCAAAATTATTGGATAAGCGGATGAAGCCACTAGTCCATTGGTGAAAGTTGCCCAACAAGATTGAAAGATAAACACCACATACTTCCTCATGAGCTATAAAACATTGACACAAATCAGAGGTGATAAATTTTGAATTGTTTAAAGGTAGCACTCAAGCAATTTACTTTGGAATGGCGGAGAAATACCATGTAGTAGGTAGGTATGGTGGACACAAATGGCATAGTGGTTGGCTCAAGTATTTGGGATGCATGAGAAGTATTCCCTCTCGATACAAGGTTTAGGCTAGCAAGGCTATTTGAAACAAACACAAGGATGAAGCGGTGCAGCAAAACTCACATAAAAGACATATTGTAAACATTATAAGACTCTACACCGTCTTCCTTGTTGTTCAAACTCAAAACTAGAAATTATCTAGACCTTAGAGAGACCAAATATGCAAACCAAATTTTAGCATGCTCTATGTATTTCTTCATTAATAGGTGCAAAGTATATGATGCAAGAGCTTAAACATGAGCACAACAATTGCCAAGTATCACATTACCCAAGACATTTTACCAATTACTACATGTAGCATTTCCCTTTTCCAACCATATAACAATTAACGAAGCAGTTTCAACCTTCGCCACGAAAATTAAAAGCTAAGAACACATGTGTTCATACGAACCAGCGAAGCGTGTCTCTCTCCCACACAAGCATTTATTCAAACAAAAAAAAAACGAAAACAAACAAACAGATGCTCCAAGTAAAGTACATAAGATGTGACCGAATAAAAATATAGTTTCAAGAGAAGAAACCTGATAATTTGTCGATGAAGAAGGGGATGCCTTGGGCATCCCCAAGCTTAGACGCTTGAGTCTTCTTGAAATATGCAGGGGTGAACCACCGGGGCATCCCCAAGCTTAGAGCTTTCACTCTCCTTGATCATGTTGTATCATCTCCCTCTCTTGATCCTTGAAAACTTCCTCCACACCAAACTTAGAACAACTCATTAGAGGGTTAGTGCACAATCAAAATATACATGTTCAGAGGTGACATAATCATTCTTAACACTTCTGGACATTGCACAAAGCTACTGAAAGTCAATGGAATCGAAATATCCATCGAACATAACAAAACAGGCAATGCGAAATAAAAGGCAGAATCTGTCAAAACAGAACAGTTCGTATTGACGAATTTTATTGAGGCACCAGACTTGCTCAAATGAAAATGCTCAAATTTATTGAAAGTTGCGTACATATCTGAGGATCACTCACGTAAATTGGCATAATTTTCTGAGTTACCTACAGGGAATTTTGCCCAGATTCGTGACAGCAAAGAAATCTGTTTCTGCGCAGTAATCCAAATCTAGTATGAACCTTACTATCAACGACTTTACTTGGCACAACAAAACACAAAACTAAGATAAGGAGAGGTTGCTACAGTAGTAAAAAACTTCCAAGACACAAATATAAAACAAAGTACTGTAGCAAAATAAACACATGGGTTATCTCCCAAGAAGTTCTTTCTTTATAGCCATTATGATGGGCTCAGCAGTTTTAATGATGCACTCGCAAGAAATAGTGTTTGAAGCAAAAAGAGAGCATCAAGTGGCAAATTCAAAACACATTTAAGTCTAACATGCTTCCTATGCATAGGAATCTTGTAAATAAACAAGTTCATGAATAGCAAAGTAACAAGCATAGGAAGATAGAACAAGTGTAGCTTCAAAAATTTCAGCACATAGAGAGGCATTTTAGTAACATGAAAATTTCTACAACCATATTTTCCTCTCTCATAATAATTTTCAGTAGCATCATGAGCAAACACAACAAAATAACTATCACATAAAGCATTCTTATCATGAGTCTCATGCATAAAATTATTACTCTCCACATAAGCATAGTTATTCTTATTAATTGTAGTAGGAGCAAATTCAACAAAGTAGCTATCATTATTATTCTCATCATCAAATATAGGAAGCAAAGTATTATCAAAGTAAATTTTCTCCTCAATGCTTGGGGGACTAAAAATATCATGCTCATCAAAGCCAGCTTCCCCAAGCTTAGAATTTTCCATAGCATTAGCAACAATAGTGTTCAAAGCATTCATATTAATAACATTCTCATTAGCATGCATATAAAGTTCCATGGGTTTTATAATTCTCTCTTCAAACACATCATGTCCTAATTCAAGATAAAGTTCATAAAGACCTCTCATATTTTTGTTGTTTTCCATTATGCCTAACTAGTGTAAACAAGAAACAAAAAGATGCAATTGCAGGATCTAAAGGAAATAGCTTCGAGCACAAATACAATGGCGCCAGAAAAGTACTTTACCTGGGACCGGAGTATGAGTGCCTTTTACCTTTCCTCCCCGGCAACGGCGCCAGAAAATAGCTTGATGTCTACGGGTGCTTCTATTCTTGTAGACAATGTTGGGCCTCCAAGAGCAGAGGTTTGTAGAACAGCAGCAAGTTTCCCTTAAGTGGATCACCCAAGGTTTATCGATCTCAGGGAGGAAGAGGTCAAAGATATCCCTCTCATGCAACCCTGCAACCACAAAGCAAGAAGTCTCTTGTGTCCCCAACACACCTAGTAGGTGCACTAGTTCGGCGAAGAGATAGTGAAATATAGGTGGTATGAATATATATGAGCAGTAGCAACGGCACCAGAAAAGTGCTTTGCCCAGGACAGTAAACAAGCAGTAGTAACGCAGCAGTAGTAACGCAGTAAAACAGTAAACAAGCGATAGCAGTATTTAGGAACAAGGCCTAGGGATCATACTTTCACTAGTGGACACTCTCAACTTTGATCACATAACAGAATAGATAAATGCATACTCTACACTCTCTTGTTGGATGATGAACACCACTAATTGCGTAGGATTACACGAACCCTCAATGCCGGAGTTAACAAGCTCCACAATATTCGATGTTCATATTTAAATAACCTTAGAGTGCATGACAGACCAATACAACTAAACCAAGTACTAACATAGCATGCACACTGTCACCTTCACGCTACGAAAGGAGGCATAGATCACATCAATAGTTAACTTCATAATCTACAAGAGATCACAATCATAGCCTACGCCAAGTACTAACACGGAGCACACACTGTCACTATTACACCGTGCAGGAGGAATAAAACTACTTTAATAACATCACTAGAGTAGCACATAGATAAATTGTGATACAAAACACATTGCAATCATAAAGAGATATAAATAAGCACTTCACTATGCCATTCATAACAGTGAATAAGTATTCTGTGAAATATAGCCTAAGAGACCCACACGGTGCACACACTGTCACCTTTACACACGTGGGACAAGGAGTCTCCGGAGATCACATAAGTAAAATTCACTTGACTAGCATAACGACATCTAGATTACAAGCATCATCATATGAATCTCAATCATGTAAGGCAGCCCATGAGATTATTGTATTGAAGTACATAGGAGAGAGATGAACCACATAGCTACCGGTACAGCCCCGAGCCTCGATGGAGAACTACTCCCTCCTCATGGGAGACAGCAGCGTTGATGAAGATGGCGGTGGTGTCGATGGAGGAGCCTTCCGGGGGCACTTCCCCGTCCCGGCGGCTTGCCGGAACAGAGACTCCTGTCCCCCAGATCTTGGCTTCGCGATGGCGGCGGCTCTGGAAGGTTTCTCGTACCGTGGCTTTTTCGTATCGAGGTTTAGGTCGAGGGGGCTTAAATAGGCGAAGAGGCGGAGTCGGGAGGTCAACGAGGCGACGACACCATAAGGCAGCGCGGCCAGGGCCTGGGCCGCGCCGGCCTATCATCTGGGGCCCCTGTGGCCTCCCTCTGGCGACTCTCGGGTGTTCTGGAAGCTTCGTGGAAAAATAGGATGCTGGGCGTTGATTTCGTCCGATTCCGAGAATATTTCCTTACTAGGATTTCTGAAACCAAAAATAGCAGAAAACAGGAACTGGCACTTCGGCATCTTGTTAATAGGTTAGTTCCAGAAAATGCACAAATATGACATAAAGTGTGCATAAAACATGTAGATATCATCAATAATGTGGCATGGAACATAAGAAATTATCGATACGTCGGAGACGTATCACTAGCGTCGTTCTTCATCGTACCGATCTTCATACCTGCCCGGTTATGTCCCGTAGAAGCAGCAATAAGTACGGGTTCGTACTTAACAAGACTTCAAGACGTATAAGCATTCGTCAACCAGTCGTCCTTTGTACTTGAGGCACGCAGGGGACTTAGAGGACGCAAGAGGAACATCATAGGCAATATGGTGGGGTTAAGCGGCAGCGCGCAAGCACTAAAAACCTATAGAGACACTCTACTATATTCGTCTAATCAAAGAAGATGAGAGAGCGCATAAACTAACAGTTCTATACTCTGCAAACATAACACAGCCGATGTGTTCCCCCTTCGCCAAGAAGTACTTGCAAAGGCACTCACACGGTTGTCAAGTTTTAACCATTTATTATTAGAGTTGTGCTAGCTTACTACACAAGTTATTATGATTGAAATAGCAGGTGTAAGTTGTCTATGGTCGAGTCATACAGCTCCAAGTCATCCATAACCGCGGACACGGCTTATCGATAAGATGTACACCCTGCAGGGGTTGCCCAAATGTACCCACACACACCGCTCGATCCACTTACGACAGGTGGATATCACAGCTCGCACTCTCCTTCACGACAACAATGTCCAGGAAGCCACCTAACCAAGTTGAACCCTTATCGAAGTCCGGCCGAATCTCCGAAGCAGACCTAGCTATTGCGTGCACGGCTTCCGAGGGTCAAAACACACACAGGGCCAATGACCCGTTTCAGCATGCGATAAACGCTCAGGCCGCAAACCTATATGTTCATACCAGAAACAAGGGATACAAGGCACCCAGGGGCTTCCCAAAGTAAATAAGTAACAAGCTGGCATGCACGCAACAACAAATGGTAAAACATTGCAAACTAGTTGTGGCCACTGGACAAAGCTGTAGATTCCGGCAGTGGTCAAGGGGAGACCCAGAAACATACCCACGTGTGGTTAGAGCGCTCAGTCTCGGAACAGATAACAAGAACTCGGGGTCCTAAGCTTTAAAGAAACACAAGTGAGCCGTCACAAAACGATCAGCTGACCCACCGATGTCTCCGGTAACAACTATTAACAAGTAACCATGATACCCTCAACAGATATATACATAAACCATGTGTCATGCTCCCAAACAGATAACCCGATAAGATAGCAGTAACGGTAACGAGATATAAACAGCACTAGCATGCACTACGACTCGCAAGGCAGACCCGATAACCAAACAACAGCTGTAGGAGGTTGGTGGAGGCAATATAGGCTGCTTGAGGTAACAAGTGGAAGGGACACGTGACAAGAACGCAACTTAAAGCTAGCATGAGGGAGAAGGCAAAATAAAATAGGTGAGCGACTTCTGCAGGGACAGAAGTATAGGGGAAATGCTTGTCTGTTAAAGCTTGCCGAGGAACATCCGGAGAACTTGTCGTATCTCACCACGCCACTTCGTGATCCTATCCGGGAAGAAGCAAATGCTGGAACACACAACGTATGCAAATCTTACTACTACGGATAAAGAAGATCCAGCATGATCATGATGATATGCATGCCATGCATGATATGTCAAATATGATGCGATGCAACTTATCCAATTAATCGGAGTCAGTACCCCGGACAATCAAATTAGGTTGGAGTTTCATTTTCTATCGTCAAATTTAAGGGTGGATTAGCATAGCAGACATGGCAGGGGTGAGCTACATCAAAGTTAAATGAAACCGGGACAACATATATATAATATCCCACATATTCCATATGTTCCATATTAGGTGAATGCACAAACTATCACGGCTGGACATGATGCAAGATGCAAACAGGCATATGGATGGCATATTCATGTTCAGTGCATTTTTCTGATCAATTTTCATATAAAACACTTTGCATTTCGATGAACGTTTTGAAAGATATGATTTATCCAAGTTTATCACATTTTCTTGAATTCCTGGAAAAACGGAGAGAAAGGGAATCGTTTTTATACCCAGGCAGAGCTAGCCAAAGAGGCTGACGCGCGGGCCAGGGAGGCGTTGACTGGGCGCTGATGCAGCAGGTCGGCGCGGACGTTTCTCACCGTAGAAGGAGCTAGCCCCAGAGGCTGACGGGCGGGGCCCAGCTGACGGGGAGGAAGACTGCGGGTTAGGAGTAGAAACATGGCAGGGGGCTAGACGCAAAAAGTTCTAGATCTGGATCTGAGATTGATTTCTCACCGGTTGGAGGGCTAGCCCGAGCAGCTGACGGATGGGGCCCGCGGCGTTGACGTGGCAGCCACGCTGGCGAACCATGCGCGGATGCACGCAAGGTGCTCGACACCGTGCCCGTTCTAGACGCGGCGGTGACCACCTGCAGCTCGGCGTGGATGCACTCGGCGATGCCGTGGACTCCAGGTAGCGCGCGCGTGGGTGTCGAGCTCGCCTTGTCGGCGCGGATCAAGAGGAAAGGGCGCCGTGGGCTGGAGCTTGTCGGAGAGGCGTCGGCGGCGAAGATCTGTGGAGGCGGCGACGGTCACCAAGGTACAGAGATGAAACAGAGGGGGACGGGGACGAGCGAGTGGTCAGGGAGGTCGAACACATCACCAGGAAGACGTGTCCGTGGTCGAAAACGTCGGGGAAGCTCGTGGTTCGCCGGAATCGACGAAGGACCCGTCGGTGCTGAGGAAGAAACGAGCGCGGCGACGGCGATTTAGGGCGGCCCCGGACGATTCCTTGCAGGAGTTGAACGAGGAGAGGGAGGCGAAGCTCGTGGTGGTCTCGGATCAAAGAGGGGGTGACCAGGGCGGCGGAGCCATGGCGGAGTTGCTGCGGTGACTCACGGTGGGGAAACCCTCTTCGTTTTTGGCTTGCAAGAGAAGAAAAAAGGGGCGAGAGAGGCGTGATGGAGGAGGCAGGTTAGGTGGGAGGATAAGGAGGAGGAGGTCACGCAGGGTGGGATGGTGGCGACGGTGGAGGACCACAGGTTCACGCACACCTCGTGCTCCTGTCGCTCTCCTTGCTGACGAGGAAGAAAAGAGGAACTGGAGAAAAGAGGAGCGAACGGGTATGGGCCAGCGATGCTGGGCTGGTGCAAGGCTGCCGGGTTGGGCTGACTCGGGCCAGAGGAGAAGAGACGGGGGATGGGCCGCAAGGGCTGGAAGAGAGAGGAAGAGAGTTGGGCCAGAGAGGGAGAGAGCCCAGGGAGACAGGATAGGGTTTTATAAAAAAGAATAGACAAAAAGGAGGTTTCTTATAAAACCCGTACGAGAGGGAAATAAAATATTTAGGGTTTATAAAAATAGTTTTATTTTGTTCAAAACATGTATATGATGCATGCATGATGCCATGATGATGCACAAAAGAAAAAGAACAACCAAAATCTAATAGAGGTATTTTTCCGGGTCGCTACACAGGTATAGCTCGCTAGTGGAGGCCGTGCAGACGTACTCGCTCGAGGCACGGGGACGTACTCCCTTGGCTCGCTCGGGGGCGCGCGGATGTACTCGCTCGGGAGCGTGCAGACATACTCCCTCAGCTCGCTGACAAGATGCGCGGACGTACTCGTCCCGGGGCGTGCGGGCATACTCCACGCGGAACGCAGATACGTGTCAGCCGGACGTGCGACGCACGGAGCAACTTTTTCCCTTTGCAAAGGTTGGTCTTTTTCTAGTGGTACCCGAAGCAGCACGGTCATGTTTGCTGAGCATGACTCGTGCGATGAGGCGGTGAAATCAACCCAGTGTTTCTCGGTGCAACGGCCGGAAGATCGGGCACGTTCAACATCATGATCGGATGGCAATCAGCACCAAAACCCTATGGTGACTCTTTGCTAGGTGAGTTTTACTGTTACTTAATATCGGTACAATTAATGGAATCTAAGAAAAAATAAGTTCTTTTTTACGAAAAAAGAAAAGAATTAAGTATGTAGCAACTTGCTGACTAATTAGGCAACCCATAGTTATTTGCCAGTCAAGTGGAGCTTAAATCTCGGAAACAGACTGGTTTAGTGATTTATTAAAGTTGAGATTCGGGTAAAATCATGGCACGTTCCCTATGACATGATTGGCAATTTGGCATGCAATTTTGACCAAAAACAAATTATGGCACCGTTGACTTATTCCTTGGGTTGTTGTACTTACCACGTAATGAGTAGCTCACCATGTATCTACTACTCCCTCCGTCTAAGTTTACCAGTCTTCCCCGTATCCCTTAGATCGTCAATTTAACCTATACAATTTAAATTATATAATGCAAAAATTACATCATTAGAAAATAGAACACCTAAACTTTCTAATGATATAATTTTTATAACATATAACAAATGCTAATTTGATCAAATTTACGACCTAGGGATACACGCACGCCTAATAAACTTTGAGAGAGGGAGTAACCCGGAAATTCAATTCGGCTCCCGGGTGCATATGCTCCCAATACCAAAACATTATATTTCGAGTTGTCATAAAATTTTGACAATAAATTCTACATGTACATCTCCATAATATATGTTCATTCGCCAAGTTTCACGAAAAATTAATACTTTTTATGGTCTGTGTAAAAAAAAAGAGAAATTTTATCTTCTAAAAAGCATTATTTTTAGCACTGAGTTTTGTTTTTTTACACACGTCACATGACAAGTCCATTTTTTATGAAACAACTTTGTAAGCGCGTAGCACGTGAGAAGATGTACGTGCGAAATTTTCGTTTTTTTCTTAAATTCAAAATATGTGCAAGATGAGTTTGAAAATAGAGGGAGCATATACTCCCATGTTCCAAAACACCACTCCCCGAAGATCTTTATCCTCATGGCAGATGGGCTTCTGACAGGAGCGCACGGAAGTGCCTTCGCCCCATGGTTGTTGTTCCTTTCTGTCGGCCAGGGTCCCGAGATCCAGCTGGACACATTTATTAAACAACTCAGTGGCCGCCTTTGTCAACTCTTTCTAGCGATTCGTGCTTAGGGCATCTCCAGCGGCGCGACGCATTTCAGACGTCCGAAATGTCTGTTTGCGTCGCGCGGCGGACGCTCGACTGACTGTTTTTGTCCGCGCGTCCGTTTGCACCTAGGGGTGGCTCCAGCGGGCCGACGCATTTTCGCGTTTGCATCAATTTATGAAGTTTCCAAACAACAAAATAAGGAAATCAACAAAGTCATAGTTATTATATTTAAAAGTCGACATGAAAATAAGATAGTATTTCTCTAGGCATGATCTTCATGGCCAGCCAATGTTCACTGATGCTCAATTAGGTTCGTTTGCAACTGTTTGGAGACGTTCTCGTCAGTGACTTCTACATTCCTATGTAGATAGTCCTGCCAAGATGAAGCTCCAGGAAGTGGCGCAACCAGCTCACCTTGGAAATCCCATTGGTTCTCATTGCGGCCATCAGGACGCTCGTTCTCAACGATCATGTTGTGCATGATCACGCAGCATGTCATCACCTCATGCATGGTCTTCAACGACCATGTTCTTGCCGGGTGACGGACGATTGCCCACCGAGCTTGGCGCACACCAAATCCGCGCTCCACATCTTTCCTGCAAGCCTCTTGCATCTTGACAAACCTCCTCGTCTTCTCGGAGTTTGGATTACGGACAGTCTTCACCAATGTGGCCCAGTCAGGGTAGATGCCATCAACAAGATAATATGGCTTGTGATATGCATTTCCATTGATCTCATAGCTCACCCGGGGAGCTTTGCCTTGCATGAGCCGGTTGAAAACCAGTGATCGGTGCAACACATTGATGTCATTGTTGGAACCGGCCATGCCAAAAAATGAATGCCAAATCAATAAATCTTGAGATATGACAGCTTCAAGAATGATAGTTCTTCCCTCCTCATGCCCGCTGTACGCACCCTGCCATCCAAATGGACAGTTTTCCACTGCCAGTGCATGCAATCTATGCTGCCAATCATTCCTGGGAAGCCTCTAGAATCGTTGATAGACAGGAGGCGCCTTGTATCCTCAACAGTTGGCTCCCTACAGTAATACTCTCCGAACACGGCAATCACGGCTCGGCAAAACCTGTACATGGCCTCAAGACAGGTGGTCTCACCCATTCGAAGATACTCATCGAATATATCCGCAGTCATTCCATATGAGAGCATGCGGATAGCCGCGGAGCATTTTTGGTAGGAGGTGAAGCCTAACGCACCTGTTGCATCGCGCCTGCATTGGAAGTAGGGGTCGTAGTTTCTGACGACCCATAGAATGACCAAGAATAGGTCCCTTGACATCCTGTATCAGCGCCGGAACATTTTTTTCGGGAAGATCAGATCAGTGAGGTGGAAGTAGTCCTTGTGGAGGCGGGCCTGCCCTTCCACTCTGTTGCGCGGCAGGTTTTTGGCGCGGCCCTTCACAGAGCCCCGGTGCTGTGGCCCCGGGTTAGAGGTGAACTCGTGGATCATGGAGGCCGCAGTTGTTGCCAAAGTCCACGTCGACTCATCGGACTCCTCGTCGGAAGAGGAGTCGACGACCTCCGCGCGGAACTTGTCCAACATCTACCACATGTCCATCTGCGTGGGTACAAACTGCGGATGAATGACCGCGCACGATAGCGCCGAAAACACGAGTAAGAAACCTACCGACGCAATTGACCGAACAGGTCATGGGCGGCGCGGAAGGGCGGCGCAACCGGGAGCGTTTCGCCCGAAAACAGCCGGCAGGTACGCGGCGGAGCACGCTCCTGCTCTGCCGCGCGGCAAGAACGGAGCCGACGGCGACTACTGCGGCGCTACGGCCAGACGGCGGCGCTAGGGGTGGGGGCGGCACTAGGGCAGGAAAGAAGGGGAACAAGAAGCAAATCGAAGCGGTCTATTTCGCTGTCCCTAACATGCGGAACCGGGTAAGAAATGGAGGACGCTCCAAGCGACCGCCGAGCGTCCGCGGAGACCCAAACCTGACGCATATTTGGACCAGGTTTGCGTCTCCCCGGACGGTCCGGTCACTTTGCGTCACACCGCTGGAGCAGGCTCCAGACGCATTTCCGATCACGGCGGACGAAAACGGTCGCTCAACGTCCGCCGCTGCCCGCTGGAGATGCCCTTACTCCCAACATCACGGGAGGTAGGAGGAAACATGGATAAGTAGGATGCTAGAAGAGAAATGTGTTTTGCGAGTTCTCACGAAGACGGACAGATGAAGGGAAAAATAATGTGAAGTTGTGAACACCGGTACAAGGAGGCCAGGGTCTGGATTTGGTATTTGCGCGAGACAAACATCTCCTTGCACCCCTTCTCGAAATTTACTCCGTCTATCCAGAATGGACCGGCGAAAACATGTACCTTCTTTTTTTTTTTTTGACATGAAAACATGTACCTTCTGCAGGAAGGAAATGCGGGGAATCCATTGTTGCCGTGGTTTGGTCGGTCAGTGGAACATGATGGGCATCTCATGTTCTTCTCTACACGGGAAGTGGTTTGCCGGCTTGTGGCGGTGTGGTTCTTTTTCCCTTCACCTTTTATTGAGAACAATTCCGTGTTTTCTTGGGACTGGCTTCATGCATGGTAAAAGTTCATTTATTTTGATGCTATATTCATATTTTTTTCCAAGGTCACAAATTTGAGAATAAGAGATAAAAGAACAAATTTTAATGTATTGTGCAACCCATTGGACAATAGACTGGCAAACTTAAACCGTAAAACCGAATATTCATTATGCGTTGCGGTTTATCGCGAATGGTTTTTACGGTACACACTTTTTGCAGTTTCTGTTAGAGGTGCAATTTTATTTATGTTGGCATGTATTAGCAGGACTAGAAACATGGCAGGAAGCAAAATTCCTAGGTTCTATGCACCTCTTCCATGAAAAAGAAAGAAGCAACACGCAAGGCTGTTGTGTCTGTCCGAAAATATGTATGTTGGTGAGTATGTTTAAATAGCGACAAGTTGTTTTAAAATTTCTTACAAGCATATTTTTAAATTCTACTAGTGGCACAAGTGGAGCTTAATTAAATCTTGGAAGCATAATGTTGGTTTGATGATTTAGCAGTGTGCAATGATTCAGACAAGATACATGGCACGTCCCTATGACATGATTGGCATGCACTGTTGACCAATTTTTTTATGGTACGTTCATTCATATCTTGGGTTGCTGTACTTACCACGTAATCGGTAGTACACCATGTATATATATACACCCCAAGTTCAGTAGCATTAGATATCGTTCCACCTCTCTTCCTCCCTCCTCGACTCTGCAATAATCAAAGATTTGCAAATAGCAACATTCTTCCTCGCTACCGCAATGTATGATGAAGCAGGCATGCCGGCTGGAAGCGACGATCCAGAAATACAAGAAGAAGGCAGGCAAGAAGGACCCAGCAGCGGCGGCTCGCGCAGCAGGGTGCACGACGTGAAGCTGGAAATCAACGAGAAAGCCAAGGGCGTTTCCTTGAGCAGCCTCGAGGAACAGACGCCAACCCTGGATCGCGCCGTGGCCGCAGCCAGGAGCAGAAGGTCGACCGGCGGCAACGTCATCGTCGTCTCCGTCGGGCCATACCACCAATATGAGTCTCGGTCGTCTTGTCTCATCACCCGTGAGAAGAAGGAGGCCATTGTCAACTTCCTTTCTGAACCTATGTTCGGGCTCGGTATCGACAATATCGTCGAGTGGGCTCGCGCGCGGGGCGAGGAGGCCAAAGCTCGCGGATGGCACATGGGCAACATGGACTCCGAGGAGCCTGCCAAGATGCTTCGGCGCGACGGCTGTCTTGTGCTCTTCGCTATCTCCCTGCTGAGGAAGACGAGCGTGCAAGGCCCCACAGGTAGTACCGACCTCGGCAAGCATTTCGACTACCTGTCGGAAGACATATTGAAGCACAAGAAAGAGACCAGGCTGGACCTGCTGTTGCTGGGCAACCAGATCCCCTTCTGCGTACTAATCGATCTTCACACCCGATTGAAGGATACCTTGTTCAAAGGGGTTAACGGCACCTTAGAAGAGATTGCTCTGTCTTGCTTCGACGATATTAGGCCCAGCCCCATCACCAACCCCAGCACTAGGGTTATTACAGCGCGGCGCCCCGCGAGGTCCCGCAAAAACGAAATTAAGGCAAAGTTTAGCTGCTGGTTTGGGCGAGGAAATATTCTGGGGCTGAACACGGCAGAAGAAAATTCGTCCCGCGCTGCAACCCTACCCAGCCCCAGCACCAACAGCAACACTAGCCCCAGCACCAACCCCAGCCCGAGCACTTCGTTCCCAGAACCAATTCATCACCTCCTACACCTTTTTCACTGGTCCCGGGTACAACCAGGCAAGCACGACCAGGACCCCTCTAAGCACCTGCTGGGCGAACCAGACTCTAACCTCCCCTGTGCGACCTGGTTCGAGGACTCCCGCATCAGTTTCAGCAAGCATGCAGCTGCTCCAGATATACTGAACATGGTCTTCCAGAGGAACATGCTTGGCATGCGAGGTGTGTTGCGCGTCCCCGCACTGCACATCCACGGCTACAGCAACCTTGTCTTCCACCACCTCATTGCCTTCGAGCAGAGCCATCTCTGCTCGAGCCTCGCAGTCACCACCTACTCCATCTGCATGGCCCGGCTGCTGCAGTGCGAGGCCGACGCCAAGTTGCTGAGGAAGAACAGGATCCTAGCGCATACACACGAGACCGACGAGATGATCGTACGCTTGTTCAGGGAGCTCGCGCATGATTTTCGCCACGCGTACTATTCCAAGGACCTTCTTGACCTCTGCAACGACGTGGATACTCATCATCATAGCACAGCCGCAAGGGCCAACAGGTTCATACTGCAGTGTTTCCCTGGGCAGACCGTCACCTTCTTCGTTATCCTTGGGGCTCTCTTCTCCATTGCCACGGTCGTCAACGCCATCTACTCCGTGTATAGGTTCTCTCATCCAGCAAAACAGTAAATATGGAAAGACAGTTGATTCCGACTCTCTGCTGCGGCAGGATTCTACTCGCCAATCCTGAAATAAAAGGACGCGACTATGCTTAGAACGTTAAGACTGTTGAGAATATGCCCTAGAGGCAATCATGTATGCTCTAATTCGAGATGTATTCATAAAGATTGTGATATAATCCTTGGATGAGGTTTTTATATGTACCATCAAATACGTGATTAGCTTGTGAAAATATGTATTTATGATGTTCTAACTATACCGTTCTTGGTTGTTGAGAACGTGTACTGTACAACATACGACTTGTTACGTGCAAGTTGGCACATGGCTCAGTTCCATTCTTCATGGGCATGGTGATGCCAATCTATCTTACACGAGCTCGATTAATGTGTTGAGCGAATCCAACTGGCCATATTAAGAATTTAAGATACATCGAGCAAGTCGTCACATGTAAGTCCAAGTCAATGTAATTACTAGACGTAAGGTTATGTAAAATATTATTTCTTAAAAGGGCAGTTATAAAGGGAGAACTTTTTTTTTTGCGAAACACAGTACAATCAAAGACGCTCATACATACGCGCACACACTCACCCCTATGAACGCACACACGCACACCCTACCCCTATGAGCACCTCCAAGAGACTGCGTTGAAAAACTGATCCGGCGGGTCTTGAGATTGACGAAGTCACCACAGGCGCCTCGCTGTCGACGGGAACGTCGCCTCCCACTGAAGAATATTCCGCCTTTATGAGACACCAAAGTGTCAAATCTGGGATTTGAACTCTGGTGGGCTTGGGGTGCCAATGCCCTCCTAACCATCCAACCACAGGTTGGTTCTCGTTATAAAGGGAGAACTTGAGCCGGTAGAGAATCAAGCGACGCAATGTGAATAACCAGGAATGTAATTTTCCGAACGCTCCCCCAAAACGGGGTCGTGACAGACGTCGTGGGGCGTGGCGGTGACGGCGGATAGGCGGGCTTGGACCAAAGGCATCGATGGAGCCTAGGGTGGCGTCTACCTCTGAGAAGTAGCGATGAGATTGGGTAAGGGGCGCCAGGCGGCCAGCTGGTCGGCACCGGACCTAGACCGGCTGGGAGATTGGCCAAAGATGGGCAGGTTAACTATTATTGATTCAAATGCAAGGAATCAAGGTAATACTAATGTGTAATGCTTAAATATTATTTTTTCGCATAGCATATTATAGAAAATTTAGTGTAAAAAATTAGGATTTACAAAAATTAAGCCGATAAATGGTTTACCGATAAAATCGATTAATCGGCCGATAAGCGATTAATCTTCATTTTAAGGCCGACCGATAAGTTCAGATTAACGATTTCTTGAACATTGCCGGGGATGGGATTTGGTAAACTATTCTTAGTAGAAAATATATCGGCTCGAAGACGTTATCCCAAGTGGTTTGGAAACTAGGGGATTCGCACTTCTGGGCTGGTCTCATGGCGGCAAAGAATGTCTTCTTCCGCCGTGGTACTTTTTTCAATTAAGAATGGAGCACATATACGGTTCTGGGAAGATATTTGGTTAGGAAATGCACCCTTAAGTGAACAGTATCCTGCCTTGTATAGTATTGTGCATCGCAAAGTTGATACCATTGCTACGGTAATGGCTACCTCGCCTCCGAATGTGACGTTCAGACGGGTCTTGCTTGGGCTAACAGGTTGTTAGCATGGAATCCCTAATCCACCGGCTAGGAGATATACAACTATCGACCGAACTATCGACCGAACCTAACGAATTTAGGTGGAATCTACATGTAGATGGTACTTTCTCGGTAAAATTACTGTACAGTGCGATCCTTCATTCTGACATACGAGTTGATAATAATAAGAAAATTTGGAAGATGAAGATACCACTAATTTTTTTTTGGATGGCATCTTCGTCGAGGAGTTATCCTCACCAAAGACAATCTTGTCAAGCGAAATTGGCATGGATGTACTCAGTGTGTTTTCTGTCAACATGACGGAACTATTAAACACCTCTTCTTCCAGTGTCAATTTGCGAGATCTATTTGGTCAGTCATCCAAGTAGCCTCTAGCCTGTATCCTCCGACTAGTGTGCCTAATGTCTTTGGTAATTGCTTCATGGTATCGATTCAAGGTTTAAGTTGCTTCTTAGGATGGGGGCGCTAGCAGTTATCTGAGCGCTTTGCCTAAGTAAAAATGACAATATGTTACTTCACCCATTGTCGGGTTTATAGTGTTGAGTGGTGGCTTCGGCTTTTGTGATGTATAACATTGAAAGATCTGTGTTGAATTAAATTTAAATAAAAGCCGTATGCATCACTTTGATGCAGAGGCTGGGGCTCCCCATTTTGAATTTTTTTTTGCAATTTTCTCGAATCGGCTGCTGATTAAAATGTGGCACCATATAATGCAAAAGTTTGTCGATGTGATATTGTTCTATGTGAATGCACATTCTTGTAGGCAATCATTTTGCTTTCTGTGTCTTATATGAGGCTACATCCCTTCAACACAACCCAAATGCTAAACAACCACTCCGATGCTATTTGGCAAAACGAGCATCCGATTTGTGGTCGCCTGATTCTTTGTCGAGCACATGTACGCTCGCCCTAATGTCCGGGAGAGTTCATATAGGTTCCCACCTGGGACCGTGTGGCCACGTGTGTGCGGGAGAGGCGTGTCGTTTCTCCCTATCTAATTCTTTTGTCGTTTCCCCCTCTCTCTCTCGCTTCCCGTCCCCATCCCTCTTCTACGAACACAAAAATTCCTAGAGTTTCTCCCTTCGATCTTCTCGTTGATGAATGAGCGAGATGGCTTGAGTTCGTCGGTGGAGGTTGAGCGTGTGCGAGTTGGCTTCAAGCTCGTCGGTGGAGGCCGGGCCACGCGGTAGGGGGCGGTGGGCTCTGCGGACTGCAAGAGGCGCACGACGGGGATGGGGGATTTGCCACAGAGTTGTAGTCGTGCGCGACGGTGGGTGCTTGGCGATTAGGATCCACGATGGAGGACTACATCGACTATATAGGTAATCCTTATGCTCACACCTCTCAATCCCGCGAGATTTTTTCTGCTGAGAAGTAGTTCGTACTTAGACCGTGGGGATTTTAGCTCGCAGTGCATATTCCCTACTCGTTTTTTCTCTGGACTCGCCCTCGTTCATGCTGATTAAGCTATGTAGGATGTAGATGTCCTATAAAAATCATCATGATGTCCACGATTTAGGTCTTTAATTCTGTAGTGCTATGGTCAAACGAAATCGTAGAGATAGTGATTCATGTGCACGCTGTTGCCATGTGTGTCAAAATTCACTTGTAAGCAGGACGCATGTCACATTAATCACATTCCCATCCAACTAGCACTTTGTATCATTGAATCACTAGACACAAGTGGTTCAACTTATTCTGCATTGTTGCAAACATCTCTAGCTGCAAGTACCACTTTACATTCATGATAATTCATGTGTAGCATTGGCCAGACTACATAACAAGGTTTTTTTTTCTCGGTAGGCAAAAAATATCGGTGGGTACCGGTATTCCGGTATTTCGGAAATTTCAGAAATACCGGCCAAATAGCGGCCGAGAGTTGTCAAACCAACTCACTGTTTTGTTCAAACTTTATTTAAAAAATAATTGACCAAATTATTTAAATACCGGAGAATTTCGTTCGGTATTTCTTTTTTCGGTGGTAACCAGTAAAACCGGTTTTCGCCGAAATCTCGGAAATTCTGGCCGAGAAAAAAAAAACCTACTACAGAGTGGACATCTTGTAGATTTTTAGCTGTCACATGTTTGTATTTCGTAGGTAAAGTGAGTATTTTCACTATATATGTATACATGAATTGTTTTCTCAAGGGTATCTTCTTGTTCTTCCGATGGTGGTCACCTGCTCGAGCTAGTGTTGCTTTCTCAAACTTAGGTGGTCAATTTTAAGTTGTTTTTCAGTAAATTTGGTTGTTTATCATGCTTAAGTTGGTTACAAAAAATAACTAAGTTTCCTTTTTTGCATTTTATGATTCAACATTCTTAAGTTGCATACTGTTTTTAATTGAGCTGTTTTTTCAATATGGTTAAGTTGCGTACTTCATATAGCTAAGATTGCTTTTCAGATCATGGGTTTAAGTTTCCACGGGGTTTCTCCTTTGAGTTATAAGCCCACCTGTAGCTTTTCGAGCCTTTTCCTTTTCATCAACATGCCTAAGTTGGGTCACGGTTTTAATTAACTTGTTTTAATTGTTATGGTTAAGTTGGTACTGAACTTAGTTTAGTTTATTCTTACCAAAAAATAAAAATTAAGTTGTGCTTTACATTATATATCTAGGTTTTTATTTTCCTCAGCCAACCTACACAAGTGGGATCTTGTTTTTAGGTTAACTGCATTTGTTAGTATGTTCAAGTAAAAAAGCTCAAAGTTATTAAGTTGGTTTTCATGGTTGTCTTCCTTTTTAAGTTTGTGCTTCACATTGTACGTAGTTGGATAGTATAGTTTACTGAGTTGTCCTTGTCATGAATATTTTGTTGCTTTCTCTTAGCTATTAAATTGTTTTTCTTCCCTTCAGTTTTCCATGTTTTTGGCTTGCGAAATTTGTTGCACACAAACTGAAATAGAGAGTGCCTCAGCTCTTTATGTTACTGACCACAACCTACACTACAAAAAAAAGTTATCTAAGGGGTGTTTTTCGTCGCTAAAGAGTCTAAGGCGACGAACCGGGTAATGTGGTGCATATCAGGTCACGTAAAGATCCACCACGGATTTCCGAATCAACGGGTCTTTGTTGACGAAAAATCGAACCGTGGCAAAAGAGTTTGGGGGAGCCCGTTGATTGCTGACATCATGATAACTGACACATGGCAGACACCGTTAACTAGGCAAATTTCCGCGGTAGATGACAAGCCCACACAAGGCCTGCTACATCTTAAACGGGCCGGCCCAATTACTTATTCGGTCGGGCCAACTGACATGGTTTGCCCAGTCAACAAACTAACTGGGTTAGCCCATTGAGTAAGCGGGTCGGGCCAGATGTCTTGGACTAACTAGTCAATTTGTTAAATGGGCTGACCCAAATAGCATGCGGGTCGGGCTAAATGTCTTGGTTTGACTGGTCAACGCATAAATGGGTCAGCCCATTTAGTACGCGTTACGGGCGTAATGTACACTGGTAGGAAAGTAGCTATAGGTGAGATGCTATTATGTGGCGCACCACTTTTGTGTGCGTCAGGCGCACCTGACACAGTGCGTAAATAGCGTATTTTTGTGGCACACCTGGCACGCATACGCCACATAAATAAGGTGGCCCCACACCCGGCCAGCCCCATTTATTGGTTTCACTATTTCTGTGGCGCACTGGACCACGTGCGCCACAGAATTGAGACATTCTGTGACGCACCTGGTGCGCCATAGAAATAAGACATTCTGTGGCGCACTGGTCCTGTTGCGCCACAGAAGTAGCGAACCAGATCTAGAAAAGTGCCACCCCCACCTACCACACTACCCAAGTCATTCTTCTTCCTCTTCCATCTAGCTCGGCTCCCCCTTCTCTCTCATCCTATTTTGGCCATACTTTTCACTTGTTTTGGTACTTATTGCACTTACTTAGGTTGATACATACTTGGTGGTGAGGAAAAGGCTCTCCATACTCTCTCCTCCTCTCCAACACACCACACTTTCATCGATCGCGGTCTCGTCTCGTTATCAAATCTACAAGGTGAGTAGTTGGAGGGGACATGTATATGCATGCCGATCTTGTGTGGCCGTTGGTGTGTATGGATACTTGTTGTAGGTGAAGCGCTTGTGTGTGCCTACCCACACGTCCTACCTTTAGGAGAGGTCGTGCCGATTTTTTCCGCTCTATGTATACCTTTAGGAGAGGTCCATGCATGTGTGTGCATGTGTTGCGGTTATAATTGTCTGCTCTATGTATACCATTGGCAGGCAACCAAGGTCCTCACGATGAGTTCCGCTCGAATCTTTAGATACAAGAAAGACGTGAAGGAGGACATGTTTCGGAACAATAGGCGCAAGATAAGATGTCCGTGTCGATTGTGCAAACTCGTGCGCTGGATCAACCCTAATTCCAGACAATTGGAGGAGCACCTGCTGAGGCATGGTTTCATGCCCGACAACCAGGCGCGGCCAGCCCCAACAAATGGTGCACATGAGAAGACCTTGGAGAGAGATATAACAAAGCACCACATGTCGGCGGAGAAGATCATCATGAAGAAGAAGTAGGCGGAGAAGATCATCATGAAGAAGATGCCGGTGGAGAAGATCATCATGAAGAAGAAGATGCCAGCGCGACCCCGCTAATTTCGGCCTTGCGGGACTCTCATGTTCAGGATCTGCTCCTCCAGGAGACGAGCAACGACAGAGCTACAGCCAGAGAGAGAGCCAAGCTGGCGCAAATCGAGAAAGACGAGATGAATCCGATCTTTACTGGGTGTTTTCCGCAGGATACGCGCTTGCATGTAACGCTTGATTATATGCAGATGAAGACGCAGAACAAATGGACCGACTCGAGCTTCAGCAAGAACTTGAAATTCTGACACGATCGTCTCCCAGAGGGGAACACATTGCCAAGTAGTATCGAGGAGGCCAAGAAAGTCATGTGTCCTCTTGACCTACCGCACGAAAAATACCACACTTGCATCAATGATTTTGTGATTTATCGGGACGAGTACAAGGATAGAACCACATGTCCGGTGTGTGGCCACGGATGGTACAAGGGTGGAAACAAGAAGGTACCTCGAAAAGTGGTATGGTACTTTCCTCTCAGTCCCCGTCTGCAGCGGTATTTCATGGACCCTAAGGAAGCAAAGCTCATGCAATGTCATGCGGAAAGGGAGAAGCCCGAAGAAGATCCGGAGATGGGATATATCCTGACACACCCTTCAGACGCTGGCCAGTGGGAATCATTGGACATTGCCTTCCCTAGGTTCGGGGGCAATGCAAGGAACGTTAGGTTGGGTATGAGCACCGATGGACTCAATCTGTTCGGCAACAAGAGTAGCACGCTTAGCACCTGGCATGTGTTTGTATGGCCTTATAACCTACCCCCGTGGCTGTTGGAGATATGCCCAAGAGGCAATAATAAAATGGTTATTATATATCTTTGTGTTTATGATAAATGTTTGCATACCATGCTATAATTGTATTAACTGAAACATTGATACATGTGTGTTATGTAAACAACAAGGAGTCCCTAGTAAGCCTCTTGTATAACTAGCTTGTTGATTAATAGATGATCATAGTTTCATGATCATCAACATTGGATGTTATTAATAACAAGGTTATGTCATTAGATGAATGATATAATGGACACACCCAAATAAGCGTAGCATAAGATCACGTCATTAAGTTCAATTTGCTATAAGCTTTCGATACATAGTTACCTAGTCCTTCGACCATGAGATCATGTAAATCACTTATACCGGAAGGGTACTTTTATTACATCAAACGCCACTGCGTAAATGGGTGGTTATAAAGGTGGGATTAATTATTCAGAAAGTATGAGTTGAGGCATATGGATCAAGAGTGGGATTTGTCCATCCCGATGACGGATAGATATACTATGGGCCCTCTCGGTGGAATGTCGTCTGATTAGGTTGAAAGCATGTGACTTGGTCACAAGAGATGACATGCCAAGGTACGAGTAAAGATTACTTGTCGGAGACGAGGTTGAACAAGGTATGGAGATACCGATGATCAAACCTCGGACAAGTAAAATATCGCATGACAAAGGGAATCAGTATCGTATGTAAATGGTTCAATCGATCACTAAGTTATCGTTGAATGTGTGGGAGCCATTATGGATCTCCAGATCCCGCTATTGGTTATTGGTCGGAGAAGAGTCTCGACCATGTCTACATAGTTCACGAACCATAGGGTGACACACTTAAGGTTTGATGTCGTTTTAAGTAAATATGGAATATGGAATGGAGTTCGAATTTTGTTCGGAGTCTCGGATGTGATCCAGGACATCACGAGGAGGTCCAGAATGGTCCGAAGAATAAGATTTATATATAGAAAGTCACTTTCCATGTTTGGAAATGATCCAGTGCATTTATGGAAGGCGCTAGAATGTTCTAGCACCTTCCGGAAGAAATCACCATGGAAGGTGGAGTCCCGGCTGGACTCCACCAAACCCAACCAAGTGCCATGGACTCCACCTCCTTGGACGGCCAACAAGGGGGGAAGGGGAGAGTCCCTGTCCCTCTAGGTTTCGTTCATACACTACGCCACATATTATTTTTAATGACAAACAACTTTTGTCACCTAATATACCAAATTCATCATGTATTACTCTCGGATGACAAAATTTGTTCATCATTAGGTTCGTCATGGAATCTCCGTCATAGATTACTTTCTGGTGACAGATTACATTTGTTTGTCATTGTCAAATCTATGATATCGCGACGGCCAAATTAGTTCAAGCGACAAAGTGCCGCGACAATGGAAAAATTCCGTGGCCATAATTTATTTCAACACAAATAATTTTGGTGCCAAGAAACTATGTCAACAAATCTTATATGCGTGGAAAAAACGAATGGCCACAAACAACTCAATCATGGTAAAATAATTTTCTCGTATCGCGACGGCCAAATTAGTTGAAGCGGCAAACTACTGCGACAATGAAAAAAATCTGTGGCCATAATTTATTTCAACAGAAATTATTTTGGTGGCAAGAAACTATGTCAACAAACCTTATATGCGTGGAAAAAACGTATGGCCACAAACAACTCAGTCGTGGTAAAAGAATTTTCTGGTATCGCAACGGCCAAATTAGTCGAAGCGACAAACTACTGCGACAATGGAAATTTCCGTGGCGATAGTTTATTTCAACAGAAATTATTTTGGTGGCACCAAATAGTAGTCGCAACGGGCTAAATATTAGTAGGTACAAACAAGAGCGACAGTCTAAACTATTCGTTGCGCCAATGTATCACAACGGCCAGAATGTTAGTGGAGAAAAACTATTTAAACAAAACCCTTGTTCGTGGTGCCAAGTTATCACAACATGTGAACAAAACAGGTAGTCGTGGCGACTGAGACTTGACGCAACACTACATTTTCTGTTGTAATAACCTATTGTCACGTTAAAAATAAAAAAATAAAAAATAGAGGAAACAAAAAATACGGGCATTGCATGGAATAATGTAAAACAAAATAATATGGCAATAAATTTCGGATTGGTACCACATAATATTGTAACCCAAATCAATAATCTTGTTACAAAAATTGGCATGAAAAGTAGGAAAATAGACAACTAATTATTATAGCAATTTATTTTTCATGGACACTATATCATCAGTTTCCCTGGGACTGTTGTGATGTCCTTAAGAGGAAACTAAGCATTGCATCCATTTCTTGTTGCCTTTTTTCAAATGCAAGACGAGTCTCTTCGCTGGCCTTGTTGGCAGCTTCAAACTATTCTGCCTGCTTCCTTTCCAGTTCCTGAAATTTGTCTTCCTGGGCTTGCATTCTCTTCTCCATCTCTTCTTGATACTTTGCACTTGCATCTACAGCTTGTTGCTCCTGAATTGCCAGCCTTGCTTCTAGCTCTTTAATCCGTACGTTTGAAGTGGAAGTCCTCCTGGAGCTAGCTGACACTCCAATGCTTGATATGAAGGTACTCGATCATGAAGAACTATGTTCCTTAATAACTTGTTCAACAATCTGTAGATCAGATTTGACAGGCTCATGTTCCTTGTGTGGCCCCATTTTCATGTTAATCATCTTCACCTGCAGTAGGATTAAAACACCGTGTTAGCATGTTAATTATATAATAATAAAGTGTGCAATTTTAATGAATACATAAGTTATGTTACACTGTAGTAAATGTAGTTGCAAGCATATACATGTACTTACATAAGCGTCATGTGCTGTGTCGCTCATGAGACCATCCATGTTTGTGTGGCTTATCTTGTACAATTCAATTGCACCTATTTCCTCCTCCTCAGTTCGATGTTTCTTCTGCAAGATTCAGAGAATGAAATGATTTAGTACTATACTCTTATATTTATCATTTTTATGTCAAGAAGAGGTAAAATACTTACGACATGCTCAAAGTGGGCAACAAAGCTTCTAGATCATGTTGTATGCGGCTGCTTCATAGCTTCACGGTTAATTTTATTCTTCTCACAGTTTTCCTATGTCATTGTAAATATGTTACTTATGTAGATAACATGTAGTTGAATGCAGATTGTAAATAAGACCAAAAAAATTATTTACCTGGTAGTGCTCATCGAACCAACTGTCCACAAGTCTTTTCCAGCTTCCCTCATCTATATTGCCTGGCTTCATTAAGTAAGCTTGCTCAGGAGTGAGATGTTGTACCTTTTCCCAGTAAGCCTTCTTCGCCTGTACCGTTGTTGACGAATACCGTTCTGAATAATGTCAGTGCAGACTTTTTTGGCTAGATCATCATGCCTGTCCATCTCAAATTTTCCCTGCAATTGATTTTGAGCAAACCAAAGTTAGCAATATATGTGTGTGTGAAAAAAAGGAAACAGTTAGCGGACTCACAGCAACTGTGCTAATAGCAGTTGGAATAACAGTTTTCAGAGCACCATCTGTAGGATTGTACTCTTTCCAGTGTTTTGCTAGGGGCATGCTACTGCGAATGTGAATACCACATGCAGAACTAAGTTTAGCAGCTTGAACTGAACTTTTCGGTCTTCTTGCGCCATCATAGAACTCAATCTGCATCTTAAGACCTTCATGTCTTCTAGTATACTCGTGTAGTCCATGACCCATAGTAGGTCTGCGTCCACCTCGCTTCCTCTTGGGTCCGTTAGAGGTTGTGATCAGCTTTGTTAAGTGAGAAAACGAATAGCATGAATATCGGAAGAGGTTGTAATAAATAAGAGAAGAAAGGTTACATAATCAGTGCATACGCTGCTCTTCATTTGTTATGATTGTGTTGCAGTGTACTGAGTTACTTTCTTTAGATTGTGCTGCTCCATTTGGTTCCTCTGCAGACTGTCCTTCTTTTCATGCATCTGCATTAGCTCTTGATCTTGTTGATACTTTGGACGTAGGTACAACAGTGGTAGATTTCTGTTGATGTGTATATTCTGTACAAACACTCAATTCCTGCTTCCAAGAAGAAGGATACATTAGTATGTAATTAATTTGCGAATCGACCATACGTATGTATGGGAATGCAAGATATTCTGACCTTATTAGACAAGTTTTCAGCAATGTAACCCTCTTCTTCATCAGCAACAATCTCTTCCTCCTCCGCATTGGCCATCTCTGCATCATCTGGCTCATAGTTAGGGTCCTTTATTAACTTTACCTGTCGAGGTTTAGAGTTTTTGGTTTTGTCTGGTTTATTTGCTGCACCAAAGACATAGGCATGCGCTGCTTGCATGATTTCATCCTTAGTTGAACTCTGATAGACAGGTGCACTTTGCATTCTGGCAGCCATGCCAGCAACAACATGTTCCATAGTTTCTGCCCTTAAGGCTAGGTATTTCTTGCTTATGTCAGACCGAGCAGCAGCTTCTGATACGTCTCCAACGTATCTATAATTTCTGATGTTCCATGCTTGTATTATGACAATACCTACATGTTTTGCTCACACTTTATAATGTTTTTATGCGTTTTCCGGAACTAACCTATTAACAAGATGCCTCAGTGCCAGTTCCTGTTTTCTGTTATTTTTGGTTCCAGAAAGGCTGTTCGGGCAATATTCTCAGAATTCGACGAAACAAAGACCCAGTATCTTATTTTTCCCGGAAGACCCCAGAACACCGAAGGAGAGTCGGAGGCGGGCCAGAGGGCCACCACACCATAAGGCGGCGCGGCCCCAGGCCTGGCCGCGCCAGCCTATGGTGAGGAGGCCCCAGGCACCTCCCTGCGCCGCCTCTTCGCCTATAAGACCCCTTTCGACCTAAAAACGCGATACAGATTGACGAAACTCCAGAAACACTCCAGGGGCGCCGCCGCCATCGCGAAACTCCAATTCGGGGGACAGAACTCTCTGTTCCGGCACCCTGCCGGGACGGGGAAGTGCCCCCGGAAGCCATCTCCATCGAAGCCACCGCCCTCCATCATGCTCCGTGAGTAGTTCCCCCATGGACTACGGTTTCTAGCAGTAGCTAGTTGGTACTCTCTCTCCCATGTACTTCAATACAATGATCTCATGAGCTGCCTTACATGATTGATATCCATCTGATGTAATCGGTGTTGTGTTTGTCGGGATCCGATGGATGATACATTATGATTAGCCTATCTATAAAGTTTGTGAAGTTATTGTTGCTGCAATCTTGTTATGCTCAATGCTTGTCACTAGGGCCCGAGTGGCATGATCTTAGATTTAAGCTCTATAATTATTGCTTAGATTGTATCTACAAGTTGTTTGCACATATTGCTGTCCGGAACCCGAGGCCCCAAAGTGACAGAAATTGGGACAACCGGAGGGGAAGGCTGTGATATGAGGATCACATGTTTTCACCAAGTGTTAATGCTTTGCTCCGGTGCTCTATTAAAAGGAGTACCTTAATAGCCAGTAGATTCCCTTGAGGCCCAGCTGCCACTGGCTGGTAGGACAAAAGATGTCATGCAAGTTTCTCATTGCGAGCACGTATGACTATATATGGAAAACATACCTACATGATTAATAATCTTGATGTTCTGTCTTAATGCTTTCAATCCTATCAATTGCCCAACTGTAATTTGTTCACCCAACACTTGTCACTTGTTATTGGAGAGTTACCACTAGTGTAGATCGCTGGGAACCCCGGTCCATCTTTCATCATCATATACTCTTTCTATATGTCATTGGAAGTAGTATCAACTATTTTCTGGTGCCATCGCCTCTGTGTTATTGCTACTGCTGCTGTGTTATTGTTACTATTGCTCTCATATTAGTGCTGCTTTCACATCACCCCTGTTACTAGTGCTTTTCTAGGTGCAGCTGAATTGATAACTCAGTTGTTAAGGCTTATAAGTATTCTTTACCTCCCCTTGTGTGGAATCAATAAATTTGGGTTTTACTTCCCTCGAAGACTGTTGTGATCCCCTATACTTGTGGGTTATCAAGACTATTTTCTGGCGCCGTTGCCGGGGAGGCATAGCTCTACTCATAAGTTCACCTGGGGAGTACACTCTACCTCTCTCTCTGTTTTTATTTTGTTTTATTTTGTTTTGTTTAGTTTACTTTTATCTAGTTTATTTGTGCTTAGTTTATTTTTGTCTAGTATTATTTTGCTTAGTTTACTTTTGTCTAGTTTGTTTTTGTCTTGTTTTATTATATACCCAAAAATCCATATAAAATTGAAAAACCTAAAAATTAAAAACTGTTGTTATGGAAGAACGCATAACCATGTTGGAGCTTATAGAATTATATAATAATTATAGAAAATCAAGAGCGGGTGAAGTCATGAGTGCTGTGATAGAAAAATTGAGTACATGTCGGGGGGAAGACCCCGGGTAGGGCAATGGATGCGGAGCAGCCGGCTGGCCACTGGCCGGCTCGCGGCAAAGGCCGGCTGAGGAGCAGCCGGCTGGCGCCGTGGCCGGCTGGTCCGGAAGCCGGCTGGCTCTAGGTCCTAGTCGGCCTGGCTACGGCCGCCAATGCTGTAGCTGGGCCGGCTTCTACAAGCCATATCCGACTAGGGGTTTGTACCTCAGACCGACTCGAGGCTGGCGAGTCTTGCACTAGAAGGAACCGGGTTGGTGATCCGGGTTCCCAAAGTCCACGCTGACTTCATCTTCCGTAAAGCGCGGGGCACTGTGGAGCAATAGTGCCACGCGCCGGACAGGCCATCATGGTCTACGACGATCCGTACTGGCTACAGTGGCTGACGGCGACAGGGACACCTCCTCTCCATACCGCTGACCTTGGCAGCCGGATGGGACAGGCCATGAGGCCTCAACGGCTCCTGACGTCACTGCCTCGGGAAGGAGCGGAAGCCGGAGCCGGCCAAGCCGGCCAGTAGACTATAGGGTCTTATATGTAAAGTGCCGGTGCCTATATAAGCCGCACTCCCCCCTCTCGTGCAGGGGATCGATCGATCATTCTCACCTCTTTCCACCCATAGTGCTGCCCTGTGAGAGAGACTATCGTCTTCCTTAGCCTCCCAGGAGCAGCCGGACACAGCTCTAGGAGCACCATTGTATTGTGTGATCATCATATACATCCCTAGCAGGAGTAGAGGTGTTACATCCATCAGAGGGCCTCGAACCTGGGTACGTCGCCGTGTCGCTCGTCCCCATACCCGCATCCGGATACCGCCGTGAGATCTCTCAGGAACCACCTTCGATTAGCCACCCTATGGCATATGCCGTGACGATACCACGACATTTGGCGCCCACCGTGGGGCCTTCAGCATCCTCGGCCGGTGTCTTCATCCGGACGGGCCTCACCATCACCACCGGCGAGCGAGTCGCTTCAGGCTTGATCTGGAGATTCGGCTCCTCGATCGCGTCGGCCGACAACGCTGGCTGCTTCGCCGACCGGCCCTTCCCAGCCGGCGGCAGCGTCATCTCCTTCGGCGGCCACGACGTCTACGTCGCCACCGTCGCACCGCCGCGCTACCCGCGGCAGGTGCTGCGCTGCGCAAGCCCTCCTCCGCGAGCCGGCAGCAGTGCTCCCGCCAGCCCCGCCGTCGTGCAAGTCATGATGGCTGGCGAGGAGCTCCCCACCAAGAACCCGCGCACCCGCGGCCCCAACCTGGAGCGCAACATCGACCCCAACGCCTCCGGCTCGGGCGCAAAGGCGCCACCGCCACCGTCCCGGCTGGACGAAGTCCGGGCGAAACTGAGCACCCCGCTCACGCCTGGTGCCGACCCCACCGCCATCGAGGCGGATTTGGAGGCGCACCGCCAGCTCCTCCTCAAGCAAACAAGAATCTGGCTGCTGCTAAGCGCCGGATGGAGATCACCCAGCGCGAGTACAACCGCGCCCACGGCCTCACCTGTGCGGCGACGATCCCAGCCGAGCCGGCCAGATCCGCCGCAGGGGCCGCGACCTTGGCGCCGAGATCGCCCGCGACGGCGCTCCTTCGCCGACTCCGTCCGCGGAGCAACCCGTCTAAAACACCCCCGACAAGAACATGCGCGTGGCACAAGCCACCGCAGAAGAGCTGAACCGCCTTGAAGGCAAAGAGTTACGCCGCCAGACCAAGCGGGTGACTGAGCTGCTCAACGCAGCCACCAGGCAGGCGGCCGACCCCAGGTATGTCAATGCCCCCAGAGCTTCTCATGCTCGTGGAGCTGCAGGCAACGACAGGGAAGGCGCCAGGGACTCGGCCGAGTCCGCCTCCCCAGCACCAAGCCGGCACCGTGACTCCCGGGCCACACACGCAAGCTCGAGCCGGCCGAGCCACCAGCCGGGCGGCAGCAGCCGCAGCCGGCCTCCTCCAAGCCGGAACCAGGAGCAAGACTCCGAGCCCCGCCGCCAGCACCGGCCAGCTCCAGAAGCAAGCGGCGCACGCCAGCCGGCACGCTCCCGGTTGGGCCCGCGCATCGAGCCAACCGACGCCCGAGAACGCCTCGACCGGCTGGTCGAATCCCGCATTGCGGAAGAAGAAGCGCCAGCCGGCCCAAAGTGCTTCAGGCCACGCATCATCAACGAGCCCATGATCGACGGCTTCCAGCTCCCGCGCGACACCCCCAAGTATGACGGCACTGCCAAGCCGGAGGACTGGCTGCTGGACTACTCCACCGCAGTCGGCATCGCCAAAGGCAACAAGCGTTGGGCTGTGCGCTACTCCCCCCTCATGCTGCTCGGCTCCGCCCGCACATGGCTCAACAACTTGCCAGCCGGCAGCATAAACGGCTGGCTGGACTTCGAAGTGGCCTTCATCAGCAACTTCACCGGCACTTACCGCCGGCCGGGTCGGCCCCAACAGCTTGAGATGTGTAAGCAGGGCCCCGACGAGACGGATCGCGCGTACCTAACGCGCTGGTGCGAGATGCGCAACTCCTGCGAGGGCGTGCACGAGATCCAGGCCATCAGCTTCTTCATGGGAGGCTGTCGGCCCAACACCATGCTGTGGCACAAGCTACGCCGCAGCGACCCCCAGTCGATGGCCGCCTTGATGGCCATCGCCGACAAGTACGCGCTGGCTGAGGAAGCCGGCAAGCCTCCAGCTGAAATTTCGCCGGCCCCCGCTAGGAGGGACAACAACAAGCCGGCCGAGGGCGCCTCGCATGGCAGCCGACGGGACAAATACCGCGGCAAGCGTCACAGCGACCAGCCGGACCGCCGGTACGGCTCCGCCCACGTAGCCGCCGTGGCAGACAACGCGGCAGGCGGCAGCCGCCGCCAGAAGCAAGACCGGCAGTGGAAGCCGAAGTACACCTTCGAGCAGATGCTCGATTCGCCATGCAAGTACCACAGCGGCAAGAACCCCTCCAACCACACCACCCGCGACTGCCACTTCATGAAGCGGCTGACAAGCGGTGAACCTCTCCCGCCTCCACCCCCGCCTCCACCAGCCGGCGGGCCGGGTGGCCAAGCAGGCGCAGAGAACGCCAACCTCGAGCACCACGAGGCTAACCAAGTGCACCATGGCGGCCAATATTTGGCCGAAGATGCTACCTACATCATTTTCACCTCCGAGCCCGAGGACAAGACGAGCCAGCAGAGCCGTTCCCTCGAGGTCAACGCGGTCATACCGCCGGTCCCCCAGTACCTAAACTGGTCAGAGCAGGCCATCACTTTTGATCGCCGCGACACACTGGCTGTCCTGCCGAAGCCGGGCAGCTACGCCATGGTCCTCGACCCCACCATCGGCACAACCCGGCGCAGCGTGCGCTTCTCGCGCGTCCTCATCGACGGGGGCAGCAGCATCAACATCCTCTACCGCGACACCGCCCGCATGCTGGGCATCCAGGAGGCCGAGTTGCGCCCCACCCCCACCGTCTTCCATGGCATCGTGCCAGGCCACTGCTGCCAGCCGATCGGCCGGATCACGCTGGAGGTGATGTTCGGGAAGCCGGACCACTTCCGCACCGAGAGGATCGAGTTCGAGGTGGTGGACCTCGTGAGTCCCTACCATGCGCTCCTAGGCAGGCCAGCCCTGACCAAGTTCATGGCGGTGCCCCATTATGGGTACCTGAAGATGAAGCTGCCTGGCCCCAAGGGGGTCATCACCATAGCCGGCGACTATCGTCGCTCCATGGACTGCGCCACGCAGAGCTCCAAGATGGCCCAGACGCTGGTCATCGCCACCGAGAAGCAGCTCATCCACGACACCGTCGCCCTCGCCAAGGCCGCGCAGACAGACATGCCGGCTGCAGGCAACCCGGCTGGGACGACTCACTTCCAGCCGGCCGACAACACCAAGAAGATCCTGCTGGACCCGGCGCAGCCGGACAAGTACGTCACCATCGGTGCCGGCTTGAGCAAGAAATAGGAAAGCGAGCTCACCAGCTTCCTCCGTGAGAATCGGGACATCTTCGCATGGACTCCAAGAGACATGCCGGGTGTGCCGAGGGAGTTGGCTGAGCACCACCTCCACGTCCGGCCTGAAGCCAAGCCGGTGAAGCAGCCTCTCAGGCGCTTCGCCGAAGAACGAAGGAAGGCCATCGGTGAAGAAATCGCCCGGCTGCTGGCAGCCGGCTTCATCATGGAAGTACTGCACCCGGACTGGTTGGCGAACCCGATCCTGGTTTTGAAGAAGAACGGCTCCTGGCGCATGTGGATCGACTACACCAGCCTCAACAAGGCGTGCCCGAAGGACCCCTTCCCCCTGCCGCGCATAGATCAAGTTATAGACTCGACTGCCGGCTGTGAACTGTTGTCTTTTCTAGATGCCTATTCAGGCTACCACCAGATTCCTTTGAATCCGGCTGATCAAATAAAGACTTCGTTCATTACCCCGTATGGGGCTTACTGCTACACGACTATGCCGTTCGGCTTGAAAAACGCAGGCGCCACGTACCAAAGGTGCATGCAAAAATGCTTGCAGGATCAAATCGGCAGAAACGTTCACGCATATGTGGATGATGTCGTTGTAAAGACCAAGGAGACGACTACCCTCCTTGATGACCTGAGAGAAACCTTCACCAATCTGAGAAGATTTCGGATGAAGCTCAACCCGGCCAAGTGCACATTCGGCGTGCCGTCTGGCCAGCTCCTTGGCTACCTCGTCTCTCAGCGAGGGATCGAAGCCAACCCGGAGAAGATCAGTGCCCTGGAGAAGATGGAACTGCCGCAGTGCCTCAAGGACGTCCAGAAGTTCGCTGGCTGCCTGGCTTCCTTGAGCCGCTTCGTCAGCCGGCTGGGGGAGAAGGCACTGCCCCTGTATCAATTGATGAAGAAGGCGGACAAGTTCGTCTGGTCACCGCAGGCGGATGAAGCTTTCCGTGATTTGAAGCGCGTGCTCTCAACCGCGCCAATCCTTGCAACGCCGGCTTCAATGGAGCCGATGCTGTTGTACATCGCAGCCACCAATCGAGTGGTTAGCGTTGTCCTGGTGGTGGAGCGCAAAGAAGACGGCAGGGAGCAGCTGGTCCAGCGCCCAGTCTACTACCTTAGCGAAGTGCTCTCCCAGTCGAAGCAAAACTACCCCCACTACCAGAAGGTCACCTACGGCGTCTACATGGCGGCCAAGAAGCTCAAGCACTACTTCCAAGAGCACCCCATCAAGGTGGTTGCCACAGCGCCCTTGGCGGAAATCATCGGCAGCAAGGACGCCAACCGGCCGGGTTGCCAAGTGGGCTCTGGAGCTAGCCGCCCACACCATCCTCTACGAGCCACGCACAGCCATCAAGTCGCAGATCCTCGCGGACTTCTTCGTCGACTGGGCCGAGATGCAGTACCTGCCGCCTGTGCCAGATTCCACACATTGGAAGATGCACTTTGACGGCTCGAAGATGCGCAACGGTTTGGGAGCCGGCATCGTCATCACCTCTCCCAAGGGAGATCGACTGGACTATGTCCTGCAGATCCACTTCGCCGCATCCAACAATGTGGCGGAGTATGAAGTGCTCATTCATGGGCTGAAGCTGGCCAAGGAGATTGGCGTGCGTCGCATACTCTGCTTCGGCGACTCCGACTTGGTCATACAACAAGCATCTGGCGACTGGGACGCGAAGGACGCCAACATGGCCTCATACCGCTTCCATGTCCAGCAACTATCCGGCTTCTTCGACGGCTGCGAATTCCATCATGTGCCGCGAGCAAACAACGAGGCGGCTGACGCCTTGTCCAAGATTGGCTCAACCCGGCAAGCCATTCTGCCGGGCATCGCCTTGGCGGTTCTCAAGAAGCCGTCCATCATACCGTCACCGGACTCGGATTCAATATTCGTGCCGGCTGACCCGGGGGCTGCTCAGCCGAACCCGGGGGCTTCATCGCCAAACTTGGGGGCTAGCAAGCCGAACCCGCCGGCTAGCAAGCCGAACCCGGCGACCATGCAGTCGAATCCAGAAGCTCCCACGCAGGAGGCCCTGTTGGTCAGCGTATTCGAGATAAGATGCGTACCTTCATGGGCACAAGAATTCCTCTCCTACCTCACCGACGGTGTGCTGCCTGATGACAGAGTCCAGGCCAGGCATATTGAGAGAAGGGCCAAGGCCTACACAATCATCAACCACCAGCTGTACAAACGCAGCGTAAGTGGGGTGTTCCAGCGGTGCGTCGAGCCGGCTGAAGGGATTGAACTCCTACGGGAAATCCATCAAGGAGAGTGCGGACATCACGCCTCATCCAGAGCCATAGTGGCCAAGGCCTTCCGGCACGGTTTTTACTGGCCGACTGCGCTCAGAGACGCAGAAGAATTGGTGAAGAAGTGCAATGGCTGTCAGCGCTTCACAAAGAAGAGACACCAGCCGGCTTCCGCCTTGAAAACCATCCCCATCACGTGGCCATTTGCCGTATGGGGCTTGGATATGGTAGGCCCATTCAGAACGGCGCGAGGCGGCATGACACATTGATGGCGTGTAACTCACACGTTCGTTGGGAACCCCAAGAGGAAGGTATGATGCGCACAGCAGCAAGTTTTCCCTCAGAAAGAAACCAAGGTTTATCGAACCAGGAGGAGCCAAGAAGCACGTTGAAGGTTGATGGCGGCGGGATGTAGTGCGGCGCAACACCAGGGATTCCGGCGCCAACGTGGAACCTGCACAACACAACCAAAGTACTTTGCCCCAACGAAACAGTGAGGTTGTCAATCTCACCGGCTTGCTGTAACAAAGGATTAACCGTATTGTGTGGAAGATGATTGTTTGCAGAAAACAGTAAAACAGTATTAAAGAGATTGTATTTCAAGAAAGAGAATTGGACCGGGGTCCACAGTTCACTAGAGGTGTCTCTCCCATAAGATAAACAGCATGTTGGGTGAACAAATTACAGTTGGGCAATTGACAAATAAAGAGAGCATGACAATGCACATACATATCATGATGAGTATAGTGAGATTTAATTGGGCATTACGACAAAGTACATAGACCGCCATCCAACTGCATCTATGCCTAAAAAGTCCACCTTCAGGTTATCATCCGAACCCCCTCCAGTATTAAGTTGCAAAGCAACAGACAATTGCATTAAGTATGGTGCGTAATGTAATCAACAACTACATCCTTAGACATAGCATCAATGTTTTATCCCTAGTGGCAACAGCACAACACAACCTTAGAACTTTCTGTCACTGTCGCAGGTGTCAATGCAGGCATGAACCCACTATCGAGCATAAGTACTCCCTCTTGGAGTTACAAGCATCTACTTGGCCAGAGCATCTACTAGTAACGGAGAGCATGCAAGATCATAAACAACACGTAGATATAACTTTGATAATCAACATAACAAGTATTCTCTATTCATCGGATCCCAACAAACGCAACATATAGAATTACAGATAGATGATCTTGATCATGTTAGGCAGCTCACAAGATCCGACAATGATAGCACAATGGGGAGAAGACAACCATCTAGCTACTGCTATGGACCCATAGTCCAGGGGTAGACTACTCACACATCACACCGGAGGCGACCATGGCGGCGTAGAGTCCTCTGGGAGATGATTCCCCTCTCCGGCAGGGTGCCGGAGGTGATCTCCTGGATCCCCCGAGATGGGATCGGCGTTGGCGGTGTCTCTGGAAGGTTTTCCGTATCGTGGCTCTCGGTACTGGCGGTTTCGTCACGGAGGCTATTTGTAGGCGGAAGGGCAGGTCAAGAGGCGGCACGGGGGCCCCACACCACAGGGCCGCGCGGCCAAGGGGGGGCCGCGCCGCCCTAGGGTGTGGCCCTCGTGGCCCCTCTTCGTCTCTCCTTCGGACTTCCGGGAAGCTTCGTGGAAAAATAGGCCCCGGGCTTTGATTTCGTCCAATTCCGAGAATATTTCCTTACTAGGATTTCTGAAACCAAAAACAGCAGAAAACAAAGAATCGGCACTTCGGCATCTTGTTAATAGGTTAGTTCCAGAAAATGCACGAATATGACATAAAGTGTGCATAAAACATGTAGATAACATCAATAATGTGGCATGGAACATAAGAAATTATCGATACGTCGGAGACGTATCAGCATCCCTGCTTAGTTCTGCTCGTCCCGAGCAGGTAAAACGATAACACGAGATAATTTACGGAGTGACATGCCATCATAATCTTGATCATACTATTTGTAAAGCATATGTAGTGAATGCAGCGATCAAAACAATGTATATGACATGAGTAAACAAGTGAATCATAAAGCAAAGACTTTTCATGAATAGCACTTCAAGACAAGCATCAATAAGTCTTGCATAAGAGTTAACTCATAAAGCAATAATTCAAAGTAAAGTCATTGAAGCAACACAAAGGAAGATTAAGTTTCAGCGGTTGCTTTCAACTTGTAACATGTATATCTCATGGATATTGTCAACATAGAGTAATATAATAAGTGCAATAAGCAAGTATGTAGGAATCAATGCACAGTTCACACAAGTGTTTGCTTCTTGAGGTGGAGAGAAATAGGTGAACTGACTCAACATTGAAAGTAAAAGAATGGTCCTCCATAGAGGAAAAGCATCGATTGCTATATTTGTGCTAGAGCTTTGATTTTGAAAACATGAAACAATTTTGTCAACGGTAGTAATAAAGCATATGCATCATGTAAATTATATTTTATAAGTTGCAAGCCTCATGCATAGTGTACCAATAGTGCCCGCACCTTGTCCTAATTAGCTTGGACTACCTGGATTATCACCGCAATACATATGCTTTAACCAAGTATCACAAAGGGGTACCTCTATGCCGCTTTGTACAAAGGTCTAAGGAGAAAGCTCGCATTTGGATTTCTCGCTTTTGATTATTCTCAACTTAGACATCCATACCGGGACAACATAGACAACAGATAATGGACTCCTCTTTTAATGCTTTAAGCATTCAACAACAATTAATTCTTTTCTCATTAGAGATTTGAGGATGTTTGTCCAAAACTGAAACTTCCACCATGGATCATGGCTTTAGTTAGCGGCCCAATGTTCTTCTCTAACAATATGCATGCTCAAACCATTCAACTCAGTGTAGATCGCCCTTACTTCAGACAAGACGAACATGCATAGCAACTCACATGAAATTTAACAATGAAAAGTTGATGGCGTCCCCAGTAAACATGGTTATCGCACAACAAGCAACTTAATAAGAGATAAAGTGCATAATTACATATTCAATACCACAATAGTTTTTAAGCTATTTGTCCCATGAGCTATGTATTGCAAAGGTGAATGATGGAATTTTAAAGGTAGCACTCAAGCAATTTACTTTGGAATGGCGGAAAATACCATGTAGTAGGTAGGTATAGTGGACACAAATGGCATAGTGGTTGGCTCAAGTATTTTGGATGCATGAGAAGTATTCCCTCTCGATACAAGGTTTAGGCTAGCAAGGCTTATTTGAAACAAACACAAGGATGAACCGGTGCAGCAAAACTCACATAAAAGACATATTGAAAACATTATAAGACTCTACACCGTCTTCCTTGTTGTTCAAACTCAATACTAGAAATTATCTAGACCTTAGAGAAACCAAATATGCAAACCAAATTTTAGCATGCTCTATGTATTTCTTCATTAATGGGTGCAAAGCATATGATGCAAGAGCTTAAACATGAGCACAACAATTGCCAAGTATCACATTACCCAAGACATTTATAGCAATTACTACATGTATCATTTTCCAATTCCAACCATATAACAATTTAACGAAGGAGAAACTTCGCCATGAATACTATGAGTAGAAACCAAGGACATACTTGTCCGTATGCTACAGCGGAGCGTGTCTCTCTCCCATAAAGTGAATGCTAGGATCCATTTTATTCAAACAAAACAAAAAACAAAAAACAAACCGACGCTCCAAGAAAAAGCACATAAGATGTGATAGAATAAAAATATAGTTTCAGGGGAGGAACCTGATAATGTTGTCGATGAAGAAGGGGATGCCTTGGGCATCCCCAAGCTTAGACGCTTGAGTCTTCTTAGAATATGCAGGGGTGAACCACCGGGGCATCCCCAAGCTTAGAGCTTTCACTCTCCTTGATCATGTTGCATCATACTCCTCTCTTGATCCTTGAAAACTTCCTCCACACCAAACTCGAAACAACTCATTAGAGGGTTAGTGCACAATATAAATTGACATATTCAGAGGTGACACAATCATTCTTAACACTTCTGGACATTGCATAATGCTACTGGACATTAGTGGATCAAAGAAATTCATCCAACATAGCAAAAGAGGCAATGCGAAATAAAAGGCAGAATCTGTCAAAACAGAACAGTTCGTATTGACGAATTTTAAAATGGCACCAGACTTGCTCAAATGAAAATGCTCAAATTGAATGAAAGTTGCGTACATATCTGAGGATCATGCACGTAAATTGGCTTAATTTTCTGAGCTACCTACAGGGAGGTGGACCCAGATTCGTGACAGCAAAGAAATCTGGAACTGTGCAGTAATCCAAATCTAGTACTTACTTTTCTATCAACGGCTTAACTTGGCACAACAAAACACAAAACTAAGATAAGGAGAGGTTGCTACAGTAGTAAACAACTTCCAAGACACAAAATAAAAACAAAGTACTGTAGGTAAAAACATGGGTTGTCTCCCATAAGCGCTTTTCTTTAACGCCTTTCAGCTAGGCGCAGAAAGTGTGTATCAAGTATTATCAAGGGACGGCGTGTCAACCTTACCTTGGGCTTTACCCTTACCTTTCTTATTGTTTTTCTTTCCCTTTGGCTTAGGAAATATATGATTTCCCCCGGTATAGAGGTGAATTTCAGAGTGCCTTCTCCAACATCAATGACTGCTCCCAATAGTTTCAGCAGGGATCTTCCGAGTGTGAGTTTTCCTGTTTCAATAACAAGATAATCAATGGATATTGTTCTTCCAAGAATGGTTGTATGCACACCTGCGGCTATTCCTTTAGGAATTATAGTGGAGTTATCAATGAGAGTTATTTCTTCTCCTCCTTCCTCAACTCCCCAAAGTTTCAAAGATTTATAAATACTTTCAGGCATAAGGCAAAATTCATACATAATATCACAGTAGGCATGGAGAGTTCGATCACCGATAACAATTTTAATAGCAGGATCCCACAATGAGAGTTTAGAGTTCACTAAAACTTGTTCAAGACGATTACGAACGTGGCAATAGTTATCATCCAAGCGAGATGTACTTATCTCGAGATTGTTTAATCTACTATATATGCTAGTGAGGGCTGAATCAAAGTTATTAGCTGAATCATGTGATGCAACCAACTTCTTTATGGCATTAAAAGCTTGATCCCCATTGCAATGAAGGAAATCTCCTCCCACTAGAGTATCCAAAGCATATCTATAACGAACCATAAGACCAAAATAAAAATTACTAAGGAGCAAACTTAGAGTCATTTGAGGTTCAGTTTTACGATAAGAAGTAAAGATTCTAGACCAAGCATCCTTAAAACTCTCCTCATCCCCTTGTTTAAAAGTGAAGACTAATTCTTCAAAGAAGAAGTAACAGGTTCAGAGCTAGACATGGTAACAAAAGTAACTAATTTTTTTTGTATTTTTAATATAGAGTGCAAGACAATAAATAAAGCAAACTAGATAAAGTAAATGCAAGTAAACTAATTTTTTTGTGTTTTTGATATAGCAAACAAGATAACAAGTAAAGTAAAACTAGCAACTAATTTTTTTGTATTTTGATTTAGTGCAGCAAACAAAGTAGTAAATAAAACTAAGCAAGACAAAAACAAAGTAAAGAGATTGAGAAGTGGAGACTCCCCTTGCAGCGTGTCTTGATCTCCCCGGCAACGGCGCCAGAAAAAGAGCTTGATGGCGTGAAACTCACACGTTCGTTGGGAACCCCAAGAGGAAGGTATGATGCGCACAGCAGCAAGTTTTCCCTCAGAAAGAAACCAAGGTTTATCGAACCAGGAGGAGCCAAGAAGCACGTTGAAGGTTGATGGCGGCGGGATGTAGTGCGGCGCAACACCAGGGATTCCGCGCCAACGTGAACCCTGCACAACACAACCAAAGTACTTTGCCCCAACGAAACAAAGTGAGGTTGTCAATCTCACCGGCTTGCTGTAACAAAGGATTAACCGTATTGTGTGGAAGATGATTGTTTGCGTAAAACAAGAAAAACAAAGATTGCAAGAGATTGTATTTCAAGAAAGAGAATTGGACCGGGGTCCACAGTTCACTAGAGGTGTCTCTCCCATAAGATAAACAGCATGTTGGGTGAACAAATTACAGTTGGGCAATTGACAAATAAAGAGAGCATGACAATGCACATACATATCATGATGAGTATAGTGAGATTTAATTGGGCATTACGACAAAGTACATAGACCGCCATCCAACTGCATCTATGCCTAAAAAGTCCACCTTCAGGTTATCATCCGAACCCCCTCCAGTATTAAGTTGCAAAGCAACAGACAATTGCATTAAGTATGGTGCGTAATGTAATCAACAACTACATCCTTAGACATAGCATCAATGTTTTATCCCTAGTGGCAACAAGACAACACAACCTTAGAACTTTCTGTCACATCGTCCTGTGTGTCAATGCAGCATGAACCCACTATCGAGCATAAGTACTCCCTCTTGGAGTTACAAGCATCTACTTGGCCAGAGCATCTACTAGTAACGAAGAGCATGCAAGATCATAAACAACACGTAGATATAACTTTGATAATCAACATAACAAGTATTCTCTATTCATCGGATCCCAACAAACGCAACATATAGAATTACAGATAGATGATCTTGATCATGTTAGGCAGCTCACAAGATCCGACAATGATAGCACAATGGGGAGAAGACAACCATCTAGCTACTGCTATGGACCCATAGTCCAGGGGTAGACTACTCACACATCACACCGGAGGCGACCATGGCGGCGTAGAGTCCTCCGGGAGATGATTCCCCTCTCCGGCAGGGTGCCGGAGGCGATCTCCTGGATCCCCCGAGATGGGATCGGCGTTGGCGGCGTCTCTGGAAGGTTTTCCGTATCGTGGCTCTCGGTACTGGCGGTTTCGTCACGGAGGCTATTTGTAGGCGGAAGGGCAGGTCAAGAGGCGGCACGGGGGCCCCACACCACAGGGCCGCGCGGCCAAGGGGGGGCCGCGCCGCCCTAGGGTGTGGCCCCCTCGTGGCCCCTCTTCGTCTCTCCTTCGGACTTCTGGAAGCTTCGTGGAAAAATAGGCCCCTGGGCTTTGATTTCGTCCAATTCCGAGAATATTTCCTTACTAGGATTTCTGAAACCAAAAACAACAGAAAACAGCAACTGGCACTTCGGCATCTTGTTAATAGGTTAGTTCCAGAAAATGCACGAATATGACATAAAGTGTGCATAAAACATGTAGATAACATCAATAATGTGGCATGGAACATAAGAAATTATCGATACGTCGGAGACATATCACACATCTCTTGGTGATGATTGACAAATTCACCAAGTGGATCGAAGCCAAGCCAATCAAGAAGCTGGATGGCTCCACAGCCGTCACATTCCTCAAGGAAATCATTGTGAGATTCGGCTACCCCCATAGCATCATCACCGACAACGGCAGCAACTTCTCCCAAGGCATCTTCTCTCGCTATTGCGGGGAAATGGGGATCCGGATGGCCCTATCTTCTGTGGCGCACCCAGAGTCCAACGGACAAGTGGAAAAGGCTAACGGCTTAGTCCTAGCCGGCATCCGGCCCCGGCTGGTGGAGCCGCTTGAGCGAGCAGCCGGCTGCTGGATTGAAGAACTGCCCAATGTGCTGCGGAGCCTGCGCACAACGACAAACCGCTCAGTCGGCTTCACACCATTTTTCCTCGTATACGGGGCCAAAGCCGTCTTGCCGACTGATATCGAGCACGACGCGCCAAGGATCAAGCTCTACACAGAAGCCGAAGCCAAAGAAGCTCGCGAAGATGGAGTTGACCTGGTCGAAGAGGCCCGGCTGCTGGCTGCGTCCAGATCTACCATCTACCAGCAAAGCCTCCGACGCTATCACAGCCGGAAGGTCCAGCCCTTAGCATTCCTAGAAGGAGACCTAGTGCTCCGGCTGATCCAGCGGACAGCCGGACAGCATAAACTGTCATCCCCATGAGAGGGTCCCTTCATCGTGAGCAAGGCAGTAGGCAATGATTCCTACTATCTCATAGATGCCCAAGAGGCTAAGAAAAACAAGCCGGACAAGGCTGACGAGGAGACTAAACGTCCCTGGAATGTCAACTTGCTCCGCCCATTTTACACATGAGAGCAGGAATGTATGTATCCCTTGTATCCCTTTTGTAAGCTATGAAAAAGCACGCGCCAAGAGCGCCGTTTCCGACAAGTTTTTCGCGTACTCTACTTCGTTTCGCCAATTGGCTTGAACCCTCTCACGCGGCCGGCTCAGTAACGTGATCCGGTTTCCGACAGCCGGCTTCCGATCCAGCTACAGACCACAACCCGGCTGTCCGGCTGGCAGGAGTAAGGCCTAGGGAGCTGGCACGCGAAAAACGACTAAGGGAAAGAGTAAAAGCGAGTTGACTTGCAACTTTTCATAAAAGTGCCGGATTGCCGAATTCAGCTCGTTCGACTGAAATACTGTCGGCCTCACTCAGCGGCCCGCTCTTGATCCGGCGACGGATCGCAAGTCGGACGCACGACCGGCAAGAGCACAGCCAAAGAGTGGGGCGGATGGGAAAAAGCGAACAAGTCGAAAGAAAGCAACTCGGCACACAAATGATTAACAAACACATTAAAGTGTGACATAATGAAAGGACGATAATATTCATACATATGCACCCGGCATTCCGGGGATTTAATAAATTGTCTTGCAAAAGCAACAACAGAAACAGGTAAACTAAGCAGCGGCTGGAGAAGGACCAGCCGGAGGAGCGTCAGCGGAGCCGGCTGCCGGGTTGTCTTCAGGCGCGTCTTCCGCCTCCTCATCTTCCATCTCGTACTCCTCATCAGACTGAGGGTTCGGGTCCGCGACGAAGAGGCCCTTGTCGACGAAGTCGGCAATGGCGCTGGCTCGGGCAAGCCGGGCGGTCTTGTGTTCGGCCGGGAGCTTGTCCTCCACGCCGGCTCGCCGATACTCGAGCTGCCCCAGGTCCACCTCGTTGTACCAGGAGAGGACAAAGGACAGCGCCATGTCGGCACCAGCGCGCGTGGCAGACTCCTTCCAGTCGAGGAAGCGATCCGGCGCCCGCTCCATCAAGGAGACGAGGTTGGAGATATCTTGCGGCACCGCCTCCGCGGGCCACAGCATCGGCACCAGCTCCTCAGCCGCCTTCCGGAGCTCCCAGCCAAGCTTGGTGATGGGCTCGACGCGGGCAGCCATGGACGCCATATAGTCCTCCATGGTGAAGTACTCCGAGCTGCCCTCGCCAGTCGCCCGCCTCCTGGCCTCGCGTGCAACGCCAACGGCTGCTAACGCCGCATCCTGTGTTTCCGGGAAGGCCGCTGCAAGAAGAAGCAAGTCAGAAATCATCGAAGCCGAAATAAGCTGAAAAATGCAAATTTTCGAAGTCCTAAGACAAAAGGAAAAGCCTGGCGGCAGCCGGCAAGAACCGACTGCCCCCAGCCCAAAGGTGGAGATAGCGAAGAAATCAGAGTTTCTGCCGCCGGCTGCCAACGAAAGACGGCAGCCGACAGCCGAAAGCCGGCAAAGGGAAAGGAACAAAGAAATGCACTCACCCGACAAGCCACGGTCGAGCGCGCCAATCTCGTCCACTCAGCGCTTGGCGGTGGCCGACAGCTCCGTGGTCTTGGTGGTGACCTCCTCCTAAAGCGCAAGCCGCTGCTTCTCCACCTCGGTCAGCCGCCGGCTCAGATCCTCCACCTTCTCCTTCTCCACCGTCCTAAGGGAGGCAAGCTCAGTGAGGTGGTTCTGCTCAAGCCGGCGCAGCCGCGTCAGCTCCTGCTCAGCCACCTTGAGCTTGGCGGCTGCAGATCGACCCGCCTCCTCGCTCTCGGCGCACTGGGCGCGAGAAGCCCGGAGATCCGCCTCCAGCCTCGGAACCTTGGCGGCTTCAACTGCAAGGCAGCCGGAAAGAAACGTCAGCCAACCGAGACTAAAAAGAAAGAAGACATCGAGTCGGAAGAAGCAAGATCCTACCCTTGACGGCCTCCAGCTCGCGAGCCAAGTCGGCCCGGTCCAGCTTGGCCTTGTGGTAGTGGGTCACGGCGCGGTTGTACAGATTGGTGCGCCGATCCGCCACAGCCTAAGGAAAAAAGAAAATCAGTCAACTAGGCGAAACCCGGACCGGCTCCAAGCAGCCGGCCCATGCCTCGGAGGGCTACCAGGATGATAACCAAATGGAAAAACAGATGAAGCGCTTACCTTGCTGGCTTCCTCCACCTTGGCGATGTTGGCCGCGGCCTCGGCAGCCCTGGCCTTGAGGTTGGCCTGCAAGCTGGAGAAGAACATTTCCACCGATGCTTGGCCGGGGTTCCCCTCCCGGCTGGTCACCTCATAGGAGTCGGCGCGGAGCCACGCCTGCTCCATAGTGCCAGCCGAGCCAAGGCTGGAGTCGGAGGCGGACGGCACATGCAGAAGCAGAGCGCCCTTGGCCACGTGCAGGCCCTGCTGCGGCGCCGATGGGGCTCCCGTCCTCACCAGCGCGCGCGAGTCGGCGCCCTCCGTGTGCGCCGGCTCATCCCTTGCCGGCTCCTGCCTGGCCGGCTCCTCCGTCGTCGGCTCCGGCGGTGGCGGCGCTCCGGGCGAAGCAGATGGCCCAGTCGGCGCAGCCGTCTCCGGCGCTGAGGTGCCCCTCCGGGCTCTCATCCAGCACCACCACGCTTGGCCTAGCTCCGGCTCCGGTCGCGGGCGGTGCAGCCCTGCCGGCTCCGGCTCCGGTCGAAGGCGGCATGCCCCGGCCGGCCCCGGCCGGCTGGGTCCGAAGACGAGTCCGGCGCGGGAACATGTCGTCCAGCGTCGGCCGGCGCGTCGGCTCGGCCCGCGTGCCGCGATCAGGCGCTGAGGCCAGTGGCACGGCGAAGGAAGGCGCCCCTGCGGGAGGCGGAGTACCCGCAGGCGGCGGCGGTGTAGGTGCGCGCGAGGGAGGCTGTGGCGTCGGCTCCCTCCTTTGGCGCGGAGGCGGCGACACGATGCGCGGGGTTTGCCGGGAGCCGCCGCCCTGAGCAAACTTGATGGGGGCCCTAGCCGAACAAACAAGGAGAAGATAAGCATAGAGAGTAAGGAAAGAAAAGGAATCAAACAAGAGAGAAAGAGAGCTCACCCGGCCTGCTCCGGAACCTTCTTCGGCTGCTGCCGGCGGAGTTTCTTCGCCTTCGCCTCCAAGGCGGCAGTGGAGCGGGGGTCGCCAACCCGTTTCTTCCCCTTGGGCGCCGAAGTCGCCGTGGTGCTTGGCGGCCTCGCGCGCAGGGGCACGGCGGGGATTGGCCCCGTGGCGGACGTCGCCGGCTCCTCGTCCTCCTGCTGCTCCGGTGAAGGGGGCGGATTGTGCTCCCCCTGGCCGCCTAGGTCAGGCGCCTGCAGCAGGTCATCGTCGCCAGCCTGGTCGCCGGCTTGGTCAGCCGGATCGGCGTGATCCGGCGTCCACCTCCTCGTCGCCAGGTCACCGTCCTCGACGTTCTGGCAGTCAAAGAGCTAGAAAAACAGAAGACATGAGCAAACCACAAGCCGGAAGTCGGCAGAAGGAAAAGGAAGTCGGCCTCGCAGCCGCAAGCCGGAAGCCGGCGAAAACACAAAGCTTACCAGCTCGGGTTGGTGGTCCCTGTCGTGGGGCGCCAGCCCGTAGCTCCACTCCTCCGGCATGTTCGCCTTGGTGATGTTATTCACCCGGTGGGCCACCTGGGCCTTGGAGAGCAGCGCCTTGGACGTCCGGTTCGGGTCGAACCGGCCGGACATATGCCCGATCTTGTGGGTGCGCATTTGGAGCGGCAGCACCCGGCGCTCGGCGATGGTGCAGAGGAGGTCCTCGGCGGTCAGCCCGTTCGCGACGGCCGCCCCCAGGAAGTCCCAGAGCTGATTCACCTCAGCGTCCGGATCCGTCGTGCGGGCGTTGTAGCTCCAGTTGATCCGGCCGACTGGAGGAGCTGGGTTGAACTCTGGTAGGTTGATCCGGTCGACAAGCTGGCCCTCGTTGCGCACGTAGAAGAACGACATCTGCCAATTCTTCACCGAGTCAGCGGTTGGAATTTTGGGGAAGGGCGTACCCGGCCGGGTGTAGATCGAGGCGGCGCCGCAGGCCCGCAGGCGGCCCTCAGTGGTTTGCGCCTTAAGGTAGAAGAGCCGGCTCCATAAATCGATATCCGGCCACAAGCCGGCGTAGGCCTCCATGAAGACCACATAGCAGCTGAGGAGGATGCAGGCGTTGGCCGGCAGGTGGTGCGGCTGCAGGCCGAAGTTGTCGAGGAACTGGCGGAACAAGTTGGATGCCGGCAGGCCCAACCCGCGGTCGAGGTGCGCGCCGAAGACGACGCGCTCGCCGGGCTCCGGCTCGGGCTCCGTCTCCTCGCCGGGCGCCCGCGTGACCACCGACGACGGGATCCGGCGGAGGCGCACCAGCCGCTGGATGTCGTCGTCCCTCATGTACGATCCCCTCCACGATCCGCTGGCGGAGGCCATTGACGAAGAGGAGGAGGAAGAAGACCACGAAAGGCGGAAAGGCGAGGAGGAACCTTGCGACGGCGGCGGCGACGACGGCGGCGGAGGACGCTCCGTTGAAACGTGGGGCCCCGTGGTGCCGGCTCGTCGGAGTAGCAGCGGCAGATTGGCGGAGATGCGCTCGCCGGAGTTCGCCAGTGGAAAACATTCGCCGGAGCAGCAACGGGCTCGAGCGCGAAGAAGAGAGCGAGAGGAGCGGGAGCGCGAGGAAGACGAAGTGAGGCAGTGGCCGCCTCGGTACCCTCCGCCGCGGCATTTATAGCCGCCCGCGGCGGACGGTTAGCCTCCAAGTGGCGATCATGGCCACGTCGCCCGGATCTTCTGCGCATTAACTCCCCCCACGACCGCTGCCGTTACCGGAAACCGCCACACCACGTCGCCCACAACCGCATCGGATCCGGAGGGGACATTGATGTGACCAGACGAACCGGCAGCAGAGCCCAGGCGTCAGACCGGTCAAGTCGGGTGCAGGACCCGAGGCGGCGGAGACTCCGGCGCGTCGCAAGCCGGAGTCGGACAATAAGTTCAACTCGGACCAAAAGTCATCCAGCAAGGCGGAGACACCACCAAAACTTGCGAGAAAGCAAAAGCTGCATAAGTGTAAATAGTGGCCGGCTAGAAGCAGCCGGCCGAAGCGAGCCGGATGAGGGCGCAGCCGGCTGAATGGAAATTCTCAGTCGGCCCCTCCAAGTGCCGTCAAGTATATTCAAGAAGCCAGGAAAACCTGCCTAGGTCCTTCTAAACGCAGGACCTTGCCAGCTTCGGGGGCTAATGTCGGGGGGAAGACCCCGGGTAGGGCAATGGACGCGGAGCAGCCGGCTGGCCACTGGCCGGCTCGCGGCAAAGGCCGGCTGAGGAGCAGCCGGCTGGCGCCGTGGCCGGCTGGTCCGGAAGCCGGCTGGCTCTAGGTCCTAGTCGGCCTGGCTACGGCCGCCAATGCTGTAGCTGGGCCGGCTTCTACAAGCCATATCCGACTAGGGGTTTGTACCTCAGACCGACTCGAGGCTGGCGAGTCTTGCACTAGAAGGAACCGGGTTGGTGATCCGGGTTCCCAAAGTCCACGCTGACTTCATCTTCCGTAAAGCGCGGGGCACTGTGGAGCAATAGTGCCACGCGCCGGACAGGCCATCATGGTCTATGACGATCCGTACTGGCTACAGTGGCTGACGGCGACAGGGACACCTCCTCTCCATACCGCTGACCTTGGCAGCCGGATGGGACAGGCCATGAGGCCTCAACGGCTCCTGACGTCACTGCCTCGGGAAGGAGCGGAAGCCGGAGCCGGCCAAGCCGGCCAGTAGACTATAGGGTCTTATATGTAAAGTGCCGGTGCCTATATAAGCCGCACTCCCCCCTCTCGTGCAGGGGATCGATCGATCATTCTCACCTCTTTCCACCCATAGTGCTGCCCTGTGAGAGAGACTATCGTCTTCCTTAGCCTCCCAGGAGCAGCCGGACACAGCTCTAGGAGCACCATTGTATTGTGTGATCATCATATACATCCCTAGCAGGAGTAGAGGTGTTACCTCCATCGGAGGGCCTCGAACCTGGGTACGTCGCCGTGTCGCTCGTCCCCATACCCGCATCCGGATACCGCCGTGAGATCTCTCAGGAACCACCTTCGATTAGCCACCCTATGGCATATGCCGTGACGATACCACGACAGTACAATTGCTAAAATTTTGCTTAAACGCCATGATATAAACTGTTGCTCTCAACAGGATACTAAACATCTTAAATTCCAATGTGGCTTTAGTGAAGAAGTTTTAATTATGAACTACAATTGGAATAACTATATTCATCTCGGGTTCGAAGAAGTAGAACAATTTGTCATATTTTTGTGGGGGCCTCTGAGATCGAATCCTTCATGTCTAAAATTATGAAACTTGTGTTGTTTGTAAGGACCTTAAAGATTTGTCTCTTCTATCCTTAATTTTTGCATAGAAAGTTACAGTGATAATCCTTGTATCATTGATTATAAAGAGAGACTCATTAATGCACAAGAATGCACTCACAATTTGCAGGAACCTGTGAAAGAAGAAATAGACAAACCTGAAAGCTCATTGGATGAAAAAGAGGAGGAAATTGATGAACCTGAAAGCTCATTGGATGAAAAAGAAGAGGAGAGTGGTGAACAAAAGGAGGAAGAATGGATTAGCTACCCATGCCAACCTTCTAATGAGAGTAACTCTTTATCTCTTACACTATTTGATTGTCCTCCATGCTTACCAAAGGAGGTTGAATGTTATGTTCCTGTGGATTCTCTTGAAATATTACCTATGAGTAAAACTTGTGAGAATAATTATGCTACTGTTATCTATGATAATCCATGCTATTTTGATAAATCTTATGGTAATGCTTTGTTTGTGCCTGATGTCGAAATGCATGGTACTAAAGAATTTTGCTTAGCAAATGTTTATGATAAAGCTCTAGATGATGGTCCTATGTTACTTGATAATATTAATTGTACTACTAATGAAAATGGGATTGGAAAGGTCTTGACTTTATCTATGAGTCCCATATCTCTTGAGAATGATCAATCATCTTGTTATATTATTGGTAAAAGTGGGTTTGAAAGTTTTAATCTCACTATTTTTGAGCTTGATAAAAATTATGTGTTTATGGATCATGAGAAACATGCTTTATGTGATAGTTATTTTGTTGAGTTTATTCATGAAGCTACTAAAAATTATTATGAGAGAGGAAAATATGGTTGTAGAAATTTGCATGGTACTAAAACACCTTTCTATATGCTGAAACTTTTTGAAGTTACTCTTGTTTTATCTTCTTATGCTTGTCACTTTTTTCTTCATGAATTTATTTGTGTACAAGATTCCTATGCATAGGAAGTGGGTTAGACTTAAATGTGTTTTGAATTTGCTTCTTGATGCTCCTTTTGCTTCATTTTCTATTTTCCATGTGAGCATCATTAAAAATTGCTGAGCCCATCTTAATGGCTATAAAGAAAGCACTTCTTGGGAGATAACCCATGTGTTTATTTTGCTACTGTTTTTTTGTGTCTTGGAAGTTGTTACTACTGTAGCAACCTCTCCTTACCTTTATTTTATTGCATTGTTGTGCCAAGTAAAGTCTCTAATAGAAGGTTGATACTAGATTTGGATTTCTGCGCAGAAATAGATTTCTATCTGTCACGAATTTGAGTAAAATTCTCTGTAGGTAACTCAGAAAATTATGCCAATTTACATGCGTGTTCCTCAGATATGTACGCAACTTTCATTAGTTTTGAGTTTTCTGATTTGAGCAACGGAAGTACCTCTTAAAACTCCGTCTTTACTGGCTGTTCTGTTTTGATAGATTCTATCTCTGTTTTTTTGCATTGTCTCTTGTGGACTTTAAGTGAGGCTTTCTAGACGTGGAGAGCTGTAGCTAATGTTTTATTTAGTTCTTGCAATGTGTCACTACAGGACCAAAGTGGATTAAAGATTTTTGAGTACTAACCCCTCTAATGAAGTTTATGAGAAGTTTGGTGTGAAGGAAGTTTTCAAGAGTCAAGAGAGGAGGATGATATATGATCAAGAAGAGTGAAAAGTCAAAGCTTGGGGATGCCCCCGTGGTTCATCCCTGCATATTTCAAGAAGACTCAAGCGCCTAAGCTTGGGGATGCCCAAGGCATCCCCTTCTTCATCAACAACTTATCAGGTCACTTCTATTGAAACTATATTTTTATTCGGTCACATCTTATGTGCTTTACTTGGAGCGTCTGTGTGTTTATTTTCGTTTTGTTTATGTTTGAATAAATTCGGATCCTAGCAATCCTTGTGTGGGAGAGATACACGCTCCACTTTTTCATGTGAACACTTGTGTTCTTCGCTTTTACTTTTAATGTTCAATGACAAAGTTGGAAGCTGTTGCATTTGTTATTATTTGGTTGGAAACAGAAAATGCCTCATATTGTCTTGAATAATTTGATACTTGGAAATTTTTTTGAGCTCTCATGTAGATCATGTTTACTCATGCACCATGTAGTTTGAACCTATTAGTGGAGAACTACCGTAGGGCTTGTTGAAATTGGTTTGCATGATTGGTCTCTCTAAGGTCTAGATATTTTCTGGTAAAAGTGTTTGAGCAACAAGGAAGACAGTGTAGAGTCTTATAATGCTTGCAATATGTTTTTATGTAAGTTTTGTTGTACCGGTTCATACTTGTGTTTGCTTCAAACAACCTTGCTAGCCTAAACCTTGTATTGAGAGGGAATACTTCTCGTGCATCCAAAATCCTTGAGCCAAAAAAAACTATGCCATTTGTGTCCACCATACCTACCTACTACATGGTATTTCTCTGCCATTCCAAGTAAATACTTCATGTGCTACCTTTAAACAATTCAAAATTTATTATCTCTTATTTGTGTCAATGTTTTATAGCTCATGAGGAAGTATGTGGTGTTTTATCTTTCAATCTTGTTGGGCAGCTTTCACCAATGGACTAGTGGCTTCATCCGCTTATCCAATAATTTTGCAAAAAGAGATGGCAGCGGGGTTCCCAGCCCCAATTAATTAACTTTCATTAATAATTCTCTTCACATGTTTTGCTCTGATTCATCAGTAAGCAACTTAATTTTGCAAATAGACATTCCTCCATGGTATGTGAAATATTGGAAGGCACCCGAGGATTCGGTTTGCCATGGCTTGAGAAAGCAAAGGTGGGGAGGAGTGTCATCTAAATAAAACTAAAATAAATAGACAATCCTTCATGGTATGTGATTGTTGGAAGGCACCCGAGGATTCGGTTAGCCATGGCTTGTGAAAGCAAAGGTTGGAAGGAGTGTCACCCAAAAATAAAAATAAACTACACTAAATTACATGTGTAAACAAAAGAGAAGAGGGATGATCTACCTTGGTGGTAGAGATAATGTCCTTCATGGGAGCCGCTCTTTGAAAGTTTGCTTGGCAAGGGGGTTAGAGTGCCCACTACCATTCGTTGACAACAACAAACACCTCTCAAAATTTTACTTTTATGCTCTCTATATGATTTCAAAACTTAAAAAGCTCTAGCACATGATTTAATCCCTGCTTCCCTATGCGAAGGGACTTTCTTTTACTTTAAGTTGAGTTAGTCTACCTACTTCCTTCCATCTTAGAAGCAAACACTTGTGTCAACTATGCATTGATTCTTACATACTTGCTTATTTGCATTCATCATATTACTTTATGTTGACAATTATCCATGAGATATGTATGTTGAAAGTTGAAAGCGACTGCTGAAACTTAATCTTCCTTTGTGTTGCTTCGATGCCTTTACTTTGAATTTATTGCTTTATGAGTTAACTCTTATGCAAGACTTTTGATGCTTGTCTTGAAAGTACTATTCATGAAAAGTTTTGCTATATGTTATCTATTTGTTAGCAACTATAGATCATTGCCTTGAGTCAGTTCATTCATCTCATATGCTTTACAATAGTATGATCAAGGTTATGTAAGTAGCATGTCACTACAGAAATTATTCTTTTTATCGTTTACCTACTCGAGGGCAAGCATGAACTAAGCTTGGGGATGCTGATACGTCTCCAACGTATCTATAATTTCTGATGTTCCATGCTTGTTTTATGACAATACCTACATGTTTTGCTCACACTTTATAATGTTTTTATGCGTTTTCCGGAACTAACCTATTAACAAGATGCATCAGTGCCAGTTCCTGTTTTCTGTTGTTTTTGGTTCCAGAAAGGCTGTTCAGGCAATATTCTCGGAATTCGACGAAACAAAGACCCAGTATCTTATTTTTCCCGGAAGACCCCAGAACACCGAAGAAGAGTCGGAGGCGGGCCAGAGGGCCACCACACCATATTCGATGTTCATATTTAAATAACCTTAGAGTGCATGACAGACCAATACAACTAAACCAAGTACTAACATAGCATGCACACTGTCACCTTCACGCTACGAAAGGAGGCATAGATCACATCAATAGTTAACTTCATAATCTACAAGAGATCACAATCATAGCCTACGCCAAGTACTAACACGGAGCACACACTGTCACTATTACACCGTGCAGGAGGAATAAAACTACTTTAATAACATCACTAGAGTAGCACATAGATAAATTGTGATACAAAACACATTGCAATCATAAAGAGATATAAATAAGCACTTCACTATGCCATTCATAACAGTGAATAAGTATTCTGTGAAATATAGCCTAAGAGACCCACACGGTGCACACACTGTGACCTTTACACACGTGGGACAAGGAGTCTCCGGAGATCACATAAGTAAAATTCACTTGACTAGCATAACGACATCTAGATTACAAGCATCATCATATGAATCTCAATCATGTAAGGCAGCTCATGAGATTATTGTATTGAAGTACATAGGAGAGAGATGAACCACATAGCTACCGGTACAGCCCCGAGCCTCGATGGAGAACTACTCCCTCCTCATGGGAGACAGCAGCGTTGATGAAGATGGCGGTGGTGTCGATGGAGGAGCCTTCCGGGGGCACTTCCCCGTCCCGGCGGCGTGCCGGAACAGAGACTCCTGTCCCCCAGATCTTGGCTTCGCGATGGCGGCGGCTCTGGAAGGTTTCTCGTACCGTGGCTTTTTCGTATCGAGGTTTTAGGTCGAGGGGGCTTAAATAGGCGAAGAGGCGGAGTCGGGAGGTCAACGAGGCGACGACACCATAAGGCGGCGCGGCCAGGGCCTGGGCCGCGCCGGCCTATCATCTGGGGCCCCTGTGGCCCCCCTCTGGCGACTCTCGGGTGTTCTGGAAGCTTCGTGGAAAAATAGGATGCTGGGCGTTGATTTCGTCCGATTCCGAGAATATTTCCTTACTAGGATTTCTGAAACCAAAAATAGCAGAAAACAGAGGCGGCACTTCGGCATCTTGTTAATAGGTTAGTTCCAGAAAATGCACAAATATGACATAAAGTGTGCATAAAACATGTAGATATCATCAATAATGTGGCATGGAACATAAGAAATTATCGATACGTCGGAGACGTATCACTAGCGTCGTTCTTCATCGTACCGATCTTCATACCTGCCCGGTTATGTCCCGTAGAAGCAGCAATAAGTACGGGTTCGTACTTAACAAGACTTCAAGACGTATAAGCATTCGTCAACCAGTCGTCCTTTGTACTTGAGGCACGCAGGGGACTTAGAGGACGCAAGAGGAACATCATAGGCAATATGGTGGGGTTAAGCGGCAGCGCGCAAGCACTAAAAACCTATAGAGACACTCTACTATATTCGTCTAATCAAAGAAGATGAGAGAGCGCATAAACTAACAGTTCTATACTCTGCAAACATAACACAGCCGATGTGTTCCCCCTTCGCCAAGAAGTACTTGCAAAGGCACTCACACGGTTGTCAAGTTTTAACCATTTATTATTAGAGTTGTGCCAGCTTATACACAAGTTATTATGATTGAAAAAGCAGGTGTAAGTTGTCTATGGTCGAGTCATACAGCTCCAAGTCATCCATAACCGCGGACACGGCTTATCGATAAGATGTACACCCTGCAGGGGTTGCCCAAATGTACCCACACACACCGCTCGATCCACTTACGACAGGTGGATATCACAGCTCGCACTCTCCTTCACGACAACAATGTCCAGGAAGCCACCTAACCAAGTTGAACCCTTATCGAAGTCCGGCCGAATCTCCGAAGCAGACCTAGCTATTGCGTGCACGGCTTCCGAGGGTCAAAACACACACAGGGCCAATGACCCGTTTCAGCATGCGATAAACGCTCAGGCCGCAAACCTATACGTTCATACCAGAAACAAGGGATACAAGGCACCCAGGGGCTTCCCAAAGTAAATAAGTAATAAGCTGGCATGCACGCAACAACAAATGGTAAAACATTGCAAACTAGTTGTGGCCACTGGACAAAGCTGTAGATTCCGGCAGTGGTCAAGGGGAGACCCAGAAACATACCCACGTGTGGTTAGAGCGCTCAGTCTCGGAACAGATAACAAGAACTCGGGGTCCTAAGCTTTAAAGAAACACAAGTGAGCCGTCACAAAACGATCAGCTGACCCACCGATGTCTCCGGTAACAACTATTAACAAGTAACCATGATACCCTCAACAGATATATACATAAACCATGTGTCATGCTCCTAAACAGATAACCCGATAAGATAGCAGTAACGGTAACGAGATATAAACAGCACTAGCATGCACTACGACTCGCAAGGCAGACCCGATAACCAAACAACAGCTGTAGGAGGTTGGTGGAGGCAATATAGGCTGCTTGAGGTAACAAGTGGAAGGGACACGTGAGAAGAACGCAACTTAAAGCTAGCATGAGGGAGAAGGCAAAATAAAATAGGTGAGCGACTTCTGCAGGGACAGAAGTATAGGGGAAATGCTTGCCTGTTAAAGCTTGCCGAGGAACATCCGGAGAACTTGTCGTATCTCACCACGCCACTTCGTGATCCTATCCGGGAAGAAGCAAATGCTGGAACACACAACGTATGCAAATCTTACTACTACGGATAAAGAAGATCCAGCATGATCATGATGATATGCATGCCACGCATGATATGTCAAATATGATGCGATGCAACTTATCCAATTAATCGGAGTCAGGACCCCAGACAATCAAATTAGGTTGGAGTTTCATTTTCTATCATCAAATTTAAGGGTGGATTAGCATAGCAGACATGGCAGGGGTGAGCTACATCAAAGTTAAATGAAACCGGGACAACATATATATAATATCCCACATATTCCATATGTTCCATATTAGGTGAATGCACAAACTATCACGGCTGGACATGATGCAAGATGCAAACAGGCATATGGATGGCATATTCATGTTCAGTGCATTTTTCTGATCAATTTTCTTATAAAACACTTTGCATTTCGATGAACGTTTTGAAAGATATGATTTATCCAAGTTTATCACATTTTCTTGAATTCCTGGAAAAACGGAGAGAAAGGGAATCGTTTTTATACCCAGGCAGAGCTAGCCAAAGAGGCTGACGCGCGGGCCAGGGAGGCGCTGACTGGGCGCTGACGCAGCAGGTCGGCGCGGACGTTTCTCACCGTAGAAGGAGCTAGCCCCAGAGGCTGACGGGCGGGGCCCAGCTGACGGGGAGGAAGACTGCGGGTTAGGAGTAGAAACATGGCAGGGGGCTAGACGCAAAAAGTTCTAGATCTGGATCTGAGATTGATTTCTCACCGGTTGGAGGGCTAGCCCGAGCGGCTGACGGATGGGGCCCGCGGCGTTGACGTGGCAGCCACGCTGGCGAACCATGCGCGGATGCACGCAAGGTGTTCGACACCGTGCCCGTTCTAGACGCGGCGGTGACCACCTGCAGCTCGGCGTGGATGCACTCGGCGATGCCGTGGACTCCAGGTAGCGCGCGCGTGGGTGTCGAGCTCGCCTTGTCGGCGCGGATCAAGAGGAAAGGGCGCCGTGGGCTGGAGCTCGTCGGAGAGGCGTCGGCGGCGAAGATCTGTGGAGGCGGCGACGGTCGCCAAGGTACAGAGATGAAACAGAGGGGGACGGGGACGAGCGAGTGGTCAGGGAGGTCGAACACATCACCAGGAAGACGTGTCCGTGGTCGAAAACGTCGGGGAAGCTCGTGGTTCGCCGGAATCGACGAAGGACCCGTCGGTGCTGAGGAAGAAACGAGCGCGGCGACGGCGATTTAGGGCGGCCCCGGACGATTCCTTGCAGGAGTTGAACGAGGAGAGGGAGGCGAAGCTCGTGGTGGTCTCGGATCAAAGAGGGGGTGAGCAGGGCGGCGGCGCCATGGCGGAGTTGCTGCGGTGACTCACGGTGGGGAAACCCTCTTCGTTTTTGGCTTGCAAGAGAAGAAAAAAGGGGCGAGAGAGGCGTGATGGAGGAGGCAGGTTAGGTGGGAGGATAAGGAGGAGGAGGTCACGCAGGGTGGGATGGTGGCGACGGTGGAGGACCACAGGTTCACGCACACCTCGTGCCCCTGTCGCTCTCCTTGCTGACGAGGAAGAAAAGAGGAACTGGAGAAAAGAGGAGCGAACGGGTATGGGCCAGCGATGCTGGGCTGGTGCAAGGCTGCCGGGTTGGGCTGACTCGGGCCAGAGGAGAAGAGACGGGGGATGGGCCGCAAGGGCTGGAAGAGAGAGGAAGAGAGTTGGGCCAGAGAGGGAGAGAGCCCAGGGAGACAGGATAGGGTTTTATAAAAAAGAATAGACAAAAAGGAGGTTTCTTATAAAACCCGTACGAGAGGGAAATAAAATATTTAGGGTTTATAAAAATAGTTTTATTTTGTTCAAAACATGTATATGATGCATGCATGATGCCATGATGATGCACAAAAGAAAAAGAACAACCAAAATCTAATAGAGGTATTTTTCCGGGTCGCTACACAGGTATAGCTCGCTAGTGGAGGCCGTGCAGACGTACTCGCTCGAGGCCCGGGGACGTACTCCCTTGGCTCGCTCGGGGGCGCGCGGATGTACTCGCTCGGGAGCGTGCAGACATACTCCCTCAGCTCGCTGACAAGATGCGCGGACGTACTCGTCCCGGGGCGTGCGGGCATACTCCACGCGGAACGCAGATACGTGTCAGCTGGACGTGCGACGCACGGAGCAACTTTTTCCCTTTGCAAAGGTTGGTCTTTTTCTAGTGGTACCCGAAGCAGCACGGTCATGTTTGCTGAGCATGACTCGCGCGATGATGCGGTGAAATCAACCCAGTGTTTCTCCGTGCAACGGCCGGAAGATCGGGCACGTTCAACATCATGATCGGATGGCAATCAGCACCAAAACCCTATGGTGACTCTTTGCTAGGTGAGTTTTACTGTTACTTAATATCGGTACAATTAATGGAATCTAAGAAAAAATAAGTTTTTTTTACGAAAAAAGAAAAGAATTAAGTATGTAGCAACTTGCTGACTAATTAGGCAACCCATAGTTATTTGCCAGTCAAGTGGAGCTTAAATCTCGGAAACAGACTGGTTTAGTGATTTATTAAAGTTGAGATTCGGGTAAAATCATGGCACGTTCCCTATGACATGATTGGCAATTTGGCATGCAATTTTGACCAAAAACAAATTATGGCACCGTTGACTTATTCCTTGGGTTGTTGTACTTACCACGTAATGAGTAGCTCACCATGTATCTACTACTCCCTCCGTCTAAGTTCACCAGTCTTCCCCGTATTCCTTAGATCGTCAATTTAACCTATACAATTTAAATTATATAATGCAAAAATTACATCATTAGAAAATAGAACACCTAAACTTTCTAATGATATAATTTTTATAACATATAACAAATGCTAATTTGATCAAATTTACGACCTAGGGATACACGCACGCCTAATAAACTTTGAGAGAGGGAGTAATCCGGAAATTCAATTCGGCTCCCGGGTGCATATGCTCCCAATACCAAAACATTATATTTCGAGTTGTCATAAAATTTTGACAATAAATTCTACATGTACATCTCCATAATATATGTTCATTCGCCAAGTTTCACGAAAAATTAATACTTTTTATGGTCTGTGTAAAAAAAAAAGAGAAATTTTATCTTGTAAAAAGCATTATTTTTAGCACTGAGTTTTGTTTTTTTACACACGTCACATGACAAGTCCATTTTTTATGAAACAACTTTGTAAGCGCGTAGCACGTGAGAAGATGTACGTGCGAAATTTTCGTTTTTTTCTTAAATTCAAAATATGTGCAAGATGAGTTTGAAAATAGAGGGAGCATATACTCCCATGTTCCAAAACACCACTCCCCGAAGATCTTTATCCTCATGGCAGATGGGCTTCTGACAGGAGCGCACGGAAGTGCCTTCGCCCCATGGTTGTTGTTCCTTTCTGTCGGCCAGGGTCCCGAGATCCAGCCGGACACATTTATTAAACAACTCAGTGGCCGCCTTTGTCAACTCTTTCTAGCGATTCGTGCTTAGGGCATCTCCAGCGGCGCGACGCATTTCGGACGTCCGAAATGTCTGTTTGCGTCGCGCGGCGGACGCTCGACTGACTGTTTTTGTCCGCGCGTCCGTTTGCACCTAGGGGTGGCTCCAGCGGGCCGACGCATTTTCGCGTTTGCATCAATTTATGAAGTTTCCAAACAACAAAATAAGGAAATCAACAAAGTCATAGTTATTACATTTAAAAGTCGACATGAAAATAAGATAGTATTTCTCTAGCCATGATCTTCATGGCCAGCCAATGTTCACTGATGCTCAATTAGGTTCGTTTGCAGCTGTTTGGAGACGTTCTCGTCAGTGACTTCTACATTCCTATGTAGATAGTCCTGCCAAGATGAAGCTCCAGGAAGTGGCGCAACCAGCTCACCTTGAAAATCCCATTGGTTCTCATTGCGGCCATCAGGACGCTCGTTCTCAACGATCATGTTGTGCATGATCACGCAAAATGTCATCACCTCATGCATGGTCTTCAGCGACCATGTTCTTGCCGGGTGACGGACGATTGCCCACCGAGCTTGGCGCACACCAAATCCGCGCTCCACATCTTTCCTGCAAGCCGCTTGCATCTTGACAAACCTCCTCGTCTTCTCGGAGTTTGGATTACGGACAGTCTTCACCAATGTGGCCCAGTCAGGGTAGATGCCATCAACAAGATAATATGGCTTGTGATATGCATTTCCATTGATCTCATAGCTCACCCGGGGAGCTTTGCCTTGCATGAGCCGGTTGAAAACCAGTGATCGGTGCAACACATTGATGTCATTGTTGGAACCGGCCATGCCAAAAAATGAATGCCAAATCACTAAATCTTGAGATATGACAGCTTCAAGAATGATAGTTCTTCCCTCCTCATGCCCGCTGTACGCACCCTGCCATCCAAATGGACAGTTTTCCACTGCCAGTGCATGCAATCTATGCTGCCAATCATTCCTGGGAAGCCTCTAGAATCGTTGATAGACAGGAGGCGCCTTGTATCCTCAACAGTTGGCTCCCTACAGTAATACTCTCCGAACACGGCAATCACGGCTCGGCAAAACCTGTACATGGCCTCAAGACAGGTGGTCTCACCCATTCGAAGATACTCATCGAATATATCCGCAGTCATTCCATATGAGAGCATGCGAATAGCCGCGGAGCATTTTTGGTAGGAGGTGAAGCCTAACGCACCTGTTGCATCGCGCCTGCATTGGAAGTAGGGGTCGTCTGACGACCCATAGAATGACCAAGAACATGTCCCTTGACATCCTGTATCAGCGCCGGAACATTTTTTTGGGAAGATCAGATCAGTGAGGTGGAAGTAGTCCTTGTGGAGGCGGGCCTGCCCTTCCACTCTGTTGCGCGGCAGGTTTTTGGCGCGGCCCTTCACAGAGCCCCGGTGCTGCGGCCCCGGGTTAGAGGTGAACTCGTGGATCATGGAGGCCGCAGTTGTTGCCAAAGTCCACGTCGACTCATCGGACTCCTCGTCGGAAGAGGAGTCGACGACCTCCGCGCGGAACTTGTCCAACATCTACCACATGTCCATCTGCGTGGGTACAAACTGCGGATGAATGACCGCGCACGATAGCGCCGAAAACACGAGTAAGAAACCTACCGACGCAATTGACCGAACAGGTCATGGGCGGCGCGGAAGGGCGGCGCAACCGGGAGCGTTTCGCCCGAAAACAGCCGGCAGGTACGCGGCGGAGCACGCTCCTGCTCTGCCGCGCGGCAAGAACGGAGCCGACGGCGACTACTGCGGCGCTACGGCCAGACGGCGGCGCTAGGGGTGGGGGCGGCACTAGGGCAGGAAAGAAGGGGAACAAGAAGCAAATCGAAGCGGTCGATTTCGCTGTCCCTAACATGCGGGACCGGGTAAGAAATGGAGGACGCTTAAGCGACCGCCGAGCGTCCGCGGAGACGCAAACCTGACGCATATTTGGACTAGGTTTGCGTCTCCCCGGACGGTCCGGTCACTTTGCGTCACACCGCTGGAGCAGGCTCCAGACGCATTTCCGATCACGGCGGACGAAAACGGTCGCTCAACGTCCGCCGCTGCCCGCTGGAGATGCCCTTACTCCCAACATCACGGGAGGTAGGAGGAAACATGGATAAGTAGGATGCTAGAAGAGAAATGTGTTTTGCGAGTTCTCACGAAGACGGACAGATGAAGGGAAAAATAATGTGAAGTTGTGAACACCGGTACAAGGAGGCCAGGGTCTGGATTTGGTATTTGCGCGAGACAAACATCTCCTTGCACCCCTTCTCGAAATTTACTCCGTCTATCCAGAATGGACCGGCGAAAACATGTACCTTCTTTTTTTTTTTTTGACATGAAAACATGTACCTTCTGCAGGAAGGAAATGCGGGGAATCCATTGTTGCCGTGGTTTGGTCGGTCAGTGGAACATGATGGGCATCTCATGTTCTTCTCTACATGGGCAGTGGAACATAGGTTCTCTCATCCAGCAAAACAGTAAATATGGAAAGACAGTTGATTCCGACTCTCTGCTGCGGCAGGATTCTACTCGCCAATCCTGAAATAAAAGGACGCGACTATGCTTAGAACGTTAAGACTGTTGAGAATATGCCCTAGAGGCAATCATGTATGCTCTAATTCGAGATGTATTCATAAAGATTGTGATATAATCCTTGGATGAGGTTTTTATATGTACCATCAAATACGTGATTAGCTTGTGAAAATATGTATTTATGATGTTCTAACTATACCGTTCTTGGTTGTTGAGGACGTGTACTGTACAACATACGACTTGTTACGTGCAAGTTGGCACATGGCTCAGTTCCATTCTTCATGGGCATGGTGATGCCAATCTATCTTACACGAGCTCGATTAATATGTTGAGCGAATCCAACTGGCCATATTAAGAATTTAAGATACATCGAGCAAGTCGTCACATGTAAGTCCAAGTCAATGTAATTACTAGACGTAAGGTTATGTAAAATATTATTTCTTAAAAGGGCAGTTATAAAGGGAGAACTTTTTTTTTTTGTGAAACACAGTACAATCAAAGACGCTCATACATACGCGCACACACTCACCCCTATGAACGCACACACGCACACCCTACCCCTGTGAGCACCTCCAAGAGACTGCGTTGAAGAACTGATCCGGCGGGTCTTGAGATTGACGAAGTCACCACAGGCGCCTCGCTGTCGACGGGAACGTCGCCTCCCACTGAAGAATATTCCGCCTTTATGAGACACCAAAGTGTCAAATCTGGGATTTGAACTCTGGTGGGCTTGGGGTGCCACTGCCCTCCTAACCATCCAACCACAGGTTGGTTCTCGTTATAAAGGGAGAACTTGAGCCGGTGGAGAATCAAGCGACGCAATGTGAATAACCAGGAATGTAATTTTCCGAACGCTCCCCCAAAACGGGGTCGTGACAGACGTCGTGGGGCGTGGCGGTGACGGCGGATAGGCGGGCTTGGACCAAAGGCATCGATGGAGCCTAGGGTGGCGTCTACCTCTGAGAAGTAGCGATGAGATTGGGTAAGGGGCGCCAGGCGGCCAGCTGGTCGGCACCGGACCTAGACCGGCTGGGAGATTGGCCAAAGATGGGCAGGTTAACTATTATTGATTCAAATGCAAGGAATCAAGGTAATACTAATGTGTAATGCTTAAATATTATTTTTTCGCATAGCATATTATAGAAAATTTAGTGTAAAAAATTAGGATTTACAAAAGTTAAGCCGATAAATGGTTTACCGATAAAATCGATTAATCGGCCGATAAGCGATTAATCTTCATTTTAAGGCCGACCGATAAGTTCAGATTAACGATTTCTTGAACATTGCCGGGGATGGGATTTGGTAAACTATTCTTAGTAGAAAATATATCGGCTCGAAGATGTTATCCCAAGTGGTTTGGAAACTAGGGGATTCGCACTTCTGGGCTGGTCTCATGGCGGCAAAGAATGTCTTCTTCCGCCATGGTACTTTTTCGATTAAGAATGGAGCACAGATACGGTTCTGGGAAGATATTTGGTTAGGAAATGCACCCTTAAGTGAACAGTATCCTGCCTTGTATAGTATTGTGCGTCGCAAAGTTGATACCATTGCTACGGTAATGGCTACCTCGCCTCCGAATGTGACGTTCAGACGGGTCTTGCTTGGGCTAACAGGTTGTTAGCATGGAATTCCCTAATCCACCGGCTAGGAGATATACAACTATCGACCGAACCTAACGAATTTAGGTGGAATCTACATGTAGATGGTACTTTCTCGGTAAAATTACTGTACAGTGCGATCCTTCATTCTGACATACGAGTTGATAATAATAAGAAAATTTGGAAGATGAAGATACCACTAATTTTTTTTTGGATGGCATCTTCGTCGAGGAGTTATCCTCACCAAAGACAATCTTGTCAAGCGAAATTGGCATGGATGTACTCAGTGTGTTTTCTGTCAACATGACGGAACTATTAAACACCTCTTCTTCCAGTGTCAATTTGCGAGATCTATTTGGTCAGTCATCCAAGTAGCCTCTAGCCTGTATCCTCCGACTAGTGTGCCTAATGTCTTTGGTAATTGCTTCATGGTATCGATTCAAGGTTTAAGTTGCTTCTTAGGATGGGGGCGCTAGCAGTTATCTGAGCGCTTTGCCTAAGTAAAAATGACAATATTTTTAACGATAAAAATTGCTCCATTTTGCAGGTTATTTACATATGTACATGTATTCTCCGTTTGTGGTTACCTCTTCAGTGAGTGGAGAACCGAGACCTATTTACGGAGGTCTATACACGTTTGGAGGCTGCGGCGAGGGATACTTTTTCCCAACATGGATAGCAAGATAGTCTACAGTTGAAGCCCCACCAACACCTTAGGCGTCTTATATTTTATCGCTTCGATATGTACTTCGTCTAGTTTGGTTTTATCTAACCTTTGACTTGAAACATATAAACGGCTGTGTGCATCCTGGTTATGCAGAGGCTGGGTGTAATTGCTTTTCAAAAGTAATAAAGCATCTTTTATCGAAATAGCTCCTATTTTCACCATAGGGTGACTCGGGAATGCCCTTGGTATTTAGTTTTGGGGGCGTTTGTTTCTGTTTTTAGGATAGAGGCCTTGACAACATGTTACTTCACCCATTGTCGGGTTTATAGTGTTGAGTGGTGGCTTCGGCTTTTGTGATGTTTAACGTTGACAGATCTGTGTTGAATTAAATTTAAATAAAAGCCGTATGCATCACTTTGATGCAGAGGCTGGGGCTCCCCATTTTGAATTTTTTTTTGCAATTTTCTCGAATCGGCTGCTGATTAAAATGTGGCACCATATAATGCAAAAGTTTGTCGATGTGATATTGTTCTATGTGAATGCACATTCTTGTAGGCAATCATTTTGCTTTCTGTGTCTTATATGAGGCTACATCCCTTCAACACAACCCAAATGCTAAACAACCACTCCGATGCTATTTGGCAAAACGAGCATCCGATTTGTGGTCGCCTGATTCTTTGTCGAGCACATGTACGCTCGCCCTAACGTCCGGGAGAGTTCATATAGGTTCCCACCTGGGACCGTGTGGCCACGTGTGTGAGGGAGAGGCGTGTCGTTTCTCCCTATCTAATTCTTTTGTCGTTTCCCCCTCTCTCTCTCGCTTCCCGTCCCCATCCCTCTTCTACGAACACAAAAATTCCTAGGGTTTCTCCCTTCGATCTTCTCGTTGATGAATGAGCGAGATGGCTTGAGTTCGTCGGTGGAGGTTGAGCGTGTGCGAGTTGGCTTCAAGCTCGTCGGTGGAGGCCGGGCCACGCGGTAGGGGGCGGTGGGCTCTGCGGACTGCAAGAGGCGCACGACGGGGATGGGGGATTTGCCACAGAGTTGTAGTCGTGCGCGACGGTGGGTGCTTGGCGATTAGGATCCACGATGGAGGACTACATCGACTATATAGGTAATCCTTATGCTCACACCTCTCAATCCCGCGAGATTTTTTCTGCTGAGAAGTAGTTCGTACTTAGACCGTGGGGATTTTAGCTTGCAGTGCATATTCCCTACTCGTTTTTTCTCTGGACTCGCCCTCGTTCATGCTGATTAAGCTATGTAGGATGTAGATGTCCTATAAAAATCATCATGATGTCCACGATTTAGGTCTTTAATTCTGTAGTGCTATGGTCAAACGAAATCGTAGAGATAGTGATTCATGTGCACGCTGTTGCCATGTGTGTCAAAATTCACTTGTAAGCAGGACGCATGTCACATTAATCACATTCCCATCCAACTAGCACTTTGTATCATTGAATCACTAGACACAAGTGGTTCAACTTATTCTGCATTGTTGCAAACATCTCTAGCTGCAAGTACCACTTTACATTCATGATAATTCATGTGTAGCATTGGCCAGACTACATAACAAGGTTTTTTTTTCTCGGTAGGCAAAAAATATCGGTGGGTACCGGTATTCCGGTATTTCGGAAATTTCAGAAATACCGGCCAAATAGCGGCCGAGAGTTGTCAAACCAACTCACTGTTTTGTTCAAACTTTATTTAAAAAAAAATTGACCAAATTATTTAAATACCGGAGAATTTCGTTCGGTATTTCTTTTTTCGGTGGTAACCAGTAAAACCGGTTTTCGCCGAAATCTCGGAAATTCTGGCCGAGAAAAAAAAAACCTACAACAGAGTGGACATCTTGTAGATTTTTAGCTGTCACATGTTTGTATTTCGTAGGTAAAGTGAGTATTTTCACTATATATGTATACATGAATTGTTTTCTCAAGGGTATCTTCTTGTTCTTCCGATGGTGGTCACCTGCTCGAGCTAGTGTTGCTTTCTCAAACTTAGGTGGTCAATTTTAAGTTGTTTTTCAGTAAATTTGGTTGTTTATCATGCTTAAGTTGGTTACAAAAAATAACTAAGTTTCCTTTTTTGCATTTTATGATTCAACATTCTTAAGTTGCATACTGTTTTTAATTGAGCTGTTTTTTCAATATGGTTAAGTTGCGTACTTCATATAGCTAAGATTGCTTTTCAGATCATGGGTTTAAGTTTCCACGGGGTTTCTCCTTTGAGTTATAAGCCCACCTGTAGCTTTTCGAGCCTTTTCCTTTTCATCAACATGCCTAAGTTGGGTCACGGTTTTAATTAACTTGTTTTAATTGTTATGGTTAAGTTGGTACTGAACTTAGTTTAGTTTATTCTTACCAAAAAATAAAAATTAAGTTGTGCTTTACATTATATATCTAGGTTTTTATTTTCCTCAGCCAACCTACACAAGTGGGATCTTGTTTTTAGGTTAACTGCATTTGTTAGTATGTTCAAGTAAAAAAGCTCAAAGTTATTAAGTTGGTTTTCATGGTTGTCTTCCTTTTTAAGTTTGTGCTTCACATTGTACGTAGTTGGATAGTATAGTTTACTGAGTTGTCCTTGTCATGAATATTTTGTTGCTTTCTCTTAGCTATTAAATTGTTTTTCTTCCCTTCAGTTTTCCATGTTTTTGGCTTGCGAAATTTGTTACACACAAACTGAAATAGAGAGTGCCTCAGCTCTTTATGTTACTGACCACAACCTACACTACAAAAAAAAGTTATCTAAGGGGTGTTTTTCGTCGCTAAAGAGTCTAAGGCGACGAACCGGGTAATGTGGTGCATATCAGGTCACGTAAAGATCCACCACGGATTTCCGAATCAACGGGTCTTTGTTGACGAAAAATCGAACCGTGGCAAAAGAGTTTGGGGGAGCCCGTTGATTGCTGACATCATGATAACTGACACATGGCAGACACCGTTAACTAGGCAAATTTCCGCGGTAGATGACAAGCCCACACAAGGCCTGCTACATCTTAAACGGGCCGGCCCAATTACTTATTCGGTCGGGCCAACTGACATGGTTTGCCCAGTCAACAAAGTAACTGGGTTAGCCCATTGAGTAAGCGGGTCGGGCCAGATGTCTTGGACTAACTAGTCAATTTGTTAAATGGGCTGACCCAAATAGCATGCGGGTCGGGCTAAATGTCTTGGTTTGACTGGTCAACGCATAAATGGGCCAGCCCATTTAGTACGCGTTACGGGCGTAATGTACACTGGTAGGAAAGTAGCTATAGGTGAGATGCTATTATGTGGCGCACCACTTTTGTGTGCGTCAGGCGCACCTGACACAGTGCGTAAATAGCGTATTTTTGTGGCACACCTGGCACGCATGCGCCACATAAATAAGGTGGCCCCACACCCGGCCAGCCCCAATTATTGGTTTCACTATTTCTGTGGCGCACTGGACCACGTGCGCCACAGAATTGAGACATTCTGTGACGCACCTGGTGCGCCATAGAAATAAGACATTCTGTGGCGGTCCTGTTGCGCCACAGAAGTAGCGAACCAGATCTAGAAAAGTGCCACCCCCACCTACCACACTACCCAAGTCATTCTTCTTCCTCTTCCATCTAGCTCGGCTCCCCCTTCTCTCTCATCCTATTTTGGCCATACTTTTCACTTGTTTTGGTACTTATTGCACTTACTTAGGTTGATACATACTTGGTGGTGAGGAAAAGGCTCTCCATACTCTCTCCTCCTCTCCAACACACCACACTTTCATCGATCGCGGTCTCGTCTCGTTATCGAATCTACAAGGTGAGTAGTTGGAGGGGACATGTATATGCATGCCGATCTTGTGTGGCCGTTGGTGTGTATGGATACTTGTTGTAGGTGAAGCGCTTGTGTGTGCCGGTGTGGTGCATGTATGTTTTCCGAAACGTTGATTCATTTCCGTTTCGGCAAATTTTTGTACTACCCACACGTCCTACCTTTAGGAGAGGTCGTGCCGATTTTTTCCGCTCTATGTATACCTTTAGGAGAGGTCCATGCATGTGTGTGCATGTGTTGCGGTTATAATTGTCTGCTCTATGTATACCATTGGCAGGCAACCAAGGTCCTCACGATGAGTTCCGCTCGAATCTTTAGATACAAGAAAGACGTGAAGGATGACATGTTTCGGAACAATAGGCGCAAGATAAGATGTCCGTGTCGATTGTGCAAACTCGTGCACTGGATCAACCCTAATTCCAGACAATTGGAGGAGCACCTGCTGAGGCACGGTTTCATGCCCGACAACCAGGCGCGGCCAGCCCCAACAAATGGTGCACATGAGAAGACCTTGGAGAGAGATATAACAAAGCACCACATGTCGGCGGAGAAGATCATCATGAAGAAGAAGTAGGCGGAGAAGATCATCATGAAGAAGATGCCGGTGGAGAAGATCATCATGAAGAAGAAGATGCCAGCGCGACCCCGCTAATTTCGGCCTTGCGGGACTCTCATGTTCAGGATCTGCTCCTCCAGGAGACGAGCAACGATAGAGCTACAGCCAGAGAGAGAGCCAAGCTGGCGCAAATCGAGAAAGACGAGATGAATCTGATCTTTACTGGGTGTTTTCCGCAGGATACGCGCTTGCATGTAACGCTTGATTATATGCAGATGAAGACGCAGAACAAATGGACCGACTCGAGCTTCAGCAAGAACTTGAAATTCTGACACGATCGTCTCCCAGAGGGGAACACATTGCCAAGTAGTATCGAGGAGGCCAAGAAAGTCATGTGTCCTCTTGACCTACCGCACGAAAAATACCACACTTGCATCAATGATTTTGTGATTTATCGGGACGAGTACAAGGACAGAACCACATGTCCGGTGTGTGGCCACGGACGGTACAAGGGTGGAAACAAGAAGGTACCTCGAAAAGTGGTATGGTACTTTCCTCTCAGTCCCCGTCTGCAGCGGTATTTCATGGACCCTAAGGAAGCAAAGCTCATGCATGCAATGTCATGCGGAAAGGGAGAAGCCCGAAGAAGATCCGGAGATGGGATATATCCTGACACACCCTTCAGACGCTGGCCAGTGGGAATCATTGGACATTGCCTTCCCTAGGTTCGGGGGCAATGCAAGGAACGTTAGGTTGGGTATGAGCACCGATGGACTCAATCTGTTCGGCAACCAGAGTAGCACGCTTAGCACCTGGCATGTGTTTGTATGGCCTTATAACCTACCCCCGTGGCTGTTGGAGATATGCCCAAGAGGCAATAATAAAATGGTTATTATATATCTTTGTGTTTATGATAAATGTTTGCATACCATGCTATAATTGTATTAACTGAAACATTGATACATGTGTGTTATGTAAACAACAAGGTGTCCCTAGTAAGCCTCTTGTATAACTAGCTTGTTGATTAATAGATGATCATAGTTTCATGATCATCAACATTGGATGTTATTAATAACAAGGTTATGTCATTAGATGAATGATATAATGGACACACCCAAATAAGCGTAGCATAAGATCACGTCATTAAGTTCAATTTGCTATAAGCTTTCGATACATAGTTACCTAGTCCTTCGACCATGAGATCATGTAAATCACTTATACCGGAAGGGTACTTTTATTACATCAAACGCCACTGCGTAAATGGGTGGTTATAAAGGTGGGATTAATTATTCAGAAAGTATGAGTTGAGGCATATGGATCAAGAGTGGGATTTATCCATCCCGATGACGGATAGATATACTATGGGCCCTCTCGGTGGAATGTCGTCTGATTAGGTTGAAAGCATGTGACTTGGTCACAAGAGATGACATGCCAAGGTACGAGTAAAGATTACTTGTCGGAGACGAGGTTGAACAAGGTATGGAGATACCGATGATCAAACCTCGGACAAGTAAAATATCGCGTGACAAAGGGAATCAGTATCGTATGTAAATGGTTCAATCGATCACTAAGTTATCGTTGAATGTGTGGGAGCCATTATGGATCTCCAGATCCCGCTATTGGTTATTGGTCGGAGAAGAGTCTCGACCATGTCTACATAGTTCACGAACCATAGGGTGACACACTTAAGGTTTGATGTCGTTTTAAGTAGATATGGAATATGGAATGGAGTTCGAATTTTGTTCGGAGTCTCGGATGTGATCCAGGACATCACGAGGAGGTCCAGAATGGTCCGAAGAATAAGATTTATATATAGAAAGTCACTTTCCATGTTTGGAAATGATCCAGTGCATCTATGGAAGGCGCTAGAATGTTCTAGCACCTTCCGGAAGAAATCACCATGGAAGGTGGAGTCCCGGCTGGACTCCACCAAACCCAACCAAGTGCCATGGACTCTACCTCCTTGGACGGCCAACAAGGGTGGAAGGGGAGAGTCCCTGTCCCTCTAGGTTTCGTTCATACACTAGGCCACATATTATTTTTAATGACAAACAACTTTTGTCACCTAATATACCAAATTCATCATGTATTACTCTCGGATGACAAAATTTGTTCATCATTAGGTTCGTCATGGAATCTCCATCATAGATTACTTTCTGGTGACAGATTACATTTGTTTGTCATTGTCAAATCTATGATATCGCGACGGCCAAATTAGTTCAAGCGACAAAGTGCTACGACAATGGAAAAATTCCGTGGCCATAATTTATTTCAACACAAATAATTTTGGTGCCAAGAAACTATGTCAACAAATCTTATATGCATGGAAAAAACGAATGGCCACAAACAACTCAATCATGGTAAAATAATTTTCTCGTATCGCGACGGCCAAATTAGTTGAAGCGGCAAACTACTGCGACAATGAAAAAAAATCTGTGGCCATAATTTATTTCAACAGAAATTATTTTGGTGGCAAGAAACTATGTCAACAAACCTTATATGCGTGGAAAAAACGTATGGCCACAAACAACTCATTCGTGGTAAAAGAATTTTCTGGTATCGCAACGGCCAAATTAGTCGAAGCGACAAACTATTGCGACAATGGAAATTTCCGTGGCGATACTTTATTTCAACAGAAATTATTTTGGTGGCACCAAATAGTAGTCGCAACGGGCTAAATATTAGTAGGTACAAACAAGAGCGACAGTCTAAACTATTCGTTGCGCCAATGTATCACAACGGCCAGAATGTTAGTGGAGAAAAACTATTTAAAAAAAACCCTTGTTCGTGGTGCCAAGTTATCACAACATGTGAACAAAACAGGTAGTCGTGGCGACTGGGACTTGACGCAACACTACATTTTCTGTTGTAATAACCTATTGCCACGTTAAAAATAAAAAAATAAAAAATAGAGGAAACAAAAAATACGGGCATTGCATGGAATAATGTAAAACAAAATAATATGGCAATAAATTTCGGATTGGTACCACATAATATTGTAACCCAAATCAATAATCTTGTTACAAAAATTGGCATGAAAAGTAGGAAAATAGACAACTAATTATTATAGCAATTTATTTTTCATGGACACTATATCATCAGTTTCCCTGGGACTGTTGTGATGTCCTTAAGAGGAAACTAAGCATTGCATCCATTTCTTGTTGCCTTTTTTCAAATGCAAGACGAGTCTCTTCGCTGGCCTTGTTGGCAGCTTCAAACTATTCTGCCTGCTTCCTTTCCAGTTCCTGAAATTTCTCTTCCTGGGCTTGCATTCTCTTCTCCATCTCTTCTTGATACTTTGCACTTGCATCTACAGCTTGTTGCTCCTGAATTGCCAGCCTTGCTTCTAGCTCTTTAATCCGTACGTTTGAAGTGGAAGTCCTCCTGGAGCTAGCTGACACTCCAATGCTTGATATGAAGGTACTCGATCACGAAGAACTATGTTCCTTAATAACTTGTTCAACAATCTGTAGATCAGATTTGACAGGCTCATGTTCCTTGTGTGGCCCCATTTTCATGTTAATCATCTTCACCTGCAGTAGGATTAAAACACCGTGTTAGCATGTTAATTATATAATAATAAAGTGTGCAATTTTAATGAATACATAAGTTATGTTACACTGTAGTAAATGTAGTTGCAAGCATATACATGTACTTACATAAGCGTCATGTGCTGTGTCGCTTATGAGACCATCCTTGTTTGTGTGGCTTATCTTGTACAATTCAATTGCACCTATTTCCTCCTCCTCAGTTCGATGTTTCTTCTGCAAGATTCAGAGAATGAAATGATTTAGTACTATACTCTTATATTTATCATTTTTATGTCAAGAAGAGGTAAAATACTTACGACATGCTCAAAGTGGGCAACAAAGCTTCTAGATCATGTTGTATGCGGCTGCTTCACAGCTTCACGGTTAATTTTATTCTTCTCACAGTTTTGCTATGTCATTGTAAATATGTTACTTATGTAGATAACATGTAGTTGAATGCAGATTGTAAATAAGACCAAAAAAATTATTTACCTGGTAGTGCTCATCGAACCAACTGTCCACAAGTCTTTTCCAGCTTCCCTCATCTATATTGCCTGGCTTCATCAAGTAAGCTTGCTCAGGAGTGAGATGTTGTACCTTTTCCCAGTAAGCCTTCTTCGCCTGTACCGTTGTTGACGAATACCGTTCTGAATAATGTCAGTGCAGACTTTTTTGGCTAGATCATCATGCTTGTCCATCTCAAATTTTCCCTGCAATTGATTTTGAGCAAACCAAAGTTAGCAATATATGTGTGTGTGAAAAAAAGGAAACAGTTAAAATTAGCGGACTCACAGCAACTGTGCTAATAGCAGTTGGAATAATAGTTTTCAGAGCACCATCTGTAGGATTGTACTCTTTCCAGTGTTTTGCTAGGGGCATGCTACTGCGAATGTGAATACCACATGCAGAACTAAGTTTAGCAGCTTGAACTGAACTTTTCGGTCTTCTTGCGCCGTCATAGAACTCAATCTGCATCTTAAGACCTTCATGTCTTCTAGTATACTCGTGTAGTCCATGACCCATAGTAGGTCTGCGTCCACCTCGCTTCCTCTTGGGTCCGTTAGAGGTTGTGATCAGCTCTGTTAAGTGAGAAAACGAATAGCATGAATATCGGAAGAGGTTGTAATAAATAAGAGAAGAAAGGTTACATAATCAGTGCATACGCTGCTCTTCGTTTGTTATGATTGTGTTGCAGTGTACTGAGTTACTTTCTTTAGATTGTGCTGCTCCATTTGGTTCCTCTGCAGACTGTCCTTCTTTTCATGCATCTGCATTAGCTCTTGATCTTGTTGATACTTTGGACGTAGGTACAACAGTGGTAGATTTCTGTTGATGTGTATATTCTGTACAAACACTCAATTCCTGCTTCCAAGAAGAAGGATACATTAGTATGTAATTAATTTGCGAATCGACCATATGTATGTATGGGAATGCAAGATATTCTGACCTTATTAGACAAGTTTTCAGCAATGTAACCCTCTTCTTCATCAGCAACAATCTCTTCCTCCTCCGCATTGGCCATCTCTGCATCATCTGGCTCATAGTTAGGGTCCTTTGTTAACTTTACCTGTCGAGGTTTAGAGTTTTTGGTTTTGTCTGGTTTATTTGCTGCACCAAAGACATAGGCATGCGCTGCTTGCATGATTTCATCCTTAGTTGAACTCTGATAGACAGGTGCACTTTGCATTCTGGCAGCCATGCCAGCAACAACATGTTCCATAGTTTCTGCCCTTAAGGCTAGGTATTTCTTGCTTATGTCAGACCGAGCAGCAGCTTCTGATACGTCTCCAACGTATCTATAATTTCTGATGTTCCATGCTTGTATTATGACAATACCTACATGTTTTGCTCACACTTTATAATGTTTTTATGCGTTTTCCAGAACTAACCTATTAACAAGATGCCTCAGTGCCAGTTCCTGTTTTCTGTTATTTTTGGTTCCAGAAAGGCTGTTCGGGCAATATTCTCGGAATTCGACGAAACAAAGACCCAGTATCTTATTTTTCCCGGAAGACCCCAGAACACCGAAGGAGAGTCGGAGGCGGGCCAGAGGGCCACCACACCATAAGGCGGCGCGGCCCCAGGCCTGGCCGCGCCAGCCTATGGTGAGGAGGCCCCAGGCACCTCCCTGCACCGCCTCTTCGCCTATAAGACCCCTTTCGACCTAAAAACGCGATACAGATTGACGAAACTCCAGAAACACTCCAGGGGCGCCGCCGCCATCGCGAAACTCCAATTCGGGGGACAGAACTCTCTGTTCCGGCACCCTGCCGGGACGGGGAAGTGCCCCCGGAAGCCATCTCCATCGACGCCACCGCCCTCCATCATGCTCCGTGAGTAGTTCCCCCATGGACTACGGTTTCTAGCAGTAGCTAGTTGGTACTCTCTCTCCCATGTACTTCAATACAATGATCTCATGAGCTGCCTTACATGATTGATATCCATCTGATGTAATCGGTGTTGTGTTTGTCGGGATCCGATGGATGATACATTATGATTAGCCTATCTATAAAGTTTGTGAAGTTATTGTTGCTGCAATCTTGTTATGCTCAATGCTTGTCACTAGGGCCCGAGTGGCATGATCTTAGATTTAAGCTCTATAATTATTGCTTAGATTGTATCTACAAGTTGTTTGCACATATTGCTGTCCGGAACCCGAGGCCCCAAAGTGACAGAAATTGGGACAACCGGAGGGGAAGGCTGTGATATGAGGATCACATGTTTTCACCAAGTGTTAATGCTTTGCTCCGGTGCTCTATTAAAAGGAGTACCTTAATAGCCAGTAGATTCCCTTGAGGCCCGGCTGCCACCGGCTGGTAGGACAAAAGATGTCATGCAAGTTTCTCATTGCGAGCACGTATGACTATATATGGAAAACATGCCTACATGATTAATAATCTTGATGTTCTGTCTTAATGCTTTCAATCCTATCAATTGCCCAACTGTAATTTGTTCACCCAACACTTGTCACTTGTTATTGGAGAGTTACCACTAGTGTAGATCGCTGGGAACCCCGGTCCATCTTTCATCATCATATACTCGTTCTATATGTCATTGGAAGTAGTATCAACTATTTTCTGGTGCCATCGCCTCTGTGTTATTGCTACTGCTGCTGTGTTATTGTTACTATTGCTCTCATATTACTGCTGCTTTCACATCACCCCTGTTACTAGTGCTTTTCTAGGTGCAGCTGAATTGACAACTCAGTTGTTAAGGCTTATAAGTATTCTTTACCTCCCCTTGTGTCGAATCAATAAATTTGGGTTTTACTTCCCTCGAAGACTGTTGCGATCCCCTATACTTGTGGGTTATCAAGACTATTTTCTGGCGCCGTTGCCGGGGAGGCATAGCTCTACTCATAAGTTCACCTGGGGAGTACACTCTACCTCTCTCTCTGTTTTTATTTTGTTTTATTTTGTTTTGTTTAGTTTACTTTTGTCTAGTTTATTTGTGCTTAGTTTATTTTTGTCTAGTATTATTTTTCTTAGTTTACTTTTGTCTAGTTTGTTTTTGTCTTGTTTTATTATATACCCAAAAATCCATATAAAATTGAAAAACCTAAAAATTAAAAACTGTTGTTATGGAAGAACGCATAACCATGTTGGAGCTTATAGAATTATATAATAATTATAGAAAATCAAGAGCGGGTGAAGTCATGAGTGCTGTGATAGAAAAATTGAGTACAATTGCTAAAATTTTGCTTAAACGCCATGATATAAACTTTTGCTCTCAACAGGATACTAAACATCTTAAATTCCAATGTGGCTTTAGTGAAGAAGTTTTAATTATGAACTACAATTGGAATAACTATATTCATCTCGGGTTCAAAGAAGTAGAACAATTTGTCATATTTTTATGGGGGCCTCTGAGATCGAATCCTTCATGTCTAAAATTATGAAACTTGTGTTGTTTGTAAGGACCTTAAAGATTTGTCTCTTCTATCCTTAATTTTTGCATAGAAAGTTACAGTGATAATCCTTGTATCATTGATTATAAAGAGAGACTCATTAATGCACAAGAATGCACTCACAATTTGCAGGAACCTGTGAAAGAAGAAATAGACAAACCTGAAAGCTCATTGGATGAAAAAGAGGAGGAAATTGATGAACCTGAAAGCTCATTGGATGAAAAAGAAGAGGAGAGTGGTGAACAAAAGGAGGAAGAATGGATTAGCTACCCATGCCAACCTTCTAATGAGAGTAACTCTTTATCTCTTACACTATTTGATTGTCCTCCATGCTTACCAAAGGAGGTTGAATGTTATGTTCCTGTGGATTCTCTTGAAATATTACCTATGAGTAAAACTTGTGAGAATAATTATGCTACTGTTATCTATGATAATCCATGCTATTTTGATAAATCTTATGGTAATGCTTTGTTTGTGCCTGATGTCGAAATGCATGGTACTAAAGAATTTTGCTTAGCAAATGTTTATGATAAAGCTCTAGATGATGGTCCTATGTTACTTGATAATATTAATTGTACTACTAATGAAAATGGGATTGGAAAGGTCTTGACTTTATCTATGAGTCCCATATCTCTTGAGAATGATCAATCATCTTGTTATATTATTGGTAAAAGTGGGTTTGAAAGTTTTAATCTCACTATTTTTGAGCTTGATAAAAATTATGTGTTTATGGATCATGAGAAACATGCTTTATGTGATAGTTATTTTGTTGAGTTTATTCATGAAGCTACTAAAAATTATTATGAGAGAGGAAAATATGGTTGTAGAAATTTGCATGGTACTAAAACACCTTTCTATATGCTGAAACTTTTTGAAGTTACTCTTGTTTTATCTTCTTATGCTTGTCACTTTTTTCTTCATGAATTTATTTGTGTACAAGATTCCTATGCATAGGAAGTGGGTTAGACTTAAATGTGTTTTGAATTTGCTTCTTGATGCTCCTTTTGCTTCATTTTCTATTTTCCATGTGAGCATCATTAAAAATTGCTGAGCCCATCTTAATGGCTATAAAGAAAGCACTTCTTGGGAGATAACCCATGTGTTTATTTTGCTACTATTTTTTGTGTCTTGGAAGTTGTTACTACTGTAGCAACCTCTCCTTACCTTTATTTTATTGCATTGTTGTGCCAAGTAAAGTCTCTAATAGAAGGTTGATACTAGATTTGGATTTCTGCGCAGAAACAGATTTCTATCTGTCACGAATTTGAGTAAAATTCTCTGTAGGTAACTCAGAAAATTATGCCAATTTACATGCGTGTTCCTCAGATATGTACGCAACTTTCATTAGTTTTGAGTTTTCTGATTTGAGCAACGGAAGTACCTCTTAAAACTCTGTCTTTACCGGCTGTTCTGTTTTGATAGATTCTATCTCTGTTTTTTTGCATTGTCTCTTGTGGACTTTAAGTGAGGCTTTCTAGACGTGGAGAGCTGTAGCTAATGTTTTATTTAGTTCTTGCAATGTGTCACTACAGGACCAAAGTGGATTAAAGTTTTTTGAGTACTAACCCCTCTAATGAAGTTTATGAGAAGTTTGGTGTGAAGGAAGTTTTCAAGGGTCAAGAGAGGAGGATGATATATGATCAAGAAGAGTGAAAAGTCAAAGCTTGGGGATGCCCCCGTGGTTCATCCCTGCATATTTCAAGAAGACTCAAGCGCCTAAGCTTGGGGATGCCCAAGGCATCCCCTTCTTCATCAACAACTTATCAGGTCACTTCTATTGAAACTATATTTTTATTCGGTCACATCTTATGTGCTTTACTTGGAGCGTCTGTGTGTTTATTTTCGTTTTGTTTATGTTTGAATAAATTTGGATCCTAGCAATCCTTGTGTGGGAGAGATACACGCTCCACTTTTTCATGTGAACACTTGTGTTCTTCGCTTTTACTTTTAATGTTCAATGACAAAGTTGGAAGCTGTTGCATTTGTTATTATTTGGTTGGAAACAGAAAATGCCTCATATTGTCTTGAATAATTTGATACTTGGAATTTTTTTTGAGCTCTCATGTAGATCATGTTTACTCATGCACCATGTAGTTTGAACCTATTAGTGGAGAACTACCGTAGAGCTTGTTGAAATTGGTTTGCATGATTGGTCTCTCTAAGGTCTAGATATTTTCTGGTAAAAGTGTTTGAGCAACAAGGAAGACAGTGTAGAGTCTTATAATGCTTGCAATATGTTTTTATGTAAGTTTTGTTGTACCGGTTCATACTTGTGTTTGCTTCAAACAACCTTGCTAGCCTAAACCTTGTATTGAGAGGGAATACTTCTCGTGCATCCAAAATCCTTGAGCCAAAAAAACTATGCCATTTGTGTCCACCATACCTACCTACTACATGGTATTTCTCTGCCATTCCAAGTAAATACTTCATGTGCTACCTTTAAACAATTCAAAATTTATTATCTCTTATTTGTGTCAATGTTTTATAGCTCATGAGGAAGTATGTGGTGTTTTATCTTTCAATCTTGTTGGGCAGCTTTCACCAATGGACTAGTGGCTTCATCCGCTTATCCAATAATTTTGCAAAAAGAGATGGCAGCGGGGTTCCCAGCCCCAATTAATTAACTTTCATTAATAATTCTCTTCACATGTTTTGCTCTGATTCATCAGTAAGCAACTTAATTTTGCAAATAGACACTCCTCCATGGTATGTGAAATGTTGGAAGGCACCCGAGGATTCGGTTTGCCATGGCTTGAGAAAGCAAAGGTGGGGAGGAGTGTCATCTAAATAAAACTAAAATAAATAGGCAATCCTTCATGGTATGTGATTGTTGGAAGGCACCCGAGGATTCGGTTAGCCATGGCTTGTGAAAGCAAAGGTTGGAAGGAGTGTCACCCAAAAATAAAAATAAACTACACTAAATTACATGTGTAAACAAAAGAGAAGAGGGATGATCTACCTTGGTGGTAGAGATAATGTCCTTCATGGGAGCCGCTCTTTGAAAGTTTGCTTGGCAAGGGGGTTAGAGTGCCCACTACCATTCGTTGACAACAACAAACACCTCTCAAAATTTTACTTTTATGCTCTCTATATGATTTCAAAACTTAAAAAGCTCTAGCACATGATTTAATCCCTGCTTCCCTCTGCGAAGGGACTTTCTTTTACTTTAAGTTGAGTTAGTCTACCTACTTCCTTCCATCTTAGAAGCAAACACTTGTGTCAACTATGCATTGATTCTTACATACTTGCTTATTTGCATTCATCATATTACTTTATGTTGACAATTATCCATGAGATATGTATGTTGAAAGTTGAAAGCGACTGCTGAAACTTAATCTTCCTTTGTGTTGCTTCGATGTCTTTACTTTGAATTTATTGCTTTATGAGTTAACTCTTATGCAAGACTTTTGATGCTTGTCTTGAAAGTACTATTCATGAAAAGTTTTGCTATATGTTATCTATTTGTTAGCAACTATAGATCATTGCCTTGAGTCACTTCATTCATCTCATATGCTTTACAATAGTATGATCAAGGTTATGTAAGTAGCATGTCACTACAGAAATTATTCTTTTTATCGTTTACCTACTCGAGGGCAAGCAGGAACTAAGCTTGGGGATGCTGATACGTCTCCAACGTATCTATAATTTCTGATGTTCCATGCTTGTTTTATGACAATACCTACATGTTTTGCTCACACTTTATAATGTTTTTATGCGTTTTCCGGAACTAACCTATTAACAAGATGCATCAGTGCCAGTTCCTGTTTTCTGTTGTTTTTGGTTCCAGAAAGGCTGTTCAGGCAATATTCTCGGAATTCGACGAAACAAAGACCCAGTATCTTATTTTTCCCGGAAGACCCCAGAACACCGAAGGAGAGTCGGAGGCGGGCCAGAGGGCCACCACACCATAAGGCGGCGCGGCCGTGCCAGCCTATGGTGAGGAGGCCCCAGGCACCTCCCTGCGCCGCCTCTTCGCCTATAAGACCCCTTTCGACCTAAAAACGCGATACGGATTGACGAAACTCCAGAAAGACTCCAGGGGCGCCGCCGCCATCGCGAAACCCCAATTCGGGGGACAGAACTCTCTGTTCCGGCACCCTGCCGGGACGGGGAAGTGCCCCCGGAAGCCATCTCCATCGACGCCACCGCCTCCATCATGCTCCGTGAGTAGTTCCCCCATGGACTACGGGTTCTAGCAGTAGCTAGTTGGTACTCTCTCTCCCATGTACTTCAATACAATGATCTCATGAGCTGCCTTACATGATTGAGATCCATCTGATGTAATCGATGTTGTGTTTGTTGGGATCCGATGGATGGTAGATTATGATTAGCCTATCTATGAAGTTTGTGAAGTTATTGTTGCTGCAATCTTGTTATGCTTAATGCTTGTCACTAGGGCCCGAGTGGCATGATCTTAGATTTAAGCTCTATAATTATTGCTTAGATTGTATCTACAAAGTTGTTCGCACATATTGCTGTCCGGAACTCGAGGCCCCAAAGTGACAGAAATTGGGACAACCGGAGGGGAAGGCTGTGATATGAGGATCACATGTTTTCACCAAGTGTTAATGCTTTGCTCCGGTGCTCTATTAAAAGGAGTACCTTAATAGCCAGTAGATTCCCTTGAGGCCCGGCTGCCACCGGCTGGTAGGACAAAAGATGTCATGCAAGTTTCTCATTGCGAGCACGTATGACTATATATGGAAAACATGCCTACATGATTAATAATCTTGATGTTCTGTCTTAATGCTTTCAATCCTATCAATTGCCCAACTGTAATTTGTTCACCCAACACTTGTCACTTGTTATTGGAGAGTTACCACTAGTGTAGATCGTTGGGAACCCCGGTCCATCTTTCATCATCATATACTCGTTCTATATGTCATTGGAAGTAGTATCAACTATTTTCTGGTGCCATCGCCTCTGTGTTATTGCTACTGCTGTTGTGTTATTGTTACTATTGCTCTCATATTACTGCTGCTTTCACATCACCCCTCTTACTAGTGCTTTTCCAGGTGCAACTGAATTGACAACTCAGTTGTTAAGGCTTATAAGTATTCTTTACCTCCCCTTGTGTCGAATCAATAAATTTGGGTTTTACTTCCCTCGAAGACTGTTGCGATCCTCTATACTTGTGGGTTATCAGCTTCCTCTGCCGTAATGTTATTAGCATTAGCCGTGATGTCAATATCTGGAACTTTGCGTGAAGTACCTGCATACAAATTGAAACATTGTAGTTAAAGATGCAGTTTTAATTTGTATGAAAATAGAATGAAAAACTAGAGTGCTATACCTATCCATCTAGTTGTACATATGTTTGTTTAGTACATTCAGTAAAGGATCTAAAAAAATCCAACACATTGTCCTGTCCGGATCTACGACTTAAGATGAAAACGACTTATGTACAAATTGAGAAAAAGAGTTGTGTTGAATGTAGGCACAATATGTTGTACATTTAACTGACGAACCTGTCGAAAACGACTTATAGAAGTGAAGAAAATGAGAGACATAGCTGCATATCTAGTATGGAACTTCTTATGTGAGAGACTCGGATCTTTTTTGCGTGGATTTCAACTTCTTCCACTTTCCTAGTTCTCATATAATTGATCTATGGCATTTACAAAACGATGATCAGGACTAACAGTACAAGGTGAATCGATGCATCGCTAAATTTACAAAACACACACATAATCTGTAGATCGATGTACCACATGAATTAGAAGGTAGGAAGAGTACATGGAATTGACCTGCGACTTTTGCCTTTTTCTTAGGTGTAGGGTTAGGAGTGGTTCGCATGGTCCCGCTTCGAAGTACTCCAGGCGCCATGTCGTCAACGATGAACTCGAGATCCGGCGCCTATCGGCACCGACCTCCTTGCGATATCTTGTTTCGCACCGTGGAGGGAAGCAGCGTAGATCGTGGTTGAGACAGTGGTGGAACTGAATTGCGGGATGCGTGGGCGCGAGTATTTATATTTAGAGGCGGTGGGAGGAGATAATTACGTGAGTGCTATTTTTGGCGGGCCGTGAAAAGAAAAAAAGGAGGGAACCCCAAATTTTTAGTCAATCTTTAGGAGGGAATATTTTTCCACGAAACGATCTCTGCATCAAAAAATTCAAATTCAAGCTAAAGATATGATTTGATTTGTGAAGCAAGTACCAAGCAGGATACTCAAAGAATTGGGAGCACATGCTGGTTCGATTTGGCATCACCACATTACCCCAAAAAAGTGTGTGTTATTTAAAACAACATTTGGCAAGCTCTTTGTAGGCTCTGGTCAACCAAGGTTTGACAAAGCACTTTAAATTTTAAAAAAAATGAAAAAGTGGTTGAATTTCTGTGAAACCCTGAGTTTTGGTCAATGTGTGGATAATAAGTTGGATAAAAAGTATGATGCATGGAAAAATGTGGAGAATATCATAGCAGTAGAGGAAGTGATCGAGTGTGTAGTTCAACGGTCATGCCCGTCTACCCTAAACAGGCACCCATGCACACCTTTTTGATCTATCTTAGTCCAAATGGTGTGAAATTTGGCACAGGGGTGCATCACCACATTGGTAATTATGAAACCAAGATATGTAGCCATTTTGGTCTGATGCACTCAAACCAACCTGAATTCACACTCAAACTCAAACCGGAGGCTACCATTTGTGAAGCAAGTACCAAGCACGATACTCATAGAATTGGGAGCACATGCTGGTTCGATTTGGCATCACCACATTACCCTAGAAAAGTGTGTGTTATTTAAAACAACATTTGGCAAGCTCTTTGTAGGCTCAGGTCGACCTAGGTTTGACAAAGCACTTTAAATTTAAAAAAATTTAAAAAGAGGTTGAATTGCTGTGAAACCCTGAGTTTTGGTCAATGTGTGGATAATAAGTTGGATAAAAATATCATGCATGGAAAATATGGATAATATCATAGCACTAGAGGAAGTGATCGAGTGTGTAGTTCATCGGTCATGCCCGTCTACCCTAAACAGGCACCCGTGCACACTTTTTTGATCTATATTAGTCCAAATGGTGTGAAATTTGGCACAGGGTGCATCACCACATTGGTAATGATGAAACCAAGATATGTAGCCATTTTGGTTTGATGAACTCAAACCAATCTGAATTCACACTCAAACTCAAACCGGAGGCTACCATTTGTGAAGCAAGTACCAAGCACGATACTCATAGAATTGGGAGCCCATGCTGGTTTGATTTGGCATCACCACATTACCCTAGAAAAGTGTGTGTTATTTAAAACAACATTTGGCAAGCTCTTTGTAGGCTATGGTCAACCTAGGTTTGACAAAGCACTTTAAATTTAAAAAAAAATGAAAAAGTGGTTGAATTGTTGTGAAACCCTAAGTTTCGGTCAATGTGTGGATAATAAGTTGGATAAAAAATATCATGCATGGAAAAATGTGGAGAATATCATAGCACTAGAGGAAGTGATCGATTGTGTAGTTCAACGGTCATGCCCGTCTACCCTAAACAGGCACTCGTGCACACCTTTTTGATCTATCTTAGTCCAAATGGTGTGAAATTTGGCACAGGGGTGCATCACCACATTGGTAATGATGAAACCTAGATATGTAGCCATTTTGGTTTGATGAACTCAAACCAAACTGAATTCACCCTCAAACTCAAACCGGAGGCTACCAGTTGTGAAGCAAGTACCAAGCACGATACTCATACTATTGGGAGCACATGCTGGTTCGATTTGGCATCACCACATTACCCTAGAAAAGTGTGTGTTATTTAAAACAACATTTGGCAAGCTCTTCGTAGGCTCAGGTCGACCTAGGTTTGACAAAGCACTTTAAATTTAAAAAATGAAAAAGAGGTTGAATTCCTGTCAAACCCTGAGTTTTGGTCAATGTGTGGATAATAAGTTGGATAAAAAATATCATGCATGGAAAAATTTGGAGAATATCATAGAACTAGAGGAAGTGATCGAGTGTGTAGTTCATCGGTCATGCCCGTCTACCCTAAACAGGCACCTGTGCACACTTTTTTTTTATCTATATTAGTCCAAATGGTGTGAAATTTGGCACAGGGGTGCATCGTCACATTGGTAATGATGAAACCAAGATATGTAGCCATTTTGGTTTGATGAACTCAAGCCAACCTGAATTCACACTCAAACTCAAACCGGAGGCTACCATTTGTGAAGCAAGTACCAAGCACGATACTCATAGAATTGGGAGCCCATTCTGGTTCGATTTGGCATCACCACGTCACCCTAGAAAAGTGTGTGTTATTTAAAACAACATTTGGCAAGCTCTTTGTAGGCTATGGTCAACCTAGGTTTGACAAAGCACTTTAAATTAAAAAAAATGAAAAAGTGGTTGAATTGTTGTGAAACCCTGAGTTTTGGTCAATGTGTGGATAATAAGTTGGATAAAAAATATCATGCATGGAAAAATGTGGAGAATATCATAGCACTAGAGGAAGTGATCGAGTGTGTAGTTCAACGGTCATGCCCGTCTACCGTAAACAGGCACCCGTGCACACCTTTTTGATCTATCTTAGTCCAAATGGTGTGAAATTTGGCACAGGGGTGCATCACCACATTGGTAATGATGAAACCTAGATATGTAGCCATTTTGGTTTGATGAACTCAAACCAAACTGAATTCACCCTCAAACTCAAACCGGAGGCTACCATTTGTGAAGCAAGTACAAGCACGATACTCATAGAATTGGGAGCCCATGCTGGTTCGATTTGGCATCACCACATTACCCTAGAAAAGTGTGTGTTATTTAAAACAACATTTGGCAAGCTCTTTGTAGGCTATGGTCAACCTAGGTTTGACAAAGCACTTTAAATTTAAAAAAAATTGAAAAATTGGTTGAATTGTTGTGAAACCCTGAGTTTTGGTCAATGTGTGGATAATAAGTTGGATAAAAAATATCATGCATGGAAAAATGTGGAGAATATCATAGCACTAGAGGAAGTGATCGAGTGTGTAGTTCAACGGTCATGCCCGTCTACCCTAAACAGGCACCCGTGCACACCTTTTTCATCTATCTTAGTCCAAATGGTGTGAAATTTGGCACAGGGGTGTGATACGCGTACAGCACGCGTGCGTTGGGAACCCCAAGAGGAAGGTGTGATGCGTACAGCGGCAAGTTTTCCCTCAGTATGAAACCAAGGTTTATCGAACCAGTAGGAGCCAAGAAGCACGTTGAAGGTTGATGGCGGCGGGATGTAGTGCGGCGCAACACCAGGGATTCCGGCGCCAACGTGGAACCTGCACAACACAACCAAAGTACTTTGCCCCAACGAAACAGTGAGGTTGTCAATCTCACCGGCTTGCTGTAACAAAGGATTAGATGTATAGTGCGGATGATGATTGTTTGCAGAAAACAGTAGAACAGTATTGCAGTAGATTGTATTTCAGTATAGAGAATTGGACCGGGGTCCACAGTTCACTAGAGGTGTCTCTCTCCCATAAGATAAACAGCATGTTGGGTGAACAAATTACAGTTGGGCAATTGACAAATAAAGAGGGCATGACCATGCACATACATATTATGATGAGTATTGTGAGATTTAATTGGGCATTACGACAAAGTACATAGACCGCTATCCAGCATGCATCTATGCCTAAAAAGTCCACCTTCAGGTTATCATCCGAACCCCCTCCAGTATTAAGTTGCTAACAACAGACAATTGCATTAAGTATTGCGCGTAATGTAATCAGTGACTATATCCTCGAACATAGCACTAATGTTTTATCCCTAGTGGCAACAGCACATCCATAATCTTAGAGATTTCTGTCACTTCCCCAGATTCACGGAGACATGAACCCACTATCGAGCATAAATACTCCCTCTTGGAGTTACAAGCATCTACTTGGCCAGAGCATCTACTAGTAACGAAGAGCATGCAAGATCATAAACAACACATAGGCATAACTTTGATAATCAACATAACAAGTATTCTCTATTCATCGGATCCCAACAAACGCAACATATAGAATTACAGGTAGATGATCTTGATCATGTTAGGCAGCTCACAAGATCCGACAATTAAGCACAATGGGGAGAAGACAACCATCTAGCTACTGCTATGGACCCATAGTCCAGGGGTAGACTACTCACACATCACTCCGGAGGCGACCATGGCGGCGTAGAGTCCTCCGGGAGATGATTCCCCTCTCCGGCAGGGTGCCGGAGGCGATCTCCTGAATCCCCCGAGATGGGATTGGCGGCGGCGTCGTCTCAGTAAGGTTTTCCGTATCGTGGCTCTCGGTCCTGGGGGTTTCGCGACGGAGGCTTTAAGTAGGCGGAAGGGCAGGTCAGGAGGCGGCACGAGGGGCCCACACCACAGGGCCACGCGGCCAAGGAGGGGCCGCGCCGCCCTAGGGTGTGGCCACCTCGTGGCCCCACTTCATCTCCTCTTCGGTCTTCTGGAAGCTTCGTGCCAAAATAGGACCCTGGGCGTTGATTTCGTCCAATTCCGAGAATATTTCGTTACTAGGATTTCTGAAACCAAAAACAGCAGAAAACAACAACTGGCACTTCGGCATCTTGTTAATAGGTTAGTTCCAGAAAATGCACGAATATGACATAAAGTGTGCATAAAACATGTAGATATCATCAATAATGTGGCATGGAACATAAGAAATTATCGATACGTCGGAGACGTATCAGCATCCCCAAGCTTAGTTCTGCTCGTCCCGAGCAGGTAAAACGATAACAAAGATAATTTCTGGAGTGATATGCCATCATAACCTTGATCATACTATTTGTAAAGCATATGTAGTGAATGCAGCGATCAAAACAATGTATATGACATGAGTAAACAAGTGAATCATATAGCAAAGACTTTTCATGAATAGTACTTCAAGACAAGCATCAATAAGTCTTGCATAAGAGTTAACTCATAAAGCAATAATTCAAAGTAAAAGCATTGAAGCAACACAAAGGAAGATTAAGTTTCAGCGGTTGCTTTCAACTTGTAACATGTATATCTCATGGATATTGTCAACATAGAGTAATATAACAAGTACAATATGCAAATATGTAGGAATCAATGCACAGTTCACACAAGTGTTTGCTTCTTGAGGTGGAGAGAAATAGGTGAACTGACTCAACAATGAAAGTAAAAGAATGGTCCTCCATAGAGGAAAAGCATCGATTGCTATATTTGTGCTAGAGCTTTGATTTTGAAAACATGAAACAATTTTGTCAACGGTAGTAATAAAGCATATGTATCATGTAAATTATATCTTACAAGTTGCAAGCCTCATGCATAGTATACTAATAGTGCCCGCACCTTGTCCTAATTAGCTTGGACTACCGGATCATCACAATGCACATGTTTTAACCAAGTGTCACAAAGGGGTACCTCTATGCCGCCTGTACAAAGGTCTAAGGAGAAAGCTCGCATTGGATTTCTCGCTATTGATTATTCTCAACTTAGACATCCATACCGGGACAACAAAGACAACAGATAATGGACTCCTCTTTTATGCATAAGCATGTAACAACAATTAATAATTTTCTCCTATGAGATTGAGGATATATGTCCAAAACTGAAACTTCCACCATGCATCATGGCTTTAGTTAGCGGCCCAATGTTCTTCTCTAACAATATGCATGCTTAACCATAAGGTGGTAGATCTCTCTTACTTCAGACAAGACGAACATGCATAGCAACTCACATGAAATTCAACAAAGAGTAGTTGATGGCGTCCCCAGTGAACATGGTTATCGCACAACAAGCAACTTAATAAGAGATAAAGTGCATAAGTACATATTCAATACCACAATAGTTTTTAAGCTATTTGTCCCATGAGCTATATATTGCAAAGGTGAATGATGGAATTTTAAAGGTAGCACTCAAGCAATTTACTTTGGAATGGCGGAAAATACCATGTAGTAGGTAGGTATGGTGGACACAAATGGCATAGTGGTTGGCTCAAGTATTTTGGATGCATGAGAGGTATTCCCTCTCGATACAAGGTTTAGGCTAGCAAGGCTATTTTGAAATAAACACAAGGATGAACAGGTGCATCAAAACTCACATAAAAGACATATTGTAAACATTATAAGACTCTACACCGTCTTCCTTGTTGTTCAAACTCAGTACTAGAAATTATCTAGACCTTAGAGAAACCAAATATGCAAACCAAATTTTAGCATGCTCTATGTATTTCTTCATTAATGGGTGCAAAGCATATGATGCAAGAGCTTAAACATGAGCACAACAATTGCCAAGTATCACATTATCCAAGACATTATAGCAAATTACTACATGTATCATTTTCCAATTCCAACCATATAACAATTTAACGAAGAAGAAACTTCTCCATGAATACTATGAGTAGAAACTAAGGACATACTTGTCCATATGCTACAGCGGAGCGTGTCTCTCTCCCATACAGTGAATGCTAGGATCCATTTTATTCAAACAAAACAAAAAACAAAAACAAACCGACGCTCCAAGCAAAGCACATAAGATGTGATGGAATAAAAATATAGTTTCAGGGGAGGAACCTGATAATGTTGTCGATGAAGAAGGGGACGCCTTGGGCATCCCCAAGCTTAGATGCTTGAGTCTTCTTAGAATATGCAGGGGTGAACCACCGGGGCATCCCCAAGCTTAGAGCTTTCACTCTCCTTGATCATGTTGCATCATACTCCTCTCTTGATCCTTGAAAACTTCCTCCACACCAAACTTAGAACAACTCATTAGAGGGTTAGTGGACAATAAAAATTAACATGTTCAGAGGTGACATAATCATTTTTAACACTTCTGGACATTGCATAAAGCTACTGGACATTAATGGATCAAAGAAATTCATCCAACATAGCAAAAGAGGCAATGCGAAATAAAAGGCAGAATCTGTCAAAACAGAACAGTTCGTATTGACGAATTTTATCGAGGCACCAGACTTGCTCAAATGAAAATGCTCAAATTGAATGAAAGTTGCGTACATATCTGAGGATCACTCACGTAAATTGGCATAATTTTTTGAGTTACCTACAGAGAAAACAGCCCAGATTCGTGACAGCAAAGAAATCTGTTTCTGCGCAGTAATCCAAATCTAGTATGAACTTTTCTATCAACGACTTTACTTGGCACAACAAAACACTAAACTAAGATAAGGAGAGGTTGCTACAGTAGTAAACAACTTCCAAGACACAAAATAAAAACAAAGTACTGTAGTAAAAACCATGGGTTGTCTCCCATAAGCGCTTTTCTTTAACGCCTTTCAGCTAGGCGCAGAAAGTGTGTATCAAGTATTATCAAGAGACGAAGTATCAACATCATAATTTGTTCTAATAATAGAATCAAAATGTAACTTCATTCTCTTTCTAGGGAAGTGTTCCATACCTTTCTTGAGAGGAAATTGATATTTAATATTACCTTCCTTCATATCAATGATAGCACCAACAGTTCGAAGAAAAGGTCTTCCCAATATAATGGGACAAGATGCATTGCATTCAATATCCAAGACAACAAAGTCAACGGGGACAAGGTTATTGTTAACGGTAATGCGAACATTATCAACTTTCCCCAAAGGTTTCTTTGTAGAATGATCAGCAAGATTAACATCCAAATAACAATTTTTCAGCGGTGGCAAGTCAAGCATATTATAAATTTTCTTAGGCATAACAGAAATACTTGCACCAAGATCACATAAAGCATTACAATCAAAATCTTTAACCTTCATCTTAATGATGGGCTCCCAACCATCCTCTAGCTTTCTAGTAATAGAGGCTTCGCGCTCTAGTTTCTCTTCTCTAGCTTTTATGAGAGCATTTGTAATATGTTGCGTGAAAGCCAAATTTATAGCACTAGCATTGGGACTTTTAGCAAGTTTTTGCAAGAACTTTATAACTTCAGAGATGTGGCAATCATCAAAATTCAAACCATTATAATCTAAAGCAATGGGATCATCATCCCCAATGTTGGAAAAAATTTCAGCAGTTTTATCACACGCAGTTTCAGCGATTTAACGATTTCGGGCGATTTCTCGCGCTTTGCATTAGAAGTGGAAACATTGCCAACACCAATTATTTTACCATTAATAGTAGGAGGTGCAGCAACATGTGTAGCATTAGCATTACTAGTGGTGGTAATAGTCCAAACTTTAGCTACATTCTTCTCTTTAGCTAGTTTTTCATTTTCTTCTCTATCCCACCTAGCACGCAGTTCAGCCATTAATCTTATATTCTCATTAATTCTAACTTGGATGGCATTTTCTGTAGTAACAATTTTATTTTCAATATCCCTATTAGGCATAACTTTCGATTTCAAAAGATCTACATCAGCAGCAAGACTATCGACTTTAGAAGCAAGTATATCAATTTTCCCAAACTTTTCTTCAACAGATTTGTTAAAAGCAGTTTGTGTACTAATAAATTCTTTAAGCATGGCTTCAAGTCCAGGGGGTGTGTTCCTATTATTATTGTAAGAATTCCCATAAGAATTAGCATAACCGTTACCATTATTATAAGGATATGGCCTATAGTTATTACTAGAATTGTTCCGGTAAGCATTGTTGTTGAAATTATTATTTTTAATGAAGTTTACATCAACATGTTCTTCTTGGGCAACCAATGATGCTAACGGAACATTATTAGGATCAACATTAGTCCTATCATTCACAAGCATAGACATAATAGCATCAATCTTATCACTCAAGGAAGAGGTTTCTTCGACAGAATTTACCTTCTTACCTTGTGGAGCTCTTTCCGTGTGCCATTCAGAGTAATTGATCATCATATTATCAAGAAGCTTTGTTGCTTCACCAAGAGTGATGGACATAAAGGTACCTCCAGCAGCTGAATCCAATAAATTCCGCGAAGAAAAATTTAGTCCTGCATAGAAGGTTTGGATGATCATCCAAGTAGTCAGTCCATGGGTTGGACAATTTTTAACCAGAGATTTCATTCTTTCCCATGCTTGTGCAACATGTTCAGTATCTAATTGTTTAAAATTCATTATGCTACTCCTCAAAGATATAATTTTAGCAGGGGGATAATATCTACCAATAAAAGCATCCTTGCATTTAGTCCATGAATCAATACTATTCTTAGGCAGAGATAGCAACCAATCTTTAGCTCTTCCTCTTAATGAGAAAGGGAACAATTTTAATTTTATAATGTCACCATCTACATCCTTATACTTTTGCATTTCACATAGTTCAACAAAATTATTAAGATGGGCAGCAGCATCATCAGAACTAACACCAGAAAATTGCTCTCGCATAACAAGATTCAGTAGAGCAGGTTTAATTTCAAAGAATTCTGCTGTAGTAGCAGGTGGAGCAATAGGTGTGCATAAGAAATCATTATTATTTGTGGTTGTGAAGTCACACAACTTAGTATTTTCAGGGGTAGCCATTTTAGCAACAGTAAATAAAGCAAACTAGATAAAGTAAATGCAAGTAACTAATTTTTTTGTATTTTTGATATAGCAAACAAGATAGCAAATAAAGTAAAACTAGCAACTAATTTTTTTGTGTTTTGATTTAGTGCAGCAAACAAAGTAGTAAACAAAACTAAGCAAGACAAAAACAAAGTAAAGAGATTGGGAAGTGGAGACTCCCCTTGCAGCATGTCTTGATCTCCCCGGCAACGGCGCCAGAAAAAGAGCTTGATACGCGTACAGCACGCGTCCGTTGGGAACCCCACGAGGAAGGTGTGATGCGTACAGCGGCAAGTTTTCCCTCAGTATGAAACCAAGGTTTATCGAACCAGTAGGAGCCAAGAAGCACGTTGAAGGTTGATGGCGGCGGGATGTAGTGCGGCGCAACACCAGGGATTCCGGCGCCAACATGGAACCTGCACAACACAACCAAAGTACTTTGCCCCAACGAAACAGTGAGGTTGTCAATCTCACCGGCTTGCTGTAACAAAGGATTAGATGTATAGTGTGGATGATGATTGTTTGCAGAAAACAGTAGAACAGTATTGCAGTAGATTGTATTTCAGTATAGAGAATTGGACCGGGGTCCACAGTTCACTAGAGGTGTCTCTCTCCCATAAGATAAACAGCATGTTGGGTGAACAAATTACAGTTGGGCAATTGACAAATAAAGAGGGCATGACCATGCACATACATATTATGATGAGTATTGTGAGATTTAATTGGGCATTACGACAAAGTACATAGACCGCTATCCAGCATGCATCTATGCCTAAAAAGTCCACCTTCAGGTTATCATCCGAACCCCCTCCAGTATTAAGTTGCTAACAACAGACAATTGCATTAAGTATTGCGCATAATGTAATCAGTGACTATATCCTCGAACATAGCACTAATGTTTTATCCCTAGTGGCAACAGCACATCCATAATCTTAGAGATTTCTGTCACTTCCCCAGATTCACGGAGACATGAACCCACTATCGAGCATAAATACTCCCTCTTGGAGTTACAAGCATCTACTTGGCCAGAGCATCTACTAGTAAAGGAGAGCATGCAAGATCATAAACAACACATAGGCATAACTTTGATAATCAACATAACAAGTATTCTCTATTCATCGGATCCCAACAAACGCAACATATAGAATTACAGGTAGATGATCTTGATCATGTTAGGCAGCTCACAAGATCCGACAATTAAGCACAATGGGGAGAAGACAACCATCTAGCTACTGCTATGGACCCATAGTCCAGGGGTAGACTACTCACACATCACTCCGGAGGCGACCATGGCGGCGTAGAGTCCTCCGGGAGATGATTCCCCTCTCCGGCAGGGTGCCGGAGGCGATCTCCTGAATCCCCCGAGATGGGATTGGCGGCGGCGTCGTCTCAGTAAGGTTTTCCGTATCGTGGCTCTCGGTCCTGGGGGTTTCGCGACGGAGGCTTTAAGTAGGCGGAAGGGCAGGTCAGGAGGCGGCACGAGGGGCCCACACCACAGGGCCGCGCGGCCAAGGGGGGGCCGCGCCGCCCTAGGGTGTGGCCACCTCGTGGCCCCACTTCGTCTCCTCTTCGGTCTTCTGGAAGCTTCGTGGCAAAATAGGACCCTGGGCGTTGATTTCGTCCAATTCCGAGAATATTTCGTTACTAGGATTTCTGAAACCAAAAACAGCAGAAAACAGCAACTGGCACTTCGGCATCTTGTTAATAGGTTAGTTCCAGAAAATGCACGAATATGACATAAAGTGTGCATAAAACATGTAGATATCATCAATAATGTGGCATGGAACATAAGAAATTATCGATACGTCGAAGACGTATCAGGGTGCATCACCATATTGGTAATGATGAAACCTAGATACGTAGCCATTTTGGTTTGATGAACTCAAACCAAACTCAATTCACCCTCAAACTCAAACCGGAGGCTACCACTTGTGAAGCAAGTACCAAGCACGATACTCATAGAATTGGGAGCCCATGCTGGTTCGATTTGGCATCACAACATTACCCTAGAAAAGTATGTGTTATTTAAAACAACATTTGGCAAGCTCAAGAACAAATTATGGAGAATACCATAGCACTAGAGGAAAATCTGCCGCAAAGGTTAGTAGTTATTACTTTCCATAAATAATCTCATAATTTTTTTTGGCACAATATCAGCCGCAAAATATACATGGAAATAAATAACATGACTTTTTTTTATGGGTTGGGGGAGCAAATTTCGTTGTTAGGTGAAAAAAACAGTAACCACAATATTCGGAGCAATACACACAATCTTGGGAGCCATATATATAAGGCCCGTTGACGATCTGGATCGCATGCTCCCTCTATCGAAGTCGCAGCCATCTTCTTCTTTTCTGTCCTCCCTCTCTTTCATCTACCGACGTCATTGCAGTGGTAGTACGTACAGAAGGGCTATGGCGAATGTGCAGGTATGTATCTTTCCCAACGCGAGATGACCTCCATCATCTCGTTGGTTCTTTTTTTCTTTGGGTTGAAAATAGTCGGCATGTTTTGTAGATCTGAGCGATTGTACTCACAATCCTACTTGTGTACGATGTAGTGTGGTGTTTATTTTGACACTAAGGGTTTGTGTGCTGCCGAGACTTTGATGAAATTTTTTTTCGATTTTACCCTACGTCCTGGATTCGAGAAGAGGACGGTACGATCTGTTATCCAAATCCATATGAACTCGCACATTGTTTACGTATGCTCATTAATCTATTATTTCGTATCTAGGGGACTTACATGTACTAAATAAATGTTGTAGGCGGTGATCTGTTATTATTCAATTCAAGCATCTGCCTCCTCTAATTTTGTTATACATGTAGATTCTACCATGCTACGCAAGATCACTTTTCCTCAAAAAATATGGAGTGAAGAAAGATGAAAAGAAGATATTCGATGCTTCATTTCTTACACCAGAGAATTTTAAATTTGTGTTCACAGTTACGAATGAAGCAGAAACAACTACCGTTAGTGGTGATGCATGGGAGGAATTTTGTAGAATATATTGCGTTCATATTGTCCAGAAGGTGTTTTTCTCCATTGATGAATTGAAGGGTTTGGACTCATGCCGTGTTGTTTCTGGACATTACCCTATCGTTCATCCAAGTAATATATTTATCTCTTAATTAATTCCATTATAGGTTTCCTAAATATATACTTGTTGATTTAATTTAATGTGCCAAATGATGTATGCAAAATTTAATTTGTGCACCACATTTCTGTTGTAGCATACTACAATTTGGGTGCTCGAGAGAGACTAATAGTTGATAACCTCATTGCAACTGTTGGAACCGATGTTAATTGGAAAATGATGGAAACGGCCATTACGAAGGTGAACAAGCTTGAAGTATATGTAGAATAGGAGATTACAATCGTGGAAGAGCATATGGACTGCTGCATAAGTTGAATTGGTCCAACTTAAACAAGAATTTTGTGGTAAGTACTGATTAATTATTCTTTAATATAATTTTTAATTTTTTATGTGAAGTCTAAAAAAATTCCAACAGAAACTGCCTCGTCGTCTACTTCCCCATGACATGGCACTTGTTGGTGGTATTACGATTATTGGTAATTTTGGCACAAGGATGACATCGACGTACATCACTTCTCCTGATGAAAATGATGGACGTGTCTGCATTAATAGATGGGACAAGTTCATGGCGCATGAAGCTAAATTCGAAATTGGACCCAAGGTGCTCATGATGCTCTACCTTGGCGATCATGGCACCTATCTGTTTGTTTTCCACATTCCAGATATTGAAGTTCAATAGTTTTAGGGAAATTTTATTTGTCCTGAATAATTTCATATTTGCGTTGAAGACTTTATCTGTGCACCATTACAAGATGGGTTATCGGTTGTAAGACATTGAGGTGTGATCTTGTGCTATGAAATTATCGTTTGAAAGTTAGACATAACTTATTTAATGTATGCAGTTATACTGGTGTACTAGTAAAACTAGTGTGGGAGTTCGTTAATTACTACTACTGTACTTGTACTAAAATGACAAATAAATAATTAAATGCAAGGTTGGGCTACTAGTTACAGCCATGGATTAATGCAGGGTCGATAGGAGTCATGTCACCTGGTTTCAATGCGCAAGCAAAAATTAATAAACTTGGAAAAAAACTAATCATCGTCGAGTTGCTTTCTCCACTAAGTCGTCTTCGTCAACAGAGACTCTGTCACACGTGGAACTACTGTAAAAAACCCCACTTCTTCGTAAAAAGCCCCACTTCTTCTCATCCCCACTTATTCTCTTGGTAGTTCCGATTTGTCAAGCCGCAGTTGTCAAGAGCGTCGGTTGCCTTCTCCTCTTCCTCCTATCTCTCCGCAATTGCTGACACACCATGGGAGGGGTAGCATCATCCCCTGCCAACTTCGAGCCGGTCTTCCGGGACAAGGACGACGGCAAGCGGACCACAGAGGTTCACCAGTTTCGTGCGCATGGCGACACTTGGATCTAGGTTGTGTACACGAACGAGATGAGCACCGTCGAAAACATCCTCGACATGTACCTGGAGTGGCTCAAGGACGAGAGGTACCGATTTGTCGGCCTCGATCTTGAGTATGACTTCCGGCAGAAAAAAATTGCGGTCATGCAGATAGCTTTGAGGGAGCACGTTCTCGTCTTCCACTTGATCAGATATGTATTCTGTAGATTCGACTGTTCTTAGGTAATATGATATCTTTCTGATTTGGTTGTACTTCTATATATTCAGCCGATTTGGTTGTACTTCTATAGATGTGTTCTCTGCATAATATGTATCACTTCGAACTAAAACATGCTCCACCTCTTGATCTTGAAATGTTGCATGCCCAGCTTGCTTTTTCATGAACCTATGAGTTCCATATTGCTAATTCTTAGTGCACAATATTGTAAACAATCTTATTGTAATTTTTGCAATGTAGGTGCCAGGACAATATATACGCGCGAAGGTAATTCCTGAAGAATAAGGATGTCACATTTGTAGGTGTGGACATAAGGACTGACCACAGGTTGCTTTACAAGCAATGGCTGTATATTCCACCTGGCAAGCTTCTGGACCTCCAGGATATGTTGAAAATACCAGGTTATGGTAACAGGGCTGGCATGGCTACTATGGCTTCCGAGCTCATCCACCCGAAGTACGCCGGCACGAAGGAGAAGTTTGTGACGGACTACGACAAATTCAAAGGCCATAATTACTGGGAATGGAAGCCTCTATCCGATATGAACCTGGAGTATGTTTCCATTCATGGTTATGTCGCCTATGAACTCGCCCGCATTGTGAGTATAGTGAACCAGGGACTGCATCCCCAGAGGCCACTCATACCTAGTTGGGACAACAATGAGCGCAAGCGTCGTCGTGGTCATGACAACTGATCTACCTTATCAGGTACATGGTTTATGGAAATGCTAGGACAAATATGTTGTAATTATAGTTCAGTGAGCGTGAAGACAAATATGTGTGTTTATGATCTTACTTTTGTGGACCTGCTAGTATTACTATGTGAGCAGAACAAATTTGTGTTGGTACTGTAAGTTTGGATCAAGTTATATATGTGACCTGCATGTTATTAACTATGATGTGCTGAATTGTACTGATAAAGTTTTGAAGTTCATGCAAAAGAAAAGTACAATCTAGGTTTCAAAAGTACATGGACTACTGGTCATCATCACTATCAAAATCTTCACTTCCTGCATCCTCATCAGCTGCTTTGTCAACCTGTTGTTCATCACCACTACTGTCTATTACTTGTTGACTTCTTCCTTGTAATATTTCATGAACAATATGAGCATCGACATGTACCACTTCATCAGAGGAAACAACCTCTTGATCTTCGAATTCAGCTTCATCTTCATTGTTCTCAGATTGATGGACAATGAAATCTAAGGAAAAACTGTCTTCCTGGTAAGCATTGCTGCTCCCTTGTGCATCTTTTTCTGGAACATCATACACATTTCTATCTCTGAAGAGTTGAACGACCTTCCAAGGTTCCCCAAATTCAGTGTCATCCAAGTAGAAGCATGTCTTAGCTTGACTAGCCAAAATAAAATGGGCATGCTTACACCATAAAACTGCAGTGTTCACGCTTTTGAAGAATCCATCATCCTTCATCTTCGAAGTCCTGCTAGCAAGGTCAAACCAATTAGAGCGAAAAATAAATACTGATCCATCTCCATGATCATTCGCCATGTAACGCAACTCAAGAACTTCAGTGAGAACACCGTAGTATTCCATTTCTTGTTCATTGTCACTTGTAGATGCCGTAGTCATGACTCACGAGCTTCAGTTCGGAATCTTGCACCATTAACATTGCAGATTGAATGTACTACTACTGTTGGTTCTGGCCCATTTTCTAGTGAGCACAAATCTTCTGGTGCATTTTCCATATTAATTACATGGTTTTTGAACCAGCCTGGGAATTCTTTCTGAACCACCTTGTCCAGGTTATTTACCCCCTTTCTCCTTAATTCATCATGGAAATCACTATAAATGAAATACATAAGTATTAATCATACCAATCAGTATAATGCAAAAGTGTGAACAAAGATTGAATTAGATAAATGAAGCTTACTCTATATAGCTCTGAGCCTCATCATAATTAGATAGAACATACCAAACCATGGTGTCGAATTCTTTCTCAAAATGCCTCAAAGATGATTTCCCCAAGCATTTAGCCCCGTCAGAGAAGATACCGAACTCATGTGTTCCAACTATTCGACAATCATCTTGGTTTCTTTCAGCTCTGTTGAACCTCGTTTCAATGTGATCATCTAAATATCTTGAGCAAAATGACAAACACTCATCAACAATATATCCCTTGGCAATTGAACCTTCTGGCCTAGATTTGTTGCGCACTGTTTTCTTCAGGTACCCTAGTCTTCTCTCAATAGGATACATCCATCCATAGTGAACAGGGCCCCTTTGAATTGCCTCATGAGGTAGATGAATTGCTAGGTGGACCATGATATCAAAAAAGCAGGGGGGAATAACTTCTCAAGCTTGCAAAGAATTAAAACAATTTCAACCTTCATTCTTTCAAGCAAATCAACTCTCAGTGTTTTGCAACACAACTCTTTAAAATATCTTCCCAGTTCTGCTACTGCCTCATACATTTCACGTGGTGCAACACCTTTAAGACCAGCTGGCAACAAACGCTGCAACAGTATGTGACAATCATGTGTCTTCAAACTGTGTACTTTACCGCCATCCACATCCACACATCTTGACAGGTTTGCAGCAAATCCATCAGGGAACCTAGCATTGGCAAGATACCTGAACAACTTTCTTTTCTTTTCTTTAGTAAGTGTCCATGGTGCATGTGGCTTGGCATATCTACTTCCCACAGGTTGCATCCAATATTTTCTCCTTATATTGAATGTCTGAAGATCCACTCTAGCATTATGTCTGTCCTTACTCTTTCCCTCTAGTTCAAGAAGGGTACCAAGGATGCTGTCACATATATTCTTCTCAATGTGCATCACATCTAGGTTGTGTACAAATTTCAATTTTGACCAATATGGTATATCAAAGAAGCTAACCTTGAGGTGCCAGTTTGGTTCACCTTCCACTGTACGTTTATGCTTCCTAAGAGCAGGGTTTTTGCCAGGTTCTGTATCCTTAACTATGTCTATCTTCTGCAATACTTCTTCTTGTGTGAATTTCCTTGGTGGATCTCTGTCCTCTATTTTACCATTGAAAACTCTACTCCTTCTGTAAGGATGATCTTTGCGAAGGAATCGACGATGGCCAACCTAACCAATTTTGTTGGTTAGTTTCTCAAAGCAAGGATTTTCATCACAATGTACACATGCGTAATACCCTTTGGTGCTTCTGCCAGATAATGTGGCATATCCAGGGTAGTCATGAATTGACCAAATGAACGCAGCATACAACTGAAAATCCCTACACGTGCATGCATCAAAAGTATCCACACCATCCTAGAGCTTAATCATATCCTTAATAAGTGGTTGCATAAATACATGAAAATCCTTTCCGGGTTGATATTTTCCAGGAATAAGCAATGACATCATGAAATTTGATTGATTCATACACATCCAAGGTGGGAAGTTGTATGGAATAACAAATACTGGCCACATACTTTATGAGGCGCTCATATTTCCCAATGGATTGAAACCATCTGTCGCAATTCCGAGCTTGATGTTGCGTGCATCTTTAGGAAACCAATCAAACTCTTTGTCAAAGAACTTCCATGCCTCACCATCAGCTTGGTGCCTCATTATATTGTCCTGAGCAACCCTCTTGTCCTTATGCCACCTTGTGTTCTCTGACAATTCCTTTGAAACAAAAAATCTTTGTAACCTTGGGATTATAGGAAAGTACCTAAGCACCTTACGCCTCCATCTAGAAAGTCCACACACAGGGCAATGGGATTTTTTAGCATGATCTCCCCAAAACAGAGCACAATCATGCTTGCATACATGAATAGTCTCATACCCAAGTCCAACATCAGAAAGGGCACACTTAGCTTCGGCGTAAGTTCTGGGAAACCTCACCTCTGGCAAAGAATCACATAAGACACCAAAAAATTGATCAAAAGCTCTGTTTGTGACGCAGTTGTATGATTTGATGTATAGCATATTTATAATGAACATCAACCTAGAGGTAGTGCTGCATCCCTTATGAAGCTCTCGCTTCGCTTCTTCAATCAGCTTAGCGTAAAGATTAGGTTCAGAACTACCTTTCTTACCAGACTCTTCTAGATCATGTACCATAGTGTCCATATCATCATGAAAATTGTCACTGCCTTGCTCACTGCTATCATCATTGTCACTTTCATAAGCACCTTCATTACTTTCATCATCACTAAATGGTTCTCCATGAAAAATCCATCTTTTATAGTGCATGGTCATACCATTGCAGTTAATGTGAGACTCAACAATGTCTTCCTTATGGCGCAGCAAATTCAGGCATTTGGTGCATGGGCACAACATTGGTTCACCTTCCTTCACATGTTGTCGCGCAAAATTCATAAACGCTGCCACCCCTCTCATGTATTGAGGTGTAAACTTAACAGCATTAGTAATCCAATTTCTATCCATAAAGAAAGTACCGCTTAACAATCTACAATATGAAAAAAGGCTTAAATTAGTGAACAATGTACAACATAAATAATTACCACTTAATAATCTAAAAGATGAAAAGGGCTTATATTACATATCTATATTATGACTGCCATGAACACAAGATAAAACTAACCACAGACCCAAAAAACTATGAACACATATCAAAGAGGAACTCACATGTGTGGTACCCAAAGACGTGCGCCGCCCTCCCAGGCCGCCCTCCGTATAAGTGATCGTCGCGCCAAAACCCAAGGATCCGAGATCAGATCATGCTGGTGGTTATGATTTTCAAAAGGCTAACAAACTGATTCCGTTATCAATCAGACAAAGGAACTTAACATTTATTTATGTGCTTTGAGATTCGGTATTCCTCCTACTGGGTTAGTTTAGGCCCGTTTATTCCATCTTGGGCCGTGGTCGTTGTCTGGGCCGTTGTGCTTGTATGATTGTGCCCACAATCTTCTCTCTCACACGCCTCTCTCACTTGTGCAATCACTATTTCCGGAGGGACCTAGAACAGCTGCTGCCCCGAGGGACCAAGAAAATCTACTGCCGGAGGGACCGAAGGGAGGACCAGCCGCCAACTCAGAGGCACGTGCAAGGTCAGGCTCGTCTACCGTCGCTGTCCAGGTTTGTTTTGAACCTTTTACTTCCCATTTCCCTTTTTGGATCTCCTACTAGTAGGATAGATCTGGTACATACTGTCCACCCCATTTGGTCTTCTTTACTTTTCGATTTAACTAATTAGTCATTAGGTCAATGAAATCTGGTCTTCTAAGCTTGTAAAAAGTAGATATGCTTGTTCATTTGTCTCCTTCAAAAAATTATTAAGTAATTAGTCATTAGGTCAACAAATCTACTAGCTGCTTAAGTAATGTAGATCTACTTGTTTTCCTTTTCGAGGGACTACATGTGCTACATACCTTGGTGTCCACATATGGGGATAAAATATATCATTTACATTGTCCTCAAATTTTGTCTGTACTGCATTTATGTCTTGTTCCTAGATCCAAGTATTTTATTGATTTTTTGGTGAATGCACTGGTCTTTGTTTATCATTTTTTTGATGACTCATCTTATCTACTAGATGTAGCATTATAATCGCCTGCACTAGCTAGTGGCTTATCAAATCTATTTTGTGAACTAATAAGCATTGTCTTTTCTGCTATACTAGTTTGTTTTCTGCAGTACTAACTATTAATTATTCGCAATTTTGTCAATATGATTTCTAATTGTTAATTACTACATTTTACAAAGGATTATTTCGTGTACTCGATTATTGAAAATTGTAGGATTATTGTAGGATCATTTCCTGATCCTTTATACTACTTTTTTTAGATGGCATACAAGTGTCGCTTGTGCCATAGTCACGCTGGACCGTGCGGGAACATGAGAAATGAGAGGAGCTCTTTCTTCATCCGTCTGCATAGCAACTTCAGTGAGCACATGGTAATTGTCTATTTGTTTTTCCAACAAGCATGCTGATCAAAATTTTAGTAGTTTGTTAAAATATGAAGTCTTGTATTTTTTTTAACATTGTCCCTAGATGTTTCTTTTACAATTAAATGCAGAGTGTGCCTTGTTTCGCAAGGGACAAGTTCCATGACAAAATAGCAAACAAGCTTACTATGTTTGCGGAAACTAAAGAAAGAGAGTTTTATGTCTTCAATGTGGCCCATGGAAACAACAACACAATGATATTCGGAGGCGATTATCAGAGGTTCTTGTATGACTACAACATAAAGCATGGGGACAAGGTTAAGCTGACCTTGGAAACTAAGGACAACTATATCTTCCTACATCCAGTTAACAAGAAAGGATTCTCGAAAATTAGAGTTGATGGTAAATTACTCATTTGTTTTTCTTACCTGCTTATTGATTTTGCATTAATATTCCCAGCTCTATTTTCATAACAGTTATATTAATCCATTTCTTTTCTATCAATTCTTTTAATTTTCCAGAACATTTTGACTTCATGGACATATCTCGGGGTGTTTCTGTAGCCCCTTGTGTTGACCTAACCAACAGCCAGATTCGCAGCATTAATCGTCATGTTGAGTTCAATGGAATAGGTCTAGGCGCACTTTTCATTCACTGCATGACTAAATCAGATGTTGATCAAAAGAGCATGGTAAATACCCTTAGTCCCACAAGTTTAATACTTTTATGTCTCCTTTTTGGACTTGTAGTTGCTATTGTTAGTTTCAAGTTATGTTTTCATAAATACAATCTGTGTTGGTTAATCATGGTACCATGTTTTTTGCACAACACATCCCTAAGTACATTGCAACAAGCCTGGATATCCCCCGCGGTGGACATGCTACTCTGCAAATTGATGGGAATGAAGAACCAACTTGGGAAGCTTCCTACTTCACCTCAACAGATGGTAGGATCCGTTTCAGGGATGGCTGGGCTGAATTTACAAATCATCAAGCAGTTGAGATTGGTGAACTCCACGCGATCACATTTCACAAGATCAATGACAACGTCTACATCAACTTCCAGAATGTGTCTTGACTGACAGTGTTATGTTGGATGGTCGATATTTTGTATATAAATATGTACTGGCTCAACCATGGAACTACCTAATCCCGCAGCTTTTGCTTTGCATATAAACAAAGCAAAGATGCCTATCTAGTATGAAACTGCTTATGTAGTATCAGTACATTGTAAGACTTATGTTTGTGCGCGACTTATATGCAGTCTTCGACTACCTATCTTATCTACTTTTAATTCTTCTTCCTGCATTTTTATTATTGTGTGTACTGGTTGTGGTAATCAGAAATATACAAGCAACTACAGGTAACAACATCACAAAATATTTGGTACTGCAAAATATCTTTTCCTGTTATGAAAAACCTGTCCATTAATCCAGTTGCTACTGAGCCATAGACTTTATTATATCATTGCCCAATACTGCTGTAAGTAATCATATAAAATTTATCATGTACGAAATTAGTAACACAAACAGCTTATAGTATAATGGTAGTAATTCCCGATCAATTCCACTTCAAACGTCCCTAGTTCGATTCTCATATACGTGTGCTTTTTTCCTATTTGTTGAACTAGTTTATTTCTTTTCTACATTCACGTTGACAACCTGGTCCCACCAGTAATCAGTGACGGACTAATGTACCACGAACTCAATTTCGTCATCAGGATTATCCGTGACGGTTAACAATGACACAATTTCATGCCATCATGCGTGACAAAATCCGTCACCTACTTACCTTAATACATGACAGACCAGACATTTGTCATGAGGAAATTGTCACTGAATATGATATCTAGCGTAGTGATAAGGCAGTTTTTGAATTGTGGTCTTATTCGAAGACTTTGGGCAAACACTTGGGGTTCCACCTATATAATGAGGGAGAGAGGGAGGGGGCTAGCCACCACCTTGGCCGCACCAACCAGAGGCACCAAGGCCGGTGCCCCAGTTGCCCCCTCTCCCCAAACCCTAGCCGCCCCCCTCTTCATACACCTCCCGTAGCGCTTAGGAGAAGCCCTGCTGGAAATCTCCACCACCACCACCGCCATCACGCCGTCGTGCTGTCGGGATTCCGAGGAGGATCTACTACTTCTGCTGCCGGCTGGAATGGGTAGAAAGACGTCGTCATCAACACCGTACGTGTGACCGAGTATGGAGGTGCTGCTCGACTGTGGCACCGTCAAGATCTTCTGCACGCTTTTGAAAGCAGCAAGTGATCATCTTCTGCAACAACGAGATCTAATCTCGTAGGCTTTGGAAATTTTCGAGGGTTAGTCTCATGATCTTCTAGTTGCTCCCATCTTTTTGATTGGATCTTGGCTTGTTGTTCATTCTTGCGGTAGTAATTTTTTTTGTTTTCTATGCTACGAATCCCATTAGTGGTATCAGAGCTGTGTCTATGCATAGATTGGTTGCACGAGTAGAACACAATGGTTTTGTGGGCGTTGATGCTTTGTTGTCTTTAGTTCGTGTACTTTGCATCTTGCGGGATGGTGGGATGAAGCGGCTCGGGCTAACTTTACATGACCGCGTTCATGAGATTTGCTCCACGCTCGACATGCAACTTGTATTGCATAAGTGGCTTTGCGGGTGTTTGTCTCGCCCACCATAGTGAAGATTCAATCTACTCTTTCTATTGACAATACTAGTATCACCGTTCTGGTTCATGTTCGTAGGTAGATTGGATCTTACTCGAAAACCCTAAACCACGTAAAATATGCAAACCGAATTAGAGGCGTCTAACTTGTTTTTGCAGGGTTTGGTGATGTGATATGGCCATGATGTGATGATGAATATGTATGAGATGATCATTATTGTATTGTGGCAACCGGCAGGAGCCTTATGGTTGTCTTTAAATTTCATGTTGAAGTATTATTTCAAAGTAGTTGTAATAGTTGCTACATGGGAGAACAACCATGAAGATGGTGCCATTGACCTTGACGCTTCGCCGGCGATGATGGAGATCATGCCCGTTGATGATGGAGATCATGTCTGTGCTTTGGAGATGAAGATCAAAGGCGCAAAGACAAAAGGGCCATATCATATCACATACGAATTCCATGTGTTGTTAATCCTTTTATGCATCTTGTATTGCTTAGATCACGATGGTAGCATTATAAGATGATCCCTCTCACTAAATATCAAGATAATAAAGTGTTCATCCTTAGTATGCACCATTGCTAAGACTTGTCGTTTCGAAGCATCACGTGATGATCGGGTGTGATAGATTCTACATGTGCATACAACGGGTGCAAGCCAGTTTTGCACACGCGGATACTACGGTTGCCTTGACAAGCCTAGCATGTACAGACATGGTCTCGGAACACGGGATACCGAAAGGTAGAGCATGAGTCATATGAATGATATGATGAACACTTTGAGTGTTCGCCTTTGAAGCTACATCTTTTCTCATGATGATCGGATTTTGTGTAGTGGATTTGGTTCGTGTGATCACTAAGACAATGCGAGGGATATTGTTTTGAGTGGGAGTGCACCTAGTTAATTTAAGAATTAAAATTTGAACTCAATTTATCATAAAATTAGTCTAAACTCTTTGCAAATATGTTGTAGATCATGGCATCCCCCTCCATCAATTTTAACCAGTTCCTAGAGAAAGAAAAGCTTAAAAGCAACGATAGCAACTTCACCGACTGGTTCCGTCATGTGAGGATTTTCCTTAATGGTGGAAATCTGAAATTTGTGCTCGAAGCACCGCTAGGTTACCCACCACCACCTGCAGTATCTGAGGATGTAAAGAATGTTTACGAGACTCGGGTGACTCGGTACTCTCAAGTTCAGTGTGCCATCCTATGCAGCCTAGAGGCGGAGCTCCAAAAGCGTTTTGAGCACCACGACCCATATGAGATGGTCCATGAGCTAAAAGGTATCTTTGAAACTCATGCGGCCGTTGAAAGCTATGAGGCCTCGAAACACTTCTTTGGTTGTATGATGGAAGAGGGCAGCTCCGTTAGTGAGCACGTGCTCGCTATGTCCGGGCATGTGAAGAAGCTCAGTGACTTGGGGATAGTGATTCCTAACCAACCAGGTATTCATCGTGTCCTCCAATCACTGCCACCAAGTTACAAGAACTTCGTGATGAACTACAACATGCAGAACATGAACAAAGAGTTACCTGAACTCTTCTCCATGCTGAAATCTGTTGAGATTGAGATACAGAAAGAGCACCAAGTGTTGATGGTCAACAAGACCACCAGTTTCAAGAAGCAAGGCAAACCTAAGAAGAGCAACTTCAAGAAGGGCGACAAGAAAATTGTTGCGCCTCCTGAGAAGCCTAAGGATGGCCCTAAACCTGATACTGAGTGTTATTACTGCAAGGAGAAGGGGCACTGGAAGCGTAATTGCCCCAAGTACATGGATGATCTGAAGAGCGGCCTTGTCAAGAAGAAGAAAGGTATATTTGATATACATGTTATACATGTCTATCTTACTGGTTCTCGTAGTAGTGCCTGGGTATTTGATACTAGTTCGGTTGCTCAAATTTGTAACTCGAAACAGGAACTACGGAATAAACGAAGCATAGCGAGGGATGAGGTTACGATGCGCGTTGGAAATGGATCCAAGGTCGATGTGATCGCTGTCGGCACGCTCCCTCTACATCTACCTTCGGGATTAGTTTTAAACCTTAATAATTGTTATTTTGTGCCCGCGTTGAGCATGAACATTATATCTGGATCTTGTTTAATGCAAGACGGTTATTCATGTAAGTCAGAGAATAATGGTTGTTCTATTTATTATGGTCATGCGCCTGAGATGAATGGTTTATTCTTGTTAAATCTCGATAGTAGTGATACACATGTTCATAACATTGCTGCTAAGAGAATGAAATTGAATGATAATTCTACTTATATGTGGCATTGTCGTCTTGGTCATATTGGAGTGAAGCGCATAAAGAAACTCCATTCCGATGGACTTCTTGAATCACTTGAATTTGAGTCACTTGATAGATGTGATGCATGTCTAATGGGAAAAATGACTAGGACTCCATTCTCTGGTACAATGGAGTGAGCTACAGACTTATTGTAGCATCGCTCGGTGGTTATCGTTATGTTCTAACATTCACGGATGATCTGAGTAGATATGGGTATATCTATTTCATGAAACATAAGTCCGAAACTTTTGAGAAGTTTAAGGAATTCCAAAGTGAAGTAGAAAATCAACGTAACAAGAAGATTAAGTTTCTGCATTCTGATCGCGGAGGCGAATATCTGAGTTATGATGTCTCTTACTGATTTGCCGTTATCATTTTGGGGTTATGCATTAGAGACAGCCGTATTCACTTTAAATAGGGCACCATCTAAATCCGTTGAAACGACACCGTATGAATTGTGGTTTGGGAAGAAACCTAAGCTGTCGTTCCTTATGTAAAAAGGTTATAGCCTGACAAGCTAGAACCCAAAGAGGAGAAATGCGTCTTCATAGGATACCCTAAAGAAACAATTGGGTACACTTTCTATCACAGATCCAAAGGCAAAATCGTTGTTGCCAAGAACGGATCCTTTCTTGAGAAGGAGTTTCTCACTAAAGAAGTGACTGGAAGGAAAGTAGAACTCGACGAGGTTATTGAACCTTCTCGCATAGATCAGAGTACCGCAGTACCGGAAGATGTTCCTGTGCAGCCTGCACCGATAGGAGAGGAAGCAAATGATAATGATCATGAAACTTCGAACGAGGAAGCTACTGAACCTCGCAGATCGACGAGGGAGCATACCACTCCTGATTGGTATGATCCCTGTCTAAATGTCTTGATTGTGGACAACAATGATGAAGACCCTGCGACGTATGAAGAAGCGATGATGAGCCCGGATTCCAACAAATGGCAAGAAGCCATGAAATCCGAAATGGGATCCATGTATGATAACAAAGTGTGGACTTTGGTAGACTTACCTGATAGCCGCAAGGCTGTCGAGAATAAATGGATCTTCAAGCGAAAAACAGATGCTGATGGTAATATTACTGTCTATAAAGCTCGACTTGTCGCAAAGGGTTTCCGACAAATTCAAGGAGTTGACTACAATGAGACTTTCTCACCTGTAGCGAAGCTAAAGTCTGTGAGGATTTTGTTTGAAATAGCTGCATTTTTTGATTATGAGATTTGGCAGATGGATGTCAAAACAGTGTTCCTTATTGGTGACATTGAGGAAGAGTTGTATATTGTACAACCCAAAGGTTTTGTCGATCCTAAAAATGCTGACAAGGTATGCAAACTTCAGCGTTCCATTTATGGACTGAAGCAATCATCCCGGAGTTGGAACCGACGCTTTGATAAGGTGATCAAAGACTTCGGGTTTATACAGTGTCATGGAGAGGCCTGTATTTACAAGAAAGTGAGTGGGAGCTCTATAGCATTCCTGATATTATATGTAGATGACATATTATTGATTGGGAATGATATAGAACTATTAAGCAGTGTAAAAGGTTATTTGAATAAGTGTTTTTCAATGAAAGACCTTGGTGAAGCAGCGTACATTTTAGGCATCAAGATTTATAGAGATAGATCAAGACGCCTAATAGGGCTTTCAGAGAGTACATACCTGGAGAAGATTCTAAAGAAGTTTAGAATGGATGAAAGCAAGAAAGGGTTCTTGCCTATGTTGCCAGGTAAGGTCTTGAGTAAAACTCAAGGTCCGGCTACGGCAGAAGAAAGAGAGAGGATGAACAAGATCCCCTATGCCTCGGCAGTAGGCTCTATCATGTATGCCATGTTGTGTAATAGACCGGATATCGCACATGTTGTTAGTTTGACTAGCAGATTGATACGTCTCCAACGTATCTATAATTTCTGATGTTCCATGCTTGTTTTATGACAATACCTACATGTTTTGCTTGCACTTTATATCATATTATGGCATTTATTGGACTAACCTATTAACAAGATGCCACAGTGCCAGTTTCTGTTTATTATGTCTGTTTATTGCAGAAAAGGCCCAAAAACCAAAGTGCTCGGAAAATCCAGAAAAATTACAGAAATTCTATTTCTCCGGAAGACTCACGGAGCCAGAAGGGCAAGCTAGGGGGAGGCCCAGGGCCTCCTCCCCATAGGCCGGCGCGGCCAGAGGGGTGGTCACCCCACCCTATGGGGTGGGCCCCTCGGGACTCTTCTGACTCCGACTCTTCTCCTATTTAAGCCGTCGTGACCTAAAACTTTGACCCAGATTGACGAAACTCCAGAAAGACTCCAGGGACGCCGCCGCCATCGCGAAACTCCAATTCGGGGGACAGAAGTCTCTATTCCGGCACCCTACCGGGATGGGGAATTGCCCCCGGAGTCATCTCCACCGCCGTCTCCACCGCCATCTTCACCGCCATCGCTGTCTCCATGATGAGGAGGGAGTAATTCACCCCCGGGGCTGAGGGCTCCGCTGTAGCTATGTGGTTCATCTCTCTCTTTATGTGATCTAGTTGAATATCATCTATGTGCTACTCTAGTGATGTTATTAAAGTAGTCTATTCCTCCTCCACGGTGTAATGGTGACAGTGTGTGCATCGTGTAGTACTTGGCGTAGGTTATGATTGTGATCTCTTGTAGATTATGAAGTTAACTATTGCTATGATAGTATTGATGTGATCTATGCCTCCTTCATAGTGTGATGGTGACAGTGTGCATGCTATGTTAGTACTTGGTTTAGTTGTGTTGATCTATCGTGCACTCTAAGGTTATTTAAACATGAATATCGAATATTGTGGAGCTTGTTAACTCCGACATTGAGGGTTCGTGTAATCCTACACAATTAGTGGTGTTCATCATCCAACAAGAGAGTGTAGAGTATAGCATTTATCTATTCTGTTATGTGATCAATGTTGAGAGTGTCCACTAGTGAAAGTATAATCCCTAGGCCTTGTTTCCAAATACTGCTATCGCTGCTTGTTTACTGTTCTACTGCATCTGTACTGCCTGCAATATTACCACCATCAACCACACGCCAGTTGTAGCATCAAGCTATTTTCTGGTGCCGTTACTACTGCTCATATACATTCATACCACCTGTATTTCACTATCTCTTCGCCGAACTAGTGCACCTATACATCTGACAAGTGTATTAGGTGTTTTGGGGACACAAGAGACTTCTTGCTTTGTGGTTGCAGGGTTGCTTGAGAGGGATATCTTTGACCTCTTCCTCCCTGAGTTCGATAAACCTTGGGTGATCCACTTAAGGGAAACTTGCTGCTGTTCTACAAACCTCTGCTCTTGGAGGCCCAACACTGTCTACAAGAATAGAAGCACCCGTAGACATCACAGATATCAAAGTGATCCAGGAATGGAACAGTGGACAGCGGTCAAGAATATCCTGAAGTACTTGAAAAGGACTAAGGATATGTTTCTTTGTTATGGCGGTGACCAAGAGCTCGTTGTAACCAGTTACACCGATGCAACTTGGAACACTAATCCTGATGACTCTAAGTCTCAGTCTGGGTACGTGTTTATATTGAATGGTGCTGCAATAAGCTGGAGTAGTTCCAAGCAGTGCACGGTGGCGAAGTCTTGAACTGAATCGGAATACATAGCGGCTTCGGAGGCTTCATCGGAAGCGGTATGGATGAAGTGGTTCATTGTTGAGCTTGGTGTGGTTCCTAGTGCATTGGACCCACTAGTCATCTATTGTGACAACATGGTTGCCATCGCCAATGCATAAGAACCAAGGTCACACAAGAAGCTGAAGCATATCAAGCTGCGTTTTTATTCGATTCGCGAGTAAATCGAAGATGGTGAAGTAAAGATTTAAAAAGTACACACATCTCTGAATGTGGCAGATCCGTTGACTGAAGCTCTCCATAGGGCAAAGCATGACCAACACCAGAATTCCATGGGTGTTAGGTACCTTACAATGTAATCTAGATTATTGACTCTAGTGCAAGTGGGAGACTGTTGGAGATATGCCCAAGAGGCAATAATAAAGTGGTTATTATATATCTTTGTGTTTATTGTAAATGTTTGCATACCATGCTATAATTGTATTAACTGAAACATTGATACATGTGTGTTATGTAAACAACAAGGAGTCCCTAGTAAGCCTCTTGTATAACTAGCTTGTTGATTAATAGATGATTATAGTTTCATGATCATCAACATTGGATGTTATTAATAACAAGGTTATGTCATTAGATGAATGATATAATGGACACACCCAAATAAGCGTAGCATAAGATCACGTCATTAAGTTCAATTTGCTATAAGCTTTCGATACATAGTTACCTAGTCCTTCGACCATGAGATCATGTAAATCACTTATACCGGAAGGGTACTTTGATTACATCAAATGCCACTGCGTAAATGGGTGGTTATAAAGGTGGGATTAAGTATTCGGAAAGTATGAGTTGAGGCATATGGATCAAGAGTGGGATTTGTCCATCCCGATGACGGATAGATATACTCTAGGACCTCTCAGTGGAATATCGTCTGATTAACTTGAAAGCATGTGACTTGGTCACAAGAGATGACATGCCACAGTACGAGTAAAGAGTACTTGTCGGAGACGAGGTTGAACAAGGTATGGAGATACCGATGATCAAACCTCGGACAAGTAAAATACCGCGTGACAAAGGGAATCGGTATCGTATGTAAATGGTTCAATCGATCACTAAGTTATCGTTGAATGTGTGGGAGCCATTATGGATCTCCAGATCCCGCTATTGGTTATTGGTCGGAGAAGAGTCTCGACCATGTCTACATAGTTCACGAACCGTAGGGTGACACACTTAAGGTTTGATGTCATTTTAAGTAGATATGGAATATGGAATGGAGTTCGAATTTTGTTCGGAGTCTCGGTTGTGATCGAGGACATCAAGAGGAGGTCCAGAATGGTCCGGAGAATAAGATTCATATATAGAAAGCCACTCTCCAAGTTTGGAAATTATCTGGTGTATTATGGAAGGCGCTAGAATGTTTTAGAACCTTCCGGAAGAAATCACCATGGAAGGTGGAGTCCCGGTTGGACTCCACCAAACCCAACCAAGTGGGAGGGTGGAGTCCATGGAGAACTCCAACTCCTTGGCCGGCCAACAAGGGGGGAAGGGGAGAGTCCCTGTCCCTATAGGTTTCGTCCATAAGGCAGTTTTTGAATTGGGGTCTTATTCGAAGACTTTGGGCAAACCCTTGGGGTTCCACCTATATAATGAGGGAGAGAGGGAGGGGGCCGGCCACCACCTTGGCCGCACCAACCAGAGGCACCAAGGCCAGCGCCCCAGTTTCCCCCTCTCCCCAAACCCTAGCCGCCCCCCTCCTCATACACCTCCCGTAGCGCTTAGGCGAAGCCCTGCCGGAAATCTCCAACACCACCGCCACCACGCCATCGTCCTGTCGGGATTCCGAGGAGGATCTACTACTTACGCTGTCCGCTGGAACGGGGAGAAGGACGTCGTCATCAACACCGTATGTGTGACCGAGTACGGAGGTGCTGCCCGACTGTGGCACCGTCAAGATCTTCTACGCGCTTTTGAAAGCGGCAAGTGATCATCTTCTGCAACAACGAGATCTAATCTCGTAGGCTTTGGAAATCTTCGAGGGTTAATCTCATGATCTTCACGTTGCTCTCATCTTCTTGATTGGATCTTGGCTGGTTGTTCGTTCGTGCGGTAGGAAATTTTTTGTTTTCTATGCTACGAATCCCATCACTGGCTGTGCACCAAGCAAAGGTAATACACCTGACTATTCTCATTCAGGGGCCAAAACAACCAGGTGTCGACATGTATTTGTATCTCGGGCTGCTGAAAGAGGAGTTAGACACGTTGTGGAAGACGCCACCCCGTACGTGGGACACGTACACTAGAAATTATTTTGATATGAGAGCCGCGTTGATCACGACGATCACGGACTATCCTGGTTACGCATATGTATCTGCCTGGGTCGGCCACAGATTCTATGGCTGTGTGAAGTGCATGGACAATACCCCGCATCTACAGCTACCAAGGGATCTCGGGTTCTTGAAAACCGTGTACCCAGGTGCTCGAAGGTGGCTTCCACTACTAGGAAAACACCTATAGGTGGAAAACATGCTATCGGCGCACCAAATTTTCCATGCGCAGGTGGAAACTACCACCGGAGCGCCCTTATCCTGCCACACCAGCAAAGAAGTCCTACTGCCGGCGCACCAGGTCACAGGGTGCGCCGGGGATAAGGGTAAACCAGTTCGTGGAAAATCTGAAAATCAGGGCACCCCTTACCACCGCTGCATCACCATGTTGGTGCGCCGGCGATAAGGAGTGCCTAGATTCCCCCTCCCATGGACCGCCTTTTTAGTTTTGATAAAAATAAAAGAAAATGATAGAAAATTCAAAAAATAAAGTCCTTAGAACTGCCCATGTATTTTGTAATCTAGTTTTAATGAAAATTTGAAAAAATGAATTTTGATATATTATGCAAAATGGGGTCATGTTTCGGTAAAACGGGATTTCTAGTTGCATACGGCCTCCAATGAAAAACTTTTTTTATATCAAAATCTACCTACGATCGTTTGGACAAAAGTTGGATCCGGCAAATGCAAAATAGAAACAGGACTTTTTTCAGGTTTAAGATTTGGGTGGAAAAAATAAAATTACCCCCGGCGCACCATCATACTAGGTGCGCCGGCAGTAACCTATGGTATATATACTCCAAACCAACCCGTGGTCCTCACTTAGCCATTTTCCTCCTCCTCCTCCTCTTCTTCTACATCGAGTTGCTGCGGCGAGCTGCGGCGGCGAGCTACTCCAGTGACCTACACATCCTCCTCCTGCACCGACGGCCACGACGTCCTATGGCCTCCTCCACCACCTCCGGCCTCCTCGACGTCCTCCAGCCTCCTCCATCACCTCTAGCCTCCTCCAACACCTCTGAACTCCTACAACACCTTCTAACTCCTCCATCACCTCTGGGCTCGTCCACCACCTCCGGCCTCCTCCATCACTTCCGGCATCCTCCACCTCCTCCGGGCTCCTCCACCTCCGGCCTACTCCTCCTCCTCCTACACTGGCGCGACAACCTTGGGAGCTCCCGGCATCCTCCTGCACCTCCTACACCGGCACAGAGACGACAACCACGGTTGACTAGCTAGATCTAGATCTAGATTTGATTTTTTTTTTGTTTTCTTATATAACTTACCGCCGGTGCACTAGACAAGTGCGCCGGGGATAATGCGAGTTACCGCCGGCGCACCAACTGGTGCGCCGGCAATAAGATATTACCACCAGCTTGTTCCCACCTGTGGGCTCTAGTACGCCGGCAATAGCCCTTTTTGGTGCGCCGGCAATAAGCCTTTTCCTAGTAGTGTTCGCTTGGATCACCCATGGATAAAATGCGGTGATATGTTCAATGGTAAAGATGAGCCCGATGGAGCCCCGCGCCCGAGGAGCGGCACAGAAATCGACGATCTTCTGAAAAATTGGAAGGAGTGCCCAGCGCTGGGAAAGAATCGATCGAAGCCAGAGTCGCTGCTCGGTCTACGGAAAGCGAGGTCTCTTTTCCAAGACTTGGAGTACTGGAAGGTCCTCCACGCGCCCCACAGCATCTATGTCATGCACATTACTAAGAACGTTACCGAGAGTCTGCTTGGCACTCTTTGCAACTCGGGACAGTCCAAGGATGGGACAAAAGCAAGATACGATCTGAAACATCTCGGCATCAGGAAAGATCTTCAATCCCTCGGTACTTATGACAACGACGATGATGATGATGAACAGACAGAAGGGAATCAACATCTCTGCAAAAAGGGCTAAGAAGAACACGGTGGTGCTTCCCGCTGCCTGCTTCACAACGAGTCCGGAGGAGCTCGAGCAGTTTTTTAGGTGCCTCCTAGGAGTGAAAGTTCCTCACAGTTACTCGGGGAATATAAGAAGATATCTGGACGTGGCGAAGAAGAGGTTCACCGGGATGAAGTCTCACGATTTGTTGGGGGGATGACCCCCGGTATGCCAAAGGCATGCCAAACCGGATGGTTTGAGCCATCAAGATACCGGTTTAATGTTTATACCGGAGCACAAAGTTAAGAGTTTGGCTAAGTAAAGCTAAGCCGGTATACACAAGAGGGGTATACCGGAACCAGGTAAAGAAGATACCGGGCTACCGGTAAGAAGTGCCCGGTAGCACGTCGGCAAGACTGGTCAAAGATTCTCTTCAGAGCTAGAGGACAAAGATGAGCTAATCAAAGTAGCTTTAAACGAAGCCCTGGCGCCAAAGAGGAAGATGACGCTGAAAGAAGCCGGAGGACGTCAGCCTCCCTGATTAAAGAAGACCCCGGCACCATCTATGATTAAAGTAACTTTGTAAAGTAGTTTGTCTAGTCAAAGATGCCATTAGGGTTTCTTGCCCTGTAAGCCACCCTCTCCCCTATATAAGGAGAGGGGGCACTGCCCTTTGCGGGCACGACGATATACGATTCGCGACTCACCTTGTATGCACAAACCTGTATCATGTGGAGATCAATGAAGAGAAAGATCTAGAGCAGAGTTCTTCCTTGTGTGCTTATTCTCCTACCTTTGCCTTTGGCTGAGTTCTTGAGGAAACCATCCGAAAGTTCATCCTATCTAATCAAAAACCCTCCCCCGAATCCTCTAGCGCCCATTCGGCCCCAACTTAAGCCATCCCATGGCATCTGCTCGTTCACCACGACGACAGTTGGCGCCCACCGTGGGGCATGAAGTGGCGCTTGCTGGAGTTCACATTCGGGCGGGCCTCCTCGACATCGCCGGCCAGTGAATAGTGTCCGCGCTGGTGCAGCGCATCTACTCCATGGATTTCATCAACGACAACGCGGGCTGCTTCGCCAACGGTGGCATCTTCCCCAAGAATGGCTGCATCATCGAGTTCGGCAGCCACCGCATCTACTTCGGCACTGTCCCTGTGCGCCAGCGCCTTTCGCCGGTGCTGGTGGCGCCGGATCCGCCAAGGTGGCTATATGCTGGCCGCGCCGCCGGCAGCGTGGAGGTGATGATGGCTGGCGCGGTCGGAGCTGGCAAGGAAGCCGTGGAAGAAGGAGCTGGGCGTGCGGCATCAACCCGTGCGGCCAAGCCACCGCTGGAGCGCGACGCAGGCGCTGCGGGAGCATCGTCCGCGCTACCGGAGACACCGCTTCAAGCGGCGATGAGCGTCCTCGCCACGCCCATCGCGCAGAACATCGACCCGGCAGCGGCTCAGGCGGAGCTGGAGGCATAGCGCTAGAAGCTGCTCGAGAACGGCAAGGACGTCGTCAGGGCGCAGCGCAAGCAGAACCTAACCATACGTGAGTATAACGCTGCCCATGGCTTTGCTTCAGTTAGCGCTCATGCTGCTAGGATACCGGAAAACCGGCTTGAGGCTCGCAATCTAGACCAGGATTTGCGTAAGGAGTTCTTACCGGAAAGAGTATGTCTGCATCTGTGAGCATCGTAGAGAAACCTAAGTACAGTAGCCCGGATAAAACCATAAAAGCTGCTAAGGCTGCGGTAGAGCTGTGTGAATCGCTTTCCGGGGACGCTCTGGCAAAACAACAAGAGCGCGTCCGGGAGCTGCTTGAAACCATCGAGCAGCAAAACGCTGAGCAGCTTGCTAAGCTGAACAAGGCTGTGGCTTCAAAATCCGCGCGTTCAACAAAGAATGCCGGTAGCAAGTCCCATGGGCAGGCATCGTCTCCCCATCCGGACAGAAGAAGAGAAAAGGAGATGAATGCACAGCAGATGACTGTGTATGATCCGGTCTTTGCCGGAAAACAACAAGCCGGGCAACACGATGCCAGTAGAAAAAGCCAAGGGGCAGACCGAGGCTACGCCAAAGGAGGCTATGCCGGAAACAATCATGCCGGTAAACATGAGACCGGGCAAAATTATCGAGCTGCAAGGGCGGCGTATGAAGAGGAGGAAATGCTTCCCCCGAGGTACCGGCAGGCAAGGGCCGCGGTACCGGAAAATTACGATGAGGCAGATTCAACAAGACTCACGGCACACCGGAACCCATTGGGAGAACGCCTGGGAGAAAGATACCTACCAGAACGGGATGTGAGGCACCGTATGGATAGAGTATATTTGTCAGAAATAATCGAGGCAGAAGGTCCTCCGGGCCCAAAATGTTTTGGTCCAAGGATCATGAAAGAGGGACCACCGGTTCACAACTTCCAGTTTCCCCGTGACACGAAAACATATGATGGCACCACTAAGCCGGAAGACTGGCTCGCGGATTACGTGACCGCGGTATACGTTGCTGGTGGCGGAGGAACCGTAGCTGGAGGAGGAAACCGACGTTGGGCCGTGAGAATCATACCATCATTCTTGGTGGGACCAGCACGAATCTGGCTGAACAACTTGCCGGCAGGAAGCATAAACGGTTGGTTGGACTTTGAGGAGGCTTTTGTGAGTAACTTCAGCAGCACGTACCGGAGGCCAAACAGGCCGCAGCAGCTTGCCTTGTGCATACAGCGCCCAAATGAAACAGACCGGGACTACCTGGCCCGATGGAACACCACAAGGAACTCCTATGAAGGGGTGATAGAGGCGCAAGCCATTGCTTGGTTTAGCAGTGGGTGCAGAAGAGGTTCGCCGTTGTGGCAAAAGCTGCAGCGGAACATGCCGGTAACTCTGGCGGAAATGATATGTGTGGCAGATAACTACGCATTGGGAGACCCAATGCAACCGGCAGTACAAGCTGAGCCGGAACAATCAAACCCACCTCAGCAGCGCCAAGAGCAACACCGGGATAACCGGAACAACAAAAGAAGGGAATATTTCCCGGATCGAAGATACGGTCCGCAGCAAATTGCTGCTATACAAGAGAACTCTGAGGTCAGCGGCAGTCAGAGGCAAAGAACCGGATCGCAGTCGTGGGCGGGTCCTAAGAAACAGTGGGTCGAAAAGAAACCCTGGGGCCAGAAAAAGAATTGGCAGGAACCTGTGAAATACACCATGGAAGTTGCGATGGATCAACCTTGCCGGTGGCACACTCCGAATCCGGCTCACTCGTCAAATCATCTGACGAAGGATTGTACTTGGACCAAGTACTTGATGCTTAAGGGAGCAGTAAAAGATGCTCAAGCACAAGGGTGCTCCACAATGCTACCACCATCTCAAGATATGCTACATCAGCATCAACTACCACCACCACCGCCACTTACCGGAGCAAATGCTTTACCGGTACAGCCTCGGCCAAACAGGCAACAACACCAGCAAGTTAACCAGGTGGGAAAAGGCAATGGCCAACCACCTCCACCGGCACCTTTGGGCCGGAATGTTTACCATGATCCAGATATGTGCTGCGTTGTGTTCGTCACCGAGCCAACCGACAGACAGAGCCTGCATCCCTGTTCCATGGAAGTGAACGCTGTGATGCCGGCAGTACCAAAATACATGCTGTGGTCAGATCAAGAGATCTCCTGGTCGTTCAAGGATCACCCAAAGGTAATGCCTAATCCGGGTGGTTATGCTCTTGTCCTGGACCCAATCTTGCAAGGGCCAAACGCTCGAGTCAAGTTCAGCAAAGTGCTGATAGACAATGGAAGCAGCATAAACATCATGTACCGGAACACCATGCACACGCTGGGCATAACAGAAAACATGCTACAGCCAACCCGCACAACATTCCACGGAATCGTTCCGGGCTTGTCCTGCGCACCAATGGGAAAAGTCCGGGTGGATGTGTCGTTTGGAGGACGTGACAATTGCCGGGTTGAAAACATCGAGTTCGAGGTGGTGGACTTAGATAGTCCTTACCATGCGTTGCTGGGGAGACCGGCATTGGCGGCTTTCATGGCCTCAACTCACACGGCGTATCTTAAGATGAAGATGCCGGCACCTCGTGGACCCTTAACTGTGGTGGGAAACTACAAAGTCTCACTCAAAACCGCTTCAGCCGGATCGAACCTGGCAGAATCGTTGGTGATTGCAAAGGAAAAGAGGAGGACGCAAACTTCTGTTGCGCTGGCTCAGTCCTCACAGCTGAGCTTAGCGGCAATGAGTGCGAACTTGGGCACACCATCATTCAAGCCGACAAAAGAAACAAAGGACATTGTGCTGGACCCGGCTTACCCTGAGCGCACCATTCGTATCGGTGCCGGCATGAGTGAGGCATAGGAAAGCGCGCTCGTCAGCTTCCTCCGTGAGAATCGGAATATCTTTGCCTGGTCTACTGATGACTTGGTATGTGTTCCGAGGGAGTTGGCTGAGCACTCTTTGAATGTCCGGAAGGATGCGAAGCCGGTGCGACAACCTTTACGCCGGTTTGCTGAGGATAGGAGGAAAATCATTGGAGAAGAAGTGACAAAGTTGTTGGTTGCCGGTTTCATCGTGGAAGTGCTGCATACTGAGTGGCTGGCCAATCCGGTGCTAGTCGAAAAGAAGAAAGATGAGAACCTCGAAGCAAAAGCTCCAAAGGTGTGGCGCATGTGCATCGACTACACCAACCTGAACAAAGCTTGCCCGAAAGACCCTTTCCCTTTGCCTCGGATCGATCAAGTGATTGATTCCACTACTGGGTGTGAGCTGTTGTCTTTCTTGGATGCTTATTCCGGTTTCCACCAAATCCCCCTGAAAAAGGAAGATCAAATAAAAACTGCGTTCATTGCCCCGCACGGGGATTATTGCTATGTCACTATGCCTTTTGGTTTGCGCAACGCTGGTGCAACGTACCAGCGCTGTATGCAAAAATGCTTGTCTGATCAAATTGGAAAAAATGTGCAGGTTTATGTGGATGATGTCGTAGTAAAAACTAAGGTAAAAGAAACCTTAATCGATGACCTCCGACAAACATTTGATAACCTGAGAAGATTCCGGATGAAACGCAATCCAGCAAAATGCACCTTCGGTGTTCCAGCCGGCAAGCTGCTTGGCTTTCTTGTATCAAGCCGGGGCATTGAGGTCAATCCGGTAAAAATCCGGGCAATCGAAAGAATGGCTATACCGCACGATCTTAAGGACGTGCAAAACTTTACCGGAAGCTTGGCATCGCTAATCCGGTTCATAAGTAGGTTGGGAGAAAAGGCTCTGCCACTCTATGCTCTCATGAAAAAATCCGATACGTTCGTCTGGACCCCTCAGGCAGACGCGGCGTTTAAAGAGCTAAAAACAATGCTGGCCACAGCGCCTATACTGGATTCACCGCTGGAAAGAGAGCCTATGATATTGTACATAGCAGCAACAAACCGGGTTGTGAGTGTAGTGGTTGTAGTTGAAAGAGAAGAGGAAGGAAAAACCGTGCAGAGGCCGGTATACTACCTGAGCGAGGTGCTCTCCCTCTCAAAACAAAACTACCCGCACTTCCAGAAAATGGCTTATGGCGTGTTCATGGCCGCCACAAAGCTTAAGCATTACTTTGAAGAGCACCCCATGAAAGTGGTGAGTGAGGCACCCATATTCGATATCATGTGCAACAAAGATGCTAGCGGTAGGATTGCAAAGTGGGCAATTCAGATATCACCATACGTACCGGTATACGAAAGAAGGGATGCCATAAAATCGCAAGCTTTGGCTGATTTCCTTGTTAATTGGGCGGAAATGCAATACAAGCCGCCAGTCCAAAAAATAGAGTACTGGAAGATGCACTTTGACGGATCCAAACTCAAAGAGGGTCTAGGTGCCGGTGTGGTGCTTACCTCACCTAAGGGAGATCATCTCCGGTATGTTTTGCAAGTACATTTCAGGGCATCAAACAATGTCGCTGAGTACGAAGCTTTGATTCATGGACTCAAGGTTGCAAAAGAAATCGGTGCGCACCGGATCATTTGCTACGGAGATTCAGATCTTGTGGTGCAGCAGTGTTCCGGAGATTGGGACGCAAAAGATGCCAACATGGCTTCGTACCGGTTTCACGTGCAAAAGATTGCCAGCTTCTTTGAAGGCTGTGAGTTTCACCATGTGCCACGAGCGGAAAATGAAGCCGCGGATGCTTTGTCCAAGCTGGGCTCGTCTAGGCAAGAAATTCCTCCTGGAATAGCCTTGGCACACTTAAGAGTACCATCGATCAAACCAAGCCCGGAATCGGAATCAATTTTCGTACAGGAATCTCATGTTGTACCAATGGATATCGATGAAGGAAACCCGGGGACTGTTCCGGCAAGCTCGGTGACTCTTCCGGCAAGCTCGAGGATTGTTCCGGTAAGCTCGGGGATTGCTGCGTCCATACCGGAAGAAACAATGTTGGTGGATAACATGGAGATAGACGTACGGGTGTTTCTGGTTCGAGAAGCACCATCTTGGGTTAAACCTATTAAGGAATTCCTGATCAACGGCACCTTGCCGGTTGACGAAATGAGTCCAGAAGAATCCAGAGAAGGTCCAAAGCTTACACCATAATCAATGGCGAGGTGTACAAGAGAAGTGTTACCGGTGTCCTTCAAAGGTGTGTGGAACCGGAAGATGGAAAAGAAATGCTTGAGGAGATTCACCAAGGAGAATGTGGGCATCACGCTTCGTCAAGGGCGCTAGTGGCAAAAGTTTTCCGGCATGGGTTTTATTGGCCCACTTCTTTGGAAAATGCTGAGGATTTGGTAAGAAAGTGCAACGGGTGCCAGAGGTACGCCAAGAAAAATCATACCCCAGCATCCGGTTTAAAAACCATACCGCTAACTTGGCCGTTTGCTGTTTGGTGCCTTGACATGGTTGGCCCATTCAAAACTGCAAGGGGGAATATGACCCACATCTTGGTTATGGTGGATAAATTCACCAAGTGGCTAGAAGTGAAACCCATTGCAAAATGTGATGGGCGCACATCGGTGAAGTTCTTAAAAGATGTTATCTTGCGGTATGGCTACCCGCATAGCATTATCACTGACAATGGAACCAACTTTGCTCAAGGTGAGTTCAAAAGATTTTGTGAGGATAACAATATCCGGTTGGATTTGTGCTCAGTGGCACACCCACAAGGCAATGGCCAGGTGGAAAGAACAAATGCTTTGGTACTTTCCGGTATCAAACCAAGACTCATCGAAGCGGTGGAAAAGTCACTGGGGTGTTGGCTTGATGAGCTACCTTCAGTGCTGTGGAGCATAAGAACGACTCCAAACCGGTCCACCGGATACACTCCATTCTTCATGGTTTACGGAGCAGAAGCGGTCATACCAACCGACATTCTCCATGACTCACCAAGAGTGCAGCTCTATACTGAGCAAGAGGTAAAAGAGGCCAGAGAAAACGATGTGGACTTGCTAGAAGAAGCAAGAGAGTTGGCACTGGCAAGAACAGCCATTTACCAACAAAACCTCAGACGCTATCATAGCCGGAAGGTTAACCCGAGAGTATTCCGGGAAGGAGATCTGGTGTTACACCTAGTGCAGCGCACTGAAGACCGGCATAAACTTTCACCCCCATGGGAGGGACCCTTCATTGTGAGCAAAGCTCTCCACAATGATGCCTATTACCTGATCGATGCACAGGAATGGAAAAAAGGAAAGGCGGACAGGTCCGGAGAGGAGACCAAGCGTCCGTGGAACGTAGCTCTGTTGCGTCCTTTCTACTCATGAATTTGTGGTGTAAGAAGTTCCTTTTTGTACCTTATTTGCTATGAATAAAAGATGTCGGGACCTCGAATGAATCTCGGGGACTACCCCTATTGAAATTGCATGCAATATGTTCATTTTTTCAGTTTACCGGTTGCTTGTTGAACATTTTTCTTTCCGATTTAGTAACGTGCTAAACCTACCGGAGTCTTCGACTCTGCTGCTGTCCGCAATCCGGCTTCATGGCAAGCAAGATAAACCGGTAGGAATTAAGCACGTGAACTGCGAAAAGAGAGAGTGGGAATGAACAATCCGGAAAAATTTAACTAACCCCGGTGGTACCGGTTTTTTGGTGAAAATTTCGAGTTATTTCTAAGTTCAAGAAAGTGCTTGCTTGGTAAAAGAACTTTGTGCTCATACGCCAAAACGCCCAGAGAAGGTAGGCAAAGCCAAAGCAAAGAGCCAAGTGTGCATCGAATTGGATGCGGAAACAATTCCGGAATCTTTGCAGTGCAAGATAAAAGCAACACAACGAGTAAAATGCTAAGATAATAGACAAACATAAGTTAATAAGCTACCGGTATAACATACCGGCATAGACTGTTGTAGCACAGCCAAAAGAACGGCTAAGTTTTATATTACACCATAACCCCCGGCATACCGGGGTCGAATTTAATGAGCGTTGTTTTGAGATAAGCAGGACAGGCAAACATATCACAGGAGATAATTAGGCAGCAGGAGCTTCGGGAGGAACGACACCGGCCTCTAGAGCTTCCGGAGGCGCATCACCAGCTTCAGCATCTTCTTCCTCATCCTCTCCTTCATCGTCGCTGAGGTAGTCCTTGACGTCGGGAGGAGGGGGGATGAAGGTGCGGACCGAGGCGTACTCTGCGATCCGGTAGGCTCGATCCTGCCGCCTCGTGGTGAGGACCGGATCCATGTCAGTTGGAGCATTTTCGCGCACACCAAGGAGGGCGTCCAGGTCCAAGTCCGGGTACCAGGAGCAGGCGACGCGTAGCGCCGAATTTGCTCCCGCACGAGCTGCTGAGCATTGCCACTCCCGGATCCTCCAACCGGCACCTTTCAGGCGATCGTTGGTGAGCGACAAGTTGGCCGGCACCTCCTCCTCAGGCCAGAGCACCTTGAAGAGCTGGATCGCCACCTCGGGGATGTCGGCAAGGTTCTGATCCACCGCGCGCATGTGGGAGACCCGCGCATTCAGCGTGACCAAATGGTCATAGGGGTCCCAGGGCGCATCCAGGTTCTGGTACGCTTGCGCGACCCGGCGCTCTGCTACCTTCTTCTGCGCGAATGCCTGCGAATCCGGAAAGAGCCCTGCAAGACAAAGGAAGAAAGATAACGACATGCTACCGGAAGATGTAAGCATGTAAGCAGAAACCGGAAAAGAAAAAAGAAAAACTTACGAAAGGCAAGCTGGTCGGTCTGCAGGACCAGTTGGTCATACTCCTTCTGCTCTCCCTCCAAACGCGCGGCCTGATCCTCGGCTGCTTTCCGCGCCTTGGCTCCCTCCTCTAGCTCCGCCCGTAGCACCACGGTGGAGTTGTTGGCATCCTCCAGGGCCTCGTTCAGCTTAGCCTCAGCGGTGGCTTGGGCGGCCTTCATCGCCTCGTTATGCTTGAGCCCAAGCTGGATCAGCTGGTCCTTCAGCCCCTTGGAGTAAGTCTCCTGGGCGTCCAGAGCCTCGCGGTGCTGCCGGATGAGCTACTCTTTTTCACCTAGAACCCGGAAAGAAAGCGTTAACAAAGTTGCAGCTGGTAGAATGAAGAAGAAACAAGTTAACCGGAAAAGGAGGAGCGGTACCTTGAAGTGCGGCGAGCTGAGTTTTGAGGGCTTCGATGGAAGCTTCCGGGATAGCTGTTAAGCAGAAAGTTGTAAGTACTAAGGAAGAAAACCTTCCGGTAAGAAGATGCCGGAGGCACAGAAGCTCACCTTGGCACTTGCTGTGCGCTTCAGCAAGGTCCCGGTGCTCCCAGAGAAGCTCCTCAAAGAGGTGCCTCCGGGCGTCGGCAGTGCTCTGTTCAAGAAAAGATGTTAGAAAAAAGAAGCCGGTTTCTCTATGCTCTTACTTAAGTTTCGCGCTAAGACCTGCGCTCTTAACCCGAAACTCGGGGACTGGCTATGCCGGTTTTTTGAGTCTCGACCTAAGTTTCGCGCTAAGAGCTACGCTCTTAACCCGAAACTCGGGGACTGGCTATGCCGGTTTTTTGAGTCTCTACCTAAGTTTCACGCTAAGAGCTATGTTCTTAACCCGAAACTCGGCGACTGGCTATGCAATTTTTTGAGCTTTTACCTAAGTTTCGCGCTAAGAGCTATGCTCTCAACACGAAACTCGGGGACTGGGAAGATAGATAGGATCCAGAAAGAATGAGACCGGCATGAATTGAAAAATTGAAAAGAGTTTGGTGAAACTTACCACCATGTTGTTGGTGGCATCATACCACGTGATGTCCAACTCCTTCACTGCTTGTTGCAGCCGCATGATGTGCTCTTCCGTGCACCGAGGGCCAGAGGGATCCAGCGCCGGAAGCCGATCCTTCCCCAGGCCGCGTGTAGCTGCGGACACATCCGCAGCATTCCACTTCTCAGCGTAGGGAAGCAGATGCCCGAGCTCGCGGCCTTCGCGCTTCAGCTCGGTGATCTGGCCCAGGATGCCGGAAGGCTTGTCTCCAGCCGCGGCGGCGGCGGGGCCGACGTGCAGCACCAAGGACTGCGGGCCGGCGGATGAAGTGCCGGAAGCCGTGGCCTTCCCCTTGGTGATCTTGAGGATTGCTGGCGGCGGCATCGGCGTGGCCCCGGTTGGCTCGGCGCTGGGAGCTTCCGGCGCTGGCGCAGGCGTAGTCTTGGCGATGAAGGGGCGTCAGGTGCGTCCTGGCCCAGGTTAGAACTTGCCGGCGCGGAAGAGTCCGACGCGGCCTTGGAGGGGGAAGAGTGCGAGCTCTTCTTCTTCTTTCTTTTCGGGACGGGAGGAACCAGAGGTTCCGCCCGCCCGACAGCTTCTTCATCGGCGCCGATGTTGCTGGCGCCAGTATCTTGTTTCTCTAGAGGGGAGACATGCTCCTCCTCCGCGCGGTTATCTGGAGGTGTAGGGGCCGCGCGCCCCGCACTTGAGGTGCCTCCCAGAGGGGAGGCAGAAACGTTGCCAGCACCAGACGGTGCCGGGCTTGGGTGAAGAGGAGATGAGGTCCTTGCGGTTCCCTCAGAGCTCTCAGGCCTTGGGCCGAGCTTGAGCACAGGGCTGAACAAGAAAAAGAGAAAGAGTTGGAAAAAGCAACCGGAAGAAAAAGTTTGTAAAACAAAAGCACGAAGAGAAGCGAAGACTTACCCGGAAGCGACCGGCATCTGTTTGCCCTTGTAGCGCTTCTTTCCTACCGCCTTCCCTCCGATAACTTCGGTCCGGGAGCGCTTGGCGAGAGGGCCTTGGCTTGAACCGGCATCAGTTGCCGGGGCCTTGTGCCTTTTGCCCTCGGAGGTGAGCTTGTCCATGTACTCGCGGCCAACTTCGGCCTGCAGAGGAGCAATGTGCTCATGAACCTGCGGTTGGGTGCTAACTGAGGGAGCATCTACAGAGGAGGAATAATAGTAAAGCATGAGAGACCAGAAAAGAAAGCTACATCAAGCACAATGAGGTCGTCGGTGGAACCGGGACCTTCAGACGAGGAGTCAACGGGGCGCGAGATGGGGATCCGGCCCATCTTGAGATCAGTCCAGTGGACGTAAGGGTCCGGGTCCACCGTGTCCAGTGGGCGCTTCCGGCAAGGGCCTCGCCGATCCGCTTCGATGCGAGGGAAGCGGTCTTTGGCCTGAAAACAAATGGAAATTCGGTTAGTCACAACGTAAAAGTTACCGGTACAACAACCCGGGTTGCACAATCTCTTACTTCTTTGGTTGGAGGGTTAGTGGAGCTAAGAGGCAGGAAGCCCCACTCCCAGTCATCCGGCATGGCAGTCTAGCAGATCTGCCTAGCCATGAGGACTATGTCCTCTTTTCTTAGAGGGAGGCCGGTGATGTTGGTAGGATCGCCAGGACCATACATCTCGCTCATCTTATGAGCCCGGCGCTTAAGAGGAAGCACCCGGCATGAAATGAAGGTGCGGATGATGTCGTCAGAACATATGTTGGTTTCTTTCATTAGCTTCTCCATGAAGCGTACTACCCGGTTCATCTCAATGTGATTCGTCCCAGGAAAGTAGCTCCAATTGACCTTTCTGGGCGGCGCCGGATTAAAGGCCGGCAGATTGATGAGATCTTCGGCGCCGTTGTTCTCCACGTAGAAGAAGGTCCCTTGCCATAACCGGCATGACTCGAGACCAGAGAATTTAAAGAAGGGGCCCCCTTGGCGGGAGCCGATGATACAAGACCTGCATTGTACGGGGGGTTTGGGCTTAGGAATCTCCTTGCCCTGAACAGAGTTAATCCAAAGAGAGAAGAAGCGAGGAAAAGTCTCGCGAGTGGGACGGATGCCGATGTAGCCCTCCATGAAGGTGGCATAACAAGAACGGAAAAAAATGGCATTGCCGGGAAGGTGGTGAGGCTGGAGTTGGTAAAAATCCAGAAAGCTGCGGAAGAAGTCAGAAGCAGGAAGGCCGAAGCCGCGCTCAAAGTGAGCAAGAAAGACAACGAACTCACAGGGTTCAAGTACCGGTTCGATCTCATCGCCAGGAAGCCGGCAGGATACTCCGTCCGGTATCCTTCTAGACCGGTAGAGCCAGTCGATCTCGTGCTGCGTGATGTCGGAGCCGTTCCAGGCTCCGCGTGTGATACCGGATAGATCTACTCCGGGGGCTTGGCTAGAGCTGCCGGCCTCTTGATCTTTGCCGGTATCGGCTTCCATCCGGGCAAGATAAGCAGTTAGCCCGTCGGAAGATTCGCTCTGTTGGCTACTAGAGGATGACACGGAAAGAGATTCGTCGCTAGACATACTAATCTACCCGGAAAAACAGACTTCCCAAGATCTACCCTTGCGCGAAGATCTACGAGTAAGAGAAAAAGCAAAAGAAAATAGGGAGTAAATATCCTACCGGCCCAAGATCTGAAAAGCAAAGAAGAGAGAGGTAAACGCGAATCGAGCCTAACCTGAGGCAGCGGAGATGCTGAGGGAGAAGATCGCCGGTGGGGCGGCGAGCTCGTAGTTGCTGAGGAAGGCCGGCGACGAGGAAGCGGAGAAGAGGTCGTCGGAGCACGAATGGTGCGGCCGCTACGGGTGCACTACGGTGAATCTCCGTGCAGCGAAGCTTGGCGAGGCTCGGCGGAGCAGCGGCGGAAGTTCGCTGGGCGGCGAAGCTCTGGCGACGGACGGAAACGGCGAGGGCGCAAGAGGGCTAGGAGCTCTGTGCGCGCGAGGGAGTTGAGAATGCGAAGAAAGGAGGAAGAAGGAGCGGTTTCCCCTTTTATAGGAAGAAGAGATAATGGGCTGGAAACCGCTGGGCCGCGGTGGTTCGCTTCATGGGCCGCCACGTGGCACGAGGATACACGCGCGGAAATCAGAATGCCACAGGGAAGCCGCACGGATCCGGAACGGCAGCCGGGATCCGGTGTGGCGCCATAAGTGCTGGCGCAGAAGCCGAAGGGAAGTGACCCCTGACACTGGCGCGTCAGGTACAGTGCGCATGTCACTGACAGACACTATACCCGAGAAATTCTCGACTTCGCCGAGGAGAGATTTAATGTCTAAGATACCGGAGAATATGATACCAGAACATACCTTGCAAAGAGAGAAAAGACGTGAGTCCGGCAAAGATGCCGGGATCTAAACTGACCACCGGAAAGATTAAACCGGTACCTTGAGATGTGTGAACCTGGCATGGTCTATTGGATAGAATCCACTGGACTATACCAGCTTCAGGGACTAATGTTGGGGGGATGACCCCCGGAATGCCAAAGGCATGCCAAACCGGATGGTTTGAGCCATCAAGATACCGGTTTAATGTTTATACCAGAGCCCAAAGTTAAGAGTTTGGCTAAGTAAAGCTAAGCCGGTATACCCAAGAGGGGTATACCGGAACCAGGTAAAGAAGACACCGGGCTACCGGTAAGAAGTGCCCGGTAGCACGTCGGCAAGACTGGTCAAAGATTCTCTTCAGAGCTAGAGGACAAAGATGAGCTAAGCAAAGTAGCTTTAAACGAAGCCCTGGCGCCAAAGAGGAAGATGACGCTGAAAGAAGCCAGAGGACGTCAGCCTCCTTGATTAAAGAAGACCCCGGCGTCATCTATGATTAAAGTAACTTTGTAAAGTAGTTTGTCTAGTCAAAGATGCCATTAGGGTTTCTTGCCCTGTAAGCCACCCTCTCCCCTATATAAGGAGAGGGGGCACTGCCCTTTGCGGGCACGACGATATACGATTCTCGACTCACCTTGTATGCACAAACCTGTATCATGTGGAGATCAATGAAGAGAAAGATCTAGAGCAGAGTTCTTCCTTGTGTGCTTCTTCTCCTACCTTTGCCTTTGGCTGAGTTCTTGAGGAAACCATCCGGAAGTTCATCCTATCTAATCAAAAACCCTCCCCCGATTCCTCTAGCGCCCATTCGGCCCCAACTTAAGCCATCCCATGGCATCTGCTCGTTCACCACGACGACACGATTGCCACGTGCTCTTGACGCAGATACTTCCCATTGCGATCTGAGGGATAATGGACGAGCACGTCCGTGATACGCTGTTTGGCCGTTGCAACTTTTTTTGACGTTATCACCAGGAAGTCGATTGGCGTGAGGCGGCTCAAGATGCTACAGGATGAGATCGTGGTGATACTATATGAGCTCGAGATTTCCTTCCCGCCTGCATTCTGTGATATATGAGTCCATCTCCTTCTCCATGTCGTTGATGACATCAGGCAGCTCGACCCGACGTTCCTCCACAACATGATGCCGTTTGAAAGGTAGAACGGTGTCATGAAAGTATACGTTCGCAACAGGGCCCGTCCAGACACAAGCATGGCCAAGGGGTTTCTAACCTACGAGTGCATCTCCTTCTGCTAGAATTATCTAAGCACCGAGGATGACCAGGATGTTGGTCTGCCCACCAGGACGCACCTCCGCAGGCTCGCTGGAGTCAGTCACCGCGAGGGCTACTGGTCAGTCCATTTGGCATTAACAATCGACGCGACAAATTTGAAAGGGCTCACCGGGTCATGCTACAACACTTAAAATTGATCGAACCTTTGGTGGAAGAGCACAAAGCATAACTGAGCAGAATTACATCGATATGGGACGGCCGTGGAAGATGGGAGACGTAACCAAAGAGCATAACTCTAGCTTCACTCATTAGTTGAAGCAAATTCAACTGCTTCAAGCACAGAGCAGAAGTCCTTCTACAGAAGATGAAACTCATATACACCTTATCACAGGGCCCCAGGCATAACGTAAGGACCTATCAGGGGTACGACATCAACGGTTACAGATTCTACACTGAGTAAAAGGACAGGAATAGCGAAAATCAAAACTCAGGAGTAACTATGCTGTCATACGCCGATGACGAGACTAATGTCAAGGAAAGATTTTTCGGAAGGATCGAGGAGATATGGAAGCTCAATTATTATGGAGAGACGGTGCCAATGTCCCGTGTGAGATGGGCAAAGAAGGTCGAAAAATAAGGCCGGTATTTCACCACCATGGTTATACCTGATGCCAAATCAAAGAACACATCCGCGAAAAATGAGCCATGAGTACTCGGTGGCCAAATTGGCCAATGCTTCTTCATCACCGAACTATCAAGGCCTAGCCGTGTTGTCGTGAGGAGGGGCAAGAGGAGCATCATAGGAATGCAAGTAGACACCAACGAGGAAGACTTGTACAAGAACGGTGATCCGAAGATCAAGGAGGAATTCGATAAGCACTTCGACATGCCTAATACTAGTAAAGTAAGAAGGAATACCTCCCTACCCTCTAAAGGTTGTCCGCTCACGCGAAGAAATCTCAAGGTGGCCGACATAAAGTATTCAACCGCCAACAACAAGGGCAAGAAGATTGCAAAGAGATGCTAGAGCTCGGAGCCGGGACGAAGAAGATCTTTTTTTGATCTATGCACATATGTGTGTGTGTGCGCGCGCGCATGTGTGTGTGAGAAAAGTACATGTGTCTGTGAGAGACAAGAATATGTATGCGGTTGACATGTGTGTGTGTGCATGTGTGAACATGTATGTGGTTGACATCTATATATATTAACATAATTGAAGTGTGTGCATGTGTGATAAGCATAAAGTGTGTGCATTTGTGACAAGCATATTCCATTTTTGTTAAGAATAGAACTAGAAATGTATTAATAATATGGGATGTAGTGATCCGGAAATAAATCTAAGTCAAAAATTCTGTAGTGCACCCAATTTGGCATGCGCCATAGAATTTTCACAATTCTGTGGTGCACGTCCCCATTGGTGCGCCACAGAATTGGGGAATTTGTGGCGCATGCCCAGTTAGGTGCGCCACATAATTCCGTCATTTAGTGAAATGAGCGGTTGGCACCGGCCTGGACCATCTCTTCCCCGTTCGCGTTGATACGCGTACAGCACGCGTCCGTTGGGAACCCCAAGAGGAAGGTGTGATGCGTACAGCGGCAAGTTTTCCCTCAGTAAGAAACCAAGGTTTATCGAACCAGTAGGAGCCAAGAAGCACGTTGAAGGTTGATGGCGGCGGGATGTAGTGCGGCGCAACACCAGGGATTCCGGCGCCAACGTGGAACCTGCACAACACAACCAAAGTACTTTGTCCCAACGTAACAGTGAGATTGTCAATCTCACCGGCTTGCTGTAACAAAGGATTAGATGTATAGTGTGGATGATGATGTTTGCAGAAAACAGTAGAACAATTGCAGTAGATTGTATTTCAGATGTAAAGAATAGGACGTCCACAGTTCACTAGAGGTGTCTCTCCCATCAGAATTAGCATGTTGGGTGAACAAATTACAGTTGGGAAATTGACAAATAATGAGGGCATAACAATGCACATACATGATATGAAGAGTATTGTGAGATTTAATTGGGCATTACGACAAAGTACATAGACCGCTATCCAGCATGCATCTATGCCTAAAAAGTCCACCTTCAGGTTATCATCCGAACCCCTTCCAGTATTAAGTTGTAAACAACAGACAATTGCACTAAGTATGGTGCGTAATGTAACCGACAACTACATCCTCGGACATAGCATCGATGTTTTATCCCTAGTGGCAACAGCACATCCACAACCTTAGAACTTTCTGTCACTGTCCCAGATTTAATGGAGGCATGAACCCACTATCGAGCATAAATACTCCCTCTTGGAGTTACAAGCAAAAACTTGGCCAGAGCCTCTACTAGCAACGGAGAGCATGCAAGATCATAAACAACACATGATAGATTGATAATCAACATAACATAGTATTCACTATCCATCGGATCCCAACAAACACAACATATAGTATTACAGATAGATGATCTTGATCATGTTAGGAAGCTCACAAGATCCGACAATGAAGCATAATGAGGAAAAGACAACCATCTAGCTACTGCTATGGACCCATAGTCCAGGGGTGAACTACTCATACATCACTCCGGAGGCAACCATGGCGGTGTAGAGTCCTCCGGGAGATGATTCCCCTCTCCGGTAGGGTGCCGGAGGCGATCTCCTGAATCCCCCTAGATGGGATTGGCGGCGGCGGCATCTCTGGAAGGTTTTCCGTATCGTGGCTCTCGGTACTGGGGTTTACGCGATGAAGGCTATTTGTAGGCGGAAGGGTAGGTCAGGGGGCCACATGAGGGCCCCACACCACAGGCTGGCGCGGCCAGGGCTTGGGCCGCGCCGCCCTGGTGTGTCATCGCCTCGTGGCCCCACTTTGTAAGTCCTCCAGTCTTCTGGAAGCTTCGTGGAAAAATAGGCCCCTGGGCGTTGATTTCGTCCAATTCCGAGAATATTTCCTTACTAGGATTTCTGAAACCAAAAATAGCAGAAAACAACAACTGGCTCTTCGGCATCTTGTTAATAGGTTAGTGTCAGAAAATGCATAAATATGACATAAAGTATGCACAAAACATGTAGGTATCATCAATAAAGTAGCATGGAACATAAGAAATTATCGATACGTTGGAGACGTATCAACATCCCCAAGCTTAGTTCCTGCTCGTCCCGAGCAGGTAAACGATAACAAAGATAATTTCTGGAGTGACATGCCATTATAATCTTGATCATACTATTGTAAACATATGTAATGAATGCAGCGATCCAAGACAATGGTAAGACAATGAGTAAACAACTGAATCATATAGCAAACACTTTTCATTAATAGTACTTTCAAGACAAGCATCAATAAGCTTTGCATAAGAGTTAACTCATAAAGCAATAAATTCATAGTAAGGTATTGAAGCAACACAAAGGAAGATTAAGTTTCAGCGGTTGCTTTCAACTTGTAATATGTGTATCTCATGGATAGGTGTCAACATAAAGTAGTACGATGAATGTAAATATGCAAGTATGTAAGAATCAATGCACGGTTAACACAAGTGTTTGCTTCTTGAGGTGGGAGGAAATAGGTAAACTGACTCAACATAAAAGTAAAAGAGTGGTCCTTCAAAGAGGAAAGCATCGATTGCTATATTTGTGCTAGAGCTTTTATTTTGAAAACATGAAACAATTTTGTCAACGGTAGTAATAAAGCATATGTGTTATGTAAATTATATCCTACAAGTTGCAAGCCTCATGCATAGTATGTTAATAGTGCCCGCACCTTGTCCTAATTAGCTCGGATTACCTGGATTATCACCGCAATACATATGTTTTAACCAAGTATCACAAAGGGGTACCTCTATGCCGCCTGTACAAAGGTCTAAGGAGAAAGCTCGCATTGGATTTCTCGCTTTTGATTATTCTCAACTTAGACATCCATACCGGGACAACATAGATAGCAGATAATGGACTCCTCTTTGATGCTTAAGCATTCAACAACAATTAATTTTCTCATTAGAGATTTGAGGATTGTTTGTCCAAAACTGAAACTTCCACCATGATTCATGGCTTTAGTTAGCAGCCCAATGTTCTTCTCTAACAGTATGCATGCTCAAACCTTTCAACTCATGGTAAATCACCCTTACTTCAGACAAGACGAACATGCATAGCAACTCACATGATATTCAACAAAGAGTATGTCGCGACCCCGGAACGTCGGGGCTAGACAAACCCAGATATCACATCTGGCATAAGCCTAACCTAGATCTCTAGGGCCTACAGGGTGAGAATCGGTAACACAACAGTGACTCTACGACTCAAAGCAAATATATTACAACTCTTAGCAGAGTTAAGATCCAAATTTATTACACGCAGAGGTCACTGACCACAATCCAACAAGCAACGGAAAGCAAATTATGTTATCTATATAACAAGACTGCAAAGGGCCTAAGAGGCCATAACATAAGGCGACGTCCCAGCCCATAAGTCTCAGGCTGCCGCCTGAGGAACTCCGAACTACTCGTCGACGTCAAGGTAGAAGCCGCCATCAGTTGGAAGGACTTCCTCTGAAACAAAGCATGCAAGGCTGAGTACAGGGACTCAGCAAGACTTAGTACAACCTGTTAGCAAAGCGGGTATGCGAGGCTTTATGTGGAGCTTATTTTGCGGAAAGCCAGTTTTCCTTTGTAAACAGGAGGGAGCAGAAGCTCGTCTATTCAGACCATTTTCAAAAGGGATAAGAGAGCAATATCAACTCTAGCTCTATGATCATCATGTTGAATCCACCGAATCTTCATCATCACCTGAACCTGTTACCTAGGATCACCCCCTCGACACCCTGAGAAGGGATCCTTATCACACATTGACAGCAAGTTTTACGATTAGGTTCAAGTTGTCTATGATCATCACGTTCTTTCCCAAGTCGTCCTTAACCGTGGACACGGCTTTTCGAAAAGATTTACCCTGTAGGGGTGTACAACTTTACCCACATGCGCCGACCGACTCTTAGCGCCACTAGTATAACACACTTCCTTGGTGTGCTGGCAGAGGGTGGTCGACCAAAACCTTTCCCTTACTTCGCCTATTCCATGAGTCAAACTAACTGGGGAGCTCCGTCATCGTAGGTAGCCACTCTCCGAGGCGGTCCCGGTCATTATGCGCAGGGGATCCAGTTCAATGCCTCCAGCATCCTTCACCCTAGCCACGCCCTGTATGATGCACTTTGAAAACCTTTTCCACCTTTCCCCCATGCGTATGGCAAATGGAACTCGCAAACTAATTGACTCATGGGTAAGCTAGGTAAGTTCGGGCCAAGGGGTTCCCATGGGCCCCGTGTGGTTGTACGCTCAGTCTTGGTTCCAGAGGGAAGAACTTAGGTCCTAGTATCGGCGAGAACGAGTCAAATCACCACATCCCCATGTGGCGGCCCATCCAAGCCTTTAGCATGTTTATTAACATCATCACTGATCTTACCACGTCATCCTGTCAAACTAGGTTCATTCGCAGCTCTGATTCATCAAACGGATGGACCAGACTTCAACAGCTAAGCATGGCTAAGCATATTATATATATGGCTCTAGCGATGCAAACAAAGCTCAACCTAGTTTTGCTGGGAGCGGTGGATCCGGAACTTTGGGCTACAAAGATGGAATATGCACACAAAGGATATCTACCACTGCCGATAAAACATATTTGAAGCGGATGCAATATGTAAGAACCAGAAGTAAAAGCATTTTGAAACCATATATGAACCAGGTTAGGGCTTGCCTTGTCCCTCGTTGTTCTGGTGCTGCTCTTCGGTGGCGTTGATCTCAGGCTCGCGTTCGGTCCCTATCGAGAAGAACCAAATACCGGAAAGGAAGAGCACAATCAAGACAAGGTACAATGCAATGCACATAAAATATGATGACATGTCATATTAAAGGGGTTCGGTTAACCCTAGGTGCATCGACTGAAAAAGAGGGGTTCGGCATCGACTCCGGCACATGAGAGGGGTCGAATTAGGGTTTCTACTAAGGCTTGATGTTTAATTGGTTCAAACATGTATGAAACATAGATAAACAATTAGGAAATGTTTTTCTGATCATTTTGATATATAATTTTATATTTTTCTGATTTAAAATGAATTACTTATGAATTTCCAAAATTTAATTCATTTTAAATCAATTTCAGAAAATTATATAAATAATAATAAAGTTGGACCCACATGTCATAATTTTATTCTTTTCTAAAATATTTCTTAAATTATTAAAATCCTGACAGATGGGGTCCACCTGTCATATAATTTCCTATTTAAAGAAATACAGAAATGAAAAACAGAAAATACAAAAGGTAATTATGGCATCATGCTGACATCATCATGACGTCAGCCGGCCATGAGCTCTCAATTGAGCTCCGGTGGAGCTCCAATCCACCGATTCGGAGGGAAAGAGGGTCACGCGCGAGGGGGAAAAGAAGCGCGGCGACGCGCTGGTCAGTTTGGTGGCGGCGCCGCCCTTGATTGGTCGCCGGAGGCTTGCCGGCGACAAGCATCTGCGGCGGCCGGGGCAGGTGGCTCGGTGCGGCGGTGCTAGAGGGCGGAATCGGGCAGGGCGAGGGCGCTGGAAGGACGAGGAGCTCACCGCGAGTCCGTCGGAGGGGTCGGCGACGGCCGGGGGGGGGGGGGGGCTCGCCGGCGGCTAATCGGCGGTGACCGGCCGGTCTCTGCAAGCAGTAGGGTTAGGTATTTTCGCGCAGGAGAGATTGCGGGGGAGAGAAATAGAGGGAGCTAGGGTTCCGGGCGGCGGCGGCGAGCTATATAGGTCGCCGGGGGGCGGCGGGACGCATCGGGGCTGGCCAGGCCATCGGGCGGCCGGCAGCTCTCCACCGAGCTGCTTTGGTGCGCGGGGAAGACGACACATTTGCGAAAACCCCCCTGGGGAAAAGTATGGGCTGGTGGGGCGTTGTTGTTGGGCCACCTGGGCCGTGTTGGGTGCGGCCAGGGGGAAAAAGAGAGAGAAGGGGTGGGCTGAGCCCAGGGAGAGAAGAGAGGAGGGTTTCTCCCCTATTTTTCTTCTTTCTCTTTTTCTGATTTTTGTTTCTCTTTTCAAAATCCAAATTCAACTTACTTTTGAATTTTGTTTGAAACTCAATTTTCCCAGAGAACAATAAACACACATGTACTTATTGAAATACGCCATGTTGCTTGTTTTATAAAATCTTCAGAGATTTGAATGGAGAAGAAACAGAGAGGGATTTGCATAATTGGAAAATGGAGATGCAAATTTTACTCAAATGCAAACTATATGCATGCAATGCTCATGATCACTCATTTATTCAGAAACACAAGGTTGGGATGTTACAGAGTAGTTGATGGCGTCCCCAGAAAACATGGTTATCGCACAGCAAGCAACTTAATAAGAAATAAAATGCATAAGTACATATTCAATACCACAATAGTTTTTAAGCTATTTGTCCCATGAGCTATATATTGCAAAGGCAAATGATGTAAATTTAAAGGTAGCACTCAAACAATTTACTTTGGAATGGCGGAGAAATACCATGTAGTAGGTAGGTATGGTGGACACAAATGGCATAGTTATTGGCTCAAGGATTTGGATGCACCAGAAGTAATCCTTCTCAATACAAGGCTTAGGCTAGCAAGGTTATTTGAAGAAAACACAAGCATGAACCGGTACAGCAAAACTCACATAAAAACATATTGCAAGCATTATAAGACTCTACACTGTCATCCTTGTTGCTCAAACCTTACTATAAAATATCTAGACTTAAGAGAAACCAATCGTGCAAACCAAATTTCAACAAGCTCTATGTATTTCTTCACTAATAGGTGCAAAGTACATGATGCAAGAGCTTAAACATGATCTATAACAATTGCCAAGTGTCAAATTATCCAAGACATTTTACCAATTACCACATGTAGCATTTTTCGTTTCCAACCATATAACAATTAACGAAGCAGATTATCCTTCGCCATGAACATTATGAGTAAAGCCAAGGACATATTTGTCCATATGCAATAGCGGAGCGTGTCTCTCTCCCACAAGATGAATGCTAGGATCCATTTTATTCAAACAAAACAAAAACAAAAAACAAACAGACGCTCCAAGCAAAGTACATAAGATGTGATGGAATAAAAATATAGTTTCACTAGAGGAACCTGATAATGTTGTCGATGAAGAAGGGGATGCCTTGGGCATCCCCAAGCTTAGATGCTTGAGTCTTCTTGAAATATGCAGGGATGAACCACCGGGGCATCCCCAAGCTTAGAGCTTTCATTCTCCTTGATCATAGTATATCATCCTCCTCTCTTGATCCTTGAAAACTTCCTCCACACCAAACTCAAAACAACTCATTAGAGGGTTAGTGCACAATTAAAATTTACATGTTCAGAGGTGACACAATCATTCTTAACACTTCTGGACATTGCACAAAGCTACTGAAAGTTAATGGAACAAAGAAATCCATCAAGCATAGCAAAACAGGCAATGCGAAATAAAAGACAGAATCTGTCAAAACAGAACAGTTCGTAAAGACGAATTTCTAACAGGCACCAGACTTGCTCAAATGAAAATGCTCAAATTGAATGAAAGTTGCGCACATATCTGAGGATCACTCACGTAAATTGGCATAATTTTCTGAGTTACCTGCAGAGGATTAGGCCCAGATTCGTGACAGCAAGAAATCTGTTTCTGCACAGTAATCCAAATCTAGTATGAATCTTACTATCAAAGACATTACTTGGCACAACAATGCAACAAAACTAAGATAAGGAGAGGTTGCTACAGTAGTAACAACTTCCAAGACTCAAATACAAAACAAAAGTACTGTAGTAAAATCATGGGTTGTCTCCCATAAGCGCTTTTCTTTAACGCCTTTCAGCTAGGCGCAGAAAGTGTGTATCAAGTATTATCAAGAGATGAAGCACCAACAGCGGGGTTTGGAGTTTTCTCAACCATGCATTGTATTTTGGATACATAAGTTTCAGCGGCTCCCTTTTCATTGGTCTTGGGCTTGCTACTCTCATCAAACAAATTTTCAGGGACAAGCCAAGCATAATTATTTTCAAGAGCATCATACATTGCTAGGAGCTTACAAGGTATTGGTGCTTTAATTTCCCCACCATCATTAACATTATTAGTGAACTTAATTCTATCCATATCCATCTTTTAAAGTGTTCTTTTAAAATCAGTGAACATACCAAGCCTCTTATGCTTAATAAAAACTTTTCTAGCTTCTTTGGCTATATACTCAAATTCTCGCACTAGGACTTTTAAAACAAAATCTCTCTTCTCTCCCCTCTCCATATCAGAAAGTGTAAGAAACACATGGGGTTGAGACTAATAAATCTAGCTTCCATCATGCGTACCAAACAAACAGAGGCATCTTCATAGGTAGGGACAGCTTTTGCCAGGGGTATATCTTTAAGATCTTCATGCATACTAACATGGGTGAAAAATTCTTCTATATTATCTCTTCCAATTATGGATCCTTGTCCCACATGTATATCTTTTGCAGTAAAATTAAAAGGAAACATGATGAAATAAGTAAAGCAAATGCAAGCAACTAATTTTTTTTGTGTTTTTAATATAGAGAATGCAAACAAGACAGTAAATAAAGTAAAGCTAGCAACTAATTTTTTTGTGTTTTGATATAATGCAGCAAACAAAGTACTAAATAAAATAAAGCAAGACAAAAACAAAGTAAAGAGATTGGAAGTGGAGAATCCCCTTGCAGTGTGTCTTGATCTCCCCGGCAACGGCGCCAGAACACAGTCTTGATACGTGTACAGCATGCGTCCGTTGGGAACCCCAAGAGGAAGGTGTGATGCGTACAGCGGCAAGTTTTCCCTCTGTAAGAAACCAAGGTTTATCGAACCAGTAGGAGCCAAGAAGCACGTTGAAGGTTGATGGCGGCGGGATGTAGTGCGGCGCAACACCAGGGATTCCGGTGCCAACGTGGAACCTGCACAACACAACCAAAGTACTTTGTCCCAACGTAACAGTGAGATTTTCAATCTCACCGGCTTGCTGTAACAAAGGATTAGATGTATAGTGTGGATGATGATGTTTGCAGAAAACAGTAGAACAATTGCAGTAGATTGTATTTCAGATGTAAAGAATAGGACCGGGGTCCACAGTTCACTAGAGGTGTCTCTCCCATAAGAATTAGCATGTTGGGTGAACAAATTACAGTTGGGCAATTGACAAATAATGACGGCATAACAATGCACATACATGATATGAAGAGTATTGTGAGATTTAATTGGGCATTACGACAAAGTACATAGACCGCTATCCAGCATGCATCTATGCCCAAAAAGTCCACCTTCAGGTTATCATCCGAACCCCTTCCAGTATTAAGTTGTAAACAACAGACAATTGCATTAAGTATGGTGCGTAATGTAACCGACAACTACATCCTCGGACATAGCATCGATGTTTTATCCCTAGTGGCAACAGCACAACCACAACCTTAGAACTTTCTGTCACTGTCCCAGATTTAATGGAGGCATGAACCCACTATCGAGCATAAATACTCCCTCTTGGAGTTACAAGCAAAAACTTGGCCAGAGCCTCTACTAGCAACGGAGAGCATGCAAGATCATAAACAACACATGATAGATTGATAATCAACATAACATAGTATTCACTATCCATCGGATCCCAACAAACACAACATATAGTATTACAGATAGATGATCTTGATCATGTTAGGCAGCTCACAAGATCCGAAAATGAAGCATAATGAGGAGAAGACAACCATCTAGCTACTGCTATGGACCCATAGTCCAGGGGTGAACTACTCACACATCACTCCGGAGGCAACCGTGGTGGTGTAGAGTCCTCCGGGAGATGATTCCCCTCTCCGGCAGGGTGCCGGAGGCGATCTCCTGAATCCCCCGAGATGGGATTGGCGGCGGCGGCGTCTCTGGAAGGTTTTCCGTATCGTGGCTCTCGGTACTAGGGTTTTCGCGATGAAGGCTATTTGTAGGCGGAAGGGTAGGTCAGGGGGCCACACGAGGGCCCCGCACCACAGGCCGGCGCGGCCAGGGCTTGGGCCGCGCCGCCCTGGTGTGTCGTCGCCTCGTGGCCCCACTTCGTAAGTCCTCCGGTCTTCTGGAAGCTTTGTGGAAAAATAGGCCCCTGGGCGTTGATTTCGTCCAGTTCCGAGAATATTTCCTTACTAGGATTTCTGAAACCAAAAACAGCAGAAAACAGCAACTGGCTCTTCGGCATCTTGTTAATAGGTTAGTGTCGGAAAATGCATAAATATGACATAAAGTATGCACAAAACATGTAGGTATCATCAATAAAGTAGCATGGAACATAAGAAATTATCGATACGTTGGAGACGTATCACGCACGCTCGAACCCTAGCCACTGCCTGCGCTTGCCACCGCACGCTCGTCACTTCCCTGCGCTCGCCACCACCGTCTAGTGCCACCGAGAAGGAGAAGGAGGAGGAGGACCGCCACACCGCCACTGAGCAGGAGGAGGAGGACCACCCCGCACCGCGAGCAGGAGGACGAGGAGGGCCACCCCGTGCCACCACCGAGCAGGAGGAGGAGGAGGACCACCCCGCACCGCCACTGTTAGTCAGATCCCATGCCTCTCCCCTGTGGCCCCTCCCTCTCCCTTGTGCCTCTCCCCATCCTCTCCCCTGTGCCCCCTCCCTCTCCCCGTCGGTTTGCTGAACTAATTTGGTTAGTGAACTAGTTTGCGAGTGCTCAATTTGGTTTGGAAGAAATGGTTGCAAAAAATTCTTACAGTAGCAGTGGTTAGTGAACTAGTTTGCTAGTGAACCCTGATTGCAAAAAATTCTTACAGTAGCAGTGGTTAATGCAATGCCAGAACCTGCAACTATACTGATTTTAGTTGTTCATGTTAAATGTTTGTGGGATGTGGGATGCCAGGCAGTTTGGAATTGGATTTGAGTTTTGTTTATACAAATGGAAGTGCAAATAGTATAGTTGGCACTGGTGAGAAAGAGCTCAATTTTTTTGGTTGTGTTGTTGTTGTGTAGTTGCAGGAAGAGGATAGATTGTACCAGCTATTTATGGTGTATAAACATTGTAGTAGCTAGTGATTCAGAGTAACTTGTTGTTCACCTAGATGGATAATAGAATATTTTTTGCAGTTGATGTGTTGATGTCTGCACTTGTCATGCTGTAGAAGCTAGTTGTGGATTTGTAAGCAAGGTTGAAGTATCTATTCTCTTGTTACTCAGAGTGTGGTAGCTAGCTATCATTGTATTTATAACTTGGTCAGAATGGTTATTGATTGTTTTGAAGAAAAAGAAGTATCATTGATGCTTCTAGCAGACTGAGCATTGATACGTCCAAAACGTATCTACTTTCCCGAACACTTTTGCTATTGTTTTGCCTCTAATTTGTGTATTTTGGATACAACTAACACGGAATAACGTTGTTTTCAGCAGAATTTCTCTGGTGTCTCGTTTTTGTGCAGAAATCCAACTTTCAGGAAAATCCCCGGAATTTATGTCGAAGGTCTTATTTTTCTAGAAGAATTACGGAGCCAGAAGGGCAAGCCAGGTGGAGGCCCGAGGCCCCCACACACTAGGCCGGCGCGGCCCAGGAGGGGGGCGCGCCGCCCTACTGTGTGGCCGCCTCGGCTGGCCTCTGACGCCCTCCTCTGGACTACTTAAGGTCTTCGATCTAAAAACGCGAGACGAGAAGTCGAAGTCACCAGAAACCCTCCAGAACACCGCCACATCGCGAAACTCCGTCTCGGGACCAGAAACTCCATTCTAGCACTCCGCCGGGACGGGGAATTGGAGGAGATCATCGCCATCATCACCACCGACGCCTCTCCATCGACCAGCAATGTTTCCCCCATCCATGTGTGAGTAATTCCCCCGCTGTAAGCTGAAGGGGATGGTAGGGATTGGATGAGATTGGTCATGTAATAGCATAAGATTGTTAGGGCATAGTGCCTGGTGTCCGTAATTGGTACTTTGATGATATTGTTGCAACTTGTTATGCTTAATGCTTGTCACTAGGGCCCGAGTGCCATGATCTCAGATCTGAACATGTTATTGTTTCATGATGATATGCATTGTTTTATGATCTTACCTGCAAGTTGTATCCACATGTCGCTGCCCGGAACCCGAGGCCCCAAAGTGACCGAAATTGGGACAACCGGAGGGGAAGGCAGTGATGTGAGGATCACATGTGTTCATGGAGTGTTAATGCTTTGCTCCGGTGCTCTATTAAAAGGAGTACCTTAATTTCCAGTAGATTCCCTAGAGGCCCGGCTGCCACCGGCTGGTAGGACAAAAGATGTTGTGCAAGTTTCTCATTACGAGCACGTACGACTATATACGGAACACATGCCTATGGATTGCTTAGTACATGGACACCGTTTTATTAATATCTGCAAATTCCCTGCTTTGATTGTTACATGAGTTTCTCTCATCCATGCAACGCCCATCATCCATCCCTGTGCCTACATTATTTTAATCCTGCTGTTTACTATAATCACTACTGCTGTCTTTATTTCACTGCTGTTGTTATTTCACCACTGCTACTGCTATAAAACTGTTACTACTGATAAACTCTTGCGAGCAAGTCTGTTTCCAGGTGCAGCTGAATTGACAACTCCGCTGTTAAGGCTTTCAAGTATTCTTTGTCTCCCCTTGTGTCGAATCAATAAATTGGGTTTTACTTCCCGCGAAGACTATTGCGATCCCCTATACTTGTGGGTCATCAAGACTATTTTCTGGCGCCGTTGCCGGGGAGCATAGCTTTATTTGGAAGTTCACTTGGATTGATATTGTTCGCTGCAAATTCTCCATCATGGGTAAATCTCGCGATTCTAAAGTCGCCATATTACCATCCACTACAAGAAAAGGTACAACTCTGAGTACCTCTGCTGCTCTTGACTCACCATCTGTGATAAGTCAACTTGTTTCACCACCACAAGCTTCACATGCTGGTACTTCTGCTGAATCTGAAAATTCTTACAATATTGATGATGCTTCTGCTGTGCTTGATGATAGTGGTTCATTGGGATCTTTTCTAGATGCTACAATTTCTAGGTCTAGACAAATTGAAAATGCTAAAACTCCTAATGAAAATACTGCTACACCTGTTAATTCACCTGAGTTTGAATACTCTAGTGATGATCTTGATGAAGATTATGTGGAACTTGATGATGATTTTATTAATAGATGCAATGCTACTGCTGATGCAAGAAAAATTAAAAAGTTCCTTGCACAACATACTGTTAGATATAAACTGTCTCCTGATCCTAAATTTGCTACATCTCCTATAAACATTAAGGATAAGGATTATGATTTTTCTCTTGATCTATCTCATATAGCTATTGTTGAGAAAACACCCTTTTGTGGTACTGAAAAAGAAAGTGATGTAGAACACATGAATGAACTTTCTTATATGAGTAGCTTGTTTTCTGATGATGTCAAGATGCGCACTTATTTTGTTGCTAAATTTTTTCCTTTCTCATTAAAGGATTATGCTAAAACTTGGTATAATAGTTTGCCTCCTGGTTCTATTAATAGTCCAGGTGATTTGCTCGATGTTTTCTTTCGGAAATACTTTCCTGCTAGTGCTCATCATATTGCTTTGCAGAAAATTTATAGCTTTGACCAGGAAGATGGAGAGAAATTGCCTGAAGCTTGGGCAAGATTTTGTTCTCTTATCAGAGCTCGACCTGGACATGATTTGGAAAAGCATGATTTACTTGATATATTTTATAGTGGACTAACCATTGAGTCTAGAGCATATTTGGATAGTTGTGCTGGTTGTGTTTTCAGGAAAAGAACTCCAGATGAAGCTGAAGAATTATTGGCTAAAATAGGCCGGAATCGTGATGATTGGACTACACCTAAACCAGCCTCGACGCCGATATTGAAGAAGAGGGGTTTAATTAAATTAAATGATGAAGATATGAGGGAAGCCTCGACGCCGATAGTTCTTCAGCTTCCCTCATATCTTCATCATTTAATTTAATTAAACCCCTCTTCTTCAATATTGGCGTCGGAGTTGGTTCAGGTGTAGTCCAATCATCATGATTCCGGCCTATATTAGCCAATAATTCTTCAGCTTCGTCTGGAGTTCTTTTCCTGAAAACACAACCAGCACAACTATCCAAATATGCTCTAGACTCAACGGTTAGTCCACTATAAAATATATCAAGTAAATCATGCTTTTCCAAATCATGTCCAGGTCGAGCTCTCATAAGAGAGCAAAATCTTGCCCAAGCTTCAGGAAATTTCTCTCCATCTTCCTGGTCAAAGCTATAAATTTTCTGCAAAGCAGCATGTTGAGCACTAGCAGGAAAGTATTTCCGAAAGAAAACATCAAGCAAATCACCTGGACTTTTAATAGAACCAGGAGGCAAACTATTATACCAAGTTTTAGCATCGTCCTTTAATGAGAAAGGAAAAAATTTTAGCAACAAAATAAGTGCGCAACTTGACATCATCAGAAAACAAGCTACTCATAGAAGAAAGTTCATTCATATGTTCTACAGCACTTTCTTTTTCAGTACCACAAAAGGGTGTTTTCTCAACAATAGCTATATGAGATAGATCAAGAGAAAAATCATAATCTTTATCCTTAATGTTTATAGGAGATGTGGTAAATTTAGGATCAGGAGACGGGTTATATCTAACAGTATGTTGTGCGAGAAACTTTTTAATTTTTCTTGCATTAGTAATAGCATTGCATTTATCAATAAAATCATCATTAAGCTCCACATAATCCTCAGCAGGATCATCACTAGAGTATTCAAGCTCAGGTGAATTAACAGGTGTAGCAGCATTTTCATTAGGAGTTTCAGCATTTTCAATTTGTCTAGACCTAGCAATTGTAGCATCTAGAAAGGATCCCAATGAACCACTATCATCAAGCACAACAGAAGCATCATCAATATTATGAGAATTTTCAGATTCAGCAGAAGTACCAGCAAGTGAAGCTTGCGGTGGTGAAACGAGTTGACTTATCACAGATGGTGAATCAAGAGCAGCAGAGGTACTCAGAGTTGTACCTTTTCTTGTAGTGGATGGTAATATGGCGACTTTAGAATCGCGAGATTTACCCATGATGGAGAATTTGCAGCGAACAATATCAATCCAAGTGAACTTGCAAATAAAGCTATGCTCCGACTTTGCAACGGCGCCAGAAAATAGTCTTGATAACCCACAAGTAGAGGGGATCGCAACAGTCTTCGCGGGAAGTAAAACCCAATTTATTGATTCGACACAAGGGGAGACAAAGAATACTTGAAAGCCTTAACAGCGGAGTTGTCAATTCAGCTGCACCTGGAAACAGACTTGCTCGCAAGAGTTAGCAGTAGTGAAATAACAGCAGCAGTGGAACAAAGACAGCAGTAGTGATTATAGTAAACAGCAGGATTAAATACTGTAGGCACAGGGATGGATGACGGGCGTTGCATGGATGAGAGAAACTCATGTAACAATCAAAGCAGGGCATTTGCAGATAATAATAAAACGGGGACCAAGTACTAAACAATCCATAGGCATGTGTTCCGTATATAGTCGTACGTGCTCGCAATGAGAAACTTGCACAACATCTTTTGTCCTACCAGCCGGTGGCAGCCGGGCCTCTAGGGAATCTACTGGATATTAAGGTACTCCTTTTAATAAAGTACCGGAGCAAAGCATTAACATTCTGTGAACACATGTGATCCTCATATCACCGCCTTCCCCTCCGGTTGTCCCGATTTCTTTCACTTCGGGGCCTCGGGTTCCGGACAGCGACATGTGTATACAACTTGCAGGTAAGATCATAAAACAAATAATATCATCATGAAACAATAACATGTTCAGATCTGAGATCATGGCACTCGGGCCCTAGTGACAAGCATTAAGCATAACAAGTTGCAACAATATCATCAAAGTACCAATTACGGACACTAGGCACTATGCCCTAACAATCTTATGCTATTACATGACCAATCTCATCCAATCCCTACCATCCCCTTCAGCCTACAGCGGGGGAATTACTCACACATGGATGGGGGAAACATTGCTGGTCGATGGAGAGGCGTCGGTGGTGGTGATGGCGATGATCTCCTCCAATTCCCCGTCCCGGCGGAGTGCCAGAACGGAGTTTCTGGTCCCGAGACGGAGTTTCGCGATGTGGCGGCGTTCTGGAGGGTTTCTGGCGACTTCGACTTCGTGCCTCGCGTTTTTAGATCGAAACCTTTAAGTAGTCCAGAGGAGGGCGTCAGAGGGCGGCCGAGGGGGCCACACGCTAGGGCGGCACGCCCCCCCTCCAGGCCGCGTCGGCCTAGCGTCTGGGGGCCCTGGGCCTCCCCCAGGCCTGCCCTTCTAGCTCCGTGATTCTTCTGGTAAAATAGGCCCTTTGGTATAAATTCCGAGGATTTTCCCGAAAGTTGAATTTCTGCACAAAAACAAGACACCAGAGCAATTCTGCTGAAAACAGCGTTAGTCCGTGTTAGTTGTATCCAAAATACACAAATTAGAGGCAAAACAATAGCAAAAGTGTTCGGGAAAGTAGATACGTTTTGGACGTATCAAGGCCTGGGACGACATCGCCGAGACCGGTGAAGAGACAACCGACCGCACGGAAGATGATAGCGGCATCAACCCTGAGGAGGCTAAGAAGAAGAGGAAGGCGAGGAGGCCAAGGAGGGATCGGAAGCCACAAGTGCTTGCCAACGTCACCGATGCTTTCACGTTAGTCTCCGAAAGTGGCCAACCCTTGGAGCCACCATTGCGCAAGCGGCGGTTACCGAGGGAAACAACCCGTTTGGGACAAGGAGGATTTGGAGATTCAACGTTTGGGGAAAGAAAACCCCTGGCTACGAACCGTGGATTTACAGACTAGGAACTTTGTCCGGTCCCGCTACTACTTAGACTGGAAGACGGGGAAATTTATTGCAGATGACCCTGATGTGAAGGACTTTGAGAGATACCTGGTAAGGATAGTCTATATTATTGTGTTGATCTTATTAGGCAATGAAGGCAAATGGGCTAACCTTATGTTCCTTTGTCTGAAGGAGGATGAGTTGAAGGCTAGTGCTACGGCTGGCCCGTCATCCCAGGGGTCGACGGAACCGTGGGACACGCCTTACAACAAGGCAACGAACAAATACAAGAAGAGGGACCTGGAGAAGCCGTCGACATCATCTAGCCATGTGTCCGGCTTTGGCACAAGTATGAAGGTATCCGAGTACTATGGATGGATGCCAAGACAAGAATGGAGAGGAGGACGTCGGCTAAGGATAAAGCCAAGGTATAGGAGCTGAAGAACTAGGTCGAGTCACTAGAGAAGATGGTGGCCGAAAAGCCGGCGGAGAACACCGAGCTGATGAGTAAGTTACTAGACGAGAAGCTCCGGTAGATCATCCCCCCTGGGTTGATGGAGGTGTTAGCTGCTTGGAATGCGGCAGGTCAAAAGGGGCCGATACATGTGCCTAACGTCAGCGGCAACAACTCAAGCTTCCACGTGTTGCTGGAACTAGTGACCCCGACGCCGCCGCTCCAGCTGGTCGCATCGATGCCCCCAACCATGAAAGCTGATAGGGTGGCGGTGCTTGATAATGCACCTGAGAATGAGCGGCCCGGTGCTCGCACCGACGCCCTTGTATCAACATTAGCCGAGATCGATGCCATCAAGAAGTTAACTCATTAGTTAGTCCTCCGTGTCATGTTCTTTAACTACATATGCCTTTCGTGACTGGCATCTCATGATTCCCAACATGCCCCTGACTCAGGACGAACCTTGCATACTCCTGCATACGGTGGAGCCCGACGGCCAGTTGATGGATGTTGCTAGCGGCACTGTCATGGTCAGCCGAGATATGCACCACGCTAAAATTGCGGAAGACGTGATGAACGTCAGGTTGGCTATGGTAGTGCCAGAGTACCGCGATATCATCCCCCCATCAACCTCCGGGCGTACATGAGGATGACATTTGGGTCCTTGGGGATTGCACCTCATGGCTTATGACATGGCCGATCAACCAGATTCGTCTAGGGGGGGGGGGTCTTCCGAGTGTTAGGAGCACCACCAGCGCCACCTCCCCTATCATCCGGCCCAAGATCGCACGGCCCAGCGCTGCCTCCACCTAGAAGGAACCGGCAGTCGCCGCCGCCACCTGGAAGGAACCAGCGATCGCCGCCACCACCACACGCCACCAACAGTTGTTGGGAACGTGATACGTCTCCGACGTATCGATAATTTCTTGTGTTCCATGCCACATTATTGATGTTATCTACATGTTTTATGCACATTTTATGACATATTCGTGCATTTTCTGGAACTAACCTATTAACAAGATGCCGAAGTGCCAGTTCCTGTTTTCTGCTGTTTTTGGTTTCAGAAATCCTAGTAACGAAATATTCTCGGAATTGGACGAAATCAACGCCCAGGTTCCTATTTTACCCGGAAGCATCCAGAACACACGAGAACCGCCAGAGAGGGGGCACAGGCCCACCAAACCCTAGGCCGGCGCGGCCAGGGGGGGCCGCGCCACCCTATGGTGTGGGCACCCCTTCGACCCTCTGGCGCCGCCTCTTCGCCTATTTAAAGCCTCCGTCGCGAAAACCCTGATACGTTCGACAAAACCCATAGAAACCTTCCAGAGCCGCCGCCATCGCGAAGCCAAGATCTGGGGGACAGGAGTCTCTGTTCCGGCATGTCGCCGGGACGGGGAAGTGCCCCCGGAAGGCTTCTCCATCGACTCCGCTGCCATCTCCACCGCCATCTTCATCACCGCTGCTGCTCCCATGAGGAGGGAGTAGTTCTCCATCGAGGCTCGGGGCTGTACCGGTAGCTATGTGGTTAATCTCTCTCCTATGTACTTCAATACAATGATCTCATGAGCTGCTTAACATGATTGAGATTCATATGAGCTTTGTATCGCTACTAGTTGTGTGCTACTCATGTGATGTTATTAAAGTAATCTATTCCTCCTGCATGGTGTAAAGGTGACTAGTGTGTGCACCATGTGGTTCTTGTCATAGGCTATGATCATGATCTCTTGTAGATTGTGGAGTTAATTATCATTATGATAGTATTGATGTGATCTATTCCTCCTTCATAGTGTAATGTGGGCAGTGTGTGCACTATGTTAGTTCTTGGTTTATTTTGCAATGATCTATTATGATCTAAGGTTATTTAAATATGAACATTATTGTGGAGCTTGTTAACTCCGGCATTGAGGGTTCGTGTAATCCTACGCAATGTGTTCATCATCCAACAAAAGAGTGTATGTAGCACATATGAGAAAGAGTTATTTATTATGCGATCAATGTTGAGAGTGTCCACTAGTGAAAGTATGATCCCTAGGCCTTGTTCCTAAATACTGCTATCGCTGCTTGTTTATCGTTTCTTGTGTTACTACTGCTGCAATACTACCACCATCAACTACACGCCAGCAAGCTATTTTCTGGCACCGTTGCTACTGCTCATATATATTCATACCACCTGTATTTCACTATCTCTTCGCCGAACTAGTGCACCTATTAGGTGTGTTGGGGACACAAGAGACTTCTTGCTTTGTGGTTGCAGGGTTGCATGAGAGGGATATCTTTGACCTCTTCCTCCCTGAGTTCGATAAACCTTGGGTGATCCACTTAAGGGAAACTTGCTGCTGTTCTACAAACCTCTGCTCTTGGAGGCCCAACACTGTCTACAGGAAAAGGAGGGGGCGTAGACATCAAGCTATTTTCTGGCGCCGTTGCCGGGGAGGAAAGGTAAAAGGCACTCATACTTCGGTTCCAGGTAGTACTTTTCTGGCGCCATTGTGTTTGTGCTCGAAGCTATTTCCTTTAGATCCTGCAATTGCAACTTTTTGTTTCTTGTTTACACTAGTTAGGCATAATGGAAAACAACAAAAATATGAGAGATCTTTATGAACTTTATCTTGAATTAGGACATGATGTGTTTGAAGAGAGAATTAAAAAACCCATGGAACTTTATATGCATACTAATGGGAATGTTATTAATATGAATGCTTTGAACACTATTGTTGCTAATTCTATGGAAAATTCTAAGCTTGGGGAAGCTGGCTTTGATGAGCATGATCTTTTTAGTCCCCCAAGAATTGAGGAGAAAATTTTCTTTGATGATACTTTGCCTCCTATTTATGATGATTATAATGATAGTAGTCTTTTGTTGCCCCCTACTATGGAGAGTGAATTTGATTATGATTACAATATGCCTCTTATATTTGATGATGAGAATAGTAATGATAGCTACTTTGTTGAATTTGCTCCCACTAGTACTAATAAAATTGATTATGCTTATGTGGAGAGTAATAATTTTATGCATGAGACTCATGATAAGAATGCTTTATGTGATAGTTATATTGTTGAGTTTGCTCATGATGCTACTGAAAGTTATTATGAGAGAGGAAAATATGGTTGTAGAAATTTTCATGTTACTAAAATACCTCTCTATGTGCTGAAATTTTTGAAGCTACACTTGTTTTATCTTTCTATGCTTGTTGCATTATGCTTCTCGAACTTGTTTATTTACAAGATTCCTTTTCATAGGAAGCATGTTAGACTTAAATGTGTTTTCAATTTGCCTCTTGATGCTCTCTTTTGCTTCAAGTACTATTTCTTGCGAGTGCATCATTAAAACTGCTAAGCCCATCTTAATGGCTATAAAGAAAAGAACTTCTTGGGAGATAACCCATGTGTTATTTTGCTACAGTACTTTGTTTTATATTTGTGTCTTGGAAGTTGTTTACTACTGTATCAACCTCTCCTTATCTTAGTTTTGTGTTTTGTTGTGCCAAGTAAAGTCGTTGATAGTAAAGTTCATACTAGATTTGGATTACTGCGCAGAAACAGATTTCTTTGCTGTCACAAATCTGGGAAAAATTCTCTGTAGGTAACTCAGAAAATTATGCCAATTTACGTGAGTGATCCTCAGATATGTACGCAACTTTCATTCAATTTGAGCATTTTCATTTGAGCAAGTCTGGTGCCCCTTTAAAATTCGTCTTTACGGACTGTTCTGTTTTGACAGATTCTGCCTTTTATTTCGCATTGCTTCTTTTGCTATGTGGGATGGATTTCTTTGTTCCATTAACTTCCAGTAGCTTTGAGCAATGTCCAGAAGTGTTAAGAATGATTGTGTCACCTCTGAACATGTGAGTTTTTGATTATGCACTAACCCTCTAATGAGTTTGTTTCGAGTTTGGTGTGAAGGAAGTTTTCAAGGGTCAAGAGAGGAGGATGATATATTATGATCAAGGAGAGTGAAAGCTCTAAGCTTGGGGATGCCCCGGTGGTTCACCCCTGCATATATCAAGAAGACTCAAGCGTCTAAGCTTGGGGATGCCCAAGGCATCCCCTTCTTCATCGACAACATTATCAGGTTCCTCCCCTAAAACTATATTTTTATTCGGTCACATCTTATGTACTTTACTTGGAGCGTCGGTTTGTTTTTGTTTTTGTTTTGTTTGAATAAATGCTTGTGTGGGAGAGAGACATGCTCCGCTGTTGCATATGGACAAGTATGTCCTTAGTTTCTACTCATAGTATTCATGGCGAAGTTTCTTCTTCGTTAAATTGTTATATGGTTGGAATTGGAAAATGATACATGTAGTAATTGCTATAATGTCTTGGGTAATGTGATACTTGGCAATTGTTGTGCTCATGTTTAAGCTCTTGCATCATATACTTTGCACCTATTAATGAAGAAATACATAGAGCATGCTAAAATTTGGTTTGCATATTTGGTCTCTCTAAAGTCTAGATAATTTCTAGTATTGAGTTTGAACAACAAGGAAGACGGTGTAGAGTCTTATAATGTTTTCAATATGTCTTTTATGTGAGTTTTGCTGCACCGCTTCATCCTTGTGTTTGTTTCAAATAGCCTTGCTAGCCTAAACCTTGTATCGAGAGGGAATACTTCTCATGCATCCAAATCCTTGAGCCAACCACTATGCCATTTGTGTCCACCATACCTACCTACTACATGGTATTTCTTCGCCATTCCAAAGTAAATTGCTTGAGTGCTACCTTTAAAATTCCATCATTCGCCTTTGCAATATATAGCTCATGGGACAAAATAGCCTTAAAAACTATTGTGGTATTGAATATGTACTTATGCACTTTATCTCTTATTAAGCTGCTTGTTGTGCGATAACCATGTTCACTGGGGACGCCATCAACTACTCTTTGTTGAATTTCATGTGAGTTGCTATGCATGTTCGTCTTGTCTGAAGTAAGAGCGATCTACCACCTTATGGTTAAGCATGCATATTGTTAGAGAAGAACATTGGGCCGCTAACTAAAGCCATGATCCATGGTGGAAGTTTCAGTTTTGGACATATATCCTCAATCTCATATGAGAAAATTATTAATTGTTGTTACATGCTTATGCATTAAAGAGGAGTCCATTATCTGTTGTCTATGTTGTCCCGGTATGGATGTCTAAGTTGAGAATAATCAAAAGCGAGAAATCCAATGCGAGCTTTCTCCTTAGACCTTTGTACAGGCGGCATAGAGGTACCCCTTTGTGACACTTGGTTAAAACATGTGCATTGCGATAATCCCGGTAATCCAAGCTAATTAGGACAAGGTGCGGGCACTATTAGTATACTATGCATGAGGCTTGCAACTTGTTGGATATAATTTACATGATACATATGCTTTATTACTACCGTTGACAAAATTGTTTCATGTTTTCAAAATAAAAGCTCTAGCACAAATATAGCAATCGATGCTTTCCTCTTTGAAGGACCTTTCTTTTACTTTCATTGTTGAGTCAGTTCACCTATTTCTCTCCATCCCAAGAAGCAAACACTTGTGTGAACTGTGCATTGATTCCTACATACTTGCATATTGCACTTGTTATATTACTCTATGTTGACAATTATCCATGAGATATACATGTTATAAGTTGAAAGCAACCGCTGAAACTTAATCTTCCTTTGTGTTGCTTCAATGCCTCTACTTTGAATTATTGCTTTATGAGTTAACTCTTATGCAAGACTTATTGATGCTTGTCTTGAAGTACTATTCATGAAAAGTCTTTGCTTTATGATTCACTTGTTTACTCATGTCATATACATTGTTTTGATCGCTGCATTCACTACATATGCTTTACAAATAGTATGATCAAGGTTATGATGGCATGTCACTCCAGAAATTATCTGTGTTATCGTTTTACCTGCTCGGGACGAGCAGAACTAAGCTTGGGGATGCAGATACGTCTCCGACGTATCGATAATTTCTTGTGTTCCATGCCACATTATTGATGTTATCTACATGTTTTATGCACACTTTATGACATATTCGTGCATTTTCTGGAACTAACCTATTAACAAGATGCCGAAGTGCCAGTTCCTGTTTTCTGCTGTTTTTGGTTTCAGAAATCCTAGTAACGAAATATTCTCGGAATTGGACGAAATCAACGCCCAGGTTCCTATTTTACCCGGAAGCATCCAGAACACACGAGAACCGCCAGAGAGGGGGGGCACAGGCCCACCAAACCCTAGGCCGGCGCGTCCAGGGGGGCCCGCGCCACCCTATGGTGTGGGCACCCCTTCGACCCTCTGGCGCCGCCTCTTCGCCTATTTAAAGCCTCCGTCGTGAAAACCCTGATACGTTCGACAAAACCCACAGAAACCTTCCAGAGCCGCCGCCATCGCGAAGCCAAGATCTGGGGGACAGGAGTCTCTGTTCCGGCACGCCGCCGGGACGGGGAAGTGCCCCCGGAAGGCTTCTCCATCGACTCCGCTGCCATCTCCACCGCCATCTTCATCACCGCTGCTGCTCCCATGAGGAGGGAGTAGTTCTCCATCGAGGCTCGGGGCTGTACCGGTAGCTATGTGGTTAATCTCTCTCCTATGTACTTCAATACAATGATCTCATGAGCTGCTTAACATGATTGAGATTCATATGAGCTTTGTATCGCTACTAGTTGTGTGCTACTCATGTGATGTTATTAAAGTAATCTATTCCTCCTGCATGGTGTAAAGGTGACTAGTGTGTGCACCATGTGGTTCTTGTCATAGGCTATGATCATGATCTCTTGTAGATTGTGGAGTTAATTATCATTATGATAGTATTGATGTGATCTATTCCTCCTTCATAGTGTAATGTGGGCAGTGTGTGCACTATGTTAGTTCTTGGTTTATTTTGCAATGATCTATTATGCTCTAAGGTTATTTAAATATGAACATTATTGTGGAGCTTGTTAACTCCGGCATTGAGGGTTCGTGTAATCCTACGCAATGTGTTCATCATCCAACAAAAGAGTGTATGTAGCACATATGAGAAAGAGTTATTTATTATGCGATCAATGTTGAGAGTGTCCACTAGTGAAAGTATGATCCCTAGGCCTTGTTCCTAAATACTGCTATCGCTGCTTGTTTATCGTTTTTCTTGTGTTACTACTGCTGCAATACTACCACCATCAACTACACGCCAGCAAGCTATTTTCTGGCACCGTTGCTACTGCTCATATATATTCATACCACCTGTATTTCACTATCTCTTCGCCGAACTAGTGCACCTATTAGGTGTGTTGGGGACACAAGAGACTTCTTGCTTTGTGGTTGCAGGGTTGCATGAGAGGGATATCTTTGACCTCTTCCTCCCTGAGTTCGATAAACCTTGGGTGATCCACTTAAGGGAAACTTGCTGCTGTTCTACAAACCTCTGCTCTTGGAGGCCCAACACTGTCTACAGGAAAAGGAGGGGGCGTAGACATCAGAACGCTACCGCAATGACTGTCGCCCAAAGGCAAGGCAGTTGTACGCCATGCACCAGCATCGCAACCGCCACCACCTAAGGACGTGGACATGGCGCCAGTTGATGGCAACGATGGAGATGATGATGACAACATCGATCCCTACATCAACACTGGTGCCTGCAGCCAAGATATGTACATGCCTCCTATGGATGAAGAAGCCTTCCACACTCACAGCGATCAACTTGTTCGTCCCACTACAATCACGTAGCCTCTGACCTTCACGGGTTTTTCTCTGCAAGACACTCCTCCGGAGGTTGGCAATCCGGCTCAAGTCAAACCGGCCACCATTTTCAGCCCTAACATGTTGCATAAGATGATCATAGGAAAGCCACCCAAATCAACCCAGCACCCCAAGCAACACCAGCACCACCAACACCCCAAGCAACCCCAGCACCTGAAGCACCACCATCAGCACCACCAGCACCCGCAGCAGGTCAGGTAAAGAAGCCAACGAAGAGAACTAATTAAAATGGTGAATCTTCGAGCCAGGCTCTTCCTAAGAGGATCCGGGCCGACGACGTGGTACCACCGACACCGGATGGCTTGCCCTGGTGTCATGATGCTGGTAAACCGATACTGCCTAAGAACCTGGAACACCTCGCAAGTGGACCAATGCTCACTTTGCATTCAAGTATTCAACGTCTAGAGGGCATAATTCTTAAAGACAATGATCCAAATTACCCGGTGTTCACGGTCAAGGTGCCAGCGGGCCCGAACTTCATCCAAGAAGACCCCGTGGATACCTTCTTCATAGCGTTCGAGGATGTCGGCTTCAATCTATTTCACTAGAGACGGCTCGATATAACTTGGTCCTCCTAAATGCGCTCAATCTTCAGATGAAGATCAACATAGGGAGACCCCCAACGTCGCGGTAGCGGATCCCTACTACATGGGCGATAGCCAGCTGGAGCAAGGCTCAAGGACACGGACCAAGGCGGTGTAATACCTCTAGAGCTTCATGCTCAAGAACAAAGAGAAGAACACCCTTCTTCTCCCTGTCTTCCCCGAGTAAGTACACATCCGCTCGCGACCGTCGTAAATTATGCGTTCTTATATATTTATTTCACTGCCGATCCTTTCCAACATTCCATTTCAATTGCATGTGTTGAGCAGGGACAAATACTGCACACTCGTCATCCTTTGCCCGAAGTGGTCGCTATCCCAGTATTTCGACTCGTTGAATACGACAACGACGGAAGACTACAACATAATAAGGGGTGTTCTTGATGAGGCTATCCTTGGCTACTCCAAAAATGGAGGAACCTTCGACAAGAAGGGGGAATTTATCAGGACGGACACTGGCAAGCTCGGGTTCAAACACATGATCGACTTCCCTTGCATCAAGCAGCCAGCTGACAACATGAAGGAGGCCTTCTATGTCCTCCATCACCTTAAAGGATTTTTTGCGGATGCAGAGATGATGAATCTGCCACCTAGTATGCGAGATCCCAATAAAATGGTGGGGGAGATCAACGATGCTGATCTTAGAGAAGACTTCCATCGCATCCAAGTAAAGCTATCAAAAATTATCAAAGAAGATGTATGCAACAGAGGGGGCCTCTTACACCAAGTCAGAGGGTTGTATAAGAGGGATATCGAAGAACGCCTACATAGGCAGGGTGATCGAAGGACGTGGACGATGAAAGACATGTACAAACCGTTCCCGGAGCCGCTGAAGAAGATGTCTCGTTGATCGAGGCTGGTGTGCCTACCATTATTTTGAATCGACGTACAATGTGTAGTGTGTTATAAACTAAACTTGCTTAATTTGCTCAAAACGGTCGTCGTTGTTGGACCTCCATTACTATTGTAGTCGTTGTCAGTGAACTAAATTACTTATGTGATACCGATGCTATATATATTTTAGGTTTATTATTATTTCCTTGCTTTAATGCTTATGAATATGTATGCATGTGACTCTCTAATTCTTTCCATTGCATTATATTCTAATATGCCTTGTGCCCATAGAGATGACGTACTACGTCGTGTTTGAGAGGTGGGTTCTAGGAGCCTACGAGGACTGGGAGGACTGTAAGAAACAGGTGCACAAGTTCAGCGGCAAACTGCTACAAAGGATACGTGACTAGACACGTGGCGGTTGCCAAGTGGAGCAGCACCAGTCGAACAAGAGCAAGATGAAGACCTTCGTTGTGCTCTTGCTTTTGCTCACCATCGTTGCGACGGTACTCTATTTCATCCTAGTGTAGGCGGCGGCTGGTGTAACTTCATTTGTATCTTGAGATGATGAACTTTGTATGGATTATGAGTTGTATGCATAAATTTGGCACTTGGAGCTATATGTATAATTCGATCGGACTCTAAATAATGTGATGATGTTGATGTATAATATTGTTATATTATATCTGTCTAGTATACATGATGTCTATATTATATCTGTATATACATGTATACATAACTGTATAAAACATGTATGTGTACAGTAGAAACTACAAAATCATGTATTACAGCTAGATTATTATGTGGTGCACAAAAAAATCAGTGGCACACCTATTTCTGTGCGCACTTGGGCCACATGCCCCATAAAACCTCTTATTTCTATGGCGCACCGTGGCTAGTGCGCCACAGAATGTCTTAATTCTGTGGCGTACGGGCTGGTGCGCCACATAATCTTTTTTTTATGGCGAAGATTCTGTGGCGCACCACACATGTGCGCCACAGATGACCACTACTAGAAAACAGGCAATCAATAGCGCACCATTTTTTGCCATCAGTGGCGCACTAGTAGTGCGCCACTACTATCACGCCACTGCTAACTATTAGCAATGGCGCACCTCCTAATGCGCCACTACTAAGATAGATGCTAGTGCCGCACCTGCTAGTGCGCCATTACTAAGCTAAACAATATGCCACTATCAAACAGGGAAGGTGCGCCACTATCAAATTTTTAGGGTGCGCCACAGAGCCAATTATTAAATTAAAGAAGGCCACGTCCCTATAGATGGTAGGCGGTGTATCTCAGCGGTGGATCCGAGCGAGCCATTTAAAAAAATACGGAGTACCACTTTTATTAATTTATTACAAATCCTTGTAACATGGTGGCGCGTGACTAAAATGAAAAAGTACAATCATACTGTAGTTTCTGAACTTTGCAACTAGGACCCTAAAAAATAAAAAATAAGCAATCAGATCCTAGTGACGCGGTGGCGCAGGCGTTGTTGCCTCCATGATCTCGTCGACGACTGCGCCGTGGCGAGCTCGTCCGCGATGACGGCGACCGTGTGATGTCGATAGCGGCGGCGGCGGCTCCCTCCACAGGAGGGACGGGCCGGGGGAGGAGACCAGACGCGGACGCGGGCGCGAGGAGGCCGAGCCCGCGGCGGAGCATGTGCTTCTTCGACGGGACGGAGCCGAGGAGCCGAGGAGCGAGGAGCGCGCTCGAGATGGGCCTTGGCGTTGGCGAGTCCCATGAAGGGGGCGAGCAGAAGGCCGGCGAGGCGCAGCCGCGCGCGGGCCTCAGCGAGCGGGAGGAGCGAGGCGGCGTGCGCCGGGCTGAGCGCCAACTCCAGGCACGACGCCGCGATGGAGAAGTTGCGCCGCGGCTCGGCCTCCTCCGCCAGCGCGTGGAGCCCGTCCGCCCCCGACATCGACGGCCCGGCGGTGGCCGACATGGCGGGGCGCGGCTGACGGCTCGAGGTCCTCCATCCCCCGGTGATGCGCAGAGGTCGAGCACGGGCGCATGGTCGGGAGGAGCCGGAAGCGCACAGCAAGCTGCTGCAGCTTGAAGGCCGTGCGGCTCCGGTACGTGCGCGCCGCCGAAGAGCCCACACGCCTCGCCTCCTTCCGCTCCCTCTTGCTCACTTGATTTCTGGACGAATGGATAAGGTGGAAGGGACGCATCGGGTTGGGAGGGGTAGCATTACTTATTAGAGAGAGAGGGTGGCGTGGTGGGATTGGGTGGCGGGCCAGGCATGTGTCGTGGGTGTGGCGAGTGGCGTGATGGGACCGCGTGGCGTGGGATTGGGTGGTGCGGCCGGTGGCTATTTCGTGCACAGTGGCGCAGCATATATATGTGCTCTACCTATGTAGTGCGCCACTGCTAACTGTAGAACACATCTATAATTTAGCCCTACACTTACCAATGGCGCATTACTTATAGGTGCGCCACTGCTAGTTGACATAGCAATGGCGCACCACTAAATGGTGCACCACTGCTAAGTTTGGGGAGGGGTGGAATCTGATCGACCTTTAGTGATGGCGCACCTCAAAAGTAGTGCGCCACTGCTATATTTGTATCAGTGGAGCACAACTTTTTGGTGCGCCACTGCTAATTAGCAGTGGCGCACCAAAATAGATGTGCGCCACTCGACTAGGCCTTTTCCTAGTAGTGGACCCTTTTCCTACTAGTGTTACTCTTTGACAGGTGAAAACATGGACCAGCCCATGACATAAGTGGGTCGGGCCGAAGGTTTTGGTTTGACCGGTCAATAATGCAAAAGGGCTGGCCCATTAGTAGGTCGACTGACCCAAAATATTTGGTTTGACTGATCAACTAGTAACTCGATCGGCCAATTGAGTAAATAGGCCGGACCAATTGAAGAAATGGGCTGACCCAATTGGTGCATGGGCCTTCCTAGTTAGATGATTACCATGCCCATTAAGCTTATTTGCCTGCCAATTACATGATTGATGGTAAGCTCGCTTAATATAATGGGATAGCCCACTTAAGGTATATAATCTTGTTGGGACTGGCTACATTAGGCCTGTTGTGGTTTACTGGACCAGCCCACCTGCGATTTTGCGGGCTAGCCCATCTGATTTCGTTTAACTGGGATGTAGGCGGGCAGTCAACTTGTGAAACCATTTGGCAAATTAATCGCGTCCCGGTAACGGCTTGTTTACATCTGAGCTTTTAGGCGCCACATGCTTTTGGCCCGATAGGCCTACTTACCACAAGCAGCAATACGTAATAATTTTAGTTAGGAAATCATGAACGAAATGTACATCCAAGCTAACTAAATATTATATCAGCTAAATAACCTTGAAAAAATATTACAGAACCCAGAGAAATTAAATAGTAATAGAAACTAGCAATACAACTACATCACATATATCAACGTCACGATGAACAGATTCGGCAATCTTTTATGTTGTTCATGGACGATATGTCTGAAACAATAACATTACAAGTTAAGCCAACAAGATTGGCAAGGCAAACACACTACAATGTTTATTGTCAAAGAATTTGGAATTCACTATTTCCTCGATATAACAAGATCATTTCAACGGGCAAAGATAATATACCAGTATAAGGCTAATATAGACTACCAATAAGCAAACAAAAAAATGTGTGCCGCATATCAACAATCATTGAGGTGTACATATGTTAAATAATAAGATGTGAGGTTTCTTTTAATGTGTATGATCTATACCAACATAATGCAATGTGATAGTTCTAATCATCAAGTAGTTGAGGTAGTGTAAGATAAACAACGAATTGAATTATCGTGTAATAACCGAGCACGTCGGAATAAAATAACAGATTTACAGTACCTATCTGTTGAGTCCCATGCAGCTCACCTTATTGGTTCACTTGTACTTATTTTTGAAGGGATTCGTTGCTACTCTGCATCAAAACATGAACAGTCATAAGCAAATATGAGTTTCAACGTGATAAACAATATGTACGTAGAGGCTTAGAGCAATACAATAGGTATATGTATTTGAACAAGACATAAGTTGATGGCTAGCTTACAACGAACAAGATATAAATAATAATGGTATATCGAAAGTAGATCAACATGTTCAGTTACTTTCAAATTTCCATGAACTACTACATAATAGCAACCACTTATTTTTGTAACAATGAATGAGCTAAATAGAAGTTATGATGGTAACAACTATAGAGCAGAA